>NC_140585.1:25804118-28399118 GCF_964204655.1 Triturus cristatus | reverse complement strand
AAAGTTAGGAGTCCTAACTTTAGGACTCCTAAACTGAGAAAAATCCTAATTTTAAGACTTTCGGTATTCACAGAATGCATTTAGGAGTCCTAAACTTAGGACTACTAACTTCTGTGAATACCGAAATGAGTAAGTGTCTTCTGTGAATACCAAAATGAGTAAGTGCCTTCTGTGAATACGAAAATGGTAGTAAGTTTAGGATTTTGTCTTAAGTTAGTTCTGTGAATCGGGCCCTTAGACTTTGGCTCTTAGACTTAGGCTCTGTAGCACCTACTCACATGCTAGGTACACTTAGGTACATCTAGTCAGGCATCTTAGGAGTACGCACTTCATTTTATAAACCCATTTCTTATTCATGTATGTGTTCATGCCTATTGAAAAATGGTAGAACAATACTAGTCCTTTTTATTCACTGTACTGCTGGCTCTATATCCCTGCTACTGTGTTACAGTTGTAACAGCACAAATATTCTTAATGAGAAGAACTACTGTACAATAAACTCATTGTAAACGCCCTGGGTGAAAAGTAGTATATTGTTTCCACGAGTCTGAGGTTATTGTGTTCTAAGGTTGCCAAAAACTAATCTCTCTGATAGCAGGAGATTCTAGTGGCACTGCGAGCTAGCTAATGCAAACCATAGGCTAATATATGCGTTGGGGTGTAGAGTCAGTCTGCCACCAGACCCAAAGTATATGTTATCTATAAACGTCGTAGGTCCTGCATGACTGGGTACTATTGGGACTAAGCTACAGTGAGGAGAAATAAAAGTATTTCTTCTCGTTGTGCCACTCTAATGCCTGTTTTCCAATTGTATTCGTTTTTGGCGCTGCCTCAGATTTACAGATCCTTGTAAACCTGGGCAGTGTCAAAAAGCAATGGGTGCTGCGTGGGAACGCCCATTGCATGCCCCTTTGACTCAGAAAACTGCGTGAAAGGGCAAAATATTTGCAATGCAGCGTTATGCCACATTGTATATATGGAACAGTGCATTGCGCCACTGGGGCGTCATACAAAGGGACGCTCCGGTGACGCAAACCCCTTGTAAATATGCCCCTGGACCGGGGTTTGTGCAAAAATGAATGGTGCTGAAAAGCAGACGTTAAAAAAGAAATGTTTTAATTTTTTCTTTCTTTTCCGACTTTCCGTGTGTGCTGCACTGGACTGCACACATAGAAAGAAGGACAAGGTTTTAAACTTGTCTAGCCACAGTATTTTTACTGGATGGGTACCCTTCCTGTACAAAGCCCATGCTAGATTCAGACACATGCCCTACAACTATGGCGCCAAAGTGTGTGCCTGCCGCACAGCAGCACAAATCAGCGCCAGTGCTAGGGAGAGGAGGAGAGAGCTATATCTCTGTAGATATGGCACTTTCCGTCTCCCTCCCTGTCATGCAAAGCAGCGCAGCATTTGTGGCTGCTGTGCTGCGTTCCTTGATTTTTTTGAGAATCTGGGCCTAAGTGTATTACACTTCAGGTTCCTTCTCACTTTCGACCTTCTACTTGGGCAATACGTCCTACGATACCATGGTATATCAAAGAAAGTTAATTATAAATGACAACTAAAAAACAATTTGCAATTTGTGATTTGTGCCACATCCTCTCCCCCACTGAACATCATACTGCCCCACTGAGAGAAACTCGCATTATCTTCAACTACACCCATTTGTGCCCGCTATAAACACCTGGATGCGACTCAATTCAAATTACGCACTAGACAAGAGCAATATGCCGCCTAAAAAAAAAAAAAAGTAACAACATCCTGGAAAGAGCAAACACTCAAGGGAATGCAAGATTAAGTAAAGCATGTGAAATGTAAGAAGGAACAACATGGTTACCTTAACGCTTTTACACTCACCATTCAGAAATCAATGAGTACTTTTGCCCGAAAAGTTATTTCAATGTCCATTGCTTATATCCTTACAAAACGTAAGCAGCATTGTTTAAAAAGACCACACCCCTGAACACAGAGCCTGTACACAATTTGTTTTCCACTTCACCCATCAACCAGGTAGTGCAGTACCTTCAAGAGGGGTGCACTTCCCCATCGGGGAGAACACTGTTGTTCAAAGAAAGACGAGAAAACAAAAGTTGCACTTCACTTGCAAACTCTGTAAAGTGGCGCTAATGTGTTTGGGTGTGAATAAAATCAATCTGCCCCCTTTGCGACCTCTTTATATTGGTTTATTTAGTTATTTTTTCACATTTTGAACCATTTATTTCTCTCCGTCTCAAGGCTGCACTTTGGAATAGAAAAATGTCCGACAAAGGAAACATTTCCAGCAAAAAGTGTTTTTCTTTTTTGGATCCATGTCACGGAAGAACAAATAAACGAAAGGAGGACCCCAGGACTGCACTGTGTTTAATACGGTGATAAATGTGTTGACATTCCATGTCATTAACTTAGGAACTGACATGGCAAAGAAATACCATAGGGCCTGGGTAAGGTCCAGGTGGGCGTCCAGTGGGAGGGAATAGACAAGAGGTTGCAGCTCGCCTAAACTAAAACACTAACTGCCAAACGGACCCAACCAAATTCACTCAGTTTAGATGTAGAGGGTATGTAGGCGCTCATATAGTATTCACACTATATTACTAAGACTCAATCGTGTACGGTGCATCCAAAAGGGAGAGAAAAGACCCTAACCCTCCAAATCTCAATCAAAGATTGATTACAACATTCACAATTTTTTGGAGCACTCGTGACCAACGCAATTATAAAAAAACAGTATTCAAATTATAAAACTCAGATTAGTCAGTTGGGTTCTTGGTTTCTTCTCTTTAATTTTCAAAGATCCTCCAATCCCTTATGCCAAAGCGTTTCGTCGTAACAGGTAATAAACCCATGACTTCCTCAGGGCTGGAAGTAACACAAAGTTTGTAATTGTAATTTCATTCACAGTAAAATTCTCATGAATTCAAGAAACCCAAAACATTGCACCCAATGCAAAGGGCTACTCAAAACGTTTGTGAAAATTATAAGAGCCAATCTCTAGTGGTATCTTCCACAAATAAGCTAAGACAAATGTAACCAAATAAAATCCTTGACATGCTCTACAAAATAACATACGTTTTTTTCATTATTCACAGTGTTTGTCAATATTGATGCCATATAATGTCTCATATCATGCTTCATAACATCCAGTAATTGATTGATACCGTGATATTGTGATGATCATACTCGAAACATACTATCCACTAAAAGTGCAGTTTATTATGTATATAACCCTTGTGATCTCAAACTAGAATACCTTGAATTTAGAAAATACCTTGTAATTTCTTTTAATGAAAATCTGTAAAGTCAAGATTGAAGGCAATGGTCTTTCATGACATCTGTCTTGATCTAAACGACCACACTCCCTGGTCAATGAGTCTTACCTCAATCAAGGTAATCCACTGAATTATTGCATCCATTTGAGGAATTCAAATTCATATTCTTTATGACGAGTATTCAAAAATAACCTAAGAAATAATATAATGTGTTTGTGTTTTAGCCATATTCACAAAAGCCAACACAAACTATAACAATAGTGTCAAAGATTAATATCATTAACTACGTTTCTTACCTCAAATTATGTGTTCGTCCAAAAATGAAAAGTATCAAAATTTGCCAAATATATCCAGAATCAGTCTCCTATTATTTCAACCGGCAGAAAACACGCAATGCGTTGCTCCTACAAAGATTACAGAATAATGTTCAACACCACTAGCTCGTCCAATTTTTGTTACATATAAAAACGTCCAAAGTATCAAGTATGACTAATTTCTTCTAAACACAACCTCTATCAATAAGTATCCTTTTCACAAGTTTTCACCAATAAGAAAGAATAACTAAATCATACCGTAAGTTTGAATTTTGCTTCTGTATCTCTAAACACGGCGTTCTTTACCGTCGTGATCCGTAATTATAATATTTAGGTCCCCAAAGGATCTGGTATCTAAAATAAACGATAAATATTTTTAAGCTTGGACTCAATGTTAATTACAGACGATTCAAAATGTATTACAAGCTTCTCCGATACATACCTTATTCTGCCATAACTCAACCCGAATACAAGCATGGTCGCCGCGACTTCCGGGTTCACCATTAAAATAACGTGACCTCAACAGTGAAAAGGGACTAATACAGTCTTTTTTCAGTCTGCGCCATCTTGGAGTGATGAAATTCAGTATACCAATCAATTACGATTCAAATGTATGTACCAATATAATTAAACCCGATATATATATATATATATATATATATATACAGGGCTTTAAGTGGGCCGCGTCTGTCCGGTGCTCAGCACCGGCAGTTTTATAAAGCGGTTGCCGAACCGGGTCTCTATCGGGCTCTCCATTTTTGCCCTCAAGGTGAAAAAAATATCTTACCCTGCAGCAGTGCCATCCTTCACTGCCTCTGATGTAACTTCAAATAAACTCCTTAAAGTTCTTTCACAGTCTCATCACTTCAGAACTGAAGCATTTTCAATATGTTATACTGCGAAGCCATGGTTGTTGCTGATTTATGTTACATAAACAAAAACCATTAGCAAAGCCAATAGCCCTGGCTTGTTGTAGGTATAATGTTACTTTTTGCATCAGTATTATATATCTGTGTGCAATGACATAATCAGCAAAATACCAGTTGGGTTAGCTTATGAAAATTTAAGACACTCACTCCCCTAATTACATCGGCCACGCCCCTTTGAGAGAACCCCCAGTTTTTTCATTCTACTTAAAGCCCTGTGTGTGTATATATATATATATATATATATATATATATATATATATATATATATATATATATATATATATATATATATATATATATATATCTATAGTCACTGAAAAAACCAAAGGTTTCAGGGGCGTTATAGTTAGGAATTGGCATTTAAAAAAACCTTAGAAATTCACTGAAAAAAACATAGGTTTCAGGGGCGTTATAGTTAGCTGGACATTTCCCTTGTACAAAACCCTAGAAATTCCCCCGTTATAGTTAGTTCAGCTAACTATAACTCGCGCCCCCGCAATGCACTTCTGATGACGTCACATATTACATCACTCATGACATGGTCAGTGACATCACTGATTCCTAACTATAACGCCCCTGAAACCTTTGGTTTTTCCAGTGAATTTCAAAGGTTTTTTAAATGCCAATTCCTAACTATAACGTGTATGAAACCTATGTTTTTTTCAGTGAATTTCAAGGGTTTTTTAAATGCTAATTTCTATCTATAACTTATCTCTAAAGATATCATGTTTAATGATTTTCATTGGATTTCTATATTTTTCAAATTCAGTGTGTCAATTTCATTAATTATGTTTTTTTGAAATTCTTTTTTATCACCATTTTTTAAATTTATCTTTTTAATTAATTCTTTCAAAAATTTAAAAATATTATTTGTTATTATTGGGTTTTTCAAACATATTTTTAAAAATACTTCTTTAACTATATGTTCAAAACTTTATTTTATATATATTTTTTCCATGTTTTTTGGATCCGCGCACCCTATGCGCACCGTTCTCGATCCCTACGCGTTAGCATCCGCGCATAGTATGCGTTGGGTACGTGTTTAGTGCGCAATTGCAATGCGACCGGTACGCGACTCCCGGCCTATACGTGACACGTTTGATGTACGTAACGCGACGTTTACGCGCTTCCGCGATGCGTCATCTGCGTCTTTGACGCGGTAGGTGCGCGGATCCCGCGAAATATTTAACATTTTAAAAAACATATATATTTGTATTTCATGTGAATATTAATTGAAGACAAACTCTAAACTAGTCTTAAAACTAATATATTTTTACATCTAATCCTATAATGTTTTTTAATTCGATTTCGCGGATGCACGCTGGGTGCGTGCTGCGTAAGCGCAGGGTGCGCGGATCCCATGTGACCTGCAAAAAAAGAGACTTGATTGGTTCATTACACTTCCTGTTCTAACTATTGAAGACCCCACCCAATTCAATCATTCTTCTTTGACCTTCTTTGGAGAGAAGAAGATTTTTTAGACTAAGTTTACACTTAGCTCTAACTTTTTTCAACTAAAAATGGCTTCAGGGCAGCAGGCATCACCTGCATCTCCTCATACATCTGAGGATGAATTTTTGGAGGAGGCACCACGCAAAGAACGTTTTTCTTCAGTGGTGTGGAAATTTTTTACATTTCCCGAGGGGCAGAATAAGACCAATGCCACCTTGGTCACGTGCAAGATTTGCAAAAGAGTGCTGTCGCGAGGGAATCCTAACAAGAAATACTCGTGCGGCACGGCTAGTATGGTGAAGCACCTGAGGACCCTTCATCCGAACAATCTTGCACGACAAGAGTGCAAACGGATGAGAAACACTCCTGCTCCTGCGCCTTCCACCTCATCGCAGCCGAGCACTTCAAGAGTGCATCCATCAGCCCAAAATTTGGACATCCATACTCAATTTCAATATTTAAAAGTGCTCTGCACTAAGTGCAATGCGACTTTGTGCTACGGTGAGCAGTCAATCGATCTGATCTGCCGCCGGCAAGAAAGTAACATTTGCTATTTTTTTTTTTTATTGTTCCCTGAAGTTGATTGTTTGATTCCTCCTGGTTTTTTTTTTTTTTGCAGAAAAACCCCAAAAAATTAAAAATTGAAAGAAGAAAAAAAAAAGTTCTTGTAAGAACTAACTTTCCTGGTTTAAAAAAAAGAGCTACATTTCTTTGTTAGTCTGTGAAAGTTTAGATGAATGTATGTGTAGTACGTAATTGAGTGAATGAATGCATTAGTAGCGTATGGTGAATGTATAAGTGCAGAACTATGAGGAAGTACTGCAGCATCACACAGTAACCCCTTTAACTACAGTGTGCTGTAGTACTTCCAAAGCACAGGGATGCAACATATGTACATAAATATGTTGCAAATCTATGCTTCTCTCTGCACCATAGTGCAAGGATATCTGTGTCATGTGCTGTTTGTCTTTGTGCAGGAAGACACACCTTCCTGCACAAAAACAATGAGAAAATGCATTTTTCTCCTTCAATGTATGCTGAACATTTCAGCATGCATTGAAGATATAAAAATGTGGAGAAATGAAAACAATTCTCCGTGTTGTGCTTTCCTACACCAATTTTAGAATGGTGCAGCATTCACACACATATCGAGATTTATGATTTCTGATAAATCTAGACATGTGTCTTGTTCTATGAGTATTCAGTGCAATCATGCACAACAACACTTATAGAACACCCTTTCAACGCAAAGTGGTGTGCATAATGAGGTTGTATTTACATGGAGTATAAAAAGTACACAGAGGGGCCGATTCCGATCCTGGAGAAACCCGGTACGAATCGTCGGACGGAGCGTTTTCTCCGTCCGACTCGTACCCGGGAAAAAAAAGACCGTACAAACATGCAAGTACGAATCGTACGGAAACACTATTTCCGTACAAATCGGAAAAAACACCGACCGACAGAAAAATACAGACAAATGTGATCCGGGACAGTGCATACGCGACATTCGTACGGAGTGAGACAGCTGTTTACGTACCAGCAAGTACGATTCGTACCGACAGCACTCCGGAAGGCAATATTTTTACGGCACCCAAAAAGTGCCGGAAAAGCTAAGTACGCCGCGCAGCGTGAGGAAAAGGGGGCCCGGTACGTGCCGAACACCCCCCCAGCCCCCCTATGTACGAGTCGTACCCCCACCCGTGTATGTACACCTGTGTATGTACAAGTCGTACCCCCACCCGTGTATGTACACCTGTGTATGTACGAGTCGTACCCCCACCCGTGTATGTACACCCGTGTATGTACGAGTCGTACCCCCACCCATGTATGTACACCTGTGTATGTACGAGTCGTACCCCCACCCGTGTATGTACACCCGTGTATGTACGAGTCGTACCCCCACCCGTGTATGTACGAGTCGTACCCCCACCCCTGTATGTACACCTGTGTATGTACGAGTCGTACCCCCACCCGTGTATGTACACCCGTGTATGTATGAGTCGTACCCCCACCCATGTATGTACACCTGTGTATGTACGAGTCGTACCCCCACCCGTGTATGTACACCCGTGTATGTACGAGTCGTACCCCCACCCGTGTATGTACAAGTCGTACCCCCACCCGTGTATGTACACCCGTGTATGTACGAGTCGTACCCCACCCGTGTATGAACACCCGTGTATGTACGAGTCATACCCCCACCCGTGTATGTACACCTGTGTATGTACGAGTCGTACCCCCACCCGTGTATGTACGAGTCGTACCCCCACCCGTGTATGTACACCCATGTATGTATGAGTCGTACCCCCACCCGTGTATGTACACCTGTGTATGTATGAGTCGTACCCCCACCCGTGTATGTACACCCGTGTATGTACGAGTCGTACCCCCACCCATGTATGTACACCAGTGTATGTACGAGTCGTACCCCCACCCGTGTATGTACACCCGTGTATGTACGAGTCGTACCCCCACCCGTGTATGTACGAGTCAGACCCACACCCGTGTATGTACACCCGTGTATGTACGAGTCGTACCCCCACCCGTGTATGTACACCTGTGTATGTACGAGTCGTACCCCCACCGTGTATGTACACCCCCACCCGTGTATGTATGAGTCGTACCCCCACCCGTGTATGTACACCCATGTATGTACGAGTCGTACCCCCACCCGTGTATGTACACCTGTGTATGTACGAGTCGTACCCCCACCCGTGTATAGTACGCACCGTACATACACGGGTGGGGGTACGACTCGTACATACACAGGTGTACATACACGGGTGGGGGTACGACTCGTACATACACAGGTGTACGTACATACACAGGTGTACATACACGGGTGGGGGTACGACTCGTACATACACGGGTGGGGGTACGACTCGTACATACACGGGTGGGGGTACGACTCGTACATACACCGGTGTACATACACGGGTGGGGGTACGACTCGTACATACACAGGTGTACATACACAGGTGGGGGTACGACTCGTACATACGACTCGTTACGTTACTCCGCACGGTGTTTTTACCATACGGTTGTATTTTCGGACGGACGGGACGGTTCGTACTTGCGCGCTCGGACTTCAGTTGTCCGATTCGTACGTAAAGCAGTCCGGGGACGTGTCGGACACTTTTCCTGACCCGAGGACGTGTCGGGGAATTTTCCCAATGCGATTCGTATGGTCTTTTTCACGTACGAATCGTACTTGCCAGTTTGTACGGGACTTGTATGATTCTTACGGAAAAAAATCCAGATACGATTCGTACGGGGAATATTTTTGCCGGATCGGAATCGGCACCAGAGTGCCTTTTCCTCTCTTTGTAAATATGAAAGAGTGTCTTGCACAATAACTATGTTACAAAAAGTGACATATTTCCGGTTTTAAAATTCCTTGCGAATGATAGAAGGTAAGCACAGAGTTTTGTCTGCAAAGATGTTCAAAGAAGAATGATTGAAATGATTGCGGTCCTTCAATAGCTACAATGGGAAATATTATGAACCCCTCAAATCTCTTTTTTTTCAGGTCACATGATATCTGATTATGGTCAGATTTAAAAACTACATAGGTATAAACAGAGTGTTGTTAGAAACGTGTTTCAACTTTGTAGCTTCTTGCAGACCTCCTCATTCTGCATATTGAGACTTAGTTAAACTTACCTTCACAGTAATAGGAATACAAAATGGTATACATTTTTTTCAGATTTTCATTGCAATCTAAATTCATATAAATTGCTTATTTTAAAATTTGGATCTGTGAAAGAAAAGGAAAAAAATTATAACATGTAATAATACATTGTTTACAACACAGCATAATTTCCACAAAGTAATTTGTTTGCCTTTTTTGCTGTTCTCAGAATATATTAAATTTCACCAAAAATAGTGATTTCAATCGTACTCATCACTTAACAGCGGGCAAAAAAAAAACAATCAAAAAGATTGTTAAAGAAAATCCAACATGCTATACTCAACAAAATACCACAAGATACAAATCACAGATATATAAAATACTTACAGCTAACAAAATTTTATAAGTTTAACTTACAAAAACTGTAAACGTTGTCGCTTTAAAATATTCACCGAATCTACCCATGTATGTACACCTGTGTATGTACGAGTCGTACCCCCACCCGTGTATGTACACCCGTGTATGTACGAGTCGTACCCCCACCCGTGTATGTACAAGTCGTACCCCCACCCGTGTATGTACACCCGTGTATGTACGAGTCGTACCCCACCCGTGTATGAACACCCGTGTATGTACGAGTCATACCCCCACCCGTGTATGTACACCTGTGTATGTACGAGTCGTACCCCCACCCGTGTATGTACGAGTCGTACCCCCACCCGTGTATGTACACCCATGTATGTATGAGTCGTACCCCCACCCGTGTATGTACACCTGTGTATGTATGAGTCGTACCCCCACCCGTGTATGTACACCCGTGTATGTACGAGTCGTACCCCCACCCATGTATGTACACCAGTGTATGTACGAGTCGTACCCCCACCCGTGTATGTACACCCGTGTATGTACGAGTCGTACCCCCACCCGTGTATGTACGAGTCAGACCCACACCCGTGTATGTACACCCGTGTATGTACGAGTCGTACCCCCACCCGTGTATGTACACCTGTGTATGTACGAGTCGTACCCCCACCGTGTATGTACACCCCCACCCGTGTATGTATGAGTCGTACCCCCACCCGTGTATGTACACCCATGTATGTACGAGTCGTACCCCCACCCGTGTATGTACACCTGTGTATGTACGAGTCGTACCCCCACCCGTGTATAGTACGCACCGTACATACACGGGTGGGGGTACGACTCGTACATACACAGGTGTACATACACGGGTGGGGGTACGACTCGTACATACACAGGTGTACGTACATACACAGGTGTACATACACGGGTGGGGGTACGACTCGTACATACACGGGTGGGGGTACGACTCGTACATACACGGGTGGGGGTACGACTCGTACATACACAGGTGTACATACACGGGTGGGGGTACGACTCGTACATACACAGGTGTACATACACAGGTGGGGGTACGACTCGTACATACGACTCGTTACGTTACTCCGCACGGTGTTTTTACCATACGGTTGTATTTTCGGACGGACGGGACGGTTCGTACTTGCGCGCTCGGACTTCAGTTGTCCGATTCGTACGTAAAGCAGTCCGGGGACGTGTCGGACACTTTTCCTGACCCGAGGACGTGTCGGGGAATTTTCCCAATGCGATTCGTATGGTCTTTTTCACGTACGAATCGTACTTGCCAGTTTGTACGGGACTTGTATGATTCTTACGGAAAAAAATCCAGATACGATTCGTACGGGGAATATTTTTGCCGGATCGGAATCGGCACCAGAGTGCCTTTTCCTCTCTTTGTAAATATGAAAGAGTGTCTTGCACAATAACTATGTTACAAAAAGTGACATATTTCCGGTTTTAAAATTCCTTGCGAATGATAGAAGGTAAGCACAGAGTTTTGTCTGCAAAGATGTTCAAAGAAGAATGATTGAAATGATTGCGGTCCTTCAATAGCTACAATGGGAAATATTATGAACCCCTCAAATCTCTTTTTTTTCAGGTCACATGATATCTGATTATGGTCAGATTTAAAAACTACATAGGTATAAACAGAGTGTTGTTAGAAACGTGTTTCAACTTTGTAGCTTCTTGCAGACCTCCTCATTCTGCATATTGAGACTTAGTTAAACTTACCTTCACAGTAATAGGAATACAAAATGGTATACATTTTTTTCAGATTTTCATTGCAATCTAAATTCATATAAATTGCTTATTTTAAAATTTGGATCTGTGAAAGAAAAGGAAAAAAATTATAACATGTAATAATACATTGTTTACAACACAGCATAATTTCCACAAAGTAATTTGTTTGCCTTTTTTGCTGTTCTCAGAATATATTAAATTTCACCAAAAATAGTGATTTCAATCGTACTCATCACTTAACAGCGGGCAAAAAAAAAACAATCAAAAAGATTGTTAAAGAAAATCCAACATGCTATACTCAACAAAATACCACAAGATACAAATCACAGATATATAAAATACTTACAGCTAACAAAATTTTATAAGTTTAACTTACAAAAACTGTAAACGTTGTCGCTTTAAAATATTCACCGAATCTAAGGATGAATTTTTGGAGGACGCACCACGCCCAGAACGTTTTCCTTCAGTGGTGTGGAAATTTTTTACTTTTCCTGAGGGGCAAACAAAGATCAATGCCACCTTGGTCACGTGCAAGATTTGCAAAAGAGTTCTGTTGCAAGGGGATCCTAACAAGAAATACTCGTACGGCACGGCAAGTATGATGAAACACCGAAGGACCCTTCATCCAAACAATCTTGCACGAGAAGAGTGCAAACAGATGAGAAACACTCCTGTTCTGTATCTGTAAAAAAGAATCACAAATAAATGTATATTAATAACTTTCAAATTTAAACTATTCCATTACTGTACAAACACATTTTATATAAAAACTGACTAAGAAACTATAGCCCTGAACCACAAATGTGACGATCGTTAAAACACTACATGCATAGTGCATACTACTTTGAAGCAGTTCATGCCCTAAAGCCTACCTCACTAAAAGACTACATGCTAACTGACTGAATGATTACAGTACTATAAGGAGACACACTGGGTGAGTAACAGGGTGTTTGCTAGAAGTGTATGAATACTGACTGGGGAATTGAAGGTGTGAAAGACAAGTGTGCAGGTGGTTAGAGGACTGCATGCATAGTGGATAGGCGTTTGAAGCAGTCCATGTGCTAAGGCCTGGCTCACTGCATGAGTACTTGGGTACTGACTGAATGATTAGAGTACAGCAAGGAGAGTGCCTGGGTGAATTTATAAGTGGTAGGCTTTTGGCGCAGGGAATGGATTAGTACTTGGTACTGAATGGGTCACTAGAGGAGTGCAAAGGGAGTGACAGGATGTTTGCTGGACTGTATGGATACTGACTGGGGAATTGAAGGTGTAAAAGACAAGTGTCTAGGTGGTTAGAAGACTGCATGCATAGTGGATAGGGGTTTGAAGCAGTCCATGTGCTAAGGCCTGGCTCAGTGCATGAATACTTAGGCACTGACTGAATGATTAGAGTACTGCAAAGAGAGTGTCTTGGTGAATTTATAAGTGTTTGGGTTTTGGCACAGTGAATGGATTAGTACATGGTGCTGAATGGGTCACTAGAGGAGTACAAAAGGAGTGACAGGATGTTTGCTGGACTGTATGGATACTGACTAGGGAACTGAAGGTGTGAAAGACAAGTGTCTAGGTGGTTAGAAGACTGCATGCATAGTGGATAGGGGTTTGAAGCAGTCCATGTGCTAAGGCCTGGCTCACTGCATGAGTACTTGGGTACTGACTGAATGATTGGAGTACAGCAAGGAGAGTGCCTGGGTGAATTTATAAGTGGTAGGATTTTGGCGCAGGGAATGGATTAGTACTTGGTACTGAATGGGTCACTAGAGGAGTGCAAAGGGAATGACAGGGTGTTTGCTGGAAGTGTATGGATACTGACTAGGGAATTGAAGATGTGAAAGACAAGTGTATAGTATGTTAGAAGACTGCATGCATACTGCATAGACATTTGAAGCAGTCTATGTGGTAATGTATGGTTCACAACATGAGTACTTGGAAACTGACTAAATCATCAGACTACTGCTAGGACAGTGCCTGGGTAAAACTTTAAAATTTTCAGTTCTGGCACAGTGAAGAGAATAGTACATGGTACTGCACTTTAGTGTCAAACCCTGACTCATTTTATCAATGCATAAGCAAAGAATAGCTTCTAAAGCTACTAAAACTTGACAACATGACCGATTTTAAAACAGTTATCTGTCACCAAATACACCATGTTACCAAATGCTTCTATCACAATCCTTACCCAAATGTACACAGACTCACAGTGTGATTTTAGACAAGCAACACTATCCCTAGCAGTTTACCAAAACTCATTCACTAGTCTAGAAGAGGTAAGGGTACTGCACACAATCTACATATTTAAGTACAGCACATTAGTGTCAAAGCATGACTCATTTAATCAACACATAAGCAAAGACTGGCTTCTAATGCTACTAAAACTTGACAACATGACAGGTTTTAAAAGAGTTATCTGCCAGAAAATACACGATGTTACCAAATGCTTCTCTCACAGTGGTTCCCAAATGCACACAGACGCACAGTGTGATTCTAGACAAGCAACACTATCCCTAGAAGCTTACCAAAACTCATTCACTACTGTGCAAGGGGTAAGGAGACTACACACAATCTTCATATTAAAGTACAGCACATTAGTGTCAAAGCATGACTTATTTTATCAATGCATAAGCAAAGACTGGCTTCTAATGCTACTAAAACTTGACAACATGACAGGTTTTAAAACAGTTATCTGTCAGCAAATACACGATGTTACCAAATGCTTCTCTCACAGTGGTTCCCAAATGCACACATACTCACTGTGTGATTCTAGACAAACAACACTATCCCTTGCACTATACCAAATCACATTTCTTCATCTAGAAGGAGTACTACATTTTAATATAGAAACATAACTCATTTCACAAATTCATAAACAATGACTGGTTTCTAATTCTACCAAAATATAAAAACAGCACCGTTATCTGTCTGCAAACACATGAAAAACACAAATGCTTATCACAGAATGGTTTCTACATGCACACACACGGTCAATAAGATTGTAGAGAAAAAAAGTACTCCCTACACTTTAGCAGGAGAAATACATTAGTCTGATTAAAATCAAAATAGTCTACATACATCCCCTCACAATTAAATAACTCACCTTTTTGTAGATTAAGAAGTATATCAGTCACATACCAGATTTTCTTTTACAGACTCTCTGCACTGTGCACCTCTCAGCAAAAACAAAGATTGGAAAAGTTTCCCTTTCATTTTCCACACATATACATGTAAACATCAAATCACAATCCTTCACACATAAATTCAAAAGCAAACACACTTTTCTATTGGTTAAACATTTCAACCCTTTCCAAATGAAATACATTTCAACCCTTCCCCCAATCTGCCTTCTGCCTGTTACCATAGAAACAGGTCATGGAACACTGCACTGAGCACACAGGTCACAAGTTCAGCAAACTACCAGGCACATGCATCATCATAGGGTTTTGCGATTCCTTAATTGCGATTATTAAGGAATCGCAATTAAGGAATAGCAAAACCCTATGCATGTAGGAATAGCTAAAAAAATAGCGATTCCCACAAATTCCTTAATTGCAACTAGCAAATTGCGAGTCGCAATTAAGGAATGTCTTCCCATTCATTCCTATGGGCCTCCAGGCCCATAGGAATGAATTAGAGATTGCGGGAGCAATTTGCGAGTACCAGTAGGTACTCGCAAATTGCTCCCGCAATTTCGATGGTGCAAGGGTGTCAAAATGACACCCTATTGCACCCATGTATGTTAACTCTGCACATATGTTGCATACACACATGCTCTAAGGGCATGTGTGTGCGCAACTTGAAACTTAGAAAAATGCAAATAAGAGCATTTTTCTAAGTTTTCGCAAATTACCATGAAGTCCAGCCTCATGGTAATTTGCTCACGCTAATAGCAAAATCGCTATTTTTAAAACTGTAATGCATTGCATTTAAGGAATCTCAATTAGGGATTCCTTAAATGCTATCGCTATTTAAGGAATCGCTATTTTGAGATTCCTTAAATAGCGATTTGTGCATTTGGGATGATGCATCCCAAATGCAAAAATACCGGTCGCAAAGGGGCAGATTCTGAGAATCTGCCCGTTTGCGACCGGTTTTGTGCTTGATGCATGTGTCTGAATGTTGCTAAACAAGACAGCAAGTGTGCTTGACTTTTCAAAATATCAGCTTATCATATATAATGTTCCTTACAATCTGTTTCTGTTAACCAATAAGAATCATGCCTTTAACAAACAGAAATATACACCCTACCTTTCAGTGTAGAAAGTTGTAATACAACCAATGATTTCTTGTCTTTTTTCAATTTTTTTTTGCTTGGATCCGCGCACCCAACGCGAGAGAATCCATGCACCCAACGCGATAGGATGCGCGCACACTGCACGCATTTCGCCGTTTAAAAAAAATAAAAAAAGGGGGGCCCCAGGGGGTCCTTCTGGGACCCCCTAAGCACCTCTAGAGGGTCAGAGTATTTCCTGCCTCCTTTATATGTTTTACACACTTATTCCCCTTGCTTCTTCAGCCTCGCTTCTACCGGGGCAGAAAATGGCCGCCAACAGTTCCTGGTTTCGAATGTAGACAGACACTCGATAGCCAATTAGCATTCAGCGCTCAATCGGGAGGGTGCGCGCTCGGTTCGGAGAGGGTGCACTTACGGTGCGGGTAGGGTCCGCGGATCTTCCCCGGCCAGAGATATATATGTACTTTTAACTCTAATTTTATCAGGAACTACTGAACGGATTCACACCATTTATGCAAAAGGCATGAGTCTGAACTGAGGACTACCTCTTTGCCAAATTTGGTGTCATTCCGTTCAGCGGTTCGGGCTGTAGCTGCGACAACAGATCCTATGGGGAATTTCATGGGGAAAACGCGTTTTGGGACCCCCCTTTTTTCTCGGCCCCCGCTTGACGAATCACCACAAAACTTTCAGGGTAAGAGCGGAGCGGAGCTGGCCAAAAGTTTGGAAAATTTCGCGAGGATTCATCAACCGGCGCCAGACTTATTGGGAATAGAATGTTGCGGATTTCCTATGGAAAATAGGTCCTAACTATAACTATCGACTGGCGACCGCCAGTAGATTATATATATATATATATATATATATATATTACCTACTGGCGGTCGCCAGTAGGTAGTTATAGTTAGGACCACGTTTCCATAGGAAAACCTCAACATTCTATTTTGAATAACTTTGGCGCCGGTCGACGAATCCTCGCGAATTTCTCAAAATAGGTGGGGCGCTACGCTCCGCTCCTACCCTGAAAGTCTCGGGGGGATCCGTCAAGCGGGGGCTGAGATAAAAGGGGGGTCCCAAAACGCGTTTTTCCCATGCATTTTTCCATAGGACCTTTAGAACGAGCTACAGCCCGAACGGCTGAACAGAATTACTCAAAATTTTGCAGAGAGGTAGTCCCTAGGTCAAGGAAGTGCCTTTTGTAGGTTTGGTGTAAATCTGTTCAGTAGATTCTGAGAAAATAGCCTTTAAATCAATATATATATCTGAGCCCGCTTACGGTACGCTTACCGTACGCTTACGGTAAGCGTACGGTGGCGTGCGCGAGCGCGATTCTGATTGGCTCTTAGATCTTAGTAAACATTCGAATCGGCCGAAACCAGGAAGCGGCGGCCGCCATTTTGTGTATTTCACTCTGAAAAAAAAGAGTGAAAACAAGGAAAGGGGGCAATGAGGAGAGTTACAGACCCCCTAACAATTGTAAGGGGGTCAAAGAAGGTCAGAAAAGTACAAAAAAAACATTTATTGATTTTAAAAAAAATCACGGGGTACGCGTACGGTAAGCTTACGGTAAGCGTACGGTAAAAAAAATAAAAATAAATAAATGAAAAGCAGATTTAAGAGTTTAGAAATTAGGGAGCTCTAAAAAGAGCTGTTGTGTTTATGAAGTCATTTTTTTAGTGGTACCTACAAGTAAGTACCGATGCAGAGTCTAAGGTTCAAGAGGAAGACTCTGTTCCCTTCATCATTGAAGTGCACACCATCTCCTCTATAAATGTCTTGCATGTCATAACGCAAGTTGTTGTGGTAAATGGCACCCATACCATAGTCACGGAGGAAAGCAGAAACAGATTTGTTGACGTGCTTTCTTGCTTTGTCAATCTGTGGACAGAAATGATTGGACCAGTTCCATTTTTGCCTTTGGCATATGTTGGAAAACACAAAGGCAGTTTTAGGGAAAAGTGTAAACAGTTGTGCAAAGGTGTCCTTCATAAGCATTTCCAGACCTACCCCAGTCAAAGTGCCTAGGTCATTGCCACCACAGTGCACTATTATGAGGTCAGGGTGTTGGATTTGAATGAAGGATTTCACCAATGGCATCAATTGGTGCCACTTTAACCCTCTCTGACCAATCCATTTAATGTCTACATTTGGCAAAGCAAGGTCTCTCACCATATCTGTTTTCTCTGCAAACTTTTCACTCCAGAAGACATAGCTGTGCCCTACAATCCACACTGTGAACATCTTCAAAGGAGAACTGGATGCACTCAGGAGGTGTCTTTCAGTAGAATGGCAATATGAAAAGAAAGACAGTTTGGAAATGGAGGCATACATATTTTTTTAAAACAAAAAGAACTGATTGGCTGTTTCATACCATTCCAGAATAAAAACTAGGCTGTATGTGAAAATTAATAGAAGCATGTTTTGTATTGGTACAAAAAAATGTGTAACCAAAGAACAGTACTATGGATTTGCTGTTAGGTTTGAAAAGTCAAGCACTCTTGCTCTGTGGAATTGAAACATTGTGTGGCGAACTTCTGACCTAACTCCACACAGCAGTGTTCCATGAGCTGTTGCTATGGTAGCAGGCAGAAGTCAAGTTGGGGGAAGGGTACTAGGCAGAAGTCAAGTTGGGGGAAGGGTACTTTTGGAAAAGGGTTCGTTTTCAACCAATAGAAATGTGTGAATACATGTGAAAAAAAGGGGGAAGCACTGAGATTTGAAACTTACATGTATATGTGTGGAAAAATAGAGGGAAAGTTTGCCATTATCTGGTTCTGCTGAGAGGAGAGAGGTGAACACAACAGAGATCCTGGCTCTGATAATCTGCTGTTTGAGTGTCACATTTCTTTCACAACTAACTAATTTTAAAGGTGAGTTTACAGTTTGAGAGGGGATGTATGTGGTAACTTAAGAAATGAATAATAGAAATGGGAATTGTTTTTGTTGTAGTTACACATGGTGGTTTCATAATGTGTCAGTGTGTAAAAGTGATTTACACTTGCCCCGAAAAAAAAAAAGAGCAGTAAGTGTGCTTTCAAATTGGCAAAGAAATTTCGTTTTGGGACTAATGTGAAAACATGACTCTGTGTGCATAGAAGAATTATAGGCAGAGATTTATTGCGTCTTGCTCTGGTGATTTTACAGTTGGATTAGATGGAATGGGGGAGCGAATTATTGGGGGAAGAAGCAGAGGCTTAGCACACACCCATGTCCTTGCCGTGTATAGTCATGCACAGTATTTACAAGCCAGTGGGGTTTTCAGGTTTAAGTCTGTAATGCAAATACATTCAGCATCACTAAGGCTGGTTGCCCTTGCTGGAGTGTAGGCAGTCACAGAGAATGCACATGGTGGTGGTCTGAAAAAAAAACAGCTTGGACACGTGCAATTAAATAAATCAAAAATAGTGGTTTCATAATGTGTCAGTCTGTAAAAGTGATTTCAAATTGTAAAAAGAGATTTTCACTTGGCCCGAAAAAAAAAGAGCAGTAAGTGTGCTTTCAAATTGGCAAAGAAATTTCGTTTTGGCACTAATGTGAAAACATGACTCTGTGTGCATAGAAGAATTATAGGCAGAGATTTATTGCATCTTGCTCTGGTGATTTCACAGTTGCATTAGATGGAAAGGGGGAGCGAATTATTGGGGGAAGAAGCAGAGGCTTAGCGCACACCCATGTCCTTGCCGTGTATAGTCATGCACAGTATTTACAAGCCAGTGGGGTTTTCAGGTTTAAGTCTGTAATGCAAATACATTCAGCATCACTAAGGCTGGTTGCCCTTGCTGGAGTGCAGGCAGTCACAGAGAATGCACATGGTGGTGGTCTGAAAAAAAAACAGCTTGGACACGTGCAATTAAATAAATCAAAAATAGTGGTTTCATAATGTGTCAGTCTGTAAAAGTGATTTCAAATTGTAAAAAGAGATTTTCACTTGGCCCGAAAAAAAAAAGAGCAGTAAGTGTGCTTTCAAATTGGCAAAGAAATTTCGTTTTGGGACTAATGTGAAAACATGACTCTGTGTGCATAGAAGAATTATAGGCAGAGATTTATTGCGTCTTGCTCTGGTGATTTCACAGTTGCATTAGATGGAAAGGGGGAGCGAATTATTGGGGGAAGAAGCAGAGGCTTAGCACACACCCATGTCCTTGCCGTGTATAGTCATGCACAGTATTTACAAGCCAGTGGGGTTTTCAGGTTTAAGTCTGTAATGCAAATACATTCAGCATCACTATGGCTGGTTGCCCTTGGTGGAGTGTAGGCAGTCACAGAGAATGCACATGGTGGTGGTCTGAAAAAAAAACAGCTTGGACACGTGCAATTAAATAAATCAAAAATAGTGGTTTCATAATGTGTCAGTCTGTAAAAGTGATTTCAAATTGTAAAAAGAGATTTTCACTTGGCCCGAAAAAAAAAGAGCAGTAAGTGTGCATTCAAATTGGCAAAGAAATTTCGTTTTGGCACTAATGTGAAAACATGACTCTGTGTGCATAGAAGAATTATAGGCAGAGATTTATTGCGTCTTGCTCTGGTGATTTCACAGTTGCATTAGATGGAAAGGGGGAGCGAATTATTGGGGGAAGAAGCAGAGGCTTAGCACACACCCATGTCCTTGCCGTGTATAGTCATGCACAGTATTTACAAGCCAGTGGGGTTTTCAGGTTTAAGTCTGTAATGCAAATACATTCAGCATCACTAAGGCTGGTTGCCCTTGCTGGAGTGTAGGCAGTCACAGAGAATGCACATGGTGGTGGTCTGAAAAAAAAACAGCTTGGACACGTGCAATTAAATAAATCAAAAATAGTGGTTTCATAATGTGTCAGTCTGTAAAAGTGATTTCAAATTGTAAAAAGAGATTTTCACTTGGCCCGAAAAAAAAAGAGCAGTAAGTGTGCTTTGAAATTGGCAAAGAAATTTCGTTTTGGCACTAATGTGAAAACATGACTCTGTGTGCATAGAAGAATTATAGGCAGAGATTTATTGCGTCTTGCTCTGGTGATTTCACAGTTGCATTAGATGGAAAGGGGGAGCGAATTATTGGGGGAAGAAGCAGAGGCTTAGCACACACCCATGTCCTTGCCGTGTATAGTCATGTACAGTATTTACAAGCCAGTGGGGTTTTCAGGTTTAAGTCTGTAATGCAAATACATTCAGCATCACTAAGGCTGGTTGCCCTTGCTGGAGTGTAGGCAGTCACAGAGAATGCACATGGTGGTGGTCTGAAAAAAAAACAGCTTGGACACGTGCAATTAAATAAATCAAAAATAGTGGTTTCATAATGTGTCAGTCTGTAAAAGTGATTTCAAATTGTAAAAAGAGATTTTCACTTGGCCCGAAAAAAAAAGAGCAGTAAGTGTGCTTTGAAATTGGCAAAGAAATTTCGTTTTGGCACTAATGTGAAAACATGACTCTGTGTGCATAGAAGAATTATAGGCAGAGATTTATTGCGTCTTGCTCTGGTGATTTCACAGTTGCATTAGATGGAAAGGGGGAGCGAATTATTGGGGGAAGAAGCAGAGGCTTAGCACACACCCATGTCCTTGCCGTGTATAGTCATGCACAGTATTTACAAGCCAGTGGGGTTTTCAGGTTTAAGTCTGTAATGCAAATACATTCAGCATCACTAAGGCTGGTTGCCCTTGCTGGAGTGTAGGCAGTCACAGAGAATGCACATGGTGGTGGTCTGAAAAAAAAACAGCTTGGACACGTGCAATTAAATAAATCAAAAATAGTGGTTTCATAATGTGTCAGTCTGTAAAAGTGATTTCAAATTGTAAAAAGAGATTTTCACTTGGCCCGAAAAAAAAAGAGCAGTAAGTGTGCTTTGAAATTGGCAAAGAAATTTCGTTTTGGCACTAATGTGAAAACATGACTCTGTGTGCATAGAAGAATTATAGGCAGAGATTTATTGCGTCTTGCTCTGGTGATTTCACAGTTGCATTAGATGGAAAGGGGGAGCGAATTATTGGGGGAAGAAGCAGAGGCTTAGCACACACCCATGTCCTTGCCGTGTATAGTCATGCACAGTATTTACAAGCCAGTGGGGTTTTCAGGTTTAAGTCTGTAATGCAAATACATTCAGCATCACTAAGGCTGGTTGCCCTTGCTGGAGTGTAGGCAGTCACAGAGAATTCACATGGTGGTGGTCTGAAAAAAAAACAGCTTGGACACGTGCAATTAAATAAATCAAAAATAGTGGTTTCATAATGTGTCAGTCTGTAAAAGTGATTTCAAATTGTAAAAAGAGATTTTCACTTGGCCCGAAAAAAAAAGAGCAGTAAGTGTGCTTTGAAATTGGCAAAGAAATTTCGTTTTGGCACTAATGTGAAAACATGACTCTGTGTGCATAGAAGAATTATAGGCAGAGATTTATTGCGTCTTGCTCTGGTGATTTCACAGTTGCATTAGATGGAAAGGGGGAGCGAATTATTGGGGGAAGAAGCAGAGGCTTAGCACACACCCATGTCCTTGCCGTGTATAGTCATGCACAGTATTTACAAGCCAGTGGGGTTTTCAGGTTTAAGTCTGTAATGCAAATACATTCAGCATCACTAAGGCTGGTTGCCCTTGGTGGAGTGTAGGCAGTCACAGAGAATGCACATGGTGGTGGTCTGAAAAAAAAACAGCTTGGACACGTGCAATTAAATAAATCAAAAATAGTGGTTTCATAATGTGTCAGTCTGTAAAAGTGATTTCAAATTGTAAAAAGAGATTTTCACTTGGCCCGAAAAAAAAAGAGCAGTAAGTGTGCTTTGAAATTGGCAAAGAAATTTCGTTTTGGCACTAATGTGAAAACATGACTCTGTGTGCATAGAAGAATTATAGGCAGAGATTTATTGCGTCTTGCTCTGGTGATTTCACAGTTGCATTAGATGGAAAGGGGGAGCGAATTTTTGGGGGAAGAAGCAGAGGCTTAGCACACACCCATGTCCTTGCCGTGTATAGTCATGCACAGTATTTACAAGCCAGTGGGGTTTTCAGGTTTAAGTCTGTAATGCAAATACATTCAGCATCACTAAGGCTGGTTGCCCTTGCTGGAGTGTAGGCAGTCACAGAGAATGCACATGGTGGTGGTCTGAAAAAAAAACAGCTTGGACACGTGCAATTAAATAAATCAAAAATAGTGGTTTCATAATGTGTCAGTCTGTAAAAGTGATTTCAAATTGTAAAAAGAGATTTTCACTTGGCCCGAAAAAAAAAGAGCAGTAAGTGTGCTTTGAAATTGGCAAAGAAATTTCGTTTTGGCACTAATGTGAAAACATGACTCTGTGTGCATAGAAGAATTATAGGCAGAGATTTATTGCGTCTTGCTCTGGTGATTTCACAGTTGCATTAGATGGAAAGGGGGAGCGAATTATTGGGGGAAGAAGCAGAGGCTTAGCACACACCCATGTCCTTGCCGTGTATAGTCATGCACAGTATTTACAAGCCAGTGGGGTTTTCAGGTTTAAGTCTGTAATGCAAATACATTCAGCATCACTAAGGCTGGTTGCCCTTGCTGGAGTGTAGGCAGTCACAGAGAATGCACATGGTGGTGGTCTGAAAAAAAAACAGCTTGGACACGTGCAATTAAATAAATCAAAAATAGTGGTTTCATAATGTGTCAGTCTGTAAAAGTGATTTCAAATTGTAAAAAGAGATTTTCACTTGGCCCGAAAAAAAAAGAGCAGTAAGTGTGCTTTGAAATTGGCAAAGAAATTTCGTTTTGGCACTAATGTGAAAACATGACTCTGTGTGCATAGAAGAATTATAGGCAGAGATTTATTGCGTCTTGCTCTGGTGATTTCACAGTTGCATTAGATGGAAAGGGGGAGCGAATTATTGGGGGAAGAAGCAGAGGCTTAGCACACACCCATGTCCTTGCCGTGTATAGTCATGCACAGTATTTAGAAGCCAGTGGGGTTTTCAGGTTTAAGTCTGTAATGCAAATACATTCAGCATCACTAAGGCTGGTTGCCCTTGCTGGAGTGTAGGCAGTCACAGAGAATGCACATGGTGGTGGTCTGAAAAAAAAACAGCTTGGACACGTGCAATTAAATAAATCAAAAATAGTGGTTTCATAATGTGTCAGTCTGTAAAAGTGATTTCAAATTGTAAAAAGAGATTTTCACTTGGCCCGAAAAAAAAAGAGCAGTAAGTGTGCTTTGAAATTGGCAAAGAAATTTCGTTTTGGCACTAATGTGAAAACATGACTCTGTGTGCATAGAAGAATTATAGGCAGAGATTTATTGCGTCTTGCTCTGGTGATTTCACAGTTGCATTAGATGGAAAGGGGGAGCGAATTATTGGGGGAAGAAGCAGAGGCTTAGCACACACCCATGTCCTTGCCGTGTATAGTCATGCACAGTATTTACAAGCCAGTGGGGTTTTCAGGTTTAAGTCTGTAATGCAAATACATTCAGCATCACTAAGGCTGGTTGCCCTTGCTGGAGTGTAGGCAGTCACAGAGAATGCACATGGTGGTGGTCTGAAAAAAAAACAGCTTGGACACGTGCAATTAAATAAATCAAAAATAGTGGTTTCATAATGTGTCAGTCTGTAAAAGTGATTTCAAATTGTAAAAAGAGATTTTCACTTGGCCCGAAAAAAAAAGAGCAGTAAGTGTGCTTTGAAATTGGCAAAGAAATTTCGTTTTGGCACTAATGTGAAAACATGACTCTGTGTGCATAGAAGAATTATAGGCAGAGATTTATTGCGTCTTGCTCTGGTGATTTCACAGTTGCATTAGATGGAAAGGGGGAGCGAATTATTGGGGGAAGAAGCAGAGGCTTAGCACACACCCATGTCCTTGCCGTGTATAGTCATGCACAGTATTTACAAGCCAGTGGGGTTTTCTGGTTTAAGTCTGTAATGCAAATACATTCAGCATCACTAAGGCTGGTTGCCCTTGGTGGAGTGTAGCACTGTGGACATGGGCTTTTTATAAAATCTGAAAAGTGGTTTCATAATGTGACAGTTTGTAAAAGAGATTTTCACTTGCCCAAAAAAAAGAGCAGTTTGTGTGCATTCAAATTGGCAAAGAAATTTCGTTTTGTGACTATTGTGAAAAGAAATGTAGTAATATATTTAAATACAATAACAGATTTTTTTTTTAGTTTTTTTCAGGTATTGCTGAAGAACAGTGAACAAAATTTAAGATGCCTACAAAATCTCGAGTTCAAAAAACGCTAAAAAAAAAACTATATTTGAAGACAACTGGAGGACCAAAGTTAGTAGAAGATGCTGATGTTGGGAAAAAGAAAAAATCTTCTGGTAAGCAAAAAAAACAATTTCTAAACAAAATATTCAAAACAAAGAAAAATGTACAAAATATCTGTTCTCGGAAAAATGTAACAAAACATAGAGAACAGCAAAAAATAGAGAATTTTGTTAATGCAAATATACCTTCTGCAATTGAAAAGTTTAACATAAACAGAAAAACAGCATTTAAAGAGATACGTAGAAAAATGTTTCAGAGAAGAGTTATGTCCAATTTGATAAAGGATATAAAGAAATATAAGCAAAAGGCTAAATATTACAAGAGAAAAAAAGAAATTGAAGCCATTGCAGCAAAAGCATTAGAATTAAAAAGGAAACTATTCATATTAATTTTGAATAGGATGCGTACATTAGATAAAATGGTTAATGTACTGAAATCACAAAGCAAAAGCAAAAGAGTAGTGAATAGAACAAACTTTTGTAAAGTGTTTTTAGGAAAGTGGATGCATAGTTCAAGTAGTGAACCTTTTTTTAATGAAGAGAGCTATTTTCAAAGTAATAGTTTGCTGCATGCAGTTGACACCAGAGGTCGTTCATACGAAGTAAAAAATGGTTGCATAATGGAGAAGGAGATAATGGTTCCAAGAGATGAGGTACAAGTGATGGCAGATGAGGCAATGGGGAGACGTCCTAAAGCCCCAGTGTACACTTGGAATTGTAGTAGTATTTGCACTGTGCGTCAGGAATCTATTGACAGATTTCGAGAGTTTCTAAGAGAATATAGTAAAAAAAGTGTAAAACAAAAGATTAAGGTGCTTCAAAGTCTGGATCCATGCAGAGTGAGAGAGAATACTGGTTTGCAGGGTCATTCTCTTGCTTGTCTATCTAGAAAAGTGTGCAATAGTGTTTTCCATCATTTTAGGATGCTGGCTGTTCATCATACTGGAATGAGAAAGTTTGTGAGACAGTTGTATTTTGCCAAAAGTCCAGCAATAAAGTTAAATGAATTGAATAGGGCTCTGTTCCGAGGAACGGTATCAGATGTAGAGAAGGTTGTTGATGAAATTCAGTTTTGTTACTTTGGTCCTGAACAAAACAGTGCAGAGAAGGACACAGTAAATGAGGCAGAAGTGGAAGACAATGTAGAACCCTCTGTAAGTAACACATTTAATGATCACATAACAAAATTTGCAATAGTCTCTAATGAAAGACCAAATTTTACTTGTATTTGTTGCCGCAGAACTCATTATAGAAAACAAACTAGGAATGTTGATCTCTACAGAAAGAGTGAAAATGAAGATAATTATAAGTGGAAGGATTTTGCCACATATATATTTCTAGAAAATTGTTTTGAATTGGGTGAAGATCAGCGTATTTGTAAATACTGTTATAACAAGTTAGAGGAAAATAGAATGCCGACCAGAGCTGTACATAATAATTTAGAATTGGATGCTATTCCTGCTGAACTTTCTGAATTAAATACATATGAGTCTATACTCATTCAATGTGTTCATCCGTTCCAGACCATAGTACGTATGGAGCCCAAAACTGGTAAATTACCTCCTTCAGATTTACTGAGAGGTTTAAAAGGTAGAGTGGTGTATTTGCCCTTGGATTTGAAAAAAAATATGGAAACTATTGATGCGGATACTTTGGAAACTGAACCATTAATTATTCTGGTTAATGGTGTACCTACAAAGAATAAGAAGATTTGGCAGGAGCTGGTAGATGTGCGGAAAGTACAAAGAGCAAATTTGTATTTGAAAAAAAATAACAAATGGTATGAATCAATTTATATAGAAGAAGAAGAAGAAGAAGAAGATTTACAAGGAGACACAGAAACACCAACTGGACAAATTGAAAAAGTGGACAAGTCAAAGGAAGAAGAAATTTATGAACATTTTAGCATACATCCTCTCCATTCGAAAGAAGTTATGGGAGACAATTTTGATCTCTTTCAGATGAAGAAAGCAAAAGGAAATCCCGTGAGTGTATGGGAGGAGAGCTTGGAAGCTCGATGTTTTCCCCAGCTGTTTCCTAAAGGAAAAGGAGGACGATACGATGAACGTCCAGAACAGATTCCAGCTTCAGAGTATCGAACTACAAGACTATATGCTGAAGATCCCAGATTTCGACAAAGTATTCCTTATTTGTTCCATCTTTTATTTGAAAGCGACTTGTCTGCACTGTCTTATGCAGTAAATCACATTTTAAAAAGTGGAGTACATTTACAAAATGTGTCTGCTAAGGATTTTATGGAGAAAGTGCAGCACCGAGATGATCATTTGGAAACACAACTGATCAATCTGATGGCTTGTCAGCGTGGGACAAATGAATATTGGTACCGACGCCATGGTGAACTAAAATGCATGTTACGCAATTTAGGAACACCAACATGGTTCCTTACCCTAAGCTGTGCCGAGTACGCTTGGGATGATTTACTGGATTTTCTACGAGAGGCCAATTCAAACATTAAAAACATCGAATACAAGACAGCAGGAGAACTGTGCTCATTGGATCCGGTTAATGTTTGCAGATATTTCAATCATAGATTTGAGGCTATGATATCCTTCATCTGCAATAAAAAAAATCCACCCCTTGGAGAAGTAGTGGATTTCTTTTGGAGAAAAGAGTACCAGGCAAGAGGTGCTCCTCATATTCATATGCTGCTGTGGATCAAGGATGCCCCAAAGTTTGGAACAGATACTGATGAAGCAGTGTTATCTTACATTGAAGAATATGCAACATGTGCTATACCTAAAAGCACAGAAGAGAACAAGTTAAAGGAGCAAGTTCTACGTTTCCAAAGTCATCGGTGTGGAAAATACTGTCGACGGAAATACAAGAGCAAAGAAAAATACTACACTAAATGTCGATTTGGATTTCCTAGACCTGTTCTTTCAAATGGAAGAGTCAACAGTTTTATGTCAGCTGTGAGACATAGTATCACAAGAAAATCACCTAAGAATACCTACAACCTTAAAAGAAAAGAAGAATCAAAAAATATAAATGACTACAACCCAGTCATTTTATCCATGTGGAACGCTAACATGGATATACAGTATGTTGCTGACAATTCCATTGCTGTTGCTCGATATGTAACGTCTTACATTACGAAATCAGAAAAAACAGAATTGAAGGAAATGTGGGAAGAGATTTCTCACGAGAAGACTGTCAGTAAGAAGCTGTACAGTTTCAGTTTGAAGATGTTATCGCATCGAGAAATTGGATCCTACGAATGTTCAGATAGGTTATCTTCTGCAAGTCTCTACTCGAAGTCAAGAAGAATAATTTGGGCAAGTTTAGGCCTTGCAGCAATGAGAAATCGGGTACTGAAATCTGTTGGAGAAATTGAATATTTGGCTGAGAATGACCCAGAAAGTACAGATATATTGAAAACAAACATGTTGGACACATATTATCCCAAGAGAAGTCATCATCTGGAGAACATGTGTCTGTATGAAGTGTTACAGAACTACATTTATTCACGGAAAGCTGCAGAAGACATCAACAGTGGAAAATATAAAGTTGTTGGTGAAGAAGGATGTTTGGTGAAGCAAACCAAAGGAAGTTTGATAAATCACCGGAAGCTGAGTTGCGACACTACCGACAAGAAAGAATTTTACTACTTGGCTCTTTTACAGTTGTTTAAACCATGGCGTACAGAGGATGAACTACTGGGAGAATTCCAGAGCTATGAAGATTCTTTTAATGCTTGCAAAGACAGCATACAATGCAGTACATTCTCAACTTATCTGCAAATGTTAAATGAAGAAATTGAACAGGAAACTACAATTGCAGCAGAAATAGCTAGAGACAGTTCTCAGGACAGCCAAAGTTCAGGAACATACAGTCAAGATCCCCTAGGACAACCAATCGTTGAAAATGAAGCATCAATAGCCATGAATGAAGTGGAAACGGCTATGAATCAAGGTCAAGAAGAATTTATAGACTTAGAAAATTTGGAAAGACAACTGAATCAAGAGCAGCAACAAATTTATGAAGAGATCAAAAACAAAATTGATCACGGATTTCTACATATCAAAAAAGAGTGCTCATGCACATCATTTCATCCAATCAGGATGTATGTAAGCGGACAAGCTGGCACTGGAAAAAGTTTCCTAATTAAAGTCATCAGAAGCTACCTAAAGCAAAAAACGGATTCTACTTTGTCTTGTGTGGTTACTGCTCCAACTGGGTTAGCAGCATATAACATAAAAGGAATCACCTTACATCGTTTGCTAATGTTACCAGTGGAGCATGAGAACAAAATACAATTCAACAAGCTAACTGGAGAAGCATCCTTGGAAGTTTCAAGAGTATTGAAGAAGATGCAAGTTCTCATTATTGATGAGGTGAGCATGGTATCAAACTTAATGCTTGCCTTTGTGCATTTAAGAATGCAGCAAATTTTGAAGACAGACTATGACGTGTTATTTGGTGGAAAACACGTCATAGTTTTTGGGGATCTTTTGCAACTTACTCCAGTTAAAGGACAACCAGTGTTTAATACTGTGACACATGAAGACACGAAGAAGTCATTGGGAAGCATTGGAAATACAAATATTTGGTCCTTCTTTGAGTACAAGGAACTTACAACTAATATGAGGCAAGCAAACGATGAAGAATATGGAAGTATTCTGAAAGATATCAGGATTGGACTACTCACAGAAGTTGGGAAAAAAGCATTACAGAGTCGGCTGCTACATAATTTATTTCCAAAGGAAGAAATAGTTGCAGAGAAAATATACAAGAATATTGCAGAAAACAAAAGTGTCATCTGCTTAATGCCAACTCTACGTGAATGCTCAATATTTAATGAGGAGCTTTTGAAATTGGAAAAGGAAGACATCAGGAAATTGGAAGCAGTGGACAAAATTGAGGATGGAAGAATTACTGTCACAGTAACAGGCAAACTGAAAAATAAATTGGACTCACTAGAGAAGAACATCTCCAAAACAGCAGGATTAGAAAAAAATCTATATGTTTGCATGAACTGTAGAGTGTTTTTAAGGAGAAATTTGGATGTTGAGAAAGGCTTAGTGAATGGAGCGATGGGAAGAGTTGTGGGTTTTATTAATTATCAGAAAAAAGAAGGAATTGAATGTTTACAGATAAAATTTGATCAGATAGATGAAGTTAAAGATATTTGTCGTTGTACAGTTCGTTTTATGCTTGTGAAAGACTTATATGTACGTAGGAAGCAGTTTCCGTTTTCACTAGCATATGCTGTAACTATCCACAAGTCTCAAGGATTGACTGTAGATTGTGCATTTGTGAACATTGGTTCAACTGTGTTCAAAGAAGGTATGGCATATGTAGCTTTGTCACGAGTCAAAACATTATCAGGTTTATTCATGATAGACTTTGATGACTCAAAAGTTAGTGCTGATACAAACTGTGTAAAGGAGTATAATAGATTAAGAAGAAGCTATGCTCCTCATTTAGGTCAGTATCCTGTGTTGGAGAAACGTGTAGTTTCTCGTAAAAGGAGAAATGAGAATATCTGTAATGAAGATGTAGAGAAGAGGAAAAAAAAGAGGAGTGATGTAATTGCAAGCAAAAAGAAAAAGGAAAATGAAGAACAGGTTGTAGGATGTCATATTGAAAATAGCTCTGGTGTCAACTGCTACGCAAATGTAGTGCTGAATGTTGCATTTTATCTGGAAAGTTTGCAAGAGCAGATAATAGTAAATCAGGGAAAAAGATTCTGTTCAGAGCTGAGTCTCCTTTTTCAAAAGCTGAGTAAAGATAAAACTCAAATAGAAAGTGCTACTGACATTAGAAAACTTTTAGATGTATGTTCAGGACGAACACAGTTTTCACAAAATGAACAGCAAGATGCACACGAATTTTTGATGTATTTTCTTCAGGTAGTGGAAGAAGAAGGAGTTCCCATTGACATTTTTTTTGGTCTCTCTTATAAATGGGAACATAGTTGTGATAATTGTTATAATATATGTGGCTCTATTGTTGATAATGAAAGGTTTATTTATTTGACATTGCCAGAGAGTAAAACAGTCACTTTTGCAAAATTAGTTAAAGATGCTAATCATAGCATGAAATGTGGTGAGTGTAATTCTGACATGTTTTCATCATTAATTTTAAGGGAATACGGACAGTATGTAATTTTAATGATGCAACGATGTAGAGCTGATGGTTCAAAATTGGATACTATAATAAAGAAGTTTACAGGACAGCAATTATCAATTTCAGGAAAAACTTTTGTAACTGTTGCAATAATTTTCCATGATGGACCTACTGTTACTTCTGGACATTACACAGTTTATCTAAAATGTGAAAAAGGCTGGACACTGTGTAATGATTCCCAATTGATTTTCAAACAACGTTTGCCTTTTGATTTAGCAAATTCCTATCTAATCTTCCTGAAACCTAAATTTTAGAGAGACTTGGCAAGATCTGGACAAAATAATTTTACCATTTTACTGGATTACCATTGCAATTTTGTAGAAAAAATATTTTTATAATTATCATTTGGCCTAAAGGAAAGATAACCAATTGTAATGTGGACTTTTTTAATTTTTAATGCAATTTTGAAAAACCAATAATTTATAGATAATCGGTAACTTCTGCACATTTTAAATTTTGGAATGCTATTGGACTGCCATTGGAAATTTTTTCAAAAATGATTTAAAAAATTACTATTTGGCCATGTGGAAAAGTAAGCAATTCTATTGTGGACTAAATAAATTATTCAAAAAATTTTCGTGAACCAAAATGTTACAGAGAATCGGTGAGATCTGGACAGATTAAACTTTAGAATTTTAATGGATTTCCCTTGGAAATTTATTCCAAAAAAAAAAAAAAAATACTATTTGGCCTAAAGGAAATGAAATCAGATGTATTTTGGAGTTATTTGAGATATAATATTGTGATTATACTTCTGAAACAAACATATCAGACGGTATTTTAAAGAAATAAGTATTGTTTTTAGATGATATTTTTTTAGAATAATATGCATTTCTGTAATGATAAGTTTAAGTGAGAAGAGATTCTGGGCTTTTTTAATACAATCTTTGAGATTGTTATTTTTTTTTGCCCGCTGTAAAATGATGAATGCAATTGCTTTCACAATTTATAGTGAAATGCAATATATTCTGAAAACAGCAAAAATAAGGCAAAAATATTTTTTTGAAAAAAATGTAAATATGTATACTGTATTATAAATTGTTAAAAAAATATTAATACTTTTTTCTTTTTTTTCAGATCGATATAGAAAATTTTCGAAAACTACAACCATTTTTAAAACTATTTTTTAAAAAAACAAATGAATAAATATTTTTTGGAGTGAGTATGGTAAGTCAATAATAATAATTGTAGTCTCTCAAGGACCTTGTAATGTGATAATTGATTTTTAGTGTTTTTTTAAAAAAATAAAAAAAAGGTACGCGCACCGTACGCGTACGGTAAAAAAAAAAAAAAAAAGGTTTTAAAAAACATATGTAAAAAAAAGATGAAAGATAAGGTTGGCTCTTAAAAGAACCGTTGTGTTCATGCAGGGACAGAGGAAAGGAAGCATGGGAAAATCATTCAAAGCTACAAATGTGCTGATCTATTTTGTTGTTCACTAGGGAAACACTGGTCTCCCTATGACAAATTAGACCTTTACAAAATGTGCAATGAATATCAACCTTCCGAAATCGAAGGTTCATTTCCAGAGGGCCAGCAAAAGGAGATTCTCCCCCCACAGATGAAGGGCTCACTTGACCTGCAGAAGAAGGAGTCAGCCCTGCAGATGATGGTCCAGGCTGAGCTGCTGTGGATGTACTGGCTCGTCTTTCTGAAGAGTTACCTCCAAAAAGATGACCATGTGTCCTTCCGTGTACATCCTGGAGGTGCCTCTTCATGGTGTGATTCCCAAAGGAATACTTCCTGTTAGGATTACCTCTAGAAAGTACACGCTTACACAGACAGCAAGTAACTAAGGGTGCATTCACCTTTTGCTGGCCTTCTGGAAAAGTAAAATAATCCCAAACATAAGAAGGCTTTTGTTTCCTCGATCTCTGCCTCAAGACAGTGCTGCTGGTGCTAGCCTCACTCTCAGAAGAGCTCTGCTGTTCTGCCATCGTATCCCAAAGACAAACCAGCTCCTTCTCCCAAGGGATCACAAGCAGAAATGAGGGGAATGGGTGTGGTGTAGGAGAGTTCTAGAACTGAAAGTAGTTTCAACCAATCAAAAGTTGTGTTTCATGATCACATGACCTACCGTACGCTTACGGTACGCTTACGGTACGCTTACGGCAAAAAGTACGCGTGCGCGTAAAAAAGACACGCGCTTCCGCGCATGCGCATAACAGTCACTCCCCGGCACTTCCGCGTAACGTGCGCGTGTGGCGTAAGCGCGCACGCGTCCCACGCGCAGTACGCGCGGCTACGCAAATTGCGTAACTATACGCAAGCAGCGTAGATAGATTACGGACGTTGCGTAAACCGTACGCTTACCGTGAGCTTACGGCACGCGTACTAAAAAAAAAATAAAAAAAAAAAAAAAAATCTGGTAATAAATTTTACATGTTTATTTTAAAAAATATATTAAAAAAATATATTTAAGGATTTTAAAAATTTAAGCATAGTCTTTATATAATGAAAGTAAATTAAATTAAAAATATGTTTGAAAAAAATGAAGAATAAAAAAAAAAATTAGCATTTAAAGAACCTTGCAAATTCACTGAAAAAACCATGGGTTACACACACGTTATAGTAAGGAATTAGCATTTAAAAAACCTTGCAAATTCACTGAAAAAACCATGGGTTTCACACACGTTATAGTTAGGAATTAGCATTTAAAAAACCTTAGAAATTCACTGAAAAAACCATAGGTTTCACACACGTTATAGTTAGGAATTAGCATTTAAAAAACCTTAGAAATTCAGTGAAAAAACCATAGGTTTCACACATGTTATAGTTAGCTGGACATTTTACTCGTAAAAAACCAATGAAATTGCCCCGTTATAGTTAGTTCAGCTAACTATAACTCACGCGCCCGCAATGCACTGCTGATGACGTCACATATTACATCACTCATGACATGGTCAGTGACATCACTCATGACATCACTGATGACATCTCAAATGACATCACTGATGACCTCACTGATGACATCATCCTTGTGATAGAGTGGCAGACCTCCTCTCACCTTAATATAAGCTTTGATACACACATTCAAAAATAGAGACTAAAATTTTCAAAACAATGGACATACCAATACCAGTTACAACAACCTCTTCAGTAATTCTAAGATCCACATACACATCCACTCATTCACCAACAGTCCTATACAGTCACTCATACATGTACTCACTCATCATATGTACTCATACACCTATACATCCTGTTACATAATGCCACTCATCCATAGAGTTACTCACACACATAGTCACTCATGCTAATAAAGAATCAAACATACATTCACCTGCATATACAGTTATACACACACCACCACACTTACTTCTACGGAAACTTACACATACTTAGTCTTTTAAACAATCACTTATAGAAACACATACTTATTCATACAGGAACTCTTTCAATCTGTCCCTCTCACATATACTCACATATATACACCAATAGTCACATATACTAGTTTAAAACATATGTAGTTACTCCTGAAGACACTATTGGGACAGTCATTCACTCACTAACACACCCATACACACACTCATCCACCCATACAGTCCTGCACACATGCTGTCTTCAACACATACAAACAGTGAGTCACTCATTCATGCACCTATGCACTACGTAATACCCCCCACCGAACCATACAGACACTCAGACTGATACTCAAAAAAACAACTACTAACCTATATAGACACCCATGTAGCTACTCACCAACCCATGCAGCCACTTATACACAAAGTGAGAGATACACTTAATCAGTCAGTTACACAATCAATTTTTTAAAAACAAATCATCCATTTAGACACTTATATACCCATTTATTCTTCCATCGACCTTGAGATATACATATATAAAACATATTTAATTTTCAGAAAAACACACATTCACTGGATGATGTCATCAGTGAGGTCATCAGTGATGTCATTTGAGATGTCATCAGTGATGTCATGAGTGATGTCACTGACCATGTCATGAGTGATGTAATATGTGACGTCATCAGCAGTGCATTGCGGGCGCGTGAGTTATAGTTAGCTGAACTAACTATAACGGGGCAATTTCATTGGTTTTTTACGAGTAAAATGTCCAGCTAACTATAACATGTGTGAAACCTATGGTTTTTTCACTGAATATATATATATATATATATATATATATATATATATATATATATATATATAAATAAATAAATAAATAAATAAATAAATATGACCCCCAAAGGGAGTCGACCCATACGCTGTGCGCCGACCCCCTACCAGCATGAGTTTTCATTTTTTTTGGTGGGGGGCGTGGAGAGAAATGTGCGGTTTCCTCTGTGGGCCCTGACTGCCTCACCTCACCAGGAAAAACACACATTTCTCAAAAACATTAGGGGCCAAAATGGAGTGGGCCCTCCTGGCATTTTTCTTTTTGAAAAAATTAATTTTCCCTCTTCCCCTGGGGGTGCGATCATGCCCCCCTAGGAGAATAAAAACACTTTACTGAAAAAAATTGCAGGTTCAACCCCCCAGAGGGGGTCAACCCATTCATCATGAGGGATGACCCCATAAACCCTGTTGGCCTAGGGTTTCTTCGCATAACCCGATTCACAACCTGGAAAACAGTTCAGGAAAGCATTGTTAGAAGGAGGAGACGCTCCCCTTTCCAACGATGCCTCCTTGAAACCTGGCAAATCATTGTAGCGCACAGAAACCCCACCAGATGGTGCAGAGAACACTAACCTGCTGGCTCCTCCACCTCGAGTGGGGATCTGTGTCATCAGCGTGCCTCTCGGCACAACAACACAGATCGGCTGTGGGGCAGGGGCTGAAGCGGAAAAAAGGAATCCTCCAGTCGAAGGAGGATCCTTTTTATGCTTCCCCAGGATTGACCAGTGGCCAATGAATGCAGTGGGAAGGTAGTGCGGCGTTGTCCATTGGCTGATGGCCGCTCAAAAGGGGTTAACTCAGTCACCTAATTTGTGGGGTGTGTACAGTCAGTTATCTTTTGCAGCCCTTCCCCCACTGTAAGGAAATGCCTCTTTTTGTGTGGATGAGATCTCCACCAAAATGTGCAGTAACTTTACACTCATAAATTCAGCCTCAGATATCTTCATCTCCTGAACTTGGGTGGGGATATTTATGGCTACACTTTGGGAGGGAAGAATAGCAAAGAAGTGCAGACTTACTCCTAGATATAGGAGCAAATACACAGACAAGTAAAGCACCGCTTGTATATGTTTCTTTGTGAGGGAGGCCCTTGGTGTCTTGGTCTTTCATATGACGTATGATTTCTATATGCAGGCATAAAGATTAAAAACAATCTGTAGTATGAAATGAAACACGCCAAAATGGTGTAATCAATTTAATATCAATCAGGTTAAAATGGGGCTGTAGATCACAATGGCTAGTAACATTCAGCAAAAGTTATTTCTTTCCTGCAGTGAAGTATGTGAAGAAAATAAGCATGTTGCCATAAGTATTGCTTATCTGCTGATCACTGTTCATTTTAGAAAAACAGATCAGGAGAATAAAAAGCCAGTTCTAATTTTCACTGTTTACTGCTATAATTATTCTTTGTGACTTGCCTTTCGCCTTGGCTGCATGCATTATGAGTCACTACTCCAATATAATACGTTATTACAGTTGAGCAGTGTTGGACATGGCCCTTTTTGCTGGGTCATCTCTGAACTTTTTGCCTTCTTCCTATATTTTTTCTGACCTGTTGTTGGCTGTTTTATGACTCTGGGCACTTTATCACTGCTGATCAGTGCTAAAGTGCATATGCTCTCCCTATTGTAAATTGACGTATGGATTAGTGATTCCATGATTGGCTGGTTTGGTTTACTTGTCAGAGCCTAGTACAGTGCACTGAGTGTGCCCAGGGCTTGTAAACCAAATGCTGCTAGTGGGCTTGCAGCACTGGCTGTGCCACCCAGAGAAGCAGCCTGTTAAAGTATGTCTAAGTCATTGCAGAGCCTGTGTGCAGTCTGGTACTGCCATGCTGACTCGGCAAGTGCATCCACTTGCCAGTCCCTAAACCTTCCCTTTTCTTCATATCAGACACCCCTATGGTAGGCCCAAGGGCAGGGTGCATTTTAAGTATAAGGTACGACATGCCCTGGTGTGTGTGGCATGTCCTAATAGTGAATTACAGCCATTTTCGTTTTTCACTATTGCAAGGCTATCTGTTCCCCATAGGCCAGAATGGGCAGTTTGATCATTACATCTTATAATCCTAACAGACTCAGGGGACATGGTAGAAATTCGAGTTTAGTATGCCTGAACTCAGAATGATAAAATACATCTTTTAGTGAAGTTGGTTTTAACATTCTGTGTTTGAAAACACCACTTTTCGAAAGTAGGTATTTTCTTATCTAACCATCCAAACCTGCCTCTGGTAGGCTGTGTATTCCTTGTCTGGAGTTTGATGACAGGGGCTGGGGAATTCCAGGGGGCTGGGAAATTCCCGGACACAGGGTCAGCACAGGGCTGAATAGAGGGATCTCCATGTAGATGGGTGGGAGGAGTTGCACCTGGGACCTGAATAGGGCTGTGCTTTCCCTCCACAATGCTGGCTCCACCTCCTGTGGTGCATCGCATGTCTCTGTCCTGCACTGTGAAAGGAAAGAAGGAGTCATGTCAACAAAGTGCTCCAGGACTCCCTAAGCTGAAGTGCTGTTTGGGGGATTGGCCTGCAGTGGTTGCCTGACTGCCAAAGAAAGGAGAAAGGACTTTGTGTGCACTTTATTCAACTTGTGAAGGATCTCCAAGGGCTTGGAAAAGAGCTTGCCTCCTGCTGAAGTCTCAGGGACAACAGACTTCACCCACCAGCTCCCCAAGAGTTCTTTAGAAGTGCATGCTGTTTTGCGAGGCTTTCTGAGGGACTGCGTGTTGCAAGGAGCTGGAAGCGCAACTCACGAACAAGAAGCGTGTTGCCGAACTGCTGCTGCCGCTTCACAACACGAAGTGCCTCGCATCGCCGGAGAAGAGGATCGATGTTGCAGCAGACGCCACCGCATCACCGGGAAGCGTGTCGCAGAAGAATCGTTGAGTCATCGCAGGTCCACCGAAGCGCCTCGCATCACCAGGGGAGAGTATCGACGTCGCAGCAGACGCCACCGCATCACTAGGAAGCGTGTTGCAGGAGCAGTCATGGCTCATTGCCGGAGAAAAGGATCGACGTCGCATCAGACGCCGCCGCATCTCCGGGAAGCGTGTCGCAGGGACTGTCGCGGCTCGCATCGTGTGGAAGCATCTCGCATTGCCGGAGAAGAGGATCGACATCGTAGCAGACGCCGCCGCATCACCGGGAAGCGTGTTGCATCAAGAAGAAAGCGCTATCTTTGTTTCTGTGCACCAGATCTTCAAAGCATCACCGTCCTTGCCACACTTTCATTGTCTTGCGTTACGCATCTTAAGGTACATTGAACTCTGAGTGTCGCATTTACCATCTTAAAAGAACTAAGCTAATTCTACCATTCTAAGTAGAGTATTCTGGATTTTTGTTGTTTGTGGTCTTGTGATAAGTCTATATAAAGAATACTTATTTTTTATATAAAACTTGTGTGGTGTCCATCTGTAGTGTTGTTACTTGAATACTTTATGTGTTCACAAATGCTTTACACACGTCTCTGAGAATAGCCTGTCTGCTCGTGCCAAGCTACCAAGGGGGTGAGTAGGGGTTATTTTAGGAGTGTACCCCTTATCCTGACTAGACGCAAGGGTCCCTATTTGGACAAAGGTACCTACTTCTGCCAACTTAGAGACGCCCAAGTAAATCAGAGGCAGGCTTTTATACTGGGACTATAGTATGTCTGTTATATATATGGGACAGCTCACAATGTATCCCCACATGTGATGCCTTGTAGGGTGTTTGTGATTTCCTAACTCTACTGTATCTCCTTCCCTCCAGGCCGGACAGAGGCCATGCGGTTACTGCTGGCAGACCAAGGTTGTGAATGGAAGGAGGACAAAGTACCCTTTGAAGACTGGTTTGGTGGAAAGGTTGAGCTCAAGAAGACAGCGGTGAGTAATTATGAGTGAGGATTTGGTCCCTAATACGCCTCTCGCTAAGGCGAGTCTCCATAGTAGGGTAAACCAGGGTCCAGCACCTCTGACAGGTCCATTAGTGTCTTCCATGCCACCTACTCACTGTCCACTCACTCTAAGATGTCACCTGAGAAGATCCAGTGGTAGTTTCTGTGGTGCCTTAAGTAAGAACTCGAGGTTGTGAGGCTATCCTGGGCATTCGAACTGGGACAGGAGCTGGAGATATTAATTTGTATATTGCCTGGAATGTTGGAACCTAAATGCTGTATTTAGGGGAGGGGTAGTAGTGTTGCCCGGAGGGGGGAGAGCACACACTCACCCAATGGAAGCTTTGGTAATGGCCTTCCAAAGATAAAAGGATCATGACCTTGGAAGGCAGAGAGTCACCTTCTGTCAATGTACGCTGTTGTTTTTGGAACTAAGCCAGGTCTAGGAGCTGCACAGCATCCTCTAGTGTGAAGGAGCGCCTGAATATCGCGTTGAGCGTGGACAGTCAGTGCGGCAAAGGCTGCATAGAATGCTCGTCTGGATATTGCATTGTACACTGAGACTGTACCATATACTCCTAGGCTCTCACAGATGGACAGGGAACCCAGGCATCCTCGCCTCATAGGGTAGGTGGTTCTATGAGGTGCACATTGATAACAGCACACACAGGTACTCATGGGGGGGTCGACGCTGGGGATGTCTCAGGTTATCAACAGGGGCTGATCGGATGAAGCTATATCTATTGTGCTCTACCCACCAGAATACTTTCACTAGGGCTGTAAGCTCCATACTGGGTCCAATGTATTTACTCTCTCTTCTTTCTCCTCCTTTTTTAGGTCTTTGGGCAGTTACCCATGTTTTCTGATGGTGATTTTACCCTGTTCCAGTCCAATACCATCCTGCGATATCTGGGGCGCAAACACGGTGAGCACCATACAAGGAGGTGGGGGGGGGGGGGGGGGGTACGGATTGACTGTGGGGTTTATAGAATCCATTATTTGGTAGACGTAAGCAAGAAGTGAGGTGAACTAGATATAACTTAGAGGGAGTTGAAGGTCTCACAAAAGCTTAGTTCAAAGACATTCTCAGTGCCTCGGGAGTGATGAAGCCCTCAGTACACCAGGGTTCAACGAAGGCTTTAGCACCAGGATGTGAAAGGAAGAAGCCTAACGAGGTAAGGTTTCCAATCGGCTTTGCTGTCCTCATAAGAGGCTGAATAAGCACAGACTGGTTGTGAAGCCCACATCTCCCAGACTTATAAATGTCTGAAAATTCCCACCTGTGGTGTATGTCGCTCCCATTCTACCCTTCTAACACCTCTCCTTCCCTCGCAGATCTTTACGGGAAGAACATCAAGGAAGCTGCGCTCATTGACATGGCCAACGATGGGTTGGAGGATCTGCGACTGAAGTTTGCCAAATTCTTTTTCCATGAATGGGTAGGTTTGTTTTTATGTTTACTACAAGATGGCCGCCAGAGAGCTGGGTCCTCTCTTTTTAGGGTTCAGTTCATGGCAGCAAGAAAGACACCTTCAACAATCTTCAGAGGAAGGGTAGCCTATTGGGAAATGGGTTGAATTCCCTACCACTCGATCCCTCTGTAGGGTGCAGAGGACTAGTCCGCCTCTGCCACATTGTGTCGCTTCATGTCTGTGCAATGTACGTTGACCAGACAGTTGGGAACTCTCTAAGGACAACACCAAAGTGGATCTTAACTGTGATTTGCTCAGTCCATTATCTCTGTCACCGGTGTATGTCAATCCATTCTTGAGGGTTCCCCATGTATTCTTTTGTGTGAGATGGTACTGTTTGTGAGAGTGTGGTATGAGAGGTGAGATTGCTTGATGCACGTTTCTTGTTTTCGGGTGTGTGTGCCTGTAGAAATAAGAATAACATTTGTCTTTCTAAGTCTTTTTAAAGCTGGAAATACTATTTGTCACCTATGTTTCTAGTATTAAAATCTGATGTAACTGTATATTATGAATGTGTTTATACTTGTATAAACATATACATCACAAAAAGAAAAAAGATGAATAAAAATTAATATATTTTTGTAAAGTTACGTATGGCATGATTGAGTCTATGGGACAGCTCAACTTAAGCCCCGCGCAGGCCATTAGATAACTAGATATAGCTCGTACAGGAGTATTGGTTATAATACATTTTCAGTGTCTTTCCCACTGGCTCCTGGACCTCTAAAGTGTGATTTAGGGGGTACCTTTCTTTGTGGATCCTCTGAATATAATCTGGTCGACCAGTATTCAGCTGCTGGTATCTGTATGGGGCGGTCATCATAGTGGCCCCCTACTCCATCGAGAAACAGTTGTGAAAACAGCGAGCCTCTAAAGCTGTCTCCCACACACTCATGGGAGCTCCTTTTGCTTGTTTCATTTGAAAGAGATCAATAGATTCACCAATGACTCTTTAGAATGCAGGAGATGGATGCTGTAGTGTTCATAAAGTTCTTCTGATCTGGATCGATCCACATTTTCAACCTGCCCCCTTGATGGTATTGTTTTATCCTCCATACACGTTACATCTTAAACAACATCAACGTTTTTATAATAAATATTATTTTGTACTAGGTATAATGTTTCTTTTTTTACTTTATTAACATCCACTAACTCTTGCGAGATTGTTTTGTTCTTGGTAGAGGCACCGTTTACTAGAAGATAAGTGGTTCATCAATATCTCTTTCTACCCCTACAGTTTCAATATTCACTTTAAATTTTAAAGGTAAGTAGACAACTCTTCCTTTAAGGACTTTCTGCAGCTGTGTCAGTGGTAATTTCCCTATCGTTGGTTCCATATGAACTGTAGCTTGAAAAGGGTGTATACATTGTATTAGAATTGATTCATAAACATTTAATTCTAGAAGTTCTTCTGGATTTGAAACTAGTTCTAACCTGTTATTACTGCTCTCGCTGGCATTTTGTTGTACTTTAACTTATCACAGCAATACCTACATATAATTTGCTGTGAGATAAACCAATGCATTCCTCTACAAATAAATAGACAGCAAATTCTTGCCACTTATCTCTCTTCTATTTTTTAGTTTTTGAGACTATGGTGCCGATCACGATCCGTTAAAAACCGGGTACGAACCGTCGGACGGAGCATATTCTCCGTCCGACGCGTACCCGGTCGTCAAAATATACAAACATGGAATTACGATTCGCACGGGTACACCATTACCGTACGAATCGTAAAAAAGACCGACCGAACAAAAAACACCTACCAATGCGATCCGGGAAAGCGCCGACCTGACGTCGGGACGCACGCAGCCAGCCATTCACGACCCAGGAATCACGATTCGCACCGACGTCACCCCGCACGGTGAATATTTTGCGGCACCCAAAAACTGCCGGGAAATCAGGACGACGCGAACAAGGACCACCAGTACGCGACGGACAGACGGCGACGCGAACAAGGAGGACCAGTACGTGACGGACACACAGGACGACGCCACCAAGGAGGACCCGTACGCGACAGGACGACGCAATCAAGGAGGACCCGTACGCGACAGGACGACGCGAGCAAGGAGTACCAGTACGCGACGGACAGACATGGACCCGAACCTACGAGTCATCCCTGCCCTCATAGCAGTACACCTCCTCTACAGGTTACGACGCAGACGCCGCAGAAGGTCAGAATAACTAAGGGAGGGGGGAAAGTGGGGTGGGGTGGGGGTGGCACTACCAGGGCAGGCCACAAAACAACCACATGAGTGACACACTACACATGGCCTGGACATACCTGACTCCCATGCCCTGGTCACCACGAGGGGGTGGGGGCGTGTCCTGATAATCCAGCGACCGCCACAACGGAAGTCCGTCACCACGCGAACCGGCAACACAACCAGACAGGTACGTCCCGTACCCACGCCTGAAGAGCGTGGGTACGAGTCGGACCACGCCCACACACGTCACCCCAACAATGGCGGGACGGATCGCACCCACGTGGCAAAGGCCTGGGTACGGGCCGCACAAACATCACATAGCGTGGGGACGGATATGTACGGACCCTACCCCCACCCCGTATGCAAGGAGCGTACCCCCCTGCCCAACAGTGTAAGTACGACCCGTACCCCCACCCGCGGACGTACGGAGCGTACCCCCAGCCCAACAGTGTAAGTACGACCCGTACCCCCACCCGCGTATGCATGGAGCGTACCCCCCATGCCAACAGTGTAAGTACGACTCGAACCCCCACCCACGAATGCAAGGAGCGTACCCCCCTGCCCAACAGTGTAAGTACGACCCGTACCCCCACCCGCGGACGTACGGAGCGTACCCCCAGCCCAACAGTGTAAGTACGACCCGTACCCCCACCCGCGAATGCAAGGAGCGTACCCCCCAGCCCAACAGTGTAAGTACGACCCGTACCCCCACCCGCGTATGCATGGAGCGTACCCCCCATGCCAACAGTGTAAGTACGACTCGAACCCCCACCCACGAATGCAAGGAGCGTACCCCCCTGCCCAACAGTGTAAGTACGACCCGTACCCCCACCCGCGGACGTACGGAGCGTACCCCCAGCCCAACAGTGTAAGTACCACCCGTACCCCCACCCGCGAATGCAAGGAGCGTACCCCCCTGCCCAACAGTGTAAGTACGACCCGTACCCCCACCCGCGTATGCATGGAGCGTACCCCCCATGCCAACAGTGTAAGTACGACTCGAACCCCCACCCACGAATGCAAGGAGCGTACCCCCCTGCCCAACAGTGTAAGTACGACCCGTACCCCCACCCGCGGACGTACGGAGCGTACCCCCAGCCCAACAGTGTAAGTACGACCCGTACCCCCACCCGCGTATGCATGGAGCGTACCCCCCTGCCCAACAGTGTAAGTACGACTCGAACCCCCACCCACGAATGCAAGGAGCGTACCCCCCTGCCCAACAGTGTAAGTACGACCCGTACCCCCACCCGCGGACGTACGGAGCGTACCCCCAGCCCAACAGTGTAAGTACGACCCGTACCCCCACCCGCGGACGTACGGAGCGTACCCCCAGCCCAACAGTGTAAGTACCACCCGTACCCCCACCCGCGAATGCAAGGAGCGTACCCCCCTGCCCAACAGTGTAAGTACGACCCGTACCCCCACCCGCGTATGCATGGAGCGTACCCCCCATGCCAACAGTGTAAGTACGACTCGAACCCCCACCCACGAATGCAAGGAGCGTACCCCCCTGCCCAACAGTGTAAGTACGACCCGTACCCCCACCCGCGGACGTACGGAGCGTACCCCCAGCCCAACAGTGTAAGTACGACCCGTACCCCCACCCGCGGACGTACGGAGCGTACCCCCAGCCCAACAGTGTAAGTACGACCCGTACCCCCACCCGCGTATGCATGGAGCGTACCCCCCATGCCAACAGTGTAAGTACGACTCAAACCCCCACCCACGAATGCAAGGAGCGTACCCCCCTGCCCAACAGTGTAAGTACGACCCGTACCCCCACCCGCGGACGTACGGAGCGTACCCCCAGCCCAACAGTGTAAGTACCACCCGTACCCCCACCCGCGAATGCAAGGAGCGTACCCCCCTGCCCAACAGTGTAAGTACGACCCGTACCCCCACCCGCGTATGCATGGAGCGTACCCCCCATGCCAACAGTGTAAGTACGACTCGAACCCCCACCCACGAATGCAAGGAGCGTACCCCCCTGCCCAACAGTGTAAGTACGACCCGTACCCCCACCCGCGGACGTACGGAGCGTACCCCCAGCCCAACAGTGTAAGTACGACCCGTACCCCCACCCGCGTATGCATGGAGCGTACCCCCCATGCCAACAGTGTAAGTACGACTCGAACCCCCACCCACGAATGCAAGGAGCGTACCCCCCTGCCCAACAGTGTAAGTACGACCCGTACCCACACCCGCGGACGTACGGAGCGTACCCCCACCACACCAGTGTCAGTAGACACGTACCCTCACCTCTAATGCAGTGTGCGTAACCCCACCGTGTATGTGCCAAGCGCACATATCCAGAAATCGGAGGTGTGTGTGCAGAGTCCACCCAGCAGTGCCCTGAGACAGGAGGGGTGGGTGCAGAGTCCTCCCAGCAGTGTCCAGACCCAGGAGGGGTGGGTGGTGAGTCCTCCCAGCAGTGCCCAGAGACAGGAGGGGTGGGTGCAGAGACCTCCCAGCAGTGCCCTGAGACAGGAGGGGTGTGTGCAGAGTCCTCCCAGCAGTGTCCAGACCCAGGAGGGGTGGGTGGTGAGTCCTCCCAGCAGTGCCCAGAGACAGGAGGGGTGTGTGCAGAGTCCTCCCAGCAGTGTCCAGACCCAGGAGGGGTGGGTGCAGACACCTCCCAGCAGTGCCCAGAGACAGGAGGGGTGTGTGCAGAGTCCTCCCAGCAGTGTCCAGACCCAGGAGGGGTGGGTGCAGAGTCCTCCCAGCAGTGTCCACACCCAGGAGGGGTGTAACACATGTGTGTGATGCCACAATTACCCACATCCATACTGCCTACAAGGGAACATGTCCCCATGAACTCATGTCAACTGACTCCACACACAAGTACAGTGATCACCAAGGATGCCACGATTGTTGCAGGTGGAGACATGGCCATGCATGCATGGCCAAAGTAGAAGGGCTCCGTCACACGCACAGCTCATGTAGACACAGCTCTGCGCTAAACATTGGGATCACCCTGCAGGGAAGAAAGCTGGGTACACAGAGGAAGGAATACACCCTGGGACAAGTGCACCATGCAGTAACTGCTTACATGAACAAAGAAAGTTAGCCAACACCTTGTGATGGCACACAGATCCTAGGGTGGCCCCAAAGAGCAGAACACTACTACAAATCCCACACACCCAAAGCCTTAAACACCACCCAAAACAATGTAGCAGCCCCACCAACACCAATACCACCATAGCAGGAGTGTGATAATGAAAAAAAAAATAAGCTTTAATCAGCATGAGCACAATGTCCGTGGATCAACGGCAGTTCAAAGTCAACAAAGGCCATAGGGCAGTCAATTATTCCCAGCTGCATGGGGGACACAGTGGGATGTGTGTCCCCTACCTTGCCTGCACAGTCTTCCATACTGGTGAGGGCATCAGGGGGGGGGGAAGCAACAGGCACCGCAGGGACATCAGGGCAAAGGGGCGGCGTTGTGGGTGCAGGGATGGAGGACTCAACCACAGGGGGTGTGTCATGGCCAAAGGCGGAGGCCAGGATGGCACTACACACCTTAGCAAGGTCCTCCAGGGAGTCCCCTGCACCCGAAGTGACCTCAGGCCCCAAGGAGGGGGGGGGTTCAGAGGGATGGGTTGCAGCGCCACCGGGGGAGGGTGGAGACAGGGGGGGAGACTCAACCACCCTGACCGAGGACTTCCTTGACCGCTTGCGTGGTGGCGTCACTGTGGGGCTCAGGGACAGAGCGGCCATGAAGGAGTCCTTGGGGGAGATGTGGCCAGGAGAGCTGAGGGGAGGGGATTTGGAGGGAGTGGATTGTGTGGAATGCGGACTCCCACTCTGGCTGCGTGTCACACGTTTGCCCCCCGACCCAGTGGGTGTGCCTATCTCACCCTGTGTGTGCGTGTCAGGAGGAGTGCGGTGGACCTTCCCTGCTGGTGTGGTGCCTGTGTCTGTTGTGGTGGGTGCATGCCGACGTCTGGGTGTACGTGGGACAGGCATGGAAGTGGGAAGTGTGGATGGGGCAGGGGTAGGTGGGGGGAGGTCGCGCTGCAGGAGACCCACTGCTGCAGTCAGTGTGGAGTCTAGGGACCTCAGCAAGTTGCGTTGGTCAGCCTGCAAAGAATGAATGCCCTCCAAGAATGCCTCGATGTTGCTGAGGGTTTTCCCGTGGGAATGGAGGACATTCAGGATCGCAGCCTGACCAACCTGCATTTGCCGCTGGATGTCCATAGACTCAGCATTGGCGGCAGCAGTGGAGACAGGGGCAGGGGGTGCGGTGCCTGGCAGGAAGGAGACATGCGGTGACCGGGCACGCTGGGAAGGGACACGAGCAAGTGGGAGGCGGTTGGTGGGAACTGAGGGGGCGGTGGCAGGTGTTGTTCCACTGTCAGCTGCTGGTGCAGCCTCCGCCAACCCTGAGACATCCTCCTCGGACCTGTCAGCTTCGTAGTCTGATGTGCCAGTCGACAGGTCCTCGGCCACACTATCCTCCGCCTCTGTCCCACTCGATGTGCCAGCCCCGATGTCACGGCTGCCACTGGTGCTCGGTCCCTCCGCCTGGTCCGTGTCCATGTCTCCCTCTGTGTCCCCCGACGATGCTGTGGGCAGGGTGGAGAGACAGAAATTAATCAGACACCTGTACACATCTGTCACATGAGTCCAATCTACATAGTCAACATTGCATAGCCTGAAGAGGCAGATCCCTAACATCTGCAAAACAAGGTACCGATGTAGGGCATGAAACACAGTTGGTTGAGCCACCATGCCACTGAAATACCATGGAGAGCATGAGACAATAGCTGATGACAGGAAACGGAGTCTGACATAGCACCCAGGCCCTGGGGACAATCCTGCACTGCCTCTGCACCACACAGCGTTTGTGAAAATACCTATGACCAGGGACAATATCCATGAACTTGAGACACATGCTGCATAGGTAATGCTGCAAACATGCCCAACATAACTCGGTTACTGCACCTTGCGTGTGTGTCCAGTAACATCACACACTGTCCAGACCCAGCAATTAGGAATCAGGATTTGACACATAGGCATTGCCCGCCCCAAGCAACCCCCACACGATGCTAATAGCTGAGACACAGGTGGCACCAACATCTCATAGTCTGGGTGATAAACACAGTGGCAGGCAAAAGGCTAGATTGGACGCAAAACAGCAAAGGTGCGCCTGTACAAATAATGAGGTACCAGTGCCCATCCTCAGATGAGTATAACAAGACACACAGGCACTGGCAACTGTGAGTATGAAGAGGGACAATCAGGTCAGGCTGCACAGTGGACACCTGTACATAATAGCACGTCTATATACATGGTGACAGGGGACAATGGCACAGAGCACAACCTACGCTGTAGACAGTGAGAGTGTCCACGTTGATGATGACACAAACAACACTGAGGATAAGGTGCCCCAGGGGACAGTATTGGGCACGCAACTACATGCTACTGAATGGCTGAATGGGAATGACTGCTACACACGTCACCATCCCTGCACTATGCGTAGCGCACACTCATGCACATCATGTCACAGGCCACTACATAGGACATGCGCGCTGTAAGGCATGACACATGAGAGACCAACTCCCATGTCTGGAGCCAGCATCAGTGCCAACTGACATGGAACCCACATGCAGTGAACTTGACAGTTCACAGGCAAGGTCCCACAACCTGTTACCCACCACCACCACCCATGATGCTACAGTCATTGTTCTCGTGGACAAAGCGCCAGCCTACATTACCTGGTGAAGGAGTGACTACACACAGACCAGGGAACACATTGCAAGGAGGGGAAGGGTGGCAGGGGCGCAGCGCTACACTTGGGCAAACTGGATGGGCACAGCACCTTTAAACCCTGCCAGTGAATTAATGCCACTGTGCCCTTACAAATGCAGGTGACACACAACAAACGCACATGTACCTACCCCCTTCCGCCTGCTGCATCGCCTGTAAGCGCCTCTCCAGGTCTGGAAAGACCACCGGCAGCACACGCCTGTGGAGGTGGCTCAGACGGCGGCGGCCGCGGTTCTTGTGGCTCTCAGGTGAGTCCCCCAGCAGGAGCCGTGCAATCCTCCGCGTCCAGCACCGGATATCCTGCCAGCGTTTCCTCACCTGGGACAGGCTCCGCCTCCGACCATCCACACGCCTCACGGCACTGACGGCGGTCAGCCAGATCTGCTCCTTGGCAGAGGCGCCTACCTGTGAGGAAGTACAAGTGACACCACATCAATACACCAGCCACATGTCACAGAGAGACATATGTGAACATAATAGCTGGTTACTACATGGCATGTAATGCAGACAACGCATTGCACCTCTGTCATAGGGACATCATCCTCTGGTGAGGGAAAAGGCAGTACGTGCCATAGTGGGTACTCAGGTGGAATGATGGCAATGTCACAATCAATGATCAAGGCTCACACTGTGCATCACACCCACCCCTCCTGTCTCAGGGCACTGCTGTTAGTGATAGGTCCCCACCCCTCCTGTCTCAGGGCACTGCTGGGAGGACTCTGCACACACCCCTCCTGTCTCAGGGCACTGCTGTTAGTGATAGGTCCCCACCCCTCCTGTCTCAGGGCACTGCTGGGAGGACTCCACACCCACCCCTCCTGTCTCAGGGCACTGCTGGGAGGACTCTGCACACACCCCTCCTGTCTCAGGGCACTGCTGTTAGTGATAGGTCCCCACCCCTCCTGTCTCAGGGCACTGCTGGGAGGACTCCACACCCACCCCTCCTGTCTCAGGGCACTGCTGGGAGGACTCCACACCCACCCCTCCTGTCTCAGGGCACTGCTGTTAGTGATAGGTCCCCACCCCTCCTGTCTCAGGGCACTGCTGGGAGGACTCTGCACACACCCCTCCTGTCTCAGGGCACTGCTGGGAGACATCAGGCACCCCCCCCCTGGTACCCCCCCGACAGTACATGGCATGTGTGTCACACCGGGTCACAATGCCTGAAGACACAGTCACAACATAGGGACAGTCTGTGGCAGTGGCCTATGCACTCACCTGATACCCTGGTCGCCCATACAGCATGGAGTACTGTGGGAGGATCACATCCAGCAGAGCCATGTTCTCCTCCAGGGTGAATGGCTGTGTCCTCTCCACAGCCCTTGACATGGTTCCAGGGAATCAGTAGCAGCAGCTTGGTCGACAAATGCAAAGATGTGCAGGCAAGTAATCCCTCATGGGACCTGGCTGCCTTATATGTGGCCTTCTGCCCAGTCTCATGCACAGGAGTACAGAGTGATTGGTCACTCACATTTGCATCCTATGTTTCCACCAATCCCTTCAAACCTAGCAGTCTGTGGGTTCTCTATCGGTTTCATTCTCCTGCATGATGTCAGCCCCACAAACACATTGCAACAAAGTAGAAGAATTCCAACTGACTTCTGCTGTGCACCTTCCAGAACAAAATCGAAATTTGAACCTGGTCGCCATGACAACCAGCATGCATGTAGGCCTTAATACTTGTCCCCTATGTAATTAGGAGAATCACACACAGGTACGGTGCGTTTCCGGGCCCTAGGGCACCCCAAATGCATGGCAACGGCCCGTACATGCATGCCGACGTTCAAAATCACTATGGGTCTGCACGCGTATGCGTACACGTAGTGGTACGGACCGTACACACGCATGTACGCTCACTATCACTATGGGTCTGCACGCGTATGCGTACTCGTCGTGGTACGGACCGTACAAATGCCTGTACGCTCACTATCACTATGGGTCTGTGTACCCGTAGTGATAGTGAGCGTACATGCGAGTGTACGGTCCGTACCACAACGAGTACGCATACGCGTGCAGACCCATAGTGATAGTGAGCGCACAGGCATTTGTACGGTCCGTACCACTACGTGTACGCATACGCGTGCAGACCCATAGTGATAGTGAGCGCACAGGCATTTGTACGGTCCGTACCACTACGTGTACGCATACGCGTGCAGACCCATAGTGATAGTGAGCGCACAGGCATTTGTACGGTCCGTACCACTACGTGTACGCATACGCGTGCAGACCCATAGTGATAGTGAGCGCACAGGCATTTGTACGGTCCGTACCACTACGTGTACGCATACGCGTGCAGACCCATAGTGATAGTGAGCGTAGATGCGAGTGTACGGTCCGTACCACAACGAGTACGCATACGCGTGCAGAACCATAGTGATAGTGAGCGTACAGGCATTTGTACGGTCCGTACCACAACGAGTACGCATACGCGTGCAGACCCATAGTGAGAGGGCCGTACACTCGCATGTACGCTCACTATCACTATGGGTCTGCACGCGTATGCGTACTCGTTGTGGTACGGACCGTACAAATGCCTGTACGCTCGCCATCACGATGGGTACACATACGGCAGCACTCCCACAGTGATTGGGGAACATACACAGGCCCTCTTAGCAGCAGTACGCCGGTTTGTACACATCACTGTGGTGATAGTCGACACACAGGTAGGAATAGGGCGGACATACTTGTCCATGGATGGACATACTTGTCCAGGAATGGACATCAAGGCATCGTCTGTGCATTACTACATGTGTGGGGCACAGGTGTGACAGGCTGTGATGTGGAACATGCCTCCTGAGTGGAGGAGGCACCAGATGTATGATGAGATGTGTACAGGTGTACTGTGTGAGGGTGCAATGTGTGCCAGGCATGCCCTTGACTCCTTTGACATGTGTGCATGTCGTACTGCGCACTTGGGGTGAGCGTCACTGGCATGGCACGGACACCAACACACGGAAGTGTCCCATGATGCCCGGTACAGGGGTCATGACACCTGACTTGTCACTACCCACAGTGCACAATGTGACTATGTCATTTATGTGTCCGGGATTTACATCAGGTTGATGTTGTAGCACCCTCAAAAGCTGCAGCCGTTGCAGCAACCAACATGTGGCTGTGTGTAGATTGTCATTGCACACTGTTCCGCACACCATGCCACATGTGGTATCTGATGTGAGCTGCACATGTATGCATGGGACACGGAGTAGCGTGACAAGGCCATGTCAGCATCCTCACAAGGAATGTGTGGTGAGTCATGACATGTGCACCTTCATGGCAAGGTGTGTGGGCAGGCCTAGTGTAATGTCATGTGACCTGTGGCTCCGGTGTTCCGCTACCAGTCTCTACAATCGGCATCCTACTTCTGCTGATGTGTGTGTGTATGTCACTTCTGTCTTGCGTCGGGCTGTTCACTTGCACTGGGACACAGCTATTCCCATGGCGTGGCATGGGGAGGTTCTCAATCACCGTGTGTAGCTGGGTCTTGGAAGGAGTGTCACCTTGCATCCATACGTGTCCTGGGCATGTAGCACATGCCTGACTCCCTATGTGGCATGTGTGTATTGGCAGATTTACATGTGCTCAGTAGACATGAGTTGTTCTCGTAGTGCACTCACTCTTCCTTGTCACTTCCAAATTACTGCAGAGCGCCTCCTGTTGCCCGAAGAATTCCAGACTTGGCCACCATGCAGGAGAATGACAGGATCCGGCTCTACCGCTTCACCCAACCGTTGATTCTGGAGCTGACGGCGAGACTGGCACCACACCTGCAACCGCAGCACAGGTATCCTACGGCACTGACACCCCAGCTGAAGGTAATGGCTGCCCTACATTTCCTTGCCACGGGTACCTTCCAATATACCATAGCCCATGTTGGTGGCATGTCCCAGAGCATGTTCAGCGGTGTGCTGCATGATTTCTTGGAGGCCATGTTGATTCACCTGGATGACTTCATCAAGTTCCCAACCCCTGAACAGATGACTGAGGTAAAACGTGGTTTCTATGCCCTGGGAGGGATGCCCCATGTCATTGGGTCCATAGATGGGACACATGTAGGTTTGGTACCACCACACGCACGGGAGGTGGCGTACCGCAATCGGAAGCACTACCACTCCATCAATGCCCTTGTGGTGTGTCTGTCCAACATGGTGATTTCACATGTCTGTGCTCGTTTTCCAGGATCAGCACACGATGCCTACATCATGAGGCGTAGCGGGATGCCTGATATGATGATGCAGCTGCGCAACGAACGTGCATGTGTTGTTGGTGGGTACAGTCTGTCTGTCCTGTATTCTGTGTGGCCGAGCAGCACTACCGCTTCGCCAGTTCTAACGATATCCATGTGCTTTCCATTTAGGGGACGCTGGCTATCCCAACATGCCTTGGCTGCTGACACCTCTCCGCAACCCCATCACGCCGGCCCAGCTCCGCTACAACACCGCCCATGGCCGGACAAGGCGAGTGATAGAGAGGACGTTTGGCATGCTGAAGAGCCGATTCCGGTGCCTCCACAAGACCGGCGGCGCACTCCCATATGCCCCGGCGAAGGTCTGCAAGATCTTCATGGTCTGCTGCATGCTGCACAACATGGCAGTTGAAAGAGCTGTGCCCCTCATCCTGGATCAAGATGACGAGGACCATCCACCCGTGGAGGACGAAGGGCTTGGCAATGGGGCTAGTGATGTGGAGGATGTGGAGCCTCAAGAGGACATCCGGACTCGGCTCATACGCGACTTCTTTGCTTAGTGGTGAGTACCAGGGTCTGAGTGTGCACGCATTGGTCCACGTGTGGCATGCGTTGTGATGTGTGTCTCCACCTGCATGTATGGCACGTGGGTCAGAGGTGTGTGTGGGTGTGTCACTGGAGTGATGGTGGCAGTGATGGTAGTATTTCCCCAGACATAATTGTGACCTAGCATGTTGTCATACATACATGTGTCGAGTACATGCACATGCAAGTGGCTGTGCTTCTTGTGGCTGACTTCTTGTGTGTCTCTCTTCCCCAGGTACCTGCGCATGCCGTTTGCTGGTTGCATTGTTGTGGCACTGCTATTCCTCATGGACATGGCATCGTGGGCTGACTCAGCGTTACAGGCACGGACACGTTTGGAAGTCTCCATGGGGTAAGGGATGCATCTGGGGTGTATTGGGTGTGGCAGTTGTTCACGATGTGTGCACACTGCCCCGGTCGGGGTTTGGGTCCTCTGCAGACATGTGGCATCCCCATGGGACACGACATGCAGCTGGGTACACCTGAATAGATGGGCTGCCTGGTTGTCAGTCATCAGTGATGGGATGGTGGATTGTGATGAAGGCATCAATGTGTGTGACACTGCCCTCGGACACATACGGTTAACATTGTCTTGACTTGGCGTGGGACTTCCACATCAGCGGATGTATGGTGTATGGCAGGCTCTCCGTGAGCAGCTGTGGGTATTTAGCTATTATCCGACACTTGTGTGCCAGTTCCATGGCTATCACGCATTTGTGCTGCAGAGTGGGGTGCCAGTGTTGGAGCCACATGTTACTCCACATGATGTGTTCATGTGTACTTCAAGTTGCCTCTGCAATCCCAAACACATGACTATTAAAGATGTCCCTATGCCTCCAAGGTGCCTCTTCTCAGTCAATGCTGGTGTGTTGGCACGGTGCATCCTGCATGTCTGGCATGGTATTCCCTGATTGTGGCTATGTGTCAATGTGTCGAGTGGCAAGATGCAAGCTGTGTGTGTGTGCTGAGACTGTGTAATGGGCATGATGTCCATGACTGTGTGGGTATTGTGACATGTGCCATCCCCATGCATCCAACGTTGTCCATGACCCCATTCTCTGCATCCACCGGACTCAAGCTTGCAGGACATGGTTCTGCCACCTGTCTACACGTACCTGGGTGCCCCCCAGGACACGGGCCAGGATCCCTGACCTCTGCGCATGACTGTTGCTGTACTCAATGTGTCTGTCAGCACGGTTGTTCGGCCACCCCCTCAGCTGGTTCTGCCCATCACGGGTGTGTATGGTGCTCCATGTCTGTCTTGCCTAGAAAACTGTGACCCATGTGTCCTGTGCCAGACTCAGGCCCCAGGGTGTGGATGGTTGAAGTGAACAGATGACTCAGGCATGTTTAGACTGTACAAGACACATGTTAGGTAATAATGCTACCAGCAGGCATCAACTCATAATAGTGTGATTTATTATTGGGGGGGGGGCCAAGTGAGGGCCTTTCCGGGATTAGGGAATCCAAAGTTCAGTAGGGGAGTTGGTGTCCTTGCCATTGGAAATCCTCAGAGTCCATGCCACAGTCTTTGTCAACATTGGTCAGCCAGTGACCAGCAGGGCCATGTGGCAGAGAATGTCTCTTGATGCTGTGATGCTGTTGCTCCAGTGGGCCAGGTGCCAGGCCAGGTGTCCTGGGAGATGGTGATGTAGCAGCCACCCTCACGGTCCTTTCCGTGGACGACCCGGCTTCCTGCGGGGAACCTCAGCAGCAGGCCGTGACGACGTCTGGGATGCTCCGTCGGATGTTTCCTCCTCCTCCTCATGATCCCTCCCTGTGGGTGGTGATGTTCTCCGCCTTCTGGCACAGGGAGGGTCGGCCATGGTGTCGGCCATCCGACGGAGTTCAGCGTGAATCCCCTGGGACGCCGTCACTTGCTCAGCCTGTCTGTCCTCCATCCTCCGTTGGTGTAGCTGTAGACAGGCTATTAGCTCCGCATGTTGCTGGGCCTGCTGGACCTTGATCCCCTCGAGGACGGACACAACCTGGGCCATGCCCGTGGTGTCCTGCCGGTATGAGTCCAGGATGTTACGGACATGTGAAAATACCGGATCCCCAGCCAACTGGTCAGGCTCGCGCCTCCGCCGCTCTCCACTCCCACCACCCCTGCCCACTTGCGTCTGGCCTGCACTTGTGGGCACATGGGGTCTCCGGGACCCCTGAGGGGTGGCATTGGCGTTGTCGCCTGCCTCCTCCTGGGTGCCCGGGACACCGTGTCCCTCCTGGCGAGCCTGGCTGCATTGTGGTGTTGGGGCAGGGATCCTGGGTGTCTCCTGGGATGTGGCAGGAGTGGGGGTGGTGGTTGGCACGGTTGTACCTGACGCAGGTGCTGCAGGTGGTTGGACACCAGAGGGGCCAGGTCGGTCGGGGTCGTCCGCAGAGTGGTGAGAGTGGTCGCTGCCGGTGGGATCGGTCTCCTGCAGATCCGGGTCCTGTGAGTGTTCCCCCCCAGTGTTGGGGGGTGCAGCACGACGTTGACCTGTGTGTGAGAGAGACAATGTTACTTTGGATCCATGCAACATCCATGTTGCATCCGTTACAAAGTTGGCACATTTCCTCTTGGAATTAGGATCTGTCTTGCATTCCACTCACAGTGCACTTGTGCATGTGTGTGTCCCTTGGGCACCAATTTGGCCCCTTTAACTATGTGTGGCACAGTCTTACTTGCTGCGTCAAGTGTGACTGCAGTCAGCAGTGGAGTGTGCATGTGTGCCGAGCTATGCGTTTGCGCCTTCCTTGTAGCACTGTACATGTGCACATGGAGTGGATCCACACACTCATATGATGCAGGTGGCTGTCCTTGTGCTCGTGTACAGGTTGTGACATGGCCCTGCGTTTTGCCATGATGAGGAGGGGGGGTTCTGGCACTGGGCACCCTTGTCTACATGCACGCAGTCCACCTGCTGACGAGCAGACATTCCCACACACCAAAGGACTGATTTGCTCTCCCTGTGTCTCCCTCCTTCTCTGTCCCCCTCTCCCTCCCTCTCTGTCCCCCTCTCCCTCCCTCTGTGTCCCCCTCTCCCTCCCTCTGTGTCCCCCTCTCCCTCCCTCTCTGTCCCCCTCTCCCTCCCTCTGTGTGTCAGCCTCCTCCCTCTGTCCATCTTCCTGTGTCTCCCTCCCTCTCTGTCCCCCTCTCCCTCCCTCTGTGTCCCCCTCTCCCTCCCTCCGTGTGTCACCCTCTGTCACCTTGGCCCAGCTTCCTGGGCACACACTGTTAGCAGATCTTTGAGTGGCCCTTGGCCTGTTGATGTGAGTTTGTTTCTGATCTCCAGGCACCCATTTTGTCTGCTGTGTGTCTGTGCGCTGCTGCTGTGGTGGTGTGTGCTGCCACTCTTTCACACTGTTGGCTGTTCATTAGCTGCTGGCATGTGCAAAACAGTGCCTTCACCCCCATGTGTTGATGCAAGGCATCCGCCATTTGCTGGCAAGTCATTCCTGTGTTGGGACACAGTGTTTGTCTGGCTGTGACCTAGGCCATATGGGCAGAGGGCATTGTTGTCTGCTTTGGAGTCGCACTATGTGATTCTTGGTGCCCAGCCTCCCGCCATCCGGGTTACCGTGTCATGTGTTGTTGTCTTCTGTGGCCTGTGACTTGACATTGTCCAGCTGGGTGCATGGGGCATGGTGGCAGCAGTGGCATGTGCCTGCTCATGGAGTGTGGTTGAGTAATGCGATGGCTTGTGGTGTTTGCGTGCCTGTTATTAATTTTGGTTGTGGTTGCAGTTCCCCCCATGTGAGGTGCGTTGTTTGTGTACTCACCCGGGTCTCGGAGTCCTTCTACTCCTTCAACTGCCTCCACCGGCAGTATGGCCATCACCCTCTCCTCCCAGGGATGGTACTGTACGGGTCTGCGGGAGGGCCCTCCTCCGGTGGCGTTGGCCTGGTCGTGTTCCTCCTGTCTCTTGGCTCTGACCCTCCTCCGCAGATCGTACCACCTGTTCTGGCAATCCTGCTTGGTCCTCCTGGTGTCCGCAACAGCATTCACAGCATCGACGATGGTCTGCCACATGGCTGTTTTGGCTGCCTGGCTGGTGCTTCTGACCAATGTTCCAAAGATCTGTGGCTCGACTCTGAGGATTTGATCAACAAGGACCTCCAACTCTCGGTGACTGAACTTTGGATTCTTGGTAGTGGGCATGGTGAGGGGTGTGGGTGGGGATGGTGTGGGTGTGGGGGGTGTGTGGATGTTGGGGGGGGGTGTGGATGGTTGTGTGTGTGTGTGAATGTGATGAGAGGGTGTTTGTGAGGGTGGTCGTGTGAAGGTGTGCAAGTGTAAGATGTGGTGTAGCTTGTAGTCTGGTTCTGTGGTGTCTGGCAGCAGTGGGTCTGTTGCAAAGGCTCATGGTTTGTGTGTGTGGGCCCTTTTTATTGGTCCATGGGTGGGTGTGGCAGTGTTTGAATTTTGGGTGGGTGTGTTATAAGGAGTGGTGGTGTATTGGGCCTCTGTTTGTTTTTGACAGTTGCAGGTCAGTGATTGTGTTATTTTAGTGGTTGTTGGCCATGTTTAGTGGCTGTGTGCCTTGCGAATGGTGTATTGTTGAGTTGTTTTGTTTTGTCCTTGTTGTGTACGTGCGTTTTGAGCGTGTGTACGGTGTGTACATGGGCCATTTGGTTGTACGATTTGGTCCTTGTGTGTGGCTTTGTACGACTCGTACATGCGGTTGTGATGTTGGGGCATGGGGTGCGCTCCGTACTTAGAAGGTTGTGTTGGGGGTGCGCCAGGAACGTACTGGGGTGGGGGTACGACTGGAACGTACTGGGGTGTACATGGGCGGTGGTACGACACGTACAGGGGTGGGGGGTGTACATAGACGGTGGTACGACACGTACTGGGGTGGGGGTACGACTGGAACGTACTGGGGTGTACATGGGCGGTGGTTCGACACGTACAGGGGTGGGGGGGTGTACATAGACGGTGGTACGACACGTACAGGGGTGGGGGGTGTACATAGACGGTGGTACGACACGTACTGGGGTGGGGGTACGACTGGAACGTACTGGGGTGTACATGGGCGGTGGTACGACACGTACAGGGGTGGGGGGGTGTACATAGACGGTGGTACGACACGTACAGGGGTGGGGGGTGTACATAGACGGTGGTACGACACGTACAGGGGTGGGGGGTGTACATAGACGGTGGTACGACACGTACTGGGGTGGGGGTACGACTGGAACGTACTGGGGTGTACATGGGCGGTGGTTCGACACGTACAGGGGTGGGGGGTGTACATAGACGGTGGTACGACACGTACAGGGGTGGGGGGTGTACATAGACGGTGGTACGACACGTACTGGGGTGGGGGTACGACTGGAACGTACTGGGGTGTACATGGGCGGTGGTACGACACGTACAGGGGTGGGGGGGTGTACATAGACGGTGGTACGACACGTACAGGGGTGGGGGGTGTACATAGACGGTGGTACGACACGTACTGGGGTGGGGGTACGACTGGAACGTACTGGGGTGTACATGGGCGGTGGTACGACACGTACAGGGGTGGGGGGTGTACATAGACGGTGGTACGACACGTACAGGGGTGGGGGGTGTACATTGACGGTGGTACGACACGTACTGGGGTGGGGGTACGACTGGAACGTACTGGGGTGTACATGGGCGGTGGTACGACACGTACAGGGTTGGGGGGGTGTACATAGACGGTGGTACGACACGTACAGGGGTGGGGGGTGTACATAGACGGTGGTACGACACGTACTGGGGTGGGGGTACGACTGGAACGTACTGGGGTGTACATGGGCGGTGGTTCGACACGTACAGGGGTGGGGGGTGTACATAGACGGTGGTACGACACGTACAGGGGTGGGGGGGTGTACATGGGCGGTGGTACGACACGTACTGGGGTGGGGGTACGACTGGAACGTACTGGGGTGTACATGGACGGGTGGGGGTATACATATACGGGGGGGTACGTGTCGGACGTACGGGGGCTGGGGGGAGTGTTGGGCGCGTATGCGGGCACATGTCTCCATGGTTGCTATTGGTGTTCGGTGCGGACGGTGTTTTTTCCATACGGTTGTAGGCTCGGACGCACGGGATGGATCGTGATTCCTCGGTCGGACTTGGATTTTTACGTTTGTAAGGTAAATCGTCCGAGGACGTGTCGGACACATTTTCCGTCCCGAGGACGTGTGGGGATTGATTCCCGGTGCGGGTCGTATGGACTTTTTACCATGCGAATCGTGATTGCCAGTTCGTACGGCACTTGGACGATTCGTACGGTAAAAAGACCCGATACGAGTCGCACGGGGGAATTTTTTACCGGATCGTGATCGGCACCTATGACTACATTGCAAGTTTGGCTTTTGTAGTCAGGGCGTCTACAACGAATACAAAAAGTTTGGTTTCTCTGAAGAAACTGTGTTAAACTTTGTAATCTATTGTGTAAAGTTATCAATAGTAACACCTGTGTCGTGTTCCTCCACACCTGCACATGCCAAGTCCACATTTTCCCTAGACTCCTGTTCAAGAACAAAGAAACTAAACTGAACATCTTCACAACATTTTGTACCTCTGCTACTGTACCATGCAAAAGATCAGTATTCATTTTTCCTGAACATAGGGCGGACGTTTTTACATATTAACGCCGCCTAACTAAATTTCGCATTTTAGAGTGAAGAACAGCTAACATTCTGAAGTGATGGAAGGTGCTTCTACACACTTTCTTTGATAGACATGCTTGTGAATGTCCCTGTAAATTAGTGTACTTATTTACTTTGCATGGATCTAATGCTTGTTCTTGCAAAATCCCAATTTTCAGTTTCAGACTTTTGCATTAAAACTGACGTAAGAAAGTTCTCAATGTATCAATTTATCCTTGCAAATACTGCTACAGTTCCATTTAGTATACAGGGGCCTGTCTACGCCATCCCTTTACCTCTTCAGCTATCATTTCTTTAACATTTCTAGTGATCCAGTGCGAGACTGGGAAATGGGGAATACCATTTACCGATACCCTCCCTGCGTCGCAGACCCGACGTCATACTAGCTCATTCACACACGCAGTCATTGGTGGGGCCCATAACACCAACACTCATACGTCTCTCTCACGAGTCTGCACACAGGAGGGACGAGTAATTCAAGCGCTGGACATGTGGGGGGAACACCTTATAACCTATAGGGAGAGAAAAGTTATTTGACAAAATATACATTAACATCCTTCGCCTATAAATCCTTATTCCTAAACATCAAGACACTCCACCCACTTGGTCAATGGACCAATTTAGTTGGATTGGTTGATGGTGATTTAGAACCAGCTAAAACACATTTTAAGCCTCAGAATCCTTAACTTTCTTAATGAAAAACCACAAACTCATTCTCCTTGTTAATCAATATTTGTTTATCTAAATTTTCATAATGACTTATATTTGCATTTGTCTCGTCAAAGTTTTGAATTTCTAGATCAATTCAAGTAAATCGCAGAACATCATATTTACCTAATCTGGCTATTTGAAGTCCACTAATTCATTGGCTCTGCATAACCAAATTCTGTCGTAAATTGTCCGAATAGCAGGCCAAAGCTCAAAGTTCTCTGCTCAGCACGTTACAGTCCCCAATTTCTCAAAGGACCAGAAATCGTGCAAGCATCTACCATAGCCGGTGGATTTAGAAAAAGTTTGCAGTCATCAAGCGGTCGGGCAGCATCTGGACCATCAGGAAAGGCGTCACAACGAAGGTGGGAAAAATGATGAAAAACAAGCTTTTTCCTCCCTATTCTATTACTCTTTTTATAATAAAATCAAGTTAAAGAAGATACAATTTTAAGCTCTAGGACAGTCGTGATTGGCTGGTTGGGATCGTATGATTCATATTCACAGATTTTCAGTACAGTTCGAGGGGTGAGGTCATTTGTTAGCGAAGTGTCGGCTTGTTCCGGTTTACTGTAAGGTTGATTGTTCCCCTATCTTGGCGAATGTCCCGTTCCATATCCTTGACCAGGGACACATTGTGCAAAGGTCGCCAAGAGGTTCAGGATACATACTCGCACATGCGCAATTGATTCCGCGCCTCACGAGACAGTGGCCACTTCTGCGTGCGATGTCAGCGGCCATATTGGATTTAGGCCCAGATGTCAACTTAAGCGAAACAAACACAAAAGAATAATTAATACATAAAAATGGTAATTCTGATGTTAACCCCTTACTAATCCCTCTATGTGCTTGTATTTATCTAGCATATAGCCACATTTAAAGCCATTATATTCACCTTTTTCGATCCTCCTCGAGGATGCAACATCACAAAGCAACATATATCATGCAGTCTTCTATTACCACATATACTATTATTAATACAGATTAGTACAGATTTTAGTTATAAAGGTTATTTAGTCATGCAAATTGCAAATCCCACATTTAATTAAAGTATTAATAATGTTGATTAGTATACATGCAACACTCGTTTAATAATATTATAGTTAATAGATTATATAATTAGTATTTTCATGCAAGAGTAGAGGAGGTATACAACATTTTGCACACCTGCTCCATCACTAGGAACCATCTCCTCTTTTAGAATGGGAGTACCATCCTTTACCTCATAACATCGACTGGTTGTTTCAACTGCATGCACTAATGTGTTCTCTTGAAAGTAGCTTTCTTCATTAAAGAAAGGCTCATGTGCTTTCATTCGCCACTAAAAAGCATTTTTCTTTTTACTTCTTCTTTTCATAGATAACACTGTTGTATCCAGTTTTCTCATTCTGCTCAGAATCAAAACAAATAGCCTCCTCTTCCTGGCAAATGCCGTATCAACCACAGCCTCAACACGTTCCACTTGTTTGACGGCTTCTCTTGTCCTTTTTAATCTGCTTCATAGGTCGTTCAAGATTCTGAATTACCCTACTACAGAACATTCTGACTATTATTTTTTAAACTGCCTGTGTTTTCTTGTTAAACTGTCTGCTTTCTTATATCATTTATTAACCTTAATGTCACTCACTTTTTGTCCTTTCTTAGCTGATTTGAAACCTTACTTTTTATTTACTTGCTTCTACTCACTTTGCAGTTTTCCACATACTATTTTAAGAAACATCTTAGGCCCAGATGAATCAAAAAATGTTTTGCGATTCCCTTATTGCAAATCTTTACGATTCTCAATTAGGGTATTGCAAAACAGCATGCATGAAAGTGTGCAGTACACTTTCTGCAATTCCTAAGGGGTCGCAAATGTCCAACCTCATGAACATTAATGAGGTAGGTCACAATTTGCAATCCCCTAGGAATTGCAAAAATCACAGGGATGGTGGTCTGCTGAGATCACCAGACCACCATGTCTGTGATTGCTTTTAAATAAAGGAAAACGAGATGCTTCACAAAAAAAAAGATACGTTTTCTTTTCATTTTTTAAGACCTGGCAGTGGTCTGTGAGACCACTGCCTGCTCTTGAAAATGCTTTTACAAACTTTCACAAAGGGGAAGGGGTCCATTGGGGACACCTTCCCATTTGGGAATGTCTTACCAACTACTTGAAGTAGGTGGTAATATGCAAATGTTTTGCGACCACGTTCACGGTCACAAAACATTCATGCATACTGTTAGGTTTCGCTAGTTAGTAGGGACGCCCTAAACACACCCTTCCAAATAACGAATAGCAAACCAATTTAGCAATTCAGTAACGGTTACCGAATCGCACAATTGGGTTTGATGCATCGCAAAAAAATTTTTTGCGATTGCAAACCGGCTGATTCTGCGAATGGGAACGTTTGCGAGGAGAAAAATGCTTGATGCATCTGGCCCTTAGTTTTCTTACCAGCAGCTCTTTTCTCTTTAACCACATTGGCCACATTCTATCCCTTTTGTTTTTCCGTTGTCAGTAGATAGTATCATTTCCTGTGTTAATTTCTTCTTTCTGTTTTTTCAGCATTATACCTGACTTTTTTATGCACAAATAGATGTCTGAAATAACAAAAACAAAGCCAAATATTTAGCTTTTCATTATATACTATTACATTAAATTGTAAGTATTTAAGTTCTGATACAAACAGTCACATCATTATGTTATTGGAATTCTAAGTCTCTTACTTTTCATGTTTAAATTGGAGTGTGCCTGCCTGTGTCACCATATGCATCAGTGTGTGACTGAGTGTATTAGTCAAAACACGAGTGTGAGCATCACTGTGTTAGAGTATGCATGAATCTGTGCCTGTGTGTGCTACTGTATGCATTAGAGTATGTCTCAGTGTGTCAGCGTATGTCTACCTACAGCCTACCTTAGGGGTGACTTAAATGTAGGGAAAATGAAGTTTAAGGCTTAGCAAGGGATTTCAAATGCCTGCTTGGCCTGGCAGTAAATCTCCACACACAAGCTGTGCAGTAGCAGGCCCAACATGTTTAAAAGGCTACTTGTCTGCATAGGTGACTTAGAGTATCACTACTTGAGTACATACTTGAATAAGTGTATCAGCCCCTCTGTCTGTGTCACTGGATGTGTAAGTAACTATCTCACTATATGACTTGCTGTATTAGTATGTGCATGGGTCTCTATATGTATATGCAAGTGGCTCTATTAATTACTGGCTCTATAATACTGAGTGTTGGGGTTTATTATTATGTATGCAACTGACTCTGTTCCTACTGGATACATAAGTGCTGTATGAACATGTGACTGAATGTGTCAGTGTCTCTATCTTTGTCCGAATGGGTAGGTGAGTGCCTCTATGCTTTTGTATATATGTATGTGAGTTGCAGTATGGGTGGTAGACTGGCATATGGGTCTGGAAGTGGGCATGTGATGCGCTAAAACGTGAATGTGCATATCTTACAGTCTAAGCACATAGTACACTCCCCTGTGGCCTACCTACACCCTACCTTAGGGATGACTTTTATGCAGTAGAAGGGAAGTTTAAAGCTTGGCAAGGAGCATTAAATAAAAAATTCAATTTAGCAGTAAAACTGCACACACAGGCACTGCAGTTGTAGGCCCAACACATGTTTAAATGGCTACTTGTCTGCATGGGTCAATAGTAGTTTAACTGCGTGTGAAAATGGCTCTGTTACTGCTGGACACTTAAGTGCTGAATGGGCATGTCATAAAATACCTACAAGTCTCTGTCTCTCTCTCTCTCTGACTGTCTAGGTGAGTCACTCTGCTTCTGTAAATATGTATGTAACTTATAGTACGGGTAAGACACTGGATATGTAACTGTGCCTAGGGGTCTCAAACTACACATGTGATTGACTGAGACTTTAAAGTGGATGTCTTACCTTCTAAGCACATAGTACCCTGCCCGATGGCTTACCTACACCCTACCTAACTGGGTAACTAGTACATAGTATAATGGAATTTTAAAGCTTAGCAGGCAGTGTTGAATTGCAATTCAAGTATGCAGTTAAACAACACATGCTTGCTCTACAGCTCCAGCACAACACATGATTAAAGGACTACTCACACACCTATTCTCAGACACAGACAGACACTAACACACCCACTCACACACCCACAGACTCATTCACACCACCCATTCATAAACCTACAAAAACAATCACATATCCGCTCATAAATCCCCACTTATACTCTCAATACTTTTGCATATACCATACACACTTTCATCAACCTCATGTACACATGTATCTTTTCACTCACATTTTGTTTTAAGCTACACTCTAATTCACATACCCGTTAATTGAGTTGGTTGGTCAGTAATATTTTTTACGTGGTCAGCTGCACTGTACTCTCACAGAAAATGTGAAAACTAAACATAAGTATAGTACACCACTCTCATACAAAGCAACCATAAATGGCAATCTTTACAACTTTTCTCCCAGTGATACTGCCGTAGTTAGCAAATAAAAACGTCAGTTTCATATTTTACTTTTGTTATTCAACTTCGCAACTGTCAATACTTCTTAACCCTTTCTTGCACTTTAATAAAGAAGCCCAATTTCAGCACCGCCCCATGTAACTTCGCTACAAATTCATGAATAACTGCGGGAGTTCAGAAACATATTTAGGCTTGTACTCTTACTACGTTACAACTACACTACACTTCATGAGAAACTCTTGACTAGGAATATAAACCCTCCTTCATAAATAAGAAGTCTAAACCACTCTAATATTAACTAATACAATGCAGTCTGTTTAATAGCCTTCCCCCCACAGTATCGTATCTCAATTTCCATAGCAACCCCCTTTGGAACGCTCTCCTGAATTGTTCACAACGCATTCTAGAAGCAACATACTTGTTTCAAAATGTACTGCAGCAGGTGTGGTTGCCTATTCAAAATTAAAAGCATATCCAAGTTTGTATTACATTATATTATTTTCACCAGAGCCAACCATATATCTACTTACTTATCATTTAAATGCACTACCTAATTTTATCAACCTGCATATTTACACCATCCAATTAAATATGTATTTTCTAAACAGGTCCCGTCCACCATTTTAACTGCCTTTCATTTTGAAAACTGCCTCATTCAGCTCCAGCCTTCACCTGTGAGCTAATCCATCTTGCCTTCAAAATGGTTAGCTTGGAGTGTAGATTGTGGGCTGAAGAATTTGCTAGAAAGACTGTCAGTGAAAGGGACTTGGGTTTGCCTAATGTGGACATTACCTGTATTGAACAGAGAGGGTTAAAGTGGCATCAATTGCTGCCTTTGGTTAAAAGCATTGCAGATTGAACACCCTGACCTCATGATTGTGCACTGTGGTGGCAATGGCCAAGGCATATTTACTTGAGTATGAGTGAGAATCCTGATGAAGAACACCTTTGCTCAATTAATTGAAATTTCCCTCAAACTGCCTTGGTATTCTCCAACATATGCCAAAGGCAGAGATGGAAGTGGGAAAACAAGTTCTATCCACAGGTAGACAAAGCCAATACAACTGTTTCTGCATACCTCAGAGACCATAACATCGGCTCTATCTACAACAAAAACCCATGCTTTGACATGGATGATAGCTACAGAACTGATGGAGTTCATTTCACAGAGAAAGGCAACAGGGTGTTCCTCACTAACTTGAAACACTGCATCCTGTTTTATGTGTAATTACCATCTATACACAATAAACACAAAGGCTCTTCTCAGAGCCACTCTATTTCCACAACACTAGTTCATTTACTTTTAAACTCTTTACTCTTTAGTTATTTTTCAAATTTGTGAATATGTTGCAGCTTGGTTGTCATGGGTCTCCCAAACATTAAAGTAGCAGGGCTTTCCTTTGTTGTTGAGTGAGGGGTCGAACAGTTAGCACGAAGAGTAGTGTTCAAAACAACCTGGCGGTCGAGCTTCTCTAATGCAGTACGCTGAACAGCTTTCTGTAGAGTATTCAGGAACGGTTCTACAAGGTCATTTATGCTTTATATTGTGATAGTTGAGAATGTCTTTGAATTCTCGACTATTAAAGGTTGGGACATTGTCAGACTTCAAAGTTGCAGGGACACCCCATGTCTCAAAGATGCCATATAATCTTTGAATAACCTTTTCATGAGTAAGGGATGAAAGGTCTTCTACCAACGGAAAATGTGAGTTTCATCAATAATAACCATGAGATGATATCGGTTCTCAAGAAGTCCAAAGAAATCAACAGTAATTCTCTCCCAAGCATGATTGGCAATTCTGACATGTTTAAAGGGTGCTGAGTAACTTGGGATGAAAAACAGTTGCATAAATTACATGCCTTTAACTCTTTTTTAATCCTTTCATTGAGATGAGGAAACCAGACTCTGCCTTGGTGAGCTCTCTTTGTGGCAATTATTCCTCGATGTCCCTCATGGGCTACTTTGATTATTTGTTGTCATAGATTCTCTGGAATGACAATTCATGTACCTCGCAATATGAGGCCTTCCTGAGTTACAGATAGTTAATCTCTGACATTCTTGAACTTTAAATACTCACCCCCTAAGAGCAGGAAAATTGCCCCATGAGAATCGGTCTGTGGGTCACTCGAGACCTATAGAAATATGAAAACGGCACAGTTAGAATAGTAATGTCGCTGCCGCTCCTCACACTTGCTGCTCCCGCCAAACCTTGTACTCACTGTTACTCGAGAAATCAACAGCTGCTACGCCTAGCGACCTCACGCTATCTCTACCAGTACTAGCAGTTTGCCGCTGTTCTGTTTTTAATGGGGTTTGGGCGTTTCCGGTCAACTGGGTATATAACGAGTGATGTGGCTAATTGTAAAATGTAATGCTAGGCACATCAGCCCTTGATTTCTCGAGCAACAGTGAGTACAATGTTTGGTGGGAGCAGCAAGAGTGTGAGGAGCGGCAGCTGCATTACAATCCTAATGGTGCCATTTCCATATTTCTATAGGTCTCGAGTGACCCCCAGACCGATTCTCATGGAGCAATTTCCCCGCTTTTAGGGGGTGAGATATTTTTCAATTTGCATACCAACGCAGTGATCTGAGGTTTGCCATCAATGGCAGGGCCTAGCGGTATTATTTACCAAACTTTTTGTTTCCAATTTGCACAGAAACTTTATTTTGCTAACTATGGCATAACTATGGCATACAATAATACTACTACCAATCGTGTGTGTCAGTGTTCTGCTAAATTCAACAGAGTGGCCATAGCCATGAAATTTACACCATATGTTTATGTTTGTTTCTTTGTCATGTCATGTATAAATCTTTCTCCATAGCTCACCCATAGCCACACAGATTATTTGCTAAATGTATTATGCAGATCATCACGAGCACTTGGCCCACCAATGGGAGATCCAGGTCATTTCACATTGTGAATTTATGTATTCAAAACAAATATTTACAATGCTACTCATTCTCACTTTTGTAGTTCCAGAATACTACTCCTTTATTTTCTCTAGTGGCACTAAATCATACTAGGTCATTTGACTTTCTGTTCTATTTTTAAAAACTCTACTGATTGGTCCTAAAGAAGCGCTGTGGATCTCCCTCAGAGACCGTGAGAAAGCGCAAAACATGTTGACCCAAAGTCCATTAGGGATATACTATACTACTAGCTACAGAGGGACATAATACCCCACATCTTTTGCATTTTTAACAATGACAGAGGGATCACTTCCTTAATCAATATCTTCTACCCCCTCCAGTCATTTTTTAGGTGTCACATTTAGGACTTCACTGCCACTTACCCCCACGCACCCACACAGCTTTATCAAAAGATCTCCGAAAAAGTGACCCTTCGGGGGATCCGAAGGGCATTGCAGTGCCGGCCTGACGAGGAGCACCAGCCCAATGATGAAGCATGACATCCTTCGGGGTGTGTGAGGGCATCATGATAAGGACACACTGTCCCCCATTGACAGAGTAGTGGAACGACTTAAGTTACTCCTATTTTACTCTTCCTTTCCAATAGGAACAGTAACTCCTGTTTGATTAATAACATTCATATTGTACTTCACTGATATCAGTTTGATATCAGCAGCAGTGTTGAAACTGAGCAAACAGGCACTTGAAGCTGTTCCTTGAAGTACATGAATTGCCGCTTGTACCACTATTTCTTTGTGTTTCAACGTAGCTACAAAAGAACCTTGACTTTTTAAGGGCTTTGAGGCAGTCCACATATATACTTTAGTTTTCAACTTTGTAAGTTGCAGTAACTGAGACAATTCTTGATATTTCTCCTTAGGCATAATGTTTATCGACACACCACTGTCAATAATAAAAGGTATTGAACACCCATTTATCTTCAGGGTAATCTTTGGACAATGTTTGAATGTCTTTGGTGCTTTTTCATGTCGATCTTTCATGAGTTTGTACCTTTTCTCACATTCAACGAGTTCCACATGTGCATGCCTTTCTGAAGTAAACATCGACATTGCACAATTATCATTGTCACTTTCAATTGAAACTGATACTGAGGAACTCTTTGTTGATGATTTAGATGACGATCGATTTCACTTGGTGTTGATTTGCCTTAGTCGATCTGACTGCTTGGCCTTGTGGGAGCGCATCAAACGTCACTGAGGTAGCATCCGGTCAGCCGTTTTGTCTTCCCGCTGTGACACACTTACTTTTCTCTTCGTCTTGCAATTCATCACAAAATGGTTTGCTATACTACAGCCGATACATATCTGTCCAAAGACTTTTACCTTCATGTGGAAACAACAGTCGACATCTGTAACACGTTTTCTTTCTCGATGGAGACATCACTCTGCAGCCCTCAGCCTTGTGCTTTGGCTTACTTTTTATGTTCATGGCTGATGCGCTCTGGGTGCCTCCGGCGCCGATGTCAGTCACTTGATCAGCACGTGCAGCCTTGATAAGTTGCCCTAAGCTCAGAGTTTCCTTCAACATTCATCGTTGAAAGAATTCTGACACATCCATCAATAACTCTGCGGGGTGTGGCTTCCTCATCATGAAATTAATTGAATTTATAATGCTTCACCAGAATATCCAGTCTCTCAACAAATCCATTGATGGTTTCACATGCTCTCTGATGTTCTTGACTGAATATGTATTTTGTAATCTAGCTTTGGCACTGGATTAAACTTGGTGTTCAAGACTGTTTTAATGTAATGGTATGTTAGATGACCATCTTGTGGTATCGTTTTCATGGCTTCTTTCACTCCAGCCATGTTCTTCAGATACTTGATAATCTTGTTATCATTTAATCATCTATGGAATCTGTGAAATCCTCAAAAGTCTCTATCGCAGTAGTCCATCTGTTGCCAATATTGTGTTTTGTGGCAGTATCAAATGCTGATGGCAATTTCAAGAATGCAGCGGCGTCATAACCAGTTGTGGCTCTTACTGACGTTGAGAGTATGTGCAGTTCACTTGGACCTGCACTGTTCATATAATCTGTAAGTCCTTGCGACGTGCTGACTTCCGGGTCATCTTTGATACCTTTTGGAACCTTGATCTCGCCTTTGCTCTCCATTAGAGCTCTTGACTTTGATGGAGATCTGTAAAGTTGTTCTGAGCCCATACGCAGCAGTTTTGGTAGTGGGCCGCTTCGTTTATAGACAGCTCCGTGAGCACAACCCCGACCACCTTTCTGGGGCCTCTTTGCAGCACGCTGTGACACGATGACTTGTTTGAGTTGTTTTGGTAAGTAATAAAATCTTGTCCTATTCTACTGGTTCACAAAAACAGATAACGTTATGATATTCAATAGTTTTGCGCTTAAATGCCTCTTTGTGAACACCTGGTTGATCTCTGTTTCATAGCACATGAATTTTAGTTTAGCTTGTACTGAACTAATGCTGTGTACTTCACACCCGCGCAGCGGATATTAGCGCTGCCGCGGGACAAACCCCAAAGTCCTTTGCCGCCATTCCCGGCGAGCCCACAGGCCACGCCCCTTAAGAGAGGCCACGCCCCCTGACTCCACTATTTAAGGACGCTGATTGCAAGCGCCACTTAAAGCACTGAATCTCCTGAGGCGGAAGCCGGGAGCACGACCGCAAAAGCACATTTTTTAAAATTTTAGTGTCACGATTATATTATTTTTAATCCTACCTGCACTCTGTTTTCGGGGCTCTACCACGCTCCTGTCACACCCGCGCAGCGGATATTAGCGCTGCCGCGGGACAAACCCCAAAGTCCTTTGCCGCCATTCCCGGCGAGCCCACAGGCCACGCCCCTTACGAGAGGCCACGCCCCCTGACTCCACTATTTAAGGACGCTGATTGCAAGCGCCACTTAAAGCACTGAATCTCCTGAGGCGGAAGCCGGGAGCACGACCGCAAAAGCACATTTTTTAAAATGTGAGTGTCACGATTATATTGTTTTTAATCCTACCTGCACTCTGTTTTCGGGGCTCTACCACGCTCCTGTCACAACCGTGCAGCGGATATTAGCGCTGCCGCGGGACAAACCCCAAAGTCCTTTGCCGCCATTCCCGGCGAGCCCACAGGCCACGCCCCTTACGAGAGGCTACGCTCACACCGACCCTCTCCCTCTCTGTATAAAAATGTGCATCTTCCGGAAGCGCAGCGGACGAGCGCAGCGGGAGCGCCGTTTGCGCGCCGAAGGCACGCCAAAGGAAAGCCCGTCTGCGCCCGTCCGCGCCAGGCCGGGCCCAGGGCCCGTAACCCCTGGAGGAAACTCCAGTATAGTTAACACCTATACGCCTGAGCTGCTACATTCACTGCGACCCCCTGTTAAACATAACTGTGAAATCTTACCCAACTATAGGAACACCTGTATTGCATGCCCTGCATGCAACTTTCAACCTGACGTCCCGCAGCTCTGTCAGCCCGGATCCAATGGCCGTAAGTCGGCACACACATGGTTTCTTGGTAGCCTGAACTGCAGGTCACTCAGCAAACACAAAAGAGATATATTTGACCTCCTGTACGACAACTCACTAGACGCCCTATTCCTCACTGAGACATGGCTACACGTCAGCTCTGGCCCAGACATTGCTGAAGCCCTACCATCGAATTATGCCATCATCCGAAAAGACCGAACCACCGGCATTGGAGGTGGGTTAGCAGTCATTTTCAAAAAATCGCTGCAATGTACTTTGGAACCCATTCCCTTAACCGCCTGTGAGATGGCCCTTTTTAAAACTCCAACTCCACCCGAATTTCACCTTCACAGGTCTCCTGATTTACCGTCCACCTGGCCCTATACAACCTTGGGCCACCCAACTAGTGGATTGGACCGCTTCAGTAAGGGTAAACTACAACAACCTATCTATCGTAGGCGACCTGAACATTAATTTCGACGACCCAACAAACAAACCAGGAAACAATTTAGTTCATGACCTGGCCGCCATGAACCTCACCTTATGGAACTCGGGCCCAACACACAAAGGGGGCCACCTCCTGGACCCTACTTTTTCCAGCCTTCCTCTGCTACATTGCCAGCCTGCTCTGCCCCTAGATTGGTCAGACCACTTCCTAATAAAATTCAACGTGGATGATCATACGACTTCTAGCCTTCCGAGCGGGACAACCAAGTCCTTCACAAGAAATTGGAAAAAACTGGACATAAACCAATTCACGTCTGTCCTAATCGCTGCCCCTCTGGATGAAATATTTGACACCGAAGACATAGAGATCGTAGCCACCAAAATTAACAAATGGCTCCTAGGTGCCCTAGACACTTGCCTGCCCCAAGCTTACAAAAAATCCATCCCTCATAACTCCCCTGCCTTATGGTATAATGAGCAACTGAAGGCTACAAAATCCAAATGCAAACGCCTAGAATGCCTTTGGAGGAAAGATTACTCCCCGGTTGCCAGATCGAACTATAGAAACGAGCTCAAGCTTTATCACAAAGCCTGTAACACGGCAAGAGCCAACTATGTAGCCAAATCTATCTCTGAAGCTACAAACAAATCTAAGACTCTTTTTAACCTTGTAAAAGAGTTAGCAGGCTCTAATACATCAGCCAAACCTCTTCCTCTGAACAGTTTCCAGTGTGAAGAACTAGCGAAATATTTCACAACGAAGATTGAGACAATCTACCAGGAGATATTAAAACAGCACCAGGTTCATGCTAAAAGGGTGCAAGTCCCTGGCCCTAACGGAGAGGACATCTCCTCCCAACCTCATCCGTCCTATGAGCCACTTACAGCGTGGCCCGGGATCGATGTTCAGGGTCTGCGAGACATCTTAGGGAAAGTAAAATCCGGTTCGCCCGCCGACCCCCTCCCGATCTCAATACTCAGACTCCTGGACACCCCACTACTTGCCGTGATATGTCTAACATTGAACTTATCCCTCTCCACGGCTAAGGTCCCGTCATCCTGGAAACATGCCATGGTCTCACCTCTACTCAAGAAACCATCGGCTGATCCAAAAATCCTGGCAAACTTCCGTCCAATATCCCTCCTGCCCGTCCTCTCCAAAATCTTTGAGAAACATGTCCATGAACACCTCGCAAGGTTTGCGGAGGCTAACAACATCTTGCACCCCTCCCAATCGGGTTTCCACCCCGGTTTTCTCGACGGAGACAACACTACTCGGAGTGATGGAAAATCTCCGCCTACTGGTCGATAAAGGGGACTCAGCTGCGCTGATTCTACTCGACCTCAGCGCAGCGTTCGACACCATCTCTCACAACATACTGCTTGCCTCACTCTCCAACATGGGCATTAAAGGTAATGCACTAGACTGGATCGCATCTTTCCTGACTCTCAGGACATTTCAAATCTCCTCCAGCAGTGCGGCATCTAATGTGCATCTTTCCCCCTATGGAGTGCCACAAGGATCGGTGTTAAGCCCCCTGCTCTTTAACCTCTATGTAACCCCGTTCGCCCAGATCGCTGAAGCAGCTGGTCTCAAAATGTTCACATACGCCGACGACTTACAAATCGTATTTTCCCTTTCTAATAGTGACAACGATTCCCCCTCCCTCCTGCAGACAGGCCTCAGGAACATCGCCACCTGGATGAGTACTAATATGCTTAAACTCAACGGCAGCAAAACAGAGGTCTTAATAGTGGGTCCTAACCAAAACCTCTGGAATTCTAGACACTGGCCATCTGAAATGGGCCCCTTACCAACCCCGTCGCAACAAGTCCGTAATCTTGGCATTACCATTGATAATGGCCTAACTATGGAGCCCCAGGTCAACAACCTCACAGCTACCTGTTTTAGAATTCTGAGATGGCTCAGAAAAATCATTTGGATGCTCCCGGGCGATACACAAAAGACTGTGGTCAACACACTAATCACCTCCCGTTTAGATTACGGTAATGTCCTCTATTTAGGGGCATCACAGGCAGTCATGCGACGCCTCCAACTGGTACAAAACGCTGCAGCCAGACTGCTATGCAAATGCAATAGGAGGGAACGCATGTCCGGTCACCTTAAAGCACTCCACTGGTTAAGAATCGAAAATAGGGTCAAATTCAAAACTCTTAGCCTCATGCATAGAATAAAATGGGGCAATGCCCCCGGATACCTCCAAAACCTCGTGCACACTTACACGCCTGCTCGTTGCCTGAGGTCCTCCACTCAAGGCCTTTTCTGTGTCCCCAAAACACGCCGAGCGAGGATGGGAGGAAGATCCTTCTCCCTTCTAGGCCCCAAGCTCTGGAACTCCCTCCCGCAACCTCTCCGTTTGGAAACTCGCTACACTCATTTCCGCAAAGCCATTAAGACCTGGCTTTTCAACCAGTAACCTGCTCCGGTCTCTTTCCTGAGACTTTCTCTTGCCTTTATGGTTCAGTATCTTCTAGCGCCGGGAAACCCTTTTTGGGTAGCTGTCGCGCTCAATAAGCCCAATAAATAAATAAATAAATAAATTTTAGAAAGCTGGTTTCATCCGCGTTTAGAGTTATTACTCCTTATAATGTATGGCATTAATTTGCGTAATGGCACAGTACCTCTGTTTGAGGCCTTTTCCTTAAATACTTGGCACCTGACAAGTAGGTTTTTAATGTAGCTTTCTTTATCTTCAAAAGCATTATGCAGGCTGGCATTGCAGTGAGACTCCACCAGTGCCAACATCGATTCTGCTCTTCGACTGTGGCAGACGTGGCACAAACAAGCAGCAAACTCTCTGAAAGAGCTCTTTCAATGTACGCCAGTTCAGCGATGCAGCGATGCAGCGAGCGCAATGTAAATTGTTTTATTTATTTACGTAACTCTGGAGTTTACTCTTTGATTTTTATTCACCCTATGCATTTCACACGTTTTACTCAGGTGAAAAGTTACCTTTGTAAACAGACCCCTGTGCGTTTTTTATTCACCCTTTGCGCTTCACATGGGGTGTTACATTGCGCACTTCAGCTCAGGGCCCTTCACTCCGAGGGATCTTCTGTAAATGTGGTATCGTACCAAGGAGCTGCCTTTGGGCCCTGGTAAGACGTATATGGTACATTGCCATTCGACACATATTAGACAAGGTTCTCTGGTTTACCAGCCCTTCTCTGCTATCGGCATCGCAGGATTGTTGACTCAGCAGTGGTGCACCTGTGCAGGTGTGGTTCTTCAGTTGGCAGGGCAGAGTGTGGTGTTATTGATATGTGTCCTGTTCGTCTGGATCACTCTTCTCCTGCCCGTGGGTGTTGGATGTGGGCTGCTTATCTCTGAGTGAAGACGCTGACTAAGAGCATGCTTCTAGGGATTGCGGGATCTCTGTCCGTCAGTTCTGCATGGATGCTGACGATTTGGCTCTGGATCCAGTAAGTTTGAGTCCTGAAAATCTGTGTTATGAATGCAAAACAATCAAAACAAGTGAAATTATCAACATCATAAAAGTGTATAGTTTTCTAATAGAAATTAAACTTGCTTGAGTAGGTGTCCATGTTTGCAATGTTTATTTATTATTTTGATTTTTTATAAAATACGAACAGCCTTTGAAGGCGGCGCAGCACAACATGGAGGGAAGAATACGAGCAGAGGGGGGGATATCAAGCAGAACCCCAGCTGATTAGTAGCAATTGTCAAGGCACTAGGCCCAGTTATCCAGTCCACACTTGGGGGTATATTTATATTGCCTAGCTCTAACATAGGAACGCTTGCACCATTGTGCAAGGGTGTCTGCATTGTGGTGAATGACTGAGATGAATGCAGAAAGGGGCACCTACCTGCACATAAACTAATCATACATGCTATTAAACATTCTCAATATGCGCTGCACAATGCAGCACACATAGAAACATCAAAAATTAGGCCAAGTCTAGCATTTAGCATTGTTGCGCAATGTCAATACCCTGTTATTATTGCTCTTACTGTTGGCCTAGCCACATATTTTCCCCATCCTTGGTAATACAGGGCAGCATCAGAATAATTGGCTGTTGTGGTGGAAGGTCCACTGCAACACCCTTTGCATCCCCCTTTCATGCGAAGTGGAGCACGTGCCTCACATTGATTGAAACATTCAGTCACGTTATGTTGCTTAACCCCACTTTGAAAATCTGGAGAGTGGGAGTTTGACATCACAACCTCACTAAAAGTGAGGTTCTGTTGGCGGGATGCACTGGTAAATGAGGCCTTGAGTGGTTTCAACACACGTTATACCTGTCCCTTTACATGTGATAGGATTTACATTTGTGTCCTGCATGCTGTAGCAATTTTTGCTTTTGTCCCACTATGTGTCAAAGGACATATGTGCATGAATGTGTGAGTAGATGGTGGGATTGGATGATGTGACACACATGTTAAATTTGGGTGTGTGTTCATGAGTGTTGTGTACATTCCTGGAGACATACAATGATTTGTGACATGACCATTTCCTAGCAGATGGATGCTCTTATCTGTGTTCAACTATGCTTGCAAATAAAGTGATATGTTGACGTGTCGTAGTAACAAATACCTAGATTACACGCATTATCCAATCAACATTTGAAATGTTGGTGTGGCATTACATAGGTAGGTGATGCTACTTCATTGTGGTACCATTTAGTTTGTAGTAAATCTTCAACACCTCGACAACCCCAGCGATCCACCACTGTGGAAATATGGATTTTTATGATCAGTTATGTCCCCTATCTTGGACCCCAACGGTTTCATGTATAGATCATAAGTACATGTATGTTTCCTCCAGTTCCAGTTATGAAGACGCAAACACATGTGCGTCCACCGTCAACATGTCCTCTTTCAGACCCGCCATGAATGGGCCGGATACTCTATTCCTAAGTATGAAAGGCCACCGGCTTTATATGGTTCACTTCCCACATTTCTTACAGTCCAGGCGAGTAGGCCCTGATTCTGCCATCAAGCCTTTTCTGCCTTCTGCCTCTGAAAGCTCCAGTCTGAGCTCGCATCTGTATCCATGAACTTTGTCCTACTCCCTGTGCGGCTAACGGTGCCTGACTCGACCTGTCTGCTTGCCAAAAACTGCGTTTCACCTTCAAGATTATCTGCTCTGCTCCGCTCTTCACCCAATGCATTCCTGTCTAGTAGTTTAAGTAAACATTCTTTCAGCTACCGAGCAAAAGGCCCGGCTTCTCTGTCTTTATGCAAGTAATTCATAGCCCTGTTACTATGGAAGATTTTCTACCCTCGCATCTAGTGTAGACACTTAGACGCTTGTACACGCACTAACAGTCAGTATAGTCAGTATAGAATAAGATTCTATCCTAAGAGACCTTTCTTTTTGGATAACACAGTTCTTTAAACATAGGATGTTAGATATGATTTGGGATTAGGTTGACATAACCCCAGACTTCTGTCTCCACATGTAGAGCTAAATGTCAAGTCCCTTTCACCCCCTAGTTGCTCGTCAATCACACGTCATGCTGCTGCGCGCGCATCTCTGCCAAGTATTTCTGCTGACATTGCGAAATTCTTCCGTGGAACCACCCATTTATGACATCATATCCAATGACGTTCTTTAAGTTACGCCCAGTTACACCTATTTTAGTTACGCATGTATGTTCTTATCTTTATTATCAACTGTTACGCCTCCTGCATCTGTTTCACTGTAATGCCTATTGTATAAAAATGATTACTTGTCAATAAAGTTGGTTCTTCACTTCCTGAACCTTCGTGGTGATGGAATATGGAGTCCATCGATTCGAATCGATTTTGGAATAAAGCCCGTTCCGAACCTCTAATACCACGGATTCTGCCTCTTATTTTACTGAGCTATTATTATAGATTTTCCGCATCAAATTAAGTCCCGGTAATTAAATTATTTACCACATAAATGGCGCCCGAATAGGGACACTTTCTCATCTCACGCGCCGGAGGTGCGTTGCAGGCCCGGTCTCCTGTCACAGCTGGACGGACAACAACGCGTACCCACAGGATTTCCTGTATCTCCCTCCTGCCGAGCGGGGGTAACTGAGGCTGCGATCAACACCCAGACGAGGCGGTGAGAAGTGCGAAGTATCCCGACCAGAGCCTAGCTGAGAGAGCAAGATCCGAGGTATACAGAGGCCCACCAGGTTCCGAAGTTCCGAAGTTCCGAAGTTCCGAAGTTTCGAGTCGAGTCCAGTCCGGTCCGAGTCCAGTTCAGTTCAGTTCCGAGGCCTTCCGTTCCGAGCTACCCGGTGAGTACCATTGTCGGGGAGGCGTTCTGACGTGCACATAGGTTGTGCCGGTCAAGACGGGTTTGGGTACACAAATCCGGTCTGCACTGTTTCAGCAGTGTATCTGTACTGTTTAGCAGTATATCAAGTATGTCTAGTATATAATCCAGAATTACCTAGTTAGTGCCGAGTATCATGTTTAGTGACTAGTTCCTCAAATGACCATCATTGCTGTTCATTAAATGTTAAATGTTAAAATGTTTTAAATACGTTCTGCATATTGTGGTGTGAATGACTGTTCATTATTGTGTTTTGTTGTATTAAACGTGTTCAGAATTAGGTATCAGATCAGATCAGTTCTCAAAAATGCCGCTCTTTTCGAAATTAAGACAGATAAAAACTAGAAAAGGGGTACTCGAAGAAGCTGTTCCCATTCCTCCTAGGGACACTCCAGGGTACTTCATGTATCATAAACATGGCCTAGACGCCATATTATTTCTTGATTTATGGGTAGACTACACCAAGGAATTACCAGAAAGTCAGAGGTGGCCCGCAGCTGGGACCTGGGATGCAGATTGCATCGTGAAAGTAGAGGAAGAATTATGGAAAAAGAAAGCTAGACAATCACAGAAAGATGCCATTGAATTATGGCGTAAAGAATCGTATAGACGTACAGAAAAAGCACGTAGACAGGAAGAGAAGAGTAAGGAGAATTCAAATAAAGTTCGAGAAAATCTATTAATTGAAGAAGGTACTCGAGTAAAATCAGAACAAGTAGACAGACAACGAAATGCCCTTATGAATGGTATGTATCCTCTTTTGGCCGAAGGGTTACCTAAGGCTACTCCGGAGATACCAAAAGACTTGCCACCCCCATTGTTCCCGATAAAAGTACATCCCAAAGGGCATCCCAGAACCGCAGAAGATGTTTTTCTTTCCTCTTATTTAGACGACGCAGCTCCCGAGTATGCTAGTGCTGCGCCACATAGACCGCCTGCCGAGGGGGTTCAACGCCAAGACCCTCCTCCGTCTGTACCTCCGCAACAACAAACTCCGACACAAGTTCCGGCAAGCACATCTGTTTCTACAGCTGTACCCACATCTATGGTTGCCATATCACGTTCAACGAATCCTTTCACATCCAGCACCCCAGGTGGTGCTACAGGAGGTACAACAAACATTTTTTCCACGCCACCCAGAGTAAATAAACTTTCCTTTCAAGAATTAGCCCACCAACGTACGCCCAAACTAGTAACTCCCGACGCGCTTAAGGAACTTCTAATAGATTGTAGATATGACCCGGTGCCCGGAAAAGGGGACGAAATGCTGCTGGCATCATTACGTATCCGACGAGCTGCAATATATTTAGGGAGGCTACCAGGAATGACTACACATTTAGAAAATATATATCACTTTGTCCAGTCAGGACGAGATTCCGAAAGTATTAATAGAGCCTTGGAGTACCAGAAAGTGGAGATACAGGGGGAACTGTTACGTTTCCTCATAAATTGTGTGATCAGAAATCAAGACCGACCAGGGGTAAATCCGGAAGAAATGCAAATTCTTACCACCTGGAGTCGGAATATATCAGAGGGGAGACATGATAAACGATCATGTATAGTAGCTATGTGCCGCAAGATCCGCAAAGAAGTAGAACGAATACACGAAGAAAGATTAGCAGTAGACGAGCCTGAACAAACCGAGGAGGAGGAAGAATTAGAACTGCCCACAGGACAGTTAGAAACTATGGCCTATGTAGGTAGAGGGAAATATTGTAATAATACTAGATGCTTTACTGATCCGATACGTCCGATACGTCCAGATAATAACAGAAACTTCCAAAACCCAATAATAAATATAAGGTCCCCCGAACATTCGTTCCAAGCCGCTGACAAATTGCTCCGAGAACGAAGGGGTTATCATATACTTGATTCTATGGACGAACAAGAATTAGCCAGGTCAGCCGTTCATTGGGTTGACAGTCCCGGAAAATATAGTGATGATACACTAGCACACACGTTTTTGAACCTCACCCCAGATGAACAACGTTTAGCTGGTATCTATATGGTTCAACAACTCCTTATATTATATAAAAGCCAACACTCCGATCCTGGTCCATTACCTAATATATTGACTGAATTACTCACAAATAAATGGAGAGGTTCAGGTACTGAGTTAATTAGAGAAATACTAGAATCCAGAAAGCAGTATATACTTTTTGTATGCCCCGAACATGTCTCACTGCCCATCAAGGAAAGAACGACGTACTATATGGATAGACAGAATCCCTTACGCGAAGTGCACCCGATAAAAGGTGATGACAATCAGTTTAAACGTGTGTTTGTATACACACCCATATCTAAAATAGAACTATTAGAAATGAAGAAAGTGGTACCCAGTCATGACAAAGACCCAGCGGGTTTCCCCCGTGAAATTAAAGACATGTTGCTCATGGGAGAGTATACCTATCCAGACATTATGACGATATTGAAGGTATTAATGCCTGCGGGCATTTACGAAAAACTCAAGGAAAAGGACTGGGAGGTGGGAGACCAGAAGATAGATTGGACAGCATTAGAAAACGAAGAAAAAGCTCGAGGTCCAGGTTCAGGGCTTGGGGAAAAGACCAAAATACTACCAGGTTTACTAGTACAGGTATTGCCACGTTTATTAACTACGAAAAAGGAAGACTGGGGTGCAATTTCAGCCTGTAAACAAAAGCAAGATGAAGACACTAGTGATTTCTATGCCCGATTCGAAAAATGTTTTGGTATAAATAGTGGAATAAAAGCAAGTAGCGAATCTTATCCACATCTGTTTGTGACAAAATTAGTTGAAAATGCCCTGCCCCAAGTTAAGAATAGAGTATTGAAATTCGAGAGTACCTGGCAAGGTAACTCTCCGTCACAAATGTTACAAATGCTACAGTACCATCACAATAGAATTAGAGAGGAACAAGAACATGAACAAAGACGCATGAAAGACACGAAAATGAAAATGCTAGTTTCCCAGACAGTTCTAGCTGACGGTCATAAAAAGGGTATGACACAGTCCAGTGTTTCAACAGGTCCTGTAAAAGGGACATGCAACTATTGTAAACAGCCAGGCCATTATGTACACGATTGTCCAGTTTTAAAACATAATATCGCCATAGGTAATACTAAAGAAAGACCACGGCCACTTAGACAGGATCAGAACCAACAAGGAGCTCCGCAGCATGCACAGGCCATGCCAGCTCCGCAACAGTCTATGCCAGCTCCACCACCGCAGCCTATTGCTGCTACACCAACAACGACACGACAGATGTACCAGACTGCACAGTATGATTATCCTGATTATCAACGATACTCATGAAACAGCCTAGAGAGGGAAGTTGGCTTACCCCTTATCGAGGTCCCTGTAGATCAAGAAGGACCTTATGTACACAGTGAACTATTAGGCCAAGATAGAAAATTTTTACTTGATACAGGGGCAAGCCGAACAACAATAAAACGTAGTGAAGTTCCAGGGGCACCCCTCTCAGGCTCACAGAATATTTCCCTTGGGTTTTCAGGAAAACCTATCATTAACGAAGTATCACAGCCTCTTCCCCTTACGATTGGTCCTTTGACACGAACTACAGATTTATTGCTTACTAAATCATGTCCAGAAAACCTGTTAGGTATCAAAACATTGAAAGCTCTAGGAGCTATAATATGTTGTTCTCCGGAAGGAGTAAGATTGTTTTTACGTGATTTCAAAGGGCACTATGTGTCCCGAGACATGGATCCCCGACTGCAGACTTTACCCACACATTTATGGGCACAAGGCCCTACAGATGTTGGTTGCATGAACATTACACCATATCGAGTCACACTAAAGGCAGGAGTGGTACTACCACGAATGCGACAATACAAGTTACCCCCAGATGCTGTAGTGGCTTTACTGCAAATCATTGACGAGCTTATTGGCCAAGGAGTGGTTGTGGAAACCGACTCCAATGTATGTAATTCCCCGATAATCCCGATTCTTAAACGAACTGATCCAAAAGCCCCGTCAGTATATCGATTGGTTATTGATCTGCGCGAATTAAATAAATGTATTGTACCACAATACCCCGTAGTTCCAGACATTTCTTCATTACTGACAGCCATTGATTCCGAAGCAACATTCTTTACTGTAATTGATCTCAAGAATGCCTTTTTCAGCGTCCCAATAGATCCGGAAAGCCAATACTTGTTCGGATTTAGTTTAAATGGACGAAGCTTTAAATTCACACGCGCACCTCAAGGATTCACAGAAAGCCCCAGCATCTATAGCCAAGCACTGAAACGAGAACTTGACAGTATCCACATGCCAGTCAACACTGCCCTGCTTCAATATGTCGATGATCTGCTGATCACCGCCCGAAGCGAACCTGAATGTGAAAAAGCCTTACTGACGGTTTTACATTTTTTGGCCGAAAAGGGGCACAAGGTGTCCCCTTCTAAGCTGCAATTCTGTGTCCAGCGAGTTGTTTACCTTGGTCACTCGCTGTCCAAGGAGGGAAGGCAGCTTACACCCGACCGCATACAGTTAATTGATAACATGTCAGTACCCAAGACACAAAAGGAGGTGCGGGCTTTTATAGGCCTCACTTCATATTGTAGGCAGTGGATCCCTCAGTATGCATTTCTAGCAAAACCACTCATTCAGTTGACAACACAGGAGGCAGCCACATCGACTGTCCTCCCTTGGACTCAGGAACATACACACGCCTTTGAAAGTTTAAAGAAAGCTTTATGTCAAGCACCTGTCCTAGCAACACCATGTTACAGCAAACAGTTTACGCTCTTTGTTACAGAACGCGAAGGTACTGCTTTGTCAGTACTCACACAGGAACAAGCAGGATCACACAAACCATGTGCTTATTTTTCTAGTACATTAGATCCCGTAGCTCAGGCTCTGCCTGCGTGCCTGAAGTCAGTGGCAGCGACAGCTTTAGCAATCAGACAAAGCGATGCCATAGTGTTAGGACATCCATTGACAGTACAAGTACCACACGCAGTAGAGGTTCTCTTGAACCGCACACAAACACAACACTTGACTATAGCGAGACTCACCGGTTACGAATTAACATTGTTTCAGCCACACATAGAAATCAGACGTTGTAGTACATTGAATCCTGCCACTCTTTTGCCAGTAAACGGAACAGACCCATTAGCACATGATTGTATTAAAGTTATTACTATCACGACGAAACCCAGACAAGACTTGACAGACGTCCCATTGACAGATTCAGACCTGACGTTGTATGTAGATGGTTCATGTATGAGAACAAGTACAGGAGAGCTAGTGGCCGCGTATGCAGTCACAACAGACACTGAAGTCATTGAAACAAATCGTATTAATACCTTGTCAGCTCAAGCAGCAGAGCTCATCGCTCTGACACAAGCCTGTATTCAAGCCACAAATAAGAAAGTCAACATATACACAGATTCACGTTATGCATTCGGAGTCGTCCATGACTTCGGCGTGCTGTGGCGAGAGAGAGGTTATTTAACTTCTCACGGTGCCCACATTCAGCACGGACCCCTCATTCATGCCCTATTAGATGCAATACATCTACCCGCTGCAATATCAATTATGAAATGTAAAGCTCATACGAAAGTTACTGATATCATTTCCCAAGGCAATGATCTAGCTGACAAAACAGCTAAACAGACTGCTTAAACTCACACATCTGACATGACAAAGACAATAGTTCCGACACCAACACATTGCATGATGGTTAAGGATCCCGCTCTTGACGTAATTGACATACAGACACATGCTACACCAGAAGAAATAAAGAAATGGACTGAATTAGGAGGGATCCAAACTGATCAGGGATGGATGACGAAGGAAAAATCTATATGGTTTCTTCCCGACTCAATGGTCCAAGTTATCATAAATACAATACATAGTCCTGCCCACTTAGGAGAAAAAGCTATGCTAGACAGCATTCAACACATTTGGTTCAACAAACATTTACGAGCAGCAGCTAAACAAAAAAGTCCGTACCTGTATGATCTGTTGTCAGTTTAACCCAGGTAAAAGCATTCCCGTAGAACAGGGTGGATTTCAGCCTCCTGATCACCCTTTTGAAGTCCTCCAGATGGATTATATCCAGATGGAACGATGTCGAGGATTCAAATACGTTCTTGTAGTTGTTTGTGCTCTTTCCCGTTGGACAGAGGCATACCCGGTTTCAGATTACACTGCCCCGACTACTGCCAAACAGTTAGTTCGAGAATTCTTCCCACGGTACGGTTTACCACGTGCTGTCTACTCAGATAACGGCCAGCCGTTCTCATCCGAACTAATGAAATACGTTTCACTTTTGTTAGGTTATCAATGGAGATTTCACTGTGTCCGACACCCCGAGGCAGCAGGTCTCGTGGAACGACATAATCAAACTCTGAAAATTAGATTGTCCAAAATATGTAGAGAGAAAGGTGTCGACTGGGTAGTAGCCTTACCAGTTGCACTCTTTTACATGAGAATGGTAGCGCACTCTCGAACAGGGCTATCCCCTTATGAGGTGATCTTCGGTAGACCACCAAATATGTGGGGGACGCCTATACCTCGTAAAATAACTGACGTTGACTGTAATATGCTGACAGATTACCTGGCTTCCTTGATGTCTGCACTACAATCTTGTCGTTCACAGGTAGCTGCAGCCTTTCCCGACAACACCGAGGTGAAACCCCATGACGTGGTTCCTGGTGACCTGGTGTTAGTGCGGAATTTTGATCGGAAGTCTCAGCTGGATCCTAGGTGGAAATCGCCTCAACTCGTACTGTTAACCACGAGGACAGCCGTGAAGATCAAAGGTCGAAAAGGCTGGATACATTCAAGTCATATCAAGAAATTTCATGGACTACCATCCGATATAGAGACTAAACCCTGTATTTCCTCAAAGACAGACTCAAAGCTTCCTTTGGTTGAACAAACAAACTCAGAACAATATAGACTAAAACTACGGTCCAATAAGTCAGACAATTTGATTGTTTAAGTCCTCTCCAAGGTGAATCGGTTGAATTTGTCTCTGACATGTATCCTCTGGACCGGAATAGAGAAGGAGATAATCAAATCCAGTTGAAAAAACATGCGTACTGTAAATCACTGCGTAGTCATTGTACAGTGACGTTATTAATTTTGTTTTTCTTATGTCTTTTAATAATAGCTGCAAGTATATTGTTGCACATATATTATCCTATTTCTAAACATGTTTATAATGTTACTGCTGAACATTCTTTTAGTGAATTTCCCCCGCATGAGTTGTCATATAGATTTGCGCTGCGCAATAACACTTTTATTAGTATGTTACATCATTCCCATCAGGCTAGCAATGCTACAAATTGTTGGATATGTGGCCGACTCCCTCCCTATCAGAACTATAATGGAATTTTGCCTCTCTTTCCATATCCGTTCACACACAATGGCTCCTGTGGAGCATGGTTTAGTTTAATTAATTCCCTAGATTCGAATTCCGCAGTTTATCAAGACAACTGGGTTTGGGGAAACCTGAACTTAGTCTTGCTTAAAGCCTGTTACCCTAACAAGGAGGGACTTCCCAAAAGAACAGGAACTGATCTAGAAAATGAAGTATATGGATTAGGTAATTTCACGCTTAATCTCATGATCCTGAATGTCGAATCCGAAGCTGCACCAATTTTGCCCGCTATGTCAGTATTTCCAGTTAAAGGTGAACTGTGTATAAGAAAGAATGGCTCCATACACATGGGCCATAGTAAATGCATCACTGTAATAGAATTCAGTGATCAAGGCAAGTCTACATTTAGAGCTTCTCGCCATTCCTACTTTGTATGTGGTCAGACTGCATATATACGTCTGCCTCTAGATTGGGATGGTACCTGTTACATCGGATTTCTTTTGCCACCTGTTTTCCTAGCTCCTCCTGATTATCATAGAAATACTCATTTAGTACACAATAGAGAACAGAGAGATCTCCCAATAGTCGATTATACTGAAACAGCATGGGAGAAATACACAGATTTCAATAAAGGTTTCTTTCCTTATATAGGTACAGTCACTAATAGTAAGCTGATACGTAGATTAACCAGAACCCTTGAAGCAGTAGTAAACGAAACTATTTCCGCCTTAGGCAATTTAACAGAAGAACAGTCTGCTATGCGGATTGTTGTGCTTCAAAATCGTCTTGTCCTTGACGTCATTCTGGCCGATAGGGGCGGAGCTTGTAGGGTCATCGGATCAAATTGTTGCATTTTCATACCAGAAAATTCGCCATCTGTATATAAAGCCATAACTCGCCTTCATAAGATTGTAAGCCAGATACACCAGAATCGAGGCACCTGGACTTGGTCCGGTTGGTTTTGGAGTGTATTATCTACCTTTGGATGGAGGGTCCTATCCTTCCTAGGTATTGGCCTTCTCATACTATTCAGTTGCTGCTTATGCCTACAATGTGGACCAGCGATTTGTGGTCTATGTGCCACCTCGTGTATCCCACATCCAAGTTTTCATTCAAGATTCCGGAAGAAGAAAGAAGAACAAATGATGTTATATGAACAAATCAACGGATTGATGAAGATTGATATCTCTTAAGGGCAAGTAGGGGACAAGGAGGGAATGTGGAAATATGGATTTTTATGATCAGTTATGTCCCCTATCTTGGACCCCAACGGTTTCATGTATAGATCATAAGTACATGTATGTTTCCTCCAGTTCCAGTTATGAAGACGCAAACACATGTGCGTCCACCGTCAACATGTCCTCTTTCAGACCCGCCATGAATGGGCCGGATACTCTATTCCTAAGTATGAAAGGCCACCGGCTTTATATGGTTCACTTCCCACATTTCTTACAGTCCAGGCGAGTAGGCCCTGATTCTGCCATCAAGCCTTTTCTGCCTTCTGCCTCTGAAAGCTCCAGTCTGAGCTCGCATCTGTATCCATGAACTTTGTCCTACTCCCTGTGCGGCTAACGGTGCCTGACTCGACCTGTCTGCTTGCCAAAAACTGCGTTTCACCTTCAAGATTATCTGCTCTGCTCCGCTCTTCACCCAATGCATTCCTGTCTAGTAGTTTAAGTAAACATTCTTTCAGCTACCGAGCAAAAGGCCCGGCTTCTCTGTCTTTATGCAAGTAATTCATAGCCCTGTTACTATGGAAGATTTTCTACCCTCGCATCTAGTGTAGACACTTAGACGCTTGTACACGCACTAACAGTCAGTATAGTCAGTATAGAATAAGATTCTATCCTAAGAGACCTTTCTTTTTGGATAACACAGTTCTTTAAACATAGGATGTTAGATATGATTTGGGATTAGGTTGACATAACCCCAGACTTCTGTCTCCATATGTAGAGCTAAATGTCAAGTCCCTTTCACCCCCTAGTTGCTCGTCAATCACACGTCATGCTGCTGCGCGCGCATCTCTGCCAAGTATTTCTGCTGACATTGCGAAATTCTTCCGTGGAACCACCCATTTATGACATCATATCCAATGACGTTCTTTAAGTTACGCCCAGTTACACCTATTTTAGTTACGCATGTATGTTCTTATCTTTATTATCAACTGTTACGCCTCCTGCATCTGTTTCACTGTAATGCCTATTGTATAAAAATGATTACTTGTCAATAAAGTTGGTTCTTCACTTCCTGAACCTTCGTGGTGATGGAATATGGAGTCCATCAATTCGAATCGATTTTGGAATAAAGCCCGTTCCGAACCTCTAATACCACGGATTCTGCCTCTTATTTTACTGAGCTATTATTATAGATTTTCCGCATCAAATTAAGTCCCGGTAATTAAATTAGCCCCAGCGACCCCAACTCCACCATCCTTCGTGACAACCTCGCAAGCATCGGACTCAAACAACTTGTCACCGCTCCGACCCACAGAGCAGGACATATCCTCGACCCCATCTTCAAAGCTGGGAACAGTGTCCACTTCAACCACACAATGCAACCACCATGGACCGACCACCACTGCATACACTTCACCATCAACAAACCCAAGGGATCCAATCCAGTCCCACGCCCACCATGAAGAAACTGGAGCAAAGTGACCGACAAACAACTCAACTGCACCCTCACCCGAGACAACCACACCTGGGCATCCGACGCAAACATCGCAGCCAGAGAACTCCACACCTGGATCTCCAACTGCTCAGACGGGCTTGCCCCGCTGCGCAACCCCGACACGCAGCGCCCCAGGAAAGCCGCCTGGTTCACCACAGAACTCAAGGAAGCCAGACGCACCTGCAGACGCCTGGAGAAGAACTGGAGAAACACCAAGTCAACCGAAAACGACTCCACCTACAAGGACGCCATGACGTACTACCACAAGCAAATCAGAACCACCAAGAGGAACTTCATTCACAACAAAATCCGTGCCAACTCCACCAACTCCAAGGAACTTTTCAACGTCATTCAGGAATTCAACAACCCACACATCGAAGCCACAGACATCACCCCATCCCAAGACCTCTGTGACAAACTCGGAACCTACTTCCACTTCAAAATCAAAAACCTCTACGACAACTTTGTCAGCCACCCTCCAAATGCCACAGCAAACCCCCCGCCCTCCAGACACACCAGCCAGCCTACCATCTCCAACTGGACGCCGATCACGACCAAAGACACCGCCTCGACCACGAAAGGCATACAATCGGGGACCCCCACCGACCTCTGCCCTCCCCACATCTACCACAGAGCCGCAGCCGCCATCGCACCCGAACTACAGCACACCATCAACACCAGCCTCCAAACAGGCACCTTCCCAGACGAATGGAAACGCGCAGAAGTCAGGTCCCTGCTCAAGAAACCCACAGCTGACCCCACCGACCTCAAGAACTACCGACCAGTCTCTCTCCTCCCTTTCACAGCTAAAGTCACAGAAAAAACAGTCAACAGGGAACTGACTCGATTCATCAAAGAGAACGCCATCCTCGACCCATCCCAACCTGGATTCCGAAGCAACCACAGCACCAACACCGCCCTGCTCGTCGCCACAGACGACATCCGCACCCTCCTGGACCAAGGCCACTCCACGGCCCTCTTCCTACTTGACCTATCAGCGGCCTTCGACACCGTTTCCCACTGCACGCTAGCCACCAGTCTACACGACGCTAGGATACAAGGAACAGCCCTGGATTGGATCCGATCATTCCTCACCGGAAGAAGCCAAAGTCCTACAAAACTCACCTACGGAGTCCCACAGGGGTCATCGCTGAGCCCAACCCTCTTCAACATCTACATGGTCCCCCTCGCAACCATTGTACGACAATACGGCCTCAACATCGTATCCTACACCAACGACACCCAGCTCATCCTCTCCCTCACCAAAGACCCCACCACTGCCAAATTCAACTTCCAGAAAGGAATGCAAGACGTTGAAGTCTGAATGACCATCAGCTGCCTGAAACTCAACGCTGAGATGACAGAAGTCCTCGTCCTTGGAACCACCCCCTCAGCATGGGACAACACCTGGTGGCCGACCGCTCTCGGAAGCCCACCTACCCCCACAGACCACGCCAAAAACCTCAGCATCATACTCGACGCATCACTCACCATGACACGGCAGGTCAACGCAGTCACATCCAGCTGCTTCAACATCCTCCGCAAGACCTTCAAATGGATCCCCCCTGAGTCAAGGAAGATAGTCACCCATGCACTCATCACCAGCAGACTGGACTACGGAAATGCACTCTACACCGGCATCAACAAGTCCCTACTCCGCAAACTCCAGACAATACAGAACACCACCGCCAGACTCGTCCTCGGCATCCCCCAGCACGAACACATCAGCCAACACCTGCGAAGACTCCATTGGCTCCCCGTGTAGAAAAGAGTCACTTTCAAAATCCTCACTCACGGCTACAAATGCCTACACAACAACGGACCCAAATACCTCAACGACAGAATCAACTTCCACGTACCCAAAAGAAACCTCCGATCTTTCAACCTCGCACTGGCCAAAACCCCGCACATCCACAGAGCCAGAGCAGGCGGACGATCCTTCTCTCACATTTCAGCCAAAACCTGGAGCGAACTGCTGTAGGATATCAGATGCGCCCCCTCCCTGGACATCTTCAGGAAGGCCCTCAAGACCTGGCTTTTCGGTTAACGGATCTGCGGACTCCCCTCCCCTCAGCAGCTTGAGACCCTTATGGGTGAGTAGTGCGCTTACAATTCCCTGATTGATTGATTGTTTTGTTGGTTGTAGACACACAGTCAGTGTGCTGGGATGAGGATAAAGCTAGTTGTCAAAATTACTTGCCATGCTACACTTATGGTGGTGGACATAGGACATCCACACATTGTTGTCATTGCACTGCCATCCTATTTGGCCTACGTACACAATAGTGAATGCTGATGCTCTCCCAGTTGTCCATGGCTAACCTATGTGTCAGTGTTTGTGCTGTGAGTTTTACGGCACTGTAAGGTCAGTACAGTGTTGAAAGATGAGTCATACACAGTGTTTGTAATACAAGACATTTATAAATTTATATTTACAGTGGCACGTGTGAGCTATGGTGTTAGTATCACCTGCAAGGTCGGACAATATGTGTATGATCGGTGTAAGATGCAGTCCCTGCACTGTATTGAATTATCCGTTAGTCTGGCTCACTTATCCTGTAAATCTTTAGCCTCCCCACCTTCAAGTTGATCTTGCTCACCATTATCATGTATTTTTGTGACATTCTAGAAGTTGCATGCAGAGTGCCACAGGTCTCGGCCCTCAGTCCTACCCTGTTCAATCTATATATGCAACCTCTGGCCGGGATAGTCCAGGAATTTGGGTTGTCAATCCTATCCTAGGCTGATGACAGCCAATTAGTAGTCTCAGTGGCAGAGAGCCCCAACTCAAAACACAACTTAGTGCTCCCTGCATGGAAAGGGTAGCTAGTTGGATGACAAGCTGTAAACTGAAACCAAATGGTGATAAAAACTGAACTTATGTTCCTAGGTAATAACCTTCCACCAAGAGTTACCAATGACTGGCCAAAAGGTTTGGGTTGCCCACCGGTTCATAAAAACTCCATAAAGAACTTAGGAATGTGAATAGACCACAACCTTTTGATGGAAACTCAAGCCAGAAAACTGGCCGACACCTTTTTTGAAATACTGTGTATCCTCTGCAAAATTCTAGACCTCATTCCAGAGGAGACCTGGAGAATGGTGATACAGTCCCGAATATGCCTCCTTATCCCGCATTCTTTTTTCCGCAGGGAATCACAATCCGCATACCATTACTCCGCAAGTCGAAACAACGACTTGCGGAGGGGGGGCGCTGGATGTTGGAATAGTATAATTTACTATTCCAACTCCAGTCTGTGCGGACACTAGGGAAGGTGTTGAATTTTAAATCCAACACCTTCCCCCCCCCTCCGCAAGTCGTTATTCCGACTTGCGGAGTAATGGTATTCGGAATCACAACGCAGTCGTTGTAACGACTGCGTTGTGATGCCCTGCGGAGAAAAAGTTTCGTTGTAAACGTCGTTTACCTACAGTCCCTGGTGGTTTCGCGATTGGAGTACGGGAACTCTCTTTTACTGGGATCACCCAAATACGTATTGAACAGGCTACAGGTGGTGCAAAATGCAGCAGTCAGGGTACTCAGAAGCATACCTAGGTATGAATCAGCGAAAGAGCTCTGACAATACTCCATTGGCTGCCGATACAGGCCAGCATCAAATTTAAAGCACTATGCATAGCACACAGGGCCTTGAATGGTAAAGGACCGGCCCCACTCAGGGCACTGATCACACCATACACTCCAGAAAGAACCCTAAGATCTCCTACAGATCGCCTTGCCGAAACCACCAGGATCAGGCGGTCCAGATGGGGAGGAAGATCGCTCACACACCTGGTGCCAAGACTATGGAACTCCTTGCCTTTAGAACTAAGACTTCTCACAGATCAGACTGCCTTTATGAAACAACTGAAGACATGGTTGTTTTCAGGTTGAGTCAATGGTAACCGCTGTCTCCTATTCCGCAGCGCTGGGAAGGCCTTGAGCAGCTATGCGCTTTACAAATCCCATAAACATGAGCATAAACAACTTTTGTAAGAAAACATTATTCCATTGACACAGATTACGCAGAGAGCTTGTTTGTCAAAACTTTGGAATAGATTTGAGCAGTGTGGCCCCAGCTACATCAAAGCACTGTACACACTAAGGGCCATATGTAGGTAGCTAAATACCGGTCGGTAACGGCCGAAATTCGGTAAATATCCCGTTACCGACCGGTATTCAGTCAAGTGAGATGTAGGAGGCCAAAAACAAGTTTTCGGTAAATATGAATCGGTGAATACCGATTCATATTTACCGAATTCAAAAATACCGATTCATATTTACCGAATCAATATTTTCCGAATCAGTAAATATGAAGTGGTAAAACGAGAAAAGAGATGTAGGTAAATTCGGTATTTAAGAAGTCCATGAAATTCGGTAATTAAGAGTCGGTAATTAACACAGATTGAAAGCAGGTGGTAAGCATCAACAGTGCATATAAGCAATCCCAAAATGCAACTGCGTCGACAACATGGCCGCTCTGTATGTCATTGCAAGGCGCCTACGTCTACAGGCAGCAGGTCTGAGGATTTGGAGACGGGAGGAACGCATTTACAGACAGCGCATCACACTCTTCCAACAGACTGAGGCAGAGATACATGAAAGGTACAGGCTACACCCACAAACCATCATGGACCTGATAAGGGACCTGCACCCACTCCTGGACCAGCCAACAAGAAGGGCGCATGCCATACCACCACATGTGCAGGTTCTCTGCAGCCTACATCTACTTGCATCTGGCAGTTACCAGGGGGTGATAGCCGCGGTGGGCGGTGTATCCCAGAGTTGCCTGTCCCGTTTCTTCAGGAAGTTCCTGGATGCCATGATGCAGAGAATGCACCACTACATCAGCTTCCCAAACACACAGGCTGAACTGCAGAAAGCCAAAACAGACTTTTATCACATGGCACAGTTCCCTCATGTCATAGGCTGTATTGATGGCACACACATTCCAATCTGCCCACCAGCTGCCACTGAGCACATCTACAGGAACAGAAAGTCCACCCACTCCATCAATGTGCAGGTAATCTGCGATGCAGGGAACATCATCACTGATATCGTAGCTAAGTTTCCTGGGAGCACCCACGACTCCTTCATCTTCCAGAACAGTGGGATCTACACACGACTGGTTGCCGGAGAATTTGGAGAAGGATAACTGCTAGGTAAGTAACAGTGACGTTCCCTAATACTAAGTGCAACTTATAGTGTATTGAGGCATGTGACTGATGGTTCCCTCTTACTCACCTAGGCGACAGTGCATATGCCGTGCGGTCATTCATCCTCACTCCCTACCTACACCCATCAACCCTGAGTGAGAGACGATATAATGTGGCACACAAATCTACACGCAATGTGGTGGAGCGCACGTTTGGACTATTGAAAAGCAGGTTCCGCTGCCTCCATAAAAGCAGAGGTGCACGCCAGTACACACCCATCATCTGCTGCAAGATCATTGCCACTTGTGCAATGCTGCACAACCTTGACACGAAGAGAGGTACAGAGGTGGACCTAACTGATTTTGAGGACAATGATGATGAGTCAGCACAGCCAGAGGCCAACGCAGCTGGAGTGCCAACAGCAACAGATGGGAGAGAGAGAGACGGGCAGAGATCACATGCAACTATTTCTGAGTAAGTAAGGGGACACAGCCAGTTGTTGGATGTCATGACGTAGTTTAATTATGCGGCACTACGCCACAACAAAAAGAAAAAGCTGTTATCTCAACATTGTGTAATGACTACTTGCAAGTCCAGGGTTACTACACCCAATTGTCTTAGGCTATACCGTGCTGCATTAGTGTTTGCGGGCACGCACTACAGTGTGGGATGCCATGGATTGTGCATCCTCACTAGTGGCAGCCCCATGCCGCCTGCTGCTCCTCCGTGTATCTGGGACAGGGGGGGTAATGCTGCTCCTGCTGCTGGTGTCTATGCTTTCCACAGCATCCCCAGCACCAGTTGTGGCCGCCTGGCTTGTCAGTAGCACTTCCAGTGCACTGGTGACCTGCACCATCCCCCTTGAAACGTCATTGCTGCAGTGCGTCAGGCCCTCCTGCATAGCCACAGAGCGCCTGCAGAGCAGCGAAGTGGCAGTTGCCAGCCGGTTGAGTGCCCTCGTATGGTTATCTCTCCTCTGCCGTTCCCGGCGCCGTGCAGCTCTGTCCGCATCATACTTGCTGCACAGCAGCATGACGGACTGGGACATGTCCCGCATGCCCGCAGCCATCTCACTCATTCCCACCGCCATAGCGCTGATGCCCCTGTCCATATTTTCAAATGTAGCTTTCAGTCCCCGCATTTGGCGCTGAACTGACGTCATTGCCTTTGTTTGTAGGCGCTGTATCTTTAACATGGTGCCCTCGAGCCCCGAGAACACTCCATGGCTCTCACCGTGTGCTGGTGAACTCTGCACGCGAGACCTGCGGCGACGTCTGCCACCTGTGTGTGCTCCCTCTGAGGTGGAGGGCACAGTGGCATGGCTACCATCCAGGTGCACAGTGGTTGGCTCCGGCCCCCTGCAGTCGTCAGATGAGGACTCCAACACTTGCAACCTGGAAGCAGCAAGCCTCCTCGACCTGACCAATGCAGGCGGTGATGATGCCGGTGACTCCAGCATGAGTGGTGATGCTGGCTGTGGTGGTGATTCTGGCTGTGGTGGTGATGCTGGCTGTGGTGGTGAGGCTGCACGTGGTACTGATCTCTGGGCAGAACTTGTGCTGGCCTTCCCTGAACTGTCTTGCCGGTGTGCCCTCTCTCCCTTTGCATGTGCAGTCCTGCGCAATGTATCATCTGTGGACAGAAATGCAACATCAGCTCAGTGTACCTGAAGCCCTGCATTGCAAGCATCACAATCCATTTCTGTAACACTCTCTCATTGTCCTCTGTCTGCTTTTTGCTAATGTGTGTAACATGTCTTGTTGTTCTGTGCTATTCAGTTCATGGTTGGGGTTTCCCAGACTACATCTCCCATAATGCATTGCAAGTATGCACTAACACATGGACTGGAGTGGGATACTCATTTCACAATTGGGGATGTGGGATAGGGGTAGGGGGGGCAACATTGCTGTGCATGCGTCTTACCTTGTTGGGTGGCGGCTCTAGCAGAGCTGTCGGCATCCCCAATCCCCACGACACTCTCGGGCTCTATTGTGGACTCCACCAGCTCCTCCAGTTCTGTAAGGGCAGGTGCCCTGTTCCTTCCACCTCCTGTGCGGCTGGCCTCTTTCCGCAGTTCCCCCATCTTCCTCTTCGTGACGATCCGTAGGTCGTACCAGCGCTTTTTCAGCACCTCTGTGTCCCTGGGGGTCACTCCAATTGCATTGACCTGCGCCTGGATTCCCAGCCAGATGTTACGCTTCTCCGACTCAGGCACTTGCAGGGACTGCTTCCCAAACAGCTTCTGGTGCTGCTTGACCACCTGCTCCACTAGTACCTGCAGTTCCTTAGAGCTAAATTTTTGCTTTCTCCTCCTTTCCCCTCCATCTCTCTGTGTCTCCTGGCTGGACATTGTGAGTTTGAGCTGCACAATCAGGCACTGGCTCCCTTGCTCTGCTCTGCACTCCCAGCCTCTCCAGAGTCTGTTGATTGTGTGCATCTGCCTGGGTGTGGCCACTTCCTGGTTGGGTGGGGTTTGGTTGCACAGGATTGGCTGATTCATCCAGTCATGTGTTTTTGAAATTCCGATTCGGTAACTACCGATTGGGTATTTACCGATTTGGTAAATACCACTTCGGTATTTTCCGAATCGGTAATTAACACTTCGGTATTTACCGACTCGGTAAATTCCGATTCTTGAATACCGATTGTTACCGATTCGGTAATAATTACCGAATGTTTACCTACATATAACTTACCGATTCATAAATACCGATTCGGTAAAAATCGGTATTTATGAATCGGTAAATTAAATTTACCTACATATGGCCCTTAAAATCTTATGAGAAGATGGACTTGATGGTGCTTAGGGCACAACACAACAATGACGGTCCATATGCATTCTGTAGTTCCGATGCACAAAACATTTTAGCAATCCAGGTCATGGTTTAGTTGGTGTCATATACTCTGCTAGGTGATCGCTCTGTGTGACACTACCAGCTGCACTACTTTAGTTTTCAAGATTGTTAACCTTCTAATTACAAAAACCAAGCACACAAGATATTGGTCAAGTGACTGTTTATTTTAATACATCATAAGTGAAAATATTGCTGCATAGCTATACGTGAAACCAAATTTGAGGTGACACTATGTGAAAAAATTGTTGATTAATGCATCCCTCCTCAAACTTGCTGCTGCAGAAGTAGAAGGTTAACTCTGATCCACTTCTTTCTCCACCCCATCTCCGGATTGCGCATCTCTTCTATGTCATCAGGCAGAGGAGTGTTAGTCCTGACACAAATGTTGTGGTGTATGCAACATACAAGTATTAGTTTGCATACTAAGGAGGGGGGAATACAGGAGCCCCCCACCTGAAATGTCCAGGCACCAAAACCTGGATTTTAGCACTCAAAGGTCCTTTTGACTATGGCCCTGGTGCGGCCCAGTGCCATATTGTGGTCCCTCTGAGTGTGTGTAATCTTGATGGGTGTCATCACCCATGGGATGAGTGCAAAGCCTTGTGCCGCTGAAACAGAAAATGGAGAAAAGATACTCAAGTCTCTTATTATGATGTGTTTGACTTTGTGTCCAGTGTCCAGCACTCTACATTCACCTTGCACGCGATGTGGTACATGCAATGAAACTGCATCTATGCGACTATGGCAGTACTAATATATGTGATTCATTTGCGAACTCCTAGAAGTGTGTAATGTCTTCTCTCCTCTTGCCCATGGCATAGACTTATGGGACACAGAGTTCACACCTGGGATGCGTTGCTTTCTCATTGTCTAGTTGTAGCTGATCATTCTGAAGCGCGGGTACATGAATGTCCTGGACAACATCTGGATGTGCACATGGTTTCTTGTGTTCTTTGGTCTGTCGCTGCACATCGCTGATTGTGTAGAGGGCGGAGCTAACCTGAGTGCAGAGCAAAGTGTTGGTATGTGCTTTACTTTGACACACACAATATCCATGTTGTTCTGGGCAATGTTCCCTCTAATTGTTTTCCTCTGTGTGCGGCAGTGTAGGGTCTCTGTGCACTGCAGCCATGGCTATGTGTGCCAGGAACCAGACCGCGCATGTGGGTGCACCGCCAAATATCACTCCAAACGTTTGCTTAAAAAAGTGAAAAGATGGTGCATTTCCACAAGTACAGCACCAGGTTAAGGGTCTTGAGGCAGGTTTGCAATTTGGATACACACGCTATGACATGAATTGGTGACACAGACAAGTACACTTCGAGTTTAGAAAAGCACAAGACTCCAATGGTGGGACCATCATAAGATTTTACTGCTGAAGGTGTAATGTTACTTGTTGTATTGCAAATCTGGATGCAGAGAGAAAGTTGCAGCAAAATACCAATTTCCACTCTTGCCTGCCTCTGCTTTCTCCTTTTGTGCCTGTTTTCCTGTCTTTCTCTTCCTTCTTCTTTCCAGTTGGTGTGCTTCTCTCTCTCTTGCACGCGGTCAATACGAGAAGAGGAAAAATAGATGCCAGTCCCCCAAAGAACGAGTGAGGGTGAGACCACCGGCTCAAATTATCCACTGGGCACATGTAACGAAGAAAAACATGTCAAATGTAATGGGTATTATCATCTTCCTTTAAAGACAGTGAAGGGTTGTAGTGACAGGATAGTAAATTACGGAGCCACAAGAGGGAGAAGTTTGCACGTCCCCTAAATTCTGCAATGGCTTTGTAGCACCACAACACAACATGGATAAAAATCTGTACTTTCCATTGGTTGAATGTTTAATTACCAAAAATACAAGTGGGACGTTCGAATGGTTTGTTAATGCCCCCAGAAAACATGTTGTTTATGTCAGGTGGCTAGCCTGTTTTACTATGGCATGGAAATGATGTGGTATCAAACGTATATCAAAAGCAGTAAGTTGCAAACTATTGGTAGTTGACGGCGGCAAAAACAAAAACAAAAAATGATGATTTTTTTTCTGTTAATCATTATGTGGAGATTGTGTTTTTTCATTTTTAAATTGCTGTTTTAAATGCATATTTAGCTGGCTGGAGGGGAGATTTGATGGCAGCTTCCTGCAGTGTTAAACAACAGACACCCAGCTGCAAAGAAAGTTTATTTTTTTTCACTTTTAGAGACAGAGTAGGAGGTTAGTCTGGTTGCCTGTAAAGCTCTTTAATCAGATCGTAATCTGCCTCAAAGAACTGTGAGAGGGCAGGTATGGGGGGTTTTCAGAAGGGCTGGCTGAAGAAAGAGGAAAAAAACTCAATGTCAGTGATGTGTTTAGCTTACAACACCACACCTAGCACCCAAGGACATGCAAGGACTGCTCGCCACTGGACATCTGATGCATAAACAGGGTGGCCATGTGGGCGCATGTCACCATATGCTTCCAGACACACACTTACTCTGCCCTCCATTCCTGGGAGACCTGGAACATAATTCTATCCTGGGCCTAAAAAGAGGTTTCCCAGCTGCAGTGTTGTATTTTTACAAACCCCATTGCAATGGCAACCTTCTCCTCTTTTAACATTCTGCCTTCAGTGCCAAACACCACAGAAGCAGGGCAGCGCTCTTGGGGGGTGGTTATGTGGTGAGTGACCCCAGGACGGGTAGATCAGGTGAGTCGCATGTCTGGTGAGTGAAACTAGATCAAATAATAGTATTACGGAGATGCAAGCAAATAAGGGGGAAGGGCAGAAAAAAACCATGTTTTTTTTTAGTGTAGATGCTCAGCCCAAGTAACATTCAGCTTGGCCAGTCCACCTCCTATGAAAAACTGAAGCAAAATAAAATTGTTGTGCGATGGACAAAAAAAACCAATAATCCAATGTATTCAAAACCCAATATGCTCCTGTGTATATATCCTGGTTTTAAAACAAACTCCTAAAATGTGTCTATGTATTAAGTAGGTTAATTACTATGATCATCAATCTAATTCCACCAATGTGGGGGTGGGCGGGAGGAACCAACAGGGGATGAAAGACCGTCGTGCAACATACACCACCCGGGCCATAACAAGAAGCAGGCACCACCAAAATGAGACTGTCCAGCAGCCCCTGTGGCGGCACTCACTGGAGAGCCACAGAGAGCGCGGCTGACGGCTGATTGTGGCCCATTGTGAAAATATTCCTGTTAATTGCAGTGCATGAGGGTGCTGCAATTAACAGGAATACATTAACATGGCCCACAATCAGCCCTCAGCCGCGCTCCATTAAGAGAAGAAATGCAGCAAGCCCAAAAGCACGACGTGTGCTTTACACGGCGTGCTTTCGAACGAGATGCATGCCTTTTCTTAATAGAGCGCGGCTGCGAGCTGATTGTGGGCACTTGTGAATGTATTCCTGTTAATTGCGCGCACGACGGGCGTTGTGATTAACAGGAATACTTTCACAACGGCCGACAATCAGACCGCAGCCATGGCCCATTAAGAAAGAAAAGTAGCAAGTGCAGGAGACACTTGCTTTAGAACTCGACTCTGGAACCTTAAAATTACAGTTTTTCGCGAATGCTCTCCCGGGATGTGTGCGCGCTTCACTTGGGACACTGCGCGTTCGGGGTCACGAGATGCGCGGGAACGCAGGCGCGCAGCTTACAGGGAACACTGGTGCTGGGTCAAAATAATGAATCTATGATGTATTTGCCTGATTGAGCAGCCACCGTTGCCGCATTGTGGATGTGTAATCTTGTTGTCTGGAACTCACATAAGGTTATGTAGTACATATGTCACAAACCCTGCACTGTAAGTGGAGTTACTTCCTCTTACAATATGTGATACAGGTTACAGGTACTAATCAGGGAGTAGATGGGGATGACCCCTATCCTTCTGTATCCTCAGTTGAGATTCTGTAGGGTGACACACCACTTGCACACTGTGACATGCATGCTCTACATTGGATGTGTATGGTGAGGTTGTGGTCTCCAATTATCTTGAGTGTTGGGTGGCATCAAATTGTCCACGGAAGACAATGCTGCCATTTGCATAGAGTGTGATGTCCTTTGCAGTGGGTTCCTTTACTGCTTACCTATTGGTATTTGCAAAGCTCGGGATAACTTCTTGATATAACCAGGTAGTAGGAAAATGCCCATGTCCTCCACCATAGCATCATGCTAGATAACGGCCCCTCATCCCATGAGACTGGTTCCTGTGGCCCGCAATGTCCTATTGAATGTCAACATGTCTATGCAGGGCATAGGGTTGTGCATGTTAGATTGGGACATATGTGTTTTACATCCCATTCTTAAGTGTCATCTGTGGCTGGACTGTCATTGTAAGGCAAAGATGAAAATTAACGACAGTGGCAGCATTTAATATTAGGCTACGGTTGTGCAACAAAGCTATTTGGACATGTGACCCAAAAACAGAAATTATGAACACTTGATATATCAACTTTTCTTAGGTACAAAGACGTAGCAACAGCAGGACAGAATGATAGCAGACTGAATGAGTGGAGAAGGAAAGGTAATTGAAGCAGGGTAGAACTTAAGTACACATGCAACATAGGTCATGGTTTACTAAAAGGAGTGTGAGAGATTGACTCAGGCTTGAAAAATGGTTTAGGTAATACACACTTGAGTACAAATATAAGTTTATGTGATTACAAGCTGAATTAGACTAAGTAAGTTGGACAGCTGACAATTCAGATTAACCATTGGACTGAGTGATGGATAGAAGGGCAAGGGAATGAAAGAAGTCGAAGTAAGATTGGATGAATGGAAGGAAAACAAAAGGTAATGAAAGATGGTGAGAAGGGGCAATGGAAGGGCTGGAGAGAGATTATCCAACATGACACGCCTAAGTTGAGTCATTTGATAAATTGGGAAGCCGCTAAATAAAATAGGAACATGAAGAATGAGAAGGGCAGAAAGCTAGACGGTAAACGAAATGCTGAGGGAATTGACCAAAGTGAGGTATGAATTGAAAAAGTAGATGATGCACATGGAAATGGAAGACATAAATCAAATGTTGGAAAGACATCCAGAGTTAAATTAGGTAAGGTATGAAGTTGGAAAGTTTTACTGGGAAATGTGAAGATTTGCACATTACTTAAATTGTACAACTACAATAATCAACATTGTCAAGCATTGGACTGAGGGAAGCTAAGACCACAGGCACTTGAATGGTAAATGATGAGATCAATCACTTGGGGGATATTTATTCCTTGAGTGACAAAGTGGGTGATAATTAAATTTCCTGCCTACTCCTCTGTTGGAACTTGTTAAGTGTATGTTGTACTTTTAAAATTATATGTTCGTGGACTGAAGTTGGCACAGATACAATATATAGCCAATGCTATTTCCTACATGAGCAAATTGACATTGTTGACCTACATGATTGAGTGCCTTGAGGTGTGTGGTGTGTTAGAGTTGTACTTACCAACAAGCAGTCCATTTCCATAGATGCCATTCTGGAACCACTGGTTGATGGCACATTGGTGGGAGATAAAGGAATCATGGACGCTGTCAGGGTACTTGGCCACGACATTCAGGAACACACTAAGATGGTCAATTATTGTCGTCGCATTCATCGAGAAGATGTGCTTCCTGTTTCTGTAAATGTGGGCAGTGTCCTCAGGAGGCACTATCGAGAAGGTGTGCTTCTTGTTTCTGTAAATGTGGGCAGCGACCGCAGGAGGCACAAGTTGCACACGGGTGCAGTCTATTGCCCCCAACACATGCGGAAAACCAATAATGGCATAAAAACCTTGCTTGTTGGTGAGTTGTTCTTGCGCAGTGTTGGGGAATTGGAGGTACTGTGGCGTTAGGCTGATAATGGCATCCAGAACAGTGTGTTGGAACCTGGAGAAGGATGCCTGGGAGACTCCTCCTACTGTGGCGGTGGTCGGTTGGAATGTCCTTGAGGCCAGCACGAGTAGTACAGCAAGTAGGGATGTTTGTGCAGCGGTGGGATGTGGGCTGAAACCTTGATGCAATCTGGTTGAGGAGGCAGACATTGGACCCTCTTTTTAGCCTCTAATGGGCTATGACCTCTTCTGCCCGGTGGTGTATGAGGGTGATCAGCTGGGGGTAGATCTGCTCCCTTCTCCGGCGCTGTCTGTGTGGTGGTATTGGTGGTCTTCTTGGTGCTCCGAGTTGCAGTAGCAGAAGCTCCATGTCATCATTGAGGTTGCCAAGGATTAAGTGGGATTTACTTTCTTATATACAAGTGTGTTAACCTCATTTTTAAGACCAGGTAATTGCTGATGTTAAAATACTGATGCTCAAGGGACTTAGTGGCAGTTTTTCTTTTTTTTGTGATGTACAAGGAAATCCTTGTAAATATCACATTGTGTGTTTTGCGGGAGTTTTTACGTGGGAACAGCTACCTTGCATCTCATTTTCGGTAACTCACTCCAACAGGAGTGGCGCTGTGAACAAATCGCATTGACGCAGAAAAAATGGGAGCTATCTGGGCTTTGCAGCAACTTGTAAATATGGTGATTTTAAAAAAAGCCGCCATAATGTCAAAAAAGTTACGCTACGGCGGCGTTAAGTCCTTGTAAACATCCCCTTTGGTCCCCTGCTACCCGGCGAAGTAGGATTGATGTTTCTAATGTCCATACAGGGAGAAAAAAAAGGCCAGGGACCTGAAGATGGGAAGGGAACCAGTGGGGCTGGAACATACATAAAACACAAAATGAGTGTGACCACAAGCAGTTCTAGAAACACAATTCGGTGGTTATTCCACCATTCTTGACACCACTAGGCGTCCCACTGGAGCTCATGGCCACCCTGCACTGCCGAGTCTAATGTTACGCCACTGATAAGAGCCAGCAGCTAAGCCCCACCATTGAACGCAGTAGCTGAAGGAGGTTTATTATGTCCTTTCAGGTGGAATAAACGCTTCGCTCTCAAGGAACTGTTCATATTGATAACGTCGATGTCAATGTTTATAATGATACACTCGCATATACGAGTGAAATCGCATCACTATTAACAATCTCGCCCGTCATGAACTCTCCATCAACACCGACTCAGAGTCAGGTGGGCTCAGCGACATAGGCTTGAGGTTACTGATTGACAAATCACAGGTAAGGTGGCACGTTGCCGGCAGAGAAACGCACGAACAGGAAAGTCAGATCCATCCTGCAGATAAGCGTAGCAACACCACAATGGTCCAACGAGATTGGCCCCAATAAAGCACACATGGCCGGAGGGGTGTGCACATCCTGAAAAGATCATAAAGTCAGATGCCACATGAAGTTGGAAACACATAGTCAATCTGGAGACAGCACACACAGTACACGCAATAATCACACGCCCTTCATGCTGGACATCTAGACACATTACCCAATGGCCTCCACTGTGTTCACGCAAGGTCGAGGCCCCCCTGGATTCATTATCAGGAGCCTTGTTTATGACTCCACAGACAAGGCCCGCATTCTTTTACCAAACAAGCATTGCCAGAAGTATTTTTATGACACTCCAAAACTGTACAAAACTCACTCAGCTCGATTGTACTTTGAGACCGTCTCTGACCTGTTTCTGTAACTGTGCTCCTGGCTGAAGTGTTTAATTGAACCAACTGTTCCTATTTTGCCAAACCCCTCTTGTCTTTTATTTTTTCAAGGTGAAATCATTTTTGAGCAACAACTCCACTGCAGTTTCACTAGCGCTTTTTCACAGCCATGGTATAGAGAGCATTCACCCAAGACTTGGCCAACTATAAAGCTCTACGGACGAAATCCAATGTGGATGCCGTGTAGCGACAATCAAGGTTTTGTATCTCACCTTCTGCACCCCTGAGTCGTACCAAGGTCTAGGTCCAACCAGACCATACCATGATCCGTCACAGCCGCCTCTAGAACTGTGCAGCCTGTGACAGAGGGCAGGAGCAGATGTATTGATGTGGAACTGCGTGCCATGCGGGCAGGAGAATAAAGTAAATTCCCTGTCCGTAAGATGTAACAGATTCCGAATATCTACAAACGCATGGGCAGACAAGAGATGACCAAAGACGGTCCTATCCTTGTGGTGCCAGGGATTGGGTGTACAAGTCCTATCCAGAAGTTGGTCTGGGGCTAGTTCCACTCGGGAGTGCCTAACCAGTGGTCAGGGTCTTCTGGCAAACACCAGAGGGGTGATGGCAATGAAGGGCTGTGAGTGGGAGAGAGGAAGGGAAGTAAAGATGGAGGAATGTGAAGGGGTAAAACTCTGTGGTGTATCGAGCTAGGACATGCACCTCCTTACTCTCTAGGGCCCATAGAAAGGGATTTCTGATGCAGTATGGGATGGGGTGAGACCCCATAATGCTACTGGTCTCGACAAGGAGGGGGTGCGGAATATTGGGACATGGAGCCGCAGGGAAGGTTAAGTGTCCAGAGACTGGGTGCTGAAAGAAGTGGAGAGAGAGCCTGGGCATAGAGGGGGATGTGGGCCTCAAATGCCTTAGGGGCCTTGGTACTACTTTCCCTATGCAGTAATCACCCTCCGAGGGCACAACGGTCATAGCAACATGTGGGTGGCCGGGGTTGACTAGGAAGGTATTGGGCTGCACCCAAAGGGAGGGCACTATGACCTGTATGACATGTAAGGTACAGGCAGATGGGGACAGTAAGTAAGCAATCAAAGAAACACTACTATGAAGAAAAAGAGTACATGCAGTCCGTCCAGACCAAGACTTCCAGGGCACCCAAAGCCACGAGAGAGAGAGGGCCCATATTAGCTACTCCCCTGACCACACCCCAGAGGGGAGGCATCGTAGTCCGTAAGAGTGCAGAACCTCCCGATGGCTTTGGAGTAGGGGCTTCCTTAAGCGGTGACCTTGACTTGTCTCTGTCCCTTTTCTTTATGTAGAGCCTTCACCACCTGACTGAGGCACAAACGATCTGATACCCAGCACCCCCCAGCCGGCAAGTGGCATTGTTTCTGGTGAGGTTGATGGTGAGCCTTTGCAGGCTGAGCAGTAGAGTAAGCAGCGGAGGCATCCAGGGAGGCCCTCATGTCCATCGAAGAATCCACAAGCATATCTAAGAATGTTTCCAGATCACTCGGGTTGGTAAACTCCATGGACCTTCCTTCAATGGTGATCCACATACGGACTCGGTTCATTAGCTCATATTTAACGTCCCAACTACGAAGACAGGCGGTGGAGTGAGACACTGCTTGCGTCTTGTATTAGTGGCTGATGAGTAATCCGCTGAAATGGAGATGCAACAGCCGACAACGAGCAGTGGGGATGAGCCATGCTTCTTCGACTGAATGATGGCTCTAGCCTGTTGATGGCAGAGAAGACAGGCAATAATCAGGCGGCACGTCGATTGACGGCAAAGGAGCTAGCGTGGACGCAATGTGCTCTAGAATTCTAGGGGTTCAGAGAAGCGGAGCTCCAACAGCTTGGGAAGGAAGGTCTCAAGGAAGGCTATCCTGTTCTCCTCCTCCACTCTCTCAGGGACACCAAAGATGCACATGTTGTCCCTCCTAGACCAGTTTTCCAAGTTCATGACCTTGTGCATGAGAAAAGCAATGCCTCTGCCGCAGTACGGTAAGGCCACACATTGATCCAGCGTATCCAGGTGGGAGTGGAAGGTGGGACCTCCATGCGCAGGGATTTTACCTCCGAGGTGAGGTCAGTCTTTTTGTCACCCCTTGTTGACAGGGATGCCCCTGTGGCCGAAATGTCTTTCAGGATGGCCACCATGGCCTATGCAGTGGCCTGTATTGATTCCGGAGGAAGTGCAGGTGTGGACAGAGGCTTGGTGAGTGCAATCACCTACAAGAAGTGTAGTTCACATGCCAAGGGCTTGGGCTGCTACATGTGAGGGACAAGAAAGAAGACCTGCAGACAGGCTTTCAAAGTATGTGGTCCAATAGTGGGTCTGTAAGTGATACTAGGTACTGTCCAGGGGCCAGCGCTGTGCCTGGAAACACTGGCAGAGACTGTTCAGGGGTCCACCAGTAACTCTCAGAAGGAGATCTCCCCACAAATATGGACCCTGTTGGATTCTAGAGGCTGTGGGAGCCTCCACCAGCCTCTTGTCCCTGTGCAGTGCACTGCTGTGTCTCCAGGCTCCTTGCAGCGGTGCCACAGGCTCTCTCAGAGTGGCCTGCAACCAGAGAGTGGCTCCCAGTAGAGGCCAGAGTCCCATTAGGCAGCAGACGGTACCCTGATAATCCTCATGGAGCAAGACACCCCTCGGACGAAGTGGCTGTGGACTCCAGGATGAGGAGGAAACCAAACAAGCATTTGCAATGCAATTGGTCTCTCATTTGTAAAAATGACGTTGTTTTTTACTTAGGTTTTGACAGGGCAATCTACGGGCCCCTCGTGAAGAGAAACAGAGACCGAGAGTCATACAGCTCACATCTGCTGAAGGGTCAGAACCCTTCTGGGATTTCCATCCCTCCCTTCCAGGGAAGACGAGGACTGTGTTTAGGGGTGTGCCCCTGTGTGGCTCTCCAATGTTCTCCAGGCACTATGGGTCTGGCCGAGGAGAGGTATGTCCATTGTGGCCCCCTAGATCACTGTAGCCCGCCTCCAGCAGTGAGCTTGGACCTCACAGGGCCTACAGGCCAGGCGCCATCATCATCCTCTGTAGTCAATGCCATCAGTCTGCTCCTCGCCGGTAGAGTCAGGAGCCGGGCACCCACCTCAACAGGCTCAGCACAACACCCCCATCCATTGGGTGGCCACCCGATCTCAACGCTTGTGATTGGGATACCGGCAGCATGGCACGCTCAAGAGCGTTAACAGGGTGCAGCCATCTTGATCCGTGCATCACACTGCCTCCAAAGAATGAAATGTGCATTAACACCTCTAATAACAATTGAGGGCCATGAGTCCTGCCTTGTTCTAACACAAATTATGCATCCATCTATTCTTCCATTTGCCTGTCTCTGTGGCTGATGGTCACTCACTTCATCCACTAGGTTATTGGTCCAGCCGTTTCTTCCATGTGTACTTATGTATTTGTTATTGAGTATGATATCTCTGACTGTGTGTGTACCATGGTGGGTTGCTGCATCCATGCATGCCTGTGTGTTTTGTGCATTCTAACTGGTAACTGCATTTAAATGTGTTTTTGTAAGTATTTAGGTCCCCATGTGTGGGTAAGACTGTTGATCAGTGTATGAGATGTGGTGTGCATGACTACCTGTGTACATGGAAGTGTTGGAGGGAGGACCACCGAGGAGTCGGGGGGACCACTCCGGGGCACCTTCCTACCGCAAGGTTATAGCCGAGCGCCGCTGAGAAGCCTCCTGGGAGAGGTCCTTCTCTTGGGGTCGTACTAGGCCCAGTAACACCACCACACAGGACTCCATATCAGATGCTTATCTCGGTACTTTATCAATGGTAGCACATTCAATATATTTACAGTGGGATCGAGTGATCCAGAAAGAGTCTCAAGGTCTTTGAAGGGGCAGGGTAGCGGGACAGTCTTAGTACCAGCCTGGTACGGGGAGGCTCTGTGCCAGACCTTGCGTGCTGGTCTCCAAGCAGCTCGGACGTGGAGAGCCGAGACGGTGTCTGCAGGGCTTGGGTGGAAGTTCCGCTTGGTTCGAGCCACGACACGGTCAGCAGGGCTCCGGTGGTAGGTCCGCTTTGGTCGAGCCGCGACGAGGTCAGCTGGGCTCTGATGGTAAGTTCAACAATGTCGGGCCGCGACAGCGTCAGCAGGGCCCCAAAGGTTCGAGAAGGTCTTTAAGCACGGTGGAGCCGCAACGTAGTCAGCAGGGCTCAGAGCGTGGTTCCAGGATGAGTCTTTCTCCGTAGGGTCAGCCGCGATCCGATCAGCAGGGCTCTTGACTCCGGGATACAACTGCTGTCTTGTTGCTGGGTCGCCCCAGATATAGGTCTGGAGCCCTTTGATGTCCGGACCCTTGCGTCCGGGAGGGCGGAGAGGCCGGGTTGGGAGCGGCCAGACGCCCAGCAGGAGAGGCGCCAGGCCCCAGAGAGCTGTGGGGCGAGCGCACCTAGGTGTGGGAGGACGGTTGGGGGTCCCATCGATACTGCCCTCCGCCGGGAGTGGGGAAGTGTTCACGTGGTATCCCCCTGGCCAGGGTTGGCGCCTCGATGTCGGGCCTTGCTGGGACCGAGGCCGGGTGGAGCGGGGTCACGTAGGCGTTTGCGTAGAGTCACGTACAATCCAAAATGGAGGAGCCCCGAGGTGCAGGGGACCTCGTGCGGCTTAGCGAGGGGGAACAGGACCACGCCACGAGGCCGGCTCCAACACGCGTCCCCCCCAGCTGAAGGCAGGGAGAGTCACCCATCTCCTTGGGGGTTCTCCTCGCCGAGGCGGAAGAATCTGGACAGGCCGTCGGCATTGGCGTGGTCGTTGCCGGGCCGGTGCTCCACGGTGAAGTCCATCCCTTGCAGCGAGATGGACCATCGCAACAACTTGGGGTTCTCGCCCCGCATTTGCATTAGCCACCGCAGGGACCGGTGGTCAGTTTGGACTCTGAAGTGGGTGCCGAAAAGGTAGGGCAGGAGCTTCTTGAGAGCCCATACCACAGCGAAGGCCTCCCGCTCGATGGTGCTCCACCTCTGTTCTCGTGGCAGCAGTCGGCGGCTGATGAAGGCCACAGGTCGGTCGAGGCCCTCGGCGTCCATCTGGGAGAGGACCGCCCCAACCCCGTACTCCGAGGCATCGGTCTGAACCACAAATTCCTTGCTGTAGTCAGGGGCCTGTAGCACAGGGGCAGCGCACATGGCCGCCTTGAGGGCTTCAAAAGCGGTCTGACAGCGGGGCGTCCAGTGCACCGCCTTGGGCTGCTTCTTGGAAGTGAGCTCCGTGAGGGGCCCCACAATACTGCCATAATCCTTGATAAATCGCCGGTAGTAGCCCGTGAGGCCTAAGAAGGCCCGGACAGCTGTTTGGGTTGCGGGGGGCTCCCACGCCCGGATGGCATCGACCTTCAACTGGAGGGGTGCCACCTGGCCACTCCCCACTTGATGGCCCAGATAGGTCACGGATCCTTGACCGATCTGGCACTTGCTGGCCTTAATCGTGAGCCCGGCCCTTTGGAGAGCGGCCAGGACTTCTCCGAGGTGTCCTAGATGTGCGGCCCAGTGGTTGCTGAAGACTGCAATGTCGTCTAGGTAGGCCGCGCTGAAAGTTTCTAGCCCGGCCAGGACCTTGATCACCAGCCTCTGGAAGGTCGCTGGGGCGTTCTTCATACCGAAGGGCATCACCCGAAAGTGGTAGTGCCCATCGGGGGTGGAAAAAGCGAATCGTTCCTGGGCGCCGGGGGTGAGCTTGATCTGCCAGTACCCAGCGGTGAGATCAAAGGTGCTTAGGTAGCGGGCGGTCCCTAAGCATTCGATCAGCTCGTCTGCCCGTGGCAGGGGGTGGGCATCGGTCTTGGTGACTGCGTTCAGGCCCCTGTAGTCTACACAAAATCTGAGTTCCGGAGGGGGGCCGGGGGCGGCGGCCTTCGGCACCAAGACCACAGGGCTGGCCCACGGGCTGTCGGATGGCTCGATGACTCCGAGGGCGAGCATCTTGGAGACCTCGGTCTGTATGCAGGCTCGGACTCGGTCAGGCACTCTGTAGGCGTGGTGTCGCACAGGGGGGCTGTCCCCGGTGTCCACGTCGTGGACGCACCAGGGGGTCACCCCGGGCGTGAGAGAGAAGAGGGCAGCGAAGGGTCGCAGCAGCTTCCGGCAGTCATGGCGCTGTTCTGGGGTCAGGGTGGCGGAGAGGTGGACGCCCTCCAAGGAGCCGTCTTGGCTTGATGACCCCAGGAGGTCGGGTAGGGGGTCGGAGTCGCTTTCGCCCCCATCGTCGGTAGCCAGCAGCAGGCTTAGTTCGGTTCGTGCAAAGTGGGGCTTGAGCCGGTTGGCGTGTAGGACACGGAGGGGGTTCCTTGGGGACTCCATGTCGACCGGGTAGGTGACGGGGCTCTTCCTCTCAACCACCTTGAAGGGCCCGGTCCACTTGTCCTGCAGGGCGCAGGGGTCCACGGGCGACATGATCCAGACTTGCTGGCCCGGCTCGAACTCGATGGTCGAGGCGTTTTCGTCATACCAGCGTTTCATGTCTTCTTGGCTGGCTTCGAGGTTGGCTTCTGCCAGGGCCCGGAACTTCCGAGTCTGGTTCCGCAGTGCCAGGAGGTACCGGTAGACGTCGGGGGGGGGGGCATCTTGGACGTTCGCCTCCCAGCCCTCCTTGACCAGGCTGAGGGGCCCTCGGACGGGGTGTCCATACAACAGTTCGAAGGGGCTGAAGCCCAGGGATTTCTGTGGTACCTCTCGATAGGCGAACAGGAGGCAGGGCAGCAGGACGTCCCATCTCCTCCTCAGGGGCTCTTCCAGGCCCTTGATCATCCCCTTCAAGGTTCTGTTGAACCGCTCGACCAGTCCATTCCCCTGGGGGTGGTAAGGGGTGGTGAATTTGTAGGTGACCCCACATTGTTGCCAGAGGGACCTCATGTACTTCGAAATAAAGTTCGTACCCCTGTCGCTCACCACCTCTCGGGGGAACCCCACCCTGGAGAAGATGCCCATCAGGGCCCGGCCCACCACGGGAGCTGTCACAGTGCGGAGCGGGATGGCCTCGTGGTATCGGGTGGCGTGGTCGACCAGTACCAGGATGTAGCGGTGTCCCAGGGCGGTTCGGGGGTCGAAGGGCCCCACGATATCGATCCCTACTCGTTCGAACGGGGTGTGGATGGCTGGAAATGGTTGGAGGGGGGCCTTGATTCGACCCCCAGTCTTCCCGCTAGCCTGGCAGGTCTGGCAGGACCGGCAGTGGTGGTCCACGTCCCTCCGCATTCGGGGCCAATAGAAATGGGTCACTAGGCAGCTGTAGGTTTTGTCTCGCCCGAGGTGTCCGGCGAGGGGCACGTCATGCGCCAGGTTCAGGAGGAACTCTCGGAATCGGAGGGGGACCACCAACACCCGGCCGGCTCCCAGCTCGGCGACTTTCTGCTCGCTATATAATAAGTCATTTTCCCAATAGATCCAGTGGGTCCTCGTGGGGTCCCCCGAGGCCTGGGCGGCCGCTTGCTGTCGGGCCCCCTCAAGGGACGGGCAGGCCTTCTGCTCTTGCTGGAATTGTTCGCGGGTGGGGCCCCCGTCGTGGCGCCACTGGGCCAGCTCAGGGATCTCGCTGAGGGAGGCGGCCTCGTCAGGGGAAAGTTCGGATGGCCCGGCCTCATCGTCAGGCTCCTCCGTGCCGGAGGAGGGTGGCGGTTCTTGACCCGTAGGTTCGTCGGGGGCCGCTGCAGCGGCGGGTTGGGCGGTCATGGACCGGGTGGTGGCGCAGGCCCACTCGGGCAGTCCTAGCATCCCCAGATGCTCTCGCCGCTCCACCTGGGCCCAGGGGGAGCTCTCTAGGTCATTCCCCAGGAGGCAGTCCACTGGGGCGTCGTCGCGGACAGTTACTTTTAGGGTGCCGGACACTCCTCCCCACTCGAAGGGGATCCTGGCCATCCGGCACATGTTTTTGGTGTTGTCCGCGGTCCGGACAGGGCATAGGACATGCGGCAGGATCTGTTCGGGTGTCACCAGGTGGCAGCGGACAGCGGTCACACTGGCCCCAGTGTCCCGGAGGGCTTCGGCCCGTTGTCCATTGATGGTGACCCACTGCTGGTACTTCTGGGTGTTGCTCGGGATGGCAGCTCGGGGCACCATTTCTCGGGAGCCCAGGCATACGAGTGACATGGCAGCCGGTTCCCACTCGGGGGACACGTCGTCGCGGTTTTCCTCCTCTTCCTCTCCTTCCCTCAGGGCTGCGGCGGCTATTTGTCGGGGAGGGGGCCCAGTGGTCCCATTTCGTTGGTTCACGGGGCAGGCCAGGTCGCTCGCATAGTGGCCTGCCTGTTGGCAGCCGAAGCAGGTCACTGTTGGTCGGGGTCCAGGCCTGGTGCTGGGGTCCCCCTACGGACCAGGGTCGGGGACGTGTGGTTGGCGGCTTGGCCTCGTGGTGGGCTTCTGGGTGGCCCGGCCGGGAATTCTCGACTGCGGTGGGACCCCCTCCTCCGCCCCGCTGGCGAGGAGGTCCCGTGGTACTCCGTTGGTAGTCCCCCACGGGGTTCCGGGGGACCCGGGTGTTGACCCATCGGTCGGCTTCGGCAGCGAGCTTCCGGGGCTCGGTCAGCTTACTGTCCAGGAGGTGTTGCCTTAGTTCGACAAAGCAGTTGTTGGCGAGGTGCTCCCAGACAATGAGGTCGAACAGTTCGTTGTACGAGGTGACCTTACTCCCTTTTATCCACCCTTCAAAGGCCCTGCTGAAGAAGTCCACGTATTCGACGCATGTGGTACCGGGGAGCTTCTTGCAGTCCCGGAAGCGCTGCCGGTACATCTCGGCTGATAGTCCGTAGCGGGTGAGCAGGGCTTCTTTCATGTGGTCGTATGATGTCATCACCGCGTCGGGGAGTTGCAGCAGGGTATCCCGCCCTCGCTGAGGAACCTCCCTCATAGGCCGGCACCCCAATCCTTCCGGGGTACCCGATGGGAGGTCATGGCTACCTCGTAGGCTCGGAACCATTGCTGGATGTTGTCATTTTTGTAGTATTCCTTGACGACATCCTTGGGGATATGAACCTTTGGCTCGGTCAGTGGCAGAGCGTCCCGGGCTCCGGGGGTGCTGGTCTCCCCCGTTTTGGATTTCAGTTCGAGTTCCTTGAGACCCCTCTTGTGCTCGAGGGTTAGCCGTTTCTCTTCTAGTTCTCGATGCCGTTTCTTTTGTTCGATTTCCTCCTGCAGCCTTAGTTGCTCCAAGGCTAATTTTTTCTCCGCCAGCAGGAGTTCACCGTCCAGCCGGAGTCGTGCGAGTTCTAATTCGTGGGTCCGGACCCTCTCCCGTTCTCGCATTTCTTCGTGGGATAGGCCGGCTTCCGTGATGCTTCGTCCCCCATCTGTCGGGGTTGTGGTCGGTGGCAGGTTTTCGTCCCGGGCCGAGGTCCCTTCGGCTCGGGGTGGAGTGGCCTCGGACTCTGCCCAGGCTTTCAGGGCTTTCTGCATTTCTTCCTTGGTGCCCAATCCTGTGGTTGGGATCCCTTTGTCCTTGCAGAATTGTTTCAGTTCTTTGTGGGTGTATTCTTCCAGCCTTTCTGGCTGGAAGGTAGCGGCCACGGTTGCTTCTTGGCCGTTCAAGGTTCTCTTTCTTTTTCCGTCTGGTTAGGTAGCGTGTGCGTTACTTGCCTGTACGATTGCGTCTGGCTCGGATCCCGTCGCTGGCCACCAAATGTTGGAGGGAGGACCACCGAGGAGTCGGGGGGACCACTCCGGGGCACCTTCCTACCGCAAGGTTATAGCCGAGCGCCGCTGAGAAGCCTCCTGGGAGAGGTCCTTCTCTTGGGGTCGTACTAGGCCCAGTAACACCACCACACAGGACTCCGTATCAGATGCTTATCTCGGTACTTTATCAATGTTAGCACATTCAATATATTTACAGTGGGATCGAGTGATCCAGAAAGAGTCTCAATGTCTTTGTAGGGGCAGGGTAGCGGGACAGTCTTAGTACCAGCCTGATACGGGGAGGCTCTGTGCCAGACCTTGCGTGCTGGTCTCCAAGCAGCTCGGACGTGGAGAGCCGAGACGGTGTCTGCAGGGCTTGGGTGGGAGTTCCGCTTGGTTCGAGCCGCGACACGGTCAGCAGGGCTCCGGTGGTAGGTCCGCTTTGGTCGAGCCGCGACGAGGTCAGCTGGGCTCTGATGGTAAGTTCAACAAGGTCGGGCCGCGACAGCGTCAGCAGGGCCCCAAAGGTTCGTGAAGGTCTTTAAGCACGGTGGAGCCGCGACGTAGTCAGCAGGGCTCAGAGCGTGGTTCCAGGATGAGTCTTTCTCCGTAGGGTCAGCCGCGATCCGATCAGCAGGGCTCTTGACTCCGGGATACAACTGCTGTCTTGTTGCCGGGTCGCCCCAGATATAGGTCTGGAGCCCTTTGATGTCCGGACCCTTGCGTCCGGGGGGGCGGAGAGGCCGGGTTGGGAGCGGCCAGACGCCCAGCAGGAGAGGCGCCAGGCCCCAGAGAGCTGTGGGGCGAGCGCACCTAGGTGTGGGAGGACGGTTGGGGGTCCCATCGATACTGCCCTCCGCCGGGAGTGGGGAAGTGTTCACGTGGTATCCCCCTGGCTAGGGTTGGCGCCTCAATGTCGGGCCTTGCTGGGACCGAGGCCAGGTGGAGCGGGGTCACGTAGGCGGTTGCGTAGAGTCACGTACAATCTAAAATGGAGGAGCCCCGAGGTGCAGGGGACCTCGTGCGGCTTAGCGAGGGGGAACAGGACCACGCCACGAGGCCGGCTCCAACAGGAAGCCTGTATTTTCGTAGATTTTTATGCCAGTATTGCCAGTGTATTTTTGTGTACATGAGTGCTTCCATGTCTGTCGGTTTATTTGCATTGGTACCAGTATGGCTGTTGGCTGTGCACATGGACACATGTATGGCTGTTGGTCTGTTTCCATAGGTACCTGTAGGCCTGTGGGTATGTGTACGAGTGTCTACACATTTGTTGTGGCCTATGCTGCCTATGACTTGTGTGTTTGTCAGTATAATGTCACTTTTGCATGTCAATCTTTGTAGGTTGTTACTTACCTGGATGATTGTATGTGTTTTGTGTGTGCTTATCAGTGGGTGCATGTAGCTGTGTGCTTGTAAATCTTTAGGTCTGCATGCATTTGTAACATTGTTGGTCAATATACGAGGAGCATCTATTTTGTGGAGGCCTATGTGCATGGCTACCTGAAAGTCTGTTTGTTCATGTACATAAGTGCCTATATATATATTTTTTTTGTAAATTATTTTTATTTGAATTTCGTTGTATACAAGTAATAGACACTTTTATTGACTGTTAAGGTACACATAAGAGTTTGTACATGTGAGTTATCTTATTGTTGTTTCAGCTGTAAGCATTGTCTCCATTTATCGCTGTACTACTACACTTTATGCTCAAAAAGCAAGTTATAATAAAGACTCTGCTTTCATTGTGTCTATCACCTGCGGTACTTATCAGCTATTAATGGTACAAGAGTATACATCCTATTGCATTGCAATGGGGGACATAACGTTAAACAGAGGTGAAGTCAACTGGGATACACTATGTAGGAGGATCTATTTTGTGCTGGATGTAGGTGAGCTTTGTAGTGAGTTTTAGTATCTAGCTATTTTAGGCCAGAGCCCAGGAAAGATTGGCCGGATTGGACACGAGGTCTGATATTTATGTTTATCCATATCCATACTCTGTGGACTAGATGCCACCAGGAGGTTGTCCCGCACATTACATGGGCATGCTTCCTCCTGGGAGGCTTGACCAGAGGTGGAGTTATTTGTGAAGATTGTGCATTTGGCTTCGCTTGCTTGAAGGCATGGAGTAGTGTTTTCCACTGCATGGATGTGTGGTGCTTTCGATCGCCTCAGACCCCCTCCAGGCCGCCAGTGGCGGCCCCGTTGGGATCCTCCAGTGCATGGCTATACTTCACTTGGCTAGAAGAAGGGCTAGGGACGCAAATCGCATCTCTACTTTGTGGCGTTTCCGGCGTTTAACTATGCCTAGCCCACTATCTTCCCATGTGGTGATGTCAGCAAGTCCTGTCACCTCATGTAGTATGGTGTGTATCACTATTCAGTATGTCTGGAGTGTCGGGCAGCTCCATAACTTGTGGAAAAAGGATGATCTGGGTTGTAAGCATCTAGGGCATACGAATTGCGTGTTTGGGTAATAACGCTGGAGGGTTTCGGGTGTTAGGTAGGTGTGATGTAGTATAAAGTATTGTATGTTTATGAATCAGTAATTGCGTGATACTTTTTGGCGGAATTCCAATGCTTGTTCCCATTCTTTGTCATCGAGTAACCGCTGAAACTCCGTTTTTCTCAGAGAGGAATGAGCATATCCGTGCCCAGATTGCCTTATACAACCATGCCACTATATGCCGTCCGGGGCCCATCTGTAATAGTGCGTGAAGGACAGGGTGCGTGGGTGGCTCAGTGTCTGTTATGTGCCAGGCGCAGCGGCAATCTACTACGAGTTGCCTATGTGTGCGACACTGTACCCTTGGGAGATCTGTGTCAGCCATTAGTTCTACAAATGAAAGCAGCTGACCGTTTGCAAACAGAAAGCCTGCTTCTGTGATTGAGTGTTCTGTCCATGTGTGCAGGGCTCGTTCTGTCATAAGTGCCTATATTTATGTTTGTTGTTGTACACAACTGTCTATATGTCTGTTCTGTATATAATGATGTCTGCTGGTTGAGTTGCATGAGTACCTGCATGCATGTTGGTCTCTGTACACAGATGGCTGTATGCTTGTTGGTCTCATTGGCTGAATACATGTATGTTTTCTGCCTGTATGTACATTAGCCTGTTTGCAGGGTAGTTGCTGCTGGTGCCTGTAGGACTGCTGTTTTGTGTCCATAGGAGTCAGCCCATATACATCTGCATTTTGTGACTCTATGCCTCTATATTGGGTGTCTCTGTGTGAATGCACTATACAGAGGCCATATCTATTGGGTTTGTCAATGTTTGATTTATTTCGATACAGGACACTGGCAAGGAGAAGTACATGGAAGATCTGCCCAATCAGCTGAGGCCTTTTGAGCGGCTTCTCACCCAGAACTCTTCTGGATTCCTCGTTGGCAGCACGGTGAGAAGCATGACTGCCCTCTGGAGGGGTGATAATGTACTGCAGGTAAAAGAGAGGTTGGGCTTCAGAAAACCACAGTGCTGGGGACTTCCGGTTCCAAGGGCCCATGGACTCTGTCCCTCATGATGAGTTATGGTAACCGAGACATAGTGGGTCTGTGGAGCCTTCGCCATCGCAGTGTACAGAGATGACAGAGTGTGGCTGGTACCGAGGGGCATGTGGTCTTAGTGACTGGTCTCTCACACTACATGGAGGTGACTAATTTACACAGCGGCAGAGACAGAGCGGGCGTATGGTGCACGTGTTCTAACCCTTCATCCGGGTGCTCAGGGGAAGTTGGTTGGAAGTGGATGGTAGAGTTGTTCATTCATATTTTCCACCTCTCTCCGGTCCCATGGACAAATTCTTCTCTACAGTTTAATCTCCTGATAAATTGTCTTTGACCTTCTCCTCTATTCCTTTTCCCTACTGCTTCTGTTCCATTTTGAAAGCTCCTTCATCTCTGCCATTTATTCTCCTCCAAACAGGTATCCTTGGCTGTATCACTTTCTCCTTAACTCCCTTTTCTCATGGGTGCTGTTTCAAGCCCTTGGTGTTCTCTTGTTCGGAAAGTCTCCTTTACTTAACTTACTCTTGTTTGGAAAATCTCCTTTACTTAACTTACCTGTCTCCTTTGTCCTCTTCCTCAGACAGGTCCTCTTTCCATTTGCCTATTGCTCACTCTTATCCCTGGCTGACTCCTTCTTCTCCGGTGTCCTCTACTTCAGACAGGTCCTCTTTATTTTTCCCAATACTCACTTTTTTCCCTTGGTGATTCCTTCATCTTCTGTGTTTTCATCTTCTCCAGACGAGCCACCTTTTTCCTAGTGTCCTTCCTTTCTCTTGTTCTCTTTGTGGAATTATTCTTTCATCTCCTTGTCTTTTCCTCTGGACAGATCCTCCCCCCAAAAAAGAAAGCAATCAAGGAAGGGGATTAGTGTGGCAGCTTCAAAAGATGTTTGTCCTGTGATTCACATAAAGGAGTGTCTTAGATGTAACCAGTTGAACAATTGATTACACAATGCCTTGTAAGGTGAATTGCTGAATTTCCAGACATCATGATCCCAGCATTTGATCTACAGACTTCAAAACACTGATCTGGCCTCCCATCTTAGAGTCAATGCACTGACTTCCGGCACAAGCCAGGATTGATTTAAGATTGTGTGATTCTGTCTCTTTGGTGTATCCCCCAGAGGCTCAGATAAAACATCAGCAAGTGCCACCTGACTAAATCCTTCAGCTGATCTTATGCTCCTGGCATTCCCCAAAGAAGCTGCAAAGTGCACAGAAGATTTGTGGTGCTCAGACCTAGATTATTGGTACTCTTGCTCTCCATATTGGGAAGGAAATTTCACTACTGCCCATCCGCCTGACTTACAAGGCCTGGCTTTTCTGATCATTTTCTCCACCTTCCATGAGCCCCAGGGGGGTTACTTACCCAGTGATTGTTTTGAGGGCAGTGCTAACAAATAAACAGATCTCCTTTGCTTTTCCTCTTGTCATTCTCTGTGGTTCCTTCTCTTCTCCATCTTGTCTGGAAAGGTCTATTTTACTAAACCCCTCTTACTCACTGTTATCCCATGCGTGATCCCTTTATCACTTGGATGTCTTTTGCTCTGGACAGGTCTCCTTTGCAGATTACAATCTCCTGGAGCTTCTCCAAAGTCACCTGATCTGGTCTCCGGACTGCCTGAATAGCTTCCCCCATCTGAAGACCTTCAAGGAAAAGATGGAATCTCGTCCCAAACTCAAGGCCTACCTGCAGTCGAGTGATCACAAGAACCGCCTCTTGCACCCCACCAGGAAGCTGTAGTCCACCCATTAACCAATGTGCCATCGGCCATCTCCTCAAACGCCTCATCCTCCTCACCAGGAAGCTGTGACCAGCCGCCTCACTCGATGGAAGGATCTGATCAACCTCTGACTTCATCGGAGGATACTGAAAATAAAAGAAATGTGTCAAAGATTGTTGTTCGCCCATCTGCAAGACTGTTTTTAATTTTACTTGTATTTATTCAAATCAGAGCACTTTGAAAAGAAGTAATGAGCTTTGTAAATCATGGGACAAAGGAAGATTGGAGGTTACATATAGAAGTGACGCTACGAATAGTTAACATATACAGACATAATGCGTACATAATATCACCTCTAGGAAGAAGTAGGCGTTTAATGAACTTTAAAGACCACGGCCTGAGTCACAGACTGCATGTCGTAGTACGTTTTGTGGCAGTACAAAATGTAAAACAACGTACTACAAAATGTACGTTTTACCTATACTTATGTGTGTGGAGTGCCCCGTCCCGACTGCAAAGTCTCCGCAGTCATAAATTTACCAACAACTTGTAGTTTGTGAATAGCAAGAACATTGTAAGTTTACACAAAAGAGTAACTTTACCTTTGTGAATCAGACTAGAGTTTGTGAATACCAAAAGTAGTAAACTTACTCCAAAGTATTAAATAAATTGAAAGTGTAAGTTACCTTTGTGAATCAAGCCCAGATGTTGTGCGAAACGTAGAACATTGTACGTGGGAGGACGGCAGTCGCTTAAGGAGTTCAGACTAGAGGCTGTGTTAGAAATCTAACTTCCTCATGATCAGTTTGTTGATCAGTGGTTTGGTGACTGGAGGGGGACATTAGAGATTGTGTCCTGGGGCTCAGCAGCTGGAATCTGTCCTTGGTTACCCTTTGAGATAATCAATTATTCCAGTCCAGAGCTGGGGTAGAACTGTATACCAGACTACTTGGCAAAAAGTGATGATGTTGCATCAGGACAGGGATGGGGACCAAGAGGTAGAGAGCAAGAGGTTGAGCTATATAACTCCAGAGAAGGGGCGTTCACTGCTTGATGCCTGAAAGTCAGTCAGAGGTTCCCATTCAGAGGGAGGAGGGGCAGAATGGGAATTAGATCCCTTCAGTACTTAGCACAGAAGTGACATCAGATGACATCTCTGATGCTCATGTGTAGAAAGAGAAGAGGATGGTACCCAATACTGAACCTCCAGGGACACCTACTGATAGGGGGTTGGTCAGAGATCACGGGAGCACCGGGACACGGGCATAAAGTGGGTGCTATGATGGGACGAGAGCTAATCCAGTCCCTGCTGGCGATGTCTAGAGGCCCAAGAGTGGCTAGCATGCCGAGGGGTTGGCTGTGTTAAACACCAAGAGAAGTTAACATGATAAGGGTTTAGAGGTGGTAGTCAGCCGTCAGAAAGTTGGAGTCATGTAGTACAGCTGACTCTGGGATGCTGACTGGAACAAGAGTCAGATGTTGGGTAGATTATGACTTGTTTCCAGGTCTGGGACATCCAGATGTTACTGGCCAGGTTCTCTCTTGTGTGCTGTCAATTACCACTGGTGTGACAGGGCTCTGGACACTGTTACACCTGCAGTGGTGCGCCCCCTAGGGGTGTTTGCTAGATCCCTGAGGGGGAGGCCCTGAAGAGACTCTGTCACTCCAGCTCAATGTGCCTTCCCCTGATGACGCCCCCAGCTACACTCCAGTCTTCCTCGCAGATTCCTCCAGTCTACCTGCAGGTCAGTTGACTTATCTTGTTTTCCAGATAAGGTCTGGATCCCAAGTTTGGATGACAGGACCTGGCTTCCCTCTGGGCATGTTTATTGGGGGGGTTGCAAAACTATCTAAGCTCCTGGTCATTGCGGACTGAGTTCAAGGCTCTCAAAGTGGATAGATAGAGCAGTGCACCCCAACTGTCTCCTGACATCAGGTGGCTCCCTGAAAGATTCAGAACATTACACTAGGGGAGAGGAGGCTCACTGAGATGCAGAACAATCTGATTGGACAATGAAGTTTAACTTCCTCAGGGTCAGCCTGTCATTGGTGGGGTGCCCAGAGCCCCGCAGCCAGTGCCTCTCTCTGCTCCTACACATCGAGGGAGAGAGAAGGGCGCGCGGCTCCTCTGTAGACCTGGTGACTTACCTCAGACACAGAAGCCTGAAGCGTGCCCTGGGAAGGACTGGACCTCAAAGCAGGGCTGGTGCCTTCCCTTTTACAATCGACAGCTGAGAGACCCATGGGCCACTCACGCCCTTCATCCTGCACATGCTGCTGCCCAGGTTTACAAACCTTCCCTGCACCAGTGCAGACCACAGGATTCTACTAACTTCATCATTTCCTTCTCTAACAAAGAGCGGCCAATGAGAACCTCTTGCCTGTTTTATTCATGGGGGAAAGGTCGTCCATCCTACAAGGGATCCACCGACCCCAGAGTCTGCGGAACTGGTGCCTTCACCCACTCATTATCTGGAGGTTCATCATCATCTCAGACTGACACTCACTTCACCACTGGATTCAAGCCTGCTGTGGTATTCTAGCCTCCAACTCTACTCTTGCAAATGGTGGCCCCCTGTCCTCCAGTTGTCTGCATGGGAGGCCCAGTTGCAGCAGCCATCCTCCCCTGACAGGGTTCGGTTCAGCAGCAGCCGCGGTGCAGTCGCTCCTTTCTAACTATTCACGGCTGTGGCCTCATGTCCTACAGTCTTTGCTCAGCCTCCCAGGACCCAGTGCTTAGCTCCAAGGCCCACAACTGCACACCGCCACCTGACCCCTTGGGGTGGAGTTCGCCCCATATCAGGACAGAGTTCAAGGGGCGACGGTGGTGTGGTCGGTATTTCTTGAGTCTTTACTTGCTCTCGCATTTCTTCACCTACAGGAAGTAGAGAAGGGCCTGCTTCTGTGACTTGCTGCACAGTGTGTCTTTGGTGCAAAGTGATACGTATTGTTCCTGATGGATACTTCTAATCGCAGATTCCTCCTCTTAGATTATCCCCCAGGAGCCAGATTAGATGTGGAGGTTTTTTCCCCTGTGCTCCTTCGTGCCACTATGGAGCTCTGCGTTTCCTCCACACCGCCCCAGAGGTAGTGGACCAGAGCCGCATAGAAGGGCCATCATTGCATGTTGATGTCAATTCAATTCTTTCTGCTCCCGACTTTCTAAGTTTTCTGACTCCAATCTTTTCTACAATGCACTACGGAACCACGTCCCCACTGAACATGATAGGATTCAAGCCAAGCCAGGACTACAGGAAACAGGGGTCGGTCACGGATCTGCACAAAGTCTGTCTGTGGAGCCTGAGCTCAGGATGTGACTCCTAGTCACGTGACAAGTGTGTCCTAAGGCACCCAAAGGCTATTTGAGACCTAGAAGTGACATATGTCACTGAACACAGCAAGAAGTCATGGCCTTCACGCGGATCCTGGTTCCTCTCCAAGCTGCAGACCTGGTCTCGGTTCCAGGGACATTCCTGCGACCAGTAAACTTCAGATCATTTTCACCTGGTAATTCGAAGTCCAAGTCAAATTGTAAACATAAAAAAGGAGAAGTTGGATTCAGCCACATCTCTACAGTCTGAGTGAAAAGAGAAGGTGCAAAGGTGTTGAGATGTTAGTCTCACTCTATTGAGGGCCACCTACAGGGCCAATTCCTCAGTTGATTCCGATGCACCCTGAGTTTTCCGGGCCGTTATCGCCACAATAGCAGATCGAGACCTTCAAAGAAGCCATGCTGCAAATTTTCAGTAGACTGCCAGCTTTCTCTGGTGCGCCTTTGGGGCCCATGGCTTCACAAAGTCCTCCAGCTGGGTTAAGGCTGGCATGTTCATCCCTGGCTCTATTGTTCTAATTAATGCGTGAAGAAGCTGGAAGTGTTATCCGCCTTCTAGAAGTGCGCATGTCAGGGCGGAGTATGGGGAGGTGAAGGTTCCAGCTGGGACTGCTGCAAACTGGAAGCTGAAGCTGGAAGCCGCCCTACACGGTTGGTATCTTAGTACTACTTGACACCTCTTCAAGGCCCTCCCTGGGTGGATCAGTTCTGGAGAGTTCATCATAACAACGGTCTATCCTTTGGGACATTATGGGGCCAATAGTGACTCCTGCTTAGACGTCCACTCTGGTCCAATGGTTCACACCGGTTCCCAATGCCCGACGACGGTGCTGGTGCCCTCCGAATGGTCCAGAGATGACACAGATGACAGATCCTGAATCCACGTCCGCCCGAGCGTGATTGTTGCCGCGCTTTGAGACATGAAGGTGCCCTCCATTGTCTTGCGCCCTGACCCTAATCCTGTCCCTCTACTGCAGCCGCAACAAAGACTCTATTGTATTCATGACTTTGCCTCTCACCTGGTGCCACAGTGGGGTGCACCCTCGAATATTTAAAATATATGATGATGGTCAGGTACACCGCTTGCTCCCCCTGATTACACTGATGGTGCCTTGTACCTTGAGTTATCACATGCCAGTGAACTTGATACAGCCCCCTGAGACAGGACTTGATTCACAGTGGTGGTTTGGAGGGCAGCCGAAGTACTAGGACAGCTGCCTCCACTGAGACTGAAAGAAATATTGTGACCAGCCGAGCCCTTACTTCCATTTAATGATCCCCTCATGCATACTCAAGGATACTGTGAGAAAATGCAATGTTTGCTGAATTCTATTGCTGGTTTTAGAATGTGCATACTTGGGCACCTCTGTAAATCAGTGCCAGGTGTATATGCCCTGGCCTTTAAACCATGTATGAATCGGCTGATCCATGAGGGACGTATTTAACATTTCTATTATGCCATGAAATATGGCGCGGAATTATTCCCCTGGCATGACAAGTTAACTGTCACCTGTGGATTGCAGCGCTTATTGTGCCAACATCAAGTGTGCTAAAAGTGTAAACCTGCAGTGTGTCCTGGTGAAAAAAAAAATTTAACAGGTAAAACCCTCCTTATAAATATTAAGTATCCGCGTGAAGACGTTGCTTCCCACAAGGTAGGGTGCATGTTATTTAAAATAAATATCACACATCCCACATGCACCCCAAAGCCTCAGAGTCCAAGTTTAGCGAGGGCAAAGTCTTTTGCTTTATTTGTAAATGGCATTGCGCATGGCATTTTGGACCTGGTTGCAGTAAGGCAAACAGTAAATACTGAAAAAGTGGCTAGGGTTGCCCCCAGGAACGTTTACCCGATTGGTTAGAAACTGCCCAGAAGTTATCCCAACCCATGAGCTAGTGTAGGGTCTCCAATAATCACAAAGCTGTGCGGCTCCAGGAACCTAAAAAGCTGAAGAGGACATTACTGTGCAGAATCCCGGCTCACCAGGGGCAGCTGAAACTTGACTGGACTTTGTTGTTGCCCTCTACCTGACACCCCTTTGACGACAATGTGACAAAACCGATGTGAAGACAATGTGATTGTTTAGCTAAATTTGAGGTTTGCCGGGGATTCTGGGTCCAATACTTGCTCCTCTGACTGGAGGCCGCAGGGGCTGGGTCCTACAGCCTCCTGGTGAGTTTGGTCAGAGACTTAGAGATTACTTTTGATCAAGACCTTTGTATGGGCCCCCAGGGGACTCTGATTACTCCCTCTTGCTTTGATGCTCTTAAAATGGCAAAGAAACTCTTTGATAGTCACGGGGATCCATCGTTCAAGCTTTAATCGCTTCTAAACTGGACAATGGAAAGAAACTATTTCGAGGCATTTCACTCAGGCTTACCAGCAGAGGGTTCAAAGTACTGCTGCAGAGCCATTCTCCATCTGCCCTCCCACTCCACCCATGCCCACCCACGTCCGCTCATGTCCACCCACATCCACCCATGCCCATCCATGTCCACCTACTCCATCCACCCATGCCCATCCACGTCCACCTACTCCACCCACACACGTCCACCTACTCCACCCACATCCACCTACTCCACCCACACCTACCGACCACCCACGTCCACCCATGCCCACCCACACCCACCCACATCCACCCACGCCCACCCATGTCCACTCATGCCACCCACAGCCACCTACTCCACCCACACCCACCCACAACCACCCATGCCACCCATGTCCACCTACTCCACCCACACCCACCCACGTCCACCCACACCATCCACATCCACCTACTCCACCCACACCCACCGACTCCACCCATGCTCACACACACCAACTGAAGTCCACTCACGCCCACCCATGTCCACTCATGCCACCCACGTCCACCTACTCCACCCACACCCACCTACTCCACCCATGTCCACCCACGCCCTCCCATGCTTAACCACACCCATCCACACCCACCCACGTCACCCATGCCCACCCACAGTCTCCCACGTCCACCCACACCCATCCACGTCCACCCACGTCCATCCATTCCACCCACACCCACCTATACTCTCCCACATTCACCCACATCCACTCACACCCTCCCACGTCCACCGACACCCTCCCATGTCCACCCACGCCCATCCATGCCCGCCCACATCCACCCATACCCTCCCACGTCCACCCACGCCCATCCACGCCCGCCCACGTCCACATGTCTCCACATCTTGAAGCTTTGCACTGGCTCCCAATCAGGAAGAGCGCCATCTTTAAAGCCCTGTGCCTGATCTGTGGGTCCGTACAGGGCTCAGGCCCAACCTCTTTCTCTAAATACAGACGTGTGCTGCGCCTCCCAACCACCTACCTGTCCCACGTATTCAAGGCGGTCACTGGGGAGGCCGCCCCTCCCACTTTGATGATTTCAAAAGATGAAACCCACGTGGCCATCGGGAAGAATCCGAAACCCTTCCTGTTTATAACTACTGTGCAGACCTCGCCTCTGTTGCCTGGTTCCTGTCTCTCAGGCTCCCTCCAGCCCTTCCTTTTTGGACATCAGCGCACATTATCAACTCAATTAATATCACAAAAGGAAAGGTAACAACATAACATAATGTAGGATAGCAGAGCATAACACAACAGTGAGAGTGACTGAGACACAGAGAGAGTGGAAAAGGCAGTTTACGAGATAAAGAAAGTGAGAAATATAGAGGGTGAGAGAGAAAAGCGAGAGGCAGAGACAGAGTGAGAGCGGCAGGAGAGGGAGAGAGTGAGAGAGAGAGAGAAAGAGGGAGAGAGTGAGAGATAAAGAGAGCGAAGAGAGGAGAGAGAAAAGAGAGAGAGGGGCAGAGACAGAGTGAAAGCGGCAGGCGAGGGTGAGAGCAAGAGAGAGAAAGAGGGAGAGAGAGAGATGAAGAGAGAGGAGAGAGAAAAGAGAAAGAGGCAGCGACAGAGTGAGAGCGGCAGAAAAGGGAGAGAGCGAAAGAGAGAAAGAGGGAGAGAGTGAGAGATAAAGAGAGAGAAGAGAGGAGAGAGAAAAGAGAGAGAGGCAGAGACAGAGTGAAAGCGGCAGGAGAGGGAGAGAGCGAGAGAGAGAAAGAGGGAGAGAGAGAGAGATAAAGAGAGAGAAGAGAGGAGAGAGAAAAGAGTGAGAGGCAGAGACAGAGTGAGAGCGGCAGGAGAGGGAGAGAGCGAGAGAGAGAAAGAGGGAGAGAGTGAGAGATAAAGAGAGCGAAGAGAGGAGAGAGAAAAGAGAAAGAGGCAGAGACAGAGTGAGAGATAAAGAGAGAGGAGAGAGAAAAGAGAGAGAGGCAGAGACAGAGTGAAAGCGGCAGGAGAGGGAGCGAGAGAGAGAGAGAGAGAGAGAGAAAAGGGATAGAGGGTGTGAGCGAGAGAGGGAGGGGGCAGAGAGAGAGAGGGAGAGAGAAAGAGAGAGAGAAAGAGAGGGAGTGAGAGAGCGGAGAAAGAAAGAGAGAGGGAGGTAGAGAGATAGGGGGAAGAGGGAGAGAGAGAGAGGGGGAGGAGAGGGAGAGAAAGAGAGGGGGCTAGGGGATACAGAAAGTTAGAGAAAGAGAGAGTGGGAGAGATTGATTAAGGCACAGAGAAAGAAGGTCAGACAGAAAGAACATTGGAGGCAGAGAAAACGAGAGACTTACAGCAAGAGATAGCAGGAAAGAGAGAATGGGTATGTTTGAAGACAGAGTAAGAAAGACAGACAGAGACAGTTAAGAAGAGACAGAGAGAGAGTTTACGAGACAGAAAATGAGAAAGTCAGAGTGAGAGAGAAATGAACAGAAAGTTTGAGTCGTAAATCAGTTCTGATGCCCCCATAGACATTGAAGCTGCTCACCCCCCACAATTCAAGAAGAAACCAACAACACATTGTAAGAAGCCATACCTCCCTGATCCTGGGACCTCTTGAAAATGATTCTATTCACTAACAGTAAGTACTAGTTAATAATATGTTTATGCTCCGCAGTCGTGGGGAGGGAGAACTCCACACATAAGAATAAAGTCGGAGAGGCGCGTCCACCACCCAGTGGCCTCCATAATACCTTATATATTTTTAAAAGAGGATGGGGGCATGCGGTCTTCCTCTCTGACCCAATAAATGCCGTGGAGAACCCCTGAGGCCATTTAAATGTAATTATGGGGGGGGGGGGATATGCACCCCCTCCCGAGGGATTTCATGACCCAGGGACCAATCCCCAGGGCCCAAAGTCTTATTTGGGGAGGGTGAAGTGAGGCTCCCCTCTCAGAGCAATAGCAAAACCCTAGGGACCCCATCCCCGGGACCCAAAGTTAGTCAGCATCACGGGGACCCCTCCCCGGGGCACTGTCTTGTTCCCTGCCATGTGTGGGGCACGGAATACACATCTAACTCCCTGCCTGCGCCCTCCCCGGGAACGCGCTTTTCTCCAGCCCGGCAGGAGCAGGTACAAAATTTGCCCCTCCCGGAAGCGAGCTTCCACCATCACCCAGGATGGGTGCTGACAGGAGAGCCAGCGGGGCCCCAGGGGCACGGACCTCCCCTTGTGGCCCCCAATAACAGTGTATTTCTTAAAGGCGCAGGCAGGTCCCCCTGCACTGCTATTAAGACATAAAATAATAGACGCTGGGCGTCCACGGCTGGACTGGGCCACCCTGGTCCATATATGAACAAGCATTTGCAATGCAATAGGTCTCGCAGTTACGAGAGTTTCAGCTATTGGCATTGTAAATAACAATGCCTTTTATTTATGCATAAAAAAAAAGGCATTATTATTTGTAATGTCAATAGCTCAAACTCGCGTAAATGCGAGACCTATTGCATTGTAAATGCTTGTTGCTTCTTTGTCAGGCTTCGTACGTTTTAGCCCCACATGGAGCGACTGCTGTTTCTGCACAATCTGTGCTTGAAACAATGAGCCCTGTTCTCTTGGGTGGAATCCTCCCAGGGATTAAGGGGGAGGGGGGCTCTCCAGGAGGTGTTATGGCCAGCATCCCTCCTGGACTCACGCGGTCTCTCGGGGCATGGGGGGGGGGAGGAATGCCGGTGACTGTGTGTGGGACAGGAGGTGGGGGTGCAGCAGAGCCGGGGGGTTATGTTCAGTAGCTGTAATATTCTTTAATTCAAAGACACGTCTTGTCCATTTTGGAAGGATGATAAGCGGGGTCGTCATCATCATAATCTTATTTTTAAAGTGCCTAATTAGCATAAAGAGTGATCCAAGCTCTTGTGAACCTAAGAGCCTCCAATTCTACTTTAATCAGTGTAGCAAGGGCACCAACCCACTGATCTATGTTAGGCTATTCATTTAAATGAACCCCCTTAATGCTTGTTTTAATAGTGCTGAGTGATACTAGTGCTGCCCCTCGACGCTAAAGTACAGCCCTCCATGCTATATACATGATTATTGTGTTTGTGCAGTGCAGCATGCTGCCGACTCACATAACACAAACCAGGTGGTGCTGCCCGGCTGGGACTGCCCCACAGTGACCCAGTGAGGGGGATTAATAAATTAGTGATAAGGGCGCGAGGCCTGCAGTGGTGTCGGCTCCTGTGTGTGAGATGAGTGCGTGCGGCCTGCAGTGGGGACTGTCCTTGTGTGTGTGGCTCTGTGTGTGTGATGAGTGTGTGAGGCCTGCAGCGGTGTCTGCCCCCGGATGTGCGTGTATGTGTGTGTATGATGGGTGTTTGTGGCCTGCAGTGGTGTCTGTCCCTGTGTGGGTGATGGGTGCGTGCTTCTGCAGCAGTGTCTGTCCCTGTATATGTGTGTCTTTGTGTGTGTGTGGCCTGTAGTGGTGACTGGGTGTGTCTGCTTGTGTATGTTAGTGTTTGTGTATATAATGAGTGTGTGTGGGTCCTGCACTGGGGTATGTGTGTTTCTGCGTGCGTTTATGTGTGTGTGTGTGTGTGTGTGTGTGTGTGTGTGTGTGCGTGTGTGTGTGTGTGTGTGACACTTCGACCGGTTGTTTACTGTGACTATGCATGGGTGTTTATATGTGCGCGCGTGTAGTGTCTGGCGTGTATTCCTGTGTGTGTGTGCGCAGTTGTTTATGTGTGGTTGCTCATGTGTGCACTGGTCGTAAGTCATGTGTTTGTTTTTCAGGGCTGTTTGTAAGCATGTGTGGTGGTGAGTGTGTGTTTATATGCAGGAAGCGTGTGCGTTTCGAACCCGCATCTCATTTTAGTCACGTGGACACCGTTTGCCAGTGGCTGGCGTCTCTGGTATGCTGGCTTCAGAAAACAACTTTCTGTACCAAAGAGCGGTGGAAACCAAAAATATCAAATTTAAACAAGCATTGGCCGCACGCGCGCCTCGCGCTTGAAGTAAAAAAAAAAAAGCAAAACAAGACAAGACCGGCGGAGCGTGGCGCGCGCGCGCGCGCTTGGGGGCGGGGGAGCGGACCCTTTGAAGTGCTCCCAAAAGGCGGATTGCATGGCGGCACGATGCGCGTGATTGTGCGCGTGCTAGCCATGCAATCCGCTTTTTGGGAGCACTTTTCAAACCCGCTTTCTATAGTCTCGCTTTGCGATCACTTACGCGATAGCAAGGTTGAGACCTAAAAACAGGCCAGAAAAAAATACAGGAGGAGGCCAAAATGTTTTGGGATAACCCTGTAAAAAGGGCAGGTCTAACATGTAAACAACAACCCAAGCATGTTTACAGAAAAACAATAAAGTGCACAGGAATACACAAACATGGATATTTGCGTGTGTCTGTGTGTAAATAAATAGGCGTCTATGCAATAGCGTGTCTAAAATAAAAGATGTTAAACTGGTGTGTTTGTGTACAGAAGTGGGAATCTGTGTACAGAATCAATCGCACATCTGTTCAAAATTACTGTAAGCACTGTAGCACAAGTGTGTGCACAAATAATGGTGTATCGAAACAAATGTGTCTACCACCACCCAGGCGAGTGTGTGGGTGTACACAAAAGCTGGGGTATGTGCAGAACAACACTCGCTAAAATAAATGAGTAGCATCAGTGTGTATACAGTAACACAAGCATGTGCAGTGACACACGTATGTGCGGGTACACAAGAATATGTATAGTAAAAGTTAACAATACAGTAACAAAATAGTGCAGTCATATTCAGAAACACATGTACAGCTCCCCTCCCCCTCCCCTATACTGCAGCGAACTCTAAACAAGCGCTAAGAATGACAACAGGCTACGGGGATGCTGCCTGCGAGATGTATGGACACGTCCTGTTTCACTAGTGTCAAGCAACAAAAAAAGAGAACAATTCAACCGACGCCTTGAAAACGGAGCCGAACAGAACTCTAAGATGCAACTGTTTAGAAAAGGAAACCGTGGCAGTTCATTTTCTACACAGCAGCACTTTTGATATTAACTGTTCGCGGGGTGGTTCTGCTGCGGACATACCTGCAGTCTGTGCCGCCGGGGCTGTTGTGTAGAGGTTTGTGTGAGTTGCGTCTGTCTGCCTGCTGGGTGTGTTCCCCCTATTGCCATCCCCCAGCCCCCTGTGAATTCTGCACAACACAGGAACGAAACTGAAAGTGTCTGCGAACTCCTGGAAATCAGCTGATCCGCGCGTTTATTATAAATGAAATATATGACGTGAAGCAAAAAGCCAAATATCATTTTGCACTACGTTGCTATTTTAAAGGCGTCAAGGCAGGATTTACGACGTGCTAGGCTACTAGCAAGAATGTGAAGTAATTTTACTCACAAGAAATTTGTCGAAATAAAGAAGCGTGTGTTTCTTTTGAAATAAACAAGTTAAGACGCCGAAATTAGCCAGCAGATGGCACTGCAGCATTAAAACAGAAATGGGAAAACGCAGTATTTTTCAGGTGGAACGAGGAACAGTGAGAGATAGTGCGAAAAGAGGTGGATAGAGATTCACATAAGAGGGTATCTAGGGATATGGAGGAAAAGTAAACTGAACAAGCTGTGACCAAAGTGACAACTCCGCACTTGTGTGGTCTAACAAGCGCGCACTGAAGCTGACGGAGTGGGAGGGGGAGTGGGGGCGGGCACGCAGGCTGCCAAATGGTGCGATGAATAGTGAAAGCGAAGCTGACGGAGTGGGAGGGGGAGTGGGGGCGGGCACGCAGGCTGCCAAATGGTGCGATGAATAGTGAAAGCGAAGCTGACGGAGTGGGAGGGGGAGAGGGGGCGGGCACGCAGGCTGCCAAATGGTGCGATGAATAGTGAAAGCGAAGCTGACGGAGTGGGAGGGGGAGTGGGGGCGGGCACGCAGGCTGCCAAATGGTGCGATGAATAGTGAAAGCGAAGCTGACGGAGTGGGAGGGGGAGAGGGGGCGGGCACGCAGGCTGCCAAATGGTGCGATGAATAGTGAAAGCGAAGCTGACGGAGTGGGAGGGGGAGTGGGGGCGGGCACGCAGGCTGCCAAATGGTGCGATGAATAGTGAAAGCGAAGCTGACGGAGTGGGAGGGGGAGAGGGGGCGGGCACGCAGGCTGCCAAATGGTGCGATGAATAGTGAAAGCGAAGCTGACGGAGTGGGAGGGGGAGAGGGGGCGGGCACGCAGGCTGCCAAATGGTGCGATGAATAGTGAAAGCAAACAAGTGGTTGCAGGACTCCAAATGGTGCGCGCGCCCGGACGGGTCACATGCACTGCAGTTGGAGGCCTGCAAAGCCACTGTTTGCACTTCCAAAACGCGCTTACTATAAGTCTCGCCAGAGCCAGCGCTAAAGCGCTGGTCAGGCGAGACCTAAAAATGGCGGCTTCACTATTGAAGTGCTGAGGTACTTCATAACACAAACACTACTCACTCCCAGGGGGGCCTCAGAATTCCCTGCATTAGCTTAATGTTTATGCATTAAAGTTGTTAGGGTGCCCCAGTGACAGGCCGGGGCACCACCAGCACTTTAGAAAAGTGTTGTGGGGGGAGAGGGGGGCTGCCAGGCGAACCCCAGACTCCCAGGAAACTTCTTATTTTAAAGGTAAGTCTCCGGGCTGTGGCAGGCAGGACCCCCGGGGACTTAGGACCACTTTTAAAGCCCTCCGAGCTGGAACTGTGTGCCCCCCAGCTGAAGTGCCGGACCTCTTATGACTGAGTCTGTGGATTCATGTTGCGCCCCCAAGAGCGTTAAAGAAAGTCTCAAGCACACATTTGGAGTTGTTTGGAATAAAAATGCTTTTATTTTTAAAATGTTAGGGACAATTATTATACACTGCTATATAAGTATACGGTCTTAGATAAATACGCAGTATTAATTCCCATGATCTGAAATGTAATAGTGATAATATGGGGATGAAGATCTGAAGGAAGGTGTAGCTAGGGGGCGCACACGGGCCTTGGCACTTCTAGACCTGTCCGCTGCATTCGACACCATGGATCATTCCATCATAGCGGATAGAACGGCTGCGGCAGGTCTGAGGGGCGCGGCTCTGGAATAGAGGCTCTCGTTATTAGGAGGACGCACCCAGTCCGTTAGGCTGGCACCTTTCAACTCAGCCTGGGTCAATACCACATGTGGGGTACCTCAAGGGTCATCCCTTTCCCCTCATCTGTTCAATATATATATTTGCCCTCTGATCTATGCTTCTCAAAATAGGGGAGAGAAGGTATACAATTATACAGACGACATGCAGCTGATTTTTCCGATTGATGAGACGGAGGAATCCAAGGATTTATTCCAACACACTATGTTGTTCATCAAAGATTGGATGAGTCATAATTATTTCAAATTAAACTCGGACAAAACAGAGATATTTATTTCTAATAACAGAATAGAACAGTGGACGCCGGCACACTGGCCAGCTGCACTGGGCACTCCATCTATCCCTAAAAATTCAGTGAAAAGTCTGGGTATCGAGATAAATGCTGATCTATCCATGCAGGAACAGACCAACCAGGTCACGTCCTCTTGTCTTTATCACTTGAGGACCTTCAAGAAAATTAGGAAATTCTTCTCCAGGGAGGCAAGCATGGCTATCATGCTGGCCTTGATCATGTCCAGGCTGGACTATGCCAACGCCATCTATCCAGACTCCCTGCCAATCAAACCCACAGGTTACAGCTGATCCAAAATCAAGCGGCCAGGCTAATCTTTCAGCCACCGAGACACTGTCACACTAAGCCATTAATGAAGCAGCTACACTGGCGTCCTGTGACCCAGCGTAAAACGGGGTGCATGGTTTTTAACGCACTTCACGAAAGAGGCCCCACATTTATATCCACAAAGATCTCAAGGTACGTACCCAAACGGAATCTCAGATCAGCCACTATGAATATGCTGAATATTCCTAGATTCAAGCGAAAGAGAAGGGGTGGTTCTCGCGTTTCGGTATCGGCCCCACACTCTGGAACTCCTTGCCGATAGAAAACAGACGAACTCCTGAGGACACCAGTGTTAGGAACAAACTGACAACGTGGTTATTCACCCTAGCCTACTGATAAAGCCCGTAGGACAGCTCTCCCACTCCTTACAGCACCAAGAGACCGTTGTTATATGTGCACTTAATACATTCCCTAAACATAAACATAATATGGCCTCCGGGAAAGAGGTCTAAAGTTGAATGAGATTGAGCAGCTCTTGATCAGTCGCCTCAAGGGGTTGTTTGGGGTCTCATGCTTCCAGTGTGGATCTTTTCCCCATTTTTTCAGGGTTTCAAGCCCTGCTCACTGTGGCCTTTAGAGTTGCTCTTGAGATCTGAGGGTGCCTCGATGCCAGCCATGCTGTGCCTTATTTCACAAAAGGACAGGGCTGCCTTCTTTATTCATACTGATGCCAAGAGGGGTGCCAAGCTCCTGGCATTGAGAGCGGAGTCCTGCCTGAGGCTTGGAGCTTCCGACTTGGGTAACGGAAGAGTTATTTCTGTCAACTCACGATGTTACCTGTTAAAATGTATTTCGTCTTTTCTTAAAAAATAGATTGTTCAACTTCTAGGTTTTTGTGTAATAAAATGAAGACGAGCTTCTCCCTGGAGAGCCTTAAAAAACCTAGACCCAAGGGGGGGGGTGAATTCTCCGAATTTCATGAAATACCGTTCAGCTTTTGGCCTTATCCGGGTTTAGGGAATTGTCCCTAACACTCCTATGGACTGTGATACACCTGGACAGGGCCTGGGGACACCTATGTTTGCCCCATTTTCTATGACGCAAACCCACATTTGCTGGTTGCCTCTGATGGTGACACGTTTCTGTCACTTCGCTGAATCCCTTCTGTAGGGGTCTGACCCCCTCAAGACCTTCTCGAAGCGGCCTGTTTGCTATAACAGTGACGAGGAAGCAGAGATGTGCAGAGGGTGTGTCTGGGGCCCGGCTGGTGCAGGTAAGGACATTCGTCCATTGCATGAATTCTTTCTAAAGGAGGCTCTTCCGAAGAGCTGTGAACACAGTATGACAAACGTCAAGGCGCTTTATGCTCTAGTTCAGTAGCGCCTGCCACTCCCCAAAGGCCTGGGGGGACATATCTCTTACTTGGGTGAACGGCATTTATATATTTTAATCTTCCCAGAAGAGGGTAAAGTTCATCTTTTGAGATCTGATGCAGAGTGAGTTTGGTCGTCATCTGATGGAGACACAGTAAGGTCTGAGGTTCACCCCCCTCCCCCCTTTCCTCCACTGTAGCAGCACCGCAGGAACCCAGCTTTTATTTCATGAAATAATGTTTTAAACCCACGTATCTCTTTATAACAGGAGTGTCTTACAACGGTTGCTTCTCTGGCTGCAGACAGGTGCTTTCAGGCGCTCGTTGGTTCTTGTCCTACTGTAGATGAGTTTTGGAACCAGGGCTTTAAGGCATTAATGGGGTCTGTAAGGTTTCACTTTCCTTCTTGACCGCCAGTGTTTATCTAGGCGCTGCCGTGATATTTGGTCGCTTTGTGGCTTGATGGATGAATTTGTGGACATTGCCTTACTTGTGTCGGTGGCACGTCATCATCCCAGATTGGACGGGCATTATTTGAACTCTCCACCACGAGCAGTCAACCGCGGTAAGGGGCCTCCTTGGACAGGTCAGTCAGCCGAGGTAAGGGGCCTCCCTGGACAGGTCAGTCAGCCGAGGTAAGGGGCCTCCCTGGACAGGTCAGTCAGCCGAGGTGAAGGGCCTCCCTGGACAGGTCAGTCAGCCTAGGTAAGGGGCTTCTTCCACACTGGGTAGCGGTTCCATGACGTGTCACGCGTTTATTCGTATTCTAGTTCATCAACTTCCTGTTTTACTATCGGAATTATTATATAATGATCGATATGATTTATTTTTAATGTTCTTGATTCGGTTTAGAACAAGTGACCTTTCTTTTATGATCTGTTACTCTACGACCCTCTTCGTCTTCACCTCTATTTTGTTATATTTCTCTTATTTCCTGTTCCTCCTTTCTTATTATTGGCTTTTATTCTTTGGAAGATGCTGGTTCATATGTACCTATTTGAATTGTGTTATTGGAATTTGCATTCTGGTATTTTTTTAAGATAATTTTTTATCTCAGGTTTGTGTAGTTATTTTGTATTTTTGGATATGCAAGAATTCTTTGGCAGCAGCTTTTCTTCTCTTTGACCCTCTATATATCAATAAAAGCACACTGACCTCAGTAGAGGTCCCTTGTTCTTTGAGCCCACTGGTGAATGTGCCGCACTCTGGGCTTTGTGTTCCTACATGAACTCCTTCGAAGAGTCCAAAGTGTAGAGCTCTGAAGAGGGCGCTCAGGGGCAGAGGCCACAGGCTGTCAGGGAAACAGAATTTATCTGCTCAACTCCAGGCCTTGGGCAAACAAAAGGGCCGAAACAATAACAAGCATTGGAAATGCAATAAGTCTCGCATTTATCTGATTTTGAGCAGTTAGCGTTGTAAATGGCAGTGTCTTTTACTCATGAGTAATGGAGTGTATGTATGTGGTGTGGAGTGGAACTATGTGGGTTGGATTGGAATTGTTCGTAGTGGAGCAGCAAAAAGCATAAGGAAAGAGTGAGGAGGTGAAGAGCAGCGTGAGGCACGAGGAAGGAGAGTGAGGAGAAGAGCAGCGTGAGGTACAAGAAAGGAGGAGTGAGGAGGAGAGCAGCGTGAGGCACGAGGAAGGAGAGTGAGGAGAAAAGCAGCGTGAGGCACAAAGAAGAAGAGTGAGGAGAAGAGCAGCATGAGGCACAAGGGCAGAGAGTGAGGAGGAGAGCAGCGTGAGGCACGAGGAAGGAGAGTGAGGAGAAGAGCAGCGTGAGGCACAAGAAAGGAGGAGTGAGGAGGAGAGCAGCGTGAGGCACGAGGAAGGAGAGTGAGGAGAAAAGCAGCGTGAGGCACAAAGAAGAAGAGTGAGGAGAAGAGCAGCATGAGGCACAAGGGCAGAGAGTGAGGAGGAGAGCAGCGTGAGGCACGAGGAAGGAGAGTGAGGAGAAGAGCGGCGTGAGGCACAAGAAAGGAGGAGTGAGGAGGAGAGCAGCGTGAGGCACGAGGAAGGAGAGTGAGGAGAAAAGCAGCGTGAGGCACAAAGAAGAAGAGTGAGGAGAAGAGCAGCATGAGGCACAAGGGCACAGAGTGAGGAGGAGAGCAGCATGAGGCATGAGGAAGGAGAGTGAGGAGAAGAGCAGCATGAGGCTTGAGGAAGGAGAGTGAGGAGAAGAGCAGCGTGAGGCACAAAAAAGGAGAGTGAGGAGGAGAGCAGCGTGAGGCATGAGGAAGGAGAATGAGGAGAAAAGCAGCGTGAGGCACAAAGAAGAAGAGTGAGGAGAAGAGCAGCATGAGGCACAAGGGCAGAGAGTGAGGAGGAGAGCAGCGTGAGGCATGAGGAAGGAGAGTGAGGAGAAGAGCAGCGTGAGGCACAAGAAAGGAGGAGTGAGGAGGAGAGCAGCGTGAGTCACGAGGAAGGAGAGTGAGGAGAAAAGCAGCGTGAGGCACAAAGAAGAAGAGTGAGGAGAAGAGCAGCATGAGGCACAAGGGCAGAGAGTGAGGAGGAGAGCAGCATGAGGCACGAGGAAGGAGAGTGAGGAGAAGAGCAGCGTGAGGCACAAGAAAGGAGGAGTGAGGAGGAGAGCAGCGTGAGGCACGAGGAAGGAGAGTGAGGAGAAAAGCAGCGTGAGGCACAAAGAAGAAGAGTGAGGAGAAGAGCAGCATGAGGCACAAGGGCTGAGAGTGAGGAGGAGAGCAGCGTGAGGCACGAGGAAGGAGAGTGAGGAGAAGAGCAGCGTGAGGCACAAGAAAGGAGGAGTGAGGAGGAGAGCAGCGTGAGGCACAAGGAAGGAGAGTGAGGAGAAAAGCAGCGTGAGGCACAAAGAAGAAGAGTGAGGAGAAGAGCAGCATGAGGCACAAGGGCAGAGAGTGAGGAGGAGAGCAGCATGAGGCATGAGGAAGGAGAGTGAGGAGAAGAGCAGCATGAGGCATGAGGAAGGAGAGTGAGGAGAAGAGCAGTATGAGGCACAAGGAAGGAGAGAGGAGAAGAGCAGCATGAGGCATGAGGAAGGAGAGTGAGGAGAAGAGCAGCGTGAGGCACTAGAGAGGAGAGTGAGGAGGAGAGCAGCGTGAGGCATGAGGAAGGAGAGTGAGGAGAAGAGCAGCGTGAGGCACAAAGAAGAAGAGTGAGGAGAAGAGCAGCATGAGGCACAAGGGCAGAGAGTGAGGAGGAGAGCAGCATGAGGCATGAGGAAGGAGAGTGAGGAGAAGAGCAGCATGAGGCATGAGGAAGGAGAGTGAGGAGAAGAGCAGTATGAGGCACAAGGAAGGAGAGAGGAGAAGAGCAGCATGAGCCATGAGGAAGGAGAGTGAGGAGAAGAGCAGCGTGAGGCACAAGAGAGGAGAGTGAGGAGGAGAGCAGCGTGAGGCACGAGGAAGGAGAGTGAGGAGAAAAGCAGCATGAGGCACAAAGAAGAAGAGTGAGGAGAAGAGCAGCATGAGGCACAAGGGCAAAGAGTGAGGAGGAGAGCAGCGTGAGGCACAAGGAAGGAGAGTGAGGAGAAGAGCAGTGTGAGGCACAAGGAAGGAGAGAGAGGAGAAGAGCAGTATGAGGCACAAGGAAGGAGAGAAGAGAAGAGCAGTATGAGGCATGAGGAAGGAGAGTGAGGAGAAGAGCAGCGTGAGGCACAAGGAAGGAAGGTGAGGAGAAGAGCAGCATGAGGCATGAGGAAGGAGAGTGAGGAGAAGAGCAGCGTGAGGCACAAGGAAGGAGAGTGATGAGAAGAGCAGCATGAGGCATGAGGAAGGAGAGTGAGGAGAAGAGCAGCGTGAGGCACAAGAAAGGAGAGTGAGGAGGAGAGCAGCGTGAGGCACGAGGAAGGAGAGTGAGGAGAAAAGCAGCGTGAGGCACAAAGAAGAAGAGTGAGGAGAAGAGCAGCATGAGGCACAAGGGCAGAGAGTGAGGAGGAGAGCAGCGTGAGGCACAAGGAAGGAGAGTGAGGAGAAGAGCAGTGTGAGGCACAAGAAAGGAGGAGTGAGGAGGAGAGCAGCGTGAGTCACGAGGAAGGAGAGTGAGGAGAAAAGCAGCGTGAGGCACAAAGAAGAAGAGTGAGGAGAAGAGCAGCATGAGGCACAAGGGCAGAGAGTGAGGAGGAGAGCAGAGTGAGGCACGAGGAAGGAGAGTGAGGAGAAGAGCAGCGTGAGGCACAAGAAAGGAGGAGTGAGGAGGAGAGCAGCGTGAGGCACGAGGAAGGAGAGTGAGGAGAAAAGCAGCGTGAGGCACAAAGAAGAAGAGTGAGGAGAAGAGCAGCATGAGGCACAAGGGCAGAGAGTGAGGAGGAGAGCAGCATGAGGCATGAGGAAGGAGAGTGAGGAGAAGAGCAGCATGAGGCATGAGGAAGGAGAGTGAGGAGAAGAGCAGTATGAGGCACAAGGAAGGAGAGAGGAGAAGAGCAGCATGAGGCATGAGGAAGGAGAGTGAGGAGAAGAGCAGCGTGAGGCACAAGAAAGGAGAGTGAGGAGGAGAGCAGCGTGAGGCACGAGGAAGGAGAGTGAGGAGAAAAGCAGCATGAGGCACAAAGAAGAAGAGTGAGGAGAAGAGCAGCATGAGGCACAAGGGCAGAGAGTGAGGAGGAGAGCAGCATGAGGCACGAGGAAAGAGAGTGAGGAGAAGAGCAGTGTGAGGCACAAGGAAGGAGAGAGAGGAGAAGAGCAGTATGAGGCACAAGGAAGGAGAGAGGAGAAGAGCAGCATGAGGCATGAGGAAGGAGAGTGAGGAGAAGAGCAGCGTGAGGCACAAGGAAGGAAAGTGAGGAGAAGAGCAGCATGAGGCATGAGGAAGGAGAGTGAGGAGAAGAGCAGCGTGAGGCACAAGGAAGGAGAGTGATGAGAAGAGCAGCATGAGGCATGAGGAAGGAGAGTGAGGAGAAGAGCAGCGTGAGGCACAAGAAAGGAGAGTGAGGAGGAGAGCAGCGTGAGGGACGAGGAAGGAGAGTGAGGAGAAAAGCAGCGTGAGGCACAAAGAAGAAGAGTGAGGAGAAGAGCAGCATGAGGCACAAGGGCAGAGAGAGAGGAAGGAGAGTGAGGAGAAGGGCAGTGTGATGCACAAGGAAGGAGAGAGAGGAGAAGAGCAGTATGAGGCACAAGGAAGGAGAGAGGAGAAGAGCAGCATGAGGCATGAGGAAGGAGAGTGAGGAGAAGAGCAGCGTGAGGCACAAGGAAGGAAAGTGAGGAGAAGAGCAGCATGAGGCATGAGGAAGGAGAGTGAGGAGAAGAGCAGCATGAGGCGTAAGGAAGGAGAGTGAGGAGGAGAGCAGCGTGAGGCACAAAAAAGGAGAGTGATAAGGAGAGCAGCATGAGGCACAAGGAAGGAGAGTGAGGAGAAGAGCAGCATGAGGCACAAGGAAGGAGAGAGAGGAGAAGAGCAGCATGAGGCACGAGGAAGGAGAGTGAGGAGAAGAGCAGCGTGAGGCATGAGGAAGGAGAGTGAGGAAAAGAGCAGCATGAGGCACGAGGAAGGAGAGAGAGGAGAAGAGCAGCGTGAGGCATGAGGAAGGAGAGTGAGGAGAAGAGCAGCATGAGGCATGAGGAAGGAGAGTGAGGAGGAGAGCAGCGTGAGGCACAAAGAAGGAGAGTGAGGAGGAGAAGAGGAGTGTGAGGCACAAGGAAGGAGAGAGAGGAGAAGAGCAGCATGAGGCGTGAGGAAGGAGAGTGAGGAGGAGAGCAGCATGAGGCATGAGGAAGGAGAGTGAGGAGAAGAGCAGCATGAGGCATGAGGAAGGAGAGTGAGGAGTAGAGCAGCGTGAGGCACAAAGAAGGAGAGTGAAGAGAAGAGCAGCATGAGGCACGAGGAAGGAGAGTGAGGAGAAGAGCAGCATGAGGCATGAGGAAGGAGAGTGAGGAGAAGAGCAGCGTGAGGCACAAGGAAGGAGAGTGAGGAGAAGAGCAGCATGAGGCATGAGGAAGGAGAGTGAGGAGAAGAGCAGCGTGAGGCACGTGTAAGGAGAGTGAGGAGAAGAGCACCAGGAGGTACAAGGAAGGTGAGGGAGGAGAAGAGGAGTGTGAGGCACAAAGAAGGAGAGTGAGGAAAGCAGCATGAGGCACAAGAAATGAGAGTGAGGAGGAGAGCAGCGTGAGGCACGAGGAAGGATAGTGAGGAGAAAAGCAGCGTGAGGCACAAAGAAGAAGAGTGAGGAGAAGTGCAGCATGAGGCACAGGGGCAGAGAGTGAGGAGGAGAGCAGCGTGAGGCACGAGGAAGGAGAGTGAGGAGAAGAGCAGTGTGAGGCACAAGGAAGGAGAGACAGGAGAAGAGCAGCATGAGGCATGAGGAAGGAGAGTGAGGAGAAAAGCAGCGTGAGGCACAAAGAAGAAGAGTGAGGAGAAGAGCAGCATGAGGCACAGGGGCAGAGAGTGAGGAGGAGAGCAGCGTGAGGCACGAGGAAGGAGAGTGAGGAGAAGAGCACCAGGAGGTACAAGGAAGGTGAGGGAGGAGAAGAGGAGTGTGAGGCACAAAGAAGAAGAGTGAGGAGAAGAGCAGCATGAGGCACAAGGGCAGAGAGTGAGGAGGAGAGCAGCGTGAGGCACGAGGAAGGAGAGTGAGGAGAAAAGCATCGTGAGGCACAAGGAAGGAGAGAGAGGGGAAGAGCAGCATGAGGCATGAGGAAGGAGAGTGAGGAGGAGAGCAGCGTGAGGCACGAGGAAGGAGAGTGAGGAGAAGAGCAGTGTGAGGCACAAGGAAGGAGAGAGAGGAGAAGAGCAGTGTGAGGCACAAGGAAGGAGAGAGAGGAGAAGAGCAGCATGAGGCATGAGGAAGGAGAGTGAGGAGAAGAGCAGCGTGAGGCACAAGGAAGGAGAGTGAGGAGAAGAGCAGCGTGAGGCACAAGGAAGGAGAGTGAGGAGGAGAGCAGCGTGAGGCACAAAGAAGGAGAGTGATGAGGAGAGCAGCGTGAGGCACAAGGAAGGAGAGTGAGGAGAAGAGCAGCATGAGGCACAAGGAAGGAGAGAGAGGAGAAGAGCAGCATGAGGCACGAGAAAGGAGAGTGAGGAGAAGAGCAGCGTGAGGCATGAGGAAGGAGAGTGAGGAAAAGAGCAGCATGAGGCACGAGGAAGGAGAGAGAGGAGAAGAGCAGCGTGAGGCATGAGGAAGGAGAGTGAGGAGAAGAGCAGCATGAGGCATGAGGAAGGAGAGTGAGGAGGAGAGCAGTGTGAGGCACAAAGAAGGAGAGTGAGGAGGAGAAGAGGAGTGTGAGGCACAAAGAAGAAGAGTGAGGAGAAGAGCAGCATGAGGCACAAGGGCAGAGAGTGAGGAGGAGAGCAGCGTGAGGCACGAGGAAGGAGAGTGAGGAGAAAAGCAGTGTGAGGCACAAGGAAGGAGAGAGAGGGGAAGAGCAGCATGAGGCAGGAGGAAGGAGAGTGAGGAGGAGAGCAGCGTGAGGCACGAGGAAGGAGAGTGAGGAGAAGAGCAGTGTGAGGCACAAGGAAGGAGAGAGAGGAGAAGAGCAGTGTGAGGCACAAGGAAGGAGAGTGAGGAGGAGAGCAGCGTGAGGCACAAGGAAGGAGAGTGAGGAGAAGAGCAGCGTGAGGCACAAAGAAGAAGAGTGAGGAGAAGAGCAGCATGAAGCACAAGGAAGGAGAGTGAGGAGAAGAGCAGTGTGAGGCACAAGGAAGGAGAGAGAGGAGAAGAGCAGCATGAGGCACGAGGAAGGAGAGTGAGGAGAAGAGCAGCGTGAGGCATGAGGAAGGAGAGTGAGGAAAAGAGCAGCATGAGGCACGAGGAAGGAGAGAGAGGAGAAGAGCAGCGTGAGGCATGAGGAAGGAGAGTGAGGAGAAGAGCAGCATGAGGCACAAGGAAGGAGAGTGAGGAGAAGAGGAGTGTGAGGCACAAGGAAGGAGAGAGAGGAGAAGAGCAGCATGAGGCATGAGGAAGGAGAGTGAGGAGGAGAGCAGCATGAGGCATGAGGAAGGAGAGTGAGGAGAAGAGCAGCATGAGGCATGAGGAAGGAGAGTGAGGAGGAGAGCAGCGTGAGGCACAAAGAAGGAGAGTGATGAGAAGAGCATCATGAGGCACGAGGAAGCAGAGTGAGGAGAAGACCAGCATGAGGCATGAGGAAGGAGAGTGAGGAGAAGAGCAGCGTGAGGCACAAGGAAGGAGAGTGAGGAGAAGAGCAGCATGAGGCATGAGGAAGGAGAGTGAGGAGAAGAGCAGCGTGAGGCACGTGTAAGGAGAGTGAGGAGAAGAGCACCAGGAGGTACAAGGAAGGTGAGGGAGGAGAAGAGGAGTGTGAGGCACAAAGAAGGAGAGTGAGGAGAGCAGCATGAGGCACAAGAAATGAGAGTGAGGAGGAGAGCAGCGTGAGGCACGAGGAAGGAGAGTGAGGAGAAAAGCAGCGTGAGGCACAAAGAAGAAGAGTGAGGAGAAGAGCAGCATGAGGCACAGGGGCAGAGAGTGAGGAGGAGAGCAGCGTGAGGCACGAGGAAGGAGAGTGAGGAGAAGAGCAGTGTGAGGCACAAGGAAGGAGAGACAGGAGAAGAGCAGCTTGAGGCATGAGGAAGGAAAGTGAGGAGAAAAGCAGCGTGAGGCACAAAGAAGAAGAGTGAGGAGAAGAGCAGCATGAGGCACAGGGGCAGAGAGTGAGGAGGAGAGCAGCGTGAGGCACGAGGAAGGAGAGTGAGGAGAAGAGCACCAGGAGGTACAAGGAAGGTGAGGGAGGAGAAGAGGAGTGTGAGGCACAAAGAAGAAGAGTGAGGAGAAGAGCAGCATGAGGCACAAGGGCAGAGAGTGAGGAGGAGAGCAGCGTGAGGCACGAGGAAGGAGAGTGAGGAGAAAAGCAGCGTGAGGCACAAGGAAGGAAAGAGAGGGGAAGAGCAGCATGAGGCATGAGGAAGGAGAGTGAGGAGGAGAGCAGCGTGAGGCACGAGGAAGGAGAGTGAGGAGAAGAGCAGTGTGAGGCACAAGGAAGGAGAGAGAGGAGAAGAGCAGTGTGAGGCACAAGGAAGGAGAGAGAGGAGAAGAGCAGCAAGAGGCATGAGGAAGGAGAGTGAGGAGAAGAGCAGCGTGAGGCACAAGGAAGGAGAGTGAGGAGAAGAGCAGCGTGAGGCACAAGGAAGGAGAGTGAGGAGAAGAGCAGCGTGAGGCACAAGAAAGGAGAGTGAGGAGGAGAGCAGCGTGAGGCACAAGGAAGGAGAGTGAGGACAAGAGCAGCGTGAGGCACAAAGAAGAAGAGTGAGGAGAAGAGCAGCATGAGGCACGAGGAAGGAGAGTGAGGAGAAGAGCAGTGTGAGGCACAAGGAAGGAGAGAGAGGAGAAGAGCAGCATGAGGCACAAGGGCAGAGAGTGAGGAGGAGAGCAGCGTGAGGCACGAGGAAGGAGAGTGAGGAGAAAAGCAGCATGAGGCACAAGGAAGGAGAGAGAGGAGAAGAGCAGCATGAGGCATGAGGAAGGAGAGTGAGGAGGAGAGCAGCGTGAGGCACGAGGAAGGAGAGTGAGGAGAAGAGCAGTGTGAGGCACAAGGAAGGAGAGAGAGGAGAAGAGCAGCATGAGGCACAAGGAAGGAGAGGGAGGAGGACAGCAACGTGAGGCACGAGGAAGGAAAGTGAGGAGGAGAGAAGCGTGAGGCACAAAGAAGGAGAGTGATGAGGAGAGCAGCGTGAGGCACAAAGGAGAGTGAGGAGAAGAGCAGCATGAGGCATAAGGAAAGAGAGTGAGTAGAAGAGCAGCGTGAGACACATGGAAGGAGAGTGAGGAGGAGAGCAGCGTTAGGCACAAAGCAGGAGAGTGAGGAGAGTGAGGAGAAGAGCAGCGTGAGACACAGGAAAGGAGAGTGAGGAGGAGAGCAGTGTGAGGCACAAGGAAGGAGAGTGAGGAGAAGAGCAGCGTGAGGCGTAAGGAAGGAGAGTGAGGAGGAGAGCAGCGTGAGGCACAAAGAAGGAGAGTGATGAGGAGAGCAGCGTGAGGCACAAGGAAGGAGAGTGAGGAGAAGAGCAGCATGAGGCACAAGGAAGGAGAGAGAGGAGAAGAGCAGCATGAGGCACGAGGAAGGAGAGTGAGGAGAAGAGCAGCGTGAGACACATGGAAGGAGATTGAGGAGAAGAGCAGCATGAGGCACGAGGAGGGAGAGTGAGGAGAAGAGCAGCGTGAGACACATGGAAGGAGAGTGAGGAGGAGAGCAGCGTTAGGCACAAAGCAGGAGAGTGAGGAGAAGAGCAGCGTGAGACACAAGAAAGGAGAGTGAGGACGAGAGCAGCGTGAGGCACAAAGAAGGAGAGTGATGAGGAGAGCAGCGTGAGGCACAAAGGAGAGTGAGGAGAAGAGCAGCGTGAGGCATAAGGAAAGAGAGTGAGGAGAAGAGCAGCGTGAGACACATGGAAGGAGAGTGAGGAGGAGAGCAGCATTAGGCACAAAGCAGGAGAGTGAGGAGAGTGAGGAGAAGAGCAGCATGAGGCATGAGGAAGGAGAGTGAGGAGAAGAGCAGCATGAGACACAAGAAAGGAGAGTGAGGAGAAGAGCAGCATGAGGCACAAGGGCAGAGAGTGAGGAGAAGAGCAGCGTGAGGCACGAGGAAGGAGAGTGAGGAGAAGAGCAGTGTGAGGCACAAGGAAGGAGAGAGAGGAGAAGAGCAGCATGAGGCATGAGGAAGGAGAGTGAGGAGAAGAGCAGCGTGAGACACAAGAAAGGAGAGTGAGGAGAAGAGCAGTGTGAGGCACAAGGAAGGAGAGTGATGAGAAGAGCAGCATGAGGCACAAGGAAGAAGAGTGATGAGAAGAGCAGCATGAGGCACAAGGAAGGAGAGTGAGGAGAAGAGCAGCGTGAGACACATGGAAGGAAAGTGAGGAGAAGAGCAGCATGAGGCACAAGGAAGGAGAGTGAGGAGGAAATGTGCGGAGCTTCCAGTCCATACCTGAATACCGCATGTCATCAAGAGACAGCGCAAGCGCTGCCTAGGTGAGACCTAAAAATATGAGGAATCCATGGAAAGGGAAGAGGACGGCGAAGAACGGAGCTAGGATTCAACCCCAGCAAAATGTCTGTAACATTATCATATGCTTTCATAATTTCTGTACTTTATTTTAATTTCTGAATATACACTATTATGCCACGTAAGGTAATTCATTTTGCACTATTTGCATCAACACCTTTGCAGAAGCGGAATGGATCAGCATCAATAACGTGTTCCTGTCTGCTACGCTTGTTTATTTTGAAGCACGAAATACGTCCTCGCGTTCACCCAGACATCGGGCCATCCCTCACCCCAGAGCTTTCTTTCCTCTTTTGGGGATTAGTTTGTGGGATTTAACCCAATCTACCCCAGTTAGGGCAGCAAGACTGGTAGATTTCAGGGGTATGTTTCTAAAAAAAATGAATGGACTAGGGACTTGACATAAGGATGCACCCCCACCTTTAAACCTCTCACAGTCTTTCTATCCTCCTGGGGACAAACGCTTCCCCATCCAAATGGCAAGAAAGAAGAAATATGGATTCTTTTGGACATAGTTTTGACATATGTGCCGGCAGAGAGGGGGTAAATGCCAATTTCCTCTCACTTGCTATGGAGAATACCTGCACTGTTCGTGTTTTAGGTCACCTGGGAACCATGGAACCCAACCAACCCGGGCTATTACTGAAACCTAGAGACCCAGACCAATCCATGGTGGTGTGGCTTGCATGGATCCCGCTCGATTGTCTTACCCAGAATGCCCTGCAAACGTCACGCTTTATCTAAAAGCATGCTTTTGTCTCACACTCCTAGAGGTTGAAAGCATGACTCGCTATGTTCAGCCGGCAGCCTCTGCCGGCCGAACGCATAACAGACTCCACCGTACTTGACAGAGGATGAACGCATCTGAATCGCAGACATGCATGCAGGCGTGGCACTGCAGGCCAGTGGCGACAGCACAGCACAGCCCGCAAACGGAGCACTTTGGCAAGTCTGTTGCTGGCAGTCAGTGGCTGTGAAAAACATGGAGCTAAACTAGGCAAGACGGTCTCGGAATCGGATGCCTGGGAGAAAGGGGTAGAGAGAATCAGAGAGAAAGATAGAGAAGAGAGAGAACACTCTCCTGTCTGGGTGTGAACTCAGTTTTCAGCAGCCTAACCAGTGGATCAGTCACCTGAGTGTGTGACGGCATATGATTGCACACTTGAAAATAGGCGGGCTCTGTTTGGGACACAGGATAGAACTCTATAAAATCATGGACTCTAGCAAGTGTCGCAGTCGGCAGAAATAAGTGCCAGTGGCAACCACTGAGCTAAAGGCCCCGATACAGAGATCCCAGACAACCTGCAGTCACATGTTCCAAATCTGGAAAAAACATAGTTCTCTCAGGTATCATTTTCAGACAGTGTTAGTTTATTTGCACTCAATACTGCCCAAATACAGGTACCTCAAACATGCACTGGGTCACAGCAACAGAATCTCACCAAACATTCCTCAAAGCTCCTCCTCGGACAAGATGCCACCAAGATCTCCTCCCAAATCTTCTGAAGTACCAAGGGGAGAAAGTGAACAGAGGGAGGGCATATGGCAGGCCCTTGGCCACTTGAAGGACAGCTTCTGAACACCAAAAACACGCTAAAACCACATCCAGAGTGGTTATGGTCACCAAGTTTTCCACTGAAAGTTTTAACTTCAAAAGAATTATCTTGAAACATTGGCCCATGCTACAGGTTGAACCAGACTTCAAGAACATTTTCTTTGAAAGACCATTGTTTGCCTACGAGAGGAGCAAGAATCTAATGGAATTACTCAAACCACATACAAAGTACGACGTAATCACGATATACAAAGGTACCATGCCTTGCCACAAATGTGGCAACTGTAACAACATCATTAAGGGCAATTATACACAACATCCAACACAAGGTTATAACATCAAATTGTATGTAACTGCCACATGCGATTCCAAGAATCTCGTACATATGCTTAAGTGCCCATGTGGCCTGGCATATGTAGGCAAGACTGAGAGGAAGATCAAAACTAGACTCAACGAGCACAAAAGCAATATTCGCAATAAGAACATGAAATCAGCAGTGGCGGCACATTTCATTAACCACAATTACAACATCCGCCAACTAAGATTTCTGATATGCGAAACAGTGCCCATTAAAGAAGGAAGGGACAACCGCAAATTTCTGCTTCAGAGAGAGACTTTTTGGATCAACAGAATGAACTCACTGGTGCCCCACGGACTCAATGACCGCATTGAATTCAGTTGTTTTTTTAAACAACAACATTGACTTTGTACTGTTTCTTGGTTGCATTTAATCTTTTTCTTTCAGACTTGTCTTTAACTTCCTATTCATCAACTGTTTACCCAGTCTATATTCCCTAATTCTCATTCTTATACTTCACATTTTTCACCTCACGTTGATTCGTTCACCCTGTATGATTCTCTGTCCACAATTCATAATTTCATTGTCACTTAGGTATCAACTCACCTGGTTGAATTGTTCAGCTACACCCTACTGTGCTTTCTATTTTTCAATTCCTATTTTTCAAATTTTTTATTTCACGTTTATTTGTTCATACGTTTTCATTCTCAGATTTTACCTGCAATTTATATCCTAACTGTCACTTTCTTATTAGCCTGTGACCGTTTTTCATGTTTTGCTTCTGTACCTTACACCACAGAAGCATCACACACACACAATTTCCCATTTCAAAATGGCCGCTACTCTTTCAAACTGTGTTGATACACCCTTTCTCGTTTTCTACTATCTATAACTGTGGGAATAGCGATGGCCGCCAATTGATTTTGTCCAACCACAGGAGCATGCAGGGCATTTACCTGACTAATATTAAGGTATGAAAACTTTCAGTAATTCTGGATATACTTGCGACACCGGTTTCACGGGGTTGACAGTCGCGGTTGTCGGATTGGCTTTTCGGCAGCTTAATGAAACGTGGCGACAATTTTTTAAAGCATGTTTTTTTACTCCCGATTCACAATTTGTTATTCGATACACTCACCAACTCCTGTTTTAATGTTGTGACATGCATTTCACCCTCGAGTTATTATTTGTTTTTGGTCACGTTTACTAATTTCATTTATTCGTTTTTTTATTCTACAAATGGTCCTTTTTCGTTGAAGCGAGTTAATGCCATTCAAATAACCGGGCACATTGGGTGTTTCTTTCCGTATTTTCCTACACCATGATACTGATTTGTTATTTCTCAGCGCGTTATGACACGATCGGTTTGGGCTATCGTCCATTGGTTACTCACACATATTATAATTTATTTGATTTTTATCATTTTCACAACTTTAACGCACAGGAGCGATGCATTCGGAGATAATGCACATGCATGAGCTAACATCAGCTTTTTCAAATAGGCCGCTTGAATCTCTCCTATCTTTATGATTTTAGGAACATTCTCCCTGACGAAGGGTAGTTATTATACCTGAAATGCATTGGGGTTCATCCTTCAGATACATGCAAGATTGTTTAATCCTTTGAACTTTGGATTTTGGATTAACTCTTGAATACAATGAGTGAAACACATTGGTGAATTACCAGGAATACATTTTCATTTGGAAATTGCCTTGAATTTTGATTTACTTTCACACTTTGAATTTCGAGAAATTCGCACGTTATAGGCTGTGCTTAAGGAGGGACACTACCCACACAGGATAGTGCAACTATAGTAACACTTGAAGGACACAGCATCCACTGCCCATGCCTGACTGTCTTCTACTTCCGTGCAAACCTGGCGAGTCTGTGCATTGGACAGGGAGGCAAACATGTCTATCCATGGGTGACCACGTTCCATCACCAGCCAATGAAATGCCTCCGTTCCCGCTATACTCTTGACGGAAAGCTGCTAAGACCGTCTACCTGGTAGTTGCCTCAGCCTGGAAGATCCTTTGCTGCCAGGGAGAGAGATGAGCTTCTCCCATAATCCCATATTGTGGGCTACTTCTGCCAGGCTCTTCCCTCTGGCACCCCCCTGGAGACTTATGAAACTCGTGCTTCCTCATTGGGCCCTCAGTACAACTGCTTTCCCGTGAAGCAGAGGAGCTAAGGCACGAGCACCTATCTCTATCGCTGCCAAGTCCCTTGAATTTGAAGAGTGATTGGATCAACACCCTTAACTTCCTTCTCTCTTAGGGTCGCTCCCTACTCCTACTCACCCATATCTGTAGCAACTACAAATTGCGGGATTTAGCAGCACGGTCCTGATCAAACTGACCACATTCATCCGCTCCCCCAGATTTTGCTTTAGTCTGAGTAACACCGAGAACCTTGCCTCAAAATGCAGTGATTCTGGTGGACAGTGGGATGATGAAGAGGAGGCTTGAGGTGAAGACAGGCTGCAACAACAGCTGCTGCTGTCCACCAGTCTTGTACTTTTAGAAATGCACTGGTAGATGATGGCTGACTTGATAGGAGGCAATTCAACGCCCCCTGCAACGAGAGAACTTGTGATTCTGGCAGAGAGTGCAAGACCTCAGGGTATTGAACAGGGCTCTAATGAAGACCTTCCCTTGCTCTGGCTCCAGATTAGAGGCATTTAAGTTTAATCGAAAACTCGATTAACGAGGCACTTGGAAACCCTCTCTAGGACATTCAGTGCTGTGGTTATTCCTTCAATGCTATCTCTTAAGTGCCCACTTGTCCTTCATTAACCCATTCCAAGTGTCCTGGTAACTGGTTGGTTTTGGCCCCACCATGCTCGCTTGGTAGGTATAGTTTTTGGTTTGGGATTTCTGGCAGCTGAGGTCAGGATTTTTCTCCCAGAGCAGCCACGTCACTTCCGGCTCATCCTCGAAGGGGCCAATCAGCTTGCTGTGTAACTTGCGGAAACGTTCTCTGAAACAGTTATCACATCTTCCATTCCATAAAAGGAAGATGATGTATCAAGGATCTTGGACTTGCATACAGCTTCCACATCTTCAACCATAACAACCTTCTGCTGCAACAGATCCCCCAGCTGCTGTCGGCAACGACCACAATGACTCAAATGCTATATCCAACAATAACTTCAATAGGTCCGTATTTCCCTAAATCGCCGCGGGGTCCTCGCCTTGTGGAAGACACTTGAACAAGTATTGGAGGTCATTCAATAAAGTCTGCACAGCATAAGCTGAGTTTGAGTTTGTTTTCAGAACAACATTGGATGCTGCAAAGAGTTGTTTAAGGATCAAGGGTGGTCTCCACTTTCTTGTGATAAGGATCAGGCGAGAATGTTTCTTCTGAGGGGTGAGAGGAGGATGACGCCAGGTTGGACAAAACTGAGTAGACCTTTCAGAATCTGCAGAAAGCCAACACCAAAATTCTCCAAACAATACCCTTTCCCCCAAAAACTTAGAAAATGTAATCACCATGTTTTAAAAACAAATAAAAAGGAAGAGAATCAGCAGACTGTGGTGGAGATTGTGCATAAAAACCCCCAATGTGTCTGGTGCTGAAGGTTCAACTCCCAAAACCTCCCAAATATAGAGCAGCATCTAATGGAAATGAGCCCTGCACACATCTGCCCACAGGGCCGGTCTACCTATCATCCTTATTAGAAGAGTCCACCGGATGTTATTTTTGTTGCAGACTCATTGAGAGGAGAGGTGACCGCTTCCTGCATCAATCTATATAGGGTGTATCCCTTGACCACGGCCTTGCGCGCCGCTAACCCCACTGCCTCCGCCACATAGCTCCTTTGTAAACTCCTGTGCTCCTAGGCCTTGTGACTGCTGGTTCGTTCCCTCTCAGGGTAGGGAGGTTTATATTTAATTACTTAAGTTAATTCTCAGAGTGTGGTCACGCCCTGTTGGAGGCGAAATCTGTGAGGGGATACAGCGGGGTCTGGCTTACCTCCCCACCAACATGGGCAAGGTGGATAGAACACAGCTCAAGCTGCAGTTCGAGCAGCGAAAATCAAGGAATAAAGAGAAGAGCGAAACCCATTCACCGGATGAGCGGAGTGAAATGGACGAAGAGCCGACTGGAGAACTACGCCAAATATTGGCAGCCATGCAAAAGAGCCTGCCCACCATAGATGGGAATCAATCAATTAGGGAATTTAAAGCACGCTACTCCCCCTTGAGGGTCTCAAGGCACTGGGGGTGGAGGGTCCGCAGATCAATCAATCAATCAATCATGGAATTTATATCGTGCACTACTCACCCGGAAGGGTCTCAAGGCGCTTGGGGGAGGGGGTCTGCTACTGCTCGAACAGCCAGGTCTTGAGCTGTTTCCTGAAGGCGAGGTGGTCCTGGGTCAGCCGCAGGTGGACGGGCAGGGAGTTCCATGTCTTGGCCACCACGTAGGAGAAGGATCTTCCTCCGGCGGTGGCTCTCTGGACACGAGGGACGACGGCGAGGGCGAGATTCGCGGATCGTAGCTGGCGGGTGGGCGTGTAGAAGGTCAGGCGGTCGTTGAGGTACCTTGGGCCCAGGTCGTGGAGGGATTTGTGTGCGTGGGTGAGGAGTCTGAACGTGATCCTCTTGTTGACTGGGAGCCAGTGCAGGCCTCTCAGGTGGCTCGAGATGTGGCTGCGTCGTGGGACGTCCAGGATGAGTCGGGCGGAGGCGTTCTGGATACGCTGAAGTCTCTTCTGAAGCTTGGCTGTTGTACCGGCGTAGAGGGTGTTTCCGTAGTCTAGTCTGCTGGTGACGAGGGCCTGGGTGACCGTCTTCCTGGTCTCGGTCGGGATACATCGGAAGATCTTGCGGAGCATGCGGAGGGTGTGGAAGCAAGATGAGGAGACGGCGTTGACTTGTCTGGTCATCGATAGGGAGGAGTCCAGGATGACGCCCAAGTTGCGTGCGTGGTCCGTTGGCTTGGGTGCGGTGCCTAGGGCCGGGGGCCACCAGGAGTCGTCCCATGCGGAGGGCGACGGTCCCAGGATGAGGACTTCCGTCTTGTCCGTGTTCAATTTCAGGCGGCTGATGTTCATCCATTCGGCGACGTCTCTCATCCCTCCGTGTAGGCTGGCTTTGGCGGTGTCGGGGTCTTTGGTGAGTGAGAGAATCAGCTGGGTGTCATCGGCGTAGGAAATGATGTTGAGGTTGTGTTGGCGTGCGATGGCAGCGAGGGGTTTCATGTAGATGTTGAAGAGAGTGGGGCTGAGCGACGATCCTTGCAGGACTCCGCAGATGACTTCGGTTGCCTCAGAGCGGAACGGAGGGAGGCGTACTCTCTGAGTTCTGCCGGAGAGGTGTGAGATGATCCAGTCCAGAGCCTTCCCTTGGATGCCGGTGTCGTTGAGGCGTTGGACTAGGGTGCGGTGGCAGACAGTGTCAAATGCTGCGGAGAGGTCTAGGAGGATGAGTGCCGCTGTTTCACCGTTGTCGAGCAGGGCTCGGATGTCGTCGGTGGCTGCGATGAGGGCGGTCTCGGTGCTGTGGTTGGCTCTGAATCCGGACTGCGATGGGTCGAGGGATCCGTTCGTCTCGAGGAAGGCGGCCAGTTGCTTGTTGACGACCTTCTCGATGACTTTGGCGGGGTAAGGCAGGAGCGAGATGGGGCGGAAGTTCTTGAGGTCGGTCGGGTCCGCTGTTGGTTTCTTCAGCAGGGCGCTGAGCTCGGCATGCTTCCAGCTCTCCGGGAAGGTTGCTGTGTCGAAGGAGGTGTTGATGATGTCTCGGAGGTGGGGTGCGATGGTAGAGGCGGCCTTGTTGAAGACATGGTGGGGGCACGGGTCGGTCGGGGATCCGGAGTGGATGGTGTTCATCATGCGTGTCGTTTCTTCGGGGGTCACCTCGGTCCATGTTTGGAGGATGGCGGCGGGGTGCGTAGGTTCGACCGATGGGTGCGGGGATGGAGCGCCGAAACTGTTGTGGATGTCGGCGATCTTGCGGTGGAAGTACGAGGCGAGGGAGTCGCAGAGGTCCTGCGAGGGAGTGATGTCGTTGTTGCCGGTGCCGGTTGCCAGATCTGTTTAGCCAAAGAGCGAGGTCTTGAGGGTCTTCCTGTAGGTGTTTAGGGAGGGGGCGCATCTGATGTCTGCCAGTAGCTTGTTCCAGTTCTTGGCTGCAATGTGAGAGAAGGATCTTCCACCTGCTCTGGCTTTGTGGATGTGCGGGGTTTTGGCCAGTGCGAGGTTGGAAGATTGGAGGTCTCTTTTGGGTACGTGGAAGTTGATTCTCTCGTTGAGGTATTTGGGTCCGTTGTTGTGTAGGCATTTGTAGGCATGAGTGAGGATTTTGAAAGTGACTCTTTTCTCCACGGGGAGCCAGTGGAGACTTTGTATGTTTTGGCTGATGTGTTTGTGTCGGGGGATGCCGAGGATGAGTCTGGCGGCGGTGTTCTGTATTGTCTTGAGTTTGCAGAGTAGGAACTTGTTGATGCCGGCGTAGAGTGCGTTTCCATAGTCCAGTCTGCTGGTGATGAGTGCGTGGGTGACTGTCTTCCTTGACTCAGGGGGGAGCCACTTGAAGGTCTTGCGGAGGATGCTGTGGGTGTTGAAGCAGCTGGAGGTGACGGTGTTGACCTGTCGGTTCTGGTGAGTGACGAGTCGAGTACGATGCCGAGGTTCTTGGAGTGGTCTGAGGGGGTAGGTGGGCTTCCGAGGGCGGTCAGCCACCAGGTGTTGTCCCATACAGAAGGGATGGTACCGAGGACGAGGACTCCTGTCTTCTCGGCGTTGAGCTTCAGGCAGCTGTTGGTCATCCAGACAGCGATGTCTTGCATTCCTTTCTGGAAGTTCAGTTTGGTAGTGGTGGGGTCTTTTTTGAGGGAGAGGATGAGCAGGGTGGGTCGTCGGCATAGGATACAATGTTGAGGCCGTGTTGCCGGACGATGGCTGCGAGGGGGGCCATTTAGCTGTTGAAGAGGGTGGGGCTCAGTGATGAACCCTGTGGGACTCCGCAGGTGATTTAGGTGGGGTCGGAGAGGAAGGGTGGGAGTCTGATCCTTTGGCTTCTTCCAGTGAGGAATGATCGGATCCAGTCCAGAGCTGTTCCTTGTATGCCTGCGTCATGTCGTCTGCGGAATAGTGCGCGGTGGGAGATGGTGTCGAAGGCCGCTGATAGGTCGAGTAGGATGAGGGCTGCGGAGTGGCCTTGGTCCAGGAGGGTGCGGATGTCATCCGTGGTGGCAAGTAGGGCGGTCTCTGTGCTGTGGTTGCTTCGGAATCTGGATTGGGACGGGTCAAGGACTTCTCTTCAATGAATCGTGTCAGTTTCCTGTTGACTGTTTTCTCTGCAACTTTGGCTGCGAAGGGGAGGAGCGAAAGTTCTTGAGGTTGGTGGGGTTAGCTGTGGGATTCTTGAGCAGGGGTCTGACTTCTGCACACTTCCAGTCCTCTGGGAAGGTGCCTGTTTTGAAGGTGGTGTTTGTAGGAGAGTAGGATCTGCTTCTCATGGTTACCCCCACTTTTTGCTGCTGTAACACTGTTTTTCAACTTTAGTCTGACGGGGGCCCTGCTATTCAGGACCCAAGCCTAGCTGCTTCCTCTCTAAATTGATTCCTAGTACCTTAGGTACACCACAGATTGAAAGAGGCAGGGCGACTGACTCCGGAATCTGGGGATCACGGTTCGATCCCCGGCGGCGGATTAGCCCAGCACCATGTGACTCTGGGCAATAGCTTGCTTAATCTTCCCAATGGCCCCCAGTGCCTAGAGACCCTTACGGGTGATTGTTCGTGCTTTACAAATGTGGATATTATTATTATTTTTGAGTGCCCTTATAAGTCCCTAGTATATGGTATACTATGTACCCAGGGCATAGGTACCCCAGAGGCCCACCAGGCGCTGAAGCATGTATTGTGCCACCTCTGGAAAGCCCTCCAAAATGACACCACAGGTCAGCTACTGCAGCCTGGGTAAGGTGGTGCATGCACCCCTTACTGAGATATAGGTCCACTATATCTCACCTATCACTGCACATAGAAACCTATCAGTCACCCCTATGGCAGGCCTTATCAATCCTGAAGGCAGGGTGCTTGGTTTTGTGTGAGAGGGTGCCCAGGCATGAGCAGAGCCCCTCTGAAGCCTTCGGAATCTCTTCTCCGGGGTTGTCTGTGATGCAGCCTGACCATATACTCTTAAGTGCATTATTAACTTTGGACTGGCTGCACGGAAACATGTCGTGTTTAGTGTCAAACACCTCAGAATCATACCCCCACACCAGTAACTGGTGTGGGAGTATGATCTCACCCTTCTACAGGGAGAGACATGACAGCACCCGTATACCCGGTACCAACTTAAATGAGCCCTGGCATCACAAAATGGATGCTGCAGCCACAGATGCGAGTCTGGCCTCCTGCTGCTGACCGAAACTCCAGCAGGGGAGGCCTGGACAACAGGTTTCCTGTCACAGGGAGGTGTCACCACCTCCTAGACAGGCTTTAGTGTATTGGGGCTTGGTGGGTGCACTCTGAGAGTGCTTTGAAGTCCTGCCATGGGGGCGCATTTGGTGTCCCTGTGCATAGTCCAGCTCAAACCGGTTGAGGGGCTACCAGCCCCTGCTCTGGGGTGAAACTGGACAAAGGAAATGTTTGTAGCCACCCCTCTTTCCAAGCCCTCCGATAGGTTAGTCCCCTGATTTAGTCCAACCCCTTCCTTGGGTATAAAGAAGGAACCTCTGTAACCAGAACTTTAGATATCCCTGGACGAAACTCTGAAACTGAATCCTGGAACTTCGACAATCTGTTCAACACCAGATGACTGAAGAATCTCCCTTGGAGTAAAGGAGTTACTTCCCGGCTTGGCAGGCACCAAAGACGCATCTGTCCGGTCTGCATCTCCGAAGCTCCCGCCAGACGCCGAAGACTTTGCAACACAAGAGGTGGACTTCCAGACTTCCCAGAGGCCGAACCGAGTCCCCAGCAAAGCTGAGACCCATAGCCCTCGTGGGTACCGGGGAACCGGAACCCCTGGACACCGTGCACATTTGCAAGTGCATCAGCTTCTTGACGTCTCCTGAGGCTGTGCATTGGGTTACTTGTAGCCCAGACACCAAGCAGAGAATCCACTGAAGATTGCTGGCCTACCCACTACGAGTGACCCGTGGGCCGCCATTTTCTGATTCCTCTCGAGGTCCCTTCGCAATCCCTGGTCCATCGACTGGTGGGTCCCTGTGAAGGTAACTCTGACTTTCCTTGGGCTTCCCTGGTTGCTCCAGACGTGCCCTCACTCCTTGCTGGTGGAGTCCCTCGGACCTTGCTGGTCCGCACCGAAGTATCTTTCTCCTTTTTGCGTGGGTTGCTGTTGCCAAGGCTTGTTGTGTCTAATCCGGGCACCAATGTTACAGCACTCTACATCCTTCGTGGTACAGCTGGAATCCAGCTCCTGGTTGTCCTTGACGCCTCCTGGTCCTCGTGGCTGAAGTCAAGCTTCACCTTCTTCACCTGAAACACCCTACATCGGTAGGCATTCGTCTATATTGCCCCTGGTCACTGGCAAGTGACCCAGACTCTGTCACCTCTGCTTTCAGGTTCTTCACATCTCCGATCCAGGCTTGGATCTCTTCGGACACTTTGCATCTTTCCGGCAGCAGCACTTCTTCGCCAGCTTCCATTGAAAACGACAAAGCGTCCCGACACCATTTCACACCTATACACCGAGCTTCCCTGGGTGAGGTAACTCGAGTACTCTGGTACTCCCGTGGGTGTGGACCCTAGAACTGTCTAAGTCCCAAAGGGCTTGGTCCTAGTCCATCTCTAAGTGTCCTTTATCTTTAAAATTCTAAACGCGACTTTCCCCATGGAAGCTAACAGGAGCTCGCGGCTGTGTTCTCACACTGCACACGGCCCCATGAGTCTCCTGTGTCACTACCTTGGGTGGTTCCTTGGGGTTCCAGCGATTCTACAGGCTCTAGGCCTTGTGTCTAGTTAAGTCATGGTTCTTATACCACTTTTTTAGTATATGGTTTGGCTTGCCCCTAGGGTCTAATGTGTATTTCCTGCTACTTTACTGTGTATTTGAAGTGTAACTTATGTGCTTTTGCCTCTAGCCCCATAAAGAGACTAGAGGGGTGTGTTTAGTAATAAATACATATATTTTATAAATATACCTTTTGTGGTCTCCTTTCATTTAATTACTCAAGAGATTATAGACTGGTAAAACAAGCTGTTTTACATTCCTTCAAGACTTAGCCTGAAGGCTGCTCTCTATAGCTACCACTAGGATAGCTTTCAATAAAGGTTGTCTTTAACCTATCATCAATAAGGGGTGGTTTGGACTGTGCAATAACTAGTGGACAGCATATACCAGGCCAACTTCTCACAGTGTTGATGGTGTGTTGTAGTCCGGGTGCGATGGCGGCTGCGGCTCTTTGGTAGATGTGAGGGAGACAGAGGTCGTGGGGGACCACGAGTGGATGCTTTTCATGGTCGAGGCGGTGTCTTAGGCCGTGATCGGTGTCCAGTTGGAGTTGATGAGCTGGCTGGTGTTTCTGGGGGTCGGGGGGCCGTCTGTGGTGCCTGGTGGATGGTCGATGAAGTTATTGTAGAGGTTTTTGATCTTGAGGTGGAAATAGGTTCCAAGCTTGTCGCAGAGGTCTTGGGATGGAGTGATGTCTGTGGCTTCGATGTGTGGGTTGGTGAATTCTTGAATGACACTGAAAAGTTCTTCAGAGTTGGTGGAGTTGGCCGGGATTTTGTTGTGGATGAAGTTCCTCTCGGTGGCTCTGATCTGGTTGTGGTAGTCTGTCTTGGAATCCTTGTAGGTGGTGCGGTTTTCGCTTGTCTTGGTGTTTCTCCGGTTCTTCTCCAGGCGTCTGCAGGTGCGTCTGGCTTCTTGGAGAGCGGTGGTGAACCAGGCGGCTTTCCTGGGGCATTGTCTGTCAGGGTGGCGTAGTGGGACAAGCTTGTCTGTGCAGTTGGAGATCCAGGTGTGGAGTTCTCTGGCTGCGTTGTTTGCGTCGGGTGCCCAGGTGTGGTTGTCTCGGGAGAGGGTAGAGTTAAGTTGCTCGTCGGTAACCTTACTCCAGTTCCTTCGTGGTGGGCGTTGGGCTGGTTTGGGTGCCTTCGGTTTGTTGATGGCGAAGTGTACACCGTGGTGATCGGTCCATGGCAGCTGCGTTGTGTGGCTGAATTGGACGCTGTTTCCTGCCGCGAAGATGGGGTCAAGGGTGTGTCCTGCTCTGTGGGTCGGTGTGTTGATGAGTTGTTAAAGTCCGATGATGGCGAGGTTGTCACGAAAGATAGTGGAGTTGGGGTCGCTGGGGTTGTCAAGGTGGAAGTTCAGGTCTCCAATGAGTACGTAGTTTGTTGAGGCGATGGCGTGGGGTGCAATGAAGTCGGTGAGGGTGGTGGTGAAGGGTGTTCGGGGGTCTGGGGTCTGTAGGTGAGGGTTCCTTGGAGTGTGGCTTTGGGGGTGGTCTGGATCTGGAAGTGCAGGTGTTCGGCGGAGGGGAAGGTTTAGCTGAGGTGGTGAGGTGGGGGGTGCTCTTGTGGGTGATGGTGCGGCCCCCTCCTAGGTGGTTGGGGTGGTCTTTCCTCTGGATCTTGCATCTGTCTGGGATGACGGTGCTGATGTCGGGGGATGTGTTGGTCCAGGTGTCTGTGAAGAAGGCGATGTCGGGCAAGAGAGAGTCGAGTAGGTTCCAGATTTCCATGGTGTGTTTGTGTACGGAGCGTACGTTGGTTGAGGTTGCATTTTACGGTGTCGCCGGTGGTGGCATCGGCGGCGTTGGAGGCCGGGGTGGCGGTGAGGGTCTGGCGGCAGTGGAAGCAGTGGAGGCAGGAGAACTGGCCGTGGGTCGTGTTCAGCGAGGCCTGTTGGCATTCTCTAAGTCTCCCAGGGTTGAGTGCGAAGAGGGTGATGGTGTGGTAGTGATGGGTAGTGGGAGGTCCAGGGTTCCAGGCGCTGGCCGCGGTCGGGTCGTGGACGGGCACAGACGGGCTTGCTTTTGGCGCGCCGGTGGCGTGTCCCCTGCCCGCGTCCGCTGCGCAACCACGCAGCGACCGCCATTAAGTAGGGGAGGTGGGAGGGAGGAGTAGCTGGGAGGCGGGAGCTGGTGAATTCCATGGGGGGAATTCTGGGGGAGGGGAATTCCGGAGGGAAGGACAGCAGGGGCAACAGCGGCAAAAGGCAAAAGGAAAAGGCAGGCACGAGAAAATAAAAACAGTAGTGGACTTAGAGCAAGACACAGATGGGCACAATAACAGTGGCACAACAGGGAAAATATTAAGAAAAAAACGGCTGAGAAAGGTTATGGTGGTTGCAGGCAGTCTGGTCCCAGTTGGAGCGGGCAGCAGCCTTGAACCTCCAAAGGAGGAGGTTGGGGTCTGGAGGCAAGAGATGGCACAGTGGAACTGTGGGAAGAGAGTGGACCTAGACCGAGGGAAGATTGATTCATTGGCCTACCGTATGGATCGCATGTCCGAGAGGCTTGATAAACACGCTGAACGTCTGGATAAGGCTAAGAGGCGAGTAACTGAAATGGAGGAGGCTCAAATGGAGGTAGACTCTGTACAAAAGCAATTCAGCAAGATCCTCTCTATAATACAGGACAAGACTGAAGATCTTGAAGCTAGGTCAAGGAGAAATAATATTAGAATTACTGGCCTTCCAGAATCAACACCCACAGGCAACATGGGGGTATTTATCAAGAAGCTGCTAGTCACACTATTGGGCCGCGATACCTTCTCCTCTATGTTTGTAGATGAGCGAGCACATCGCTCCCTTGGCCCCAGGCCTCCCCGGGTGCACCGCCTCACCCCATCATTGCCAAACTCCTAAACTGCAGAGACAGGGATTCTGCATTATGGCAGGCCAGGGAAATAAAAGATCTACAATATGAGGGTGCATCAATCTCGCTATATCCGGACTTCACCATAAAAGTACAGGAGGCCAGACGGCAGTTTGCCCCTTTAAAGAAGAGGCTGAGAGACAACAACTTGGACTACGTATTGCTTTACCCTGTCAGGCTAAGAGTCATCATGAACGGAAAGCCTGAGATATTCCTAGACCCGAAATCCTTGCAGAAATCCCTCAAAGACTACGTCAAACCAGTTGCAAGAAGTGGAGAAGCGGAGAAATTGTCTGAGACTGCTGAGAGGGATCAGGAGGAACAAGATTAGTAAGTGAAACTGGCGAGAACCCTCTATCGTTTGTGACTAACAGGCGCCAATGGGGAGCGCTTTGGTAAGTACACTATAGAAGAAAACCAGCCCTTGCCCCTGGGAAGTGCAAGGGACATAACCGTTGGTACATTAATGCATGCCTAGGATTATTATGGTCATATTTACCTCGTTTCAATGTCCAACTACGTGACATTGTGGTCAAGCTACAGCCTATAGGGCTGACTAAGTGGGGGAGTGGAGGCACTCAGTCCAGGCGTTGATGTTTTACTTTATATTGATATATGCTGAATGTCTACTATATGCTCAGATGGCGAGACCAGATTCTCACAGAAGTGAAGTACTGCGGTGAAATGGCAACATCCGCCCCTGTGTGCTAACCACTAATTGGCGGTACGCCAGAAATCTCTTGAGTTGGGGGGAGGGTGCTTCGACCGTGATGAGTTGGGGATGACATGGCGAGGGAGGGGGGAGTTTCATTGGTTTGATGTACTGATCACAGTGTACTTAATGCTGGTATATGCACCCCTGGGAAGCCATTTCTGCTATCATAGATATGGTATAGCAAAATAGACAGCACTAGCCCAGGCATAACGATCATAAACTGTCATAGTGCATGGCCAGGGTAGTACAGTGAGATTCCTCACATGGGATTTGAGGGGTCTTAACGACTTCAGAAAAGTGTGAAAAGTATTAGTTTATCTTACCAGACATGGTATAGATGTTGCTCTTTTGCAGGAGACCCGCCTGCCTATGGATAGTAAACTTCTCACTCGCAGACGATTGCACGGCCATTTCCATGTGGCTGGCTTATCCACACATGCAATGGGGGTAAGTACATGGGTTAACCCTAAGTCAGATATCACCATAGAAACTATTGAGTCAGACTTCAGGGGAAGGTATGTTATCTCTAGGTGTAGGGGTTGGGGTATGGACTTGCTCGTTGCAAATATTTATGGTCCAAACTATGACAACCCACAATTTTTTCGAGACCTGCTGGAAAGATTGCGAAGAGACACCTCTCTTCTGCTGCTATGGGGAGGAGACTTCAATTGCACACTAGTCCCAATATTAGATCGGTCAGGTGGCCCACACAGGCGTCTGTCTGCTACAGCCAAGACTATTAAGGATGCCCATTATCACCACTTTTATATGCTTTGGTGGCCGAACCACTGACCTGTGCCCTCAGAGAATACCACGGGCATAGGGGGATCCGGTTCCCGGGATACAACTTGATCGTCTCTGCTTATCCCGATGACACACTCCTGTACATCAGAGACCCTGAGTCAAACCTGTCTCCAGTACTGAGGGAGGTAGTGCGATACGGGGAATTCTACAGTCTTAAGATCAATTGGACAAAATCCACCATCTTCCTTTAACCCCTTCCATGCGTTCGTCGGCCAACAGCCATCGGCTGCGCATGTCCGTTGGCCTACGCGGCCCCACCCACTCCACTAAACTGCCACACCGCGGCGGAATTTCCGCCGCAGTTAACGAGTTAATGATGTCTATGGAGCCCGTTGCATTGGACTTTCCTCTCTCCTGGACTACTGATCCAGTAAGCTACCTGGGAATTCAGGTATATGCACACCCAGAAATTGTTTCACAGAGAACTACGGAAGGGCAATTGCTAGATTGGAAGGGGAGGGTGAGCGCTGGATTCGCTTGCCCTTGTCGCCCCTGGGCCGTATCTCCCTGATGAAAATGGTTATGTTACTCGGATTTTTATTCTTGTTCCTTAATTTACCTATGGTCCTCCCCTCGCATATTTTAAAAATCGTTAAATAGCTATTGGTGAAATTGGTATGGGCTGGTAAACAGCCCAGCACACAGTGGAATGTTCTTACTCTCCCTTATTCCATGGGGGCTTGGGCGCACCAGATTTAGAGCTTTACTATAGAGTAGCGCAATGCTCACATGCTTATCACTGGATACAACAGAGCAATACCCTCCCTCACCTGCATATTGAAAAGGTGGCGGCTGGGCCTGTCCTTCTCCTGAGGCTTCTGTTCAACGCCCCATCCAGGAGAGCGGGCATATTGGACTCAATTAATGCTACAGTGCAAGCCTGGCATAATCTACTGAAGAGACAGGCGAGTGGCATACTGTACTCCCCTCTGACTCCGCTGGAGTGGTCTCAATGGATACCAACTTGCGGGAAAAGGGAGGTTGTTAGAGCGCTGAGGACACTCCAGATAACCAAAATTGATGACTTATTTCTGGATGGTGTGGCCCGTAACTGGGCTGACATTGAAGCAGAAGGCTATATTGCGACACCGTTGGAACTATTTCACTTTTACAGGGTTACTCATGCCGTCCGTGAACTGCTCAGAGAAGATATGGTGGAACCACCCAAGTTTGCCCCGTTATCTTTTAAAATGCGCACTAAGTTCCCCAATAAGATAGTGTCCATCATTTATGGTATAAGAGGTGTGGCGCAGTGGCCAGGGTGCCTGACTCCGGACTACGGGTTTTACGTCTTGATCCACGGCACCGGCGGCAGGTTAGCCCAGCACCATGCGACTCTGGGCAATAGCTCGCTTAATCTTCCCTAGGGCCCGCAGCACCGAGACACCACTTCGGAGGTAGCTGTGTGCTTTACAAATACTGGTATTTCTTATTTCATATAATGCAAGACGAGTGTAAGAGCGTATACAACAAGACGAGGCTGATGTGGCAAAACGACCTAGACATGGTTCTTGACGACGCCACGGCCATGGTGTTATTGTTGTGAATCTACATAGCTCATTTCCCTGAATGGTAGGCACCAACTTATCCAGTTAAAATGTTTTAACAGAATCTATTACACTTCGGCTCATCTGCATAGATACGGCCTTTGTAAATCCACTGAGTGTGAGAGATGCAGAACCAATCCAGCAGGGTTCATGCATCTTGCCTGGGCATGCCCCGACGTAGCTAACTACTGGAGGTTAATATTTTTAAAACTTAGCAACATTATATGATTCCCCCTGCCCCCGGACCCATTGCTGGCCCTACTAGGGCATTATAGACAACTACAGAAGCATGTGCAGTGCCTGGTGGACATGGGCCTGCTTGTAGCAAAGCACAGAATAGCATTGAGATGGGCCAGAGGACCAGCACCCACCATAGCCGAATGGTCTAAAGACATGATCTACTGTAATACGCAATCTGAACTATACACCGAGCTGCCTCCCCCCGAGAGCCGCCCCAAAGGTTTCTGGAGTCTATACCAGAGCTATCTAGCTGGTAGCGAGTCAGAAGCACCAGGGTGAAGAGAACTAGCTCAACACTACACATTTAGTTAGCAACATCTGTTTTGATACTCCCTTGGGAATGGTCACATATTCTCGTTCTGGGTGTTCTCACTGCTTGTAAGCCTTGTTAAGACTGCTGGGGTGATGATATGTATAGAGGCCGGTGACCGGGTTTGCAATGTTTAAGTCGTCTTATAGGATGCTTTGGTATGTGCACCATTTTCAGAATTGACGGCTTATAACGATTAATACGATCTGATAGCCACTATTGTATAGTGTGGATGTAATTATTGTATGTAACAGTTTTTAATTTTTGTTTATTTTCTTTTTTTGAAACAAAATTAATAAAGATAATAATACAAATAAATACAATTCTCAGGGTGTGGGCCTTGAGTTTACTTTAGCTTCAGGGCTTTTGCATTGCCTGTGATCAGATTGGGTTTCTGCAACTCTCAGTAGTTGTGTGCCTTCCGATCTGCTGCTCCCCAACCCCCATCATTTTTACTTGCTGTCGCAGGCTCCCAATGCCACCCTTCTGTCTCCCCGCCAGCCCCTCCCAAGTCCCAGGACTACATAAGGGGGCCGCTGTGCAGCTGCTGGCACGCCAAAGGCAAGTCTGTCTGCACTTGTCTGCACCTGGATCGTGCCCAACACCAGAACCCCTGGCCCTCCTGCCACTACACCGCCTAGGAGATCCTGGCCCTGGACCCCGGACACTGAAACAGCTGCTACACTTTCGCCCCGCGATCAACCAAAGAACCCTTCACCTGCTGCCATTTCCACTTCTACTGCAACACAGAACCGCCAACCTGCACTGGGTCTCGTGCCGGTTCTGCCCAGAAGACAACAAACAGCCCAAAACTGCTTCCATGCATACCTACTCAACACCCAATCCTGCTGCAAACACGATACAGAAATCTCAGGCACCATCACCACTCCCTCCCCTGGCATTGCCTTCATCACCGAAATGTGGCTCCTCAAACCTGACATCACCACCACAACACCCAAAGGCTACAAGATGAGACAGCCAGACCGCACCAACAACCATTGCAGGGGCATCAGCATCATCTTCAAGAAAACCATCCAATACATCACCACCAACAATGACCTTACACCGCTCATGTAACAGCTCAACTTCCAACTAAAAAAATGTAAAATGTAAATTTGATACTTGTATAGCGCACTACTCACCCGCAAGGGTCTCAAGGCGCTTGTACGAATACCGCTGTGGAACCCATCCTGGCTTTCCCTGTGAGGCGTCCACTCCTGGGCACCCCCAAGGTGGAGGCTAGGCATCCTTAGCGTTGTGGGGGCCGTTGTGGAGATTAAGCAAGCTATTGCCCAGAGTTGCAGAGTGGGACTCCATGATTGGAATAGGCACCGAGGCGAGAATTATCAGGTCCGTGGAATTTTTGAGACCAAGACCCACCGAGGCGGGGAATTGAACCCTGGTCCTGGGCTAGACCTCTGCATCAGGGTCTGCCACTCTAATCATTGAGCCACACTTCTCCACTAGAGACTAGAGACTGACGCCAAGACCACGATCAAAGGCACCCTCGTATGTAGAACCCCTGGACCCCGACCAGCTTTCTGCTATGCCATCTCCAACCTCATTGCTCCCCTGACCATCAACTCCTAGCACTACATCTCACTCGGTGACCTCAACTTCCACATCGACAACCCAAACAACGCCAACTCCATCTCCCTCCTGGAGAACCTGAACAACATATGCCTCGCCCAAAATAGCAAGGAATTCTCAACCTGGCAGCCATAGAGAACACCATCCACTCCTCCCTAAAAATCGGACACCCCCTCGGATTACTTTCACAGCAACCTCGCCACCATCTTCAACAACTTCAACCCCCAACCCACTGTTCCCAACCCCGATCGGCTCAACTAACCAGTGCACACCAGTCGAATAATCACCACCTGGGCTTCGCTCGCCACTCAGACCACCCGGCAATCATGCCATCCATCCACTCTGGGACACCCACCGACCCCTGCCACCACTATCTCTTCAACCTAGGAACCTACCCAATAAACACTGAATTCACCATCATCATCAGTACCCCCTCCGCAGTCTTCCCAGACAGAAGGAAACACGCAAGGGTCAGATCCCCAGGAACCGGACATGAAACGACAAGCCAATGCAGTTGCCTTTTGCTGCTCCCACACCTTCTGCACGCTCCGCAGAATCTTCAGTTGGATTCCACTGAACACCAGAAAGACTGTCACCAGCCACCTCGACTACAGCAATTCTCTCTACGCCGGCATCTTCAAGCAGCTCCTCAGAAGACTGCAGACCATAAAGAATGCTGCAGCCAGATTCCTCCTTGACCTCCCCAAAGGTGCCCACATCAGCCCCCCCCCCCCCAGGAACCTCCACTGGCTCCCCATCTGGAAGAGATGCCAGTTCAAGATCTTCACGCACGCCTACAGAGCTCTATATGATTAAGGACCGGCCTATATCAACCATCGATGAACTTCCATCCACCCAAGACACCAGCGCTCCTCCCGTCTAGCCTGTAGGCACCCCGCATCTGACGCAGCCACAGCAGGGGTCACTCCTTCTCCTCCAATGCCCCAAGACCTGGAATGACCTACCCCTTCATCTTCAAGCAGAACCCTCCCTGGCGGACTTCAAAGAGAAGCTTAAGACCTGGCTATTCCACTGAGGCGATGCACCCTCAGCGCCCAGATACCTCTAGGGGTGACAGTGCTGTACTATACAAATGCTGATTGATTGATAGGGTGTGAGACTCTCTTTGAGTGAGATGTCTGTCGAGGAGGCGGAGCCTCATAAGGTACTGACTGAGAAGGGGGCGTGGGCTTTGAGGTAATGTATTTACAATGCAGCTTTTAAATACTTGTGAAACCCACTGTGTGGCACTCTGTTGTGAATGAAACTCTCCAATTCAGGACGTAAATGAAGTTTTACACACAGGCCGCAGCACCAGATTCCACTGCACAGTGCAAGGGGTTTTGTTCTTAGCCACACTCACACGTCGCTGCTCAGTTTTCTCCTCTAACAGATGTCAGAGGCCGCACAGCAGCATGGGATGTGTGGTCCTTATTTTCTTCTCTGCTCTTTGCAGCGCTGAGAAGACCACACTAAACCCGAGGAGGCGCATTAGTGCATAGTTGTGTCTCTCCTGCTACACAGTCATGGCACGGGCAATGAACGCGCACCATGGCCACGCTGGAGACTTCCTTGGGCAGTGAGGAGGTGTCCTAGGGACTTGTTGGACTAGAGGGGCTCAAAAGTTGTATTGATGGTGTCTCCTTGTTGGAATGTGTTTGCCTTCAAGCACCCAGCCTTCCTTGGGCTGGGAGGTGGTACCTGGGTGCCAGCGATGCCCCTCTCCGAGCTCTTCTCAGTAAACACTTGGGAGCTCGTCTTCCAGGAGCTCGCCTTGCAGTGTGTGCTCCAGCATTTCATCAGCTCACAAGATGTTGCAATGGTGTAGGGAGGTTATACCATCTTTGGGTCACAGCTTATTTCCGTAGGTGGTGCAGAGAATGAGAAGCGATCAGTGTCGGATGAGGAGGTCTCGCCCACAAGTTGTGGCTTCATCAGCGGCCTCACCCACCCTGACAAGATGGTACTACCAGTGCAAACTCAACCTCAGGACGCAAGAACTCTTGATAAAAGATGCACCGTATAAAAGGTGGGATCCAGATCATTGTTGTAATACCTTGAAGTGAACCCACAGGAAATACGTTCCTTGGAGGGTACCTCAGGTATGTTTAAAAAAGGTTCAAGAATGGATGACTATTGGGGGTAATAACACATTCATCCGTCAGAATACCAACATGTTTCAGCCCGTACATGTGCCAATAAAAGATCAAGGGCTTTCATCAGGGCCAAAGGAATCTCTGCTCCTAGTGATATACATTTTTTGATAACAAATTTATTTATTTAAGTGATCGGTCTGTTAAAAACAAAAATCATTACACCAATGACTTTTAAATAGTACTACTGCATACTTATATAAACACGTAAAATCGTTAGTAAAATGCTTACACGGTTGGTCTACAACATACTTCTATACATCAATTATTTAAAATTTCGTTTAAAATGTAGATCTAGGAGTTCTTGTCTTTGTAACAGTCTATTGCGATCTACACGGAGTTTCAGTCAATTTCCTTTAAATACACATTTAAAAGTTTCACCCCCCTACATACTAGAGGGATTGAGGCCCCGTCAAGCCAGGTGATTACGGCTTCTCTGCACGTTCGTATGTTCATACTATTCAGTAGAGCTTTTATTAGTGACTTCCGTTCTTTTAGTAACTTCGGGCATACACTATACTCTTCTACTAGTGCTTTTGGAAACATACAGGTGAGGGTAAGGGAATCTCTTATCTCCACGATAGAGTATGCTAAATGTTAGCTGAGGGTTCCTATTGGCCCCTGGTCTAGGCAGAGGGAGGCACCCTCTGTAGTCACACAGTCCTCAAGAGGCCTACCGGCATATTCACCTGCACAGCCCTCCATCCGCTGTAAATTAGAAATCAAGGGTGTGTGTTAGTATCTTTCCTTTGTATTTCGCTTGCAGCATTTGCATATTTCAGGTGTTTTCCAATGTCAATCTTCTATAATCTGTGGGATGTGTGAACAGGTGACTGCTAAGGATGTATTTGAAACCTCATTTAAAGTCCCATGTGTCTACATTATCCGCTGCATTTTTTGAAAACAGATATTGAAAGTAGTTCTTTCGTTGCAATGGACCCTTTAACCATATTGTATTGTAGGTAAATTACATGTTGCAAAAGGAAAATGTTACTTATCAGGTAAGCATCTGAGCATGCAATGGATTCACATTATTTGCATGCTCCTGCCATCTAGTGTTGGATGGGATGTTTGCAACTTGTTTTTCTTTGAAGAAGTTTACAAGTCAGGAGGTACCTCAATCCACAATGCGCATTGGGGCCCCACCTTCACTAAGAATGTTGGTTAAGCAAGATACTCCCTAGACCCAGGGCTTTAAGTGGGCCGGGTCTCACCGGTGCTGAGCACCGGCAGTTTTTTTAAGGGGACCTTGAAACGGGTCTCTTTCGGGCTCTGTTTTGTGCCCTGGCACAGGCGGTCTGTTTTTTTTTCCTGACTGCAGTGACAGCAGGCACATCAATACGCGTGTGGTGAGCGTTGTAGAGGAAGGGAAATCCCTTAAAGAGTCATTTTCTCTCCGGACTTCCCTTCTCTTTTTGAAACTCAGGAGCAGCAACATTGCTGTGGTGTCACCAGAGCTTTAAGTGGACATTTTTTCAATATTATATACAAGCCATAGTTGCTCCTTATTTATCTTATGCAACTAACAACCATTGACAAAGCCAATATTCCTGACTTGTAGGTATGATGTGACTTGTTGTATCATATATCTGGACGCAATGACAGGAACAGCAAAATACAAGTTGGGCGACACACTGTGCTAAACACAGATTTTTAGCCAATGTGTTTTTAAGCCACCCCCTTAATTACATTGACCACGCCCCTTAGGGCGACCCCCAGTTTTTTCATCCCACTTAAAGCCCTGCCTAGACCTAAGACTTTAACTTATTAAACAATTTGTGCAATACATTCTCTGTTATTTCTTTACACATCAGATAAGAATCGAACTGTCTGTGGGTATTAGAAATTCTTGAGAGTTCATGAAAACCTAGGTTGCACAGGAGTACGTGCTCCGGAAACTGAAGGCACCAACTGTACTTAAATAACATGAGAAGCACAGGTGAGATCTGACATGGTGCAGCACTCTGGGTGTCATGTTAAGAGGGGGGCTAACTTCTGTGTTTACTAAGGGTTACTTGACGTAGATACTTAGGTACCTAATAACCAGTATTAGGGTAATTAATATGTACACAGACACATGCATGGAATCAGTTAATAAATAAATATGAGTCTCATGCATAGAGGGTTTTAACCTTTGCAAACCGTCTGATTCGGTAAATCAGAGGGGTTGCAAACGCTAACACCCTTTTTAAATGTACAAAACTGCAGGAAAGTGCCTCCCCACTTTTTACCTGGTATCTGGTACAACTTTGACTGAAAGTATACTGGGTTCCTGCTAACCACATACCCTGTACCAGTGGTTTTTCCGTAAAGTGTATGATGGTTCCACGATTGCCATCTCTTTAGGATCCTTGTAAGTTCCTAGTAAGTGGTACCTCTGGCACCCAAGGCCTTGGAACTAAAGAGGGTCCCTAAGGGCTGCAGCACGAATTGTGCCACCCTAAGGGGCCCCTCACCAAGCACATACACACTGCCTCTGCAGCCTGCGTGTCTTGGTGCAGACAAAACCGAAGAGTCGCCATGGCTCACATCCCTGTGTGCCATGCCAGCCAAGCACTGTATGTGGTATAGGTAAGCCACCCCTGCGGCAGGCCTTACAGCATAAGGCAGAGTGCGCTATACCTATATGAGGGCATATCTGCGGGAGTGGATGTCTCCCGCTGATGTCTAATTTCACCCTTAGACATTACAAGTTCATAAGGAAACATGGACTGGATACACGTCATTATGAGTTCCCCAGCTACATGATGGCTTCACTGTACCCCAAGGTGTTTGGTACCAAACACCTCGTCTTTATAAACCCACATGGATGCCAGTGTTGGATTTATTAAGATATGCATCCAGAAGGCAATTTAGAGGTACGCCCTGAAAATCTACCACCTACTAGTGTGTTCACTGACTAGTCTCGACCAGCCAGCCACCATGACAGGTTTCTGACTTCCTGAGATGAGATCCTTTGCTCTCGAAGGTCGGGACCAAAGCCTGCTCTGGGTGGAGGTGTCCACACCTCCTCCAAGTTAGATGGGCATTCCAAAACGGGAAGCTTCAAAGGCCCTTCCGCCTTTGTTATGCGACCCTGAGCTTCTCCATATAGTTGAGGTACCCACCCCCCTGTCCTCATCCCACTTTTGGCAGCAAGGCACACAGGAAAAATAGTAAGATTAGGAGGTGTGCCTACATTCAACCAGCAGCACCTCTGTGGTGGGCCAGCTGATGTGGACCCCACTTTTCAGATACCTCCATCTTGTTTTGGATGGAATTAGCATTCTAGGGTCAGGGTTATGACCACTCTCAACAGGATGTGGTCAAATAGAGGGTGTAGACAATCTAAGGGTAGGGTAGAAGAATGACGAAGAAGAGCTACTGCCTGGCGAGAACTGCAGCAGAACTGTGGACTTTGGTGCAACACTCTGCTGTCCTCAGCCCTCCCTCGACAATCGTGACAGAGTGACTCATCCTGCGAGCTGGAGAACTGAAGTACTGGGTTTTTCAGAACCAACCCAGCGGTGCCAGGGGACACACCCAAAGACTTCGAGTTCTTCCTGTTTCAGACCACAGAAACACAGAGTCTTCTAGGTGAAGTCAAAGATCGTATTTATTGGCTGCAGACCAATCACAGGTATCCGAGAAGTACAACACGATGTATGTTCTCAGGAGACTGCTCCCAACCAAAAACCAGTCTTTTCTTATATACAAAATATTACGCTCTGGGCAACACCGCCCCTGTTTTACAAGTGGTTGTTCACATATTTTCGCTTCAAAGGAACAGCAAAGTCATGATGATAATCCCACATTTCAGCTCGGTCAGCCCACAATTATTTACCCAGCGAGGCTCAGAACCTTCATCAGATTTCAGCGGACCCCAATAAACGGGCACCTCCTCCTCGTAAAGAAAGCCATAAAGTAGGAAACAGAGTTAGGTGTGAAAGAGATTAGTCAGAGTTCGTGTGGGAAGAACGACTTTATGGTGTGTCAAACCCTAATGCTAATCCCATTTGGCCGCTGTAAGAACAACCGGCCAGACGAGACTGATCTCAGGCAGTGGAGTCAGTTTGCACAGGTCACAAAGAAGTCACAGAAGGTGTACGTGTCCTTCAGGCCTAGGCATGGCCTTAGTGCGCAGCCTATGTGAGGGCAACCACAAAATGGCTACCGTTATTAAATGGAACCCGAGGATACAATATGTAGTATCGTATACACAGTGAATTCATCGGTGAAACATGACGAAAACACTCGTACATACCACATTTGTCATTTGCGGTTCGTTGATACCAAAATCGGCATGGTGGGGCCATGCCTCCAATGTGGTTCCGAAATTTACAGTACCACAGACCCTCCTTTTGCCCTTACATAGGCAATAACTATACTCATATTAATCTGAGTCCAGGTCTATATTCATAAGGCCATGGAGATGTTGCTGTAGCATCATCCTATTGCTCAGCTCGTCTCTTGATACAGGTTTCCCTACACATGATGTAACACAGAGGCTACACATTACAGGAGCACACTGTACACATAGACAGAACTGGAAAAGAATGGCTAAGATCATCCCAGTGGCTATTAGAGTCTTCCATCCCCAGGCTGATATCAGTCCCCAGAACCACCCCATCATCGACCAGTCTCCTTTATCCACGTGAATGGATTCGGAAATCTTATGCAGTTTGGAGATGGCTTGATAGACTGTCGGAGCGTTATCTGGTATGAAAATACAGCAGCTTGATTGGATGACCTTACATACTCCACCACGGTCTGCAAGTATTACATCTAGAACCATACGGTTCTGCAACGTCATGAGGCGATCCGCCTGAAGCTCAGCTGTCAAGTTACCAAGGGCACCAGCCGTTACATTAACAGTGGATTCAACTAGACGAGTCAGTTGTCTCAGGTTCCTGCTATTGACCATTGGTCCCCAAAACGGCAGGAAACCCAAGAAAAAGTCTCCCGCTTCCTGACCGGCAGTATCCTCTTTACTAACAACGCTTCTCACAACTCTAGTCTTGTGATAATCAGAGGCAGCAGTAAATGTCGGCGGCAGTAAATTTGCGACATAGCATGTGCCCGAGAAATCCGGGGGCAACCATGTATATGCTCCGTCATTGCAAACAAAGTATGTACCCTTGGCAGCCAAGAACGCCGGGGAAAACTGTGATGGAAAAGTGTACGTTTCAGTACAGTCACTCCTCCCTAGTTGAGCTCTTGGATTCTGACCATTGCCTTGTAAACAGAACCGACCTATGTGGGGTACGACCCAAATTGGGGATGAACTCTTACGCTGTTTCTCACCCAGACTAATGCTATACCCCGTCGCGTTCCAACCTACATAAGCCCGCAACTCATCCTTGGGAATAGATGAATATGCATCGATATCTCTGCTCATATCAGCAACTCCTTTCATCAAGGCCTTATTGTTCGTGCTAGGTCTAGTGGAACGCGGTAGTCGCGGGGAGTAGGTTTCAAGCGCAAAAAGAAACATAGTCTCGAATGCCCATGATGACCCATTATAGCTAAACGGCAGCACTAGATATGGGATACCCTTATTAATGGTATGCGGCATCAAACCACACACCCAGCAATTTGTTGTATTCATAACTAGTTGATGTTGGTGCAGAAGTTGAATAAACAAATTATTTACGAACTCAGAACGTCTAGCTTGTTCGTGTTCAGGCAGAGGGTGGAAAGAGTGTGAGGAAACAGTAGGAGGAGATATGGGCTGTATAGTGGGTGCAAACGGCACTTGAAAAGACAATAATACATAACCTACAGAAAACATCATCATGCTAAATAGGACAAACAGACACAATATTACAAAACGTTTGCTATTCATTATATTACATATTCTGCTCTTAAAATTCATTTCCTCAGCGGGTCTCTTCTTCTTGAAAAACTCCATCCTCTAACCGTGCTGTTCGCGGCGGATGAGTGTCTTCTGCTAAGGAGTACACTTGTCAGTCCAGGGAACGCCCTAGACCAACCAGAACCGTTGACCTAACGTCTCCGGCTTGTACCCCAAAGTCTTGGCACCGCGACCCTACAGCTGAACCCGGATGGTGGTTCGAAAAAGCAAAAATAAGAAAGTCTTTCAGATGGAAGAGAGAGCTGCACTACTAAGAAAAATATCAAAAAGGAATTTTTATTTGTCCATAGTTCTCGGCCTCAAATTGTAGCGGCTTCTTGTAGGCACTGTCTGGTCTTGAAACAAGAGCTCAGGCTCTGTGGTGTCCAATCGGTTTGATGGCGGCACAGCTTCCTGCAGAATGTCGTCGTTCTCTTGTTCTGAAATTGCTCCTTTTACACGTACATCGCTAAATGGCACGAAACGGGGCACAGTGTCAGTCTCAGAATCAGCGATACCCTCCTGGGCCCACCGGTCATACGGCAGAGGCAAAGGAATTCTTTTACAATGTACGCCGTGAATCCAGTTCTTTTTCCCTTTCACTCGAACAGCTGATCTTGTCGAAAGGAGGACGAGATGGGGGCCGGTCCAACGGGGCTCATCATTTTTCGTCCTTTGGAAATTTCTGACCAGCACCCACGATCCAGGACTGATAGGATGTCCTGGAGCTTCAGAGGCATGAGGCAGAGTATCGTGGACCTGTTGGTGTAAGACACGCAATTTAGCCGTCAATTCATACAGATAATCAAGCAGTACTGGATGTTCGATCTCACTGAATTTTGCCGGCCTTGGCACTCCCCATATATTGGCCGGGCGGCCAAACACAATCTCATACGGACTAAGTCCCACTCGTGAATGCACAGTCATTCTTGTCGATAGGAGTGCTAAGGGTAGCGCGTCAGGCCATTTAAGCCCAGAACTCACTTGGATCTTGGCTAATTTGAGCTTCAATGTGCCATTATAGCACTCTACTAGTCCAGCTGATTGGGGGTGATTTGCAGCGTGAAATTTCTGCTTAATGCCTAGTCCTTCGCATACATTCTTCATCACTCGTCCCACAAATTCACTCCCATTATCACTCCAGACCATTCTCGGCATTCCAAACCTAGGGAAGAATTCCTTGACAAGGGCTTTAGCTGTGGATAAGGCAGTATTGTCTTTTAGGGGATATGCTTCTATCCACCTTGAGAAAGCGCAGACAACAACAAGTACATATTTCAGATTGTTGCACCTTTCCATGTGGATGAAATCTAGCTGCAAAACCTCAAACGGATACGTTGGAGGCGCAAAATGCCCAGCTGGAGTTGGGGTTCCCCTACCAGGATTGTATTTCAAACATACCATGCAATTTTTCGACCACATTCTCCGCACACTTGGGGATTCCAGCATTCTGCCATACTGGAGCTAACAACTTACAAATCCCTTTCTCACTGATATGTGCCATTCCATGTGCCATTGTAACCACTGGAAGCACATATGCATCAGGTAACAACCATCGCCGGTGTTCTGACAAATCAATCCAACAACCATTCTCATCCAACTTACCCTTACTTTCTTCCCACATGCTCAATTCTTTCTCTGTGGCTTCAGCTTGAAGGGACTTCACACTCTCTATCGTGTCTTCACACATTCCAACATCACCAACCCATCTTGCAGGGCCTGCGACATACATTCGATTCGTCACGTCTTTTGCTGTTTCTTTCGCGATTTCGTCAGCAAATGCATTACCACGACCAACATCATCAATAATCTTCTTGCGTGCACTGCATTTCACAATCGCGACTTGTAACGGTAAGGTCAGTGATTCAAGGAGATCATTCACCAACTGACCATTCTGAATCTTAGTTCCATGCGACGTCAGGAACCCACGTTCTTTCCACAAGCGCCCAAAACTGTGGGCCACGCCAAAGACATACTGACTGTCAGTATATATGTTCACTTTCATTCCTTTCGACAACACGCATGCTCTTGTAAGTGCAATTAATCCTGCTGCTTGAGCCGAGTTATGTGGTATACGTGCAGTTTCAACAATCGTGTGCAAAGTCGTGATAGCATATGCAGCAGTCGTATCACCATTCGGAAGCTTGAAGCACGAACCATCCACCCATAGGGAACCATCACACTCAACCAGGGGAGTATCTTTAAGATCCACTCTCCCTTTTGTTTCTTCTTCTGTTCTGAACAGACAATCATGCTGTTCAATCTCATCTGTGTCTGCTGAAATCGGTAATAATGTAGCTGGATTCAACGTATTGCACCTCTTTATGTGCACATGACTCGCTAGCAGTGTCAACTCGTACCCTGACAATCGAGCACTAGTTAAGTGCTGTGTTTTGGTTCTGTTTAACAATGTGTCCACCGCATGTGGAACCATTACGATCAACGTGTTATTCATTACTAACCCAGCAGACTGTCGAATAGACACAGCTGCTGCCGCTGTAGCTCTCAAGCAACTTGGCAATGCCTTAGCTACCGGATCCAAAATCGACGAAAAATACGCGCACGGACGCTGTCTGTCTCCAAAAGACTGTGTCAGCACTGACAACGCGCAACCTTCTTTCTCGTGGACATACAATGTAAACGGTTTACTGTAGTCAGGGGTACCCAACACAGGAGCCGAACATAAAGCCTTACGTAATTCCGAAAAACTTTTCTGACACTCTTCAGACCATGGGACGGGATTCAGTGTATCTTTGCATGTTAGTGCTATCAAAGGTTTTGCCAGCAAAGAAAAACTCGGGATCCACTCCCTACAGTATGAAGTAATACCCAAGAAAGCACGCACTTCTCTCTGTGTTCTTGGCACGCTCAGTTGTGCAATGGCCTGAATTCTCTCTGGGGTCAGTTTCCTTCCCTCCTTCGATAAGAGATGACCTAAGTAGGTCACCTCCTGTCGACAATATTGCAGTTTTGAGAGAGACACTTTGTGATCAAAGGCAGACAAATGCCGCAACAATGACAATGTAGCTTCTTTACAAATCTCTTCAGTATCCGCGGCGATTAGTAAATCGTCAACATACTGGATAAGGGTAGCACCACTAGGTAAAACAATTGCATCAAGCTGCGCTTTTAAAGCCTGACTGTATATAGATGGACTTTCACAGTAGCCCTGTGGAGCGCGTTTAAAGCGGAAGCTGCGACCTCCTAAACTAAAACCAAAAATATCCCTGCTTTCCTCTGCAATCGGGATGCTAAAGAAAGCATTCTTTAAATCAATCACTGAGAACCAAGCAGCGGAAGCTGGGATCATAGTTAACAAGGCAGTTATATCAGGGACAACTGGAAACTGTGGCACAACTATCTTATTGACCTCTCTGAGATCGATCACAAACCTGTAAACAGGTGGCTGAGAAGGGTCAGTACGTTTTAAAACAGGCAGAACCGGACTATTGCAAACGTTGCCTCTTGTCTCTTCGATTACATCCTTTTCAATCAAGTCATAGATGATCGCTAACAGCGCTTTCTCACCTTTATTAGAGATCTTGTACTGGGGAATGCGTGGCAATTTAACATTGGCTTTCAGAGTGACCACATATGGCAGTATTTCCAAGAGACCCACATCGTTAGGACCAGTAGCCCAAAGGACATCCGGAAGAGACGACAATTCAGCTGGCAGTTTATTCTTCGACAAATACATTGGAGAAATCACTTCCCTACCCAGTGTAAGTTGTACTCCCGAGGGGGAACAATATAATGTCGCATGTAATCTCTTTAACAAATCCAATCCTAACAGATTTTCGCCACATCCTGTCGTTAGGATAAGGGGCGCTTTCAGCTCACAAGGTCCAACAGAAAGGGACATAGGACTAGAGATCGGATTTCTAACCGGGGCGCCAGCAAAACCTACTGAAACATTCATTTCGCCAGACAAAGGTGCGCCAGGGAGTTTTGAGTGCATAATTGAACTTTTTGCAGCACCAGTATCCAACAAAAAGGGCTCTGACACACCCGCTGTAGTCACCTTAACATACGGTCCACTCTGATCCACTGGCACTGAAACAACTCCCTCTCTTTGTCTACGGCTGTCCTAGTAATCATTACCTTCCGTATTTCCATCTTCTGCGTAATAATCATTATTATAGTACTGGGCTGTCCCACCAGTTACATTGGCCTGCTGATCAAAACTGTTCATCGTATTTTGAGGCGGAAGAGGACGCGCATTCTGGGGAACATTCCCACGCCCCCTACCTCTAGGAGCCTGCTGACCACCTCTACCTCTCGCGCCATAAGCATTATTCGTGCGCTGTAACAATATAGGACAACTATACTTAAAGTGACCTTCTTGTTTGCAAAACGAACACTGATTGGGACCCACGGGAACACGCGGTTGGGAATACCCGAACCTTTGCGAGTTACTCTGAAACTGTTGGGGTTGTTGATAGTTACTCTGACCTTGTCTATAGTTATTCTGAACTCCACATGGCGGGTAAGCCTGCTGTAAAAGAACCTTTGTCTTTAACTCTTTTGTTTTCTTGTCTGCTCTATCCTTCTCATCTTTATCCCTATTTTCGTAATACTGTGCAGTGGCCAGTATTTGCGCTGATGAGGAAACAGCCCAGGAACTCTCTGAATCCTTTAATTTCTTACACAACTCGGGAAGCAAATTATGCACAAATTTATCAACAAATAACCGTTGACCACCTTCCGTACTCATGTCTTGACCACTGTGGTCGATAAATGTTTCTTCAAACCTGGTGAAGAAATCAGACACTGTTTCGTCTTTCTTTTGTTTGCATGCCGATAATTTATCCCAATTCACACGCATCGCCGGCATTAACGTCTTCAAGTAGGTAATAATTCTACCAGGGAGTTCTGCTACTAAGGGCTCAGGTTTTGCACCACCAACTTGTGCAGTGTCTGTAGCAATGATATTAGCCCATGTGCCACCTAGTTCTGCAACATGATCCGTATTACGAATCAACTCCCACAAAGGCTGCGGAACAACATTCCCGAACAACATATCTATGTCAGCGAGGTTCATGACACACGATTATGCAGTTTGTGATAACTCCTTATAATACCCTGCAGGGTTTTTACGGGGGTCAGGCAAGGTCTGCTTAAGGGCTAAAACTTCCGATCGCTTCCAAGGCACATGTACCCAAACACGTTGAAAATGAGCTGGCATAGCAACAATACCGTGAGCGGCATCAGCCGCAACGACGTCCTTCCATACCGGAGGGACTTCTCTCATCGGGTATTGTTTAACCTTTTCCTCAGGGGAGCCACGTTCAAACAGCGACTGAGAAGGACCCTCGATCCTGAAAGACAATAATATCGCAACTGCTTTCTCAACATTGGGATCCACAATCGTACCCTTGTCAAATTCAAATCGCACACGGCACAACTCTTGCGGATTCGCTTCCAAACCATTATCCTCCAATTCCTCACAAAGGAAAACACACATCTTTTCAAAAACGTATCTCTGTTTCGGTGCTTCCCATTGATGAAAAACATTTACAACAGACCTTACACCATATCTTGAAGGATAAACAATCCATTTATGTGCCATGTGGTCTAATACTTCTTTCTCTTCAGAACCAGGCAGCTGACTACGCAGCTGCTTACGTTGTGAACCAGGGGTCGTACTAGATAACCCGAAGAGGGGCGATAAAAAACTAGTGACCGCACTAGCCATTCGTTGTCGTGTAGAGGGTGAAGTTGAGGCAAGAACAGGGGGAAAGACAGAGGGGAGTAAAACGGGTGCAGATACAGGTACAGGGGTCGTATCAGGAAGAGCGCCGAGGGAGGCAGCTGATGTACTAGGTAAAGTCGCAGGAAGCGCAGAAGAGATAGGTAGCGAAACCGGCGGACCTTGAGAGGGGTGCGCTGTAGGCATAGGTGCCGGCTGAGGAGGAGCTGGCGGCTGCGGGAAAGCTTGCGGGAAATTAACTAGAGGCTGTACATTTAAAGGTTGCGGAGGCGCTGTAGCACTCTGCGCATACGGGGGTGGCGAACTCAGCAAATGTGACATTAGGGGATCTTTCTCCTTTTCTTTTGACGCATCTTGCTGAAGGGGTGGCAAAACTGGGTAACATTTATCAATCACTAATTCACGTTGCCTACGTAACTGCTCATTTGTTTGTTCTTCTTCATTATCCTTAAACTGCAAGGCTGCTTGCATTATCGACATACCTTTCTCTCTTTTATTTTTCTTTGCTAATTTAATTTCTTTCTGTTTGGCTTCCTTTCGCCATAGGCGGAAAGAATCAAACATCGCCGGCCGGGCTTTCTTTTTAAATAATTTAACTTCTAAGTTATCTAGGATTTCTGTGTCGAAACTACCATTTTGGGGCCATTTTAAAACACCATCCTTTCTGGTGTATCGGATCCATACTTCATTATACGCAATGGGGCCCACGCCGTGTTTCACATAAAGCTCATACGTTGGAGTTCCAATTGGAGGAACCGGACACGAATCCTCTAATCGGGAGTTCCTATTACAACCCAAACAAAACAAATTTTCAAATATTCTAGAACCAGGCATCTTCGCTCACTAGTCTAGTTTCAAACTTCAAAGGATTATCGAGTACGATAGTCTCGTGAATACACGAGTGCTTCGGTTTTGGCACTTGCAAGTTCCAAATCAAAGCGATCCCGAAGGGATACCAAACTAAGAACCAAACTAAGAACTGGGAGACGCTCCACTTATACTTAACTGAGGTATCGATGACGTCACCAGAAGACTCGTTTAATCGTTTCGCTCTACCAAATCATCAAGGGTCCAAAACAGGGCGATAGTCAGGGCAGCAGTCCTTCGTAGCCGTCGGGACGCGGAGAACCTCGCAGTAAAGACTTTCGGACCACGTCGACATGCAGGGGTCGATGAAGTGGCGGCCTTCCTCTAGAATTTTCACACGAAGCTCCTCACGAACCTCTGGCTTGGACCGGTACCGCTGAAATCGCCCCATGTTGGGCGCCAACTGAAGTACTGGGTTTTTCAGAACCAACCCAGCGGTGCCAGGGGACACACCCAAAGACTTCGAGTTCTTCCTGTTTCAGACCACAGAAACACAGAGTCTTCTAGGTGAAGTCAAAGATCGTATTTATTGGCTGCAGACCAATCACAGGTATCCGAGAAGTACAACACGATGTATGTTCTCAGGAGACTGCCCCAAACCAAAAACCAGTCTTTTCTTATATACAAATGTGAGGGACCCTTTTCCCCGAACCCTAAACCCTCCCGTGTACCACCCGGATTACCTCCTTTTCGGAGTTCTCCCTTCCCGGACACGCCAAACGATATGATCTCCAAAGAGTCCGTGACAACGACGACCCCGCCCCTCTCTCTCTTACAGGGTCCAATCCGATGTGACGACAGACCGGAAGGATTCGACCGGTACCCCGGAAGTCCCTCCCCCTCCCCGGTGGACGACCACAGAAAAGACGGAATTGAGAAGAACGAAGGAGTCGGAAGATCGTGGCAGGAACTCTCGACTGGCGATACGGAGGAAGGAGAAGACGGAAGTGGAGACCTCGAGGAATGGTCGGAAGACTGGTGGAGTCCTCCGGAGGTAGCTGAAGAGCGGCCGTAACTCAAAGGAGAGTTACGGCGGAGCGTGTGAGTACCTTCCCCCATATTCTAGCTCGCTAGGTACGCTGTGTAAAACCATAGAAGCCTCCTTGTATATAGACTCCCTCACTTCTACAGTCACGTCCAACCCCCTTGTAAATACTATACAGCACTGTTTACACTATAAGTCCTATTTCTCACAAACCCATTCCGAGCACCCTCAGTCTTGTCCTTTTTCCTCCTCGACCCATTTCTTTCCCCCCCCCTCACGGTCCGTTTCCTCTTCATCACATTGTGGGTCTCGGGGACGGTATCTTCCGCAGAATCCCTGCAGGACTGACGGCTCCTCTGTTTGTTTTTCTTTCGGTCCTCCGAGGAACACCTACCCCGGTCTACCACCGCCGAAGAGTGCCAAGAGCGGGAAGCGTACCAGAAACCCCGACAACGACGACCGAGACGAGAACCATCACCCCGTTACCCGTGACTCTCAACCCTATACTGGAACTTGTGTATATTAAAGAAACGCACTATAGCCCACTATATCTGGCCTCCTCGTCTGTTATTCCAGCCCGCCACATCCCCACGATCACAACAAAATATTACGCTCTGGGCAACACCACCCCTATTTTACAAGTGGTTGTTCACATATTTTCGCTTCAAAGGAACAGCAAAGTCATGATGATAATCCCACATTTCAGCTCGGTCAGCCCACAATTATTTACCCAGCGAGGCTCAGAACCTTCATCAGATTTCAGCGGACCCCAATAAACGGGCCCCTCCTCCTCGTAAAGAAAGCCATAAAGTAGGAAACAGAGTCAGGTGTGAAAGAGATTAATCAGAGTTCGTGTGGGAAGAACGACTTTATGGTGTGTCAAACCCTAATGCTAATTCCATTTGGTCGCTGTAAGAACAACCAGCCGGACGAGACTGATCTCGGGCAGTGGAGTCAGTTTGCACAGGTCACAAAGAAGTCACAGAAGGTGTACGTGTCCTTTAGGCCTAGGCATGGCCTTAGTGCGCAGCCTATGTGAGGGCAACCACAAAATGGCTACCGTTATTAAATGGAACCCGAGGATACAATATGTAGTATCGTATACACGGTGAATTCATCGGTGAAACATGACGAAAACATTCGTACATACCACATTTGTCATTTGCGGTTCGTTGATACCAAAATCGGCATGGTGGGGCCATGCCTCCAATGTGGTTCCGAAATTTACAGTACCACAGAACTACAAAAGCATTGGGTAGCCTGGCAGCACTTCAAAACAACTGACAGATTACCTTGGAGTCAAGGAGCTAATCTCCTGCTGTCTGCAGACATAGACAAGCAAAGTCCAGTCCATCGTCTTGCAGCTCTCCGGCCCGACCAAAACAGCAGATGACCAGGAAAAGGTACTCATATTCTGGAAGGTCAGACCTGTCTCCCCATCAAGTGTAAAGGCACCAAGACCAACCGGAGCTGTAAGCACCAACCCCCGGGGTAGCGAACGCCCTGCACCAAACAACAATAGTGAGAGTCAAGTCCGGAATCTCACTGCACCAGGACCAAGCAGCTGTCGGGGGACATCAGCATCACTGAGACCAACTTTTAGAGTGGCCCAGATGCTTTGATTTTGCCTTTGCCAGCTGTTTGTCCCTAACCGCGAGGTGCATCATTGCACCCCCAGCCCGCCGACCTAACCACTCTGCAACTGAGATGCCCGGCCAAGGTACTGACGAATCGTCTGTGCCCCCTTGCTCCAAGACCCCTTATGACCTAAGCCCCTGTTTGGGAGCCCTCAAACTTGTCCATAAGTCACCCTGTGCAGCCTGTTTTTGGATGACCCCCCTTCACCATAATGCTACAGTTACCAGCCTTACTGGGACCCTGCTCCCAGTAGAACCCAGGTGGTTCCCAGAAAACTACTGGTAGCCACTACAACTCCAAACACTGAAGGTGAATCGCTGAAACTGACTAAAACTACCTTTATGCATCTTTGACTTTTAACTCCCATAGGATTGCATTGTGCGTAAAACACACAGGTTTGAACGTTTGACTTACCTGTGAATATTGCTATGGAAAACTGTACTTACCTTTGAACGAAGTTCTTGGTTTTAAAACATATATAAAAGAAGTATTATTTTTGCAATTTGGTCTCGGATTTATTCTTGAGTGTGTGTCTCATTTATTGCCTCTGTGAATAAAACAAATCCTTAGAACTACCCTCTGATATACTTAAGTGCTCACCCACACTACCACAAAAGAGAGTGTTAGTATTATCTACTGTTGCCTCTGTAAACTAATCTGGGACCCACTGGACTCTCTGCGCAATGTACTTCCTTTTAGTGCACTATATAGAGAGGCAGCGTCCTACAGAAACCAACTTAACAATTCAAAAAAGGTTTTTCGAACCATAAAATGGGTTTAGGAATCACAAAGAATCACAATTTGGAAGGGGTGTTATGAGGGTTGATTCATTATAGTTTTGCATCAAAGTTTTGCGACCAGAATGCAAAAGCAAATATTTAAATATTTTACCACCAACTCAAAGGAGGTGGTAAGCCATTCGTAAACCCATTCCCAAGAAACTCCTTCCCCTTTGTGAATGTTGATAAACGTTTTTAAGCACTGGTCCATGGGACCACTGACTCCTTTTGAAAAAGTTTATTTGAAACCTTTCATTTTTTTTTTTAAACGCATCTCTTATATTTTTTAAGGAAAACTGCATGCTTTGAAAAAAGTTTGCTTTATTTAAGTGCAGTCACAGACATGGTACTGTGCTAAGGCCAGCAGGCCACCTCCCCTGAGATGGAGGCCACTCGTAGGACATAAGTTGGTTAGCAAAATACCAATGTATTGGGTAGACGGCGGTGCGCAAATTGCGACCATTTTTACGAAATCCACTCTATATAAGAAGCAGCAACTTGTGAATCATTAGAAGTTGCAATTTCTTATTTGGAATCTTTGTATATGGACGGTTCCTAGGACATTATATCAACCTTATATCAAATAAAGAAGAAATGTACCTGTAGAACTGTAATTAAAGGAGAGGAGATAAGAAGTATGGAAGGGACAGATTTATCTAGGTGGCTGCCTTAAAGTGATAAGGTTGTAAGCGAGCCCAGAGGAAGGGGCTGCGCCACGTTACACCTGTTGGCTTCATGTCAGATACTTGACTAGGTAACTGCTATGGTGCTAAGTCAGAAAATCAGTTGACAAACTTGAAACTGTTCCTCAATCAAAAATATTTTTAATAGTTGGTATTTTCAAATAAGACTGAAAGAACTTTTGAAAAACTTTAGGGTTGAGATTTAATTTATCAATCGAAAAAACCACTCAAATAATACAGGAGGATTTAATAAAGCGGGTGGACTAAAAAGAGGGGTATATACACTTGAGCAGAAATTAACATAATTCATGATGTACTCATTTTTGAGCTAGTAGGATGTTGCTCCATAAATTGGTTTTGAATTGTGAAGTGTGGATTTCAGATAGCATATTAAGAAAAACAAAAACCAAAATAAAATGTGTATGTCTAAAATGTGATATCATTGTTTCAATGGAAGTGCTCGCCAAATGTAGATTTACTCAATGACCATAGAGTGGACATAACTGTAGATTTACTAAATGACCGTAGAGAGCGCACCAAGACATAACTGTACATTTACTAAATGGCCATAGAGAGCGAATCAGGATATAACTGTAGATTCACTCAATGACCAAAGAGAATGGACCAGGACATTACTGTAAATTTACTCAATGGTCATAGAGCGGGGACCAGGACATAACTTTAGATTTACGAAATGGCAATAGGGCAGAGGCCAGGACATAACTGTAGATTTACTCAATGATCATAAAGAGCAGATCAGGATATAACTGTAGATGTACTCAATGACCATAGAGAGCGGACCACGACATAACTGTAGATTTACTAAATGACCATAGAGAGCGAATCAGGACATAACTGTAGATTTACTCAATGGTCATAGAGCAGGCACCAGGACATAACTGTAGATTTATTCAATGACCATAGAGAGTGGACCAGGATATAACTGTAGATTTACTCAATGACCATAGAGAGCAGACCAGGACATAACTGTAGATTTACTCAATGACCATAGACAGTGGACCAGGACATAACTGTAGATTTACTCAACGACCATAGAGAGCACACCAGGATAAACTGTAGATTTACTCAATGACCATAGAGAGCGGACCAGGATAAACTGTAGATTTGCTCAATGACCATAGAGTGGACCAGGGCATAACTGTAGATTTACTAAATGACCGTAGAGAGCGCACCAGGACATAAATGTAGATTTACTCAATGACCATAGAGAGGGGACCAGGATAAACTGTAGATTTGCTCAATGACCGTAGAGAGTGCTCCAGGACATAACTGTAGATTTACTAAATGATCGTAGAGAGCACACCAAGACATAACTGTAGATTTGATCAATGACCATAGAGAGCGGATCAGGACATAACTGTAGATTTACTAAATGACCATAGAGAGCGAATCAGGATATAACTTTAGATTCACTCAATGACCAAAGAGAATGTACCAGGCCATAACTGTAGATTTACTCAATGGTCATAGAGCAGGCACCAGGACATAACTTTAGATTTACTAAATGGCAATAGGGCGGGGGCCAGGACATAACTGTAGATTTACTCAATGGTCATAAAGAGCAGACCAGGATATAACTGTAGATATACTCAATGACCATAGAGAGCGGACCAGGACATAACTGTAGATTTACTCAATGACCATAGAGAGCGGACCAGGATATAACTATAGATTTACTCAATGACCATAGAGAGCGGACCCCGACATATCTGTATATTTACTCAATGATCATAAAGAGCAGACCAGGATATAACTGTAGATTTACTCAATGACCATAGAGAGCGGACCAGGATAAAGTGTAGATTTACTCAATGACCATAGAGTGGACCAGGACATAACTGTAGATTTACTAAATGACCATAGAGAGCGGACCAGGACATAACTGTAGATTTACTCAATGACCATAGACCGGGGACAAGGACATAACTGTAGATTTACTCAATGACCATAGACAGCGGACCAGTACATAACTGTAGATTTACTCAATAGCCATAGAGAGCGGACCAGGAAATAATTGTAGATTTACTCAATGACCATAGAGAGCGGACCAGGACATAACTGTAGATTTACTCAATGACCATAGAGAGCGAACCAGGACATACCTGTAGATTTACTCAATGGTCATAGAGCAGGCACCAGGACATAACTGTAGATTTACTCAATGACCATAGAGAGTGGACCAGGATATAACTGTAGATTTACTCAATGACCATAGAGAGCAGACCAGGACATAACTGTAGATTTACTCAATGACCATAGACAGTGGACCAGGACATAACAGTAGATTTACTCAACGACCATAGAGAGCACACCAGGATAAACTGTAGATTTACTCAATGACCATAGAGAGCGGACCAGGATAAACTGTAGATTTACTCAATGACCATAGAGTGGACCAGGGCATAACTGTAGATTTACTAAATGACCGTAGAGAGCGCACCAGGACATAACTGTAGATTTACTCAATGACCATAGAGAGGGGACCAGGATAAACTGTAGATTTGCTCAATGACCGTAGAGAGTGCTCCAGGACATAACTGTAGATTTACTAAATGATCGTAGAGAGCACACCAAGACATAACTGTAGATTTGATCAATGACCATAGAGAGCGTATCAGGACATAACTGTAGATATACTAAATGACCATAGAGAGCGAATCAGGATATAACTGTAGATTCACTCAATGGCCAAAGAGAATGGACCAGGACATAACTGTTGATTTACTCAATGGTCATAGAGCAGGCACCAGGACATAACTTTAGATTTACTAAATGGCAATAGGGCGGGGGCCAGGACATAACTGTAGATTTACTCAATGATAATAAAGAGCACACCAGGATATAACTGTAGATATACTCAATGACCATAGAGAGCGGACCAGGACATAACTGTAGATTTACTCAATGACCATAGAGAGCGGACCAGGATATAACTATAGATTTACTCAATAACCATAGAGAGTGGACCCCGACATATCTGTATATTTACTCAATGATCATAAAGAGCAGACCAGGATATAACTGTAGATTTACTCAATGACCATCAAGAGCAGACCAGGACATAACTGTAGATTTACTCAATGACCATTGTGAGAAGACCAGGACATAACTATAGATTTACTAAATGACCATAGAGAGTGGACCAGGGCACAACTGTAGATTTATTAAATGACCATAGAGTGCGGACCAGGACATAACTGTAGATTTACTCACAGAGCATAGTGAGCGGACCAAGACATAACTATAGATTTACTAAATGACCATAGAGAACGGATCAGGACATAACTGTAGATTTATTAAATGACCATAGAGAGCGACCAGGCCATAACGATAGATTTACTCAATGACCATAGAGATTGGACCAGGACATAACTGTAAATTTACTCAATGACCATTGAGAGCGGATCAGGACATAGCTGTAGATTTACTCAACGACCATAGAAAGCAGCCAGGATATAACTGAAGATCTACTCAATGACCATCGAGAGCGGACCAGGATATAGCTGTAGATTTACTCAATGACCATAGAGAGCGGACCAGGACATAACTGTAGATTTACTCAATGACCATAGAGTGGACCAGGACATAACTGTAGATTTACTCAATGACCATTGAGAGCGAACCAGGACATAACTGTAGATTTACTCAATTACCATAGAGAGTGGACCAGGACATAACTGTAGATTTACTCAATGACCATAGAGAGCGGACCAGGACATAACTGTAGATTTACTCAATGACCATAGAGAGCGGACAAGGATATAATTGTAGATTTACTCAATGACCATAAAGAGCGGATCAGGATATAACTGTAATGTAATGTAATGTAAAATAAATTTCTATAGCGCACTAAAACCCTACGGGTATCTTGGCGCTGGGAGAATACCTTGTTGTTACAAGCATGCTTGATCAGTCACCCTCAAAAGAAAAACAGGAAGTTGGTTAGAGAGAGAGCGGGAGAACCAGACGAGATCAGAAGATTGATCAGTGACATTACATCTGTGTATTATTTCTCCCTCGGGAATAACCATTTCTTCAGTTTTTTCCTAAATTGCATTACATTCTCACTGTGCCTGATGTTGGATGGAAGCTCATTCCACAGTCGTGAGGCCGCTGAGCTAAAAGCTCTTCCTCCTGTCCTAGCTCTTTTAAATCTTGGGATGTTGACCAGATTTGCTGTTGACGAGCGGAGGTTTCTTATAGGAGTATACCATGTAAATTTTCTCTGCATTGCCTTAAAAACAATGCAGAGAGACTTAAAATAAATCCTCTGCTTTATCGGTAGCCAATGAAGGTCTCTTAGAGCTAGGGATGCAGAAGATCTGCGCTACCGATTTAAGGCCAGCTTTGCCGCTATTATTTGGATTCTCTGCAACTTCAGTATCATGGGGTTAGGGGCGCCAAGACACAGCGAGTTGCAATAGTCCAGTCTGCTCAGATAACACTCCTCACCGCTTGTATTCTGGCAGAGACTGGAGAATCTTACGTAGAGCTCTAATCAAGGAGAAACAAGTGCCAACTGTTTTGTTAACTTGTGCATCCAATTGGAGATTGTTATCCATCAGCACCCCCAGATTGCGTACTGTTTTAGTTGGAGTTAACACAATATCCGTAGGGGTAAGCCGGAAATCAACAGGAAGGGGATGGGCTATTTTTCTTGGGGTGCAGAAGACAACTTCTGTGTTAAATTGGAGAAAGTTATTTCTAAGCCAGTTTGTAGTGCTTTCCATGCACTGATGAAATATATCCATGGAAATTGTTTTATCTCCTTCCAGCGAGAACATAAACTGTGTATCGTCAGCGTAGTTGACCAGTTCAACTCGAAAGGATTTAATTATGGGAATGAGTGGGCGCAGGTAGATGTTGAATAAAATCAGACTGATAGCAGAGCCCTGCGGGACCCCGTGAGGGATAGCAGTCTTTAATGATGTAAAAGGTTGGATGCTCACTGCCTGCGTCCTGTCCACCAAATAGGACTCAAGCCATTTTAATGCTTGACCTTTAACTCCAATATTTCTGAGTCTTTCTAACAGGATACTATGGTTCACCGTGCCAAATGCTGCTGACATATCCAGCAGCACTGTAGATTTAATCAATGACCATAGAGAGCCAACCAGGACATAACTGCAGATTTACTCAATGACCAGAGAGAACAGACCTACTCAATCTCCGGAGGGACTAGATGATGAAATAACTATAGCTCTAATGGGGCCATGGAAGTCAGACCAGGACACAGCTGTAGATTCTCTAAATGACCATAGAGAGTGGACTGAGACAAAACTGTAGATTTACTGAATGACCATAGAGAGTGGACCAGGACATAACTGCAGATTTACTCAAGGACCATAGAGAGCAGACCCACTCAATTTTCGAAGGGACTAGATCATGGAATAACTGTTGTTCTAATGGGGCCGTGGAAGTCTGGCCAGGACACGGCTGTAGTTCTGCTCCTAGGCAACAGCAAATAGGTCATGATAGAGCTGTAATTTTACAATCTGGCTATAAAGGGCAGATAGTGGCATAAATAGAGGTTTACCCAATGACCAGACCATAGTGGGTAAACCGTATAATGGTTGTAGTTCTACCAAATAACCAAGGAGGGGAGACAATTCCTAGACTTAGTTCTTTCTACTCTATAATAACAGAGGACTGACCATGTCAATACTGACTACAGAGAGCACATAGTGGCCAGCCTGTAATTCTATTCTTAGGAACAGAGGGCAGCAAAGACCAAATATAGTTATAGGTCTCCGGTCTATAGTAGCAGGCAGACTCCTTGGCCCTCGAGGGAACACAATGACATAGAGTACTTATTTATTTATTTATTTGTTTATACAGTTTTATACAGCGCGAACGTGACCCAATGGTATCAGAGCGCTTCACAGTTATATGAGGTATACAGTTTAGAGTATAACAGGTATAGCAGCAGTAATATATATATGATTCCGGTACATGTCTTTCTTAACAGTTTCAACAGTAACAAGTTTAGGATCTGTTTAGTTTACAAAAGGTATAACAGTAGTATTATACATATGGTAAGGATGTGTGCCTTTCGTATGTTTTACATCAATACTCCAAGATCCATTAATTGTTTTACTGTACAGTCAAAGAAGTCTTCGCAGCTAACTGGTGATTTTATCTTTACATTCGTTGTTGATCTGTAGCGGTAACACCTACATCAGTGTGAGAAGTTGGCCTGGCATATGCTGGTCACTAGTTATAGTGGCCACCTTGCACCAGTCCAATTCGACTCTTATGGTAGATAGGTTTAAGACAACCTTTTAAAGAAAGCTATCCTAGTGGTAGCTGTGGAGAGCAGCCTTCAGGCTAAGTCTCTGAGGAATGTAAAGCAGCTTGTTTTACCTTATAATCTCTTGAATTACCAAATGAAAAGGACACCACACAGGTATATATATCAAATATATATGTATGTATTTCTAGACACACTCTACTAATCTCTTTATGAGATTAGAAGCCAGGTAAACATTCAAATGTCAACAGTTCTCAATAAATTAGGCACAAAAGGGCTGGAGCCCTAGGGGCGTACCAGACCATATACTAAAAAAATGGTTTAACAAAGTCGACTTGCAAAATGACAAAGCCTAGGGCCTTGGGAATCGCTGGGGCTTTAGTACTGCAGTGTTAGAAGGTAAGTAACAAGCCCACGGGAGACACGTGCAGTGTCTAAATACAGCCGCGGGTTTCCTATAGGTTACAATGGAGCAAGTCGCGGTTTGTATTTTAAAGTTTTAGGGCACTTCGAAGAAGTCAACAAGCAAGCCACTTACAGGGTAAGTATTTCAAGGGCCAACACACACTTGGGCACCGGAGTGCACGACTTACCTCACCCAGGGAAGCCGGGTGCATAGGTGTCTTTTGGTGTCGGGTCACGATGCTGTTTTCAATGGAGACCAATGAAGACTTGCTGCTTGAGACGACTGAAGAGGTGTCCGCTGGAATCCGAAGGTGGATTGAAGATGAAGAGGACCTGAAAATTGAAGGGACAGTGTTCAAAGTCACTTGCCAGTGACCGGTGGCCAGCAAGATGGATGACCACCGATGTCGCGTCGATTCAGGTCGTCGATGGTGTTTTGTTTCTTTGCTCACGAGGTCCAGGAGGGATCGACGATAACCAGCAGCTGGATTCCGAGTGCACCACAATGTCTGCAGCTGATGACGGTGTGGGCAACCGGATTGGAGCCAACAAGCCTTGGCAACTGCAAGTCTTGTGTGGACAGAAGATAGTTGGTGATGGAGACCAGCAAGGTCTGATGGACTTACCTAGCAAAGGTACATGAGGGCAGGCCCGGAGCAACCAGAAGAGCCCTTTGAATTGTTGAAAAAGTCTTCGGGGGACCCACTAGCTAATGGGCAATTGATTGCAAAGACGCCGCCACAGGAAAAGTTTCACAGGAGCCCACGGTCACTCGGGACGGGTAGGCCGCTGATATTTGGAACACGACCTGCTGAGGACTTGGGCAACAAATGGTCCAAAGCACAAGTTCGTAGAACGTTGTTTAGGGTTTGCACTCGAAATCAGTGCACGGTTCCCAGGTATTGCAGTTCCTCATCACTCGTGGGGTCCAGATGCCACAGCTTCACTGGGGACTCAAAATGGCCATCGAGAGGTCAGGAAATCCACTTCTGGGGCTGCAGGGACTTCGGACTCCGGCAGGAGCGGTGAAGTTTGCAACCATTGATTGAGGTTATTGGTGCCTGCCAAGCAGGGGAGTCACTCCTTGACTCCATGGGAGATTCTTCAGTCTTCCAGAGATAGTGGAACGTCGAAGGGCAGGATTATTCTTAGTAGAGCATCGTCCAGGGTAATCTGAATTGCATTGGCAATGCTTGTGATAGAGATCTGGGTATCCAGAATATTCCCACTACCACGGATAGAGTAATCCACAGTTACACGCACATACATTCATCATACGCTAGGGCCCATTTCACTATCATACGCTCAAATACTCTACCAGCAATAAACCTGTGGAAGGAAATCTCCTAATCACCCAGCATCTATATCGAGGTCGATAAGACCTGGTTTTTGTGACTGTCCTTAACACAATCTATACAACATATACAGCAATGATCAAAAATATAAACCCAATAATTGACAAGAAAGAATATCCAACACCATGTTTAAAATTATATTGCTTTATCTAAAATTAGTCAAAGATAATTAATCAGAGTAAATCATTTTCTCATAGTTACCTATTCTAACTAAGTGTCAGAACGGGTCAGGACAAGTCTCTCGGTAAAAGTCTCTCAAGACGAAGTCCCTTCAGCATCGATCCTCAGCAACGCAGATTCAGTACGCGGCAAAGGCAAATGGCAAGTGGCAAGAATGGCATGAATGGCCAAAAAACCTCTCTAGGCTAACAATTTTTATAGTATATTAGACAATAGAAAGATACATTAGGAACATGTAAAAAGATTGTAATGTCCGCCGGACCTGCTGAGCAGAGCGAGAAGGAAAGGATGTAACATCGCTACATTTGAAAATCTCCGCTCCGGAAAAGTTCACAAAATATAAAACCACGGAACAGGAACCAAGAAATAAAATGTATCTGGTTTGTACTACTTCTCCTCGGCAATCGAGCCACAGTTCATAAGTTTTCTCTAAGGCTCCTTTGTTTCCCAAGGCTGCCAAGGACACTCTCATTTTACTTGGAGATCCCCCAACACTGCTGCTGTCCTCATGGAAAAGTTTTTCAAACAGGCAATTAAGGACCATGGTCAATTAGCTTCAGGACCATTTCCAGCAGGGGTCTCCCTCGTCACAGTTTTCACATGTTCACTCGAGGCCAGGCTTACAAAATCAGCCATCTTGGACTAGGCCACCATAGGCCACAATAGACCATCTCAATTAAAAGAAACAAGAACAACGTTACTACAGCATAATGATTAAACAGTGTTAACCCCACTAATACCCATATGTGTATGTATTTATCTAGCTCTTGCAACATAGAAAAGCATTAATTCGAAAAGCGTTTTGTGCTCAAAAATAAACAGCACACAGCAACGTTTAAACATGAAATCACACACATTATTTTTTAAACAGCACGTTTATGCTCACCCTCGTGTAACTCTCTCTTATGTTAGGACAAACGGATTGATTAATATAAACACACTTGCACAAGACAAGTAATTAATTGTTAACTATTAATAAATTAATAAAACGAATAGACATGCCAGAGCTTCAAAAGCCCCTGAATTTTCAAACTGAAAACTCCGCTCCAGCAATCCCCCCTTTGGTGATTTTATCACCAAATAAACCCAAAAAAAAAATTAGTGAAAATTTAGTCCCATTTTAGGAGAAATCGGAAATGTCTTTTCCCCTTACACAACATTACACACCAGTCACTCTTTCATCATCTCTCTTTGTCTCTAAATAAACACTCTCCCTCAATTCCTCCAATTCAATTTCTTGCGGTTCTCTTTTCAACCTCTTGTTTTTCTTTTCTTTATCCAATTTCTTTTTCCCTCCCCTGTTTTTACAACACACACACACTAATCTCAGTATCAATAAAGCAACCATTATACAAGTCAAAGGAAACAATATTCTACCTATAATAGTACTACCTATTTTTGCAATAAAATCTTTAACAGCTATCATCTTATTAGCTATTTTGGTCCACAAACTCTCAGCTTCAAGTGGTACTAATTCTTCATGCAAATCAGTAATATTTTTGATATAGACCTTCAGGTCTTTACTTTCGTCTGGAATGTAAGTACAACAATGTTGAACTTTCAGCATTCCACAGACTCCACCCTCCTTGGCCAATAGAATATCAAGGGCAAGTCGATTTTGCATAGACATGGCACGTACGGCACTTAATTCCGTATTCACCAAAAGAAACCCTCCTGCGGTATTTGTCGATAAGCGATCAACCACTGTGGACAGTTTCCGAATTCCATAAGCATTTAAAGAAATTCCCACTGCTGGAATCAAAACCCCAAAAATATCACCCACAATTTCAGACCAAGTTTCCCTCTTAAAACGCATTAGTAAGTTAATATGTTCTACATCTCTTATCTTATCTATATGAAAAATCTTCGGAAAAACTAGGCCCACATAACACGTGCCATACCAATGGTCAGGCAACTTGTAATAAGCCTTGTTCCCACAAACATAGTACACTCCTGGAAAAATTGTATCCTCTCCACCTCTGAAACCCCAACCTGTTGCAATGAAGTATGTATCATGGCACTCACTAGTTCCAACAAAATATGTATCATATTGGGATTTCCTTCTTGTAATGCAAAGTTTACCCTTCTGCGGTGCATCTAGAGCTAAAGTTGGACTAGCCCCATTTCTCAACTCTTTTCCCATCTCAATGTCCCAAATTGTCTCACTCACTTTATATTTCCCTGCTTTCTCATGCATGTTCAACCTCCTTTCTTCTACCATATCCAGGAAAGCTTTCTCCTCTCCTTTCAAACTACAAGTTAAATTATTCTTAAAAATGTACTCTAATGTTAGTCCCTTTTCTTCAATAAAAATCTCACCAAAAGTGTTAGATTCTTTAGCTGGATTCAGCTCTTTGTTCATTGGCAAGTGCCCAAAAATACTATCTCTGTTAGACATTTTATAATCTACTTTCCCTAACAAATAAAAAACACTACTTAAAATACTACAAGAAATACCATATGTAGCTGGTAAATGGTGATAAGTAACACCCTCTGAAACGGATGCAGGTAATTGCATACAAACGTAGCAATCCCTCACTTCCATTGTTTTCACATATTCATATAACAATTTTGAAAAAACATTACTAGAAAAATTATTAATTAACCTATCCTTGTGTATGTAAGTATTACTCATTCTAATTGGAACTATTCTTTGTGAATTCTTCTCTATATTCGTCATATTTTCTGTATACATCTCAAATTCAACTTTAAAAGTAACTAACAAAATTAAAACACCCCATAGAAGCATTAATAATCCAGTACAGCAGCAGCACATTCTACACCACCTTTTAAAGAAAGCACATCTATTTCTATTATCCTCTATGTTAGCCATTTTACTGCTTTAGTTTAGCCTCTACTACTCCACTACTGTTGAAACTCTTCAATTCCTCAGCAAATCTTCAGCTTTTGGTTTTCGAAATGATCTTTTCGTTCACTTAATCCAAGTGAATCCTCCTTTATTCAGTTTGGATACTTGTCATTCTTCACTTCAATTTCTTCAACATCAAATTGTATTAGATCTCCAATATCACAATCCCCAGTATCTGACTCTTCTCCAATGTCAGTCAAGAGTACTTTCAGGATTTCACCAGTATCTTCCTCAACCACTTCTCTCAAGACCACTTCCGGATTATCTCGAGTCACTGTTTCTTCTTTTCCTTCTTCAGACAGTGTTACATAAGACCATTCCGATGATCTGTACTTTTGGTTGGGTCTTCTTACTCTTTTTATTTCTACTGGTTCTTTTGATTTCTTTGATTCTTCTCCTTCAGCTTTTGAACTTTGACTCGATACTTCATTCACTTGTTCAGCTTTCGATGTATTTGCTCTTATTATTCTGTATCTCAGCCTCTTAACTCTGTTGTTAGGCCATCGATCTCCTTTTACAGCCTTTTTCGGCCTTATTTCTTTATCACTCCTTTCTCCAATCCAAGTTCTCTTTCTCAGAACTCGACCTTCTGTTTGTTCATTCTCATCATCCAATTCTGTCTCAAGTGCCTTCTGTTTTCGTTTTATAGCAGTTTTCTTTTTCTCCACAGACTTTTTCACCACTATTTGAGACTTCCCTACTTCTGTCCCTCCTCGGGTCTCCGACACGCAATCTTCTTGCTGTCTACTTGTCCCTTCACCTAGCTCCTCATGAATGTTCCCTACACCTCCTCGGGGGTCTTCCGCAATCTGTCCCTCTCTATCTTCTTCTGACCCTGCTTCTTCAAGTATAATCTCAAGTGGTTCTTCAATCTCCTCCTCTTCTGATTCAGGAGTAATCTCTGTGTGATTTCTTTTTTCTTTTCTTTTTCCTTCACTGCTGTTTGAAACTTCAGGCTCTCTTACAGAATCCGATCTCTTCTCTGATACTCGCAGTGGTTCATTCGAAGCTCTTCCTACTTCTTTCCCCACTGATTCTGTATCTTCATCATCACTGGAATCTGACTCTTCAAAATACTCTTTACCAGTCCCTTCTTTTGGGTTTGGAACTCTCAGAGTATGACTTGCATGTACCCAGTGCTTCACTCCAGCACACTTTACTGCAGTCGTCGTAGTCAGAATAACTTGTCTCGGTCTTCCCCACTTTGAAATCAAGCAATTTCTTCTTCTGTGAACTTTAATCCTCACCCAGTCTCCTGGACTCAGATCATGGGCTTGCTTCTTCTCAAGTGTGGTAGCTTCTTCTCCAACCTGGTGAAACACAGAATGAACTGCGTCAGCCAGGCCTTTACAGTAGTCCAAAATCATGTCATCAGTTATTGTCACCAATTTATTGACAGGCACGAATGCATGGCGCATTGCACGTCCCATGATTATCTCGTGCGGACTCAAACCAGTAGTTCTATCTGGAGTAGATCTCATAGTCATCAGAACTAGAGGTAAAACGTCTGGCCATTTCATACCAGTGGCTAAGCACATTTTTCCAATTCTATTCTTGATTGTGCCATTAATCTGCTCAACCACACCAGAAGCCTCTGGTCGGTATGCACAATGTAGCTTCTGCTGTATTTTCAATGCTTCACAAATCAAACCCATAAGCTCATTTTGAAAGTGTCTACCTCTATCAGACTCAACTGTTACTGGAAACCCGTACCTAGGAATCAACTCCCTTAACAGTAACTTTGCCACTGTTAATCCATCATTTCTTCTAGTCGGGTAAGCTTCCACCCACCTTGAAAACAAACAGACTACCACTAGAACATACCTCAGTCTGTTTACTTGTGGCATTTCGATGAAATCAACCTGCATTCTTGTAAAAGGACCTCCTTCTCTGCCTATTGTCCCTAGACTCACCACTGTCTTTTTCCCAGTGTTAAATTGCTGACAAACTAAACACCTTTGACAGATGCTTTCTGCAATTGTCCTGAACTTTGCATTGTACCAGGTCTGCTTGAACGACCTAACCATCGCATCCCTCCCCAGATGTCCCTGGCCATGATACATCCTTGCCATTGACGACAAGATAGAGTTGGGCATTACTGGTCTGCCATCTCTGTAGACCCAAACATGGTCTGTTTCGTATCATGGCCAGGGACATCTGGGGAGGGATGCGATGGTTAGGTCGTTCAAGCAGACCTGGTGCAATGCAAAGTTCAGGACAATTGCAGAAAGCATCTGTCAAAGGTGTTTAGTTTGTCAGCAATTTAACACTGGGAAAAAGACAGTGGTGAGTCTAGGGACAATAGGCAGAGAAGGAGGTCCTTTTACAAGAATGCAGGTTGATTTCATCGAAATGCCACAAGTAAACAGACTGAGGTATGTTCTAGTGGTAGTCTGTTTGTTTTCAAGGTGGGTGGAAGCTTACCCGACTAGAAGAAATGATGGATTAAGATAGGGGAGGGACTAGCTCTATGACCACTCCTCTAGGAGGGTCAGGATAGTGGGTGGTTACACCCACTTCCCTTTGTCCAATTTCACGCCAGAGCAGGGGCAGGTAGCCCCTGAACCGGTTTGAGCTGGCATATGCACAGAGGAGCCTACTGCTCCCCCAGTGCAGGACTTCAAAGCACTCTAAGAGTGCACCCACCCAGCTCAAATACACTAATTCCTGTCTGGGAGGTGGTGACACCTCCCTGTGACAGGATGCCTTTTGTTGGGCTTCCTCCACTGCGAGTTTCGGTCAGCAGCAGGAGGGCAGCCCAGTGTCTGTGCTGGTGGCATCCATTTTGTGATGCCAGGGCTCTAGGAGATTTCTACCGTTTAGTACAGTGGGTACATGTCATCCCCTCTAGAAGGGTGGGATCATACTCCCACACCAGTTACTGGTGTGGGGGTATGATTCCAAGTTGTTTGACACCAAACACGACATGTTTTGATGCAGTCATTCCAAAGTTAGCATTTAACGCGAGGTTATAATGCACTTAAGAGTATATGGTTTAACCGCATCCACAAACAGCAGCAGAGAATAGACTCTGCAGCTGCAGAGGGGTCCTGCTCATACAGAAGCACCCCCTCACATAGTAAACCAAGCACCCTGCCCTCAGGATTGATAGGGCCTGCAATAGGGGTGGCTGATAGGTTTATATGTGTGTGTATGGTGAGATATAGGAACCTATACCTCAGTGAGGAGTGCTAACACTACCTCACACAGGCTGCAGTAGCAGGCCTGTGGTGTCAGATTGAGAATGCTTTCCAGGGGTGGCATAATACATGCTGCAGCCGCTGGTAGGTCTGTGAAGTACCAATGCCCTAGGTACCTAAGGTACCATATACTAGGGGCTAATAAGGTACCACAGTATCCAATCACTAGTGTATCTAATATGCACACCAATCATTTAAGGGAGTAAGCAGATAGGCTGGGCTCCTGGATAGCAGGATCCCAGTCAGACTAGTCAAAAACCATTAAAACACCATGAAAAAAAGTGGGGGCAACCATATAGTCAGATTCCACCTTCCTACAATCAGCTCTAGTTGGCATTAGTCTTTGGTTAGTTTTGGTGTCTTTGTGGTCATTTTGTGCAGAATGTATCCATATCTGACAGGACTTTTCGACGTCCGGCTATTAACCACGATGCAGATGAGGAACAGTTTTGCCTAGTTAAGGAATTTGCTCATTAGGAAGATCTTTGCTTCCCTCTTGAATGTTGCCGTGTTTGGAATTTTTCTAATGTTTGGAGGGAGTGCATTCCAGATTCTGGGAAGCCGCTCCGGAGAATGCTCTGTCATACGTTTTCTTCTTCCGAAAGATGGGCGGTTTCAGCAACAGCTCTCTGGCTCTCCTGGAAGGTCTGCTTCCCCCTGATAGATCAATTTTCTGGACTAGGTACACTGGTGTTCTGTAGTGGAGCGCTTTGTGTGTAATACATGCCAGTTTAAGTTGAATTCTGGCTTTGTATGGTAGCCAGTTTAATGCTTTCATGTGTGGGGAAATACGGTCGTATTTTCTTGAACCTGTAATGAGTCTTGCGGCCGCATTGAGACAGGCTTTTAGTGGTGCTGTGGAGATCTTAGGTAGTCCTGGTAAAGCTGTATATCCATGTTCAATCCTGGATATGACTAATGACTGAGCTGCCACTTTGAGGTCCGCCGTAGTAATGAGTGGTTTCAATTTCTAATATAGTTCAGGTTAAACCGGGCACTTTTTGCCATTGATTTGATGTGGGCTTTCATGTCTAGGTTCTTATCAAGCGTGATTCCTGGTGATTTGGTTGAGTCAACTAGGGTAGGGGTGCAGTTTAGCGCTGTGATCAGTTTGGTCCATTCCTTCACATTTGTGGGGTTCTTTGGCGGTGATATTAATAGGTATTCCGTTTTTTGTGCATTTAATTTCAGATGATTGCTAGTTAACCAGTGTAATGACACTTTTAAGGCCTCACTCATTATCTTGATGTCTTCCAGTGACGCGATCTTTATGTAGATCTGAGTGTCATCCGCGTACATGTGATAGGGTATGTTTGCGTCTCAGGGAATTTCTGTAAGGGGTTCGACATATAGGTTGAATAGTGATGGAGATAGTGTAGATCCTTGAGGGACTCCAATTGAATTAGGGCATGATGGGGATAGCGTCTGGTTGACCAGGAATCTTTGTGTTCTGTTCTGAAGGAAGGATTCAAACCATTTCAGAACATTTCCAGATAGTCCCATGCTGTCTTCAAGTCGGGCTAGCAATTTTTCATGATTTACCCTGTCAAAAGCAGGAGACAGGTCAAGAAGAACTAGTGGACATGTTTGATTGTGATCCAGAGCCTGTAGCGCACCATCCACTATATGTAAAATTGCTGTTTCCTTACTGTGGCCTGGTCTGAATCCAGATTGGCAGTCGTCCAGCAGATTGAAATTAGTGACGTGGTTGCTCAGCTGATTTTGCACACATTTCTCAATTAGTTTGGCAAGTAATGGAATATTGGTTACTGGGCGAAAGTTATTTGGCTCTGCCGGATCCGGTGTAGGTTTATTGATGATGGGGTGAACTTGACCTGTCTTTAGGCACTCTGATAGGACCCCTTGAGATAGTGAGGCATTGAATATTTTTGTCCATATTGGGACTACGATATGGTTGATTCTTTTTAGGCATTTAGAGGGGAGGGGTTCATTGTAGTGGTTATTTGGTTTGATATCCAAGAGAGTTTTGGCAATGGTATTCTGGTCATATAACTTGAATGTCGACCATTGTGCTTTATTTTTCATCCTATCATGTCCGTTTTTCATGGTAGCATCGTTCTGTGGTAATATTTGGCTAGAGAGGTTGTCGTCTGCTATCCTGAGATCTCTTTCTAGCGTGTTGGCCTTGTCTGTGAGGAATGTTGAGAATTCCTCGCAGTTCAGTTGAGTTTTAGTTGCTTCTTGGGCAGATTTGTTGTTTTAAAATCTCGAAAAGTTTCTGTGGTCTGTTTTTGGCGTTATCCAATTCCGATCTAAAAAATTCTTTTTTGGAATTGAGAACACTTTTGATGTATTCGTTTCTGATTTTTCCGAGAGTTTTAGCTGGGGGTATGATGGGTGCAGTCTCCATTTCCTTTCTGCAAGTCTCAGCTTCCGCCTGTCTTCAGTCAGTGTCCCATTAAACCATGGATTTTTATCTTTCTCTGATACTCTTTTCAGGTTTAGCGGCATGGTGGAGTTGACTATATTCGTCATTGATGTGGTGTAGTGATCCGTGAGTTCATTAACGTTCAGCAGGTTGTTAGGCGGATTTAGATCCTTCTCATGACTTGCTACTAGTTGCTCAATATTAGGGTCTTTGGTGTCCCGTGTCCACTTTTTAAGTTTGACAGGTTGCGTGGTCTTGTTCTTTTTTATGGTTGATATATGGAAGGTTATGGCATGGTGATCCGACCGATCGCAAGGAACGATTGAATGGATTGTAATAACCTTGACTCTCCAGATTACCCAGTCTAAGGTTGGCCCTTTCGAGTGTGTTGGCAGTGTGCAGGCTTGAGTAAGGTTTAGGTCTGCTAAAAAGTCTTTAAGTGCATTGAACGGTTTGTCATTATTGTCGTCCCAGTGTAAATTAAAGTCACTTAGGAATACGTCATTAGCGTGACTGTTAGAGTTAGTCGTGATAATCTCCATTAACTGGTCTATGAGAGGGGCATTGTTGCCTGGTGGGTGGTAGAGCGCATGCAAGTTGCACCTTTGATTATCTGCAGTTCTTATACCGAGACCGAGGTATTCACAGGATTCAAGAGGGTTGGCTTGTTTTTGGCTGACCTTGATATCAGATCAGTGTATGCAGGCTATACCACCTCCTGTCTTTTTTAGTCTGTTTAATCTCACAATGTTATAGTGAGGGGGCACCAGTAGATCCATGAACGGGGAAGAGGATTCCGTGAGCCATGTTTCTGTTAAGATTGTCCCGTCAACTTCCTGACTAGTGATGAGGGCAGCAATGTCTGAGGCATGTTTTGCTGCGGAATGACAGTTGAGCAGTAGGCATAACAGTGGTTTCCCTGAGCTACCCGAGTTAATCTCCTGGGGATTGGCTGGACTTGTTGTAGGTTGTTAAGGTTGGGTTTTCTGTTCTTAGGCCAGGACGTTCTACTTGCATGGATCGGGACTCACATAATTTCCTCACCTCTGCTGATGGCTGTAGACTCATATGACAGGAGTAGGGTTTGGGTTTCATCATCCGATAAATATTTTAAGATTTTTGTATGGTCGAGTATGCCTATTTGAAAATGGCATGGCTGTCCCTTTACTCTTTCCTTGAAAATCAAGCACTGATTTTTGAATGAGCTCGACTTTGGAGTGAGTGCTTACAGTGATTTCTAGTATTATTTCCATAACTTGCAGTGCGTTTAGAATGTCCTGTGACATACTGCCCGCTTGTATTTGAAGAGTTTCGATTTCCCTCTGAGTATGAGGTGATCTACTCGAAGTGCGCATCTGCCTATTTCGAGTTTTGTCTGTGTCCCGGTGCTTCAGATCCATGACTTTTTCAGTGTTCCTTTTTTAGTCATTAGTTTGGGTGTCTACGCTTCCCCTATGTATGATGTGAGATGCGCTCCCTTTGTCCTGTGAACTTAATATCAAGCTAGGGGGATACGAGTTTCGTATGGACGCAGGTGCTATTTGTACTGTTGTAGAGGGGGGTATGGATGGGGTGTTAGCTTCCCTACCCTTTATTGCAGGATGTGGGTTCCCATTAAATGGACTTGGTGTGGGAGTAATCATATCCTGGGGGAGAGGCACTGATTTTTCTCGATGTAAAGGCGTCAGGCGATATTAGCGTATAGTAGAGATTCTTCTCCTATCTCTGTACAGTTCCCATCAAGTGTGTCTCTTGGCAAAGTTGTGTCTCCTGACAGAATTATAGGTTGTGGCTGTTGAGGGTCTCTAGGTATTATGATGTCTATGGTGGTTGTGTTGGTGGTAGGTAGGGGGATTGCTTGTGTGGTCAGGTGTTGTTGAGACCTTGTGTTATCTACATACTCTTTTAAGGTTGACAACAGGTTGTCAAACTTTTCTAACTTGTTGTTGGCTGCTTGTATAAGCACAATATTGTTCTTGTAGATAGTTATGCATAGTTCAGCTCTTAATCTTGGTGACGGGATGATCAATAGTTTAGTACCATGTGGTATATTGCTTATATTTTTTATGTTGAGCATCTTCGTAATGACAGTGCAATTTAGCCGTTTTTCTGGTGAAAAATATCAAGTCATTTACAATAATGCCTTTGTTTAGATTAAAGGAGGGGTTAGAGATCAGCGTGTCTGGGTTTGTTCTAATTAGATTGTGTTTGAATTTTTTTGGCTGCATTCTTAGATAGGTTAGTTGGGTACTTTATGCGTAAGAATTATTGCCTGCTGATTTTAAATTGGTTCCGGCCATACTTACTGATGGCGTTAAATAATTCTCCGGGGTGGTCCTGCAGAGGTGACCTCTCTTTGATGTATCCTCTAGTCCATTGCCTGTCTCAAGACGTCTACAAGTCTACTCTCATTCCTGTTGGTGTCTCTACTCTCCTTTGTTTCCTTATGTCCCACTCTGATGTATCCTTTTGTCCCCTGAGTCTTTCTGTGGTTCCTGCTAATGTCTTTGTTGTACTTTAATACCTTATGTTTGTGATCATTTGGGTATTATCCTTATCGGGAATATAAATTATTTAATTGGATAACATTTGGTTAGGAAGTATGAAAAAAGTACTTTCCTATGCAATTTCAAAATCTAACATTTCCTTTATTGGAGGCTATAGAAAGTCATTCCAAGATGGCCGCCATCTTGGTGATCTTAGCTCATCGTGTAGTTGTAGGCCCTTGTTCGTTTCTATTGCACAGTCCTCTTTCTATTGCCATTTCCAAATTGCTACCATTTTGGAGGAAATCCAGTTGAGGCAATAAGAGGGATCATTCCTTTGCTCACGATGGCCGGGGCAATAAAGCAAAAAACACGTGGGCAAATGAGAGGAAAAAGAGAAGAAACGTTGCTGCGCACTGTCTGCATTGTATCGTATCGCTATATAGCTTGTCACCAGTCAACTCCTTCAGCCAGTACAGCGGTGGGCCTCTCCCCGGCAAGGCCGATGAGTGTGTGGAAAGTTAACACTCCCAGGCATATGTGGCGTGAAAACGAGTAAAAACGCCAGCGATAGCGGGGTAAACCAATTATATCCCGATGTGAACCTAGAGAATATGCCAGCTTGCACTGACTTCAACATCATAGCAGCCTAGTCGTCCCCAGCGTCCCTATTAGGAATAATGGCTCACTGAGTCTCAGTTTAACCACCAATTTGCTCCTCAAATCCACCGGAGGAAGCGACTTGCAGAGTCAGGCTAGGTCCCGTATCCTCGCAATGCCCATAGGTCAAAGAGTCAGCGGCGACCGCCATTTTAAAGTCAGGCAAGCGGCAGCCAGACTCCCCAGAGCAGTATCTTTGTCTTTTGACTTTAGTTCCCGAGCCGTGCAATCGCAAACAGGCCTCACGGGAACAGGAAATCCCCCGTTCTCTTCAGGATCCCCAGCGATGCCAGCCGTTTCTCATCTTACCGCATCAAGGGAGAGTGTAGATGGCAGAATGCGGTCCGAAGCGATGCAGCCTCTTCAAGTCCTCACCGATGTCCCGGTCCAGCAGGCCTCTCCTCTTGCATCGACTCTCAGGGGACCTGGCCAAAAAAATACTCTGGGAGTCCTCATCCGCTTAACTTGGATGATTTCGCATCTCCGGTCTGTGCCGCCATTTTGCATCACATTTGCGGGGACAGCAGCCACCGGGGAGATGCTGCAACATGTTAATTTGGGTTCGTCCAGGCAATACGCGCGTCAGACCTGCGACAGCTCCCGCAAAACCGATCCAGGACAACGGTGGTCTTCGGTGGCAGGCAGGGACTCGACAGATAACGCAAACAGGGAGAGCAGAGGCTGAAAATGGCCCCAGATTCAAGGGCTCCCCGCTTGCACCAGGAGATGTCTAACATCGGGCGGCAGGCAGGTCCAAGGAGTCGTGGGTCCAGCCGATGGCTCCAAAAACTTTTGCAGCGATTCTGGTCCAAGAGATGTCGATCTTCTAGAGGCAGACCAGCCCCGGAGCTGGCGACCAGCCAAGCAGTGTCGGATCTGAGGAGCACAGAAACGGTCCGTGGCCGCAGAGCAAGCAGGTATGTCGGAGATCGAGGGTAAGTTTCCGTGCGGGTGATAACTCGGGATCTAGGGCAGGAGGGTGGAGGTCCGATGGCGAGGTTTAAGCAGGGATAACTACCAGTGCGGTAATCCCCAAACCAGGAGCTCACTGGGAGACTCCTACTCGGTGGCCATCTTGCCTCCTTTGTAGTAGTGTAGCTGCTGCAGATCAGAGCATATAAATTCTCCCTACTTCCACAGATAGAGTAATTTCACAGATACACGCACATACACTCTTCATTCACTAGGGCCCATCACACCGACATACGCTCTATTACTCTATCCGCACTGAACCTGAGAGGAAACTCCTTGAACACTCTGCATCTACACTAAGGCCGATGCGACCAAATTGATATTGCAATAAGGAATTCAATAATTGACAAAGAAATAACCACCCGACACTGTAATTCAAACATAAGGTAATTTTATCTAAAATTAGTTCAAGTGAAAGTCAATCAATAGCAAAATCGTTATTCTCATATTTACCTATTCTAGCTAAATGTCATAAATGGGTCAGGACAGGTCTCTCAGTAAAGTCTCTCGAGTCGCCGTCCTCACAGCATTGATCCTCACCAGCATGGGTTCAGGAAGAAGTGGCCTCAATCAGAACAGACCCTCCCTAGTCTAACAATATTTATAATGAAACTTGCAAAATGATAGCAACAAATAAGTTCTGAATATCCGTTGAGCCGCTAAGCAGAGCAAGCAGAAAAGGATGTAGCATCGCTACATTTGAAAAAACCTCCGCTCAGGAAGAATCACAAAAATAAAAAGACGGAAGAAGGAAACTCAATCTTGAAAATGTTGCATTAATAGAAGCTCTTCCTCAGAACCATAGCAAAGCCATTGCAATTGTGAATAGTTCATTGTGGCTTCATTCTCAACCAAGGACAACTCAGCGGATTGGCAACACGCCTGGAATCGCTGTCATCATAGAAGCTTTTCGAATTGTGCAGAGGCTGTGATCAGGTGACTTTCAACCATGTTCAGCAAGGCCTTTTGTCACATCTCATTCACTCGAACGCAGGCTGTAAATGGCAGCCATTTTCATTTAGGCCAAAACGGACCATCTTAATTGAAAGAAACACAAACAACGTTACTACATCATCGCAATGATTAAACAGTGTTAATTCCCACTTATACCCTTATGTGTATGTAATTATCTAGCCATCTGCGACATATTTAAGCATTAGTACACGTTATTAAAAAGCATGAATATAAAACAAATAGCACTTTCGTCATTTATTTAAACGCACATATTATTGAGCAACATATATGCATTCCCACGTGTAGTTTCTCTTGTTAGTATGTTGATTAGTCAGAATCTGTCACGAAAAACGATAATTAGTGATTACAAGTTAATAATTTTAGTTATGACACATAGACAAGACTGGAGCTTAAAACCCAATAAATTTTCAACAGAAAACCCTGCTCCAGCAATCCCCCCTTTGGTGATATTATCATCAAATAAATAAACCCCCCCCCAAAAAAAAAAATTTGTCCCAATTTAGGAGAAATTGAAATGTCTCTTTCTTTCTTCCCAACTTTACACACCAGACTCCCTTTCATCATCCCTTTTTGTCTCCAAGTAAACACTCTCTATTAATTCTTCTAATTCTATTTCTTGTGGGTCTCTTTTTGACCTCTTTTGTTTCTTTTCAATATTAGCTCTAATTCTTTCCTTTTTCCCTCCCCTATTTTTACAACACAAACACACCAATCTTAGTATCAATAAAGCAACAATCACACATGTCAAAGGAAACAACACCTTACCTATGATAGTACTACCTATTTTAGCAATAAAACTCTTAACAGCTATCATCTATTAATACTTTCAGCTTCCAGTGGTACTAATTCCTCATGCAAATCAGTAATATTTTTGATATAGACCTTCAGGTCTTTACTTTCGTCAGGAATGTAGGTGCAACAATGTTGAACTTTCAGCATTCCACAGACTCCACCCTCCTTGGCCAATAGAATATCAAGGGCAAGTCGATTTTGCATAGACATGGCACGTACGGCAATCATTTCCGTATTTACCAAAAGAAACCCTCCAGCGGTACTTGTCGATAAGCGATCTACCACTGTTGACAGTTTCCAAATTCCATATGCATTTAGCGAAATTCCCACTGCTGGAATTAAAGCTCCAAAAATATCACCTACTATTTCTGACCAAGTCTCTCTCTTAAAACGTGTTAGTAAGTTAATATGTTCTACATCTTCTATCTTATCTATATGAAAAATCTTTGGGAAGACCAGACCAATATAACATGTGCCATACCAATGGTCAGGCAACCTGTAATAAGCCCTGTTCCCACAAATATAGTACACTCCCGGGAAAACTGGATCTTCTCCTCCTCTGAATCCCCATCCCGTTGCAATAAAGTATGTATCATGGCACTCACTAGTCCCAACAAAATAATTATCATATTGGGATTTCCTCCTGGTAATGCATAGTTTACCCTTCTGTGGTGCATCTAAAGCCAAAGTTGGACTGGCCCCATTCTTCAATTCTCTTCCCATTTCAATGTCCCAAATTGTCTCACTCATTTTATATTTCCCTGCCTTCTCATGCATGCTCATTCTCCTTTCCTCTACCATGTCCAGGAAAGCTTTCTCTTCTTCTTTCAAACTGCAAGTTAAATTGTTCTTAAAAATTTAATCTAATGTTAATTCTTCTTTCTCAATAAAAATTTCACCAAAAATGTTAGCTTCTTTAGCTGGATTCAGCTTTTTGTTCATAGGCAATTGCCCAAAAATATTATCTCTATTAGACATTTCATAATCTATTTTCCTTAACAAATAAAAAACACTACTTAACACACTACATGAAATTCCATACGTAGCTGGTAAATGGTGATAAGTAACACCTTCTGAAACAGATGCAGGTAATTGCATACATACGTAGCAATCCCTAACTTCCATTGTCTTTACGTATTCATACAACAACTTTGAAAAAACATTGCTAGAAAAATCATTAATTGACCTATCTTTATGTATGTAAATGTTACTAATTCTAGTTGGAACTATTTTTTGTGAACTTTTCCCTACATTAGTCATATTCTCAGTATGTATTCCAAAAGTGTCTATTGTAACCCTAAAGGTAACTAATAAAGCAAGTACACACCATAATAGCACTAATAAACCAGTACAGCAGCAGCACATTCTACACCATCTTTTCAAAAAGGCACACCTACTTCGATTATTCTCTGTGTTAGCCATTTTACTACTTTGGCAGTGTCTTTTGGCTTAGCCTCTTCTACTCCACTACTGAGTTTAGAACTCTAAATTATCTCAAAACAGCTAATTTCAAATTTTCTTCTTTTTACTTTCTCCAAGTGACTCCTTCAGTTCACTCAATTCGGATTTTCATCACTTTTCACTTCTTCTTCAGCAACATCGAATTGTATCAAATCTTCAACAACATCCTGTGCATCCGACTCTTCTCCAATGTCAGTCAGGATAACTTTCAAGATTCCAACAGACTTTTCCTCTCCCTCAACCACTTTTCTCAAGATCCCCTCCGGATTGTCTTGACTCTCTGCTTCTTCTTCTTCTCCTTCAGACAGTGCCACATAAGACCATTCCGGTGATCTGTACTTTTGGTTAGGTTGTCTTATTCTCTTGATTCTTCCTTGTTCCTTCGATTCTTCTTGTTTTCCACCTTTTGTTTGGTTTTGACTCGACACTTCGTTCACCTGTTCAGCTTTTGACGAATCCACTCGTGTCAGTCTGTACCTCAGCCTCTTTATCTTGTTAGGCCAAATATCTCCTCGTACAACCTTTTTCGGTCTCACTTCTTTATTGTTTCTTTCTCCAATCCAAGTCCTTTTCCTCAGAACTCGACCCTCATGTTTCTCATTCTCACTCTCATCCGATTCTGTTTCATCTGCCTTTTGTCCCTCAGCAATTCTTTTTTGCTCCACAGACTTCTTTTTCACCACTCAAGATTTCCCTATTCCTGTCCCTCCTCAGGTCTCCAACACGCAATCTTCTTGCTGTCTACTTGTCCCTTCACCTAGCTCATCAGAAATGTTCCCTACACCTCCTCGGGGGTCTTCCGCAATCTGTCCCTCTCTATCTTCTTCTGACCCTGCTTCTTCAGGTGTAATCTCAAGTGGAATTTCAACCTCCTCATCTGATTCAGGAGTATTCCCTGTGGAATTGCTCTTTTCTCTCCTTTCTTCTCCACTGCTCGTTGGAACTTCAGGCACTCTTACAGAATCTGATCTCTCCTCTGAAACTCTCAATGCTTGCCTTGAAGCCTCTTTTGGAAGGAAAGAATCACCTGACTCTCTTTCTCCTTCAGCTCTTTCAGGATTCTTTTCCCTTCTCACTGGCTCAGTTTCTTCATCATCACTCGAGTCTGACTCTTCAAAATACTCTTTACCAGTCCCTTCTCTTGGATTTGGAACTCTCAGAGTATGACTTGCATGCACCCAGTTCTTCACAACGGCACACTTTACAGCAGTTGTCGTAGTCAGAATGACTTGCCTTGGTCTTCCCCACCTTGGAACCAAGCAATTTCTTCTCCTGTGCACCTTTATCCTCACCCAATCCCCTGGACTCAGATCATGGGCTTGCTTCCTTTCAAGTGTAGTTGCATCTTCTCCAACCTGGTGAAACACAGAATGAACTGCGTCAGCCAGGCCTTTACAGTAATCTAAAATCATGTCATCAGTTATTGTCATCAACTTGTTGACAGGCACAAATGCATGTCTCATCGCACGTCCCATTAGGATTTCATGCGGACTCAAACCAGTAGTTCTATCTGGAGTAGACCTAATAGTCATCAACACTAGAGGCAAGACATCAGGCCATTTCATTCCAGTAGCTAAACACATCTTACCAATTCTGTTCTTGATTGTGCCATTTATCTGTTCAACAACTCCAGAAGCCTCTGGTCTGTATGCACAATGTAACTTCTGCTGTATGCTTAGTGCTTCACAAATTAAACTCATGAGCTCATTATAAAAGTGTCCACCTCTATCAGACTCAATCGTTACTGGAAACCCATACCTAGGAATCAGTTCTCTTAACAGTAACTTTGCCACTGTTATTCCATCATTTCTCCTAGTTGGATAAGCCTCCACCCATCTCGAGAACAAACAGACTACCACTAGAACATACCTCAATCTGTTCACTTGGGGCATTTCAATGAAATCTATTTGCATTCTGGTAAAAGGACCTCCTTCTCTGCCTATTGTTCCTAGGCTCACCACTGTCTTCTTCCCAGTGTTGAATTGCTGACAAATCAAACATCTTTGACAGATACTTTCTGCAATCAACCTGAACTTTGCATTATACCAGGTCTGTTTAAAAGACCTAATCATGGCATCCCTCCCCAGGTGTCCTTGGCCATGATACATTCTTGCCATTGTCGACAGCATGCTATTTGGCATGACTGGTCTTCCATCTTTACAGACGCAAACATGATCTGATTCTCTCGGAGCACAACCTGCCTTAATCCAATCTTTCTTCTCTTCCTTTCCTGCCTCATCCTGCAACAGTTTCACTTCATCCCACGTTTCTAGGACATTAGTAAACATCACAGAACAAAAAGACATTTCCTTTTCTCGTTCCCGATTAATCGATTGGTTATTCCTTGCACAATATTGTGCTATGTCATTGGCAAATCTATTACCAAGGGTAACAAAATCATCTCCTTGTCCATGAGCAGCACATTTTACAACTGCTAGTTCTTTAGGCAGCTGTATCGCCTCAAGCAACTTCCCAATCACTTCAGCATTCTTTATTGGAGTTCTACTCGACGTCAAGAAACCTCTCTGTAGCCACAATTGGCCAAAATCATGCACGACTCCAAACCCATACTGACTATCAGTCATCACAGTCACTCTCAGATTCTTTCCAACCTTGCAAGCTCTCGTCAATGCCACCAATTCAGCAACTTGAGCAGATCTTACTCCTTTCAAAGAAGATGCTTCCATCACTTCTGAAACTTTACATACTGCATATGCTGCACTCAGCACCCCATCGTCAGTCCTCAGACAAGATCCATCCACAAACAATACATGATCACTCACATGTAGAGGAAGATCTCTAATATCTGGTCTTGGTTTCGTACAGTAGTCAAGTACATCCAAACAATCATGATCAATTTCATTCTTCACACCCACATTTTCAGCATCAGGCAACAATGTCGCTGGATTCACAGTCACACATCTTTCAAGAGTCACATTTAATGCTCCCAGAATGATTTTCTCATATTTAGTCAGCCGACTATGTGACATATATTGAGTTCTGCTTCTTGTCAAAAGAATCGCCACATTATGAGGTACGAATACCCTTACAGGATATCCCATGATAATACCCTCACTCTGTTCCAAACTTCTGCACGTAGCAGCTACTGATTTCAAGCAACCTGGTAAACCCACAGCTACAGGGTCAAGTGTCGATGAGAAGTACGCAATAGGCCTTCTCAGTTGTCCATGCTTTTGTATTAACACTGAAAGTGCACATCCATTTCTCTCACTGCAGTACAACTCAAACTCTTTCTCATAATAAGGCATTCCCAAAGCAGGAGCTTCACACATTCTGCTCTTTAACTCTTCAAATGCTGCCATTTGTTCTCCATCCAGCTCCAATGGGTCTCTCACCTCACTTTTAGTCAACTTAATCAATGGCCTTGCTATCAGGGAAAAATTACTTATCCACTGACGACAATAACCCACCATCCCCAGAAACATCCTCACTTCTCTTTGGGTCCTCGGGGCTCTCATTCCTCTGATGATTCTGATTCTGTCATCAGTCACTTTTCTCAGACCTTTTTCAATATTGTGTCCAAGATAATGCACCTCTTTCTTGCAAAATTGTAATTTGGCTGGAGATACTTTTAACCCTCCATCTGCCAGATGATTCAGTAAAGCTATGGTATCTACTTCACAAGCTTCACGTGTCTTCGATGCCACAAGTAAGTCATCGATGTACTGCACTAGCACTGAGCTTTCAGGCATGATTAAACTCTCCAATGATTTTTTCAGCAACTGATTAAATATCGAAGGACTCTCTGTATACCCCTGTGGGATACGACACCATGCTAAAATACGCTGTCCAAACCTAAATGCAAAAATCGGCTGGCTGTCATGATGCAATGGAATTGAAAAGAAAGCATGACATAAATCAATCACTGTGTACCATTCAGCATCATGTGGAATCTGATACAAAATCACTGACGGATTTGGCACAATGGGACAACATGCCACCACAATTTTGTTAACCTTTCTCAAATCCTGTACAATCCTGAACTTCCCATTAGGCTTCTTTAGCCCCATTATCGGTGAATTACACGGACTACTCAGTAATTCTCTCAAAACTCCTTGCTGGATCATTTTCTCAATTATAGGCGTTATTCCCTCAATTATTTCTGGTGTCATTTTGTACTGAGTAATATTAGGATAAGTAATTCCCTCTTTCACTGAAATTTTCACTGGATCTACATTATTCATCAATCCCACATCTTCTCCAGTAAAATCCCAAACTGCTGTTTTCACTGTGTCTCTTAATTCTTTAGGCAAGTCATCTGGATTAAAGACAGCATATGTACTCACAATTTCACTTTCTCTATTATCTAGAGTCATTCTGTACAAGACATCCTCATCCGGTGTCTCAAAAGCTATTCCATCCGGAGTACAGAAAATTGTACAATTCATCTTGCACAATAAATCCCTACCTAACAAGTTCACTGGACTGGTGTCACAGACCACAAATCTGTGCATGTCTGAAAATTTCCCTATTTTTACCCTTACTTGTTCAGTAAGACGAGTCTTAATCTGTGTGTTGGCTACACCCACTACTTGGATTGCTTCGTCCGAGAGAGGAAGATTTCTCACATCTGCTGACCTGACAGTTGATCTCGTTGCACCTGTGTCTACTAAAAAAGTAACACTTTCTTCATTTATTTTCCCATCCACAAATGATCCTGCCTGGTCTATTTCTAGAGTTGCACCAAGTATGCACTCTTCCTCCTCTCCTCGGCACCGTCAATAATCACCCTCAGACTCACTCCCTTCATTCTTTAACCAGTACTGTTGTACCGGGTTCGAACGTCTCTGTTTGTTTACCTGCTCATCATTGTAGAATCCCGAATCCTGGCTGTACTTTTGGGACCCTCTATTCTGCGGCAAGGGCGGTTTGGGCTCTTGACTCTGCTGCTTAACAACCTTCTGCTGTTGCTGCTGATGATTACACCCCTCGTTCTGCACCTGTTGATTTAAAGATTTATTCTCATTACTTACTAATGGTGGATTCGTACATTCGGATCTCCAATGTCCCAGTTGACCACAATTGTGGCAAGGGAACTTTTTCTTGGCCTCCTCCAAGCTTCCCTTTCCTTTTCCTGCATATCTGGGCCTATTTCCTGGATTATTTGCCTGTTCCACCAACTGTGCTTCTTGTCTCTCTGCAACTTTCACCTGTGCCCACATTGCCTTCTCTTTCAGCTTCCTTTGTTTTGCTTCAATTTCATCACTGAAATACTTAGCATGTCTCAGGATTTCATCAATTTTCTTACTCTGCCAATCAACTGTATGCTCACGAATTCTTTCACTAATCTCAGGTCTCAGGCCATATACAAATCTGTATACAAAATGACTCAAGTCTTTGTCACCCAGGTGTTCATCTCCACTGAACTGTTTAAAAGCTAGTATCAGTCTTTCATAGAAAGCATGAACTGATTCTTTTGCTTCCTGATGTGTTCGATCTATTTTAACCCAGTCTGTCTCTTTTGGAGGTACCTTGGTTTTCAGAAACACAATAACCTGATCGTATTTCCTCATAACTTCTGGATCTGGAGCTCCTGTCTTTTGATCTCTTGGGTATTCCTTATCAGGCCAACCTATGACTATTTTACACTCAGCCCACAAGTCTGCCGGAACAATTATATCAAACAGACTATTCAGGTCAATCCACAGCACTTTTGACAATTTCACAAACCTGTCTACCTGCCTATACCACTCGACGGGCTTTTCTCTCAGTCGAGGGAAATCATTTGTAAATGACAAAATATCCTGTCTAGTCCATGGAACATGTACATATCCTCCTCCAGGTATTTCTCTCATAGGATAAGCATCCACTGTTTTCTCCTTTTCCCTCACTGGAAATGCTGAATAAGTCCTGTCCACTGATTCTTGCCTTTCCTTGTACCACCTGTCCTTCCATCTTTCTACATCACCCCATTTCCGCAACAAGGAAATCATCTCCTTAATTTGCCCTGTTCTGCCTACATTATTCAAATTTTCTATGTCCTTTTCAGAAAAATCCACTCGATAAGGTTTCTGCAAAGCCTTCACTTTATCCATGTCAACTCCCAATTCACTCGCTATTCCTCTTAACCTATCATGTGTACTTTTAGCCCTCCAGGTGATACTCTTGCACATATATAACAATTCACCATCATGATGATCTCTCAGAATTTCCATAGAAACTGTTCCTGCAATAAGCTCCTCCAATTCTATGCGAAACCTGGCTACATCAATTGCTTGAGATTTTTTCTCCTTCTTTTGAAGAACTTTCAACCAATCATTCAAATCCTCAGCCGTTATTTCAGTAGACTTTTTCACTGTGCTCACTGGTTCTGCCATCCTCTGTGGTTCCAATATTGGCATTCCTACACAACTGGTATTCAATCCTGAATTAGACTGTACATTTAACTCATCATCACCTATGGTATGCCTCAACTGATTTTCTCTCACCCTCATTCCTGACTCTCCCAAAGAACCAGCCAATCCATTCCCTATATATGGAACCGTTAAACCACTTTCACCCGTCCTCTGCTTATCAAAAACAGGCATAACCGGACCTATGGTTACAGGTACCGTAACAGCTTCTAGATTCTTTGTCAGCTCTCTGATCTTTTCAGTCAGCTCAGATGTTGTTCTGGCTAATTCTCTTGTTTTCTCATCACTAATTCGATCCTCTTTCCCTCGCTCTTTCTCTCTTTCCCTTTCCATGAAAGAGCTACCACCTTTCAAATCAGGAGACACAACTTCTGTCTCAATGATACGCAAAGTATCTCTTATTGGAGTAGCCACTGGCGTGTTCTCTTCTGATTCTGGTCTATATGGAGGTGGTCTCTTGTAAATCATGTCATCCAGGACCTCATCCTCATAATCATTAGCTCCAAACCTTTTCACTTCTGCATCAGGTATCCTCCCTGCTTCCTTCCTGTCCTCCTTTTCATCAACTGTCCTCATAGGGTATAATCCCTCTGTCATACTCGCATCTCGCCATCTCCTCATGCGATCATGATGAGTTTCACGATCATATTTCCTCCCAAACATATACCTATACTGGCTCCCACTTCTCTGTTTCTCTCGCTCATGCACCTCATCTTCCCATTCTACCAATGCCTCGAACTGTGTCGGCCTTGGTCTCGGCTCAAGACACAACATCTTTTCCCGTAAATTTCTCAACACAGCCAAATTAAATGAACCATGTTCCGGGAAAGCTAAAACACCATCTTCTTTAGTATACCTAACCCAATTAACCCAATTAACTCCAACCATATACAAGTATGATACCCATATTTCGCAACCATGAAGGATGCAGGTGTTTTCGTCGGAGGTAGCAATTCACCTTCTCTTGTTTTAATGTCCTTATCCTTGTCAAACCATTTCTTTATTTTACTGAACAAGGATTTCTTCTTTTTCCCTCTTGGTAATACATTTCAACGTTTACCAAAACTCTCTAGTCCCTTCCGTACAGTTGCTGATCTTTTGTCCAATAACAGCGCGACTCACACCAACGCACCAATCCTGGAGCGTCTACGTCACAAGAGTATAGAGTGACTCCTTCCAATCCCTGCGCGGCTCACACTAACGCACCAATCCCAGCGCGAGCACTGTTCTGATTCACTATCCAATCAGAGCGCGGTCTTTCTGACGTCAGTAGTCGCTGCAGCCGCTTTGACTCCTGTCTCTTGTCACTCGACTACCCCTCCTTTACAAAACCGTCTCCGTTGGTCTTGTCTCAAAATTCTACAAAATCTATTAGTTACCACATATAAACATCTCCATTGTCTGTTTCGCTAACCACAGAACAGTAAAGAAAATCTTTCTCACAAGAATCCCGCTTCTCTTTAGACCAGCGCTTACCTCTGCTTCACCACGGAATTAATACTCTCATTGACACAGTAGCACATCCCTCTACTCTGCCCTTCTAACACACATCCAGTAACTGCTTCCTCCCGGACTGTTCCTAGGAGCTTTCACAATTAACTAAATGCTCATACATTCTCGCACTTTCACACAAGAAAATATAGTACACTTACACAGAATCCTGCTTTTCCCCAGAACAGCGAACAATCTGTCCCACTACAGAATTATAACACGCATTAACCAAGCAGCATTTACCTCCGCCCAGTCCTTCAAGCAAGCTCAGAGTATACCTATTACTTCTCCAGTGGTAAGCTTTAACGGCAAACCTTACGGATCCCTGGGACTTAAGACCAGAGTTTCACAGATAACCTTTGCTACCATACACACTCCTCTTATACACAGAAATATCTCTAGTAGTAACACACGACGATGTCACTAATTCCGAACCCAGACAATGTGACGCGCAACTTCAATTGTCACACGTTATTCCTGCATACGTACAGGTAATTCCAACAATCCCGTCTTTCCCGAGAGCAGCACACACTTCCCTCTGCCCTACTACGGAACCGTCACCAGCTCCCAAATTCCAGAAGCACTACATAAAACTCAACATGACGACTTCAACATATAGTATTAGTACATATATCAACATCAATAATCAATGAAACCGAAAGCCTATGTACAAGCAACCTATCAAATCAATACAATAATCAAAACCATTACTCTGCTACCAGGAAATTGCTGCAGATCAGAGCATATAAATTCTCCCTACTTCCACAGATAGAGTAATTTCACAGATACACACACATACACTCTTCATTCACTAGGGCCCATCACACCGACATACGCTCTATTACTCTATCCGCACTGAACCTGAGAGGAAACTCCTTGAACACTCTGCATCTACACTAAGGCCGATGCGACCAAATTGATATTGCCTTGAGTTATGATTTAAACAATAATTGTCACAATAAGGAATTCAATAATTGACAAAGAAATAACCACCCGACACTGTAATTCAAACATAAGGTAATTTTATCTAAAATTAGTTCAAGTGAAAGTCAATCAATAGCAAAATCGTTATTCTCATATTTACCTATTCTAGCTAAATGTCATAAATGGGTCAGGACAGGTCTCTCAGTAAAGTCTCTCGAGTCGCCGTCCTCACAGCATCGATCTTCACCAGCATGGGTTCAGGAAGAAGTGGCCTCAATCAGAACAGACCCTCCCTAGTCTAACAATATTTATAATGAAACTTGCAAAATGATAGCAACAAATAAGTTCTGAATATCCGTTGAGCCGCTAAGCAGAGCAAGCAGAAAAGGATGTAGCATCGCTACATTTGAAAAAACCTCCGCTCAGGAAGAATCACAAAAATAAAAAGACGGAAGAAGGAAACTCAATCTTGAAAATGTTGCATTAATAGAAGCTCTTCCTCAGAACCATAGCAAAGCCATTGCAATTGTGAATAGTTCATTGTGGCTTCATTCTCAACCAAGGACAACTCAGCGGATTGGCAACACGCCTGGAATCGCTGTCATCATAGAAGCTTTTCGAATTGTGCAGAGGCTGTGATCAGGTGACTTTCAACCATGTTCAGCAAGGCCTTTTGTCACATCTCATTCACTCGAACGCAGGCTGTAAATGGCAGCCATTTTCATTTAGGCCAAAACGGACCATCTTAATTGAAAGAAACACAAACAACGTTACTACATCATCGCAATGATTAAACAGTGTTAATTCCCACTTATACCCTTATGTGTATGTAATTATCTAGCCATCTGCGACATATTTAAGCATTAGTACACGTTATTAAAAAGCATGAATATAAAACAAATAGCACTTTCGTCATTTATTTAAACGCACATATTATTGAGCAACATATATGCATTCCCACGTGTAGTTTCTCTTGTTAGTATGTTGATTAGTCAGAATCTGTCACGAAAAACGATAATTAGTGATTACAAGTCAATAATTTTAGTTATGACACATAGACAAGACTGGAGCTTAAAACCCAATAAATTTTCAACAGAAAACCCTGCTCCAGCATAGCAGTGGAGTAGAGTTGTGCTAATGAGGCCTTGCAGAGCAAACCACAACATAGATGGAGTTGTACTGCTTCACAGGAGCGGTGGGCCCTTCCCTGGCAGAGAGGGCACAACATGGCAAAGCTGCAACACTACTCCTTTCTCTGTTTGCTTGAAAGAGGAAACGATAGGTGACTTACCACGGAGGTTGAAGTAGGTGATGGTGTACTGTGCCACTGCAAGAAGGAAAACAGAGAATCAGAGTAATATGTGCTCATATAACAAAATGCAGCACAAAGGACATGCTGGCAGCAATCACAGGGCCAGCATTGCCCAAGGGTACACCCAGAAGGCCAGTCCTCACAGTGGCAGAACTGCCCAAAGGTGCACCCTGAAGGCCAGGCTTCACAGGGACAGCACTGCCCAAGGGTGCACCCGGAAGGCCAGTCTTTACAGGTGCAGCACTGCACAAGGGTACACCCTGAAGGCCAGTCATCCCAGGGGCAGCACTGCCTAAGGGCACACCCTGTAGGCCAGACTTCACGGGGGCAGCACTGTCCAAGGGCACACCCTGAAGGACAGACTTCACAGGTGCAGCACTGCCTAAGGACACACCCTGAAGGCCAGTCTTCACATAGGCAGCACTACCCAAGGGCACACCCTGACGGCCAGTCTTCACATGGGCAGCACTACCCAAGGGCACACCCTGAAGGCCAGTCTTCACATGGGCAGCACTGCCAAAGGGCGCACCTTGAAGGCCAGGCTTCACAGGGGCAGCATTGCTCAAGGGCACACCCCAAAGGCCAGTCTTCACAGGGGCAGCACTGCCCAAGGATACACCCGGAAGGCCAGTCTTCACAGTGGCAGCACTGCCCAATGGTACACCTGGAATGCCAGTCTTCACAGGCACGGCACAGCCCAAGGATACACCCGGAAGGCCATTTGGATTGACAAAGCGACCCCCTAAAAAATACTTGAAAGGTCAGGGAAAAGGGGGAAAGAAACAACCAATACTACAAAGATACATTCCCTCTGGACCTAGATTTCTTTTATATCGGCTCTACTGAGCTCAATTTCAGGGCATAGAAAATATTCTTCTCCACACAAAGTAATTAGATACTATTCCATATTTTATTATATTTTTTTCTTTCTATATTTCACATTTTAAATAACATCATTTCATTGATTTTCACAATATTTTACATGAATATAGCTGTCATCATTGATTAAATGGTAATACTGTACATACAGTGCAATTAATCTCAACACCTACATGGTAACAGCTAACTAAATACAATAAAATCAATTTACACAACACCCCCACACAGACTCACACCTCTCTCATCTCTACTCACATATCCCTTGCACACTATACGCTCTCTCTCTGCACCCCAGAGCCACACTGCATGCACAGACGGAAATATCCGGGGGATGAAATCAACCCTCAGTTGCTGTGCTGGTAGCTGCGGTGTCACACTCTCTCTGCGCCCAAGAGCCACACTGCATGCACAGATGAAAATATCCGGGTGATGAAATCAACCCTCGTTTGCTGTGCTGGTAGCTGGGGTGCCCCCCTCTCACTCTGCACCCCAGAGCCACACTGCATGCACAGACGGAAATATCCGGTTATGAAATCAACCCTCAGTTGCTGTGCTGGTAGCTGGGGTGTCCCCCCTCTCTCTCTGCACCCCAGAGCCACACTGCATGCACAGATGGAAATATCCGGGGATGAAATCAACCCTCAGTTGCTGTGCTGGTAGCTGGGGTGTCCCCCTCTCTCTGCACCCCAGAGCCACACTGCATGCGCAGATGGAACTATCCGGGGGATGAAATCAACCCTCAGTTGCTGTGCTGGTAGCCGGGGTGTCCCCACTCTCTCTCTGTGCCCAAGAGCCACACTGCATGCACAGATGGAAATATCCGGGGGATGAAATCAGCCCTCAGTTGCTGTGCTGGTAGCTGGGGTGTCCCCCCTCTCTTTCTGCACCCCAGAGCCACACTGCATGCACAGACGGAAATATCCGGGGTTGAAATCAACCCTCAGTTGCTGTGCTGGTAGCTGAGGTGTCCCCCTCTCTCTCTGCGCCCAAGAGCCACAAAGTTTGCCAGCCCAGGACACATAATCCACACAGTTAATCCAGGTTTGTGACTTTGCTTATTGGCTGTCTGAGGCTTGCCCAGCGTATAGCGTATTCACTACAATGCTGGCCCACCTTAAAGTATGCAGTGCTTAATTTGAGCAGATATTTACCTGTGCTCGGCACCAGCACTTACTTTTCAACACTGGCACTTATGACAGCTGCCACATGGTGGCGCTATTTGTCTAATTTTGAGGCAAGCATAACGCAAGAGTGTTTAATAATGCAAATTACATTGAAATTGAATAATACACGCCATCAACCCATGTTTATAGCGTTGGGGCCTGGAATAGTCTGAAGTGTCACTTTTAAGAGTGTGAGCGTTAGTATTTCTGGTGATTTTGGCAGTGCTGACAGGGACAAGGAATACTGCACGCTCCATTGGTCTCCGAAGCAGGGCCCTGGAGCTCACCATTCTTACAAATGAAGCGCTGTGAGTCTGAAGAGGCGCTATGCCTGCTGGCTGTCCCGCTTCACCTTTCCACGCGTGATTCTGTGTTTCTGAACCGGAAGTGACCAAGTCTGGAAACTCTGGAGACAGTTTTACAGGGTGTAGATTTGTCTGGAGAGAGGCCAGGAGTCTGGACAGACCCCGCCCACACCCACCCCGTCCACGCCCCACAGGTCCCGACAGGCCTTACCAAGAACGAGAGACTCAACTAACCCCACACACCACCAGTCACGTGACTTGGAATTCGTGTAATGTCTGGAATATGAGAGGACGCCCCCTACCAAATGATGAACATCTGCTAAAGACACCCACAGTAGAATGTTTGAGACAACCAACCCTACAGAAATGGCAAAGCCAACATTTGTTATCAGGGCTAATTTTTCTAAGAGGCATTCCATTCTATCATTTTTGTATCTATGGATTTATAGATCACAAACCTCCCTTAGGAGCAAAGGAGAGCGGTACATTTTTTGGGGTGAAGGGTAATATATCAATTATTTAATTACACAAATTTTAAAATCAATTACATTTCACACCTTCACATTTTTGTAGGCCTGGGGTATTATACACATGATCACCCAAGTTTCAGTCAAGTGCCAAGCCCTTGGTTCAAAACTGAATCTTACCCTTTAGATCACATCCCTGGGCCTTCAGCACCGGAACACTCTGTGGATAGCCGTGCGCTTTAAAAGTACCTATTTTCATTTCATTTCATTAATTAATTTCTTAGCTTGTAGTGTCATTACAAAAGGGGTGGTCCATATGCAAATGAGTCTTCCGATCATCCACTTGGTGGCCCCGCCCCTCTACACGGGAACTCAAGCACCTCCCTTTCCATGGTGGGTGTGATCTGCATGTGACATGCATGTCCTCATCCTGCAGAAGAACATGGTGTCTGGCTTTGAACTGTGAACCACATTCTTTACTCAGTCTGGGTCATAAATGTCTTTACATTTCTTTAACAACTTTGTTATTTGTAATTTTGCTCATGGTGTCAGATTTTTGAGTCCTATAGTAAGGTCTTTTGTCACACCCATATAATTTCCTGTATCTCAGAGTGTGGATGTTATGCAACAGTGTGTGTGTCTCCTGCCTTGGATTTCGCCTTCCTCCATTCCACCCACTTCTTGTGCAGCCAGTAGTGAGGGACTTTGGACTCTGGCTGTGTTTACTTTTGTTGGTGTTTGGCAGCCGTGTCCAAAGTTCTGCTGTTTAGCAAGAATGTGTCTGTTGGTGACTGGGGGAGTTGTGTCTAAGGCTTGATGCAGGTTGAAGTGAAGGCTTCTGGGATATCTTCTGCAGGATGGGCCGGGCCTTGTTTAAGGACCACACTGGAGTACTGGCACCTGCCCACGGGGTGGTCAGGCCTGCACAGCACCTTTATGCAGTTGGATAACCATGCCCCACTCAAGGGCAGCTGCGTGGGTTCATGTCATGTTATGTCTATTTGTATACCACACTAAACACCCGTGAGGGTATCCAGGCACTTGAGCAGGAGTGTAGGTGAATCTCCCCTCAGTGTAATTCAAAGAGCCAGGCCTTCTGCCGGCTGTCCGGGGTCCACGACGGAGACCCGCTAAGAGGGCGGCCGCATTAGTGCCACAATAGGGACAGGAGGCAGCCTCCCAGTGGCTAGGATCCACAAGGGTCTGGCGTGCTGCGTCACTTCCGTGTAGAGGGGGTGGAGGGGTGAGGTACATATACCTCTCCCCACCCACTGGGCGCCCTCTTTGCCCTCTACCCTGACAGTGGGCTTGTCCAACTAATGTGATAATGTTAAGGGTTGCAAGCATACACCAAGAGATGGATCCTCGAGACCATCCAGGACTGACAGTAAGACCCGCCCTTTAACCAGGGAGCCAGACATTATTTGGCTAGGATACCCAGGCATGTGCTGGACCTGCTTGCTGTAGAAGCTGCAGCAGAGTCTTAGGGGGTGGAATCCTCCTCCTAATGTGCTGGTCATATACCTGGGAGGGAATTATCTGGCATCTCTGGGGAGAAGGGCACTGCTTCAAGCATTGACGGTCACCATGAGTAAGTTTAGCAACCAGCTGGGGACCTGTGAGATATGGTGGTCTGAGATGACGCCCGGCGTGTGGGGCAGGGCGCACAATGAAGGGAAGCCATGGAGGTCTCGCAGGAAGGTTAACAACGCCATGAAAAAATTCACGGAGCAAAGGGGGTTTGGTTTCATCCGTCATGGGTTGCTCCACACGAAGGCCACAGGGTGTTTTGAAGAAGATGGGGTACACCTGTCCAGAGTGGGAAGCCTATCTTGGTGGGGGACTCTGGGGTGACGGTGGCCACACCCAGAGCTGTGGCGGAGTTACAGAACGATCCAGAGGCTGTAAGGTACAGAAGGGTACCCTCTGCTCGAGCACAGTAAGGGTGCTAAAGTCAAATATCAACAGGGAGGTCCTCGCATTGGACCCTGGAGGAGCGACGGCGCCCCGTTAGTCCTAAGGGCGGTTGTGGACCTGTGCAACCGGGGGTTACCTGGAAGGCTCTGCCTCCCTCTGGGGCGTGAGCAAGGGAGTGGACTGGCGGTCCACCACGGGGAGGGGTCGCCCCTCCCCCAAATCTGACTGACACCGATTGGATTGGCCACAGTGTAATTTGGCTCATCAGGTGGCAGGCGGAGAGGGGCTGTCTGCCTTGGGATCGCCAATAAGCTAACCCACCAATCTTGGCATTGTGTAATGCTAATAAACCTGCAGCAATTTTCTCCACAAAGAAGGTGTCTTGTCTGGTTATTTCGCTGAGAGATTGCTGTATGGGGGGAATGGTGAGTGTTGCCGATATTGGCACTATGCCGGCCGCCCGGGGTCCACGAAGGAGACCCGCTAAGAGGGCGGCTGCCTTAGTGCCACAAGAGGCACAGGAGGCAGCCTCCCAGTGGCTAGGACCCTCAAGGGTCTGGCGTGCTGCGTCACTTCCGGATAGAGGGGGTGGGAGGGTGAGGTACATATACCTCTTCCCGCCCACTGGGCGCCCTCTACCATGACACCGATTCCCTCCCTACCGCATACCCGGCGTTCAGGCAGGGTGCTGGGAGGGGTTTATCTAATGTATTCTTTTGTGTTGCCGGCGGAGTTACAGGGCGATCCAGAGGCTGTAAGGTACAGAAGGGTACCCTCTGCTCGAGCACAGTGAGGGTGCTAAAGCCAAATATCCACAGGGAGGTCCTCGCGTTGGACCCTGGAGGAGCGACGGCGCCCCGTTAGTCCTAAGGGCGGTTGTGGACCTGCGCAACCGGGGGTTGCCTGGAAGGCTCCGCCCCCCTCTGGGGCGTGAGCAAGGGAGTGGACTGGCGGTCCACCGGTGGGAGGGGTCACCCCTCCCCCAAATCTGACTGACGCCGATTGGATTGGCCTCGGTGTAATTTGGCTCATCAGGTGGCAGGCGGCGAGGGGCTGCCTGCCTTGGGATCGCCCGTAAGCTAACCCACCAATCTTGGCATTGTGTAATGCTAATAAACCTGCAGCAATTTTCTCCACAAGGAAGGTGTCTTGTCTGGTTATTTCACTGAGAGATTGCTGTATGGGGGGGATGGTGAGTGTTGCCGATATTGGCACTAAGCTTCTTGCGAAACTCAAGAAGTGAGGAGGAGTCTCTGTTGTGTTGTGGGAGGCTGTTCATGTTTTTGGTGCAATGTATGAGAATGAACCCTCCTGTTCTGCTGTTGTGAATGCAGGGGATGTGTGCAAGTGAGAGTGAGGCTGAGCAGAGGTGTCTGTCAAGCTGGTGAGTGTTTGTGGTTGTTGAGGTATGCTGGGCCAGTGTTGTGTAAGGCTTTGTATGTGTGCTTGAGGAGTTTGAAGTGGCTGCTTTTGTTAAGGGGAAGAGGAGGAGCTCTCTGAGGTGGTGCGAGTTGTGGGTTCAGCATAGGAGGTCGAGTACAAGTCTTGCAACGGTGTTCTGGATATTCGGCGAACACCCATTACAACGCTGGCATTACTGTGCATGCCTTTACGTCGCATGTAATACAACGCAAGCGACGATATGACGTGTACACATTGCGACGCGTCCCATTACATCGCATGTGCTTTTAAAATGCTTGCGCTTTTAAATCGCATGTGGTGTAATGGACACGAGGCGGAGCACCGGGACAGAGGTGGTCGAGCATCGGGATGGACGAGCACCGGGACAGAGGCGAGGAACAGACGACGTGAGGAGAGAGAGGTTAGGGGGATTGTGCTTAGAGTGCAGTTTAGGGCTTAGGGTTTAGGGAAGTGTTAGGGGGTCGTAGTGTAGGGTAGGCTTAGGGCTTAGGGTTGAGGGTAGTGTCAGGGGGTCTTACTGTAGGGTACTGTATTAGGGTTTAGGGCTTAGGGTTTAGGGAAGTGTTAGGGGGTCGTAGTGTAGGGTAGGCTTAGGGCTTAGGGTTGAGGGTAGTGTCAGGGGGTCTTACTGTAGGGTACTGTATTAGGGTTTAGGGCTTAGGGTTTAGGGAAGTGTTAGGGGGTCGTAATGTAGAGTACTGTTTTAGGCTTCAGGGTTTAGGGTTTAGGATCGGGTCAGGGGCTCCTCGTGTAAGGTAGTAATTAAAGGTTTTAGAATTGCGGGTTTAGTGGAGTCGGCCTAGGGGTAAGAATTGCGATGTAAAAGCATGCAGGGTGTTTGTGTGCGTTGTAAATGTATTTTGTATGCATTTCAATGGAAATGCGACGTAATGGTTTGCGTTGTGGATGCTTGCGATGTAAAGTGACCTTCAATGTGAAAACTGCGACGTCATGCCATGCGATGTAAACGTTTGCGATGTAGCATCATACATCCGGATATTCTGGAGTGTGTCTAGGAGCTGCTTGGAGATTCCGGCATAGAGTGAGTTGTCCTAGTGTGCTAGTAATAAGTGCTTATGTGATGGTATGCCTGGTGTTCTGTGGCAGCCACTTGAAGATTCTTCATAGCATATGTAGTATGTGGAAGCACGCAGCGCTAACTGCATTGGCTTGTGCTGTCATGTTGAGCTTGTTATCCTGGAAGACCCTCAGATTCCTGGCACGGTCAAGGGTGTTGGTCCTAGCTCCATCGCCCACAAGGTGCAGTCGCACGGGAAGGTATTGTTTCTGAACGCCAGTCCTCCTGTCTTGTCACAGGTGATCTTCAAGCAGTTGTTTTTCATCCATTCTGCTACCATGGTCGTGCATTTTGTGAAGTTGATTCTGGCGGTGGTTGTCTGGTCTGTCAGGGAGAGGACGAGTTGTGTGTCGTCGGCGTAGGAGATGATGTTGATGCCCTGGGATCAGATGATTTTGGGGAGCAGTGTCATGTCGACGTTGAACAGGGTGCGAGTGAGTCTGCCCAGTTTTTCCCTGTTGTTGAAACTGGTGATGTCCTTGTTGAGGTTGTCCGTGGGGTTGAGTTGATCAGAACTGAGGGTAGTGATCCAATCTGCTTCTGAGATTTTGCCCCAGCTGTGGCTTGGAAGGCTGATGCTGGTCAATCATCAATCAGGATTTATACAGCACGGATAATCACAAGATAAGGTATCCAGGCGCCTGCAGGCCCTGGAGGCTCCATCTAACAGCTAGGTCTTGCGGGTCGTTCGGAATTCTGGAAGTGAGGCGATGGTCTGAAGGTGCGTGGGGAGCTGTTCCAGATCTTTGTTTCGATGTGGGAGAAAGAGCGTCCTCCACTTCTGCTTCGGTAGATGCGGGGAGTATGGGCAAGTTAAAAGGAGGCAAAGCGTAGTCTTCTCGATGGTTGGTGGTGGGAGCGTTGGCTTGCGGTTTATTGATTTGTATCTGGATGACGGTGTGGTCTGTCAATGTGAGTGGTGAAGTTGCGTTGTGTTTGATGCTGGTGATGATGATGGGGTCCAGGTGTGCCCTGAGATATGTGTTGGTCCTGTGATGAGGTGGGTAAGCCCAATGCTTTTTAGGCTTTCGAAGAGTGCTGTGTAGCTGGGGTCAGTTCTGTCTTCCAGGTGGCATTTGAGGTCATAGGGGAGTATGTAGGCTCTGGAGTCAATGGTGAGGAAGCCATAGAGTCGGTGATGAGGCTGGTGAAGGTGTCTCACAGTCCGGGTCGCCAGTAGATAAGGGTACCTTTCAGGGTGAGGTTCTCTGAGATTGGCAGCGTGAAGTGCAGCTGTTCCATGAGTGGAGTGGACCACTGCAAGTGCTTTCCGGTGCTTAGCACCGGCACTTATTTAACAGGGCCGGGGCTATTGAATTTTGCTCCCCTGTGTGATGGGCCCAGTAATTATTGAAAATAAATGTACCTACCTGTCCTGGTTCGATTGCATATCTGCCTAGTAGGTCCAGAGTGTGTACCGCCCAGGTCCAGGCACACTCTAGGGTGTGAGACTAGATTGTGTCATGCGCAGTCTGCATGTGCGTTGTGCAGTAGGATACTACCAATTTGCCATCACTGTCACATGTGGTGAGATCGGCCACCCTGCCGGAGATTGTTTTTTGTCACAGCGTTGCTATACTTTGTAACGGCCGGGGGACGTGTATTGGGCAAGATTGTCCATGCCTGCAGCAGAGAGAGGGCGAGGATCACTCGATGACGTCTCTGCCCATAGAAAGATGTTTGCGCAGAACGTCGAGAAGTTTCACTTTCGCTCTGTGAATCCTGGAATTTAGGGCTTTCTGAAGTCTTGCAGCAGAGAGTCCTTCTGTACCAACGCTGCAATCTGTGCGAAAAACGGTCCTGCTTTTCATCAAAATGTCCTTTCATGTTCTGCTGCAGCCGTCATCAGTACAGCTGAAAGGGTAGGAGGATATCGTTTTTTTTGTTTTGCACATTTATATAGTGCAAACTCAACCCGAAAGTTCCGTTTACATAAGGACGCATTTATTTTTTGGTAGGCGTGGGGATGTAAAGTGATTTGCCCAGAATCAACTGAGCTGACACTAAGACTCGCACCTGGTTCCCCAGCACAAAGGTCGGCAGCGCTGGCGGTGAGGCCGCATCCTCTCCGCAGTTGATTTTACTATAGATTTGGGAGTCGAATATCTGACAACAGTTCACGAGACTCCATGGGCATAGCCGTAAGTGTTTGGGAGTATAAACATGCATAGTAGACCACAGAGGCGTGTGCCACCCCCTGTCTGTGCCTCACTCGCTCCTCTTTATCATTTAGTAACTCAAGCACCCACCGATTTGCCCTTTCTGTCAAGACAGGCCAGGAGCTTCCCAGCTCTGTCACCCACCTTACAGAGGGGATGTTGCGTAGCGAGATCGTTGGCTCTAGCTGCGTCCATGTCCACGTCCCTGTATTCCTTCTGTTTTACAGTTAAGCGTTGTTGTGTGCCCTCCTGTTCCGAATCAGTAAGCCCGGACTCTCAAGCCATGGACTCCCCACTCGAGTGTCCCTAAATGTGCCCTTTTTTCCTTTTAATGTCCCACTATCAGTGAGAGCCCTTGACCTTTTATGACAGTCTTATATGCCTCCCATAGGGTCTATGCCGAGTCCACTGAGCCCTCATTCTCCTCAAAGTGGTTCTCCGTAGTCAGACACAGATACATATAGATGTAAAGTACCTGGGGGCTCACCGCAATCCGCCAGTGGTCACTTCGTTCAGGCAGAACATAAACCGTCCACACTAGAGAATGATCAGTTGGTGGGACAGGGTAAGGATGTAGTTGATCCGCAGAAGGCTGCCATGGTCCTCCGAGGGGAATGTGCGTTGTAGCCATACTGGGTTGCGGGCGTGCCATGTAACAACGAGTTCAAGGGCCTCAAGTCTAGAAGTCGGCCAGAGGACGATGGGAGGACCCAGCTTGTTGAGGAGTCCAACGGTCTTTAGTCTCACCTTGAGCAGCATTAAAATATCCACCCAGTATTCGTTTATCGTTTGGAAGGTATAGGAGGAGAGCCCCTAGGTCAGAGAATGCCCCTCACGTAGCCTAAGGGGGGCATATACTGATGCGATATTGAGCGTGCTGCCTCCCAACCTCCAGAGAGTGCCGCATACCTTCCATGTCTCTCCACCCAGGTGTTTTGCACTGTGAGTGGCAGAGATTTACGCACCAGGATACCCACTCCTCTGTGAGTTGTACTTTGTATTCTGTTTGCAGTAAATAAGGCCTCCTGGGATCTTTAGTAAAACTGTTATTGCTGAAATTGATCTCTCATTGTGAGCTCCACTGAAGCTCGTCGCACTGTTTGAATCTGTCGCATTATTTTAATTTTTCAGATTGCTTAAACTGCAAAGCTTGGGAACAGTGTTGGTGTTTTTAGGTCGAGGACTACTGGTCTGCCGAAAGGCAGAACCGGAAGTCGGAGATTTAATGACTTGGAGAAGAGGGGCTTGAACCAGCCCCTCTTCTCCCCTGTTCTCCATTGGCTGGCCTCGTAAATGCTGGCCAGCCACTGGAGAAGAGGTCAGTCACTCCGATTAGGCCCCGTCCTTTTCGGATCGGGGGGCGTGTTTTTTGCGAGAAGTCTCAAGGAGGAGACAACAGCAAAACACGCCCCCGAATCCGAAAAGGACGCTGCGTTTCTCCGAGGCATTTCTGCTCTGCCTCGGAGAAAGGCGGTGGTGTCTTCCAGTGCCCTCGGCTTGTTAATGATTGTCCGTGATGGTGAATGTTGTTTTCCTTTCTTATTTACCTTCGGGAGTGGATAGCGTGGTGGTAAGTTTGTGCCCCTGTTTCATGCGCAGAGTAAATTGCAGCAGAACAGAGCTGTGAAGTCAAATGGTTGACCCCTTAATCGATGCGCGCGTGACGTGCCCGCTACACTAGCAGAGAGCATTGAATTCTTTGCTGCCTGCCGTTCGGCCTAGTCAAAGCCGCCAAGAACAATATCCGGCTAAATGAGCCCTTCCTTTGCAATTAATCCTCTCCCTCACATCACCAGTGATAAGTGCTGCTGGGGAGGGCGCGCGGAGGGGTGGACCAGAAGGACGGGGAGGGGCGGCCCTCGCCGCCTCTCTCTGATTTCATATGCGTGGCCCCTTTTCGAAGAGCATGGTTTGCCATCTGCAGACTGAGTTTGAAGCAGACATGAGTGGCACACACATAATTGTGCCAAACGTGGTAAAGCAGGCACATACTCCGTCACCTATGCCACGCAGATTGGAGGTTGATACAAGTTCTGGTCAGGCGTGTCTGGCGGAAGTCTGCTCCAATAGCGGTCTATGCTGGTCTGAGCCCCATGCACGGACCGGTTACGCTTATGCACTAGTGAATCAGTGGACCAGGCATACCATTGCCCGCAACTGTCTGGTATTACCACGCAGATGAGTAAAACCACAAGTGTGAGACAACTTGAGGAATCTGCAAAAAAAAAACAAGATCAGAAAGGAGGGCAATTCAAGAAAATGTACGTTGACCGAATGATCGATTAGTCTATGTTTTTGGTGTAAGTAGCTGATGCAGACTTAGGATTTAACTTCGAGTCATAACGTTCTATGTAAATTGGAGCACTAAGCTCAGAGCACGAGGCCAAGATTCATAGGCATGTAACCCGGAGACTGGCGTGAATAGCAGTGGGTCCCTGATCGCTGCGCACCAGGACTCTCATGAGAAGCCCCGCATCTACACTTCCCCTTTCAGTACACCTTCTGCATTTTATATATCTCGAACTCGACCGAAGCTATTGGAGCGCTTAACTTGAGCACCAGTTACGTTGCACATCCATTTTTGGAAGGCGCGGGAGATAAAGTGATTTGCCCAGAATCAAAGGGCGTTGAGCCGACGCCGAAACTCGAACCTGGTTCCCCAGCTCCAAACTAGTCCGCAGCTCTCTGTCTGGCCGTTACGCCACATCAGAAATGTCCGTATGCTCTTGTGGGATTGGTGATTCCTTTGTCATTGCTCCAGAGAGCTCCTGTGCAGGGCGGTATTTACTCCTGCACACAGCGCGCCACGCGGCAGCATTTGTGATGCACATTTTAAGGATTTCATTGAAAAGTTTAGGACTGCAGCTCTTTAATAAGATTCTCGGACTGGGAAGCGGAAATATGAATGGCAGTGAGCTGTGCGGGGGCGAAGAGCAGTCTGGGAATTGTGCGAGTTGAGAGAACGCTGCAGGATGGCCTCTGAAGTGATGGGCTGTTCGCTTCTGCACAAGAGAGCGGGCTGAAACCCTAGGGATTCCTCCTCCCAGCCATGTTCCATATGTTCTGTGGAAAAATACGGATTTATACAGAGAAGTTATGTATAATTAATGTTAGCATAGAAGAATCTGGTGAAGTTGTCAGGACGAATTGTCAGCCAGCACCAGGGCTGACACCCAGAGGCGCAGTGCATGGAAGCAGCCACGCCCCCCCCCCTCCCTCCCGTGCAGCACACGTGTTCCCAAAATAAGTACATTGGGGTACATATGTGTATGTTTTGCGAGTGAATTTCTGCTTTTTAAAGCGCATCCCTGTTACTCTGTGTAAATCTGCAGTAGGTGGTGAAGAGCTAGGCTGACTTCAGCAAGGCGTTTTCTTCAGGTTCTAATCTGTGCGAACGTGGCGGACGCGATCCTAGTCCAGCATAATACCGTTCCCTTTGGGTGCCCGGCCTTGTGACGTCTTAACACGACGTATCGCCCACAAGCTGTGGTTGTGGCGTCATGCATGCCTGTGCGTCCAGGTCCCCAGGAGAGGACCTCTTCGGCGCATGTTCAGGGCCGACCCCACGGCGAACATAGCCATCATCTCTGCCGCTTTGAACCCTCTACTTGGATGATATTATAAACGCGGCCGTGCCCGCTCGAGCCATTTAACACCTCTTGTGCCAGAGAACCTAACAGGTGTGTATACGTGGTCCCAAAATCCAGCCGTGAAGTGATGCGGCAAACATCTGTTCTCACTTGATGCCCAAACGACGCCACCAGCTGCAGGCTTCGGGTAGTAGGGAGTGACTAACAGCCTCTGGTGTAAGTCAACGTGGGGCAAATATGTTTCCATTCGCGCAGATAACCACGGGCGCTATTAGAATTGGTATCTGCAGATCGCGCAGTGGGAAGACACTTTTTCAGATTTCTCCTGTCCTTCTTTTTAGGTCGAGGACTACCGGTCTGCCGAAAGGCAGAACCGGAAGTCGGAGATTTAATGACTTGGAGAAGAGGGGCTTGAACCAGCCCCTCTTCTCCCCTGTTCTCCATTGGCTGGCCTCGTAAATGCTGGCCAGCCACCGGAGAAGAGGTCAGTCACTCTGATTAGGCCCCGTCCTTTTCGGATCGGGGGGTGTGTTTTTTGCGAGAAGTCTCAAGGAGGAGACAACAGCAAAACACGCCCCCGAATCCGAAAAGGACGCTGCGTTTCTCCGAGGCATTTCTGCTCTGCCTCGGAGAAAGGCGGTGGTGTCTTCCGGTGCCCTCGGCTTGTTAATGATTGTCCGTGATGGTGAATGTTGTTTTCCTTTCTTATTTACCTTCGGGAGTGGATAGCGTGGTGGTAAGTTTGTGCCCCTGTTTCATGCGCAGAGTAAATTGCAGCAGAACAGAGCTGTGAAGTCAAATGGTTGACCCCTTAATCGATGCGCGCGTGACGTGCCCGCTACACTAGCAGAGAGCATTGAATTCTTTGCTGCCTGCCGTTCGGCCTAGTCAAAGCCGCCAAGAACAATATCCGGCTAAATGAGCCCTTCCTTTGCAATTAATCCTCTCCCTGGGGAGGGCGCGCGGAGGGGTGGACCAGAAGGACAGGGAGGGGCGGCCCTCGCCGCCTCTCTCTGATTTCATTTCAGCGTTTAAAGCCCCAGATAAATTCTTTCATTGCCTGACACTGCATCTAAACATCTGTGCGTAATTACGGCTCTAAATGGAGGCCTCGCAACGCTCCTGTTAGCCGATTGCAGTGCTTATTTGGGGGGTTGTAATCAGCTCGCGCGCGCGGTGGAAGCTACGAGTTAGAGACAAGAGGCCTGCTCTGTGCTCAGACGAGACCCTTTAAGTAGTCTGGAGGTACAGGGAAGGTGGGTATGGGTTGGGGTGCAGGCAGTTTTGCCCCCCCCCCTCCACTTCCCCCGGGTTGAGGGCATCGGAGTTACTTGACTTACATAGAAGTTGAAAACAGTATTCTTCTAGACTTAAGGTGAAAGTGCAAAAATGGTAACACTTTTGAACCCTTTTTGCGGCTTACTATGGAATCATACAGATATTTTGCTTCAAAATGTGTGGCCTTGCATAAAGTTTTGTTGCAAGGGAAACGAGCTACGGTTCGATTTTGGACTACTCGTGGAGCAGAGTAGACTGTCTTTGCATTAACCTTACCTCTTCTTTCAGATTAAAAAGGTAAGGTGCTCACACGCCCATACTGTCTCTAAAGCACTTGTTTTCTCTCCTTTTCTTCCCCTGGCACAGTTGCCGCTCCTCATTTTACCATGCTAACAAACTTAGTACATTTTCAGTGGCGTTGGCGCGTGCCACGTGTTCCCTTGCGTCTCGGCATATTTTATACCTCGCTGCCTGCTAGACTTCTAGACTCCCCTGCATGGCATCACGTTTATTAAAAAAGGACTCATGGGTAGCGTTCGTCCCTGTGACCAATTCGTGACACGACCAGTGGTTGGTGGCAGTTGGTCCGTGGAGTTGTGAGGTAGAAGATTTTCTGCGTCCTCCCAAGAGCCTGCTGCCTATCTCTGTTTGAATCTGCGTAGTATTGGCCACGTCCTTTCACACCGAGTGCACGCGGCATGTGGTAGATAGTACTTGAGTACGTGAGGTGTGGGGCTTCCCAATCTGGGAGACCCCAGTTTGTGCTGCTCTCAGGTTGTAAACCTTACAATGTAAGGGGATTAACAAGTTCAGTGGTAGGAATATTTTGCTCCTCGTTCCTAGCATGACATGCCCGGTGACGCATTAACAGGCCTCCTGACAGTGGCCTCTGGAGCCACCCATTTTGTCACTTCTGTTTGAGGAGTGTTTTCAACACTCAAAGAATGGTTCCCATAGGCACCCCTTCGCCCTCCTCACCACCATTATTCGTTCTGGATTTGTCTTTTTTTGTGTACAGCCATCTACTTTCTTGCTCCTTTTAAAACCACGCCTCTCATGCTCATGGGAAATCTTAACAGATAAGGGACGGGTTTTAAAACCACGCCTCTCATGCTCATGGGAAATCTTAACAGATAAGGGACAGGTTTTAAAACCACGCCTCTCATGCTCATGTGAAATCTTAACAGATAAGGGACGGTCTGCAAGAGCATACTAAACGTGAGCCCACTCATATTCTAAGCTTCAGAACAGTGGTCAAGACATCCTTGCTTAGCTCCCAAATCCAAGCTTATTCTAATTCATCAGTCTGTGAGTTTCTATTTTCCCATAATCCTGTTAGCGTGTACCCACATGCGTCTTTAGCCACACTTCTATGCTGCACCTGGGGTGTTCTAGGGAGTGTCTGGATGTGTGGCGCTAGCGTATCGCTAGCATTATTTAATGGAGGGATGAGTTATTACACCCCTTTGCCCTCCCTATCAGTTGCATGGCCTTAACACTGGCTACATCTTTTAACAATACTTTAAATAGCATGCCTGGGATGCTAACCAGCCTCCCACAGACAAGTGCACTCACACTTTGCAGCACCCAGTACTGTTTGTATCATTCAACAATCGAAGGTATAATGATGACCTATTCCGTGGCACTGGAATTAAGCGGCAGTGGAGGGCTAAATTATGCGGCAGTGTTGAGTAAATTATGCGGCAAGAAAAGGCAAATTATGCTGCACATATTTTGATAGTATGACTTTATTATTTTGTCAGTTTTAACTTGTTAACATTGTTTGGGCCAGCTAAACAAATATAGCAATAAGCAACAGAAAGGTGACCAGTCCAACTTTGCAAAGCGCCTTCCACTGTGCAGTAATACGTGTTGCTGCGTTTATAGTAACTTTTGATCAATTTGAGCTAGAAACAATAATTTGGGTGTTAAAATCTGCAGAATATGCAACAGGTAATCGATTATGTGGCAAATGTGGCAAATCTATAACTATGCACAAATCACTGCAATTGCATAATTTCAGTTGTCCTGCTTATGCCTCAGCTTCTAGACAGTGCATTATCAAACTTTTCTAGCTGCCATTAGTGAGGCTAGCCCAACAAGCAGAACTCGTGTCGTGAGCAGGGCACAAGTCCTAAAAAAAGAAGTGGGGGGACGCTCCAAGTTAGGTGGTGTCACCGGAAGTGACCTCACAGCCGGAAGTGACGTCACGAGATGGAGTCCCCACTAATTAACAAAGGTTAATGGGGGCAGGTTCAAAGGGAAAAGGAGAATGTTTACGTTAATTAGTCACCGTATTGACACTCAAAGGAGCGGGGAAATTAAAGATGCGCTTGTTCGGTGCGTATTTATTGCCCACAGTAAATTTGCCGGTCTCCGTCTGAAATGCATAAACACATACTGACCTTTTCTAATATACGGCCACGAGCGCCCGTCTGTCATACTGAACGGCTCCATCAACGTGAAACAACTTAAAGAGCTCTGTTCGCCCTCTCTCGACAATAGAAGGTTAGGTTTGGTGAGTGCTGAGCGCGCGCGCAGGCTCGGGTACCGGCTCCATCTTTTGGGCAGGGTGGACGGCGTCCACCCGGTAAAAACCCGGTAAAATAAGTGGGGGGACGCCGTCCACCCGCGTGGTACCCCGACTCGAGCCCTGGTCGTGAGCGAATAATGTTTTCTTCTTCCCTAACTCTCTTGCTGTCATCTTGAAACAAGCATTTACAATGCAATGGTCTCGGCATTGTTAAAGTTAGAGCTATTGGCATTGCTCATGACATTATTTTTGTTTTTGTTTTTAAAACATCTCTCTCTCTCACGAAAATAAGACTTATTTTTGTGAGAGAGAGAGAGAGAGAGAGACGTTTTAAAAACTAAAACAAAAATAATGTCATGAGCAATGCCATTAGCTCTAACTTTAACAATGCCGAGACCATTGCATTGTAAATGCTTGTTTAAAATATTTCTGGGCTGCAATGATTTCCGCATCCTCGGTCCAGGCTGAGCGCTGATTGGTTCTGTCTTCGCCAATCAGCAGCTCTACCGGGAGGAGCCAGTTGTGCCCCCCGGCTCTTAATGCCTGCCATGGCGCGTCTGCGCCCATCCACGCCTGGATGACGCCAGATGGCAGACATGCTGCCGGATACTCCCGGCGTGATCCATTCTCTGTTAGTAAGAGGGTCAGTCTGTGCGACCATCCAGTGCATGTCCCTCTTCAGGGCCCTTTCTGTTGTGGGTTTAATTCCTGGACCATCGCATCTCCTCCTCCCCCCTCTGCGCATGTTGTTAAACTCCTTCGTTTAAACTGTCGCTCTTTAGTAAAGCACTTTGCTGAAGTGTACGATCTGCCGCAAGACGAGTCGCCAGACAGCCTCTTCCTTACAGAGACGTGGCTCGCGGCTAACACGGAGGCGGAGCCTGGCCTGGCTCTGCCCCAGGGTTTTAACATCGCAACTCTTAACAGAGGGACTAGAGGTGGTGGCATTGCTATTATCTTTAAATCTAGTTACACCTGTACTCTTATCAAAGAGGCCCTGGCCGGCTGTGAGCGTGCGCGCTTTTAGATCGCCTTCAATGCCACCTTTACAATGTCTGGGTTCCTGGTTTACTGCCTGCCTGGCCCCTCTACAGAGTTCAGGGATGCACTGCTTGGCACAGCAGGCACATTGGCTATCATATTGGCCAACTTTAGCATTATTGGTGACCTGAACTTGCGCTTGGACAACAAACATGATTGTGAGATAGCCAATTTTCTGACAGATCTTGTCGCCCTTCAGCTTACACAACATATCTCAGTCTGACCCATTCTGCTGGACACCTGCTAGATCCTGTTTTCTCGAATCTATCAACCCTCACAGTCAACCCACCTATCCTGATGAGTTGGTCTGACCACTACCTAGTACCCCTGGCACTTCTGGGAGGAGGGCCCCCAGAGGGTAGCCTGGAATTCGGTCCTGAAATGCCCCTGGCACAAACTCGACATCAAACAGTTTCATGCCCTCCTCCTCATGCATATACCTAGCATGCCGGATGACCCAGATGCGGCCGAAAATGCCTTTTCAGATTGGATTCTGCATTCCCTTGAGACGCTTATTCCTTTCAGGTGGTCACAGAGCCGTAACAGCCAATCCAGTCCATGGTATAATAGCAATCAGGCCACGGCTCGGAAAGCTTGCAAAAGGATGGAACGGGCGCGGAGACGGGACTACGACCCGGTGTAGCGATCACCAGCGCACGAGCGCCAACATTGGGCCAACAGCGAGAAATGCGCGAAAGAAACTATGTTTCCCTGCATGCTCTGGGGCGCAAGTCCCGGAAAGGGCTACTTAAGCACTTCCGCGGGAAGCGGAAGGTGCTTGTCAACTGTTTTCAGTGGAGACCTGTGGCGGAGGGTGTTCCCCGCCGGATTTCAGCTAGAAGACTTTACAGCGTTTCGAGCCGAGGACAGCCCCGTTCCACCTAAAGGGTGGCACCGAGTGGAGAACGCGACAAGTCCCAGGAACCCGCGGAACAGATCAGGTAACCCGGGAGAGACGCCCGGGAGCTCCTTTCCCCAGTCCGCTTCCTGCTTTACTTTGGTGACTCCGAGACTCGCACTCGTGTGCTGAGTCCATCCCGTGAGGAGACTTAGGACGCACGCTGTGCGCTCACGTTGTGGCCCCAGGGAGAGACGCCCGGGAGCTCCTTTCCCTGTCCGCTTCCTGCGTTACTTTGGTTACTCCGAGACTCGCACTCGTGTGCTGGTTAAATCCCGTGAGGAGACTTGTGCGCTCACGTTGCAGCCCCTAGTATTTCTTTCGAGTGTGAGTTAACACTCCTTCCCGTAGCACGATCGAAACATTGCGAGCAGTGCTAGAGTATTGTTTCATCACCTACAGGACCAGTGGGGGAAGACATTCCAGAATTCCCACGAGACGCTACCCAGAACTAATTGCATCCCTAGAGGAAATCCCGTAGTGTTCCACACCTCCTGTGTCGTAACAGGTGGGTACTTAACCAGGGAACGTGAAGCGGAGTCTGTCCGTGTACAGAACACCCCTGCATCATTGACTCTCGCTTTCTCGTCCCTGCAGGTTGTCCGTCGCCCCGGAGAGTCTCCCTACTTCCCTGCCACGTCTCTGAAGGGATCCTCCTCCTCCCGGTCCTGTGTGTTTCCCTTTCCCCCTGGGTCCAGCCCCCGGTAGTCGAGTTCCGTTCTCCTGCCGGGGTTGTACTCCGGGGGATTTGGGGATCTTATCTGCAATCCTCGTCCCCGCTGAGATCAAGACAGCAGGTCAGTGGTGCGTGCCTGTGTGAGCGACTGACAGTCTGACACCCCTGACAGATTGACAAGCCCACGTTTGCACCCAGCCTGGACGATGGATACTAACGTGGTGCTGACCTCGTTGTTAGAGAGCCTGACGGCTCTGCAGCAGGAGGTGCAGACCACCCGGTTAGAGAACCAGAATGTACAGAGAGAGGTGAGCTCGCTACGAAGGGAGGTGGCGGGTCTTACACGTAGGGGCCCCGGGGAAGGTTCGTACATAAGGCCAGCTACTCTACCACCACCTGGGTCGGTTCCACCTCCAGCCCATCCCGTTGATACTAGAGGGGGTTTTTTCACAGCCACCACATATCCCCCCACAACCTCAGACTCTGTGCCCACTGTCCACGTATTACAAAACACTGGTATCCCTTTAGCCCCCCAGAGCGCTTCTATGGGGACCCTAAGAAGTTCGAAACCTTCCTGAACCAATGCAGACTGCATTTTCTATGCAAACCAGCCGTGTTTCAAGGAGAAGCCGCTAAGACGGCATTCATGATGTCCTACATGGGGGGTAACGCCGCAAGTTGGACCATCCCGTTAATGGAAAGAAATGATCCGGTTTTGCACCATTTTCCAGATTTTTGCCTAGCCTTAAGGAAATTGTTCGATCGGAAGTCCCACATGCTGTCATTGGATCGGGAACTCCTCACCTTGAAGCAGGGATCCCAAGACTTACTGACGTACATTACCACCTTCAATCGGTTGGTCGTAGAAACAGAGTGGCCCCCTGTAAAAAGAATCACGCTGCGGGGGGAACTCAAGGACGTCCTTGCACAAGTGGTGCAACTACCACAAACATGCGAAGAGCTTATCGACTTAACCGTACAGCTCGACCATCGCCTTCTGGAGAGAAAAGGTGACAAGAGCCGAGGAGAGATGAAGTTTTCTGTCCCGAGACCAAAGGACACGGCGGGTGAACCACCGAAAACCGTAGAGGGGCCAGAGCCCATGCAGTTGGGTGGAATCAGAGGCCCTCTCACGTCCGAGGAAAGAGACAAACGTCGAAGAATGAAGTTGTGCCTGTATTGCGGAAAAGGAGGGCACTTTATTAGAGAATGCCGGGCCCGAACCCCGATCAATAGCAGACCTTCCATTCCCAGGGTACAAGCCACATCCAGACAAGACGAACCGGCGGAAAACTAAGAAGCCCAAGTCAGAATGAGGTCTCTGAATTGGGTAGGACAAGAGAAATGATCTCCTCTGTCTTAGCGAATACCCTACAACCCGCTGTGGCTCATTTGAATCTAGGAGTATCACTCTGGCTCACTTCCCGGGATGTGCTGGAAACGGATGCCCTATTAGACTCCGGAGCAACGGGCAATTATATCGATCAGGGTTATGCCCACCGACTCGGACTCCCCTGCGAGAAGAAAGAGGTCCCTGAACTAGTAAAAGCGGTCGATGGGACGACCCTCTCTTCTGGGCCAGTGAAGTACAGGACGCAGGCTCTTCGGATGGTGGTGGGTCCTGACCATTACGAATGTATCCGATTCGACCTCATTGACGCTCCCCAGTTCCGGCTCATCCTGGGCATGCCCTGGTTGACGTTACACGACCCCGTAATCAGTTGGACTGATCACACCGTTACCATGGCTTCAGTGTATTGTCAAGAACATTTTAAACACCAAGAAGAAGAGCCAAATCACGAGGAAACACCAGCCACGCACTTAGCGGCAGTCGGTCCCCAAGAGCGGTACTGTTGTGCCATAACCCTGCCAGAGCACTATCGAGAGTATCGGGAGATATTCGATAAACAAAAGGCGACCAGATTGCCTCCTCATCGGGAGTATGACTGCCGGATAGAGCTCATTGCAGGAGCAAGCATCCCTTGCAGCCGAGTGTACGCCCTGACGGAACCTGAAACGCTATACCTCAAAAAATACTTAGAAGACAACATGGCATCCGGATTTATCAGACACTCTTCCTCACCAGCATCCTCTCCCCTTTTCTTCATACCGAAGAAAGACTGCGAAGAATTGAGGACCTGCATTGATTACCGCGCCCTCAATCGGATCACGATAAAGAATCGGTACCCTCTTCCCCTCATACCAGTGCTTTTGGATCAATTAAAAGGAGCACATTACTTCACCAAGCTCGACCTCCGCGGAGCATATCACCTTGTGCGAGTCCGAAAAGGCGATGAGTGGAAGACCGCCTTTCGACACTAAGTTCGGTCTGTTCGAATATCGTGTGATGCCTTTCGGACTCTGCAACGCCCCGGCGGCCTTCCAGTTCTTCATGGATGAGGTGCTGCGCGGATATCTGGATGTGTTCTGCGTGGTATACATTGATGACATTTTAATCTATTCAGCTACTCTTCCAGAACACATCACCCACGTACAAGCCATCTTGGAGCGACTGCAAAAGCATTCCTTATATGCTAAACTTGAAAAATGTCTCTTTCACGTTCAAGAGGTCGCGTTTTTGGGCTACATCATCAATTCCCAAGGTTTCCAAATGGAGACGAGTAAGGTGGAAGCCATCACCCAGTGGAAAACCCCGCAGAATGTCAAGGCCGTGCAAAGCTTTCTCGGTTTTGCCAACTTTTATCGGCGGTTTATTCAGGACTTTTCAAAGATAATCCGCCCCATTTCCCAACTGCTACGGAAAAACGCCCCGTTCGAGTGGGGAGAGGAAGCAGCCCGCTCATTCCAGATGCTGAAGGATAGATTCACCCGGGCTCCCATCCTGCGTCACCCAGACCCTCAACTCCCGTTCATTCTCGAAACAGACGCATCACAGCACGCCCTGGGAGGGGTACTCTCACAACGACATCCGGTTAACGGGCAGCTCCACCCTGTCGCGTTTTATTCCAAGAAGCTTACACCCAGTAAGATCAATTACACCATCTCCGACAAGGAACTACTGGCCATCAAGAGGGCGTGCGAAGAATGGCGACACTACCTTTTAGGAGCCTTGCACACGGTGGAAATTTATACCGACCACCGAAATCTACTGTTTCTGAAAACCGCAAAGGCGCTGACGCCTCGTCAGTTGCGTTGGACTTTATTCTTTTCAGATTATGATTTTGTCATTAAATACCGATCAGGACCTCAAAACGGGAAGGCAGATGCCCTCTCTCGTATAGGAGAATGGGAGAACGATACCTCCATAACCCCACAAAATCCACCGCTCATACTAACTGAAACCCCATCACCCAGTGAGGTCATTGCTCTTATTACCTCCCAAGACTTTCTCGAAGATGTAAGAGTAACAGTAGCGGACCTAGACGTACAAGCATGGATCCAAGAAGAATCAGAGCACCGGTCCGAAGTAGATGGACTAGCCTATCACTATCATGCGCTGTACGTACCACACAAGACCCAACAACGACAAGTCCTGATGTGGAGCCACGATTCGGTCCTAGGAGGACACCTAGGAATCCATAAGACCATTGCCTGTGTGGAACGCTCCTTTTGGTGGCCCGGACTGCGGAGAGATGTAAAGGAATACATCCAGGGCTGTGCTATTTGTATGCAGGGGAAGGCCATTCATACAAAACCAGTGGGCCTCCTACAAACCTTGCCTACTCCTCCACGACCCTGGCACACCATATCCATGGACTTCATCGTGGAGATGCCCCCCTGTGATGATAAAACAGTAATCTTGGTACTGGTGGATCACTTAACGAAGATGGGCCATTTCATAGCGCTAAGAAGGCTACCCACATCCTCAGAGCTCGCTATCGTTTTCCTCCAACATGTGGTCCGGGCTCATGGAATCCCGAACGTCTTGATAACTGACAGGGGCACGCAGTTCACGTCACGCTTCTGGAAGGCCTTATGCAGCACTCTTCACATAGAAGCACGACTCTCCTCCAGCTACCACCCACAGACCGATGGAAAGACCGAACGCCTGAATCAAACCCTTGAACAATACCTACGCTGCTTCACCCTGCAAAACCCCATACACTGGCCCACCTTGTTATGGTTAGCCGAATTCGCCTATAACAATGCCAAACATGCCACACTAGGATGCTCTCCGTTTTACTGCACTTATGGGTATCACCCCAACATGCTTCCATTTGAATGGCCGGTTCACTCCCCCATACCCAGCATCCACGAGCACCATGCACATCTCAGGGCGGTCTTACTAGAAGTCAAGCAGAATCTAGCCACGGCACAAACCATGCAAAAGACCTATGCAGATAGGAAAAGAACCACGGAGCCAGAGTATCAAGTGGGGAGCAAGGTATGGCTCTCAACAAAGCATCTACATTTAAAGGAGGTGGATAAATTGAAACCGAGATATGTGGGTCCCTATAGCATAGAGGAGATTATTAATCCCGTGGCTATGCGACTCTCGTTGCCTAGCTCCTGGAGAATCCACCCTGTTTTCCATGTGTCCCTGCTCCAGCCATGTCCCAGCAGTACTCGTTTACCATCAAAACCACAGCCTATCAATATAGACGGGCAAGACGAGTACGAGGTAGAAGTGATTCTTGATTCCCGACTAGTGCGGGGAAGGGTTCAATACCTGGTCGATTGGAAGGGGTTTGGGGTGGAGGATAGGACATGGGAACCCGAGGAAAACCTACATTGCCCTGAGTTGTTGGAACAGTTTCATGAGGAACATCCAGGTAAACCGGGACGACCGCCGAGTCGTCGGTCCTTGAGAAGGGGTACTGTAGCGATCACCAGCGCACGAGCGCCAACATTGGGCCAACAGCGAGAAATGCGCGAAAGAAACTACGTTTCCCTGCATGCTCTGGGGCGCAAGTCCCGGAAAGGGCTACTTAAGCACTTCCGCGGGAAGCGGAAGGTGCTTGTCAACTGTTTTCAGTGGAGACCTGTGGCGGAGGGTGTTCCCCGCCGGATTTCAGCTAGAAGACTTTACAGCGTTTCGAGCCGAGGACAGCCCCGTTCCACCTAAAGGGTGGCACCGAGTGGAGAACGCGACAAGTCCCAGGAACCCGCGGAACAGATCAGGTAACCCGGGAGAGACGCCCGGGAGCTCCTTTCCCCAGTCCGCTTCCTGCTTTACTTTGGTGACTCCGAGACTCGCACTCGTGTGCTGAGTCCATCCCGTGAGGAGACTTAGGACGCACGCTGTGCGCTCACGTTGTGGCCCCAGGGAGAGACGCCCGGGAGCTCCTTTCCCTGTCCGCTTCCTGCGTTACTTTGGTTACTCCGAGACTCGCACTCGTGTGCTGGTTAAATCCCGTGAGGAGACTTGTGCGCTCACGTTGAAGCCCCTAGTATTTCTTTCGAGTGTGAGTTAACACTCCTTCCCGTAGCACGATCGAAACATTGCGAGCAGTGCTAGAGTATTGTTTCATCACCTACAGGACCAGTGGGGGAAGACATTCCAGAATTCCCACGAGACGCTACCCAGAACTAATTGCATCCCTAGAGGAAATCCCGTAGTGTTCCACACCTCCTGTGTCGTAACAGGTGGGTACTTAACCAGGGAACGTGAAGCGAAGTCCGTCCATGTACAGAGCACCCCTGCATCATTGACTCTCGCTTTCTCGTCCCTGCAGGTTGTCCGTCGCCCCGGAGAGTCTCCCTACTTCCCTGCCACGTCTCTGAAGGGATCCTCCTCCTCCCGGTCCTGTGTGTTTCCCTTTCCCCCTGGGTCCAGCCCCCGGTAGTCGAGTTCCGTTCTCCTGCCGGGGTTGTACTCCGGGGGATTTGGGGATCTTATCTGCAATCCTCGTCCCCGCTGAGATCAAGACAGCAGGTCAGTGGTGCGTGTCTGTGTGAGCGACTGACAGTCTGACACCCGGTTCTGAAGGGGCATTATCGAGCAGCTATCATAAAACTATCACAGGGCCATCCAGAAGGAAAGGGCGGCTTACTTTGCTCATGAGATTAGAAATAGCAGTAACCCTGCTAAATGCATATTCACGATACTTAAAAATCTCAAATCTGCAGGGCAACCCAAAGCCCCCCCTTTCTCTTCTAACCAGCGATGTGAAGATTCCGCCGCCCTCTTCGTTAAGAAGAGCGAGAACATCCATAGGACCTTCCCCAACACCACGATCAGAACAGGACCTGTACGCAGGCCTCATGCTACCCCCACACTCTGTCTTCCCACTGATCTCGCAAGAGGAGATGCACACGATCTGCACAGAAGTTAAATCAGGCTCTCCTGCAGACCCTCTGAAACCAGAGCAGTTCCTTAAATCTCGGCCTCAGCTCCTTTCGCCTCTTTGTATGTTGATCAACATGCCCCTGTCCACGGCGGCAGTCCCCAGGGCCTGTAAACGGGCCATGGCGGTTCCCTTGTTAAAGAAACCTACATTGGATGCATTTAAACCAGAGAGCTTCCGACCTATCTCTCTCCTGCCGTGGGTATCCAAGATCGCCGAGGCCTATATCAACTCCATTCTTGCAAGATTTATAGAAAATAACAAACTGCAGGACCCTTCCTTGAATGGTTTTCGCCCTGGTCATAGCACGGAGACTGCCCTCCTAGCTGTAACCGAACATCTGAGGATGCAGTGGATACTGGCCGAATGTCAGCTCTGATAATATTGGATCCGAGCACTGCGTTCGACACTGTATCCCACCAGATTCTGTTGCAGCGTCTGGAGGAGGCTGGCATTATGGGCCCAGCCTTAAGCTGGTTTGCCTCTTTCTTATCTAAGAGAACCTTTCAAGTGTCGGTCCCTCCCTTCAGCTCCCAGGCACACACTATCGAACAAGGGGTTTCACAGGGCCCAGCTCTGAGCCCAACTCTATTCAACATATTTGTTCAACCATTAGCGGTAGTAGCCAGTAGTAGAGGACTAACTGTGGTATCTTATGTTGACGATACCCAGCTAGTGTGGCACTTTCCAATGACTCCGTACAGAACACGCTGAAGTTCAGGAGCGATTTAACAGCTATAGCAGACTGGATGACTGCCAACTGTCTCCAGTTAAATGCGAGCAAATCCGAGATCTTGCTAGTGGGGAGAGACACTGAGCTGTGTAGTGAGCACTGGTGGGTTTCTACTCTGGGCCGTTCTCCCGCCCCTAAACAGGCGGTCAAAAACTTTGGAGTATGGGTGGATTCTGCCCTTAACTTTCAGGTCCAAACTAAAATGGTAACTTGGTACCTGTTTCAGACTCTTTGCGGGCTTAAACCACTGTTGGGTTTCTTTGGCCCCACAGTCTGTCAAGTCATCATCCAGGCTACCATTCTATCAAGGCTGGACTATGCCAGTTCACTCTATCTAGGGGCAAATGAAGCTGAGATCCTCTGCCTGCAAAGGGCACAAAATGCAGCTGCCAGGACACTACTTGGTCTACGAGAGCTTGTCCCACAAACAACGCCATCCGCAGACTACATTGGCTGCCGGTGGCGAAACGCATTGAGTTTAAGTCTCTCTGCATCACCCACAGAATCCTGAATTTCAGTTCTCCAGATATTTTGGTGAATCTCCTCTCACTCTACATACTCAACCGTCAATTACAATCTATGGGCCAGCACCTTGCTGTTGTCCCCCGGGTGAGGAAAGTGCGAGCGGGAGGGCGCTATTTTCGCGTCCTCACTTCGAAACTTTGGAACTCTCTTCCTGTCTGAACCAGAAGTATCAATAATCATACTGCATTTAGTAAAGCCATTAAAACTCATCTCTTCCCAATATCATATGGTGTTCTCTCCCACAGTCGTCTTTTTTAACAGTTGCAGTTGCCAGCGCTGAACCGCCCCTTAGCTGGGGCAGGTGTGCGCTCTACACAACCTATAACATAACATAACATCTAATAGGAAGCTCCTGTTCTGAATTATTAAAAGTGTATATATATATATATATATATATATATATATATATATATATTTTTTTTTTTTATTTAAGCTTTTTATTACAAGCAAGGTTTAGGCAATGGGATATTTTCTTATTTTTCTTTTGTGGTTTAATCCTGCAATAAAAAAACATAAAATAATTATCAAACCAGCTTTCCAAGGAAAGACCTACTGACTGTGCCAATGCTTCTTCTGAGCCTCATCGTTCATGAGAATAACACAACTTACTCAAAGCATCAGCTGCCAGACTGAGCCAGCTGATTTTCACGCACAATCGGCATTGAGACTGCGTGACAGATGTGTCCTCATTTGTAAGAATTTCATAGTCATGAGAGCCAGGCCATAGTTTTACCCCATTTTCAATCATGTAGGCGGGGCCTGTAAGTAGCCTGGAATAAATGGCCAATGTTGGCTGAGCCTTTCCTAGCGCTTGAGGCTGAATCCGCCCAAAGCCTGCCAGAAGCCTCCATAGGTTAATTGTTAGAAATGAGGGTCTCTAGTTGGCAATGGTTTGCACGTTTGTCCAAGTAGGGACCCTTCTTTCTAGTCAGGGTAAGGAGGATACATTCCTAAAATAACCCCTGCTCACTCCCTTGGTAGCTTGGCACAAGCAGACGGGCTTATCACAGAGGCAGTGTGTAAAGCATTTGTGCATGCTTACAATAACACAGTGAAAACACTAAAAATGGACACCACAACAGTTTAGAAAAAAAATAAGCAAAACTTTGTGTAAAACCAACAAGAACAAATACGCCAAAAACCCAACATACAATACTGTAAAAATAGTTACTTTGCAAGATAACCTTTAAATTGCAGAAATAGCTGAAGAACACAGTTCGTCCGAGTCAGTATCTTCGTCTGGGGCTACCGCGATGCTGAAAACGACAAAGTCTAACAATTGCAGCTGACTGTCTCGGTGCGGGGTCAGCTAAAGCAAAGATAGATTCAAAAACAGTACCTTTCTCATTGCGGCCGACACGATGGTACGGTGGCCTCACAATGCGGTGTGCGGTTTGGTGACAATTGCCCAGACGGCGTCGGTGAGGCCAAGGCTTATGGTGCAGGGTGAGGCGGTGCTCGATGCGGTGCTGGCAGGTTGCGGTGCAGGCGATGGAGCTGGTCGATATTCCGGTCGAGCTGCGACAGTGTTGATGACGTCCAGGCAGGGTGAAGCGAGGCGGTGCAAACAAAGGCTCGGTGACTATCGTCAAGAGGCGTCGGTGAGACCAAGGATGCACGGCGAAGTGTGGCGGTGCCTTCTGCGGGGCCTTCAGGACATGGAATCCTGCGACAGACTCCGTGACAAAGTCGGTTGTCCTTTTATTCTGCGGCTACTGAAACCAGCGGGTTCAGAGACGGTGCCCAGAAGGATGATGAGGTCTTTGCTGTTACTGAGACCTCTTGAACAGGAGGCAAGCTCCACCTCCAAGCCCTTGGAGATACTTTCTAAAGCAGGATGCCCACACAGTTCCTCTCCTTGGCAGAAACAGCTACTGCAGGCCGACCCTAGACAGCACACAGCAAAGGGGCAGTACTCCTCCTCCAGTTTCTTCCAGCTCTTCTCCATGGCAGAGGTTCCTCTTGAAGTCCAAAAGTGATCGAGAGTTCAGGGGTCTGGGCCCCACTTTTTATAGTACAAAATCCTTTGTTCACTAGAGGCAGAGAGTGTCTGTACTCAGCCAAAACTGATTCTGTCCTCTTTGGTGTAGCTGCCCAGCAGGAGGTGGAGACTGCATTGTCCAAGGCAGACCAGGTCCATTCAGGTGTGAAAGAAATCTCCTCCCCTACTCTGAATGCAGCCCAGGTCTATTCAGCCCAGCCTTGACTCCCCCTGGAAAGGCAGGCCACACCTCACCCCCCAAGTGGCCCAAGTGGCTGTCTGAACAGAATGCACATCCCTAGCCCCTGCCACTCCAAAACCAGACAGTCAATTCACAAACCTAGCAGAGGCACACAGAATAGCTAAGCAAGAAAATACCCACTTTCTAAAAGTGGTATTTTCAAAGACACAATACAAAAATTATCTTTACTATATTATATATTTTGAGTTCAGGCATACTAAACTCCATTTTTCCATCTTGTCCCCATGGACAGTTATACTTATAAGATGTTATAAGTTAACTCCCCTGTCTATCCTATGGGACATATAGTCTTGCAATAGTAAAAAACGAAATTGGCACTACATCAGGGCATGTCCTACCTTTTGCATACACTGCACCCTGCCCACAGGGGTACATTGGGGCTACCTTAGGGGTGACGTACATGTAATAAAAGGGAAGGTTAGGGCCTGGCAAGTGGGTGCCAATTCATCATGGCAGTACTAGACTGCACACAGATACTGCAGTAGCAGATCTGAGTTACCTTTGAAAGGCTGCTTGTGTGGGTGGCACAATCAGTGCTGCAAGCCCACTAGCAGCATTTGGTTTACAGGCCCTGGGCACACACAGTGCACTGTACTAGGGACTTAATAGTAAACCACATATGCCATCATGGAATCACCAATCCATAACAACAATTTACAGAGGGCGCACTTGCACTTTGGCACTGAACAGCAGTGGCAAAGTGCCCAAAGCATCTAGACCAGCAAAACGAAATCCAACAAACAGAAAAACCCAGGAGGCAAAGGCAAAAAATACAGGAGAAATCCACGCCAATGATGCCAGGTCTACCACTAATTTACTTGGCTGCAAGCTGGGCTGCCATAGCATCATGACACAACATGCACCTATGTAATGATGCATGTATGCATATGTATCAGCGCACTTATTTATTAGGTCTAGCGTAAGCCAAGACCTTTTGTTTTTCAAAAGGAACCTAAAATAATACATAAATATACATACATATAGCCATAAAGGATGTTTCTGTCAATCTGCTTCATAGATTAATCTATTTTAATGTCAGTCACTGTTAGTTTCTGCTCACTACAGCACAAGCATAGGGCAGTGGGTCAGCCCACTTCAAACAGAGGTATTTCCTATTGTGACCATTTTGCTTATGCACAGTGTGGACAAAAGTAGTCCACTGTGGTCACTCATACATACAGGACGCCCAGGCCGGAAATGTGGTGTGAAATATGCCTAATCAACAGATGAAAGAGTGTTAAAGTAACACTAGTTCCTTCACTGTACGTCCTAGGTGTCTTCTCCCTTCCCAGGAATTATTGGCTCTGTACTGGGTAGTCCTCCCGTCCAGGTCCCGGCAGATAGAACAAGCATTGGCAAAGCCAATAGGTCTCGCCTATGGAAGAGCTATTGTCTTTGCCAATGTGTTTTAGCCATGTAGCACACCAGCGTGGCTGCTGTTCAGCATGGCTGAAAGTTAGTGGCGCAGCGGAGACTGCTGTGCAGTGACTTAGAGTGGAATAGAACGGCGAAGAGTGGAGTGGCGTAGAGTAGTGTGGACTGGTGTAGAATGCATTGCTGTGGAGTGTTGCAGAGAACAGTGGCACAGAGTGCAGTTGAGTAGACTGGAGTGGTATACAATGCTGCATCCTAGAATGCAGTGGCTAGATTAGAGTGCTGCATAGTCTAGTGCAGTAGTGCAGAGTGCAGTGGTGCAGAGTGATGCAGAGTGATGTGGTGTAGAGTAGAGTGGTGTAGAGTGCAGTGGCATAGAGCGGTGCAGAGCATTGAGTACAGTACTGCAGAGTAGAGAGTGCAGTGGCATAGAGTGCAGTAGTGTAGAGTGCAGCGGCATAGAGCGGTGCAGAGCACAGTGGTGCAGAGTAGAGTGAAGGGGTATAGAGCGCAGTGACGTAAAGTTGGGTGCTACAGAGTGCAGTGGCATAAGGTGGAATGATGCAGAGTAGAGTGGTGTACTGTAGAGTGCAGTGGCATAGGATGCATTGGCATAGAATGCAGTAGTGCGGAGTAGCATGTGGTAGAGGTGAGTGGTGTAAAGTGCAGTATTGAAGATTAGAGTGTTGTAGAGTGCAGTTGTGTAGAGTGGCCTGGAGTGCAGTGGTGTGCAGTAGAGTGGTATAGAGTAGATTAACGTAGAGTGCAGTGACATTGAGTACAGTACTGCAGAGTAGAGAGTGCAGTGGCATAGAGTGCAGTGGTGTAGAGTGCAGCAGCATAGAGCGGTGAAGAGCACAGTGGTGCAGAGTAGAGTGAAGTGGTATAGAGCACAGTGACGTAAAGTTGGGTGCTACAGAGTGCAGTGGCATAAGGTGAAATGATGCAGAGTAGAGTGGTGTAGTGTAGAGTGCAGTGGCATAGCGTGCATTGGCATAGAATGCAGTAGTACAGAGTAGCATGTGGTAGAGGTCAGTGGCGTAAAGTGCAATGTTGAATAGTAGAGTGTTGTAGAGTGCAGTTGTGTAGAGCGGCCTGGAGTGCAGTGGCGTGCAGTAGAGTGGTGTAGAGTAGATTAGCGTTGAGTGCAGTGACATTGAGTACAGTACTGCAGAGTAGAGAGTGCAGTGGCATAGAGTGCAGTGGTGTGGAGAGCAGTGGCATAGAGTAGTGCTGTTGCGTAGAGTAGAGTGGTGCAGAGTAGAGTGGAGTGGCATAGAGTAGAGTGGACTGGTGTAGAATCCATTGACTTAGAGTGTCGCAGAGTATATTGGCATAGAGTGAAGTGGCATAGAGTGAAGTGGCATAGAGTGAAGTGGCTCAGAGTGTAGCGGCACAGAAGTTAGTGACATACAATGCAGCATAGTAGAATGCAGTGGCATAGATTAGAATGGTGCATAGTAGAGTTCAGTGCCGTAGAGTGGAGTGGTGTAGAGTGGAGTGATGCAGAGTAGAGTAGCATAGAGTGAAGTGGCATAGAGTGAAGTGGCTCAGAGTGTAGCGGCACAGAAGTTAGTGACATACAATGCAGCATAGTAGAATGCAGTGGCATAGATTAGAATGGTGCATAGTAGAGTTCAGTGCCGTAGAGTGGAGTGGTGTAAAGTGGAGTGTTGCAGAGTAGAGTAGCATAGAGTGCAGTGGCATAGAGTATAGTGGCGTAGAGTGCAGTAGTGCAGAGTAGAGTAAAGTGGTGTAGAGTAGAGTGGCACAGAGTGTGAGTGGTGTAGAGTCATGCAGAGTAGAGTGGTGTAGAGTGCAACGGTATATAGTGGTGTAGAGTATAGTGCAGAGTGCACTGGCGTAAAGTAGATTGTTTCAGAGTAGAGTGAAATGGCATAGAGTGGAATGGTTTGGGTAGAGTGAAGTGGCGTAGAGTGGAGTGGTGCAGGGTAGAGTAGAGTGCAGGTGCGTAGAATATAGTAGTATGAAGTAATGGTGTAAAGCGGTGTAGAGTGCAGTGGCATAGAGTGCAGTGGTATAGAGTATATCAGAGTGGCGTATAGTGGATTCGCATAGAGTGCATGTGCGTGGAGTGGTACAGAGTAGATTGCCTTGGTAGAGAGTGTATTGGCATAGAGTGCAGTGGTGTAGAGTGGCATAGTGTGGCATGGAGTAGAGTGAAGTAGTGCAGAGTAGAGTGGCTTAGACTGGAGTGGTGTAGAGTAGAGTGGTGTAGAGTAGATTGGTGTAGAGTAGACTGGAGTGGTGTAGAGTAGAGTGGTGCAGAGTAGACTGGAGTGGTGTAGAGTAGAGTGGTGTAGAGTAGACTGGAGTGGTGTAGAGTAGAGTGGTGTAGAATAGACTGGAGTGGTGTAGAGTAGACTGGAGTGGTGTAGAGTAGAGTGGTGTAGAGTAGACTGGAGTGGTGTAGAGTAGAGTGGTGTGGAGTAGACTGGAGTGGTGTAGAGTAGAGTGGCTTAGACTGGAGTGGTGTAGAGTAGAGTGGCTTAGACTGGAGTGGTGGAGAGTAGAGTGGTGCAGAGAAGACTGGAGTGGTGTAGAGTAGAGTGGAGTGGTGTAGAGTAGAGTGGTGTAGAGTAGACTGGAGTGGTGTAGAGTAGAGTGGTGTGGAGTAGACTGGAGTGGTGTAGAGTAGAGTGGCTTAGACTGGAGTGGTGTAGAGTAGAGTGGTGTAGAGTGGTGCAGAGTAGACTGGAGTGGTGTAGAGTAGAGTGTTGCAGAGTAGACTGGAGTGGTGTAGAGTAGAGTGGTGTGGAGTAGACTGGAGTGGTGTAGAGTAGAGTGGCTTTGACTGGAGTGGTGTAGAGTAGAGTGACTTAGACTGGAGTGGTGTAGAGTAGAGTGGTGCAGAGTAGACTGGAGTGGTGTAGAGTAGAGTGGAGTGGTGTAGAGTAGAGTGGTGTAGAGTAGACTGGAGTGGTGTAGAGTAGAGTGGTGTGGAGTAGACTGGAGTGGTGTAGAGTAGAGTGGCTTAGACTGGAGTGGTGTTGAGTAGAGTGGTGCAGAGTAGACTGGAGTGGTGTAGAGTAGAGTGGTGCAGAGTAGACTGGAGTGGTGTAGAGTAGAGTGGTGCAGAGTAGACTGGAGTGGTGTAGAGTAGAGTGGTGTAGAGTAGAGTGGTGTAGAGTGGTGCAGAGTAGACTGGAGTGGTGTAGAGTAGAGTGGTGCAGAGTAGACTGGAGTGGTGTATAGTAGAGTGGTGTAGAGTGGTGTGGAGTAGACTGGAGTGGTGTAGAGTAGAGTGGCTTAGACTGGAGTGGTGTAGAGTAGAGTGGTGTAGAGTAGACTGGAGTGGTGTAGAGTAGAGTGGTGTAGAGTAGACTGGAGTGGTGTAGAGTAGAGTGGTGTGGAGTAGACTAGAGTGGTGTAGAGTAGAGTGGCTTAGACTGGAGTGGTGTAGAGTAGAGTGGTGTAGAGTGGAGTGGTGTAGAGTAGAGTGGTGTGGAGTAGACTGGAGGGGTGTAGAGTAGAGTGGTGTAGAGTAGACTGGAGTGGTGTAGAGTAGAGTGGTGTGGAGTAGACTGGAGTGGTGTAGAGTAGAGTGGCTTAGACTGGAGTGGTGTAGAGTAGAGTGGTGTGGTGTAGAGTACAGTGGTGCAGAGTAGACTGGAGTGGTGTAGAGTAGAGTGGTGTAGAGTAGACTGGAGTGGTGTAGAGTAGAGTGGTGCAGAGTAGACTGGAGTGGTGTAGAGTAGAGTGGTGCAGAGTAGACTGGAGTGGTGTAGAGTAGAGTGGTGTAGAGTAGACTGGAGTGGTGTAGAGTAGAGTGGTGTAGAGTAGACTGGAGTGGTGTAGAGTAGAGTGGTGTGGAGTAGACTAGAGTGGTGTAGAGTAGAGTGGCTTAGACTGGAGTGGTGTAGAGTAGAGTGGTGTAGAGTAGAGTGGCGTAGACTGGAGTGGTGTAGAGTAGAGTGGTGTGGAGTGCATTGTGGATTGTACAAGGGGCAAAAGATCTGCAGGAGGAAGCATAGCCGACATGTTGCATCATTTTAGGAGCTTGTGTAGCACGTTTCTACCAATTACATGGCTTTGTAGCCCTTCAAGGTGGCTTCTGGACACTTGTGTTTGGTATTGATTAGTGAGTGTTTAGTACTTAATCATATTGGATAACAGTCAGACTGGAATGTAACTGACTGATATCTGATGTATTATTGTGAATATTAGATGACATTTTTAAACATTTAAACATCTAAAAATCATTTAAAAAATCTCTAGATGAACAATCATTTTCCAGATGGACAAACCACTCCCTCTATACCTCCATGAAATGTTGGGGTGTCCCTTTGCCACAGTGGGAGCACATTCACTTACAAGTATTATTCATCTCAGTAACTTTACTGTTTTTTAGGATGGGAATTTTTCTGTGAAAAATGTTTGTCAGTATAGACTAAGTTCATTTTTTGTGAGAGCTTTGTGTGTTCTGTAGAACTGATTCCCGAACATGACATCCTCTGAAATGTCATTTTCCTTTCTTTCTGAAGTGACTTCAAGGCGCTGCATGCAACCTGCAAGGCAGGGGTTTAGATCCTCTTTGTTTTTTCTCGGTCTGTTGGTATTCTAAGGTTGCTAAGAAGAGTTCCTTTGGGTAGCAAGAAAGTCGTGTTGGCACAGACACCCCCAACCTCTGATTTGTTTTTTGAATCCTGGCCTCGTGCTCCTCCTGAGCACGCACTCTTAGCATGTAATGCCTACACGTATGTGACTCCGACACCCTATAACCTTCATTGCGTCTGTCCCATATCCAGGACACTCATTTACAGACTTGTCTGATGTATTGTCTGCTGTGATGTAAGGCTCTTTGACATCCTTCATTGGCTTGAGCAGAGCTATGAAAGAGTTAAATAAAAAAGAAATGAGTGCTTTTTAAATAGATATTTGTGCAATTAATTATACAAACAGATAATCTGACAGTCCTACAGTGGATTCATGTTTCTTATACACAGTGGTCGAACCAAGTCAAAATCCTGACTCCAAATCATAGTTTCTCTTAAAAACCCTGAAATGGCCACAAGCTGCGCTTTGTTTTCCTTCATTGGTTTGGTGTCTATGTGACACATGTGAGGCGCTGTGTGACACATGTGAGGTGCTGTGTGACACGTGTGAGGCAGTCCAGGGATGAGGAGGGACCCGTCGGATTTCTGAACCCGCGCGTTCTCTGCTTTCGGTTCTAAGCAGTAGCCTGCTGCCCATGCTGGGCCAAACCAAAGGCCTAACTTAAAGGGCCGTCAGCCCTCCTTTTCTTCTAGCATCATCCTGGCAGGGAGCTATCTGGAGCCTAAAACGGATTTAGAGCCAGACAACTATGCACGTACTTCAATGACACTAATCTGTTTCTTACATGCGACTGAAACCAAAGGGAATTTCCTCAGGCATCTTTACAGAGTTATTTGTGTCCTTTCCGCCACTCTCCACGGCACAGTATCAGGGGCCATTTGTAGAATCCTGCCCGCGGGGTTACATCCACCTCAGTACCAGGGCTCCTGGGACAGTGTTTTAAAAATAATGTTTTTTTAAGAAGGTCTTGCATGCCACTGGAATGGCAAATCTCAGCTTTATGCACTTGCAAGAGGGAGGGGGCTGGGGGAGTTCTTCAGTGCTTGTGGGCGGGGCGTGGCATTATTGCAACTATAACAACTACAGGGAACACAGAAGAAATCTCTTAGAAAAAAGAAACCTCCTTTATTTATCAGAAGCTTTTCATTAAATGTCTCTTGAGGGTGTTTTGCTGGAGCGGGTAAAATACAATCATTTTTGTATACCCTCCCCATTTGCATGTTTATACTAATTAGAATAATCAATTAATTATAACTGTATTAATTGTTTGAAGTGACTTATTAAATCAACCTTACTAACATATGAAATACACGTGGGAACTGGATTTGCATGGCCTAATTAATACGTAAACTAAAATATGTACGCATACTAAATGATAGACAATTAGAATATTGCATGTTATATGTTGCTTTTGTGGCGTATTTGTGATTTGTGCTATATAAAGTGAGGATAAATCGCAATGAGTGTTGCTTTTGCTAGATAAATACACACACATATGGGTATTAGTGAGGGAACGACATTTAATAAATCATTTCTGTCTATTAATTACGTTTTTGTGCTTCTTTGCTTAAGTTGCCCATTCTGGCCTATCAAAAATGGCCGACCGAGGTGACGAATATGGTTGACCTGACCAACAGAGTCCTGGACAAAGTGCGCCTGCGCTAACGACAAGCTACTGTGTCCCCTGCGCGACCCTAGGCAGACTGTGCCCATCAAGGCCTCTCCGGGACATCGGCCAAGTCATAAAAGACAATAGACTATTGCTTAAAACCGGAATCAACCCGGGTCATGACCTCATGACAAAATGCCTGTGAGAACTTAACTGGCGACACCAGATCAACTAATCACAAGAATTGAAACCCATATTTTTGATACTTGTTATATTAATTTTTCCTATAAAAAGAGTAGAATAGAGAGGGTCTTTGCCATCGCTTTTTGATTGCCTTCTTGATTTCCTGACGTCATGCTGACGGAGAAGACGGTGACAAGCTATCTCCCTGAACCTCTGACGAACTGAATTGCTGCCCAATTTCTTGATGAACTGAAATATTTGAATGGGCATAGATTGACGGGCACGTTCCTATGGTCCTATCCCTTCGTTGGGACTGTAGCGTGCTGCAAGACAATCTGACTGACTTAGAGGACGACTTTAGCCAGAAAAGGTAAATATGGTCAAATGTGATTTGTATAACATTTCTTTCCAGGTCATATTAATTTAGATAAATGTTACTACTATTGATCATAAATGAGTTGTGTCGTTTATTTTGGAGAACTGTTTGATTTCTAAGGTAATAAGGATATTATTAATCACAACTCCGCAACTAGTAGATCTGTCCCTTAGCATGGAAGGGATATTAGAATATGGTAAGATATAGTGGTATAGATCTACGTTTCTTTTGAAGCTAGAAGAATTCCTTTCATGCCGGCGCTTGGAATAATCATCTCCCAGGTAAACAGACCAATGAAGTATGAATGTTGGTGTTATGGGCCCCACCAGTGAATGTATTGATTGAATGTGGTAGTGTGATCTTTGGTGTGTGACTAGAAGGTAGATTTTGGATTCCGCGCTGCATCAGTTTCAGTACAGACCCTCTGTGCCTCCCTTCTCTGCACCGACTGCCTCTCTCTCCTTGTTTTGTCTCCTCCAGCTCTGGGCACATCTGACACGTCTACAGGTAAAAGCACAAACCGGGTTAGAGCCCTCTTCTTTCCTCTGCCCTCTATGTGTGCCTGGATGCCCCTTTTCTCCGTCCTCTCTTGCCCTCCATGTGTACCTTATGGAAACATATCTCCCTGGGTCCGGACACTGTGGTTGTCTTTTCAGTGCATTGTGGGATACTATTTTCCCAGAGTTCGTGTTAGCTTCCGCGTTCCCATTTACTGCTTTGTAGGGACTTGTTTTGTTTCGTGTGCATTGACTGGCTCTACTTTTGTTTCTCCAATAAAAAATCTTTTGAAATAAATTTTAAAAAAAACTCCTCTGCAAACAGCGGACGCATTCATAGTTCTTAAGTTACCTCGCCCGGGGCGTCATTTACAGAAGAGCTCCCGGACAGCAATAATGCCAAGTCACGTGACCGGAGTGAACCACAGCACTTGGCAAAGGTCCCGGTGCTTCCGGAGGACGATGGTTTCCTGCTTCAGCGGCCAGTGAAAGGACTCACGGCGCATGCGCTCACATGGCACAACTAAAACAGCCGCCATTTCCAGGCCAGAGTGACACATTGGTGGACAATTGCCCAGGGCCCCCACCTTCCAAGGGCCCCTTGGCAGAGTGAACGTTCTCTCTCTGACCTCTCTCTATACCATTCCCATCTAAACCTCTCTGCCTGTCTCTACCTCTGTGTCTTCTTAAGGATTATTTGGTTCCGGGTAAAGTACATTTCAACTGTTTTTGTGTGAACCAGTTAAAGTTAAACACATAGGGGCAGATTTATGAGCCCCTTGCGCCACTTTTGCGTCACTTTTCCCATGTTAAAAGTGATACAAAAGTGGCGCAAGGGGCTCATAAATCTGCCCCATAATTTTTTATTAAAATAGTCCAGAGCTAAATAAATTGAAGTGAATAATTTATTCCCAGCACGGCATAAAAGCATCCACCATAGTAAGGGTCCAGGTGCAACTGAACCTCCACAGTAGAATTGTTTACCCGGAAGGCTCTAAATAGAACCTAGGGCTTACATGAAAAATACACATGTCGCATGCCTTAAAGAAACAGCTTATTAGAAATAATATTTAACTTGAGAATATAACAATTTTGTATTGTTTGGCGCCATGCTGTCTTGATTTAGCAGGAAGGGGTAATAAAACTTCTTTACAGGGCCCCCAAAATATGTCTTATAGGTCTTATGTAATATTTATTTTTAAGTGGTTTTATCTACATTAATGTATTCATATTTTCATAAATTTACCCTGAAGTATTTCTCTTTTCAATATAGAATTATTTTGCCAAAAAAGAGAGAGATAATTTATCCTACAGTGAAGAGGAAGCTCTGGTTTTCTGAAACAGTTTAAATTCTCCCATTAAACATTATGTTCTGATTCAAGGACTAATATATCTTAGACACTAAAGATTCCATGCAAACAATGTTAGCACATGACGCTAGCCCTACAAACATCCTACGTACTAAAAAGACGTAAAAATGCGTTTCTGATCAGTGAATGAAGTGTACGGCCTTTGCAGATATTGGTCCTCGCCGAGAAGCTAGCCATTTGATTGGCTAATAAAGTCCACCTTCCTACTCGCGTGATACTGACGAGGGCTTGGGTGACTCTGATAATGGCTGCGATAAGGATGCGCCAGAGCATGTTGTCCTGCAAGGGCCTCCGGAGAAGAAGTATGAAACGTCTCTAAATCAATCGAGGGAGCCTACTATCAAGATAATAAATCTTTATTCGGCTTAACTAGCCATAAAAGAGCGCAAAAAGCACATTCAGTAACAGCAACATCCATTCCCAGCCCAGGACAGATGGCCCTACAGTAACGTTACAGACTTCAGTAACCTTCATTGGCTGGGTCAAGCGAGGTGGCATCGAGTGCCAACATACAATAGTTGAACAGACACTTAAGAACAGCACGAAAGGAGACTATGAACCATGTCGATTCCCAAATTAAGGTGCTTTCCCAGTGACCTTTATAGTCGCTGAGCAGACCTCCGGCATTTCAAAGTTAATTAAAATCTATAACCTTCAAATGTGCGAATTATTTAAAACTAAGTAAAAACAACCTAATATCGATTCGAAACCCCATTAAAAAAGATTATCAGATCGCTGACCAGATTGTTACTTGCTCTTGGCCTGTTTTTAATAACGTTCTGGCATTCCGACTAGTGCTACTGACCTCGCGGTCCCCGTCTGTAAGAGCAGGACCGACTGTGATGCATGTGGTGTCCAGGGCTATTAGTAGACATTTAACTCCCATTCTAAATCAAGTGATAGAATCGGGTAGTTATCCGTCAGTCTGGAAGAAAGCGTGCATCAGACCCATTCTGAAAAAGCCGGCGCTTGACCCATTGGAGGTCAAGAATTACCAACCCATTTTGTGTCTGCCGATTGCAGCTAAAATCCTTGAGAGGTCGATAAATCAGAAGCTGACATCTTACTTATTATTATTTAGGCATTTATTAAGCGCACTATCACCATTGCAGGCATCCTGGCGCTGACTGGATCAGAGAGAGGCGTGAAAGTGAAACACAGGAGTGGGAGTTATCAGACGGTTGTTTTGGGGAATAACCAGGTTTTGATCCTTCTCCTGAATGGGAGAAGTTCAGAGATGTGCCTAATGTCGGCTGGGAGCGTATTCCAAAGCTTGGCAGCTGTTACCTCGAAGGATCTGCCTCCAGATCTGGCTCAAATGAATCTGGGAACCACTGCCAGCTTGGCCTCAGAGGAGCGAAGCTGCCTGGCTGGAGTGTACCAAGCAAATTTCGATTGTAGGGAGGCAGGGCCAGTTCCATATAGCGCCCTAAATGCTATACAAAGGGCTTTGAATTGTACTCTCTGCCTCACCGGCAACCAGTGGAGTTTGCTCAGAGAGGACGACCCGTGTGCTCTTCTAGGAAGCCCCAAGGCCAGCTTAGCAGCTGCTGATTGGACCCTCTGGAGCCTGTCCAGCAAGAATCCAGGGGATCCCAGCAGAAGGGCATTGCAATAGTACAATCTGCGGAGGATGGTACATCTTACCACTTGGACGCGAGCATGTGGGGGAAGGAGAGGAAGGACTTTCCTTAGGGAACGGAGGATGGCAAAACAGCAAGCAGTAATCTTATGGATATGCGTCTCCAAACTGAGCCTATGGTCCAGCAAGACCCCTAGGTTACGGACTGATTCCACCGGCCGGACTGTAGTCCCAGTTTCAGGGGGCCAGAAATTATCTGGGAATGGCTGGGGAATCTTAGTTCCAACGCTAAGAGCACCTCCGTTTTCCCTGCGTTGAACTGAAGCTAACAACCTGCTGGACGCAAGTCAGCATGGCTTTCGGTTGTGCCATTCAACCTAGACGGCGTTAGTCAAGGCAACAGTGGAGATTCGGAGACAGGTGGATGGGGGGGTAGAGCGATCCTCATCCTCCTCGACCTATCGCAGCATTCGACACTGTGAATCACATGGTGTTGGTGCGGCGGCTGAAGGCGGTGGGGTTTGTGGAGGCGGCTCTGTCCCTCCTCTCCTCATTCCTAGAGGATAGGGAACAGACTTTACACTGGGAAAGTTTACAGTCTGAAACCTTCCTTCTACCATGTGGAGTCCCACAGAGCTCAGCACTGTCACCGACTCTGTTCAACATCTTTGTGATCCCACTCGCCAGTCTCATTAGACAGCATGGTTTCTCGTTCGTGTCTTATTCAGACGACACACAGAATATCATCTCTGTATCTAAACAGACGGAGCATGTTGCCGCGAGTTTCCATGCGTGTCTGACGAGCTGGATGAGCAACAACTATCTTAAAATAAATATGGATAAGACGGAGATGATGGCGTTTGGTGGCGGTCCGTCCCAGTGGAACCACACCTAGTGGCCGACCGCGATCAGCTAACTCTGGCCTCATCTCTGCCACTAAAGTCCGTAGAGCTAGATGGGGTGGAAAGAACCTATCGCACTGTGCAGTTAGGCTGTGGAACCAACTGCCTCGCACAGTTAGACTCCAACCCAACTGGAGAGTGTTTAGGAAGCAAATAAAAACATGGCCGTTCCCTAGGGCATAATCGACTAGCACTGCTGATGCTAGGCCTCCCTCTTCTCACTTCAGCGCCAAGACGCCTCGGCATTCGAGCACTCTATAATATAAATCCTATCCCATCCTATCATATAGACAATTCTGAACACTATGTTAAAAACAATTCTTAAAATGCCAGGGACAAGCGACTCTTTCAATACGGTAACTACAGTATTGAAATACGAGTTCTTACTCGTAAAGGTTTCTAATGGCCAAAGATACTTTTATATAATTGGCTACCGCAATACAGATATCACGGGTAGCCAGTGTGTTGAAGAATTTAAAACCATCAACATATGTACAGGGGCGAAGTTTCTTTAACAGTGGGACCAAACATTTACCCCTTGCTGTTTTATATTTATATATTTATTTATAAGCGCAACATTCATCCATTCTTCCGTAGCCAGATTTTAGCCCATAGGAATAGGGGGACACCAGATATGGATCCGCAGTATGCTCCGATCCCAGTTCCTCATGACATAGGCGGTTAGGGGCACTATTAGGCGTCATCAAAAGCCTTTTAGTAAATTTGTTTTCCACTATTTGTAATGTATATGATGTCCCCACACCCCTGTCCCATATGTTGCAATCAAAAGGCATTTGGCTTTGTAAAGGGTAATTATTTCTCTCACGGGTTTATGGCCTAATTTGCATGCAAAGCGAAATAGCCCGTCCACAGCCCTAGTTGTATGATGGGCTCTTGCTGTCACAACTGGGTCCCAATTTAGTTTATTGTTAAATAAATTCCCCAAGTATATAAAATTCTCAACCTTTTCTATTCTCTTGTCCCGTGCTACGAAAATCTTAGTCTTTGTCCTCTTTGGGCCACATACGCTATCGTGGCCATTAACACCGTGTCGTTAGCATAAGATAGTAGGGGACACATTTACTGCTAATTTTGGGAAAATCAAGTTTCCAGTTTAATAGAGGGACCTCCAAACTGTTTGTATATATTACAAACAGAAAAGGGGCTAGGATGCACCCGTGACGGACACCCTCTGTGGAAGCTATTGGGTCAGTTTTTTCCGCTCGAGTGCCGTATCTTATTGAGACTGAGGTATTGAAATGTAGCCTACGGATGAGCGACACCAGTGCTTCTTCCACACCCAAAGTTTCCAGCATATCCCACAATTTCTCCTGGTTAACAGTGTCAAAGGCACTAGACAAATCCATGAAGGCCAGGTGGATCGAGCCCTTCCTGGCCTTCAAGCATTTGTTAATAATTAAGGACAAATTGAGGCATTGCTCGGTCGTGCCTAGCCCCCTCCTGAAACCGTATTGCATTTTGGATATCACTCCTGTGGTGGTTGCCCAGGTCTCCAAACGGGCGAGGAGAGCTCTACCTAATACCTTAGCGGTGGCACTAATAAGCAAAATTGGCCTATAACAAGCCGTGTCACATCTATTGCCCTTTTTAAAAACGGGGACCACTATTGCCTCCTTACAGGACGCAGGCATTGGACCAATGATTACTCCCTTAAATACATTAGTCAACAGGGGTACCCACACGTTTGGATTGTTTTTAAAAAGGTCAAGGGGCACCCCATCAGGACCTGCTACTTTCAGATGGGTCCCCTGCGCTAACGCTTCCTCGACCTCGGTTACTGTGATAGATACACTGAGTAGGGTCGGTTAATGATTTCCCATTTTTTTTTTGTGTCTTTTAGGGCTCCTGCTCTCTCTAGATCTTCTAATTCTAAAATTCTCAGTTCTGCTTTTCTACCCTCAGTTATGGTTTTATATTTGAGCTGTGCGGCTTTAACTACATCTCTATTACGGGGAATAGCATGAAGCTCCCTTTTTAAATTCCTTATGGGCCCTAGAACAATCAGAGTTAAACCACCAGGCCTCCTGGGGTCCCCCATGCTTAGGACTCCTCGTCAGCCTCGTGGCTACCTCAGAGCAGATTGACCCAAACTCCCGAACAACACCCTCTGGGGGAGAGTCTGGCTGCAAACACCCCATTATTGAGTGCGAGTTTCCTTTGATGAGGTTTCTCTCAATTTTGAGGGGAATGATCTTACCCCAGTTCAGCCTGACTCCCTTATTCCGGTGGTAATAGATTGGGTGATCATCGTCCTCCCCCACCTGGGTCTTTAAATTGAGGGAGACGATAAGGGGGTTATGAGCACTCACGCAATGAGGTTCCACCATAAAATCATGAACAAGCCTGAAGTAATTTCTAGATATTAGCATAAAATCGATAGAACTAGTCCTGCCACAGCTGGCATAAGTGGGGCACTGCAGTGAAGGATCGCTGGCCCAACAATTTATAAGGCTTAAATCGTTCCCTATTAGAACAGAATTTAAGGCTTCTCCCTGGGATGAATGAACGAAATGGGGCTGGAGCTGTCTCTCCGTGTCTTCCAGTCCACACACACGTTGAAAGCTGTGCTTACAGATTGTACAATTAAAATCCCCTACCCAGAGGATGCATAGCGGCTGCCACTGCCCAGTGATTTGCGTGATTTCATCATTTACAATAGCATTATAATTATTTGGATCAAAGATGTTGTGGTACCAATTCAGCAGGAGTATTCTGACCTTGGGTAGATTACGGATCAAGATTAGTTGACGCCAGGGTGATGAGTTTATACGAATTACTTTTATAGATCCACATTGTACTGATATGAAGACCGCAATCCCACCCTTGGCCCTTCCTGCGGCAGAAGTTTATGCAGGAACACAAAATGAACGATAGCCATCCAGGGATATATCATCTCTAGACCAGGTTTCCTGGAGGCAAATAAGATCAAAGCCTCTGATATACCCTAGCCACTCCTCGTTCCTTATCTTAGAAAAGATTCCTGCTATACTCCACGAAATGATTTTGAAGCAGGAGGTAGGATTTCTCTGTTTTTTTGTACCCCCGACTCTATTAGTGGGGGGCAGGGTATGGGAGTCTACTAATTCCCCGACCAAGAAAATCCTTGACTTCTCAGATCAACCTACGTTCGATCCAACTCTAACTTGTTACCCAAATTCTCCTGAATGTGTTCTTAAGAACATATTGCCCAATATGTGTCACATAAGCTGGGACAGCCTATTGATAAGGTGTATCGGTGTAGACTCCGGTTCTAAAAAAGGGGTGGACAATGCATGGATCAATTCTCATGATAGGTTCTTGGACTTAACTAGCCCACTGACTAGAATACTGGACATAGCAGAAGCAGCAAGACTTAACGGCATATGGGTTGATGCTTCCTCTTTGTCTGATTGGGCTCAGAGTGTGGTATACCTTTTTGGTAACACACAAGCAGCCACTGCACAGGAGCAGAGTAAGAGGTTACTCTGAAAATGACCCCAAATTGGGAAATCTGGCAGCTACAGAAAGGAGTTGGGGAGCAAAGGGTATTCTTTTCGATGATGCATTCATCAGGCAACTGAGCAGATATGTGGCTAGCAATGCATCCATTGACAAGGTACAACTTTCCATGTGAAATACGAGGGGATCTAGGGTTTCTGGAGGGGCCGGGAAAGGCAGGAGCAACTTTACAGGCTGCTTTACCGGCCGAAGTCCCTGAAAAGGATATTATTACTAAACCAGGAGCTCCTACAGACTCCCACAGGAATTCCAACCTCAGGTTCACCCTCAAAGAAATAGAGGGTTTGGGCACTGTGGTTACTGGAATGGAGGATCAGAAACTCCAGGTAAGTCTTTGTCCTTCTAGCCATCCTCCAGTAGGTCGTCTAAGTTTTCTCCTGAATGACAAGCAATCAGATCCGATCCTTGGGCTCTACAAACCATTCAGGGTTTTTATATAGATGTTTACGATCAACCAAAACAAACCTTGTTACCTCCCTCTCTGTCCTTTGCAAACAACTTGGAGCTATTAGTGTTTCAGGAGGTACATTCTCTTTGTCTAAAGCAAGCTATAGAGATAACTGTGTTTGGTCCGTCTGGTTGTTTGAGCACCATATTTTTAGTTCAAAGAAAAAAAAGTTCAGCCCAGTCATCAGCGGAAGATTGTTTAACAATTTTGTAGTGTGCCATCACTTCAAAATGGAGACAATAATCCAACTAGGGAACTCCCTGCAAGAGAAAGACTGGATGACCAGCTTTGACTTTCAAGATGCAGGTCTTGCAATTCTGGTACACCCTTCCTACAGGACATTCCGACAGTTTCAGTTCAAATGCCTCCCATTCAGTCTCTCAATGGAACCTTGGTGTTTCACCAAAGTCAAGAGACCCCTCATTAATCACTTGAGAGCACAGGGGATATATGATTAATTGCATTTCGAAAAGAGTTTCTTCTTCCGACTCAGGACAAGAATCTGTTATTGTATCAATTAGCCACCTTACTCGACCTTATTCAGAAACTGGAATTTCTACCAAAAAAAGACAAATCTGCTTTAATTCCTTTGAAACAGATATCAGTTTTGGATTTTCTGGTATACACAGACAAAACAATTCTTCAACGTCCCCAAGAGAAGGTATCTTTGATTAAAATAACATTCATCATGTTTTGACAATATCCACCTGTCTCTCAGTTTCTTGGTGCACATCGTAGGTCTTCTTGCCTCCAATACAAGCAATCTTCTTGAACCCTCTTCTCTTCACTATCATACCCTGCAGGGGTTAAAAATATGCCCTGCACAAAGGTTGGTTGAAATGATGAGTCTCACGGGAGACATGTGTATAAGTAATTCTTAATTTCTTTTCAGTAATTAAGGTAACTTCATCACAGAGCTGCCAGCCAACTCTGCAACGGTCCCCACACACAAGCATTCTCCATGTTCTAACCAGCCCCACATTCCAATGGAATCCCTACATGACAGCATGTCATGTGCATGGAGAACCCAGATCAAACCCATCTCCCTTCTTAAATGAACAACAACAGAATTAGAACAGAAATAGATCACAACAATTTACAAAAAAATAAATAAAGAAAAATTGTTAGACCTGGCATCTTGGCGTGGATCTCCCATCCATTTTTTGCGGTTGCCTCGTGTTTTTGCTGGTGTTAGATGCATTGGGCACTGTGCCACTGCTATCCAGTGCCACAGTGCAAGTGCTCCCTAATGTAAATTGAACTATGGATTAGTGACTGGCTGATTTGGTTTACTTGTCAGACCCTAGTACAGTGCACCAGGAGTGCCCAGGCTGGTAATCCAAATGCTGCTGGTGGGCTTGCAGCACTGGTTGTGCCACCCACAGAAGCAGCCTGTAAAAGTGTGTCTAAGGCTTGCCATTGCAGAGCCTGTGTGCAGTGTGGTACTGCCATGCTGACTGGGCAAGTGCAGCCACTTGCCAGTCCCTAAACCTTCCCTTTTCTTCATATCAGACACCCCTATGGTAGGCCCAAGGGCAGGGTCCATTGTAGGTATAAGGTAGGACATGCCCTGGTGTGTGTGGCATGTCCTAATAGTGAATTACAGCCATTTTCGTTTTTCACTATTGCAAGGCTACCTGTTCCCCATAGGCCAGAATGGGCAGGTTGATTATTACATCTTATAATCCTAACTGACTCAGGGAACATGGTAGAAATTCGAGTTTAGAATGCATGAACTCAGAATGATAAAATACATTGTTTAGTGAAGTTGGTTTTAACGTTCTGTGTTTGAAATACCACTTTTAGAAAGTAGGCATTTTTTTGTCTAACCATCCAAACCTGCCTCTGCTAGGCTGTGTATTCCTTGTCTGTAGTTTGAGTGACAGGGGCTGGGGAATTCCAGGAGACAGGGTGAGTCAGCACAGGGCTGAATAGAGAGATCTGCATCTAGATGGGTGGGAGGAGTGCACCTGGGATCTGAATAGGGCTGTACCTTCCCTCCACAATGCTGGCTCCACCTCCTGTGGTGCGTCTGATGTCTCTGCCCGGCACTCTGAAAGGAAAGAAGGAGTCTTGTCAACAAAGTGCTCCAGGACTGACCAGAACTGTTTTGGACTAGGCAAAGGCCTCTCTGCCTTCAGAGAACAAAGAGAAACTGGGTATAAATATTGGGACCCAAACCTAAGAACTTTAGATCACTTTGGGAAACAAGAAGAAGCCTTTGCTGATGAGAGGAACCAGAGAGACTGAGGAGAGAATATCTCTAAGCTTGATGGATTGGCCTGCAGTGGTTGCCTGACTGCCAAAAAGAGGAGAAAAGGAATTTTGTGTACTTTATTCAACGAGTGAAGGATCTCCAAGGGCTTGAGAAAAGAGCTTGCCTCTTGCGGAAGTCTCAGGGACAACAGACTTCACCCACCAGCTCCCAAAGAGGTCTTTGGAAGTGCCTACTGTTTAGCGAGGCTTTCTGAGGGACTGTGTGTCGCAAGGAGCTGGAAGCGCAACTCACGAGTGTGAGAAGTTGGCCTGGCAAATGCTGGTCACTAGTTATAGTGGCCACCTTGCACCAGTCCAATTCGACTCTTATGGTAGATAGGTTTAAGACAACCTTTTAAAGAAAGCTATCCTAGTGGTAGCTGTGGAGAGCAGCCTTCAGGCTAAGTCTCTGAGGAATGTAAAGCAGCTTGTTTTACCTTAGAATCTCTTGAATTACCAAATGAAAGGACACAACACAGGTATATATATCAAATATATATGTATTTATTACTAGACACACTCTACTAATCTCTTTATGAGATTAGAAGTCAGGAACATTTGCTGGGGCCCTAGGGGCGTACCAGACCATATACTAAAAAAGAGGTTTAGGAATGTCGACCTACAAGCGGACAAGGCCTAGGGCCTGTAGAACCGCTGGGGCCTCACTAATCCACCCAAGGCTGGTAAGTGAAGGACCCACGGGAGACGCATGCAGTGTGAGAACACAGCCGCGGGTTACCTATTGATTTCAATGGAGCAAGTCATGGTTGGAATTTTAAAGTTTTAGGGTACTTCTAGAGAGTCTACAAGCAAGCCACTTACAAGGTAAGTAGTTCGAGGGCCAACACCCACAGGAGCACCGGAGTGCACGAGTTACCTCACCCAGGGAAGCCGGGTGCATAGGTGTCTTCTGGTGTCAGGTCGCGTCGTCATTTTCAATGGAAGCCAAAGAGGTTTTGCTGCTTGTGAAGACTGGAAAAGTGTCCGGTGAAATCCAAGGCTGGATTCAGGATCAAGAAGACCTGAAAGCAGAAGGGACAGTGTTCAAGGCCACTTGCCAGTGACCCGGGGCCAGGAAGATGGATGCCCACGGAAGTCGCGTGATTTTAGGTGATCAAGGGTGTTTTGACTCTTCAGCCACGAGGTCCAGGAGGCGTCGACGACAACCAGGAGCTGGATTCGGAATGTCCCACAAAGTCTGCAGCTTACTGAGGTGTCGGCAACCGGATTGGAGCCAACAAGCCTTGGCAACAGCAAGTCTTGTGGAAATTGAAGAAAGTCAGCGGTGCAGATCAGCAAGGTCTGAGGGACTCACCCAGCAAGAGTAAGTCAGGGCAGACCTGGAGCAACCAGGGAAGCCCTTTGGTTTGATGAGAAAGTCTTCAGGGGACCCACAAGCCAGCCGGCAAGGGATCACAAAGACGCCTCATGAGGATTCGCTTCACAGGAGCCCGCGGTCACTCGGGACAAGGTAGGCCTCTGATTTTCAAGGGAAATCCTGCTGGAGGCTTGGACCACACGTGGTCCAATGCACAAGTTCATAGAATGTCGTGAAGGGGTTGCACTTGACAATAGTGCATGGTACCCGGGTATTGCTGTTACTCGTCACTCGTGGGGTTCACTCGCCTCAGCTTTGCTGGGGACTCACAATGGCCATCAAGAAGTCAGGAAATCCACTTCTGGGGCTGCAGGGACTTTGGACTCCAGCGGGAGCGGGAAAGTTTGCTACCATTGATTCAAGTTTTTGGTGCCTGCCAAGCAGGGGAGTCACTCCTTGACTCCAAGGGAGATTCTTCAGTCTTCCAAAGGTAATGGAACATCGAAGGGCCAGGATTCTTCTTGTAGAGCGTCATCCAGGGATATCTGATTTGCAATGGCAAGGTTTCCCTATCTTATACTAAAAGAAAGGGAGGGACTAGCTCTATGACCACTCCTATGGAAGGGTCACGGGAGTGGGTGGTTACACCCACTTCCCTTTGTCCAGTTTCACGCCACTGCAGGGGCAGGTAGCCCCTGAACCGGTTTGAGCTGGCATATGCACAGAGGAGCCTACTTCTCCCCAGTGCAGGACTTCAAAGCACTCTAGGAGTGCACCCACCCAGCCCCAATACACTAAATCCTGTCTGGAAGGTGGTTACACCTCCCTGTGACAGGAAGCCTATTGTTGGGCCTCCTCCACTGCGAGTTTACTGGTGTGGGGGTATGATTCCAAGTTCTTTGACACCAAACACGACATGTTTTGATGCAGTCATTCCAAAGTTAGCATTTACCGGTAGGTTATAATGCACTTAAGAGTATATGGGTTAACCGCATCCACAAACAGCCACAGAGAATAGACTCTGCCAGCTGGTGAGGCACCCCCTCACATTGTAAACCAAGCACCCTGCCCTCAGGATTGATAGGGCCTGCCTTAGGGGTGACTGATAGGTTTATATATGTGTGTAAGGTGAGATATAGGAACCTATACCTCAGTGAGGAGTGCTAACACTACCTCACCCAGGCTGCAGTAGCAGGCCTGTGGTGTCAGATTTAGTCTGCTTCCCAGGGGTGGCATAATACATGCTTCAGCCCCTGGTAGGCCTGTGAAGTACCTATGCCCTTGGTTCCTAAGGTACCATATACTAGGGGCTCATAAGGTACCACAGCATCCAATCACTAGTGCATCTAAGATGCACTCCAAGTTGTTTAGAGAGAACAGAGAGGCTGGGGCCCTGATTAGCAGGGACCCAGGCAGACTATAGCCAGAAACCAGGGTTAACATCAGAAAAAATGTGGGGGCAACATAAGTGCAGATTCTACTCTCCTACAACGAGCAAGAAGCGTGTCGCCGAACTGCCGCTGCCGCTTCACAACACGAAGCGCCTCGCCGGAGAAGATGATCGACGCTGCTGCAGACGCCGTCGCATCACCAGGAAGCGTGTCGCATAAGAATCGTTGTCAATGCAGGTCCACGAAAGCGCCTCGCATCGCCAGGGGAGAGGATCAACATTGCAGCAGACGCCGCCACATCACTGGGAAGTGTGTCGCAGGGTCTGTCATCTCATCACCGGAGAAGAGGATCGACGTCGCATCAGACACTGCCGCATCTTCGGGAAGCGTGTCGCAGGGCCTGTCGCGGCCCATCACCAGAGAAGAGAATCGGGTCGCAGCAGATACCGCCGCATCACCGGCAAGAGTGTTGCAGGGCCTGTCGCGGCTTGCATCGTTGTGGAAGCAACTCGCATCGCCAGGGGAGAGGATCGATGTCGCAGCAGACGCCGCCACATCACTGGGAAGCATGTCGCAGGGCCTGTCGTGGCTCGCCACATGTGGAAACATCTCGCATCACCGGAGAAGAGGATCGACGTTGCAGCACACGCCGCCACATCACCGGGAAGCGTGTCACATCAAGAAGAAAGCGCCATCTTTGTTTCTTTGCACCAGATCTTCAACACATCACCGTCCTTGCAACACTTTCGTTGTCTTGCGTTACGTATCTTAAGGTACATTGAACTCTGAGTGTCGCATTTACCATCTTAAGAGAACTAAGCTAATTCTACCCTTTTAAGTACAGTATTGTGGATTTTTGTCGTTTGTGGTCTTGTGATAAGTCTATATACAAAATACTTACTTTTGATATAAACCTTGTGTGGTGTCCATCTGTAGTGATGTCACTTGATTACTGTATGTGTTCACAAATGCTTTACACACTGCCTCTGAGATAAGCCTGTCTGCTCGTGCCAAGCTACCAAGGGGGTGAGCAGGGGTTATTTTAGGAGGGTAATCCCCTTATCCTGACTAGAAGAGAGGGTCCCTGCTTGTCACAAGTACTTACCTGTGCCAACCAGAGACCCCCAATTCTAACAAGGTGTCTTTGCGATCCCTTGCCCATTGGCTTGTGGGTCCCCTGAAGACTTTCACATCAAACCAAAGGGCTCCCCTGGTTGCTCCAGGCCTACCCTGACTTATCCTTGCTGGGTGAGTCCCTCAGACCTTGCTGGTCTGCACCGCTGACTTTCTTTTTTGTCAAAGGTACCTACCTCTGCCAACTAGTGACCCCCAAATCTAACATTGGTGGTCAGCGGTGAGTATTCTGGACTTGCATTTGTGACTCATGTACAGTGTTTGGGGAACACTAATAGTGAGTGCAGGCCAAAACGCGACCACATACTTTTGGTAGATTGTTCTTCTGGGACTTTCTATTTTTTTAAAAGAACTGTCAAGTTTAACAACCATGGAGAACGCAGCATCCATAGCATCTGTCGATAATGATTGGGAAGGGGAGAAACTAGAATGCTACACCGTTACCCAGCTCAAGCACTTCTGCAGGAGGTTCACATTTTCTACGACCAGTATCTCCAGAAAAGAGGATTTCCAAAAGGCGCTGAGGGCCTGGATGGAAGCTAGGAATACCCCTGAGAATGAGGAAGGGGATGAGAATGCAGATGGGCAGCTGGAAGGGCCATTGGGTCCAGGGAGGAGGAGAGCACCTTCCCCCACAGGTAGCAGTGTTTCTGCCAAAAGCCTGTCTACAGAGGAGCTGGAGGACAGGGAAAGATGTAGGGTGCATGACATGGAGCTGACCAAGCTCAAGCTAAATGGGCAGTGGGAATTTGAATTGCAAGCTAAGAAATTAGCCCTGGAAAGAAGAAAATGCAGTTTGAACATAAAAAGATTTTGAGTGAGTTGAAATTGAAGGCCAAGAGCTAAGAGATTACTCCCTCTGGAGGCAGCACACCGTCAATGCCTGTTGAATCCAGGGTGTATATTCCTAAGGATGTGGTTAGAGAGTTTTATAAGAATGATGACATTGGGCAGTGGTTCAAGGCCTATGAGGTAGCCATGTCTTCCCACCGGGTCCCTGAGAAGGATTGGGGAGCGGGGTTGTGGGGGCGGTTCCTTAGTGAGGGGCGGGACACACTGTTAGACTTGCCTTCTGAAGTCTATAATTCACATCCCCACATGAAAGATGCATTAATGTCCAGGTATAGTTTAACTCCTGAATTGTACAGACAGAGGTTTAGGGGTTGCAAGAAGATAGAGAACAGTACCTGGGTGGAATATGTCACTTTTTTCTGCAGAGCATTGGATGGTTGGGCGAAGGGTAGCAAAGTTGATGATTTTCAGGGGCTCCTTGATTTGATTGCATGGGAGCACTTGTCAAGTAACTGTTTTCCAAAGCTATGCCAGTATATAGTATAGTATAGTAGGCTGACTAATCCTAGGAAGCTTGCTGAGGAGGCAGACCGCTGGGTCAGTACCAGGGTCCACAAGCGTCACGTGGGAGATTCAGCCAAGAGTGGGCAGGGGCCCCAGCAGAAGAGTGGGGGGGGGGACAAGGGTAAAAAGAGGGAGTTCCATAGAAGGCCCCAAAGTAATCCCCAAGGGAACCAAGGGAAAGGTTCTCAGCCTCCCCCGAAAAACAATCAGGGGCCCGACAGTTCCACCTGTTCAAGGGGGACCCATGAGATGCTGCAAATGTGGTGACCTGGGTCATAGAGCGAAAGATCCTAGGTGCGCCAAGTTTGGAAAGACAGCACCCCCTGGTGCAGCCCCCGGCAGATGGCTAGTGTTGCCCTGGGTGAGGAGATGGGTGCCCAAGGTGGGTGGGGGCCAGCAGAGATGTCCCTTGTCTCTTTAGGAGACTGTGAGGTGGTCCCCAGGACCCAGCTGTCTGATAACACTAAGAAATACAGGCAGTGGGTGACCATCAATGGCCATAGAGTGGAGGCTCTTAGAGATATATGAGCCAGTGTGACAGCTGTCAAGTGTCACCTGGTATCTCCAGAGCAGGTTGTCCCTGGAGCATTCTATCCAGTTGTTGCCGCTGACAACACAGAGAGCCACTGCAAGGTGGCTCAGGTTCCCTTTGAGTGGGGGGGTCTCTGGTACTCTTCAGGTAGCTGTGAGGCCCGCCATGCCTGTTGACTGTTTGTTAGGGAATGATCTGGAGAGCTCACCTTGGGCGAAGGTGGAGCGAAGTGCTCATTTGGAAAGGTTGGGTCTGCCTGACTGGGCGTGTGTCACCACACGGTCCATGGCAGCCAGTAGGGGTTCTCAAGAGGACCTGGAGCCTGAGAGGTGGGCCCAGGTGCCTGCCTTAGAGAGAGGAGGCAGGGGGCATGGGAAACCGGCCCCTAAAGTTCCCACGGTCCAGGAGGAAGCAGACCCTGAGGGGGATGCCCTGGAGCCTACAGGGGAACAGGTAGCTGAACTGGGGGGCCTGCCTGAGCTGACCCATTGGCAGCAAGAAGGAGGACCCTCCAGGGAAGAGTTCTGCCAGGAGCAGAAAGAATGCCCTTCTCTCGTAGGTCTGCGGCAGCAGGCTGCAGACCAGGCAGCAGGTGATCAGTCCGGGTCACATTGGGTCTACTGGGAGAATAGTCTCCTGTATAGTGAGCCTAAGGTTGCTGAGCCTGGGTCAGCCTGTGTGCTGGTGGTACCCCAGCGCTTCTGAGCCTTCCTACTGGGGCTGGCATTGGCAGGACATTTGGGGCAGGACAAGACCTTTGAGGTGCTTGTCACCCACTTTTATTGGCCCCAAATGCTCAGGAGTTCAGACACTCACTGCAGGACAGATCAGACTTGCCAGGCAAGTGGAAAGAGTGGGAGGAATCAAAAGGCTCCTCTCCAACCATTCCCTGTGGTCAGCACCCCCTTTGAACGGGTGGGTATTGACATTGTGGGGCCACTGGACCCCAAGACAGCCATTGGCAACAGGTTCATCCTGGTCTTGTTGGACCAGGCCACCCGGTACCCGAAAGCCATACCTCTGAGGACAGTGACGGTCCCCGTGGTGGGACGAGCATTGATGGGAATTTTCTCTAGAGTGGGATTCCCTCGCGAGGTAGTGTCTGAACGAGATACCAACTTCATTTCCAAGTATATGAAGTCCCTGTGGCAGGAGTGTGGGGTAACCTATAAGTTTACCACTCCTTACCACCCCCAAGGAAATGGGTTGGTTGAAAGGTTCAACCAAACCCTGAAAGGCATGATTCTAGGTCTTGAGGAACCAATGAGCGGTAAGTGGGACGTCCTCTTACCATGCCTACTCTTTGCATACCGTGAGGTGCCACAGAAATCTCTAGGGTTCAGCCTCTTTGAGCTTCTCTATGGACACCCAGTGAGAGGACCTCTAAGTTTGGTCAAAGAAGGTTGGGAGCAATCTCCCAGGAAACCTCCCCAGGATGTATATAGCTACATGCTGGCCTTTAGGAACCAAACTAGGCGTTTCAGGCAACTCGCTGAGGCGAATCTGGAAGCCAGCCAGGAGGAGATGAAGCGGTGGTACGCCAGAATTCCAATCTGGTAGAGCTTCAGCTTGGTCAGAAAGTGTGGGTCATGGACCCAGTGGAGCCCTGCGCGCTCCAGGATAAGTGGACCGGACCATTTGAGGTTGTAGAGCGCAAAAGTCCAGTTACCTACTTGGTGGACTTGCGGTCTCCCAGGAACCCCTTGAGGGTCCTGCATGTCACCCGCATGAAGCCCCACTTGGAGAGGTCCCAAGTGGGCATGCTCTTAGCGACAGATGATGGAATGGAGGAGGAGACTGAGCCTCTTCCTGCCATCCTGTCGGCGACAGAGCAAGATGGGTCAGTGGATGGTGCCAACCTCTCTTCCACCCTGACCCCTGAGCAACAGAATGACTGCCGCCAGTTGCTGGGACAGTTTTCTGATCTGTTCTCCCTGATTCCCAGTGTCACTGATTGGTGCGTCCATGATGTAGACACTGGGGATAGTACACCTGTGAACCACAAAACTTACAGGGTGACTGACAGGGTGAGAGCTTGCGCTCCAGCGGAAAAGGGCAAATTTACAATTTATACATTATATACATCTGCACCTATAGAATCCTAACTTTGACATCAAGGCACTCCACCACTTGGTTGATGGACCAATTAGTTGGACTGGTTGATGGTGATTTAGAACCAGCTAAAACACAATTAACGCTTCGGAAACATTCGGTTAACTTTCAATACCTTATTAAAGAATCACAAACTCATTTTTTATTAATCCAATTTTAGTTTATCTAATTTAGTTCTCTCTGCATTAGCATGTTCAGGGTTACAGTTCAAATAATTCATCTGTTTAAAAGACTTCCAATCTTTTGATCTTTAGCATAAAAATTAACATAACATTTACATTTACCGAATTTTGAACATTGACGACCTTCCGACCACCCAGAATATTATTCCAATCTCTGCGGCAATCTTCAGAAGAACCCGTCAACCCACAGCAATAATCAAAACCCTTCAGATGGAATCGTCCTCTTGTATTCAAAGAAAACCCAGGTAAACCAGGAAATCTCCTTCAGTTCGATGCAGTCCACACGCCAAAGATGGTCAATCTAACGAACCAACGAACCAACGAAACACCCAAAGAATGAACGACTGAAACCCCCTCTTCCAGATCAGGGACTTTTTATGCCTTTTTTCTCCTTACTTTCAGGTCAATGCGCAACAATTTAGGGGTAGAAAGTGTTCTGATTGTTCAACTTGCAAGTCTCCCGAATGTTTCCAGGTTTGCCTGTTTCCCATGAGACCGGGCATGACATTTCTCAATTGTATCCTTTTTGGTAATTCACCGGCAAAAAGTTCCGAAGTAACAACATGCAAGCCTTCTTGTACAGGTCCTTCATTGTCCCCTCGATCGTTCGCACCATTCTCCATTTTGGCAGTCCTCCAAGATCCTATCCTTGACAAGGAACACTCTGGTTCCTGTTGGAGGTCGCTTGGAGATCTCCAGAGCCATCCGATTCTGCGCAGTAGACATCGCGCTCACATGACAGTGGCATCTTCAGAACTCCATCTTATTTACTGCGGCCTAGTAGGCACAAATGCCAACTTAAGCAAAAACAAACATAACGGTAATTAAAATATAGAAATGAAGATTCTAATGTTTAAACCCACGCTAATCCCAATATATATTAGTATTTTCCTAGCTTGTAGCAACATTTATAGCAATAATACTCATCATTCTGCATCACTGGAAGCACAAACCATCACAGAGGCAACATGAATCGTGCAATTCTCTATTTCACCACATTCTAAGGTTAGTTTGCGTACCACAGTTATTTATTTTAATTGTTTGACATGCAATTAGCATTTTAGTCCAGGGTGAATCTCGTGTTTATCAAGGTGCAAAGGTTGATTAGTCATGCCATTTCACACTAAATAATATGAGTTAATACTTAGAATGATTACGTAGTTAATTTCACGCAAAATAGAGGAGGTATAACATTTTTTGTTTCACCTGCTCCATCAATCCCTCCTTTGGTGATTTTTAACATCACCACAAATCACAATAAAATGTCAAATTTTCTACGGAAATTATTACTCAGTTCCCTTGCATCTGTTACGTTACACCATAGTATTTCCCATCTCATCTTCTCTTGTTTTCTTGTACATGTTTTCTTTCCATTCTTCTAGTTCTGTATCTCCCACTTCTCTTTCTCTTATTTCCTTCTCCTTTCTTTTCTCAATCTCTCTTTTTATTTTATTTTGTAACTTTCTTCTTTTTATACATACACACCCTAGTCTTAATATCAGTATCAGTATTACCACACAAGTCACTGGTATTAGTATTTTACCTACAAATGAACTACCTAATTTTGTTAATAAACTCTTTATAGTAGAAAACCTTTTACCAAGTTTCTCCCAAACACTTACAACCTCCAGTGGAACAATTTCTTCAAGCAAATCAGTTATGTACTACTTTAAATTTTGACTCTCGTCGGGAATATAAGTACAGCAATGTTGTACTTTCAGCATTCCACAGACTCCTCCCTCTTTGGCTAATATAATATCAAGGGCAAGTCGATTTTGCATAATCATAGCTCTCATGGCAACCATTTCGGTATTCACCATTAAGAACCCTCCTGCTGTGCTTGTCGATAAGCGATCCACAACTGTAGACAATTTTCTAATTTTATGTGCATCCAGAGATAATCCAACGGCTAGTATCAGTGCTCCAAAAATATCCCCTATAATTTCTGACCAACTCTCCCTCCTTCTACGTGTTAGTTGTCTACCTATTTTGTGCAAACCGTCCTCTCCCCTCCCCACATGAAATATTTTTGGGAAGATCAGGCCTAGGTAGCATGTACCATACCAGTGGTCTGGTAACCTATAATAAGCCCTGTTCCCACAGATATATTATAATCAAGGGAATACCGGATCATTTCCTCCTTTAAATCCCCATCCTCCCATGATTTTATATAAGTCATGGCATTCACTTGCACCTACAAAATCATTATCATAAGCAGTGTTATCTCTACTGATGCACAATTTCCCTCTCTGAGGCCAATCTAAAGCCATTGCGGGATTTGTTTCTTCCTTTAAATGGTTTTCCTTTCCAGCATCCCAAAATGTTGTTTCTATCTTTTCCCCAGACCATTTTCTTTGCATCTTAATTCTCCTCTCCTCTACCATGTTCAGGAATGTTCTTTCCTCTTTTCTCAGGCTACAAGTAAGATTATTCTTAAACACTTCTTCTAAAGTTAAATCTCTTGTTTCTAAGAAATATTCACCTACATTTCTACCAGGAATTACCTTGTTTAGTTCGGGGACTAGAGGTATCTGTGAGAAAACATTATCTACATCAGTATAATAGTATTCTAATTTCCCTGTTCTATAAAACAAACTTGCTAACACACTACAAGTTATCCCATATGTCAAAGGAAGGTGATGATAGGTGACACCTTCTGACACAGATGCAGGTAACTGCATACAAACATAACAATCTCTAACTTCCATAGTCTTTACATATTCGTACAGCAACTTTGAAAAAACGGTAACATGAGTATCATCAGTATCTCCTCTATTAGTCCTGTTCTCGGTGGGGTTTTCTACCTCTTCAAATGTTACTCTAAATGAAACCGTTATTGCTAATATGATCCATACAAGCATTGGTAATCTTGTACAACAAAAACACATTTTACACCATCTTCGGAGAAACCCACATGTAGGTTTTCTACCTTCATGTTTGCCATTTCGGAAATGATCAGTGTCTTTTGACTTAGCCTCTTTTCATTCACAATTTATTTTCATCTAAACCTCAGGCTTTGATTGCCTACTTGGTTCTTTCAGTCACGTGTCTTGTCCGGCGTTTTAACTCCTTGCGTCTTTCTTTGTCATTTCAATCCGTGCATGGATCACCTTTGTCTCCGTTTTCACAACCTTGGTTCAGAACTTCCTGATCATCCGTCTCTTCTCTGATATCAGATAAGATAACTTTCAGGATTTCCGCATCTTCTTCTTCTTCAACCACTTCCTGCACAGTCACTCCTAGACTTTCTTGGCTGTCTGCTTCCTCTTGTACATCAGGAAGTGCCACATATGTCCACTCTGGTGACTTGTACTTCTGGTTTGGTTTCTTTATCCTCTTTGCTCTTTTCAAGTGTGCCTGATCAGTGTCTTCTGAATTCTCTTGACTAGACACCTCATTCACTTGTTCAGCATTAGAAGATTTTATTCTCGTTAGTTGGTATCTCAATCTTTTACGTTTATTAGACCAAATGTCTTCTCTCGATGGCCTCTTCTACCCTTTCCCCGTCTCTCCTCACTCCGTTTTCCAAGCTCTTTTCCTCAAAGTTCTTCCTTCTTGGCTTTCTTCTTCACTCTCTTAAGATTCTGTATCGGTCTGAATTTTACTTTCTTTGGATTTTGTTCTCAGGACCTCAGGTTCAACTATCTACATTTATCCCTCCTCGTGTTTCTTCCACGCAATCTTCCTGCTGACTGACTGTCCCTTTTTCTACCTGGATGTGTGTCGTCCCTACACCTCCTCGGGGGTCTTCCGCAATAATCTTACCCTCACTCTCTGTATCTAATTCCTCACCTTCTATTTCTACGATTTCAGGTGGAATTTCTCTTGTACTTGGTGCTTCTATATCAAAAATTTCTTGTTCAGTTTCTTCAATATTTTCTTTTGTCCTTTCTTGTATTCCCACCTGTTCAGTCTCTCATTCGGAGCTAGTATCGGAAATTTCCAGTCGTCTCCTTAGTGGTATATTCTCCTGCTCCGCAACTTGGCTCAAATCCGCTTCTCCCGTTCTTGGGGTTTGTCTTGTTCTTGTTTCTTCTGATTCTGACTCGGAACTGGTATCAGACTCTTCCAAATACTCTTCTTCAGATCTATTTATAGGACCAGGAACTCGAAGAGTGTGACTAGCATGAATCCAATTCTTTACCTTGGCACACTTCACAGCAGTTGTTGTGGTCAGAATCACTTGATGGGGTTTCCCCCAGCATGGAACCAGACAATTTCTCCTTCTATGTACTTTGATTCGTACCCAGTCTCCAGGACTCAAATCATCAGCTGGCTTCTTTTCAAGGGTGGTTGCATCTGGTCCAACCTGATGAAACACAGAATGAACGGTATCAGCCAACCCCTTGCAATAATCCAAAACAAAGTCATCAGATAGAGGCAGTAGTTTGTTGACAGGAACGAAAACATGTCTCATTGCTCTACCCATAATAATTTCATGGGGGCTTAGGCCGGTGCTCCTATCAGGAATTGATCTAATAGTCATGAGCACAATAGGCAAGACATCTGACCATTTTAAACCTGTGGCCAAACACATTTTTCCCAATCTGTTCTTTATGGTGCCATTCATTTGTTCCACTACTTCAGAAGCCTCTGGTCGATAGGCACAATGTAGTTTCTGTTGTACATTCAATGCTTCACAAATCAATTTTATAATTTCATTTTGGAAATGCTTTCCTCTATCTGATTAAATTGTTACTGGGAAACCAAACCTAGGAATGAACTCCCTCAATAGAAGTTTCGCTAAAGTAACTCCATCACTCCTTCTGGTCGGGTAAGCCTCTACCCAACGTGAAAACAGACAGACGATTACTAAGACACATCTTAGACGATTACACGGGGCATTTCAATGAAATCAATCTGCATTCTAGTGAAAGGACCTCCCTCCTGTCCTATAGTTCCTAAACTCAGCACCGTTTTTCTTCCTGGATTATATTGCTGACATATAAGGCATCTTTGACAAAGGCTTTCAGCTACAAGCTGGAACTTGGCATTATACCATGTCTGTTTGAAAAGTCTAATCATGGCATGTGAGCCTGCCCATGGTACATCCGTGCCATGGTAGAGATCATGCTATCAGGCATTACTGGTCTTCCATCACGATAAACCCAAACTCTGTCTACCTTGCGTGGTGCACATCCTGATTTCATCCACTGTTTCTTTTCCTCTTCTCCTGCCTCTTCCTGTAACTGCCTCACCTCATCCCATGTACTCACAGTGTTAGTAAAAAGCAAGGGACATGAGTTCATTTCCTTTTCCCGATTCTGGTTTAAAGAATTTTGATTCCGCGCACAATACTGCGCTATGTCATTCGCAAATTCGTTGCCCGCTGACACGTAGTCTGTGCCCCTTGAATGTGCCGCACATTTTATAACTGCGATTTGCTTAGGCAGCTGCATCGCCTCAAGCATTTTTCCAACCACTTCAGCATTTCTGAGTTCCACTCGACGTCAGGAAACCTCTTTGGGACCAAATCTGTCCAAAATCATGCACCACTCCAAACCCATAGTGACTATCAGTAACCACAGTGACTCGTAGGTTCTTTCCCAACGTGCATGCTCGGATCAGTGCAAACAATTCAGCAACTTGAGCGGATCTTACTCCTTTCAGACAAGATGCTTCCAACACAGCCGCTACAGTACATACTGCATATGCAGCACTCAGAATTCCCTCTCCAGTTCTCAGGCATGACCCATCCACAAACATCATATAGTCTCTTTCTTTCAGAGGAACATCTTTTATGTCCGGACGTGGCTTAGTGCAAAAATCAAGCACTTCCAAACAGTCATGATTCACATCATCCTTCACTTCCACATTCACAGCATCAGGTAGCAATGTCGATGGATTGACATTAAGGCACCTTACAAGGCTCACATTTGTAGCACCCAGAATGACCTTTTCATATTTAGTTAGACGACTATGCGTCATAAACTGGGTTCGGCTCCTTGTCAAAAGGATTGCAACATCATGGGGAATAAACACTCTCACAGGATATCCCCTCACAATTCCTTCACTCTGTTCCAAACTCTTACATGTGGCAGCCACGGCTTTCAAGCAACCAGGCAAAGCTACGGCTACAGGATCTAGTACAGCCGAAAAGTATGCAACCGGTCGTCTTAGTTTTCCATGCCTTTGTACTAGCACAGAGAGTGCACATCCATCTCTCTCACTGCAATAGAGCTCGTAATCAGGCATTCCAAGAGCTGGTGCTTCACACAAATTGTCTCTCAGTTGTCTAAAAGCCTTCATCTCCTCTTTATTCAGTTCCAGGAGATCTTTCACATCACTTTTTGTCAAGTGTACCAAGGGTTTCGCATTCAACGAAAAGTTGCTATTCCATTGGCGACAATATCCCACCATCCCAAGAAACATTCTAACTTCTCTCTGAGTCATTGGTGCTCTCATTTATTTTATTATTCTGATCCTGTCTGCAGTCACTTTCCTCAGGCCCTTTTCGATCTTGTGATCTAAGTATTGCACTTCCTTCTTACAAAATTGTAATTTTGATGGGGATACCTTGAGTCCTCCATCTGCTAAATGATTCAGTAGTGCAACTGTGTCCACCACACATGCCTCTCGCGTCTTCGATGCCACCAATAGGTCATCAATGTACTGCACGAGCACTGAACTTTCAGGCATCTTCAAATATTCTAGGGACTTCTTTAGAATCTGATTAAATATTGATGGACTTTCTGTATACCCCTGTGGGATACGGCACCATGCCAAAGTACGCTCACCGAACCGGATCGCAAAAATATGTTGGCTATCGGGGTGCAATGGGATAGAAAAGAAAGCATGATACAGGTCGATGACTGTGTACCATTCCGCATCATGGGGAATCTGATATAGGATTACCGAAGGATTTGGTACAATGGGACAGCATGGAACAACAATTTTATTCACTGGACATACCTCCATGCCCCTTATGACCAATTTTTATAATACATTTTCATACTCTAACTGGAGGTACAATTCTGTCCCCCCTCAAGATCATCCCTTTGGGCACAGATAATTAATCCTTTACTTTAAAAAAATACTACATTCTCCTCACAACTGCCCTTCTCTTGGCCAACCACTCATCACATACCTTCCCAGTGACTCCAGAACAACATCTTTATTCATTTCCTGTCACCACAAGCTTTCTATCTGCTCACTGATCTCATCTGTACCCCATACAACATCTTCATATGTAAATGCCACCTCACACTCATCATCCATCGTTCCTGGGCAATCATCCGATTATTAGGCAACCATGACAACCCATTGGCAATTTTTCATTTTATTTTAATTTTATTATAAAAGTGTTATATAGCGCTAGCTTGACCCGTAGGTATCAGAGCGCTTTACATACATACTGTAAAGAAAAACAGACGGAAATTGCATTACATAGTAGGCAGGCAGTAAGGAAGCAAAACCAGGGATACAAAAAATACAGCATGGACGATAAGGTGGTTAACACAGTCTGGTCACCAACTATCCTTGAATGTCAAGAGAGAGAAGTAAACTGGGCTATTCAAGTCTAGGTTAGTTGGCGTTGGTCAGGAAAGTATTTGTTAAGGAGATGGATTTTCAGGTCCCTTTTGAAACAGGAGAAGGAGGGGTTGCATCTGAGGACTCTAGGGAGAGCATTCCACATCCTGGGAGCGTTGCCAGAGAACGATCGGTATTGTGTGGTTTTCTTTCTCAGTTTCGGAGGAATGAGAAGGAGTGAGTTGGAGCTTCTCAGCGATCTAGATTGACCTGCTCTTATCAGTTTGTTGTTCAGATAGTTAGGGGCCGGAGAGTGAAGGGTTTTGTGTGTGATGCAGGTCAGTTTGTAAATACACCTCCCTTCCATGGGAAGCCAGATGAGGGAGTTGAGAGCTGGAGTGATATGATCAAATCTTTTTACTCCAGCTACGAGTCGAGCGGCCATGTTCAACACTGCCCTTAGAGGGGCTAGGTGAGCTTTTGGAGTTCCTGTTAGGATGGCGTTCCCGTAGTCGATTTTAGAGAGAACTAGGGATTGGACTACTGTCTTGAGGTCATCATGGGGAAGAAAAGGTTTCAATTTCTTGAGGTGTTTTAGAGAGAAAAGAGCACTTTTTGCAGAGTTTTTGATGTGGGCCTCAAAATATAAGTTCTTCTCAAGGGTGATGCCTAGAGACTTAACTGAGTCGGATAGGACGATGGGGCAGTTTAGGGCGACCAGATTCTTGAGCCACTCTTGGATTGGACGATGGTTGCTTTTTGGAGAGAATAGGATTAGTTCTGTTTTATCTGGATTGAGTTTTAAGTGGTTGGCGTTGAACCAAGTTTGGATCTCGGTTAGAGTGGCATTGAGGTGTTGGATGTCGCTGGGAGACTTGATTTTGAAATAGATTTGGGTGTCATCAGCGTAAAGGTGGTAATTCACTCCAGATGATTGTGAGGGGCTACATGAAAAGATTGAAGAGGGCCGGGGAGAGGATCAAGCCTTGCGGGACCCCAAGTGTGACTTTTGTTGGCTTCGAGAGACAGGAGTTGATTTTAATTTGTTGCGAGCGGTGTTGAAGGAAGGAGGTGAACCATTTTAGTACTGTGCCATTGATGCCGGAGCGCTTCAACATGGTCTCCAGACGCGTTGGATGATTTACTGTGTCAAATGCCGCAGATAGGTCAATAAGGATGAGTAAGCAGGCATCACCTTCATCTAAAGCCTTGTGAATATTGTCAGAGACGTTGAGCATAGCTGTTTCCGTGCAACAGCCTTTCCTGAATCCTGTTTGAAAGGTGTCGAGGAGTTTGAACTCATCAATGTGTTTGTTGAGTTGGTGGAGAACGCATTTCTCCAATGTTTTGCAAGGAATGGGAGGTTGGAGATAGGTCTGAGGTTGTTGATGATGATTTTTGTCCAGAAAGGGGAAATGGTGTGGTTAAGTTCTTTTATGATTCTGGATGGGATGGGGTCCATAGTGTGGGAGGAAGGTTTTAGGTTAGAAATGATACTGAAAACCTCATTTTCCAACATTAGCTCAAAGTCAGACCAATGCGCTTTGTTTTTTAGCTGGAGGCAGACCGGATTGTCCTTGGTAAGAACTCTTTCTGAATGATCAGTGGTGGTTAGAGTGGGGCAGGTTAAGAGGGAAGGAGGGTTATAGGTTTGGATGAAGGATTGATCAATTTTTGAGACTTTATTAGTAAAGAAGGTGACAATTTCTTCACAACATTCATTGGTGGCTTTGATTTCTTGAGAGGGAGTGCAGTTAGTTTGGCTTTTTACAATGTTGAAGAGTTCTCTCGGTCTGTTTTTTGCCAGATCTAGTTGGCTGCGGAAGACGCCTTTTCACAGAAAATGTGTTTTTTGTATGCTTGCCGAGCAGATCTAAGTTGCACTAGGTGTAAGGTCGAGGGGTTTAGTCTCAAAGACCTTTCCGTTTGTCTGAGTTGACGCCTTTCCTCATTCAGATCCACGTTAAACCAGGGTTTAGATTTGGTTTGCCTCAATTGTTTGAGTTTGAGAGGAGCTACTTGGTCTAGAACCTCTGTCATTTTTGAGTTAAAGTGTGTAGTGAGGTCATTGGCCGTCGATGATGAGGGTTGGAGTTGAAGATGGGCATGAATCCTGGATTCGAGTTCGGATAAATGGATTGCTTTGATATTTCTGGTCCAGTGTTTAGGTTTGTCATCACAAATAGGTTGGTGGAAGACAAGTGCATCAATCTTGAACAGAATGAGGTAGTGGTCGGACCAGTCAATGGAAGAAATCGCTCTCAGAGAGACCAGATCATTGTTGGTAATGATCGCATCCAGTGTTGCACCTTTGGTGTGAGTTGGTTTATTGCAGAGTTGTTTGAGGTTATATATTTTCAAGTAGGTTGGATAGGTTCTGGGCAGTGGAGTCTTCTGTGTCGTTCCAGTGGATATTGAGGCCACCCAGGAACACGTCTTTAGTGTCTGTCAAGGAGAACCGTGATATTAGGTCAGTTAGTTCTTCGGGGAAAAGGGTACGCTCTCCAGGAGGATGGTAGATGGTGTGGAATTTGATGGGTGAGGTGCCCTTAGCATTGAGTTCGACACCCAGGTATTCAAACGATAGGTATTCTGCAGGTTTAAGTTTGGTAATCTGTATTCCTGCCTTGTGGATGATGGCTAGTCCTCCCCCGTTTTGATCGGTCTGTCTTGTCTGATGATGTGTACCCTGGAGGGGAGAGAATGTCAAGAAAGGGTGTGGAGTGGACATTGAGCCAGGATTCAGTGAGGAAAGCGATGTCAATTTCTTCAGCGAGTAGAGCTTCAGCAATGTCTGTGGCGTGTTGTTCTGCTGATCTGCAGTTGAGGAGCATGCAAGAGAGAGGACGGGGAGCCTCGATGATGGGGGGAGTAAGGTGGATAGAGGAGTATTGAGCAGGAGGTCTAGGCGAGTGGACATTTTTAGGGATTCTGTTAGTGCCGATAATAACAGGGATGGGGAAAGGGGCTGACTTCTGGCTCAAACTGAGGTAAGAGTCGTTGATCTCATCAGGTTTCGGTATCGAAAAGGGTTGGCGATCCCGGTTGGGTTGAAGTGCCTGACTCGCTGATGGACTGGAGGGTCGAGGGGTGCACTGAGGGGCCAAGGGAGTGGTATTGAGTGGGGTGGGAGGAAATCTACCGAGGGAGAGGGAGCACGGCGGCTTGGTCCTGTTGAGAAGATCTTGTTGTAAGTATAGGAAATCAGCAGCAAGGGAGTTAATTTTCAGCTCCATTCTGTTCAGTTGCTGTGCTATTGAGCTGAAGAAGATTAAGGTTTTAGGCAGGGGCCGAGAATGACTTGGGTCTTTGGAGGGAGAGTGAACAGGGGTCGGGGATGGGGATTGGACAGAATCAGTGGGGTTAGGAGAGGGGAGAGGTTGGACACGGGGGGCCAGATTGGTAATGCTCCCATTCAAGGGGTTCAAAGGAGGAGTAGAGGGTCTACTGTCCAAGTGAGGAGGGAGAGAAATTGTAGGTAAGAAGTCAGACTTCCGGGGAATGTCAATGAGATTAGCGGTGGAGGCAGGTTGTGTATGTGGGTGTGCGACGGCGGAGGGGGACCGTGTAGTGATAATAGGGGGGAACGAGTTTAAAGGATTGGTGACGACGTTGGCCATGGGGATGTCATGGGGGTTGTCAGTGAGGCAATCAGTGGAAACCGGTTGTGTCTGTGGATGTGGGACATCGGCGGGGGAGTGTGCAGTGGTAGTAGGGGGGAGAGAGACCACTGGATTGGAGATGATGTTGGACATGGGGGAAGTAAGGGTCGGAGGAAAAGGGTCTGTGTTGGAGGAAGAGGTAGTTTGTGAAGGAGGGTTCAGATTATCACGGGTCGAATGGAGAGTAACTGTGGGGATTTCGGTCGTGGGAGGGCAGAGGTTAGAGTCCGAGCTGTCAAGATCTAGATCGGTCTTGTGGTGTTTGTTAATTGTGAGTTTGTTGTTCCTGGTGTGCTCAGTAGATGTAATAGTTGTGGGTGTTTGGCATCGGAGAGTAATGATAGGGGTAGTGTGATTATAGTGAGTGATGGTGGCAATGGTATTATTTTCCCTGGAATACACTCGATCTGAAAATGGAACACTTGTAATTTAGACGCTAACCTCGCTAGTCTTGGTGTCAAGTTCTACCCACCCTCCGGTTTTCAAAATATTAACCAACGGTTGTGATCAGTGCAAATTTTAAATTTCCTTCCCCATACTTACAGAATCGTTCAGCTGCCCACACAGATGCAAGTAACTTCTTCTCTATGACTGAGTTATTTAGTTCAGGTTGCGCTAGAGTACGGGATGCATACGCAACAATTCATATGGCATTTGTATCTTTCTGTGAAAAGACAGACCCAATACCATACTCACTCGCATCCACTGACAATACGCAACCAGCCTCCTTACAAATGACTTTAAACATGGCGCTGCAGATATTTCCTCTTTGATCGCATTAAAACACTTAATCTGCTCACCAGAACATACCAATTTTGCATTTATTCCAATAAGATCCATAAGGGTTCCACCTTCGATGCATAGTTCTCCACAAATCGCGAACAGAATTCCATGAGACCTAAAAACAACATTAACTGTTACTTATTTTTCAGCTCCATTGCATCTACAATAGCTTCCACATGACTGATTTTTGGTGAATTCCATCTTCTGTTGTGAATAGGCGGAGTGGGGAGCCTGTGGAACTGTCGCTACTTTCGTGCCCACGTGCCCGGCGCTTACCTCAGGCAGTGCGCCGGAGTGCAGCCCTACATAATTACTGAAGCATGAGGTAAATAAAACATCCTGGGCTCCCTGGGTTGTTAGAAATCCGCCTGCTCAGAAATAACTGCGGTACCCGAGATCTGATTGGCAGCCTCCCGCCGTGACGTTTCTCATTCAGTGGCCGGGAGCATCAGCAGCTGCCCTGCTATCTCAGAGCGCAGGAGGGGTGCTGCATCAATGGGCTCCGCAGAAGGATGCCGGGATGTAAAAGAGGAGGAGGAGGGGGTGGCGGGGTAGAGAGGAGAGGTGCTTAAGAATGAATGGGAAAGTGGAAATAAGTCCAACTGGGGCATGAAACAAAACGTTTACATTGAAAACTGCAGGGGTCTCTGCTGCCAATAGGTTCACAAGGGACGTAAGAAGCACAAAAAGATGCATGTTGCTGTGACACAGTCAGTCTGTGCATGTTTGTCCAACCAGTATTTGCATGCTTTAGCATCGGGGAACAGATGGGCTCAAATGAATCACCGAGGCATGCCGTTCTGAACAGTACAGCATGCTATAGCGCCAAGAGAACCAGCATGTCGGCCTAGTGCCTTATGTCACGCGTGATACCTTTCCCCATCCAGGCCTGTACAAGGCAGGACGCAGCATGGCAGGACTTACTATTGTGTCTGAAAACATACCAACACGTAAAGGAAGCGTGGCTACAAACAGGACTGCAGAAGGTGTCATACAAGACCACGGACTCGTGCATGCACTAGGTGTGCTTGCAGCAGTTCTAAGCCAATGTACATGGAGGGTTCAACATTGCACGAGCCTTCTTGCTCAACATTCACAAAGCATAAGCCCGGGAGTCGTGTGCGCGCGCGCACCAAAACTGCAGGGGTCTCTGCTGCCACTAGGTTCGGTACCGATGTGTGGAGAGATTATAAAAGCCAAAGAAAAAATGCGAGATTTGAAAACTCTGCGCCACCACAAAACGTAAGTCTAAATCCCGGATCGAGCACACCACAGTTAGCACCACCACCAGGCACAACGTAGGAGAGGAAACAAGTGCAAAAACAAGCTGCAAGCAGTTGTGTTTTCATGCGATCCTCGTTAGTTTGAAGCAATTAACGAGGATCAGCTGAAAACACAAGCGCTAATTAAACACACACACACATACACATACTTTAACCCCATCTACACTCATTATATTGTGGAATGGATTTCTTACCTGAGCCCCAGGGATATTCACGGTGACGGATGTTTCCTTTTCCTCCTCCCCCTCGTCCATGGCTGGGCTGCTAGGTGAAAGTGGAGAAGCCAGTCCTGGGAAGCTGCCGGGAGAGGCAGCGTGGAGTGTGCCTCAGAGGTGGGGGACGAAATAAGGGAGGCGTGGCATTTTCTTGGCCGAAAACTCCGTTAATAACGCGGCTCATCTAAATAAAGTGGTGTGGCAGCTATTAAAGGGAAAGTGTGAATGGCGCGGAATGGGGTGCTTGTTGCCACGAAAGTGAAAGAAAACAAGCACGCGAGTGGTGCGTGCGCGCGTGCCCAGCGCATGTGTGGAGAGATTATAAAAGACAAAGAAACAAGCATTGGCATAGCCCAGTAGTGCGCGCGACGGCAAAAGTGAAAGCAGGCTGGCAAGTGGTGTGCGATGTGCGCGCGCCATGACGAGAGAGGAAAGCCAGATGGCGCCTCTGCTCATCACTGTGCGTGTAACCGCACGCTCTATGCCACCCCCAAAGCTGTGGTCGGACTTTTGAAAGCTCACTCACTAAATGTCTTGCCAGAGCAGCGCATGTGCTGGCTCAGGCGAGACCTAATAACATGACCAAGATATTCCACATGTTGCTTCCCAAACTCAAACTTCTCATTTTCCATAGGCCTTTCTCTCTTTGAGCCAATAAAACTTCACGTAATACCTTATCATGGGCGATCTTATCTGCACCAAAAACCAAAATATCGGCCTGGAATATCTTAGCTCTCTGTATTCCATTAAGAATTCTGATCTTTTCTCTTTGAAAAACTGCCGATGCCATTGCTAGATCAAAAGGCATTCTACGATACTGGTACATACCTTCTGGAGTAATGAAGGCCGTACAATGCCTTGACTCTTCTTCTAACTCAATTTCATAGTAAACACTAGTCAGAAAATTTTTCGAGAACCAAGTAGCATTTCCTATTGACGAAGTCAATTCTTGCAGGTCCGGAAGGGGAAAAGTGTCTACCATATTGCATCATTTAAACATCTCAATTCTACACACAACCATAAATTCATATAAGCCTTAAGGGAAATTCCAACCGAAGAAATCCAATCAGAGCTTTACGCAGACTCAATTACCCCCTTCTCGAACAAGTCCTGCAAAATACCCTTCAACATCTACCAGTAATTTACTGGCACATTCCTCAGTTTCTGTCTAATATGAATAGCATTACCACGAAGAATGACTGTGTGTTTAAATGTGTTCATCCTTCCCAGTGGATCACAAAAAACATCAGGATTACACCCGTCAAAATTCCTATATACGCTCTCAGCGTTACCTTTTTATCCACTGCCCTTTTCCTCCGTCTGCACAACGTACACAGCAGGAGTGACACCCGGATCAATTTTCATCCCAAGTTCCTTAATGTGTGGCCATCCAAGAATTATGGCTCCCTTATCAGCGGCATACACCTTCCTTTGACAATTCCTCGAATCAAATTCAATATCAGCCTACATGACTCCTTGCATAGGTATCTTATGCCTCGGTGCCTATTCTAATCATGGGTCCCGCGCTGCAACTCTGGGCAATAGCTTGCTTAACCTCCACAACGGCCCCAACAGCGCTAGGATGCCTGGCCTCACCTTGGGGGTGCCCAGGAGTGGGCTCTTCACAGGGAAAGACCAGGAAGGGTTCCACAGCGGTATGTGTACAGCGCCTTGATACCCCCTTGGGGGTGATACGTGCGCTATATAAGCACTACTACATATATAAGCACATATAAGCACATATGCCCTGGATAAACATATTCTTTCCCATGATTGCATACCATGCACACAAATCCACCATGGTCTTACCTTGCACGCCATCAATGCCCACCACACAAGTAGGTAAACTTGTAGCATCACTTCCCCACTCACATGCTCATCCTGCACACTTAGTACCACACTTTGGCTTCCGTTTTCCCCATGTTCTGACATACCCTGCTGGAATCACCGTTCTTCTTGCAAGTGCTGCAGACTTTGTTTAATGCTGCAACTGTTTCTCCACGTTTCCACTTGGGAGATCACGGATAAGAACATGTGCAGAGAGTTCACTCCTCGCATAAGATGTTGTGGAGACAATGCATGTGGACATGTACCATTTCCCATTGAAGGTATTTTAAAAGCCCTATAACATAGTTGTCTTCCTTCACTCTTTGTGCACCCACAGACAGCTGTAATCATTTTACAAGAGTGCTGCCAGTGCATCGACGCGCATGAACACACACAGGCGCACACCGCTGATTGCTTTTTGTAATTCTTGCACAGAAAACATGCACTGGTAACGCCAATTGCTCAGGGGCAAAGTTATACTGATTGGCTTTGCCAATACATGTTGTTATGCCAATGTGGAACTATTTTTTTGTTGTTTTGCCGGTGCTGAAAAGCATCATCAAAAAGCATTGACAAAACCAACATTTTTGCATTTCAAAGGCCAAAGGTGAAGCTAATGATTTTGCCAATGCCTCTTTGCTTTAATGATTATTTACGATTAATGCAAACAGTTCTCAGTGCTCCTAAATGTGTCGTTTGGAGCGGAGTGCAGCGCCTAGACTGTGCCAGACTTTATCTGTTCTGGGAGCTGCTGAGTCATGCAGAGAGAGGGGCGGGGGAGGGGGCGGGACCGGAGGGAGGAGAGAGGGAAAGGAAGAGAGAGAGAGAAATAGAGAGAGAGAGGACGGGGAAGGAGAGAAAGGGAGAGAGAGGATGAGAGAGAGGATGAGAGAGAGAGAGGAGGAGGGAGAGAGAGGAAGGGGCCGGACCGGAAGAGAGAGGGAGCCAACAGGACAGAGGGGGAGAGAAAGAGAAGGGGGAGGGAGAGGGAGCCAGCAGGAGAGAGAGAGAGGGAGCTAGCAGGAGAGAGAGAGAGAGAGAGAGAGCCAGCAGGAGAGAGTGTGAAGAGGATTGGAAGAGAGAGGTAGAGCAGGAGAGAAAGAGGGGGAGAGATAAGGAAAGAGAGAGAGAGAGAGAGAGTGAGAAAAGAGAGAGATAGAAAGAGAGAAGGGTGAGCCGGGCGCAGGCTCCTCATGGCTCCCTCTCTTCTCTGTATCTCCGGCTGGCTCCCTCCCTCCTCTCCTGTTCTCTCCCTCTCTATCATCTAGCCCCCCTCCCTCTCTCTACTGCTGGCTCTTTTCTCCTTCTCTCTCTTTCTCTCCTGCTCACTCCCTCCCCCTTTCTCCCTCCTGCTGGCTCCCTCTCTCTTTTTTCCTCTCTCTCTTCAGGTACCGCTCCCTCTCCTAATGGCTCTGTCTCTCCCTCTCTCTACTCCTGGCTCCCTCTCTCTCTTCTTCGCACTCCCTTTCTCCCTCCCCCTCCTCTATCTCCCTCCCCGTCTTCCTCTCTCCCCCTTTCTCTCTTTCTCGCCTTCATACTCCTTCTCTCGCTCCCTCCTCTCCCTCCCTCTCTCTCTCTCTCACCTCCTGGCTCTCTATCTCTTGCTGGCTCCTTCCTCCTTCTCTCTCTCTCCCTCCCTCCCTCACTCTCTCTCCTCCTGGCTCCCTCTCTCTCTCCCCTCCCCCCTCTCTCTCTCCTCCTGGTTCCTTTCTCTCCCCCCTCTCTCTTTCTCCCTCTCTCTCTTCCTCTCTCCTCCCGGCTCCCTCTCTATCTCCCCCTCTCTCTCTCTCACTGGCTCCATCCTCTTTCTCTCCATCTCTCTCTCTTTCTCCCCTGCTCACAACCTCTTCCTCTTCCTTTCTCTCTCTCTGCTGCTGGCTCCCTCCTTCTCTCTCTCGTTCTCTCTCTCTTTCCTGCTCACTCCCTCTCCCTCTCTCTCCATCTCTCTCTCCTGCTAGCTCCCTCTCTCTCTATTCATCTCTCTCTTCTGGTACTGCCCCCTCTCTTTTCTTCTCTCTCCCCCTCCTCCTGGCTCCCTCTCTCTCTCTATCTCCCCCTCTCTCTCATGCGCTCTCCCTTACCCCTCTTCGCTCTCTCCTCCTCCCTCTTCCGGCCCCTCTCTTCCTCCCTCTACTCCCCCCTCTATCCTCCTGGCTCCCCCCCTCTCTCTCTCTCTCTCCTGCTGGCTCCTTCCTCCTTCTCTCTTTCTCTCTCTCCAGCTCACTCTCTCTCTCCCTTCCCTGCAAGCTCCTTCTCTCTCTGTTTCTCTCTCTCCAGTTCCCTCTGTCTCCCTTTCCTGCAGGGTCCCTCTCTCTCTCTCTCTCTCTGCTGCTGGCTCCCTCCTTCTCTCTCTCGTTCTCTCTCTCTTTCCTGCTCACTCCCTCTCCCTCTCTCTCCATCTCTCTCTCCTGCTAGCTCCCTCTCTCTCTCTTCATCTCTCTCTTCTGGTACTGCACCCTCTCTTTTCTTCTCTCTCCCCCTCCTCCTGGCTCCCTCTCTCTATCTCCCCCTCTCTCTCATGCGCTCTCCCTTACCCCTCTTCGCTCTCTCCTCCTCCCTCTTCCGGCCCCTCTCTTCCCTCTCTTCCTCCCTCTACTCCCCCCTCTATCCTCCTGGCTCCCCCCTCTCTCTCTCTCTCTCCTGCTGGCTCCTTCCTCCTTCTCTCTCTCCAGCTCACTCTCTCTCTCCCTTCCCTGCAAGCTCCTTCTCTCTCTGTTTCTCTCTCTCCAGTTCCCTCTGTCTCCCTTTCCTGCAGGGTCCCTCTCTCTCTCCTGCTGGCTCCTTCTCTCTCTCTCTCTGCTGCTGGCTCCCTTCTTCTCTCTCTCCCTCTCTCTCTCCTGCTAGCTCCCTCTCTCTCTCTTCATCTCTCTCTTCTGGTACTGCGCCCTCTCTTTTCTTCTCTCTCCCCCTCCTCCTGGCTCCCTCTCTCTCTCTATCTCCCCCTCTCTCTCATGCGATCTCCCGCTCTCCCTTGCTCCTCTTCGGCCCATAACACCAACACTCATCCTCTATTAATCTGTTTTTCTAAGGAGGTGATTGTTCCATTCGCTGTGATGAAAGGAAGTACCCACTTATCCCCAATGAGTAATAGATTTTCCTACTCTTCTCTATTCATTAAGGCCTAAGCTTCACCTTTAATACTCCTCCCATGAATAGGCCATGGATCAGCTTAGCTGCTGGTTAAAGTGATACTCATTCTATAATTTATTTACATAAATACACTTTCTCATAATAAACAACCCGACACAGTTCTTGTAATAATAATACAATGTTTATCTAAATAATTGCAAAATCATTGATTAATTAAGCAGCTGGTCATCATAATTACCTATTCTAGCTAAATGTCGTCTTCTAAGTCAAAAATCTTGGTCATCAGTTCAGTCTGTCAGAGATGGGAAACAGCTGTCCTGCAGTGTCACCGTCCTCTCCGTCAGCATAAGGTCAGGAAATTCAAAAAATGAGCTACCAACCTCTCTATTCTATGATATTTTATAGTAAAATTGCATTCCACAAGTACCAAATCTTAATTTTAAATGTTTTCTGATTGGTCGATCGAATCCGTTCCCCAGAGTTCCCACATATTAAATGTCTCTTTAGATGTAGTTCATAATTTCCCCGGTCTCGAGTATCTTTTTATTGTTCTGTCAGGGAATCTGGCTTGTCGCCTGGAACGACCTTGAGAGGCACAGTCGTGTTAGGGTCACTGTAAGGCCACTGCTGCTGATGGCGACGCATTCGCACTTCACCCAGAGACTTTTGTAATGGAGTCAACTCGTCAAATAGGATGTCGGCCATTTTGTGGCCACTCCAAATGGTCAACTTAAGCAAAGAAACACAAAAACGTAATTAATACATGGAAATGACTAATAAAATGTTATCCCCTTACTAATACCCATATGTGTGTATTTATCTAGCAGAAGCAACGCTTAATGCAGGTTAGTCTCACATTTATAAAGCGCAAATCACAATTACATCACGAAAGCAACATATAACATGTAATATTCTATTTATCTATGATCAATATGCGTACATAATTTAGTTTATGTATTAATTAGGCCATGCAAATGCAATTCCCACGTGTATTCTTTATGTTAATAAGGTTGATTAGAGTCCACAGCAATTCAGTTAGTACGATTACTATTAGTTAATTATTCTTATTAATCTAAACATGCAAAATGGAGAGGGTATACAACAATTTAAAATAAAACCCGCTCCAGCACTGGCTCCCTCTCTCTCTCTTCCGTATCTCCCCCTCTCTTTCCTTCTCTCTCCCTCTCCTCCTGGCTCCCTCTCTCCCTCCCTCTCTTTCTTCTCCTGACTCCGTCTCGCGCTCTCTCTCTCTCCTGCTGGCTCCTTCCTCCTTCTCTCTCTCCTCCGGGCTCCCTCCCCCCTCCCTCCCTCTGTCTTCCGGCCTGCCCCCTCTATCTCCTTCACCCCCTCTCTCCTCCTGGCTCTCTCTCTCCCCCTCTCATTCGCACTCCCTCTCTCCCTCCCGCACCTCTCTCTCTCTTCTGGTCCCTCTCCCCCTCTCCCTGTCCCTCTTCCTCCCTTTCTCTACGTCTCTCCTCCTGGCTCCCGCTGTCCCTCCCTCCCTTCCTCCCTCCCTCTCTGCATGACTCAGCAGCTCCCACAACAGATAAAGTCTGGCACCGAGTCTAGGCGCTGCACTCGCTTTCAGATTGCGGGGTGGACGGGTCGGAGAGACGCTTCTTAACCGGGAACCACAAGTAAGTGCCCCCACACTTCCCTTGGGCGGGGGGCGGGGCCTCCTGGCCGGGATGTTACCGAGTCAGTTGGTGTTTACTGTATAAACAATTAAAAAACAGAATGAGGCAATTATCAAACGACGCATTCAGTTCAGTAGCACCGAGGGCGGTTTGCATTAATCGTAAATAATCATTGAAGCAGACAGAAGTAGAAATGCTAAGAGGCATTGGCAAAACCATTAGCTTCACTTCTCACCTTTGTCAGTGCAGAACCTTTGGTTTTGCCAATGCTTTTTGATGATGCTTTCCAGCACCGGCAAAAAAAAACAAACAAAAAAATAGTTATCCACATTGGCATAAAAACATGCATTGGCAAAACGAATCCTTATGACTTTGCAGCTGAGCAATTGGCTTTACCAGTGAATGTTTTCTGAAATGTTTTCTGTTCAAGTATTACAGAAAGCATCCAGAGATGTGCACGCGTGTGTGTCCGTGCACGCCCGTGCACCGGCAGCACAGTTGCAATGTTCTTTTCATACAATATAGCAAAAAGGATCCCACGGCCTGTGGGTGCAGAGACACTTGTGGGGATTGTAATGTTTGTTCTGTTCCAAAACCCATTCAAAGATGGCTGCCCCTGCACCGAGGTCCCAGTGTGAGGGTCGTGGTGTGAGGGAAGGGCTGGGGTGAGGAGCAGTGGCTGCAAGTCCACACACATCAGCTTCCTTCTCACCTCTTGAGCGCTGCAAGAAGTGAGGACCTGTCCTTCAGTTACTCTGAGGGGACACTCACCTGCTCAAGCGCCTGGACGCCCTCACAGGTGTGCTTAGGGCGCTACACAAATAGACATAACATACCAAGCTTAGGTTGCAGCGGCTGCTCATAAGGGACCGGGGTTGGCATGTTCGCTCTTTCTACTCACACCCACACATGCACAAAGTAAGCACAGCACACACATTCACACTGGCACAAAGTGAGCACTGCTCAGTCTGCACCGGAGGACACACCAAAGGCGTGACAATAAACTGATGCAACAACAACCTTTCAAAGAAGCAAGTAAGGCACAGCTGGGTCCCTTACATGGCTCTCCCTTCAGGCTGATGGGAGGGATGTGTGGAGCACGTGATGTCCTGCTGTCTGGCCGTTGTCATGTAACACAACAGTTTTGCACCAGTCCGCCAGCCTCTTACATCGAGTTTTGCAACGGTGCAAATAATGGAGCATTTTCAGTTTGTTTCTATAAAAATGACTTTACATAAAGTATGTTGAGAGTTTGAAAGGCACAAATGTTGGGTTTCGAGTCATGAATGCCGTCAGCGAAGTGAGATATCGACACTTTACTCCTGTTCCTCCTCCAGTTTGTAGTCGTACAAAAATGTATGTATTTGCTGCATGTCTTCAGTCGCCATAAACCTAGGGATAGAGCGGTTTAAAATGAGAGAAACCTTATATGCTCCATTTTTGCAACTTTTGTGAAAAGTCGCAGAACCCTTAAATGTTGAAGTAATCCAAGACTTGCCCACTATACTTGCAACTTCGGAAGAGGGTTAAAGTGCTCACGCTGATTTACTACTGTTTTTGCTGCAAAAGAGTTAAGGAAAAAAACAGTTTTATGACACTTTCAAAATATCTTCAGTGGGAAAGGGTATATGATCATGTGAATTGGCCCCACAACGTCCTATCTGAGGAGCGGACTCTCTGCGATATATTAAAGACACAGAGGCGAGTACTGTGCTCTTTTCTTGCATTTTTTTAAGCCGCAGTCAAGATGGCCTGGTGCTACCTATACCCCCTCCTCCCTTGTTCAGACCCACAGAATATCAGCAACAAGAATTTAATTGGAAAAGGGGGTCGTAGATAACCCCTGGCCGTATTTATTAACAAAATTAATCAAACAGTGAATATTAATTTTTACAAAATTTACGCAGATAATCATATAATTGACATTTGATTGACATTTGACATGTACAGATATCAATGGCTATCCTTAACATAACTCTAATACAAGTTATTCCTATCCGAATCTAAGCATAACATCATTCATAATCATAATGGCAGTCATTTTCTGAGTATCCATGTTTGAGCCTACGGCAAGGTCAATAACTGGTGTCAGATCCTTATCAATTAAACCCCGCCCTCCAGCCTGAGTGCGCATGCGCAGAGGGCCCGTTCACCGCGAGGGTACTTCCCCCCAGGCGCGGTGCGTCCATTGGGGCGTGGGGGCGTAGCCCCCCCGCCCGCGCCGCGCCCGCAGCTGCAGCTCCCTCCTCTGTGACTGTGAATGTCCGCAACCGCAGCTCCCGAGTCCTCCCTCTGTGAATGTCAGTCAGCATGACGTCGGACCGTGGGCGGTCCGGTGTCATGTTGACTGACATCATTGTCAGACACCTTTGGGAAAGGCAGCACAAGTGCGCATGAGTGGGCATGGAGCTTAATTTTTTACTCCGTGCCCAGTCATGCGTACTTGTATTTTTGCTGCCTTGCGCATGCCCATTAGGAGCCCCTCGGTCTCCTAAATGGGCAGGCGGCGGGCGAGGAGTAGGCTGTGCCGTCAGCCAATCAGTGGCGCTGCTGCAGCGCCAGGATTGGCTGAGGGCCGTTTGAAGGGGCAGTCGCAGAGAGGCGCCAACGCGGGCCTGGACATGAAGAAAAGCGAGTAATGTAAGAATTGGCAGCACGAGCGGAGTGTGTTTAAGGAGCCCTCATAGGGAATGAATGATGGCCGAGAACCAGGGAGAGGACGGAGGCAGCCGACAGGTAAGTGAACTTTTTTTTAACCCCCTCCTTCCTCCCTCCCCGTCCCACTACCACCTCCTGACTAGGCAATGCACATTTTGCATTTAAACGGACAATGAATAAATACAAATGGACCAATAAACATCAGTAATTTTTAAAGTATACGTATTGGCCCTTGATTTAGTCTTTTTGTTTTTGATCACCTTTAATATGTATATATGTCTTATGAACTACACATCAGAATCTCTAATCTCTGCCCTATGGCTCTCTTGATGTTTGATTTAGTTGTTACCTTTTTGTTTTTGTATCCTATTTAAAGCAAGTTGTGTCACTGTATGTCACACTCGATATTTGTGTGTGTGTGAGAGAGAAACAGTTTGTTTATAAAGTGTGGACAAATCTTCACAGGAGTAGATCATACATAGTGTGTGGATCGCTTTCTCTTGAAATTGCATTCATATGGCGCTCACTGGGGAGGTGTGCCTGAAAGAGAGTGTTTACTTTGTGTGTACTCGTCTTAGTTTTTGACTACTTTATAACTTTATCTGCGTGTGCTCACCCGGGAGTCGGGGAGAGTTTTTTGACAGATACGTGTGGCTTCATGTGTTTCGCAACAGCCCCCCTTTCGTGCATTCATAAATGAATGCGTGTACAGTGACCGATACTATATGAATGAATGCCTTTTTGTCATACCCCGTCCGTAGAACAAGCCTAGAGGAGGGGCTAGAAGTGCGCAGATTTGCCCCACTGGTTTCGTACTTGCCCTGAAGTGTAAGTGGGCATTTAAATTCTGTCGCCGCACTTGTGACGTTTTTTATTGTGACCACTAGTTCGGTGTCATTGCGTGCACTTTGAAATGCCTCGAGGCAGAAGCCTTGCTACGGTGTCTTGTTTACCTGGAGCCGTTGTCGTGTTTTGTCCTTTAAATGTCCGGTTCCTACGCTTTAATTGGCTACAACTCGAAGCAATTATAACGCTGGTTGGTTTCATGCAATGTTTGGAGAAGGACTGCAACGTGCTAAGAGGCGCGCACTTTTTTTTTATTTCTCGGCGTTGGCACCACGTTTGTGTGCTATTTTTATCTCTTTATTATTCTATTTGGCTTCTTTGTGAGGCGAACAATACAAACATTATTCACTCATTGAACTGTATCGAGGAATGACTAATATTAAAGTAGGGCTTGCTAAATTCTAATTTTCATTGGCATTGTAAGGGCGGATTTGCTGTCTATGATTTAACCCTGTCCTCATCTCTCCCTCAAAATAGTGGTGAGAATTATAGGGCAAAACTGATGCTCAATCCGGAAATATAGTTGTTTTATTTTTTTCCAATCAGAGAGAGGAAGTTTTCCAAACAGGCCTAGCGCATGTGACATTTACTGACCAATAATGGAGAGGTCCTGGTGTTTACTGTAAACAAAATGGCTGCCAGGGGCAGTTTACAGCCAATGACATCCATGTTTGTATACAGAACCCAGCGGGAACTGCTACCACGCTGCTGGGAGCGTGGTGACACATCCTGCTCAGGAGAGCATTCACCAATAGAAACACGGGGCAGCCATTGATTGTCATTCTGAGAATGCTGCATTGCTTTCATAAACTTGATGGCTATTTTTAGAAATGTGGTATTTGGAATAAAAATGCATTTCCTCTTTTCCATTTCCATTTTCTTTGAATTTGTCAGATGTGATTAGCAGTACAGGTGCACTGTGATGCAGATACCTCATGCTGTACCATGTACCTGTTGTGATTTATTGTACGTGATTCTTTTTTTTGTTTTTACAATGTGCTTAATGCATGTGTGGATGGTCTATGAATGTTCCTAATTTTGTCTGAAAATGTAATGAAGAAACAGGATGGGGAACTCATTTTCTGGGGATGACTCTCTTTGTTAAGTGGGGAAACTGAGATTATAATGTTAATGCATTTTAGTTTCAGCAGGACTTCACCCTAGAACATACCCTCTGCAGTGGGCTCTATGTGTGTTTGCAGCTCTAGTCTCTGTGCTTCTCAAATTTGCTTGAAAATGCACCCTTTACCCACTTTTTTTTCAAAATTTTCTCGGGGGGGAAAAACCCCCCCGAACCCCCTCTAAGGTGGTCGAGCTCGCTCGCTGCGCTCGCTCGCCACGGTGCACTCCGACAGAAAGTTTACGCCCCACCACTTTCAAATGTCACCATCCGCCACTGCTTCCCCCCCCGTTACCCCCGTACGCTCTGTATACTATCTCCATTGGGGGCCCTTGCAGTTCTGCGCCCTTTACTGGCGCCATTGTGCACGTGCGAGGTGGCCAACCAGCCTAGGAAAAGCGTAACTCCCCCCTCCCCCGCACCCGTCCAGCCACAACGGCTGTAACTGCCCCTGGAGAGTTCTAGGAGGGGCGACTTGTCCCTCCCCCTTGTGCGACCCCATTCACGAAATGGCACCGCCCCCTAAGGACCTTAAATTTACTGCTCACCAATCATGACCTTACCGCCACAGGCCAGCATAGTTGCCCGACTATCTGGTCCCCCCTAACCTTAGGCTAACTAGGAAGTCGTGCCCTGCTCCTCATGCCCAACACCCACGCCAGCAGATTCTCTGATAGGATTGCATTCCCCACAGTTGATAAATGGACACCGTCTTTCAAGAAGCACGGGTCCCCCCGATACACCCATGGGCGATACTCTGCAAATGAGGAGACCTAAACAACCTCTCTATCTTGTTGTTGATACGTCTTACTGAGTGGTTCAGTGCCCTTACAGTCTCCCTCCCCCTCCATTGACATCTAGGTACCATCTGTGACCATGCGATGGTGCATCCTTGGCATGTTTTTGCTAACCAACCCACTTCTGTGATTATGGATTCCACCAGCCCCCTCCTACCCAGATTCACCAGATCATTCCCTCCCAGGTGTAGGATAATGATATCCGGACGGGGACCCCCTTTCTTCAGCAAATCCCCTATAAAACCTCTGCATTGACTCATACACAGACCCCCCCTCCCATGGAATGCAACTTATAGACCAGCCCGCTCTGCCCTGTATCTGTAGTTCCCTGAACAGAAAAATGCCTTCAAACGTGTCACATAGGAATGGCCAATAATCCAAACCACCTGTGTTCCTGATGCAGCCAGAGTTGCAAATCCGTCTTGGGGTCGTGGATGTTCCGATGCCATTTTCCCTCCTGCGTGACAGGCTCGAGAAACTGTAGAGTTTAAGCAGAAAGACACGCATCAGTACAGTGCACACGGCCCACTTACAACATGTGCAGCCGCACATAACGTTTATAACAATTGGAGGACCACCTCCCAATTCTCTTGACATTGCTGCTGTGTAACCCCCTCGCCGTTGCCTCGGTTGCCGCCCCTATCCTAAACGAATGAGTTCCAAAGCGTGCAGGATCCAAACCTATCCGCTGAATTGCCATGTCCATGACCCTCTTAAACTGGAACCGGGTGAGAGGTGTACCGTCTGCATGGATTAATAGAGTCCCACACCTTAAAGGAGATCTTTGACTCAAAAATGCTTCCAATTGTGTTACCGGGCAGCATGGATTGCCATGTGCTCTATGCAAAACTAACCCTTCAACGTGGGCCTCTTGATCAGTTTTGGACTTCTTAATGCATATTAATAGGGCATCACCCTGAATTTTCACATGGTCCCACTGTAAACCCCCCTGTGCATCCTGCTTATTCTGGGCGACCAATTCCCCAATGCGAAATGCGCCATAGAATGCTAGTGAAAAGGCAGCCCTGAATAATAAAGCATCCTCTTGTGTCGTGCAGACGGCGTCCAACGTCACCAGTAGGGCGGCTAATAGTTCCATTCCTATCGGACGCTGTAAATCGGGTGTATTCCCCTGAATGCGCTGCCAACCTTTTAAAGCCTTCCGGACTGTAAAGCTATCAGTGGGATCCCCCTTGTCCCTAGCTTGGGCAAAGAAAGATATCGCTGCCACGTGTCGCCTGGCCGCCGCCACTGAGAGTCCCTCATCATGAAATGCACCTAAGTAGCTCAGCAATGCCCTCGGGGTGTGCTAATCCTCCGCCCATTCCTTCCCCCAAAAAGTGCAATATGCCCAAAACGCCCCCTCATAGGCTTTCTTGGTCCTGGGAGCTAAGCTTGCTGCCACGAGGTTCGGTAGTTGGGGGCACCAATCAGCCAAAGTACTTCTGGGAAGGGTGTTGGGTTCACTTCTGCAGAAGGGAGGTGTGTTCTGAAGTCCTGCATCTTGAAGCGAGAGAGTGCATCAGCAGCATGGTTCAACACACCTGGGACATGTTTAGCCTTAAACAGTATATTCTCCTTCATACACAAAAGAACAATCTCTTTTAACAAGCAGAGGATCATCTTACATCTCGCTGCCTGCTGGTTGATGCATTCTACCACAGTCATGTTGTCAGACCAAAATACCACCGATTGGTTACGCAGCCTGTCCGGCCATACCGTTAAGGCGACCCAGATAGGGAACAATTCTAAGAAACCAATGTTAGCTGTTAGACCAGTCTGCACGCATGCGTCTGCCACCTGTGCGCCACCCACTCATTGCCAAGTATGGCGCCAAATCCCACACTACCCGCAGAGTCGGTCCATGAACCTAGCTCTGCAGAGGTAGTGGGTGGACTGGGCCAGACCACCCTGCCGTTGAAGTCTTGCCGGAATGCCATCCAAATCCGCATGTCCTGCTTGACCTCAGCCGACAGCCGGGTATGATGATGTTTTTCTTGAAGTCCGGTCATGGCTTGGGCGATAGATCGAGAGAATGGGCGTGCCATTGGGATCCCTCTAAGGGCAAAGTTCAACTGCCCTACCGTTTGCTGTAACTGATGCAAGGTGACCTTCTCCTTAGCTAAGCATTGTTGTAAGGTTACCTTGATTTTCTTAATCTTATCTTCTGGCAAGCGAAAACAGCCCTGAACAGAATCTAGCTCAATACCTAAGAATTCTATCTTTGGTGTTGGTCCAACTGTCTTTCCCGGCGCCAGGGGAACCCCAAAAGCCCACATGAGTGTGCAGAATTCCTGCAGTGCCCACGCACACCTCTGGGAGCCCGCCGACCCCAGGATAAGAAAGTCATCTAGATAGTGCATGACAGACTGGTGCCCAGTCACACGTCTAAGAACCCATTCCAAAAATGAACTGAACTTTTCAAAATAGGCGCAGGGACTCGAGCAACCCATGTGCATACACATATCCATATAGAATTTGTCTTGAAACTTGAATCCTAGCAGGTGAAAATCCTCCGGGTGAACCGGTAAAAGGCGGAATGCTGATTCAATGTCAGACTTTGCCATCAAGGCGCCAGGGCCCAGCTCCCTGAGCATTTCCACAGCCTGATCAAAAGACGCGTATTTCACACTACAGCTTTCCTCACTGATTGCATCGTTTAGTGAGGTGCCTCTAGGTGCAGATAGGTTATGGATCAACCGGAACTCGCCCTCTTCTTTTTTGGGGACAACACCCAGTGGTGAACAAACAAAATTATGTACCGGGATGCAATCAAAAGGGCCCATTATTCTGCCCAAGCGTAGTTCTTTAGCAATTTTATTTGCCGCCACTCCAGGGTTAGTCCTCACTGACAAGTGATTTTTGATTTTTGATTTTGTGATGCAGCGTGGAATGTCAAATCCTCCCTTCGTCACAGACCAAATGTCACTATAGCACATTCACTCAATACATTCATTGGTGGGGCCCATAACACCAACACTCACTTTTACTTGATCTGCTCTCACGGGAGGGATAAGCTTTCCAAGCGCTGTAAATGAAAGGAATACTTTTTCTCCTAAAGAACCTTATTTACTTAACACATATTGAATATCTTTATAACTTACTGCAACTTGAGATATTCCCTTCATTTAATCAATGGATCAGTTAGTTGTACTTGATAGTTGGTCATCTAATCCTTCAGTTTTATACTCAATCTTAATCTAATTTCTTCAATAAACGACTAGACACATTTGGTTATAATTCACATCTTCATTTATCTAATTAGTTGTAAAAATTCAATAAATCATTAGTCAATCTGCGGAACATCATATTTACCTATTCTGGCTAATTGTCGTCCTCTAAGTCAGTCAAGTCGTGGAAGATCTCTAATTCATCAAAGTCAAGCCGCCATTCAGTCTGTCAAGGATTCAGGGAAACAGCTGTCCAGCAGTGTCACCGTCCTCTCCGTCAGCATAACGTCAGGAAAAAAGACAAAGAGCGCGCAACTCACTATTCTATTGCCTTTTTATAATAAAATCAATGTAAAATTGTAACAACTATCAGTTTTTGACGGATCTCATTGGTGGGTTTGGGGTCGGTCGGTGAAGTTCTCACATAGTTCGTAAGGTTAGGTCATCGCACTTGCTGGTTCCGGTTTTTAAAGACAGTTCATTGTTTGTTGCCTCTTGTCTTCTCTCCCATTATGTCCTTGGTGGGTACAGTTTGGCTGGGGTCAGGACGAGGCCACTGTTGCTGGTGTTGGTGCAGGCGCACTTCCCCCAAAACCTCGTGAAGTGTTGTCAGTCACGTCGAGTCAAAGGAGCGGCCATCTTTACGAAGGCCCAAATGGTCAACTTAAGTAAAACAAACACAAAACGTAATTAAAACATGGAAATGGCTAATAAAATGTTAAACCCTCACTAACTCCCCTATGTGTATGTAATTATCCAGCATAATAGCAACATTCAAAGCGTTTATATTCACCCAGTGATGTCATCTGGTGCGACTTACAATTACATCACAAAAGAAACATATATCATGCAATATTCTAATTTTCTAATATTACTATGCGTACATATTTTAGTTCACAAATTTTATTGGCCATGCAAATCCCATGTGTAACTCATTTATTAATAGGGTTGATTAATATTCCACTTCAAACATTAATATGGTTATAATTATTTAATTATTCTAATTAGTATGCAGATGCAAATTGGGGGGGTATACAACATTTTGTTCTACCCGCTCCATCAATGGATCAACCGGAACTCGCCCTCTTCTTTTTTGGGGCCAACACCCAGTGGTGAACAAACAAAATTATGTACCGGGATGCAATCAAAAGGGCCCATTATTCTGCCCAAGCGTAGTTCTTTAGCAATTTTATTTGCCGCCACTCCAGGGTTAGTCCTCACTGACAACTGATTTTTGCAGTCAGGAATCCGTACATAACCCGGGGCAGGAATCCTAAACCCATATGTGAAACCTTCTTGCAGTGTCCTTGCAGTAGCATGACAGGGGTACTTGTTCAGCCAAGGGTTCATGGCTATGACGTCAATGGGGGAATGTGTGACTCAGTGCCCAATGTCCTCAATCCTGCTTTCTCTTGCCTTTATCCCTTGATTTTTTGAGACACTTGGACTCTGGGTGGGAAGGGTTTGCGCAGATATAGGAGGCATGTTTAAACTTACATGTGCCTGGCGCCCTAGTACATGTTCTTCTGTTAAAATCCCAACATGTGCCCTTTCGCCCCCCTCCACCGCCTGAGCTATGGGTAGGGACTGAGTTCTGCGCAGACCGAAAGGCTGCTGAGGGTGAAACGCTTGACCTGCTTGTCCTCTGTTCGCCTGCGTTGTGCTAAACTTAAAACTGGTCTGAGGTGCACCAAACTGATCCAACCAAGATATCGTATCCACCATGTTCCAAGAAAGCGCAGGGTCTGATGCCTTTGCCCTCCTGAAGTTAATGTCATACAGTTTCCAACCCCATCCCCCGTATTTATCATGCACCATGGTAATGCGGTTCTGGTAACACGCCATCTCAGCCTGAATGTTTGGGAAATGTTCTGCCATTACTGCCATAAATACTGAGAAACCCCCGATCCAGTTGGTTAAGTTCTCCTCTACTCTGAATCGTAACAACTCGCTGGCCCATTCCCTGGGGAGCATCCAGTCTTTCTGTTTCTTAGCTTCTTCCCTCTCCCTTTCATCTACTAGCAAAGAAAACATGCTAACATAGCACCCTGACCAAATGAGTTCCTTCAATTAGCGTGACACATGCCTAGCCACATTTTCCCTCCCGGTACGAGATTCCCCCACCCCCAGCACAGGCAGTGTTTCCTGCTAACATTCTGCAGTCACGCCCACGGGATCTGCCAGCTTCTCTTTCACCTGGCTCACCACTGGTACTTCTTTGTTGACGCCCCTGGAGCCATTAATAGGGCTGGGAAGAGAAAGAGGAGCCTGCCCTGTTCCTATTGGCCCTACAAACTGTGTAATCAACTTCCTAGCCTCTGCCTCAGGGTCGCCCTGCAGGTCCTTCCCCCCTACAGCTGGCGACAATATCCCTGCTTTCCCCAACCAAGGCAGAACCGCCGCTAAATGCGCCACCAAATCTGTTGGAACCGGATTGATGGTACTATCTTTAAGGACCCCAGCATTTGGCACCCCTGCGCCTTGTGGCGTGATGGCTACCGGAACTGCGCTTGCCGGGAAGACCGGTAATGGCTCAGGTAATGGTTCTCCCATGGGTACCCCCCCCTATTGGCATTGTCGGGACCAGGGGACTCAGGGGGACTCCCCCCAGGGGGACCCCTCCTGATGGTCCAGGGACCTCCCCCTCATTAGGCTGAAAAACGGGCGCCGTTGCTTTAGGCTTAATCCCCCCTTTCTTTGAACTGACCCGCTTTGGAAGTGGATCTAATTCACCTCTGGGTTTGGGGGGTACTATGGTGCACCTGAGTCTTTCTACAGTCCCTTTCTGACCCTCAACCCTCTCCTTGAGATCCGCCAAATTCTTCCCCAATCTATCCACCTTCTTCCATTTCTTGTCCATGCTAACCATTTTCCGCATCATTGTCTCCATCATGAACTCCATGCAAGAGCGCTTGTCGCCCCGCTTCATCTTACCTGCCATAACCTTAGACTAACACCTGCGTGTACAATGTTAGCTGAATGACAACCCCCAGTGGTGACCCCACCTGTCCAAAGGTACGAACGTAAGAACGCTCATTTGATAACTTAATTATTAGCAACACTGTTGTTTGAAGAACAGTCCACAAATTATGATGTTCTCTTGCGCGCTGCTCTTCCCACTTCCAACAATTCCCAGCCTGAATGCTACATAAACAGTATACTTATGATGCGCAGCGCAAGCGTTGTAGAACACAATCCTGCTTTTGCAATTGCTTGCACACTTGTATTTCAAAACAAAATGCACCCAACCTCTGCAAACATAAGCCCCTGCTTCACAAGAAAAACGCTTGTGTAATGTAACCTGCACTCTTAAATCCACATGTTAACCAACATTACTTGATTCAATACATTATTCCACCTTTATGTGAAAATAGCAGCATATATGACACATGCATGTGTCCAGGGCAATAGCAAGGATTGAACCGCTACACTTCCAAGTATGAGTCGACCACCTTAACCTTTAGGCCAGAGTGAACTCTGTGCTGCTGCCTATAATCAATTCTTGCAGCGCGTCTTGTTTTTTCTTCATGTGCTGCTTCTAACAACCCAGGAAGCGACTCTGACAAAACGGAATGTAGAAGGCGGGTGAAGCGCTCGGTTCGCTACCGTTAATGAGGACACACTATCCAAATTATTTGAAGTCGGTCAGACCCTGGCCTCGAACCCCACAGTCAATAAGGAAATCCGGCCTGCCCCTACGAGTGAGCTTACGCCGAGTACAGGTGTGATTGCAGCCCGAAGGTATTGCACGCTTTACAACGATCAACGCTCGGCGATATTTAAAACTCTCCGCACCGCTTCCGTGGCTGCAGATACCTGCGCTATGAAACCTAGCACCGCTGTTCAGCACGCGCTTACCCAACCTTCCACCTCGCCACGAAAAGCACACCAGCACCAACAAAACCATGGTCCAACGCGATCGTCCAGGACCAAGGCTCCCTCGTTCAAGCTCCACCGAGCCGATTCAGCGATGGCAATGCTCCTCGCCGCCCCGCAACAGCCTCCTGTCGATCGACCAGTAAATCCTCCTCGCCGAACAAATCCTTGTCGTGGAACCTCACTGCACCGGAGAAAAGAAAAACGGAGCAAATATTAAAACTACGACCTCCTAATGAGGTTGCACGACATGGCTGGGGAGTGCGGAGGGCAAAGAGGAAGATTCCTCTGCTCCCCAGCCTTTTATTTGGGGCGAGTACTCGCTCCTCAGGGGGGTGGGAGCTGGCGACTTGCGTGACCCGGAAGTGATTTGTTTCACTTGGTTCGCCAATGGGGGGATGGCGAGCCTGTCGCGTCACTACTGTGCGCGACAGGCCCGCCTCCGTTGTGTCGTCGGGGGCCGGCAGGACCACCATATTATCGGCGGGTCCGATGCCGGCCCCACCTTTCTAGTTGAACAACTACAATACCCATAAAAACTTGAGAAAAGAACTTCCATATGTCGTCACAATGCTAACAACCAATCAGCTACTAGATACCCTATAAACCTCTAGATTGGGAGCAACAGATGCTCTTTTTTTGCGGGAGCAGATCAAGAGTTTTCAAACATAGCAACAGTAACTATAATACTTGTAAATGCCAGTCGAAAAGTAAAATATTCAAAGCAAGGTCTGTAATAAGTCCGCATTTCATTTGAGAGGAGGGACCGTCAACAGCACGAGGAATGTCCTGGTTTGAGTAGACTTCATTCAGCCTCAAACACTTCTCGGCCCTAGGGACCTTATCTCTCTGATGATGCATTTTACGGTGTCTGGCTTTTGGTTTGGTTGGCACTAAAGCTAGAGGGGGAGGGGTGTTAATTCAGTAAATGTGGTGGAATAATTATTGGTTTCAAGCATCGCTGCAACAGGATTAGCCACATGAGGACTGGGTTTGCATTAAAAGGTGATAAAAGTGGAAACATTGGACCAATCCGCTGATCTGAGAATGTTCTTCAATCCCACAGCAGCCCAAAAAGCTTGTGCGGCCTGTGGAGTGAGCACCAAGAGCTGAAGTGTCAATGCCTATTAAATTCATGGCCTCTTTAACCAAGCGGGACAAAGTGGCAGAAGAAACCGGTTTGTGGTGAGAAGTTTAAATGAAATTATGAGTGAGGTTGAGGAGGACGTTCTCGAGTCTTTTGTTTCCTGAATATTGTCTTAAGACAATTTCCTCTACAGCGTTAGGTTCAATAGGAGAATAAGGATAGAAGACTGACATTAAATGTAATTGTTCCGGACTTGAAAACAAACACCAGAATAAGTATTTTGTACTGATAAGACATCTGAAACATTAACATCTAAAAAATGTTTCAAAGAGAGACCAAGTAGAGTCGGACAGTTAACTTTAAGAGATAAAGAAGCATTTCAACTCACTCAGGAGGAACCAATTTAAAATCAAATTTGCATCCCACATTAGGTTATATTTAGGTAAAGGAGGTTTAGCAAATCTTAAACCTCAACAGATATGGGGATGATTTTCACATGGTCTAACATCCACTGTAACATGTACGGCTGAAATTGATGACCTGTACGTATTTACAGGCATGTACTCTTGACCTTGAGACACCAAGGACGCTAAGAAATTAACTATAGGACTAACATCTGCTGAAAAGGGATCTGCACCCTGTCCAAACACCAGATATTTCGGACTGACCAGGCGTATTTATATTGTTTGGTCATTCCTGGGGCCCTGGATTGCTGTATGAGCTGAGCAGCTTCTGCCGAAATTCCTGGAGTTCTCCAGCCTGACCCGAAACCATCTATGCTACCAAAGTAAGGGAGTGATTGAAAATCGTTTCTGTACGTTGACCTTGGCGATTGAGAAGCAAACTGAGAAAGGAAGAGATTAGGATGGGTAAATCTACTGAGAACTTCAGGACAATAGGGAAGCATGGCTAAGCCTGGAAAAGGGAAATTATGTCTAGTAAGGTGGCTTTTTGGTGACGTACTTGAGTCCCCAGACCTGGTCTCCAACAGTAAAAGGCGAGAAGTTGAGTACTTAATCAAGAACCGAAAAGCTCCATTGCAAAGGGTCCCAATTTGGAAAAAAGTTTCTGAAAACTGTAGGGTGACAACACTAACTGTTTGCATGTGGAGGATGCCTGAAGCATCAATATGTTCCTGTATTCAGATTGCCCAAAACTCCCAGATTGGCTAGTTCAGTCTGCAGTCTCTAAATGGTTGAAGTACCTTACCGCTGAGAGAATGTTCATACAAAGAAGGATGGATCAACGTATTCTGTTTTTTGAAAAAGTTTGTATTGCAAAAAACCCTACCAGCATCTATAAACAGTTGATGGTCAGAAAGGACTCCTCTTGGGACCGTGTACCTACCGCCAGTCGAGTACTGGCAACACCTGGCGCCCCGGCCTATCCGACTTGCATCGGAATATAATAGAAGATCTGGAGTGGTCGAAAACATTGCCTTCCTTTTCCATGCATTTAAATGGTCCAGCCTCCCCTGGAGTTCGGAGCGGGACTCTGAATCTAATTTGACTTCGTATGATAAGACAGGCTTTTTTTAAAGGCACATTTATAACCTCTGCAGGGTACGATAGTGAAGTGGGCTTAGGACGATTGCTCGTATTGAGGAGGCTAGAAGGCCTAAGATATGCACCAAGAGACTGAGAGACAGGTGGATATTGTCAAGACATGATGACATTTATTTTTAATCAAAGATACCTTCGCTTGGGGACGTTGAAGAATTGTTTTCTCTGTGTATACCAGAAAAAACAAAAATTCTGTCTGTTTCAAAGGAATTAAAGCAGATTTGTCTTTTTTTGGTAGAAATCCCAGATTCTGAAGAAGGTCGAGTAAGGTCGCTAATTGATTCAATAATAGATTCTTGCCCTGAGTTGGAAGAAGAAAGTCATCCCGATATGCAATTAATCATATATCCTCTGTGTTCTTAAGTGATTAATGAGGGGTCTCATGACTTTGGTGAAACACCAAGGTACTGTAGAGAGACCAAATGGGAGGCATTTCAATTGGATGGAGCGTTTTTCCACAGAAACTGTCAGAATTTCCCGTAGGACGAGTGTACCGGAACTGCAAGACCTGCATCTTGAAAGTCAAAGTGGACTATCCAGTCTTTCTCTTGCAGGGAGTTCCCTAGTTGGATTATTGTCTCCATTTTGAAGTGATGGCACACCACAACATTGGTAAACAATCTTGGGCTGCTGACTGGGCAGAACTTTTTTTTCTTTGAACTAAACATATGGTGCTCAAACAACTAGATGGACCAAACACAGTTATCTCTGTAGCTTGCTTTAGAAAAAGAGAATGTACCTCCTGAAACACTAATAGCTCCTAGTCTTTGGCAAAGGACAGACGGGCGATAACAAGGTTTACATTGGTTGATTATAAAGATCTATATAATAACCCTAGATGGTTTGTAGACCCCAAGGATCGGATGTGATTGCTTGTCATGCAGGCAGGAGAGACCTTAGAAGACCTACTGGAGGATGGCTAGAAGGAAAAAGACTTACCTGGATTTTGTGATCCTCTATTCCAGGAACCACAGTGTCTGAACCCTCTATTCCTTTGAGGGTAAAATTGCGGCTTGAATTCCTGTTGGAGCCTGTAGGAGCCTCCGGTTTATTATTAATATCCTCTTCAGGGACTTCGGCCGGTAAAACGGCTCCTACCTTTTCCGACCCTTCCGAAAACCCTAGATTCACATATATTTCACAAGGAAAGTTGTGGCATTGTCAGTGGATGCATTAGAAGCCACATATTTGCTGAGTTGGTTGATGAACGCATCATCGCAAAGGATGCCATTTGCAGGGGTGTAGCTTTAGGTGGCGTGTTTGGGTGTGGCACCACCCTCTAGCATCCAAATAAATGCATTCTTGGGTTCAGAGTTGGGTCTGGGGGGCCTCAGTCGGGTCTTCAATGCCTTTGTTGGTTTTTCTTATCTTCCTTTGACTAAAGGGTTTTAACTTGTTATAGTTTATAAAAGGATCCTAGACAATTGGGGCCACCTAACGCAAATGAGCATTGAAACTGTTCTTCATGGGAATAGTGTATCCCAAACCTTGGTTATGCCTTTATCCTTCCACATACTGTTTTTAGTAGAGAAATTTGCGATTCGCACCCCCGGAATCTCACTAAGAAACGCCCCTGGCCATTTGCTTCCTAACTCATTTCTGTAGCTGCCCGATTTCCCAATATGGGGTCATCTTAAGAGTACACTCTCACTCTGGCTGCTTGTGCCTTACCCAAAGGTCCACCACGCCCGAGCCCAATCAGACAAGGAGGAAGCATCAACTCGTGTGCCCTCGAGTCCTGCTTTTTCTGCCATGTCCAGTATTCTAGTCAGTGGACTAGTTGGGTCCAAGAGTCTATCTTGAGAATTGGTCCATGCACTGTCCACCCCTTTGTTAGAGTCCTTACCAAACTTAGTAAAGAAAAATAATATGTTGGGGTCCATTCCAGTGGTGGAAGCTATATTATTAGGCAAGGAAGAGTGTGGACATTCTTATTTCAAAGGATGCTATTAGTTTTCATAAAACAAGCAGTGTACAAAAAAAGTCAAAAGGATACAGATGTGCTTATCATTGGTGATGATACACAGCTATAATAAAATGCGGAATGGTAAAATCAAAGTGCAAATCAATCAAATAAATGATAATACCACAAACTGATAGTAATGCAAAACAATACAACACAAATCGAAACAATAACTGGCCTGAAGATAGGTATACCGGCTAAAATTAAATATCATATTCGGGAATAAAGGGAGGTAAAGCTCAGTTACAAATGTACTTATTACTTTCCCATGTGTGATTTAAGTTGAGCATTAGTTTATCATGACACGAAAGTGGAAGTAGGAGGAAAATCCACTGACGGATATTGGTGGGTGTAAATTGAGACAGCGCGGAGGAGACTATCTTAGATAGAGTGTAGCTATGAGCATGTTGAGGTGGTTTGATTGAGGTGAAGTAGTTATCTAACCTGTCCCAGATGTGTCTGACTGGAGACTTCCAAGGTGATTGTTGGAGAGCGATATTGTCTGCGCCTCTAATATGTGTGATCCAGCTTTTTAATGAGGCTTGGCGTGTGTCCTTCCAGTTGTTTAGGACTATTTTTATTACGGAAGTGATTAAGAGATCCATTAGTGCTTTGTCTGTTTGGTGTTCTAGACCTGAGTTAAGAAATCCAGCAATTAGGGAGGAAAACTCTTTTTTTAATATGCAATCGAATACGTTGGATAAAAACGTGAACACATTTTCCCAGAAAGAGGATCAAGCTTTGCAGTGAAGAATGAGGTGAGCTAAGTCGCCTACTTCTGTGCGGTTCCAGCAGGTCGGGTCTGGAAGGAGATGTGTGTGTAGTCGCGCTGGTGTCCAGTAATCTTTGTGGATGAGCCATAGTTTTGTTTGAGATAAGACGGGGTAAATTTTATTATAGGTAATCGATTTCCATATTTGGGTCCACTGTGATTCAGACAGGGGTCTAGAGGAATTTTGTTCCCAGAACGTGGTTAGAATTATATTTAACTTCGAGGATTTAGGTCGTAGGAGTTTGTAAATGTGGGAGACTTGACGTCCCAAACTCTTAATTTTAGTAATGAAGCTTGGGAGAGATGGGGTTATTTTATGCAGCTTAGACTTCGATAAGGCCGCTTTAATTTGAAGAAAGTTATAAAATTCCATATTATCTAAAGCGTATGTACTTTGGATGTTCGCAAACGTTAATGGATATGATGAGCGTTCCAGTTGATGAGGGAAGAAGATACCTTTATTTATCCAAGCCTCAAAGTATGTGGGTCTACCCTTATACTTAATGTTGCAGTTATTCCGTAGGGATTCCATGTTTGAAAGTTTTATGCTTGAATAGAGTTTGTCTAGTTTTAGGAGTAATGTTTTTGAGTTTTTGAATATAACACCTTATCAATTCAATAGACTGTCCCAGCTTATGTGACACATATTGGGCAATATGATCTCAAGGACACATTCAGTAGAATTTGGGCAACAATTTGGAGTTGGATCAAACATAGGCCGGCCTGAGAAGTCAAGGATTTTATTGGTCATGGAATTAGTAGACTCCCTAGATCCATTTAGATACGTTTTGTGCTTCTTCTCCGGAGGCCTTTGCTGGACAACATTCTCTAGGTCCTCTTTATCGTACCTATTATCAGAGTCGCCCAGAATCTCATCAGTATCACACGACTGCACCCCATGGGTAGGAAGATGTCGTTTATTAGCCAAATGGCTACCCTCTCGGCGAGGACCAATGTCCGGAGAGTCAGTAGTCTTCATTCACTGATCAGAAGCACATTTTAAAGTCTTGTTAGTCCCCACACTGTTCGTAGGCTTTGTGTGCTAACATTTTTGGCATGGAAGTTACTGTCATCTTCGATATGATAGTCCTTGAATCAGAACATAATGTTCAATGGTAGAATTTAAACTGTTTCAGAAAACCGGAGCTTCCTCTTCACTGTAGGATAAATTATCTCTCCATTTTGGCAAAATAATTCTGTATTGAGAAAAGAGACTTGAGTGCAAACTTATGAAAATATAAATTAATTTATGTAGATGAAACCACGTAAAAATAACTATTTACATAAGGCATATTTTGGGGGCCCCCGTAAAGAACGCATGTTGAGTTTTATTACCCATTCCTGCTAAATCAAGCCTGCATGATGCCAAACAATACTAAATCATATGTTAAACTTGTTAAGCACAAAAACTGTTAAAATATGCTTTACCCCGGAACCAAAAAATCCTCAGGATGACGCGGAGTAGAAGGACAGACTGCGAGGTAGAGAGAGGTATAGCTAGAGAGCTAGTATAGACCGAGATCAAAGAGGGGCCTTTGGAAGGTGAGGGTCCTGGGCGATTGCCCACTTTGCAGATGCCTTAAAACTCCTCTGTGCTTATGTTGAAACTGCAATAAAAGCGACGAGCGAGGGATTGGCAGCTGGTTGTAAAAGCCAGAGTTCTTAGGCGGAGCCAGTCACCCTCCAAATGCAGTGTGGGCCATCCAAGGAGAGACAAACGCCCGTGGGAGGAGTGACCCAGCCTCAGGGTCTCACTCTTGCTTACCACTGAAATGCAGACAATGCACTCTAAAGGAACAAGCATTTGCAATGCAATAGGACTCACATTTACGTGAGACCTATTGCATTGCAAACGGGAGTGCAGGCGGGCGGGGGGCATGGGGGCGAGAAGGCACACATAACAGGAGGATGGAGAGGGGGAAGGGAAGCCATGGAAAGAATAGAGTGCTCATTCAACACTCTAAGTAAAGGGGCCAGTAGCCACGGTAGGATACAAATGACGACATGGGATAATAAGGTGGGACTAACAAGCCTCATTATCAATCAGAAGGCAGAATTTATGAAGGACAAGCACAGAAGCCAATGAAAAATATGGGCAGAGCGTAAGAGAAGCTTGTCTCCCCATACTGGACTACCGCATGCCTCACAGAGCCAGCTGCTCATGCGCACTGCCGACCCAAAAATGAACGGAAAGCAATGTGGACGGCGTTGCTGAAAAGAGTGTCTGACGAGATAAGAATCTCCCGCAGTGCGCGCGCAATTGTAGCTGTTAGAATGACCAACTTGAGAAGGGAGGAGGGGATAAAGGTAAGCCCTAAAGAAAATGAACAACCCTGGCAATATAACTACTCATTAAAGTCTAAGGGGCAGATTTATGAGCCCCTTGCGCCACTTTTGCGTCACTTTTAACATTGGAAAAGTGACGCAAAAGTGGTGCAAGGGGCTCATAAATCTGCCCCAGAATATGTATTTTAATATTGTAGAAACTAAAGTTCATTATGAAAAATGCTTATCTTGACTTCGAGCAGGAAGAAAAGAGGATTTGTGGCTCCCACTCAAGAAGTTTATATGACATCTGGCAGCTAATTGGTTGTTAGTTCTTTTCTCAAATTTTCATAGTTGTTTGTCTTGACTACTTTTAAATAAATAAAAAAAAGAACGCATAATATGAGCCCCGTAATAACATCTTGCCATCACTGCGCTTACAGACATAAAGTGTCGGTGCTCAGAAAATAACGGGTGCTTGTTGCAGGTGTGGGACATGGGAGAATAAAAAGTACCCCCCCCCCCCACCATGCTGAGTTCTGCCACCTGGTTTCCACCTGCTCTTTTCATGAGTGAGAGTAGGTGGCACGGCAGGAGAGTCTCAAAGGCATTGATCGGGTGCACACTATGAGGAAAAGAGAGGGGTCAGTGGAAAAAAGTACATGGCCAACATTTTACCAAAGAAACTAACTGCTTTAAAAGTGCAGGCGTTTACAACTGAAAAAAGAAGGGTATGTCATTTATTTAATAAATGTGGCATATCATTTCACTAAAAAGTGCTGGGACCTACTTCGAACATTTCTGACTATTCAAGAAAATTCAGGGCAACTAGTGACTCTACTATAAACCCAGAAACACAGTTTCTCTAAGAGAAGGAAATGCTTCAGAAAGAAGTCTGTTAAAATCCACTCTGTGATCAAAATAACAGCCCACATCTTATGGTTGTCCTCAATACTTTCCTCTTTCTACTGTAGAATACTTCTCAGTGCTTTTGCATCACCAATGGCGAGGAAGCACAAGGACAATGCTCAGACGGTAACTTCGGGGGAGTTTGGGGTGCGATTGAATCTAGATACCCTGGAATCAATACCAGCTTCCCTCCTTCTGCAAACTGTGTGATCCTAGGCAAACGTTTAACTACACATATCCTCCTTTTTCTCTAATATCACATACAAGAGCACTTTTATATGCTTGACTTCTATGAGATTACGCAAGAAGAGTAATTCTGTATTTAACACAAAAATACCCCAGCGTGTCCTAAACGAGTGCATTTTGAGCAAAGAAATAGCACTAAATGCAGCAGAATACAAATAGGAGCGCGAACAGATGCTTGCGCTCACTAAATGTGCTCTTGGGATCGGATTTTCTCCCAACGTACTCACGCCATTTAGCACAATTTTCTTGTTGCCCCCTCGCTTACAAAATGGGTGCGAGAATGCATTTCGCACTGAGAAATAGTGCGAAATGTGGTCTTGGGGTAAGATTTCCCCCCAGCTTACTCCCAACATTTAGCACTATTTTCTTAGCCGAAAATTCCCTCTAGTGTCCAAAATAGACGTAAGGATGCATTTTGTGGTAAGCAAAAGCGCTGAGTTAAGGAGAACATGACTATCGAGCGCATGAGCGGCCACTCAACTTCGCTAAATGTGCTCTTGCGGTAGGATTGTTTTTCCCCAAATTACTATCAATTATGCAAGCCGGAGTAATTGCATTATCGGTAATCCTGCCATTCATCGGGGGGGGAGCCATGAATGTTTCTGAGTTCAAGTTTAAAAGCTTGTAGGATAAAGCTGCTGTGGGTGTTGTTTTTCCCTTCTTACATTTGACGTTAATGTGCTAAAATGGTTGGTGTTTACACTGCCCTCCATCTTGCACTGACAACACAGTGTATCAGGTGATGACGTTGCAGTTGTTCTTCTTCTAAATAAAGAATTGCGAGATTCACACTAATAAACTAGAGCATTCCCGGAGACTTTCTCTTGCTGTATCGGACCAAGAACATTTCGACTGTCCCAGGCGAACGTCATACAATGTATCAATGGAGTTGCTTGAAATCTGTGAGGATGACTGAAATCCATGAGAAAATCTTTGAATGTAATCTGTAGTAAAATGTTTCTTCTTGCTCGTTGCCTATTGGTGCACATATGAGAACCATGTGCCCGTGTAGAATGTATGAGAGTCTTTGTCTGACGACCGATGAAAGGACATGTAGATTTTGTGCCTCTGGAGACCCCAATCACCCTCTTTTAGAAGGCGAATCTATGCTAGATTTCACTTAGAACTTTACAGAAATCTCTGTGATTATGATCTGTACACCTTGATGCTAAACTTGCTTATGGCACGTTTAATGTAATTGCCTATAAATTGTTCTTCCAAATAGTTTATTGGCATTTTAATTAAACATACAACCAGTCAAGTATTGCAGAGCCCTTCCGAAGCATACAGAGGATGTACCATAAGACATAACTATTAGGAGTACATACACGGCTTTGGAACCAGCAGACATTCTTAAATTAACCCCTTGGATGCCCGCCCCTTTCCCCGCCCAGTGCCGCGCCTTGCATTAGCGGGCGGAGTTCATGACGAGCTGGACTCGTCATGGGCACAGCGCCACCGCAGCCCATGACGAGTCCAGCTCGTCATGGGCACTGAAGGGGTTAAAAGATACAAATGTACTGGTAACGGCACTCAATTTAGTGTAACTAGTGAGTATTTACCCTTTGTGAGATGAGCCCCAGTGAGACAGGAGACCGAGGTATGATGCGTTGTCAATTTCTTATGAATCTGGAGTATCCGAGACCGGTTTGATTGTCTCCAAATCTATGAACAGAGAGAGCGAGCGCCAGATAGCAGTCGAGATCTGGGGATATATCTGGCGATTGGATTGCAAACCATGACCTCTCTCCGAAAAGAGACCCAGGCCCACCATGTGAGGAAAGAGAGTTGGTTGAAGGAATTCCGCTCAGATAAGATGACCTTCACATCGATCGCCAGTAGATCAAGCATGGAGTGCCATGCCGATGCTTTCAAGGCTCAAACTGGTCTATTGCCTATTAATTATTTATATAAAACTTCTAAACGGCAATGCTTGCCTGTCATTCTTACAAGCTTGTTTCAGTATTTTTTCATTAAACGTCATCTATTAGAAATTGTGATGGAGCCATTCGAGGACCACCAAAGTCCGTATAGGGGCTACGCTACTCCTGGTCCTAGCCTGTGGCATGCCCCATGAGATGGATTTCAGGATAAGTTTGTGGGTTGACACCACAAAACAAACATTAGAAAACATCCTATTGCGTAAATGTGGCAGACATATGCTTGCACTTAAAAACACTGTATTTAAGGGCTGATCTAGGGCCCTTGCACAGCGCTGCACATACTGGCCTTCTGGGTGTACCCTTGGGCTGTGCTGCACCTGTGACGACTAGCCTGCAGAGTGTACCCTTGGACAGTGCTGCTCCTGTGAAGACTGGCCTTCCATGTATACCCTTGGGCAGTGCTGCCCCTGTAAAGACCGGCCTTCAGAGTGTTCCTTAGGCCAGTGCTGTCACTGTGAAGACTGGCCCTTAGGGTGTAACCTTGGGCAGTGCCGCCACTGTGCGGTCCAGTGTTTGGCGTGGGAGAGGCGGGTAAGCCACATCCGGACAGCAAGACGGCACCAGTGATACTCTCCACCTCTCTTCATCCACTCGACTCTCTGCTATATAGGCTTACCCGCCTCTCCCACACCAAACACTGGACCGCTCTCCATTACCAAATACGGCATTCGACATCCCTTATTGGATCTCTAGGATGCGTGCGCCCCTACTTCAGGTTTCTGCACCCAGGAACTGTACTGGCCATCCTCATCCCCACCACACCTCCCGAGACTATCCAGCCGGGTTGGAATTATCACAGGCATGCCGCCCTGAAGAGTCACAATTGTACCACGTTGTGACGAAACACGTGTCGGCTGGTTTGTCTATTCTGTATTGATCTGGATTATTATTAAATCCCCATCTAAGATACTCCTGATGTCGACCTTCATAATTTCAGCAACAAGAAATTTCTAAAACTTTGGTTTTGACACTAAAACTACTATCCTTATACGTGTGCACAGGACTTTGTTCTATACCTTCAAGATGCTAACCCACCTTCACAAGGCCCTCCACCACACCGGACCAGCATACCTGAATAGCTCCACGCACCCCAAAGGACCCTACGATCAGCCCAGCTCTCCTACGCCGTGGTCCCCCCCGCACCAGAAAGACCAGATCGGGAGGCCGCTCCTTCTCCTTCTGCGCGGCCCGAGCCTGGAACGACCTTCTGCTCCACCTCAGACAGATAACATCGCTCCCCATCTATGCAAGAAACCTCCAAACCTGGCTCTTCGACAGACCCCCTCCTTGATGGACTGGAACCTGCGGACCCCCCCCCCCCCCCCCCCGCCCCCCACACCCCCAGCGACTTGAGACCCTTACGGGTGAGTAGTCACGCTTAACAAACACCTGATTTTATTTGATTTGATTTGACGACTGGCCTTCAGGGTGTACTCTTAGTCAGTGCTGCCCCTGTGAAGACTGGCGTTCCAGGTGTGCCCTTGGGCTGGGCTGCCCCTGTGAAGACTGACACCCTGGGTGTACCTTTGGGCAGTGCTGCCACTGTGAGGACTGACACCCTGGGTGTACCTTTGGGCAGTGCTGCCACTGTGAGGACTGACACCCTGGGTGTACCCTTGGGCAGTGCTGCCGCTGTGAAGACCAGCCTTCAAGGTGTACCCTTGGGCAGTGCTGACTCTGTGAAGACTGGCCTCCTGGGTGTACCCTTGGGCAGTGCTGCCGCTGTGAAGACCAGCCTTCAAGGTGTACCCTTGGGCAGTGCTGACTCTGTGAAGACTGGCCTCCTGGGTGCACCCTTGGGCAGTGCTGTCACTGTGAAGACTGGCCTTCAGGGTGTACCCTTGGGCAGTGCTGCCCCTGTGAAGACTGGCCATCAGGGTGTGCCCTTAGGCAGAGCTGCCCCTGTGAAGACCGGCCGTCTGGGTGTACCCTTAGGCAGAGCTGCCCCTGTGAAGACCGGCCGTCTGGGTGTACCCTTAGGCAGAGCTGCCCCTGTGAAGAATGGCCCTCAGGGTGTGCCCTTGGACAGTGCTGCCCCTGTGAAGACTGGCCTCTGGGGTGTACCCTTAGGCAGTGCTCACCCTGTGAAGGCCGGCCTTCAGGGTGTACTCTTAGGCAGTGCTGCTCCTGTGAAGACTGGCCTCCGGGGTGTACCTTTGGGCGGTGCTGCCCCTGTAAAGTCTGGCCTCCTGGGTGTACCCTTTGGCAGTGCTGCCCCTGTGAAGACTGCCCTTCAGGGTGTACCCTTTGGCAATGGTGGCCCTGTTAATTGCTGCCAGCATATCTTTTGTACTGTGTTTGCTTATGGTGCCGTTTGCGAAGTAACCGGTGAGCGGGGGAAATGCAATTGGGGACTAAAGATCCGAAGAGCATTTGGAAAACATTGCAAAGATATTCGATGGAGGATTCAGACTCCAAGAACAGTGAGACAATTTTCGGATATTCAACTTGTCCTCCATTTTGGATGACCCCTCAGAGGAGTTTGGTTGGAATCCATTCCCCTTATCCAAGTTGGTGGAGTTCATGTCTATATGGTGATGTAATCTGGTCGATTGGATGAACTACCTGTGAGGGTCTGAGAAGGTCAAAGAGGTTTTGTGGCAATCCTGAAGAAGGCGGTGTTTGTGTTTGCGCACCGAAACATGCATATGTTTGATATAAAAGCTGCAACAAAGACGATAAGGCACATAGGTATTGGATCAATAGATGCAAAAAGAATATTTAAGAAATTGGTGTGGAATATTTGTGTTCCCTTTGAGTGGGTGTACCAAGTGAAGAAAAGTAAAGAATGTACATAAATTATACAATTTGATGTGATTTTCCAAGACGTGTGAAATACTGGGCAAATGAAGTTTGTATAACGAGCATGTGCATGAATGAATATGGTATTAGATGTTTTCCAGAAAACATAGAAGTGATACTTCTTGCATTTTTGACCTGTATAAAGTGTCTAAAGAATAAAAAGTAGCGTGAAATGTATACCATGCCTTCATGCATTGTTCAAATTAAAGTTTTGAGAAAAAAAGTGTCTAATGTATTGTCAATAAATTGTATAAACAGAAATGAAACGATAAAAAAATAGATAAAGTAAAAAGAGTAAAACAATACCTTGGTTTACGGGCAGCATATATATTGGTATGGATGAATGAGAGATTGTGTACTACTGAAGGAAGAATTAGATTTCTAGGGGACTCATCTCTAATAATAATGGTTTATATGTGTACAATATACCCTCTGATTCTCTGTTTTCCTTCTTGCAGTGGCACAGTACACCATCACCTACTTCAACCTCCGTGGTAAGTCAACTTTTGTTTCCTCTTTTAGTCACAGAGAGAAAGGAGCCTTGCCATGTTGTGCCCTCTATCCTCTATGCCAGGGAAGGGCCATTCTGCTACTGAGAAGCAGTACAACTCCACCCATGTTGCGTTTTGCTCTGCATTGGCCTCTTAAGTATTACACTATGTCATTGTGTTCCTTCGAGGGCCAAGGAGTCGGCCTGCTACTATAGACAAGAGACCTGTAACTATATTTGCTTTGTGCTGCCCTCTGTTGCCTAAGAATAGAATTACAGGTGTGCCCCTATGTGCTCTCTGTAGTCTGCATTGATATGGTCAGGCCTCTGTTGTCATAGAGTGGAAAGAATTAAGTCTAGGAATTGTCTCCCCTCCTTGGTCATCTGGCAGAACTAAAAACCATTATACTCTGTCCCCAGTATGGTCTGGTCATTGAGTAAACCTGTATTTATGCCACTGTGTGCCCTTTATAGCCGGATTGTATAATTACAGCTCTATCGTGGCCTAACCACTGTTGCCTTGGAGCAGAACTACAGCCGTGTCCTGGCCTGACTTCCACGGCCCCATTAGAGCAACAGTTATTTCATCATCTAGTCCCTCCAGACATTTGGTAGGCCTGCTCTCTATGATCATTGAGTAAATCTCTATTTATATCTTTGTCCGCTCTCTATGGTCTGAGAGTAAATCTATAGTTATGTCCTGGTCTGCTCTCTATGGTCATTGTGTAAATCTATAGGTATATCTTGGTCTGCTCTCTATGGTCAGTGAGTAAATCTATAGTTATGTCCTGGTCCGCTCTCTATGGTCATATATTAAAACTACAGTTATGTCCTGGTCCACTCTCTATGGTCATTGAGTAAATCTACAGTTATGTCCGGGTCTTTTCTCTATGGTCATTGAGTAAATCTATAGTTATATCCTGGTCTGCTCTCTATGGTCATTTATTAAATCTATAGTTATATCCTGGTCTGCTCTCTATGGTCATTGAGTAACTTTATAGTTCTACCCTGGTGTGCTCTCTATGGTCATTTATTAAATCTATAGTTATATCCTGGTCTGCGCTCTATGGTCATTTATTAAATCTCCAGTTATGTCCTTGCCACTCTCCATGGTCATTGAGTAAATCTATACTTATGTACTGGTCCGCTCTCTATGATCATTGAACAAATCTACAATTATATCCTGGTCCGCTCTCTATGGTCATTGACTAAATCTACAGTTATGTCCTGGTCTGTTCTCTATGGTCATTGAGTAAATCTATAGTTATATCCTGGTCCGCTCTCCATGATCATTGAGTAAATCTCAAATTATATCTTTGTCCGCTCTCTATGGTCATTGAGTAAATCTATAGTTATGTCCTGGTCCGTTCTCTATGATCATTGAGTAAATCTACAGTTATATCCTGATCCGTTCTCTATGGTCATTGACTAAATCTACAGTTATGTCCTAGTCTGCTCTCTATGGTCATTGAGTAAATCTATAGTTCTACCCTGGTGTGCTTTCTATGGTCATTTATTAAATCTATAGTTATATCCTGGTCTGCGCTCTATGGTCATTTATTAAATCTACAGTTGAGTCCTGGTCCACTCTCTATGGTCATTGAATAAATCTACAGTTATGTCCTGGTATGCTCTCTATGGTCATTGAGTAAATCTACAGTTATGTCCTGGTCCGCTCTCTATGGTCATTGAGTAATTCTACTGTTATGCCCTGGTCCGCTCTCTATGGTCATTGAGTAAATCTACAGTTATGTCCTGGCCCGCTCTCTATGGTCATTGAGTAAATCTATAGTTATATCCTGGTCCGCTCTCTATGGTCATTGAGTACATCTTCAGTCATGTCCTGGTCTGCTCTCTATATCCATTGAATAAATCTATATTTTGGGAGCACTTCCATTGAAATAATGATATCGCATTTTAGACATACATATTGTATTTAGATTTTTCTTAATATGCCATCTAAAATCCACACTTTGAGAAGAATTCACAATTCAAAACCAATGTATGGAGCAACGTCCTATGAGCTCCACAATTAGTCAATCATGAATGATATAATTTCTGCTTAAATTTATATACCCATCCTTGTAGTCCACTCAACATATTTAATCCTCTGTTTTTATTTGAGTGGTTATTCCGATTGATAAATTGAATCTCAACCCTAAAGTTTTTCAAAAATTCTTTCAGTCTTGGTTGAAAATCCCATTCATTGAAAATATTTTTGCTTGATGGACAATTTCAACTTCTACAGGTGCATTTCCTCTCTATTTGATGTAAGGTTTGTATAATGCCCTAGGAACCGTCCATATACAAAGATTCCAAACAAGAAATTCCAACTTCTAACGATTCGTAAGTTGCTATTTCTTATTTAGAATGCACTAAAATGGATTTGTTAAAAGTGGTCGCAATTTACACACCAACTTCTATACATTGGTATTTTGGTATTTTGCTGACCAGCCTATGTTCGATGATTGGCCACTATCACAGGGATGGTGACCAGCTGGCCTTAGGACACCACCATGTCGGTGATTGCATTTAAATAAAGCAGACTTTTTTTAAACAAGCAGACGGGTGTCCATAGAGGAATAAGATTTGTTAAAAAAAAAGTTACACAAAATGTTTTCAAAAGGAATCAGTGGTCCCATGGATCACTGCCTACACCGAAAAAATGTTTATCAACATTCAGAAAGGGGAAGGTGTTTCTTGGGAATGGGTTTGCGAATGGGATACCATCTCCTTGAGTTGGTGGTAAAATATTAATATTTTCCTACCGCATTTCAGTTGCAAAACTTTCATACAAAACCGTAATCAATCAACCCTTAACACACCCCTTCCAAATAGTGATTCTTTATGGTTCCCTAAATCCATTTAGAGATTTGAAAAACCTTTTCTGAATTGTTGCATTGGTTTAGTAAATTTAAAAAAGGGTGTTCGCGTTTGCAAACCCTCTGATTTACCGAATCAGAGGGTTTGTGAATGTTAAAACCCTCTATACATGAGACCCATATTTTTTTTTAACTGATTCCAGGCATTTGTCTGTTTACATATTCATTACCCTGGTAGTGGATATTAGGGTACCTAAGTATTTACGCCAAGTTACCCTTAGAAATCACAGAAATTAAGCCCCCCCCTCTCTAAATATGACAGCCACGGTGCTGTTCCATACCAGATCTCACCTGTACAGGTTACTTAATTACAGCTGGTGTGCTCAGTTTCCTGAGCAAGTACTCCTGTGCAGCCTAGGTTTTCATGAACTCTCAAGAATTTATAACAACCACAGACAGTTCGATTCTTATATGAAGTGTAAAGCAATAATAAACAATTAATTGCACACATTGTTTAATAAGGTAAAGTCATAGGTCTAAGGAACATGTTGCTAACCAATAGTCTTACGTGGAGGTGGGGGCCCAATGCGCATTGTGGACTGAGGAGGGGTCACTCTACCTCCTGACTTGTAAACTTCTTCAAAGAAAAACAAGTGCAAACATCCCACCCAACACTAGATGGCAGGAGCATGCAAAGAATGTGAATACAGAGGAAAGATACTAACACACACCCTTGATTAGGTCTCGCCTGACCCAGCGCATGCGCTGGTATGGCGAGACTTATTGAGAGGGCTCCAAAAAGTGCTACCAGGCCAGCCTAAAGCTACAGTGCATGTGCGCAAGGAACGTGCGCCGCACTTCACCCAGATTACTTTCACTTTTGCGACCGCACGGCCGCTTTGATGTTTGATCGTGATCGCGATAGCGATCACTTTCACTTTTGCGGCCGCACGGCTGCTTTGCATAGCCAATAGGTCTCACTTTTGGGACCTTATAAGTATTTAGTTATGCAACTGTTGCATGGCTAAACACTTATAAGGTCCCAAAGGCGAGACCTATTGGCTATGCCAATGCTTGTTTTTATTTACAGCTGATGGAGGGCTATGTAGGTGAATATTCCGGTAGACCTCTTGAGGACTGTATGACTACAGAGGGTGCCTCCCTCTGCCTAGACCAGGGGCCAATAGGAACCCTCAACTAGCATATAATATACTCTGTCATGGAGATAAGAGAATCCTTTACCCTCACTTGTATGTTTTCAAAAGCACTATGGCTTGGGCATGCCCCCAGATCCATATGTATTGGCAAGAAATGACAGGTGCACTTCCGACTATGCAGACTGAACTGACACCGAATGCACCGCTTGTATGCCTATTGGGAATATACAAACTTAGACCAGCGAAGAAACGGACATTTCTAGCTGTTGCACTATTACTGGCCAAGCGCCACTTTGCAGTTCGATGGGGAAGCAAACGTCCCCCCAGATTAAAAGACTGGCATAGTGACATGACGTACTGTAAGGAGACACTAGAGGATTATGCGGGGGAACTACCACAGGCGTCCAGACCCAGAGACTTTTGGGGACCTCTAACACAGCACCTTCAACCCAACACAAGTGGAGGACGAAACCACGTGACCAGGCCTGATCGCACGTGATAAGCTTCAATCTCCGTTTATATAAGGGGAGCGGATGGTCGATATAACAGATGTTGAGATCAGAAATGTGCCAAATGTGTTCAATGGTAGTGAACTGAGGATATCTAGAACTGTCAGATGACCGGGATACGTTAGAATCTTGAATAGTTTATTAATGTACAAGACTACGTGTCCCGTTTGAAATACGTGACTATATGCAAATGCAGAACGTGCTGTGTATGTATTATGTGTATTTTTCATTGCTGTCTGGAATAAAAAATAAAATCATAATAATGTTTTCAAAAGCACTAGGAGCAGAGATTCCTTTGGCCAAGGCCTACGCTTAGACATGATCTGCCCTACTTTTTGTATTGTCTTTGGTTAGGCGCCTTGATGCCTTCGGGCTAAGTTGCGCGTTTACAAGTCTCCTTTCATTCATTCATTCATTCATTCATTCATTCATTCATTCATTCATTCATTCATTCATTCCTGATGAATGCCCTTGATCTTTTATTGGCACATGTACGGGCTGAAACATGTTGGTATTCTGACGGATGAATGTGTTATTACCCCCAATAGTCATCCATTCTTGAACCTTTTTTAAACATACCTGAGGTACCCTCCAAGGAACGTATTCCCTGTGGGTTCACTTCAAGGTATTACAACAATGATCTGGATCCCACCTTTTATACAGTGCATCTTTTATCAAGAGCTCCTTCTTCCTTAGGTTGAGTCTGCCCTGATAGTACCATCTTGTCAGGGTGGGTGAGGCCGCTGATGAAGCCACAACTTGTGGGCGAGACCTCCTCATCCAACAATGATCGCTTCTCTGCACCACCTACGGAAATAAGTTGTGACCCAAAGATGGTGTAACTCCTGAGTGTTTACTGAGAAGAGCGCTCAGAGTGTGGCATTGCTGGCACCCAGGTACCACCTCCCAGGCCATGGAAGGCTGGGTGCTTGAAGGCAAACACATTCTAACAAGGAGACATCATCAATACAACTTTCCTAGCTGCCCTAGACCCCACAAGGCCCTAGGACAGCTCCTCACTGCCCAAGGAAGTCTCCAGCGTGGCCATGGTGCAGGGCTCTGTGAGTGTGCGTTCACTGCCCGTGCCATGACTCTGTAGCAGGAGAGACACAAGTGTGCACTAATGCGCCTCCTCGGGTTTAGTGCGGTCTTCTCAGCGCTGCAAAGAGAAGAAAAGAACATAAGGACTACACATCCCATGCTACTGTGCGGCCTCCGACGTCTGTTAGAGGAGAAAACTGAGCAGCGACGTGTGAGTGTGGCTAAGAACAAAACTCCTTGCACTGTGCAGTGGAATCTAGTGCTGTGGCATGTGTAAAAGTTAATTTACGTCCCGAATTGGAGAGTTTCATTCACAACAGAGTGCCACAAAGTGGGTTTCACAAGTATTTAAAAGCCACATTGTAAATACATTACCTCCAACCCCGCCTTCCCGTCACAGTCCATCCTTTATGAGGCCCCCCACCCCCGCCTCCTCGACAGACACCTCACTCAAAGAGAGCCTCACTCAAAGAGTCATTGATACAGGAAGTTGTCACTTCTTCTGATGAGGCGGAGACAAAAATAACATCCGGTGGACTCTTCTAATAAGGATGATCAGTAGAGTGGCCCTGCGGGCAGATGGTGGACTCTTCCAATAAGGATGATCAGTAGAGCGGGCCTGCGGGCAGATGGTGGACTCTTCTAATAAGGATGATTAGTAGAGCGGCCCTGCGGGCAGATGGTGGACTCTTCTAATAAGGATGATCAGTAGAGCGGCCCTGCGGGCAGATGGTGGACTCTTCCAATAAGGATGATCAGTAGAGCGGCCCTGCGCACAATAGATTCTGAAGTTGAGTGTGCAATCTAGGGAGGACATTCCAGAAGGGTGGCATCCCTCTGCACCCTAGGCACGGCACAACCACTCCCCCCCCGCCCCAGAAGCCAGACGAGAGATCTTGACATGAAGTAAGTCACTTATTAAACATGGTGAAAGATGAAAGTAATCACCAGTTACAAGAGATATGGAACACTACACATGATCACCCCTGGGGGACGAGGGTACAGCACCAGATGGGGCACACCTGGTGCACAGCAAGAAGCTCATGTCCTCAAGAGAATCCATACTGCAGGCCATCAGTGACACCAGGTTATCCCTGGAGAGGGAAATGAAGAAAATTTGAGCAGACTTGTCGCTGCTGCGACAAGATCTCTGCAACACAGTTGAATGGGTGACAAAGATGGAGAAGCATATGTCAGGGGAGGAGGACCAACCTCACATGAGGCCATGATCACCTGACTGATGATGGTAAACAAATGTCTGGAGGATAGAGCCAAAGACACAGAGGGGAGGTCTTGGAGGAATAATGTTAGACGAGTAGGCTTTGTAGAGGAGGCAGTGGGCACCTATAAGGAACATAGCTAGCTAAATCATATAACAAAGACCCTCTTAGATTCAACCCCTCCTATAAAATCCAGATTAGTATGAGAACAGGAAGAAACACCAAATCAACAAGAATGACCAGACTACTAGCACATCTCATCAACACTCCTGTGACTTCCTACTCTACAGAACCCAAGATCTGCAAAGAAACCAAATACATGCTCATAAACTGCAGATTGTCAACCAAACACGCAATAGAAATAGAAGAAACCATCCTGAACTTCGACATTGACATAGCATTCATCACAGAAACAAGGCTAAATGTATCCTCTGTCCCGATTATGGACATGAAAGTCCCAACAAGTGTTTTCAATCATCAAGAAAGACAGAAAGGACTGCCACGGTGGAGGCATCGCTATTATCAAAGAGAAAAACATCAACGTGGGTGAAACAGAAACCTTCACCTAGAACTAACCCTGGGCGTAGTTCGCGTAGTAGCGTGGGTGACGTGGGTGGTGTTTTCAGAGCAGGTGGGGGTCCAGGCGCTGAGGGTGGTGGTGGGGGTCGTTGGTTCGGTGACTGGAGGCGAAGTCTGGGGTCCGAAGCTGTCGTGTATGTCTGCGATCTTGTGGTGGAAGTACGTGGCGAGGGAGTCGCAGAGGTCTTGTGATGGTGCGATGTCGTTGTTGCTGGCGTTGGGGTTGGAGAGCTCTTTGATGATGCTGAAGAGTTCCTTGCTGTTGTGGGTGTTGCTGTCGAGCCGCTTTTTGAACGATGACCTTTTGGTGGTGCGGATCAGCTGGTGGTGTTCGCAAGTGCACCCTCAATGCAGCAGCCAGAATGGTCACAGCAATCCAAAAATATGACCACATCTCCCCTGCCCTGACGGAACTGAAGGGGCTCCCAATTGAAGCTCGCTGCTGTTTTAGAACTGCTTACTTAACTCACAAAGCCCTTCATGCTGGAAATCCAGCTGACCGCGCCACAAAACTCAAAAAGGCAGGTAAGATAAGAAACGTGAGGAGCTCAAACAACCAACTCCTCCTTCTGCTAAAAACCCACAAACAAAAAACCCAGTCACGCTCCTTCTCCAGCAAAGCCCCAAAAATCTGAACTCCATCCCAGTACATACCAGGACTAACTCCTCCTCCCTGAGCTCCAAAAGAAAGCTTAAGGATCTCCTCCTAGTCCAACATCTCAACTAGCAGGGTGTCAATCGGCCGCCAAGACTTGAACTCAACCCCTGATCTCCTTGTACCCCTTCCCTCCTACTTTTCCTCCATTGTGCTCAACCCTGCCTTGTCTCGCTTTGATTTATCCGCTCGGGCTACTCACATTATTTGCTGAACATGTACTGTTGAAAAATGCTCCGATATCCTCGGGTCTTACCAGCGCTATAAAAAACATTTTTTTAAAATACTCCTGCACAACTTGGCTGAAGAGCTGGATCCCTCTGGAGGGCCTCTCTCGCTGATTCGTTGAGGAAAGAGCACAGAGCAGTTGTTGCCTGCGGTCCTTGTACTTTAAACATTTGTTTGCTAGATGCTTGCTGACTTTGCAGGAGCTCGAGACCTCAGGGTATCAAACAGGGCTCCAATGAAGACCTTTCCTTGCTCTGGCTCCAGATTAGATTTGTTCAAGTTGAATAGAAAACCTCGCATGGCGAGACACTTGGAAACCCTCTCGATGACATTCAGTGCTGTGGTTGTTCCCTCAATGCTATGGAATAGCCATCTCTTACTACTCTAAGTGCCCACTTGTCCTTCGTTAACCCATTCCAAGTGTCCTGGTAACAGGTTAGTATTGGCCCCACCATGTTATGTTATGTTAGCTGGTGTTTTATTGAGCGCTCAGCTACTCTAGCAGAGTGTCCCGGCGCTATCAGACCCATACCAGCAGAGCCCCGGCGAAATAGAGGGAACTTATTGGCCGAACAGCCACGTTTTGAGCTCCTTTCTGAACGACAGTAAGCTTGTCCGCTTGGTAGGTAGAGTTTTTGGTTTGGGATTTCTGGCAGCTGAGGTCGGGATGTTTCTCCCAGAGCTGCCACGCCACTTCCGGCTCAGCCTCGAAGGGGCCAATCAGCTTGCTGTGTAACTTGCGGAAACTTTCTCTGAAACAATTATCGCATCTTCTATTCTATGAAAGGAAGATGATGTATCAAGGGTCTTGGATTTGCAAACAGCTTCCACATCTTCACCCAAAACAACCTTCTGGCTGCAACCGATCCCCAGCTGCTGCCGGTGACAACCACAAGTGATAAAATGTCGTGTCCAACAAGAACTTCACTACGAGGTCCATATTTCCCTAAATCGCCGTAGGATCCTCCCCTTGTGGAAGACACTTGAACACGTTTTGGAGGGTCCTTCAATGAAGTATGCGTAGCATAAGCTGCGTTTGAACTTGATTTCAGAACAAACTTAGATGCTGCATAGTGTTGTTCAAGGATTAAGGGTGGTCTCCACTTTCTTGTGATAAGGATCAGACAAGAGGGCTTCTTCTGACACGCGAGAGGATGACGACGCCAGGTTGGACACATCGGAGTGGACCTTCAGAATCTGCAATACCCTTTCCATAAGGGCCGGATATACAAAGCTTTTTGGGGGCGTTCACTAACAGCCCCATTGCGACTGCAAAAAAGCTATTGTTTATGTACAAATGCCCAATTTGCAATTCAGTAACCTATTACCGTATCGCAAATTGGGTTAGCGATTCGGTATTATAAAGGGGCTTCTTTAGGGCGTCCCCTCCCAATAGCGACTTTCAGTGGTATGTGTAAATGTTTGGCGACCGAAATGCGGTTGCAAAATATTCGGATACCTATCATAATCTCTTACGGATGGTGTTTCTGCCGTCAGGATTATGATGTCGTTTTCAGACAGCCTTTCCATGTCGGGCTTTCCGACATGGAAAGGCTGCCGGAAAGCGACTTTGGGGGCCCCTAGAAAGGCCCCCATCCTTCCACAGCCTATGGTTGTGGGCCTGGGGGACACCTATGGGACACCGCTGAAAATCCCTGCATCGTGTGGCAGGCACCATAGGTGCCCCCCACCATATGGTGCCTGCCACATGATGTAGGGATTTATACAAACTCCCATTTCTCTATAGGAGCTTGTGCTGCGGGCAGTTTCCGTCCCCCGCACAAGCTCCCATAGAGTGGTGGGAGTTTGCTACCACACCACGTGCTGTTGCATCATAATCCAGTGTTTGAAACCACTGACCTATGGTCGGTCGGTTCCAACACGGAGAAGGTGTCGGTCAGAGGCAAATCCGACCGACATTGTATTAGAGCCCTTAATGTGTTAAACACACATTTGTACATCGCTGTTTGTGTTTACCATAGAGCGCAGCACAAAAATCCGCTATTAGGTAATGGCAAACCCTAGCATACGTACATCTAGCCCCATATGCTTAAAAATACTTGAGTTGGAAGAGAATCAGCATTGGTCGAGATTGTGCATAGAAACCTCCAGTGGCTCCTGTGCTGAAGGTTCAACTCCCAGAACCTCCCAAATATAGGGCAGCACATGCTGGAAATGAGCCCTGCACACATCTGCCCGCAGGGCCGCTCTACTGATCATCCTTATTAGAAGAGTCCACCATCTGCCCGCAGGGCCGCTCTACTGATCATCCTTATTGGAAGAGTCCACCATCTGCCAGCAGGGCCGCTCTACTGATCATCCTTATTGGAAGAGTCCACCATCTGCCCGCAGGTCCGCTCTACTGATCATCCTTATTGGAAGAGTCCACCATCTGCCCGCAGGGCCGCTCTACTGATCATCCTTATTAGAAGAGTCCACCATCTGCCCGCAGGGCCGCTCTACTGATCATCCTTATTAGAAGAGTCCACCATCTGCCCGCAGGGCCGCTCTACTGATCATCCTTATTGGAAGAGTCCACCATCTGCCCGCAGGGCCGCTCTACTGATCATCCTTATTGGAAGAGTCCACCATCTGCCAGCAGGGCCGCTCTACTGATCATCCTTATTGGAAGAGTCCACCATCTGCCCGCAGGGCCGCTCTACTGATCATCCTTATTGGAAGAGTCCACCATCTGCCCGCAGGTCCGCTCTACTGATCATCCTTATTGGAAGAGTCCACCATCTGACCGCAGGGCCGCTCTACTGATCATCCTTATTGGAAGAGTCCACCATCTGCCCGCAGGGCCGCTCTACTGATCATCCTTATTGGAAGAGTCCACCATCTGCCAGCAGGGCCGCTCTACTGATCATCCTTATTGGAAGAGTCCACCATCTGCCCGCAGGGCCGCTCTACTGATCATCCTTATTGGAAGAGTCCACCATCTGCCCGCAGGTCCGCTCTACTGATCATCCTTATTGGAAGAGTCCACCATCTGACCGCAGGGCCGCTCTACTGATCATCCTTATTGGAAGAGTCCACCATCTGCCCGCAGAGCCGCTCTACTGATCATCCTTATTAGAAGAGTCCACCATCTGCCCGCAGGGCCGCTCTACTGATCATCCTTATTGGAAGAGTCCACCATCTGCCCGCAGGGCCGCTCTACTGATCATCCTTATTGGAAGAGTCCACCATCTGACCGCAGGGCCGCTCTACTGATCATCCTTATTGGAAGAGTCCACCATCTGCCCGCAGGGCCGCTCTACTGATCATCCTTATTGGAAGAGTCCACCAGTCTCTTTGATTGAAAACACTTGTTGGGACTTTCATGTCCATAATCAGGACAGAGGATGCTATGTCAATGTCGAAGTTCAGGATGGTTTCTTCTATTTCTATTGCGTGTTTGGTTGACAATCTGCAGTTTATGAGCATGTATTTGGTTTCTTTGCAGATCTTGGGTTCTGTAGAGTAGGAAGTCACAGGAGTGTTGATGAGATGTGCTAGTAGTCTGGTCATTCTTGTTGATTTGGTGTTTCTTCCTGTTCTCATACTAATCTGGATTTTATAGGAGGGGTTGAATCTAAGAGGGTCTTTGTTATATGATTTAGCTAGCTATGTTCCTTATAGGTGCCCACTGCCTCCTCTACAAAGCCTACTCGTCTAACATTATTCCTCCAAGACCTCCCCTCTGTGTCTTTGGCTCTATCCTCCAGACATTTGTTTACCATCATCAGTCAGGTGATCATGGCCTCATGTGAGGTTGGTCCTCCTCCCCTGACATATGCTTCTCCATCTTTGTCACCCATTCAACTGTGTTGCAGAGATCTTGTCGCAGCAGCGACAAGTCTGCTCAAATTTTCTTCATTTCCCTCTCCAGGGATAACCTGGTGTCACTGATGGCCTGCAGTATGGATTCTCTTGAGGACATGAGCTTCTTGCTGTGCACCAGGTGTGCCCCATCTTGTGCTGTACCCTCGCCCCCCAGGGGTGATCATGTGTAGTTTTCCAAATCTCTTGTGACTGGTGATTACTTTCATCTTTCACCATGTTTAATAAGTGACTTACTTCATGTCAAGATCTCTCGTCTGGCTTCTGGGACGGGGGGGGGGAGTGGTTGTGCCGTGCCTAGGGTGCAGAGGGATGCCACCCTTCTGGAATGTCCTCCCTAGATTGCACACTCAACTTCAGAGTCTATTGTGCATCCAGGGCAGGCTCACAAACATCTTTTGATACAGCCTGCTGCATTCCTGGGCTCAAGCTCTTGCCATTCGGCGAGTGATATTCTTGTGGCCATTCCCCATGGTATCCATCAGGCTAAATTCTGGGTTAATTTAGCAAGGGGAAGGTGGGTGTTAGCTGGCTGGCCACCCCCCCCCCCAACCCCTTCTCCAGTTATCTTCAATGGCCAGGAATCTTACCTAGTCATTGTGCCCTCATGTTGCTGGGCCCAGATCCATCTTGTGCTCTGTCAGTCTTTTGCAGCCTTACTCCTCCTCCTGCAGGGCGTGGTGCTGCACTAGAAAAGCTCCTGCCCTCTGCCATCCAGGGTAATAGGCTGGGACAGACCTGGCCCACAATAATAACTCCCCTGGTCTGGGTCCTGTGTCATGCGGTCAGCTCCCTGCAGACCAGCGCTGTCCAATTGTCAAAGAGGGCAGTGGGGAGAAGAGACTCCCTGGTGCAATTTGTGGGAAGTGGATACGCAGACTCTGCCCTCCATCCCCAGTCTACATGCGGCTCGCTACTGCCTCCTGTGGCTGTGGCTCTCAAGGTGTTGGTGCTGCCTCTCGGTGTTGGCTCCGGCCAGTGCCTGCTAGCCGCTACTAGTCCATGTCCTCAGTACACACCGTGCTGCCCAATACAAGGAGCACTGAACGCTTGGCCTTGGCATTAGTTGCAGCCACCCGCCTCTCAGTCTACGCGTCACTTCCTTGGCCGCTCGGAATTAGTTGCAGCCACCCACCTTTCAGTCTACGCATCACTTCCTTGGCCACTTTGCATTAGTTGCAGCCACCCGCCTCTCAATCTACGCGCCACTTCCTTGGCCGCTTGGCATTAGTTGCAACAACCCACCTCTCAGTCTACGCGTCCCTTCCTTGACCGCTCAGTATTAGTTGCAGCCACCCGCCTCTCAGTCTATGCGTCCCTTCCTTGGCCGCCTGCAAACCAGATTGGTAGCCCCAGTGGTGCTCTCTGGTTTCTGCACCTCATGCAGCTAATATTACACACAGTGGGGCAGAGGCAAGATGAGGAAGGGAACGGATGGTGGGAGATAGAGATGTGAGGTTAAGGCTCTGCCATGTTGGCGCTTTGGACACGCCCCCCGGATCTTTGGTAATCAAGTTACCGTCCTCAGGTGCACAAAGTATTACAGTATATCCACCTGGAGACCCATTTACAAATTCTTCATTCATGAATTATTATTTTGTAAGTTTATTATTTTATTTAGTCTCTAAGTAGCAAAGACAGTAGTCATAAATGTACCACACAAGACAGATAATCTAGTAAGCTTTCAGCCATCCTAAGAATAAGGGCTCATTATTGATTCAGGGTATCTTATGACCACTTTTACATCTGGGTCTGATTCCCTGGGTCTTGTTTTGGATTCCTCTGGATTTCCGTCATCGTCCCAAGTGGAGGTTAGGGTGAAGACACTATGGGGGATATTTACAAAGAAGTGGCGGAGTGAGGCGTTAGCCATCATGGCGTAACGCCTCACTCCGCCACTTCAGAAACGCAGGGCTACCCTGTATTTACAAGGACATGGTTGCAGCCTTGGGTTTCCCTCTACTCTGGCGCTACACTCAGCAGAAGCGCCAAGGAAGGCACCCTTGCACCATAGTGCAACGGTGTCTGCGTGCAGGAGAGGATTGATTATGTGTAGGAAGGTGTCCCTTCCTGCACAAAAAAAATCTTTAAATGCTCTTGTGTCACTTATATGTGTGCTTCATATTGCAGCACATGTGGAAGTTACAAAATGTAAGTTGTTTTAAGGATTGTTTATGTGCAGGAAGGGTCACATTTCTACACATAAACAATCCAAGGCATTTTGCTTTTTCCATGTGTGCTGCACAAGGCAGCACATTTGGGAAAAGCAAAAACGAGGAGAAATAAAGCATTTCTCCTCTTTTCGCAAGTTAAGACCATGGAGCATATGTACAAGCCCCTATTGCCACAGGAGCGTCTCTGTTTGGGACGTTTTTGTGGTGATAGTGGCTTTGACTTATTTACAAGGCAGTGTTAAGCCACTTAAAGTGGCTTAACGCTGCCTTGTAAATAAGGCCCCTTTCACGCTATGCTTAGCGTGAAAGGGGTGGGCAGTGGGTGTTGTGGTGGGCGTTCCACCACAAAAAGTGATGTTCCCGTGGCGATAGGGGCTTGTACATTTGCCCCTGTAAGTCCTAGAGTTCAAGTTAGCTCAGCAGCTCATTGTTCCTGAGACAGGCACAACACTATTGGGACCCCAAAACCTTTGAAACCCCAAGGTTTCCAGTAACTATTGGTGATCCAGCAGCATGCTCCTGAACCAGGAGGCATCCCCCAAAATTAGCTGCTCGGTTCCAGTAATATGTACCTTGGAAATGTCTCCCTCTGGTGGTAAGACAGAGCTAGGTGGGGCGCCCAAAGCCACACACTTCCCTTATTTTAGTGCACAGGACATTTACACGTCTGCCGCTTTGGAGTGTGCAGGACGTTTGTACTAGGTCTAGGTGAAATATAAATGACTTGGGCTTAATTTGTGTAATTTCAAGGAGTTTTGTGTTACGCTTGTTATGTGAAATTCCCGAAATGATGCTGTTACGCCACTTCACATAGTTACGTGCTATGTGCTGTAAAAATGTACCGTGAATAGCGCAATTCACAGTAATTTGTATTAAATATATACAGCAAATGCAAGGGAACAACAGAGTGTGAAAGTCTGTTGTTGGCAGTGATCGGCTCTTGCTTAAATGCGTCCTCGTGAAAAGAAATCTGTGCGAGCGTACATTTTATGCTAAGAAATAGCGCAAAATTACGTATTTGTATTTTGTGTAATTAGGCATAATTTTGTCATAATTATGTAAAAGTAAATCAAGAGAATTTTGCACACACATTATGAATACCCCTTCTACTTTCGAGTGTGCAGGACATTTCTAGGCAACCCGCTTTTAAGTGTGCAGGACTCCGACTTCTACACAACTTCCACTTGTCAGTACCTTACAAATGAAGAATAATTACATATTCCATTAGTTTGAATATTAAGAGTTATCTTCTAGAAACAAACTAGTAAGTGTTTACATTTTTTTATCCAAAATTACTTCATGTTAATTAAACACAATTTTTATTACACTTACTAACTATTAACTGAAAATACAATTGATGGTGAGGGTGGTATTAAATTATGTTTAAATATTACTATTTATAAAAGAAATTAATGTATTTAAATTATTTATTGACATTTATTTTAAAGCATTAATCTGCGCTAACATTTTATTTTATTAGTCCTAGGCAAAAATAAGTATTTTAATTTATTTTCCATTTAACAGTTTACATTTCTTTTTAGATTTTTTTAGTTAAAAAACTTTAATATTTGTTCCTATTTTTTTCCAAAAGGGAATTCTTGACCATGGCGGCAGACAACACCACCACAGCGTGGGAGATCGCCACCTAAATGTAAAAAGTTACTATCAGTAAATTCAGCCTTAGATGTCTTCATCCCCTGGACTGGGGTCTACACTTAGGTGTAAATCGACACTCAGAAATGGTGAATAGTGAAAAAGTTTAGACTTACACCTAGGTTCAAGAGTAAATATACATATGAGTAAATCTACACATGCAGACATAAAGAATAAAAACAGAAACTGTATTATTAAATGAAACATCAAACTGCAGTTAGTGATCTGTTGCAAAACAATAGAATCAATTTAATCCAAATCAGATTAAAAAGGGCAGTAGTAACATTCAGAGAGATTCCGTCTTTCACTTAATGAGCTATGTGCGGAAAATAAGAATTCTGTTATAAATATCTCCATTCTGCTGATCACTGTTCATTTTAGAAAAACAGATCAGAAGTACAAAACACCAGTTCTCATTTTCGTTGTTTAAACAACAACTGTAATTATGCTCTGTGAGTTACCTTTAACCTCTGCTGCTGGCAGCAAGCAGTATGAGTCACTACTCCACTGTAATACATTATTACAGTTGAAAAGCTACATTATTTGGTTATTACAGGTGACTACAGATGTGACAACTCAACTGTAATAAGGAAATTAGGGCGGGGTTTTAATACTAGGATTGCAGATATGTATCCCCACATGCGATGATTTGTAAGGTGTTTGTAATTTACTAGCTCTTTTGTCTCTCTTCCCCTCCAGGCCGCACAGAGACTATGCGGTTCCTGCTGGCAGACCAGGGCTGCGAGTGGAAGGATGACTTTTTGTCCATTCAAGACTGGTTTGATGGAAAGGTTGAGCTGAAGAAGACAGCGGTGAGTATTTTTGAGTCTGGGTTTGGTTCCTAATACGCCTCTCCCGAAGGCCAGTCTTTTTGTAGGGTGAGCCAGTGCCCAGCACCTCCGGCAGGTCCATTAGCTGCCTCGCCAGCTGTTACAAGTGCACTCACCTGAGGAGATTCAGAGGAACTGTTTCTGTGGCATCCTAGGGTCTAAGTGTGGACTGAAGGTGAAGAAATCGTGGACTTCTGAACGGGGACAGGAGCTCGGGTAATTGGAAGACAGTGATAAGGTGTAATTTGCCTGGAATGTTGGAACCAAAACACTCTGTTTAAGGAGGGGATGAGTGCCCCCTCCGGGCAGTGCTAAGTGCACACCTGCCCAATGGAGGCTTTGGAAATGGCCTTTAGGTTTGAAGGTTCTTGCGATGACAACCCTTAGAAGGCAGAGAGTCACCTTCTATCAAAGTACGTTGTTGTTTTTGGAACTAAGCCAGGTCTAGGAGCTGCACAGCATCACTAGTGTGAAGAGGAGCCTGAATGTCCCGTCGAGGGTAGACAGTCAGTGCGGGTACCTCAGTCTCACGATTAAGACAGGTGAGAGAAAGGCTGCATGGATGGCTCGTCTGGACATTGCATTGTACACTGAGACTGTACCATATACTCCCGGGCTCTCACCGATGGACAGGGAACCCAGGCATCCTTGCCTTATAGGCCAGGTGGGTCTATGAGGTACACATTGATAACAGCACACACAGGTACTCATGGGGCGTCGACGCTGGGGTTTCGAACCAGTGCTACGCAAACAAATTATGGACGGAATGCTTAATAAATCCTACATTCCCCCCCAATAAAGAGATCTGGGTTAAATCCATCGTTCTTTTGCTCACCATGCCACCCCAGCTTAGACCCAGCCATATGCAAATCAGTCATGACCCTGTGCCTCATGGGAACAGTCCAGACCGAACTGCCAAGCCAGGTCCTCCCTGGCATCCTGAGACCGATTTCTGGGTATTACCCTTCATCAGCCAGGCTAGCTTGAATCCAGTGGCAAAGTGAGCAAGGGACCCACGTCTGGGCATACCCATCCCACTTAGGGTGAAAAGTGCTACACAAACAAATGCTGGACGGAATGCTGAATACATCATACATTCACCCCCAGTCAAGAGATCTGGGTTAAATCCATCGTTCTTTTGCTCACCATGCCACCCCAGCTTAGACCCATCCATATGCAAATCAGTCTTGACCCTGTGCCTCATGGGAACAGTCCAGACCGAACTGCCAAGCCAGCTCCTCCCTGGACCTGAAACAAGCATCCTGGGACCGGTTTCTGGGTATGTCACCCGTCATCAGCCAGGCTAGCTTGAATCCAGTGGCACAGTGAGCAAGGGACCCAAGTCTGGGCATACCCATCCCACTTAGGGTGAAAAGTGCTACACAAACACCTGGTTAATCTCTCAGATTATCACCAGGGGCTGATCGGCTGAATCTATATGTATTGTGCTTTACCCACCAGAATCCTTTCACTAGGGCTGTAAGATCCATACTCGGCCCAATGTATTTACTCTCTCTTCTTTCTCCTCCTTTTTCAGGTCTTTGGGCAGCTACCCATGCTTGCTGATGGTGAATTTATCCTGTTCCAGTCCAATGCCATCCTGCGATATCTGGGGCGCAAACATGGTGAGCACCATACAAGGATTTGTGGGGTACAGACTCACGGTAGGGTTTGGGAAAGCAAGGAGTGAGGTGGAGTAGATGTGACTGAGAGGGAGTTGAGGTTCTCACAATGCTCAGTTCAATGAAATTCTGTGTCGCTGGAGCGGTGAAGCCCTCAGTACACCAGGGTTCAACAAGGGGAAGGTTTTGAATCGACCCTACCATGCTCATAAGACGCTGAACGAGCATAGACTGATTGTCAACCCAGTTATATAAATGTCCAGCAAATCCTGCCCAAGGCGCGTGCTGCCCCATTCCGCCCTACTTAACACCTCTCCTTCCCTCACAGATCTCTACGGGAAGAACAACAAGGAAGCTGCGCTCATTGACATGGCCAACGACGGGTTGGAGGATCTGCGACAGAAGTTTTACAAATTCTTTTTCTATGAATGGGTAGGTTTGTCTTTATGTTTACTACAAGATGGCCGCCAGAGAGCTGGGTCCTCCCCTTTGAGGGTTCAATTTATAGCACTAAGAGAGAAACCAACAACTATCTTTAGAGGAAGGGTAGCCTATTGCAAAATGGGATGATTTCTCTCCAAATCGATCCTCAAAAAGAGAAAAAAGACTGGTGAGAGGAGGAGAAAGGAGGACAGAGGGGGAAATAAATAAAAGAGAAGGGCAAGGAGAGACAGTGAATAAGAAGCAGAGAAGCAAAACACAAGCCAACATGGAGCAGTTAAAAAAGACATGGAGACCTGAAGTTGTCATGAAAGAGACAATGTAAGAGGGTGAGAGAGAAATAGAGTCTAAAAGAAAGAGAGGACTTTATGGGGGTGCTTTAGCACCTCCCGCACCCTTAGTTCCAGCACCACTGGAGAGAGTGAGCGCGAGAAATAGAGATATGTCCCTAGATACTCTGTAGACAAAGAGACCCTGAGGATAAGACCCAGTAGTTCTTCAAAGTAAAAACAAATGTTTACTGAGAGTTGTAGTGTAAAGGGAAGGACTTCAGTTATCAACCCTGGCTGTCCTACGATGGTCGGCTGATCATTTGTGTAGCTCTTTCAGTCCCCACAGATTCTCCTCAAAGTGTAGAATGAGCAGGAGAATCAAAAGAGGGAGATGGAGAGGAAATGCTTCCTGCTCGGTAGAGACAGTTCTCTGCAACCGAAAATCAAACAGGACTGGATTAAATGTGCAAGACTCGTCAATCAAATCAATGTTCAGCCTGCTGAACCCCAGCGTACACTAGCGTGTTGACAACTCAGTCTCATCCAATGTGTCTGATTTCAGCCCGTCACTCCTGTTAGAAGCCAGTTTGACGTACTTAGCATTCTTTCTGAAAGTACTTTGTTATGCCACTACAGAGCATTTCCTCCAAGAAGTCTTAATTCATGATTCCTCACACAGGAACTCTTTTACATGTGTAAAATTCCGAGAGATAGAGACTTCTAGCCCCAGATTCCTTACCTAAGAATATCCCCCGGCGTCAGACTGAGTCTGCAAAATCTTGAGCAGTACCGCTGTGGGCCAGTAGGTGGCATTGAGAGGCTCCGTGTTGGCGTCATAGTCGTCATCCCAGCCTGATATGACGTGCAGGTGTCTTGCTAGAAGCCACCCCTGCATGCTGACATCAGTTCATTTCTTTCTGCGCCAACAGTGAGGATCCAGAGTGCCACCTTGGTCAGTTTTTGATCTCTTTTTCAACATTCTGGCAAATCTTTTCATCATTTTCCTCCCGGCGTGCCTTAGGATGTCCCCTAAAAACAAATGGGTTTTACACCTTGCAGGGTCTGTCCAAGCAAATGTCTGTGACGGACTCACATCTGGCTTGCCTTTAGTACTTGGAGCCGGACCACGACTCCAAGAACTGTCCCAACTCCTCACCGTGAATCCAAAGGTGATTCAGGATCAGGAGATGAAGACACAGGCAACCTGACATCAGAAGACTCTGCACCGCTCCAGATCCCGGTCACGTTGAAGGTCCCAGACCTGCTCTTTGGGTCCTTCCCGCAGGTCATCGTCACGGTTGAAGTCATCGACGGCCCCACTCCTGCACTCTACCTGTGGAACCTGAGCATAGGTCTACTCCATGTCTCCTTGAATTTCCTTGAGCCCGAGCCATCCTCCCCACACCAACTCAAAAAGTTTTATGATGCCATGAGCCTCATATTTGGGCGGCCTGGCCCTTCTGGAGTGCATTCGTGCCTCACTGGACTTCTGCTGGCAGGTTTGCCTTTGGTATCATTTGGGCTCTCTGGATCCATTCAAGGATCGCAAATCCATGACCCTTCACTGGGGTTCAGCCCTGTGTTGACATTCCCAGCGCCTTTCGGCAGCACCAAGCCAATAATCCCCAGTTCCTTACGGAGGCAGTCTGCCATCACTCGATATCGACGCTGGCGCAGACAGGACCCCAACAACCGTCCAAGTCGAAGGCATTGCCTCCTTTCTATGGCAGACCCTGTGGGGTTATTGACTGGGGGCGATCTGAGGATCCTTATGGCTACCCTGATGTCCACGAAGACTCGTTGTTCCATTTGGATGATGACAACTGTTATGAGGAGTTAGTTCACACTGGTGGCCTGCACACCTCACCAGACACTAGCCTGGGTTCTCTTCCTTGTGTGGCTATGGTGGAAGGTGCATCCTTTGCTATGGTGGTGTGGAGGGTGGCCGAGGTCCTCAACCTCCAACTACCCTCATTGGAAGACAAGAAGAATGTCTTGACGGAGGTGCTTTAGGCAGGGGTATCCCACACAGAATCCCCCTGCCCTTCAAAGAATCCTTCTCTGATGTCCTGCTCGGGGCCTGGGCCATGCCCTGCACGGGCACTCTCGTGCACAGGACGATTACACGTCGCCACTTTCCTGCTCCAGGGGACCCAGCGTTCCTCACCAAGCACCACACCCCTGAAAGCCTGGTGGTGCAGGCCTCAACCTCTAAAGTGAATCTCAGTGCATTCCCTTCCACTCCAGTGAATAGGGAATACAAGAGGTTGTATACCTTTTGGGAAGAGGATTTTCTCTTCTGGTAGCTTTGCACTGCGTTCGGTGAACACTACGTGCCTCTTGGGAAAAAATAGCCACACTGTGAGACTTAGTTGTGCAAGTGTTGCGTATGGTCTCTGAGGAGGCCGGAGCCTTGTTGGTGGCCTTCCTCCACCACGCCCGCTGAGATCAACTGGCTTTCCAGAGGGTGTCCGGCCATCCTTTATGGATATGTGCTTTGATGGCACACACGACGAAGCCCATTCACGCTTGAGTGATTCAGGTAGAGTAGAGTCACCACCTGGTTATTAGGGCACGCTATGGCCCCTCGCCAGCCTCACTCTTCCTTTTGCTCCTTCTGTGGCTATGGTAGGGAGTACCAGCTGCGATCTTTCCAGCAAAGCGTCAGCAGCCGACAGGCTTCCCAGCCTTTTGTGGCAGTTAATATGGCTCCCACAAGTCCTGTGAGAACCAACGCAGGAGATGTTCCCAGGAAGCCAGCCCCTGGCAGCCACAACAACCAAATCTCTTTAGTGTGCCCTGCAAGGACACTGGCAGCCTGTTGAAGGCAGGATCTGGCACTACCTGCCCCAATGGCAAGCCATAACATCAGACTAGTGGGTGCTCCAAATTGTCCTGCATGATTACGCCCTTCCACTCCTAAAAACCACGTCACCACTGCCACCGTAATCAGATTGGCCGATGGAATAAGACTTCTCCATGCTGCATCAGGAAGTGAAGGCTTTTTGGCCAAAGTGCCATTGAGAGGGTGCCAGCATCAAAATTAGGTCATGGTTGCTATTCCAGCTACTTTCTGATGCCAACGATGAGTGGAGGGCCCTGCCCTATTCTAGATCTGCACCCTCTCAATGCCTTCCTGAGGAAGGAGACCTTCAAGAGGATAACTCTTGCCCAGGTACTGTCTATGTTAGACCCTGGAGCGAGGATGGTAGCTTTGGACCTGCAGGACACCTATTTTCACATCCCAATCCTGTAGGCCCATTTGCGTTACCTGCAGTTCACGGTGGGGTAGTAGCACTTCCAGTACGCTGTGCTCCTCTTTGGTTTCATCAGTGCCCCTCTGGTGTTTACCAAGGAGATGATGGTGGATGCAGCACATCTGCAGAGGTCATGAGTGCCAGTCTTCCCCTCCCTCGAAGCCTGACTGCTGAAGGCGGCAGACGACAGACAGGCATTACCCACTGCCAGACACTGATGGAACTCCTTCATTCGCTGGGGCTCACTATCAACATGACTCCTTCTTGGGCATTGCCTTTTATCAGAGCCATTCTGGACACGGTGCAATTCCATGCCTGACCTCCGGAGTGGAGAGGACATGACATCCGAGCTTTGAGCCTGATGTTTCAACCTCAGTCATGGATTTCAGTGAGACTGACTCTGGTTCTTGTGGCTCTGATGTCCTCCTGCATCCGACTGGTGAAGTGTTACTTTGATGGGTATTGAGGCAATGCAGATGCTTTCTGTGTTTCCTTTTTAGGTCTGGTCTTTGAGCTGGCATTAGCTGTTTTGCCAGACTATTACTTTCCATAAAGATGATAGATAACAAACATGCATTGAGGGTTTTTTAGTCAGCAGGCTTCATCCTGTTGGTCTGAGTTGTCATTTTCATTTTGCTTCCACCCACCTCATCATACACTTTGGGGTAATCCTCCTTTGCTCATTGGCGTGTTCCACAATCTCCCTTTGCTCATTGGCTTTCTCCGCAATCCCTCTTTGCTCATGGGCTTGGTCCACAATACCCGTTGCTCATTGGCTTGCTCCACAATCCCCCTTTGCTCATTGGCTTGGTCCACAATCCCCCGTTGCTCATTGGCTTGCTCCACAATCCCTCTTTGCTCATTGGCTTGGTCCACAATCTCCCGTTGCTCAGTGGCTTGGTCCACAATCCCCCGTTGCTCAGTGGCTTGGTCCACAATCACCCTTTGCTCATTGGCTTGCTCCACAACCCCCCCTTGGCTCATTGGCTTGCTCCACTGTCCCCCTTTGCTCATTGGTTGGTCCACAACCCCCCTTTGCTCATTGGCTTGCTCCACAATCCCCCTTTGCTCATTGGCTAGCTCCACAATCCCCCTCTGCTCAATGGCTTGCTCCGTAATCCCCCTGTGCTCGTTGGCATGTCCCACTTTGAGTGACTGCACAAGCCTTCTACACATTGTTCACATCTGCTTCACCATAGTTTCTTTCGCTTAAATGGCAAAGCTCATTCAAAGTGTGCTTCTATAAATTTCTTTTTTATGATACTTATTTTATAGTCTATTTTTTGCCAGTTCGAGGATGGCTATGCTTGTGTCTGCTTCTTGCTATAAAGTGTTTAAGTGGCATAGTGTCTTCCTGTGACTTTAGTGTCTTGTTGGGGTAAGATGTCTTCTTGTCGCCTTCACATAACATATCACCAGTATAACAGCCACATCAGTGAATGGTCTTTAAAATGAGCATTTATATTGTAAGCACACGGTGCCCACCCTTAAATTGGGGTCTGTTGTCTTTGTGGTTTTGTGGCATACGATTGCAATAAATAATGCTAAAAAAGAAAATGACCACTGCAGCAGCATGTCAAAGCCAGACTTAGTGGTTTTGCCAATGCTTGCTCAATGTTGCATTCACTAGTTACATTACTAACAGTAGTTAAGTGGCGAGATATTTCAGTTTGTGGTGCTCTCTGTAGAGTTTGTTTAATTACTGGGTATGCACCTACTCCCAGACCATAGGGATCAAACCCTTGACAGCCCGTCAGGCCCCCACTCCTTCCCCCTGCAGTCATGGCTGTGTCCAGAGGAGGCTGCATAATCCGGCCACTGGGCATTCGTTCTAAATGCGTAAGACGTTATCTAGGGCAGGGTGTCCAATGTAGGTCCAAAGTTTTCGATCCATAACAGATTTTCAAGTTCTCCAGTGATTAAAGGAATGGTGATGATTTACATCCTCATACTTTGGTCTTTCTACAGCAACGCGGGACTCGCCTGTAGAGGAAATGATGTTTCTAGACACACCTGTAGAGGACTGCTGACCATATGACTCACCAGTAGAGGGATAGATTCATCTGTAGAGGACTGCTGACCCTAGGTCTCAACTGTAGAGAGATGATGCTCCTAGGACACACCTGTAGAGGAATTGATGCTTCTAGGAAACACCTGTAGCGGACTACTGACCCTAGGACTCCCCTGTAGAGAAACCGATGCTCCTAGGACACGCCTGTAGAAGAATTGATGCTTCTAGGAAACACCTGTAGAGGACTGCTGACCGTAGAACTTACCTGTAAAGAGATTGATGCTTCTAGTACACACCTGTAGAGGGAGTGATGCTTCTAGAGCACATCTGTAGAGGATTGCTGATCCTAGAACTCACCTGTAGAGGGACTGATGCTTCTAGGACACACCTGCAGAGGACTGCTGACCATATGACTCACCTGTAGAGGGATTGATTCATCTGTAGAGGACTGCTGACCCTAGGACTCAACTGTAGAGGGATGTTGCTCCCAGGACACACCTGTAGAGGAATTGATGCTTCTAGGAAACACCTGTAGAGGACTTCTGACCCTAGGACTCACCTGTAGCGGAACCAATGCTCCTAGAACACAGCTGTAGAGGGATTGATGCTTCTAGGACTCATCTGTAGAGGAACCGATGCTCCTAGGACACGCCTGTAGAGGAATTGATGCTTCTAGGAAACACCTGTAGAGGACTGCTGACCCTAGGACTCACCTGTAAAGGGATTGATGCTTCTAGTACATGCCTGTAGCGGGAGTGATGCTTCTAGAGCACATCTTTAGAGGATTGCTGATCCTAGAACTCACATGTAGAGGGAGTGATGCGTCTAGGACACACCTGTAGAGGGCTGCTGACACTAGGACTTACCTGTGTAGGGACTGATGCTTCTAGGACACACCTGTAGAGGGAGTGATGCTTCTAGAGCACACCTGTAGAGGACTACTGACCCTGGAACTCACCTGTGGAGGGAGTAGTGCTTCTAGGACACACCTGTAGAGGACTGCTGACCCTAGGACTCACCTGTAGAGGGATTGATGCTTCTAGGACACACCTGTAGAGGGAGTGATGCTTCGAGAGCACACATGTAGAAGACTGCTAAGCCTACAACTCACCGATAGTGGGAGTGATCAATCAATCTATTAATCAATCACGCATTTGTAGAGCGCACTACTCACCCATGAGGGTCTCAAGGCGCTAAGGGAGGGAGGCTGCTACTGGTCAAACAGCCAGGCCTTGAGGAGTCTCCTGAAGGTCAGCAGGTCCTGGGTCTGTCGCAGGTGGATGGGGAGGGTGTTCCAGGTCTTGGCGGCGAGGTGGGAGAAAGATCTGCCGTCGGTGGTCGTTCGGTGAATTCGTGGAACGGGGCGAGGTCGGCGGAGCGAAGCTGGCAGTTGGGGGTGTAGAAGGTGAGCCGTTTGTTGAGGTATATTGGTCCAGCGTCATGGAGTGCTTTGTGAGCGTGGGTGAGGAGCTTGAAGGTGATCCTCTTGTTGATGGGGAGCCAGTGCAGGTCCCTCAGGTGGGCAGTGATGTGGCTGTGGAGGGGGATGTCGAGGATGAGGCGTGCAGAGTGTAGGAGAGTAGGATCTGCTTCACATGGGTACCCCCACTTTTTGCTGGTGTTTCACTGTTTTTCGACCTTAGTCTGGCTGTGGCCCTGCTAATCAGGACCACAGCCTAGCTGCTTCCACTCTAAAATGATTTCAATGTACACTAGGTACATATCTAATTGGATTCTGGAGTGCCTTATAAGCCCCTAGAATATAGTATACTATGTACCGAGGGCATAGGTACCTCAGAGGCCTACCAGGGGCTGAAGCATGTATTATGCCACTCCTGGGAAGCACTCCAAAATGGCACCACAGGTCTGCTACAGCAGCCTGGGTAAGGGTGTGCTTGCACCCCTTACAGTGGTATAGGCTACCTATATCACTACCATTGCACACACATGTAAAACCTATAAGTCACTCCTATGGCAGGCCTTAACAATCCTGAAGGCAGAGTGCTTGGTTTTTATGTGAGAGGGTGCCCCTGCATGAGCAGAGCCCCTCTGCAGCGTTCGGAGTACCTCCTCTGATGCTGTTTGTGGTGCAGCCTGACCATATACTCTTAAGTGCATTATAACCTCGCGGTAAATGCTAGCTGATGATGCCAAGCCAAAGACAGCATTTTCTACCCCTAGTGGGCACTATCAGTTTGTGGTAATGGCCTTTGGTTTGAAGAATGCACCTGCCACTTTCCAAAGGTTGGTGAATCAAGTCCTTACAGGCCTGGAAGACTTTAGAGGGTTATGAACCTGAAAACAGTCCCAGGATGCTTGTTTCCGGTCCAGGGAAGACATGGCTTTGGAGTGCGGGCTGGACTGTTCCCATGAGGCACAGGGTCAGACTGATTTGCATATGGCGATGTCTGAACTGGGGTGGCGGAGTGAGCTAAAGAATGATGATGGATTAAACCCAGATCAGTTGACTGGGGGTGAGTGCTTGCATTGTTCAACACTCCATCCGTCATCCCCTTTGGTTTTGCTTTGTTCGCCCTAAGTTGGCAGGTTATGCCAGACGTGGGTCCCTTGCTCACTTTGCCACTGGATTCAAGCTAGCCTGGCTGATGACGGCTGATTAGCCAGAAACCAGTCCCAGGATGCTTGTTTCTGGTCCAGGGAAGACATGGCTTGGCAGTTCGGGCTGGACTGTTCCCATGAGGTGCAGGGTCAGACTGATTTGCATATGGCGATGTCTGAACTGGGGTGGCGGAGTGAGCTAAAGAATGAGGATGGATTAAACCCAGATCAGTTGACTGGAGGTGAGTGCTTGCATTGTTCAACTCTCCGTCCATCATCCCCTTTGGTTTTGCTTTGTTCGCTCTAGGTTGGCAGGGTATGCCCAGACGTGGGTCCCTTGCTCCCTTTGCCACTGGATTCAAGCTAGCCTGGCTGATGACGGCTGATTAGCCAGAAACCGGTTCCAGGATGCTTGTTTCTGGTCCAGGAAATATAAAAAAGATTTGAGAGGGACCCTTTGATACTCAAGGGAAGTAGGGTACTTTAAACCAGAGAAAAGAGAAAATTCCCTTGATTCAACAATTTGGAGAGCATAAAGTATTATGTCAGAAAGGGGGGTTCTATGTAAGAATTTTTTATTAAAAAAACATACACAATCGCAAGACATTTCATAATACATCAAATCAAAATTATTAAAACCTTATACAGTACATATCAATTCGATCTCAATCACATAAAAAAGTATAACCCAATTATGACCAGCATAACATGGAGACAGACACAAAATGTAAGATCCAATTACTCTTCTTTACAAATGCACATCAAAATGAGCTCTAAAATACAGCTTATTATACATGGATAAATCAGTATATAGTTAATCTGTATTGATTCTTTGATTGTGCTTATCCACAGCGTCGACGCGTTTCGATGGCTTAAAATGATATTACCATCTTTGTCAAGACCACATGATTCTGTCTCCCACCACAATTAGTGATTTTCCTTTGTATAGGGGGACGTTTATATATGCTCCTGGCTCTCTAGATGGTGAGATAAACACAAACTCTCCTTCTACTGCCCTCGTAGTTTGTCGAGTAACGTGTTCCACCTTATCTTTCCGTGATTCTGGGGGGATTATTTATTATGAATTGCCTCTTCCTTCGATTATAATCCGAAGTTCCCGCACCACGAGAATATGCTAAAATCCTCTTTTTAGCAGCGAGTCTAATTTCCGCTGTTTTCTCTCCGTCGTGTTTGTTACCGGATCGGAGCAAAATCCAGGAAAGACATGGCTTGGCAGTTCGGGATGGACTGTTCCCATGAGGCACAGGGTCAGACTGATTTGCATATGGCGATGTCTGAACTGGGGTGGCGGAGTGAGCTAAAGAATGATGATGGATTAAACCCAGTTCAGTTGACTGGGGGTGAGTGCTTGCATTGTCAACACTCCGTCCATCATCCCCTTTGGTTTTGCACTATAACCAGTGGACAGCATATACCAGGCCAACTTCTCACAGAGACTGCGTTGTCTTGCTGGATCATTGACAGTGATGAGTCCAGAATGAACCCCAGGGTGCGTGCGTGGTCGGTGAGTGTCGGCGCAGCTCCCCGCGAGGACGGCCACCAGGAGTCATCCCAGGCGAAGGGGGTGGAGCCGAGGATGAGCACCTCCGTCTTGTCCGAGTTCAGCTTCAGGCGACTGTTCTTTATCCATTCGGCGATGGCCTTCATTCCTTCGTGGAAGTTGGTTTTGGCGGGGGCGGAGTCCTGGGTGAGGGAGAGGATCAGCTGGGTGTCATCGGCGTATGAGACGATGTTGAGCTCATGCGATCGGACGATGTTGGCGAGCGGTGTCATGTAGATGTTGAAAAGGGTCCGGCTAAGGGGTGATCCTTGGGGTACGCCGTAGGTGATCTTGGTGGCTTCGGAGCGGAATGGAGGGAGGCGGACTCTTTGTGTTCTGTCGGTAAGGAAGGAAGTGATGCAGTCCAGGGCTTTGTCGCGGATCCCTGCGTTGTGGAGGCATGTGCATAGGTTGCGGTGGCAGACGGTGTCGAAAGCGGCCTAGAGGAGTAGGAGAATGAGAGCCGCAGTTTCGCCGCTGTCCAGCAGGGTCCTGATGTCAACAGTGGCAGCGATGAGGGCGGTTTCGGTGCTGTGGTTGCTGCGGAATCCGGATTGGGACGACTCTAGGGTGTTGTTTTCTTCGAGGAAGCGGGTCAGTTGTCTGTTGACGATCTTCTCTATGACTTTTGCCGGGAACGGGAGCAGGGAGATGGGCCAGAAGTTCTTGAGGTCCTTATGGTCCGCCTTGGGTTTCTTGAGTAGGGCGTTGATCTCTGCGTTTTTCCAGCTCTCCGGGAAGGTGGCAGTCTCGAAGGAGCTGTTGAAGATCTTCTGGAGTTGGGGTGCGATGATGGAGCTCGCTTTGTTGAAGATGTGGTGAGGGCAGGGGTCTGACTGTGAGCCGGAGTGGATGGTGTTCATGGTTTTGATGGTGTCTTCGTTGTTGACGTGGTTCCGGGAGAGCAGGATGCCGGTGTGACTGGGGGGCGGTGAGTCTGAGGAGTCGGCGGGTGTCGGGGAGGACTGAGTGTTGAAGCTGTCGTGGATGTCTATGATCTTGCGGTGGAAGAAGGTGGCTAGAGATTCGCAGAGGTCTTGTGACGGTGGGACGGTGTTAGAGCTGGAGCTGGGGTTGGCGAGTTCCTTCACAATGTTGAAGAGCTCTTTGCTGTTGTGTGCGTTGTTGTTGATGCGTTCCGTGAAGGAGGTCCTTTTGGCGGTTCGGATGAGTTGGTGGTGCCTGCGGATGGCGTTCTTGAGGGCTGCGTGGTTGTCCGCTGTCTGTTCATGGCGCCACTTCTTCTTGAGTCTTCGGCAGGTCTGCTTAGATGTCTGGAGGTCGATGGTGAACCAGATGGCCCTTCTGTCAGTGCGTCTGTGTGAGGGTTGCTTGATCGGGGCGAGAGCGTTGGCGCAGTCGTCGATCCATTGCCTGAGGTTGCGGGCGGCTGTGTTGGTGTCGGTGTGGTCGGTTGGTGGGTCTCGGGCTAGGGTGGGGGTTAGCTGGTCTTCAGTGATCTTGTTCCAGCTGCGGTGGGGGATTTGTTGTGGGTTGTTGTGTGCGGTGTTTTTCTCGAAGGAGAAGTGGATGCAGCGGTGGTCTAGGACTCACCTGTAGAGGACTGCTGATCCTAGGACTCACCTGTAGAGGGATTGATGCCTCTATGACATACCTGTAGAGGGAGTGATGCTTGTAGGACACACATGTGTAGGACTGCTCACCCTAGAAATCACCTATTGAGGGAGTGATGCTTCTAGAACACACCTGTGAAGTACTGCTGACTCTAGGACCTACGTGTGGAGGGGGGATGCTTCTAGGACACCCCTGTGTAGGACTGCTGACCTTAGAAATCATCTGTAGCGGGAGTGATGCTTCTAGAACAAACATGTAGAGAACGGCTGGCCCTGGAACTCACCTGTAAAGGGATTGATGCTTCTAGGACACACATGTAGAGGGATTGATGCCTCTAGGAAACACCTGTGTAGCATTGCTGACCCTACTTTCTATAGCAGAATTTCGTCCAGGTAAATCTCAAGTCCTATATTCAGGGATTCCTACTTTATACCCAAGGAAGGGGTGGGACAAACTCTGGGGACCCACCTGTGGGAGGGTCAGGACAGAGGGGTGGCTACACCCATGTCCTTTGTCCAGTTTCGTGCCAGAGCAGGAGCAAATGACTCCTGCAACCGGTTTGAGCTGGACTATGCACAGGGACACCAAATGTGCCACCAGTGCAGACTTTCTGGCACTCTAGCAGTGCACCCACCTAGCCCCAATACACTAAAGCCTGTCTGGGAGGTGGTCACAACTCCCTGTGACAGGAAACCCATTGTCAGATGTTCCTCTACTCGAGTTTCGTCCAGCAGCCAGAGAGCAGACTCGTGTCTGTGGCTGGCAGCATCCATTTTGTGATGCCCAGGTGGAGAAAGCTGGTACCCGGTGTACTGGTGTTCACATAAGTCCCTCAAGTAGGGTGGAATCATACCTCCCACACCAGTTTCTGGTGTGGAGATATGATTCGAAGGTGTTTGACACCAAACACAACATGTTTCTAAGCAGCCGTTTTAAAGTTAGCATTTACTGCGAGGTTATAATGCATTTAAACATATATGGTTGGCTGCATCACACACAACCCCGGAGAATAGGTTCCGAAGGCTGCAAAGGGGTTCTGCTCTTTCATGGGCACCCTCTCACATAAAACCCAGCACCCTGCCTTTAGGATTGTTATGGCCTGCCAGGGGGTGACTGATAGGTTTGTATGTGTAGTGATTTAGAATAGATATAGTGAACGTATATCTAAGTAAGGGGTGCATGCACCAACTTACACAGGCTGCAGTAGCAGACCTGTGGTGTCAGTTTGAATGGTCTCTCAAGGGGGGCATAATACATGCTGCAGCCCCTGGGAGGCCTCTAGGGTACCTATGCCCTGGGTACATAGTATACCATACACTAGGGACTGATAAGGGTACCCCAGAATCCAATCTGGAGTGTACCTAAAATACATGCAATCAATTTAGAGGAGAAAGCAGCTAGTCTGGGGCCCTGGTTAGCAGGATCCCTGTCAATCTAAGTCGAAAACAGTGAAACATCAGCAAAAAAGTGGGGCTAACCATAAGAAGCAGATCCTACTCTCCTACACCCCCCACAAACGCAGGGACATTAAACTAACCTTGACCAGTTGCGTCTTCATGTTCTAAGTGGAAATATCTGGAGAGTCCATCTGCATGCGCATGGTTACTCCCAGGTCTATGTTCCACTGTATAGTCCATCCCCTGTAGGGAAATGGACCACCTCAAAAGTTTGGGGTTTTCACCCTTCCTCTGTTTTAGCCATAAGAGGGGCTTATGGTCTGTCTGAACAATGAAGTGAGTGCCAAACAAGTATGGCCTCAGCTTCTTCAGAGCCCAAACCACAGCAAAGGCTTCCCTCTCAATTGCTGACCAACGTTTCTCTCTGGGATTCAGCCTTCTGCTACTAAAAGCTACTGGCTGATCCTGACCCTCATTATTCAGTTGTGATAACACAGCCCCTACCCCCAACTCAGATGCATCAGTTTGCACAATGAATTGTTTGGAATAGTCAGGACTTTGCAGAATGGGAGCAGTGCACATGGCCTGCTTCAGGTCATCAAATGCCTTTTGACAGTTAACTGTCCACCGAACATTTATATTCATTCTTTTGGAAGTTAAGTCTTTTAAAGGGGTCACTATGGATCCATAACCTTTGACAAACCTCCTGTAGTACCCAGTCAGGCCCAAGAAAGCTCTGACCTGAGTCTGGGTGGTTAGAGCAACCCAGTCCATGATGGTCTGGATTTTGCTCTGCAATGGTTGAACCTGGCCTCCACCTACAAGGTGGGCCAGGTACACAACCTGACTCTGCCCTATCTGGCACTTGGTGGCCTTGATAGTGAGGCCTGCTTTTTGGAGGGCCTCAAACGTTTCTCAGGTGGACCAGGTGATCCTCCCAGGTGGAGTTAAAGACAGCAATATCATCTAGATAAGCTGCACTTAGAGGAGTAAGCAGCTAGACTGGGGTCCTGGTTAGCAGGATCCCAGTCAATCTAAGTCGAAAACAGTGAAACATCAGCAAAAAAAGTGGGGGTAACTATAAGAAGCAGATCCTACTCTCCTACAGTGCAGATCCAGGGTTTGCAGGAAGCTCTGCTCGGACAGTCATGAAATCACCATTTGTAGTGTCAGCATCAGGAAGGGTTTGTCCTGAACAGGCTTGTTGAGCCAGTTCAAGTCCTGGACCGCCTGCCTCTCCTGCCTGGCGCCAAGAAGTGCTCCACACCCTTTCTGAGAGTCTGTCACCTGAAGTGACCCTCAGCAGGGCTCCTGTGCCTAGCCAACAGATGCAGGATATACTAGGTTTACTAGGTATCAGGAAGCTGGACTGTGGCCCATCTTTTGAGTAAACCTCAGCCGCCTGACCACAGCCCTGCCTCGAAAGGGACATTTTTTCTCTTGCAGACCCTGTCCAGGCTTCTGAAAAATGATTTTCTTGAAAAATTAGATCAGAGCCGAAGAACAAAAAGATCAGTGGATGAATCACAAGACCTGTGTAGCTGTTCCTCCTCACGCAGTCAGACCCACAGCAGCCTCTGATCGCCCTTCGATGCCCGTGATGCTGTGGAAGCCGCCCACCAGGACCCAAAAACCATGTTCAGCAAGACATGGGCAAGGAGTTCCATTTCCCCCAAAATACCTGTGGGGTCTTTACCTTGTAAACAATCAAAGAGAAACTGAAAGTCCTTCAACAATACTTGATAGTGTACCCTGCATGGGTATCAGCTCTCAGCTTTCAGCGCAAAACGCCTCACCGAATAGCTCTTCATGAAGGCATTTTCCACCTTCTGTCCACAGCACCAAGGAGACACGATGCCCGCAGAGCCAAGAGTGAAGTGGACGCCATGCTGGCCGAACTAGAGTTCACCTTCGGCACCTGGGGAAAGTTCACCTCAAACTTGTCCACAGGATACCTTTGGGATAAAAACCTTGGAAACAATTATTTTTAATTTCTCCAAATATTTCCATTATTTTAGAACCACAGCTTTTAGTATGTTATGTTATGTCTATATGGCGCACTACTCACCTGTGAGGGTTTCCAGGCCCTTGAGCAGGTGTGTAGTTGAGAATCATTCGACAAGGCAGGTCGTCAGCTTCTTGCAGAGTTCAAGAAGTGAGGAGGAGGCTCTGACATGTTGTGAGAGGCCATTCCATGTTTTTTGTGCGCTGTTTGAGAAGAAACGACCTCCTGTTGGGCTCTTGTGAATGCGGAGGATGTGTGTGTGTGAGGGTGAGGCTGAGCATAGGTTTCTGTCAGGCTGCTGACAGTGCATGCACTTGTGGAGGTATGCTGGACTAGTGTTGTGTAAGGCTTTGCATGTGTACGAGTGAGGGGAGGGGTCTGTTAGGCTGGTGAAAGTGTATGCGGTTGTTGAGGTATGCTGGACCCGTGTAATGCAAGGCTTTGTATGAGTGAGAGCGAGGCACAGCATAGGTGTCTGTCAGGCTGCTGAAAGTGTATGCACTTGTGGAGAAATGCTGGCCCAGTGTTGTGTAAGGCTTTGTATGTGTGCAAGTGAGGCTGAGCGAAGGTGTCTGTCAGGCTGCTGAAAGTGTATGCCGTTGTGAAGGTATGCTGGACCAGTGTTGTATAAGGCTTTTATGTGCGGTGAGGAGTTTGAATTGGCTGCATTTGTGGATGGGGAGTCAGTGGAGCTCTCTGCGGTGGGTGTGATGTGGTTTTGGTGTGTAAGGTAGAGTATGAGTCTTATGTTGTTCTGGATTCTGTCTAGGAATGATTGTGTGTCGGTATGGCCGGTGGTCTGTGGAAGCAGGCGGCGCCTACTGAGTTGACTTGTGCTGTCATGTTGAGCTTATATTTAATCCTATCAATGGTCCACAGTGTACACAAAATACTCATTAAAAATGACAAATATTTAAATCAAAACACACCAAACACGAAAGGATAAAGAAAAGAAAAATATAAAAATATATATGACCCTTATATAGAAAACAGATTTAGTTATAGAAACATATAAAACATTTTTTATTTTATGAAAATAGTATTGTGATGCTCAAACATATAAGCTGGTACATATAACAATTAATAGACATACACAACCAGACAGGTGTCATACAGAAAGAGGTTACATAGAAGTCGAAGTTCCAACTATAACACACAAAACAATGTGTCCTCCCTAAATCGTGGCCACAATGCGTCAACGGCATTTCGACCTTTGTCATAAATCCATGGTCATCTTCAGGACTGATAAATTATTGAGCATCCCACCAAATAATTTTATTTGCAAGAGGGTCATAAGCAAAATGTAACTCAATGCTTGTATTAAAATCTTAATATGTTTGTGTAAAATGAAATGGACAGTCTTTAGAGTTCAATTTGGAAACTTAACTCAGCAACTGTATGAGCTTGTCATCCAGGATGATCCCCAGATTCCCTTCTGGTACCATGATGATGCAGTTGGTAAAGTTGGTTCTGGTGGTGGCTGTCTTGTCTCTCAGGGAGAGGACGAGTTGTGAGTCGTCAGCGTAGGATATGATGTAAGCCCTGCTGCCTGTCTACCAATACCGACTTTAAAACGAAACTGTTTTTAGAGATATTTTAACTGTTTTATAACTATTTAAATCATTGCCTTTTTGTATATGCGGCTAATCCATATATCTGCAATATTGTGGTTTTAGCACCATCACTGTGCTGCTTACCTGTGCCTTCGCTGCTGTTCTCACCTTAGAGAGGATCTTGCCCCGTTCCGCTGCGGCTGAGTGCCGCTTGCACGGAGGGCAGTGCAACCTCTCTTCTGGTTTTTTGGTAGTTCTTCTGGACTGTGTTGCTGCTTCTGGTGGTGAGCGTCTAGCCTTTTACCGCCACCACACTACTTAAGCTAGATGATGCGGATGCGCGCAGCGGGTCTGCCGCCGGTGCGCCAAAGGCGTGCCAAGGCAAGTCTGTCTCCACCCGTCTATGCTTGGACTGGGCCAGAAACGCTGGTCCGTTGGAATCAGAACCAGTAAGGTATACAGGCATGGAACTCTTAGACCTTGCCCACACAAGTTGGAGCTCAGGCTGCACATTTTGAGTAGGTAGGCGCCCATGCCTACTCCAGGGCTGACCAACACTTACCGGTTGTCCGCAGCGGGTGCGATCTGCGGAGCTAGGCTGAGCTGGTGAACCCTTTCTATTCTTTTTAGGCAACGAACTATTAAAGATATTATGAAACACTCAGTTTTATTTTGACTATAAACAGTTGTATTTCACGAGTAAAACTTCAATTGTGCTTTCTGATGGGCATGAATTTCTAACACTCCACACGCAGCACCTTGGCCCAGTCGACACCATTTGTAACTGGGGCAATTCTCTACTGCAAGGCCAAATTATACTAGAAAAAACCTATGAGGAACCAACTCATCCGCTGTAGCAACAAGCATTTGCAATGCAATAGGTCTCGCATTTAAGCTATTGGCATTGTAAATGACAATGCCTTTTACTTATGTTTTAAAAATCAACACGTAAATAAAAAGTATTTCCATTTACAATGCCAATAGCTCAAAGTCTCACAACTGCGAAACCTACTGCATTGCAAATGCTTGTTTTCTTTTCCAAATCAATTCGGAATCGTAAACAAAAAGAAAGCAAATCACTCTTCTTCATTTTGTAGTCGCGTATGCTTGCTGCAAGCCCCCAAAAAATTGTGTAGCCGGTCGTGTAGGCCTTCCCCCCTGTTTTTTAGGCTTGCTGCACTGCATCAATAATGCTGTGCAGCATGGCTAAAACCATTGGGAAAGCCAATAGTTCCCAAAGGTGAGGCCTGTTGGCTTTGCCAATGCTTGTTGCACGTGTACGTGACCATTATAAGCTGGGATTGTGTAGTAATCGCTGCAGGAGACAGTTGAGTTTGATAGTAGGATGAGTTTATTCAACTGCAAAACCCTGTGACACGCCAAGGCCGGCCCCACACAGCAGCTGACTCGAATCCCACAGTAAACCAGTCCAGGACCGTATGAGGTCACAACACATTACACAGCCCACATTCCATGCTTACCACACAGGACTGGTACACAGATAAGCAACTACTATTACTCATCCCCCTCCCTTCACAAAGGGGAACTACATACATAACTTATGACATCACACACACCGAAAACGTCCACATGTAGGAGACGGGAAAACACACAGTAAGGAAGGTTGTTGACGTACATTATTTAGTACAATAACATTACGGTACACAACTAATATTAAGTTACTTGCATAAGAAAAGCCCAGCCTTGTGTTAATGGAGTAGAGTATATGATATTTCCTGTCCCGGTAATTCCCTATTGATGCTTTTCTGAAATGATGCGAATGTATGAGAGCGTTAATCTTCTCTCCTACCGTACAGAAGAACAGCTCCTCTCCACAGAAGGACCCCCCATTGAAGAGTAAAGGCTAGAGAGCAATCAACCGAGAACGCTATGTAGAACCACTGTTAAAACGACAAAAATAGAGTTCACTGAGAAGTACTCCATATATCCTATCCGCACACTCCTTTTACACCATAGCGCGCTGAATGCCTTTGTAATATTCATTTCTGATAACAGACGCGCTGTTCTCCAACACAGCGCACTGAGTGCAAAGCCAAATGAACAGAGAATCACATTGCAAACATCAGAGTTTAGAGTTGCAGCTTCCATCACTGATCCTACTGACTGCCAGGCGATTCTTAGCAGCTGAAAAGTACCGTTTCCAATACGTGTGAGAGCCCGCAAAGGATCCTGGGACTTTAGAGGGAAGGAAAAAGGCACATCCGATGGAAAATCAAATACAACGAAAGGCGTCGCATGGCACATGCTGTGCACGCCACCTTCCCAAAGTACAACACAGAGAATTGCAGAGCCCGAAGCTTGCCGATGAGAAGCACCCTTACCACACTGGCCCAAATGCAACAAGTAGGGTGACCCACTGCCCGTCATTTTCATGGACTGTCCGTAAATTAGCCCCAACGTCCGTTGTCCGTGATTGATGTCCTAACGGACGGCATTTGTCTGTAACTTTAGCCTCCCCATTACAGGACAAAAGTGAATTCCCACAATTGTGATTCACCACCTGAAGGGAGGGGGTCTCCTGTGCTGCATTCGGGAGGGAGGGGCTGACGGCTAAAAAGAAATAAGCCTTCTTGCTCTTGCTCAATTAGCAACAACTGACTTTAGTATGCTATCGTCATCCATAGCTCCCATCCAGATCCTCCTTTAAAGCATATCCTTCCAAACCTTCTGTCGCTTCTTTCACAGTGTCAAAGTGAGCAAGGAGCCCACGTCTGGGCATACCCTACCAACTTAGGGCAAAGAAAGCAAACACAAGGAGATGATGGACCGAGCGCTGAAACTTTTCAGACACTCACCCCCAATTCATAGATTTGGGTTGAATCCATCATTGTTCTTTAGCTCACTTCACCACCCTAGTTCAGACCCAGCTATATGCAAATCAGTCTTGACCCTGTGCCTCATTGGAACAGTCCAGCCCGAACTGCCAAGCCAGGTCTTCTCTGAACCGGAAACAAGCATCATGGGACCGGTTTCTGGATGACACCCTTCATCAGCCAGCTAACTTGAATCTAGTGGCAAAGTGAGCAAGGGCCCCACATCTGGACACACCTTGCCAACTTAGGGTGAAGAAAGCAAACACAAGGAGATGATGGACGGAGCACTGAAACTTTTCAGACACTCACCCCCATTCATAGATTTGGGTTGACTCCATCATCGTTCTTTAACTCACTTCGCCTCCCTAGGTCAGACCCAGCTATTTGCAAATCAGTCTTGACCCTGTGCCTCATGGGAACAGTCCAGTCTGAACTGCCAAGCCAGAGCGTACCTGAACCAGAAATAAGCATCATTGGACCGGTTTAGGGGTAAAACGCCTCATCAGCCAGGCTAGCTTGAATCCAGTGGCAAAGTGAGCAAAGGACACACATCTGGGCATACCCTGCCAACTTAGGGCAAACAAAGCAAACACACGGAGATGATGGACGGAGCGCTGAAACTTTTCAGACACTCACCCCCAGTCACAGATCTGGGTTGAATCCATCATTGTTCTTTAGCTCACTTCGCCACCCTAGTTCAGACCCAGTTATATGCAAATCGGTCTTGACCCAGTGCCTCATAAGAACAGTCCAGCCCGAACTGCCAAGCCAGGTCATCCCTGAACCGAATACAAGCATCATGGGACCAGTTTAGGGGTAACACCCATCATCAGCCAGTCTAGCTTGAATCCAATGGCAAAATGAGCAAGGAACCCACGTCTGGGCATACCCTGCCAACTTAGGGCAAACAAAGCAAACACACGGAGATGATGGACGGAGCGCTGAAACTTTTCAGACACTCACCCCCAGTCACAGATCTGGGTTGAATCCATCATTGTTCTTTAGCTCACTTCGCCACCCTAGTTCAGACCCAGTTATATGCAAATCGGTCTTGACCCAGTGCCTCATAAGAACAGTCCAGCCCGAACTGCCAAGCCAGGTCATCCCTGAACCGAATACAAGCATCATGGGACCAGTTTAGGGGTAACACCCATCATCAGCCAGTCTAGCTTGAATCCAATGGCAAAATGAGCAAGGAACCCACGTCTGGGCATACCCTGAAACTTTAGGGTCACCTCCTCAGTATCCAGTCCACATTCATTTGCACCTTTGTGAGGCAGCTTAGATAAGCAATCCACAACCTTGTTTTTGCCAACCTGGCACATATTCAATGTTACAATCATAATCTTGCAACTTCACAGCCAACCATGCCAATATCTTTCACAGCTTGGGTTGGGTGTGGAAGCAGGCAGATGAGAATGCGTTTGCTTGTTTCTCCTTGGATAGCTTGCTGTCTAGGATGATGCCGTGGTTGCGGGCGTGGTCTTCTGGGGGTGGGAAAGGGCTGAGTTTAGCAGGCCACCATGCGTAATTCCATGGCGAGGTGCAGTTCCAAAAGATGAGTTCTTCCGTCTTGTCCGTGTTGAGTTTGAGACAATTGTCCCTTATGCACACTGTGACGTTCATGATGCATCTGTGGAAGTTGACTCTGTTGGTAGAGGTGTCTTCTGACAGCGGTAGGATGAGTTGGGTGTTGTCAGTATAGGAGATGATGTTCAGTTCGTGCGATCAGGGGGGTCATGTATGTTTTGAAGATGGTGGGGCTGAGGGACGATCCTTGGAAGATGCCACAGATTATATTGAGTTCCAAGGTGAATGGTGGGAGATGGATTCTCTGGTTTCTTCCTGTGAGGTATGAGGCGATCCATTTGAGGTCTTCTTTCTGGATTCCGATGTGGAGGAGTCTGTTGATCAAGATATGATGGAAAATGATGTTGAATGCTGCTGTTTTGCCGCTGTCCAGGAGGGCCCTGATGTCATCAGTGGCTTCAATCAGGGCTGTCTCGCTGCTGTGGTTGACTCTGAATCCTGATTGAGAGGGGTCCAGGCGGTTGTTGTGTTCCAAGTGTTTGGTGAGTTGCTGGTTGATTGCCTTCTCAAGAACCTTTGCTGGAAAAGGGAACAGGGAGATGTGCCGGTTGTTCTTTTGTTCTGCTGGGTCGGTGGAAGGTTTCTTCAGGAAGGGCCTCACTTCAGCATGTTTCCAGTCCTAAGGGAAGGAGTTGAGGTGATGGAGGCGTTTAAGACTTTCTTGAGCTCATCACAAATCGTTTTACTCCAGAGGTTGAAGATGCGGTGGGGGCACGGGTCTGTGGGTGCTAATGAGTGCACAGAGTTCATGACGTAGATAGTGGCTTGAGTCGTGAGTGGGTTCCAATGGGCAAGCAGGTGTTCAGGTTTAGTGTTCCTGGCTGTGAGCAGCCTGTTGCTGTCAGCGGTGGAGGGTTGGGGTTCGAAATGTTCACAGATGGTTGCAATCTTGTTGCGGAAAAAGTTTGATACGTTGTCACATAGTTCTTGAGAGGTGGCTGTAGGGTTGGAGAACTCCTTCATCATGGCGAGGAGCTCCTTGCTGAGGTCTGTGCTGGCTTCGAAGTGGTTTGCTAGGGCATTTTTCCTTGTTTCTTGCAGAAAGCGGTGGTACTGGTTTAGTGCTATCTTAAAGGTGGTGAGATCTCCTGTCTCTTTACTGGCCACTTCCTTTCTAATTGCCAGCAGTTGTGTTTGGAGGATTTCAACTCTGCAGTGAACCAGGTGGCTCTTCTGGTAGGTCCTTTGGATTTGGCTGGTATCGCCGAGGCAGTTGTGTTGGCATATTCTGTGATCCTCTGGGAGAAGTTCTTCATGACCTGATCTGGTTGGATGTCGTGCTTGGGAGGTGGGAGTTGAGAGTCTTGTTCCTCTGGTCTTCTTTTTGCAGCTTCTGCGCATGGAGCTGAGGGGCATGGTGCAGGAGTTGGTAGGTTCTGAGATGGTGAAGTGGACGCTGTAGTGGTTGGTCCAGGTGAGCTGTGAGACGTGAGTATACTTGACTGTTGCTTGATGTGAAAATGGGGTCAACCATGTGTCCTGCTATATGGGAGGGGTCAATGACAAGTTGCTTGAGGTCGATGTTGCTCATGCTTTCCAGGAGGTCCATAGTGTTTGTGTTGTTGGGGTCGTCGAGGTGGAAGTTAGCTGGCATCTACAATACGCACAGTTTTCAACCCCACCTGAAATGGAACCAAAATGGCAGCATTGACAATAGTATCCTTAATCTGTAAAATGATTGATTGTTGGCTTCACCCCAAAGTAACATCATTCTCAAACACCATTTCGAAAGTCCCCAGCGCTGCATTCAGTTCTGCATCCTCTACCGCCATCACTTGGGCGACTGCTCTTGGGTTCACGATTATGTGCGAGTCATATTAGTGTAACCAACCCCAAATAGTTGGATCCACTTCAGCCACCTAGACTTTTCTGCATGTTTCCCGACCTTTAAATGTGATTTTTGCTGGAACACGAACCATCTCTCCTATATCCACCCCTTGATATCCTTTCGAGATTATGTCGGTTGATTTCAGTATCTCTCCGGCCTACGGTACATCGAACAATTCCTTGGCTATTATAGTATACAATTACCCTGAATCCACCAGCAATCAAATATCCTTCCCATTCAGGATAAAAATTGCCAATTCATAATCCCAACATCTACCATCAGTACGCGTTTGTTTGGCGTTTTCCCACACTTACTTAAAATGTCCCTTCCTGCCACAGTTGATATACTCTTTCCCTAAAGTAAAACAATTTTTTGAATCATCCATGTCAAAGTTGCTACCAAACCTGTGACACAATATAATTGTTGTCATTCCTGTATAGTTTGTTGTTCCTATAAGTTTTGAATTCCAGCCTTTGTTTTTGCGATTTGTCATAAAATGTTTTTTTCATGCTGTTAACTAGATGTGACTGGTCATTTATTTCAGCCACTTCAGAAGCATTTTTGGATTCCATACGCTGCGTTTCCCTTCTGCACCTCGCTGATTCTTCTACTACCGTGGCTACCTTTATTGCATCTTTAAGTGATGGATTGCTCGCCATTGAATGTTTTGTTCCTGCAGCATTAACTCCTGTCATTTGCCCAACCTGACATTTCGCCCCTAGTTCAAGCAGTCTGGCCACAAGTCATCAGCTGAAAAGGAAGGTTTCTCTGGTTATGTATAAAACTTCTGGTGGGCATTACAGTGTTTACTGTCTCTAACCGCAGTTTGCCCTCCTCACACACATCACCCCTTTAATGTCTGTGGTCCTCATGCATGGGTGGCAGTTATTTGAACACATTTTGCCCCTCTTTACCCAACCAACCATGACAAGAGCAACATTCGTCCCCTCAATAACTTGCAAATTGTTTTCAAAAGTGTCACTCCAATCTTCCTACTCAGACTGAAGGTCGGGCACAGTTGCAGTTCTAGGGGCTAGAAGTGTGCGGCTACCAGAGAACAGAGGCGAGCTTGTGGCGTCTCAGACTGAAGGTCGGGCACAGGTGCAGTTCTAGGCGCTAGAAGTGTGTGGCTACCAGAGAACAGAGGCGAGCTTGTGGCTTCTCAGACTGAAGGTCGGCCACAGTTGCAGTTCTAGGCACTAGAAGTGTATGGCTATCAGAGAACAGAGGCGAGCTTGTGTTTCCTCAGACTGAAGCTGGGTCACAGGTGCAGTTCTAGGGGCTAGAAGTGTGTGGCTACCATAGAACAGAGGTGAGCTTGTGATGCCTCAAACTGAAGCGCGGGCACAGGTGCAGTTCTAGGCGCTAGAAGTGTGCGGCTACCAGAGAACAGAGGTGAGCTTTTGGCGCCTCAGACTGAAGCGCGGGCACAGGTGCAGTTCTAGGTACTAGAAGTGTACGGCTATCAGAGAACAGAGGCGAGCTTGTGACACCTCAGCCTGAAGCGTGGGCACGGGTGCAGTTCTAGGCGCTAGAAGTGTGCGGCTACCAGAGAACAGAGGCGAGCTTGTGGCGTCTCAGACTGAAGGTCGGGCACAGTTGCAGTTCTAGGCGCTAGAAGTGTACGGGTACCAGAGAACAGAGGTGAGCTTTTGGCGCCTCAGACTGAAGCGCGGGCACAGGTGCAGTTCTAGGCGCTAGAAGTGTGCGGCTACCAGAGAACAGAGGCGAGCTTGTGGCGTCTCAGACTGAAGGTCGGGCGCAGTTGCAGTTCTAGGCGCTAGAAGTGTACGGGTACCAGAGAACAGAGGTGAGCTTGTGGCACCTCAAACTGAAGGTCGGGCACAGGTACAGTTCTAGGCGCTAGAAGTGTGCGGCTACGAGAGAACAGAGGTGAGCTTGTGGGGTCTCAGACTGAAGGTCGGGCACAGTTGCAGTTCTAGGTGCGAGAAGTGTACGGCTATCAGAGAACAGAGGCGAGCTTGTGTTTCCTCAGACTGAAGCGCGGGCACAGGTGCAGTTCTAGGCGCTAGAAGTGTGCGGCTACCAGAGAACAGAGGTGAGCTTGTGGCGACTCAGGCTGAAGCGCGGGCACAGTTGCAGTTCTAGGCCCTAGAAGTGTGCGGCTACCAGAGAACTGAGACGAGCTTGTGGCACCTCAGACTGAAGGTCGGCCACAGTTGCAGTTCTAGGCACTAGAAGTGTATGGCTATCAGAGAACAGAGGCGAGCTTGTGTTTCCTCAGACTGAAGCTGGGTCACAGGTGCAGTTCTAGGGGCTAGAAGTGTGTGGCTACCATAGAACAGAGGTGAGCTTGTGATGCCTCAAACTGAAGCGCGGGCACAGGTGCAGTTCTAGGCGCTAGAAGTGTGCGGCTACCAGAGAACAGAGGCAAGCTTGTGGCTTCTCAGACTGAAGGTCTGGCACAGTTGCAGTTCTAGGCGCTAGAAGTGTACGGCTACCAGAGAACAGAGGTGAGCTTTTGGCGCCTCAGACTGAAGCGCGGGCACAGGTGCAGTTCTAGGCACTAGAAGTGTACGGCTATCAGAGAACAGAGGCGAGCTTGTGACACCTCAGCCTGAAGCGTGGGCACGGGTGCAGTTCTAGGCGCTAGAAGTGTGCGGCTACCAGAGAACAGAGGCAAGCTTGTGGCGTCTCAGACTGAAGGTCGGGCACAGTTGCAGTTCTAGGCGCTAGAAGTGTACGGGTACCAGAGTACAGAGGTGAGCTTTTGGCGCCTCAGACTGAAGCGCGGGCACAGGTGCAGTTCTAGGCGCTAGAAGTGTGCGGCTACCAGAGAACAGAGGCGAGCTTGTGGCGTCTCAGACTGAAGGTCGGGCGCAGTTGCAGTTCTAGGCGCTAGAAGTGTACGGGTACCAGAGAACAGAGGTGAGCTTGTGGCACCTCAAACTGAAGGTCGGGCACAGGTACAGTTCTAGGCGCTAGAAGTGTGCGGCTACGAGAGAACAGAGGTGAGCTTGTGGGGTCTCAGACTGAAGGTCGGGCACAGTTGCAGTTCTAGGTGCGAGAAGTGTACGGCTATCAGAGAACAGAGGCGAGCTTGTGTTTCCTCAGACTGAAGCGCGGGCACAGGTGCAGTTCTAGGCGCTAGAAGTGTGCGGCTACCAGAGAACAGAGGTGAGCTTGTGGCGTCTCAGGCTGAAGCGCGGGCACAGTTGCAGTTCTAGGCCCTAGAAGTGTGCGGCTACCAGAGAACTGAGACGAGCTTGTGGCACCTCAGACTGAAGCTCGGGCACAGGTGCAGTTCTAGGCGCTAGAAGTGTGCGGCTACCAGAGAACAGAGACGAGCTTGTGGCACCTCAAACTGAAGCTCGGGCACAGGTACAGTTCTAGCTGCTAGAAGTGTGAGGCTACCAGAGAACAGAGGTAAGCTTGTGGCGTCTCAGACTCAAGCTCGGGCACAGTTGCAGTTCTTGGCCCTAGAAGTGTGGGGCTACCAGAGAACAGAGGTGAGGTTGTGGCGACTCAGACTGAAGCTTGGGCACAGTTGCAGTTCTTGGTGCTAGAAGTGTGCGGCTACCAGAGAACAGAGGCGAGCTTGTGGCACCTCAAACTGAAGCTCGGGCACAGGTACAGGTCTAGCTGCTAGAAGTGTGAGGCTACCAGAGAACAGAGGTGAGCTTGTGGCGTCTCAGACTCAAGCTCGGGCACAGTTGCAGTTCTTGGCCCTAGAAGTGTGTGGCTACCAGAGAACAGAGGTGAGGTTGTGGCGACTCAGACTGAAGCTTGGGCACAGTTGCAGTTCTTGGTGCTAGAAGTGTGCGGCTACGACAGAACAGAGGTGAGCTTGTGGCGACTCAGACTGAAGCGCGGGTACAGGTGCAGTTCTAGGCGCTAGAAGTGAGCGGCCACCAGAGAACAGAGGTGAGCTTGTGGCGTCTCAGACTCAAGCTCGGGCACAGTTGCAGTTCTAGGCGCTTGAAGTGAGCGGCTACCAGAGAACAGAGGCGAGCTTGTGACACCTCAGCCTGAAGCGTGGGCACGGGTGCAGTTTTAGGTGCCAGGGGCACCACAGGCAGCCAGTCCCGGACCTCGTTGAAACAGGGAGGGGCAGCACTCTCAATTGGCTGTCTCTGAAGCAGCCGGGCAGTCAACGGTCTCTTGTCATACCATTTATAATGAAGCTAGAGAGAAAAGTCCTCCGTATCCACCAAGTCCAGAATCATATGACATCACAACACACTACATAGCCCACATTACATTGTTACGTCACAGGATTGATACACAGAAAAGCAACTACTTTTACACTTTGTTAGAATGGTATATTAAAATTTTTTAAATGGTTACAAACTTATTAACTTCCAATTTAACGTGTTTTATAAATCAGATGGGTGGTTGTGCTTTAGTTACTGGTTATGTATCGTTGTTGCAAAAAGTAATTTACTAAAAGCTAAACAAAATACGATGCGTCCAAGTTTGCGGTTGTGTTTGACATCCCTCGTTTTTTAGACGGTTGGTCATTTTCAGTAGATTAATCTAACAAACCTCTATTTGCACCTCAAAGCAATGTTTCTGATATTCAACATCCTGATTTAAAATGCACATTTGCATTAGGATAATAGGCCTTCAAAATTGCTGTTACATACACAAACAATTAACTCTTAATACATGTCAGTGCAAGCGACCACTGAGCCTTGCACAGGCCTGGTCGCCCCCACGCTCCTCCTGCTACCTGTTCCTGATTGCTGATTGCTCTGCTGCAGGTGACCCAGCCGCCGCTGAGCCGCCCGCCCGCCCGCACTCAACTTTCCCACCGCTGCCTCCCTGCGGCCCCGCCCCCGCCAGCCGATTGGTGCCCCCGCTCCCGCCACCCAGCAGACCCTCCCTCCCGGCTCCCTTCTTATGACGCCTCCACGCACGCGCAGCGTTCACGTGCAGCGGGCGCGCCGTCGGTGCGGCGAAGGCGCGCCAAAGGCAAGCCCGTCTGCGCCCGTCCGCGCCTGGACCGCGCCCAGCGCCGGACCCCCTGGCCCCCACAGATGCCAGCCCACCCGCCGGACTTACGATGCTGCCACCCTCAACGCACTCAACACCGGCCGAATCCCCGGATGTTACCGAGCCACCCCACGTCGCACCCACGGACCCTTCCGCTGCCAATCCTGCAAGTTCTCCTGCATCCGGACCTGCACCGCACCCGCCAAGCCGAGCACCAGCAGCAACCACCTGAAGTGCATCCTGCTCAACACCCGCTCCGTCCACAGACACGCCGTGGAACTCTGGAACCTGCTCGACTCCACATCTCCAGACGTCGCCTTCCTCACGGAAACATGGATGAACGCCTCCTCAGCGCCCGACATCGCCATCGCCATCCCGGACGGATACAAGATCACCCGGAGGGACCGCGCCAACCAGACAGGAGGAGGCATCGCCATCGTCCACAAGAACACCATCCGCATCACGACCAACTACGACGACACCCTCACAACCGCCGAACATCTCCACTTCCAGATCCACACCGACCCCAACACCACACTCAGAGGCACCCTCATCTACAGATCCCCAGGACCCCGCACACAATTCAGCGAAGACATCGCAGACTTCGTCAGCCCGCACGCCCTCTCCTCCGCTGACTACATCCTCCTAGGGGACCTCAACTTCCACCTGGAGAACAACAAGGACAGCAACACCACCAGCCTGCTGGACAACCTCGCCAACCTCGGACTCAAGCAACTGGTGAACACCCCCACCCACCGCGCCGGACACACGCTTGACCCCGTCTTCTCTTCCAGCAAGGATGTCTCCTTCAGTCACTCCACCGGACACCACTGGACAGACCACAGCTGCGTCCACTTCAGCTTCAAAAGAACCACAACCCACCACCACCCGGAACAGGCTCCCTGCAGGAGCTGGAACAAGATCACCACCGACCAGCTCACCACATCCCTGAACCTGATTCCTCCCGCCAGCACAACGGACCCCAACCAGGCAGCCAGCAACCTCACACAGTGGATCACCAACTGCGCTGATGACCTCGCACCCCTGAAAAACCACCCCAGCAGACCCGGCAGCAAGAAGGCTTCCTGTTTCAATGACGATCTCCTGAACTCCAAGAAGAACTGCCGCACCCTCGAGAAAGCCTGGCGCAAAGACCCGACTACAGATGACATGACCGCCCTCAAGCACGCCACCCGCAAACACCACCAGCTGATCCACGCCACCAAGAAGACAGCATTCAAGGAACGACTAGACGACAACGCGCACAACAGCAAAGAACTCTTCAACATAGTCAAAGAGCTCTCTAACCCCAACGCCGGATCCAACGACATTACCCCCTCGCAAGAACTCTGCGACTCACTCGCCTCGTTCTTTCACAGCAAGATCGCCGACATACACAACAGCTTCGGCACACAGCCCACGCACCCAACCACCGAACCGACGACTCCCACCATCACCCTCCGTGCCTGGACCCCGTTCAGCACCGAAGACACCATCCACACGATGAACACCATCCACTCCGGATCACCAACCGACCCATGCCCCCACCACATCTTCAACAAGGCCGCCTCCGCCATCGCACCCCATCTCCGAGACGTCATCAACTGCTCCTTCAACACCACCACCTTCCCGGAGAGATGGAAGCATGCCGAACTCAGCGCCCTCTTGATGAAACCATCAGCTGACCCCACCGACCTCAAGAACTACCGCCCCATCTCGCTCCTCCCGTTTCCTGCCAAAGTCATCAAGAAGACCGTCAACTGACAGCTTGCCGCCTTCCTCGAGACGAACGGATCCCTCGACCCCTCGCAGTCCGGCTTCCGAGCCAACCACAGCACCGAGACCGCCCTCATCGCAGCCACTGACGACATCCGAGCCCTGCTCGACAACGGGGAAACAGCTGCCCACATCCTCCTGGATCTCTCCGCAGCGTTCGACGCGGTCTGCCACCGCACCCTAGTTCAACGCCTAAGCAACATCGGAATCCGAGAGAAGGCTCTGGAGTGGATCATCTCGTTCCTCGCCGGAAGAACCCAGAGAGTCCGCCTCCCCCCGTTCAGATCCAAGACCACCGAAGTCATCTGCGGCGTACCACAAGGATCATCACTCAGCCCCACCCTCTTCAACATCTACATGAGCCCCCTCTCGACCATCGCACGCCAACACAACCTCAACATCATCTCCTACGCCGACGACACTCAGCTGATCCTCTCCCTCACCAACGACCCAGCCACCGCCAGAACCAACCTACACGATGGGTTGAAAGAAGTAGCCGAGTGGATGAGGACCAGCCGCCTGAAGCTCAACTCAGACAAGACGGAAGTCCTCATCCTGGGACCATCTTCCTCCGCCTGGGACGACTCCTGGTGGCCCCCTGCCCTGGGCAGCGCTCCCAAACCTACGGACCACGCACGCAACCTGGGCTTCATCCTGGACTCCTCCCTCTCGATGACCAGACAAGTCAACGCCGTTTCGTCCTCGTGCTTCAACATCCTGCGCATGCTCCGGAAGATCTTCCGATGGATCCCCACCGGAACCAGGAAGACGGTCACACAGGCACTCGTCACCAGTTGACTGGACTACGGAAACACCCTCTACACCGAAACCACAGCCAAACTTCAGAAGAGACTCCAACGCATCCAGAACGCCTCCGCACGTCTCATCCTGGACATCCCCCGCCACAACCACATCTCCGGACACCTGAGAGACCTGCACTGGCTCCCCGTCAACAAGAGAATCAAGTTCCGTCTTCTCACCCACGCACACAAGGCCCTCCACGACCTGGGACCCAGGTACCTCAACAGCCGCCTGACCTTCTACACTCCCACCCACCAGCTTCGTTCGACCAACCACGCCCTCGCCGCCGTGCCACGCATCCGAAGAGCCACCATGGGAAGAAGATCCTTCTCCTACCTGGCAGCCAAGACTTGGAACTCCCTCCCCATCCACCTCCGTCAGACCCAAGACCACCTCTCCTTCAGGAAGCAACTCAAGACCTGGCTGTTTGAGCTGTAACAGACCCCACTCCCCCTAGCGCCTTGAGACCCTCCGGGTGAGTAGCGCGCTATACAAATTTCTTGATTGATTGATTGATTGATTGACTGTGTACGCCTGAAAGGCCATCCGTAATCAAGCCACTGATTTGCAAGTGTTATAAATATAGTTTATTAAACACAATGAGATAGCACCTAGTGGCATGAATAAAGACGCGGAAATGATGAATTTTGTGCGTAGACGGATCTCCAGCACACAGAAGCTACTTACGTTCCGAAACAACAACAGTGTGGGGCATATTTACAAGCCTCTGTCACCAACACAACCGGGATTTGCCTTATTTACAAGGTGGCGTTAAGCTCCTTAGCGTGGCTCAACGCTGCCTTGTAACTAAGGCACCCGTTCAAGCTGTATTTAGCGTGAAAGGGGTGGGCAGTGGGTGTTGCGGTGGGCGTTCCAACGCAACACCCATTGCTTTTTACGCTGCCCCCTATTTACAAGGGAGGCGTAAATAGGCGACAGCTCCACATTTAAGACCAGGGTAAACATGTCTTAAACAGGCAAAAAGAGGAGAAATGCTTTATTTCTGGTCGTTTTTGCTGTTTCCAATTGTGCTGCCTGGTGCAGTGCACATAGAAACAGCAAACTGCCTGTGATAGTTTATGTGCAGGATGGTGACCCTTCCTGCATATAAGCAATAAAAAAAATGACGTTTTGCAACTTCTATGTGTGGTGCATTAAGCAGCGCACATAGAAGTATCAAAACGCCATGAATGATATTTCCCCCAACGCACACACCCTCGCACTATGGTGCAAGTGTGCCTGCGTTGGTGCTAGGCAGTTAAACTCAGCACCAACGCTAGGGGAAACTCAGAGGTGCGCCACATTCTTGTGAATACAGCCCATCTATGCGTTTTCAGAACGGAGAAGCCTTCCGTTAGCAATGTTTGCTTAACGCCATGCTTCTCCATTCTGTTGTAAATATGCCCGTGTGTTTTTAATCACCCCTGGAGTTTTACATGGTTTACTCAGGTGTAAGTTTACCTTTGTAAATAGACCCCGTGTGTAGGAGAGTAGGATTTGCACTTATGTTGCCCCAACTTTTTTCCTGATGTTTACACTGGTTTCTGGCTATAGTCTGGCTGGGTCCCTGCTAATCAGGGCCCCAGCCTCTCTGTTCTCTCTAAACGACTTGGAGTGCATATTAGATGCACTAGTGATTGAATACTGTGGTACCTTATGAGCCCCTAGTATATGGTACCTTAGGTACCAAGGGCATAGGTACTTTACAGGCCTACCAGGGGCTGAAGCATGTATTATGCCACCCCTGGGAAGCAGACTCAATCTGACACCACAGGCCTGCTACTGCAGCCTGGGTGAGGTAGTGTTAGCACTCCTTACTGAGGTATAGGTTCCCTATATTTCACCTTGCACACACATATAAACCTATCAGTCACCCCTAAGGCAGGCCCTAACAATCCTGAGGGCAGGGTGCTTGGTTTCCATGTGAGGGGGTGCCTCTGCCTGAGCAGGGCCCCTCTGCAGCTCTCCGAGTCTATTCTCTGGAGCTGTTTGTGGATGCGGTTAAACCATATACTCTTAAGTGCATTATAACCTAGCGGTAAATTCTAAATTTGGGATGGCTGCATCAAAACATGTTGTGTTTGGTGTCAAATGCTTTGGAATCATACCCCTACACCAGTAACTGGTGTGGGAGTATGGTCCCACCCTTCTAGAGGGATAGACATGTACCCACTGTGGAAACACGGTAGAATCCAGAAGAGCCCTGGCATCACAAAATGGATGCCACCAGTACAGACACTGGGCTGCCCTCCTGCTGATGACCGAAACTCGCTGTGGAGGCGGCCCAACAATAGGCATCCTGTCACAGGGAGGTGTAACCACCTTCCAGACAGGATTTAGTGTATTGGGGCTGGGTGGGTGCACTCCTAGAGTGCTTTGAAGTCCTGCACTGGGGGAGCAGTAGGCTCCTCTGTGCATATGCCAGCTCAAACCGGTTCAGGGGCTACCTGCCCCTGCTCTGGTGTGAAACTGGACAAAGGGAAGTGGGTGTAGCCACCCACTCCCATGACCCTCCCATAGGAGTGGTCATAGAGCTAGTCCCTCCCTTCCTTGTAGTATAAGTTAGGGAACCCTTGCCGATTGCAAACTAGATATCCCTGGACGACACTCTGACAAAGAATCCCGGGCCTTCGAAGTTCCACTACCTCTGGAAGACTGAAGAATCTCCCTTGGAGTCAAGGAGTGACTCCCCTGCTTGGCAGGCACCAAAACATTGCATCTACGGTCGCAAACTTTCCTGCTCCTGCTGGAGACCGAAGTCCCTGCAGCCCCGGAAGTGGATTTCCTGACTTCTCCAAGGCCATCGTGAGTCCTCAGTGAAGCTGAGGCAAGTGGACCCCACGAGTGACGAGGAACATTAATACCCGGGTACCGTGCACTATTGTCGAGTGCAACCCCTTCACGATGTTCTACGAACTTGTGCATTGGACCAAGTGTGGTCCAAGCCTCCTGCAGGATTTCCTCCGAAGATCAGAGGCCTACCTCGTCCCGAGTGACCGTTGGCTCCTGGTGAGTGAATCCTCCTGATGCGTCTTCGTGATCCCTTGCCGGCTGGCTTGTGGGTCCCCTGAAGACTTTTCAACAGAACCAAAAGGCTCCCCTGATTGCTCCAGGCCTGCCCTGACTTACCCTCGCTGGGTGAGTCCCTCAGACCTTGCTGGTCTGCACCGCTGACTTTCTTCACTTTTCACGAGACTTGCTGTTGCCAAGGCTTGTTGGCTTCAATCCGGTTGCCGACACCTCAGTAAGCTGCAGACTTCGTGGGGCACGCCGAACCCAGCTCCTGGTCATCGTCGACGCCTCCTGGACCTCGTGGCTGAAGAGTCAAGACACCCGTGATCTCCTGAAATCACCCGAGTACTGTGGGCATCCAGCTTCCTGGCCCCGGGTCCATGGCAAGTGACTTTGAACACTGTCTCCCCTGCTTTCAGGTCTTCTTTCTTCTGAATCTAGCCTTGGATTCCACCGGACACTTCTCCTGTCTTCACTAGAAGCAAGTCTTCTTGGGCTCCCATTGAAAACGACGCCGCGACCCGACACCAAAAGACACCTATGCACCCGGCTTCCCTGGGTGAGGTAACTCCAGCACTACATTGCTCCTGTGGGTGTTGGCTCTAGAACTACTTACCCTGTAAGAAACTTGCTTGTAGACTCTCCCGAAGTATCCTAAAACTTTAAAATTCCAACCGTGACTTGCTCCATTGAAGTCTATTGGGATCCGCGGCTGTGTTCTCACACTGCATGCGTCTCCCGTGGGTCCTTTACTTACCTGCCTTGGGTGGATTAGTGAGGCCCCAGCACTTTTACAGGCCCTAGGCCTTGTCCTCTCGCAAGTCGATATTCCTAAGTCTCTTTTTTAGTATATGGTCTGGTACGCCCCTAGGGCCCCAGTCATATATGTGCTTAACTTGTTGTGAACTGTTGATTTTTGCATATGTTCCTGACTTCTAATCTCATAAAGAGATTAGTAGAGTGTGTCTAGTAATAAATACATATATATTTTATATATATACCACTGTGGTGTCCTTTCATTTAGTGATTCAAGAGATTATAAGGTAAAACAAGCTGCTTTACATTCCTCTAAAGACTTAGCCTGAAGGCTGCTCTCCACAGCTACCACTAGGATAGCTTTCTTTAAAGGTTGTCTTAAACCTATCTACCATAAGAGTCGAATTGTACTGGTGCAAGATGGCCACTTTAACTAGTGACCAGCATATGCCAGGCCAACTTCTCACACCGTGTGTTTATTAGTCACCCTTTGCGTTTCACATGGGGTGTTACATTGCGTACTTCAGCTCAGGGCCAGTAGCTCTGAGGGATCTTCTGCGAATTCTAACATGAATAACATTTGGTATCATGGGAAGGAGCTTCCTTTGGGTCCTGGTATGATGTATCTGGCACATTGACGTTCGACACAGTCTAGACAAAGGTCTCTGGTTTACCGGCCCTTGCCTGCTATCAGCATCTTAGGATTGTTGACTGATCAGTGCTGCGTCTGTGCACCCGGCACAGGTCGGACGGTGTGGTTGCCAGGGCAGGTTCTGGTGTTATTAATGTGCGTCCTGTTTGTCCGGATCATTCTCTCCTGACCATGGGTGCTGGATGTGGGCTGCTCGTCTCAGCGTGACTAGACTGACTAGGAGAGTGCGCTCATTATCTACGATTGAATGTGCTGACTAGGAGTGTGCACTGCTTATCTCATACTGAATACACTGACTAGGAGTGTGTGCCGCTTATCTCTGAGTGAGTGCGCTGACTAGGAGTATACGCTGCTTATCTCAGAGTGACTACAATGGCTAGAAGTGTGTGCTGCTTATCTCCAAGTGAATGTGCTGACTAGGAGTGTGCGCTGCTTATCTCTGAATGAATGCGCTAACTAGGATTGTGCGCTGCTTACCTCCGAGTGAATGCGCTGACTATGAGTGTGCGCTCCTTATCTACAAGTGAATGCGCTGACTAGGAGTGTGCGCTGCTTATCTCCAAGTGAATGTGCTGACTAGGAGTGTGCGCTGCTTATCTCTGAGTGAATGCGCTGACTAGAAGTGTGCACTGCTTGTCTCTCGGGTGAATATGCTGACCGGGAGAGTGCGCTCCTTATCTATGAGTGAATGCACTGACTAGAAGTGTGTGATCCTTATCTCTGAGTGAATGCGCTGACTAAGAGTGTGCATTCCTTATCCCTAAGTGCATGCGCTGACTAACATTGTGTGCTGGTTATCGCTGAGTGAATGTGCTGACTAGGAGTGTGCGCTCCTTATCTCCAAGTGAATGTGCTGACTAGGAGTGTGAGCTTCTCATCTCCGAGTGAACGTGCTGACTAGGAGTGTGCGCTGCTTATTTCCAAGTGAACGTGCTGACTAGGATTGTGTGCTGCTGATCTCTGAGTGAATACGCCGGCTAGGATTGTGTGCTGCTTATCCCTGAGTGAATACTCTGACTAGTAGTGTGTGCTCCTTATCTGTGAGTGAATACGCTGACTAGAAGTGTGCTCTACTTATCTCAGAGTGGCTATGCTGACTAGAAGTGTGCACTGCTTGTCTCCAAATTAATGCTCTGACTAGGCGTGTGCACCCTTTATCTCAGAGTGAATGCACTGACTAGGAGTGTGCGCTTCTGATCTCAGAGTGAATGCGCTGACCAGGAGTGTGCTCAGCTGACTGGGAGTGTGCACTGCTTATCTCTGAGATGAATGCGCTGACTAGCCGTTTGCACTTCTTATCCCTGAGTGAATACAATGATTAGGAGTGTTCTCTGCTTACCTCCGAGTGAACGCCCTGACTAGGAGTGTGTGCTGCTCATCTCTGAGTGAATGTGCTGACTAGGAGTGTGCACTGCTTATCTCTAAGTGACTATGCTGACTAGGCATGTGCGCCCTTTATCTCAGAGTGAATTCATTGACTAGGAGTGTGCGCTGCTTATCTGCAAGTAAATATACTGACTAGTATTGTGCACTGCTTATGTCCGAGTGAATACGCTGATTAGGGATATGCGCTGCTTATCTCTGAGTGAATATACTGATTAGAAGTGTGCTCTGCTTATCTCCGAGTGAATGTGATGACTAGGAGTGTGCGCTGCTTATCTCAGAGTGAATACACTGATTAGAAGTGTGCGCTGCTTATCTCCGAGTGAATGCGCAGACTAGGAGTGTATGCTGCTCATCTCAGTGAATGCACTGACTAGGAGTGTGCGCTGTTTATCTCTGAGTGAATACACTGTCTAGGAGTGTGCGCTGCTTATCTCCGAGTGATTGCGCTGACTAGTAGTGTGTGCTGCTGATCTCCAAGTGAATGTGCTGACTAGTAGTGTGTGCTGCTGATCCCCGAGTGAATACGCTGGTTAGGAGTGCGGGCTTCTTATCCCCGAGTGAATGCGCTGACTAGGAGTGTGCGCTGCTTTTCTCTGAGTGAATACACTGACTAGAAGTGTGAGCTGCTTATCTCTGAGTCAATACACTGATTTGGAGTGTGCGCTGCTTATCTCCGAGTGAATGCGCTGACTAAGAATGCGTGCTGCTTATCTCCGAGTGAATGCGCTGACTAGGAGTGTGTGTTGCTTATCTCTGAGTGAATACACTGACTAGGAGTGTGCGCTGCTTATCTCTGAGTGAATGCGCTCACTAGAAGTGTGCGCTGCTTATCTGCGAGTGAATGCGCTGACTAGTACTGTGCGCTGATTATCTCCGAGTGATTGCGCTGACTAGTAGTGTGTGCTGCTTATCTCCGAGTGAATGTGCTGACTAGGAGTGTGTGCTGCTGATCTCCAAGTGAATGTACCGACTAGGAGTGTGTGCTGCTGATCTCCAAGTGAATGTGCTGACTAGTAGTGTGTGCTGCTTATCTCTGAGTGAATGCACTGACTAAGAGGGTGTGCTGCTTATCTCCGAGCGAATGCGCTGACTAGGATTGTTTGCTGCTGATTTCCAAGTGAATGTGCTGACTAGGAGTGTGTGCTGCTTATCTCCGAGTGAATGTGCTGACTAGGAGTGTGTGCTGCTGATCTCCAAGTGAATGTACCGACTAGGAGTGTGTGCTGCTGATCTCCAAGTGAATGTGCTGACTAGTAGTGTGTGCTGCTTATCTCTGAGTGAATGCACTGACTAAGAGGGTGTGCTGCTTATCTCCGAGCGAATGCGCTGACTAGGATTGTTTGCTGCTGATTTCCAAGTGAATGTGCTGACTAGGAGTGTGTGCTGCTTATCTCCGAGTGAATGTGCTGACTAGGAGTGTGTGCTGCTGATCTCCAAGTGAATGTGCTGACTAGGAGTGTGTGCTGCTGATCTCCAAGTGAATGTGCTGACTAGGAGTGTGTGCTGCTGATCTCCAAGTGAATGCACTGACTAGGATTGTGTGCTGCTAATCTCCAGGTGAATGCGCTGACTAAGAGGGTGTGCTGCTTATCTCCGAGTGAATGCGCTGACTAGGATTGTGTGCTGCTGATTTCCGAGTGAATACGCTGGCTAGGATTGTGTGCTGCTGATCTCCGAGTGAATACGCTGACTAGGATTGTGTGCTGCTTATCTCTGAGTGAATGCGCTGACTAGGATTGTGTGCTGTTGATCTCTGAGTGAATACGCTGGCTAGGATTGTGTGCTGCTGATCTCTGAGTGAATACGCTGACTAGGATTGTGTGCTGCTGATCTCTGAGTGAATACGCTGGCTAGGATTGTGTGCTGCTGATTTCCAAGTGAATGTGCTGACTAGGAGTGTGTGCTGCTTATCTCCGAGTGAATGTGCTGACTAGGAGTGTGTGCTGCTGATCTCCAAGTGAATGTGCTGACTAGGAGTGTGTGCTGCTGATCTCCAAGTGAATGTGCTGACTAGGAGTGTGTGCTGCTGATCTCCAAGTGAATACACTGACTAGGATTGTGTGCTGCTAATCTCCGAATGAATGCGCTGACTAAGAGGGTGTGCTGCTTATCTCCGAGTGAATGCGCTGACTAGGATTGTGTGCTGCTGATTTCCGAATGAATACGCTGGCTAGGATTGTGTGCTGCTGATCTCCGAGTGAATACGCTGACTAGGATTGTGTGCTGCTTATCTCTGAGTGAATGCGCTGACTAGGATTGTGTGCTGTTGATCTCTGAGTGAATACGCTGGCTAGGATTGTGTGCTGCTGATCTCTGAGTGAATACGCTGACTAGGATTGTGTGCTGCTGATCTCTGAGTGAATACGCTGGCTAGGATTGTGTGCTGCTGATCTCCGAGTGAATACGCTTGCTAGGATTGTGTGCTGCTTATCTCCGAGTGAATTCGCTGACTACGATTGTGTTCTGCTAATCTCCGAGTGAATGCGCTGACTAAGAGTGTGTGCTGCTTATCTCCGAGTGAATGCGCTGACTAGGATTGTGTGCTGCTGATCTCCGAGTGAATATGCTGACTAGGATTGTGTGCTGCTTATCTCCGAGTGAACGCACTGACTAGGATTGTGTGCTGCTGATGTCCGAGTGAATACGCTGAGTATGCGAGTGTGCTTCTAGGGATTGCAGTGTCTGTCTCCCTCCTCTCTCCATCGGTTCTGCATGGATGCTGACAACTGGCTCTGGATCCAGGAAGTTTGATTCCTGAAATTCTGTATTATGAATGCAAAAAATCTATAACAGTGAAATTATCAACATCATAAATGTTAAATGTAATGTTTTCTAATGGAAATGAAACTTGATTAAGTTGGTGTTCAAGCTTGCAAAGATTGCACTGCTTTCTTACTTGTTTTTATAAAAAGAGGTCAGGAGCTGCCTGGACCTTTAGTGAGTAAGCTGTTGTAACTGTTTGTGTTTTGCTAGATGGTAAGTTTAAGGGGCGTGCAGATGACACTATGCTGTTATCAATGGTGCTTGTTCTAATAATTGCACTGATAGGACGGTCATGAAGTCGGAATTCGACTACTATTCCCTATTCGTGATTGCCCAAAAGGGAAGGGAAAGAATTAAATGAGCATTAACACTCCATTTCATTCCCCACCTCTGTTGTGATTTCCCCTGCAGTGCAAAGAAGCCTGCTTCGCTCTGCCACAAATTATTCATCCAACTGTTCATCCATTTTCCTTCATCTTCGCCCGGTGGTCATTGCCTTCATCCACTAACTTATTCGACCATTCTTTTGTGTTCCATGTAGACTTGTATGTCTGGTATTGACTGTGATTTTTGTGATTGTGTGTGTTTGTGTACCACGGTGGGTTGCTGCATACATGTATGCCTTCGTGTTTTGTGCATGCTTAATGGTAACTGCAGTTAAATGTGCTTAGGTCTCCATGTGTGGGCAAGACTGTTGATCAATGTATGCGATGTGGTGTGCATGACTACCCATGGTAATGGATGTGTGTATTTTTGTTTATGTGTGCCAGTATGCCAATTGATTTGTGTACATGAGTGCCTACATGTCTGCTGGTCTATTTGCATAGGTACATATATAGTTATTGGCCTTTATACATGGACACCTGTATGTTGGTCTGTTTGCATTGGCACGTGTGAGCTTTTTGGTCAGTGCACACGAGTGCCTTGTTGACTATATTGTCTATGACTTGTGTGTTTGTCTGTATAGTGTCACTTGTGCTTGTCTATCTTTGTAGGTTGTTACTTAATTGGATGCTTGAACGTGTTTTGTGTATGCACATCGGTGGCTGCATGTAGTGTGTGCTTGTAAATCTGCAGGTCTGCATGCAAGACTGTTGGTCAATGTACGAGGTGCCTATATGTATGTTTGTTATTGCCCATGATTGTCTGTGTGTCCGTTCTGTGTATAATGGTGTCTGTGTGTCTGCTGGTTGAGTTGCATGAGTACCTCTATGCATGTTGGTCTCTCTACACAGATGCCTGCATGCTTGTTGGTCTCATTGGATGAATACCTGTATGTTTTCTGCCAGTATATACATTAGCTTCTTTGCATGAGTAGTTGGTGGTGGTGCCTGTCGGGCTGCTGTTCTGTGTTTATAGTAGTCAGCACACACATACCTGAATTGTTTAGGACTCTGCACCTGTTTGTTGGGTGTCTACGTGTGCATGCAGTATACTGAAGCCAAACCTAATGGGCTTGTCAATGTTTTGGTTTATTTCGATACAGGAAACTGGCAAGGAGAAGTACATGGAAGATCTGCCCAATCAGCTGAGGCCTTTTGAGTGTCTCATCTCCCAGAATGAGTCTGGATTTCTCGTTGGCAGCACAGTGAGTAGCATGACTGCCCTCTGGAGGGGTGATAATGAACTGCAAGTAAAAGAGAGGTTGGGCTTCAGAAAACCACAGTGCTGGAGCCTTGCAGTGCCGCGGGCCCATGCGTTCTGTCTCTCACAATGCATTATGGGAACAGAGACACAGGGCCTGATTACGATGTCGGGCAGACGTGATCGCCGTGGTCTCGGAACTGACCTACCTCCATGCGGAGGGGGTGGAGTTGAGGATGAGGACTACTGTTTTCTCTGAGTTGAGTTTCAGGCAGCTGTTCTTCATCCAGGTTGCGACTGCTTTCATCCCTTCTTGGAAGTTGTGCTTGGTGATGTTGGGTTCCTTGGTGAGGGAGAGGATGAGTTGGGTATCATCGGCGTAGGAGACTATGTTGAGCCCATGGTTTCTGACGATGGTTGTGAGGGAGGCCATGTAGACGTTGAAGAAGGTGGGGCTGAGGGAGGATCCTGGTCTCTGTCGGTTCTGAGAGGAAGGGTGGCAGTCTTATTGTATGTGTTCTGCCAGTGAGGAATGAGCGTATCCAGTTTATGGCCTTTCCTTGGATTTGCCGGCGTCGTGGAGTCTGGTGGCTTGTGTGCAGTGGGAGATGGTGTTGAAGACTGCTGATATGTCCAGGAGGATGAGGGCTGCTGTTTGGCCTTGGTCTAGGAGGGTGCGGATTACGTCTGTGGTGGCAAGGAGGCTGGTCTCAGTGCTGTGGTTGCTGCGGAATCCAGATTGAGAGGTGTCTAGGATGTTGTTGACTTTGATGAATTATGCTAGCTGGGTGTTGACGACCTTTTCAATGACCTTGGCTGCGAAAGGAAGCAGTGAGATGGACCTGAAATTCTTGAGGTCTGTTGGGTCTGCCGAGGGTTTCTTTAGGAGGGGGTTAACTACGGCACGCTTCCAGTTGTCGGGGAATGTGAGGTCCCGAGGGAGCAGTTGATGGTTCGACGTAGCTCGGGTGCGTTGGCTGTGGCGGCCCTGTGGAAGATGTGTGATGGGCAGGAGTCTGAAGGTGCTAAGGAGTGGATGCTCTTCATGGTCTTTAGGGTCTCTCTTGTTGTGAGTGAGGTCTGTTGTTTCACTATGGAGTTCGGCAAATTCTTGTATGATGGAGTAGAATTCCTTGGAGTTGTGGGCATTAGAGAGGATTCTGTCTTGGAGGAAATTCTTCTTTGTGGATCTGATGAGTTGGTGGTGTGCCGTGGTGGCTGCTTTGTAGGCGGTGCGTGTTTCCAGAGTTTTGCTGTTTCTCTGCTTCTTTTCCAGTTGTCGGCAGGAGCGCTTGGATTCTTGGAGTGCCATGGTGAACCAGTTTGCTTTCTTGTTGTGTTGTCTTGTAGTCTTCTGGTGGGGGGCAAGTGTGTTGATGCAGTTGGTGATCTATTGGTGGAGGTTGCTTGCCATGGTGTTGGTGTCTGTCGTAGTTGGGGGATGGCGTGCAGGTGAGGGCAGAGGAGAGGTGTTCTTCGGAGACTGTTCCAGATTCTGCGTGGGAGGCGGTGCACGTGCTTGTGAGCTGCTTGGGTTTTCTAAAATAGAAATGGATGCAGTGGTAGTCAGTCCAGAGCAGTTCCGTGGTGTGGCTGAAGAAGATGCTGTTTCCTCCTGCGAAGATGGGGTTGAGTGTGTGTCCTGCTGTGTGAGTGGGGACAGAGACAAGTTGCTTCAGTCCTATGTTGTTGAGGTTCTCTAGGAGAGCGGTGGTGTTTGGGTCGTGGTGGTTGTCCAGGTGGAAGTTTAGGTCTCCGAGTAGTATGTAGTCTGTGTAGGCGAGGGCGTGGGGTGTGATGAGGTCGGCGATGAAGTTGGTGAACGGGGTGCGGTGGCCAGGTGGTCTGTAGATGAGGGTTCAGCGAAGCGTGGTTCGGGGGTTGGTCTGGATCTGGAAGTGGATGTGTTCCATGGGGGGCGAGTAGTCATCCGAGTCATGGTTGTTGTGTGGAGGGAGCTTTTGTGGATGATGGCGAGGCCTCCTCCTGGGTGGGTGAGGCGGTCTTTCCTCAGGATTTTGTATCCGTCGGGGATGGCGGTTGCGATGTTGGGCCCGGAGCTGTTGTTGGTCCAGATCTCTGTGAGGAAGGCGACATTGAGCGTGTGAGTGTTGAGGAGGTCCCAGATTTCTATGGCGTGTCTGTGCAGGGAGAGCACATTGAGGAGGATGCAGTTCAGTGGTTTGTGTGCCCTGGCATCCGGTGGGCTGGGAGCTGCTGCTAGGGTCCAGGGATGAGTGAAGGTGCGGTGGCAGTGTCGACAGGAGACCAGGCCTTGGGTGTTGCTCGGCGTCAAGAGCTAGCAGTTGTTGCTGCGTCCGGGGTTGAGAGCATGGAGGGTACTGGCGTCATAATGGCGGTGAGTCGGGGGACCAGAGTCCCTGGCACTGGTCGCGGTCGGGTCGCAGATGGGCTTGTCTTTGGCTTGCCATTAAGTAAGGGGTCAGGGATGGTGATCAGCTGGGAGGCGGGAGCAGGAGCGACACGCTGGGGGGGAGGGGCCATGGGGGCAGCAGCCAGGGGAGCACAGGAAGAGGGAGCAAAAGGGGCAAAAGGGAAAAGAGGCAAAAGAGAAAAGGAGGAAAAAGAGAAAAAGAGGCAAAAGAAAAAAGAGGCAAAGAAGAAAGAGGCAACAGATAAAAGAGAACAGAAGACACAGACCAGAGCGGAATAGCAGAAGAGCAGGGTGCTCTTCCACTAGACTACCAGGGATGAGATGCAGGCAGGAGCCTGCGGGTTGAGGAGGGACTCGGACACCTACCTGTCAAGGAGCTCGGACTCAAGGGCAGTCCCTCAGCGGTGGAGATGCGCAGGGGAGAGCAGTCACACTGACCAGGAAAGTCAGAGGCCTATTGCTCACTCTTATCCCATGCTGATTCCTTCTTCTCTGCTGTCCTCTTTTTCGGACAAGTCCTCTTCACTTTTATTGTTACTCACTTTTGTCCCTTGGTGATTCCTTCATCTTCTGTGTTTTCTTCTCCTTCAGATGAGCCACATTTTCCATAGTGTTCTTCCTTTTTTTCGTGTGATTATTCTTCCTTCTCCTTGTCTTCTCCTCTGGACAGATCCTCCCCAAATAAACAAAGTCATCAAGGATGGGGGATTAGGTTGGCAGCTTCAAAAGATCCCCTGCGTTTTGTCCTGGGATTCACATAAAGGAATTGTCTTAGATGTAACCAGTTGAATAATTGATTGCACAATGCCTTGTATGGTGGATTGCTGAATTTTCAGACATCATGATCGCAGCATTTAATCTACAGACTTCAAAACACTGATCTGGCCTCCCATCTTAGAGTCAATGCACTGACTCCCAGCACAAGCCAGGATTGATTTAAGATTGTGTGGTTCTGTCTGGTGGATCCCCCTAGAGGCTCAGATAAAACATCAGCAAGCGCCACCTGACTAAATCCTTCAGCTGATCTTATGCTTCTGGCATTCCCCAAAGAAACTGCAAAGCGCACAGAAGATTTGTGGTGCTCAGACCTAGATTATGGGTACTCTTGCTCTCCATCTTAGAAAGGAACTTTCACTACTGTTCATCCGCCTGACTTCCAAGGCCTGGCCTTTTCTGATCATTTTCTCCACCTTCCTTCATCCTCACAGAGTTGCGTACCCAGTGCTGAGATGTGATTTGATTGGTGTTTTGAGGGCAGTTCTAACAAATAAATAGATCTTCTTTGCTCTTATTACCCACTCTGGTCGCACGGGGGTTCCTTTTTTTCATCTCCGTCTTTTCCTCTCAAAAGGTCTCTTTTGCTAAACCCTCCTTCTCTCTCATATCCCATGAGTGATCCCTTCATCACTTGGATGTCTTTTCTCTGGACAGGTCTCCTTTGCTGATTACAATCTTCTGGACGTCCTCCAAAGTCACCTGATCTGGTCCCCGGACTGTCTGAATAGCTTCCCCCATCTGAAGGCCTTCAAAGAAAAGATGGAATCTCGTCCCAAACTCAAGGCCTACCTGCAGTCGGATGATCACAAGAACCGCCTCTTGCACCCCACCAGGAAGCTGTAGTCCACCCATTAAGCAATGTGTCATTGGCCACCTCCTCAAGCGCCTCATCCTCCTCACAAGGAACAGCTTCATCTAATGGAAGGATCTAATCAAACTTTGAGCTCATGGGAGGATAGTGAAAATAAAAAACACTTTGTCAAAGATTCTTGTCTGCCCATCTGCAAGATTGTTTTTTAAATTGATTTGTATTTATTCGAAGCTTAGCTCTTTAAAAATAAGGAATGCACTTTGTAAATGGTGGAACAAAGAAAAATTAGAGGTTACATATAGAAGTGATGCTATAGAATAGGTAACAAGTACAGACATAGGGTCCGATTCACAAAGGTTAACTTGGACCTGAAGTCTAACTTTACACCTGGAGTCTGACTTTACACCTGAAGTCTAAGGGCTCGATTCACAAAGGTGTATGTAGACCAAAAGTCTAACTTTACTACTTTTCGGTAATCGCAAAGGTAAGTTGCTGCTAGTAACTTTACTACTAGTAGTAAAGTTACTAATAGTAAAATAACTACTAGTAACTTACCTTTGTGAATACGAAAATGTAGTAAAGTCACACTTTTGGTCTAACTTTACCTTTGTGAATCAGGCCCATTATGTGTAGATAATATCACATATTTACATTCAGATATAGAGGCTAGTAGGGATGGGGTGAGGAGTTGTTGCAGGGATTCTGCACATACACAGAACTACACGCAGATCTGTGTATGTGCATAGGGGCTAAGCCTTCCCACTACCTTAGTGCCCTTGAACCTAGGACCGACTAGCTATAGTGTCTCATTCTCTCTCCTACTCACAAATGGAGAAACCAATAATTAGACACCCCAGAATACAACACTCCCGTATCTCTCAGGAATCGCTGTAACAAGACACACCTTTTCGCTCACATTCTCGTACCTGTTCGCAATAAGATCTGACAGAGACACGTCAATAGTTTACAATATTTATTTTAACTAACTTGCTCTAAAATGCAGTTTGCGAGCCACCACCAAGTACAAAATGCAGAATGTTAATACAGTTAGCATTGCAGCAAGGCCATACATCATAAAGGGGGATATCATTTTATAAAGACAGTGTATAAAGGACTTAAAGGTCTAACCACCCTCCCAATGGTAAACAGAAGTATTATTTGTTAATAGAAGACCTCTGGGCTTTGTTAGCCAACCCTATACCTCAGGAAATTTATTTATTTATAAAGTTTTATATTGCGCAAACATTACCCACGGGGGTATCAGAGCTCTTTACAATATGCATTTGTTGAACATTAGATGGTTGAGGTGGTATACATAGATTAGGTATTCGCCATTCGGTACAAAATAGGTAGATAGGAGTATATGGGTGGCACAGGAGACTGGTAGTTATTAAGGAATGATCCACGAGGGAATCAGAGCGCGTTACAATACACATATTATTACATAATAGGAGGTTGAGGTAGTATACATACATTCGATATTCGTCATTCAGTACAAAAGAGGTAGACAGTAGTGTAAGGGTAGCATGGGAGACTGGTAGTCATCATAGAGTTAAAGTCTTAGGATGTGAATTTGTTCATTAGGAGCAGTTTTACTTCTTTTTTGAAGGAGGTAAAGGAAGTGATTCCGCGAACCACTGGAGGTAGGGAGTTCCAGATCTTCGGCGCGATCCCTGAGAATGCTCTGCAACCAGTTCTCTTTTTGTGGAAGGATTGTGGTTTCAGTAGTAATGAACTCGCACTACGCAATAGTCTGCATCCTCCTGAACGCTCAAGCTTTCGAGCTAAGTAGCTGGGGGTGTTGCAATGCAGGGCTTTGTGGGTCATGCAGGCGATTTGTAGGTGCATTCTTGCCTCGTAGGGTAGCCAGTCCAAAGCTTTCAAGGTTGGAAAAATGTGGTTATTTCTTTTAGTTCTGAGACCAGTCTGGCTGCAGCGTTAAGCGAAGCCCTCAGTGAGGCAAGCTTGTACTTGGGAAGACCACTTAGAGTGGTGCTTCCACAGTCCAATCTTGGTTGCACTAGGGCTTGTACCACCATTTTTAAGTCATTCTGTGGGAGGAAGGGCTTAAGTTTCCTTAGTATGCTCATTTGATGATTAGCTCCCTTGGTGGCAATATTGATTTGTGCCTGCATGTTCAAGTGTTTGTCTATGGTGACTCAGAAGGATTTCGCGGAGTCAATGATGTAGGGAGCACAAAGGAGGTAAGATGCTTCAGCCATAGGTCTATCTTGGGTGTGTGATTGGGAGGGGAGATGAGAAGGAATTCCGTTTTGTTGGTGTTAAGCATGAGGTGGTTGTCAGTGAGCCAACTTAGAGTATTATGTAGAATAGCGTTGAGGGAGATGAAGTCTTCTGGTTGCGAGATTTTCATATAAAGTTGAGTGTCATCCGCATATAGGTGATATAGAAGGTTCGCAGATTTCAGTGCGTTTTCCAGGGGTTCCATGAGTAAATTGAAAAGGATGGGTGAGAGTGCTGATCCCTGCTGAACCCCTATGGTGAACCTGGAGGGTTGAGAGAGTGAATGCTTCGTCTTGATTCTTTGTGTTCTGTTATTTAGGAAGGAGGTGAACCATTGTAGCACTTGGCCAGTTAGGCCCGTCCTTCGTTATAGTAAGGACAGTAGGTTGTCATGCAGGTATCTTGCAAACTCCCAATCCTTCTGTCAGTTCTCAAGATCTCTGCGATAGGATTGCTCAGTTCTTCCACTCCAAAATAGCTGATATTTATTCTGCTCTGGAATCGCAAAGGGCTTCTTTGCCCCCCCCTTCCACTCTTGTTACACCTGGCGCTGGAATTGAAAATCGGACCGTTAAGGCGAGTCTGTCTAGCTTTCCTCCGCTTGCCCTAGCCCAACTGGATATGTTGCTGAGTAAAACCAGGTCGGGCTCGCCTTTGGACCCATGCCCTCTCAAAGTCTTTAAGGATTGCAGGGAAGCCTTATTGCCCCCCTTTTGGACATTATGAATAGGGCAATATATGAGGGTGTGTATCCGGCCGTGTGGAAGAGGGCGGTGGTTAAGCCTCTCTTAAAAAAGCCTACCCTAGATCCTGAAATCCTAAAGAATTTCCGACCCATCTCATTGCTTCCGGCACCTGCCAAAATGCTTGAGACCCATCTAAATGAACATCTGATGGCTTTTCTGGATGCTTATGGGCTACTTGATCAGGCCCGGCATGGTTTTTGGAGGTCTCATAGTACGGAGTCTGCCCTTACAGTTGTGCTAAATAACATTCGCAAGGAGGTGGATCAGGGCCATACTACTCTTTTGGTCCTATTAGACTTGACAGCAGCTTTCGATACCCTATCCCCAGTGACTCTGACATCTCGTCTGAGGGAGATGGGGGTGGAAGGATCGGCCTTGAGTCTTCTGGCCTCTTTTCTGGATCAAAGAGAACAGAGGGTTAAACTAGGCGAATTCCTATCTCCGTCCCTGCCTGTCCAATGTGGGGTCCCACAGGGTTCGGCTCTTAGTCCGACCCTTGTTAATATCTATGTGGCCCCACTTGCCAATCTAATAAGATCTTATGGGATGGAGGTGGTCTCCTATGCGGACGATACCCAGATCATGGTGTCCCTCTCACACCCTGGCAACTCCTCTGCTTTCAGCTTCAAAAACTGCATGGAGGCAGTTTCTAAATGGATGATTCTCAATTCTTTGAAGCTGAATGGTGAAAAACGGAGGTTCTTGTCTTTGGTGGTAAGAGTGACTTATGGTCGGCTGAGTGGTGGCCCCCCTCCTTGGGATTGTGTCCGACACCCACCGACTCAGCTCGCAATTTGGGAGTCCTGATTGATCCCTCTCTTTCCATGAACCAACAGATAAATAGAACGGTGTCTACTTGTTGGGGCATTATCAAAATCTTAAGAAAAATAAAACACTATCTTGCTCCCCCTGCACGTAAACAAATTGTGGTTGCCCTTGTGATTTCACGACTTGACTATTGTAATGCCCTTTACTCTGGTTTAGACAAGGGTTTGGTGCAGCGACTACAAATTGTTCAGACCACGGCTGCCAAATTTGTGACGGACGCCCCGAGGCTTTCCTCGGCTACTGTTGTCAGGAAGAGCCTGCATTGTCTTCCTATCTCTGCCAGGATCCCTTTTAAGATACTCAGCCTTACGTATGGGGCGATATCAGGCCAGGGAGCCGGAGGGGTCAAGGATCTCTTAGTACCCTATGTCCCCTCTAGAAATCTCCGTTCCTTAGAAAAGAACTTGCTATCTGTGCCTCGTTTCAAGAGAGCTAGGTGGGGAGGAAGGTCCTTCTCTTATTTAGCTCCCAAGCTTTGGAATGCTCTCCCCATGGAAATTAGAGCTCAACCTTCGGTCCCCCTGTTCAGGAAAGCATTAAAGACTTGGTTCTTTGTTAAGGCATATCCGTGAGCTGGGTTCTGTGTTTTTGATCGTATTGTTGGGCGCCTTGATGCCTTTGGGCTTAGTTTGCGCGATATAAATCGTTTTTCATTCATTCATGCTTAACCGTATCGAAAGCGGAGGATAAGTCTAGAAGTATCAATAGGCATGATTCGTTGTGGTCGAGCATTTTTAAAATGTCGTCCATTATGTGGGTGAGTGCTGTGACCTTGCCTGAAGCGTTTTTGTCTGGGAGGTTGTAATTCTCGATGTGATTGCATAGTTGTATTTGGATACATTTTTCCAGCAATTTCGCCAAAGTGGGGATGTTGGATATAGGGCGGTAGTTGTTGAGATCAGTGGGGAGGGAGTCGGATTTCTTTAGTATAGGTGTGACCTATCCTATTTTAAGACAGTCCGGTATGGACCCTTGTCTCAGAGAGGCATTTACGATCTTCGCCCATAGGGGAAGAATAGATGTTTTAATCATTTTGAATACAGAAGGAGGTAAGGGGTCCGAAAAGTGATTTAAGGGGTTAATCGCTAGAAGAGTGTTATAGATTTCTTGTTCAGGGATGGGAGAGAAGGTGTGCCAAGAGGCATTGTTTTTGGGGATTTCCTTCCGAGTATTAAAATGGACCTTGATCTGAGAGTGAGATTTCGCATCATGGGCCATAGTTTGTGGGAGAGCCTTCTTAGATTGGATGTTGAGTTCAATGGATTTTGTTTTTTATAGGAAGAAGTTGGCCAGCTCATCACAGTTAGGTGTAGTAGAGTCGCTTGGTTCCAGGGAGTTTGGCTTGTTGCGTGCTTGTTGTTTGACAAAATCGAATAGTTTTTTGGGACGGTTGATTGCTTGGTTCAGCTGGGATTTGAAAAAGTCTGCTTTAGTCTTTATGCTCTTCATGTTGTGTGAATTCCTCGGCACTCTGAGCTGATATAGGTGCTCAGTGGAGGATGATGATTTCCATAGTCGCTCTGCTGCTCGTAGCTTGCGCCGATCCGAATTCAGGTTCTCATTGAACCATGGTTTGGAGAGTTTGGAGGAAATGTTTTTTTCTTGGAAGGCTGCTGCTGAGTCAAGAATTTCAAGCAACGTGGAACTGTAAAAGACTGTGAGATCATGGACGTCAGCCATGTCTGTCGAGGGGATCAGGGCGGAGTTGCATAGGTTTACCAGGTCGATGGGGTTGATATTTTGTAAATTCCTTTTCCACTGTTTTGTTTTTGTGGGTTGACCCCTTTTTGGAATTAACTCAATATTGATTAAAAAGAGAATGCTATAATGGTCTGTCCAGTCACATGGGGTGATGGATTCTAATGATACTCTGTTCATTTTAGCTATTATGAGGTCCAGTGTCTCTCCCTTGTTGTGGGTTGAACTGTCACAGAGTTGGGACAGATCCTGATTTGCCAGAAAAGATTTAAGACAGCTCACACCATGATCGCTTGAGTTATTCCAATGGAGATTGAAGTTGCCCAGGAAAATCTGTGGCACTTGTGAGTTGTCATTGGATGTAATGACTTCCATTAGCTCATCGATGAACGTCAAATTATCACCCGTGGGGGTGGTAAATTATGTGAAGTTTGCAGGCGGGGAGCTTGTCATCAGAGATGTTGATACAGAGATATTCGCAGGAGGATAAAGAGATGGAGTCTGCTTGATTGACTGCGATAGTGTTTCGATAAATGCAGGCTAGCCCACCACCTGGTTGCATGTTTCTGTCTAGGCGGATTAGGTCGTGACTAGGAGGTACCAGTAGGTCCAGGATGGGAGAGGAGGAACTATTTAGCCATGTTTCGGTAAGGAGGATAATGTCAAGATCATTTGTGAGGATGAGATCGTAAATGTCAGGGGCATGTTTGCTAGCAGATCTGCAATTGATGAGTGCACATTTCAGCTTGCTAGTCGCATGGGGAGAGTCTGCACTACGTTGATATTTGTGAGGTTTTCTCTTTTAATGGATCTGTAGTTGTGAGTGGGTTCTCTGAATGGGTTAGTTTGAATGGCTTGGATAGTGTCACCATGTGATTCACTGTTGCATGTCGGGCTGGCGTAAGAGATGCAGAGGTCATCTATGTCATTGTCAGACAGTACAGCAGTTGCCCTCCTAGGACGAGATGGGTCATTGGGGGAAGGAATCATATACTGTCTGGTGTCCTCGAGGTGTGAGTTCTTGGTGCTATATCTGCTTGTTTGGTGGCTGATTCGGTTCACGGTGGCACTAGTAGCTCTGTGTGAGTTTAGGAGTTCTTTGGTGATGGTTGATAGATTTTGTATTTCAGTCTTGAGATGGGATAGGCCGCTGGCTAGCTCATTGAATCGTGCACTCCAATCAGAATTAGGATAAATAGATTTGTGTGTAGGTGTGAGTTGTAATATAGCGGGAGGTCGGCAAATAAGGTTTGGTTGTATGGGTAACTCATTATCTGGTTGCCTGGGGATAACGTTATTAGGGATTGAGGGGGTTAGTTGATCAAGGGTGTTTGTTGTAAGGTCCGAATCAGTGTGTGGGAAGGCCTTTGGGTGTGACCGCATGATTGGGACTGGCACATGTGATCAGGGTATGGTCAATGAGTGGTGAGTTTGTTCGAGCGGAGTGAGCATCAGGGGTGATGGGAGCCGATCAGGTGACGGGGTAGGCGGTAGGTCATGGGGACCTATGGGGACATAGATCGTATTTCTACATCACAGGTGCGTGTTGCTATTCTCCCTGGAAAGATCTCTCTCCAAGTGTGTCTCACCTAAGCATGGATTCTATAATATCAAAGTCCGATTCTCCAGGAAACAGAGCTGTGTTAGTATGTTGTGTCTAAGTGCTGGGGCCTGATCAGAACTGAATAATAGGAGTCAGTGTTTATCGACCTTCAATACTATGTTCAGACTAAACTCCAGAAACAGGCAGAGAACGAGCACAGCAGAGAGTTCTCATGTGAAAGGCATAAACAATGTCGGGCAAAATAAAGACATGCAGTGTCGTGCGCAAAAGCAGCATCATGGCTACAGGGCTCATGCTAACTTAACAATGTCGATAATGTCTGTAGTAACCATGTGACAGAGTATGGGGGTGTCACCAGTATTGGTCCGCCAGCATAGGAAGGCTTTTGAGGGAAGACTTACAAGCAGAAAGTTTCCACCCCAGGTTGTCCAGCAAGGGTGCTCCTTTGGAGGAGTCCAAGGAGTTTGTTCTGGTTGGTTTGGGAATAGACAGGAGGCTCTGGATGCCCAGGAGCCGTGAGTGAGCTTGGGCAAGGGGGAGCGATAACAGCAACAGTCAGGAGCTGTGCCATGTGGTGCCTTGCAGACAGTAGTTAGGAGTTTGCATGGTTCTTATGACGGCCATCTTGGCGCCTCTAGGGAGAAGTAGTGGTGAGTCTAGGCACTTTAAAGACCATGGCCCTGAGTCACAAACTGTGCTTTCTAGTACTTTTTGTAGTACTAAAAAATGTAAACTGAAAATAAAATGTACTACAAGATGCAAGTTTCACCTATACTTATGCGCGTGGAGTGCTTCACCCCGTCTGCAGAGTCTCCGCACAGTACTAAATACAGGAGGGACTGAGGGGAGTGGGCGGGAACAGGGGCAGAGCTACTTGTAAAGGGGATAGAATTAGGGAGGAGTAAGGTGGTTAAGGAGCTTCAGTGGGGTTTTAGAGAGGGACGCCGAAGAGTAACCTATTGCTTTACTCTGGAGGTGGAGACATCTAACTTACACATTTGTAATAAGTTTACACTTGGAGTTTGCGTATACTGATAGAAGTAAACTTACTCCAATATGTTTAGGCTTTCCTGTTTTCAGTTTCTATTTTTGGTAAATTCTGGTGGGGTTTTTTCAGTGTTTTCAATACCTTAAAAAAACAGTGGTTATCAGTATTTACACATTTTCGCGCCATTAAAAACTACAGAAACAGTGTTTTTCCGGTGTTTATGGAACGTTTTGCTTTTATTATTGCTTGCTTTCTGCACAGATAGAGCAGCATATATAGACAGTGTAAGCATAGTGTATATGAGGTTCAAATAGATTTTTGCAAATTAAACTTATTGTAGTACACCATACAATATTTCTTCAGTGAGTCTTTGGTCATGTGTGCTTGTTCTTTCCTTCAGATGTAAACTTTTTTCCGTGAAAAGGCCCTCTCAACATTGGCACTTGAGATCGGCAACGCCAAAACAGCCAGTACACGATTTGTTAACTCTGGCCACTGACATAGCTTTCCATGCCAATACTGGTTCACTTGAAGATTGCGATTCTCAGGGCAGGTTCTGCAACATTTGCATTGATCAGGGCGCTTATGCCCTCAGAGTTATTGAAGCGGCTAAAAATGAAGCAGCACTTTTGAAACTATGGAGGAAATTCCCCTGTACGGAAGGGATCTAGAACAGAGTACCACAGTGAGGTTTCATTGACTCCAAATGCCATTGGTGGTGAAGGGACATTTCTATACATCATTGCAAGCTATTTCTCATACATTGTAAAATAAAAGTTACTGAATTGCTCTTAACCATTGCTTTGCTTACCAAGTGGCAAACACTCTAACATGTTGCAGTGCCAAAGTCACTAAAGGTGTCGCCCAGCCTACTCTCAAGGAGATGTTTCACATGTACACCAATTATGCTGAACACTTGGCAGACAAGGGAGTTTTCAGACTCTAGTTTTTTTTATTATGTCCTCTACAGCAGTTATGTTTTTCTGTAAAAATCTAAGAATAAAGTAGAGTGTACCTTTTTTCACATCCCTATCAATATGTGACCAAAGATCCTCACATTTCTTGCCTTTGGCATCATCACTCAGCAAACATTCTGTAAACGTTTGCCACCTGGATAATATAGCATTCATAGCCCCTTGAACGGAGAACCATCAGCTAAGGGACACAGGGCAGATTTACAAGCCCCTTGCTCTGCCAGTACGTCACTTTTTGTGACGCACTTGCAGCGCATATCGCTGCCCCATATTTACAAGACCAGGAAAAGCCACCCTGCATGACTTTTCCTATCCTTGTAAGTATGGCCCCTTTATACGCAGCACTTTGCATGAAAGGGGCGTTCCATGGGTGTTCCTATGGGTGTTTCCACGCAACACCCATGGAACCAGACACATTTCCAGATTTACGAAAAATCGTAAATCTGGAAATGTGTCAGTTTGCTACACCCTAGGGGTGGCGTAGCGAGTTGCAACGTGGAGAAATGTTGTCATTTCTCCTCGTTTTTTCCTCTTTCAATGCGTGCTGCATTCTACCGCACGCATTGAAAGAGGAAAATACCTGTAGTGATTGTTTTTGTGCAGGAAGTTGCCCCTTCCTGCACAAAAACAATCTCCCGAGGGCGCAGGCATCCTTGCACCATGGTGCAAGGGTGCCTGCGCATGACAGCTGTTTGTGCGCCAGCACACGGGAGAGCACAGGAATGCGACATATCATTGTAAAAATGTCACATTCCTGTGCTCTGAAAGTACCGCAGCGTGGTGCAGACTAAGGGCTTTGGTGCCGCGCTGTGGCACTTTCTTGTAGATCTGCCCCACAGTTGGGATGACTCTTTCTTTGATACCACACAAAGCACAAAATGATAAATATGTGCATTTTAGTTCATGTGCATATGACAACAGTGCACCAGAATGGACTAAAAAGTCAATAGCATTCCTCATTAAATCTGAAGATTGTAAAGATGCTTTCAGAATACCATCTAACAAGTGGCAAGGATCTCTTACAGGGAAGCACTTCAGTTCAGGTATCAATTTTGACTGGTCATCACACAACTTTTTCATAAACTTAACTTAATCACTGCAAATACAAACAATATCACTCCAATCTTTGTTGAACTTGGAATTAACCTTTTTTGCAGAGCATCCCAAGTGACACTGCGTTCCATGTTTTCCAAAAGTCTGGTGTCATGTTTTAACCACTATCCCAGATGCTTAGTGATAGCGCTCTTTTCACATATACTTGAGGTGTTGGTAGTTCGCCTACTATCAATACTGACTCACTAGAAACTGGGGCTGATGTATTAAGGGGATTTTACCCATTCTCTGTGGGTAAATGTGATGACACATGTTAGGAAAGATTATTATGAAACCAGCCATTTTACCTATCAGTGAAAGAATCAAACACAGCCAAAATATCAAATCTGATTCAGATATTTCCTGATTCTCTACAGTTTATAAAATAATTAAAAAAGACCTAAAACATGCTCCTAACCCTGCATCTTTAGACCAAAGACCACAAAACTGAAAAAAACAAAAGGAAGATGAAACGCTTATTTTAGTGGCATCCCTAAACAATAAAACTGGAGCTAATGCTAGCCCAGACTTTTTCCTGCTAGCTTGTATAACAAAGTTACATTGTACTGGCCCCTTCAGGAAGAACAAAAATGACTCTTTCACTCTCTTTTTCCTTTCTCCCAATGGCATTTAGTTTGTGGTTGTGCAGGTGTTTTTTCAGTGTTTATATGTTTTCACTGGTGAGGGCTATTTCTCTTTCAGTGGGGTTTTATCAGTTAATATAGGTTTAAACCTAAAACCGGACAGCCTAAATATGTTATATTGATTTAAAGTGTAAGTCACCTTTGTGATTCACGCCCAGTGTGTTTGGCAAAACGTATTATGTTGTAAGAGGGAGGAGAGTCACTTAGAGTTCAGACTAGAGGATGTGGCAGAAATCTTAAGTCCTCATGACCAGGTTGTTGATCAGTGATTTGGTGACTGTACGGGGAGATGAGGGCTTGTTCCTTGGTGTTCAGAAGCCTAAATCTGACCTCCGCCTCATTTACGCTTTAAGATGGTGAATCATTCTAGTCCAGGGTAGAATCGCACGCCTGGCTAGTGGGCTGGAAGTGATGGTGACAGTGACACCTCCTCATGACAGTGTTGGGGGAGCAACAGTGGTAGAGAGCAAGAGAATGAGGTGTTGAACTCGGGGGGGGGGGGCATTCACAGAATGATGACTGAAAGGCAGTCAGAGATTCTCACTCATTCTACTCGTACACAACGCGTTACGGATGGTTGCCGGATCTTAACGGCTAAGCCCGGGATTGACTCCAAACGTGGTGAAATAAGAACAAAAGAAACAAGTTTTGGAACGCAAGTGGGTGGCATCTCGCAACTGAGCCCCCACCAGCCCCACTGTGTGACACCTTACTAACGGAGGACAGCCATATGTGGTACACCACTGGATTTCCATTTTAGGGATTCGCTTCGCGCATTGCAGCGGGCAACCTACTAGGCCCAACCCTTCCAGGCTGTTCCCCAGTCCTGAGGAAGATCCGCAAGGCCAAGGTTCAAACCACCACTAGGCCACCAAGACGGATCGAAACGTCGACGCCCCATACATACATACCTGGGATACGCCTATCTGCCCACGTGCTCTATTAGAATTGGCTTCTAATGAATGTATAATCGTTTGATTTAATTATAAACCGATACACGTGACCAGGTTCTTGCACTTGGATGGTGAATGACAACCAGTCCATTGCTTAACTAATTTAAATTTTTCTTATGTCACAACCTCTGAAATAATTCCCTCTTTCCTTTTTCACTCTCTTTACTCAAGCACCCTTACTATTTGCACGTTCCCCTTGGAACAACCTTGACACAATTGTTAATGGAAATTTTATAAAATCTTTGATAAAAAAGAATAAAAAGCTTTACTTACTGTGGATATTGTTTTGTTGCATGGTTGACCTTATGAGCAATACTGTATTGGGTACTAAGAGCTACCAAAATAGATTATATGTAGCTCAGAATATGTGAATGATATCACTAAGTTAGGAACCACTATCTATTTTGATTTATGGTCCAGGACCATTGTTTTTCGTATCTCAGAGAGCAGAGGCTGAGCTCAAGCCTCTCAGAGAGTAGAGAGCAGAGGCTGAGCTCAAGGCTCTCAGAGATGACATAGAGCAGATTCTGAGCTCAAGCCTCTCAGAGAGCGGAGAGCAGGGGCTGAGTTCAAGCCTCTTAGAGATGACAGGGAGCAGAGGCTGAGCTCAAGCCTCTCAGAGAGCAGAGAGCAGGGGCTGAGCTCAAGGCTCTCAGAGATGACATAGAGCAGATTTTGAGCTCAAGCCTCTCAAAGAGCGGAGAGCATGGGCTGAGCTCAAGCCTCTCAGAGAGCGGAGAGCAGGGGCTGAGCTCCAGGCTCTCAGAGATGACAGAGCAGAGGCTGAGCTCATGCCTCTCAGAGAGTAGAGGCTGAGCTCAAGCCTCTCAGAGAGTAGAGAGCAGAGGCTGAGCTCAAGGCTCTCAGAGATGACATAGAGCAGATTCTGAGCTCAAGCCTCTCAGAGAGCGGAGAGCAGGGGCTGAGCTCAAGCCTCTTAGAGATGACAGGGAGCAGAGGCTGAGCTCAAGCCTCTCAGAGAGCAGAGAGCAGGGGCTGAGCTCAAGGCTCTCAGAGATGACATAGAGCAGATTTTGAGCTCAAGCCTCTCAAAGAGCGGAGAGCATGGGCTGAGCTCAAGCCTCTCAGAGAGCGGAGAGCAGGGGCTGAGCTCAAGGCTCTCAGAGATGACATGGAGCAGAGACTGAGCTCAAGCCTCTCAGAGATGACATAGAGCAGATTCTGAGCTCAAGCCTCTCAGAGAGCGGAGGGCAGGGGCTGAACTCAAGCCTCTCAGAGAGCGGAGAGCAGAGGCTGAGCTCAAGGCTCTCAGAGATGACAGAGAGCAGAGGCTGAGCTCGAGCCTCTCAGAGAGCGGAGAGCAGGGGCTGAGCTCAAGGCTCTCAGAGATGACAGAGCAGAGGCTGAGCTCAAGCCTCTCAGAGAGCGGAGAGCAGGGGCTGAGCTCAAGCCTCTCAGAGAGCGGAGAGCAGGGGCTGAGCTCAAGGCTCTCAGAGACGACAGAGTGCAGAGGCTGATCTCAAGACCCTAGGCTGTGGGAATTAAATTTGTTTACGTTATCTGTGCTTGTGCATTATTCTATGTAAGTTAGCATTCGCGGCACCATTTTATGTTTGGCCGCCATTTAAAACCATGTTCGAAACGAAGCCTGGGCCTGGGGAAGGCATAGCCAGACCCAATGGGGGCCCGGGCAGAACCCCTCCCAGAGGTGGGAAACCCTCCCCCCTCCATCGCAGAAGCCTGTGAAAAAGGGGTCACCAGGATTGCTCACCCCAGGATAGGCTACGGCGCCCCCATTCCGGGGGCGAGTCAACCAGATGGCACTGCCAACGGGTGAGGGCTCGGCTGGCTGGAGTGCCCGACGAGACTTGGTCCAGGTGTGGACCTGAAGTTCGCTTGAGGTTCTCGCCTGGGCTTGAGAGGCCTGCACTGCACCCTCACCCCCGAAGGCACAGCAGATACTGTAAAAACATGGTTGGTGGGGCCCTGACCTCTTGTGATTTAGGAGATACACTGCTAGAAATGTATTACACTGCAGTTAATATGGCACTTTAAAGTTTAGTGTATATACTGCATAAAATTGTATAACTACCTCCCTGCCTTATGCTTGATTCCGGACTGTGCCTCGGCATTTCTTCTTCGGCCTGAGTCCTGATTGTATCTCGAATTTCTACCGTTCAACCATGCGCCCACCTTACCCCACCCGGAACTCGAATCTTGTGCGCTAGGGACCAAACTCCTGGTCCATTAACTACCCAGACAAAATGACCAGTAATGCAAAAAAGAACTTCAAGCATAGTATTCTAAAACAACACCCGGAAATACTCATTGTAGATAACGACCACACAGCGACCAACAGCAACACGAAAACTAACTTCATTTTCTACACTTATCGCCCGGCTAAATGGAAAAACACCTTCTCTCTTCACCTTCAAGTCGCCAAGTCAGTAATCATTCCCTATGGTGAAAAAATCTCCACTTCCATCTCCCTGACCTTCAAAGGGGAACTCACCATCTCCATCTACAGAACAGGAACCATTCTCATACAGGCCACCGACCCGCACCTCACCACTTTTGACCGCCACTTCCCCACACTTCTTTCCTCGTTAACTCAACTGAGCCGTCAAACCATATCTCCCCAACCCACCATCACCCTTACTAATAACGTGGAACTGATCCCATCTCCCTGCCCTGAGGAACCTCTCTCCAACTCATGGACATCCACCATCACTCACTATAATCACACTACCCCTATCATTACTCTCGGACGCCAAGCACCCACATCTATTACATCTACTGAGCACACCGGAAACAACAAACTCACAATTAACAAACACCACAAGACCGATCTAGACTCTAACCTCTGCCCTCCCGTGACCGAAATCCCTACAGGCACTCTCTGCTCTCCACCGATTACCTCACTGACAACCCCGCGACATCCCCATGGCCAACGTCGTCACCAATCCTTTAAACTCGTTCCCCCTATTATCACTAAACACCACCCCTCCGCCGTCGCACACCCACATACACAACCTGCCTCCACCGCTAATCTCATTGACATTCCCCGGAAATCTGACTTCTTACCTAGAATTTCTCTCCCTCCTCACCTGGACAGTAGACCCTCTACTCCTCCTTTGAACCCCTTGAATGGGAGCATTACTAATCTGCCCCCCGCATCCAACCTCTCCCCTCTCCTAACCCCACTGACTCTGTCAAATCCCCGACCCCTGTTCACTCTCCCTCCAAAGACCCAAGTCATTCTCGGCCCCTGCCTAAAACCTTAAACTTTTTCAGCTCAATAGCACAGCAACTGAACAGAATGGAGCTGAAAATTAACTCCCTTGCTGCTGATTTCCTATACTTACAACAAGATCTTCTCAACAGGACCAAGCCGCCGCGCTCCCTCTCCCCGGGTAGATTTCCTCCCACCCCACTCAATACCGCTCCCTTGGCCCCTCAGTGCACCCCTCGTCCCTCCAGTCCGTCAGCGAGTCAGGCACTTTGACCCAACCGGGATCGCCAACACTTTTCGATACCGAAACCTGATGAGATCAACGACTCTTACCTCACTTTGAGCCAGAAGTCAGCCCCTTTCCCCATCCCTGTTATAATCGGCACTAACAGAAACGCTAAAAATGTCCACTCGCCTAGACCTCCTGCTCAATACTCTTCTATCCACCTTACTCCACCCATCATCGAGGCTCCCCGTCCTCTCTCTTGCATGCTCCTCAACTGCAGATCAGCAGTACAACACGCCACAGACATTGCTGAAGCTCTAATCACAGAAGAAATTGACATCGCTTTCCTCACTGAATCCTGGCTCAATGTCCAATCCACACCCATTCTTGACATTCTCACCCCTCCAGGGTACACCATCATCAGACAAGACAGACCGATCAAAACGGGGGGGGGTACTAGCCATCATCCACAAGGCAGGAATACAGATTACCAACCTTAAACCTGCAGAATACCTATCGTTTGAATACCTTGGTGTCGAACTCAGTGCCAAGGGCACCTCACCCATCAAATTCCACACCATCTACCATCCTCCTGGAGAGCGTACCCTTTTCCCCGGAGAACTAACAGACCTAATATCATGGTTCTCCATGACAGACACTAAAGACGTGTTCCTGGGTGACCTCAATATCCACTGGAACGACCCAGAAGACTCCACTGCCCAGAACCTATCCAACCTACTTGAAAATATATAACCTCGCCTTGCTTTTTGTTTTTCTTTATTTTTGTTGTTATTTATATTAAAAGTGTGTATCCTGACTTCCCTTATGTGCAGTCTGATCTACTGTGATATAGTGGAGCCCCTGTGGGCCTGTCATTGTTTTTTGATCTGCTTGACCACTTTAATTACTAGCGGCCGGCCCTGGCGGTTGTAGGCCCGTGCTTGTAACCTTTTCTCTGCACAATAAAACTTTTTTAATAAAAAAAAAAAAAAAAAAATATATAACCTCAAACAACTCTGCAATAAACCAACTCACATCAAAGGTGCAACACTGGATGCGATCATTACCAACAATGATCTGGTCTCTCTGACAGCGATTTCTCCGAATTGACTGGTCCGACCACCACCTCATTCTGTTCAAGATTGATGCACTTGTCTTCCACCAACCTATTCGTGATGACAAACCTAAACACTGGACCAGAAATATCAAAGAAATCCCTTTATCCGAACTCGAATCCAAGATTCATGCCCATCTTCAACTCCAACCCTCATCATCGACGGCCGATGACCTCACTACACACTTTTACTCAAAATGACAGAGGTTCTAGACCAAGTAGCTCCTCTCAAACTCAAACAATTGAGGCGAACCAAATCTAAACCCTGGTTTAACGTGGTTCTGAATGAGGAAAGGCGTCAACTCAGACAAACGGAAAGGTCTTGGAGACTAAACCCCTTGACCTTACACCTAGCGCAACTTAGATCTGCTCTGCAAGCATACAAAAAACACATTTTCAGTGAAAAGGCGTCGTTCTTCCGCAGCCAACTAGATCTGGCAAAAAACAGACCGAGAGAACTCTTCAACATTGTCAAAAGCCAAACTAACTACACTCCCTCTCAAGAAATCAAAGCCACCAATGAGCGTTGTGAAGAAATTGCTACCTTCTTCACTAATAAAGTCTCGAAAATTGATCAATCCTTCATCCAAACCTCAAACCCTCCTTCCCTCTTAACCTGCCCCACTCTAACCACCCCTGATCATTCAGAAAGAGTTTCCACGGACAATCAGGTCTGCCTCCAGCTAAAAACACAATGCGCATTGGTCCGACTTTGAGCTAATGTCGGATAATGAGGTTTTCAGTATAATTTCTAACCTTAAACCTTCCTCCCACACTATGGACCCCATCCCATCCACAATCATAAAAGAACTTAACCACACTATTTCCCTTTTCTGGACAAAAATCATCAACGCCTCTCTCACCTCAGGCTGTGTCCCAGACTCCCTTCAACTTGGACAAATCACACCCATTCTCAAAAAAACAGGGGCCGACCCTAATGATCTCAACAACCTCAGACCTATCTCCAACCTCCCATTCCTTGCAAAAACATTAGAGAAATGCGTTCTCCACCAACTCAACAAACACATTGATGAGTTCAACCTCCTCGACACCTTTCAACCAGGATTCAGGAAAGGCTGTAGCACGGAAACAGCTATGCTCAACGTCTCTGACGATATTCACAAGGCTTTAGATGAAGGTGATGCCTGCCTATTCATCCTTATTGACCTGTCTGTGGCATTTGACACAGTAAATCATCCAGCGCTTCTGGAGACCATGTCGAAGCGCTCCAGCATCAATCGCACAGTACTAAAATGGTTCACCTCCTTCCTTCAACACCGCTCGCAACAAATTAAAATCAACTCCTGTCTCTCGAAGCCAACAAAAGTCACACTTGGGGTCCCGCAAGGCTCGATCCTCTCCCCGGCCCTCTTCAATCTTTTCATCGAGCCCCTCACAATCATCTTGAAAAAAGCTGGAGTGAATTACCACCTTTACGCTGATGACACCTAAATCTATTTCAAAATCAAGTCTCCCAGCGACATCCAACACCTCAATGTCACTCTAACCGAGATCCAAACTTGGTTCAACGCTAACCACTTAAAACTCAATCCAGATAAAACAGAACTAATCCTATTCTCTCCAAAAAGCAACCATCGTCCAATCCAAGAGTGGCTCAAGAATCTGGTCGCCCTAAACTGCCCCATCGTCCTATCCGACTCAGTTAAGTCTCTAGGCATCACCCTTGACAAGAACTTATCTTTGAAGGCCCACATCAAAAACTCTGCAAAAAGTGCTCTTTTCTCTCTAAAACACCTCAGGAAATTGAAGCCTTTTCTTCCCCATGATGACCTCAAGACAGTAGTCCAATCCCTAGTTCTCTCTAAAATCGACTACGGGAACGCCATGCTAACAGGGACTCCAAAAGCTCACCTAGCCCCTCTAAGGGCAGTGTTGAACATGGCCGCTCGACTCGTAGCTGGAGTAAAAAGATTTGATCACATCACTCCAGCTCTCAACTCCCTCATCTGGCTTCCCATGGAAGGGAGGTGTATTTACAAACTGGCCTGCATCACACACAAAACCCTTCACTCTCCGGCCCCTAACTACCTGAACAACAAACTGGTAAGAGCAGGTCAATCCAGATCGCTGAGAAGCTCCAACTCACTCCTTCTTATTCCTCCGAAACTGAAAAAGAAAACCACACAATACTGATCGTTCTCTGGCAACGCTCCCAGGATGTGGAATGCTCTCCCTAGTGTCCTCAGATGCAACCCCTCCTTCTCCTGTTTCAAAAGGGACCTGAAAATCCATCTCCTTAACAAATACTTTGCTGACCAACGTCAACTAACCTAGACTTCAATATCTGAGTTTACACCTCTCTCTTGACATTCAAGGATAGTTGGTGACCGGACTGTGTTAACCACCTTATCTTCCATGCTGCATTTTTTTTTATCCCTGGTTTTGCTTCCTTACTGTCTGCCTACTATGTAATGCAATTTCCGTCTGTTTTTCTTTACAGTATGTATGTAAAGCGCTGTGATACCTACGGGTCAAGCTAGCGCTATATAAAACTTTTAAAATAAAAATAAATAAAATAAGGGCACAGGGCCCTGGACAAACACATCCCCCACCCCCCTGTTTTCCAGGACAAGAAGAATACAGCATCGAATTCGGCATCGAGTAGAACCAGTGGGGTTAAGCGATGACCGGTGTCCCAGCGGCATGTGAGGCGGGTTGGAGCAGAGCAGCCCAGCGGCAGCAATCTGAACCTGTAGAGGAGGGCGATCAGGAGCCTGGTTTCGAGCTTCACGACCGGTGAGGCGGCCAACTGATTTTGCCCGGGAGCTGGGCCAGCATCGTTCACCAAAGACGAGACCGAAGCGACACACCGACATGCTGTGCAGCGAGCTATGGTCACACTCCGCGGTCCACAAGAAGAAGCAAGGACAATGGCGGGGAAAAAAGACACAGATCCAGGAACACATGGGCACCTGGAGCCAATACGGTGGTGCGCCTAGGACTAGCAATGGCAACGAGGGGCAGGGCTTCCTGGTGCACTGGGGCAAACAGGCCCCAGTGCATATGGAGCGACACAGTCAGGGATCAACAAATCCGTAATCAGATGCGGAAGGCCCGGTCTTGCATTGCGATGACTGGCCAGGTCTCGCACCCCATAGTGGGTCGGAGCAGGCGGCGTTGCCCCCGAAGATGCGTTAATTTTCTAATGGCTGAGATAAGCACAGGTCAAAATGAATAAGGCTTACACTAGCAAAAGTGGCGGAGGGTAGTGGGGGCGCATTACAGCCTGCGTGTATTTCGTGCTATACGGTCGGACCGGCAGTAAGAGAGAGGGAAGAGAGATCCAGGTTTCAGAAGTATGAGGGAGAGAAAGGAGAACCTGGGAGGAGAAGGAGTGAGACATAGAGAGAACAAGGAGCGGGAAAAGGAGAGACAGGCATGTAAGTAAGATAAGATGGCATTAGTCAGGGACAGGAAAAGTGAAAGATAAGGGACCATCCAGAGGATACGTGCTCGGGGGAGAAAGGCGGAAAAGGAAAGAGACGCATGGTTACCAGAAAGCTGATGAGGGAAACAAGAAAGACTGTGGAAAAGAATCATGCAAGAGCACGAAGGGAGAGCGACAAAGGGGAGAATATCTGAAAGGATGTAGTCCACAGCAGGTGTGATTTGACAGGAGCTTTATTGCAGGAAGGTACACAGGTCTAACGGGCCCAGAGGATCAGCACCAACTGAGGAAGGTGTTCTAATCCACTGCTCCCCTACATTCTAATACAGCATTACACTAGATAGAGGCACAGAACAATCCCAGCATGCTATACCACAAAGGATACAATAGGAGAGAACATAGAAATGCAATAGGCAGAACACCACATATCTCCCCAATTTTCCTTAAAACAAAGAGAAAAATAAAAAAATTAATTAAATAAAACCTTTTGCCAAACTCTTGCTGAACACGGGACTGGTTTGGGAACGGGAGTACTAGTGGTTAGATGCTTGTCGCTATAGAAACACTGGACACAGTTCCTGACAATATTATCAATGTCACGGTCCATGCTGGGCCACCAAAAATCATTTCTGATCCAGCGCTTGGTGGAGTGAGAAGTTGGCCTGGTATATGCTGACCACTAATTATAGTGGGCACCTTGTACCAGTCCAAACAACCCTTATTGATGATTAAGTTAAAGACAACCTTTATTGAAAGCTATCCTAGTGGTAGCTACGGAGAGCAGCCTTCAGGCTAAGTCTTGAAGGAGTGTAAAGCAGCTTGGTTTACCAGATCATAACCTCCTGAAAGACCAAATGAAAAGTGAACCACACAAGTGGTATTATAAAAATATGTATTTATTACTAAACACTCTCTACCAACCTCTTTATGAGATTAGAGAACAAAGCACAAAATATTAAATCACTAGAACGACAGTAAATAGCACAATACACAGTGGACTCGAGGGGGAGACCAAACCATATACTAAGAAAGTGGTATAACAACCACGACTTGACTAGACACAGTGCCTAGAGCACGTAGAATCGCTGGGACCTCAAGGAACCAGCCAAGGTAGTGACACAGGGGACCCACGGAGGACGGGTGCAGTGTGTGAACACAGGCGTGAGCTCCGTACAACTCTATGGGAAAGTCACGGTTGGAATTTTAAAGATTAAGGACACTTCAGAGAGGACTTTAAGCAAACCCAGTTAAACATAGAAGTTTCTAAGGCCTGCACCCTTGAGAGTACCAAGATACCCGTGTTACCTATCCCAGAGGAGCCAGGTGCATAGGGGTCAAGTGATGTCGGAAACCTTCGTTGTTTTCAATGGCGTGATGCGAAAAAGTGCTGCTGTTGGGCAGATGAATAGTGTCTAGTGTGATCCAAGCCTGGATCAGAGATGAGAAGAACCTGAAAGCAGAGGGACAGAGTCTGGGTCACTTCATAGTGACCAGAGGCACGATAGACGAATGCCCACCGATGTCGGGTGTTTAAGGTGAGAAGAGGTGAAGTTGGACTCTGCAGCCACGGGGACCAGGAGGTGTCGACGATGACCAAAGCCCGGAGGTGAGCTGTCCCACGAAGGATGTCGAGTGCTGGGAAGTCAGAGTCTGGATTGAACACCAACAAACCTTGACAACTGCAACCCACGCGGTCAGAGGAAAGATGCTTTGGTGAGGACCAGCAAGGTCCTGGGGACTCTCCAAGCTATGGAGAGTCAGGGCACATCTGAAGCAACCAGGAAAGCCCATGGAAAGTCAAAGTTATCTTCACAGGGACCCACAGGACAACTGACCAGGGATCGCGAAGGGACCTCAAACTGAATCACAAAATACCGGCCCAAGGAACACTAGTGGAGTGTAGGCCAGAAATCTTCAGTGGAATTACTGCTCAGGGTCAGGACTACGAGTAGCTCAAAGCACAGCCTCAGGGATCGCCAAAAGGCATATGCTGCTGCAAATGTACACGGTGCACGGGGGTTCGGGTTGCACGGTCCCCTCGACGGATACGGGCCTCAAAATTGCTGAGAGCACAGATCAACCTCAGAGACCTCAGGAACCCACCTCCCGTGTTGCAGAAATCTTCGGAGTCCTCAGGAGCTCGGGAGATGCAAACCGGTAAGATGCGTTTAGGTGCCTGCCTTGCAGAGGAGTAACTCCTTTACTCCAAGGGAGATTCTTCAGTCATCCAGCGTCTTGGAGATCGTCGAGGTACTTGGTAACTGTAGCAGAGTTTAGTCCAGGTAAAATCTAAAGTCCTGTAGTCAGGGGTTCCTACTTTATACCCAAGGAAGGGGTGGGACAAACTCTAGGGACCCACCTATGGGAGGGTCAGGACAGAGGGGTGGCTACACCCATGTCCTTTGTCCAGTTTCGTGCCAGAGCAGGAGCAAATGGCTCCTGCAACCGGTTTGAGCTGGACATTGCACAGGGACACCAAATGTGCCCCCAGTGCAGACATCAAAGCACTCTCAGAGTGCACCCACCCAGCCCCAATACACTAAAGCCTGTCTGGGAGATGCTCAAACATCCCTGTGACAGAAAACATATTGTCAAGCCTTCCCCTGCTCGAGCTTGGCTCAGCAGCAGGAGGGCAGACTTGTGTCTGTGGCTGGTAGCATCCATTTTGTGATGCCCAGTTCGAGAAAGCTGGTACCGGGTAGCCCGGTATGTCACATTTGTCCCTCTAGGAGGGTGGAATCATACCTCCCCGCCAGCTACTGGTGGGGAGGTATGATTTAAAGGTGTTTGACACCAAACACAACATGTTTCTATGCAGCTGTTTTAAAGTTAGCATTTACTGCGAGGTTATAATGCACTTAAGTATATATGGTTGGCTGCAACACAAACAACCCCGGAAAATAGGTTCCGAAGGTTGCAAATGGGCTCTGCTCATGCAGGTGCACCCTCTCACATAAAACCCAGCACCCTGCCTTCAGGATTGATAAGGCCTGCCATAGGGGTGACTGATAGGTTTACATGTGTAGTGATATAGAATAGATATAGTGAACCTATATCTAATTAAGGGGTGCATGCACCACCTTACACAGGCTGTAGCAGACCTGTGGTGTCATTTTGAATGGTCTCTCAGGGGTGGCACAATACATGCTGCAGCCCCTAGGAGGCTTCTGGGGTACCTATGCCCTGGGTACATAGTATGAATTAAACTGTTGAAGGTGCACACCTGTTTTCTGAAGATTATTTGTTATCCTATAACTGTAAATTAAATGGTGCTACGGCGCTGCACTTGCTGTCTAACCAAGTGCCTGTAGTTAAACTATGAATAACTAGCAAGAAAACTTGCTTGCCCCGTGCACTGTTCACTGGGTTTACAACCAAACCCTACTTTTTATTTCAATGTTAACAACTTAAATCTGCTCTAGTGTGAATAAAATACGTACATACAGTGTTTATTATCTGTACATTGTATTCATCTGTTTAACAATCACATCATGACCAATGCAATTGATTAATTCAATAATATTTGCACAGGTCTTTACATATTTATACATGATGCAAATCAGAAAAAATTATACAACAAAACAAGAATAATTCATGTGCTTGTTGAGAAGGCCCAATGCATTTCGGGACTGAATTGTCCCTTCCTCAGGGGCAAACCTATGAAGAAAGCATCTTTAAATTACACAATATGGTATTTGCAATAAGTATCCACAAAACACATGAAATAGATTACATTATCCAGTATGATTAGGATAAGAGAACATACAAGTAAAATTAGAACTTGCATTACAACATCTTCCCTGGCAACACATTGGGAAGAGGCAAGACACACCATTTCACAACTGAGGTTTCAAATCATTGAGACAATGACTGAACGTCCCGGTGTAGATATCACTAGGAAACTTCTTCAAAGAGAAATACACTGGATCAAATGTCTAGATACCATAATTCCACTTGGCTTAAACGACCGTCTAGATATGAGTTGTTTTTTATAAATCAAATCATGTTTTGCAATTATCTCTACATACGTATCATTGTGGTTAGATGGTCATCTATACCATATACATTTTGTTCATATGACACTTCATCACGACTTCTGGTTTATTCACTGACTCGGTGGTGGGGCACTTTGGAAAAGATTGGTTTTGTAATGTCAAGTTAGAGATTCAATTAGTTTTTAGTTTGTTTGTAGGTCGTTTTTAGGTCGTTTTCAGGTCCTTTTTATAATTGTGTCTCTACACTATGTTTTTCTTACAAGTATTCCTTTGGTTCATCATCTCATCTTTCTTATCCTCTTAGCGAAACGGAGATTTCTGATTTATTATGGAGCAGGACATTCTGACATATATGAATAGTAGGATTCGGCATAAGACATTAATTACATGTCTTACATTCCATTTTTTAGAATTATATGGGTAGTTTATATTTTATATCCTTTATTTGTATTCATCGCCTCTGGAATTGACGTGTTGTCTTTTTGTAACACACTTAGCCTGGTATCAGTTATATATATATATTTTGAGACCTGAGAGAATGTCCACTAAAGGTTTGTGGTCTGTTCTTAATTAAAACTTCCATCCCCAGACATAGGACTTGAACTTTTCTACGCCCCACATACAAGCCAGCATTTCTTTTTCTATTACAGAGTATCTCAACTCAACGTCTTTCATTCTCGTTTGACGCAAATCCCATAGTAATTTCCTTTCCACCATCCATTTGGAATAACACAGCACCCATACCATAGGCACTTGAATCTACAGTAATAAAGGTATCACAACCCTCAACATAGGCTTGGAGAGCTGGAGCGGACAAAATGCATTCTTTGATTTGGACAAAATGCTTCTGACAAGTGGCTGTCCAAATGAACTCCGAGCCTTTTTTTTAAGGGATTCCTAAAACATTCAGTGATACTGGAGAAATTCTTAATGAATTTGAAATAAAATTCACATAAACCAAGGAAAGAGCGTAGTTGGTCTTTGTCCACAGGATGTGGTGCATTGACAATACCCTCAACAATACCAGGTTTGGGTTTGACTCCATCCTTGGTAAGGAAATGACAAGGTATTCATTTTCGTTTACAGAAAAGATACATTTATCTTTCTCTTAAAATCACACAATTACCTTGGAGAGTCTGAAAAACTAGATCTAACACTTGATTGTGTTCAAGCTCTGTATCAGTATGCACTAGGATATCATCCTGGAAGATTACAACATTGGGAACATTCTGAAATATTTTGGTCATTAGTTTCGGAAAAACAGAAGCTGCCGAGGCTAGTCCAAATGGCATGCGGTTAAATTGAAATATACCATCAGGTGTTACAAAGTCTGTTAAGTGACGATATTGTTCATCTAAAACTACCTGATGGTACGCTAAACTCAAATCCAGTTTGGAAAACTATTTGGACCGACCTACGACAGTGATAAGATCATCAAAGCGAGGTAAAGGAAACTTCTCCACCCTGATGGCCTTATTAAGGGATCTTAGGTCAACACATAAGCGAAGTTCCCCAGACCTCTTTTTGGCCAAAACAATGGGGACAACCAGTGGGTGGCATCAACACGTTCAATAACACCATCATTGAGAATTTTGTTTAACATAATGGTGAGATTGTTCCTTACACTGTTTGGAACATTCCTAAGTTTGTATGCTTTCTTTGACCTTGATGGAATGGGTAAAATCTTTGATTTTGCCAATTCTGTTTTAAAAAATCGGTTCAATTTTTTTTTTCCATTGGGTAGAATCGGAAACTGAGTTTACCAAAGAAACAGGATTCTTCTGACCTGGTCTAATGATCATACCGGATTCTGCTTGATGCCACCACCCTAAGACGTTGATACCTTTTAGAGCAACATAGACTTTACCATGGATAGTTTTTTTTTGGAAGGAAATGTCAGCCCAAAAGTAACCAGCAAGGTCAATCCTGCTACCCTCAAATGCCGTAGTAATTACATAAGGGGGTAACTAGGTAATGTGCAGCCAAGTTTGTTTGTATTCATCAATAGAAATGATGGTGATTTTAGCTCCCGAGTCAATGAGTAAAGAAATGTCATGACTCTGGATGGACACTTGAACACATATCTCTTTTCTGTATGTACATTATTAATTTCCAAGAATTCAACCGAAACCACAGATAAGGATAACTCCTCAACAATTTTTTCCAAATCTTCTGAACCCTCGATGACAGCAGCCTCTTGAACACTTCTAATAGGAAAGTGTTTGCCAACCCTACAGACTTTTCCAAAATGACCAGTTTTCTTACAACTACAACACTCTTGGGCAATGGCAGGGCAATTTCTGTAATTTGACAGATGGGAGGGTGAACCACATCTGAAGCACTGGAAACCAGAGTTGTTCCATGCAGGGGTCATACTTTTATTATTCGTATCCAAAAGATCTTTACTCTTTGTAGATTTGGCATCCATGGGAGATTGTCGAAAGCTACTAAAAACATTAGTGGTAGCGACAGTAGAATAAGTGTTGGACCCTAACTGTTTTGAATACAATTCTGAGCGTTTGATGCTCTTAGCAATGTCAATCGTTTCATCTAGGGAAAGATTCTTGCAAGACAGATGTTTCTGTTGAATTTTCTTAGAGTAGCATCTGCAAACAATTTGATCTCTTATTAGCTGAGCAGTGAAATCATCAAAATCACAGTAGCTGGCCAAAACCTTCAAAGCAGTGACATAAGTGTCAATGGATTCATTTGGATTTTGAACACAGGTAAAAAATTTGTGTCTATGCACAACCAAATTGACGTTGCCTTCAAAATAAGTACTAAGGGCCATATGTATCAAAATCCTCATTAGCGATTCTCAAATAGCGATTTTTTGCGAATCGCTATTTGAGAATCGCAAAATGCTATGTATGTAGGATTTGCAATACATTTTGCGAATCCTACATATTCCTTAATTGCAAATCTCAAATTGCGATTCGCAATTAAGGAATACCTACCCATTCAGTCCTATGGGCCTAGAGGCCCATAGGAATGAATGGGAAGACATTCTCAATTTGCGATTAGCAATTAGAGAATCACAAATTGAGAATGCAATTTCAAGGGTGCAAGGGTGTCAAAAGGACACCCTGTTGCACCCCTGAAATAAGTATGGGTGCACAAGTGGCGCACATACATGCCCTAAGGGCATGTATGTGCTTCACATTGCACTTTAAAAAATACAAAAAAGTGAATTTTTCAAAGAAATCGCAAATTACCACCAACTTGAAGTTGGTGGTAATTTGCGATTCCTTATGGCCGAATTGCACTTTTTTGGTGCTTCTTACATTGCATTTAAGGAATCACAAAATTAGCGATTCCTTAAATGCTATCGAAAAATAAGGAATCACATATTTGGCGATTCCTTATTTTGCACGCAGATTTGCCTCATACATACCACTAAGCTAAACTGCGATCGCAAATGCCGAAAGTCTGCGAATTTCAGCATTTGCGATCGCAATTTTGCTTGATACATATGGCCCTAAGTTGTTTGAGAGGTAGTTGGTATTCATCCATGTCACCACTGTCGTGACCAGTGTATGTTGGTAAATGATCAAAAACATTCTGGCCTTCTACGCCTAAATAATAGTAGAGAAGACTACGTTTCCTATCAGGCTTAAATTTCATGCCATCAATAGCTCCCAAATATACATTAAAGGATCTGAACCATAGTCGCCAGTTTATTTCACCAGGAGACGGCAAAAAATAACTGGGAGGTGTAACGGATTGCATGGTGCAGCAAAGATTAGTACATAAGTCAGAGAGAAAAAGTGGAAGGGTGAAAAGGAAACAGCAAGAGCAAGACAAAAGCAAAGAATGAAGAAGTGAGTAGGAGTTGATAAAAAAATAAAAAATGAATAAAGACAGCAATGGAGTATTGAATCCCACAATAATGTGCACAGAAGTAAATGTGTGTATAATAGGGTCCACAATTGCTGGAAAGTAGAGTGTTCCCTTTTGCACAGAAGTAAGTGTGTGGATCACTGAATCCACAAACGTTGGAGATGCAGGAGTGTGACGTACTGTTATTGTAGATGCTGCATCAAGGTAGAAACAAAGACAAACAAAAAAAAAATTGCCAGCTGTACATTGCTAAAGAAACATGGGCGCGCACATGAACAAGTGTGTGGATCACTGAATCCACAAGTTCTTGACAGAGGTAGGCGTGCTAGAGTTTGAGAATAGACATGCAGAAAGTGATGTAAGAAGGTGTCAGGAAGAAGACCGGAGCGGTGTCCCACAGTCTGAGGAGTCCAGGCGTCGTGATGGAGATGTCCAGAGTCAGGAATGGCCATACGGCAGATTGAGGAGGCAGCACCGAAAGGAGAAAAGCCGGAGCGATATCCCTCAGCTGGGTGCACGACGAGAAAGGAGAAGGCCAACGTCAGCGCAGGAAGAAAAGCAGTGGCTATCCAAGGAACAAAGGTTTGTGACGTCCCTTAATAGATCAGCAGGGACAGCCTTGATGAAAACGTAGGTGCGTGTGAAAGTGCTCGTGAGGCTGCTTGCGGTGAGGCGCGTGTGGGAGCGCTCGAGGACTGCACGCTGGTGGTTTGAAAACAAGCAGTGGCATGAGCAGTCAACGAAGCCAGTCCGTAAGGACAGTAAAGAGCCGAAAACAGGTAGCACAAAGTCCTTGTAGAGAGGAAAGGATGTAGAGGTATCAATTTGCGTAGTTGCATTATGCAAAGCTCCGCAAAACGGTAAACAATCTCTGCGAGCACGCATAGTTCCGCGAACACGCGGAATTGCTTGTTCCGCCCGTTCGCGATGCTTTTTTCCTGTTCGCAAGCGCTGTATGCGTGCTCGGGTGGAAATATCTCACGAACACGCATTTTGAAAGCACGATCAAGCAAAAAATTCCGCGAAGCGTGGAATTTTTGGCAATTCCACGTGCTCCGCGGAACATGAAATTACCCAATTTCCGCGAGCGGAACGGAATTTGCTGACCAGGCCTAGCGTGAATATCACTCCGTCGCCTATGGAGGGCTTGCACTGCAAGAGGGTCTTCATCATCTCAAAAGTGCACTTTATCAAGGTACATCAATTCTTTATAACACAGACGCATTGTATAAAGAAAGCAATAGTTTTTCCTTTGTGTTTTTTTCATGGCAGCTGGGTGTTTTTGAAAGGATTGATTTAAGTAACATGCAAGCCGTAAACCCGGATTGCAGACAATATTAACTCAATGACGCCACTAGATGTCAGCAAAAGCACAAAATCTGAGTGCTTGGAACACCTGCTGACTGTGGGCTTCAATTGTCAGGGCATAGCGACCTGTCAGATGAGAAGCTTGCCGTTCGTGCTTCCTTCGGACAACAGAGAGGGGTTTCAATAAAAAATCCCAGAGGTAGGGCTAATAGCACTATAAAGAGGAGAGAAAGGTTTCATATATACATTACCCCCGTCAGATTATTGAGAAAAGAATGCACATGTTGACTTCTTAGAAAAGAAAAGAAAAGCAATATATGTCCATGACGCTTGTTAAAAGCTATTGATAGAGCACTTTCAGCACTCTATTTTGTATGGGTGCATTATAGTCATAGATGTCATGCACCTAAGTACAAGTATATAGTGTGCAGTGTTTTATAATCATCGAAAATGTACTCAGTAGATTTATGCATATATTCATTGTAGTGCAATGTTATAATATGATCATGTATGTATCGTCATGCCTGCATATACAGAAGCAGGACAGTTTATAGTCATATAATGTACAGCACGTTGTTAAATTGCCCGACTTCCTAGGCCCAAGACTGTATTTGTTTTTGCCCCTCCTTGGCTTCTCGAGAAATAAATAATGAATGCATGTTGTTTTCAAGAAATAGCAGTGTTCTCATCCCACTGCAGGTATCGGAATGCCAACTCGTTATTTTCAGATTGGAGAAGATACAAGGAATGCTTTGAAGACAGTTGGAAGTGAGAAGGGAGGGTATCTTTCGTGTCTCGCTGCTCTGGGAATCAAGGTCACCACGCCGAAGAAAGAAACTTAATTGAAGAGTGTGAACCTCTCCATTTAAAAAAAGTTGCAATGGAAAATTTTAACAGGATGAAACTAAGAATCACATTCTATATTATATGATGTGCAGGTACAGAGACCCCAGACTTCTGCTAGCTTTCGGAGAGAAAGGAGCATCTTAGAACTCGCTCCTAGCCTTAAGCATCCTAACCCATTTGACATGAGTACTTCTTAGGAAGTCAACACGTGCTGGCACCTTTGGGATCTGATAGAAGGGCATTAGATGGGAATCCTTTTAGCATAGTGTAGGGACAGATTTGATTTATTGTCTCATGAAGAGAGAGTTGGACTCCGTTTCTATTTTAAGTTGTATTCTTCTCTTGGAGTTCACCATTTTATTTATTTTGTGCCGAAACACAAATATTCGTAGAATCGGCTCTGTACTGAATTTTCTGTATCTATATATGATGGTCTTACGATGTGTGTACATCTTATTAATCTTGGCCTTATAATAAATTGACAAACCTAAAGTCGAAGTCTGTGGTACTTTCAGGTATGATATCATCGTGTTATGAAATGTTTTTTTTCCCCTCCACCACTGTTTTGTAGGTAAATAAAAGATTCTGGGCGCTAATTGCGAGCAGGAAGATAGTGGTGAAATTTAGCGTAATCACTATCAAAGGTTATTATGCAGAATGGAGAAAGGGTTGTATTTCTAAGCAACTATGACACATAACCGAGCTGTGGAACAACAGGTTCAGGTGCATGTTTTGTTTAAAATATAAAAACTTGATACAGGTGTCAAGTGTGCCACTGCAGAGTGGAAGGGAGACATCTATTTACAAACATGTCTCCCACGTTGGTTCAGCATTTGGGGCCTATTAAAAAATAAATAAATAAATAAACAGCATGACAAATGCCACCATTTTGTGAGAATAACTAAGCTCCTGGGAATGAAAATTGTCTTTTGCAAATAGTTGGCAAACAATGAACTTGAATTCAGCTTTATTTAGTGGTGATACTTGCTGTTGGCAGCTAGTAGAGCAGGAGCCAGATGAAAATGGGCCTTGCATGGGCATTCGGAGCAAACCAACAGGGGCCTATGGAATATGACCAAAGCTGCGGCCCAATGCTGTGGTCGGCAGAAGATAAAGAGAGGTTAGAAGAGGAGGTGCGGGAATCCGAAAGGGATCCAGTCCCCACCTCAAAAAGGTTGCATACCCTGGGTCTTCCTTCCCAGAGTCCCATTATAACGGTTGAGGAAGGTAGAATTAACATGATAGGTATACGTGGGCCGACTCTGAACGTCGCTACCGATTGGCACACAGAACCCTAATGTGTTGAAATTCGAGTTCATAAGTACATTTGGGTTTGCAGCCCACAGTGGAATGTGGGGTACAGATGGCTAGTTCAAAATTTGGGTGTCACCTCTTTTGTGGGGTGCGTAACCAGCCGGAAGGCGGTTGAGTCACTGTGGCCTAGTGGGTAAGGGCTCTGACTATCACTCCAAAGGTTATGCGTTCAAATCCTGGTGTTGCAATGAGTGAGGTGGGAAACCCTCCCCCCATCGCAGAAGCACGCGAAAAAGGGACGACCAGGATTGGTCGCCCCAGGATAGGCTACGGCTCCTCCATTCCGGCGGCGAGTGAACAAGCAGCTGGGAGGGTTAAATAAAGGCACAGGGCCCTGGAAAAACACATAAACCCATATTTGCCAGGACTAGAAGAATACCCACCCACCCTCACCAGAGGAACGCGGGCATCACAGCCGCAAGGTAGAGGTGAGGTGGAAGAAACCCAGGAAAGATATACAAAAGTGAGAAAATTACAAAATTACTAGAGGTAGATGGAAGGCTCACACAGTGTCCTTGGGATGCCTCACGGCAGGGGCACTGAGGGAGCTAATGACGGCACACAGCCACAGGCAGAGTAGATGTGATGCTCCCACATGGCCCTTGGGATGCCTCACGGCAGGGGTACTGAGGGAGCAAAAGGTCAGACACAGCCGCAGGCAGAATAGATTAAATGCTCACCCAGGGTCCTTGAGATGCCACACGACAGGGGCCCTGAGGAGCAGGCGGCGAGGGACTAACAAAGGGTCCAGGGCAAGCGGAACGGCACTTCATTTAATCTTCTCCAGAAATTCCTACTCAGGCTGAGGAGGGAGTAGGTGGATGTGTTCATATTGATCCAGCCTGGCCTCGCTCTGCCTGGTTCTCTCTTGAACCAATTCTGAAAGAGGATGAGGAAAAGCCTCTTCCCCTGGCCCCTTCAACTCTGTCCTACCCTCATCTTCATGTCAGCAGTCTGAGAAGGCTCATGTTGACCCCCTGGAGATGGCGAGGTCTGCATTGGTGGATAAAGGATTATCTCACAGAATAGTCCACTCTGTCTAAGCCTCGAGGAAAACATCCACTCTCTCCTCATATAATGGTAATTGGGAAACCTTTTCTAGGTGGTGCACATTTAAACATCTATGTCCACAAACAGCAACTTTAGGTCAGGTTCTGGAGTATCTCCAGGTCGGCTTAAACTCGGACCCTGACATTGCACTGGGCCGCCAGCAAAGCCTATCGATTTCTAGAATGAAATTTGGAAGAGAACCGTACTTTATTTTCTAGACTGGTTGAAGCTTTAATAAGATTGACCTTCTTCCCGACCCTCAAGTCCAGCTTTGCATTTGTTCTGGTCCTACACGTGTTACAGATCCACCATTTGAAACCCTTCAGTCCATTGATTTGAGGAGTTTGACATTCAAAACATTCTTTCTCGCTGTCATTACTTCAGCAAGGTGATTGGGGGAATTAGGTTCTCTGTTCTTTCGATACCCATTTTTGAAACTTTTGTCATGATTGGGGTTGTCCTGCGCTTGGGCCTTTCCTTCATTCCTAAGATTTATTCTTGTTGCTAAGATGGCTCTCATGATTTGCTTGGAAAGAGTTACTCTGATTAGATTTAACGGGTTAAATGATCTTTTTGTTGATTTTGGCTCTGCCAAACAAGTTTTAAAACCATCAACACAATCACACAGCAGATAGAGTCAAATCCACCATTACGCTGGCATGCGAGGAGGAGGGAAGACCTCTTCCCCCTAACATACAAAGCTGATCAACAAGAGGTCTGTTGACCTCAGTAGCAGAGTCATAAGGTGCCTCTCTGAGAGAAGTATGCAGAACTGCCACATGGGCGGTACTGTCCACATTTCTGAAACATTACATAGTGTTCCAGGAGACAGAGACCCAAGATGTTTTTGGTTAGAAAGATTTATCCGCTGTGATGTAATAGAGATAGCTGGCCGATGGATTAAACATTTTTTGCGAATGGATTCTGCATCTCCATTATCCATGTATCTTCTATTGCTTGCTATATCGCAATTGGTAATTTGTTTGTGGCAAAGGAGTAAAAAGAGGTAATACCTCAATTACTTACCGGTATTTACATTACTCTGAGCCCTTCCTTTGCCAAGATAAGTACAATGTTTGCTACCCAGCCCAACTTCGATCAGTAGCAAAAAGATGATATACCGACGATTGTTTTTCTCATAGGAGGTGTGCCTCACAATGTGTCAACGCTTGGCTGGCTTCTACGCCCTTGCCTGACGTGATTTACTCTGCACCTTACAGAAGGATAGATTGGGGTAAATCACCCCATTTCCTAATAGGCTTGCCTGCCTCTGTGGACCTTGGCAGATTTCTCTCTTGGTGCAATAAACTTATTTAGGAGAGGACCCATCATACTGGAGACCACCTTGAAGTAAACAAAAAACACAGACTTACCCATTGGTGGATGAGGAGCTGATCAAGCCTCTCTCGCAGGTCCTCCACCCCATCACAGGCCATGTCAATGAGCCCGGCTTCCTTGCTGTTCTTCCCGTAGAGATCTGTGAGGAAACAGAGGAAACAGAGGAGTTAGAAGGGTGGAATGGGAGTGACTTGCACCAAGGGTGAGAATTATCAGACATTTGTAAGGCTGGGGAAAGGAAGGATTTACAACCAGTCTTTGCTCATTCAGCCTCCTATAAGCATGGCATTGCCAATTGGGTGCCCTTCCCTGTTGGTGTCTTTCAAATCCTCGTGCTAAAGCCTTTGTTGAACCCAGATGTACTGACAGCTGTGTTGCTTCCTGAGGCAGTGACATTTCTGTTCAACTGTGCATCTGTGAACCATTCATCTCCCTTTAAATGATGTCTACTTCACCTCACTCCGTACTTACATCTACAAATGAAAGGATTCCGTAAGCCCCACCGTTGTCATACGGCTTACACTGTCTCAGCAAAACCTATGCATTTGTTGGACAGCTCGTTGTTATACAGCTTATACTTTTTCAGTAAAAACTGTGCATTTGTTCAACAGCATAAACATCAGGATTGTGTAAGATTCATTTAACGCACACCATCAGGATATATTGGCCTTAGTCCTGCTAGCTCACAGTGCACCATCTGTACCCCAAACCTGACCAGGTAACAAATGGAATGTGCAACCTCAGACCATCACAACCCAGACTCCCCAAGGAGAACGTGGTAACAGATCTAGAGCCTTTTCATTTGGTTACTCATGCATACCCAAAGAGATACACAAGAAATACACAGTCTGCAGTCTTAATATCTATTGAAGCTTTGCGATTGTTGAGTAAAATGTCTGCAATAATCAATAGAAGGAAACAGAATAACGTGATCAGCATTACGAGAACGGTGAAGAAGATAAACCATTCAACCATTGTGCTGAAACAAGGAATATATGCGTGCATATACGTACTGTGTTATATTGTACTCCTACCTAGCTCTCTATCCTAGTGGACCTAGGGTGGGTAAATCTGCCAGAATCCCTACAGAGTGATCTAACTCCCCTGTTACCTGTGGGTGAGTGCCATCAGGGAGCGTGTCTTGGTGGAGAGCAGGGCACCCTCCCTCGCAGGAGGTAAACAGGAACCAGCTGGGCTGGAATTCCAGCAAGGGGCGACCTGGACAGTGTCAGCGAAATGCTACTCTGTCTAAACAAGGAAGTGATGAAGTTCATATAATAAACATCACCCATGTTGCCAAAATCCCAGTCAGGCTGCTCTGGTTGATTCTTCTGTGATAGCTCAGTCGCCGATCGGGCAATAACAAGTAACAATATTTTGTGCAGTGAACTTAGCCTTTGTACAGAATTTTCAGGGTATTTCATAATATGCCTACAAATGGAAATGTAAGCAAAGGCATTCCAGAGAGGATTATCCTGCAAAGGCAAGCAAGAAAGTGTGTGTCAAATGTTAGCGTGTTTGAAGAAAAGAAGGCAACTTAAAATTGTGTGCATGGAAAATGGTGGTGTTCCTAAATGTAACCACGTGAGGCAGTAGCCCTCAACTCTTTGTATGGTGCTCACCGTGTTTCCGTGTTTCCGATATTGGAGGATGGCATTGGACTGGAACAGGATAAAATCACCATCTGCAAACATGGGTATCTGCCCAAAAACCTGAAAATGGGGCAGAAAGAGGAAACAATCAAAACATGGTGACGAGTATGGCACCTGAAGCCCCAGTGAGCGGATCCTGATGAATAGAGTCATGGATCAAATTTAGAGGCTGAGAGCACCCTATCAAGAACCAAGCGGCTACCGATCAGCCACGGGTGATAAGCAGAGATATTAACCAGGAGTCCACTTCAAATACTCAGCTTGGACTCCATGAGTACCCATGTGTGCAGTTAGCAAGGTGCACCTTATAGAACTGTCAGGCCATGATGCACTGATTCTGCGGTTCCCTCCCTATCAGTGAGAGCCTAGGAGTTTGCAGTCACAGGCTTCCTGTACAATGCAGTTCATCCATACAGCCTTGGTACAGTTGGAAGACAGACAGACAGACACGCTCCACAATAACTATGTCCACATTCCCCCTCTTCGGAATAGTGGACGCTCTGCACATCCAAGCCCTGGTCAAGGTCAGAAAAGTCACCATACATCAATTGAAGGTGACCCTGCGGCCTCCAAGGTCATGACTCATTGTTGAGTGAAAGACTCTCCACTCATACAGGCCTTTTCAAAGCTTCCATTGGGCAAGTGTGCACTTTCCCCCTTCAGGCAGCAATATCAAGCCCTCTCCTAAATAAAGTATTTTGGTCCACACATTCCAGGCAAGAGAATTGTCCTCCAATGACTCCAACTCCTGTCCCAGTGTGGAAGTCCACTATTTCCTTCACCACCTGCACTCCGCACTTAAGACCTAGCACGCGACCAAACACGATCTCCTGGATCTTCTGTGGTGGCATCTTCAGGGCACAGTGAGCAACTGGCCAGGAAGATGCTGATGAATATGTCACAGCAGCTGTACAGTGGCTGACCCGACAAGGAAGATGCGCATAACTAAGAGACGCAAGTGGAACCATAGCCTTACTCTCATAAACACTCACCGCCGTCTTCTTCAACTCAACCTTTCCATCCAGCAAGTCTTCAAGGGACACAGTGTCCCCCTTCCATTGGCAGCCCTGGTCTGCCAGTAGGAACCGCAAGGCCCCTGAGCGGCCTGCAGGGAAGAGAGGGGAAGGTTCACGCCTTACAAGCGCTTTACAAGGCATCGCAAGTGGGGTACATTATGAGCTGCACTGTAGAGCCGTATAATGGATGAGAGCCTGCATTCCCTCTCCAGTTTCCGTAATACAGTCAAGATGTCACTTCTATAGTCGCAGGTAATAAACAAATCATTTAGCTGCTCAACTGTAATACCTCTTTACATTAGAGTAGTGTCTCCTGCCAGAACCAGCTGCCAAGATGCAGGCAGGTCACGAGTATCATTGCAGCTGCAGTTTAAAAGTTGAAAACAAGAACTTGCTTTCCATTCCTATGATACTATTTTCAACAAGCATTTACAATGCAACGGTCTCGGCATTGTTAAAGTTAGAGCTATTGGCATTGCTCATGACATTATTCTATAGCTATCATTTCAGGGCCCGTTTTTAGGATGCCGGCGTCTCCACACCCCGCTGGCTCGAAGAGCTTGAAAAAAATAAAAGCGACATAATACAGATTGGAGACACAAACACACAAACACCGCCCCCCCAAACACTCCCTCCCCCAAGACCTCTGCTTCAGGAACAAAACCGAAGTCTTTGCCACTGAAAGGGGAAGGTTTTGTGTGTTGCAACCGGAAGAACCGTGTGTCAAGCAGGGCCCTTTCTAGGAGGCACAGGCCCGTGTGGCACAGAGAGGGAGGAAAGAGATAAATAAAGCCGAAGGAGGCTAAGAAAAGCATGGTGAAGAGAGTAAGGGGATGAGTGGCGAGAAAGGGGAGAGAAAAGGGCCACTGGAATTATGCAGCAGGGCAGAGACAAATTATGCGGCATGGTTGACTAAATTATGTGGCAAGAAAAGCCAAGCACGAATCAGCATTTTGTGATAGTATTGCTCCATTATTTTGCCATTTGAACAGTTGTTAACACTGTTCATGGGTTGCACCTATTTAGTAACAATTTAACACCCAAACAGCAATAAACTACAGAAAGGTGAGCAGTAATTAAACATTTTCAAAGGGCCCTATACTGTGTAGCAACACATGTTGCTGCGTTTTTAGTAACTGTTGAACCGCTTAACCTAGAAACATATTTTGTTGTTAAAATCTGCAGATTATGCAGATTTCGGATTACGTGGCAAAAGTGACAGGTCCATAATTATGCAAAAAACGCCAAGGCCGCATAATTGCTGTGGCCCTGAACATATGGTGCTCGCCTTCCATCGCTCTACAAGATACACAGTTTGCAACATTCTTCTCAGAAGCATCTGTGCTGAACCCACCTTTGCTACCGGAAGTCCTGCTGTGCACAGGCACGCTATCCCTGCACGCTCTTGGCCACGCGTCCCCGCAGCTCCCCTCGCCCTGGGGCCCTCTGCTCACTCAGGTTGTGCAGGCCTCTCACGTGAAGTTTTCCCACAGCGCTCTGATGAATAGCTCTCAGAGCCATTCATTTCAGAAGAACGTTTTGCTGGCTGGGACCCAAGAGAAGGCCTCCGAGTACTTCCTGTTTGCCACAGAAGCCGCACGAGCTGGTGGAAAGGGCGCGCACTGTATCCTGCCTGAAATGAGCAATTCAGGTGAACATGACAACCAACGCCCACGTGTGATCGCCTAATTATGCAGACCTGGCATATTGGACAGATGCACACGGGGTGGAAACGAAGGCAAGAAAGCGACAGAAGGGGAACTGGGTACACTACACGCAGTGTACCAGAGCAGATGCAATCTGGGGTATGCAGGGGAAACCGGAGACTTCCCACAGTAGCGCTCTTAAAGGCAGGCTGGCGTCGGGCCACACACAACTGGCTCCGCCACAGCTCACATGGCCTACCTTTTGTGGATTCTCTTATTTAAAAAAAATGTGGAGGGAAACAAAACGCAGACACAGTCCGCCCTGTGATGTCCGAGCAAGGGAAAGTGACACAGAGTCTGTTTACAAGCCGAGGGCACCGGAAGACACCACCGCCTTTCTCCGAGGTGAAGCAGAAATGCCTCGGAGAAACGCAGTGGCGTTTTCGGATTAGGGGGCATGTTTTTCTTTTTCTCTCCTCTTGCCATTGGCTGGAGGAGAGAAAAACACGCCCAGAGAAAACCTCAGAAAAAACACGCCCCTGAATCCAAAAAGGACGGGGCTTGTTTTGCGAGACAACCCTCTTCTCCAATGGCTGGCCAGCATTTAAGAGGCCAGCCAATGGAGAAGAGGAGAGAAGAGGGGCGGGTTCAAGCCCCTCTTCTCCAAGTCATTAAATCTCGCGAGCGAGACTGAGCAAGCGCAGCCTTCGCTAGCCGAGACCTAAAAAGGAATAGTGATGAGCAGAAAGGAGAGATTTATGGCAATGTGTCTATTTTTGTACATTGCACGAAAGAAAGAATGTCTCCGCAAGTTAATGCTCATTCTGCGCCACACCTCTTTTTCAATCTGAATCACATAACTGTGATTCTAATAATTGTTTTAAAAAATTCCTAACTACTTTTTAGTGTATATATTTTCCCATGACATATTCTGCTTGTATTCTTCATGTCTGCAAGCATAGTATATCCTTCATATGAAAGAACAAAACACCAAGGGGCATATTTACGAGCCCCTTGCGCTGCTGGAGCATCACTTTTAGTGACGCTCTGGCCGTGCAAATCACAAACTCATATTTATGAGGCCATGCAGAGCCACTATGCATGGTTTTGAATGGCCTCATACTTATGGAGTAGGGCAAGGCAGCACACATCGCTGCGTTGCCTTACTCTGCACTCTGGAGGCGTTCCATGGGCATTGCAGTGGCTTTTCAAATGCAACACCCATTGATTCTGACACTTCCCCAGATTTATGAGAGCAAGTAAACCTGGGGAAGTACCTAAACCTATGCCTCTCAAGGTGAGGCATAACCAGGAGAAATAACTTTATTTCTCCTTTATGTTCCTCTTCCTATGTCAGCTGCATTCTGAACGTAGCACACATGGAAAGAGGAAAACACCCCAGGGTTGTTTTTGTGCAGAAACAATCCTGCTGACAGCACAGGCACCCTTGCACCATTGTGCAAGGGTGCATGCATTGGCTCGAGGCAGCCAAAACAGCTCCTGCGTATGGAAAAAGGACAGGAATACACCATATTTAATAAATACAGCGTGCAGTAAGCTGACTTGCTGCACTGCCCTACGCCAAATTCCCATTAATAAGGGCCCAGGTATTTAAGGTTTGGTGATGGCGTGACCATGTATTATTGGAAATATAAGTCTGATCTCTGTTAAAAGGTCTTGCTCCTGTATATAGTCATGGAACTCCTCTGTGACTTGCAATATCCTTATAATGTACGGCAGGGGTAATTTATTCCATAAATATTACCCCCTGCCTTCGCTGAGACATGAACAGACAGAGGACACTGGGGGCAACATGCTACATCCTTCAGCCCCCTGACCTCATTAAAGGCTCTTCCTGCACAAACACAAGGACATGTGTGACACTCCTTCACACTAGTAAGCAAGAGCCGTTTGACAGTCTTGAACACACACAAGTGGGAGGCGTGTGGATGTCCTGAGCAGCAACTACATTAACAAATATCTCAGCGATGTCTCCTAGACTGTGGAAAGAGAACAACGAGACAAGGAAACCTTTCACCAGTCCCCTCCGAAGAGCAGCATCATGATTAACAATGATCCAGCAATGTCTCCAAGAGTGTGGAAACAGAACAAAGAGACAAGGAAACCTTTCACCAGTCTCCTCCTAAGAGCAGCAACATGATTAACAAAGATCCAGCAATGTATCCATGAGTGTGGAAGCAGAACAAAGAGACAAGGAAACCTTTCACCAGTCCGCTTCTAAGGGCAGCAACATGCTTAACGAAGATCCAGCAATGTCTCCAAGAGTGTGGAAACAGAACAAAGAGACAAGGAAACCTTTCTCCAGTCCACTCCAAAGAGCAGCAACATGATTAACAATGATCCAGCAATGTATCCAAGAGTGTGGAAACAGAACAAAGAGACAAGGAAACTTTTCACTAGTCTGCCACTAAGGGCAGCAACACGATTAACCCCTTCGCTGCTAGGCCTTTCCCCCCCTCTGTAATAAGCTTTTTTTGGCTATATGGGGTAGTTTGTGCTTAGGCCCCTGTAACTTTTTTTTTTTTTTTTTTGATAAACAAATTTTTATTGTGTTTTGCGGCATAAAAGACAGTATCAAGAGTAAGATACAGCAGTGCATTGAACAAGGCATCAGTAACTGCATTTGGATAAGCATCAATAAACCATTGCAAAGACCCTCCCACCCTCCCCCATCCTCCGTCCCCACCCCCCGCGCCCCCACCCTTCAAATCATGCCCCCCAGCCACTTCCCCCATATCTTGCGGAATTTTTTGGGGCAGCCTCGCGCAGCACACAACGACCGCTCCTGGGCCGCACACCAGTCCACCCCTCTACTCCAGGTAGCCACTCTGGGTGGGTCCGGTTGTGACCATACTGCCGCTATGTCTCTCTTAGCCACCATAAGGGCAGTGGTGAGGAAGTACTTTTCGTTACGGGATCCGTCGATCCCATCCATGATGCCCAGCAGGGCCATTCTAGGCTCATGGGGAACCTCCCAACCCAAGACCTCCGCTAGCTCATTTTCAATCGCTGCCCAGTAATCGTGTAGACGGGAACAAGACCACACCATGTGGAAAAAATCTGCCGGAGCCACCCCACACCGGGTGCAGGAGGCGTCCACGCGGAGACCCGCCCGGTACAGGCGGTCTGGGGTCAGATAGGCGGTGTGTAGGTAGTAGATTTGGATGAGCCGCAGCCTAGCGGAGGTGGTAAGCGACCGAGGGCCCATAAGGGCGTCCCTCCAGTCCGCCTCGTCCAGGGGTCCCACCCAGGCCTCCCATCGCTGTTTGAGCCCGCTCCAGTCCACCGGGGAATTGTTAATCAGGGATTTGTAAATGCGGGATATACCCCCCTTTCCCAGATACCCCAGCATCACCTGAGCTTCAGGTGGGCTATGGGGAGGCAGTCTGGAGTCTAGAGGGACGTGAGCCCGGACCGCGTGGCGCAGTTGAAGGTAGCGGTAGAATTGGGAGGGCCGCAGCGAGAAGCGGGTCTGAAGCTCTTGGAAGGAACACATGCGGCTCCCACGCCATAAGTCGCCCAGACAGGAGATACCAAGAAGATCCCACTGCCGAAAGCCCGCCAATCCCACCACCTCCCGCAGCCAGGTCCCGTGCCAAAGCGGAGTGAGTTGTGTGGACGTCCCCGACCATCTAGTGTGCCGCAGTGCCGCGCGCCACGCGAGGAAAGGAGCCCGCACGACGTCGGGGAGTGATAGGGGGACCGTTGTGCCATAGAGCATGTTTTGGATGGAGGAGAACCCAAGGCCTTGCACCTCGAGACGGTAAGCCGGGTCGCCCCAGCCTCCCGAGAACCAGTCATGGATCACCAGTAACTGGGTGGCCAGGTAATAAAGATATAGATTGGTCATGCTCAGACCGCCATCATAGGAGGGGACCCTACATCGATCCAAGGCCAGCCGAGGCCTACCGCCGCCCCAGAGGAATTTGGTCACCATTTTATCCAGGTCTCGGAACCACGGGCGCGGAAAAGGGCATGGAGTATTTTGTAGTATGTAAAGAAATTTGGGGAGGATCATCATCTTGTATAGAGCGACTCTCCCTAGCGGATTCAATGGGAGGGACTGCCACCGGAGCATGTCTGACCTGGTTTTGTTGACTACCGGAGCCACATTAAGGGCCCAGCATAGTTCCGGAAGGAGGGTGACCCAAATCCCCAGGTATTTAAAGGAGAGTCTCCGGAGGGGGATGTCCGACTGCCAGTCGAAGCATTCCCGCGACGGGTGTAGCGGGACTAGGACGGATTTTTTGGGGTTCAGGTGAAGACCCGACGCTTGGCCAAATCGATGGAGGATCCGACGGACCCGGGGTCCCGAGGTCGCTGGGTCCGAGAGATAGAGGAGGACGTCGTCCGCGTATAGGGCGATTTTGTCGGGGGCCACATCCGGCCATTCCCATCCTCGAAGAACAGGATCCGCGCGAATCAGCACCGCCAGGGGTTCCATCGCCAGAGCGAAAAGGAGGGGCGAGAGCGGACAACCCTGGCGCGTCCCCCGGCCTATGGGAAATGGGCGAGAAAGTGCCCCATTGACCAACACACGGGCCCGCGGGCGCGCATAGAGGACCATTACCATGGCTCGGAACCGGGGGCCGAAGCCCATACGCTCCAGGACCTCACCCAAGTACGCCCATCCCACGGAATCAAAGGCTTTTTCAAAGTCGACCAAGAGGAGGGCCAGATAGGGGGAAAGGCGGCCGCGGTGCACCATCGCGAGGTGGAGGCGCCGTAGACAGTGTCTGGTCCCCCGCTCCGGCATAAAGCCACATTGGTCCGGATGGACCAGGGAGGCGAGCGATGGGCGTAACCGTTGCGCCAGGACCGTGGCATAGATTTTGAGTTCTGTGTTAATAAGGGATATCGGCCGGTAGTCGGAGCAGGACCGCGAGGGAGGCTGTGTCTTGGGGAGTACAACTATGGTTGCTGTATCCGTTTCGGGCAGGAACGAGCCCGTCTCCACCACGGCCGCAAAGAGGTCTCGAAGCCTCGGGGCCAGTGTCTCACGGTAGTGAGCGTAATATTCCTGGGGGAATCCGTCAGGTCCCGGGGTCTTCCCGGGTGCCAGGCGGCCGATCGCTTCTTCAATCTCCTGTAGCTCGATCGGCGAATCCAGGGTCTCAGAAATCTCAGGCTGCAGCCGCGCAAGTGTCGCCCCGTTTGTTCCCAGTAGCTCATTCAGGGAGAGCGTGGACGGTCGGAGACGGTACAGCCGGGAGTAGTAGTCAGCGAATGCCTGGGCTATCGCCACTGAGACCGTGTGGACTCCACCCGCGGGGTCCGCGATGGCTGGAATGATCCTGCCCGCCCGGGGATAGGTCGCCAGGCGGTGGAGAAGAGTGCCGTTTTTGTCTCCCCAACCGTACACCCGGGCCACCGAGGAGCGCCATAGGATCTTCGCCGCTTCCAGGGAGTGCAGGCGAATCTCTTCCCGCAGGAAGGCCAAGCGACGAGACCGTGCGGCATCGGCTAAGTTACCCAGACTACGCTCCAGTTCTAAGGCCTGGGCCTCACAGTCCGCGAGCTTCTGGGATTGAGCCCGTCGTTGACGTTGCAGGTGCCCTTTAGCGGCGCCCCGAACAGTCGCCTTGCCAGCCTCCCAGAGGACGGCGGGGGAGACGACAGAGCCCTCATTATGAGAGTAGTAGTCGACTATCTCGCCCCCGACCGCCCTCCGAAAAGCCTTGTCGTGAAGGAACCAAGCGTTCAGACGCCATATCGGACGGGCAGAGAGGGGGGGGGGACCGAGAGCGAGGAGCACCGGTGAGTGGTCCGAAAGGCCCCTCGGAAGAATGCGTGCGTCCCGCACCCCCACGCAGTCGGTAGAGGGCACAAAGATGAGGTCGATCCGGGCGTGGGAGTGATGGGCCGCCGACGTGTGGGTGTATTGGCGCTCCTGCGGGTGCCAGATCCTCCAGACATCGCAGAGGCCCTGGGATTCCGCCCAAGAGGAGAGTTGTTTTGCGCGGGCGACGCGGGTCGAAGAGACCGGACCCGTCGAGTCCATATGGGGCGAGTAGACAGCGTTAAAGTCCCCGCCGAGTATCAGGGCCCCTGCAGGAAGTGTCGGGAGGATATCCGCTGCGTGGGAAAGGGCTGACGGCAGGAGGGACGGTGCTGCGTAGAGGGACATCAGGGTAAGGGGTCGGCCCTCCAGAGTGCCACACACTACCAGTAGCATACCCTGTGGGTCTAAAAGCACCCGAGTCAGGACAAAGGGAAAAGACTTGCGAAGCAATATGGCCACCCCCCGGGATCCCCGAGCAAAACCTGAGTGCCATACCCTGTCATAGCCGTAACGGCCAAGGAAGGGGCAGTTGTTACCCAACAAGTGAGTCTCCTGGAGGAGGAGTACATCGATCTCTGCCCGTTGTGCATATTTGAGGACCGCCATGCGTTTGAAACGGTCCAGGAGGCCATTGACGTTCCAGGAAAGTATGCGCATGGCGGCCCTAGGGACAGGTGGGTCAGCCATAATCAAGGACAGAAGAATGAGCCAGTGGAGGCGCGTCCGAGTAGGTGCCCAGAGAGGAGGGACAGCGGAGCGCCGGGTGAGAGAGCGGGATAGACAGTACATGATACCTTAGCACAACAGATAAGGGGGAGTCACCCCCCACCAACAAATTCTCCCCAACGAGGAAGAAGCAACCCCAAACCAACCCCAACCCCCCACCCCCCGCCCTATACTTCGAAAACGGAAGCATCTGTCGCCCGAACCAAATGGAAGAACCACCAAACTAAAACGCTTGGGCTTGAGCGCTAGTGGACCCCTGATACATCAAAAGTGAAGCCTGATTTACCTGCCCTGGCCTAGAGCAACACTGACAGCGGGACGTTCCACCCCCGCCCAAACATTTCCCAACCCCCCCACCCCAAAGGTAAGCAAAGAAAGTCAGATGGTAGGGCTGCGAGAGAGGTCCGAAGTGTCCGCCAATTCAACCGGGTGGGTTGCAGGGCCCGTAAGCCGAGGTGACGCGGCCCGCTGCCCATCCGCCACGGGACTGGCGTGCGCGGCTGAGGAGGCCGATGAGGTTCTCGATCTCTGGCTTGGCCGGCCCCCAGAGCGCGTGGTGATCGCCTCCCCCGTTGTGCGCTCCCGGGGCAATGTCCGATGCCGCCGACGGGTCTTCGATGTCCGGGGTCTCCCCCGTCTCCCCCGAGGACCCAGAGGCGATCCGTGCCCAGAATGCTGCAAGGGGTGCTCCTCCGCCAGCCAGGTCCAGGCCGCCCGCGGGGTATCGAAGAAGAGAGTCTTTTGCTGGAAGATGACCCGGAGGCGGGCTGGGAATTGGAGCTGGTATTGGAGTCCCAGGGAGCGCAGTTTTTGTTTCACTTCAATGTAGGAGCGGCGCAGCTCCTGGACTTCGCGAGTGTAGTCCGGGAAGACCATGATTTTGTGGTTCTGATAGTGGAGGGCATCCCTGCGCCGGGCTTCACGGAGAATGGCATCGCGGTCACGGAAGTTCAAGAGCTTTAGGATGAACGGCCGGGGTGGAGCCCCTAGGGGCCTGGGGGCCAGGGAGCGGTGGGCTCTCTCCACCACGAACGAAGCCGACAGGCTGTCCTCCGGCATCCAGGATCGGAACCAGCGCTCCATGAAATCGTCCGCCCGGCCCGATTCAACTCCTTCCGGGAAACCCACCAAGCGCAGGTTGCTGCGTCGGGCGCGATTTTCCGCATCCTCGACCCGGCGGTGCAACTCCTTAGAGTGGGTGGTCAACTCCCGAACCTGGTCTTGCAGCTGGCGGATGTCGTCCTCGGCCGTGGATATCCGGGACTCAGCTTCTGAAATGCGGGCGGTGGCGTTCCTCAGATCTTGCCGGAGAAGAGCAACGTCCACTTTGACCTCACCCACCATGCCCTCGAGCGAGGCGCGGGACGAGTTGATGGCCTGCAGGATGGCAGCCAGGTCTGCAGCAGGGGCCGGGGCCTGTTCGCCCGTGGGGCCGGGCCCCTTGTCGGAGGTTGTGAATTTGTCCATCCTGGTTTGGGTGGCCCCGGACACCGGCTTGGCGGCTCTGTCCTTACCCATTTCTGGGCCGTCCGTCAGCGAAGGAGGGCAACTAGCCGGCGACAGGCCCGCGGGACGGCAGCGGGCAGCTGGGCCGCCGCGGGACAAACAGGAGGCTCGTCCGGGAGGGCCACCGGCCGGGAACGGCCCGGAAGCACCAGCCTCAGCGGTCAAGCCCCGCCGGGCAGCCCAGCAAAGCGGGATCCAGCAATGTAGGTCTCAGTGCCAGGCCCCCGGCCGTCGCCCGGGCCCCCCAGCCGGCCGCCGCAGGGCCGCAACCTCCGGCGCAGCCCAGGTCTCCAAGGGAACAATTAGCCGGGTCTCCCCTCAGTGCCCAGGAGGGGCAAAGTGTCACTCGTCAGGGTCCGCAGCCGGGATTCCAAGCGATGGACGGGGGGGGGGGGGAGAGGAGGGGGGGACAGCACATACACCCCCTCCGACCGCCGGTATGCGGCCCGAATCCGCGAGGGCCCCCCCGCACCCGGAGTCCGCAGCCGGTCTGGGATCGATGGAGCCGGTTCCGCGCCGCCACCAGGAGGAGAGGGGAGGGAGAAGGGGGGGGAGCCAGGGGCCCAGGCCCCCCCGGCCGCCGACACACGGCCCGATGGGGGGGGGCTCCCCCGGACAGCCAACCCCGCAGTTGCCCCGATGCAGCGGTCGCGGCCAGCCCCACTCACCGCCTGATTCGCCGCTCTGCGTCACGCGGGGGGGTCCGATCCAGCCCCCCCGGGGCTCCGGATGGCGTCAGCAAAGCAGGGCAGCACCGGGCCAGTGTCAGCAGCACCCGCGGGAGCCCCGCGGCCACCGCGTCCCCCAGCCAGCAGTTTTAGGCCTGCTCCCCTCGTGGGCGCCGCGGGCTAAATTTCTTCAGCGTGGCCGCGCCGCGGTTCCACAGCCGCCCCTGCACGCCGTCGGTCTGGCTCCGCGACGGCTAGGGAGGCTCCCAGAGCCCGCAGCGCCCCCAGATTCGGTACGGGGCGGCAGGGCAGCTTCACGGACCCCCGCGCTCCGAGGGAGCCGGCCAGGGCAGTCCAGGAAAGGAGGAAGCCGGATTTGCGGGGACCGATGCCGGGAGCCTTAGTGAAAGGCGGCCATGCCGGTCAGGCGCCACCTAGCGCTCCTGGCCCCTGTAACTTTTTGACCACATAAGGTATCCACGGCAAATTTGCGTCCTTTTTTTCTAACATCATGTGTTATTCTAAAGGTACCCAGGGTTTGTGGATTTCCCTGGAGGGGACCCGGAAATTAGCCAAAATACAGCTAAATGTTGTTTTGTTTTGGAAAAATGGGAAAAAAGGGCTACAAATGAAAGCATCTGTTTTTTTCCTTGCAAATGATATCAAAAAAGGAGTTGTGGTGCTGAAATTATCATTTTTCCAGCATTCAGGGACAAGCAGACTTTTGTCAGAAAATCAACATTTTTACACAGTTTTGGCATTTTTCTGGGACATAGCCTATTTTTGCTATTTTGTTGTGCTTTCAACCTCTTTCCAGTTAATGGTAGAATTGGGAATGAAAGCAATAATGTATCCTGGAAAGCTATACATTTTGGAAAAGTAGACAATATTCTGAATTCAGTAAGGGGTCATTTGTGTAGATCCTTCAAAGTTTCTTTATATAAACTAACAGTTAAATATAGGAAAAACTGAATTTTATTTGAAAAAAACAGCCATTTGTGTCAACGTTTTCACCTTTAACTTCTTCTAATTATGACAGATGTTTGAAAGCAATATACCGTTACATTTTCAGGACCTTTCGGTTGTGGGGATATATAAGACTTGTAGGTTCACCAAGAACCCTATGAACCCAGAGCCAATAACTGAGCAGCGACTTGCAATGGTTTTTTATTATGTACTGGGTATATAGCAATTATTCTGGGAAAATGTATACATGAAAAAATCGGTTTGAAATACACCTATGTATTTCTGAAATGGGAACAAAATATAGAGTTTAGAAACAGTACATATTTGCACATTTTTGAAATTGGGAATACCCATACTAGCATGAGAATTATAGGTCATTTTTAAAAATGACTTATTTTTTACACATTGTCTTTCATTTGGAAGGCAGAAATGCAACAAAAGTCAATAGTTAATAACAGTTGCTCTACAATTCTGTGTTACCCTAAGTCTCCCGATAAAAATGGTACCTCACTTGTGTGGGTAGGCCTAGTGCCCATGACTGGAAACGGCTCAAAATGCAACGTGGACACACCACATTTTCACAATGAAAAATTCTCCTTTTTTTGCAAAATGCCTAGCTGTAGTTTTCAAACCCTAGCTCTGCCGGCACCTAGGGAAACCTAGCAAACCTATACATTTTTAAAACTAGACACCCAGGGGAATCCAGGATGGGGTGACTTGACTGACTCTCACCAGGTTCTGTTACCCAGAATCCCTTGCAAACCTAAGAAATTGTCAAAAAAACTAATTTTCCTCACATTTGTGTGGTGGAAAGTTCTGGAATTTTCGTGGATCCACAAAATTCCACCCACCCCGCCTTTTCCAAAGTCTTCCGAGAAAAATGGTACCTCACTTGTGTGGGTAGGCCTAGTGCCCATGAAAAGAAACGGCCCAAAACGCAACGTGGACACACCACATTTTCACAGTGAAAAACGACCTTTTTTTTGCAAAGTGCCTAGCTGTAGTTTTTGAACGCTAGCTCTGCTGGCACCTAGGGAAACCTAGCAAACCTTTACATTTTTTTAAACTAGACACCCAGGGGAATCCAGGATGGGGTGACTTGACTGGCTCTCACCAGGTTCTGTTACTCAGAATCCCTTGCAAACCTAAAAATGTTTTCCAAAAAACACATTTTCCTCATATTTCTGTGGTGGAAAGTTCTGGAATCTGCGTGGATCCACAAAATTCCTCCCACCCCGCTTTCCCCAAAGTCTGCCGAGAAAAATGGTACCTCAGTTGTGTGGGAAGGCCTAGTGCCCGCGACAGGAAACGGCACAAAACGCAACGTGGACACACCGCATTTTCACAGTGAAAAATGAACCTTTTTTGCAAATCCCAGAACTTTTCATCACAGAAATGTGAGAAAAATTAGTTTTTTTAACTAAGTTTGAGGTTTGCAAGGGATTCTGGATAACAGAACCTGGTGAGAGGCACACAAGTCACCCCATCCTGGATTCCCCTTAGTGTCTAGTTTAAAAAAATTGAAAGGTTTGCTAGGTTTCCCTATGTGCCGGCTGCGCTAGGGCCCAAAATCCAGAGGTAGGCACATTGCTAAAAACAAGTCTGTGCCTAATGGGCTTTCTGCTGCCCTGGGGGGGGCATCGGGAGGGGCAGGGTTTGCCCCGATAGGCAGAAAGACGGTGGCTATGTTTTTGGGGGGTGGGGGAATAGGTATGCCCATTCTGGGCAGCCCCCAACCCACGCATAAAAAAAGCCAGCATAATTGCCACTGCCCCCATCTGCCCCTCTGGGGGGCAGACAGATTGTGGTAATTTTTTGTGGAGGTGTGGGCATTGGATGCCCATTCTGGGCTGACCTCAACCCTGAAAAATTCCTGAGGCCTAGAGGGCCTTCCCCCCCCCCCCCCGGGGGGCAGATAAGGGGATATTTTTCCCCAATATACCTCAGGTGAGGGGCAGAAAGACTGTGGTAAATGTTTTTGGGGTGGGTGCATTGTCATGCCCATTCTGGATAGCCCCCACCCCTACATTATTGAAAAATAAAAAACCCTGGTGCCTAGTGAGCTTGGGGCAGACCAGGGGTTATTGCCCCCATATGTCCCGGGGGGGAGCAGAAAGACTGTTGCATTTTTTTGGAAGGACTGGGGGCATTGCCATGCACTTTTTGGCCAGCCCCGACCCCAATGTCAATAACAAAAAAATCCTTGGTTTCTAGTGGGCTTTCTGCCCCCCTGGGAGGGCATATTGGGGGCTACTGCCCCCATCTGCCGCCTGGGGGGGGGGGCAGAAAGACTGACATTTCTCTGGGGGTTGGGGTCATTGCTGTGCCCTTTTTGGGCAGCCCTCACCTCAACGTCAATAAAAAAAATCCCTGGTTCCTAGGGGCTTTCTGCCACCCCGGATGGGGGGCAGATTGGTGGTTACTGCCCCTTCTAGCCCCTAGGGGGAGCAGAAAGACTTACATTTCTCTTGGGGTGGTGGGGGCATTGCCATGCCCTTTTTGGGCAGCCCCCACCCCAACGTCAATAAAAAAATAATCCCTGGTTTCTAGTGGGCTTTCTGTCCCCCCCAGAGGGGCAGTTTGGGGGCTACTACCCCCATCTGCCGCCTGGGGGGGGCAGAAAGACTGACATTTCTCTGGGGGTTGGGGTCATTGCTGTGCCCTTTTTGGGCAGCCCTCACCTCAACGTCAATAAAAAAAATCCCTGGTTCCTAGGGGCTTTCTGCCACCCCGGAGGGGGGGCAGATTGGTGGCTACTGCCCCTTCTAGCCCCCAGGGTGGGCAGAAAGACTTACATTTCTCTGGGGTGGGTGGGGCCATTTCCATGCACTTTTGGGCAGCCCCCACCCCAACGTCAAAAAAAAGATTAATCCATGGTTTCTAGTGCCCCCATCTGCCCCACAGTCTGTAGTGGCCAAACAAATATGGGGGAGCAAAGACCCTTGCCCAAGGGGCCGCTCCACCCTCCCTGGTGCTAGTGGGTGGATCCTTGCTTGGGGATCGCCCTCCTGGGGTGATCCCCAAGCAGGGATTCACTAGGGAAGGGTACCATTGGAAAGGGGAGATTCGCCCCTTTCCAACGATACCTCTCCGATCTTTTTAGTTGCTCGAGGGGCTGAGATAACCCCACAAGCACTGAAACCGAAACTAAGTTTCAGTTTCGATTTCGTTGCTATGACGATATCGCGCCATGCGCACGATCGTCATAGCCATGAAATACCAAATAATGACTGGGGAGGTTGGGGAAGCTCTTCCCCACCTCCCAAGGCAAAAAATAAATGGGAAATCTCTCTGCTGTATGCAACAGAGGGATTTCCTGAGCATGTGCTCATGACGGAATGGTTCCGTCATGAGCACACTAGAACTTGTGCTCATGACGGAACCATTCCGTCATGAGCACAGAAGGGGTTAACAAAGATCCAGCAATGTATCCAAGAGTGTGGAAACAGAAGAAAGAGACAAGGAAATCTTTCACCAGTCCACTCGGAAGGGCAGCAGCATGCTTAGCAAAGATCCAACAATGTATCTAAGAGAGTGGAAACAGAATAGAGAGACAAGGAAACCTTTCACCAGTCTGCCCTGAAGGGCAGCAACATGCTTAACAAAGATTCAGCAATGTTTCCAAGAGTGTGGAAACAGAACAAAGAGACAAGGAAACCTTTCACCAGTCCGCTCTGAAGGGCAGCAACATGTTTAACAAAGATACTGTAATGTATCCAAGAGTGTGGAAATAGAACAAAGAGACAAGGAAACCTTTCACCAGTTCGCTCCTAAGGGCAGCAACATGCTTAACAAAGATCCACCAATGTCTCCAAGAGTGTGGAAACAAAAAAAAGAGACAAGGAAACCTTTCACCAGTCTGCTCCAAAGGGCAGCAACATGCTGAGCAAAGATCCAGCAATCTATCGAAGAGTGTGGAAACAGAACAAAGAGACAAGGAAATTGTTCTCCAGTCCGCTCCTAAGGGCAGCAAAATGCTTAACAAAGATCCAGCAATATATCCTAGAGTGTGGAAACAGAACAAAGAAACCTTTCACCAGTCCGCTACTAAGGGCAGAAACATGCTTAAAAAAGATCCAGCAATGTATCCAAGAGTGTGGAAACAGAACAAAGAGGCAAGGAAACCTTTCACCAGTACGCTCCTAAGGGCAGCAACACGCTTAGCAAAGATCCAGCAATGTACCCAAGAGTGCGGAAACAGAACAAAAAGACAAGGAAACCTTTCACCAGTCCGCTCCGAAGGGCAGCAACATGCTTAACAAAGATCCAGCAATGTATCCAGGAGTGTGGAAACAGAACATAGAGACAAGGAAACCTTTCATCAGTCCGTTCCTAAGTGCAGCAACATGATTAAAAAAGATTCAGCAATGTATCCAAGAGTGTGGAAACAGAACAAAGAGACAAGGAAATCTTTCACCAGTCTGCTCCTAAGAGCAGCAATATGCTTAGCAAAGATCCAGCAATGCCCCTAAGAGTGTGGAAACAGAACAAAGAGACAAGAAAACCTTTCACCCGTATGCTCCAAATGGCAGCAACATGGTTAACAATGATCCAGCAATGTATCCAAGAGTGTAAAAACAGAACAAAGAGACAAGAAAACCTTTCACCAGTCCGCTCCGAAGGGCAGCAACATGATTAACAAAGGTACTGCAATATATCCAAGAGTGTGGAAACAGAACAAAGAGACAAGGAAACCTGTCACTAGTCCGCCACTAAGAGCAGCAACATGATTAACTGAGATCCAGCAATGTATCCAAAAGTGTGGAAACAAGAAAGAGACAAGGAAACCTTTCACCAGTCCGCTCCGAAGGGCAGCAACATGCTTAGCAAAGATCCAGCATCGTATCCAAGAGTGCTAAAAAAGAACACAGAGACAAGGAAACCTTTCATCAGTCCGCTCCTAAGGGCAACAACATGCTTAACAAAGATCCAAAAATGTATCCAAGAGAGTGGAAACAGAATAAAGAGACAAGAAAACCTCTCCAGTCTGCCCTGAAGGGCAGCAACATGCTTAACAAAGATCCAGCAATGTATCCAAGAGTATGGAAACAGAACAAAGAGACAAGGAAACCTTTCACCAGTCTGCCACGAAGGGCAGCAACATGCTTACCAAAGATCCAGCAATGTCTCCAAGAGAGTGGAAACAGAACAAAGAAACAAGGAAACCTTTCACCAGTCCGCTCCAAAGGGCAGCAACATGATTAACAATGATCCAGCAATGTATCCAAGAGTGTAAAAACAGAACAAAGAGACAAGGAAACCTTTCACCAGTCCGCTCCGAAGGGCAGCAACATGGTTAATAAAGATACTGCAATGTATCCAAGAGTGTGGAAACAGAACAAAGAGAAGAGGAAACCTTTCACCAGTCTGCTCCGAAGGGCAGCAACATGTTTAACAAAGATACTGCAATGTATCCTAGAGTGCCAAAACAGAACAAAGAGACAAGGAAACCTTTCACCAGTGTGCCACGAAGAGCAGCAACATGCTTAACAAAGATCCAGCAATGTATCCAAGAGTGTGGAAACAGAACAAAGAGACAAGGAAACCTTTCAACAGTCCGCCGCGAAGGGAAGCAACATGATTAACAAAGATCCAACAATGTATCCAAGAGTGTGGAAACAGAAAAAAGAGACAAGAAAACCTTTCACCAGTATGCTCCTAAGGGCAGCAATATGCTTAACAAAGATCCAGCAATGTATCCAAGAGTGTGGACACAGAACAAAGAGACAAGGAAATCTTTCACCAGTCCGCCCCGAAGGGCAGCAACATGCTTAACAAGGATCCAGAAATGTATCCAAGAGTGTGAAACCGGAACAAAGAGACAAGGAAACCTTTCACCAGTCCACCCCAAAGGGCAGCAACATTCTCAACAAAGATCCAGCAATGTATCCAAGTGTGTGGAAACAGAACTGAGAGACAAGGAAACCTTTCACCAGTCCCCCCGAAGGGCAGCAACATGATTAACAAACATCCAGCAATGTATCCAAGAGTGTGGAAACAGCACAAAGAGTCAAGGAAACCTTTCATCAGTATGTTCCTAAGGGCAGCAATATGCTTAACAAAGATCCAGCAATGTATCCAAGAGTGTTGAAACAGAACAAAGAGACAAGAAAACCTCTCACCAGTCTGCCCAAAGGGCAGCAACATGCTTAACAAAGATCCAGCAATGTATCCAAGAATGTGGAAACCGAACAGAGAGACAAGGAAACCTTTCACCAGTCCGCCCCGAAGGGAAGCAACATGATTAACAAAGATCCACCAATGTATACAAGATTGTGGAAACAGAACAAAGAGACAAGTAAACCTTTCACCAGTCTGCTCCCAAGGGCAGCAACATGCTTAACAAAGATCCAGCAATGTATCCAAGAGTGTGGAAACAGGACAAAGAGACAAGGAAACCTTTCACCAGTCCGCTCCTAAGGGCAGCAAAATGCTTAACAAAGATCCAGCAATGTATCCTAGAGTGTGGAAACAGAACAAAGAGACAAGGAAACCGTTCACCAGTCCGCTACTTAGGGCAGCAACATGCTTAAAAAAGATCCAGCAATGTATCCTAGAGTGTGGAAACAGAACAAAGATACATGTAATGTAATGTAATGTAATGTAATGTAAAATGTAATGTAAAAAGGATTTGTAGAGCGCTGCGTTCACCGGACGGTTTCTTGGCGCTGATCACTAACCCAGGAGGAGGCAGAGAGGGGAGAAAGAGGAACTTTATGTATAGACACCGCGGAAAAGGTGAGTTTTCAGGAGAGACCTAGAGTAAGGGTAGGAAGAGGAGAGTCTGAGGTCCAAAGGTAGAGAGTTCCAGAGTGAGGGGGCCAGAAAAGGAGAATCTAAGGCCTCCGTGCTTTTTACGCCTGAACCTAGGTGTCTGGAGGAGGGCGTGACGAGAGGAACGGAGGTGTCTGGGGGGGGCGTACGGATGGAGAAGAGAGGAGATGAAAGAGGGGCCGATGCCGGCCAGGGATTTATGGGTTAGGCAGCCAAGTTTGAACTTGCAGCGTTCCGACACAGGAAGCCAATGAAGGGCTTTGAGGAGGGGACGGACGTGGTGATGTTTTGGCTGACGGTAGATTAGACGGGCGGCCTGATTCTGGATTAACTGAAGTCCCTTTATTTGGTATTGCGGAATGCCTGCGTATAGGGCGTTGGCGTAGTCAATCCGGGAGATGACTAACGCCAACAACGCCAGGGTAAGAGCTTCAGTGGTCAGGAAGTGAGCTATTTTTCGGATTTTTCTGAGCTGATGGAAGCAGGAGGAAACTGTGGCGCTGATCTGATGATTCATGGAAAGATCCTGTGAGATGTAGACCCCTAGGCTTTTTACTTTATCAGCGGGACTAGGGGGAGGGCCAAGGGAAAGGGGCCAGAAGGTGGAGTTCCAGGGATTGGCTGGGCCTCCGACAAGAACGAGCTCCGTCTTGTCGGGGTTAAGCTTGAGGTGGTGAGCGCCCATCCAGTCGCTGATATGACAAAGGGTGGACTGGAAGTCCTGGGCCGCTTCCTGCGAGTCAAGGTTGAAGATGAGCTGAATGTCATCTGCATAGTTAAATGCAGTGACATTCCTTCCCCGGAGGGAGCGGATCAGGGGGGTAAGGTATAAATTAAAAAGGAGCGGAGACAGAGACGAGCCCTGCGGGACTCCGCAGGTGAGTTTCATCCTATCCGCCGAGAATTGGGAGATTCGAACAGATTGGTATCGGTTCGTCAGGAAGGAGCGAACCCAGTCAAGGGCCGTCCCTCCAATACCAGCCTCCTTGACACGGTCGACCAAGATGGAGTGGTTGACCGTGTCAAAGGCTGCCGACAAGTCCAAAAGGATTAAGGCTTGGCTGGTGTTAGAGTCAGCGCCTCTGCGGAGTTCCTCCATTACAGAGAGAATGACCGCCTCGGTTGAGTGGGCTGGTCTAAACCCAGCCTGTTGAGGGTCCAGAAAGTTGGAGTCCTCAATAAAGGAACTGAGGATGCTGGTGACATATGACTCAAGTACTTTGCTAAGGTAGGGAAGGAGGGAAATGAGACGGAAGTTGGCCATGATCGTAGGGTCGGCGCTGGGTTTCTTCAAGATAGGTACTACTGAGGGGAGGAGCCAAGATGGCGACCGGAGCAGACGCTTGAGAGCCCGGCTCCGTCGGTCCGTGGCCTCGGACTACTATCCTGATGCTCATCCTTGCCGATTCTCGAGGTGCACCGTGTGCGAAGACGCGCTGACCGCGCTGCTGCTTTCCCGGAGTCTCAACCCGCCCGGATGCCCGAGTTCTGGGTGCTTTTGTCCTCGGCACTGAAACCCCGCGCCCTTACGGCCTTTGCCGGCCTCCTGGAAGCTCCGCAGTTACCGGACCAGCTAGCGCTAACCTGAGCCCCGCGGTCCCGATCTCGCCTCGCACCATGGATCGTTGCCGGATGAGCCCGGGGAGAGACGGCCGGACACCTTCTGCACCCTGTGCCTGACGGGCTGGAGCTGTGGGGTGGGCCCCGGTGCGGTGAGTCTCCTGCCCCGCTCTGAGGACCGAGCTGCGGGGGGCTGCTGCCCCCTTTGCCTATTGCCTAGCCAGCGGCGAGGGGGACCGGCGAGAAGATAAGCGACTGTCGGCCTTTCCTGTTGCGGCGTAGACCTGAGGGGAATTGACCCCTTGCCACGACCCCCCCCCCTGGCCATTGCACCGTATAGCGGCAAAACATGGCGTTGAGTGCCTGCTCGCGGCTGGGGGGTGATACTCCGGTCTCGCCCGCTGCCCACTTCGCCCTCCCTCTTCCGGACACCAGCTCCACAGTGCTGTCCCGGATTGCTGCCGATGTTGGGGCCCAGCTTCCGCTGACATGCGGCTCCGTTCTGGCTGTCCTGCGGGACTTTCAACTACAGATGTGCGCTGGCCTGCAGGCGCTGAGTGAGAGGTTTGACCCCATACTGTCGGCTGCGGGCCGTGAGCGCACTGTTTGTCATCCACAGGGCGTGGGTCTCCCGGTGCTCTTGTCCTCTTGCGGGGACGCAGCGGCGGTGTATGATTGTGCTACACTGGTGCCTTCATCTAGCGCTCCCGGCGCCCAGGGTCCACTGCTCTCCACCTCAACTGCGGATACTTTGTCCCCCTGGTCATGGCAGCCTGCTTCATTGTTCCCTGCCTCACCGCGTCCGCGAGGCTATCCTGCTGAGCGATACCTAACGGCTTCGAGGGACCGTCCGCGGTGGCCCACTGCTGCCTTTTTCTGGAACTCCTGTACCTTACTTGCCAGGTTTGGATTTTATGTGGTGCAACGAGGGACCCCAATCGGTGGTCGGCGGCCATTTCGTGATCCTACTTCACCATCCTCTCACAAGCGGCCATCTTGTCTTTGTCTGCTCGGGACATGGGGCCTTCACGCAGGAGCTGGTTTAATCCCAAGCCCGCGATCGGGCCAGGGCTAGACTGACTTCTATCGCTATGGTTTATGGACGGGCTGGCCTGGGACTGGGACTGTATGTATGTTTTGCGCGCACTCGTCGCGACTTGTATCCCTTGCTTAAACTGTGGTGCCATGGTATCTTTGCATGCCGTTTTTTTGGCGTAGAGGGCTTCCAGTGTGTGGGGGCCATAACTGGCTGATGGTTCGGGGCGCTCTGGTGTCCAGTGGGCTCCTCCCCACCTTCTTTTCTGCTTTCTTCCCTTCTTTACTCTGATCCTACTTTCTCTCTTCTCTATATTTCGGGTTCATTGGGCGACAGGCACTATGCTGGGGGGGGGGTAGGCCGTAGCCTCCGCATTGGTGTAGGGTGGGGGGGTAATACTCTGTTCTCAATTAGTTCTATGGGCCTTTCTTCTTTTATGTCTCTGTGCTCTACTTTCTTCGATTCGGGGTCCGGGTGTGGGGTGGATCGAGTGGGGGCGGCTCTGGAGGGGCGCGTACTTGCTCATGTGACTATCCTGATATATCTCTGCACCGCCTCACTGATTGAGATTTTACTCCCATTGTTGTTCTTACTGATGTTGCTGCTCGCCCGTGTGGTGAAGCTATCTTGCGGACTCGAATCTACTTTGCTCTTATCCTTCATTGCCTTTTTTTCTCTGATAAAATTATCAAAAAACTTAAAATTAACCTTCACCTCTCCTTCCCCGGGTTTCAAAGATATCTCCAGTATGTAACTCATAACCTGTTGTTAATCCTGACCGTTGATGCACGGGGGCTGTAATGTGGGTATCAGTGCTTTACTGTATCGTGGCCGGCCTGACGGTTGTAGGCCCGTATTTGTTCTTTTAAGATGCACGAATAAAGGTTTTAAAAAAAAAAAAAAAAAAAAAAAAAAAGATAGGTACTACTTCCGCGTTCTTAAACTGACTGGGAACCTCACCGAGCAGAAGGGAGTTGTTCAGGAGGGCCAGTGGAGGGATGGGGCAGGCTGAGAAGGCAGCCCGGAGAATGGCGGGGGGGGCAGCAATCTGTGGGGGAACCAGAGGAGACTTTATTAAGCAGACTGATGAAAACTTCTTCTGATACCGGGGGGAACGGAGTCAGAAGATGAGGGTTGACAGAAGGTGCAGCCTCAGTGAAGGGTATAGCCGGGGGAGTGGAGGAGATGCTATTTTTGATTTTGATAATTTTTTCTATAAAAAAACAGTTGAGGGAGTCGCAGAGTGCTTGAGACGGAAGAGGTTTGAGAGTTACCCTGTCCGGGTGTGAGAGCTCGTCTACGATTGCAAAGATATCTTTAGATTTCTGCGCAGAGTTGAGGATTTTGGTGGAAAAGTAGGCGGTTTTAGCAGCTGATATAGCTAGTTTGTACTCTCCCAATAATTTTAGAAAGAGTGGTTTCTTTGCAGAATCGTAGCTTCTGCGCCAGCGGCGCTCGGCCTGGCGGAGACCTAGTATTAAGGTTTTGAGACTATCGGAAAACCATCGATGTGCGTCGTGTGGGGCGCTTGGATCTTATTAATTTAAGGGGGGCAACCTTGTCGCTGGCATGTTCTAGCCAGTCGACTAGTGCAGCTTCTTGGGAGTCGATGGGGCCAAGAGTGGCAGAGACCGAAGATGTTAAAGAAGTGATGAATAAATCAAGGTCAGCTTTGTTCCAGTTGCGAGCATGGAGGCTGGGGCCCCGGCTGTGAGGGGGCGGGGGAGGGACCAGAAGGAGAAAAGAAATTAAGTGGTGGTCGGACCAGTGGCAGGGTGAGATCGTGAGCGACTTGATTTCGAGGTTGTAGGTCCACACCTGGTCAAGGATATGGCCCTTGGGGTGAGTGGGTAGATGAATGTGTTGGATACCATTAAGCCCAGTTAGAAGATCAGTGAAAGCCAGGGATTGGGGGCTTTCATGGGTATCTGACGGCCAGTAATTAAAGTCTCCCAGGACTAGGAGTTTAGAATTGTTGATGGTAAGCTGAGAGAGTAGGTCACCAAAATTCGAATAGAAATTAGGCATAGATTGTGGGGGACGGTATACTAGAACACAGGTAAGAGGGGAGACAGAGGATTCAAGTCTAATTCCCAGACAGTCCACCTGAGGGATGGTGAGGAGGGAGAGGGAAGTGAACCTGAGGGAGAGATTAATAATGGCGGCTACGCCGCCTCCTAGTTTGCCGGCGGGCCTATACAAGGAAACCTTTCATCAGTATGCTCCTAAGGGCAGAAATATGCTTAACAAAAATCCAGCAATGTATCCAAGAGTGTGGAAACAGAACAAAGAGACAAGGAAACCTTTCACCAGTCCGCTCCTAAGGGCAGCAAAATGCTTAACAAAGATCCAGCAATGTATCCTAGAGTGTGGAAACAGAACAAAAAGACATGGAAACCTTTCACCAGTCTGCTCCGACGTACAGCAACATGCTTAGCAAAGATCCAGCAATGTATCCAGGAGTGATAAAACACAACAAAGAGACAAGGAAACCTTTCATCAGTCCGTTCCTAAGGGCAGTAACATGATTAACAAAGATCCAGCAATGTATCCAAAAGTGTGGAAACAGAACAAAGTGACAAGGAAACCTTTCACCAATCTGCTCCTAAGAGCAGCAACATGCTTAACAAAGATCCAGCAATGTCTCCAAGAGTGTGGAAACAGAACAAAGAGACAAGGAAACCTTTCACCCGTCCACTCCGAGAGGCAGCCGAGGCAGCCCGGAGAATCGCGGGGGGCAGCAATCTGTGGGGGAACCAGAGGAGACTTTATTAAGCAGACTGATGAAAACTTCTTCTGATACCGGGGGGAACGGAGTCAGAAGATGAGGGTTGACAGAAGGTGCAGCCTCAGTGAAGGGTATAGCCGGGGGAGTGAAGGAGATGCTATTTTTGATTTTGATAATTTTTTCTATAAAAAAACAGTTGAGGGAGTCGCAGAGTGCTTGAGACGGAAGAGGTTTGAGAGTTACCCTGTCCGGGTGTGAGAGCTCGTCTACGATTGCAAAGATATCTTTAGATTTCTGCGCAGAGTTGAGGATTTTGGTGGAAAAGTAGGCGGTTTTAGCAGCTGATATAGCTAGTTTGTACTCTCCCAATAATTTTAGAAAGAGTGGTTTCTTTGCAGAATCGTAGCTTCTGCGCCAGCGGCGCTCGGCCTGGCGGAGACCTAGTTTTAAGGTTTTGAGACTATCGGAAAACCATCGATGTGCGTCGTGGGGGCGCTTGGATCTTATTAATTTAAGGGGGGCAACCTTGTCGCTGGCATGTTCTAGCCAGTCGACTAGTGCAGCTTCTTGGGAGTCGATGGGGCCAAGAGTGGCAGAGACCGAAGATGTTAAAGAAGTGATGAATAAATCAAGGTCAGCTTTGTTCCAGTTGCGAGCATGGAGGCTGGGGCCCCGGCTGTGAGGGGGCGGGGGAGGGACCAGAAGGAGAAAAGAAATTAAGTGGTGGTCGGACCAGTGGCAGGGTGAGATCGTGAGCGACTTGATTTCGAGGTTGTAGGTCCACACCTGGTCAAGGATATGGCCCTTGGGGTGAGTGGGTAGATGAATGTGTTGGATACCATTAAGCCCAGTTAGAAGATCAGTGAAAGCCAGGGATTGGGGGCTTTCATGGGTATCTGACGGCCAGTAATTAAAGTCTCCCAGGACTAGGAGTTTAGAATTGTTGATGGTAAGCTGAGAGAGTAGGTCACCAAAATTCGAATAGAAATTAGGCATAGATTGTGGGGGACGGTATACTAGAACACAGGTAAGAGGGGAGACAGAGGATTCAAGTCTAATTCCCAGACAGTCCACCTGAGGGATGGTGAGGAGGGAGAGGGAAGTGAACCTGAGGGAGAGATTAATAATGGCGGCTACGCCGCCTCCTAGTTTGCCGGCGGGCCTATACAAGGAAACCTTTCATCAGTATGCTCCTAAGGGCAGAAATATGCTTAACAAAAATCCAGCAATGTATCCAAGAGTGTGGAAACAGAACAAAGAGACAAGGAAACCTTTCACCAGTCCGCTCCTAAGGGCAGCAAAATGCTTAACAAAGATCCAGCAATGTATCCTAGAGTGTGGAAACAGAACAAAAAGACATGGAAACCTTTCACCAGTCTGCTCCGACGTACAGCAACATGCTTAGCAAAGATCCAGCAATGTATCCAGGAGTGATAAAACACAACAAAGAGACAAGGAAACCTTTCATCAGTCCGTTCCTAAGGGCAGTAACATGATTAACAAAGATCCAGCAATGTATCCAAAAGTGTGGAAACAGAACAAAGTGACAAGGAAACCTTTCACCAATCTGCTCCTAAGAGCAGCAACATGCTTAACAAAGATCCAGCAATGTCTCCAAGAGTGTGGAAACAGAACAAAGAGACAAGGAAACCTTTCACCCGTCCACTCCGAGAGGCAGCCGAGGCAGCCCGGAGAATCGCGGGGGGCAGCAATCTGTGGGGGAACCAGAGGAGACTTTATTAAGCAGACTGATGAAAACTTCTTCTGATACCGGGGGGAACGGAGTCAGAAGATGAGGGTTGACAGAAGGTGCAGCCTCAGTGAAGGGTATAGCCGGGGGAGTGGAGGAGATGCTATTTTTGATTTTGATAATTTTTTCTATAAAAAAACAGTTGAGGGAGTCGCAGAGTGCTTGAGACGGAAGAGGTTTGAGAGTTACCCTGTCCGGGTGTGAGAGCTCGTCTACGATTGCAAAGATATCTTTAGATTTCTGCGCAGAGTTGAGGATTTTGGTGGAAAAGTAGGCGGTTTTAGCAGCTGATATAGCTAGTTTGTACTCTCCCAATAATTTTAGAAAGAGTGGTTTCTTTGCAGAATCGTAGCTTCTGCGCCAGCGGCGCTCGGCCTGGCGGAGACCTAGTTTTAAGGTTTTGAGACTATCGGAAAACCATCGATGTGCGTCGTGGGGGCGCTTGGATCTTATTAATTTAAGGGGGGCAACCTTGTCGCTGGCATGTTCTAGCCAGTCGACTAGTGCAGCTTCTTGGGAGTCGATGGGGCCAAGAGTGGCCGAGACCGAAGATGTTAAAGAAGTGATGAATAAATCAAGGTCAGCTTTGTTCCAGTTGCGAGCATGGAGGCTGGGGCCTCGGCTGCGAGGGGGCGGGGGAGGGACCAGAAGGAGAAAAGAAATTAAGTGGTGGTCGGACCAGTGGCAGGGTGAGATCGTGAGCGACTTGATTTCGAGGTTGTAGGTCCACACCTGGTCAAGGATATGGCCCTTGGGGTGAGTGGGTAGATGAATGTGTTGGATACCATTAAGCCCAGTTAGAAGATCAGTGAAAGCCAGGGATTGGGGGCTTTCATGGGTATCTGACGGCCAGTAATTAAAGTCTCCCAGGACTAGGAGTTTAGAATTGTTGATGGTAAGCTGAGAGAGTAGGTCACCAAAATTCGAATAGAAATTAGGCATAGATTGTGGGGGACGGTATACCAGAACACAGGTAAGAGGGGAGACAGAGGATTTGAGTCTAATTCCCAGACAGACCACCTGAGGGATGGGGAGGAGGGAGAGGGAAGTGAACCTGAGGGAGAGATTAATAATGGCGGCTACGCCGCCTCCTAGTTTGCCGCGGGCCTATACAAGGAAACCTTTCATCAGTATGCTCCTAAGGGCAGCAAAATGCTTAACAAAAATCCAGCAATGTATCCAAGAGTGTGGAAACAGAACAAAGAGACAAGGAAACCTTTCACCAGTCCGCTCCTAAGGGCAGCAAAATGCTTAACAAAGATCCAGCAATGTATCCTAGAGTGTGGAAACAGAACAAAAAGACATGGAAACCTTTCACCAGTCTGCTCCGACGTACAGCAACATGCTTAGCAAAGATCCAGCAATGTATCCAGGAGTGATAAAACACAACAAAGAGACAAGGAAACCTTTCATCAGTCCGTTCCTAAGGGCAGTAACATGATTAACAAAGATCCAGCAATGTATCCAAAAGTGTGGAAACAGAACAAAGTGACAAGGAAACCTTTCACCAATCTGCTCCTAAGAGCAGCAACATGCTTAACAAAGATCCAGCAATGTCTCCAAGAGTGTGGAAACAGAACAAAGAGACAAGGAAACCTTTCACCCGTCCACTCCGAGTGGCAGCAACATGATTAACAATGATCCAGAAATGTATCTAAGAATGTAAAAACAGAACAAAGAGACAAGAAAATCTTTCCTCAGTCCGCTCCGAAGTGCAGAAACATGATTAACAAAGATACTGCAATGTATCCAAGAGTGTGGAAACAGAACAAAGAGACAAGGAAACCTTTCACTAGTTCGCCACCAAGGGCAGCAACATGATTAACAAACATCCAGCAATGTATCCAAGAGTGTGGAAACAAGAAAGAGGCAAGGAAACCTTTTACCAGTCCGCTCCGAAGGGCAGCAACATGCTTAGCAAAGATCCAGCATAGTATCCAAGAGTGCAAAAAAAGAACAAAGAGAGAAGGAAACCTTTCATCAGTCCGCACCTAAGGGCAGCAACATGCTTAACAAAGATCCAACAATGTATCCAAGAGTATGAAAACAGAACAAAGAGTCAAGGAAACCTTTCACCAGTCTGCCACGAAGGGCAGCAACATGCTTAACAAAGATCCAGCAATGTCTCCAAGAGTGTGGAAACAGAAAAAAGAAAAAAGGAAACCTTTCACCAGTCCGCTCCAAAGGGAAGCAACATGATTAACAATGATCCAGCAATGTATCCAAGAGTGTAAAAACAGAACAAAGAGACAAGGAAACCTTTCAACAGTCCGCTCCGAAGGGCAGCAACATGATTAATAAAGATACTGGAATGTATCCAAGAGTATGGAAACAGAACAAAGAGGAGAGGAAACCTTTCACCAGTCCGCTCCTAAGGGCAGCAACATGCTTAAAAAAGATCCAGCAATGTATCCAAGAGTGCCAAAACAGAACAAAGAGACAAGGAAACCTTTTACCAGTCCGCCCGAAGGGCAGCAACATGATTAACAAAGATCCAGCAATGTATCCAAGAGTGTGGAATCAGAACAAAGAGACAAGAAAACCATTCACCAGTCCGCCCCTAAGGGCAGCAACATGCTTAACAAAGATCCAGCAATGTCTCCAAGAGTGTGGAAACAGAACAAAGAGGCAAGGAAACTTTTCACCTGTCTGCTCCAAAGGGCAGCAACATGATTAACAATGATCCAGCAATGTATCCAAGAGTGTAAAAACAGAACAAAGAGACAAGGAAACCGTTCACCAGTCCGCTCGAAGGGCAGCTTCATGATTAATAAAGATACTGCAATGTATCCAAGAGTGTGGAAACAGAACAAAGAGACAAGGAAACCTTTCACTAGTCCACCGTGAAGGGAAGCAACATGTTTTTCAAAGATGCTGCAATGTATCCAAGAGTGCCAAAGCAGAACAAAGAGACAAGGAAACCTTTCACGAGTCCGCCCCGAATGGAAGCAACATGATTAACAAAGATCCAGCAATGTATACAAGAGTGTGGAAACAAAACAAAGAGACAAGGAAACCTTTCACCAGTCTGCTCCTAAGGGCAGCAACATGCTTCACAAAGATTCAGCAATGTATCCAAGAGTGTGGAAACAGAACAAAGAGACAAGGAAACCTTTCACCAGTCCGCTTCTAAGGGCAGCAACATGCTTAACAAAAATCCAGCAATGTATCCTAGAGTGTGGAAACTGAAAAAAGAGACAAGGAAACCCTTCACCAGTCCGCTACTAAGGGCAGCAACATACTTAACAAAGATCCAGCAATGTATCCAAGAGTGTGGAAACAGAACGAAGAGACAAGGAAACCTTTCACCAGTCCGCTCCTAAGGGCAGCAACATGCTTAGCAAAGATAGAACAATGTATCCAAGAGTGTGGAAACAGAACAAAGAGACAAGGAAATCTTTCACCAGTCCGCTCCGAAGGGCAGCAACATGCTTAACAAAGATCCAGAAATGTATCCTAGAGTGTGGAAACAGAGCAAAGAGACAAGGAAACCTTTCACCAGTCCACTCCTAAGGGCAGCAACATGCTTAGCAAAGATCCAGCAATGTATCCAAGAGTGTGGAAAAAGATCAAAAAGACAAGGAATCCTTTCACCAGTCCTCTCCGAAGGGCAGCAACATGCTTAACAAAGATTCAACAATGTATCCAGGAGTGTGGAAACAGAAAAAAGAGACAAGGAGACCTTTCACCAGTCCGCTCCTAAGAGCAGCAACATGCTTATCAAAGATCGAGCAGTGTCTCCAAGAGTGTGGAAACAGAACAAAGAGGAGAGGAAACCTTTCACCAGTCCGCTCCTAAGGGCAGCAACATGCTTAAAAAAGATCCAGCAATGTATCCAAGAGTGCCAAAACAGAACAAAGAGACAAGGAAACCTTTTACCAGTCCGCCCGAAGGGCAGCAACATGATTAACAAAGATCCAGCAATGTATCCAAGAGTGTGGAATCAGAACAAAGAGACAAGAAAACCATTCACCAGTCCGCCCCTAAGGGCAGCAACATGCTTAACAAAGATCCAGCAATGTCTCCAAGAGTGTGGAAACAGAACAAAGAGGCAAGGAAACTTTTCACCTGTCTGCTCCAAAGGGCAGCAACATGATTAACAATGATCCAGCAATGTATCCAAGAGTGTAAAAACAGAACAAAGAGACAAGGAAACCGTTCACCAGTCCGCTCGAAGGGCAGCTTCATGATTAATAAAGATACTGCAATGTATCCAAGAGTGTGGAAACAGAACAAAGAGACAAGGAAACCTTTCACTAGTCCACCGTGAAGGGAAGCAACATGTTTTTCAAAGATGCTGCAATGTATCCAAGAGTGCCAAAGCAGAACAAAGAGACAAGGAAACCTTTCACGAGTCCGCCCCGAATGGAAGCAACATGATTAACAAAGATCCAGCAATGTATACAAGAGTGTGGAAACAAAACAAAGAGACAAGGAAACCTTTCACCAGTCTGCTCCTAAGGGCAGCAACATGCTTCACAAAGATTCAGCAATGTATCCAAGAGTGTGGAAACAGAACAAAGAGACAAGGAAACCTTTCACCAGTCCGCTTCTAAGGGCAGCAACATGCTTAACAAAAATCCAGCAATGTATCCTAGAGTGTGGAAACTGAAAAAAGAGACAAGGAAACCCTTCACCAGTCCGCTACTAAGGGCAGCAACATACTTAACAAAGATCCAGCAATGTATCCAAGAGTGTGGAAACAGAACGAAGAGACAAGGAAACCTTTCACCAGTCCGCTCCTAAGGGCAGCAACATGCTTAGCAAAGATAGAACAATGTATCCAAGAGTGTGGAAACAGAACAAAGAGACAAGGAAATCTTTCACCAGTCCGCTCCGAAGGGCAGCAACATGCTTAACAAAGATCCAGCAATGTATCCAAGAGTGTGGAAACAGAACAAAGAAACAAGGAAACCTTTCACCAGTCCTCTCCTAAGGGCAGCAACATGCTGAACAAAGATCCAGAAATGTATCCTAGAGTGTGGAAACAGAGCAAAGAGACAAGGAAACCTTTCACCAGTCCACTCCTAAGGGCAGCAACATGCTTAGCAAAGATCCAGCAATGTATCCAAGAGTGTGGAAAAAGATCAAAAAGACAAGTAATCCTTTCACCAGTCCTCTCCGAAGGGCAGCAACATGCTTAACAAAGATTCAACAATGTATCCAGGAGTGTGGAAACAGAAAAAAGAGACAAGGAGACCTTTCACCAGTCCGCTCCTAAGAGCAGCAACATGCTTATCAAAGATCGAGCAGTGTCTCCAAGAGTGTGGAAACAGAACAAAGAGACAAGGAAACCTTTCACCCGTCCGCTCCGAAGAGCCGCAACATGATTAACACTGATCCAGCAATGTTTACAAGAGTGTAAAAACAGAACAAGGAGACAAGGAAACCTTTCACCAGTCCGCTACTAAGGGCAGCAACATGCTTAACAAAGATCCAGCAATGTATCCAAGAGTGTGAAAACAGAGCAAAGAGACAAGGAAACCTTTCACCAGTCCACTCCTAAGGGCAGCAACATGCTTAGCAAAGATCCAGCAATGTATCCAAGAGTGTGGAAAAAGATCAAAAAGACAAGGAATCCTTTCACCAGTCCTCTCCGAAGGGTAGCAAAATGCTTAACAAAGATTCAACAATGTATCCAGGAGTGTGGAAACAGAAAAAAGAGACAAGGAGACCTTTCACCAGTCCGCTCCTAAGAGCAGCAACATGCTTATCAAAGATCGAGCAGTGTCTCCAAGAGTGTGGAAACAGAACAAAGAGACAAGGTAACCTTTCACCCGTCCGCTCCGAAGAGCCGCAACATGATTAACACTGATCCAGCAATGTTTACAAGAGTGTAAAAACAGAACAAGGAGACAAGGAAACCTTTCACCAGTCCGCTCCAAAGGGCAGCAACATGATTAATAAAGATCCAGCAATGTATCCAAGAGTGTGGAAACAGAACAAAGAGACAAGGAAACCTTTCTCCAGTCCGCTCCGAAGGGCAGCAACATGCTTAACAAAGATCCAGCAATGTATCCAAGAGTGTGGAAACAGAACAAAGAGGCAAGGAAACCTTTCACCAGTCATCCACGAAGGGCAGCAACATGCTTAACAAAGATCCAGCAATGTATCCAAGAGTGTGGAAACAGAACAAAGAGACAAGGAAAGCTTTCACCAGTCCACCGCGAAGGGAAGCAACACGATTAATAAAGATCCAGCAATGTATCCAAGCGTGTGGAAACAGAACAAAGAGAGAAGAAAACCTTTCACCAGTCTGCCCGAAGGGCAGCAATATGCTTAACAAAGATCCAGCAATGTATCCTAGAGTGTGGAAACAGAACAAAGAGACAAGGAAACCTTTCACCAGTCCACTACTAAGGGCAGCAACATGCTTAACAAAGATCCAGCAATGTATCCAAGAGTGTGGAAACAGAACAAAGAGACAAGGAAACCTTTCACCAGTCCGCTCCGAAGGGCAGCAACATGCTTAACAAAGATCCAGCAATGTACCCAAGAGTGTGGAAACAGAACAAAGAGACAAGGAAACCTTTCACCAGTCTGCCACGAAGGGCAGCAACATGCTTAACAAAGATCCAGCAATATATCCAATAGCGTGGAAACAGAACAAAGAGACAAGGAACCCTTTCACCAGTCCACCGCGAAGCGAAGCAACATGATTGACAAAGATCCAGCAATGTATACTAGAGTGTGGAAACAGAACAAAGAGACAAGGAAACCTTTCACCAGTACACTTCTAAGGGCAGCAACATGCTTAACAAAGATCCAGTAATGTCTCCAAGAGTGCTGAAAGAGAACAAAGAGACCCTAAATCCCTTCACTATAGTGCTCCTGAGGGCAGCAACTAGATAAACAGAGGTCGACCAGCGATGTCTCCAAGAGTTTGGAAAGAGAACGAAAAGACCCTGGAACCTTTCACCAGTCCACTCCTGATTGCAGCAACTAGATTAACAAAGATCCCACTGATGTCTCCAAAGTGTACGGAAAGAGACCGATGAGACCCTGAAACTTTTCATGTGACAACTTTTAGAGTTGTAGTGTCCTGCTGAACAAGTCATGCAGAAACCCCTCCCTAAGGGCAGTGCGAACACTCACCCCACACCCATCCAACACATGCATCACCCTGGTGACCCTGCTAATAAAAAGGGCTGGGCACACATGCTCTTGGCCAGTTATCACTCATACCCCTAGTGTCGGTGTGGTCTTTTATTTTTAGTTCAGCACTAGATTACAGGAGCAGCAAGTTGATTAGCAAAGATCCCAATGATGTCTCTGAAGTGTGTGGACTTTCCCCAAGCCCTACTACTCCTGTCTAAAGACATCTAAGAGTTTATTTGCTCACTGGAGAAGTAAACAAGGACATAGATGAACTCTGACATAGATATCCTAATGCTGGGGCTGGGACTCTATTTAAATTCATGGACTCTCTCATATATTACCCGCCCAAGTAGGTGGTGTACTAAGGTGTCTCTGCAAGAAGTTCAAGCAGCACCGAAGCAGCCCCTGAAGTATTATTATTTATTTTTATTTTATTTTATCAATTTATAGGGCGCAACAGCTACCCAAGAAGGGTTTCCCGGCGCCTAGACACAGCTAGAACGAGAGACAGAAGCGGAGGGAGATTTTAAGATGTTTATTGTTCGTACAGCCAGGTCTTTACAAGCTTTCTAAAACTATAATAGTTATCTTCCTTCCGAATGCTTGGTGGAAGCGTGTTCCACAGGGAGGGTCCAAGGTAGGCAAAAGATCTGCCCCCTGATCTTGCACGTTTAAACCTTGGTATACAGAAACATGCTGCTGTCTGGGACCGGAGGTTTCTCTTTGGTGTGTAGAGGCAAGCAAGGGATTGGAGGTATTTTGGGGCTCCTCCTGTTTTTATTTTGAACATGTAGTTCAAGGCCTTGAAACGAACTCTGTTCTCAATCCTGAGCCAATGAAGGTCCCGGCGGTGGTTCGAGACTCCAGCGTTCCTAGGAATCTTACACAGGAGTCTGACCGCAGCGTTTTGCGCTACTTGTAGTCGTCCAATGACAGATTTATTAGCGCCTAAATATAGGATGTTGCCGTAGTCAAGCCTTGATGTAATAAGGGCATTGACTACGGTCTTCTGTGTTGACATAGGCAACATCCACAAAATTTTCATCAACCATCTAGCTATGGTGAGACACAGTCCAGTAACTTTACTGGCCTGCTTGTCCATGGATAAGGCGTTGTCTAATACAAAGCCCAGATTTCGAGCATGGGAAACCGGAGTAGGAAGGATGCCCATCTGTTCTGGCCAATGCGCGGGGTTCCAGAGATCTTTGTCTTTTCCCAAAATCAGAATTTCCGTCTTGTCACCGTTCAGTTTTAACTGGTTTGCTGTCATCCAGTTCAATATTTTTAGTAATCCTTCCTTGAGTAACGACGGGGAGTGGGGACAAGAATTCGACAGGGAAAAAATGATTTGGGTGTCATCGGCGTAGTTCATGAGCGTTAGCCCTAGCTTATCAACAAGTTCTACCAGTGGTTTGAGATAGATATTAAAAAACAGAGGGCTCAAGATGGACCCCTGCGGCACTCCATGATCTGCAGGTAAGGTGTCTGACTCGGCCTGTGCTGATGCGATCTGAAAGGTTCTGTTTGCCAGGAAAGATTTAATCCACTCCAGAGCCTTTCCTCTTATGCCATTTGTGTATAGTTCTCTAATGAGCGTTTCGTGGGAGATGGTATCGAACGCCGCACTTAGATCCAATAGCACGAGTGCTACCGTCTGGCCTTGGTCAAGAAGTTTTCTGATATTTTCAGTGACACCTAACAGGGCGGTCTCTGTCGAGAAACCAGCCCTGAAACCAGATTGCGAAGGATGGAGTAAGGAGTTTCCCTCTGCAAAAATGGCTAACGTGGAGTGCACGTGTCTCTCGAGGCACTTTGAAAAAGCAGGAAGCAGAGATATAGGCCTATAGTTGGCCAGTATTTCTGGATTAGCATTTGGTTTTTTCAAGAGGGGTGTCACCATAGCATGCTTCCATAAGGCCGGGACAGTAGCGAGGTCGAGGGACAAGTTTAGGATGTTGGCTATGATATTCAAGGACTGGTCATCCAGTTTTTTTATAATATTAATAGGGATGGGGTCCCTAGGAGAGCCAGATTTAACTGATTTTAGGATTCCTTTGAGATTCTCTAATGAGAGACTCGGCCAGGATTCCAGCAGGTTTCCGCCTAAAGCAGTAGATTGAGGCAGAATAGAGTTAGATGGAGGAGGTGGATCAGCTTCAGATATTTTAGTATTGATGTCTGAGATAATTTTGTCAATTTTCTCTGTAAAGAAACAGGCTAACGCCTGACAATGTTGAGCGCTTAGGGGGGGAGCGGCGGCTGTAGTATGTGCGCCCGCCAATTCCTTAACTTTAGCAAAAAGAGTTTTGGGCATGTTAGTTGCTTCGGTAATTGTTTTTAGGACGAAGGCAGCTCTTGCCTTTGTACACGCCGCATGATAGTGGTTTCTGGCTTCATGATAACATTTTTTTGCATTAGGGTCGTACTTTTTACGCCATTGACGTTCTAATGCTTTGCATTTTGATTTTTCAGATTTAAGGCTGTCGTTAAACCATGGGGCCGGGGGACGATGCCTACTCCCTTTGGTGTGAATAGATGGCAGGCAGCTATTGGCTGCATTTGTTAGCCAATTTTGGGTCTCCATTGCTACGCGGTCGATGTTGGAATTAGGGCTAGGAGGGTTTTGTTTGAGTACCGCATTTAAAGCATCGATGTCGACTGACTTCCAGTTCCTTCTATTTATAGCAATAGTGTTTTGTTTCACACTAGGGGAGGGAGGAAGAGAAATGCTAAAGCTGATGAGATGATGGTCGGACCAGCCAGAGGGTACGGTGGCGATGTGCGTGAGTTCACTGACGTTAGATATTATGGGGTCCAACAGATGCCCAGCTATATGAGTAGGGCTGGAGTTGAAAATAGATAAGTTCAGTGCAGCTAAATCTTCCAGAAAATTATAGCATGAAGGGATTGTGGGATCTTCCAGGTGTAAATTAAGATCACCCAGCAGGGAGAAATTTCTAGATGACATATAGTAGGGGGTAATAAGATTTGCAAAGTTAGATACCCATTGAGAGGGGTTTCCTGGTGGACGATAGATCAGAAGACCTGACATTGTGAAATTGGGGTTCAAGGTAATTTTAAAAAGACCCGCTTCACAATCTGGAATTTGTACAGGTTCCAAAGTACATTTGAAATCCCTGTTAAAAATGATGGCTATCCCGCCCCCTACCTGATTTTCCCTGTCAAGTCTGACAATGGCATAGTTGTCAGGGAGGGCAATGGCAATATCTGGACCAGCGCTGTCATGTAGCCATGTCTCGGTTAGGAAGACAGCGCTAGGACATTCTTCAGTGAGGAGATTAAAAATTTCATGCTTATGCTTGGGTAGTGATCTACAGTTTGTACTGTAAAATACGTATGTTAGCTGTTCATTTTTACGTAGCATTTTACATTTCCTGTGTCTCCTGGGTGGGTCGAAATAGGGTTGAAGAACGTCAATGGATATTTTACACTCGGAACAAACATGGGTTCCGACTTTGTGAAGGTTGGACAGAGAGCAGTTCGGCTTCTGGGTAGGGCGCAGCGCTCTCAAAGCGGAAGAAGTTCTTACCAATCTGGGAGGTGCAGTTGGAGAGTGAGCCTCGGCCTCGTGCCCCGTCCTGGCACGGACGGGCACAGACGGGCTAGTCTTTGGCGTGTCTTCGGCGTGCTGAGGGTGTGCCCGCTGCGCTCGACCGCTGCGCTGTCGAACAGTGAGCATGATAAGAGGGGATAGAGGAGTGGGCGTGGCTACGTGGGTGGGCGTGGCCCCGAGTCACGTGGGTGCAGTGACGCTGACAAGGGATTTTGGACTTCCCCCTCGGCGCAATTACTGCGAAACGAGCCAAGCCGCTGACTCAAAGTAAGTGTTTTCCGTCTTTAAAAACACACGAACACAGTGCAATTTAAAAAGTTTCCAAAACACACAAGTCTAGCAGCACTAAACAGATACCCCGGCTTCCGCCTCAGGGTGTTATGCTGGTCAACACCGGCTTAGGGCGAGCACGGCGCTTATCTGCTTCCTGGAGTGGACGTGGCTACGTGGGTGGGCGTGGCCCCGAGTCACGTGGGTGCAGTGACGCTGACAAGGGATTTTGGACTTCCCCCTCGGCGCAATTACTGCGAAACGAGCCAAGCCGCTGACTCAAAGTAAGTGTTTTCCGTCTTTAAAAACACACGAACACAGTGCAATTTAAAAAGTTTCCAAAACACACAAGTCTAGCAGCACTAAACAGATACCCCGGCTTCCGCCTCAGGGTGTTATGCTGGTCAACACCGGCTTAGGGCGAGCACGGCGCTTATCTGCTTCCTGGAGTGGGCGTGGCTACGTGGGTGGGCGTGGCCCCGAGTCACGTGGGTGCAGTGACGCTGACAAGGGATTTTGGACTTCCCCCTCGGCGCAATTACTGCGAAACGAGCCAAGCCGCTGACTCAAAGTAAGTGTTTTCCGTCTTTAAAAACACACGAACACAGTGCAATTTAAAAAGTTTCCAAAACACACAAGTCTAGCAGCACTAAACAGATACCCCGGCTTCCGCCTCAGGGTGTTATGCTGGTCAACACCGGCTTAGGGCGAGCACGGCGCTTATCTGCTTCCTGGAGTGGACGTGGCTACGTGGGTGGGCGTGGCCCCGAGTCACGTGGGTGCAGTGACGCTGACAAGGGATTTTGGACTTCCCCCTCGGCGCAATTACTGCGAAACGAGCCAAGCCGCTGACTCAAAGTAAGTGTTTTCCGTCTTTAAAAACACACGAACACAGTGCAATTTAAAAAGTTTCCAAAACACACAAGTCTAGCAGCACTAAACAGATACCCCGGCTTCCGCCTCAGGGTGTTATGCTGGTCAACACCGGCTTAGGGCGAGCACGGCGCTTATCTGCTTCCTGGAGTGGGCGTGGCTACGTGGGTGGGCGTGGCCCCGAGTCACGTGGGTGCAGTGACGCTGACAAGGGATTTTGGACTTCCCCCTCGGCGCAATTACTGCGAAACGAGCCAAGCCGCTGACTCAAAGTAAGTGTTTTCCGTCTTTAAAAACACACGAACACAGTGCAATTTAAAAAGTTTCCAAAACACACAAGTCTAGCAGCACTAAACAGATACCCCGGCTTCCGAGGTGAACGGCTAAATGTACATTTCTCTTTCTAGGGGGACGTAGGAGAGGTTCTCATGTCTTCCTCTTATGCACACACCAGGCCTGCAATTAACATTGACCCTCTCAGACTTGTCAGCTTTCTGCTCATGGAATTGTATAAGGTGTACATTTCTTCCTTGATATTTCAGCAACAAATACTGTTTAGAAAAGTCAAATGTAACTATTTCTGACTCTAAGAATCTTTTGTGAAATTTTGCCACCACCAAGACAGGTTTTCAGACACTCAAGTTGAACTTAACTGCGCAAAAAAGTTTAAGACGTGAGCCCCTAATATGTATGTCCGTTTATTTTGAAAAGGTGCGCTCTCTTGATGCCCTTCTGGCACAGGAAATTTCCTGACTCTTGCTTCCTAACAAAGAGAGGCACCAGACTAGGACTCTGCCAGGAGCTCTAGACAAGAGGGGTTAAGAGGTGGCCCCTTACAGGAGAGGAGTGAGACTTGGACTCTCCTAGGAGCTCCAGCCGAGAGGTGATAGGTGGTGGCCCCTTACAGTAGAGGTGCCAGAATGGGGCTCTTCCATGAGCTCTAGCCAAGAGCTGCTGGGTGGTGGCCCCTGACAGGAAAGGTGTCAGGCAAAGACCCTCCCAGGAGCTCTAGCTAAGATGTGTAAGGACGTGCCCCCTGACAGGAGAGGCATACTAGAACTCTCCCAGGAGCTCCACCCAGGAGGTGTTAAGAGGTGGATCATTGTGCATTTGCTTTAATTATACGGATATATATATAATTATACTCCTACCTAGCGCTGCCAATTGTAAGAGGTATAGGGTGTGCAATTCTCCAGGAATACCTTGGAGTAGTCTAAATACCCATTTACCTGCTTGCATGTGTCATCTGGTAGCCAGTCTTGGCGTAGAACAGTCTGCCGTCCTTCTCACGATAGTGACAGTATTCAGCTGGGCTAGAGTTCAAGTACGGGGCGACCTCGACAATCCGTCGAGATTCTTCTCTATCTACACACAGGCTTGGGTGTTGCGGTGGCGTTCCACCACATTACCCATTGATTTTGATGCTGGCCCATATTAACAAGGGTGGCTTAAAGAAAGGGGTGGCTTAAATATGGGGCAGCACGAAAATGAAGACTAGGCAAAACCTGGTCTTACCCTGGCGCAACGAGGAGAAACATTTAATTTCTCCTCCTTTTGCTGTTTTCATGTGTGCTGCGTTGTGCAGCACACATGGAAACAGCAAAATGTCATTGACTGTTTATGTGCAGGAAGGTGCTCCTTCCTGCACATAAACAATCATTAAAAAATCGCTTTTTGCAACTTCTATGTGTGCAGCATTAAGCAGCACACATAGAAGTTACAAAACACCATTAAAAGATTGTTTATGTGCAGGAAGGGAACCTTCCTGCACATAAACAATCTTCCCTTGCAACGCCGACACCCTTGCACTATGGTGCAAGGGTGCCTGCATTGGTGCTAAGCAGCTAAATTTAGTGTTAGAGTGGGTGGAAACGCAGGGCTGCACCATGTTGTTGTAAATATGGTGCAGACCTTCATTTCAGAAGTGGCGGGGCACACGTTAAGCCAAGGAGGCTAACGCCACACTCCGCCACTTTTACTGTAAATATGCACCTTGAACTTCAAGTTTCAAGGTCTTCTTCTGAAATATAATCACTACTATGCACTACAAATTTCATGCTTCAAATACTGTAGGAGTAGTAAATCGTTCCCAACCGATTGGTGCTGGGTTTGTTAGCAGTTTCCAGACTGTGCTCGGAGTTCGGAGCGAGTCTATCTGTTAGACCTGGCACTTTGGCTTGGGTCTCCCTTCCATTTTCTGCTGTTGCCTCACTTGTGTTTGCTGGTTATAGATGCTTTGAGCACTGTGCCACTGCTGTTCAGTGCCACAGTGCAAGTGCTCCCTATGGTAAATTGATGTATGGATTAGTGACTCCATGATTTACTTGATTGGTTTACTTGTCAGACCCTAGTACAGTGCACTGCATGTGCACAGGGCTTGTAAACCAAATGCTGCTGGTGGGCTTGCAGCACTGATTGTGCCACCCACAGAAGCAGCCTGTAAAGTGTGTCTCAGGTCTGCCATTGCAGAGCCTGTGGGCAGTCTGGTACTGCCATGTTGACTGGGCAAGTGCACCCACTTGCCAGTCCCTAAACCTTCACTTTTTTGCATATTATTCACCCCTGTGGTAGGCCCAAGGGCAGGGTGCATTGTAGGTAAAAGGTAGGACATGCCCTGGTGTGTGTGGCATGTCCTAATAGTAAATTACAGCCATTTTAGTTTTTCACTATTACAAGGCTACCTGTTCCCCATAGGCCAGAATGGGCAGTTTGATTTTTACAGCTTATAATCCTAACCAACTCAGGGAACCAGGTAGAAATTCAAGTTTATAATGCCTAAACTCAGAATGATAAAATACATCTTTTAGTGAAGTTGGTTTTAACATTCTGTGTTTGAAAATACCATTTTTAGAAAGTAGTTATTTTCTTGCCTAGCCATCCAAGCCTGCCTCTGCTAGGTTGTGTATTCCTTGTCTGGAGTTTGAGTGACAGGGCTGGGGGATTCCAGGAGACAGGGTGAGTCAGCACAGGGCTGAATAGAGAGATCTGCATGCAGATGGGAGGGAGGAGTTGCACCTGGGACCTGAATAGGACTGTGCCTTCACTCCACAATGCTGGCTTCACCTCCTGTGGTGCGTCTGATGTCCCTGGCCTACACTGTGAAAGGAAAGAAGGAGTCTTGTCAACAAAGTGCTCCAGGACTGACCAGAACTGGTTTGGAGTAGGCAAAGGCCTCTCTGCCTTCAGAGAACAAAGGGAAAATGAGTATAAAAGAGGGGACCCAATCCCCAGAACTTTAGATCACTTTGGGAAACAAGAAGAACCTTTGCTGAGGAGAGGAACCAGAGAAACTGAGGAAGAGACTATCCCTAGCTGAGTGCTGTTTGGGGGGATTGGCCTGCAGTGGTTGCCTGACTGCCAAAGAAAGGAAAAAGGACTTTGTGCTACTTTTGAATTCAACTTGTGAAGGATCTCCAAGGGCTTGAGCTAGAGCTTCCCTCCTGCTAAAGTCTCAGGGACAACAGACTTCCCCTACCAGCTCCCCAAGAATTCTTTTGAAGTGCCTACTGTTGTGTGGGGCCTTCTGAGGGACTGCGTGTCGCAAGGAGCTGGAAGCGTGACTCACGAAGAAGAAGCGTGTCGCCGCCGCAGCCGCTATCGTTGCATCACTGGAGAAGAGTGTCGCCGCTGCAGCTGTCGCTTCGCCTCGCAGAAGTGCCTCGCATCGCCGGAAAAGACTGTTGCGGTCACATCAGATGCCGTCGTATCATCGGAAAAGCGTGTCGCCACCGCAGCCGCTATCGTCGCATCATTGGAGAAGGGTGTCGCCGCTGCAGCTGTCGCATCGCATCGTCGAAGCGTCTCGCATAACCGGAGAAGAGTGTCACAGGGCCTGTCGTGGCTCAGAAGAATCGTTGAGTCGCCGCACGGCCGTCGGGCGTGCACGTATCGTTTCGCAACAAGAAACAGATGCCATTTTGTTTAATTGCACCGGATCTTCATCGCATCACGGCGTTGCACGTCGAACAGCCACGGAAGCGCAGTAGGAAACCGACGCATCACCTCCCCACGCCGAGAAGAACCAACGCATTGCCTACGCATCATTAGGGACCCGACGCATCACCGATCTTGCTTGTAAGGAACCGACACATCACCTTCCATGCAACACTTTCATTGTATAGCGTTACGCATCCACAGGTAAATTGAACTTAAAGTGTCGTATTTACCATCTTAAGAGAACTAAGCTATTTCTACAATTTTTAAAGTACAGGATTGTGGATTTTTGTTGTTTGTGTTCTTGTGATAAGTCTGTATAAAAATACTTATTTTTATACTACAACTTGTGTGGTGTTCATCTGTAGTGTTGTCACTGGGTTACTGTATGTGTTCACAAATGCTTTACACACTGCCTCTGAGATAAGCCTATCTGCTCGTGCCAAGCTACCAAGGGGGTGAGCAGGGGTTATTTTAGAAGTGTACCCCTTTACCCTGACAAGACGCAAGGGTCCCTATTTGGTCAAAGGTACCTACCTCTGCCAACTAGAGACCCCCAGTTCTAACATTGGTGGTCAGCGGTGAGGATTCTGGACTTGCATTTGTGACTCATATACAGTGATTGGTGAACACTACTAGTGAGTGCAGACCAAACGCAACCACATTCTTTTTGGTGGATTATTTTTCCTGGGATTTTCTATTTATACCAAGAACTGCCAGGTTTAACCACCATGGAGAAAGCAGCATCCATAGCATCTGTTGGTTTTGATTGGGAAGAGGAGAAACTGGAATGCTACAATGTGAGACAGCTGAAGCACTTCTGCAGGAAATTTAAAGTTGCTATGACTGGTCTCACCAAGAAGGTTGAGTTCCAAAAGGTGCTGAGGGCCTGGATCGAAGCAAGGAATGTGGAAGGGGAGGAAAATGCAGAGGAGCAGCTGGTAGGGCCATTGGGTCCACAGGGAAGGAGAGCAATTTCCCCAGTGGGTAGCAGTGTTTCTGCCAAAGGTCTGTCCCCAGAGGAGCTGGAGGACAGGGAGAAAAGCAGGATGCATGAAATGGAGCTGGCCAAGCTCAAGTTGGGTGGGCAATTGGAGTTAGAGAATAGGAAATCGGCCCTAGAGGAAACAAGCATTTGCAATGCAAATAGGTCTCGCATTTGTGAGTTGGAGCTATTGACGTTGTAAATGGCAATGTTTTTTACCTACACGTTTTATTTTTGGAGTGAATGTATGTAGTGGGCAAAATCCCTTGGAAAGGTCCTGCACTTCGTAATAAATATATTGAAAAAGACGCAAAGTGTGGATTGTGTCAACAATTGCTTGGCACGTACTTCATGGGTGAAGTGTCGCCACACATGCACACCATGGTGCTTTACTAATGCGGAACTCATTAATTAATGTAGTGCTTACAGACTAACCAACACGATCGAGATCGGAGCATGTGAATCCGAATCCCGGCTTCTCTTTTATTTCTAGACTATTTGACTCACTCTCCTGCGTCTTGGTTATCCCCAAACACTGGGAGGCAATGAAGTTTGCCAAGGGGGCGGGGGGCTTTGTGGGTACATGAAAATGTATTCATTGCCTAGTTGTCAAAAGCCGCCCGATGCTATTAGTTAAAAGTGTGCAGATTTCATTAAGTAAGAGTACTTTACTCGCGTCTATGAGAAAATCGACATTAAGCAAACAAAATGCCAGAATGCGTGTCAGTTTTCACAGTGTTTTAGACAGTACTGGTTGCTTAGTTTCTTTGCATTTATTTTTGTATTTACTCTTTTACACAGCATCCAAAGTAGGTTACCTAACCCCAAAGCCCCGAGTAGTTAAATGACCCATAGAAGGGAGTGTTTTACAGTTGAGCAAATGTGCCCAAATGTAATTTTGGTAGTGACAAGGAATGATCAGCCAATGAGGTACTCGATGAGCAGGTACTTAACTACACGTTCAAAACGTACGGTATTGTGGCTGTTGTTTGTTTGTACACAACCACCTCTCTGAATGCGTTTATTAACACAGAGCTTCATCTACCAGACAGTGCTCACAGAGGGGCGACTAAAGCACAGAACAAAATGTATTCATTATCCTGAGTGTAAAGGCACCCGGAAGGCTTAGGTGCCAGCCCGTAGAGGCTAGGGATCCCAGCGCTTCTACAGACTCTGCCGTGCTCCTCTGCACCAGCAGGCAACAGTTCAGAATCTGCCGCCTCTGCTAACAATAGGTGAGGGGGATGAGGTTGGGGCATGCAGGAGTTGCCAGCAGATTTCCAGGTTATTAAAGTGATGATTCTGACGTGAGGCAATGGAGACTGACTTTGTCTGTCTGCACCAGTCTATTTCTCTACCATCTACCGGGCTCACTGTCATGTATCCATTCATCTCTTTTTGTTAGAGGTGCGGGAGCCAATATATTAAATAGCAGGTAGAGCCAGCCGGAGACGAGCCAAGTGTATACGAGCCAGTGGGCGAGCCGCGAAAATGATCGGCATGTTAATCATACAATAAACATTATGTAAATGTGCGATAATGTCTCTTCAGAATTCAAAAAGCGCATTTCTTTAGCGCGTTACCTCAGTACACAAGATTATAGCACTGAATTGAGATGAAGTTATTAAAAGTGCTCATTTTAAGAATGAGTTAAAACACTGCCGCTTCTCCCGCCCGACAACAATGCCATTTGTGAACTAAGAGGCTTCAGTTGCCATGCATACCCCGAATGTTGCCTAGAGTCTTAATATATTTAGAGTAACATTAAAATCTAGTTCATTAAACACGAGAAGTTTTTGTACAGCACGCATCTTGAACTCGTATATTTCAAGGTGGCAATAATAAAGATGAAAACGGAAGTGCCGGCAGGCAAGAAAACACAAACAGGAGTGGGGGGGGGGGGCGGGGGAGGGTGAGAAGTCACAGACTGAGGAAGGGGGTGGTGGGGTGGGGAGACAGGTAAGAAAATAGTGTTAGGAGTAAAGGGGCCAATAGCCGTGGAAGGATACAAATGATGAATGAGGAGGGACTAACGAGCCTCAAACCAATCGAAAGGCAGCATTTATGACAAAAGCCAATGGGCAGAGGGTGGGCAGAGCTTCCACGAAGCTTCCACACTACTGAATGCCTCGCAAAGCGATGGCAGCGCATTCGCGCTGCAACGCTAGGTGAGACCTAAAAAGGATGCAGTTGGAGCATGAGAGGAATTTGAGGGAGTTGGAGTTGAAAGCTAGGAGCTTAGAGATTACGCCCTCTGGTGGCAGCACACCGTCAATGCCTGTTGAAGCTAGGGTGTATATTCCTAAAGATGTGGTGAAAGAGTTTTATAAGAATGATGACATTGGGCAGTGGTTCAAAGCCTATGAGGTAGCCATGTCTTCCCACCGGGTCCCTGAGAAGGATTGGGGAGCGGGGTTGTGGGGATGGTTCCTTAGTGAGGGCGCGATAAATTGTTAGACTTGCCCTCTGAAGTCCATAATTCGTATAGTCACATGAAAGAAGCATGGATGTCCAGGTATGGGTTGACTCCTGAATTGTATAAACAGAGGTTTAGAAATTGCAAGAAAATGGAGTCAAGCACATGGGTAGAATATGTAAATTTCTTTTGCAGCGCATTGGATGGTTGGGTGAAGGGTAGCAAAGTGAATGATTTTGAAGGACTCTTTGATTTAATTGCATGGGGGCACTTGTCAAGTAATTGTTATCCAGAGCTACGCCAGCACCTGATTGATAACAGGCTGACTAACCCTAGGAAGCTTGCTGAGGAGGCGGACCACTGGGTGAGCACCCGGGTCCAAAAGGGTCACATAGGAGACTCAGCCAAGAGTGGGCAGGGTCCCCAGCAGAAGTGTGGGGGGGACAAGGGTAAACAGGGAGTTCCAGAAAGGGCCCCAAAATAATTCCCAAGGGAACCAAGGGAAAGGTTCCCAGCCTCCCCCTGAGAAGAAACCCAGGGCCCGACAGGTAAACCTGTTCCTAGGGGACTCCTGAGGTGCTGCAGGTATGGTGAAGTGAGCCATAAGTCTGTTGATCCTCGGTGCCCACAGTTTGGAAAAGCAGCACCCACTGGTGCTCCACCCCGGCAGATGGCGAGTGTAGACCTGGGGGAGGAGACGGGTGCCCAAGGTGGTTGGGGTCCCGCAGAGATGTACCTTGTCTCTTTAGGAGACTGTGAGGTGGTCCCCAGGACCCAAATGCCTGATAACACTAAGAAGTACAGGCATTGTGTGACCATTAATGGCCATAGAGTGGAGGCTTTTCGAGACACGGGAGCCAGTGTGACAGCCAGCGGCGGCTCCTCGAGGGAGTGCTGCGGGACGGGGGAGGGGCAGGGTGAGGGGTAGTAAACTCCAGCATATGGCCGAACGGAATTGAGTAAATAAATAAATACAACAAATTACATTGCACGCGCTGCATCGCGCGCAATGTAGTTCGTTTTATTTAGTTATTTATTCACTTAACTCTGGTCAGCTGTATACCGGAGTTTAATACCCCCCACCCTGCCCCTCCCCCACCGCCCCACTTCCCCGCAGCACTCCCTCGAGGAGCTGCCACTGGTGACAGCTGTCAGGTGTCACCTGGTGTCTGAAGAGCAGGTTGTCCCCAGTGCATTTTACCCAGTTGTTGCCGCTGAAAAAACAGAGAGTCACTGCAGGGTGGCTCAGGTTCCCTTTGAGTGGGGGGTCTCTGGTACTCTTCAAGTAGCTGTGAGGCCAGCCATGCCTGTAGGCTGTTTGTTGGGGAATGATTTGGAGAGCTCCCCTTGGGCTAAGGTGGAGCAAAGTGCTTATTTGGAGATGTTGGGTCTGCCTGACTGGGCGTGTGTGACCACATAGTCCATGGCAGCCAGTAAGGGTGTTCAAGAGGACCTGGAGCCTGAGAAGGGGGCCCAGGTGCCTGCCTTAAAGAGAAGAGACAAGGGGCACAGGAAACTGGCCCCCGAAGTTCCCACGGTCCAGGAGAAGGCAGACCCTGAGGGGGATGCCCTGGAGCCTACAGGGCAACAAGTAGCTGAACAGGGGGACCTGCCTGAGCTGAACCATTGGCAGCAGGAAGGAGGACCCTCCATGGAAGACTTCTGCGTGGAGCAGAAGAAGTGCCCTTCTCTTGTGGGTTTTCGGCAGCAGGCTGTAGACCAGGCAGCATGTGATCAGTCTGGATCACATTGGATCTACTGGGAGAATGGTCTCCTGTATAGTGAGCCTAAGGTTGCTGAGCCTGGGACAGCCCGTGCGCTGGTGGTACCCCAGCGCTTCAGAGCCTTCCTACTGGGGCTGGCTCATGATGTGCCTTTACCAGGACATTTGGGCCAGGACAAGACCTTTGAGAGGCTTGTCACCCACTTTTATTGGCCCCAAATGCGCAAGAGTTCAGATACTCATTGCAGGACCTGTCAGACTTGCCAGGCATGTGGAAAGAGAGGGAGGAAGCAGAAGGCTCCTCTCCAGCCATTTCCTGTGGTCAGCACCCCCTTTGAACGGGTGGGTATTGACATTGTGGGGCCACTGGGCCCCAAGACAGCCATGGGCAACAGATTCATCCTGGACTTGGTGGACCATGCCACCCGGTACCTGGAAGCCATACCTCTGAGGACAGTGACGGCCCCCGTGGTGGGACGGGCACTGATGGGAATTTTCTTCCGTGTGGGGTTTCCTAGATAGGTGGTGTCTGACCGAGGTAGAAACTTCATTTCCAAGTATATGAAGTCCCTGTGGCTGGGAGAAATCCCCCAGGAAACCTCCCCAGGATGTATATAGCTACATGCTGGCCTTCAGGAACCAGACTAGGCGTTTCAGGCAACTCACTGAGGTGAATCTGGAAGCCAGCCAGGAGGAGATGATGCGGTGGTACGACCAGAATGCCACTCTGGTAGAGCTTCAGCCTGATCAGAAAGTGTGGGTCATGGCTCCAGTGGAGCCCTGCGCGCTCCAGGATAAGTGAACCGGACCATTTGAGGTGGTGGAACGTAAAAGTCCTGTTACCTATTTGGTGGACCTGCGGTCTCCCAGGAACCCCTTGCGGGTCCTGCACGTCACCCGCCTGAAGCCCCACTTGGAAAGATCCGAAGTGGGCATGCTCTTGGCGACAGATGCTGGAATGGAAGAGGAGACTGAGCCTATTCCTGACCTGCTGTCGGTCAGTGGATGGTGTAAACCTCTCTTCCACCCTGACCCTTGAGCAACAGAATGACTGTCACCAGTAGCTGGGACAGTTTTCTGATCTGTTTTCCCTGACTCCCAGTGTCATTAATTGGTGCGTCCATGATGTGGACACTGGAGATAGTCCTCCTGTGAAGCACAAAACTTACAGGCTGACTCACAGGGTGAGGGCTTGCATCAAGGAGGAGGTCTCCAAGATGCTTGCGTTGGGGGTGATTGAGTCTTCTAACAGTCCTTGGGCCAGCCCAGTGGTCTTGGTCCCAAAGGCTGCCGCACAGGGTGCCACGCCAGAACTCCGGTTCTGTGTGGACTACCGAGGACTCAATTCAGTCACGAGGACTGACGTGCACCCCATCCCCAGAGCTGATGAGTTCATTGATCGGCAAGGGGCTGCCCGGTATCTCAGCACGTTTGATCTAACATCTGGGTTCTGGCAGATCACCTTGACTGATGGGGCAAGAGAGAGATCAGCATTCCACACACAAGATGGGCACTACCAGTTCCGGGTTATGCCCTTTGGGATGCCACCTTTCAAAGGTTGGTCAACTAGGTGTTGGTTGGACTGGAAGAGTTCAGTGCCACCTACCTGGATGACATTGCAGTGTTCAGCACCAGTTGGGAATGACATCTGCGCCAGCTCTGGGAAGTGTTGATGACACTGCAGAGAGCAGGCCTCACGATCAAGGCAAGTAAGTGCCAGTGATGTACCATAAAAATAAACTTAATACCATTACCAAATAATCAGTCAGTTGGCAGTGAAGAAGGTTCAATAGTTTATTAAAAAAAAATACTCTATAGAGGAGCCTCTCCGAACCTCACCCATCAGGTGCGCCGAGAAGACTGTTGGCTCGTATTCAAACATGAGGTTATATACTTTTCGGTTCAACACATACAATCACTGTAAAAGGGAAAACACCAGTTGGCCCTCGAGCTCCAGGAAAGGACCATATATGGCACACATCAGACCAGTACAAAGGCTTGACTATCTATTACTGATGAGGTCAGGAGGGGTGACTCCCTTTCGTCTTGGTGCCTGGGAGTGTAGACACGGCACCTCCAGGAATGCACTTATCACCCCCAAAGCCAGATGCAACCTTGAGTCTTAGAACAGTCGAGTAAACAGCCTACCTTCAGCTGCTACCAGTAACTCAGATGAACTGGGGCCTGACAACTGCACGTGATCAGCGCGTGATCACGGCCCGTGCTTGAGCATATGTTCAGAAGATGGCTTCTGTATGGTTCTCGGCCTACTCTTTTAGCAATAGATATACAGGGAGGAAATAAACGAGTTTCCTCCAAGCAAAAGCATATATATCAAACAGGGGGTGTATGTATAGATGCATCATGCTAACATAATATAGGTCCGATACTCCTTATATACGGGAAACTACGTTCCGTGGAGTACTTAGGACACCAGGTTGGGAGCGGCCAGGTGGCACCCCTACAGCCCAAGATTAAACCATCCTGGCTTGGGAGCCCCCCAAGACCCAGACAGAGGTGAGAGCCTTTTTAGGACTCACTGGGTATTACAGGAGGTTTGTCAAGGGGTATGGCAGCATTGTTGCACCCTTGACAAAGCTGACTTCCAGGAAGCAGCCCAAGAAAGTGACACCTGTCAGAAAGATTTTGATGCCCTGAAAACTGCCTTGTGCACGGTGCCCGTGCTCCTGACACCCAACTTCTCCAAAGAGTTTATCGTGCAGACAGACGCTTCAGAACAGATAAATGAGGAGGGCCTAGACCAACCTGTAGCCTTCATCAGTAGAAGGTTACTTCCACGGGGACAGAGGTGGAGTGAGATTGAGCGTGAGGCATTTACTGTGGTCTGGGCACTGAAGAAGCTGAGACCATACCTGTTTGGGACTCACTTCTGGGTTCAGACAGACCACAGGCCCCTCAGATGGTTGATGCAGATGAGGGGTGAGAATCCAAAACTGTTGAGGTGGTCCATTTCCCTAAAGGGGATGGATTTCACGGTGGAACACCACCCTGGTACAGAGAACGCCAATGCTGATGGTCTGTCCAGATTTTTCCACCTTAGTGATGAGAACTCCCAGGAGGTTCAAATGCAGCGTACAACAATGATAAGAAGAAGAACCTTATTAGAGCAAGTCTGATAAACACCCGCTCTTTGAGAAAACACCACCAGAATATTTTTTACCTGCTCTCAGATGACCGATTAGATCTTCTATTCATTACCGAGACATGGCTGAATGAACCCTCAAACCTGGTAGTGCAGATGTCTATCCCAGAGGGCTTTAAGATTTCTCACGCTGACCGTCAGACGGGCAGAGGGGGTGGTGTTGCGATGGTCTCTAGGGATATGTGGATGTTTAATCGAGGGAGAGCGTTCTGTTGGGGGAGGCAAAATTCCTTGATTTTAGTACTAATATTTCACCTCGGTCCACAGTAGGGGGAACCTTGGTTTATAGACCTCCTGGACCAGCCGGGCCCTTTCTTAAAGCCATAGAAGATGTTATCATTTCTCGGGCCTTGAGGTTCAACCAATATCTCTTTCTGGGAGACCTCAATCTTCATTTAGATCAGACGGATGTAGGGACAACCCAGGAATTCTTGGATTCCCTAGATCTAGCTCAGCTCACCCAGTGGGTTAGTTCTCCCACCCACTGTGGGGGCCATATTCTTGACCACATCTGTTCCAACCTTCCTATGGTAGTTGAAGATCCGCTCACTGTGTCCCGGTCGAACCATTTCTTAGTTCTATTTTCCTGGCCCACTGAGGGTAGCTGCTGGATACCACAGGCTAGTGCTAGCCCGGTCACTGCTAAAGTAGATCCCTAAGCCTCTGGCCAGGCTTTGGAGAAGCTGAGACCAGCTCTCCCCCCCAATATGGAGGGCACCCTGGCCTGCTTTACCAGATGGATCACGCTGGCGATGGATAGCCTATCGCCGCCGTCGCAGGTGGGTCAGGTTGTCACCGTCTAAACCTCGGTTTTCAGCAGAATTGAAAGTACTTAAGCAACAATGTAAGAAACTGGAGCGCTACTGGCGGAAGGACTATTGCTCATTAGCAAAGGCCAGGCTCAGAGATGCTCAGAAAATTTACTACACTGCTATTAGTAAGGCTAAGGGTCTCTATTATGCTGACCGGATAGAGTCAGCTAACAACAACTTTAGGGAAATTTTCTCTACTGTGCAGAGTTTTATGGCACCAAGGGCAGAGACAACAAAGCTCTCTGCCTCTAACACCTGGTGTGTAAAACTTTCTAATTTTCTTATTAATAAGATTTGTGCAATAAAGGCAACGTTTAAAGGTCAAAGCCCGCCTCTGGTGGGGGTGGTACCCCCGGCCACTCTATCTGAACCGCCTTTCATCCTGGAGGCTTTTACACCTATTGACCTATCTGACTCACTTAAAATTCTGAAAGCTATGAAGTCTGGTTCTCCTTCGGATCCTTGTGCGGCAAGGCTTTTGGCCTCTGTAGCAGAAACAGTTCATTTAGAAGTTAATACGCTCATTAGACTCTCCTTTCAGGAGGTGCTTGTCCCAGCAGCGTGGAAGCAAGCTAAGATCCTGCCACTCTCGCTCTCGTTTCGGTGGGGATCCACTTGTAGACCCTGCGGAGCATGTGGAGGGTGTTGAAGCAGGAGGAAGAGACGGGATTTGACCTGCTTAGTCATGGAGAGGGTGAAGTCGAGGATGACCCTTAGGTTGCGTGCGTGGTCGGTGGGTGTTGGAGCTGTTCCCAGGGCGGTCGGCCACCAGGAGTCATCCCAGGCCGAAGGGGTGGATCCGAGGATGAGGACCTCTGTCTTGTCCGAGTTCAGCTTCAGTCAGCTATTCCTCATCCATTCGGCGACAGCCTTCATTCCTTCGTGGAGGTTGGTTTTGGTGGTGAGGGGGTCTTTGGTGAGGGAGAGGATGAGCTGGGTGTTGTAGGCATAGGAGATGATGTTGAGGTCATGCAGTCAGGCAACGTGGGCGAGTGGTACCATGTAGATGTTGAACAGCGTTGGGCTGAGGGATAAGCCCTGGGGTACGCCGCAGATGATCTCGCTGGCTTCGGAGCGGAAGGGGGAAGGCGAATGCTCTGTGTTTTGCCGGAGAGGAAGGAGGTGGTCCAGTCCAGGGCCTTCTCTTGGATCCCGGCGTCGTGGAGGCATGTTCGTTGTGTGCGGTGGCAGACCGTGTCGAAGGCGGCTGACAGGTCCAGGAGAATGAGGGCCACGGTTTCTCCGTTGTCTAGCAGGGTCCTGATGTCATTGGTGGCGGCGATGAGGGCAGTTTCGGTGCTGTGGTTGCTTCGGAACCCGGACTGGGTAGGGTCCAGGATCCTGTTTTCTTCGCGGTAGCGAGTCAGTTGTTTGTTGTCAGTCTTCTCGATGACCTTCGCCGGGAATGGGAGCAGAGAGATGGGCCGGAAGTTCTTGAGGTCCGCCTTGGGTTTCTTGAGTAAGGCATTGATATTGGCGTGCTTCCAGCTTTTTGGAGGGATTCTACTTGTTCTATTTCTGATTGGAAGGATCCTGATTCTATTTTTGCTGCTCCGCAATGGATGTTCCAACATGCAGCCAAATGAGAATGGCACTACCACATGTGCTAATATGTTGTGAATACATGATACAGTATTTTGGTGTGCCACTGCTACCAGGAACTGAATGGCAACTGGTATTTGTCCATTCGACCTGTGTGGTTACATTGCATCCAGCTCGTGCTACGCTGTTTGCAATGCATGTTTGAGTGTGCTTTGGATATATGCCTTGGATTGCCATTGGTCCAATCTATGGATGTGGGTTTGCTGATGGACCTGTTAAAAATCCATTTGCCAACACGTCCTGTGCAATTGCTTTTGCTGTATGTTGCATATTATGAGCATTCTCCCGATGCCTCGGCTCCTGGATTTTCAGATCCGTTCTTGTCCTCTGCAGATACATTAGTGACTGTCACACCTTCAGTGGCTGCTGATTGGTTTGGATACAAACATGTTTGTTCTTTGGAACTTGTGATTGGGGTGCCAACAGAAACATCATCTGCGGATGCTGGAAACAACACTGTTTCTACTGAGTCTTGGAACATTTTAACATTTATGCAGTTTCAAGAACTTTTTAATTCGGCAACTTTTAAAATGCAAAATTGATTTTTTTAAATTATTCCAGATGTTAACTGCATGCTTTTAAAAGTGGCTTTTAATTGCAAGTGGGCTTTCTTTATGGTTTATTAATAAAATGAAAAATATTTTAGACTTTTATGTTCCATGATCAATTAATATTTTCATATTTAGTTTGACGCATTTTAGTCACCTTACAGGTGTGGGTGTTGTGAGGTTCAATAGTCCCAGAGCACAAACCCCTCCATTTTACATGTTCACGTTTAGAGTTGACTTCTTTTTAAATAATGACTTTTAGCACACATTTGCTTGCGCACCTGCATGCTAAGGTTTGCTCACAAACACTATTTCCTGGTAGGCACATTATCATGCCGTAGTACGTTCTGTTCAAGGACCCGCTACATTGCGCACACTGGCCTTGTTTGTTGTTGGTTCGGCGACAGCTCTGGGTGGGTAGAAGCAACGATAATAGCTGGACCAGAGCTCAGGCGCAGTACGAATGGGTACAGTTTTTATTCCATAAACTGCACCAAGCCTGTGTGTAGATAGAGGAGCATTTCGATGGATTGTCGAGACCGCCCCATGCTTGAACTCTAGCCCAGCTTAATACTGTACCATCGTGAGGACAGCGGACTATTCTACGCCAAGACTGGCTACGAGATGACACATGCATGCAGTTAGACCACTCCAAGGTATTTTGCCAGAATTGCACACCCTATACCCTTTTACGACAGACAGCACCAGGAAGGAGTTTAATTATACGTATAGTCAATGCAAATGCACAATGGTTGAATTGTTTATCTTCTTCACTATTTTTTAATGCTGGTTACATTGCTTTGGTTCCTTCTAGTAATCATTGCCGTGCATGTATTTTACACAAGAGTCCAATTGGTTCAATAAATATTTGAAATGCCAATTTGTGTACTTACTGTGTCTCCCTTTGGGCATGAACAATGAAAGGGTAGGTCTGTCTCCATGATTTCCTTGGGGTAATGAAGGTTGTTACGTTCTGAGGTTGCAGACACCATCTGGTACCCTGTCAGGTTTACGGGTCCAGATGGCACACTCAGAGCTAGCCAGCCAGGAATTAGATCAACATATTCCTGATTGCATGAGAGGACAGAGTCCCCATAGTTTTGATGCTTATATTGCCCAGACACACAGTCTTACTGAATTAGTAGGAACGGTATGACAGAAGAGGGGCCAGGTGAGTGTCCTTGGCATACAAGTCACAACATGGCAAAACTGAAGTGCTTCTTCTTGACCACAGAGGGCAGTCATTGAAAAGGCTGCTGCAGTACTCAATGCCCCAGAGGGCAGATGGTGTCATTGCTGCAGTACAGACTGTTGGCCACAGAGGGCAGTCATTGACATGGCTGCTGCAGTACTCAATGCCCCAGAGGGCAGATGGTGTCATTGCTGCAGTACATGCTGATGGCCACAGAGGGCACTCATTGACATGGCTGCCGTAGTACTCAAAGCCACAGATGGAAGGAGGTGTAATTGTTGCAGTACAGACTGTTTGCCACAGAGGGCAGTCATTGACATGGCTGCTGTACTACTAAACGCCATAGAGGGCAGATGGTGTTATATTCAATGACCTCACCTCTCTTTATAAAAAGTGGTTCTTCCTGAGGGCTCTAACAATTTATTTATTTCAGACTCAGTAGAGGAATGGGATCAGCTCTCCAGTGTGAGCTTAGGGCAAGAAAGATGTCAGCAGTCACAGTGGTCCTGCTAAGGTGACACCTTACTTACTGCAACGTCGAAGTAGATGATGGTGTACTGTGCCAATGAAAGAAGGGCCACAAAATATTAGAATGTATAACGTACACAGATAAACAAACACAGCAGGAGAGGCATGCTGGTGCCTCTCCCAGAGACAGCACTGAGCACACAGGACATGACCACAATCTTGTGACATTAACCCTGAGGGAGCATCACGCACTGTTGTATGGGGACGCGTGTGATTGGCTCAATGGCGCTGCCAAGACTGTTCAAATACTTTCTATGTTTGTTTTCAGGACTGCCATGGCTCAGAGAATTTAAGAAACCCAAATTATATTGAAGAAACATTCAATGAAATTGGACTACGTGTTATAGAGCTCACTATGGTGGGCACAGATTGCAGAACTTAAACGTTGTTAGTGCCAGTAAACATTACCAATGAAGAGGAACCTCCACAGACCACAGGTACAGGCCCCCCCCATCAGATGCTGCTTCCCAGAATGCAGTGCACCTCACTGCCCTCTGAGGGGTTGTACCATTACACACAGAGGGGGTACAACAGCCATATTTTCTTCAATAATGGGGTGAGGACACAGGAGAGTCCTGGGGCCACTGCAGAACCCCCAGCCCTCCACCATCACTGAAGTCTAGGAACAACTCATCCACTTCCTGTCTCACCCAAGCGAAAGAAGTCCCCAGGGAGGCTAACACCCCTTTAGATGGGGGGGGGGGGGGGGTTGTAGATTGTAAAATGGTGGATGGGGTGTACACTGGGCATTGAAGAGAGACTAAAGTGAAGAAACAGCCACAGGAGCATTAAGCATTGGCAGAGCCAAGCGGTCTAGCCTTATCATTTAGTGAAAGAAGTTGATAGAGATAGGTAGACATGTCCAAGGCCTACGGAGGGATGGGACATGCAGACAGAAGCAGGGTGGAAGTGTGTCAGTCAGATGCAGAGACTGTTCAAGAAGAGGAAATGGACAGAGACACATGAGAAGATGGGTGGAGGTGCAGTCACACATGGGTACTGATGGCTGTAGACAGGCATGGGGGTCAGCCCTAATGTGGGATACTGCATGGAGAAAGGAGCCTGGTCAAGAAGATGAATGACAGAGACAGGAATTAATCAGTCGAGGGGCATACAGATAGACTGGACTGAAGGAAGCAAGGAGAATGACCCTGGGAACATCCGGGCTGGACTGAAGGATGAAAGGAGCAAGACTCAGGGGACATCAGGGCTGGACTGAAGGATGAATGGGGCAACACTCAGGGGACATCCGTACTGGACTGAAGGAGGAATGGGGCAAGACTCAGGGAACATCCGGGCTGGACTGAAGGATGACTGGGGCAAGACTCAGGGGACATCCGGGTTGGACTGAAGGATGAATGGGGCAACACTCAGGGGACATCCGTACTGGACTGAAGGATGAATGGGGCAAGACTAAGGGGACATCCGGGCTGGACTGAAGGACGAATTGGGCAAGACTCAGGGGACATCCTGGCTGGACTGAAGGATGAAAGGGGCAAGACTCTGGGAACATCCGGGCTGGACTGAAGGATGAATTGGGCAAGACTCAGGGGACATCCGGGCTGGACTGAAAGATGAGTGGGGCAAGACTCAGGGGACATCCGGACTGGACTGAAGGATGAAATGAGCAAGACTCAGAGGACATCTGGACTGGACTGAAGGATGAATGGGGCAAGACTCAGGGGACATCCGGGCTGGACTGAAGGATGAATGGGGCAAGACTCAGAGGACATCCGGGCTGGACTGAAGGATGAATGGGGCAAGACTCAGGGAACATCCGGAATGGACTGAAGTCTGAAAGACTCAGGGAACATTCAGACTGGACTGAAGAATGAAAGGAGCAAGACTCAGGGGACATCTGGACTGGACTGAAGGATGAATGGGGCAAGAATCAGGAGACATCTGGACTGGACTGAAGGATTAATGGGGTAAGACTCAGGGGACATCCGGGCTTGGCTGAAGGATGAATTGGGCAAGACTCAGGGAACATCCGGACTGGGCTGAAGGATTAAAGGGGCAAGACTCAGGGGACATCTGGACTGGACTGAAGGATGAATGGAGCAAGACTCAGGGGACATCTGGACTGGACTGAAGGATGAATGGGGCAAGACTCAGGGGGCATTAGGGTTGGACTGAAGGATGAATGGGTAAGACTCAGGGGACATCTGGAATGGACTGAAGGATGAATGGGGCAAGACTCAGGGGACATCCGGGCTGGACTAAAGGATGAATGGGGCAAGACTCAGGGGACATCCGGGCTGGACTGATGGATGAATGGGGCAAGACTCAGGGGACAATCGGGCTGGACTGAAGGATGAAAGGAGCAAGACTCAGGGATCATCAGGGCTGGACTGAAGGATGAATGGGGCAAGACTCAGGGGACATCAGGGCTGGACTGAAGGATGAAAGGGGCAAGACTCTGGAAACATCCGGGCTGGACTGAAGGATGAAAGGGGCAAGACTCAGGGGACATCCGGGCCGGACTTAAGAGTGAATGGGGCAAGACTCAGGGGACATCCGGGCTGGACTGAAGGATGAATGGGGCATGACTCAGGGGACATCTGGGCTGGACTGAAGGATGAATGGGGCAAGACTCAGGGGACATCTGTACTGGACTGAAGGATAAAAGGGGCTATACACAGGGAACATCCTGGCTGGACTGAAGGATGAAAGGAGCAAGACTCAGGGGACATCTGGGCTGGACTGAAGGATGAATGGGGCAAGACTAAGGGGACATCCGGACTGGACTGAAGGATGAATGGGGCAGGACTCTGGGATCATCCGGGCTGGACTGAAGGATGAATGGGGCAAGACTCAGGGGACATCCGGGCTGGACAGAAGGATGAATGGGGCAAGACTCAGGGGACATCAGGGTTGGACTGAAGGATGAATGGGGCAAGACTCAGGGGACATCCGTACTGGACTGAAGGATGAATGGGGCAAGACTCAGAGGACATCCGTACTGGACTGAAGGATGAATGGGGCAAGACTCAGGGGACATCCGTATTGGACTGAAGGATGAATGGGGCAAGACTCAGGGAACATCCGGACTGGACTGAAGGATGAATGGAGCAAGACTCAGGGGACATCCGGACTGGACTGAAGGATGAATGGAGCAAGACTCAGGGGACATCCGGGCTGGACTGAAGGATGAATTGGGCAAGACTCAGGGGACATCCGGGCTGGACTGAAGGATGAAAGGGGCAAGACTCTGGGAACATCCGGGCTGGACTGAAGGATGAATGGGGCAAGACTCAGGGGACATCCGGGCTGGACTGAAAGATGAGTGGGGCAAGACTCAGGGGACATCCGGGCTGGACTGAAGGATGAAAGGAGCAAGACTCAGAGGACATCCGGGCTGGACTGAAGGATGAATGGGGCAAGACTCAGGGGACATCCGGGTTGGACTGAAGGATGAATGGGGCAAGACTCAGGGAACATCCGGAATGGACTGAAGGATGAAAGGGGCAAGACTCAGGGAACATCCGGACTGCACTGAAGGATGAATGGAGCAAGACTCAGGGGACATCTGGACTGAACTGAAGGATGAATGGGGCAAGACTCAGGGGACATCTGGACTGGACAGAAGGATGAATGGAGCAAGACTCAGGGGACATCTGGACTGGACTGAAGGATGAATGGGGCAAGACTCACGGGACATCCGAGCTGGACTGAAGGATGAATGGGGCAAGACTCAGGGGACATCCGTACTGGACTGAAGGATGAATGGGGCAAGACTCAGGGGACATCCGTACTGGACTGAAGGATGAATGGGTAAGACTCAGGCGACATCTGGACTGGACTAAAGGATGAATGGGGCAAGACTCAGGGGACATCCGGGCTGGACTGAAGGATGAATGGGGCAAGACTCAGGGGACATCCGGGCTGGACTGCAGGATGAATGGGGCAAGACTCAGGGGACATCCGGGCTGGACTGAAGAATGAAAGGAGTAAGACTCAGGGATCATCAGGGCTGGACTGAAGGATGAATGGGACAAGACTCAGGGGACATCAGGGCTGGACTGAAGGATGAAAGGGGCAAGACTCTGGAAACATCCGGGCTGGACTGAAGGATGAAAGGGGCAAGACTCAGGGGACATCCGGGCTGGACTGAAGAGTGAATGGGGCAAGACTCAGGGGACATTCGGGCTGGACTGAAGGATGAATGGGGCATGACTCAGGGGACATCTGGGCTGGACTGAAGGATGAATGGGGCAAGACTCAGGGGACATCCGTACTGGACTGAAGGATAAAAGGGGCTATACACAGGGAACATCCTGGCTGGACTGAAGGATGAAAGGAGCAAGACTCAGGGGACATCCGGGATGGACTGAAGGATGAATGGGGCAAGACTCAGGGAACATAGGAATGGACTGAAGGATGAAAGGGGCAAGATTCAGGGAACATTCAGACTGGACTGAAGAATGAAAGGAGCAAGACTCAGGGGACATCTGGACTGGACTGAAGGATGAATGGGGCAAGAATCAGGGGACATCCGGGCTGGACTGAAGGATTAATGGGGTAAGACTCAGGGGACATCTGGGCTGGGCTGAAGGATGAATGGGGCAAGACTCAGGGAACATCCGGACTGGACTGAAGGATGAAAGGGGCAAGACTCAGGGAACATCCGGACTGCACTGAAGGATGAATGGAGCAGGACTCAGGGGACATCTGGACTGAACTGAAGGATGAATGGGGCAAGACTCAGGGGACATCTGGACTGGACTGAAGGATGAATAGAGCAAGACTCAGGGGACATCTGGACTGGACTGAAGGATGAATGGGACAAGACTCAGGGAACATCCGGGCTGGACTGAAGGATGAATGGGGCAAGACTCAGGGGAGATTAGGGCTGGACTGAAGGATGAATGGGTAAGACTCAGGGGACATCTGGACTGGACTGAAGGATGAATGGGGCAAGACTCAGGGGACATGCGGGCTGGGCTGAAGGATGAATGGGGCAAGACTCAGGGGACATCCGGGCTGGACTGAAGGATGAATGGGGCAAGACTCAGGGGACATCCGGGCTGGACTGAAGGATGAAAGGAGCAAGACTCAGGGATCATCAGGGCTGGACTGAAGGATGAATGGGACAAGACTCAGGGGACATCAGGGCTGGACTGAAGGATGAAAGGGGCAAGACTCTGGAAACATCCGGGCTGGATTGAAGGATCAAAGGGGCAAGACTCAGGGGACATCCGGGCTGGACTGAAGAGTGAATGGGGCAAGACTCAGGGGACATCCGGGCTGGACTGAAGGATGAATGGGGCATGACTCAGGGGACATCTGGGCTGGACTGAAGGATGAATGGGGCAAGACTCAGGGGACATCCGTACTGGACTGAAGGATAAAAGGGGCTATACACAGGGAACATCCTGGCTGGACTGAAGGATGAAAGGAGCAAGACTCAGGGGACATCCGGGATGGACTGAAGGATGAATGCGGCAGGACTCTGGGATCATCCGGGCTGAACTGAAGGATGAATGGGGCAAGACTCAGGGTACATCCGGGCTGGACTGAGGGATGAATGGGGCAAGAATCAGGGGACATTAGGGCTGGACTGAAGGATGAATGGGGCAAGACTAAGGGGACATCCGGGCTGGACTGAAGGAGGAATGGGGCAAGACTCAGGGGACATCAGGGTTGGACTGAAGGATGAATGGGGCAAGACTCAGGGGACATCCGTACTTGACTGAAGGATGAATGGGGCAAGACTCAGGGGACATCCGTACTGGACTGAAGGATGAATGGGGCAAGACTCAGGGGACATCCGTATTGGACTGAAGGATGAATGGGGCAAGACTCAGGGGACATTAGGGCTGGACTGAAGGATGAATGGGGCAAGACTCAGTGGACATCCGTACTGGACTGAAGGATGAATGGGGCAAGACTCAGGGGACATCCGTACTGGACTGAAGGATGAATGGGGCAAGAATCAGGGGACATCAGGGCTGGACTGAAGGATGAATGGGGCAAGACTCAGGGGACATCCAGGCTGGACTGAAGGATGAAAGGGGCAAGACTCAGGGGACATCAGGGCTGGACTGAAGGATGAATGGGGCAAGACTCAGGGGACATCCGTGCTGGAGTGAAGGATGAATGGGGCAAGACTCAGGGGACATCCGTACTGGACTGAAGGATGAATGGGGCAAGACTCAGGGGACATCAGGGCTGGACTGAAGGATGAATGGGGCAAGACTCAGGGGACATCCAGGCTGGACTGAAGGATGAAAGGGGCAAGACTCAGGGGACATCCGTACTGGACTGAAGGATAAAAGGGGCTATACACAGGGAACATCCTGGCTGGACTGAAGGATGAAAGGAGCAAGACTCAGGGGACATCCGGGATGGACTGAAGGATGAATGCGGCAGGACTCTGGGATCATCCGGGCTGGACTGAAGGATGAATGGGGCAAGACTCAGGGTACATCCGGGCTGGACTGAGGGATGAATGGGGCAAGAATCAGGGGACATTAGGGCTGGACTGAAGGATGAATGGGGCAAGACTAAGGGGACATCCGGGCTGGACTGAAGGAGGAATGGGGCAAGACTCAGGGGACATCAGGGTTGGACTGAAGGATGAATGGGGCAAGACTCAGGGGACATCCGTACTTGACTGAAGGATGAATGGGGCAAGACTCAGGGGACATCCGTACTGGACTGAAGGATGAATGGGGCAAGACTCAGGGGACATCCGTATTGGACTGAAGGATGAATGGGGCAAGACTCAGGGGACATTAGGGCTGGACTGAAGGATGAATGTGGCAAGACTCAGTGGACATCCGTACTGGACTGAAGGATGAATGGGGAAAGACTCAGGGGACATCCGTACTGGACTGAAGGATGAATGGGGCAAGAATCAGGGGACATCAGGGCTGGACTGAAGGATGAATGGGGCAAGACTCAGGGGACATCAGGGCTGGAGTGAAGGATGAATGGGGCAAGACTCAGGGGACATCCGTACTGGACTGAAGGATGAATGGTCAAGACTCAGGGGACATCCGTACTGGACTGAAGGATGAATGGGGCAAGACTCAGGGGACATCCGTACTGGACTGAAGGATGAATGGGGCAAGACTCAGGGGACATCCGTACTGGACTGAAGGATGAATGGGGCAAGACTCAGGGGACATACGGGCTGGACTGAAGGATGAATGGGGCAAGACTCAGGGGACATCCGTACTGGACTGAAGGATGAATGGGGCAAGACTCAGGGGACATCCGTACTGGACTGAAGGATGAATGGGGCAAGACTCAGGGGACATCCGGGCTGGACTGAAGGATGAAAGGGGCAGGACTCAGGTGACATCCGGGCTGGACTGAAGGATGAATGGGGTAAGACTCAGTGGACATCTGGGCTGTACTGAAGGATGAGATGAGCAAGACTCAGGGGACATCCGGGCTGGACTGAAGGATGAAAGGACAAAGACTAAGGGGACATCCGGGCTGGACTGAAGGATGAATGAGGCAAGACTAAGGTGACATCCGGACTGGACTGAAGGATGAAAGGGGCAATGCTCTGTGAACATCCAGACTGGAATGAAGGATGAACGGAACAAGACTCTGGGAACATCTGGACTGGACTGAAGGATGAAAGGGGCAAGACTCTGGGAACATCCGGACTGGACTGAAGGATGAAAGGGGCAAGACTCTGGGAACATCTGGACTGGACTGAAGGATGAACGGGACAAGACTCTGGGAACATCTGGACTGGACTGAAAGTTGAAAGGGGCAAGACTCAGGGGACATCTGGGCTGGACTGAAGTATGAACGGGACAAGACTCTGGGAACATCTGGACTGGACTGAAGGATGAATGGGGCAAGACTCTGGGAACATTCGGGCTGGACTGAAAGATGAATGGGGCAGGGCTCTGGGAACATCCGGACTGGTCTGAAGGATGAAGGGGCAAGACTCAGGGGACATCCGTATTGGACTGAAGGATGAATGGGGCAAGACTCAGGGGATATCCGTACTGGACTGAAGGATGAATGGGGCAAGACTCAGGGGACATCCGTACTGGACTGAAGGATGAATGGGGCAAGACTCAGGGGACATCAGGGCTGGACAGAAGGATGAATGGGGCAAGACTCAGGGGACATCCGTACTGGACTGAAGGATGAATGGGGCAAGACTCAGGGGACATCCGTACTGGACTGAAGGATGAATGGGGCAAAACTCAGGGGACATCCAGGCTGGACTGAAGGATGAAAGGGGCAAGACTCAGGGGACATCAGGGCTGGACTGAAGGATGAATGGGGCAAGACTCAGGGGACATCCGTGCTGGACTGAAGGATGAATGGGGCAAGACTCAGGGGACATCCGTACTGGACTGAAGGATGAATGGGGCAAGACTCAGGGGACATCCGTACTGGACTGAAGGATGAATGGGGCAAGACTCAGGGGACATCAGGGCTGGACTGAAGGATGAATGGGGCAAGACTCAGGGGACATCCAGGCTGGACTGAAGGATGAAAGGGGCAAGACTCAGGGGACATCAGGGCTGGACTGAAGGATGAATTGGGCAAGACTCAGGGGACATCCGTGCTGGACTGAAGGATGAATGGGGCAAGACTCAGGGGACATCCGTACTGGACTGAAGGATGAATGGGGCAAGACTCAGGGGACATCAGGGCTGGACTGAAGGATGAATGGGGCAAGACTCACGGGACATCCGTACTGGACTGAAGGATGAATGGGGCAAGACTCAGGGGACATCCGTACTGGACTGAAGGATGAATGGGGCAAGACTCAGGGGACATCCGGGCTGGACTGAAGGATGAGATGAGCAAGACTCAGAGGACATCCGGGCTGGACTGAAGGATGAAAGGACCAAGACTAAGGGGATATTCGGGCTGGACTGAAGGATGAATGAGGCAAGACTAAGGGGACATCCGGACTGGACTGAAGGATGAAAGGGGCAATGCTCTGTGAACATCCAGACTGGAATGAAGGATGAACGGAACAAGACTCTGGGAACATCTGGACTGGACTGAAGGATGAAAGGGGCAAGACTCTGGGAACATCCGGACTGGACTGAAGGATGAAAGGGGCAAGACTCTGGGAACATCTGGACTGGACTGAAGGATGAACGGGACAAGACTCTGGAAACATCTGGACTGGACTGAAGGTTGAAAGGGGCAAGACTCAGGGGACATCCAGGCTGGACTGAAGTATGAACGGGACAAGACTCTGGAAACATCTGGACTGGACTGAAGGATGAATGGGGCAAGACTCTGGGAACATCCGGGCTGGACTGAAGGATGAATGGGGCAGGGCTCTGGAAACATCCGGACTTGCCTGAAGGATGAAGGGGCAAGACTCAGTGGACATCCTTACTGCTGATTAAGCAGTTTCCCATTAGATTGTCAGAAGTCCTGGCTTTGATGCAGTGTGCCGCATCATCCTCAGGCTGACATGATGGTGCTTGTATGGAGGAGTGCTCCTGGCTGAGGGGGTGTGGTCTTCATGGGGAGGAGGGCACATTGAATGTGGCACTTAGCCTGCTGCTAGTCCTGCCTGAGCACAGCCACAGTGTAAGTTGCACCTGTGGTAGGAGATGCGCTGTCATGGAAACAGAAGAAACATTGCAGAAGATGGGACCCCACTGACTCGTGAGGCAAATCCCATCAACTAAGATGGTGGAGGCTTCTCATACTGATGCAGCCGCCATCTTACATGAGGGGATTTCTGGCAGGAGCCGGACAGGGGACATCAGGGCTGGACTGAAGGATGAATGGGGCAAGACTCAGGGGACATCCAGGCTGGACTGAAGGATGAAAGGGGCAAGACTCAGGGGACATCAGGGCTGGACTGAAGGATGAATGGGGCAAGACTCAGGGGACATCCGTGCTGGAGTGAAGGATGAATGGGGCAAGACTCAGGGGACATCCGTACTGGACTGAAGGATGAATGGGGCAAGACTCAGGGGACATCCGTACTGGACTGAAGGATGAATGGGGCAAGACTCAGGGGACATCCGTACTGGACAGAAGGATGAATGGGGCAAGACTCAGGGGACATCAGGGCTGGACTGAAGGATGAATGGGGCAAGACTCAGGGGACATCCGGGCTGGACTGAAGGATGAAAGGGGCAGGACTCAGGGGATATCCGGGCTGGACTGAAGGATGAATGGGGTAAGACTCAGGGGACATCTGGGCTGGACTGAAGGATGAGATGAGCAAGACTCAGGGGACATCCGTGCTGGACTGAAGGATGAAAGGACCAAGACTAAGGGGACATCCGGGCTGGACTGAAGGATGAATGAGGCAAGACTAAGGGGACATCCGGACTGGACTGAAGGATGAAAGGGGCAATGCTCTGTGAACATCCAGACTGGACTGAAGGATGAACAGAACAAGACTCTGGGAACAACTGGACTGGACTGAAGGATGAAAGGGGCATGACTCTGGGAACATCCGGACTGGACTGAAGGATGAAAGGGGCAAGACTCTGGGAACATCTGGACTGGACTGAAGGATGAACGGGACAAGACTCTGGGAACATCTGGACTGGACTGAAGGTTGAAAGGGGCAAGACTCAGGGGACATCCGGGCTGGACTGAAGTATGAACGGGACAAGACTCTGGGAACATCTGGACTGGACTGAAGGATGAATGGGGCAAGACTCTGGGAACATTCGGGCTGGACTGAAGGATGAATGGGGCAGGGCTCTGGGAACATCCGGACTGGTCTGAAGGATGAAGGGGCAAGACTCAGGGGACATCCGTATTGGACTGAAGGATGAATGGGGCAAGACTCACGGGACATCAGGGCTGGACTGAAGGATGAATGGGGCAAGACTCAGGGGATATCTGTACTGGACTGAAGGATGAATGGGGCAAGACTCAGGGGACATCCGTACTGGACTGAAGGATGAATGGGGCAAGACTCAGGGGACATCAGGGCTGGACTGAAGGATGAATGGGGCAAGACTGAGGGGACATCCAGGCTGGACTGAAGGATGAAAGGGGCAAGACTCAGGGGACATCAGGGCTGGACTGAAGGATGAATGGGGCAAGACTCAGGGGACATCCGTGCTGGACTGAAGGATGAATGGGGCAAGACTCAGGGGACATCGTACTGGACTGAAGGATGAATGGGGCAAGACTCAGGGGACTGTTTTGGGTGGCTTGAGAGGGCCGGCCAAACAGTCATGTGCACTTAGGGGTGGGCAAACCACTCCTCCTCTGCCCTGCTCTGAGAGCAGAACAGCTCCACCCAACCCACCCCCAAAGCAGCACAGAAACATAAAATGATAATAGCTCAAAGTTATTAGCATTTTATGTTTCCTTTACGTTGCACTGCTTAAAAGCAGTGGGGCAACGCTCCTCCGCCATAGCAGAGGAGCTGCCACTGCTTGTTTTGGGAATTCATAGAAGTGACCAGACCTTTTTACCTGCTACACCCAAGGGGAAGCGTACTGACCCACTCGTGTACAGACCCACTTGTAGGCGCTAACATCTCAAGTGGATGTTGTGCCTGTGTGTGTGGCTGGTGGGAGCCATGTGTGGATACCCTGGCTGGCCTTTGGAGCTAGATACATGTGTGGGTCTTTTCCCAGACAGTGGAAGTGTATTGTTGACATACGTAAAGCTAAAGCGAGGAGACCTAGATACTAAAGTGGGGTGAGATGTTGACATACGTAAAGCTAAAGCGAGGAGACCAAGACACTAAAGTGGAATGAGATGTTGACATAAGTAAAGCTTATATATGTATAAAAACACATTATGTACAACATAAAACACAACAGACTAATACATTCTTTCTATTACATAAAAATATATGACGTTACTATACATTTCTATACAAATAATAGAAACTGAAGAAAAAACAAAAGAAAACATATAACATGAATTTCACTTATAGAAATATCACAGACAATATTCAATATTCCGACATATTACTCAAATATACAATCAAAACAAGAGTTAAAACTTTCGAACCACCACATGTCTGTCCTGCCTGAGTATATCTGTAATCAGATACCCAAGGAAGAAGATCCAGTTTAATATATATGTGTAAAAAAACCTCATCTGCAAATGACCTATTAGATTTATGATGAAAAAAGTCTATTGTGGATACTAAATATCTGAGGTTAATATGATTACCACCCGTATTAAGAAAAGTTTCATATTTCAATTCTTACCATAAATTGTGTTTTAGAAACGACCTCCAGAAATTTCAAAAGGTGGTCAACTTCCAATTTGTATGCTTGTTCATAAGAAATGTCATGTGACCTGGTAAGGGTGAATTGTGAGATTAATATAACCACTTTTGGGCATGACAGATTGGAATAAAAGGAAAAGCGCGAATGGCAAGTTATTTCTATAGAAAAGCGAAAATCATCTTACCTCTCCAAGTAGCTGAAAGGTGTATATATAGTTAAGATCCTATGTACACCACCGGTTAGTTCAACTAGAGATCGGACTCTTAGTTTAGTCCAGAGATAGCGTAAATAAAATTGAATCAACACTGTTGTTGTATATTTAAGACCAATGTGTGGGCTCCATTTTTCTAAAAACGAAACGGAGAATATCATGAACACCCATACTCAATCTCATATTATATCATGAACACTCATTCTCACTTTCATATCATAACATTAATATTCTGACCCACTACTAACGGATTAACCATATGGAATTAGTCAGATACCACGTATTTATGAAAGTAAACGGGGCTATTGGTTGCGACAGTCGATGTCTCCCACCATGCGTTTTTCTACAACCTAAAAACCGATACTATCGTATAACATATTTGTCTGTTAGAAACAGCAAAGATAGAAAACCAGGTTCCTAGTATTTTTAACAGAGCGGTAACCCACAACATATTATAGACTAAAAATATTTCTTTTTGTATTTTCCATCTTTGTAAGATTCCTCCGATGTTATATTAAAAGGAAGAAGAGCCGTCGGTTATTACTAATAATAATTCAGCCGAGCAGAGTTGCTATGATCGAAATATACAGTGGATAGATTCACCCCATATTACCTCCAAGAAGTCACCTAATTCCCGTCATAAAGACCAAACTATCTCTGTAAGTCGACTTGCAGCGGTACTTATCGCGTAAAAGAAACACACATGACCCCGATAATTTGCACAGAACACCTATCACAACTATTTAGCATAGGAATATTGCGGTACTGTTCTGTTCCCTGATAATTTGCACACGACATCTGTATCATCCGTATAGCATAGAAATATCGCGTTGATGTTCTATCCTCCGTCCCAAGGATATCACGTTAGTTTTCAGACCTCTAAGTAAACGACACAATTCTCGTCTTACCTTAGCAACGGGCGCTTCCTCGAGTTAGCGGCGAAACCATGCTTCATTGGTCGAGCCTCTTAAATAAGGCCGCCCCTCATGTCACGTAAGAGAACCCGGAAGCATTTGAAATGTTGTTATGATATTGAAACCGAGTTTCCGAATATAAAGGCGCCATTTTGGAATGGTGTACGGGTTTAATAAACCGATAGGACTTTCTAATCACCAAATAAGTATAACGTTTTATCTAGGCTAAAAACGAGTATAACGTTTTATCTAGGCTAAAATAAAGCCCATTTTTTTGTTATTTTCAGAAGGTGTATAAGGTAAGATTAATTCGAGAGGAATAATGTAGACGCCTCTCATAATAAATAAGCGACATTTGCGAGTTCCCGAATATATAGGCGCCATTTTGGAATGGTGTACGGGTTTGATAAACCGATAGAACTTTCTAATCACCAAATAAGTATAACGTTTTATCTAGGCTAAAATTGAGTATAACGTTTTAAATAGGCTAAAATTGAAGCCCATTTTTTGTTGTTTACAGAAGGTGTATAAGATAAGATTAATTCGAGAGGAATAATGTAGACACCTCTCATAATAAATAAGCGACATTTACGAACAAGGACACCATATAGCGATAAATGCTGTCAGTACAATTTCATACCTGTTTCGACTCGGTCTTAAATTATATAATCAATTTCATGAGTAATAATTATGAATTCAATATGAGGATTGTTCATTGTGGAATTAAATTTAGGAGAGATAATGTGTATCGCTTGTCTAAATAGACACGTACCGTTTAGAAACATTACTACCATACCCAGCCGGGTTCGGTACATGTTATTTTATGTTTCTATACATTGTCTTTTTACAATAAGTGGAAACACACCACTTAAAAGGAAGGGGAAAAAACAGACATGATAAAGACAAGTGTCAGCCAAAAAATAGAGAGATAAGCGGAATATGCAAAGGCATATGGTCATACTTTCAAGGTCTTCATTGGAAAGGCCATATGGTATAAAAACCACATAAATAGTGTATACCCCATTGCCCTAGATGTATAATACATTGTTGACAAGGGTATTATACGTCCCAAGGGTAAATAAGACTTCCAAATAGCTTTTAAGGGGACCCAGTGTATTAATCATTGTAGCCCCCAGGTATCATTAATTATAGGAAATAATGCATTTCCCCATCCGTATTATGGCCCAGGTTGGTTGCTCTAAGGCGACAGATCCATTTTGATTCTTTCTGTCTTAGCAACAGATCCCTGTTGCCACCCTCTTGGGTTTTGGAACATGTTCAATAGCATGAAACCAAAAGCTTATGTCCTCGGGATGTTCCCTGGCATAATGGTTGGTAATCGGATATCTGGTGTCATTAGTTTTTATTGCCCTTCTGTGTTCCTGGATTCTGAGTTTTAAGCTACGGATAGTACTACCGACATAAATTATGCCGCATCTACACCCCAGAACGTACACCACATGAGTCGTAATACAGTTTATAAAGTTCTCAATCGTAAATTGTCTCGAACTGTTGAAGCAAAAAGCAAGAGTTTTATTTTTGCCCAGCGGACAGACATTACACATTCCCCAGGTGAAAAATCCTTTAGGCTTGTTTGGTAACCAGGTTTTCGTTGTTTGGGGAGTAGTTATGTAGCTAGGACATAATGTTCTTTTTAGAGAAGTACCCTTTCTATATGTAATAGATGGTTTTTTATCAATCACATCTCTCAAGCCTGGGACTCCCATCAAAAGGTGCCAATGTTTTCTAAAAATGTTAAAAATGGTGTTGCTATGGGAAGTGTATTGAGTTATAAACCTGGCTTTAGTATTGGTGACAGGCCTTTTTTGTTTATCCTGTAGTGTAATGTTCCTACTCATCTTATTGATCCTTAGTTCAGCTCTGTCCAAAGTGGTCTGGTCATATCCCCTTTTAAGGAATCTATTCTTGGTATCACTGATATGTGTATGGAACATCTCTTCCTCGCTGCAATTCCGCCTAACCCTTACCATTTCGCCAAAAGGGATATTGTTCTTGACAGAACGGGGGTGTGCACTGGTTGCATGTAACACAGCGTTACATGCAGTCTCCTTCCTGTATAGTGTACTATGTATCTGTCCTTGTTTAATATAGAATTGAATATCTAGAAAATTGATGCGTTCTTTGTGATACATCATAGTAAATTTGACATTGTACATGTTGGTATTTAAAAAAGACACATATTGACTAAGTTGGTCAATAGACCCGGACCAAAGGCAGATCACGTCATCAATATACCTCCCCCAGTACACGATGTAGTTGGTCCAGGGGGAGGCATCTCTGTTCCAGGCATGCTCCCTCTCGAACCAACCCATGAAAAGGCAGGCGTAAGAGGGAGCAAACCTGGAACCCATCGCCGTACCGTGTATCTCCTGAAACCATTCACAGTCAAAAAGAAAAAAGTTATTGTCAAGGATGATGTTGATCATTGAGACAATCATCTCGTTGTAATCATATAAAATTGCATCATCTCTATCTAGGAAGGATTGGATGGCTTTAATACCAAAGGTCTTATTGATGCAGGTATAAAGACTCTCTACATCTAGAGTTACAAACATCAGGTCCTCAGACCAGTCAATATCTTTAAATTTCATTAAAATGTCCTTGCTGTCCCTTACATATGATGGTAGATTAGGGACATATTTTTGTAGCTTCAGGTCAACAAATTCTGACATTTTCTCCATCGGTGAACCCACCCCAGAGATGATTGGTCTCCCCGGTGGAAATTGCCCACCCTTATGCACCTTTGGCAATACATAAATGCATGGAAAGTTTGGGCAATTGACCCACATAAACCGGCATTCATCCTCATTGAGGAGACCAGACTCCCTCCATTCCAATAATTTAGCATTGATCTTCATGGTACTAAGGGGAATAGGGTTTTCATTGATCTTTCGATAGTATACCTCATTACCAAGTTGTCTGGCTATCTCCTGCATGTAGTCTTCATGATTCATTAGAACAATGTTCCCGCCTTTATCAGCTTCCCTTATAACAATACTTGTATCCTTATTTAACCTCCTAAGGGCTGATCTTTCTGCCACTGTAATATTGTTAGCTGACTTAGGAATGAATCTTTGAGGAGTTTCCATGTTGTAAAGTTCCTCTGTGACCTTATCATGAAAATCATCGATGTTGTGATGATAGGAGTGTGTAGGTATGAATTTCGATTTGGGACGTAGTCCACTATCAGTGCTTGCGCTGCGACAGACGTCAAGATCCTCAAAAACTGTGGTGATATCTACCTCGTTCTCTGGATTCAGAGAAAGAAGACAGTGTATGTCACGAACTTCTCGTATGGTATGCGTACCACCACTTTGAATACCCTTATCGCCCCCTGGTTCATGAGGTCTGGTCGCAAAGAAATCCTTAAGTTTTAGTGTCCTAGTAAATTTGAAAAGATCAATGTGTAGGTTTGCAAAGTCACCACCTTGTGTGGGGCAGAAATTAAGACCCTTACTCAATATGTTTTTTTCATCATTATCCAAGATTTTATTTGAAAGATTTACGATCTTCAAATCAGTATTCACATTTTGATAGGTCATGGGATCCCCTATAGTTTCAAGTCCACCATTAGCTACTTCTTCAATTTGGGCACTGCACCTGATTTGTTTATCAAGCCTCCCCTTTTGGCTATTCTTTGATCGCCTCCCTCCCCGGCTCTTTTTGTTTGGTCTCTTTTCTGTTGGAGGCGGTTGCTTATCCTGAGGTTGGCCAGTTCTTTTTGAAAGGACGAAGCCCCCTCTTCTAAAGGGACGTCAGGTAGTACATTACTTGATGTGGAACTACCTAGTGAAGATAAAGATAGGTTGCTGTTAGAACCTGTTTCCTCACTTACATCTCTATCATCCCTTGTTCTTTTCTTGGTCACATCCTCAGTTCCTTGTAACCCATCAAATTTCTTGGCAAAAGTATAGATTCTGCCATTTTGGTAGTCCTTGTCATCCCTTCTTATTTTATTGATGATCATCCATCACTTGTTTCAATATCAAATAATTTTTCTCAATCAGGTCTTTCTCAGTCATACTATTGATTTCCTTTTCCAGAATCTCAATCTCTGCCTGTAACTTCTCCCCTTTCTCTGCAGCGTGTCTCACCAATATTTTCATCATCATTGTAGATGCACCCTCTAGAATACATTCCCATTCCTTAAGTAGATCCCCACTTAAATCTTCAAAAGTTGGGAAGATTAGAATGCAGAGTCCCCTTGGAATTTTACCATTCTTCATGTACTGTTCCAGGGTGACTCCGTCCCACCATCTGCTTAACTCTTGTTTACGTAATTTTTCTAGTTTTACAAACAATGTTTTAAGGCTCACAGTGACTGTATTGGTTACAGTTGTTGTGTTTTTAGAGCCATTGGTCCCAAAAAGATCCAGGGCCAATTCCTCACGTCCATCCTGAAATCTAGGCATGGTACTTAAGGGTATAAAGCCCTTAACTTTAATTAGTATTAATGAAATAACAAATGGAAAAGAGTGCAAAACGGTCAATCAATAGAATATGAACAAAAGGAACCGTACGGCTGACCACTGTTGAGCACATCAAATCCAAAATCAATATACAAATTCTCAGTAGGTGCAAGAACACGTCCAGAGCGAGCCGTATTTATGCTCTACAGGAAACCAGATATACAAACTTTTTTACAAAAGGACGGTGCACCAAAGAAAAGTCTTTTCAAGTACTCTAATTGTTGTTCTTTTATTCTTAGTCAACTTTTAGAGATATCAGACTCAGCCAACGCGTTTCGTTCTTTACGAACTTCGTCAGGGCTGTGAATAAATACAAATACAAACATATATATGTATAAAAACACATTATGTACAACATAAAACACAACAGACTAATACATTCTTTCTATTACATAAAAATATATGACGTTACTATACATTTCTATACAAATAATAGAAACTGAAGAAAAAACAAAAGAAAACATATAACATGAATTTCACGTATAGAAATATCACAGACAATATTCAATATTCCGACATATTACTCAAATATACATACAAAACAAGAGTTAAAACTTTCGAACCACCACATGTCTGTCCTGCCTGAGTATATATGTAATCAGATACCCAAGGAAGAAGATCCAGTTTAATATATATGTGTAAAAAAACCTCATCTGCAAATGACCTATTAGATTTATGATGAAAAAAGTCTATTGTGGATACTAAATATCTGAGGTTAATATGATTACCACCCGTATTAAGAAAAGTTTCATATTTCAATTCTTACCATAAATTGTGTTTTAGAAACGACCTCCAGAAATTTCAAAAGTTGGTCAACTTCCAATTTGTATGCTTGTTCATAAGAAATGTCATGTGACCTGGTAAGGGTGAATTGTGAGATTAATATAACCACTTTTGGGCATGACAGATTGGAATAAAAGGAAAAGCGCGAATGGCAAGATATTTCTATAGAAAAGCGAAAATCATCTTACCTCTCCAAGTAGCTGAAAGGTGTATATATAGTTAAGATCCTATGTACACCACCGGTTAGTTCAACTAGAGATCGGACTCTTAGTTTAGTCCAGAGATAGCGTAAATAAAATTGAATCAACACTGTTGTTGTATATTTAAGACCAATGTGTGGGCTCCATTTTTCTAAAAACGAAACGGAGAATATCATGAACACCCATACTCAATCTCATATTATATCATGAACACTCATTCTCACTCTCATATCATAACATTAATATTCTGACCCACTACTAACGGATTAACCATATGGAATTAGTCAGATACCACGTATTTATGAAAGTAAACGGGGCTATTGGTTGCGACAGTCGATGTCTCCCACCATGCGTTTTTCTACAACCTAAAAACCGATACTATCGTATAACATATTTGTCTGTTAGAAACAGCAAAGATAGAAAACCAGGTTCCTAGTATTTTTAACAGAGCGGTAACCCACAACATATTATAGACTAAAAATATTTATTTTTGTATTTTCCATCTTTGTAAGATTCCTCCGATGTTATATTAAAAGGAAGAAGAGCCGTCGGTTATTACTAATAATAATTCAGCCGAGCAGAGTTGCTATGATCGAAATATACAGTGGATAGATTCACTCCATATTACCTCCAAGAAGTCACCTAATTCCCGTCATAAAGACCAAACTATCTCTGTAAGTCGACTTGCAGCGGTACTTATCGCGTAAAAGAAACACACATGACCCCGATAATTTGCACAGAACACCTATCACAACTATTTAGCATAGGAATATTGCGTTACTGTTCTGTTCCCTGATAATTTGCACACAACATCTGTATCATCCGTATAGCATAGAAATATCGCGTTGATGTTCTATCCTCCGTCCCAAGGATATCACGTTAGTTTTCAGACCTCTAAGTAAACGACACAATTCTTGTCTTACCTTAGCATCGGGCGCTTCCTCGAGTTAGCGGCGAAACCATGCTTCATTGGTCGAGCCTCTTAAATAAGGCCGCCCCTCATGTCACGTAAGAGAACCCGGAAGCATTTGAAATGTTGTTATGATATTGAAACCGAGTTTCCGAATATAAAGGCGCCATTTTGGAATGGTGTACGGGTTTAATAAACCGATAGGACTTTCTAATCACCAAATAATTATAACGTTTTATCTAGGCTAAAAACGAGTATAACGTTTTATCTTTGCTAAAATAAAGCCCATTTTTTTGTTATTTACAGAAGGTGTATAAGGTAAGATTAATTCGAGAGGAATAATGTAGACGCCTCTCATAATAAATAAGCGACATTTGCGAGTTCCCGAATATATAGGCGCCATTTTGAAATGGTGTACGGGTTTGATAAACCGATAGAACTTTCTAATCACCAAATAAGTATAAAGTTTTCATAGAAGTGACCAGACCTTTTTACCTGCTCCACCCAAGGGGAAGCGTACTGACCCACTCGTGTACAGACCCACTTGTAGGCGCTAACATCTCAAGTGGATGTTGTGCCTGTGTGTGTGGCTGGTGGGAGCCACGTGTGGATACCCTGGCTGGCCTTTGGAGCTAGATACATGTGTGGGTTTTTTCCCAGACAGTGGAAGTGTATTGTTGACATACGTAAAGCTAAAGCGAGGAGACCTAGATACTAAAGTGGGGTGAGATGTTGACATACGTAAAGCTAAAGCGAGGAGACCAAGACACTAAAGTGGAATGAGATGTTGACATAAGTAAAGCTGAAGCGAGGAGACCTAGACACTAAAGTGGAGTGAGATGTTGACATACGTAAAGCTGAAGCGAGGAGACCTAGACACTAAAGGGGAGTGAGATGTTGACATACGTAAAGCTGAAGCGAGGAGACCTATGCACTAAAGTGGAGTGAGATGTTGACATACGTGAAGCTAAAGTGAGGAGACCAAGACACTAAAGTGGAGTGAGATGTTGACATACGTGAGGCTGAAGCGAGGAGACCTAGACACTAAAGTGGAGTGAGATGTTGACATACGTGAAGCTAAAGTGAGGAGACCAAGTCACTAAAGTGGAGTGAGATGTTGACATACGTGAGGCTGAAGCGAGGAGACCTAGACACTAAAGTGGAGTGAGATGTTGACATACGTGAGGCTGAAGCGAGGAAACCTAGACACTAAAGTGGAGTGAGATGTTGACATACGTAAAGCTGAAGCGTGGAGACCAAGACACTAAATTGGCGAAACAGGAGATGAGGTCTGTTTAAAAATTAAATTAGACCTTTTGCTAAGACGAGCTCCTGATTAATCTTCCTGGAGCACTGCTGTTTTTTGTAGGTGATGGGGGTGAAGGAACTGACTGCAGTCTCTGCTGTTCAATGTGAAAGGGACGCCTGAGGGAAGGCCAGCCTTTTGCCTTTCCTTAGATTACTCTTCAGTGTGGCTGATGATAGCCAAGTGCTTCTGTTGTGGGTGGTTCAGGCTGGAGGCTACCCTTCTATCAGGAGCATCACTCTACAAAAAATTGTGTCTGGTGAGCAGTCTCGAAAGGACAATTGAAATGAGAACCACCCCAGACCAGTTCTTAGACATTGCATCCACATCTCCTGTCTGATTAGACTGTACAAAAGTGGATCTACAATGAGCAAGGAAGGGAGAACTCTGGAGGGTTCTCTGAAGTCTGCAGCGCAACCAGGGCTGGTGTCTGCCTTACAGCTAACTTCCCAGATATGAGGGTACATCATCTCAGTCTGTTCCTTGCTTGAATAAGCTGTTCGTCTGACCTGAAGCATCAGGAAACCAGCCTGCCTGCTGAGAGAGGGAAGGAGCCTACCGGACCTGCAGAAGTTACTGTTCAGACAGATACCAGTACAGGAAGACCCCAGTATAGGTTGGTTCTACCAGGAGGATAGCCAATGAAAGTGATCTGTGTGCACGAGGTGTAAGCAGGTAGTGCACTCTCCAATTTGTGGCCCCCCTACTAAGGCCAATTATGGCCCTGGAGACCCCATCCACCGGGCCGGCCTTCCTGTTTTTATTTATTTATTAATGTATTTATTATTTGAGAGGGGGGCCGCGTGGCCCTCCTCCCAGGCCACTTCTGACCCCGGGAACCCCATCCCCCGGGGCCTGGCCTCTGTGATGGGGACCATGGGGGGAGCCGCAATGCCCCCTCGGTCCCGCTGGCTCCCCACCTCCTGTGGGAGCCGGCATTGCCTTTGAGCATGGGGAGCTGCTGACATGCAACTCCCCTTGCTAAAAAGCAATCCTGCTTTGCTTCATTGAAGCAAGAGCAGGTTTTCCTGCTCTCGCATCAATGAAGCAAAGCAGTGTTTGCTATGGCAGGGTGGGAGCCATGCTCCCGCTCTGCCATAGCAAACAGCAATGTCCCAGGGGTGGGCACCCCGGGACATTGCAGGAGCTGGCCCTGGGGTTGGGGGTCCCCAGGGCCATCAAGGGCTCCAGGAGGGGGGCCACGTGGCCCCCCTTCCAATGTTTGCAAAGCCCCGGGGAGGTGGTGATCCCCAGGGCTGGGGGTCCGTAACGGACCCCCAAATTTGAATATTTGCTGCCCCGGGGAGGTGCTGGTCCGCGGGGCATGTGGAGTGCTCAGCTCAAGCCCCCCCACACACATTTAAAAAAAATAAATAAACAAAGCCCCGGGGAGGTGGCGGTCCCCTGGGCTGTGGTTGTGCCGCATGCCCCTGCGTTTAATTGACAAAGCGCAGGGGAGGTGGTGGTCCCCGGGGCGTGTGGGGGGACTCAAGCCCCCACACACATTTTTTTTTTTTAAATAAGATTCCCGGGGAGGTGGTGGTCCCCGGGGCTGCGGGGGGGGGGTGCTGCATGTCCCCCACACAAATCATCAGTAAAGCCCCGGGGAGGTGGCAGTCCCCATGGGCCCCGCTGTATAATTTGGGCATGTCCCCGGGACCTGGCCCACTCGGGGGCTTAACAATAATGAAGCGCGGGAGACCGTGCTTTGTTTTTTTTTCTCGCCTGGATTTGCGACCCCAGCGCGAATTCGGCCGATTTATTTTTTTTAATGCTTTTTTTGTCCATAGGAGGTCAGTGGGTTTCTACCCTGCCCCCTTTTCTTCATTTCCCGTGTATGAGCTTCACTCTGATTGGCTGCCATAACTCCAAGCCAGGAAGTGTTGGCAGCCAATCTTGTGACTCAGTAACAGAGTCACAAGAAAAAGGGTGAAACAAAGTGAAAAATGAAGAAAAGCGGGCAGGGTAGAAACACCCTAAGCCCAAAAAAAAAATTTAAAAAAAAACAAAATCGTCCGAATTTGGCACGGGGTGCGCGAATCCAGCCGAGAAAAACAAACAAAAAAATAAGAGCGGGCTCTTTCGCTTTTTGTATAAGCCCCCAGGTCCTGGGGGCAATGTGCAGTAAATTAGCTCTGTGGCGCTTACTGGAGGAACCTAGTTGGCCCACAGGGACCCTCAGGATTCACGGTGACTTATTCCCCCCAACTTACAATGCACCAGGGGGCGCGTTTGCACAGTGGTGCAGGGAGGTGGTGCGGCCTGATGTAACAAGTGTGCAAACACGACCCATGGTGCGTTGTATATTGGGGGATTAAGTCCATTAGTTTTGAAAATGTTGTGAAGATTCGTCTACGGGCACCAAAAGATACTGGCAAAAGAAAAACATTTTTTTTTAATAGAAACAAGGACCTAAATATAACTACCTACTGGTGACTGCCAGTAGGTAAAATATATGTATGTATGTATAAATACATATATATATATATTTTTTTTTTCTCTGCTTCTTTTTGCATATATTTATATATATATAAATATATATACATATATATATATATATAAAATTCACTTAAAAAACCATAGGTTTCACACATGTTATAGTTAGGTGGATATTTCACTCGTAAAAAACCAATGAAATTCCCCCGTTATAGTTAGTTCAGATAACTATAACTAGCGCGCCCGCAATCCACTGCTCATGACGTCACATATTCCATCACTCATGACATGGTCAGTAGCATCACTCATGACATCACTGATGACATCATCCTTGTGATAGAGTGGCGGTCGTGCGAGTTATAGTTATCTGAACTAACTATAACGGGGGAATTTCATTGGTTTTTTACGAGTGAAATATCCACCTAACTATAACATGTGTGAAACCTATGGTTTTTTTAAGTGAATTTGCAAGGTTTTTTAAATGCTAATTCCTAACTATAACGTGTGTGAAACCTATGGTTTTTTCAGTGAATTTGTACGGTTTTTTAAATGCTTTAATTTATTTATGTTATTATTTTTTTATATATTTATTTTACAATAAACTACGTATTAAAATGTATTATTTATTTTTTTGTTTTCACTGTGCGTGCACGGTGCGCGCACCCCCGCAATTTAAAAAAAAAAAGAAAGATTTTTTTTTTTTTTTGGTGTGCACCCCCGCGATTTAAAAAAAAAAAAAAAAATGTCTCCCTTTGGGGTCCTTCAGGGACCCCCTGACAAAGGCTAGGGGGTCAGGAACTCTCTACCCTGCCCCCTTTTCACGTTCGCCACCTTCCTTTTTCACTCTCGCACTGAAAACAAACAAAATGGCGGCCGACACTTCCTGATTTTGACCGATTCGAACGTTGACTTAACATGTAAACCACCAATCAGAATTATGCTCGCGCACGTTAGGGTGCTCGCACGGTGCGCGCTTATAGATATTTATATGCTTTTAAATGCTATTTTCTCAGGAACTACTGAACAGATTGACACCAGACCTGCAAAAGGCACTTCCCTGACCTGAGGACTACCTCTCTGCCAAATTTCAAGTAATTCTGTTCAGCCGTTCGGGCTGTACCTTCGACTAAAGGTCCTATGGAAAAATGCATGGGGAAAATGCGTTTTGGGACCCCCCTTTTTTCTCGGCCCCCGCTTGATGAATCACCCCGAGACTTTCAGGGTAGGAGCTGAACGGAGCGCCCCATTAGTTTTGAAAATTTCGCGAGGATTCGTCAACCGGCGCCAAAGTTATTCAAAATAGAATTTTCAGATTTCCTATGGAAACTCGGTCCTAACTATAACTATCTACTGGCGACTGCCAGTAGATAATATATATATATATATACATATGGCACGATTACTGGTGTTGGAGTGCTGGTGTAATGCTTTTGCAATCCCCAAATTAAAAGGTGACAACTCGACGTGTGTGGCTCCTTCTCCTGAGGCAACTCTTCTTTTTTTCATATACATTACCTACTGGCGGTCGCCAGTAGGTAGTTATAGTTAGGACCCTGTTTCCATAGGAAAACCGCAACATTCTATTTTGAATAACTTTGGCGCCGGTCGACGAATCCTCGCGAAATTTTCAAAATAGGTGGGGCGCTGCGCTCCGCTCCTACCCTGAAAGTCTCGGGGGGATTCGTCAAGCGGGGGCTGAGATAAAAGGGGGGTCCCAAAACGCGTTTTTCCCATGCATTTTTCCATAGGACCTTTAGACACAGCTACAGCCCGAACGGCTGAACAGAGTTCCTTGAAATTTGGCAGAGAGGTAGTCTACAGGTCAAGGAAGTGCCTTTTGTAGGTTTGGTGTAAATCTGTTCAGTAGATTCTGAGAAAATAGCCTTTAAATCAATATATATATCTGAGCCAGCTTACGGTGCGCTTACGGTGCGCTTACCGTACGTGTACGGTGACGTGCGCGAGCGCGAATCTGATTGGCTGTTCGATCTAAGTAAACATTCGAATCGGTCGAAACCAGGAAGCGGCAGCCGCCATTTTCTCTCTCGCACTCTGAGGGGGGCAGCATAAACAAAGACAAAAAACATCTAAAGGGGCAGTATATTCAGTTCTTAACCACCCAGCATCGATATAGGTGTCCCCCAACAACCCCCAAGGCCAAAAAAACAATTTTAACTTTTTTCGAAAAATCGCCGATCACGCTTACCGTACGCGTACGGTTAAAATAATTAAAAAAAAAAAATTATACACACTTTCCCCACCCCGTGTGCAAATGGCGCCCGAAGGGCACCATTTGTGCTTGGCATAAATACACTTATGAAAACTACAAATTAATACCTTTCACAACGAAGCGCATAATATGTCCCCCATGTGCGCACGGTGCGCGAAGCGCATCGTGCGTACATGGCCCATCCCGCGTAACGTGGGCACGCGGTGCGCGCAGCGCACCGCGTGACCACCGTGCGTGCACGGCACTAACTGCGTAAAGTGGGCGCGCGGTGCGCGAAGCGCACCGCGTGCTCACTGTGCGCGCACGGTGCGCGAAGTGCGCCGTGCGCGCACGGAACGAACTGCGTTAACTGGGCGCGCACGCCACGAATGGCGTAAAGTAACTTAGCATTTAAAAAAACGTACAAATTCACTGAAAAAACCATAGGTTTCACACACGTTATAGTTAGGAATTAGCATTTAAAAAACCTTGCAAATTCACTGAAAAAACCATAGGTTTCACACAAGTTATAGTTAGCTGTACATTTCACTCGTAAAAAACCAATGAAATTCCCCCGTTATAGTTAGTGCAGGCAACTATAACTCACGCGACCGCAATCCTCTGCTGATGACATATGTGTCTTTATGAAAAAAAAATATTTGTAATATATGTATAGCTAAAATTTAATGGAAGAAGACATGGGCAAATAAGTGTCTAAATACAGTATTAGCATCAGCAGAGGATTGCGGTCGCGTGAGTTATAGTTGCCTGCACTAACTATAACGGGGGAATTTCATTGGTTTTTTTACGAGTGAAATGTACAGCTAACTATAACTTGTGTGAAACCTATGGCTTTTTCAGTGAATATATATACATTTGTATATTACTTACTGGCGGTCGCCAGTAGGTAGTTATGGTTAGGACCTTCTATCCATTCAAAAAGCGTTTTTTCTTTTGCCAATTTCTTTGGTGCCGTTTGATGTATTTTCGCAAAATTTTAACAACTAATGGCCCGCTCAGGTCAGCTCTTGTCTTCAAAGTTGCGGGGCGATTCGTCAAGCAGGGGCCGAGAAAGAAGGAGGGTCCCAAAACATGTATTCTCCATGTTAATTTCTATAGGAAAAATTTGTCACGGCTGCAGCCCGAACTGCTGAATGGAATTACACCAAATATGGCAGAGAGGTAGCTCTTGTTCCAGAGTGCAATGTTTGCTTTAAATCACGTAAATCCGTTTAGTAGTTCCTGAGAAATTCATATTTAATAAAATGTTATTATCTGGTGACCGCGGTAGATCCGTGAACCCTCCCGAGCACATGCTTGATTCTGATTGGCTGCCTACACTTCAAACCAAGAAGTGTTGGCAGCCATATTGTGACTCGGTTGAACCGAGTCACAATAAAAAAGGTGAAAAAATGATTAAAAACAAGAAAAAGGGTCAGGGTTCATGTAGGGTCCTCGAATCCGGCAGAAATCTTTTTAAAAACGAAGCGTGGACTCCCGTGCTTCGTTTGTTTTATGCCCCCGGGTGGGCCAGGTCCTGGGGGCAGTGCAAAATAATGTTGAGGTGACCTGCAGGGCCCCCGCTGTCCCGGGGTCTGCCACCTCCCACGGGCTGTACTCATTTAAATGCGGGGCACGTGGCCCCCCGCAGCCACGGGGACCGCCACCCCCCGGAGCTTATTGAATTAGAAATCTGCATGGGGGTCTCCTTCCCCCCCGCCCCGGGGACTGCCACCTTCCCGGGCATTTATATTTAAATGTGGGGGTGACATGTGGCCCCCTACAGCCTAGGAGACTGCCACCTCCAGGGGCTACTTTTAAAAGCTAAGCTTCGGGGGGCTCAAGGTTCACCACACTGCCCCAGGGACCAACACCTCCCCGGGGCTACACACATGCTGAAGGGGGGCCCCTCGTGGAGCCCTCCTTGGCCCTGGGGACCGCCACCCCCCCCAGGGCTGGCTCCAGCAATGCCCTGAGGTGGCCACCCCCGGGAAATTGCAGTTTGCAGTGGCAGGGTGGGAGCACTGCTCACGCTCTGTCATAGCAAACATCTGCTCTGTGCTTAATTTATAAAATATTAAGTCCCGGTGTTCAATATTTTTCTGAGGAGGCAGCAGCCACTTCTTCCAGATGGCCACCTAGCTATATTCCTGCCACCACTCAATTTTATCATTGTCGTGGCCACTGTTTACATGAACAATGCAAAATCATTCAAAATCTGTCCTGTCCTTTCACAGCCTACCTCGCTCAGTTCAATAAGGAGCCAGCCTCCTGATGCAATTATTTAATGGGGTGCATAGACATGCTGTTTTAAGCAGGCCAGGTGATAGATTAGAGAGCAGGGCACAATTATTTAGTGATTGCCCAGGCCTGTGACATGAAGGCATGATAACATCACTAGGATGATGAACAATACACATTCATCATGTCTAAACCAGGGTGGGCCAGTCAGCGGAGGTACCCAGCTAGATATATTTATTTTGAACCAGACAGCGGCATGTGATAATATCCGGAATGGATTTGTAAAGATGTGTGCACAACTCTCATCGACACAGGAGTCAGCAGAAGACTAGCAGTGGGTGCTGTGAGACATGCTTGCTCACTCTGATTCTGGTGTAATACATGACGTGCAAGAACAATTTCTGTCCGCTACGTACATTCAACTCTCTTTACATAGATAGGTGCACAAATATGTGAAAACTGTATTTATGGTGTCCTTTTATTCTGCATTTTATGTTTACTGGGCGCTTTTACTACCACCTAAGAACTAAAACGTGCAGTATGTAGGCACACACAAGTTGCGCTCAGTTCACAAGCGCTACCAATACTTTTTTTGCGCCTATTTGTTTTCAATCAACAGTGGCAGGTGACCCGAATGTAAATTTGTTAACTTTGGCTAGTGAATCATGTGAAATATGAATGCACATTTGTGAAATCCGGGATGGATGTCATTGAACTATACCTTCTCTATGATATCATGCCAAACATGGCGACTAACTGCAGCGACAAGACAGCAAGAACATGTATATTGATACAGCTTGGATATCGGGAATCTTCTCCTAGCAGGCGTGTGGGAGGAATCACTTCTTTACACCGTGGACTGGAGTGTGCTTCACATCGGATTGGTAAAACAGAGTCCAGTGCAGACTGCCCAGGGCAGGAAGTAGTGTCACAAACAGGACAGAAAAATTGCATTAACAGCAGTACCTGCAAAAGTTGACAAGCAGCCGGCCAGCATATGTCTGGTGCCAGGTTGGAGGGGATGGAATGGAAAGGAGCACACAGGGGATACACGGGAGGGCCAGGAACAGTTGCTTACATATAGACAGGCCTCTTGGTGCCAGCAGGCAGCCAGTCGTAGGTACAGGTCCAGCTCTGGTGGGAATCCCCCACCTGTGCCTGGTAGCCATCGGCAGACAGAGAGCCAGTACTGAGACACATGCAGCAGCTGGCTACTGAGTGATGATAAACCCGCTGGAGTGCCAATACTGGGGCACAGACAGATTCTGGTACCAGGGTGATGCTGAGATTGCTACAGTGAGAAAAAAGCATGTATAGTCCTGGCCCTGTAAATTAAGTGCTGGTGCTGAGCAATGAAAGCCACTGGCACACATTAAGCACTGCATCTGCTTCACTTCATGGAAAAGAGAGCAGGAAAACTGCTCTTGCTTCCATGAAGTGAAGCAGAATTGCTTTTGGGCAAAGGGGGCTGCATGTTAGCAGCTCCGTTTGCCCAAAACAAATACCGGCTCCCCCAGGGACTGCAGGGGCATTGGGGCTCCTCCCATGGTCGCCAACGTGAGGCCAGGACCCATTTCTGCACTTCTTTTTCCTCTTTCTGCACTTCTCTTGCCTCTTTCTGCACTTCTCTTGCTTCTTTCTGTACCCCTCTAGCCTCTTTCTGTACACCATTGCTTCTTTGTGCACATCTCTTGCCTCTCTCTGTACCTCTCTTGCCACTTTATGCACCTTACATGCCTCTTTCTGCACCTCTTTTGCTTTTTTCTGCACGTCTCTTGTTTCTTTCTGCAACTCTCTTGCCTCTTTCATCACTTCACTTTCTCCTTTATGCACCCCTCTTGCTTCTTTCTGTACCTCTCTTGCCTCTTTCTGCACCCCTCCTGCCTCTATTTGCACCACTGTTCCCTCTTTTAGCACCTCTTTTGCATGTTTCTGCAACTCTGTTGCCTCTTTCTGTACTTCTTTTGCCTCTTTCTGCACTTCTCTTGCCTCTTTCTGCATTTCTCTTGCTTCTTTCTGTACTCCTCTAGCCTCTTTCTGCTCCCCTATTGCTTCTTTGTGCATCTCTCTTGCCTATTTCTGCAGCTCTCTAGCCTCTTCCTGCACCTTAAGTGCCTCTTTCTGCACCTCGTTTCCTTTTTCTGCACGTCTCTTGTTTAATTCTGCAACTCTCTTGTCTCTTTCATCACTTCTATTTCTTCGTTCTACACCTCTATTGCTCCTTTCAGCATTTCTCTTACCTATTTTTGCACTTCTCTTGCCTTTTTCGGCACCACTCTTGCCTGTTTCTGCACCTCTGTTGTCTCTTTCTACACATCACTTGCTTCTTTCTGCACCTCTCCTGTCTCTTTCCGCACTTCTCTTGGTTCTTTCTGCAACTGCATTCCTTTTTCTCCATATGTCCTTCCTATGAAGGCATTTAAAAAGCTTTAGAAATTCGCTGAAAAAAACAGAGGTTTCAGGGATGTTATACTTATGAATTAGCATTTAATAAAACTTAGAAATTCACTAAAAAAAACAGAGATATATACATACATATATATATATATATATATATATATATATATATATATATATATATATATATATATATATTACCTACTGGCGGTCGCCAGTAAGTAGTTATAGTTAGGACCACGTTTCCATAGGAAAACCTCAACATTCTATTTTGAATAACTTTGGCGCCGGTCGACGAATCCTCGCGAATTTCTCAAAATAGGTGGGGCGCTACGCTCCGCTCCTACCCTGAAAGTCTCGGGGGGATCCGTCAAGCGGGGGCTGAGATAAAAGGGGGGTCCCAAAACGCGTTTTTCCCATGCATTTTTCCATAGGACCTTTAGAACGAGCTACAGCCCGAACGGCTGAACAGAATTACTCAAAATTTGGCAGAGAGGTAGTCCCTAGGTCAAGGAAGTGCCTTTTGTAGGTTTGGTGTAAATCTGTTCAGTAGATTCTGAGAAAATAGCCTTTAAATCAATATATATATCTGAGCCCGCTTACGGTACGCTTACCGTACGCTTACGGTAAGCGTACGGTGGCGTGCGCGAGCGCGATTCTGATTGGCTCTTAGATCTTAGTAAACATTCGAATCGGTCGAAACCAGGAAGCGGCAGCCGCCATTTTGTGTATTTCACTCTGAAAAAAAAGAGTGAAAACAAGGAAAGGGGGCAATGAGGAGAGTTACAGACCCCCTAACATTTGTAAGGGGGTCAAAGAAGGACAAAAAAGTACAAAGAAAACATTTATTGATTTTAAAAAAAATCACGGGGTACGCGTACGGTAAGCTTACGGTAAGCGTACGGTAGAAAAAAAAAAAAAAAAATGAAAAACAGATTTAAGTGTTTAGATATTAGGGGGCTCTAAAAAGAGCCGTTGTGTTTATGAAATGATTTTTTAGTGGTACCTACAAGTAAGTACCGATGCAGAGTCTAAGGTTCAAGAGGAAGACTGTTCCCTTCATCATTGAAGTGCACACCATCTCCTCTATAAATGTCTTGCATGTCATAACGCAAGTTGTTGTGGTAAATGGCACCCATACCATAGTCACGGAGGAAAGCAGAAACAGATTTGTTGACGTGCTTTCTTGCTTTGTCATCGCACCGCGTGCCCACCGTGCGTGCACGCCACTAACTGCGTAAAGTGGGCGCGCGGTGCGCGAAGCGCACCGCGTGCTCACTGTGCGCGCACAGTGCGCGAAGCGCACCGTGCGCGCACGGAACGAACTGCGTTAAGTGGGCGCGCACGCCACGAATGGCGTAAAGTAACTTAGCATTTAAAAAACCGTACAAATTCACTGAAAAAACCATAGGTTTCACACACGTTATAGTTAGGAATTAGCATTTAAAAAACCTTGCAAATTCACTGAAAAAACCATAGGTTTCACACATGTTATAGTTAGCGGAAATTTTACTGATAAAAAACCAATGAAATTCCCCCGTTATAGTTAGTGCAGGCAACTATAACTCACGCGACCGCAATCTTCTGCTGATGACATATGTGTCTTTATGAAAAAAAAATTTGTAATATATGTATAGCTAAAAATGTATGGAAGAAGACATGGGCAAATAAGTGTCTAAATACAGTATTAGCATCAGCAGAGGATTGCGGTCGCGTGAGTTATAGTTGCCTGCACTAACTATAACGGGGGAATTTCATTGGTTTTTTATCAGTAAAATTTCCGCTAACTATAACATGTGTGAAACCTATGGTTTTTTCAGTGTATATATATATATATATATATATATATATATATATATATATATAAGAAGACGTCCTCTGTGTATAAACTGCCTCCTCCTGAACGGAAGTCGCTTCGTTACGGGAGGACCCCACAGAAGCGGGTCCTGTTAAATTGCAGTAAATCCTTCTCGATCCTTGGAAGGAAAAACGAAGCCGTGTGTGGTCCTTCAATCTTTATTCAGCCACTTCTGCCAAACGTGTTTCGAGTGCCACGCACTCTTGTTCACTGACAAATGAAATCAAAGCGAGCGAGCATTTTTACATTGCTAAGCACGTGATTAAATTAAACTACAAACAAAGTTCATTGAAAGACAGACTTGTAGTTCTTTGGTCAAACTGTTACGTGTAAGCAGCACGCGGTAACAGTTTGACCAAAGAACTACAAGTCTGTCTTTCAATGCACTTTGTGAGTGACAATCACGCATTTAGTTAAAATTAATTTGATATTGAATAAAACAAGCGTAAAACAAACTGTATAAAATATATACAAACTTTACAATGCAGCTGTATACATTGAATTAAATAAAAATATTTATAAATATTAAATATTTTACATCTTTTAAATATTTTAAAGCTTCTGTTGCTTATCGATGTAGCCCCAGTGGGCTTACATTTCAAAGATATCACCTGTTATGCTGCTAGTTTGTGTTGCCCCAGTGGGCCTATAACCATAGTCCAGATCATGTTTATACTACAAGTCATGAATTCATCTTAAAACCCATTATTAAAATCCAACTTTAAAAACTGATGCTAAGAAAATATTACATTATTCAAACTAGGTGAGTGTACAGATCTTCTTCTATGTTCAGACCATCTGGTTGTTTGGAATTGAGCTCAACAATATAACGTGACTCTATTTTTCTTAAAATCCTTTCACGGTTCCCCCCTCTTACATTTTTTGGCACCGCATCAATTACAAAGTATGATAATCCTTTTTCATCTTTGTTGTGAAATTTCTCAAAATGTCTGGCGACCGGATACGTCCGATCGCCATTCTTGATGGCCCTAAGGTGCTGTAAAATTCTCTTATGTACCTCCAAAATTGTGCTGCCCACGTACTTCAGCCCACAAGGGCACTTAAGCACGTAGACAGCAAAATCTGTTTTGCAGGTATACTTGCCTCTAATTTTCTTTGATTGCTTACTAAAACATGGTTTATACCTTTCTGTGTTTACGCCATGTTTGAAAGCTTTGCACTTGGGGCATCTCACAAATCCCTTGCGTTTCGTAAGACATGTAGTTTTTTGTTGTGGTTTACTCATAGTGTTTTTCACAAGTGCTTGTTTGAAAGATTTCACTTTGCGGAATGTAATTTGGGGTCTCCGTGTGACAGATTTACCTAAAATAGGGTCATTCTTTATTAAGTGCCAGTGTTTATTACAAATGTTCCTTAATTTTTCATGCTGAATGCTGTAGGTTGTCACAAATCTACACTCCTTGTTTAATTCTTTTTCATTCTTTTGTTTTACTTTTTTGTTATTAAACAAGATTTCTTCTCTTTTCTTTTCCTTAGTTCTATGCATTGCATCTTCAACCCAGTTATCAGGATACCCTCTAGCTTTGAACCTTTTTTCTAAAATTTTCATTTCTTGTTTGAATCCGTGTTCACTACTGCAAATCCGTTTAGTTCTTAAGCATTCCCCGTAGGGGATGCTCCTTTTTAATTTTACCGGGTGGAAGCTTTTGGCATGTAGAATTTTATTAGTAGATGTGGGTTTCCTGTAAAGTTTGGTTTGTATTTTACCGTCTTCTATAAACACTGTTACATCTAAAAAGTTGACACTCGTCCGGCTGACTTCACTCGTAAAACTTAAATTGAGGTCATTGGTTTGGAGATTATTTATGAAAGATTTTGCTTGGTTTTCAGTACCTTTCCACACTACAAATAGGTCATCTATGTACCTGCTCCAATGCATGATGTTTTCTTCCCATTCTTTGCTGTGTTGGGTTCTGACCACCTGCTCCTCCCACCAGCCCATATGCAAATTAGCATAGCTGGGGGCGAAGCAGGTGCCCATTGACGTACCGCAGGTTTGTTGAAAGAATTCCTCATTAAAGAGGAAATAATTACTTGTCAGACATTTTTCAACCATGCTAAGGATCATTTGGGTATGCGACCACAATGATATCGGCCGCATCCCCAAAAAGTGCTTGATAGCCATCAAACCATCCTTGTGGCGAATGCTGGTGTATAGTGTTGCCACATCAATGGTTACAAGTAAATAATCATCTTCCCAGGGTATATCGTAGATTCCTCTTAGAAAATCTCCAGTATCCTGGATGTAGGAAGGTAAAGATTGCACCAAGGGATTTAGAAAAGTATCAACGTATTTAGACGTATTCTCTAATGAACTCCCTATGGCTGAGATGATTGGACGCCCTGGGGGATCTGTGATATTTTTGTGGATTTTTGGGATTAGATAGAAAACTGGTGTGATAGGGTGATCAATTACAAGAAATTTGTATTCATCATGGTTGAGTAAACCCTGTTCGAACCAAATTCTCAGCTTAGTATTATAGCTGTTGTTGCTTTCTATTAGATCTTTCTCTCCCACTTTTATATAACATTGTTTGTTGTTAAGTTGTTTATAGGCTTCTATTAAGTATTTATGTTTGTCCCAGAGGACTATATTGCCCCCCTTATCTGCATTTCTCACAATACAGTTGTCATTTTATATATATTCACTTAAAAAACCATAGGTTTCACACATGTTATAGTTAGCTGGACATTTCACTCGTAAAAAACCAATGAAATTCCCCCGTTATAGTTAGTGCAGGCAACTATAATTCACGCGACCGCAATCCTCTGCTGATGACGTCAGATATTACATCACTGTATTTAGACACTTATTTACCCATGTCTTCTTCCATTAATCTTTAGCTATACATATATTACAAATATTTATTTTTCAGAAAGACACATATGTCATCAGTGATGTAATATCTGACGTCATCAGCAGAGGATTGCGGTCGCGTGAGTTATAGTTGCCTGCACTAACTATAACGGGGGAATTTCATTGGTTTTTTACGAGTGAAATGTCCAGCTAACTATAACATGTGTGAAACCTATGGTTTTTTAAGTGAATATATATATATATATATATATATATTCACTGAAAAAACCATAGGTCGCAGGCACGTTATACTTAGAATTTAGCATTTAAAAAACCATTGCAATTCATTGAAAAAACCATAGGTTTCAGGGACGTTATAATTAGAAATTAGCATTTAATAAACCATTGAAATTCACTGAAAAACCATAGGTTTCAGGCACGTTATAGTTAGAAATAAGCATTTAAAAAACCTTACAAATTCACAGAAAAAAACATTATAGTTAGTTGGACATTTCTCCTGTACAAAACCATCAAAATTCTCCCGTTATTGTTAGTTCAGCTAAATATAACTCGCGCACCCGCAATGCACTGCTGATGACGTCACATATTACATCATTCATGACATGGTCAGTGACATCACTGATGACATCTCAAATGACATCACTGATGACATCACTGATGACATCATACACGTGAAAATCTGATGCACCTCGTCACACTCTAATATAACCTTTGATACACCCACTGTAAAATACAGACTACCATTTTTGAAACCATTGACACACCAATACCAGTTACTACATATGCACTCACTGATTCCTAGGTCTACACATGCATCCTCTCATATATCCAAACAATCACTCATACATGCAGTCACTCATCAATACAACACTATCATAAGCACTTATACACCTATACAGACACACCACCACTCATCAAGAGTTACTCACACACCTAGTCAGTCATGCAAAGAATCAATCACACTTCCATTTACTGACCTATACAGTTATACACACACCACCTCACTTATTCATACAGATACTAACACATACTTACTCTCGTATACAATCACTGATACAAGAACACACTTATCCATACAGCCACTCTCACAATCACTGACTCTCAAGTATAGTCATTTATATTCTTCAACTCTCACATACACTGCCTTTTACATATGTAGTTTCTTGGACATGTACCAAGGACCCTTTAATCCCCAATCAAGAGCGCGCCAGGAAGCGCGTTTGCAGAGTGGTGTGGAAAGGGGGCATGGCATGCTATGAGAACATATTACATAATTACATGTGATAATCTGATGCACCTCCTCACACCCTAATATAACCTTTGATACACCCACTCTAAAATACAGACTACCATTTTCGAAACCATAGACACACCAATACCAGTTACTACATACCCACTCACTGATTCCTAGGTCTACACACTCATCCACTCATTCACCCATACAGTCACTCATACATGCAGCCACTCACCAATACAGCACTATCATATGCATTAATACACCTATACAGACACTCACACACCACCACTCATCCATTGATTTACTCACACACCTTGTCAGTCATGCAAAGAATTAATCATACTCCCATTTACTCACCTATACAGTTATACACACACCACCTCACTTATTCCTACAGATACTAACACATACGTACTCTCTTATACAATCACGGATACAAGCACACACTCATCCATACAGCCACTCTCACAATCACTCACTCTCACATATAGTTATTTATATACTCCAACACTCACATATACTGCCTTTCACTTATGTAGTTACTCACACATGTACCACTGAGACATCCATTCACTCACCAACACACCCATACACACACTCACCCACCCATACAGCCCTTCACACATGCAGTCTTGAACCCATACACCCAGTGAATCACCCACTCACACATCTATGCACAGTCACCCACCCCCATCCACACACACAGACACTCAGGCACCCATACAGATACTCAGACAACCAATCAATAAACCATATAGACACTCATGTAGCTACTCTTCAATCCATGCAGCTGCTTACACAGCAACTGACAGACTGATACAGACCTTCACACAGTTTAGTCACCAACCCATGCATTCAGTAAGACACGTTTAATCACTCTCTTATACAGTCAGTCATGCACCTACTAAAACATCCATTCAGACACTCATACACCCACTCATTATTCAATACACCTTGGCATTTATATATATAAAACATAATTAAACTTTACAGAAACACACAGTCACTGGATGATGTCGTCAGTGATGTATTTTGAGATTTCATCAGGGATGTCATCAGTGATGTCACTGACCATGTCATGAATGATCTAATATGCGACGTCATCAGCAGTGCATTACGGGGGCGCCAGTTATAGTTAGCTCAACTAACTATAATGGACGGATTTCTCTGGTTTTGTACGAGTGAAATGTCCAACTAACTATATCGTCCCTGAAACCTGTGTTTTTTTCAGTGAATTTCAAAGGTTTTTTAAATGCTAATTTCTAACTGTAACGTCCCTGAAACCTATGGTCGCCAGTAGGTAGTTAAAGTTAAGACCAAGTTTCCATAGGAAGAGCATTTTTTGTTTTTCTAATAACTTTGGCGTCGTTTGATGAATCTTCATGAAATTTTTCAAACTAATTATTTGTTCTTATCAGCACCTATGTTGAAAGTTTGGGCGTGATTCGTCAAGGGGGGGCCGGGCCGAGAAAAAAGGGGGGTCCCAAAACGTGTTTTCTAATTGCAATTTCCATAGGAAACTTTAGACAAGGCTACAGGTCAAACGGGTGAACGGAATTACCCCAAATTTGGCAGGGAGAAGGGTATTGGTCTGGAAAGCACACTTTTGTTTATCTGGTGTAAATCCATTCAGTAGTTTTTGAGAAATATCAAAATTTACAGATATCAATATTTGGGAATTCTGCCATCTGATTGGCTGAGGCGTTACGAGCACGAGCTTGCTGCTTATTGGCTGCGAGCGGTGCGAGCGGTTGCAACTAGGAAGTGTTGGCAGACATTTTGTGATTCCACTGATGCGAGTAAGGTGAAAAAAGGGTGAAAAGAGTAGGAAAGAGAAGGGTAAGAGCGCTGTGAGGTCTGTGTGGTGGTTAAGGTGTGCTACACAGGGAGTGTGAAGCAAAGTATTCACCCCTAGCAGTGTGAAAGTACTGTTTTGCCCAGAGTGAGATGGTACTGAGGTGAGGTGCCGGTACACTCGGAGATGAAACCGTGAGCTGATTGCTGTAAACTGATGTGCTTTGGGCGCTGTAGCATACTGGCTGCTGTAGCATAGCTGTGCAAGTGGTGTTAGTATAGGTTTAGACTATAGCGGGAGTGGGAAGCAAACTACTCACCCCTACCGGTCTGAAGACTCTAATAGAGTGTTTTAGCAAGCAGGAATAAATAAATAATTGTGAAGAATATAATGCAGAATGTTGCAATGCCACAGAAGATAAAATGGTGAAATCAGGTGTGTTTAAGAAAGTGGCTGTGTGGGATAAAGCGATGGAGTCTGCAATTTATATAAAAAGTGTCTTTATTTAAGTGCCATAAATGGCCCCACTGGTGCAAGAGCTAAGGCATCCAGCTGAGGCAAACTCCAGCCGCTTCTGCTGTATTCAGACCTAAGCTCCTGCATCAGTCAATTCCGCATTACATGCTATAGTTCCATGTGACATAAACAATACCTATTAGACATGAATGACTGTAAATTGTAGAATGAAAATAAAGGTAGGATACAATTACCACACTGTGCCAACCAGGTCCTAAACAATGCCGTGTTTTTTGATCTTGATAATCAATCCAAGAATAAAGTGAATTTCTTACAAGTCTTGGAAATTGCAGTCCAGAAGTTCTTTAGCGGCTTGAAATGCATAATGTTCCAAGAGGTGATTGTTGCCATCGTGTGAGAAAAGCGAAGCGATCCAATTCATATCCTCAAAGGGACAGTAATGTTCCTCGAATGTTGGAGCGTCAATTTGAATTGGCAGGCAATCTGCAATGTTGTCAAAGGTCGCACGTTGCAGGAGATCTTTCGCGGCTGCGCAGAAATCCCATTCCGCCAGGATACCATTTTGCGTTGCATCCGCCATTACGCCACTGCCCGAACAAACAAGTTCATGGTTTTCAAGATACTCTATTACCTGCTGGATATCTGGAGCCTTTGCTGGGATGTTGGCAAGGCATAGATCCATTCACCAGTCGATTGGGCAAGTGTTGCAATAAAAAGATGGTTGCACGCAGACTGTATATGTGTAAATAAATGTCATATTGTAGCTGGCTCCGATAATAGATAGAGGCAGGCAGACAAAAAGTTGTTCAATTGTTTCACGGTATTGATGTATTTATGTAGCTTTGCGTAGAGGCATATTCTGTCAGACATGCTTGTTACCACAGGGAGCGCAGCCATTTTTAACAAGCTAAAATAGTACTAGGATGGCCGCAAACAGAGCGAGAATTATGGGCACTGTTCCTATTATTCCAGAGATGATCGAATGAATGAAGCCTGGTATTAGACTAAAAACAGTTTGAAAGCCTGTGACAAGGTCGGAGGAGACAATGTTAAAAAGTGTGCCAGACCTTAAATGTCAGATGTGTTGAAAATTGTGTAACAATTCACAAAGTGTAATGGGAGGTTCATATTTAAAAGGGAGTGTATTTTACTTGAAGTTCGTGCTATCTGCAGTCGATAAATTACTTTTGGAGAAGTGAGGGACACTTCTGTTTGAAACAAAAGCGCTTTCAGTTTGCTCCGTTTAATAAAATCTGTTTTCAAAGTAGGTATTGAAGGCCAAGTTAAACTTTGGGAGTTACTTTGTGTGGGTGGGAATAGAGATTGCCAGAGGAAGTTATCCGGTTTGAAACAGTAAGGACATACGGTATGCTAGCTCACATTGCGTAGCAGTCAATGTTATTAAGAAGCAGATAACTGCCGTTAGACAGCCGTGTGAATGTTGGTCTGATTGTGGGAGTTGGCATGCTTTTAAGACAGCACGCAAGATTGGGGGCTGTAAGCTTAGAAGTGTCATGCAGTTGGACATTCTTTGTATAGTAATGAATGACTGCCATTGTGGTCTCACTTTTCATCTGTGAGAGAAACATCTGTATCCTCTTTAAGACAGCCATATGTAAATGGGAGAAACCACTGCTAGTAAATAAACGCGCTACCTTATATAATCACATACAACATGACAAACAACATGTACACCTAGCAGACACAACGACACTACGTACTGTGGGAACCGTGGCTAGCCATGTACACAAACCAAACATTGCACCTCTGCCACACAATGCAGAATGCGGGGAGAGATGGGAGCAAAGTATGTGCGAAGGTGGCAAGAGATTCTCGATTATATAAGTATACAATGCAAAATGTTGAGGGGATGTTCCGGACAGACTTGAGTATGCAGAGCACAGACATGTACATGTCAACATACACTGATGGTCTATTGAGTGAAGTGGACAGTGGAGGCAACCATGCTAGTACAGTCAGTAGGGAAGATTACGAAAACATAGCGCGTACGTGCCCCCCCTCACCCCACCCAAATCTTTAGCGTAGTGGTATGAATAAAAGGCACGTTTCTCTGGGTGTGGTTCTCTTCTGGAATGGCGAACATGTCTGTCAGGCCTGCGCAGCTTACACCGCCACGAGGCTGACGCCGTGAGCGAAGGTGGCTGCAGGAATAATGCTCTCAGCCTGCTGGTACCCAGAAACCGTCATGGCCGCTGCGACACACATATGCCCCACAGTTCACCATTTGACACCGCGGTATGTGAAAGAGGGCTCACCACATGCCGGCGGAATCTTTTGGGCTGAGGTCTGCGAGCTGGGAAGGCTCCTAAGATCAACGCTGGCCCTCCACGACACAGGCAGACAGCGCCCAACCTAAGGCCCAGCACCGTGGAGTGCTCTGTATACTACTAACACAGTAGTCCAACAGGTCCCAACAGTGGAACGGGCTGATCCCACAATGGGTCTTGATCCCACAATGGACGATGTTAGAACTACATCTGAGAGTGGAGATGAAGGGACTCCCTTCGACCAGGTGCAAGCAACTCGAGGTCCCAACAGTGGAATGGTGTCTTGATCCCAGAATGGACGATGTCCGATATTACCTGCTGCTTGGTTTTCAAAGAACTCCCTCAGTTGAAGTGCATCAGACTCTGTGCTTCCGTAGCTAATTGCTGCACATGATCATTGGGCTTGGCTGACTGCAGTTGCTGGAGTACACCGTGGTACAGCAGGTCCGAACAGTGAAACCGGGTCTTGATCCCAAAATGGACGATGTTAGAACTGCATCTAAGAGTGGAGATGAAGGTACTACCTTTGACCAGGTGCAACCAATTCTAGGTCCCAACAGTGGAACGGGGTCTTGATCCCACAATGTACGATTTTATAACTGCATCTGAGAGTGGAGATGAAGGTACTTCCTTCGAACAGGTGCAACCAACTCTACGTCCCAACAGTGGAACGGTGTCTTGATCCCAAAATGGACGATGTACAATATTACCTGCTGCTTGGTTTTCACAGAACTCCCTCCGTTGAGGTGCATCACATTCTGTGATTCCATAGCTAATTGCTGCACATGATCATTGGGTTTGGCAGACTGCAGTCGGTGGAGTGCACTGCGGTACAGCAGCTCCGAACTGCGAAACGGGGTCTTGATCCCACAATGGACGATGTTAGAACTGAGTCTGAGAGTGGAGATGAAGGTACACCCTTCGACCAGTTGCAACCAACTCTAGGTTTTCCCGATTGTGTGGAGGGAGTGAAAGCGGCAGATTTCGTCACTTCCGGGTCAGAGGTGTTGGGAGGCGGGGGCTGCATACTATCTTGACTACTTAAGGCTATGAGGGACGCTTCGTGCAGCGGACGCCCGCAGCGGGCGCGCCGGTGGTGCGCCGAAGGCAAGCCCGTCTGTGCCCGTCCGTGCCCGACTGGGGCCAGGGGCCACAACCCCTGTGCAATTTCCTAAAGATCATTGCCTATACTCTTAAGAAGACTTTTTTGCCCTGCGCCCTAAGCAGCAACACAATTGTGTAATTCTGTCACCTGATAATTATTCCTCTACTTGCCTTAGTTGTGGCTTCTCTGTCTCCTCTGGACCACACAATGACTCATCCCCCTTATTGGCCCCAAACATTCTTACTTCCTATGCTGCTAATAAAAAGGAAACACTAAAGAATTCCTGTTCTTCAGTATTAACTGCAGGTCCCTTCCTAAACATAAAGAAGATATTCATGATTTACTTATGAATTCCCAGCCTGATGCCATCTTTCTTACTGAAACTTGGCTTAATGCCAGCTCTGGACCTGATATCGCCACTGTCATACCCCCCAACTACACTATTCTTAGGTTTGATCGTGTGAATAAAACGGGAGGGGGCATAGGAATTATTTTTAAAAAGATCTTTACATGCAAATGAGAAGAACTTTCCATCAATAATTGTGAAGCCGGCTTTTTTAAACTTGCCCTCACGTTGCAATTCACCTTCTCGGGGACGCTGATTTATCGTCCCCCGGGTCCAGCTGGAGCTTGGGCAGCTGCACTCCCAGATTTAATTGCTCCCCTCATACTAGAAACTACTAACTTTTCAATTTTAGGAGACCTTAACCTTCATCTTAATGATCCTAACTCCTCTATTAGCTCCACTTTAATTGCGGACTTAGCTGCCTTAAACGTTATCTTATATAATTCTGGCCCCACTCATAAGGCAGGCCACCAACTTGATCCGGTCTTCTCTAATTTAGCAAATATTACTTGTTAGAGAGCCCTTCCCTTGCTATGGTCTGATCGCTTTTTAGTAGATTTTAAGCTTAAACAGGTGAAGGGGCATGAGCCTCCGTTCTCCACAGCAGGTAAATCTGGTTCTAGAAAGTGGAAAAAACTCAACGTTGACGATCTTAATCTTCACCTTCTGAACTCTAGGCCGGCCATTAACATAGTTAGCACCTCAGACGCTGACGCTATTCACGACTGGCTAATATCGTCCATTGACAGATGCCTTCCTCTCTCTAGGAATAAAACACATAGTCATCGCCCTCCTGCCCCATGGTTCTCTGATAAGCTCAAATCAGAAAAATCTAAGTGCAAAACGCTGGAGAGACACTGGAGAAAAGTTTATGCTCCGGCTGCGAAACAGGTTTACAAACAGGCCATGAAAGGTTACCAGGCACTTTGTAGAGCTGCGCACGCCGAATACATAAACAATAATATCTTGCTGTCTCAAAACTAGCCTAAAACTTTGTTCAAGATGGTGCAAGAACTGTCGGGCGTCGCGCACCAACCCGAGCCTCCAAAATTACCAGAAACTCAACGTGAAGATCTTGCGATATTTTTCACTGACAAAATTGAAAATAAATTCTCTGGATTTGATACTAAGGGAGATCAATCTCCTAAGTCCAATAACTTACTATCAGACAACACCTCTTTACCTGTCATACTGAACAAAGAGGCTAAATCTGAGGGTTTACTCGATAACTGGCTACCCCTTGATAATGTGTAATTTAATCATATTTTAACTAGTATCAAATCTGGCTCCCCCAAGGACCCTTTTCCTATCTCCGTTTTAAAAAAATTGGACCCCCATACTCTTGTCTTATTATGGAACTTCTTAATGCCTCACTTTTGGAAGCAGCAGTGCCAGCCACCTGGAAACATGCTATGATCCTCCCTTTGTTAAAGAAAGCTTTTGCTGATCCATAAGTTCTCTAGAACTTCCGTCCTATTTCATTGCTCCCCGCATTTTCCAAAGTTCTAGAAAAACACATTAACCGCCAATTGACACAATTTGTAGACTCTCAAAACATTCTGACCCATCCCAATCTGCTTTTAGAACAGGCCTTTCCACCGAATCGACACTCTTAGGAGTCACAGAAACTATCCGCCAAGGACTCGATAAGGGTGGTACAGTGGCACTCATATTATTAGATTTGAGTGCCGCTTTTGACACTGTATCCCATGAGACCCTTCTTCAAGTTTTACAATCTAAGGGCATTGCTGGCTCTGCTTTGAACTGGCTGGCGAGTTTCCTTACTAACCAAACGTTTCAGGTTTTCTCTCCAACAGCCAGCTCCAGATCCCATAACTCCCCCTATGGAGTGCCCCAGGGCTCTATCTTAAGCCCGTAGCTCTTCAATATTTACATCAGCCCTCTAGCGTCCCTAGCAGGAGAGGCTGGGCTAACTATTTATTCCTATGCTGATGAGACCCAGCTTATTTTTTCTTTATCTACCAAAGACCCCTCGAAGTTATCTTCTCTTCAATCAGGTTTACAAGAAATTGCTGGATGGATGCATACTAATAAGTTAAAGCTGAATGGAAGAAAAACAGAGCTTTTAATTCTCGGTGGAAGCAAAGCTCTTTGGGGCCACAGCACTGGCCTCTGCAAATGGGTGCCCTTCCCCTACCTTCGCAATCTGTTCGCAACCTTGCCATTATTATAGACAAATAATTGTCCATGCATCAACAAGCGGTCAAGGTTGCCTCTACTTGCTTTGGAATTTTGAAGTGGCTTAAAAAAATCCTATGGATGCTGCCACTTATGACTTGAAAAACGGTGGTTCAAGCCTTAATCGTATCCAGATTGGACTACGGTAATGTTTTATATCTAGGTGCCAACAAGGATGTAACCAGGAGGCTGTAAGTAGTCCAAAACTCCGCGGCCAGACTCCTTTGTCAGCTACCTCGAATGGCTCCCATCACAGGGTCTCTCAGGGATTTCCACTGGCTAAAGATTGAAAACCGGTCCAAATTCAAAGCCCTTTGTTATATGCATCGAATCAATGCTGGTACTGCCCCTTGCTATCTTAATGCACTAGTTCAACCTTACAGCCCTTCTCACCTTCTCAGATCATCAAGGCAGGCAAAGTTTGTGGTCCCTAGGTTCAAACGTGCCCGCATGGGCGATCGGTCTTTTGCATACTTGGCCCCGACTCTACGGAATTCGCTTCCACTTTCATTGTGAACAAAATTATGTTACATTTTGGAAAAGCATCAAAACGTGGTTATTCAATGTCTGAGCTTTGACCCGCTGCTCCCCTCTTCTATTCATGTGTCTGTAGGCGCCGGGAAACCTCTGGGTAGCTGCTGCGCCATATAAATTTAGATATAATAATAAGAATAAGTACAATGTACAATGACCAAATTCTTCTTGGTAGTGGTAAAGAACACTGAATAACAGTGTACACAGTGGACCGCAGAGATCGCAATTCAAATTGTTTTGATTTTTTTATTGCAGAGTTTTGTGTAATTTGTGTTGTTGTATTTTGTGAAGAGGAAGTGAGAAAAAGTATTCATGGAAGACTGTGCTCACTACTGCCTTCAATTTACACTGCAGACAGCAGTGTTCACAATTCAGACCGAGTCGCTATTGTAGATGACGCAGTCCTGTAGGCAGAAGACATTGCTCCAGTGCTCTCTGTCCGCACCACGCATACGCATCATCACAGGGTCCGCACACGTTTTTTGTTGCTTCGCGTATGGCAAACAGGACAGCTCAAGTCAACGCCACGTGGCTGTGGGCCCTTGGTGACCGCTCTCTGTCCTACACTGCAGACAGCAGTGTTTACAATTCAGATCGAGTCACTATTGCAGATGAGGCAGTCCTGTAGGCAACAGACATTGTTCCTAGTACGGTCCGCCCGGAGCACGCATAATCGCTGGCTGTGCACATGCTGATTGCTTTTGATGTGGCTATCTGAGTGCACTAGACCTGATGGACCCTTTATGATACAAACTTTTTGTGTATTATTTCCGATCTACTGCCTGTATCTCAGTATGTCACAAGTTATGGTTCTTTTACGATAGAATCTTTTCTGTATTATTTCACATCTAGTGTCCCTACCTTACTGCAGCACAATCTATTGACCCTTTTATTATTGAATCTGTGTGTGTGATCCAATGATTAGTGTTATAGTTGATTCTAGCAGCAACCATTCCCTGAGGGCTGGTTTACACTCACCCCACACGCATTCAGCACAGACGTCACTGGATATGTGACCCCGGTAATAAAAAGGAGTTGAGCGCACGTGCCCGTACCCACTTCCACTATCTATCTGTGTCCGTGTGTTCATTATCTATGCATGATACTGCCCGTGGGCCGTATCACATTACATTGTGCTGTGGACAGCATATGCAACCATGTTACCTCTGGCAGTGGGGAAAAGTTCTGTTATGTAGCTTTTAGATGCATGGCTATCACAGGTGGAAGGCTACTTTACAGAGCATGAATATTGATGAAGATGATGGTTGCATGTTGTGTGTAGTGTCAGATATGTGTACAAAGCAAAATGTTTTCAAAAAAGCTCTCTAAGCAGAAGAGGAGTCTCTCATCAAACGCTGTAGAGAGAATGACTCAAATGGTTGGGGTCCTCCAACTGTTACAATGGGAAATGTTATGAACCAATCAAATGCTTTTCTTTAAGGTCACATGGCAATCGCGCGCCGAGCACGCAAGGAGGCGGCACCCGACGCGATTTTGAGAAAATATATTTACCATAAAAGAAATTTATTACAGTTAGAAATATATAAATGTTTAAAATATTTTAGATTATCGCTTGTTCTCATATACACTTTAAACGTATTTAGATCTAGTTTTGAGACAAAAAAAATATGAGGGAATGGCGTACTCGGCGCGACACCATACATCTATGTCATAACACAGGGCCTGGCAGCGTGCGCTCGTCGCATACACAACGCGCAGCGGGCGTGACCCCATACGTACATGACGTATATGATGTTATGCGGGACGCGGTGCCACGAACCCGTCGGATACGAAATGCGCATCCTTTACGAGTTTAGCAATATGGCAGATAGGATTCGCGTGCTGATGGAGCTTGGTACACTACCGGTACGGGACTTCAGTTTTCTCACCCAAAAAAAAAAGTTATAAATACTTGTTTTTTTGAAGATATAAAACATGACATATTTTTTTAATTAATTTAAAAAAAGGATAATAGAGTTCCAAAATATTACAAAAAAAATAGAAAAAATATAGGGTTTATAAATATTAAAATATGAAATTAACATTTTAAAAACTTTCGAAATTCACTGGAAAAACCATAGGTTTTACAGACGTTATAGTTAGGAATTGGCATTTAAAAAACCTTTGATAATTCACTGAAAAAACCATGGGTTTCAGGGACGTTTTAGTTAGTTGGACATTTGACTCATATAAAACCAGAGAAATTTGCCTGTTATAGTTAGTTGAGCTAACTATAACTCGCGCGCCTGCAATGCACTGGTGATGACGTCACATATTACATCACTCATGACATGGTCAGTGACATCACTGATGGCATCACTGATGACATCTCAAATGACATCACTGATGACATCACCCACATGATAATCTGATGCACATACTGATGGCCTAATATAAACTTTGATACACACACTCTAAAATACAGACTACTATTTTTGAAACCATACACACCACAATGTCAGATACTACATACCACCCACTATTTCCTAGGTCTACACTCACATCAACTCACTTATACATTCAGTTACTCATCAATACAGTACTATAATATGCACTCATACACCAATACATACAGCCACAGTCCGCCACTCATCCATAGAGTTACTCACACACCTAGTCAGTCATGCAAAGAATCAATCACATACCCATTTACTCATGTATACAGTTATACACACCAACTGCGTTATTTATACACACACCACTTCACTTATTTATGCAGATACTAACACATACTTACTGTCTTAAACAATCACTGATACACTCTTTTATACACCCTCTCTTCAAATAACTTACTCTCACGTATAGTCATTTATATACTCCAACACTCACATATACTGCCTTAAAACATATGTAGTTACTCACACATATACCAGCGAGACATTCATTCACTCATCAACACACCCATGCACACACTAACTCACCCATACAGCCTTTCCAGATGTGGTTTTGAATCCATGCAACCGGTGAATCACCCACTCAGACATGTATGCACAGAATCACACCCCCCCACCCACCCACACAGACGCTCAGGCACTCATACAGATACTCAGACAACAAATCAATAACTCACATAGACACTCGTGTAGCTACTCACCAACCCATGCAGCTGCTTATACACCAACTGAGACACTAATACAGACTTTCACACAGTTTAGTCACTAACCCATACATTCAGTAACACATGTTAAATCACTCACTTATACAGTCAGTCACGCACCTACTAAATAATCCATTCAGGCACTTGTAAATCCACTCATTCTTGAATACACCTTGGCATAGATATATATGAAAAATATTTAAACTTTACAGAAACACCTAGTCACTGGATGATGTCATCAGTGATGTAATTTGAGATGTCATCAGTGATGTCATCAGTGATGTCACTGACCATGTCATGAATGATGTAATATGTGATGTCATCAGCAGTGCATTGCAGGGGTGCGAGTTAAAGTTAGCTCAACTAACTATAACGGCCAAATTTCTCTGGTTTTGCATGAGTGAAATGTCCAACTAACCATAACGTCCCTGAAACCTGTGTTTTTTTCAGTGAATTTCAAATGTTTTTTAAATGCTAATTTCTAACTGTAACGTCCCTGAAACCTATGGTTTTTTCAGTGAATTTCTAAGGTTTTTTAAATGCTAATTCCTAACTATAATGCCCCTGAATCCTATGGTTTTTTCAGTGAATATATATATATATATATATATATATATATATATATATATATATATATAAATGCTCCTGGTTGCCCAACTTACCTAAACCACTTTTACAAAGTATATGCGTTTACCAAGAATGCCTTCGCGTTGTAATGGCATGCGTGGTATAGGCATATGCGATGTAAAAGTATGTGATGGAAACGCGTTGTAAAAATTACTATTCCCACTCCAGTGAGTGCAACAGTAGGGAAAGTGTTGGATAGTGTAGGGGTAAAAATTACTATTCCCTTGTACCCCAGAACCCATACCCACCGTAATACTAAAATAATCACCATTACTTACTTTATAATGCGTTGTAATGGCATGTGTGGTAATGGTATGCGTTGTAACGGCATGCGTTGTAGTGACATGCGTTATAATGGCATGCATTGTAATGGCATGCGATGTAAAGGCAGTTGCATTGTAACAGTTGTGTTGTAAAGGTAGGTCGTTGTAGTGACTGCGTTGTAATGGATGTTTCCCCCTCTAACAGACCGAAGGGGTGGATCTTGCTCTAACTCTCACAGACTGAAGGGGCATTCTTGTTCTAACTCTCACAGACTGAAGGTGTCTGGCTTGTCCTAACTCTCAAAGACTGAAGGGGTGTGTCTTGTTCTAACTCTCACAGACTCAAGGGGTCAGTCTTGTTCTAACTCTCATAAACTGATGGGGGTTGTCTTGTTCTAACTCTCACAGATTGAAGGGATGGTCTTCTTCTAACTCTCACAGACTGAAGGGACGGTCTTCTTCTAACTCTCACAGACTGAAGGGGTCTGTCTTTTTCTAATGCTCACAAACCGAAGGGCTGTGTCTTCTAATTCTCACAGACTGAATGGACGGTCTTCCTCTAACTCTCACAGAGCGAAGGGGACTGCTTTGTTCTACCTCTCACAGACCACAAACCGAAGGGTTGTGTCTTGTTCTAGCTCTCACAGACTGAAGAGGTCAGTCTTGTTCTAACTCTCACAGAATGAAGGGGTGTGTCTTGATCTAGCGCTCACAGAGTGAAGGGGTGTGTCTTGATCTAGCTCTCACAGAATGAATGGAGGTGTCTTGTTCTAACTCTCACAGACTGAAGGGGTGTGTCTTGGTCTAACTCTCACAGACTGAAGGGGTGTGTCTTGTTCTAACTCTCACAGAATGAAGGGGTGGGTCTTGTTCTAGCTCTCACAGAATGAATGGATGTGTCTTGTTCTAACTCTCACAGACTGAAGGGGTGTGTCTTGTTCTAACTCTCACAGAATGAAGGGGTGTGTCTTGATCTAGTTCTCACAGATTGAAGGGGTGTGTCTTGTTATAGCTCTCACAGAATGAATGGAGGTGTCTTGTTCTAACTCTCACAGACTGAAGGGGTGTGTCTTGTTCTACCTCTCACAGACTGAAGGGGTGTGTCTTGGTCTAACTCTCACAGACTGAAGGGGTGTGTCTTGTTCTAGCTCTCACAGACTGAAGAGGTCAGTCTTGTTCTAACTCTCACAGAATGAAGGGATGTGTCTTGATTTAGCTCTCACAGAGTGAAGGGGTGTGTCTTGTTATAGCTCTCACAGAATGAATGGAGGTGTCTTGTTCTAACTCTCACAGACTGACGGGGTGTGTCTTGTTCTAACTCTCACAGACTGAAGGGGTGTGTCTTGGTCTAACTCTCACAGACTGAAGGGGTGAGTCTTGTTCTAACTCTCACAGAATGAATGGATGTGCCTTGTTCTAACTCTCACAGACTGAGGGGGGGGTGTCTTTGTCTAACTCTCACAGACTGAAGGGGTGTGTCTTGATCTAGCTCTCACATAATGAATGGAGGTGTCTTGTTCTAACTCTCACAGACTGAAGGGGTGTGTCTTGGTCTAACTCTCACAGACTGAAGGGGTGTGTCTTGGTCTAACTCTCACAGAATGAAGGGGTGTGTCTTGTTCTAGCTCTCACAGAATGAATGGATGTGTCTTGTTCTAACTCTCACAGACTGAAGGGGTGTGTCTTGTTCTAACTCTCACAGAATGAAGGGGTGTGTCTTGATCTAGTTCTCACAGAGTGAAGGGGTGTGTCTTGTTATAGCTCTCACAGAATGAATGGAGGTGTCTTGTTCTAACTCTCACAGACTGAAGGGGTGTGTCTTGTTCTACCTCTCACAGACTGAAGGGGTGTGTCTTGGTCTAACTCTCACAGACTGAAGGGGTGTGTCTTGTTCTACCTCTCACAGACTGAAGGGGTGTGTCTTGGTCTAACTCTCACAGACTGAAGGGGTGTGTCTTGGTCTAACTCTCACAGACTGAAGGGGTGAGTCTTGTTCTAACTCTCACAGAATGAATGGATGTGCCTTGTTCTAACTCTCACAGACTGAAGGGGTGTGTCTTTGTCTAACTCTCACAGACTGAAGGGGTGTGTCTTGATCTAGCTCTCACAGAATGAATGGAGGTGTCTTGTTCTAACTCTCAAAGACTGAAGGGGTGTGTCTTGGTCTAACTCTCACAGACTGAAGGGGTGTGTCTTGTTCTAACTCTCACAGAATGAAGGGGTGTGTCTTGTTCTAACTCTCACAGAATGAAGGGGTGTGTCTTGATCTAGTTCTCACAGAGTGAAGGGGTGTGTCTTGTTATAGCTCTCACAGAATGAATGGAGGTGTCTTGTTCTAACTCTCACAGACTGAAGGGGTGTGTCTTGTTCTACCTCTCACAGACTGAAGGGGTGTGTCTTGGTCTAACTCTCACAGACTGAAGGGGTGTGTCTTGTTCTACCTCTCACAGACTGAAGGGGTGTGTCTTGGTCTAACTCTCACAGACTGAAGGGGTGTGTCTTGGTCTAACTCTCACAGACTGAAGGGGTGAGTCTTGTTCTAACTCTCACAGAATGAATGGATGTGCCTTGTTCTAACTCTCACAGACTGAAGGGGTGTGTCTTTGTCTAACTCTCACAGACTGAAGGGGTGTGTCTTGATCTAGCTCTCACAGAATGAATGGAGGTGTCTTGTTCTAACTCTCACAGACTGAAGGGGTGTGTCTTGGTCTAACTCTCACAGACTGAAGGGGTGTGTCTTGTTCTAACTCTCACAGAATGAAGGGGTGTGTCTTGTTCTAGCTCTCACAGAATGAATGGATGTGTCTTGTTCTAACTCTCACAGACTGAAGGGGTGTGTCTTGTTCTAACTCTCACAGAATGAAGGGGTGTGTCTTGATCTAGTTCTCACAGAGTAAAGGGGTGTGTCTTGTTATAGCTCTAACAGAATGAATGGAGGTGTATTGTTCTAACTCTCACAGACTGAAGGGGTGTGTCTTGTTCTACCTCTCACAGACTGAAGGGGTATGTCTTGGTCTAACTCTCACAGACTGAAGGGGTGTGTCTTGTTCTAGCTCTCACAGACTGAAGAGGTCAGTCTTGTTTCAACTCTCACAGACTGAAGGGGGGCTGTCTTCTTCTGACTCTCACAAACTGAAGGCGTGTGTCTTGTTCTAGCTCTCACAGGGCGAAGGGGGGCTGTCTTGTTCTAACTCTCACAAATTGAAGGGGTGTGTCTTGTTCTAACTCTCACAGACTGATGGGGTCAGTCTTGTTTAACCTCTTCCAGACAGAAAGGGGCTGTCTTTTTCTAACTCTCACAGACTGAAGGGGGTTGTCTTGTTCTAGCTCTCACAGACTGAAGGGACAGTCTTCTTCTAACAACAGTCTTCTTCTAACTCTCACAGACTGAAGGGACGGTCTTCTAACTCTCACAGACTGAAGGGGCCTGTCTTCTTCTAATTCTCACAGACTGAAGGGGTATCGTCTCTTCCATCCGGAACAGAACAGGAAGCACTCAGGCTTACCTGAGCCAATCACAATGCTGCGATGCAGTGTTGTGATTGGTCTGAGTGCCATGGTTCAGCTCTCAGCCAGGGAATGGGAGCATTGGCATGTTCTGCAGCCTGGGTGGAGAACATGCTAAGTGTTCATGACTGTTTGGCCGGCCCAACAGGTCTGACCAAAGCGTCATGTTCACTTACAGTGTGCCAAATGCAAAAAGCACTATTGATGGACAGAATGCAGAACAATGTCATACATTCACCCAGTACATTGATCTGGGCCTAAATCCATCGTTTTTTTGCTCACCATGCCATTCCAGTTTGGACCCAGTCATATGCAAATCCGTCTTGACCCTGTGCCCAATGGGAACAGTCCACCCCAAACTGCCAGGCCAGGTCCTCCCTGGACTGGAAACAAGCATCCTAGGACCGGTTTCGGGGTTTCACCCCCCTTCAGCCAGGATAGCTTGATTCCAGTGGCATGGAGAGCACGGGACTCACGTCTGAGCATACCCGTCCCACTCGGGGTGACAAGTGCAAACAGAACTATTGATGGACAGAATGCAGAACAATATCAGACATTCACCCCAGTACATTGATCTGGACCTAAATCCATCGTTTTTTTGCTCACCATGCCATTCCACTTTGGACCCAGCCATATGCAAATCAGTCTTGACCCTGTGCCCAATGGGAACAGTCCAGCACGAACTGCCAGGCCAGGTCCTCCCTGGACTGGAAACAAGCATCCTAGGACCGGTTTCGGGGTTTCACCCCCCTTCAGCCAGGATAGCTTGATTCCAGTGGCATGGAGAGCACGGGACTCACGTCTGAGCATACCCGTCCCACTCGGGGTGACAAGTGCAAACAGAACTATTGATGGACAGAATGCAGAACAATATCATACATTCACCCCAGTACATTGATCTGGACCTAAATCCATCGTTTTTTTGCTCACCATGCCATTCCAGTTTGGACTCAGCCATATGCAAATCAGTCATGACCCTGTGCCCAATGGGAACAGTCCACCCCAAACTGCCAGGCCAGGTCCTCCCTGGACTGGAAACAAGCATCCTAGGACAGGTTTCGGGGTTTCACCCCTCTTCAGCCAGGATAGCTTGATTCCAGTGGCATGGAGAGCACGGGACTCACGTCTGAGCATACCCGTCCCACTCGGGGAGACAAATGCAAAAAGAACTATTGATGGACAGAATGCAGAACAATGTCATACATTCACCCCAGTACATTGATCTGGGCCTAAAGCCATCGTTTTTTTGCTCACATGCCATTCCAGTATGGACCCAGCCATATGCAAATCAGTCTTGACCCTGTGCCCAATAGGAACCGTCCAGCCCGAACTGCCAGGCCAGGTCCTCCCTGGAGCGGAAACAAGCATCCTAGGACCGGTTTCGGGGTTTCACCCCTCTTCAGCCAAGATAGCTTGATTCCAGTGGCATGGAGAGCACGGGACTCACGTCTGAGCATACCCGTCCCACTCGGGGTGACAAATGCAAAAAGAACTATTGATGGACAGAATGCAGAACAATGTCATACATTCACCCCAGTACATTGATCTGGGCTTAAATCCACCGTTTTTTTGCTCACCATGCCATTTCAGTTTGGACCCTGCCATATGCAAATCAGTCTTGACCCTGTGCGCAATGGGAGCAGTCCAGCCCGAACTGCCAGGCCAGGTCCTCCCTGGACTGGAAACAAGCATCCTAGGACCGGTTTCGGGGTTTCACCCCTCTTCAGCCAGGATAGTTTGATTCCAGTGGCATGGAGAGGACGGGACTCACGTCTGAGCATACCCGTCCCACTCTGGGTGACAAATGCAAAAAGAACTATTGATGGACAGAATGCAGAACAATGTCATACATTCACCCCAGTACATTGATCTGGGCCTAAATCCATCGTTTTTTTGCTCACCATGCCATTTCAGTTTATACCCTGCCATATGCAAATCAGTCTTGACCCTGTGCGCAATGGGAGCAGCCCAGCCCGAACTGCCAGGCCAGGTCCTCCCTGGACTGGAAACAAGCATCCTAGGACCGGTTTCGGGGTTTCACCCCTCTTTGGCCAGGATTGCTTGATTCCAGTGGCATGGAGAGCACGGGACTCACGTCTGAGCATACCCGTCCCACTCGGGGTGACAAATGCAAAAAGAACTATTGATGGACAGAATGCAGAACAATGTCATACATTCACCCCAGTACATTGATCTGGGCCTAAAACCATCGTTTTTTTGCTCACCATGCCATTCCAGTTTGGACCCAGCCATATTCAAATCAGTCTTGACCCTGTGCCCAATGGGAACAGTCCAGCCCGAACTGCCAGGCCAGGTCCTCCCTGGACTGGAAACAAGCATCCTAGGACCGGTTTCGGGGTTTCACCCCTCTTTAGCCAGGATAGCTTGATTCCAGTGGCATGGAGAGCACGGGACTCACGTCTGAGCATACCCTTCCCACTTGGGGTGACAAATGCAAAAAGAACTCTTGATGGACAGAATGCAGAACAATGTCATACATTCACCCCAGTACATTGATCTGGGCCTAAAGCCATCGTTTTTTTGCTCACCATGCCATTCCTGTTTGGACCCTGCCATATGCAAATCAGTCTTGACCCTGTGCCCAATGGGAATAGTCCACCCCAAACTGCCAGTCCAGGTCCTCCCTGGACTGGAAACAAGCATCCTAGGACCGGTTTCGGGGTTTCACCCCTCTTTAGCCAGGATAGCTTGATTCCAGTGGCAAGGAGAGCACGGGACTCACGTCTGAGCATACCCTTCCCACTTGGGGTGACAAATGCAAAAAGAACTATTGATGGACAGAATGCAGAACAATGTCATACATTCACCCCAGTACATTGATCTGGGCCTAAAGCCATCGTTTTTTTGCTCACCATGCCATTCCAGTTTGGACCCAGCCATATGCAAATCAGTCTTGACCCTGTGCCCAATGGGAGCAGTCCAGCCCAAACTGCCAGGCCAGGTCCTCCCTGGACTGGAAACAAGCATCCTAGGACCGGTTTCGGGGTTTCACCCCTCTTCAGCCAGGATAGCTTGATTCCAGTGGCATGGAGAGCATGGGACTCATGTCTGAGCATACCCGTCCCACTCGGGGTGACAAATGCAAAAAGAACTATTGATGGACAGAATGCAGAACAATGTCATACATTCACCCCAGTACATTGATCTGGGCCTAAATCCATCGATTTTTTGTTCACCATGCCATTCCAGTTTGGACCCAGCCATATGCAAATCAGTCTTGACCCTGTGCCCAATGGGAACAGTCCAGCCCGAACTGCCAGGCCAGGTCCTCCTGGACTGGAAACAAGCATCCTAGGACCGGTTTCGGGGTTTCACCCCTCTTCAGCCAGGATAGCTTGATTCCAGTGGCATGGAGAGCACGGGACTCACGTCTGAGCATACCCGTCACACTCGGGGTGACAAATGCAAAAAGAACTATTGATGGACAGAATGCAGAACAATGTCATACATTCACCCCAGTACATTGTTTTGGGCCTAAAGCCATCGTTTTTTTGCTCACCATGCCATTCCAGTATGGACCCAGCCATATGCAAATCAGTCTTGACCCTGTGCCCAATAGAAACCGTCCAGCCCGAACTGCCAGGCCAGGTCCTCCCTGGAGCGGAAACAAGCATCCTAGGACCGGTTTCGGGGTTTCACCCCTCTTCAGCCAAGATAGCTTGATTCCAGTGGCATGGAGAGCACGGGACTCACGTCTGAGCATACCCGTCCCACTCGGGGTGACTAATGCAAAAAGAACTATTGATGGACAGAATGCAGAACAATGTCATACATTCACCCCAGTACATTGATCTGGACCTAAATCCATCATTTTTTTGTTCACCATGCCATTCCAGTTTGGACTCAGCAATATGCAAATCAGTCTTGACCCTGTGCCCAATGGGAACAGTCCACCCCAAACTGCCAGGCCAGGTCCTCCCTGGACTGGAAACAAGCATCCTAGGACCGGTTTCGGGGTTTCACCCCTCTTCAGCCAGGATAGCTTGATTCCTGTGGCATGGAGAGCACGGGACTCACGTCTGAGCATACCCGTCCCACTCGGGGTGACAAATGCAAAAAGAACTATTGATGGACAGAATGAAGAACAATGTCATACATTCACCCCAGTACATTGATTACAGTGTGCCACCACTCCTCCCCCTGCTACTCTGTCAGCAGAGCAGTCCAGCTCTGCCCACAAAGCTGTCGTAGCAGGAAAAAATACAATAATAACCTCAAATTATTATAATTTTATTTTTTCTTTATTTCAGTGCTGCAAAGCAGAGGGGCGACACTCCTCCGCCTTAGCGTAGGAGCTGCCAATGTCCATAAGGAGCTGCATGCCTGGGGTTCAGTCTGGGGTGATCTGACCAGGGTATGTGCCCTCTAAAGACAGGATTCACTGCAGATTCAACAGCAACTCAGCTGTTCTTAATCAAGCTCCATGTTCTGCAAACTGATTTTAGATTTTTTCTCTATATACATATATATATGTATATGTATGTTTCAATAGGACTCACCTTTCCTCATATTGCAGTTGATTCAACCTACAATACTCTAGTCCTCTTTCCTCTAGCAATGCTGTGAAGTGTGTCCTTACAAGGCCTCCAAGTTTGGACTGCTGTTTATCAGGAAATCTTGAATTAGGCACCTCCTGAACCAACTCTTAGCTGGATCTATGACTGACCATTAATCTCATTCATTACATTCTCATTGAGGTTTTGGGTATCCTGGTTTTTAATCCATTTTATGTTGCGCTCTTATCAGACACTCATTTTTCTTTTTGATATTGGAAAACTAAACTTTGCTTGTTGTATCTTCAGGTTTAGTTTCAGTGCTCATTTTCGGGCTGAGAGTGAAGTTACTTTGGACAATGTCTGCAGTTTGTTTACATGTCCTTTAGGTTTTGAGCCCAAGGCATTTTGTGGATTTTTACACTGGCAGAGCAGCTTCTCTACCTCTACTGTCCCCAGCTGGAGCCTGTGTGACTACCAGAGTGAGTGATTCACCCCCTTCTACTGAGCCGCTGGGTGGGAGAGGCTTCCCCAAGAACACACAGCACAGGAGGCAGCGCACATGAAGGGGACCCCCACACCCTGTGTTTAGGAGACGCGAGGGGCCGCAGGGTGTGAGGGGCCTCTGCCAGGACACACAGCAAAGGAGGAGGCAGCACACACGAAGGGGACCCCCACACCCTGTGTTTAGGAGACGTGAGGGGCTGCAGGGTGTGAGGGACTTCTGTGAGGACAAGCAACACAGGAGGAGGCAGCAGACATGAAGGGGACCGCCACACCCTGTGTTTAGGAAGCAAGGAGCTGCAGGGTGTGAGGGGCATCCACCAGGACACACAGCACAGGAGGCAGCGCACATGAAGGGGATCCCACATCCTGTGCTTAGAAGAGGCAAGGGGCCGCAGAGTGTGAGGGGCATCTGCGAGGACACACAGCACAGGAGGAGGCAGCACTCATGAAGGGACCTCCACACACCGTGTTTAGGAGTGGCAAGGGGCCGCAGGGTGTGAGGGGCATCTGCCAGGACACACAGCACAGGAGGCAGCACTCATGAAGGGGATCCCACATCCTGTGCTTAGAAGAGGCACGGGGGCGCAAGGTGTGAGGGGGTCTGCCAGAATACACAGCACAGGAGGAGGCAGCACTCAGGAAGGGACCCTCCACACACCGTGTTTAGGAGAGGCAAGGGGCCGCAGAGTGTGAGGGGCATCTGCGAGGACACACAGCACAGGAGGAGGCAGCACTCATGAAGGGACCTCCACACACCATGTTTAAGAGTGGCAAGGGGTCGCAGGGTGTGAGGGGCATCTGCCAGGATACACAGCACAGGAGGAGGCAGCACACATGAAGGGGACCCCCACACCCTGTGCTTAGAAGAGGCAAGGGGGCGCAAGGTGTGAGAGGGTCTGCCAGGACACACAGCACAGGAGGAGGCAGCACTCATGAAGGGACCTCCACACACCGTGTTTAGGAGTGGCAAGGGGCCGCAGGGTGTGAGGGGCATCCGCCAGGACACACAGCACAGGAGGAGGCAGCACACATGAAGGGGACCCCCACACCCTGTGTTTGGGAGGCAAGGGGCAGCAGGGTGTGAGGGACATCTGCTTTTACACAGCACAGGAGGAGGCAGCGCACATGAAGGGACCTCCACACCCTATGTTTAAGAGAGGCAAGGGGCCGCAGGGTTTGAGGGGCGTCTGCTAGTTCACAGCACAGGAGGAAGCAGTGCACATGAAGGGACCTCCACGCCCTATGGTTAGGAGTGGCAAGGGGCTGCAGGGCGTGAGGGGCATCTGCGAGGACACAGAGCACAGGAGGAGGCAGCACATATGAAGCGACCTCCACACCCTGTGTTTAAGAGAGGTGAGGGGCCGCAGGGTGTGAGGGGCATCTGCTAGGACACACAGCACAGGAGGAGGTACACATGAAGGGGACCCCACACCCTGTGTGTAGGAGAGGCAAGGGGCCACAGGGTGTGAGGGGCTTCTGTGAGGACACACAGCACAGGAGGAGGCAGCGCACATGAAGGCGACCTCCACGCCCTATGTTTAGGAGGCAAGGGGACGCAGGGTGTGAGGGGTGTCTGCCAGGACACAGAGCACAGGAGGAGGCAGCGCACATGAAGGGGACCTCCACACACTGTGTTTAGGAGGCAAGGGGCTGCAGGGTGTGAGGGACATCTGCTTTTACATAGCACAGGAGGAGGCAGTGCACATGAAGGGGACCTCCACACCCTGTGTTTAGGAGGGGCAAGGGGCCGCAGGGGGTGAGGGGCGTCTGCTAGTTCACAGCACAGGAGGAAGCAGTGCACATGAAGGGACCTCCACGCCCTATGGTTAGGAGTGGCAAGGGGCTGCAGGGTGTGAGGGGCATCTGCGAGGACACAGAGCACAGGAGAAGGCAGCACACATGATGGGGACCTCCACACACTGTGTTTAGGAGCGGCAAGGGGCCACAGGGTGTGAGGGGCATCTGCTTGTACACAGCACAGGAGGAAGTGCACATGAAGGGACCTCACACCCTGTGTTTATGAGAGGCAAGGGGCCGGAGGGTGTGAGGGGCATCTACTAGGAGACACAGCACAGAAGGAGGCAGCACACATGAAGGGACCTCACACCCTGTGTTTAGGAGCGGCAAGGGGCTGGAGAGTGTGAGAGGCATCGGCCAGGACACACAGCACAGGAGGCAGCACACATGAAGGAGACCTCCACACCCTGTGTTTAGGAGCGGCAAGAGGCCGCAGGGTGTGAGGGGCGTCTGCCAGGACACACAGCACAGCAGGCAGCGCACATGAAGGGACCTCCACATCCTGAGTTTAGGAGACGCGAGGGGCCGCAGGGTGTGAGGGGCCTCTGCCAGGACACACAGCAAAGGAGGAGGCAGCACACACGAAGGGGACCCCCACACCCTGTGTTTAGGAGACGTGAGGGGCTGCAGGGTGTGAGGGACTTCTGTGAGGACAAGCAACACAGGAGGAGGCAGCAGACATGAAGGGGACCGCCACACCCTGTGTTTAGGAAGCAAGGAGCTGCAGGGTGTGAGGGGCATCCACCAGGACACACAGCACAGGAGGCAGCGCACATGAAGGGGATCCCACATCCTGTGCTTAGAAGAGGAAAGGGGCCGCAGAGTGTGAGGGGCATCTGCGAGGACACACAGCACAGGAGGAGGCAGCACTCATGAAGGGACCTCCACACACCGTGTTTAGGAGTGGCAAGGGGCCGCAGGGTGTGAGGGGCATCTGCCAGGACACACAGCACAGGAGGCAGCACACATGAAGGAGACCTCCACACCCTGTGTTTAGGAGCGGCAAGAGGCCGCAGGGTGTGAGGGGCGTCTGTCAGGACACACAGCACAGCAGGCAGCGCACATGAAGGGACCTCCACATCCTGTGTTTAGGAGAAGCAAGGGGCCGCAGGGTGTGAGGGGCGCCTGCCAGGACACACAGCACAGGAGGAGGAAGCACACATGAAGGGACCACCAAACCCTGTGTTTAGGAATGACAATGGGCCGCAGGGTGTGAGGGGCATCTGCCTGTACACAGCATAGGAGGAGGCAGCGCACATGAAGGGGACAGACAAACCTGATGTTTAGGAGAGGCAAGGGGCTGCAGGGTGTGATGGGCGTCTGCCAGGACACACAGCACAGGAGGAGGCAGCACACATGAAGGGGACCTCCACACCCTGTGTTTAGGAGGCAAGGGTCTGCAGGGTGTGAGGGGCATCTGCCAGGACACACAGCACAGCACAGGAGGCAGCACACATGAAGGGACCTCCACACCCTATGTTTAGGAGAGGCAAGGGGCCGGAGGGTGTGAGGGGCGTTTGCTAGGACACACAGCACAGGAGGAGGAAGCACACATGAAGGGACCTCCACACCCTGTGTTTAGTAGTGGCAAGGGGCCGCAGGGTGTGAGGGGCGTCTGCCAGGACACACAGCACAGGAGGCAGCGCACATGAAGGGGACCCCACACCCTGTGTTTAGGAGATGCAAGGGGCCTCAGGGTGTGAGGGGCATCTGCCAGGACACACAGCATGGGAGGAGGCAGCACAAATGAAGGCGACCTCCACACCCTGCGGCTGCCCTGGTGCCCGCAGGGTGCCCTAGAAGGGCAGGCCTCTAGTGCCAGCACGGCACCAGCCCACCCCCTTCTTCTAAGTATGGGGACCCCTCGGGGAGGAGTCCCCCTACTCTGGCAGCCAGGGGCTGCGGTGCGCAGGGCGCGTCATTTCCAGGGCACGAGGAACGGGGGGTATATAGGCCTCCCCCACCCTCTGGTCTTCCTCTTTTGCGCCCTGGACATGCCATCTTGACCGCTGCCGGTCCCGCTGTTTGCCACGTCTCTCCACGGGTTCCGCGCCCGATCCAACTCTCCGGTGAGTGTATCCTCATCCCCACCCTCCTCCCCTTACTAGTCTGTGCGGCCGGTATCGGCCTTTGCCCATTCTTGGTCCGCCGCAGGAGGGGGTTGGGGAAGAGCTCAAGGAGCGGGTTTCGGTGATAACATGCACCGGAAAGCTGCTCGGATCGGAGACGGCATCGGGCAATCAGAGGCGGGCCTGGAACATTTGCGTCCAGCAGCAGCCTCCCCATCCCGCCAGCTGCCCTGGAGGCACGTTGGGTTGGGGAGAGGGCAGCGACGGTGCAGGCAGAGTTATACCCACGCGAAGAGAGGCCGCCTCGCCCCAGCTATTAGGTTGCTGCGGCAGCATTTTCCCTGATATGTTGCGGCCGATGGTGGGGGGGGCAAGTGGGGAGACTGTTCATGCTGCGGCATGCTGCGGGAGCTAGTGAGGTGGGTCAGGTCCCTCGTAGGCCTTAATGGGACCCGCAAGCCCTTGGGGGTGCAGGCTCCTCACTGGCAGGATCGGCGCGGCATAAGTGGTCTGATCCACCCCCCCCCAGCCAGAACTACCCGTCCTCACTTGCTTGGATGGGGCTAGGGATCACTCCCCCAGCCCGGTGGCACTGAGCCCCAAATATGCCTCCATGGCACATGGGACTCCGCAACGGACTTGGGCACTGCGCCGGCCTTCTTTTCCCGCGTGCAGGGAGGGGGTTACCTCACAGCTAGCTCAGTGCGCAGGACCTGCCTGTAACCCCTCCAGGGTGCCCGATCGATCCGCAACCTGCAATTTTATCCCGTTGCCAGGCATTCTGCCCAGAGGCGGTGCCAGCAGAACCTGCGGGTGAGTCATAGCAGCTGTTGGGAGGAGGGCTGCCCCCGGCGCCATGAGACCCATGTGGGTGATGAGTCAGTGAGGCTTCCCTCCGCTCAGGTCGGCGTTGCCAGGTCTCGGGTTCACCGGCCGTCGTGAGCCTAATTTGCTGCGAGCGCAGCAATCCTCCACCTCCAAGTGTTTGCTATGTATGCCCCCCTCCCCCTGCTCTATATTCCGGCTGTACCGGTTTCTGGACCCTGGCCCGCGTGGGCTTGTTGCTGCGTGGGGGGCATGGAGCACTGCGAGGCACCTCCACCCCGCTGCTTTTTGACCTGGGGGAGCCGGTTCTACCTCCCGGCCAGCGGGGACTTCATGCGGCGTGCTGGGGTGGTGTCAGGACTGTCAGACCTCTTTGCAGGAAAAGACTGTCAGTGAACACCGTAGTGGTTGAAACTAGAGGAAGAATCAGGAAGGCTAAGGGGCAATGCAAATTACTGGCAAATACTGATTCAAAGTTGGCTGCCAAGAGTCAACAATTAGGTCAGCAGGTTAGCGCTCTAGCGATCGCGCTCAATCATGAAGGTCCAGGTGAAGCACCCGCGCTGTGGCGCACTTCACCTGAGAACTGAGGAGGAGAGAAGTTGTTTCTGTGGAGCGCCGCGAAAGATAGTTAGGGAAAAACTTTGTCGCGCATCACAAATCTTGAAATTGGGCAAGTTCGGAATTCCTGAGGAAGAAGTCTGTGGAGCATGGTAAGACTGTTCCGTGAGAAGTATTTGAGGGGCATGCGCAAGGAGATACTTGGAAGTGTCGCGTGTGCGGTCATGCGCATTTATTAGGACAATACGGAGAGTCTTAGAACGTGCGCACAGTAGTACCACAATAGTTTTGTTTTCTGAGAGAGAGAAAAGCAGAGTCAGCACAGGTTTCGAGTTAACCCATAACAGCGCTGGTAGTCTTCTAATTCCAATAAAGAACAGACACTGAGAGAATTATTACTGAGTAAACTTACCGGCTGGTAGAAAATTTATAGGAAAGAGTTGAGTAATCCAATTAACAGGTTCTTATTGAAGTTAGTAATACCAAGGCAGAATAGAACTAAACTAACATAGAATAATATACCTCAAATAAGGTGAAGCAAGTCTTTATTTAATAAATCCTTACCTACACAGAATCCAAATATACGCCCCAGCTGTTTCCCTGAATAGGTGAGGAAGCTGTAAAAGAAAAAGATAATATAAGAAAGGGAGAATAACAATCAAGTATTAACTCAATATAACCTTTAGTTACAGCACACAGAAGCAAGAAAGAATACAAATAGAAGAGAGGCAAAGGTCACACCAAGACGGGGTAGGTGTACAAGTTTAGATTAAGTTAGTTTGGATGAATAGCAGATAGGGTACAGAATTAACGAGTGTCATTTATCTTACAGTCTTTAAGAACTCGTGTTAGCCTGAAGAAGACAAGAAGGAAGAGTCAGAAGCTGAGGAAAAGATCAGAAGCAGTGTGACTGTCTCTTCTCTGTCCCGTCCCCTTTCCCCCCTGGGGTTTGTTTAGCATACACGCTACAACTTGCGTGTTGCTGGAGAACCTTGGTGAGGCATTGGGAACTTGCGACATTCTGCTCCAGTGCATTGAATCGAGCATGGTTTGACAGAGTGAAGTGCCCACGAGTTAAATAGCACCTGAGCAGAATGACGGAAGGTTTGGATTTAAAGAAACTAGGGGAAATTTTAGAAGGAATACAAAGGGAGTGATAACAGTACGGGAAGAGAATAGGGAGCTTAAAAAAGAGACTACAGATTTGGCCCAAAAAGTGAGTAGTTTAGTATCCAGTCCCAGTTTTAAATATTCAGATTCACTTGAAGGGAATCTTAGTGAAACTACAGTTTCCCAACTCAAGATTACTACACAAGTTATTCATTCTCTGTCCCCGGTAATTCCTTTGGCACCTCCTGAGCGTTTTGGCGGAGACCCCCAGAAGGCTCAGGTGTTCCTGACACAATGCACTTTACACTTCATGTGCCGTCCGGCGGTTTTCCCTGATGCGCAGTCTCGAGTGGCATTTATTTTGTCGTACTTAAGCGGGGATGCTGCGTCGTGGTCAATGCCTCTGGTGACCAGAAATGATCTAATATATATGATTTGGATGAGTTTAAAAAATAATTCCTTCGAATATTTGACAGACGAAGGGTCTCCCAAGCAACAGACAACGAGTTATTGGAAATTAAACAGGGCAATCGAGATTTGGTTGCCTATTTGGCCCAGTTCAATAAGTTGATTGTGGAAACTGAATGGCCAGAGAACAAACGAGCTGCAGTGTTCTATCGTGGTTTAAAAGATGAATTAAAAGATGCCTTGGCGCAGGTGCCCAATAGACCCACGGAGATTTCAGCACTAATAGATCTGGTTTTAGAAATTGACTTCCTCTAAAATGAAAGAATAGGAGAGAGAAAAAGAGATTATCGTCCCAGTGTTCCTAGATTTGATAGGGTCAGAGTAGAAGGCAGCAAAGAAATGGACTCAGTCAAGGGAGGAGAACCTATGCAAATTAGAACAATTCGAGGGCCTCTCTCTAAGGAAGAGAAGGAGAGGCGAAGAATAAATAAACAATGCCTTTATTGTGGAAACGGTGGACATTTCGTTCGTAATTGTCCAAAGAAACCCAAGCAATCACCGACGGAAAACGCCTTGCACCACCAGTAAATGGAGTTGGACTGGTGGTTGCAGAAGCAAAGACAACTCCAGCAGTTCAAACATTGACAAATACCCTACAATCAGCATCTCCACATCTGGTGCTAATGATGACCTTACGGTTCCGTGAAACGATGCTAACACAAGTAACCGTCATGATTGATTCAGGAGCTACGGGCAACTTTTGTGATCTTAAGTTCGCCGAAAAGATCGGATTGAAGGTTATCAAGAAGGAAAGGAGTGAAGCGGTGCGAGCTGTCGATGGAACGAATCTTTCATCGGGACCCATTGTGAGCCATACTGAGCCAGTAGAGTTGGAATCTGAAGAGGGACATTTAGAAATTCGGCAATTCAACTTAATTGATGCCCCACAATTAATGCTAGGCCTCCCTTGGCTCACGGAGCATAATCCTACTATCGATTGGGAAGCTCGATCAATAGCCTTAGAGTCTAAGTATTGCAAGGAGAATTGTCATAAGGAATGTAAAAGAAACCAAGAGAAATCACCGGCTTTTCATTTGAGTGAGAAGTAGACGACTATTTGTGTGATAAGTACGACAAAACTACCAGAAGAATACAATGAATTTCAGGATGTTTTTAATGAGGTGGAGGCTGAAAAACTCCCTCCACATAGAGATTATGATTGTAAAATAGATAGGGAACCTGGCTCCAATCTTCCCTGTAGTAGAATATATGCTTTGACTGAGCGAGAAGATGAGCACCTAAAGAAGTATATACAAAGATACCTTGAGAATGGATTCATTAGACCGTCCCAATCTCCAGTCTCTTCTCCACTATTTTTTATTCCAAAGAAGAATGGAGAATTGAGAACCTGCATTGATTATAGGGCAATCAATCGAATAACCATCAAAAATCGATATCCTTTGCCCCTCATATCAGTGCTGTTGGATCAGGTGAAAGGAGCAAGGGTCTACACTAAATTAGAATTGAGAGGGGCTTACCATCTTGTCAAAATTCGTGAAGGAGACGAATGGAAGACAGCATTTAGAACCAAGCATGGACTTTATGAATATCAAGTAATGCCATATGGTTTATGCAATGCTCCAGCCGCCTTTCAACATTTTATTAACGATGTACTGAAAGAGTTCATTGATCAGAATTGTTGGACTTGGCCCTTCTGGCAGGTTCACCCCTGAACTTTTTGCTTTTTATGGTGACCTGGTGTTAGTGATTTTTTACTTCTGCGCACTTTACCACTGTGTCCCAGGGTAAAGTGCGTGCGTGTAGTGAAGTTGGCCTGCCCTCCCATAGGAATGCATGGGGGAATGTATGTGTCCCTGGTAGTTCCTGATGCGTGGGGAGTGCAGGTGCGAGTTTGGTATGTGCGGACTCGTGTGATGAAATGCTGCGCGATGATGTGTGCGGCGTCAATGTACCTAGTGTGCCCACTTCTGGAAGTTGGCATTTCTGTGTGCAGTGTGAGATGAGTGCCTTGTCTGGCGATTGGCTGGCTGAGGTCATGTGATGGGCTAGGGAATCCCCAGAGTCAGGAGGAGTCACCCAGTGGTGAATGGGGAGATCTGCAGCCAGATGGGTGGGAGGAGTACACCTGGGAACTGAATAGGGCTGGGCTTTCCCCACACAATGCTGGCTCCACCCCCTGTGGTGCGTCTAATGTCCCTGGCCTGTCCTGTGAATAGGGAGAGGGGCTGAGCAAAACAAAGTGCTCAGGAACCAGTTGCCTCTGGTTCGCCCCTTCCCTGCACCTTTGCAGACAAAGAATTTGGTGTATAAAAGAGGGGCTGTGACCCCATGAAAATGTTCTTGTTCTAACTTGAATCTACCAGGGGCGTGCTGCTGCTGGGGCCCAGGGGAAGGCTTGCCTCCCTGGGCCCTGCCCAGCCCCTGGATGCCCTAGATACTGGAGGACTTTTTCTTTGTTGGGAGCTTCTCTGCTCCATTTCTTTATGCCCAGGACTTCTTGGACCTATTGTTTTGGTTTTGCCAAGGCATGGTGTCGCCTTGGAGCCTGTGTGGCTGATCAGCGCCAAGCAGCAACCCTTGCCGAGGGAATCCCCCTCGTAGGGATTCCCCCCGCCTCGTGAGCCTTGCGGGTGCCCACCCCGCTTCTTTGGCTTTAATTATAGGCAGGTGCCCACCCTGCATCTTCGTTTTTATTTCCTAATTAATGCGGGTGCCCACCCCGCTTATTGGAGTCTAATCGCGGGAGCCCACCCCGCCTACTGGTGCCTTTGTTTTGTTTGCGGGTGCCCACCCCGCCTTACTGCCCGTAGTTTTGCTTGCGGGTGCCCACCCCGCGTTGCTGGAATGAAAAGGTCACCGCTGCGGCCCCGTTCGGCTGAACCGGAAGTCAGGCACTCCTGCCCGTGACGGGGGCGGAGCCTGCAGCCGGGCGGGAAGTGGCGCCAGCGTCTCGAATCTGCGCAGGGCTTCCCGTGTGGCTGAGGGAAGCCCCGCACCCAGAGAGAACACGAGTGAAGAGAGGCGGTCGGGGCAAACCTGCCCCGCCGCCTGTGAGAAGTCCCGGCCCCTAGGAGAGGGACCGGGTGAAAAGGACGACAGCTGCCTTCGCCGAGAGCCAGTAAGAGGGGGCTCAAGGGTGTTCCCGTTTGGTTGCTTTCTGAGCGGACCCGCCGTTGCGGGCTGCTCCAACGAGAGGGGCCTGTTCTTTTGAGGTCATGCTTGCTTGGAGCGCTACTCCGCTCCATCGTGGGTATATTAATTTCCAAGGCCTGGCCGGCCCCAACGCTAGTGGGCATGTTTATTCCTTAGAGCCTAGGTGGCTCCAACGCTTAGCCTCAAGTATCCTTAGAGCCAGGTGGCTCCAACGAGGGCACCATTGTTTTGATAGGAGGCCCAGAGGGGCCAAGGCCTCGCCCCGTGTGGGGGCCACATTGAGCCCAGCAGCACAGCGGTGCCCGTGTTTTTGCTGATCTCAGCTGCCCTGCGAGAGTGCAGGCAGCTGCAACGTTTATGCGCAAGTAGTTGATGTAGGAGTCTCTGAGAGGTACAGGAGTGGCACAGTGGTGCCAGGCCTCATTGGATTCCCAGCTGCCCAGCAAGTAGTGGGCAGCTGCACCGTTTAGGCCCCCAGACTATTGTTCTCAGCTGCCCAGCAAGTAGTGGGCAGCTGCAACGTTTAGGACTGCGCAGATTGCGCACCCTTGACTTTCGCTGCCTTTGCAGCGCGCCTTGACTTTGGGGGACACAGGGCATTTGAGCCCACCTTCTGAGATGGCCAGTTGGCCAGCGGCACGGTTAGATTTATAGTGCGCCAGGCCCCAATGTGATTTATGTGCTAACGTGATTGGGTGTTAGGAAATGTACTGTGTATAGCATGTTTTGCGCACCCTGTGTGTTATACCTCTAAATGTGGTCATTTCTGCCTAGGAGGTTGTTTTACCTGTTTAGGTTGATGTTAGGGAGATAATACTTCCCTGTGCGATGTACGCCCCTAGTGTAGATATACTTAGGTGGTTAGGTCTAATACGTTAGACTAATGAGAAATTGCATAATGTTTTTATGCCCCTGTGATGGATGCAGGATAGGTTTTATACCTGATTATAGTGTGATGACGCTGAGGTCATTATTGCGCCAGTAGTTACTGGTTGTGCTCTACAGTTACTTTGTGTTTCCATTGGTATATGTTCTACATTTACTATTGGTGATTTGTGCTAATTCTGACAGTGGCCCATGTGGCCCTGTCCCGTGTAAATAGTCCCTTGTAAATTCCGCCCAGTTCCAGTTGGCACAGTGTAAATTGTGTGAATATTATCTAATGTGTTTTGGTATAATACAAAGGCTATTTTTATATATAACCTTGTGTGGAGTTTCTTTTGTGGTGGGTCTTGGGTGTTGTTGCTGGGTGCGCGCGCAAACGCTTTACACATTGCCTCCGGGATAAGCCTGACTGCTCGTGCCAAGCTACCAAGGGGGTAAGCAGGGGTTATCTTTGGCGAGTAACACCCCAGCCCTGACTAGAGTGGTGGTTTCTGCCTGGCTTTGGCGCAAGCCCTAGCCAACCAGAAATCCCATTTCTAACAGGAATGCTATAGTATATATAGATGATATACTAATCTATTCTGACACAGAGGAAGATCATAAGGAACACGTTAAGAAGGTCTTACAAAGATTGCGAGAGAACTGTTTGTTTGTCAAGTTAGAGAAATGTGCCTTCAACGTAACTACAGTGGAGTTTCTGGGGTTTGTGCTTGCACCAAGCGGAATAACCATGGATGAACATAAGATCAAGGCAGTCATAGATTGGGAAACCCCTAAAACCGTGAAAGACATTCAAAGTTTCATTGGATTCGCGCATTTCTATAGGAGGTTTATTCAAGATTTTTCCCAAAAGTTGATACCCATAACCAGATTATTGAAGAAAGGAATTCAATTTGAATGGACGAAGGAAGCAGAGGAGGCGTTCCTTCAGTTAAAGAAAGATTTCACGACTGCGCCGATTTTACTTCATCCAGATCCCACAGAGCCTTTCTTTGTGGAAACTGACACTTCCAATCTGGCACTGGGAGGAGTATTGTCTGAAAGGCACAAAACTACAGGACAGTTGCAGCCGGTGGCTTTCCATTCAAGGAAATTGACGGCAGCAGAGGTAAACTATACCATAACGGAAAAGGAGTTGTTGGCCATCAAAGACGCCTTTAAAGAATGGAGACACTATTTGATGGGTGCAAGACATATGGTCACCGTTTATACAGATCATAGGAATTTGAAATTTTTGAAGTCAGCCAGAACGTTAACACCAAGGCAATTGCGATGGTCATTGTACTTCGCAGATTATAATTTCATCATAACATATCGACCTGGTTCGCAAAATGGTAAGGCAGACGCCTTATCCAGATTGGGTACAGAAGGAGTTTTGGAAGAGGTCAAGGATCAGACTATCATTCTAGCGGAGAAGGTGATTGGAGCAGTCTTGCAAGAGTCTCAAGAGGAAAAGAGTCAGAATGCAATGACGTTGGAAGAAATGACAGATTGGGTGGAAGGTGATTCAAGACGAGAAATTCGAGAAGGGCTACCGTATCACGATGGTGCACTTTATTTGCCCATGCCAGAAATGCAACAAAAAGCCTTGAGAGAATGTCATGATAGCATTTTGGCAGGACATAAGGGCATTACCAAGACAGAAGAATTAGTGAGACGACGTTTTTGGTGGCCAGACGTAATTAAAGATGTACGCCAATATGTAGCCACATGTGAGATCTGCGCTAGGGGTAAATCGGAGCGGCAAGCTCCCCAAGGGTTATTGCGACCCTTACCCACACCACCTTACCCATGGCATGCAGTCACCTTAGATTTAATAGTAGACTTACCATCGAGTCACGGGTTTGATACCATATTGGTTTGTGTGGATGCTTTTACCAAAATGGCCCACTATGTACCTTTAAATGGATTACCCACAGCTAAAACCCTAGCACACACTTTTAGCCAAAATATTGTTCGAGCACATGGTATTCCAAAGGTTTTGATATCAGACAGGGGTTCTCAATTCCTATCCCATTTTTGGAAGGCCTTCAATAAAAAATTGAACATTGAAACTAGATATTCCACTAGTTATCATCCTGTGTCCGATGGGCAGACGGAACGTACCAATCAAGAATTGGAACAGTATCTGAGATTGTGTTTATTAGAGCAAGAGAGTGATTGGCCAGATTACCTGTGGGCAGCGGAGTTTGCGCATAACAATGCAAAAAACGTGTCCACAGGGTATTCCCCTTCTATTTGAACTCTGGAAGGAATCCCCATCAATCATTAAGTTTTCAGGAGGTGGATGTCCCTGCAGTTACAGATTTAGTCGAACACATGACACGAGTGCATAGTTTAGCCACAGAAAATTTAACCAAAGCTAAAGAAAGTTACAAACACTATGCAGATAAAAAGAGAAGAAGGGAACCTGAGTTACAAGAAGGAGATAAGGTTTGGTTGAACACTAAAAATCTGAAACTAAAAGGAGTCAGGAAGCTGCAGCCAAGATTTGTAGGTCCCTATCAAATAGACAAAAAATTGAGTGCCTTAAATTATCAGTTGAGGTTGCCCAAGGGGTTGCGCATACATCCAGTATTTCACGTCTCTTTATTAAAAAAGACATCGAGTGGTGTACGAATCAACAAACCCCCAAAACCAATACAAACAGAGAAAGGAGAGGAGTTTGAAGTACAACAGATTTTAGATGCTAAGGTACGGAAAGGAAAACTGTACTATCTGTTGGATTGGAAAGGTTATGGCCCCGAAGAAAGATCTTGGGTATTGTCTTCAGATGTTCATGCCCCTCAGTTAATTAAAGAGTTTCACAGCAAATTCCCAAAAAGGCCCAAGCAGAAAGGAAGCACTTTGTGGGAGGGTACTGTCAGGACTGTCAGACCTCTTTGCAGGAAAAGACTGTCAGTGAACACCGTAGTGGTTGAAACTAGAGGAAGAATCAGGAAGGCTAAGGGGCAATTTTAATTACTGGCAAATACTGATTCAAAGATGGTCGCCAAGAGTCAACAATTAGGTCAGCAGGTTAGCGCTCGCGCTCAATCACGAAGATCCAGGTGAAGCACCCGCGCTGTGGCGCACTTCACCTGAGAACTGAGGAGGAGAGAAGTTGTTTCTGTGGAGCGCCGCGAAAGATAGTTAGGGAAAAACTTTGTCGCGCTTCACAAATCTTGAAATTGGGCAAGTTCGGAATTCCTGAGGAAGAAGTCTGTGGAGCGTGGTAAGACTGTTCCGTGAGAAGTATTTGAGGGGCATGCGCAAGGAGATACTTGGAAGTGTCGCGTGTGCGGTCATGCGCATTTATTAGGAAAATACGGAGAGTCTTAGAACGTGCGCACAGTAGTACCACAATAGTTTTGTTTTCTGAGAGAGAGAAAAGCAGAGTCAGCACAGGTTTCAAGTTAACCCATAACAGCGCTGGTAGTCTTCTAATTCCAATAAAGAACAGACACTGAGAGAATTATTACTGAGTAAACTTACCGGCTGGTAGAAAATTTATAGGAAAGAGTTGAGTAATCCAATTAACAGGTTCTTATTGAAGTTAGTAATACCAAGGCAGAATAGAACTAAACTAACATAGAATAATATACCTCAAGTAAGGTGAAGCAAGTCTTGATTTAATAAATCCTTACCTACACAGAATCCAAATATACGCCCCAGCTGTTTCCCTGAATAGGTGAGGAAGCTGTAAAAGAAAAAGATAATATAAGAAAGGGAGAACAACAATCAAGTATTAACAAAATATAACCTTTAGTTACAGCAAACAGAAGCAAGAAAGAATACAAATAGAAGAGAGGCAAAGGTCACACCAAGACAGGGTAGGTGTACAAGTTTAGATTAAGTTAGTTTGGATGAATAGCAGATAGGGTACAGAATTAACGAGTGTCATTTATCTTACAGTCTTTAAGAACTCGTGTTAGCCTGAAGAAGACAAGAAGGAAGAGTCAGAAGCTGAGGAAAAGATCAGAAGCAGTGTGACTGTCTCTTCTCTGTCCCATCCCCTTTCCCCCCTGGGGTTTGTTTAGCATACACGCTACAACTTGCGTGTTTGCTGGAGAACCTTGGTGAGGCATTGGAAACTTGCGACATTCTGCTCCTGTGCATTGAATCGAGTGTGGTTTGACAGGTGGGGCGGGCAGCGTGGTCGCAAGGCCCCCTCCTCCACTGTCCCCCTTTCTCTCCCTGCCCACAGTTACCTGACCGGTGGCTCCTGCTGGGGAGGGGTTAAGCCAACTGCCGGGAGGTACGGTGGGTGCAGTATTCATACGAGAGGTGTGGTGGCGTGGGGGGTGAAGTTCATACCCTTTCCGGGTGCATTCGTTCGGCAGAAACAAGGGGTTAACTAGATAGGCACACAGTTTCCAGCCTCGTTATGGGGGAACGAATTCACTGTATACAGGCATGGGTGTGCACTGAGCCTTTGAGCATGTTATGAGGTATTACTGCCTTGGCAGAATGACCAACACCGACTCAAGGAGAATGTGGCTGCCCTGGCGCCCGCAGGGTGCCCTAGAAGGGCGGGCCTCTAGTGCCAGCAAGGCTCGGTGCCCTGAGGTTGTGCTTCAGTGCATTAGTAGCGGTGAGTGCTACCCCACACGCACCCCCCTCTTTTGGGTCTCACCACGCTGGCCATGGCCCGTGTGGGACCCCGTCTCAGGAGTGGGGCGGTTTGCTTGGCCTCCTGGCGATGCCTTTTAGGGCCGGCTGTCACTGTCTACGGGCATTTGGGGCAGGTCTGACCTGATGACAATCAAGCGTGCGAGCAAATTGAGTGGCACATTTGCGGACCAGGTTCGCGCACGCGGAGTGTCGTGTTTTTCAGGGGGTGGCATACATGCAGCTCCGGCAGGCGTCAACGTGCTTCAGGTTGGGGAAATACCTTTCCCCAGTCTCGCACAGAGCGAGCTTGCCGAAATTGTCTCCACTAAGGTCAGCTGGAGGTAATCACACAATGTGTAGGAGGCAAGGGCGATAATTTATGCCTCGTTCGCTATGTATTTGGCCAAAAACTTGTACACTCGACAGGCATTGCAAAAAGGGTACTTATCGGGAGAAGGGAGGAGGCGAATCAACGGCCGGACATGCCGTCTGTGGATCGGGATATCCTGGTTCGAGCTCGGCGTGGGCTCAACGTACCGTGAGTGTGGGTGAACCACTCATCTCCCTGTGCCTAGTAACATCACCTATCATGAGTTTTACGCATTCTTCAAAAAAAAAAAGCATTTGGTGACCTAATAAATTTGCGTCAGGTGGTGGGCCACTTTTACTGCAAAGGATGAAGTAATCCTGGTAACAGACCCAAGGCTGGAAGCAGGGAGGCGTGCCGGCTGTCCCAGTTGTCCCGTCCGCACTGTACACTGCACTACGGGTCGGCAGCATGACGCCTCGGCAGCTAAGGCGCGCCTGCGGTTAATCGTTAGTGCTTAGAAAGCTTGATGCACATCGGAAGGTGCTGATCCTAGCAGCCGGGTCTCTGTGTTGGCGCAGCATCAGCCCCGGTGCGACCGCTGGACCCTAAGGGCCCGATTCACAGAACTAACTTAAGACAAAATCCTAAACTTACTACTTTTGGTATTCACAGAAGTTAGGATTTTGTCTTAAGACAAACTTAAGACAGAATTAAGACAGTCTTAAGACTGACTTAAGACAGACTTAAGACAAACTTAAGACAGACTTAAGATAGACTTAAGACAAACTTAAGACAGACTTAAGATAGACTTAAGACAGACTTATTAGTGGGACAACAGATTGGGGTCGGGGGCACTTAAATGCGTGTTGAGCTCAAGCTCGTGGACTCGCCCACCTTCACCTTGTTCGTCCTTCAGCACTTATTTAACGTGGGCGGGCTAGAACAACACTCGCAGGTTCAGTCTCCTTTCCTATGGTTCGAGCACAGTACTTGGTGCCATAGGCTATGTAGGCCACCGCAGTACTTGGTGCCATAGGCTATGTATGCCACCGGGTGGCAGTGCTGCACGATTTTACTGTTACTATAACTATGAAGAGGTGGAGCACAGTGGACACATTATTTATGAAATGTCCTCTTCGAGTGCTCCACTGTGTATTTCTAACATTATGCCAGTCAAGAACAGAAATGAGCTATGCCATCTACTGGCTCTGCTGCCCAGTTACTTGCTATTTGCATTAGGCACTTTCAACGTGCATTTGGCACATTTGAAATGTGCATGCCGATTATGCCTTAAGGTCTATCTTGTGCCAGTCAGATGGTGTTGGAGGTTGGGTTCTATTTATTCACCTGTTTCGATCAATGGGCATGAAATTTTGATGTGAAGCTGCTGAGTTGCTCTAGCATTGTGTGCCTCGTTTCAGGGCCAGTGATTGTTATTTGTCAGGTTAAGGTTCGAATTGTTAGTTGCATTTTGTTACTTTGATAGCAGGGCTGGACTGGTGAAGCCGGGCACCGGGCAATCCCCCGGTAGACCGGAAGGGGTGGCGGCCGGTTTCTTCACAGGGGGCCGGTTTTGTTACTGGTGCTGATTTTTCAAAAATCGACACCCTGCCAGCAGCAACAAAATCAGAAGGCTGTCCTGTTAGGTCCAGGCGGCACGAGTTTTGGCGAGGGGGACGGCCAATGACTTTCCCGCCCCAGCACTCCCACCCCCCCATTAGATCATTAGATTCGGCTGCCGTGGGCAGCAAGCACAGGGGCCTAGCTACGCCACTGTATGTAACTGGTGCTCATGTAAAGTGCTCCTATTTAGCGCTTGCCAAGAGCTCGCGCTGTCAAAAACTTCAAACAGAAAAAGTTTGTTTGTTGTCGTTTGGCATCTCGTGTCCTTTTTCCAGCTGTCCGGCTCCTGGAACCTGCCTTTCCGCGAAGAGGACTGTGGACTGTGAAGGACTCGGGCCTGCTGCAGCCGCTGGTAAACCGGCCTCTTTCTTTTTCTAAATACTCTTCCCGGGTGTTGGAATGAGCTGCATCACGTGACGGTCTCTTTGGTTTTATTGTAAGATCACTGTTTTGGAACATGCAGCGCATAGTACCGCCAGGGGCACCCCTCTGTCCCCCCTCCCCCAAAATGCATACCCAAATAACACACACACAGACTGTTGAGATGGGTAAAATTTGCTGCAGGTTTATTACATATTACAATATGTAATGGGTGGGTTATCTTACGGGCGATCCAAGGACAGGCAACCAACTGGGCCGCCTGACCGCCTGATGAGCCGGGCAGCGCGGGAGCGAACCCCGTCTTTGCTGCCCTCCAGGTGATTCTTTTCTAGGATCACGTGCCATTGGTAACTTCTACTCACGCCCCCCCTCTCGGGGCGGAGCATCGCATAGCAAACCCCCCGGTTTTTCAGGCCCACAACCGCCCGCAGGACTAGTGGGGCGAGGACACGGCTTCCGGGACCCTCCCCTGAGGCTCCTCGGTTTTGGCTCAGGCACCCCCTATGGTGCCGCGCAGAGGTACCCTTTGTACCGGCCTGCTTCCAGATCGCCCTGTAACTCCGCCTGCAACGAAAAAAGAAACATTACAACGCTCTGAAAACCCCCCCACCCGACCCCTGCGCCGGGTAAGCGGTAGGGAGGGATGGGGCGTGGTGGGCGACAAAGGTCGCCAGGAGGGTGGGGGAAGGCTAAATAGCCTCCCCTTCCCCACAGGGGCCAGGAAGTGACGCGCTTGTGCGTCATATCCGGCCAGCACGAGGAGAGGGGGACACCGGTCGGTGTCCCCGCCCTCTCCCCTTTGGAGGGGGTGGGGAGGGGTGACCGATGCCCCGGTGGCACTAGGGCGCCGACCGCTGTAGTGGCCCCCTGCGGGGGCCGCGGTTGGCGGCATAGTACCGCCAGGGGCACCCCTCTGTCCCCCCTCCCCCAAAATGCATACCCAAATAACACACACACAGACTGTTGAGTTGGGTAAAATTTGCTGCAGGTTTATTACATATTACAATATGTAATTGGTGGGTTATCTTACGGGCGATCCAAGGGCAGGCAACCAACTGGGCCGCCTGCCCGCCTGATGAGCCGGACAGCGCAGGAGCGAACCCCGTCTTTGCTGCCATCCAGGTGATTCTTTTCTAGGATCACGTGCCGTTGGTAACTTCCACTCACGCCCCCCCTCTCGGGGCGGAGCGTCGCATAGCAAACCCCCCGGTTGTTCAGGCCCACAACCTCCCGCAGGACTAGCGGGGCGCCGACAAGGCTTCCGGGACCCTCCCCTGAGGCTCCTCGGTTTTGGCTCAGGCACCCCCTATGGTGCCGCGCAGAGGTACCCTTTGTACCGGCCTGCTTCCAGATCGCCCTGTAACTCCGCCTGCAACGAAAAAAGAAACATTACAACGCTCTGAAAACACCCCCACCCGACCCCTGCGCCGGGTAAGCGGTTGGGAGGGATGGGGCGTGGTGGGCGACAAAGAGGTCGCCAGGAGGGTGGGGGAAGGCTAAATAGCCTCCCCTTCCCCACAGGGGCCAGGAAGTGACGCGCTTGTGCGTCATATCCGGCCAGCACGAGGAGAGGGGGACACCGGTCGGCGTCCCCGCCCTCTCCCCTTTGGAGGGGGTGGGGAGGGGTGACCGGTGCCCCGGTGGCACTAGGGCGCCGACCGCTGTAGTGGCCCCCTGCGGGGGCCGCGGTCGGCGGCATAGTACAGCCAGGGGCACCCCTCTGTCCCCCCTCCCCCAAAATGCATACCCAAATAACACACACACAGACTGTTGAGTTGGGTAAAATTTGCTGCAGGTTTATTACATATTACAATATGTAATGGGTGGGTTATCTTACGGGCGATCCAAGGGCAGGCAACCAACTGGGCCGCCTGCCCGCCTGATGAGCCGGACAGCGCAGGAGCGAACCCCGTCTTTGCTGCCATCCAGGTGATTCTTTTCTAGGATCACGTGCCGTTGGTAACTTCCACTCACGCCCCCCCTCTCGGGGCGGAGCGTCGCATAGCAAACCCCCTGGTTGTTCAGGCCCACAACCGCCCGCAGGACTAGTGGGGCGCCGACAAGGCTTCCGGGACCCTCCCCTGAGGCTCCTCGGTTTTGGCTCAGGCACCCCCTATGGTGCCGCGCAGAGGTACCCTTTGTACCGGCCTGCTTCCAGATCGCCCTGTAACTCCGCCACAGCCCTGGAGGTGGCTCACCATCGCCGCCAGGGCCCCCCACCAGAACAGCTGCAGCCTCTTCTGTCTAGAGCTTCCTGCAAATCTAGATGCAGAGAACCATCCCTACTGGTTATGGATGGCCCCATCTGTATCCCAAAGCCCTTGACGCTAGCCTGGGACAGATATTGCCTGATGAAACCAAAGGCCCGTTAAGCCTGAGAAGTTGTGCCAAGAACTATTCACACTCCTGCGAGAATGTTCCACTGCATCACATGCCTCTGCCCCGTGCCAACTGTGGGCGGGGCGAATGCATCACCAAGGCTCACATTGCCCCATCTATTTGCTGATCTCACCTAGCTGCCGTCTTTTTAGCACTGTGTGTGCCTGAACACCTGCGTGGCCCATCTATGGGACAGCAGCCTGCAAGCTAGGTGACCACTCCCCCACCCGCCTGCCTACTTTGGCTATTAAGGCGAGAAGGATTATACTTAACCTTTGAACAGTCCCTTTGTTTGCTAAATCCTGACGCACAGGAGTGCTCATCCAGCCGTGCGTGACAATGGGCAAGGGGCCCTCCTGCCCTTGCCATGTATCCCTTATTCCTTATGGGAAGTATGCCCGTTCAGTTCCCTCTGTGGTGAAACCCCCTAGGCATACCAGCTTAGAGTATCTGTCTGATTTGAGCAGTGCGCACTGTCTACAGTGTGGTCCAAACATTAAGGATTGACTACGTCCTACTTCCCCCATCCTAGAATACTCCCCGATATGGGGACGGCAGGGGGGGGGGTACCTCCTGCCAACCCGGGGCATCCCTAGCGGTGGCAAATTACCTGCTCCATTGAAGTTTAGCTTTGGTTACACACTGGACGTGCCAAATGTTCTCTTGCCATGGTGTCCCATTGTGTTTGAAACACCTTGCTACCCCAGTTATTGGGACGGCAGCACACTATGTTGGCTGACCGCATCCCCCTAAGCGTGGCACAAGTGTCGGTGTCCCAGGTTCCCCGTTTACTGCTGTCTGCAGTACACTCCCAGTGGATCCGCTGGGAGATACCACAAACCGCAATGGTCCTCCGAACATTAACAAGCGCCCCATTCTCACCTGGGCGCACCTCTGAATGATGGTGGTTTCACACCGCTTTGAGGCCAGAGACGCAACCCTTGAACCGGTTTACTGGTTTTTGCTACTCGGCACCCTTAAGGTCGGAGCTCTGTGTTTGCACAGCGCGCGTGCTCCCAGGGTACGATGTCGCTGAAGGGGCGGAGACTGTTACCCACTTGCTGTTACTTATCTATCAGCGTTTCCCAGCGCCTCTCTTTGGGTTGTAACTACCAGGGTGAGAATGCAATTATACTTCCCACTGAGGAGCTGTTGACCAGTGGCAATGCAGGCAGGCCCTGGGCATGAAAACTGATCTTGAGTACGTCCCTTACCCAGCCTATGTGTCCCATAACCCTTTTGCTACAGTATCCCAATATGCCAAGGAGTTAGCCCTTACTTGGATGAGAGGGCAGGGAGTAACATACTCGGCCCTTGTTCTGAAATAGAGAAGCTAACCTCCTAGCCTAGCGAATGACGGCACCCCTGCATAAAAGCTCCTGTGCTAGTGGGAACAAAACCTTCACCTTTCCACTTCTGACTAATTGAGTACCTTTCCCCGGTGGTATCTGGAGCTGACTAACATAAGGTGCTTTCTTTACCTGCCTCCGCATAATCTGCGGTCATGTGACCTGGCTGGTGGAGAGCTATCTCTGAACCTACAGAAATTGAAAACCCTGGAGCTGCAGCCATGAAAGCTTATTGACCGAAGACCAGTGGACCGGGGCAGCTCCGGGAGTTCGTGCTCGCAAAGCTGGGTCCTGGGAACACCGACGCCTTTAGGGTATCGGGGATGTTTAAATTGGTCCCTCAATATCCTTCGTGAATGCCTTAACCAATGATGCTTGGGTCTGCTTGGACCACCCTTTGAATTACCCCCTTCGTGGATGGTCCCTAATTGTATGTAGCAACCCGCTGGTTATCCAACTCCGATTGCTCGCAAAGGACGCCGTCCTTTATCCGCTGGTGCTGACCAAGAACTGGTTTCAGTTCGATCCTCTCCCTGTGGGAGCAAACAAACGTCACTGGTCACGATACCGACCCACAGCGCTTCACTTAACGACCCTGGTATGCCTACCTGCCCAGCTTCCCCCTGCGCTGCTTAGGCCATGTGTTCCACACTTACCATCACTAGCCGGTTTCACTGGTAAACAAAAACTCCTGTCTGCTAAGAGGGAGGGTACCTGTTATTTCTGTACTAATAGTGAGCTGCTGCTGTGTAACCCTGTTGAAAACGCGCCACGCCCGTGTACTGTCAGTACCTTCCCTTGAGTGGGCATAAAAACGGGGGTGATGGGCTTTATCAAAACCAATGCTGCTCCAGCTGCTAATACTACCGCCTGTGCCGTAGTACGCAAGAGGGCATTCCTCCTCTAACCTTAAAATGCCATGGTGAGCGCACCTGAGGCAAAGTAGCTGCTTTTAGTCCCCCCTTTGCGACTGGCCAGTGCACAATTGCAGCGTGCGTTGGGGTCCCTGACAAGAACCATAAAAGCCCTTGCATTTTATCGGTAGCATGTGTCCCCTGTGTGCTGGCACTGCCTTTTCTGTGGGCAGCTGTGTCACTCGATCTTAGTAAGCCCGCCGGGCTGGACTACGACTATTTGTTTATTTAAATTCTTTATAGAGTTTTTTGTATGGCGCGAGCTGCGACCCGAGACGTCGGGACACCGAGCACTTTACATGAGCTACAATTCCGTAACCCGGGAAATCTACATATTGTAAGGCACAGGGATGTTAAGTAATTTGCACAGGATTTCAGGCTGTTGGGCATCGTTGCAGAGACTACACTAATGTAGCGATGCCCTCTAGTGGGCTGGAGCGCAACAGCGCAACATGGCTGTCCCACGGTGGGCTCCATGCCTACATGGAAGCATGTAAACAGATTCAACATAAACCTAGAAACTCCAGCGCTGCCAAGCATCGGGCAGCCATGGAAAGTATAAATTGGGCAATGTGCAAGTAGCCGGCAGCCGAGGAAGACGGAACCAGGGCGTAAGGTCCGAGTTTCCTAGAGCCGAACCATTGTCCTCTGCCCTATCAGGGATAGGCCCCGGAATACCTCAGGTACGCTTCCATTCTGGACTGACGGGCTGGGCAAGAACTGTGTTAAGCCTTCGCCTGCCTGAGTCAACCCACCGCCAGTTGGCCCTGACTAACCTGGTGTATGACCTACGCCCCTTTTTAAAATTAACATTTGCCCAACTAGTGCCAATGGTCATGGCTGGAGGCCCATAAGACCTGGCCGCGACTGGGAGATGGGGGCTACCTCACTGTGAGGGCCTTGCTTCCGGAGAGGTTGGACACATGGCCTGCCGCCTGGGGGTGTTCTGAGCTTAAACAGCTGGCCATTGGTCCCTAAGGAATTGCCCCTGGGTTCTGCCATTATGCTGCCTAATTCCGACCTAGCCTAAATCTTGAACCAATTGGTCAGAGACCCCCACGCATCCTGAAGGATGCAGCGCTTTACAGTTGCCTGATATTTGCCGCATTGTTAGATGCATCCCAACATATGTTACCAAAGGAGCACTGCACCAACGCAATCCCTTCTATTGTCTTTGTCAATGCTTGTAGTTGCAAATGATACTGGGCAGCACTTATGGCTGTGGTGCATTGTATATAGAAAGTGCATCCATTTGGAAAGGTGAAAGTGGCACATATGCTTTAGTAACCTTTTGGACTTCACCCTACTAAACACATACCGCAGGGTGCCTGTCCTAATTTCCACCTGCCCCACGTGGGCATGGGGGAGGGGGGCATGACATGCACAGCGTGGTCGGCCTCGCCCTCCAGTGCCCCCGCAGTGATTTGCAAGTGACCACACTGTGGCATAGTGCTGGAGACTACCTACCCGAATGCTGGGACCGCCAAGAGCGTCCCATAAGAGGAGACTCTACTTCTGCGCTCAACCATGTCCTACCTTTGCTCTAGCAAACAACTCAATTGGCGACCGTGGATTGTGCCTGGGCCGCCAATCGTGCGGTGTCCTTTTCCTGGACTAGGCACCGTAACTGCCTCGGCTAAAAGCACCTGGCGTGCCGGCGCTTTATCTTTCAAAGACAGGAAGCCTCGAAACCGCAGGTGCACACAAGCTGACCAGTTGTCTCCCCCACCGCGCGACTCATAGTAGCCCCGGATGCATATTTGTATAGCACGAGCTCGAACCGAAGGTAGCGGCGCGCCTAACTAGGCTCTTGCAAGCCCTATTCGCAGCTCTCCCTCCTATGTTGTGAAAAGAAATCTGCATCATCTACCACCGCCAATACAGCCCGTTATGTTCACTTGACCCGCACTTACCAGCGCTACCCTTTCCCAGCGGTGGGACGAGACAGTGCATATGGAAATGTCACACATCGCAATCTGAAACCTCGTCCGTTATGCACCGTGTTGGTCGCAATAGGGCGGTCTAAAAGCGCCGGGGAGTTTAGCCCGAGGTCTCCGTGCGTCCAGCGATGCCCCATAATGCAATGGAGGGAGAGCGCTCCTCGCTAGGTGAGGGGGTGGAGAGGACGTTGGATGAGCTCTAGCCAAGCCCGAACAAACCGGGTGAGACGTGCCACGAGGCCCCATTGTAGCAAAACTCATGGGAGCATTGTCCGTGACCCGTTGCGGAACCCAGTAAATGCTGTTGGGCACGGGAAATATATGGTAATCTGTCCATAATCACGGAGCCCTCCCGCACTCAAACCCTGTTACACCTGCATGGCAGCATTATTCCCCTGCGTGGCATCGTGTGACTAAGCCGTGCTGCGCCTCGAAACCGGTTTCCCCCGCATGACCTCCCATGGCTCCAATTTTTTTTTTTTTTTTTTTGTGCATGCTGATTATGCCTTAAGGTCTATCTTGTGCCAGTCAGATGGTGTTGGAGGTTGGGTTCTATTTATTCACCTGTTTCGATCAATGGGCATGAAATTTTGATGTGAGGCTGCTGAGTTGCTCTAGCATTGTGTGCCTCGTTTCAGGGCCAGTGATTGTTATTTGTCAGGTTAAGGTTCGAATTGTTAGTTGCATTTTGTTACTTTGATGATAGGTTGCCCATCTTCAGACAACACTGCGATAAAGTTGTAGCTTTGTGGAGTTTTGGGACTGGGTTGTAACTTACAAGACACTCATCATAGATCTTGCAGTCTCTTCATTTCAGAACAAAAGAATTTTCAACATTCTTCAAGGAAGCTAGAGTTGCCTGCTGCTATTGCCTGCTGCCCAAGCCATTCTTATAGCTTTGAGGGCTTGGAATAGGCGGAAAGGTCACGCTTGCACGAGTGTCAGGGTTAGTAGTTGTGGTGTTACTATATTGGTGGCACGGCAGGAGCAAGGTGTGGTGCAAAAGGAAGTGGCCGGCACAAGTGTCAGGTTTTCCATAGAACTGCCTCGCTGCATGTAGCGCGGGCGTACGCTGATTCCAGTTTCGCGCAGCATTGGGCGTCTCTATGTATGTGTCGCCGTGAACAGCTCTAGGCCAGAACTTGTGTTTTAATCTGCCTTCAGTTGGCCTAACCGGATAGGGTGCCCTGGGTGGGGCAAAACAGTATATCAGTTTGGGGATGATTATTGGTGCGTTAAACCAATTTGCACTGCCAGGGTGCCATAAAGTGGGAAGGCTACTTGGGGGCAGTGTTTCTCACTTTGGCTGAACATGAATGTATAATGCCTTCATTCACTAATACTGATATGGGCCATCGCTCCATCCTTCGCAGCAAGGTAGACCAAAGTGGTTTGATATGTCCTTTGACTTTGATGAGCGATACGTTCAATGCTTTTCTCTCATAGAACTATTTTCATCAATTTTAACCAGTAGTTTTCGATGGCGCCGATGTCTCAAATCCAACACTATTGCATTGACGATCTGATGACTCGCATTTACGAGGATTTCCATGGTTCTTTGCATGGCTAATTAAGGTTTCCAGTACACAAAGACACCCGTTGCTTAAGGCCTCATGCTCCTATTGCTCTAGCTTTGGTTTGGTGGTACCATAATGGGGGGCAGTCACTCACATATAAGACGTAGGTTGGCTACGTTAGATAGACTTTTCTCACACCTGAGATTATCTGGAGCCCCTATAGCGGAGAATTTGGAGGAGAACTGGACAGACCTCTGCCTCCAGTGGGCCGGCTGTCCACCGGTTCTTGTTTAAGACTCTGTCTCATGGCGCCCGAGTAAAATCATGGAGCATGTAGGTTTCAATATCAGTTCTGTCTGGGCATTCAACCCAATCGGTGTCGCGAGTGACCACTCAGTGGTCATGGTTTCTCTGCCCCCACCCCCCTAGACATGTGCATGTCAGGGGGCCAAGGTGGGGCACTCCAGTGAGGTCCACCTTCTCTTTAGTTTTGTTGGTTTTGAAGTAGGCAGGAACTATACTTCTCCCCTCAGTGGGTTTTAAACTGTAGAGGGTTTTTCTTGGATGTGGCACGACTGTGTCCAGCTGTCCTTTTGTTTGCTTATAGAGATGTTCGGTTCTAACTTAGTAGTATGCCCGGGATGCAAGGATGGAATTTGCACGTTCTTTCACCTCTATCAGAGTTGCCTGTTTGCCCCCCCCGGGGTATATCTGGATTGCGGGATTATGGGGGTTACGGGTTTGTGGCTGATTTTCGGTGATGTGACCCCACTGGCTAGTTCCTGCATGATGCGGAGGTTTCCTGGCGGTTTCTTAATTGGCACTAAGGCTTTAGACCTCTATTCTGTTTCACGAGTCCTGGTAGTGCCCTCACTAAGTGGGACGATATTGATAAGTTGGACATGGCATCCAGTATTGGGACGATCGCCGAACCTCACGTGTGCCTTACAAATCCAGGTTCAGCATCATAGGATTAGTGGAGAAATCCTGGCAGATGGTATTTTGTTCACCACATAGGCAGAATGGGTTGATAAGTCGCTTATGTCATTGAATTGGATGACATCTGCATAGCAACAGGTGGATAGCGCATTGACACATTTGAGAACGGCGCAGGATAATTACTGTTTGACCCTAGGAAACGGGGATCTTATTCCCAGGTTCTGTCTTTCTTTGCCTTTGGTTACCAGCCCAATGGTGGGACAGTACAATTTTACACTTACTCTGGGCAATTACAACGCAAGGGGAGGGGCAGCGAAGGCGATGCCTCGGCTCCTGATGGACTATGTTTAATTTTAGTTGTGTGGGAGTGGGGCTCGCAAGCTCGTCTCATCTTGCTATGTCTGGTTGATGCAGTTAAAAAGTGCCCTCTGCAAACAAGGGCAGGCTATAGGTCACTTCAGTTAAGACATATTCACCCGCGCTTTAGCCAGGGCAGCAGGCGGGTTGTGGTAGTTGTCATCTAACAAGTGTGCTGTGGTGCAAAAAAGTTTGGGAAACACTGCGTTAGAGCCAAATGGCGACAGGGTATTATATACCATTTGTGTTAGAAGGCGACCTCAGAGGAGCCCGGAGGGGGCCCTGGCTATCCTGAGACCAACCCTCGAAGTATCGTAGCCGGGCACTGGCGGGAGACTCCTCAGGGGAGGAATCTCGTATCTAGGATCGTACACTCGGCACCACACGACAAAGAGACACCACACCGGGAGTTCTTAAGAGCAAATCTTTATCAGATCGGAGTTGTAGGATCTTTATGATCAGCAAGGCAAATATATACAAGTGGAGCGTGGGCTCACAGAGTTTTGGAGGGGGGGTAGGAGGTAGCGGGACAGTCTTTGGGGATATGGATGAAATGCAGGAGCGTACCCGACGCACAGCTCACAATCCTCGAGCTGGGGGATACGCTTGTCGTCGTCGGGGTCCGGCGGGACCAAGAGAGTCTGTGGGAGCCGCGAGTCACTCAGCAGGGCTCAAGCACAAGTTCGGAGTTCTTACGATCTTCAGGGAGCCGCGAGTCACTCAGCAGGGCTCAAGCACAAGTTCGGAGGTCATACGATCTTCAGGGAGCCGCGAGTCACTCAGCAGGGCTCAAGCACAAGTTCGGAGGTCTTACGATCTTCAGGGAGCCGCGAGTCACTCAGCAGGGCTCAGGTGTTTCCAAAGGCGATTCTCCCGGACAGTCCCAAAGCACCCCTTGTTATAGGACGACTCCTCTTTGATGTCCGGAGTCTGTGCAGGCAGGGGTCTTGTCACCTGGGGGTCGCTTGTCGGGGTTTCCTGCCATTGTCTTTTGATCCTTTCAGGGCCGGGTCGGGAGGAGTCCCAGACACCCAGCAGGCGTGGAGCCAGCCCTCGGGGAGGTCGGAGGGCCGATCGAAACCCACCTTCCCAGGGGAGCTCAGAGGTGCGATGGAAACTGCTCCTCCCTCTCTTATCCCAATGGGAGCGCGATGTCCTCCAGCCGGAGTGGCGCCTCTAGGCCAGGGTCGCGCTGGGGCCGGGCGGCCATCATGGTGCATGGAGTGGGCACGCGGGCCCGGTGTGGCCGAAGGGAGGAAGGCCACGGACAGGGAAGCCCGGGTCGGGTGTGTGTGTGTTCTGGTGGGAAGGATCGGCTAGGCCGTGGGCTCGGGGGCTGCGTGAGGTGCAGGGGTCAGGTTATGTGGTGCGGGGACAGGGATGGCTATGTTACGAGGGCCGGGTCTAACACGCGTCCCCCCCAGCTGAAAGCCGGAGAGACCTACCCATCCTCTTGGGGGTTCTCTTCGCTGAGGCGGAAGAACCGGGAGAGGCCATCGGCGTTGGCGTGGTCAGTACCAGGGCGATGTTCCACGGTGAAATCCATCCCCTGGAGGGAGATTGACCACCGCAGTAGTTTGGGGTTTTCTCCTCGCATCTGCATGAGCCATCGCAAGGGGCGATGGTCGGTTTGGACCTTGAAATGGGTGCCGAACAGATAGGGGCGTAATTTCTTGAGGGCCCAGACTACGGCGAACGCCTCGCGCTCGATGGTGCTCCATCTCCGTTCTCTGGGCAACAGCCTTCGGCTGAGGAAGGCTCCGGGCTGGTCTAGGCCTTGGTCATTTTCCTGGGACAGGACGGCCCCAATTCCATGCTCGGAGGCGTCCGTTTGGACCACAAACTCCTTGGAGTAGTCGGGGGCCTGGAGGACGGGGGCAGTGCACATTGCCGCTTTCAGGGCATCGAACGCCTCTTGGCAGGCAGGGGTCCACTGCACTTTCTTGGGCTGTTTCTTGGACGTGAGCTCCGTGAGGGGACCGACGAGGCTGCCGTACCCCCGGATGAATCTCCGGTAGTAGCCCGTGAGGCCCAGAAAGGCGCGGACCTCCGTTTGGGTAGTGGGGGATTCCCAGGCTAGGATGGCGTCGATTTTAAGCTGTAGAGGGGCGACCTGGCCGCTTCCGACCTGGTGCCCCAGGTAGGTTACCGAACCTTGCCCAATCTGGCACTTGCTGGCTTTCACGGTGAGGCCTGCCTGGCGCAGGGCGGTTAGCACCCTCCGGAGGTGCTGGAGGTGCTTACTCCATTCGGAATTAAAAACTGCGATATCGTCTAGATAGGCAGCGCTGAATTTTTCCAGCCCGGCCAGGACTCTATTTACCAGTCGCTGGAAGGTGGCCGGGGCATTTTTCATCCCGAAGGGCATCACGCGAAAGCGATAGTGCCCATCCGGGGTGGAGAAGGCGGACCGCTCCTTGGCTCCTTCTGTGAGCGCAATTTGCCAGTAGCCGAAGGTGAGATCGAAGGTGCTGAGGAACCGAGCAGCCCCGAGTCGGTCAATGAGCTCGTCGGCTCGGGGAATGGGGTGGGCATCGGCTCGGGTGACTTCATTGAGTCCCCGGTAGTCCACGCAGAAGCGGAGTTCTGGGGCGACACCGGGGGCAGCTGCTTTCGGGACCAGAACCACGGGGCTGGCCCAGGGACTGTCTGAGGGTTCGATCACTCCTAAGGTCAACATCTTCGAGACCTCGGCTTGAATGCAGGACCGGACCCGATCAGGGACTCGGTAGGCTCGGTGTTTCACCGGTGGGCTGTCTCCGGTGTCCACGTCATGGACACACCAGTCGGTGACTTTGGGGACCAGGGAGAAGAGGTCGGAAAACTGTCCTAGGAGCTGGCGGCAATCCTCACGTTGCTGGGAAGTGAGGGATGGGGAGAGGTTCACTCCCTCTACGGAGCCGTCCTTCTCTTTGGTGCACAGGAGATCAGGGAGGGGGTCCGACTCCTCCTCGGACCCGTCATCCGTGGCCAGCAGGAGGCTCAGCTCCGTCCGCACAAAGTGGGGCTTGAGGCGGTTCACGTGGAGGACCCGGAGGGGGTCCCGTGGGGACTGGACGTCCACCAAGTACGTGACCTGGCTCTTCCGCTCAACCACTTTGAAGGGTCCGGTCCATTTATCCTGGAGGGCGCAGGGTTTCACGGGGGCCATGACCCATACCTGCTGGCCCGGCTGAAACTCGACCAGAGTGGCATTCTGGTCGTACCAGCGCTTCATCTCTTCCTGGCTCGCCTCCAGGTTGGCCTCGGCCATCTCTCGGAACTTCCTAGTCTGGTTTCGGAGAGTCAGGACGTAACGGAACACATCTCGGGGGTGGCCTCGGGGCGCAGCCTCCCACCCTTCCTTGACCAGGCTGAGGGGCCCCTGGATGGGGTGCCCGTAGAGTAACTCAAAGGGGCTGAACCCCAAGGATTTCTGGGGACCTTCTCGGTAGGCGAACAGGAGGCAGGGGAGCAGGACGTCCCACTTACGCCGGAGGGGCTCTTCCAGGCCCGCGATCATCCCCTTCAGAGTCCGGTTAAACCGCTCTACCAGGCCGTTCCCTTGGGGGTGGTACGGGGTGGTGAATTTATAGGACACTCCGCATTGTTGCCACAAGGACGTCATGTATCTGGAGATGAAGTTCGTACCGCGATCGCTCATGCCCTCGCGTGGAAAACCCATATGGGAGAAGATTCCCATCAACGCCCGGCCCACCACGGGGGCTGTGACGGTGCGCAGGGGTATGGCTTCAGGGTATCGGGTGGCATGATCCACCAGGACGAGGATAAAGCGATGCCCTTGGGAGGTTGGGGGGTCCAGAGGCCCCACGATGTCGATCCCGACCCGCTCAAAAGGGGTACTGACGACAGGGAAGGGTTGGATGGGAGCCTTGCGCTTTCCTCCGCTCTTCCCACTGGCCTGGCACGTGGGACAGGACTTGCAGTGGGCTTCTACATCTGCTTTCATTCTGGGCCAGTAGAAGTGAGTCACGAGGCGACTGTAGGTTTTGTCCTGGCCCAAGTGGCCTGCGAGGGGAACGTCGTGGGCCAAGCCCAGGAGGAGGTCTCGGAAGCGTAGGGGTACCACCAGCACTCGGGCGGATCCCAGCTCCACCGACTTCTGCTCGCTGTACAAAAGGTCATTCTCCCAATACACCCGGTGCGTTCCAGTTTGGTCGCCCGCGGCCTGGGCCTCTGCCTGTTGCCGGGGCCCGACCAGGGAAGGACAGGTAGCCTTCTCTCGGCAGAACTCCTCTCGGGAGGGGCCCCCTTCGTGGCGCCACTGGGCCAATTCGGGCAGATCGCCTAACTCGGTGACCTGTGCGGAGTCGGCAGGTGGGGGTTCGTCACTGGCGACCGACCCTTCTTGTGGGGGGATGTGGGGACCCTCGGCGAGGACCATCCTATCTTCAGTGGTCGGGGCGTCGTCAACTTCCCCCAGGGGGGTCAGTCGGGTCGCCATGGATCGGGTGGTGGCGCACACCCACTCAGGGAGACCCATCATCCCTAGGTGGGTCTTGCGCTCGACTTGTTTCCAGGGGGAACTTTCCAGGTCGTTCCCCAGGAGACAGTCGACTGGCTGGGAGGTTCTCACTGCGACTTTCAGTTTACCGACCACCCCTCCCCATTCAAAAGGCACCAGGGCTACTTTACACAGACTTTCCGTGTTGTCAGCGGAAATGACCGGGCAAAAGACATTGGGGAGGACCTGGTCTTCGTTGACCAAATGACTGAGGACACCGGTGATGCTGGCCCCGGTGTCACGGAGGGCTTCTACTTGGTGGCCATTGATCGTTACGAGCTGCCCATATTTCTTCGTGTTGGAGGGCAGGAGGCTTCCAGGGACCATTTCTCTATCTCCTAAGGATACTAGGGCCATGGCTGCGGGTTCCCACTCTACGGTCTCCTCAACCTCCTCCCCCAGTGCTACATTGGCTATCTGTCTAGCGGGGGGTGCTGCCTGGGTGGTGTGTGGGGCCATGGGGCATTCAGGGTCGTTGGCGTAATGCCCGGGCTTCTGACAACGGAAACAAGTGATGGTCACCCGGTGCCCCGTCTCAGGGGGGGGCCGGATACAGCTGGTGGGGGTGCCGGGAAAGGCGGAGGTTGGGTCTTCGGGGGACTGGGACTCTCTCTGCCCTCCCTGGTTCCCCCCCCCTCTCTGGCGGGGTGGTCCCTGACTGGCTCGGGGGTACTCTCCTACAGGGCCCCGGGAGACCCGGGTGTTGGTCCAGCGATCCGCCTCGACAGCCAGCTTTCTCGGATCCGTGAGCTTGCTGTCGAGCAGATGCTGGCGCAGTTCCACAAAGCAGTTCGCAGCCAGGTGTTCCCACAACATGAGGTCGGTTAGGTTTTCTAGGGTGGTTACCTTGCTGCCCTTGATCCACCCATCGAATGCGCGGCTGAAGAAGTTTACATACTCCACCCAGGTGGTGCCCGGGATCTTCCTGCAGTCCCGGAACCGCTGGCAGTACATCTCCGGGGTGAGGCCGTACCTTGTGAGGAGGGCCTCTTTCATGTGGTCGTAGGAGGTCTGCATGGAGGTTGGTAGGTCGAGCAGGGTGTCTCTCCCTTCGCTCAGGAATCGTCCCCACAACCCGGCCCCCCAATCCTTCTGCGGGACCCGATGGGAGGTCATGGCGACCTCGTAGGCCCTGAACCACTGTTGAATGTCATCGTTTTTGTAATATTCTTTGACCACGTCCTTGGGGATGTGGACCTTCTGCTCCGCCGGAAAGGCCGCCTCTCGGTTCCCCGGGGGCCGCGCTTCTTCGCCTTTTGCTTTTAGCTCCATTTCCTTCAAGCTGCATTCGTGCTCCAGTTGAAGTCTCCTTCCTTCGTGTTCCCGTTGGAGTTTCTTCTCTTCTAGTTCTCCTTGCACTCGCATCTGTTCCACTGCTAGCTTTTTCTCGGCTAATTTCAACTCGCCCTCGATTTTGAGTTTGGCTAATTCGAGTTTGTGATGGCGACTTCTTTCTCTGTCTGCGAGTTCCTCCGGGGATAGGCCCCCGTCTGGTACGAAGCTTCGCACCTGGTTGCTGCTGCGTTCTCCTTGGGAGGGTCCAGCTTCGTCGTGGAGCTCCACCGCTCCTTCTGGGCGGGGGGCTCCAGAATCCACCCAAGCTTTTAGTGCCTTCTGCATATCTTCTTTGGTGTTGAGACCAGTGGTAGCGATTTTGAGTTCTTTGCAGAATTGCTTCAATTCTCTGCGCGTGTACTCCTCCAGTTGTTCCGCCTTGAACACGGCACTGGTGTTGTTTTCTGTGAGAACCAAGGCGTTTCCTTCTGCCATCTTTGTCGGTAGTGCGTCAGCCGTTCACGGTACGATCTCTAGATTATGGGTCCGAATCCCGTCGCTTGCCACCAATGTTAGAAGGCGACCTCAGAGGAGCCCGGAGGGGGCCCTGGCTATCCTGAGACCAACCCTCGAAGTATCGTAGCCGGGCACTGGCGGGAGACTCCTCAGGGGAGGAATCTCGTATCTAGGATCGTACACTCGGCACCACACGACAAAGAGACACCACACCGGGAGTTCTTAAGAGCAAATCTTTATCAGATCGGAGTTGTAGGATCTTTATGATCAGCAAGGCAAATATATACAAGTGGAGCGCGGGCTCACAGAGTCTTGGAGGGGGGGTAGGAGGTAGCGGGACAGTCTTTGGGGATATGGATCAAATGCAGGAGCGTACCCGGCGCACAGCTCACCATCCTCGAGCTGGGGGATATGCTTGTCGGCTTCGGGGTCCGGCGGGACCAAGAGAGTCTGTGGGAGCCGCGAGTCACTCAGCAGGGCTCAAGCACAAGTTCGGAGGTCTTACGATCTTCAGGGAGCCACGAGTCACTCAGCAGGGATCAAGCACAAGTTCGGAGGTCTTACGATCTTCAGGGAGCCGCGAGTCCCTCAGCAGGGCTCAAGCACAAGTTCGGAGGTCTTACGATCTTCAGGGAGCCGCGAGTCACTCAGCAGGGCTCAGGTGTTTCCAAAGGCGAATCTCCCGGACAGTCCCAGAGCACCCCTTGTTATAGGACGACTCCTCTTTGATGTCCGGAGTCTGTGCAGGCAGGGGTCTTGTCACCTGGGGGTCACTTGTCGGGGTTTCCTGCCATTGTCTTTTGATCCTTTCAGGGCCGGGTCGGGAGGAGTCCCAGACACCCAGCAGGCGTGGAGCCAGCCCTCGGGGAGGTTGGAGGGCCGATCGAAACCCACCTTCCCAGGGGAGCTCAGAGGTGCGATGGAAACTGCTCCTCCCTCTCTTATCCCAATGGGAGCGCGATGTCCTCCAGCCGGAGTGGCGCCTCTAGGCCAGGGTCGTGCTGGGGCCGGGCGGCCATCATGGTGCATGGAGAGGGCACGCGGGCCCGGTGTGGCCGAAGGGAGGAAGGTCACGGACGGGGAAGCCCGGGTCGGGTGTGTGTGTGTTCTGGTGGGAAGGATCGGCTAGGCCGTGGGCTCCGGGGCTGCGTGAGGTGCAGGGGTCAGGTTATGTGGTGCGGGGACAGGGATGGCTATGTTACGAGGGCCGGGTCTAACAATTTGACATTCCGAATATTCAGGAAAGTGCAGGTATTTGCATATAATGTTCCCCTCCGGTTCCCACAGACTTGTCTGCTCTCTGGGTTATCCTTCTATGGGCTTGAACCAGAGACTGGAAGGGGCATCTTCTGCGACCTGTGTCCTAAATACGTTGATAGTCAATGCCGGGGTAGATGTACCTTGAAGGGCCGTTTGGTGGTATCTCCCAGCGGGTCAACTGAAGGTTTTATTGCAGCTTAACATAAAACTGGGAATCTGGGATTCCGACACTTTTGCGAATTAAACATCCAGGGTCAGAGATGGTTAGCAGGTGCTGGCATCTGTGATCCGACGGCAGTTAAGCAAGCGGGGTGCGCTGCGTAAATTGTCAATACACGAAAGGGGAGGTGTCGCCAATAGTGGGACAATACATAGATGGTTCAAAGCAGATTTGACACCAATAAGGTGTTCAACAGAGTTAGCACTCAAAGGGGCCTGTGTAGTTGTCTGGTCAACGGGGTGCAGTAAGTGCACACCAGAACCAAGGGTGGGTGACCTGTTGCTGCAGTTAAGCTCAAAAGCCCCGCACGGTCAGCTATATTAGCCATGATTGGTGTGGACGCGGGCAGCCAACATAGTGTGCTGCCGTCCCAATAAATTGGGTAACAAGGTGTCAAGCACAATGGGCTACTATGTCAATAGAACATTTGGCACGTACAGTGTTCAACAAAAACGAAAACGTAACGGGGCAGGTAATTTTCCACCGCTGGGGATGCTCAGGGTTGGCGGTGGGCACCCCCCTCCCCTACCCCATAGGGGAAAATTCAAGGATGGGGTAAAGTAAGACTTAGTCAATCTTGAATGTTAGGCACCACATTGCAGACAGTGCGCACTGTGCTAATCAGACGGATTCTCTACTCCGGTAGTCCTAGGGGGTTTCACCACAGAGGGAAACCCCCTAGGAGGGAGGGGCTGCAGGGTGTGAGGGGCATCTGCCAGGACACACAGCACAGGAGGCAGCGCACATGAAGGGGACCTCCACACTTGTAATTAGGATGTAAGGAGCCGCAGTGTGTCACTGCACATAGCCTGCCACACTGCCTGTTTCTAAGCAGTAGTCACTGTGTTGATAAGCTGTCACTTTATAGAACTGACCTAGAAAGAGCTTTAGCTGTCCTAGGAGTCTCATGTATTGAACAATTAAATATATGTTTCTGCTGTGTGGCAGCCCATTCTCCAGTTAGAGTGAGGTTTGGGGAAGTAGTATTTGGCTAGTTTGTCGGCACTGGCACCAACACGTCCACCCGGTCAGCAGTAGTCCGGCTGCTGTCAAAGTAGGTGGCCCGTAGGGAGTGATACACCGCAATGCCCCCCCCCCCCACTACTGATGGTTGTAAATTTCGCATTGGGAAGAGAGGAAGCAGCATTTACTGTGTGAAGGGGCCTTAGCAGTGACAGTTGGACCACCAGAAGCAGAGACTCGGCCACAGAGATGACCGTGTATCCCGCAAACTGACGTAAGTTGCGGCATTATTATGTGCTTGAGCGCCAGTTGCTTAATTAACGCTTGCAGTAGGGATCTGCCTATGGTCTTTTAGCAGCTGACTGCGAAGCGTATTGTTTTGCACAATGACTGGACATTGTCACTTTAAAAGACTGGTGTGGTCATAGACATGTTCAATGGGAGCCAACATCCATGGACTTAAAGGACCTCCAGGTGATGATCATTGATAAAGACAATGAGCTGAAACGTGTTTGTCCATGCAGTTCATGAACTGTACACAAATATGGCTGTATTTACATCCTCGGTGGAACAATACATTTCACAGGCTGTGCGTCCCATTAATTTCAAAATCAGTGACGGGGGGGTTATGCACACATTGCAGTGGCTCTCTCTGTTATCATTTCAGTATTTTAAATACATGATGGCATGCCAGAATCCAAATAAATACAGGACAGAGTGATCCACTTTGCCCCAAAGAAAAAAAAATCACAATCTTTAAATAATCAGACTGCACTTCAAAGTGAAAGCGGGTTACACTTACCAGCCTTTTCTGGCATCTCCTACAATCATTTTCATGCCACGTGGCCCAATGATAAAGGACCAGTGGTAGGTTTGCTGCGTTCTTTTGTTTGTTGCGCATTCTGCCCATTCTGACTATTACTGGCATTGACGCTATAAGGCGCATATCTTTTAATCTTGTGCTTTTTCAAATATCTTTACAGCCGGGAGAATTTTAACTCGAACTCCTTTTACTCTTTTAAAAAAAAAAAAAATCCTGAGGCAGTGGATTGTTAGTTGTAGATTAAAATTAGTTTTCATACTCACTCAGTCGACGGCTGTCTTCCGGTTCAAAGCCTCATTCCACCAGTGCTGTTGTCAATTGCGTAGGCGACTCAGTGAACCGGAAACACCTGGGATTGAACTTCCGGGTCAAAGGGCGCAGCCGGTGTCTGCGCGCCAGTTTCCTGTGGTTAATCTATACATAAGCAGGATGCCGGAGGGGACGCGCGCAGCGGGTGCGCCAAAGGCGCCCCAAAGGCAAACCCGTCTGCACCCGTCCGCGCCTGGACCGATAACCCCTGCCGGATCCATTTCAAATGGGAGACGCAGAGTGACCTATTCAAAAAGTGTTACTCTGAGTCTTAATAGGTCTACTAAACCTCCAGCTTGTCCTCACCTTGATCTATTTAAGGAGCCCAATTCATGGGTGCACTGCTCCCCAAAACATTATTTCAGAAAGTAAGAGCTTGCAAGCTTGCAACAAGTCCATTGCCAACAATCACCGGCACCCAAAAGGGTCTGAGGCTTGACCGTCAACACAAGGGCTCTTGTGAAACACAATTTAGAATTTGCGGAGCTGTGGACAGCACACAAAATGGACATGGCTTTCGTGACAGAAAGCTGGGCGGATACTACCTCCGATTTTAATTTGGCTCTAGCCATTCCATCAGGATTTACAATCATTAGAAATGACAGACAGAGCAAACGAGGAGGAGGTCTAGCGATCATCCTCAAAGGTACAAACGACTTTCCTTTAGAATCACTTTAAGTGATAACTACACGTTTAGAGGAACGTTACTGTACAGACCTCCAGGTGGAAAATTAGATTTGCAGAAATTATTAGACTTTCTCGATTCTAGGTGATTTTAACTACCATCTAGAAGATCTAGGTGACTATAACACAGCCTCTATTGTTGAGATGATGGCCGGTGCCTCGTTGGAGCAGCTGGTCAAGCATTCCACACATGATGCTGGCCATACTCTAGATGGATTTTTAACATCGAACCCTCACCTGAAAATTCAGGAGGCTTTGCCAATCACGTGGTCTGACCATAAAGCCATAGTGTTTGCGGTAACCACTACACATCATATCTCCCGCCCCCATAATCCTCATAGGGCTCACAAAGGGCGCAGCTGGAGGAACATCGACCCCCGTTTACTGCAATCTGCTCTGGCAGCTTCAAAACCTGACCTAACATCCGGGGGAAACAGGGCGACGGGCACTTTTACCAGCCGGGTAAAAACGGCAGTAAACACTTTAGCCCCGGAAAAAAGCTTCACCAAGCGCAAGAAAAACTCCGAACCCTGGTTCTGTGACGCGCTGCGGGTGCAAAAACAACTTTGCAGACAGTCAGAGAGACGGTGGAGAAGGCAGTACAATGTAGCTGATAAAATCACATACGCTCAGACACTGACTGATTATCAAAAAATGATACTCGAAAAAAAATCATTATTTTTCAGAGAAAATTCTGCATGCAGGTAATTCTCGCAAAGCACTCTTTGCAAGTTTAAAGAAGCCAGTCAAATGACCTGAAACATCAAATGGGGATACAGGTGTGGAATTCTGCAACCAACTCGTGCAGACAGTCTTTAGATCCCTAACAGACAAAGGTATAGATAGCATTGGCAATACTCTCACTAAATCACCGCACGGCTCCGATAATGTTTTAGCATCTTTCTATCCTCCTAATATAGGACAGATGTCCCAGGTAACCAGATCATTGAAGTCAGGAGCACCGACAGACCCCTGCCCCCCAAAAACATTTCAGATGGCACCTGATAGCATCGGTGAGCAACTCAGCATACTTTGTAAAGAAATTATTAGCTCTGGCATCTTTCCTGACGCGTTGAAAACGCCTCAATTCTTCCTCTATCAAAGAAACCCAATCTGGATCCCAGCAACACTAGCAGTTATAGACCTATTGCAAGGATTTCTTTCCCCACTAAGGTCTTCCTTAACACCCAATTAACAGCCTTTATTTCCTCGGCAGACCTGTTAGATCCCACATAATATGGTTCCCGACAGGGGCACAGCACGGAAACCGCCCTGGTTAAGGCAGCAGAGGAGCTACAAGCAATATTGGATTCTGGTGCAAAAGCCGCCCTGATACTCTTGGATCTATCGGCAGCTTTTGACACCGTTAACCATGAGATCCTAATCGGAATGCTCCTAGAGGCAGGAGTAAGGACGCTGCCCTTAATTTGACCAAATAATATCTGAACAATAGGTCTCAATATGTTCAGATTGGTGACTTATGCTCAGAGTAGTTTACGCTTCCTTGTGGGGTACTGCAGGACTCCTCGTTGAGACCCACATTGTTCAACTTGTATGTGACCCCCTTAGCTGATATAATTAGGCAGTTCGGCTTTTCGTTGATCTCCTACGCGGATGACACTCAAATAGTGGTGTTCATTTCAAGCAGTGTGGAGGAAACTGCGGACCATTTTAGCCAATGCATGTCCCGCGTAGACCAATGGATTAGTGCGAACTGCTTGAAGCTCAACGGAGGAAAAACAGAGGTTCTCCTGTTGGGCTCCGACACATCTTATTTGTCGCAGAACTGGTGGCCTCACAGTATGGGTGTTCTTCCTGTCCCGGTCAATAAGGTGAGGAATTTGGGTATTATTTTTGATGACAAATTAACATTTCATCATCAGATTAATAAGGTCTCATTGATGATCTTCCTGACACTCAAGACAATCAGGAAAATTTGCACTTTTATCCCTCCAAATGCATTAAAAACACTGGTAACCATTTTAGACTTGGCCAGACTCGATTACGCAAATGCATTGTATGCGGGCCTTCAAAAACAGCATCTGCTCAAACTCCAGCGGGCGCAGAAGCAGCCGCCCGACTGCTGCTGGACATTCCCAAATTCCAGTCTATCTCCAGTCTACTCTATTCCAGTCTATCTCCAGTCTACCTCCCAAGGCCTGAAAACCCTTCACTGGCTCCCGGTGAAAAAGAGGATAGATTTCAAATCCTTATGCCTAGCACACAAAGCTATGCACGGGACCGGTCCCTTGTTCCTGAAACAACACTTCACCTGGTACCATCCAGCTCGAAACTTAAGATCATCACAGAGCAAACTCCCCCAAAACCCCAAATACAATAAAGTCCGATGGGGAGGCAGAAGTTTTGTTCTGAGCACAGTGAAACTATGGAACTCCCTCTTGATGGACATCAAACTCAGCCTCACATTACTCTCCTTTAGAAAATAACTAAAAACCTTTCCGCACAGCGCCTAGATGCCCTTGGGCATTTGTGTGCTATATAAATTTAAAATCAAATCAAATCAAAAAATCTACTCGACTGCCTAATGTTACAAAAATCTTCAGAATTTGGATTTACATCTGCTAAACACAACCAGTTCAGATTACAAGCCAAGTGGCTTACGTTCCCATCCCATAATACGTCGAGTGGCTTAGGTATTGGCAAACATTGTTAGTGAATAAATTTCATTAGTCCACATAATCAGTAAACATGAACTGGATGAGACAACACATCCATGTAGACATATGCAAGAGAAACCAAATGAGTAAAACAAAAAGAAATGAGAGTTTTCCCTCCCGGCCACACTCACTTCTTTTACCCCTAGCTCCTCTCCCGAGTCAAAGCGTGTGAGGCACTATGTGCATAAGTGAAAAGTAAGCCAAAAGGACAGCACACATCTTATCATTATAGGAGCTCGAAAGAAAAAGTCACATTGATCTATTGTGCATCATTGTTTAGAAAACAGAAACAGAATATCAAAAACAAGAGAGGGGACATAACTCTCTGAAGGGATAGCCAGAAAGAAGAAACAGAGAAGAAAGTCACTAACACAATGAGGAGCAAAGAGACAAGGGAGACCAAAAATGGCAACAGGCAGCAGGCAATAAAGAGAATGCTACCACATCACTCAATGTGTATATGGAATTCTTTACTCTTGCTTAATCCCCTGTGGAACTTGTTCCAAAGCAAATGATATACTCTGACTCTCTCTGTCTTAGCTTTCTCTCCCTGTTGCCACCTCTGCTGCTCCTTGCGATCCTGTCAATGCAAAAAAAAGACAAGAAGGTTGGTATCCGGTCTGTGTTACTTGGCCTAATGTCTTGCAACAGGGTAAGCTCCATCAAGATTTTTAATGGTCCTGAAATACTCTAGGACTCTCTTTTTGACCGGGCTAATTGTGCAACATGTTCCAACATATCTAAGCCCACACGGGCTCATGAGAACATATGCCCCTTGCTGCTCCTGAGTGGACTCCTTGGTGTTTATACGCTGATTGTACACTGGCTGTCCACTTGCTTCTCCTGAGCTGACTCCTTGGTGTTTATACGCTGGTTGTACACTGGCTGTCCCCTTGCTGCTCCTGAGCAGACTCCTTGGTGTTTATAAGCTGGTTGAACACTGGCTGTCCCCTTGCTGCTCCTGAGCAGACTCCCCTGTGTTTATACGCTGGTTGTACTCTGGCTGTCCCCTTGAGGCTGTATCCAGGGATGCCAATTGACGATCACCGGGGGAAGCGTTGGGATGAGACTCGGTTTGCGCTTGCTGCGCTTACTCTTGGTTCTCCCTTGGTGCTGTCTCCAGGGCCGTCGGTCCCCCTTGGTGGCTATCTGGTGTGTCAGGGTGTGCTTTTGGCTTGCTGTATGAGTCCTTGGTCTTCTCCCTTTGTTGGTCTGTTTAGCCCACCTGTGTTCATCCGGTCTTTGGGGTGGCAGGGATGTCACTCTCCTCTTTCTTCGAAGGCGTTGCACTTGGACCTCGAGGCGGCGCTGGCTTCTGCCTTCGTTTCGGGGTGCTTGTCCGGACTGGTCAGTTGGGGTGACGTGCTCCTTGCTTGCTGGGCGACGTGACGTCCGGGCATGTGTCGCCAGTTGTCGGAGTGCCTGCCGCTGTGGCGGCCTGCCACATGGAGTGTGTGAATTCTCTCTTGCCTGTCGCGGGTCTCTGCCGACTCCGTCCTGAGGCGGTGTGAGGGAGGACACTCTGTGTTGCTTTCGGCCTCTGCAGGGCTTCGCTGGGGCGGTGGAGAAGTGGATGCTCTCCTACCTACGTTCTGCAGTGCTTCTTTGGGGAGATGTCTCTGTCTCCTGGGCGCTCGCCCGTTCGTCAGGTTCACTGGCGCTGCCTTCTGCGCACATCTGATTTAGCGCGCTCCGTCGTCTCTTTGCAGCTTGCGATTATTTCTGTGTACCTGGAGAAGCGAGTGATGCGATCTCTCCTCCGGCGGTGGCGTCGGGCAGCAACAGTTGGTGCGTGCTCTGTACAAGTCTCTCTTGAACTGTTGGTGGGGACAGCGACCATGAGACGTTGCTGTTCTGTATGCTTGTCGTCCACTGTTGCTCGTGGGGCTTCTGTTGCAGCATCTTTGCTTGAAGTAGAGTCGAGCAACCACCGGTGGTGTGTGTTTGGCCTTGTGTCTCAAGGGGTGGCAGCTATCTGGAGACTTTGCTGTGTCTGAGGGTGTCCTTGCTGCTCTCACTTGCCAAGTGCTGAGGGCCACTTTCCCAACATCCATCTCTGACAGCACATCTTGCTGTGCCTGGGGAGGCGCGCAATGCACCCAGTCTTCGGGCGGATCAGCTGCCCTCAGTCTAATTGCCTTGTCTTGACCTTGCATTAGAAGGGGCTGCAATTCACTGTCTGCAGTACCGCCCACCGTCACTAGGGGTACTGTCCTTCCTTCCAAAGGTGTTGCGGTCGATAGTTGCTCGCCTGTATGCTTGGAGAGGCAGGAGTGTGGCTGTGAGGTGCTCCTCATTCCTGGTTCTGGCCCCTTGAGCCTCGGTGCAATTCTGTTCGGCCGAGCTCATGGGAGCAGCGGTGCTGCTGGCTTCTGGCCGCTGGGGCTCTTCCACTCTGGCCTGCGTCAGACTGCTGCTTTGATACCCCAGGTGCGGTGCAGGCATGCGACCGCTGGGTGGCGCTGGCTTTGATGCTGCTGGCCGCCGCCGCTTCCTCTGGTGTGTTGGCCTCGCGGTGCAGGCTCTATGCCTGTTGGCCCCTCCGCTGCAATGTCCATGCAGTGACCCTGATGCAGTGGATTCTCTCGCTTACAGGGGCCTCCCAGGGGCCGCTGCAGAGGCGTGCGAGGGCTTGGAAAAAGTGGCCGCCCGCTCCTCGCAAGTGTCGCTTCTTGCTGCTTGTGGCTGTAGAGACAGGCGTTCAAGGTAGGGGCAGCCCGTTCTTGTTGCTGCGTGGCTCTGGTGAAAGCTGCCAGCATTTAGGTGCTAGACAGGTCCCACAGCCGGTATGGCGGAAGTGCGTCGCCTTTAAAGTCTCACACGCACTCTTTCACTCGCCTTTTCCTTTCAGGGACAATGAGCGGTCGCACAGGGGAGCGTGTGTCGGCGTGTGTGGCCAGCACGGTCATTCCGGGTGGTGGTGTGCGCCGGGGGTTTGCGAGGCACGGTCGATCCAGGCTCTTCTCACCTGGGCACCCCGCTGGTCTGATGATGAGCGCAGTCTTTCTCCGCAGCGTCTCCACTCCTGTGGCACCAATCACAGCTCATGCAGTCACCTCGAGCCTGAGGCCGTCCTTAGCAGACCCCTCTCTTCCGCCAAGGGTTCACTGTCGGGCCGCCCAGTGTGAGAGGCGGCCACCAGCACAGCATGCGGGGTGGGCTCCCGCGGACCTTCTTCGCGCTACGGCCTTCACGACACCTCTCACCTTCTATGGGCTCACCTCCTGCCCGGCGTATCGTCACGACTGATGTGGGTAGGCTCCGGTCGGCTCGCTCTGGACTCGAGCTTCAGTAGGCAGGTAGTGGGGCCGTGAAACCGGCTCCAGGACTCGCCGCGTGGTCTGTTACTCCCGTTGTGTCGTCACGTACTAACGGGCACACCAGGTGCTCCCGATCACCGTCTTTCCCTCGAGGCCCTTCTCATGCCCGCAGGCCTCCGGGCATGACCCGCACCGGCCCGCAGAGGGGTGCCCTCGACATGGGCTGCATTTCCCCCTCCACGCCGATCAGTTGGGCTGCTGCTCACACGGGCACAGCCCTCTCGTCGCCAGTATAAAGTTGGGCCTCAGGCCCACATGGTGAGGAGAGACAGACACGGACACTCTGTATTATGGTGCATGAACTGGCCACGAGCACGTGCACCCGGGCCCTTTTTAGTGCAAGTGTGTCCAGCCCTCAAGGGAGTGGCTGGGAGAACGGCTTCCTACAGAGCACTAGAACTTGTCGCGCAGGACACTACAGCTCCCTCTCTCTCTCTCTCACACTCTCTTTCTCTCCCGCTGGATCTCTCTCCCTCCCTCTCTCTCCTGCTGGCTGTTTCTCTCTCTCTCTCTCCCGCTGGCTGCCTCTCTCTCTCACTCTCTCTCTCTCCCGCTGGCTGCCTCACTCTTCCTCTACTCACTACCTCTCTCTCATGCTGACTCCCTCTCTCTCATGCTGACTCCCTCTCTCTCCTCCTGGCTCCCTCTGTCCTCTCTCTCCTGCTGGCTCTCTCCCTCTCTCACTCACTCTCTCTCTTCTTCCTCTCACTTCCTTTCTCTCTCCCACTCTCTCCTGTCTCTCCTGCTGGCTCTCTCTCTTTCTCACTCTCTTTCTTTCCTTCTGAAATCTCACTCCCTCCCTCTCTCTCCTGCTGGCTGTCTCTCTCTCTCTCTCTCTTTTTAGTGCAAGTGTGTCCAGCCCTCAAGGGAGTGGCTGGGAGAACGGCTTCCTACAGAGCACTAGAACTTGTCGCGCAGGACACTACAGCTCCCTCTCTCTCTCTCACACTCTCTTTCTCTCCCGCTGGATCTCTCTCCCTCCCTCTCTCTCCTGCTGGCTGTTTCTCTCTCTCTGTCTCTCTCTCTCTCCTGCTGGCTGCCTCTCTCTCTCACTCTCTCTTCCTCTACTCACTCCCTCTCTCTCACGCTCACTCCCTCTCTCTAATGCGGACTCCCTCTCTCTCCTCCTGGCTCCCTCTCTCCTCTCTCTCCTGCTGGCTATCTCCCTCTCTCTCTTCTTCCTCTCACTCCCTTTCTCTCTCCCACTCTCTCCTCTCTCTCCTGCTGGCTCTCTCTCTCTCACTCTCTTTGTCTCCCTCTGGATCTTACTCCCTCCCTCTCTCTCCTGCTGGCTGTCTCTCTCTCGCTCTCTCTTCCTCTACTCACTCCCTCTCTCTCATGCTCAGTCCCTCTCTCTCATGCTGACTCCCTCTCTCTCCTCCTGGCTCCCTCTCTCCTCTCTCTCCTGCTGGCTATCTCCCTCTCTCACTCACTATCTCTCTTCTTCCTCTCACTCCCTTTCTCTCTCCCACTCTCTCCTGTCTCTCCAGCTGGCTCTCTCTCTCTCTCTCACTCTCTTTGTCTCCCTCTGGATCTCACTCCCTCCCTCTCTCTCCTGCTGGCTGTCTCTCTCTCTCTCTCACTCTCTCTTCCTCTACTCACTCCCTCTCTCTCATGCTGACTCACTATGTCCCCTTATGGCTTCCTCTTTCTCTCCTCTCTCTCCTGCTGGCTCTGTCCCTCTCTCACTCACTCTCTCCCTCCACTCACTCCCTTGCTCTCTCTCCCAGTCTCTCCTCTCTCTCTCCTGCTGGCTCTCTCTCCCTCTCTCGCTCACACTCTCTCTTCCTCCAATCACTACCTCTCTCTCTCTAACTTTGTTTCTCTCCTCTGGTCTCTCTCCCTCCCTCTCTCTCGCTCACACTCTCTCTTCCTCCAATCACTGTCTCTCTCCCTCCCTCACTCACTCCTCTCTCTCCTCCTCTATCTTCTGGTCCCACCCTCTCTCTGCATGACTCAGCAGCTCCCAGAACAGATAAAGTCTGGCACCGAGTCTAGGCGCTGCACTCGCTCTCAGATTGCGGGGCTGGACGGGTCGGAGAAACGCTGCTTAACCGGGAACCACAAGTAAGTGCATCCACCCTTCCCTTGGGCGGGGGGCGGTGCCTCCTGGGCGGGATGTTACTGACTCAGTTGGTGTTTACTGTACAAACAAGCATTTGCAATGCAATAGGTCTCACATTTTCGAAACTTTGTCCTATTGATATTGTAAATGACAATGCCTTTTATTATTGCAGTTATTTCAAACATAAATAAAAGATAGTCATTTACGATGCCAACAGCTTAAAATCTTGCAAATGTGAGACCTATTGCATTGCAAATGCTTTTTTTCCAAGTCAGCAATGCAGTGCACCGTGCCATTATATATTTGTGCTGTTATTGAATTGCCTTCAGTGAAATGATGGAACAATCAAACATACAGGGGTGTCGCCTGTAGCACCCAAGCGAACACACAGACATGGCAATAGTACTGCCAATGGATATCAGGATGTGCAAAAGTGAAGGGTAAAGAAGAGCGAAGCAGAAGAAGCCAAGAGGTGAAAAGCTGAAAACTCATGCGCAGTGAAGGGACGTGATGAGACGGCGATCCATGCAGACAGGGTACAAGACTGAAGCAGAAGAAGCCAGGAGGTGAAAAGCTGAAAACTCATGCGCAGTGAAGGGACGTGATGAGACGGCGATCCATGCAGACAGTGTAGAAGTCTTTTTCATAATACAACAGTAAAAACCGTCACTACCATTGCTCAAGAAAGACTACCACTTAAAGAATGGCTCTGCAACAATATATAACGACCACAGCACTTCCTCTGGAGTGATCTAAAGACAAAACGTATCATAATGTATCCGAACCTCGTGTTTGAGCTTGTTAAAGCCACACTGTCTAAGAATGTCAACAGTAGCTGATCAGTATCCCTTACCCGTGAACAATGTTGAAAAGCGTGGAGTTGAACCCCAAATTTAAATTGCTGCGTGCAGTAACACTGAAATTCTTCCTTACCCTGTTGTTAAGAAATGGTGGAAAGCACAGGTAAACTCTGCAAACTTACGTCCATTCAACGTGTAAGCTTGAAAACGTCAAGTAATTACCTCATATGACCGAATGCCAGTGAAACTTGATCGGTGACCACACTGTCACCCGGTGAAATGGTCTCAAAGGTTGCTGGAAAGAATTAGTAGTCTCAATATTAGCATAGACGTGCGCAAAGTAACTATATTAACTCTTGATCCAAAGTACTGGCATTCTTCTTACCTCAACACACCAAGACTGCCGTGCCGAACTCACTCCTAGGAAAACCGAGTTAACAGAACAGGTACGCCAGGAAGTTTTAAAACGCCCTGGAAATGGAAAAGGGACTAAAAATGAATACCCGAAACGTGCGCCATGTTTAAAGAGTGCTCCGTGTATAAGGCTATGAATTATGATGTGGAGAGTGCGCGGAAAGCTGAAGAAATAAACAACTGAGAAGGAACGAAACTCAATAATAACAATGTGCCCTTACTGAGCGTGGCCTCGGCCGATGTGCATGCTTTACTCAAATTTAAGGACCTTGTTTCAAATACGCAAAGTACAGAGTGCGCGGAAAACTGAAGAAATTAACAACTGAGAAGGCACGAAACTCAAAAATAACAATGTGCCCTTACTGAGCGTGGCCTCAAGCGATGTGCATGCTTTACTCAAATTTAAGGACCTTGTTTCAAATACGCAAAGTACAATGAAAAAAAAACGATGTCGGAGATGAACACCCACCGAGCAGTTTAAAACTGAGAAAACTGAGCGCAGCGCCGCTTGAAGGACACCGCGCTTGGTTGCTTTTCTTTTTTAACTTTAACACTGAGCGCAGTGTCCTTAACACGGGCACCGCGCTCAGTGTTAAAGTTAAACAAGACAAGCCCGGTGGAGCGTGGCGCGCGCGCTTGGCGGGGGCGGGGGAGCGCATTCCAAGCGGGGGAGCGGACCCTTTGAAGTGCAATGCCAAACGGATTGCACGGCGGCACGATGCGCGTGATTGTGCGCGTGCTCGCCATGCAATCCGCTTTTCGGATCCCTTTTGGGAGCCCCTTACAATAGTCTCGCTTTGCGATCGCTTACGCGATAGCAAGGCGAGACCTAACAATTAAAAACCACAATGAGGCAATTACCAAACGACGCATTCAGTTCAGTAGCTCTGAGGGCTGTTTGCATTAATCGTAAATAAGCATTGAAGCAGACAGAAGTAGAATGGCTAAGAGGCATTGGCAAAACCATTGGCTTCACTTCTCGCCTTTCGAATGCAGAACCGTTGGCTTAACCAATGCTTTTGATGAACAAAAAAAAAATAGTTATCCACATTAGCTTATAAACATGCATTGGCAAATCTAATCAATCTAACTTTGCAGCTGAGCAATTGGCTTTGCCGCTGCATGTTTTCTGTTCAAGTATTACAGGAGACATCCAGAGATGTGCACGTGTGTGAGGGAAGGGTTGGGGTGAGGAGCAGTGGCTGCAAGTCCACACACATCAGAGCTTCCTTCTCACCTCTTGAGTTCTGCAAGAACTGAGGACCTGCCCTTCAGTTACTCTGAGGGGACCCTCACCTGCTCAAGCGCCTGGACGCCCTCACATATGTGCTCAGTGCACTAAATAACAGACGCTTAGGTTCCAGTGGCTGCACATTATAGGCGTGTTGGCACGCTTGGGGAGAGGATGTGGTCTAACGGCTAGGGCGGTCGACCTCAAATCTGGGGAACCGGGTTGAAGTCTTGGCAATGATGCTTAACATCCTATGATTCTGAGCAAGTCTCTTAATCTTCCCGTGCCTAACAGATAGAAGCATTTGTAATGCAATAAGTCTCGCATTACTGAAAGTTTGAGCTATTGACGTTGCATTATTATTTGCAACGCCAATAGCTCAAACTTTCAGTAATGCGAGACTGTTAGACCTGGCGATTTCTGGTTGGCTAAGGCTTGCGCCAAAGTCAGGCAGAAACCACCACTCTAGTCAGGGCAAGGAAGTTACACGCCAAAGATAACCCCTGCTCACCCCCTTGGTAGCTTGGCACGAGCAGTCAGGCTTATCTCTGAGGCGATGTGTAAAGCGTGTGCGCGCGCACCCAGCAACAACACCCAAGGCCCACCACAAAGGAAACTCCACACAAGGTATTCTATAAAAATAGCCTTTGTATTATACACAACACATTAGATAAAAACACACACTTTACAATGTGCCAACAGGCACGGGCAGAATTTACAAGGGATTATGTACAAGACAGGGCCACCTGGACCACTGTCAGGAATTAGCACTTTTTAGAACGTAGCACAAAAACATATAAGATCACTGTAGCACAAAAATAATATGTATAGCACACAACCAGTACTTACTGGTATCAGGTAAGTACCACCTACGTAACCCTAACTACCTTAGGAGACTGTCACGCAGGGAACTAGAACCTCACTAGCACCACCTGTACTAGGAGAAAGCAAACAACCACCTAAGTATCACAATACCTGTAGGGGTAATAGGACGTTACACATGATGCATCACATTCAGAGGTGTAGGGAAGGAAAACACATGATGCATAAAAACACATTCAGAGGTGTAAAGCAATGGCACATGATGCATCAACACACATTCAGAGGTGCAGGTAGGGACAACAGCGCAAAGCTCCACATGAGCCACCACCTGTGGCAGTCCCTGGGCCAACTGGCCTGGTAGGGGCTAGGACGCCCTGTGTTCAGTCAAGCTGCGCCAGCTGCGCAGACTAAAACGAAAATGGTCCCCCACCTAAACGTGGCAGCTGCCCACTAAGTGCTGGGCAGCTGGGAAACGAAACTTCAGGCACTCTGCGTGCCTCTGGAGCCCTCTCTGGGCTCTGACCATTCAAAATGCCCCCTAGAGCCTCGCAGGCTCTAAACAAATACTGGGCCACTCGTGGGAGTCTCACCGGACTCAGTAAAATACTGCCACCACGTTAGAGCCACACGGGGCTCAAGGCACACTGTGGACCCGTTGGAGCGCCACGCGCTCAGAAACGACAATGTCCCCCACGTTGGAGCGTCTAGCGCTCTAGACACTCATGCTCCCCTTCGTTGGAGCGCTCCGGGCGCTCTGAACACCAGACAATGCCCCGTTCAGTTGGAGTCCCACACGGGGGACTCTTCCACACTGCTGCCCCGCACGGCCCCCACTCACCGGGATTGCTGCTCCGGTCATGGCGGCGCTGCTCTTCTGGACTTCGCAGGGCTCTCACCACTCGGGAGCCCTGCAAGGGAAGCAGACGCACGTCTCACCAGAGCGCGGGGTAGGCTCCCGTCCGCTTCTCTCCTCCCTCGCGGTCAGGATCCCAGGAGCGCGGGGTAGGCTCCCGTCCGCTTCCTGGTTGTAGAACGAGGCTTCCGTCCCGTGACACGCCCCCAGGGGACGCCTGACTTCCTGTTTCGCCGGGGTAGGCTCCCGCAACTTTAAACCGGCAATAAGCGGGGTGGGCACCCGCCAATGATCACACAAGGCGGGGTGGGCACCCGCGGCCGTCCTCACGGCCAGAGGCACGAAAATCAGCGGGGTGGGCACCCGCTAGCAGAATCAAAGCGCACACAGCGCTATAAAGTCACGCACAGCGCTCCCAGCGCTAGAAAGCCCAACAAGCGCTCCCAGGCGCTACAAAGATAGCAAGTCCAGGAAAACAGCGCGCACAGCGCTACAAAGTTCAAGGAGCGCTCCCAGGCGCTGTAGATCAACAAAAAGGTCCAGTAAAGAGTCCTTAAAGAACAGGGGGCAAAGGCTGGGCCCAGAGCCAGCACACAGGGCCCTCCAGCAGGGAGGCAGTCCCCAGTGGCGGTCTCTCCTGGCGCCCAGCAGCAGCAGGCCCCCCCCTCAGATGATCCTGCAAGAGAACACATTGTAAGGGGACACAGCCCCTTTTTATACAGTAAATTCTTTGTCTAAAGGTGCAGGGAAGGGGCGAACCAGTTCCAACAGGTTCCTGAGCACTTTGTTTTGCTCAGCCCCTCTCCCTATTCACTGGCAGGGCTAGGGTCATTAGACGCACCACAGGGGCCGGCGCCAGCATTGTGTGGGGGAAAGCCCTGTCCTATTCAGGACCCAGGTGTACTCCTCCCCAGCCATCAGTATGCTAAGCTCCCATTCACCACTGGGTGACTCCTCCTGATTCTGGGGATTTCCCTAGTCCGTCACATGACCTCACCAGCCAATCGCCAGACAAGCCACACATTTCAGACTGCACACTGAAGTGCCCACTTCTAGAAGTGGCACTTCCACACTAGGTACATGCACGCCGCACACATCAACGCGCAGCATTCACTCACACGAGTCCGCACATACCAAACACGGGCCTGCACACCCCACGCATCAGGAACTACCGGGACACATACATTCCCCCATGCATTCCTATGGGAGGGCAGGCCAACCTCACAACACGCACGCACTTTACCCTGGGACACAGCGGTAAAGTGCGCAGAAGGCAATAAAATCACTAAACCAAGTCACAATATTAAGCAAAAATTTTCGGGGTGAACCGGCCAGAAGGGCCAAGTCCAACAGAGACCTATTGCATTGTAAATGCATATTTAAAAATCCAATGATTCCTCAGTAACTGAGATTCTTCTCATACCCTGAATATATGTGGTTTGACTATACTTACATGTGACAGGCGTTTTGGTGGTGAACCGTACAAATGATGTGTTCACAGAAGAAGTTGTACATGTCACACAAGATGATGGTTCTCTGGTCAGGGCTGAGGTCATTACAGTTTCTCTGTTCATGTATGTCTGGTTTCTGGGTTGCAACAAATAGTAAAGGTAATAATAACTGTCTTGAGCAGCTGTTTTCTCAGATTCTAAGAGGTTTATTTCCTTTTATCGAGTCACAGCACTGTGGCATGATCAAACAAGCATTGGCATAGCCAATAGGTCTCGCCTTTGGGGCCTTATAAGTGTTTAGCCATGCAACACTTGATGTTGTTGCATTGTACTGGATAACTAAACACTTATAAGGTCCCAAAGGTGAGACCTATTGGCTATGCAAATGCTTGTTTATGTCTGTTTCAGCAGTCCGTTAAACACCCCTAGCACATTTTGGAAAGGTACATACAGGCTTCTGCAGAATCACAGAGTTGCAGCATTTGATATGTGTAGGAAACAAAGTTTTTAAGCTATGACAGAGAGACAGAGAAAGAGATTAGAGAGAGAGCGAGAGAGAGAGAGAGAGAGAGAGAGACAGAGATGAATAGAAAGCGAGAGAGAGCAGTATTGATGTGAGCTGCCACTGAGCACTCAAAGAAAAAACTATCTACTAGGTCAACAGGTTTGTGAGAGGGATTCCTTACTCGCCCATGGTGACTTTACACAGCAGCAAGACCTCGACACCAAAGCAACTCAACAGTTCAGAAAGAAATAATTTAAAAATGTGAATCCAGTTTAGCTAAACAGAATGCAAATTAAGGGTTAAAATGACATCAAGATTTAGACAAGCATTGGCATAGCCAATAGGTCTCGCCTTTGAGACCTTATACGTTTTTAGCCATGCAACTGTTTATGTTGTTGCACCAAGGATATTGTGCTGCATAACTAAATACTGATAAGGTCCCAAAAGCGAGACCTATTGGCTATGCCAATGCTTGTTCTTTTTCTTTTCTCTTGTGGTGGGAATGTGATTTGTGGGAGCTCCATTGCCTGATTTTGCTGTCGTTTTTTTTTTTTTACATAATAATTTGCTTTTTCATGTGCCATGACCACTTGTTAATTTTCAATGATTAAAAAAAAAACAAAAAAAAACCTTGGCGGCTATGGGACTCTCATTGCGTGCCCAGCATCTCATCCTCTTAAGCTCAATAAAATGAGCACTACTAAGTAAGGCACTAATAACTTTTATTTTGGGGTCCAGTATTATACAGCGCAAACTCGACCCGAAGGTATTACACAAGGACACTTTTTTTCCCTAAGATTTGTTAGGCAGGAAGGAGATTACGTGATTTGCCTAGATTCACAGTATGGACGCAGACACTCGAATCTGGTTTTCCAGTTCCAAAGTCGCACGCTCTGGCCATAACACATACACCACATCACATCCCCTCTTCCATCTATTGTTTGCATCGCCAATAAACCGAAATACTGTTACCACAATCATTATGTAGGCACAAGTACAAGTGGTTTACTTTTAAACTGGCAAATATTGTGTTTGCTGAGAAGCGTGCGGTGAATAACAGCTTTCACACTAAAGCTTCCTGGAAAAGAATGTTTGGATTCAGTGATGCGTGCACTAAACTCTGTGCCCATTTATTCACAGCTAGCGATTACAAACGTATCCTATTTCGAAACAACGGTTCACCCACACATCACGGAACAGCTGTAAAATCTGCCCTCAAGTTAGTTTCCTTTGTCAGCTGCTGGGCTCCTCCTTAGCTTTCAGAAACTTGCTGTTTTTTCATAGACCCAGAGGCCGCATTTCCATTAAAAGCAAAAAACAAAAAATAACTGGCCTTCTTCTGTTGCCATGTGACTTCCATTGCCCAATGGTAGGCTCGCCGGCTGTCACTCACCTGCCTCTTGGTTGTCGAGGCAACCCCAAGTTAACAACTCTACCATGGCGACCAAGAGCAGGAGCAGTATTCAGGTACGGACCAGCATATGTGGAACTCTATTAGAAGTTCTGCTTTGTTGCAAATTTGCCGTATCATTTGTGTTCGTGTAACAGCTCATTTTTACCAGCCGTTAGTGAGGAAGTATATTGCAACCGCTTTGCTTTCTGTCTGCCTTTTCCTGTTGGAGCTTGCCGTAAAGTTGCCAGTTCAGAGTGTCATTCGTTCCACATCTCGTATCATTACAGGCACACTACTGATTTCTTTTCTTGAATATCTGTCCCCGTAACAGAGCCAGACGGGATGTTCGATGTTTACTTACATTCTGTTATAGAGCAAGTGGGATGTAACATTATGTATATGCGGACTGTCATTTCTTAAGCCAGCAATTAACAAAACAAGCATTGTGAAAGCGTGCGTCATCGCGATCGCTCTGAAAGCGAAAGTGATCGCGATGATGCACGAGTTTTCAAAGTGCTGCTGAAGGCTAGCGGTTCGCGCGTGCACGGTCACGTGAACGCAAGCCCTAGGCCAGCCAGCAGCACTTTGAAAACTCACCTCCAAAATGTCTCTCCGAGCCAGCGCATGCGCTAGGCTCAGCGAGACCTAAAAAACGAACCCATAATAAACAATGGGAACTAAAAGCCAAAGCAAGTAAAGGGAGTGAAAGGGGGTGCAGTTCACTGGGAAGTAGGCAGCCTCTGTGGCTGACTGGCTAAAGTAAAAGGCTGATTTACCAGGTTTAAACTTCTCCATCTCTGTGACTGTCTAAATAATCACTAAAGCAAATTGACAAAGGGGCGGCCTTGTGAGAAGGTGGCCTGATATATGCTGTCCACTAGTTCTAGTGGGCACCTTGTATCAGTCCAAACAACCCCTTATGGTGATTGGTTAAAGACAACCTTTATTGAAAGCTATCCTAGCGGTAGCTATGGAGAGCAGCCTTCAGGCTAAGTCTTGAAGGAATGTAAAGCAGCTTGTTTTACCAGTCTATAATCTCTTGAGTCACTAAATGAAAGATATACACACCAGGTATATATTTAAAATATATGTATTTATTACTAAACACACCCTCCTAGTCTCTTTATGAGACTAGAGGTCAAAACACATAAGTTACACTTCAATAATCACAGTAAAATAGCACAAATACACGTCAGGCCCTAGGGGCGAGCCAAACTATATACTAAAATAGTGGTATAAGAACCACAACTTAACTAGACACAAGACCTAGAGCCTGTAGAATCGCTGGGAACCCAAGGAACCACCCAAGGTAGTGACACAGGGGACCCACGGGGGCCTTGTGCAGTGTGTGAACACAGCCGCGAGCTCCCGTTAGCTTCTATGGGGAAAGTTGCGGTTCGATATTTAAAGATTAGGGACACTTAGAATCGAGTCAGGACCAAACCCTTTTGGACTTAGGAAGTTCTAGGGCCTGCACCCACTGGAGCACCGGAGTACTCGTGTTACCTCACCCAAGGAAGCTGGGTTCATAGGTGTCTTTTGATGTCGGGTCGCGTCGTCGATTTCAATGGGAGGTGGCGAAGAAGTGCTGCTGCCGTGAAGATGCGAAGTGTCCGAAGAGATCCAAGCCTGGATTGAAGATGAAAAGAACCTGAAAGCAGAGGGGACATAGTCTGGGTCACTTGACAGTGACCAGGAAGGCGATGAGCAGATAAATAAATAGGGATCTCAGTTTACTCAGGACTGCTAGCGCCAAGACACCGTTTGGTATTTGTGCCTTCTAGAAATCTTAATAACATAACATTTCCTTAAGGCTGATTGTACGATTCATTTGCGTTGGTCAGGGCTTGGTTTTTGGGTGGGTATTCTGTGGGGGCTGTCCTGGGACTATTTCATTCTGCTCCTGATATGTTTTCAGGTGGTATCTGTCACACATGTGACCCATTCTGTGACAATAGTAGCACTCTTTTAGACCTGGCTGTAGCCATCTTACGCGACCTCTGATGCTAGGACTGGGTGGATACCCCTTCTGGTCTGGAGGCTGAGCTCCCTTCAAGACTGGCAACATTTGCATGTTTGTGACCAACATGGCCCCCTCGAGGGCAGTCATTTAAAAATTTTGTTGGACCAGTTTGACGGTGTCTCTTTGAATTGCTCCAGCTTTTCCCTGTCCCTCTCCTGTCTTTTCAGGTAATAATGTAATATTTTGGCCTATATTTCTCTCCAAGACGTCGTGTCTAGCCCTATTAAATAATCGAGTCCAGTCTGTATCTCAGTGGGCAGTCCCTTATTGAGAATGTTGTAGAAGAATGCAACCTGGGGACCCGTGTTTGTCCATGGCTGTCCCGTCTCTTGTTCGCATTATTCCCTCCTTCTATCTAGGAAATTAATCACATTCTTCCCAGGCTTCATGCTTTCTTCCATCACTCCGCCTATTCCTGTGCGGTCTGGGAACATATCTCAGGGCCATCCGTATCTAGTATCTAAATGAGTTGGAAGCGGCCCCATCGTTCTCGGCGTTGATCAGAGTGACTGCGGGGATACGGGGTCGGGAATACACCATGTCAGTCTGCTCACTGATGAGGCTGCTGAGCAAACTTTTGATGTCGTCGATAGCTAAGTTGATTTTTTCTGTGTGTATCTCAAAACATAAGATCCTTTTTCCTGCCCCGTCCATCAATGTGGGCAATTTGTTCCTGAGCCCTTTTTTGTTTATCTATGCCCATGGCATATAGATGGCCCCTGACACACCCTTTTGTAACGGCTGACCTATTTTGGCGTGAAGCATCTGAGTTGGTTTCTCCCCGACGTAGAGCTCCCATCTTCTCCGACATTCCTTCATGTAGGGTAATTTCCATCGTGGATCTTTCCCTTCGTGCCGGATGCAGTCTTCTGCGACAGCCATGTTTTCTGGTGCATAAGACCCCTCCTCGGACCAAGGTCTCACATACTGGCCCTTTCTTTTGATCCAGTAGGCTAGCAGATGGCAAAATGGTTTCGCGAAGGCCTTGTCTTCCTCTCTGGACACTATCTCTATAGGGGTCAGTTTGCCTGACCGGCTCATTTGGGACGAGTGGCGGACATCCTCGCCACTCTCCATGTGCACATGTAAAGGTGTCATTCTGCTCGTCCCATGTCTTAATTGTGTTTCTTTTAGGCTATCGTGATTTCTTAGTTCTTGGTCAGCCCCTCTCTTACCCCAGTGACTGGGTGGAGTATGGATTTCTGTTGGGGACCTCTCTTCTGCGTCTTCCCCAGGCTCATCTTCATGTGGAGCCCAGGCCCTAGCCCTGGCTTCCTACGGGGGAGGGTGCGTTGTTCTCTGTTCCTGTTAAGCTTCCAGGCGAGCGCACTCTCTCTTTCTATTCTCCACTTGCACCGACACTCTCATTATTATGCATACATCTGTCAGTGTACATCATTTTTACTGGTATTGACATTATGTGTGCATATATCATGGCTTCTATTTACATCACAATAACCGATAATGACGTGGGATCATCATCCTGGATGACAGCAAAAGTCAACGTAGCTAGCGCTGGCTTCTTCCACATCCTACCTATGCTACAACACATCTTCAGGTGGCTGTCACAGAACACCAGATGTACGATCACGCAAGCACTCCTCACTAGCAGGCTCGACTACGGCAACCCACTAATAAAAATAATCCACATTTGTAAAGTGCAAACATATCACCCCTAATGGTATGGAGGGGGGAACAACCTTTACAACGCAACTTTTACAACGCATGCACTTACAACGCAATTTTTACAACGCAACATCCACTACAACGCATTCCATTACATCGCATGACACTACAACGCATTTTTAAAAACTACCTTTACAACGCATTCCAATACATCGCATACTACCTTTACAACGCATATCATTACAACGCATAATATTACATTGCATTTAAGGTAAGTGTTGGATAGTATAGGGGTAAAAATTACTATTCTCACTCCAGGGGATGCAACAGTAGGGTAAGTGTTGGATAGTATAGGGGTAAAAATTACTATTCTAACTCCAAGGGGTGCAACAGTAGGGTAAGTGTTGGATAGTATAGGCTACGGACTGGGATTTGTAGCTAACTTTGTGCCAGCGCAGCACCTTTGGATACTTATGTCTGCATGATGTCTATTTTGTATACCCTTGTCCTTAATAATAAAAAATTTAAAAAAAATCTGAGACCATAAGCAAAATCACAAAGTTGTTCAAGAAATGTAAAGACATTTCTGACCCAGACTGAGTAAAGAATGTGATTCACAGCTTGATGACTCAAAGCCAGAGATCATGTTTTTCTGCAGGGTGAGGACATGCATGTCACATGCAGATCACTCCCAACATAGGCTGACCAACCGCCCTTAAATTTCACGGACTGTCCATCAATTTGCTGTCTTGTCCGTTGTCCGTCATTATTCCTCTTACGGACGCCTTTTGTCCGTAATTTTGGGGTTTCAGCAAGCTGTGCTGTTCCCCTGCGACAATCAGCCAGCTCGCACTTCTCTTTCGAACTCTAGAGGCTGCAGCGGCCCCCCCCCCCCGACCTCGCTCAGGCTGTGGACAGGCCATGGTCATTCTGACTGTGGCTGATGATCACATAAAGAATGACAATGGGCCAAGGGTGTATTGAAGCACCCACTAAGTGGTGGTGGCGGGGAGGGGGGGTTGGGGGGGAGACACTGCGTCAGATAAAAGCGCTTCATCGCCTTTCCTAAATTTAATATGTGGCTCGCAGGTCAGCACAAGACGGGATAAGTACCTAATAAAGAAAACAAGAATAATCACTATCTGGCACATGCATCAACAATGCCATTTGCGATTCCTTAATAGCGAAAAATAAGGATTCGCTAATAAGGAATAGCAAAAGGCTATGCATGTAGAAATCGCTTACAAAATAGCGATTTCTAAACATTCCTTAATTGCTACTCGCAAATTGCAAGTCGCAATTAAGGAATACCTCCCCATTGATTCCTATGGGCCTAGAGTCCCATAGGAATGAATGGGAGGACTTTCTCAATTAGAGAATCGCAAATTGCTCATGCTATTTCAAGGGTGCCAAGGCGTCAATAAGGACACCCTGTTGCACCCCTGAAATCTGCATATGAATACATCTTGCACACACACATGCCCCAAGGGCATGTGTGTGTGTAAAATGGAACTTTGAAAAATGCACTTTAGTGCATTTTTCAAAGTTTTTGCAAATTACCATGAAGTTCAACTTCATGGTAATTTGCTCCCCCTATTAGCGAAATCGCTAATTTTTAAACTTTCATGCATTGCATTTAAGGAATCTCAATTTGGGATTCCTTAAATGCAATCGCAATTTAAGGAATCGCTATTTAGAGATTCCTTAAATAGTGATTTTTGCATTTGGGATGATGCATCCCAAATGCAAAAATACCGGTCGCAAAGGGGCAGATTCTGCTAATCTGCCTGTTTGCGAGTAGGTTTCTCGTTGATGCATGTGGCCCTATGATGCTGCTGTGGGGAGGGGCCCAATTGATGCCGAAGTTGGCAAAAGCGGAGCAGAAAGATAAATTATTAAAATGGTAAATCAAAAAGATGTATGACGCAAATGGAGTGAGGAATCAAAGGAAGAAACTGAGTATGAGATATAAGACAGATTTATCAATAAAGAAAGGTCAAAAGGATGATCAAATAAAAAAGAAGGAACTAAGAATTGAATGGGAATACAGAATAGGGAAATATGAAAAGAAAATGAAATATGAATTTAAAGAATAGAGAGAAAAGAATGATATAAAATAGATTATGATCAAATGAATTCCCACAGAAAGATCTGCACAGTTGCTCAAAACTGCGTGCGTACGGACAAGCCGTGAAGTGTACGATCGTCTCAACCTAATATAACCTTTTTAGGTCTCGCCTAGGCAGCGCGCATGCGCTGCCCTAGGAGGGCCTTTAGCCACCGGTCTTCACTTTTCAAGCACTGCACTCGTGCTTGTGGCGGCATCCACCTTGCGGGAGCGAGCAGCGGTGCGCCACAAGCACAAGTGCAGTGCTTGTAAAGTGAAGAGCACGCACGCACCACTCCCGGGCTTGTTTTTCTTGGCCTCTTCTCCCTGTCTTGGAGCGCGGCTATGCCCTTTACTTCCTGGGCCTTTTCTCCCTGCCTCAGAGTATGGTTGTAGTTGTAAATGCCTCTTCTTATGAACATACAGCATCCTGCTTTGAGTTTATCACCTTTATAAATGTAACCGTCTCTTCACTCCACCCTTTTCTCTCTTCGGCTTCTTTGCAGACATTTTTACATTCCCGAGTCTTTCTCTGAGGTTTGTGGCTTAAACCACATACCTTCCATATCCCTTCTGCTAGCTGCCTTCAGCCTGTGTTTAACCAGGGAAGTCTGTAGAAGTTCATGGGTGGAGTCGCGTGTGCCTTGATCCTGTGAGACGTGTGGCTGGCTCCTGAGTCACCCCACCCGTCCCCCAGGGGAGAGGGGCATGCCTTAGCAGGCTCTGGGGCCTTGGTTGACATTATAAAGCTCTGTGATCTATCAATACACCCAGCGGTGCAATGCAATAGGTCTCGCATTACTTAAAGTTTGAGCTATTGACGTTGCATTGTTATTTGCAAGGCCAATAGCTCAAACTTTCACTAATGTGAGACCTATTGTTTCCTGTTGGCCATCACATTCTGTTAACCGTTTTTCGTAGACACAGATGCGCGTTTCAAGTTTGAATGCTCAAAACGTCCGTGTTAATATGACCATCCACGTCGTTATTTTAAAGAGGGGGAACAGTCTACAGGCCACGCGCCACGGCAGAACCGGTTTAAAGAACTTCTATTCCCGTTCACGTTCCTGCTTCAATCACCCTACACTGATACTTCCTCCTGCCCTTTGGGGACAAAGTGTCAAGCCATCCATCGAGAATATGAGCGTTTCCAATGGTAACTCTAACTTCCGGTAAACTCCTCTTACTGTGGATTTTTCATGGCAGTAAAATACATCTGTGGTTAGAAATGCACAAAAGATGAACGCAGGGCTTTAAATGGGGAAACAAATTGGAGTGAGGGGTCTGGGGTGTGGCCGATGCAATTAAGTGCGCGGCTTAAACAGTTAAACACTCAAATCTGCGCATAGCATAGTGTGCTGCGGACTGGTATTTTGTGCTTCTGTCTTGGCATCCAGATATACAAATCAACTACTAACATTACACCTACAACAAGCCAGGACTATTGACTTTGTCAATGGTGTAACGGTCTAGTTGATCTTAACACACCACCGTCCCGGAAGCCATGCCACACTTTGTATCACTCTCTGGCCAGGCGTGGCCAGAGAGCTTAAATAAAGGTGCGGAGGTCGCGCGGGACTTCCGGCAGGAGATAGCAGCTAGGAGCGTCCGTGTTTTTATTCACTGTGTCACAGCGTGCATTAGCAGAGAACCACACGAGTGAGGCCTACCTGCCCTCCCGACAAATGGGTGTTAGTTGCATAAGATAAATAAGCAACCTTGTAACCCAACTTTCCACTGCCCCAATCATACCATACAGTTCAGTTCAGACATTAGATTTGATTTAAGACTCACAAAATACATCTTTTGTTGAATTCTACCATGGCTGACTGTGTCCTTCCATGAGCCGTGGCCCTGCAGCTCTGTCACACATGTACCAGCGCGGGAAGTGCAGCCTTTCACCCTTACACGTTCGGTTAAACTGAGGGCATTAATTTTGATTTACTCGCGCCTGTTATGCGGCGAAGTGGCAAGGCTGGGCTTGAAAAAAGCAATTATTATACAAGGAGAAGATTCCCGACAGCCAGTGCCTCTCCAAAGCTGATTAGGCTGAGGCGGAGTCAGTGGCATGCCAACCAGCGACTGACATTCGTCCGACCGCCCCAGCACTCCCACCTTCTCAGAGACAAGCTTCATGTGTAACTGACTATGTCCCAACCCTCCTGGCCTTTTACAGCCCCTCTGAGTCCAGTCCAGCCCCACACCAACCGGCCTTTCAGAACAGCCTCTGGTAATGGGCACTAGGACTAAGCGACGGGGAGAACCAAATTATATGGCTGTGTTGACTAAATTATGTGGCATCAAAAGGCACATTTTGCAGTGTAATGCGTCACATTTTGCGACACAATTACTGCATTGTTTTGTATTATATACACGTTAAACTGTGTAAGCAAAGGTCCCACCTCCGTAACAACGGTGTAACATTCAAATATAGAACTAAGGGGTTGAAATGTGGCAAGTCCACTTATGTGACAGGCCCTCCACTGCATAGCATTAATATCGCCACATGTTTTATAGCTTTTAATTCATTTGAACTAGACACACTTTTTTGTGTGGTAAACTCTTCAAATTATGCAAGAGATAATGCAATATGTGGCAAATGCCGCAGACCCATAACTATGCGGAAACAGCGCGGTTGGAGAATCGCATAATTCCATTTGCCCTACCCTTACACCCTTATACCAACAGTATATAGACTGCCAGGAAACATCCCATATTATTCACTCCGCGCCCACAAAGCACATGTTCAGCTGCTCAAGACCCATGCCATCCTGGCAGACCCCCGGCAGCTCCAGAGAAACGACTGGTGTGGCGAGGGGGGCGTTGCAAGAGACAAGACGATGCATATCAGACATCAGCTCTGCTGAGATGAATCCACATGGGGGCCAAATAAGATTTGTATCTGGAAAGCGGCATCAAGGGCGGCATTTATTGACCACTGTGTGTTAATCGAGTGGCATCTTAACATTTCATCGGCGTAGGTATCTCTGCTGTCAAAGCACGTGCTGCGGGGATCTGTGTGTAGCAAGTGCCAGACATTCATCTCAGCAGAACTCTCCGCCTCCTGACTTCTGATGCAGATACTATGAGTGCTGCTGAGTTTTTTAATGCATTGATTACTAAGTGACAAAAGACCACCTCGCTTGTGCAATACAGCAGTGTCAATAACATTGTTCTACCATTTTTCGACCAGGCACGAGCGTGCACCTCAGAGGAAGAGTCCGAGTTCAATAGACATCTAGAATTACCCACCAGATTCTTCAGCGACACAATGTTTTTCAACCTGTTGGCGAACTTCATCAGTTCGTCTTCTCGGCCCATGGTCAGGCTCTTAGCTTCAATTCACCAAAATAAATCAACACAGCACCATCTCGGCATCAGCACAGCACCATCTCGGCATCAGCACAGCACCATCTCAGCATCAGCACAGCACCATCTCAGCATCAGCACAGCACCATCTCCGCATCAGCACAGCACCATCTCAGCATCAGCACAGCACCATCTCAGCATCAGCAGAGCTCCATCTCAGCATCAGCAGAGCACCATCTCAGCATCAGCAGAGCACCATCTCAGCATCAGCAGAGCACCATCTCAGCATCAGCAGAGCACCATCTCAGCATCAGCACAGCACCATCTCAGCATCAGCAGAGCACCATCTCAGCATCAGCAGAGCACCATCTCAGCATCAGCAGAGCACCATCTCAGCATCAGCAGAGCACCATCTCAGCATCAGCACAGCACCATCTCAGCATCAGCAGAGCACCATCTCAGCATCAGCACAGCACCATCTCAGCATCAGCAGAGCTCCATCTCAGCATCAGCAGAGCACCATCTCAGCATCAGCAGAGCTCCATCTCAGCATCAGCAGAGCACCATCTCAGCATCAGCACAGCACCATCTCAGCATCAGCAGAGCACCATCTCAGCATCAGCAGAGCACCATCTCAGCATCAGCACAGCACCATCTCAGCATCAGCACAGCACCATCTCAGCATCAGCACAGCACCATCTCAGCATCAGCAGAGCACCATCTCAGCATCAGCACAGCACCATCTCAGCATCAGCACAGCACCATCTCAGCATCAGCAGAGCACCATCTCAGCATCAGCACAGCACCATCTCAGCATCAGCAGAGCACCATCTCAGCATCAGCAGAGCACCATCTCAGCATCAGCAGAGCACCATCTCAGCATCAGCACAGCACCATATCAGCACAGCACCATCTCAGCATCAGCAGAGCACCATCTCAGCATCAGCACAGCACCATCTCAGCACAGCACCATCTCAGCATCAGCACAGCACCATCTCAGCATCAGCAGAGCACCATCTCAGCATCAGCAGAGCACCATCTCAGCACAGCACCATCTCAGCATCAGCAGAGCACCATCTCAGCATCAGCACAGCACCATATCAGCACAGCACCATATCAGCACAGCACCATCTCAGCATCACCAGAGCACCATCTCAGCATCAGCACAGCACCATATCAGCACAGCACCATCTCAGCATCAGCAGAGCACCATCTCAGCATCAGCACAGCACCATCTCAGCATCAGCACAGCACCATCTCAGCATCAGCAGAGCACCATCTCAGCATCAGCAGAGCACCACCTCCACATCTGTGCACCACCACCAGCGCAGCCCCACCTCAGCCACAGCGCAGCCCCACCTCCGCACTAACTCAGCACCCCCTCGGCATCAGTGCAGCATCACCTCAGCACTGCACCATCTCAGCATCAGCACAGCACCACCTCCACATCTGTGCACCACCACCAGCGCAGCCCCACCTCAGCCACAGTACAGCCCCACCTCAGCATCAGCACAGCCCCATCTCAGCATCAGCACAGCACAATCTCAGCATCAGCACAGCACAATCTCAGCATCAGCACAGCACCATCTCCGCATCAGCACAGCACCATCTCAGCATCAGCACAGCACCATCTCAGCATCAGCACAGCACCACCTCAGCATCAGCACAGCACCACCTCAGCATCAGCACAGCACCATCTCAGCATCAACACAGCACCATCTCCGCATCAGCACAGCACCATCTCAGCATCAGCACAGCACCATCTCAGCATCAGCACAGCACCACCTCAGCATCAGCACAGCACCACCTCAGCATCAGCACAGCACCATCTCAGCATCAGCACAGCACAATCTCAGCATCAGCACAGCACAATCTCAGCATCAGCACAGCACAATCTCAGCATCAGCACAGCACCATCTCCGCATCAGCACAGCACCATCTCAGCATCAGCACAGCACCACCTCAGCATCAGCACAGCACCATCTCAGCATCACCACAGCACCATCTCAACATCAGCACAGCACCATCTCAGCATCAGCACAGCACAATCTCAGCATCAGCACAGCACCACCTCAGCATCCGCACAGCACCATCTCAGCATCAGCACAGCACCATCTCTGCATCAGCACAGCACCATCTCTGCATCAGCACAGCACCACCTCAGCATCAGCACAGCACCATCTCAGAATCAACACAGCACCATCTCAGCATCAGCACAGCACCATCTCAGCATCAGCACAGCACCATCTCAGCATCAGCACAGCACCACCTCCGCATCTGTGCACCACCACCAGCGCAGCCCCACCTCAGCCACAGTGCAGCCCCACCTCCGCACTAACGCAGTACCCCCTTGGCATCAGTGCAGCCCCACCTCAGCACTATCGCAGCACCCCCTCTGCATCAGTGCAGCATCACCTCAGCACTAATGCAGCACCCCCTCGGCATAAGTGCAGCTTCACCTCAGCACAGCACCATCTCTGCATCAGCACAGCACCACCTCCACATCTGTGCACCACCACCAGCGCAGCCCCACCTCAGCCACAGTGCAGCCCCACCTCAGCACTAACGCAGCACCCCCTCTGCATCAGTGCAGCATCACCTCAGCACTGCACCAACTCGGGATCACTCAGCACCACCTTCACATCTGTGCACCACCACCAGTGCAGCCCCACCTCAGCCACAGTACAGCCCCACCTCAGCATCAGCACAGCCCCATCTCAGCATCAGCACAGCACAATCTCAGCATCAGCACAGCACAATCTCAGCATCAGCACAGCACCATCTCCGCATCAGCACAGCACCATCTCAGCATCAGCACAGCACCATCTCAGCATCAGCACAGCACCACCTCAGCATCAGCACAGCACCACCTCAGCATCAGCACAGCACCATCTCAGCATCAACACAGCACCATCTCCGCATCAGCACAGCACCATCTCAGCATCAGCACAGCACCATCTCAGCATCAGCACAGCACCACCTCAGCATCAGCACAGCACCACCTCAGCATCAGCACAGCACCATCTCAGCATCAACACAGCACCATCTCAGCATCAGCACAGCACAATCTCAGCATCAGCACAGCACAATCTCAGCATCAGCACAGCACAATCTCAGCATCAGCACAGCACCATCTCCGCATCAGCACAGCACCATCTCAGCATCAGCACAGCACCATCTCAGCATCAGCACAGCACCACCTCAGCATCAGCACAGCACCATCTCAGCATCACCACAGCACCATCTCAACATCAGCACAGCACCATCTCAGCATCAGCACAGCACAATCTCAGCATCAGCACAGCACCACCTCAGCATCAGCACAGCACCATCTCAGCATCAGCACAGCACCATCTCAGCATCAGCACAGCACCATCTCTGCATCAGCACAGCACCACCTCAGCATCAGCACAGCACCATCTCAGAATCAACACAGCACCATCTCAGCATCAGCACAGCACCATCTCAGCATCAGCACAGCACCATCTCAGCATCAGCACAGCACCACCTCCGCATCTGTGCACCACCACCAGCGCAGCCCCACCTCAGCCACAGTGCAGCCCCACCTCCGCACTAACGCAGTACCCCCTTGGCATCAGTGCAGCCCCACCTCAGCACTATCGCAGCACCCCCTCTGCATCAGTGCAGCATCACCTCAGCACTAATGCAGCACCCCCTCGGCATAAGTGCAGCTTCACCTCAGCACAGCACCATCTCTGCATCAGCACAGCACCACCTCCACATCTGTGCACCACCACCAGCGCAGCCCCACCTCAGCCACAGTGCAGCATCACCTCAGCACTGACACAGCACCCTCGCGGCATCAGTGCAACATCACCTCAGCACTGCACCATCTCAGCATCAGCACAGCACCACCTCCACATCTGTGCACCACCACCAGCGCAGCCCCACCTCAGCACTAATGCAGCACCCCCTCGGCATCAGTGCAGCATCACCTCAGCACTGCACCAACTCGGGATCACTCAGCGCCACCTCCACATCTGTGCACCACCACCAGCGCAGCCCCACCTCAGCCACAGTACAGCCCCACCTCAGCACTAACGCAGCACCCTCTCGGCATCAGTGCAACATCACCTCAGAGGAACCTGACCATTAAGGGCCAAGCGGCGCAGAGTACGCCTGAAATCCTCTAGTTCTCCTGCCTTGCAATACAGAGACACTGGACACTCCGTCTGGCGTAAAAGATCGAGTTTTATTAGCTGCAGCTAGGACAGTTGTCCGTGAAGTCACACAGGGATGGGTTCACAAGAGACTGCCCCTTAACTCCGTGGCGCACAGGCTTTTATACAGTGAAATACAATGGATACAATGGATAACCAAAAACATATAGAATTTGAGACATCGACAAATGTCACCAACAATGGTTTAAGCTAAAAACTGACTCGGGTTCCAGGTGATGTTTGTTGCTGGCCCCTTTAAGCAAATTGCAAAGAGAATCCACATGATACAGTTTACAAGGAGAGAATACATGGTTGTATGTTCTAGAAGGACATTCGTGAAGCCAGAGAATGCATGAGATGTGTAGCGAAGGGCAGTAGATAAGATAAGCAAGAGGAAAGAATGGTGTGAGCTAACAGATAGTTCGGGCGGGGGTTATCCAGTTCAGGCATGAATTAGTGTATTCGGCCAGACCCTGACACTAGTTAATAAACACGGGACGACAAGCTACCTGACACGCAAGGGCAGAACTGACAAAAACATCTCGTTTACCAGCTGCCTGAGTGAGGGCAACCTAAGATGGCGGAAAACACAAGATGGAGTCTGGGTGCGATCGAGAAACAACACATTTCAGAACCTCAGACCCTCCTTTTGCCATTACTCAGGCAATAACACAATGACTGGGCTCAGGTTAGTCTGAGTCGGAGTCGATATCAATTGCCATAAGGTCGTTTAACTGTTGCTGGACCATCATCTTACTATTCTCTGTTTGTTGGGTTACAGGCTTTGATACACATAAGGTAGCGAACAGACCACAGATAGCAGGACCACAGTGTATGCACAAGCAACAAGAGAATATGATGGCCAGAATTGCTCCGAGGAATGTTAGTATCTTCCATCCCCAGGTAGATAACAATCCCCATAACCATCCCATGAGGGACCAATCTCCTTCGTCCTGATGGATCGATGCGGAGATGGTATGTAATTTTGAGATGGCCTGATATACAGTCGGGGCGTCATCAGGAATGTATATACAGCAGCTTGATCCAATTAATTTACAGACTCCTCCTCGGTCTGCTAGGATCACATCTAGCGCAATTCTGTTTTGTAACGTCATGAGACGGTCCGCTCGGAGTTCTGCAGTGATATTACTTAAGGCACCTGCAGTAACATCGATGGTTGTCTCAACCACGCGAACTAATCGCCTAATGTTTCCGCTGTTAATCATTGGTCCCCAGAAGGGAATGAATCCTTTGAAGAAATCTCCTCCCTCCTGGCCAGCTGTGTCTTTGGCATCAAATACGCCTCTACCATATCTGTGTCTGTGATGGTCTGAGGGTGCAGTATACGTTGGGGGAAGCAAGAATGCTATGTAACACGTTCCCGAAAAGTCAGTGGGGAGCCATGTATAGGCTTTGTCATAGCAGACAAAATAGGTTCCTTGTGATGGGATCAATGGAGGGTTATTTTGAGACGTGAATACATATATCTGGGAACAGTTTTGTTGAGTGTCATTCTCCTTGCTATTGATTCGGAGGCAAAAGTTGCCTTGGTGGGGTACAGTCCATGCTGGGGAAGACTTCTCTTGTTTGGTCTTGTTATTAAGACTGGAAATGTAATGAGTTACATTCCAACCTTCGTAGGCTTTCTTTTCATCCAAAGGAATCTTACTCTTCCCTAGAATTTTAGCCATGGTCACTATACCCTTTATCAAAGTACCGTGGCTAAAATCCATTCCTTTCTCAAATGTATCGGATATCGAAGTCTGTTGTGGTAGGCAGCCGAAAACATGGTCAGGTAAGCCCATGCTGAACCTTCATATGGGAAAGTCAATACTAGATAGGGTATCCCTTTATGGGCAGTGTGAGGCATGAGTCCACACACCCAACAGTCAGATATGTTGACAACTAACTGATGTTGGTGTAACAGCTGGATAAACGAATTGTTTTGATACTCCATCCTTCTTATTTGTTCATGTGAGGAAAGGGCACTTATCTTGTGTTGAATTTTAGTGGGAAGAGAAGGTACAGAAGTAGATAAAGGAACAGTTTTTAGTTGTAACACATGGACAATCCAACCTATACATGCTAGCAAAACACATAGAATCAGCAACACACACAAGGTTACGCCAAAACGACTATGTAATGATTTACGATATTTGGTTTGCATATTCTGTCTCCTATCTACCTGACGTGATGTACCATCCATCCTGGCTAGAAAAATTTGTCGCTCGTGGCAATTTTCCTCAATCACTTGGCTATTTGATAATCCTGAACCTAGCGGATCTTGACCATAAACCAGGTTCAGTCCAAGACTCCTACCGAGACCCTGCGACGGGGACAGATGGCACAAATACTATCTAAAAAGGAAAAAATAGTTCATTGGTGGCAAAAGTAACAAATGTTCAAGTCTTTGCTTCAGGCCTGGTCCTCAGGTTGTATCGTTTCTTTGTTGGAATCGTTTGGACCTGAAAGATTATTTCCGGATTAGTAGTGTTCACTTGCAGATGTAATGGGATGGTTCTTTGAAGAGTGTCATCACTTTCTTCCTCAGTCTGGGTGTCTTCCAGCCGTGCGTTACTAAATGGTACGAACCAGGGAGTCTTGTCTCCTTCAGACTCACCTATGCCCCCGCGGACCCACTGGTCAAAAGGCAAGGGCAAGGGTACCTTTTTGCAATGTACGGCGTGGACCCAGTTTTTCTTGCCTTCTATCCTTACTGCTGAATGAATGAAGATGTTCTTGTATAGCGCATGGCTACCCGGAAGCATCCCACTGCTGTCCGCGTAGCCAGTAGAACCTGGCGAGGAGGTGACCAGCAAGGATCAAGATTTTTCTTTCGTTGAAAGTTCTTGGTGCAGACCCAATCTCCCGGTTTGATAGAGTGACCTGGGTCTGTTGAGGCCTCTGGCAGAGCACTTTGAACCTGTTGGCGAAGAACACTTAATTTAGCAGTCAAGTCATGAAGGTAATCAATAAGCATAGGGTACGTATGTCTGAGTACTTCCTAGGGCGAGGAACTCCCCAAATATTGTCGGGGCGTCCGAATATCACTTCATATGGACTAAGTCCCATACGAGAGTGTACAGTAGTTCTGGTGGATAGTAAGGCCAATGGTAAAGCGTCAGGTCAGGCAAGACCTGTGCTGGCCTGAATCTTTGCCAATTTCAGTTTGAGAGTGCCATTGTAGCACTCTACCAAACCCGCTGACTGTGGATGGTTTGCCGCGTGGAATTTCTGCCTAATACCAAGACCCGTACATACTTTCTGCATGATTTTGCCTACAAATTCACTTCCATTGTCACTCCAGACAATTCGCGGCAAACCGAATCTAGGAAAAAACTCTTTCAGTAATACTTTAGCAGTTGATACAGCTGTGTTATCTTTTAAGGGGTAAGCCTCTATCCATCTAGAGAATGCACATACTACCACCAGAACATACTTGAGATTGTTGCATCGATCCATGTGTATATAATCAATCTGTAATACTTCAAAGGGGTACGTAGGTGGAGAGAAATGGCCTGCAGGAGTTGGAGTACCCTTCCCTGGGTTATGCATTAAGCATATGATGCAATGTTTTACCACATTGTCTGCACATTTCTGAATTCCTTCATTTTGTCAAACTGGAGCCAGGAGTTTGCATATGCCTTTAGCACTAATGTGAGCTGGTCCATGAGCCATAGTCACTACAGGTAATACATATGCATCTGGCAACATCCATCGCTGATGCTCTGACAATTCTGTCCAACATCCATTCGAATCCAACATTCCCGTACTTTCTTTCCACTTACTCAATTCTTTCTCTGTAGCCTCTTCCTGAATCGTTCTTACGCTCTCAATTGTGTCCTCACACATTCCTCTTTCTGGGATCTGATTTGCAGGGCCTGCAACATACATGTGACTTGTGATGTCCCTAGCTGTGTTTTTCGCTACCTCGTCTGCGAAAGCATTCCCGCGACCAATGCCATCTGTGACTCTTTTATGTGTACTACACTTGATGATGGCAATTGGGGTAGGTAATGTGAGAGAGTCAAGAAGATCGGTGACCAACTGGCCATGCTGAATCCTCGTTCCATGGGAAGTAAAGAATCCTCTTTCCTTCCATAAACGACCAAAACTATGTGCCACGCCAAAAGCATATTGGCTGTCTGTGTAAACATTCACTCTTTTCCCTTTCGACAGCACACATGCTCTAGTCAAGGCTATCAATTCTGCAGCCTGGGCTGAATTGTATCGGATACATGCTGTCTCCACTACTGTGTGTAATGTGGTGACTGCATAAGCTGAGGTAGTCTCGCCATTGGGTAATTTGAAACAGGAACCGTCAACCCACAAGGTTCCATCCGGATCCTCGAGCGCAGTATCCTTTAAATCTATTCTTCCTTTTGTTTCTTCTTCTGTGCGAAGAAAGCAGTCATGATGATCCTGAGGATCTCTTTCATCTGTGAGTGGTAACAAAGTAGCTGGATTCAAGGTGTTACATCGCTTTATACGTATGTGGCTTGCTAAGAGAGTCAACTCGTAACCAGACAACCGAGCACTCGTGAGATGCTGTGTTTTAGTTCTATTCAATAAAGTGTCCACAGCATGTGGTACCATGACAGTGAGAGTGTGGTCCAATACTACTCCAGCTGATTGACGAATAGAGATTGCTGTCGCCGCCGTAGCTCTGAGACAGCTAGGTAACGCTAGGTCCGCGACCATACGGGACCCGTGGCCATGAACCCTAGTCTCGTTATCACTAAGCTAAGGACTTATAGCCCATCAAACATCCACAGCAGTGGAACTGCAGCCGTGACACGCTGCACCCACAGATTCCCACCTGATAAACTTCCTCCTTGCTGCCCGTCCTGTAAATATCCCCTCAACACCAAAATCCCAGTAGACACAATTCAGAAATATTGTATGTACCTGTTGAACTGTAGGTCCCTTCCGAAACACAGCACGGAATTTGCCCTGCTGTTAGAAGAACGGAAACCGGACGCCATCTTCCTGACGGAGACATGGCTCACCCCCCACTCTGAGCCGTTCCTAGTCACAGCTTTACCCCCTGGCTATCAAATCCATAGGCTAGACCGGTCGGAAGGGAGAGGAGGAGGCCTGGCTATCATACTAAAGGGTCAGTATCGTTGTCGTACTACCTCCGAAGCAATTCCCGAGTGTGAAAGTCTTGCATTTACTATCGACTTCTCCTCAAATATCTCCTTCTCAGGCACCCTGATATACCGCCCCCCAGAGCCGGCAAAAATGTTCCATAGACTTCTCCCGAACATTATAGCCGAACGTATCATGTCAACAACCAACCATACTCTTCTGGGAGACCTTAATTTCCACTTTGATAGCCTCACAGACCACACTGCTTCGGAACTAACAGATGACCTAGCAGCATTGCAATTAATTCAGCACGTCTCAGCCCCGACCCATGAAAAGGGCCACCTACTAGACCCGATCTTTAGCAACTGCACGGAGCTGCGGGTCAGTCAACCCACTGCCCTTCCCTGGACTGATCACTACCTAATACCTTTCACCTGGTCTACCGATAAAGCCCCTCGGTCCACCCCCCAACCCAAAATCACAAGGAACTGGGCGAAATTATCCACCGAGGTCTGGATAAGCAACTTAGAATCCACTTGCCCACCCCATTCCACAGACCCCAACATAGCAAACCAGGAATATGAGGGCTGGATCGAAAAATCTTTGGACGCCACCCTACCTTTTCAGAAATCCATACCGAAAAGATTGCACAAATCAGCCCCTTGGTTTTCAGACATCTTAAGAGCAAAAAAACGTTTATGTAGGAAACATGAGAGAGCATGGCGCCTAGACTTTCTACCTGAGAAAAAGTCCCAATACAAGGAGGCAATCAAGGCTTATAAAGACGAGATTAGGACAGCGCAAACTACTTATTTTTCGGCTAAAATTATGGAAGCCAAATCCAAACCAAAGGAAATTTTCCACTTGGTAAAATGCCTTACAAAATTGAATAACTCAGCTCCATCCCTAGCTAAAACACAAGCACAATGTAATGAGCTAGCGGACTTCTTCCACAAAAAGGTCACTAAGATCTACTCCTCCTTTCCAACAGTAGATATAACCCCAATAACAACTGTCCAGGCACCACTGAAACACAGAACTCTCCCAGACCAACCTACCCTAGAACATTTTCTTCCTTTAGATCTGGATACCCTTAACCTTCTGGCTCGGCAAATCAAATCTGGCTCCCCACTCGACCCAGCACCACCAGATGTTATGATGCAGGCTAGCCAGGTTACCCTACCCGTGGTACTGGAGCTACTAAACTCCTCCATTTCATCATGTACTGTGCCCACAGGATGGAAGAGAGCCATGGTACGGACTCTGCTTAAAAAGCCCAATTTAGACCCGGAGGATCATGCCAATTACCGCCCAATCTCTCTGCTCCCCTGGACAAGCAAAATTCTTGAGAAACATATAAACATCCAGGGGCCGATTCACAGAACTAACTTGAGACAAAATCCTAAACTTACTACTTTTGGTATTCACAGAAGTTAGGATTTTGTCTTAAGTTTGTCTTAAGACAAACTTAAGACAGACTTAAGACAGACTTAAGACAAACTTAAGACAGACTTAAGACAGACTTATGACAGACTTAAGACAAACTTAAGACAGACTTAATACAGACTTAAGACAAACTTAAGACAAAATCCTAACTTAAGTCTGTCTTAAGTCTGTCTTAAGTCTGTCTTAAGTCTGTCTTAAGTTTGTCTTAAGTCTGTCTTAAGTCTGTCTTAAGTTTGTCTTAAGTCTGTCTTAAGTCGGTCTTAAGTTTGTCTTAAGACAAACTTAAGTCAAAATCCTAACTTCTGTGAATACCAAAAGTAGTAAGTTTAGGATTTTGTCTTAAGTTAGTTCTGTGAATCGGGCCCACTGTTAATCAAATTTCTTGAAAACCATTCGTTACTAGATGTCTCTCAGACAGGGTTTAGACCTAGGCATGGAACGGAAACCGCACTGTTAGCGGTCATTGAAGAGTCACGGAGGATACTGGATCAAGGTGGTTCAGTGGCAGTGATCCTCCTCGACCTAAGTGCGGCCTTCGACACGGTCAGCTATTCCACTCTGCTGAACCGTTTATCGAAGATCGGAATAACAGGAAACGCACTCAGGTGGCTCAATTCCTTCCTGAGCAACAGAACATTTCAAATCTTTGATGGTGACACAGTGTCATCCAGCAAACCACTGAGCTGCGGGGTACCACAAGGTTCCTCTCTGAGCCCTGCGTTGTTTAACGTATATATGAAGCCACTGGCTGGGGTCGTCCAACCGTTCGGTATCAAGATCATATCATACGCAGATGACACCCAGCTAGTGGTGTCTTTGGCGCAGGAGGGTAACAGGCACATAACAACAGGCCTTATGAAATGCCTCCAGAATGTTAAGGAATGGATGACAGCCTCCTCCTTAAAACTCAACGGAGACAAAACGGAGCTTATGCTCCTGGGCCCACCTTCACCAGTGCCTTTTATTTCCCTCTGGCCGTCCTGTCTAGGTCCTCCTCCAACCCCGAAGGAAAGTGTAAAAAGCCTGGGAGTCTGGTTAGACAAGAATCTCTCGTTCACCACCCAAGCCATCAAGCTGTCTGCCACGTGCTTTGGCTTACTTAGAACAGTGAGGAAAGTTCTACCCCTCCTGCCGATGGAAGCAAAACAAGTGGCAATACAGGGTCTGATTCTATCCCGGTTAGACTTCAATAACGCCCTTTATTTGGGCTCCCCCGAATCTACCCTGCGGAAGCTCCAACTGGTACAGAACTGTGCAGCTAGAACCTTGCTTCAGATCCCACGCAGACAGTCAATCAGACTCGGATTAAAAAAACTACATTGGCTCCCGGTGAAACAGAGAGTTGCATTTAAGGCATCATGTATCTCCCACCGAGCCTTCTGGAATAAGAGCCCAGCAATCAGAAAGAGTCTAGTCACCCATTACCACCCTAGCAGGAATCTCCGATCTACGGAGGGTTTTCTGGCCTCAATACCAAAAATTAAAAGAGCCAGAACCGGAGGTAGGATGTTCTCCCTAAATGCCTCCAAGCTATGGAATTCTCTTCCTCTACAACTCCGCTCCGACCCTGACCTACTATCGTTTCGTAAACAATTGAAGACCTTATTGTTCACACAGTCTCCCTGATCCTGATCACCTCCTCATTGATCACATCTGTACACCTAGCGCTTGGACGCCCTTGGGGCAGCAATCGCGCTTTACAAATCTACATTCAATTCAATTCAATTCAATTCAATTCAATTTAGCTACCGGGTCTAACGTAGCAGAAAAGTAGGCACATGGCCTCTGTTTGTCTCCAAATTGTTGTGTCAAAAATGATAATGCACAACCTTCTCTCTCATGAACATAGAGCGTGAAACATTTACTGTAATCAGGGGTACCTAACACAGGAGCAGAACATAGGGCTGATCGTAAGTCAGAAAAACTCTTCTGACATTCATCAGTCCATGGGAGTGGATGGGGCGTGTCTTTCTGTGTAAGTGCTAATAAAGGTTTGGCCAATAAAGAGAAATTAGGTATCCATTGCCTGCAGTAGGAAGTAATGCCCCAGGCAAGCACGTACTTCTCTCTGGGTCGATGGTACCGACATGTGCGTAATTGCTTCAATACGTTCGGGGGTCAGTCGCCTTCCCTCCTTTGATAAGAGATGTCCTAAGTATGTAACTTCTTGGCACACGTACTGTAATTTAGAAGGTGATACCTTATGATTGAGATCAGACAAATGCCGCAACAATGACACAGTCACATCTTTACACACATCCTTAGAATCAGTCGCGATCAACAAATCATCCACATACTGAATAAGAGTGGCTCCTGGAGGCAAAGGGAATGTATCAAGCTGTGATTTAAGAGCTTGACTATAAATGGATGGACTTTCACAATAGCCTTGTGGTGCTCTCTTGAATCGGAAGCTTCGGCCTCCTAAACAAAACCCAAAAATATCTCTGCTCTCTTTAGCAATAGGAATGCTGAAGAAAGCGTTCTTTAAGTCAATCACGGTGAACCATGCTGCTGAAGCTGTTATCATCGTCAGTAAGGCTGTAATGTCTGGGACAACAGGGAACTGTAGTGAAACAATTTTGTTCACCTCTCGAAGATCAATCACAAATCTATAGACTGGTGGTTGAGAAGGATCAGTTCGCTTAAGAATCGGAAGAATAGGGCTGTTACACACATTTCCTCTTGTTTCTTCCACCACACCCTTCTGGACCAAATCTTGAACAATAGCCAATAATGCTTTTTCACCTTCATTGGAAATCTTATACTGAGCTATACGTGGCAGTTTAACATTAGGCTTGAGAGTGACAACATATGGTGGAATCGCAAGACGACCCACATCATTCGGACCCGTAGCCCAAAGACTTTCAGGAAGAGATAGTAATTCAGGTGGAAACTTATCTCTAGACAAATGCATTGACGATGTTAGTTTCTTACCTAGCGTAAGATACACACCAGAAGGGGAGCAGTGTAACGTGGCATGTAACTTTTTCAACAGATCCAAACCCAATAGATTCTCACCACAACCAGTTGTAAGGATAAGTGATGCTTCCAGATCATATGGACCAATCGAAACAGGTAAAGAGCAAGAGACTGGGTTACGAACTGGGGCGCCGGAAAATCCTACAGATGTGTTTATTAAGCCAGACAAAGGTGCCCCAGGGAGTTTAGAATGAATAATAGAACTTCTCATTGCACCAGTATCTAAAAGAAATGGCTCTGAAATACCCATTGCATTGACAGTGACATAAGGACCATTCTGATCTACTGGAATTGATACTACTCCCTTACTTTGTCCTTGGCTGGCCTATTCATTTTGGAAACTTTCGTCGCCACCTTCAACATAATAGTCACTATAATATTGTGTAGACTGGACTCTCTGTTGGTCAAAAGAATTCACAGCGTTAGGAGAGGGAAAGGAACGCTTCTCTTGGAGGGACGTACCTCTACCTCTACCCCTGGAGACTGACTGGAAATTACCACGGCATCGTGGGACAAACACTCCATTATTACGTTGGAGCAAAACTGGACAATTACTCTTAAAGTGTCCCTCTTCCTTACAGTAAGTGCATTGGTTTGGACCTAGCATGGATCGGTGTACATAATGTTCGGGCTTCTGAAACACTTTCTGAAACTGTGGGGGCTGAGAAGACTGGTGCTGAGCAGGACGTGGAGGATAAGCCTGCTGTAAAAGAACCTTTGTTTTTAAATCTTTATTTTTCTTCTCCTGCTTATCTTTCTCTTCCTTATCCCTGTTTTCATAATATTGTGCTGTAGCCAATATTTTAGCAGTAGAAGAAACAGCCCATGCACTCTTGGAATTTTTTTATTTATTCGATAATTTGGGAAGCAAGTTACATACGAACTTGTCCACAAATAAGCGTTGTCCACCTTCAGTGCTCATATCCTGGCCACTATGATCCAGAAAGGTCTCCTCAAAACGAGTGAAGAAATCAGAGACGCTCTCGTCTTTCTTTTGCTTACAGGCGGTTAACTTATCCCAATTTACTCGTACTGCAGGCATAAGAGTCTTCATTAAATCAATGATTCTACCAGGAAGTGCTGTAATCAGGTCGTCAGGCTTTGCGCTGCCAACTTGTGCTGTGTCAGCAGCTCTAATAGCTGCCCAAATACCACCTAGTTCGGCAGCATGATCTTCCCTATGAATTTTCGCCCATATTGCTTGTGGAACAACATTCCCAAATAACATATCAATGTCAGCTAAGTTCATAACGCAAGCCTCAACTGTCTGGGATAGCTCCTTATAATAGCCAGCAGGATTTTTACGTGGGTCTGGAAGTGTTTGTTTAAGGGCTAAAACTTCGGCTCTCTTCCAAGGTTCATGTACCCATATACGCTGGAAATGAGCAGCCACCGGCTGAGCACCACCTACCGCCTCTCTCCATACTGGGGGAACTTCACGCATTGGATGGTGTTTAGTTTTGTCAATGAGATCAGTTTCGGGGAGTTTTAGAGAGAGAAATGAAGTCCTAAATTCAATCAGCATAATCACCGCTTTCTCAACGTCTGCTCCTACTATGAAACCTTTATCAAAATCGGCTTGGAGCTTCATCAGTTCCATAGGAGCCGTGTCTAATTCCATATCGTCCCAACCCTTAATGAGAGTGTCGCACATTATGTCAAAAACGTATCTTTGAATGGGCTCTGTCCATTGACAGAAGGTGCTCAAAATATCCCGTGCACTATATATTGGACCTTTCTCAATCCATTTACGGGCGAGGGAACCTAATACTGCTTTTTCTTCTGTAATAGGAAGCTGACAACGAGATTGTCGTCTAGAAAAAGTTGGAAACAGATTCAGGGCCCCAATTAAGGGAGAAAAGAAACTCGTGACAGTATTTGTGAGTCTCCTCGGTGTACCTGGAGAGTTTCTCACCAGAGCAGGGGATAGAGAGGAATTTAAAGGAGATGGAATAAAAGGAGGAGGAGAAAAAAAGGCTGGGGAAGAAGTGAAGTATTATTTGGCTGAGCAGGTCGCTGAGCAGCTGCTGGCTGGGCCATAGGAGGTGCATTAGGAGTTTGCACATAGGGTGGAGGAGAATTCAACAAACAAGACATTAAAGGGTCTTCCTCTATATCTTTACTCTTCTCTGAAGGGGATGTAGGCAACACCGGATAGCATCTATCTACTGCCATGCGATGTTGTCTTTCTGATACCTCCCTAGCAAAGTCTACTTCGTTATTTCTGAACTGCTGGGCAGCCTGTAAAATCAACATATTTTTATCCTTTTGATCTCTTCTTGCTTGTTTCATTTCTTTCTGTTTGGCTTCCTTTTGCCAAAGGCGGAACGAGTCAAACATTGCCGGCCGGGCTTTTCTTCTAAACAAAGTGGTTTCTAAATTGTCTAATATATTGGGCTCAAAACTGCCATTTTGTGGCCACTGTAAAACACCGTCTCTTTTGGTATATCGGACCCATGTTTTGTTAAAAGTAATGGGGCCAATACCATGTTTCGAATAGAGCTCATAAGTGGGAGTTCCAACCGGAGGAATCGGACAAGAGTCCTCGAGCTGGGAGTCCCTAATACAACCTAAGCAACAAAATCGACGAAACTTACTTAGACCAGGCATCGTTATTTCTCTGGACTATTCTACAAACTTCAAAAAAGGGGTGTGTGTCAATTCTTAACAAAAACAGCACAAACGTACTCACCCCTTGGCTTCAATTATTGCAACAATTAAAATACAAAAAGGAAACTCAAAGACCCAAAAAACAAAATTTGTGGGAGCGACCCACCAATCAAATACTTAACTAAGTATCTTCTTACGCCAACCGGAGGTCCGTCTATCGTCTCGCTCTACCAAATCGTCACAAAAACCGGGGCCAAGGCAGGACGGCAGTCAGGGCAGCAGTCGCAGCAGCTGTCTGAAAGGAGAAGCCACGCCGCAAAATCCTTCGGTCCACTTCCGACATACAGGGGTCAATCACGTGGGGCGCCTCCTGCGGATTTTCCTTGCAGGGGCCCCTCACGATCCTCTGGCTGCACCGCTACCACTGAAGCCATCCCTTCGTGGTCGCCATTTGAGGAACCTGACCATTAAGGGCCAAGCGGTGCAGAGTACGCCTGAAATCCTTTAGTTCTCCTGCCTTCCAATACAGAGACACTGGACACTCCGTCTGGCGTAAAAGATCAAGTTTTATTAGCTGCAGCCAGGACAGTTGTCCGTGAAGTCACACAGGGATGGGTTCACAAGAGACTGCTCCTTGACCTCCGTGGCGCACAAGCTTTTATACAGTGAAATACAATGGATACAATGGATAACCAAAAACATATAGAATTTGAGACATCGACAAATGTCACCAACAATGGTTTAAGCTAAAAACTGACTCGGGTTCCAGGTGATGTTTGTTGCTGGCACCTTTAAGCAAATTGCAAAGAGAATCCACATGATACAGTTTACAAGGAGAGAAAACATGGTTGTATGTTCTAGAAGGACAGTCATGAAGCCAGAGAATGCATGAGATGTGTTCCGAAGGGCAGTAGATAAGATAAGCGAGAGGAAAGAATGGTGTGAGCTAACAGATAGTTCGGGCGGGGGTTATCCGGTTCAGACATGAATTAGTGTATTCGGCCAGACCCTGACACTAGTTAATAAACACGGGACGACAGGCTACCTGACACGCAAGGGCATAACTGACAAAAACATCTCGTTTACCAGCTGCCTGAGTGAGGGCAACCTAAGATGGCGGAAAACACAAGATGGAGTCTGGGTGCGATCGAGAAACGACAAATTTCAGAACCTCAACTGCACCATCTCAGCATCCGCAGAACACCACCTCCACATCTGTGCACCACCACCAGCACAGCCCCACCTCAGCCACAGTGCAGCCCCACCTCAGCACTGACACAGCACCCTCTCGGCATCAGTGCAACATCACCTCAGCACTGCACCATCTCAGCATCAGCACAGCACCACCTCCACATCTGTGCACCACCACCAGCGCAGCCCCACCTCAGCCACAGTACAGCCCCACCTCAGCACTAACGCAGCACCCCTTTGGCATCAGTGCAGCATCACCTCAGCACTGCACCATCTCAGCACAGCACCACCTCCACATCTGTGCACCACCACCAGCTCAGCCCCACCTCAGCCACAGTGCAGCCCCACCTCAGCACTGACACAGCACCCTCGCGGCATCAGTGCAACATCACCTCAGCACTGCACCACCTCAGCATCAGCACAGCATCACCTCCACATCTGTGCACCACCACCAGCGCAGCCCCACCTCAGCCACAGTGCAGCCCCACCTTAGCACTGACACAGCACCCTCTCGGCATCAGTGCAACATCACCTCAGCACTGCACCATCTCTGCATCAGCACAGCACCACCTCCACATCTGTGCACCACCACCAGCGCAGCCCCACCTCAGCCACAGTGCAGCCCCACCTCAGCACTGACACAGCACCCTCTCGGCATCAGTGCAACATCACCTCAGCACTGCACCATCTCAGCATCAGCACAGCACCACCTCCACATCTGTGCACCACCACCAGCGCAGCCCCACCTCAGCCACAGTGCAGCCCCACCTCAGCACTAACGCAGCACCCCCTTGGCATCAGTGCAGCATCACCTCAGCACTGCACCATCTCAGCATCAGCACAGCACCACCTCCACATCTGTGCACCACCACCAGTGCAGCCCCACCTCAGCACTAATGCAGCACCCCCTTGGCATCAGTGCAGCATCACCTCAGCACTGCACCATCTCAGCATCAGCACAGCACCACCTCCACATCTGTGCACCACCACCAGCGCAGCCCCACCTCAGCCACAGTGCAGCCCCACCTCAGCACTAACGCAGCACCCCCTCGGCATCAGTGCAGCCCCACCTCAGCACTAACGTAGCACCCCCTCGGCATAAGTGCAGCTTCACCTCAGCACTGCACCAACTCGGGATCACTCAGCACCACCTGATCATCGGTGCAGCACCTCCACCTCAGCATCATTCGGTAGCACCTCCGCACTAGCACACAACCACCTCAGCATCCCTCAGCACCAACTCAGTCTGCCCTCGGAATCTGGCATTTATTGATAATCCCTGAGTGTCCGTCCACTACTCGTAATTCAATCAAGTACTAATTCCCAACCTCCACTCTCCTGTTTTCTTGTATATATAAGGTGACAAAAATGCTTATAACACTTTATTATTTATTTTCAACATTCTGCACTGCAACCACAATGCTCTACAACATAGCTTAATACCATTGGCAAACCCAATAGCTCTGGCTAAACACTTACAAGGTCCCAAAGGCGAGACCTATTGGCTATGCCAATGCTTGTTTAGACCTACCACAGCTTTTTTTGGCGAGAAAGGTGTTAGACTGTGGGCATGGACCGAGTGGGGTGCACGCCTGACATTCCAGAGAGTGGTGTGAGACTGATGATTTTGGAGGGGCGGTATCGACAGAGCATTACTGCGTCAGTTGATGCAGTGATCGCAGAGAAGAAGTAGGGGAAGTCAAAAACATATCTCCATAGCTTTTTGAGCCACAGAAAGGCAAGCATCCTAGAAAGGGCATGCCGGTTCATCGATGCCATCACCTGTTTGGTATCCCTCAGTCCCATTGGCCTGCTGTGGTCCAGGTTCCAGTGACGTGATTTGAACTGTTTGGAATGATCCGCTCTACCCATGGAGAGGGCATTATAGGTGTTGTAGAATGTTGCAACCTCAAGTACAGCAAAAAAAGCGAACAGATGATTAAAAGGTTCTTTAAATGCTTTGTAGGAGCTGTACCACTCTAAATCCACCTAGCAGGAGTAGGGTAGCCTAAGAAAGGGGGATCCTCTTTGGATTTAAAAGCCTCTGTGGTGAAAGTATTCCTATTCTCCGCAGGGAAATTGTTATTCAAGAGATTACAACCCATTGACCATTGATTAAAGTGCTTTTAAAAGCCCATTCGTGTTGTCCTGTGACCTGATAAGTGTATGTAGAACCTACTGGCACACTTTTTCCCTTTGCTACCCTGCGGCCATTCTGACGAGGCACGTACATATAATCCAGAGGGCTTTGAATTGTGTGCCGGCCTGTAGGGCAATCGGTGTGGTAGACATTCACTCCATCCTTAGAGATATGGTCTGATCTCCTTTGATGTCAGGGGAACCCCCATATTCTGCACCTCTTGCTGCTGGATAAGTACTTATCAGTTATGCAGTTTATTAATGAACCCACTAGGTGAGGTCTAACCATTTCAGGGATCAAATTGGTGTTTTTTGCCCTCAGAGTAAGTGAAACAAACAGGTTTTCACTACATTCTTAATTTCATGCTCTAGAGACCGTGATTCGTCCAGTATGAAATTTGGAACTGGCAAGGAAAGTCCCGATATCCATCCTCTAATCTGTGCCCAACCTATGCGACCTGTGCGCGGGGGTCCTAGGCCATGCTGCAAGGCTCTTTTTAGGTCGAGCCTAGAGCCTGAGCGCATGCGCTGCTCTGTGAGACTTATTGTTAGACGATTAGCAAATAGAAGCCCCGCCCACTCTCCGCCCATGTTTGCCATTGGCTTGTGTCATTGTCTGTTAGCGGACGCCAGGGTTCCGATCCTGATGTTCGCTGACGATACTCTTATCTTGTCAAAAACCCCTGCAGGGCTGCAACGTGCATTAAATATTTTTGATACCTTTTGCACGGAGCACGGGCTTGAGGTAAACGTGGGGAAAACAAAATTAATGGCCTTTACCCCAAACCGTAGAATCTATCCCAAGGTAACCCTAAATAATTGTAAGTTAGACACCGTTAAGGAGTTTACATATTTGGGGGTACAGATAGCAGAGAGCGCTGGCTGGTCGCATCATTTGGAAAAAGTGGTCATAAAACACCAACAAGTTTCAGGTGCTTTGAGGGGTGAACACCGCAAATCAAAAACAAAGCCGATTAAACCCGCACTTATAGTGTACGATGCCAAGGTCTTAGGTGCCACTTTATATGGTGCGGAGTTATGGGCCTGGGACAATCTAGCGGCCTTACAGATATCTGAGAACAAGTTCCTCAGAGGGATAACAGGACTTCCTCAGAGCACCCCCCTAATACCATTGTTCCTGGAGTTAGGTAAACGCCCAATTACTGATAGAGCGCGATTGCGCCCTGTTCTCTACTGGAGGCGTCTTTGGACAACTCCAGAGATTAGACAATATGCAGAGGGTTTTCTCTGGATAATTAAGGAAGACATTTTTCACAAGATAACTTGGCTTAAAAATCTAAGGGCAATGCTAATTGATCTGGGGTTTTCCAATCTTTGGAATAACCCAGCGGGTGAAGAGTTTCCAAGCAAAGAAGACCTCAAATTACGTTATTGGGATTGGGTGGGTGGCAATTTGCTGAACGACGTTAGGTCCGACTCTATGGCTGGTCGTTTTTTGGAGACAAAAATTTTTCCTATCCTAGAAAACTATTGGGATACTATCACGGTACCAATGGATAGGAAGTTAGTCTTCCAGCTAAGATCCGGATCTATTCCCTTAAAAAAATTAACGTCACGTTGGCATAAGTCGACCAACAGGTTATGTCCAGCCTGTGGTAATGCAGAGGAGAGTGTAGGTCACTTTCTATTCGTATGCAAAGCCTACTCATTACCCAGGAGACTATGGCTCACCCCTGTATGTAAAAACCTGGGGACACGTGATAGCACAGTGGCTTTAAGAATTGTGTGTACAACAACCCATGAATCGATAGTCATTGGGGTAGCCAAATACTTGGGTTGGGCCTGGGCCATCAGGCAACGTTTTATGGGGGGGACCAGTTAATCAGGTTTTTCTTTTATTTATTTTTTTGGCTAAAAATGTAAAATTACTTGGCAAATGTAAACATTTCTATGCTAATACTGTATGAGCTACACAGAACGCCTATATGAATTTATATTTGTAAATATCTTGTTTTTTAACCTCTAATGTTTTTATGCTGTGCTACATGAATTTATATTTGTAAATATCTTGTTTTTTAATCTCTAAATGTTTTTATGCTGTGCTTTTATGAGAAATATCTCGAATAAAGCTTGTACAACAACGGTCATTGTCTGTCGTAAATGCTGGCGTCTGATTCGTCCCTCTTTAGTACCCCCTCCTCTTCATTTGTCACCTCCCATGGTGACTGGCCTCTTCACTTTGGTTGTTGCACAGTACGTCATGGCATGCTTTGGTACCTACCCCCTCACCCCGCTGTCGTGCCTTCTTTTTCGCTCCCCACCGTTCCTCCTGTTGTCGTGCCTTCTTTTCCTCTCCCCGCCCTCCCTCCTGTTGTCCGTGCCTTCACACTGACACCTTTGGGTAAAGTCCACGCTATATAAAAATGCATTAAATAAATTAAATTAATGCAATGCAATAGGTCTCGTGTAAATTGTAGACCTATTGCATTGCAAATGCTTGTTTAGGTATTGTGTACTGTAGACCACTAACACAAAAAATGGCATTCCAGAAGAAGCACGTCCCACATACTAGCCTCCGGCCCAGTTTCAGCGCCATAAACTTAAGTAGTGCCAGGCAGCAGGGGCGACCCACGTTTCTGGGGTCTGACCATCACACACTCTAATCACCCTCGGTTCAGCTCGCTTTGCCAAGCCACGGCATACCACCCTTCCCTGTCCCCTCCCTGCCAGGATCTGATAGCAGAGCAAGACCACGGCACGTTGTGTTTGTCCGGCTGTGGTTTACAGTTTGTTCCGTGACTGAGAAACCTGTGGTCATCCGACAGACCAGTCCTGCCCAGTGGCGTAACAATAGCTCTGCGGTGAAGGGGGCTACAGCACTGTGCACGGGTAAACCCAGTGGGATTGTACTGTTTTGTTTTTGTTCATGGGTTTTGTAGAGTTCAACATTTGCCAAAATGTTGGCCTCCTGTTGGGTGTCTCGGTAGGTTTGGGGAGGAGGGTTATTCTTTTCCACAAACCCTTTGTTGAAAAAATGTTTGTGGATTTTGTGTCTGTACAGCTAGTACGATTATGTGCCTTCATCTCTGAAATAAGAACACTTAATTTGTGGGATTTGTGTAAGTACCGACACTTCAGCAGTGTTCCTTGCTCTGCCACTCAGCGTTCAGAGAAGAACTGGGTCACTGGTGCACCCAAATTCAATCTGTCCAGCATTCCTTAGTTTACATGATGAACTATGGTCTGATCCCCTCTGTTTTACACTTCTGGAACTACCCTGGCACTTTATGGTAGTCTGGATAGGAATACGCCCCTCTCGTTTGCATCTAGATAGGAATACGCCCCTCCCATTTGCATCTAGATAGGAATACGACCCTCCCGTTTGCATCTAGATAGGAATATGCCCCTCCCGTTTGCATCTAGATAGTAATACGCCCCTCCCGTTTGCATCTAGATAGGAATACGCCCCTCCCGTTTGCATCTACGCCCCTCCCGTTTGCATCTAGATAGGAATACGCCCCTCCCGTTTGCATCTAGATTGGAATATGCCCCTCCCGTTTGCATCTAGATAGGAATACGCTACGCCCCTCCCGTTTGCATCTAGATAGGAATACGCCCCTCTCGTTTGCATCTAGATAGGAATACGCCCCTCCCGTTTGCATCTAGATAGGAATACGCCCCTCCCGTTTGCATCTAGATAGGAATACGCCTCTCCCGTTGCATCTAGATAGGAATACACTACGCCCCTCCCGTTTGCATCTAGATAGGAATATGCCCGTCCCGTTTGCATCTAGCAAGGAATACGCCCCTCCTGTTTGCATCTAGATAGGAATACACCCCTCCCGTTTGCATCTAGATAGGAATACGTTATGTTATGTTATTTAATTTTGTATAGCGCACAGATGCCGCAGCCAAGAGGCGTCCCGGCGCTTTGGAGATAACGAAACACAACAACACAGAGATAACCAGAGGGGAGGAGGCTAAGCTGTGGAAAATGGGAAGGTTTTTAATGACTTCCTAAAAGGGAGCAGGTCCGGGATAGCACGAAGTGAAGCAGGCAGAGAGTTCCAAAGGGTGGCTGCCAACACCGAAAAGGAACGACCACCTATTCTCGCTTTCTTGAAACGCGGGACAATGGCTAAGTTAGACCCTGCAGATCGGAGGGTTCTGGGAGGAACATAGTGAAGGACAGTCTGGGTAAGAATAGGAGGGGAGGCTAACTTAAGAATTTTAAAAGTTACGCAGAGTGCTTTAAACTTAATTCTCTGGCCTACTGGTAGCCAGTGAAGATCTTGAATAGTACGACGAACAGAGACAAACTTAGGAAGACCAACCAGCATTCTGGCCGCAGCGTTTTGAACCCGCTGAAGGCGAGCTAATTCTGCCTGATTAACACCCAGAAGCAGAGAGCTGGCATAGTCCAATCTGGTAAGAACCAGAGCTTGCACTATGATCTGTCTGGTGTCCGCATCAAAAAATTTAAAAATGGGCCGAAGGCACTGCAGGGCACCAAAACAGATACCAGCTACACGTTTGGTATGAGGAGTGAAAGAGAGTTTGTCGTCAATCCATACGCCCAGATTTCTGACTTCATCTACAGGAATGGGAACAGGACCCAACTCCAATGGCCACCAATTATCTCCCCATAGCCCAGTTTCCTTACCAAAGATGATAACCTCGGTCTTGGCAGCGTTAAGTTGGAGTCTATTTTCCGCCATCCAGCCTGCCACAGCCTTAAGGGCTGACTGAAAGGTAGAGGCATCCACGGTGGAATCACCATTAAGTGCCACCGCCAGCTGCGTGTCATCGGCGTATGACACCATGGTGAGACCAAAACTATGGGCTACCTCCGCCAATGGCTGAACATACAGATTGAATAGGGTAGGGCTGAGAGCCGAACCCTGCGGAACACCTTGGAGAATGGGGCGAGGGGCAGAGACATAGGGCGGTAAAGATACCTTAAAGGTTCGATCCATAAGAAAGGAGCGAAACCAATCAAGAGCCATCCCTCCTACTCCTACCTCCCCAAGACGCTGCAAAAGGATATGGTGGGAGACCGTGTCAAAGGCGGCACTGAGATCCAATAGGATCAGTGCCGCCGTCTGACCCTGGTCCAGCAATTTCCTAATATGTTCCACTACCACCAAAAGAGCAGTCTCGGTGCTGTGGCCCGCACGAAATCCATTTTGGGATTTATCCAGTATGTTGGCTTCCTGCAGGTGAGAAGAAAGAATGCAATTCGCGTGAGCCTCAGCTAATTTGGCCATCCAGGGGAGGAGGGAGATGGGTCGGTAGTGCTCTAATTTAGTAGGGTCAAGGGAGGGTTTTTTAAGAATAGGTATAACGGTCGCCTGCTTCCAGGCAGTGGGGACACTACCAGTGCTAAAAGAGAGATTAATAAGATTGTGCATAGCCGGGTAACAGCACTCGGCAAGTTCCCGAAACTGAGTTGGTCTCATAGGGTCATCAGGTGACCCGGATTTGACTTTAATTGTCAAAGATTTGAACTCCTCTTGCGTAGGGCTAGGAATGACCAGTAGCCGCTTGGAAGTCAATGGGACTCTAATATTCTCACTGATGGGAAGGTGAGAGAACGACCTATAGATGGCATCAACTTTTTCAACAAAGAACGAGTACGCCCCTCCCGTTTGCATCTAGATAGGAATACGCCCCTCCCGTTTGCATCTAGATAGGAATATGCCCCTCTCATTTGCATCTAGATAGGAATACGCCCCTCCCGTTTGCATCTAGATTGGAATACGCTACGCCCCTCCCGTTTGCATCTAGATAGGAATATGCCCCTCCCGTTTGCATCTAGATAGGAATATGCCCCTCTCGTTTGCATCTAGATAGGAATACGCCCCTCCCGTTTGCATCTAGATAGGAATACGCCCCTCCCGTTTGCATCTAGATAGGAATACGCCTCTTCCGTTGCATCTAGATAGGAATACGCTACGCCCCTCCCGTTTGCATCTAGATAGGAATATGCCCCTCCCGTTTGCATCTAGCTAGGAATACGCCCCTCCTGTTTGCATCTTGATAGGAATACACCCCTCCCGTTTGCATCTAGATAGGAATACGCTACGCCCCTCCCGTTTGCATCTAGATAGGAATACGCCCCTCCCGTTTGCATCTAGATAGGAATATGCCCCTCTTGTTTGCATCTAGATAGGAATACGCCCCTCCCGTTGCATCTAGATAGGAATACGCTACGCCCCTCCCGTTTGCATCTAGATAGGAATATGCCCATCCCGTTTGCATCTAGATAGGAATATGCCACTCCCGTTTGCATCTAGATAGGAATACGTCCCTCTCGTTTGCATCTAGATAGGAATACGCCCCTCTCGTTTGCATCTAGATAGGAATACGCCCCTTTCCTTTGCATCTTGATAGGAATACGACCCTCCCGTTTGCATCTAGATATGAATACGCCCCTCCCGTTGCATCTAGATAGGAATACGCTACGCCCCTCCCGTTTGCATCTAGATAGGAATACGCCCCTCCCGCTTGCATCTAGATAGGAATACGCCCCTCCCGTTTGCATCTAGATAGGAATACGCCCCTCCCGTTGCATCTAGATAGGAATACGCTACGCCCCTCCCGTTTGCATCTAGATAGGAATACGTCCCTCTCGTTTTCATCTAGATAGGAATACAGCCCTCTCGTTTGCATCTAGATAGGAATATGCCCCTTTCGTTTGCATCTAGATAGGAATACGCCCCTCCCGTTTGCATCTAGATAGGAATACGCCCCTCTCGTTTGCATCTAGATAGGAATAAGCCTCTCTCGTTTGCATCTAGATAGGAATACGCCCCTCCCGTTTGCATCTAGATAGGAATACCCCCTCCCGTTTGCATCTAGATAGGAATACGCCCCTCTCGTTTGCATCTAGATAGGAATACGCCCCTCCTGTTGCATCTAGATAGGAATACGCTAAGCACCTCCCGTTTGCATCTAGATAGGAATACGCCCCTCCCGTTTGCATCTAGATAGGAATACGCCCCTCCTGTTTGCATCTAGATAGGAATACGCCCCTCCCGTTGCATCTAGATAGGAATACGCTACGCCCCTTCCATTTGCATCTAGATAGGAATACGCCCCTTTCGTTTGCATCTAGATAGGAATACGCCCCTCCTGTTTGCATCTAGATAGGAATACGCCCCTCCCGTTTGCATCAAGATAGGAATATGCCCATCCCGTTTGCATCTAGATAGGAATATGCCCCTTTCGTTTGCATCTAGATAGGAATACGCCCCTCCCGTTTGCATCTAGATAGGAATACGCCCCTCTCGTTTGCATCTAGATAGGAATAAGCCTCTCTCGTTTGCATCTAGATAGGAATACGCCCCTCCCGTTTGCATCTAGATAGGAATACCCCCTCCCGTTTGCATCTAGATAGGAATACGCCCCTCCCGTTTGCATCTAGATAGGAATATGCCCCTCCCGTTTGCATCTAGATAGGAATACGCCCCTCCTGTTGCATCTAGATAGGAATACGCTAAGCACCTCCCGTTTGCATCTAGATAGGAATACGCCCCTCCCGTTTGCATCTAGATAGGAATACGCCCCTCCTGTTTGCATCTAGATAGGAATACGCCCCTCCCGTTGCATCTAGATAGGAATACGCTACGCCCCTTCCATTTGCATCTAGATAGGAATACGCCCCTTTCGTTTGCATCTAGATAGGAATACGCCCCTCCTGTTTGCATCTAGATAGGAATACGCCCATCCCGTTTGCATCTAGATAGGAATACGCCCCTCCCGTTTGCATCAAGATAGGAATATGCCCATCCCGTTTGCATCTAGATAGGAATACGCCCCTCCCGTTTGCATCTAGATAGGAATACGCCCCTTCCGTTGCATCTAGATAGGAATACGCTACGCCCCTCCCGTTTGCATCTAGATAGGAATATGCCCCTCCCATTTGCATCTAGATAGGAATACGCCCCTCCCGTTTGCATCTAGATAAGAATACGCCTCTCCCGTTTGCATCTAGATAGGAATACGCCCCTCCCGTTTGCATCTAGATAGGAATACGCCCCTCCCGTTGCATCTAGATAGGAATACGCCCCTCTCGTTTGCAGCCCATTTCATGTTGTATCATAATACTGGTACCCGAATAATAAAGCTTTTTAAAGTAAATGCACTTTAGCTGGCCTCCCAGCAGGGGGGATGTTGGCAGGACTGAACTGACACATTTTTCTGAAAGGATTTTAGAAAAGGCATGCATGATTGACCTTTTCTTGTTCTCATGAGCTATGATTTTGAGGTCATGGGTCCAGAATCTATGAGGGTTCTGAATGTGAATGTAACCCTGCTGACCACTTGCCGGCCATCCAACTGAGAGGGCATCTGCATGTAACTGAAGCTGAAGTGGGCGAAGGTACATGGGGAGGAACACACCTGTTTTTTTTTGTTTTGTTTACTAAAAACTTTTGCATGCTTATTGTGGATAAAAGTACCCGGCTGTTAATGCAGACCGTGAGGTGCTTCTGGTTGGGTGACGTGTTTCCTGCCCTGTGAGGACCAGAGCTGAGGGTGATGAGAGCGAAAGAAAAGCGCTTTCTCACTAGAGTGCCTGCTGTCTGACAGCAATGCGAACGTGCCATTAGTTAATCACCAAGGGAAAAGGCTGCTGGGGAACCCGTGTAGACTTTAATTGATAGTCCCATGCAGCCTCATGGTGACCAAGATCCCCCCCCCACCGAAATTCACCAGTTCATGAATACTCAACTAGAACTCGTGCGTCCACCATGCACTGTCATCACCTCTCGTGACGGGGTCAGTGACATCACTATAGTCCTATACAGCATGAAGTTACTGCGTGAACATGCGTGGGTGCGTAGCTTGGAAACAGGGCAAGTTCTGGAGGTAAATGTGGTTGTGTGTGGGGAAAAGTTGCATGATCGACAGTTTACAAATCAATACATTGTAGGGTGCATGTATTGATCCATGTTAAAGAAGGTAAGTGCTTTGCGCACCTGAAGGGGGTGGCAGAGGTATGGTTCAAGGTAGGTTGTGCGTAAAGCCAGGATCTGTCCCCAAAAACGTGTATGAAAGGCCAACACGTCTGTTAGCGAGATATATTACCCTCAAGGGGTTATCTCGGCAGGTGGCAATCTTAAGTAGTTTAATACAGTCGAATAGACAAATTGAGAGGACATTTCAAAGGTGCGGATGTTTATTTTCAGAACTTCACTAAAGATGTTGTCGCAGTCCAGATTGTCGGATTCTGTAGTAGCAGCGTGTGCCTCGGAGGTAGTTTATCTCGTTGTAAGCCCAGCTTTGAAGTTTTCCCATTTTTCCCATCGCAGGAATGGGCGTCGTTTATTTTACCAAACTAGAGTTTTGTCCAGAGAAGCTGGCAGGAGATCTATCCAGTGGCGATACAGACCTGTCAACCTTTTGACTTGAAATCGCGGGTTGTGTGAAGCCGTTAGTTGAGTGGAAGATTGAATTGTTTCAGAGCCACAAGCTGTAGGGCGCTGTAACCATGGTGTGAAATGTAATGTAAATGATACTTGCAGAGCGCAGCTAATGCCCAAAGGCGTCTCGGCGCTATAGAAAGCTGAGAACCGGTGCAGCATAGGTGAGGAACATCTGCTGTGGGCGAGAACGAAAAAACAACTAGAATTATCCGGCTTCCACAGATAGCCGGGTTTTTAGGCCCTCTCTGAACCTTATCAGTGAGGGTGCTGATTTTAGGGCGATAGGTAGTTAGTTCCAGAGCAAACATCTGCCTCCCCGTGTGTCCTTCTTTGCTGGAGGGACCATCATGTTTCTCGCCAGGCCTGAGCGCAGCGTTCTTGCTGGCGTACACCATCGCAGTTTGTTTTTGAGCTGGTCTGGTCTCAGTCCTTGCAAGGATTTAAACGCCAAGCAGAGGGCCTTGAGTTTGCATTGTTGTCTGACGGGCGGCCGATGCAGTTTTCTTATGGCTTCCCTTGCTGATTCGATTTCTGGGATCTTAAAGATGAGGTGGGCTGCCACATTCTGTAGGATCTCAAGTCTGTTAACGAGACCCGTAGCAAGTGAAAGGTAAAGACCATTACAGTCGTCCATTCGTGTGAGGACCATTTCTAAGGTTACTGCTCTTAGCAGTTCAGTCGGGATATATTTTTTGATTTCTTGAATCAACCTTATAGAACAGCAGGATGCCGCTGCAATTTTGTTAACTTGTTCTTTAAATTTAAGTTCCCGATCCATTATAATACCTAGGTTCTTTACCTTGGTTGAGGGTGTGGGTAGGGTATCTAGCTCCCACGGCCACCAGTCTGGTGTCCAGGGGGAGGGTTTGTTGCTAAAGATGATGACCTCGGTCTTTGAGGCATTCAGTCTCAAGCAATGTCTGTCCATCCAGTCCCTCGCCTCTCATGCAAGTGCTGAATGCGCATCCAGGACTGTTTTCCCCATTGGTCAGAGACGCCACTATTCGGGTGTCTTCAGCATAGGAGGCGAGGGAAAAACCAGCGTTTTTTATAAGCGATGCCAATGGCGTAACATAAAGATTAAAGAGTGTAGGGCTGAGTGCCGATCCCTGTGGTACTCCACATGGTAAGGAGAACTGCTTGGAGACAAACTTCCCCATTGCCACATTTTGCTGGCGGTTTGATAGGAATTATATACTTGGCCGCTTCCAGGTGATCCAAAATGGCAGGGCCGAGAACTCATTCTACACCCCTCCTGGCCTCCCTGCACTGGCTACCTATTAGGAAACGGATCGCCTTTAAATCCCTAGTGCTGGTCTTTAATGCCTTTCATAAACCAGGTGCCCCATATCTTGAAGATAGACTGCAACACTATATTCCGTGTCGAACTCTGAGGTCATCCGCCCAGTCACTGATCATTACCCCACATATCCTGCTCTCTCGGAGGGGTGGCAGATCTTTTCAAGTGGTGGCTTCTCGCCTCTGGAATGGCCTGCCATGGCTATGATTAAAGCGGATTCAGTGCTATAATTTTTCCTAAAACCATGTTGCAATTCATCCAACAGTGAGTTTGCTTCTATATATTCTGAGATTTGCTTATTCATAATTTTCTCTGCCACTTTAGCCGTGAAGGGGAGTCTCGAGATTGGCCTCTAGTTACACGGCTCTGCAATGTCCAGATTATCTTTTTTCAGACGTGGGAGAATTGAAGTACGTTGCCATTGGACTGGGAAAGTCCCACTTGTGAATACTTTGTTTAGAATTTGGCCCAAGTTACTTGCCACCTGGGCAGGTATTTGGTGCACGAGGTTAGGCGGACAGGGATCATATGGTGAGCCTGATTTGATTAGCAGAGTTATGTCTCTGAGTTCATCTTCTGAGGGGGTCTCAAGTGAAGAAAGACTGTTATTGTCTCGCAGCCTTCAGTTGTGTGCTTGTCCTGAGGATGCACTGCTTTGTTTGCCGCAAACTTATTCTAGATGTTTACCACCTTCTCTCGGAAGAAACGGGCCAGTCTGTCGCAGAATTCTTGATTTATTCCAGTGTTGGTGGCATTAGTAGGAGTTACCTATTTCTTGATAACTGAGAAGAGGGTTTTATTTGCATCACAGGCCTTTTTTATATGCTCTGTAAAATATGTGGTCTTTGCTTTTAGTATGCCCTCTTTATACTTTGCTAATTTTGGTCTTCTCTCCTGCATCATAGTTTTTTCTCCATTTCTGTTCCTGCCGGTGGTAATCCTGCCCTGATAGTCTGAGATTCTCATTATACCAGGGTTGGGATATTTTTTTTATTGCATACATTTTGGTTGTTGGTACTATCTTGTCTAAAGCTGTGTTTAGCCAATGTGTGAAGGTATCCACATTTTGCTGTGCATCGTCCCCCAGTTGACAGGGGGTGGAGGTAACAGCTTCTTCTAATTCGGCTGGAGAGATTTTATGCCAGGCTCTGCCCGTTGTATAATGAATGGATGGCCTACGCATGACAGTTTTTTTGTCTTCATTAGCCTGTTAACCGCCCAATGATCCGACCAGGTCAGAGGATTGGATGGCAGTAACCTAATGTCCTCATAGTTGGGAAAGATACCGTCCAACATATGACCGGCATTATGTGTTGGGCCCTTGGAGATTAAGGAAAGTCCGAAGGCGTCCTTAGCTTCAATGAATTTTTGCGAATCTGGGTCTGTCAGTTTTTCAAGATGAAAATTAAAATCTCCCAGCACCGTGAAGTTTTCATTCGTCATCAAGGTTTCTTTGGCAGTGCTAAGGTTATCAATAACATTGCTCCTAAAGCCTGGAGGACGATATATCAGCAGCCCTTTTAAAGCGGACGAGTCTGGAGGCTATATCAGAAATGTCATCGCCTCGAGACCCACCATAGTTAATGGTTCAAGTCGGGTTTTGAAATTATTGCGATAGCATATGGCCAGTCCTCCTCTTTTTTTTGTCTGTCTAATCTAAAGACTGCGAAACCAGGAAGTGTGGCGCTCACAATATCGGGACCGGAGCCATCATCGGCCCATGTTTCTGTGACAAAAGCTACATCCGCATTTTTCATCTGAACACGGTCATTCAATTCTACCGGATGTTTCACCGGCGATCTTGCGTTCAGTAACACACCGTGAATGTTACTGCTCTTTGGGCCATGCTTATCCGTTAGATCATCCCCCGATGACGCCACAGGAGCAGCGTGGTTGCCAGACGGGCGTTTTGGTTGCGCAGTATGATTTCCATGATTTAAAGGGGGTGTCTTGATGGAATATCTTGGTGCTAGTAGCGCTTCACGGGGTATCTAATCGTGTTTGTCTGCTCCGGGGTTAAAAGACCAGGGGGACTGACACTGGGCACGATCCAGGCGCGGACGGGCGCAGACGGGCTTGCCTTTGGCGCGACCACTGTGCGTGTCCGCTGCGGCCAGCGCCTCAGCCCTCTTTTGATCCGTGCCAGCCTTGAAAGGTGCGGAAACACTAGACCGTCCTTGCTCCAAGATGGCAGGTACAGTGTGGCCCACTGGAAGTGAGTCCTCAATCACCCGTCACTCGATCAGCCCGCTAATGGCTGCGGTGGACGGGGGAGATCTCGAGCAGGGGAGGTAAAAGTACACAGCCTCACCCTTCTCCTTGCTTAACTGGCTGCTGCTGATTTTTAGAGGTTCGTGCAAAAGTGCGTTTGAAGTGAAAAGTGCGCAGTTATTAAAGTCATCAGGAGAGCAATTATGAAAGTCCGGCTATAAGAGATTTCATCATTAGATAGACACAAAGTTTTTAAAAGTATTCCTCACATTAAAAAAGGGTAAAAGCTTGTTCGTCTCGCAGCGTGCAGGTATGATTCTGCTTAACCTGTTCAGTAGAATCCATAGAATCAGGGATGTCATGAACCTGTCATGAGTAATGTGAGACGATAGCAGTGTGTGGTGAGGGGCACAAGATATAGTTAGCTCAACAAACTAGAACTGGTGAATTTCAGTTTTTTGGGGGGGCTTGGGGTGTTAATTTTTGTTATTTTAACATCTACCTATACCAGCACTATAACCAATGAAATATTTTCAGTGAATTTTTTAAAATCCTATTCAGCTAACTTCCCTGCTGACCACTGCTTTTGGGCGTGTGCAGTTGTGGGTTGGAAGCATGGACAGGTTCAACCGCCCCTGCCTCAGGTGATAAACCCATGCTGAGCACGGCATATGACACCCAAGCCACATTCTATTTCCTTTAAAAAAAAAATTTAGGTCGAGCCTGGGCACAGCATACTCTGCAGAGCGTGCTGTATTCAAGTATGGAATTGAATCTCTGCCCACTCTCTGCCCATATTTTTTATTGGCTTGTGTCATTGTCCCTTGTAAATACTGGCTTCTGATTTGTTAATAGGCTTGTTAGTACCTCCTTGTCTTTATTTGTAACCTCCCTTGAGGACTGGCCCTTTTACTTCAGTTGTTACACGGTATGTCTTATTTTAGTCGGTAAGCACTATTTTCTTTAATGCGTTTCTCCTACTGCAGGCACAACATGCTTTCAGCACGCCATGCGTGCTTTCACTTTCCATGCAGCTCGGGACAATGGCGGTCGAAGTCTCGCATTTACAAGCGTTTGAGCTCTTGGCATTGTAAATGCAATGCCTTTTTGTGTGTTAATTATCAAAACAGATAAAAGGCATTGTCATATGCAATGCAAATAGCTTTAACTCTCGCAGATGCGAAACCTGTTGCATTGCAAATGCTTGTTTTGACTTGTCCTAATTTTGGTTGTCAATTTACTTATAAACGTACCCTTTGTCCCAAATTTTTGTCCTGAATTTTGACCTTCTGTCCTGATTTTTTGTCCTGAATGTTGACCCTTTGTCCTGACGTTTCAAACCCACCATCCTGAATTTGCACCCATGACAGTTGGTCACCCTAATCCACCATGGGACGGGAGGTGCTTGAGTTTCCCTGCCCCGTTAAGTGGATGATGTGTAAACTCATGTGCTTATGGCACACCCCCTTTTGTAATGACACTACAGGCTAAGAAGGGTCGAGGATGTGATCTAAAGGCGAAGCTTCGGTTTTGAAGCAGGGACTTGGCACTTTCCTGAAACTTGGCTGATGGTGTGCGTCCCATGCCTACCAAAATGCGAAGGTGTAAAATATATGAATGTTTAAATATTGTGAAATGAAATACTTGCTGTATCTGCCCCACCCTCCCATACATAATTTGCAGATCGCCTTTGCTCTTAAACTTGGCTTGTGATATATAAATGCATACATGCATTAATGATGGAATGGAATGCGTCTTAGAAGAGTTGGGTGGATACAAAATGTTGGCTATACCATTTCTGTAGGGTTGGTTGTCTCGGACATTCTACTGTGGGTGTCTTTAGCAGATGCCCATCATTTGGTAGGGCGTGTCCTCTCGTTCCAGACATTACACGGATTCCAAGTCACGTGACTGGTGGTGTGTGGGGTTAGTGGGGCATCTGGCTCTTGGTGAGGCTTGTGGGGACCTGTGGGGTGTGGACGGGGCGGGTGATGTCGGGCTCTGCCCAGACTCCTGCCCCCTCCCCAGACTCCTTTTTATCGGGCACAAATCTGTACCCGGTAAAACCGTGTCCGGGGAATGTATGATTATACAACTACCACCTAAATCACGAATGCCAAAACCACGAAGGCTAAACCACGACCAAAGCCAAACAACTGTGTACCGAACCACGACTTTGTGAACCTCGAAAATTAATCTGTTGATATATACTCCGAATCTACCACTACGTTCAAAACAACGCAGGTTTGAAACACGATCCTTAAAAAAGTAAATAAATTAAACAACACTTTCAATAAAAACTATTTTTAATAAAGAATCTTGTGTCTCTACTGTTCCAGACTGGCCCAGGGACTCAAGCTGAAGCAATGTATTGCTACAAATCAGCCCTTTTCAAAGAAAACTCAGCAATGCTTTTGCCGCGACTATTACTAATTGTGTTACCTCTTTCCCAAAATCCTTATCTTGGAAATTGGGTCATCACTTCCGCTGGTCACTAATTGATATTTGTTAATTGCGTGCTGTCCACATAAGCGAGTGCATTTGTAACCCTACCGTGTCGAGTTACATCTAGCCACTAGATGTCAGTATTGCCAAAGTTACTGTGCTGGTGCTGTTCATTTGCTGCTACAAAACGTCTGCCTGTAATTGGTCCAGTGTCAGTTTTTGCAGTCGGTAGCGGATTTAAACTCAAGGTCATGAACCTGCACATACTTTTCCCCTCCTACTCTTGTCACATACTTTAAATAAATACCGATGGATCACTAATTGTACTGCTTGCTTTTAAAAAGATGTTCATATTTTAGTTAACACGATATTGTTTAATTCTTTAGTTAAACCATTATACTCTTATGCTCTGTTGAAACCGTTTTCCATGTCTGTGTGCTTATAAATGCACAGACCTCTGAAAATTGGTTGTAAGTGAAGTAGCAGTTAAGGAAGTCGTGGTTCAGGATCCGTTGTTAAGCCCCATCGTTGTTAGAAATTCGTTAGTAAGGTCGTTTTCCCCAGCGGACACAGCGCCTCTTCAGACTCACAGCGCTTCATTTGTAAGAATGGTGAGCTCCGGGGCCCTGCTTTGGAGGCCAGTGGCGCGTGCACTATTCCTCGTCCCTCTCAGCACCGCCAGCACCACCACAAACGAACCCTCACACTCTGACGGGTGACACTTCAGACTATTCCAGGCCCCAACGCTATCAGCATGGCTCGGGGGGGGGGGGGCGTGTGTTATTCCATTTGAATGTATTTTGTAATATTAAACACTCTCGTGTTATGCATGCCCCAAAAGTAGACAAACAGCACCGCCATGTGGCAGCTGTCGTAAGTGCCGCTGTTGAAAATGACGTGCCGGTTTGGATTATGTGGCCTGGGTTGGCTAATTTTGTGGTGAGAGAACAAATATTGCAGCAAAAAAAACTAACATTTGTACAATTTTTGTGACGGACACTTTCACAAAAAATACCGCTTGGCCTGTGAACAGTCCCTGCTGGAGGCTGCCGGGCCCCATCTCTGACCTGCAGCCCCGCGCACCCCACTTCGCATCAGAAGGAAGCAGGAAGATGGGGGGTCTGGTGCCAGAGTGCAGATTCCAGTTTAAAAACTCCACTCTGTGGTGCCAACTATCCCGGCTCTCCATTGGTGACAAGGGGCTTCGGGGACCGGAAGTCAGACAGGGCAGCAGGGGAAGGGTGGCGACAAGACACAGCCCGGAAGGTTCCCTGGGCCATGCTGGGTGGGTTTCTCCAGTCCAGGGCTGTCTTTGAAATCTGGGATTTGAAGTCTCGTATAATGCATCATAAAAACAAGCTGCAAGACCCGGAATTCAAAGAACAAAACTAGGACTGGGGCAGCCCTTCAAGCTTGGACCTGGGAAGCTTGGCAGCCTGGAGACATGGGAGAGGAGAGAGGGGGCAGGGGGTCCTGGCATTCTTTCCTAGAGAGGGCTTTGGGATTCCATGTGTAGCCACGTCTGCAGTTTAGATGGGCTGCTGACATGGAAGGGGTGAGAAGAAACATTGGGGACATGATCTCTCCGGTTGCAGAGGGCACACACTATTCTCACTGGCCAGGTCTTCTTTGCCCCCTGCGCCTGTCATGCTTTCGGACGCACACGCTTAGCACGGTTTGTAGCTCTGTGTCATACTGGGCCAGACACTGGCTGGCAATAGCTTTAACTGCGTGCAGGGCCTCTGTGCCCAGTGTTTGTGGGGGCGGCTCCAGAACCCTCTGCACAGTGCTGCACCTGCTGGCCTTCCAGGTGTGCCCTTGGGCAGTGCTACCCCTGTGAGGACTTTCCTTCCAGGTGTACCCTTGGGCAGTGCTGCCCCTGTGAGGACTTTCCTTCCAGGTGTGCCCTTGGGCAGTGCTGCCCCTGTGAGGACTGGCCTCCGGGGTGCACCCTTGGGCAGTCCTGCGCCTGTGAGGACTGGCCTGCAGGGTGCACCCTTGGGCAGTGCTGCCCCTATGAATACTATCCTTCCGGGTGTACACCTGGGCTGAGCTGCCCCAGTGAAGACTGGCCTTCAGGCTGTACCCTTGAGCAGTGCTGTCACTGTGAAGCCTGGCCTCCGGGGTGCACCCTTGGGCAGTGCTGCCACTGTGAAGACTATCCTTCCGGCTGTACGTCTGGGCTCAGCTGCCCCAGTGAAGACTGGCCTTCAGGCTGTACCCTTGGGCAATGCTGGCCCTCTGGTTACTGCCAGCAAGCCTTTTGTGCTTGTTTGTTTATATGTGTATGTTACACACTCTGACTCTTTGTTTTCTTTCTTGCAGTGGCACAGTACACCATCACCTACTTCAACCTCCGCGGTAAGTAACCTAACGTTTTCTCTTTCAAGTTCACAACGAAAGAAGTAGTACTGAAACTGTAATATTAAACACTCTCATGTTATGCTTGCCCTAAAAGTAGACAAACATCGCCGCCATGTGGCAGCTGTCCTAAGTGCCGGTGTTGAAAATTACATGCCGTTGCCAAGCACCGGTACCTCTGGATTATGTGGGATCAGATAGATTCGCATTGGGCTTTTTAGGGTTGGAGGTAACTTGCTCAACCTGTAGGCAGTCCAGAATCTTTCCCTGTAGGAGGGATTCTTGAATGATCCTGGACCAAAGAGGGCGAATGGCTGAATTGAGTTCGTTAAAAAGCTTAGCAGGTAAAGAATCACAGAGATGGTTGGAGGGTTTAGGGATGCCATATTGTGTAGGAGCTCCGTGACATCAGGGAGGAGAAAGGAATTCCAAGAGGCGTTGTTTTTGAGAGTACGGCCCAAGGGCAAGGATATTGTCAAGGAATGCGCCAACTCAGCTGTTCCGGCAGAGGGGTTTGAAGGTCTCCGATTAGGGGAGACGGTTAATAGCTCTAATTCAATTTTCCTTGTTTTCTTCGAGAAGTGAGCTATGAAGTCATCACCACTAGGGAGCCGGTGGAGATCGGGTTGGAAGAATGGTTAGTTTGTTCCTTGATTATTCCGAAGAGTTTCTTGGGTCTATTTTTGGCTCCATCCAGCTGAGTTCTGAAGTGTATATGGTACTGAGGTACCCAGGGTATAGGTACACCCGGGGTCTCCCATGGGCTGCAGCATGTATTGTGCCACCCTGGGAGTCCACTTAAACTCTGACTACAGGCCTGTCATTGCAGCCCGTGCAAGATGGAGTGTTCACCCCTAACCACAGATATACGTTTCCTTATATCTGAGGTCACTGTACTCAAAACCTACAAGTCAACCCTATAGTAGGCCCTTCAGTCCAATTCTCCAGATTTTGTAAGTACATTCAGCCATTTTAAGATCTATAGTGGACATCAGTTAATATGAGATGTCTTACTATATAATGGCTACATCAACGCTGCTCATGTTTGGTATCAAACATGCTGGGATCATACCCCAACACCGATTCTGGTGCTGGAAGTTTGATTCTATGTACTGGGGGGCCCCTTAGGAGACTCCCCTGTACTCCGGGTAACAGCCTTTCAGGGTCTGCCAGCAAGCTAGTGCTGCTGCCGACCACAGACACTATTCGTCCCTCCTGCTGCTGAGCTGAGCTTCATCAGGGGAAGATAGAACAATGGGTTTCCTGTCACAGGGAGGTGTGACCACCTCCCAGACAGGACTTAGAATATTTGGGGTGGGGGTGCTTTCCAGCACTCCCAGACTGCATTGAAGGGCACAAATAGTGCCCTCCTTGCATACTCCGGTGTGAGCCAGTTCAGGAACCCTTGGTTCCGGCATTGGCACAAAACTAGACAAAGACAGGGGAGTATCCTCCCCTCTGTCCAGCCCTCCCTCCGCTGGGAGGGGCCCCCGAGTTGTTCCAACCCTTTTCTTAGGTATGTAAGGGCTCCCATGTGGTTGGTGCCTAAAATTCATCGTGGAACAAGACTCGCTTCTGAAGCCAAGAAACTCTTCGACCGTCTGGACACTTGGACTACGACTGGAACCGAGACTGCATCAAGGAAGAATCCTGCTGCTTCTAGTCTCGCTGTTTTTCAAGTCTTCTGCCTTGTCTGTGTCCGTGCCTCACCCAGGTTTTCCAGAAGACCTGTGGGCATCAAGGGCATACAGAGAAATCTCCCTTGATTTGAAGGAGCCACTCCCCTGCATCTCCAGACACCGCAACATCTACTGCGTCTGTCGTTCTATGGACTTCCTGAGGCTCAGCAACACAGGTGTTGGTTCGGTGGCTCTCCAGAGGCCTGGCCTGTCTTCCCTGCAATTTGGAGGACTGTATCCCTCGTTGGAGCCGCTGGGGACAAACCACTGTGCACAGCATTCACTTGCCGTTGCCAAGGCTTGTTGGGGCTGCACTCCAGAGATCTTCGGGATGCAAAAAGCCCCAGCCTCCAGCACCTCATCCACCGAAGATCAGCATCCTCACTGCATCCCTTGCACCGTGGGCCTCCATCTTGGGTAAGCTGCCTGAGGTCCTCTTGCGACTCCTGTGCCTTTGGCCTGTGGGTCCTCTTGAGGGTCTTCCTTTGCTTCAGTGGGCTCCCCTGCTTGCTCAGGGCCTGGTCTAACTCATGCACTTGGTGAGTCCCTTGGACCTTCCTGGTCCCAACGTTGGCATCTCTTTGCTTTCCATGCCAGTTGCGGCTACCAAGGCTTGTTGGTGCTCCCACTGGACACCGATCACCTAGACACTGACATCCGAATTGGGACAACTTGTGCACGGCTCCTGGTCTTCCTCAGCGTCGCCTGGTCCTCAAAGCTGCAGTGACAAGGTCACTGTCTTTACTCTTGAACCTCCTGACATCAGTGGGCATTGTGCTTCCGTGCCTCCTGGTCACCTCCAAGTGGGATGGACTCGGTCCCGTCTGCTTGCAGGTTCTCCTCTTCAAGAATCTATCCTTGGATTCCACTGATCTCCTTCACAGCCTTCTCCATTGTTGTCTATGGCCGGTTTGGATGTCACTACACCCCTCTGCATCAGGCTCCCCTGGTGCAGATAACCTGGTTCCTGGGGCATCCCCGAGTGGGGTGGCTCTCCAACCTCCGGTCCTCCAAGAGGTTTCTTTAGGGTCCTACAAGAATGGTCCTTCCTCTTTAAAATTGCAACCACAACTTCTTCATTGATTTTTGTTGGGCACGCAGCTGTGTTTCCACTCTGCACAGAGCCTCCATGGGGTTCCTGGGTACTTACCTCGGGTGGTTCCTGGCTCCCTCAGCTCCTCTGAGTCTTCTTGTCCAAGTCCCGTTCTCCTTCACAGTTCACATTCCACTTTCTTAGTATATAGTTTGGTCTCCCTCTGGAGACCAGTGTATTTTTGTGCTACTTACCTGATTGTTTTGAAGTATTCTTGTGTGTGCTATTGATATCTCAGGGTAGGAGATATACCAATGTGTTAGTGAGTGTGTTGCATAGTAAATAGACTGATTTTCTTACAAATACTGTGTGGTCCCCTTTTATCTAACCTACACTATTCAATAAAGGTGGTAAAACAAGCTGCTTTACACTCCTTAAAGGCAGGCCTGAAGGCTGCTCTCCACAGCTCACACGTTGAGAGCCTAAGGTTATCACAGACCATTAAAATTGCCATAAGGGTTACCTGGATTAGTGTAAGGTGCATCACTCCTGTGAGTGTACACCATATGCTGAGCCAGCCTCCTACATCCGTCTTCTATTGTCATTGAGTAAATCTACAGTTATGTTCTGGTCCGCTCTCTGTGGTCATTGAGTAAATCTATAGTTATGTCCTGGTCCGCTCTCTACAGTAATTGCGTAAATCTACAGTTATGTCCTGATGCATTCTCTACGGTCATTAAGTAAATCTACAGTTCTGTCCTGGTCCGCTCTCTATGGTCTGTGAGTAAATCTTTAGTTATGACCAGGTCCGCTCTCTGTGGTCATTGAGTAAATCCATAGTTATGTCCTGGTCCACTCTCTATGGTCATTCAGTAAATCTATAGATATGTCCTGGTCCACTCTCTATGGTCATTCAGTAAATCCATAGTTATGTCCTGGTCCACTCTCTATGGTCATTTAGTAAATCCATAGTTACGTCCTGATGCATTCTCTACGGTCATTGAGTAAATCTACAGTTATGTCCTGGTCTGCTCTCTGTGGTCATTGAGTAAATCTACAGTTATGACCTGGTCCGCTCTCTATGGTCTGTGAGTAAATCTTTAGTTATGACCAGGTCCGCTCTCTATGGTCATTGAGTAAATCTACAGTTATGACCAGGTCCGCTCTCTATGGTCATTGAGTAAATCCATAGTTATGTCCTGGTCCACTCTCTATGGTCATTTAGTAAATCTATAGATATGTCCTGGTCCACTCTCTATGGTCATTGAGTAAATCTATAGATATGTCCTGGTCCGCTCTGTGGTCATTGAGTAAATCTACAGTTATGACCAGGCCTGCTCTTTATGGTCATTGAGTAAATCCATAGTTATGTCCTGGTCCCCGCTCTATGGTCATTTAGTAAATCTACAGTTATGTCCTGCTCCACGCTCTATGGTCATTTATTAAATCTATAGATATGTCCTGGTCCACTCCCGATGGTCATTTAGTAAATCTATAGATATGTCCTGGTCCACTCTCTATGGTCTTTGAGTAAATCCATAGTTATGTCCTGGTACCCACTCTATGGTCATTTAGTAAATCTACAGTTATGTCCTGATGCATTCTCTACAGTCATTGAGTAAATCTACAGTTCTGTCCTGGTCCACTCTCTATGGTCATTCAGTAAATCTATAGATATGTCCTGGTCCACTCTCTATGGTCATTGAGTAAATCCATAGTTATGTCCTGGTCCACTCTCAATGGTCATTTAGTAAATCTATAGATATGTCCTGGTCCACTCTCTATGGTCATTTAGTAAATCTATAGATATGTCCTGGTCCACTCTCTATGGTTATTTAGTTAATCCATAGTTATGTCCTGCTCCACTCTCTATGGTCATTTAGTAAATCTATAGATATGTCCTGGTCCACTCTCTATGGTCATTTAGTACATCTATAGTTACGTGCTGATGCATTCTCTACGGTCATTGAGTAAATCTACAGTTATGTCCTGGTCCACTCTCTATGGTCATTTAGTAAATCCATAGTTACGTCCTGATGCATTCTCTACGGTCATTGAGTAAATCTACAGTTATGTCCTGGTCAGCTCTCTGTGGTCATTGAGTAAATCTACAGTTATGACCTGGTCCGCTCTCTATGGTCTGTGAGTAAATCTTTAGTTATGACCAGGTCCGCTCTCTATGGTCATTGAGTAAATCTACAGTTATGACCAGGTCCGCTCTCTATGGTCATTGAGTAAATCCATAGTTATGTCCTGGTCCACTCTCTATGGTCATTTAGTAAATCTATAGATATGTCCTGGTCCACTCTCTATGGTCATTGAGTAAATCTATAGATATGTCCTGGTCCGCTCTGTGGCCATTGAGTAAATCTACAGTTATGACCTGGTCCGCTCTCTATGGTCTGTGAGTAAATCTTTAGTTATGACCAGGTCCGCTCTCTATGGTCATTGAGTAAATCTACAGTTATGACCAGGTCCGCTCTCTATGGTCATTGAGTAAATCCATAGTTATGTCCTGGTCCACTCTCTATGGTCATTTAGTAAATCTATAGATATGTCCTGGTCCACTCTCTATGGTCATTGAGTAAATCTATAGATATGTCCTGGTCCGCTCTGTGGTCATTGAGTAAATCTACAGTTATGACCAGGCCTGCTCTCTATGGTCATTGAGTAAATCCATAGTTATGTCCTGGTCCCCGCTCTATGGTCATTTAGTAAATCTACAGTTATGTCCTGCTCCACTCTCTATGGTCATTTAGTAAATCTATAGATATGTCCTGGTGCACTCTCTATGGTCATTTAGTAAATCCATAGTTATGTCCTGGTCCCTGCTCTATGGTCATTTAGTAAATCTATAGATATGTCCTGGTCCACTCTCTATGGTCATTTAGTAAATCCATAGTTATGTTCAGCTCCACTCTCTATGGTCATTTAGTAAATCTATAGATATGTCCTGGTCCACTCCCTATGGTCATTTAGTAAATCTATAGATATGTCCTGGTCCACTCTCTATGGTCATTGAGTAAATCCATAATTATGTCCTGGTACCCACTCTATGGTCATTTAGTAAATCTACAGTTATGTCCTGATGCATTCTCTACAGTCATTGAGTAAATCTACAGTTCTGTCCTGGTCCACCCTCTATGGTCATTCAGTAAATCTATAGATATGTCCTGGTCCACTCTCTATGGTCATTGAGTAAATCCATAGTTATGTCCTGGTCCACTCTCTATGGTCATTTAGTAAATCTATAGATATGTCCTGGTCCACTCTCTATGGTCATTTAGTAAATCTATAGATATGTCCTGGTCCACTCTCTATGGTTATTTAGTTAATCCATAGTTATGTCCTGCTCCACTCTCTATGGTCATTTAGTAAATCTATAGATATGTCCTGGTCCACTCTCTATGGTCATTTAGTACATCGATAGATATGTCCTGGTACACTCTCTATGGTCATTGAGTAAATCTATAGATATGTCCTGGTCCACTCTCTGTGGTCATTGAGTAAATCTACAGTTATGACCAAGTCTGCTCTCTATGGTCATTGAGTAAATTCATAGTTATGTCCTGGTCCCCACTCTATGGTCATTTAGTAAATCTACAGTTATGTCCTGCTCCACTCTTTACGGTCATTTAGTAAATCTATAGATATGTCCTGGTCCACTCTCTATGGTCATTTAGTAAATCCATAGTTATGTCCCTGGTCCCTACTCTATGGTCATTTAGTAAATCTATAGATATGTCCTGCTCCACTCTCTATGGTCATTTAGTAAATCCATAGTTATGTCCTGCTCCACTCTCTATGGTCATTTAGTAAATCTATAGATATGTCCTGGTCCACTCTCTATGGTCATTGAGTAAATGCATTGTTATGTCCTGGTCCCCGCTCTATGGTCATTTAGTAAATCTACAGTTATGTCCTGCTCCACTCTCTATGGTCATTTAGTAAATCTATAGATATGTCCTGGTCCGCTCTCTATGGTCATTGAGTAAATGCATAGTTATGTCCTGGTCCCCGCTCTATGGTCATTGAGTAATTTATAGTTATGTCCTGCTCCACTCTGTATGGTCATTTAGTACATCTATAGATATGTCCTGGTCCACTCTCTATGGTCATTTAGTAAATCTATAGATATGTCCTGGTCCACTCTCTATGGTCATTGAGTAAATGCATAGTTATGTCCTGGTCCCTGCTCTATGGTCATTGAGTAAATCTATAGTTATGTCCTGCTCCACTCTGTATGGTCATTTAGTACATCTATAGATATGTCCTGGTCCACTCTCTATGGTTATTTAGTTAATCCATAGTTATGTCCTGATCCACTATCTATGGTCATTTAATAAATCTATAGATATGTCCTGGTCCACTCTCTATGGTCATTTAGTACATCTATAGATATGTCCTGGTCCACTCTCTATGGTCATTGAGTAAATCTATAGATATGTCCTGGTCCGCTCTCTGTGGTCATTGAGTAAATCTACAGTTATGACCAGGTCTGCTCTCTATGGTCATTGAGTAAATTCATAGGTATGTCCTGGTCCCCGCTCTATGGTCATTTAGTAAATCTACAGTTATGTCCTGCTCCACTCTTTATGGTCATTTAGTAAATCTATAGATATGTCCTGGTCCACTCTCTATGGTCATTTAGTAAATCCATAGTTATGTCCTGGTCCCTACTCTATGGTCATTTAGTAAATCTATAGATATGTCCTGCTCCACTCTCTATGGTCATTTAGTAAATCCATAGTTATGTCCTGCTCCACTCTCTATGGTCATTTAGTAAATCTATAGATATGTCCTGGTCCACTCTCTATGGTCATTGAGTAAATGCATAGTTATGTCCTGGTCCCCGCTCTATGGTCATTTAGTAAATCTACAGTTATGTCCTGCTCCACTCTCTATGGTCATTTAGTAAATCTATAGATATGTCCTGGTCCGCTCTCTATGGTCATTGAGTAAATGCATAGTTATGTCCTGGTCCCCGCTCTATGGTCATTGAGTAAATCTATAGTTATGTCCTGCTCCACTCTGTATGGTCATTTAGTACATCTATAGATATGTCCTGGTCCACTCTCTATGGTCATTTAGTAAATCTATAGATATGTCCTGGTCCACTCTCTATGGTCATTGAGTAAATGCATAGTTATGTCCTGGTCCCCGCTCTATTGTCATTGAGTAAATCTATAGTTATGTCCTGCTCCACTCTGTATGATCATTTAGTACATCTATAGATATGTCCTGGTCCACTCTCTGTGGTCATTGAGTAAATCCATAGTTATGTCCTGGTCCCCGCTCTATGGTCATTTAGTAAATCTACAGTTATGTCCTGATTGATGAACAGTTTCAAGTTTGCCATCAGATTTTCTGACTTGGGTCCATGGTAACTCTATAGGGGCACATGCATCAACCTCCATACCGATCGCAAACGGGCCGATTAGCAGAATCGGCATCTTTGCGACCGGTATGTAGGCAGTTGGGATGCATCAACCCAAAACCCATTCGCAATATAGGTAATCGCAAATTTTGCGATGACCTAAATTGCGACTGCTTTTAGGGAATCGCAAATTGCGATTCCCTATTTGGGATGCATCAAAGACTTTCCTAAATGCGACTTCGTATTTAGGAAACGCTAATTACCATCAACTGCAAGTTGATGGTAATTTGCAAAAACTGTGAAAAATGCACAAAAGTGCATTTTTCAAAGTGTCATGTGGCGCACACATATGAGGACATGAGCACACATGCCAAATTTGGGGGTGCAGCAGGGTGGCCTTTAAGGCCCCCTAGAACCCTTCAAATTGCATTTGCAATTTGTGAGTACCTATTTGGTACTCTCAAATTGCGAATGGCTTCCCATTCATCCCTATGGGCCTAGAGACCTATAGGAATGAATGGGAATCTATTCCTTAATTGTGACTCGCAATTTGCGAGTCCCATTTAGGAATTTTTTGGAATCACATTTTTTTTCCGATTCCTACATGCATTGCATTTTGCGATTTCTAAATAGCGAATCTGTAAAATTCGCTATTTAGAAATCGCAAAATGCCGCCTTGATGCATGTGCCCCATAGTCAAGTATCTGAAATGTAACGTGGCGTGCTGCCAATTCCTCAGGGCTCACTTACAATTATCACTTTAAGGCTTCATAGTCCTTATCACCTCTACTTTAATTACAGTTCTACAGGTACATTTTCTCTCTATTTGATATACGGTTGATATAATGTCCTGGGAACTGCCCATACACACCGATTCCAAATAAGAAATAGCAACTTCTAGCGATTCCCAAGTTCCTATTTCTTATGTAGAATGTACTAAAATGGATTTGGTAAAAATGGACGCAATTTGTGCACCGACTTGTACTGAATACATTGTCAACTTCGACTCTCTCCTCCCTCCCAAAATGCCAATGACCTCACCGAACACTTTAATAAATCCATCGTTCAGGTCCTTGACCAAATTGCCCCAGCCAGACTAAAACGACAGAAAAACTCCTCCTGCAAATCCTGGTTCAAACCCGTTCTCAACAATGAGAGGCGCGCACTTAGATCGACTTAACGCATATGGAGGCAAAACCCTTCCCCCTTTAATCTCTCTCTCCTCAGATCCGCTAGGTCCAACTATGAAAAACACATCCTCAATGCTAAAACTTCCTTCTTCCGCTCCCAACTCGACCGGGCCCAAAACAGACCTAGGTAACGCTTCAGCATTGTTAAAAACTAAACATCCTCTGCACCCCCCAGCGTGATTGCCACCACTGAGAGATGCAAAGAAATTGCCAGCTACTTCTCAGAAAAAATCTTCAAAATTGATCCATCCTTCGCCCTAACTCCCCTCCCTCTTAACCTACTTCCCCACCCGGGCATTTCCTCCAATTCTCCTTCACTCTCTACGCTTCCTCACGACTCCTCATCATTCCCTCCTATCGTCCCTATTCTTGAACCCGTCCCTGTCATACTTGAGCAAAGAAATAATGCTTCTTGGCACGACTTCCAACCAGTCACTGAACTTGATGTCCTTAACGTCATTTCCAGACTTAAACCGTCATCTTACACCAAAGACCCTCTCCCTTCCAACCTTGTCCAAGATCTAAAACATATCATTGCCCCCTACTGGACCTCTATCATCAACTCCTCCTTTACCTCGGGTTGTGTCCCTGCTTCCCTCCAACTGGGACAAATCACTCCCATCCTCAAAAATCCTGCTGGTGACCCTAATGACCTAAATAACCTTCGTCCTATCTCTAACTTTCCTCTTCCCTCAAAAGCCCTTGAAAAATGCGCCCTGCTCCAACTAGATAGACCCATTGATTCATTCAATCTTTTAGACTCTTTTCAATCTGGCTTCCGAAAGGGCTGTAGTACAGAAACGGCAATGCTAAACATAATTGATGACATCCATCACTCCCTCGACAAAGGCTAATCCTCTCTGCTCATTCGCCATGATCTCTCCGCTGCTTTCGACACTGTTAACCACTCTACTCTACTTAACACACTTAAAGGTCGTTTTGGCCCCAACGGTTCAGTGCTCAAATGGTTCACCTCCTTTTTTCAACACAGAACCCAGCAAATTAAAATCCGTGACTCCCTTTCGAAACCTCTGCCCGTCTCCCTAGGGGTGCCCCAGAGCTCTATCCTCTCCCCCTCTCTATTTAACCTCGTCATGGAACCCCTCACCCTTATCCTCAAACAAGCGGGAATCAATTACCACCTATACGCCGATGACACCCAACTTTACTATAAGATTCAATCTCGCTCGGATGTTCTTCACCTCAATGATGCCTTGAGTAAGATTCAATCCTGGTTCCACTACAACCACCTCAAACTCAACCCAAAAAAGACCGAAATCATTCTTTTCTCTCCTAAGTAGAACTCGCTCCCCATTCTATCCTGGATCTCTGACCTAACCGCACTCAACCGCTCTCTCACTATATCCAACTCAGTTAAATCCCTCAGTTTTAACATTGACCAGAGCCTTACTCTTATCCCCCACATAAAAAATTCTGCCAAAAGCGCCATCTTCACTCTTTATCACCTCAAGAAAATAAAACCCTTCAGTCCTGCAGATGACTTTAAATTAGTCGTCCAATCGCTGGTCTTGTCGAAAATCGACTATGGTAATGCCATTCTCTCTGGAACCCCTAAAGCCCACCTCGCCCCAATCAAACCTGTCCTGAACCTGGCTGCTAGGCTCATTACCGACATCAAACGGTTTGATCACATCTCCCCTGCCCTCAAAGCCCTCAATTGGCTTCCCGTTGAAAGAAGAACTTCCTACAAGACAGCTTGCATCACACACAACGCTCCCCGCAGTACCTCTCAGATAAACTTCACAGAGCTGGCTGCTCTAGAGGATTGAGGAGCTCCAACACCTGCGCTCTTTTCCCCACTTTGTTAAACAAGAAAACCACACAATCTCTATCCTTTTCCGGGAACGCGCCTAGAATCTGGAACTCCCTCCCTAAAGAACTTTTTGCAACCCCTCTTACGTCAGCTTCAAAAAAGATCTCAAACTTCTCCTGCTCAACAAATACTGGGGTCCTTAAGCCCTCCCCTGGGCACTCATCCCACCCCGACCTCCTACTGTTCTCCTCCCCCTCTCTCATCTTCCTTTCGCCCACTAACTCCTCCCACTAGCCTTTCCCAAAGGACCTGCTTCGTCCCACTTGGTATTGCCTTAACCTCCCCCCTCCTCAGCCTAGCCCCATTCCCATACCCGTCCCCCCTCTTCTCCATCCGTTCCCTCCCACGCTAGGCTGATCTCTCAGGACTTGCTGTAGCCCATTGCAATACATGTAATTTGATTGTGTAAAACAGGATTGGTTTTTACTGTCTGGTTGGGTTTTGAGTACTACCTCATAGTAATCCTGTTACATTACAATTAGTTATCCATGTATAGCGGTATGATATTGCCTTAACCTCCCCCCTCCCTAGCCTCTTCCCCATTCCTAAAACCTACCTCTCTCTTTTCCATCCTTTCCCTCCCATGCGAGGCTAATCTCTCAGGACTTGCTGTAGCCCATTGCAACTTTTGTAATTAGATAGTGTAATATTTAAGCTGCCTTCTACTGTTTGTATTGGTTTTTGAATACTACCTTATTGTAAATTTTGCTATATTACAATTAATACCCATGTAAAGCGCTCTGATACCCTCTGGTCCAGCCAGCGCTATATAAAACCTTTTAAATAAATAAATAAAATACATGGTCATTTTGCAAACCAGCATATGTACTACGAAGGCCTCCATCTCCGGGATGGTGGCCAGCTGGCCTTGGCACACCACCATGTCTGTGATTGCACTCAAATAAAGCAGACTTTTTTTCAAAGCATGCTCTTTTCCTTAAAGGAATGAGAGATGCCTTAAAAAACAAAATTACACCAAACTTTTTCAAAAGTAGGTAGTGGTCCTATGGATCACTGCCTACTCTGAAAAAATGTTGATCAATATTTACAAAGCGGATGGTGTTTCTTGGAAATGGGTTTGTGAATGGGTTACCACCATCTTTGAGTTGGTGGTAAAATATTAATATTTTCCTACCTTAAATGGTCCATTGCAAAGAAAGAACTACTTTCAATATCTGTTTTCAATATATAGTCGAAAATTCAGATACAAAGAAATTCAAATGAGTTTTTAAATACATCTTTAGCAGTAACCTGTTTAAGCCAAGCCACAGAATATTGCGATAGGAAAAATACTTGAAATATACAAATATCTGATAGGACATCTAGCTGCAGATTTCCTAACTTTTGAATTCCCCAGGCGTCAGACTGCATCCGGAAGATTTTTCTTTGAGCAATACCCTTGCACGCTGGTAGGTGACGTTGGTCGGCTTCGCGTGACGTCGTCAGCGTCATTCTTGCCATTGTGATTTCTGTGTCACCTATACAGGCGCCACCTTGGCGCTCTCACATCAGTTTTTTTCTTTCCAGTCAGTTAGCCAGATCCACGAAGAGAGATGTCCTCTGTCACTTTTTGACAGACTTTTTGGACGTTTTGTCAAAATTGTTTGGTGTTAAGGATGTCCAAGAAGACTTCTAGATTCAAGCCGTGTGCCGCCTGTCACCTCGCGATGTTGGTAACGGATCCACACCTGGCTTGTCTTTTGTGCCTGGAGAATGAACACGGCTTGAAGTCGTGCTCCGACTGCCGGGCCATGGCGCCAAAAAATTTGATGGAGCAGTCCCTAAATATACTTGGGGCTCGGCGGTCAGCACCACCGTTAATGGCCCCGGAGGTCTCGCTCTCGGTCCCAGTCGAGAGGAAGGTCCTGGTTCCACTCCAGGAGCCCGAATTATTCAGTCCTCCCACTAAAAGTCTTCAAATCAGTCAAGTAGGAAGCATAAAAAATACGAGAAGTCAAAGCGTGCTTGGACTTCTCCCCATCGGTCGGCTGATGCAACGGAGAAGTTTTGGCATTATTGGGCTTGTTCGGCTGAACCCATGCCTGGGTCAGCTGCACGTTTCCCCGCCTTCCCTTGAGCCGAAGCGACCCCCGCCCAGCTCAAGGAATTCTATGACGCCATGTGCCTCATATTTGGGTGGCATGACCCTACCGGCGTGCCTTCGAGCCCCGTAGTAATGGATCCAGACAGATGCCGGTTGTGCTACTGCGACCTTCCCTGGCACCTGCTCCTACGCCCAGACTCCCAACGCCACTGGCGGTGCCAGCCCCATTCTCATCCCCGACGACCCTGAACCAGATTGGTCCCTATGGGCGGCAATTCCGGCACAGACAGAACCCTTTGGTCCTGGGTTGGTTCCTCAGCCTCATTCTGAGGGGCTGGGACTGGGGGAAGAATAGGAGGGGTCGCTGGACCCTTTACAAGACATTCCAGAGCAAGAAATGGACTGGTATGAGGAATTGCGGTCTGCTTTCTCCCCCTACCGTGGCTACAGAGAAGGGGGCTTCATATGCTATGGTGGTGCAAGGGCAGCTGAGGTCCTGGACCTTCAGCTACCTTCTACGGCAGTCAAGATAAACATCTTGATGGAGGTCCTGCAGCCGGGTGTCTCCTCCTCTGAACCCCTCCTGCCTTTCAATGACTTGACTGATGTCCTAGTTGGAACCTGGTCCAAGCCCGGCACAGGAACTCCTGTGAATCAAACAATCGTCTGCTGCCATCGCTCTCACCGGGTGATCCAAATTTCCTCACCAACCTCCTTACCCCCGAGAGCTTGGGGGTCCAAGCCTCTACAATCACAGGGCATGTTCCCTTGCGCACCCCTGAACAGGGAATCCAAGAGGCTGGTGTAGGAAGCTGGCTCTGTACATACTATACCAAAGTAAGGTATAATGTGCACTGAGTGCAGTGGATCCACAGAGGTATAGTAGAGTCTAAATTAGATTGTGGTAGTGTGGGCGAGCAGTTAGGTTTTGAGGAGGGTATGAAAAGCATTTATTGTTAGGCCTGGGCCAAAATTCCTTTCCATTCGCGGAAATTGCGATAATTTGGCATTTTTGCGTTCCGCGGAAAGCGCGAAAATTTCAAAATTTCCGCATTCCGCAGCTTAGCGATAATTTGTTTCTTGCTCGCGCTGTAAAATAATACATTCTCGCGTGCGCGCGATCGCCTTACCTGAATTCCCGCGTTCGCCGACAATTTTTCCCGATCCGGTCACGTTCTCCACGAGATGTTGGATTGTTGGTAGCCATTTGCGCTGTCTCGCGACAGTTCGCGCCCGCAGTAGCGTCATGCGTCGCGCGATCACGTCTTTCTTCTCACGATCATGCACCGCGAGACAAGTGAAAACAAGATGGCCGCGCCCACGAGCAACCGCCTGGGTAAGTTGGCGAGCCGCGACCACGCAGAAAATATCGCGAACGGGCGGGAAAAAAACTTCCGCATCTTCGCGATATTTCCGCGTGTTTGCAGAGATTTTTAACATTTTCGCGATAATTTGCGAAAGTGAATTTCGCAAATTCCGCCCACCCCTATTTATTGTACTCACTCAATAAATGGTTAATGGCACACACTCGGAGACAGAATCCAGACCAATTATTTAAGTATAAAAAAGTATACTTATGCTTTAGTTTGTAGAACCAAGCAGGACTTGATGCAGGTAGGTAAAATGCACTTGCAATTCTAAAACTTGACAAGTTTCTGCAATTTGGAAAGGATTTGCAATCGCTACAGGTTTGTATATGCTTTAAAAACTGTTTCAATTACATAGAAATTACTTTTGTTTTACCTTTTGGATTACATCAACTACTTAGGGTGATATGTCTAGATATCACACCGTGGATCCTACAATACAAAGGTAAGTAAGACTTTATCAGGTTTAAGATACAGTTACTTTACTTCCATACAAAATCCTAGTAATATGGGTTCCTATGGGGAAAAGAGCGTTAATGGTGTGTGCAAGTATGGTTTTTGGGGGTTAGCACCAGGGGTCCTCAAGGAACAGTTAGACATCAAATTGTACCACCAGCAGGACTAGTGCGGCCGGGTGCACAATGCAGGAGCCTAATGTTAGCCAGTTGGGCTAGGGGGTGCTTCGATCAGGGGATGCTTACGAGCAGGCCACTCAGCTGTGGGAGACAAGCTCCTAGGGTTAAGGTCAAGGCAAAGGTTGACACAGGTCAGCACCAAATCCACACCCCCAGCGGCGCAGGGGCGGCCGGGGGCAGGGTGCTTAGGAAGGGTTGGTAGCCGAATTCAATCATACGCAGGTTGACGGTTTGGGACTTTGGCTGCAGACTCGGTCCAGGAAGTCTTCTGGGAGGAACTAACAGCTGGGCAGGTAAGTTGGAGGGCTCGGGGACGTAGGTGCACCTCCGGTCCTCTTCTCCAGGGCACAGGGTGGCTGGATGCAGGGGTGCCTTTTGAGGATGAAATTCATCTTACCAGACGACTTGCGGTTGGGGGGGGTTCTGTGCAGAGGCTGGAGGTGACGTCGGGGAGTTCTGGAGGGGTCAACCCACGCTCTGACTCTGGAGAGCCGGGGGACCTCACTGGGACCGGTGGGCCACGTGGACTTGGGCTGTAGGCAACGGGTGCAGTGGTGGTTCCAGACGTTGGTTTCTATGTCCTCAGCAGGCTCTGAGTCTTTCTTTGGAGTTTCTTTTAAACAGAGCTGCTGTTTGCAGGAGATTCGATCTTTGTTGAAGGCAGTCAGTCCTCCCAGGGGTTTCTGGAGGTCGCTGGCTGCAGAACACGTCGACTTTCAGCATTGGTTCTGCGGAAACTGCAGAAGTGCTGGTAGGGCTGAGGCCAAGGCAGTTCTTCTCTGCAGTCTCTTCTGCTGTGCGACATCTTCCGTCCTTCTTCATAGGTTGCAGGAATCTGAGGACGTGAGGTTCAGGGTCGCCCCTAAATACTAAATTTAGGGTGTGCAGGATGGGACAAATGGGTCCCTTCCTTGGGGGTGAGTACACACCCTATTATGCCGCCCTGCAATGAGAGGGGCATGAGCCTCGCCCTAATTAGTTGGGTCCCCTCAGCTTAAAGATGGAGGGGACTGAGATGTGTGCTTCACCTCCCCTTTCCCATCTGAGGGGTGGAGTTGGCAAAGATGAGCACACCTCTCCTCCTAATTCGGTTTTCCAGCTGATTCTCCTGTGCAAGTGGGGGTCCGAACCGGTGGGAACCTATTGCTGGGTGCAGCAAAAGGCAGGGAAAGCTTTCAAAAGCAGCAGGCCTTTGAAGCTTCCCCTTTGTGGACCCTGCCATCCTGGGGGAGGATGCATGACACCTATGTCCAGGAAGGGCTTTGTCTCTGGACCCAGAGAGCGGAGGCCCTCTACCAAGTGGTCCAGAAACCTGTCTGGTGGTGGTAAATGGCAGGTAGCCATTCAGGTCGTTTTTCAGGGGGCATCTCTAATGTGCCCTCTGTGTGCATTGTACATTACATCCCACACTGGCATTAGTGTGGGTTTAATGTGCTGAGAAGTTTGCTACCAAACTTCCCAGGTTTCAGTAAAGCTATTATGGAACTGTGGAGTTTGTAGTGACCAACTCCCAGACACTATACTCTTTATGGCTTTACTGCAAATACAATGTCTAAGAAAGGACCTAGACACTGTAGGGGTACAGTGCTCATGCAACTGTATCCTCATATGGGTACTAAAAGGGTGACTTACCTAGGGCACAGGCAGTGTAGTGCAAGCATGGCACACAGAGATGTGTGCCGTATCGGCACTTCACTTTTCTCTGCACCAAAACACGCAGCCTGCAGTGACAGTGTGTGGTTGTTAAGGTGCAAGGTCTCTATGGGTGGCACAATAGGGGCTGCAGCCCTTAGAGGCCTTCCCTGGTCACAGTGCCCTTGGTACCCATTGTATCTTTTACAAGGGGCTTACCTGTGGCCAGATATGTGCCCGTTGTGGCTTCAAAGGTAAAGTTTTGAGAAAAAACACAGGCCCTGGGAGCCTGATTGGCAGGGGCTCAGGGCACATCAAGTCAAAGTTCATCAGAAACCTGGCAAAACGTGTGGGGGGTGGTTGCTATAACAGAAACACACCGTCCTACAGCTGGATTGTTGGGGTAAGGAAATATTTTCTTCCGCCAGCCTTGCATTGCGATCGGGGAACACCGAAACCCTATTGGGCCATTAGTCCCACTCCCTGTCTGAAAACGATCACGCAAGTGCTGCCCCAGGTCCCAGAGGAGGTCCAGGCCATCCTCTCCCAAGCAGTAGCAGAGGGGAGAGATTCGGCAAAGCTCACCATTCGTTGTGGGCATTGTTGGACAGGCCACACGAAGGGCTTGCTCCCTCCCCGCATGACAGGGCCCAAGCCCCGGCCCCCCAGGCGCGACCCACGAGAATCACCCGCACCCCGTCTCCCGACGGAACTCCTGCCCTCGGACCTCCATGTATCACGGGCCCAAGCCACCACCGGCTCCCTCGGCCGGGTCAAGCCGCCATCTTGGGCCCTGCGCCACGAGGCCGCGTGGCCTCCCCCCGACCCTAACCCTGGGCCTGGCCGGCCCCGACATCCCGGCACCACCATCCACCCAGGAGGTGAGCGGACCACTTGGCAGGTCAATGGGAGAACGAAGCGCCAAGGACTCTCCCCCGCCAGGTGACGATCGCCTCCAGCTCCCCCAGGCACCGGCTCCACCCCCCCCCGCTGGGTGTCTGGACACCTTCATCCCGGACCCTCCGACCTCCAAGTGCGAGGGTCCGGACATCAAAGGGCACCTGCCCTATAACTGGAGCAGCTCCGGAGCAGGAAGGCAGTTGTATCCTGGAGTCGAGAGACACCGAGAGAACTCAGCCTTGACGGACTACTGGCGCTGCCGTAGCCCTATCTTGTGACCTATCGACCTGCCTGCTGGCGCTGCCGCGGCCTTCTGCAACATCCATCCTCGTCGGGACCTGCTGGCGCTGCCGCGGCCCGTTGTAACGACCATCTTCACCGGGACCTGCTGGCGCTGCCGCGGACCGTACATCGACCATCTTCACTGGGACCTGCTGGCGCTGCCGCGGACCGTGTATCGACCATCTTTCACTGGGACCTGCTGGCGCTGCCGCGGCCCGTACCAGCTAGACCACCAAGCTCGAGGATTGTGAACTACCCACCATACCACCTCAACTACCAGACTGGTAACCAGACTATCCCGCTACCCCCTTTTCCCATCTTGAGAGACTTGAATCGAGGGGACCCCGGAGTCCAGACCTCCTTGTACCTTTTCATCGTACCTTAAGAAGTGCTTATAAAGAATGCTAACTCATCTCCTTGTGTGGTATCTGTCTGTGGGGGGGAAGTTATTTGTCTGTACGATCGCTGGAGACGGCTCTCCCCGGAGACCTCTCCCCTTGTCCTCGGCCGACCCTCCCGGTCCGTCTAACATTGGTGGCCAGCGGCGCGATCCGAATCAACGCGTAATCGTACAGAGAGTAGCTCACCCCACGACAAAACCACGATGTCAGCCAAAGATAGCGGTTTCACTGAAAAGTTCCAAATGGATAAGTTGGAAGAGTATAGCCACCGCGAACTTAAACAATTCTGCATGGAACTAGGCATTGCTACCACCGGCCTGAGTACCAAAGATGATTTGAAGCGCGCCCTTGAGTCGTGGGCAGAAACTGGGATCACCGGATCCCCCGACCAAAACAGTGTCGCACCAGAGGGGAACGCCACGGCTCCCGAGGAGCGGGGAATGGGCCTCTCGCAGGAGGAGATCCAGGAAAGAGAAAGGACCAGATTACACGAGTTGGAAATGGCACGACTCAAGATGGACGGTGAACTAAAGTTAGCCGAGCAGAAACTAAATCTAGAGCATCTGCGGCTCCGAGAGGAGCGAGAAGAAAAACAGAGACAGAGAGAGCTTGAGGAAAAAAGAATAACACTCGAACACGAGCGCAAACTGGCGGAAATAGAACTTCGGAAACAGAATAAAGAACCGGGGGTGCCTGAGCGACCGCACACCCCAGGGGCAACCGAGAAAAAAGTCCACATCCCCAAGGATGTTGTCCGAGAGTATGTCCGAGAAGACGACATACAGCAGTGGTTCAAAGCCTACGAGATCGCCATGACCTCCCACCGGATCGACCGGAGTGATTGGGGAGCTGGACTATGGGGGAGGTTCGTCAACGAAGGTCGCGATGCCCTGTTGCAGCTCCCAGATCACCAAATGTCGTCCTACGACCACATGAAGGCTGCCCTCCTCACCCGCTACGGCCTCACACCCGAGATGTACCGCCAGAGGTTCAGAGATTGCACCCGGATCCCGGGTACAACTTGGGTGGAGTACGTAAACTATTTCAGCCGAGCCTTCGAGGGTTGGATCAAGGGGAGCCATGTAACGACCTACGAACAACTCTTTAACCTTATGGTATGGGAACACCTGTCGAACAACTGCTTCGTCGAGCTCAGGCAGCACCTCCTCGACAGTAAATTGACCGACCCCCGGCAGCTCGCCGCTGAAGCTGACCGATGGGAGAGCACCCGAGTGGGCCGGAGAGGACCGCACGAGCAGAACCGAAGCAACCAAGGCCAGCACCGTCCTCGGGGAGGAGGAGGAGGCCAGGGGCGAGGGAGAGACACCCTCCCGGCAACACCCGTGGCCAGCACCCCGCCCCCGGCCGGCCGGGGAAACCCCCCGATGCGTCCAGGGTTCCGAGCCAATGTCACGTGCCACCGATGCCAGCGAGTCGGCCATTATGCCAATGACCCGAGCTGACCGCAGAACCAAACACCCAAGCCCCGCCAGGTAGCTGCCGCCGCCCTGGGGGAAGAACGACTATCAGAGGAACAGGAAGAGTATGAGCCGGCCCAGCAAGAGTGGGAACCGGCCGCCATGGTTCTAGCGTGCCTAGGGGGAAAAGACATAGTCCCGCGGGCTCCCCTACCCGCCAACACCAGGAAATACGGTCAGTGGGTGACCATTAATGGGCATCGGGCCGAGGCCTTACGTGACACAGGCGCCAGTGTGACGGCCGTCCGCTGTCACCTGGTGAAACCCGAGCAGATCCTGCCGAACATTCTCTGCCCCGTCCGCTCAGCCGACAATTCCGAAAGTCTGTGTCAAATGGCCTGCGTCCCCTTCGAATGGGGAGGGGTCTCCGGCCTGTTGAAAGTGACGGTCCGGGATGATGCCCCCGTGGACTGCCTCCTGGGGAATGACCTTGAGAGTTCCCCGTGGGCCACCGTCGAGAGAAGAGAGCACCTGGGGATGCTGGGCCTCCCGGACTGGGCCTGCGTAACCACCCGGTCCATGGCCGCCCGTGCCGTTCCCCGACCAGAAGAACCGGAATGGCCAGCACCTCCGCCCCCGGTCGCCCCAGTAGAAGACAACGATGAGGCCAACCCCCCGGAGCCAACGACCGAAGGGGACGCGCAACTCCAGGACGTCCCCGGCCTGGCTCAGTGGCGTCAAGAAGGGGGGCCCACCCAAGAACAGTTCCGCCAGGAGCAAAAGACCTGCCCCTCCCTCGAGGGACTCCGCCAACAAGCCAGCGCCCAGAGCGCAGGGGACTCCACCGGAACTCACTGGGTCTACTGGGAGAACGACCTGCTATACAGCGAACAGAGAATCGCAGAGCTAGGGGCCGGTCGAGTACTGGTGGTACCTCTCCGCTTCAGAGACTTCCTGCTCAACCTGGCCCACGATGTCCCCCTGGCTGGACACCTGGGCCAAGACAAAACTTACAGTCGCCTAGTGACCCACTTTTTCTGGCCGAAGATGCGGAACGACGTCCTGAACCACTGCCGGTCCTGCCCCACGTGCCAGGCCAGCGGGAAGAGTGGCCGTAAGCTGAAGACCCCTCTACAATCCTTCCCGGTGGTCACCACCCCGTTCGAGAGGGTAGGAATAGACATTGTGGGGCCCCTGGACCCCCGCACGGCACAAGGACATAGGTTCATCCTGGTACTGGTGGATCACGCAACCCGCTACCCCGAGGCGGTGCCTCTACGAACTGTAACAGCTCCGGTGGTTGGCCGGGCCCTAATGGGGAGCTTCTCCCGGGTGGGCTTCCCCCGAGAAGTCGTCAGCGACAGAGGCACGAACTTCATCTCCAAATACATGAGGTCCCTCTGGCAACAGTGCGGGGTCACCTACCGATTCACGACCCCCTATCACCCCCAAGGGAACGGACTAGTGGAGCGATTCAACCGCACTCTCAAGGGGATGATTGGGGGATTGGAAGAGCCCCTCCGTCGCCAGTGGGATGTACTACTCCCGTGCCTCCTCTTCGCCTACCGAGAAGTTCCCCAGAAGTCTCTCGGTTTTAGCCCTTTCGAACTCCTGTACGGGCACCCTGTGCGAGGGCCCCTCAGCCTAGTCAAAGAAGGTTGGGAGATGGCCCCCCTAAAGACCCCTCCAGACGTCTTCAAGTACCTCCTGGCCCTACGTAATCAGACCCGGCGCTTCAGGGAGATGGCCAAGGCGAACCTCGAGGCCAGCCAGGAAGACATGAAGAGATGATATGATCACAATGCCTCCTCCGTCGAGTTCGAACCTGGACAACAAGTGTGGGTGATGTCCCCCACCGAACCATGTGCCTTGCAAGATAAGTGGACGGGGCCCTTCAAGGTGGTCGAGCGCAAAAGCCCCGTCACTTACCTCATCGACATGGGGACCCCCCGGAACCCCCTTCGGGTCCTCCACACCAACAGACTCAAACCACACTTTGTGCGCTCAGAACTCAGCCTCCTGATGGCTACAGACAGTGGAGCAGAGGAGGACTCCGAACCCCTCCCGGATCTCCTGAAGACTCAGGAGAACGACGGTTCCGTGGACGGGGTCCGGCTCTCCGATGCCCTCACCCCAGAGCAACGCCAGGGCTGCCGGGACCTCCTGCTGCGGTTCGCTTCACTGTTCTCCCTCACTCCCGGGGTCACCCCTTGGTGCTTGCACGACGTGGACACCGGGGACAGTCCCCCTATCCGACACCGGGCCTACCGCGTACCAGATCGGGTACGGGCCTGCATACAAGAGGAAGTGGCCAAAATGCTCACGATCGGGGTCATCGAGCCCTCGGACAGTCCCTGGGCCAGCCCGGTTGTATTGGTCCCCAAAGCCGCTGCCCCCGGCACCACACCTGAACTGAGATTCTGCGTCGACTACCGGGGCTTGAACGCTGTCACCCGAACCGACGCTCATCCTATCCCCAGAGCGGATGAATTGATCGACCGGCTGGGGGCCGCCCGCTACCTCAGTATCTTCGACCTAACAGCGGGCTACTGGCAGATCGGTCTCACACCCCGGGCTCAAGAACGATCCGCCTTCTCTACCCCCGATGGCCACTACCACTTCAAGGTCATGCCCTTTGGCATGAAGAACGCCCCCGCTACATTTCAACGTCTTGTGAACCAGGTCTTGGCGGGGCTCGAAGAGTTCAGCGCTGCCTACCTGGACGATATCGCTGTATACAGCCGCCACTGGTCCGACCACCTCCTCCACCTCCAGGAGGTCCTACAGGCCCTCCAGCGGGCCGGCCTCACGATTAAGGCCGGCAAATGCCAAATTGGTCAAGGGTCCGTGACCTACCTGGGGCACCAGGTGGGGAGCGGGCTGGTGGCCCCACTGCAACTTAAGATTGCTGCCATCCAGTCCTGGCAGCCCCCCGTCACCCAGACCGAAGTCCGAGCCTTCTTGGGGCTCACCGGCTACTACCGGCGGTTCGTGAGGGACTACGGCAGCATTGTGGGGCCCCTCACGGGTCTCACGTCCAAGAACCAACCGAAGCGGATTAACTGGACCCCCGATTGTCAAGCGGCCTTCGAAAAGCTGAAGGCCGCCCTGTGCACCGCCCCTGTGCTCCAGGCCCCCGATTACAGTCGGGAATTCGTAGTACAGACAGACGCCTCCGACCACGGCATCGGAGCGGTTCTTTCCCAAGTGAACCCCGAGGGTCATGACCAGCCGGTGGCCTTCATCAGCCGACGTCTCCTGGCCCGAGAACAGCGCTGGAGCACCATCGAGAGGGAGGCCTTCGCAGTGGTGTGGGCCCTCAAAAAGCTCCGGCCCTATCTCTTCGGTACCCACTTCCGGGTACAAACCGACCATAGACCCCTGCAGTGGCTGATGCAGATGTGGGGGGAAAACCCAAAACTATTGCGCTGGTCCATCTCCCTGCAGGGAATGGACTTCACCGTGGAGCACCGACCGGGCCAAGACCACGCCAATGCAGATGGCCTGTCCCGCTTCTACCGCCTCGACGAGGAGAGTCCCCAAGGAGATGGGTGACTCTCCCCGCCTTCAGCTGGGGGGGACGCATGTTGGACAGGCCACACGAAGGGCTTGCTCCCTCCCCGCATGACAGGGCCCAAGCCCCGGCCCCCCAGGCGCGACCCACGAGAATCACCCGCACCCCGTCTCCCGACGGAACTCCTGCCCTCGGACCTCCATGTATCACGGGCCCAAGCCACCACCGGCTCCCTCGGCCGGGTCAAGCTGCCATCTTGGGCCCTGCGCCACGAGGCCGCGTGGCCTCCCCCCGACCCTAACCCTGGGCCTGGCCGGCCCCGACATCCCGGCACCACCATCCACCCAGGAGGTGAGCGGACCACTTGGCAGGTCAATGGGAGAACGAAGCGCCAAGGACTCTCCCCCGCCAGGTGACGATCGCCTCCAGCTCCCCCAGGCACCGGCTCCACCCCCCCGCTGGGTGTCTGGACACCTTCATCCCGGACCCTCCGACCTCCAAGTGCGAGGGTCCGGACATCAAAGGGCACCTGCCCTATAACTGGAGCAGCTCCGGAGCAGGAAGGCAGTTGTATCCTGGAGTCGAGAGACACCGAGAGAACTCAGCCTTGACGGACTACTGGCGCTGCCGTAGCCCTATCTTGTGACCTATCGACCTGCCTGCTGGCGCTGCCGCGGCCTTCTGCAACATCCATCCTCGTCGGGACCTGCTGGCGCTGCCGCGGCCCGTTGTAACGACCATCTTCACCGGGACCTGCTGGCGCTGCCGCGGACCGTACATCGACCATCTTTACTGGGACCTGCTGGCGCTGCCGCGGACCGTGTATCGACCATCTTTCACTGGGACCTGCTGGCGCTGCCGCGGCCCGTACCAGCTAGACCACCAAGCTCGAGGATTGTGAACTACCCACCATACCACCTCAACTACCAGACTGGTAACCAGACTATCCCGCTACCCCCTTTTCCCATCTTGAGAGACTTGAATCGAGGGGACCCCGGAGTCCAGACCTCCTTGTACCTTTTCATCGTACCTTAAGAAGTGCTTATAAAGAACGCTAACTCATCTCCTTGTGTGGTATCTGTCTGTGGGGGGGAAGTTATTTGTCTGTACGATCGCTGGAGACGGCTCTCCCCGGAGACCTCTCCCCTTGTCCTCGGCCGACCCTCCCGGTCCGTCTAACAGGCATCACAGGACCCACTCACTGGGTGGAGCGATTTCATCGATGGTGGCTGTTCGACACCACACCTGGATGAGAACTACTGGCTTTTTTGGGGATGTCCAGGCTTCCCTGATTTACATACCCTTTGATGGCACCCATCTCTACGGAGGAAGAGCAGACATGAGTGCTTTAAGGACTCACTGGCTATGGTCAAGTTCATGGTCCTCTCAGTGGCCACACGTCCACCGTCTGCTCTTTGCCCCTTTCATGGCTATGGAAGGGGCTTTTAGCTGCCCCAACCAAACCCCAGCCACAAGATCGCTCAAATTCAGCAACCTCTGTGCAGCAGTGGGCGTGGCTCGTTCCAAGCCAGTGGGTCGGGCAGCCAGAGGTCTGGTCAGTCCACCACCCCCTGCACCCTAAGCCCCCTAGCCCTCCTAGTCAGGCCCTTCAAGAACATGGGTGACCAATTGCTGGCAGGATCTGTCATCACCTCCACCACTGGCAAAACATCAAGTCAGAAAGGTGGTTCTTCAGATTGTTCCAAGGGGTTAATCCCTCCCCTTAGAGACTACCCTTCCCTCCATGCCTCCAACTTATGAACGGCTGACGGAGGACCATCTGAACTTGCTTCTGGAGGAAGTCAGAACTCTCTTGGCCAAGGGAGCCATATAAAGGGTTCCAGTGGCAGTCGTAGGCTGTGGGTGTTATTCTAGCTACTTTCTGGTCCTGAAAAAGGACAAGGGCCTTCGCCCTATCCTGGATCTATGAGCCCTCAACTACTTCCTCAAAAAGGAAAAGTTCAAGACGCTCACTCTGGCTAAGATCTTGTCTGCCCTGGACCGAGGAGACTGTATGGTAATGATGTACTTGTAGGACACTTAGTTTCACATTCCCGTCTTGCCTGCCCATTGGCGCTTTCTGCAGTTTACGGTAGTCCACAAGCACTTTCAGTTCACCATGCTTCCCTTTGACCTTACCAGCGCCTCTCGGGGGTTCACCAAGGTAATGGCGGTGGTCGCAGCCCATCTGCACAGATCAGGGGTTCCAGTCTTACCCTATCTTGACGACTGGCTGTTGAAGGCGGGCTCGCCCCAGAATGTCGTCTCCCACCCCCAGACCACGGCAAACCGCCCTGCATTCGCTGGGATTCACTATCAACATGCCGAAGTCACACCTGACTCCCTCTCAAACACTCCGTTTCATTGGAGCTGTTCTGGACACAGTACAGTTTTGGGCTTATCCTCTCGAGTCCAGGATATTCAGTCTGTGATACCAATATTCCAACCTCTATCCTGGATTTCGTTGAGAATGACTCTCAGGCTACTGATCCTCATGGCCTCCTGCATCCTGCTTGTGACATATGCCAGATGGCATAGCGGGCTCTGCAGTGGGATCTGAATTCCAGTGGGCGCAGCATCAGGGGAATCTCTCTGACATGGTCCAGATCTCGGAGGGAACTACCCAGGATCTGCAGTGGTGGCTGACAAACCGTGATTGGGTCAAAGGCAGACCCCCCTCCCTTCCCCAACCAGATCACACAGTAGTGACAGATGTGTCATTCCTGGGATGGGGCGGCCATCTGAAGGAGGTGATCAGAGGACTCTGATCTCTGGTGGAATCCGGACTTCACATCAACTTAATGGAGCTTCAAACGATTCGCTGGTTCAAGTGTTCACGGACAACAGCACCGCCATATGGTACTGCAACAAACCGGGTCAAGAGGCCCTGCGTCTCTGGACATGGATGGAACAGCAGGGCATGTGCCTGGTGGTTCAGCACTTGGCAGGTTCTCTGGACGCCAGGTCGGACGAACTCAGCCGTTGATGCCTAGCGGATCTCTGATGGCCTCTCCATCCAGAGGTAGCGCAAGGTCTCTGTAGGAAAGTGCCTCTTTTGGACTTGGTTATCCCCCACTTCTTGCCTGGAAAATTATGTAATTTCGACCTGCCAACCATGTCCCCTGTACCAGAGCTCCTTCCATAAACTGTACCCTTTACGTCTTCAATTGGCATCACTTCAGGTCACATCGTAGTCCCTAGTAAAAGGTACCCCTCGTACCAAGCGCCTTGTGGCTAAAGACGGTCCCAAAGGGCTGCAGCAGGAATAGTGCCACCCTAAGGGACCCCTCACAAAGCACATGCACACTACCATTGCAGGCTGTGTGTCTTGGTGCAGACAAAACTGAAGAGAAGACATAGCACATATTCCTGTGTGCCATGCCCACAGACACTGCATGAGATATAGGTAAGCCACCCCTCTAGAAGGCCTTAGCCCCAAGGCAGGGTGCACTATATCTGCTGTGATGACATACCTGCATGAGTAGATATGCCCCTGCAATATTATTGTCGATTTCTGGATATTGTAGGTGACCATGGAAGCCATAGTAAGTACATTGCCTGGACACTCGTCATTACAAGTTCCCCAGCTCTATAATGGCTTCACTGAAGTATAGGATGTTTGGTACCAAACATCTCGTCATAATAAATTTGCACTAATTCCAGTGTCAAATATATTAATAATTGCACACAGAGGATCCCTCAGAGGGGTCCCCTGAAACCTTCGAACCCTTAGTGTGGTCACTGACTGGCCTAAGCCAGCCTGCCTCGACCAGACAGTGTTCTGCCTCATGGAGAGAGCGCCTTCGCGCTCAGAGGTTGAGAACAATGCCTGTCCTGGGTAGAGGTGTTCACACCCCCCCTGGTCAGGGAGAACCATCTGTGGTGGGGAGCTTCAAAGGCCTTGCCACCTTTGTAATGCAACTCCAGCCTCTCCTGTTAGAAGGAGAAGGCCCCCCTCCTGTCCTCACCCCATTTTTGCAGGAAGAAAGGTGGGAAAAATCAGCAAGAATAGGATATGTGCCCCCTTGCCAACTCCACCCCTCTAGTGCTAGAGGCGAGGTGAAGTACACTCTTTAGTGCTCATCATCTTGAAGACTTATCCAATCAGGACTAGGGCTATGTCCCCGCTCCCAAAAGAGCGGGGCATAATAGAGGATGTAGATCCCACAAGTAAGGGGCCCATTGGCCACTACCTGTCACTCCCTTGTAACGCACTTAATCTAGTATTTAGGTGGCATCCCCCGACCATGAACTTTGATTCCTGATGACCTAACAGCCATACACCATAGAGCCACCCTTGCAGAGAAGACTGCAGAAAACTTCTGACTTCGACAAAGATCAAAATCTCCAGAGAACAGTGGACCTGTTCAAAAGAATCTTCCTCAAGCAAAGGCTCTGTGACCTGAAGAAACACAAGCCTGACCCCGGGTCCACCTCTGCACCCGACGCCTCCAGCCCAAGTCCCAGTGGCCTACTGGTTCCAGCGAAGTTCCCCAGCTCCCGAGTCCGCAGTAAGCTGACCCCTTCTGGACTCCTCGATGTCGCCTGCAGCCTCACCCCGAACACCCTCTACCGCGACCTGCTCCGGTAAGCCGTTTTTGACACCAAAAGGCACCTCTGCACCCGTCCGCCCTTGGTTAAGAGGAACAGAGGTGTCCCTACATCCAGGAGCATCGCAACTTCTCTCTGGAGCTGTTGGTTTCCTTCGACCGGCCTCCAGCCCTTTTCCGATTTGGCACCTGACGCTATGTTGGCACCCCGCACCTCGCCGCCCCGTTCCACTGGTGGCGTAGTGTTGGTGCTGCCTTGGATCTTTCCCAGTACTTTTTTCAAACCCCGGAGCCTCGTCCCCCAAGCCGCTGCCACTTACCTGTAAGCAGCCTCTTGAAGACTCGTTCTGTACGTTTGTTACCTATATGCACGCTTAATATTTTCTTCCTCCTCATGGTTCACATTGAGAGACTCAAATTGCACTAAGTGCCCACTTTTGATATTGAAAAGTATTTCTGTGGTCCTACAAAATAAATATAACTTAGTATTATTTTTATAAATTGGTCTTGAATGTATTCATGGAGTGTGTGCCTCATTTACTACCTTGGTGTGTACAACAAATTCTTAGCACTACCCTCTGATAAGCCTCACTGCTTGCCCACACTACCACATAAGAGAGCGTTAGTATTATCTACTTTAGCCTCTGTAAAGCCTTTAGAGATCCACCTGGCTCTCTGCACACTATACCTCTTTTTGGTACAGTATCTAGAGAGCCAGATTCCTACAGTTGTTCAGCAATGGGTAGAGCCTTGGTGAGATCTGTTCACCTCTCCAGAGAACGCGCAATGCCACCCGTTTTGCACGTTGGAGTTTCCAAGCCAGCTCTCACGCTTTTCATCTTAAGTGAAACTCAGGCCTCCAATACGCGTTCCACCCCATATCACTTCTGCCCAGAGTGTTCAAGAAGATCAGGTGAGACCCGACCGGCTGAAGTCATTCTTGGGGCTCTGGACTGGTCACGGAGAGTCTGGGTCCCGAGCTTCTCCATTTGAGCATTAATATTCCGATCAGGCTGCCCCTTCGGGAGGATCTTCTGTTGCAGCAGCAGGGTAGGGTCCTCCTCCCGAACCTGTCAACTCTGCACCTTCTTGCTTGGCGATTGAGTGGCAGCAGTTGATAGCATTGGACCTTCCTCCCGAAGTTTGCAATATTATTTTGGCGGACAGTCGACCCTTCACCAAGACTATGTACGCCTGCCGGTGGAACTAGTTTGTAAAATATTGTACAGAAAGATCTTTTGATCCTCTTTTTGCTTCCCTCTCTCAAGTCTTAATTTTTATTTTGACCCTTGCCCTGCAGGGCTCTGCTCTGGGCACTCTCAAAGGGCACCTTTCCGTCCTGTCAGACCAACCTTCTTTATTTAAATCCCCTAGTGTAAATATAGTTCTCAAGGTGCTTGTACATATGTCTTCCCCTGCCCATTTCATCATGCCTCAGTGGGACCTTCATTTGATTCTCATCTTCAAGATGTGTGCTCCATTCGAACCTTTGCACAACTGCCCCCTCCGACTGCTTACCATCAAAACAGCCTTTTAAATGCAATCACATCTGCCAGAATGGAAAGAGAATACCAGGCTCTCACATCCAAGCCTTCTCACTTGACCATGGATGGACAAGTTACTTACCTATGGTAACGCCTTATCTGGTAGATGTAGCTGCAGATTCTTTACCGATCCACCCATCCTCCCCACACTGCGGACAGGTTTTTAGGATCAGGGCTGTTCCCTTTCAGGACCCTACTTGTTCAGAAACACACTACTGTCAGTGCACTTAATGGCTCCGTGCTCCTCGCGTGGAAAGTTGTGAAAAGTAACTGACGTCAGTGCGCCGAGGTGGTGCCTATATATGTGAAGCAGACGTCACAAAGGCAAAGACGATGCCGACTACATCACACAGAGGTGACCGATGCCAAATACCAGTGCACAAGGGCATTGGTCAAAGAAAAGTCATCCAGATTCAGTCTGACGCCTGGGAAATTCAAAGGTAAGGAATCTGCGGCTAGATCATGTCTCTACCAGATAAGGCATTACAGAAGGTAAGTAACTTGTCTGGTGGAAAAAAAACGCAAAGAAAAGATACTAAAACACCCTTGATTTTTAATTTACAGTTGATGGAGGGCTACTTCTGAAGGAAATGACCCGATGAGAGCCACCCGGGTCACTCGTGACCACCTCTCAGCCTTCCATACAAATGAAGAGTCGGTCAGACGGAGAATACAAACCAAGTATATTTTATTCAGGTGCACTCGAGCGGAGTCCAGTCTGACCAGCCTCCTGGGATTGCTGCAGAGAGACTGACTTCACCAAACACAGAGATACATTTTGTACGTTTCTGAACCAAGAATGTCCCGCCCCAATAGAAATCTACTAGCAGGGGCAGCTACAACAAAGAAGTACAGTAAGACGAGTCTCGACTCTGAGACCGGGCACACATTATCTTTATTGCAAAGGTCGTTCTGTTCGTGTCTATCGCTACGCTAGGGGGAGAAAGCCTTTATCTATGGGAAAGGAATGCGTTAATAAGAACAGTGTATTCATTAGCAGAGTAAGGCCTAACCTTGGATGAATTAACATTTCCACAGCTTGCTTCTCGAATCATAGAATACGTAGCTGACGACATGATTCAAAATGGTGCCTGAACATAGAAGTTTGCCGCGAATGCTAACTTACCAGGAGAACAAAGCACAAACAAAATAACAAAACATTTTCATTTCATCACTTCGGAGAAAATTCCGGTACACCTCTTGAGGACTGTGCGGCTACAGAGTGTGACTCCTTCTGTCTATATCAGGTGCCTATAAGAACTCTTAGCTAGCATTTAGCATACTCTGTAGAGGAGATAGGATATTCCTTTACCCTCACCTGCATGTTTTCAAAAGCACTAGGAGCAGAGATTCCTTTTGCCCTGATGAAAGGCCTTCACAATTTATTGACACATGTACGGGCTGAAACATGTTTGCATTGTGACTGATAAATGCGTTATTACACCCAATAGTTATCCACCCTTAGTCGTTTTTTAAACATTCTCGAGGTACCTACCAAGAAACATATTTCCTTTGGGTTTATGTCAAGGTATTTTAAAAATGATCTGGATCCCACCTTTTACACAGTACATCTTTTATCAAGAATTCCTGCGTCTTGAAGTTGAGTCTGCCTGACAGTAACATCTTGTTAGGTTGGGATGAGGCTGCCGACATGTGGGTGAGACTTCCTCATCCAATACTTAGTGCGTATCCGCACCATCTATGGAAATACGTAGTGACCCAAATATGGTATAACCTCCATACACCATTGCATCTTCTTGTGAGTTGATGAAAAGCAGGAGGAAACACTGCAAGGCAAACTTCTGAAATGCAAACTTTTGAGTGTTTACAGAGAAGAGCACTCAGAAAGTGGCATCGCTGGCGCCCAGGTACCAACAGCCAGCACAAGGTCTGCTGTAGCATTTCTACCTAAATCACTCCTTAAAGGAACAATTGGTGTACTTTGCGGTAGACTAGTTATTGCTCGGAAGAATGAGTTTTCCACAACAGTTGGCTGCGGAAAGTTTCCTAAAGCCCACAGCTCGGCACCATATAGTGCCGAGCTCCCCACCTTGATGTTATAGATTTAGAGTACTGTGCTGGGCGGTTTTGTCAGGGAAGTTCTAAATTCATTTCTTAAAATACCCGCTAACTGTCTATGTTTTAGTGCCATAGCATCTACATGCGACTTCCAACTCCTGTCCTTATGTAATCTAATGCCCAGATAAGTCAACCTGCTCAATAGTGTGAGCTGTGGGACCAGGTCAAAAGCTGTTTTCAAATCGACAAATGCAGCGGACATGCTACCATTGCCGTGAACTACTGTTCGCCAACGAAGAGTGACAAAGCGAAAGACTTGATCAATTGTGCTTATGTGAGCCCGAAAGCCTGCCTGAAGGTGGCTGAGGATGGAATTATCTTACATCCATACATGGATCCTGGCCAGCACCAGCCGAGCTACCACCTTTTGTATGGAATCCATGAGGCTTATGGGTCTGTACTTGGCAGGCATAGATTTGTCTCCTTTGTTGTAGATTGGGATTATTTTTGCCCCCCACCAGGTATCCGGGATGGGAGCACCGAGGGCAATAGCATTTGCTAATAAAAGTATATAAATAGACCATTTAAGCCTGTCCTGGAGATAAATATCAGCAGGGACAGTCTAGGCCTGGGGCTCGACCGCCTGTTAGTGAATTTAGGGCGGCATCTACATCTGCCTCATCACATACGTTATCATTAGCACAGAAATGTGTCAAATCAGGGCTGCAGGCCTCTGCTTCATCGCTTGCATATTGAGCAGAGAAATATCGAATCCACGCTGCCGGGCAAACGTGGTTTTCTGGTGGTGGAGCCGCTCCTCCACTCCCCCAGAAGCGTTGTGAGTTTTTGGTCCCACAGGTGCGTTTTAATTCCATCCACCTATGCTCGTCCCAGGCTTTCTTGGAAGAAAGAGTCGCCTTCTTATACATAGCCCTAGCCGATCGCACTCTGGCCACATCTCCTCACTTCATAGCCTCGCTGAGGGCCCACGGGCATATCTACATTCGGGATTATACCAGCGCTCTTTTGTTTTGCTTTTGTTATCCTTGTCCTGGTTTGGATTGGTCTTTGAAAGTGCGACCTAATTTTTGCAAATAAGCTATTATGCAGTTGAATATAATCATTTGACAAATGGTGATTAAAACTGGGTGACCCCATCGCATTTACTGTTTTTCCAGCTCATTACCTATGGAGGACAGAATTTCAGAGCGCTCTAAAATCATGGACCATTGAACTTGCTGCATGTTATTTGTTGGCTGGAGGTTGCAAGTAATGTGGGCTGCATCATACTGTGCTTGTGGCCTTGAGTCTCAAAGGACGAACCTAGAGCACAGTGGGTCAAGGTCACTCTCCACATGATCTTTCACTACCCTGTCCTCAAGAGTATGCCATAAATTCAAACTAAGAAGAACATAGTCAATGCGGCTTGCCTGGTGTCCACTGTTGAATGTGTTTGCTCCAATTCTATTGGAAACTGTTCTACCATTTGCTGCCCTTAAACCATGTTCTAGACAGAAAGCTTTCATTTGAATGGCAGACTCAGTCCAACGTTTAATGGGTGCAAGTTCCAGTAATGGGATACCCCATTGTTCATCCTCCTCCCTAGTCGCGTCATCATTATCCTCGTTATCAAAGGGTTTGAATGTTGTGTTTAGGTCCCCAACTATAACTGCATGAGTGGCCCCTAAGGGGGTTTCTAAGAGATCACCTAATGCCAGAATAGTGTCAGATTTCCAACCTCCACTGAGGCCTCTTGCATTCGCATTGTATAAGTCTGTGGGGCCATATTGATCAGACACCAGCCTAATTGCGAGAATGTTGTTACTGGCTGTCGAGAGGGCCGAACTTTTGAAGCCAATATCCTGTCTGACCCACAGTGGAAGTCCCCTGATGGCCGACCTCTTGCTCCCTTGGTTGCCGGAACGTTAAAATTGAGGTATCCAGGTTGATATATAGGCTCTATAACCCATGTTTCCTGGAAGGTACAGATATCAAATTCCTCTATGAAGTTGTTCCAATCAGGGTCTTCACCCTTGTGCTTCAGGCCGGTAATGTTCCAGGATACTGGTCTCAGGATACGAGGCGTTGCATCGGTATCCAGCCTCTGGCCGACTGCAGCAATTAATGGACCTGTGGCCTGGTCCGATGTGTGCCTGGTACTATTACGGAAGCTTATTTGCTTTTGGAATATACCATTGGGGCACGATATAGTACGCTCATTATCTGCAGTCGTTTTAGAGGCTTGTGAACTGATAGCACAGGGTGGAGGACACCTTCAATTAATCCCACTTAGTGGGGACCCAGAGGATTGGGGATCGTTGGAGAGTTTTCAGGATGGACCCCTGGTCATATCTGGGTGATTGTATTTAAACCGGATTGCAGTGTTAAAAAGATGCTGAGTCTGGAGTTCGAAAGCTACCAAGTTTTCTACTAGGTCGTGATGTGTTAATGTGAGGGCAATGGTATCTGTCACAGATCCTAATGTTGAGTACCTTTTCGCCCTTACTATGTCCTCCCTTATTATGGATCGAAACCCTCTCCCTTGTCGAATCCAGTGGATGGCTTTATTGACCAGGGTTGCCTTAACCTCTCTACTTCTCTCAGGCTAGGAACAATTATCAAGTGTATTGTCTGCTTCCACCCTGGGAAATTGTCTTTGTTTATCTCCTGTGGGAAATAAGAGCTTTCTTTGGGGTCCTGCTTACGTTTTAGAATTAGGAGGGGATAAAGGGAGCCTCTATTGTGAGATTCCCCACCGTGGAGCTCAGATACTTGTTTGCCACCCTTGGCTCTCCCATTGTATGGGGGTCTTCCTCCAGTGTCAGTTTTGGCACCCTGCAGTTTACCTAATGTAGAGCGCGTTGCTAATGGCCCCACCTTACCCTCCACTGGGTTATTGAAATTAGGGCATAAGACTTTGAGCGATTGGACTTCATTAAGCATTCTACTGAAAGACTCTGAGAGGCTACCTACGGCTGCCTTAAGCAGTCTAATTTATTCCACTAAGTTAACTATCTGCCCTGCAAAGGGATTTTGCAAGGAACGTGGTTAGACTTCCATTGGCATGGGATGCCTCCATACTAGTATACTCAGCATGGCCAGATAGTGTAGATCCCCCCTATGTGTATGGTCTATCATGACACCCCCTAATATCACCTCTTTACCCTCTTTAATTGGGCCAATGCGTCTATCTAAGGCATCACTGTTGTCAATGAGGGGGGCACATCTTTCACTACAGGGGAGAACTGAGAGTTCATCAATAGGCTTTTGCGCCTCTACTACCTCTATTGCCTCATTGTTAGATACTACGTGGCTAGGTTTTGAGACAAACGCAAATGGCTTTTTTACTTTTGCTTTATTAAATATTGATGGAATGCGGCCTTGGCAGATGTTATGAGCAGGCCTACCCTGAGGCTGCGTACCAAGTGTTGGAGTCAATGCGCTATTGGAATCAAGGAGGCCCTCACACTCTGCCAATAACATATCTATTCGGTCCAACACCCCTTCCCCCCAACCCTTTCACTGGGACGTGCAGCCTTTTTGCATTTCTTCGCCCTTTATAGGTCTCGCTGAGTCAGCGCGCATGCGCTGCTCGGAGAGACTTTAGTAAGGTCTTTAAAAAATGCTACCGCCGGCTACAGCTTGCAGTGCATGTGCGCGGGCGCGCGCTTCAGCAGAGGTGCCATATGGCGTGATTACTGCTGCGCGCGCACCACTCGCGCACATGCACTGCAAGCTGTGGCCGGCTGTAGCATTTTTAGCATGCTAATCGCGGCACCGATGCTTTACTTTTAATGTTAAAAGTAAAGCGCCGGTGCCGCGATTATCTATTTCTATAGAAACAAACATCTATTTCTCTACTTTTGCTATAATTGCGGCACCCGCGCTTTACTTTTAATGTTAAAAGTAAAGCGCCAGTGCCGCGATTAGAAAGAAAACAAGCATTGGCATAGCCAATAGGTCTCGCCTTTGGGACCTTATAAGTGTTTATCGATGCAACAGTTGCATAACTAAATACTTACAAGGTCCCAAAAACGAGACCTATTGGCTATGCCAATGCTTGTTTTAGTGGCGACCTTCAAGCCGTCTTCGTTACACATACGTTTCCCCATTATACAACCATATCTCTCAGAAAGGGATATGCAGAAGGGTTGCTACATGCTCTATGCCACTTGGCTCGATGCTTGACAGTCACTTATACATGCAGTCCCCAGCCAGGGAAAGTGCTGGTATGGTTGGACGGGCTCCCCAACCTCGAGTGACTTAGCTGGTGCTAAAAATAAGAGGGGTGGCCCAGCCCTGCCTCTTCCTGACGCTGATGGGCACGCCCGTGCGAGTCCCGCGCTGCGGGAGCCTGCGAGGATTTTTAAAGCACCTCCTGGCGCAGAATGGTGTCGCTGGCGGTGATAGCCGCATGGCAGGCTGGGACTGGTGGTCCTAGTCCTCCTCTTCCCTCTGATGGCAGTCAACAGGCAGCTGGCAACAAAGTCGAAATGAGCTTCCCGCGCTGCGGAAGCCTGCGAGGATTTTTAAAGCACCACCTGGCGCAGAATGGTGGCGCTGGCGGCGACGGCCGCGTGGGAGGCTGGGACTGGTGGTCCTAGTCCCCCTCTCCCTTCCGATGGCAGGCAGCAGGCAACAGAGTCGGAACGGGCTTCCATAGCATTGAAGGAATAAACACAGCACTGAATGTCGTAGAGATGGTTTCCAAGTGCCTCGTCAATCGAGGTTTTCGATTAAACTTAAATGCCTCTAATCTGGAGCCAGAGCAAGGGAAGGTCTTCATTAGAGCCCTGTTCAATACCCTGAGGTCTTGAGCCCTCTGCCTGAATCACAAGTTCTCTCGTTGCAGGGGGCGTTGAATTGCCTCCTATCAGATCAGCGAGCATCTACCAGAGCATTTCTAAAAGTACAAGGCTGGTGGACAGCAGCAGCTGTTGTTGTAGCCCGTCTTCACCTCAAGCCTCCTCTTCAGCCCACTGTCCACCAGAATCACCGCATTTCAAGGCAAGGATCTCGGTGTTACCCAGACTAAAGCAAGATCTGGGGGAGCAGATGAATGTGGTCAGTTTGATCAGGAGCGTGCCGCTAAATCCCAATATTTGTAGTTACTACAGATATGGGTGAGTCGGAGTAGGGAGTGACCCTAAGAGAGGAGAAAGTTAAGGGCATTGGTCCAATCACTTTTCAAGTTGAAGAAAATTGGCAGCAATAGAGACCGGTGCTCGTGCCTTAGCTCCTCTGCTTCAAGGGAAAGCAGTTGTCGTGAGGGCCCAATGAGGAAGCCAAGAGTTACATAAGTCACCAGGGCAGTGCCAGAGTGAAGAGACTAGCTGAAGTAGCCCAAAATTTGGCATTATGGGGGAAGATCATCTCTGCCTGGCAGCAATGGAAAGGAGGCCTTTCATTGGCTGGTGATGGAGCGTGGTCACCCATGGATAGACATATTTGCCTCCCTGTCCAATGCACAGACTCGTCATTGTGGCGCGGAAGTAGAAGACAGTCAGGCATGGGCAGTGGATGCCGTGTCCTTCAAGTGGCCAAGGGGCTGCCATATGCCCTTCCTCTGTTCACTTTCTCCTCATGGTGCTGCAGAAGATTTGGGAGGAGAGGGTATAGGCGATATTGGTGGCATCTTCTCCGAGAAGGATCTTTGAGGAATGTTTTGTGAGATTCTGTTGCTGTGATTCAGAGTATATTTGAAGTACTTGCATTTGGGAACTATTGAGTGCAATGAAGTAAAACTGTCTGAAAATGATACCTGAGAGAATTATGTTTTTTTCCAGATTTGGAACATTTGACTGCAGGTTCTCTGGGATCTCTGTATCAGGGCCTTTAGCTCAGTGGTTGCCACTGCCACTTATTTCTGCCGACTGCGACACGTGCTGGAGTCCATGATTTTATAGCGATCTATCCTGTGTCCCTAACAGATCCCGCCTATTTTCAAGTGTGCAATCATATGCGGTCACACACTCAGGTGACTGATCCACTGGTTAAGCTGCTGACAACTGAGTTCACGTCTATACAGGAGAGTGTTCTCTCTCCTTCTCTCTGTCCTTCTCTCTGCCCCTCTCTCCCAGGCATCCGATTCCGAGACCCTCCTGCCTAGTTTAGGTCCATGTTTTCAGCAGCCCCTGACTGCCAGCGACAGACTTGCCAAAGTGCTCCGGTTGCTGGCTGGGCGGTGCTGTCGCCACTGGCCTGCAGTGCCACGCCTGCATGTGCTGCAGATCGGCACATATAAAATCTCCCTGCTTCCACGGACAGAGTAAACCCACAGTCACACACACATACACTCATCATACGCTAGGGCCCATCACACTAAAATTCATACTATTACTCTATCCACACTGAATATAGGAGAGAAACCTAAACCAATCTGCATCTAAACGAGGTCAATGCGACCTTAAAGACATTGTCCTGAGTCATGATTTAAAACATAGGAAATACATTTGAAACTCAATAAATGACAAGGATATAACCACCCGACACTAGAATTCAAACAAATGATTGTTTATCTAAATTAACTCAAATGGAAATCAATTAATAGCAAAATCATTATTCTCATAGTTACCTATTCTAGCTAAATGGGCCAGGACAGGTCTCTTAGTAAAGTCTCTCGAGCTGCCGTCCTCAGCATAGGTTCAGGAAGAAGTCCAAACGCAATGAACAGCAAGGGACGCACTGAACGCGATGAACTGCAATGAACGGGACGAACACGGACCCTCTCTAGTCTAGCATATTTATAATAAAAAATGACAAAATTAAAAGTTACAAAAGAATCTTGAATATCAGTTGAGCCGCTGAGCAGAGCGAGCAGGAAAGGATGTTGCAACATTTAGAAAACCTTCGCTCAGGAAAAATCACAAAAATAAAAACACGGAAGAAGGAAACTCGAGTTTGCAAGTGTTACTACTACGATTGCTCTTCCTCGGTACCATAGCAGAGCCACCACAGATATTTCATTGTTCATTGTGGCTTAATCCTTCTCCAAGGACAATTGGATTCATGCCCAGAGCAGCTGTCCTCACGGAAACTTTTACTGAAGCAGAGGCTGTGGTCAGGTGACTTCCAACCATGTTCAGCAAGGCCTCTCGTCAAAATTCAATCACTCGAGCGCAGGCTGTAAATAGCAGCCATCTTTGTTTAGGCCAAAACGGACCATCTTAATTAAAAGAAACACAAAACAACGTTACCACAGCATAATGATTATACAGTGTTAATTCCCACTAATACCCTTATGTGTATGTAATTACCTAGCCATCTGCAACATAAAGAAGCATTAGTACACGTTATTTTTAAAGCGCAAACTCGAAACAAATAGCACTTTTGCGACATTCATTTAATAAAATTGCACATTATTATTAAGCAACATATATGCATTCCCACGTGTAGTTTCTCTAGTTTCTCTCATTAGTAATGTTGGTTAATCTTGACTTTTAACAAAACACATATTTTAGTGATTACAAATTAATAATTTTAATCATAACATATAGACAAAACTGGAGCTTGAAACTCGATAAATTTTCAACAGAAAACTCTGCTCCAGCAATCCCCCCTTTGGTGATATCTTATCACCACAAAAACCAACCCAAAAAAAAAATTTAGTCCCAATTTTTAGGAGAAATTGAAAATGTCTTTTATCTTTATGACACAACATTAAACACCAGACTCCCTCACATCATCCCTCTTTGACTCCAAGTAAACACTCTCCCTCAACTCTACTAATTCTATTTCTTGTGGGTTTCTCCTTGACCTCTTTTGTTTCTTTTCAGCATTTTCTCTAATTATTCTCTTTTTCCCTCCCCTGTTTTTACAACACAAACACCCCAATCTTAGTAACAATAAAGTAACAATTACGCATGTCAATGGAAATAATATTTTACCAATAATGGTACTACCTATCTTAGCAATAAAACTCTTAACTGCAACTATCTTATTAGCTATTTTAGTCCAGATACTTTCAGCTTCCAGTGGTACTAATTCTTCATGCAAATCAGTAATATTTTTGATATAGACCTTTAGGTCTTTGCTTTCGTCAGGAATGTAAGTGCAACAATGTTGAACTTTCAGCATTCCGCAGACTCCACCCTCCTTGGCCAATAGAATATCAAGGGCAAGTCGATTTTGCATAGACATGGCACGTACGGCAATCATCTCCGTATTTACCAAAAGAAACCCTCCAGCGGTACTTGTCGATAAGCGATCCACCACTGTTGACAGTTTCCGAATCCCATATGCATTTAAAGAAATTCCCACTGCTGGAATTAAAGCTCCAAAGATATCACCTACGATTTCTGACCAAGTTTCTCTCTTAAAACGTGTTAGTAAATTAATATGTTCTACATCTTCTATTCTATCTATATGAAAAATCTTTGGGAAAACCAGGCCCACATAACACGTGCCATACCAATGGTCAGGCAACTTGTAATAAGCCTTGTTCCCACAAACATAATACACTCCTGGGAAAACTGGATCTTCTCCACCATTAAAACCCCATCCTGTTGCAATGAAGTATGTATCATGACACTCACTAGTCCCAACAAAATAATTATCATATTGGGATTTCTTTCTGGTAATGCATATTTTACCCTTCTGTGGTGCATCTAAAGCCAAAGTTGGACTAGCCCCATTTCTCAATTCCTTTCCCATCTCAATATCCCAAATTGTCTCACTCACTTTATATTTCCCTGCCTTTTCATGCATGCTCATTCTCCTTTCCTCTACCATGTTTAGGAAAGCCTTCTCCTCTTCTTTCAAACTGCAAGTTAAATTGTTTCTAAAAATGTAATCTAATGTTAATTCTTCTTTCTCAATAAAAATCACACCAAAAATGTTAGCTTCTTTAGCTGGATTCAGCTTTTTGTTCATAGGCAATTGCCCAAAAATGTTATCTTTGTTAGACATCTCATAATCTATTTTCCCTAACAAATAAAAAACACTACTTAGCACACTACATGAAATCCCATACGTAGCTGGTAAATGGTGATAAGTAACACCTTCTGAAACGGATGCAGGTAATTGCATACAGACGTAGCAATCCCTAACTTCCATTGTCTTTACATATTCATACAACAACTTTGAAAAAACATTGCTAGAAAAATCATTAATTGACCTATCTTTATGTATGTAAATGTTACTAATTCTAGTTGGAACTATTTTCTGTGAACTCTTCTCTACATTGGTCACATTCTCAGTATGTATTCCAAAAGTGTCTATTGTAACTCTAAAAGTAACTAGTAAAGCTAATACACCCCATAATAGCATTAATAATCCAGTACAGCAGCAGCACATTCTACACCATCTTTTCAAGAAGGCACATCTACTTTGATTATTCTCTGTGTTAGCCATTTTACTACTTTGGCAGTGTCTTTTGACTTAGCCTCTTCTACTCCACTACTGAAACACTAGAACACTAGATTATTTCAAACAGCTAATTTCAGATTTTCTTCTTTTCACTTTCCTCCAAGTGACTCCTTTAGTTCACTCAATTTGGATTTTCATCACTTTTCACTTCTTCTTCAGCAACATCGAACTGTATCAGATCTTCAACAACATCCTAAGCATCCGACTCTTCTCCAATGTCAGTCAAGATAACTTTCAGGATTCCAACAGTTTTCTCCTCAACCACTTCACGTACGGTCCTCTCTGGATTTCCTTGACTCTCTGCCTCTTCACCTTCAGACAGTGCCATGTACGTCCATTCCGGTGACCTATACTTCTGGTTAGGTTTTCTGATTCTCTTGATCTCCTCTGGTTCCTTTGTGATCTTTTGTTTTTCACCTTTTGCTTGATTCTGACTCGACACCTCGTTCACCTGTTCAGCTTTCGATGAATTTGCCCATGTCAGTCTGTACCTCAGTCTCTTTATCCTGTTAGGCCAAAGATCTCCCCTTACAACCCTCTTTGGTCTCACTTCTTTATTATATCTTTCTCCAATCCAAGTTCTCTTTCTCAGAACTTGACCCTCTGATTTCTCATTTTCACTCTCATCTGATTCTGTTTCATTTGCCTCTTGTTCTTCAACAATTTTCTTTTGCTCCACACTCTTTTCCACCACCGATTGAGATTTCCCTAATTCTTTCCCTCCTCGGGTCTCCGACACGCATTCTTCTTGCTGTCTACTTGTCCCTTCACCTAGCTTATCAGGAATGTTCCCTACACCTCCTCGGGGGTCTTCCGCAATCTGTCCCTCTCTATCTTCTACTGACCCTGCTTCTTCAGGTATAATCTCAAGTGGATTTTCAACCTCTTCATCTGATTCAGGTGTAGTCTCTGTGGAATTGCTCTTTTCTCTTCTTTCTTCTCCACTGCTTGTTGGAACTTCAGGCACTCTTCCAGAATCCGATCTCTCCTCTGAGACTCTCAAAGTTTCTCTTGAAGCCTCTCTTGGAAAGAAAAAAGAATCACCTGACTCTCTTTCTCCTTCACCCCTTTCAGGATTCTTTTTTCTTCTCACTGGTTCAATTTCTGCATCATCACTGGAATCTGACTCTTCAAAATAATCCTTACCAGTCCCTTCTTTTGGATTTGGAACTCTCAGAGTATGACTTGCATGTACCCAGTTTTTCACACCAGCACACTTTACTGCAGTTGTCGTAGTCAGAATTACTTGTCTTGGCCTTCCCCACCTTGGAACCAAGCAATTTCTTCTTCTGTGCACCTTAATCCTCACCCAGTCCCCTGGACTCAGATCATGGGCTTGCTTCTTCTCAAGTGTGGTAGCGTCTCCTCCAACCTGGTGAAACACAGAATGAACTGCGTCAGCCAGGCCTTTACAGTAATCCAAAATCATGTCATCAGTTATTGTCATCAACTTGTTGACAGGCACAAATGCATGTCTCATCGCACGTCCCATTAAGATTTTGTGCGGACTCAAACCTGTGGTTCTATCTGGAGTAGACCTAATAGTCATCAGCACTAGAGGCAAGACATCAGGCCATTTCATTCCAGTGGCTAAACACATCTTACCAATTCGGTTTTTTATTGTGCCATTCATCTGTTCAACGACGCCAGAAGCCTCTGGTCTGTATGCACAATGTAGCTTCTGCTGTATGCTCAATGCTTCACAAATTAAACCCATGAGCTCATTGTAGAAGTGTCCACCTCTATCAGACTCAATTGTCACTGGGAACCCGTACCTAGGAATCAACTCTCTTAACAGTAACTTTGCAACCGTTATTCCATCATTTCTCCTAGTCGGATAGGCCTCCACCCATCTTGAGAACAAACAGACTGCCACTAGAACATACCTCAGTCTGTGTACTTGGGGCATTTCAATGAAATCTATTTGCATTCTGGTAAAAGGACCTCCTTCTCTGCCTATTGTTCCTAGACTTACCACTGTCTTTTTCCCAGTATTGAACTGTTGACAAATCAAACATCTCTGACAGATGCTCTCTGCAATTAACCTGAACTTTGCATTGTACCAGGTCTGTTTAAAAGACCTAATCATCGCATCCCTCCCCAGATGTCCCTGGCCATGATACATTCTTGCCATTGTCGACAGCATGGAATTGGGCATGACTGGTCTACCATCTCTATAGATCCAAACATGATCTGTCTCTCTTGGGGCACAACCTGCCTTGATCCAATCTCTCATTTCCTCATCTCCTGCCTCATCCTGCAACTGTTTCACTTCATCCCACGTTTCTAGGACATTGGTAAACATCACAGAACAAAAAGACATCTCCCTTTCTCGTGCCCTATTAATCGAATGATTGTTCTTTGCACAATACTGTGCTATGTCATTGGCAAAACGATTACCAAGAGTAACAAAATCATCTCCCTGTCCATGAGCAGCACACTTCACAACTGCTAGTTCTTTAGGCAGCTGTATCGCCTCAAGCAATTTTCCAATCACTTCAGCATTCTTTATTGGAGTCCCACTCGACGTCAAGAAACCTCTCTGTAGCCAAAGCTGGCCAAAGTCATGAACGACTCCAAATCCGTACTGACTATCAGTCATCACAGTCACTCTCAGATTCTTCCCAATTTTGCAAGCTTTTGTCAATGCCACCAATTCAGCCACCTGAGCAGATCTTACTCCTTTCAAAGGCGAAGCTTCCATAACTTCTGAAACCTTGCACACCGCATATGCTGCACTTAGCACACCATCATCAGTTCTCAAACATGATCCATCCACAAACAGCACATGATCACTCTCAGGCAATGGCAAATCTCTTATGTCTGGTCTTGGTTTTGTGCAGTAATCAAGCACATCCAAGCAATCATGATCAACATCATCTCCCACATTCACATTTTCAGCATCTGGTAACAACGTTGCTGGATTCACATTCACACATCTCTCAAGAGTCACATTTGATGCTCCCAGAATGATTTTCTCATATTTAGTCAGTCGACTATGTGACATGTACTGAGTTCTGCTTCTTGTCAAAAGAATTGCCACATCATGAGGTACGAATACCCTTACAGGATATCCCATTATTATGCCCTCACTCATGTCTCATCGCACGTCCCATTAAGATTTTGTGCGGACTCAAACCTGTGGTTCTATCTGGAGTAGACCTAATAGTCATCAGCACTAGAGGCAAGACATCAGGCCATTTCATTCCAGTGGCTAAACACATCTTACCAATTCGGTTTTTTATTGTGCCATTCATCTGTTCAACGACGCCAGAAGCCTCTGGTCTGTATGCACAATGTAGCTTCTGCTGTATGCTCAATGCTTCACAAATTAAACCCATGACCTCATTGTAGAAGTGTCCACCTCTATCAGACTCAATTGTCACTGGGAACCCGTACCTAGGAATCAACTCTCTTAACAGTAACTTTGCAACCGTTATTCCATCATTTCTCCTAGTCGGATAGGCCTCCACCCATCTTGAGAACAAACAGACTGCCACTAGAACATACCTCAGTCTGTGTACTTGGGGCATTTCAATGAAATCTATTTGCATTCTGGTAAAAGGACCTCCTTCTCTGCCTATTGTTCCTAGACTTACCACTGTCTTTTTCCCAGTATTGAACTGTTGACAAATCAAACATCTCTGACAGATGCTCTCTGCAATTAACCTGAACTTTGCATTGTACCAGGTCTGTTTAAAAGACCTAATCATCGCATCCCTCCCCAGATGTCCCTGGCCATGATACATTCTTGCCATTGTCGACAGCATGGAATTGGGCATGACTGGTCTACCATCTCTATAGATCCAAACATGATCTGTCTCTCTTGGGGCACAACCTGCCTTGATCCAATCTCTCATTTCCTCATCTCCTGCCTCATCCTGCAACTGTTTCACTTCATCCCACGTTTCTAGGACATTGGTAAACATCACAGAACAAAAAGACATCTCCCTTTCTCGTGCCCTATTAATCGAATGATTGTTCTTTGCACAATACTGTGCTATGTCATTGGCAAAACGATTACCAAGAGTAACAAAATCATCTCCCTGTCCATGAGCAGCACACTTCACAACTGCTAGCTCTTTAGGCAGCTGTATCGCCTCAAGCAATTTTCCAATCACTTCAGCATTCTTTATTGGAGTCCCACTCGACGTCAAGAAACCTCTCTGTAGCCAAAGCTGGCCAAAGTCATGAACAACTCCAAATCCGTACTGACTATCAGTCATCACAGTCACTCTCAGATTCTTCCCAATTTTGCAAGCTTTTGTCAATGCCACCAATTCAGCCACCTGAGCAGATCTTACTCCTTTCAAAGGCGAAGCTTCCATAACTTCTGAAACCTTGCACACCGCATATGCTGCACTTAGCACACCATCATCAGTTCTCAAACATGATCCATCCACAAACAGCACATGATCACTCTCAGGCAATGGTAAATCTCTTATGTCTGGTCTTGGTTTTGTGCAGTAATCAAGCACATCCAAGCAATCATGATCAACATCATCTCCCACATTCACATTTTCAGCATCTGGTAACAACGTTGCTGGATTCACATTCACACATCTCTCAAGAGTCACATTTGATGCTCCCAGAATGATTTTCTCATATTTAGTCAGTCGACTATGTGACATGTACTGAGTTCTGCTTCTTGTCAAAAGAATTGCCACATCATGAGGTACGAATACCCTTACAGGATATCCCATTATTATGCCCTCACTCTGTTCCAAGCTTCTGCATGTAGCAGCTACTGCTTTCAGGCAACCTGGCAAACCCACAGCTACGGGGTCAAGTGTCGATGAGAAGTACGCAATCGGCCTTCTCAATTGTCCATGCTTCTGAATCAACACTGAAAGTGCACAACCATTTTTCTCACTGCAGTACAACTCAAACTCTTTCTCATAGTCTGGCATTCCCAAAGCAGGGGCTTCACACATTCTGCTCTTCAACTCCTCAAATGCTGCCATTTGTTCTCCATCCAGTTCCAATGGGTCTCTCACTTCACTTTTAGTCAGCTTAATCAGTGGCTTTGCTATCAGGGAGAAATTACTTATCCACTGACGACAATAACCCACCATCCCCAGACACATCCTCACTTCTCTCTGGGTCATTGGGGCTCTCATTCCTCTGATAATTTTGATCCTGTCATCGGTCACCTTTCTCAGACCCTTTTCAATATTGTGTCCAAGATAATGCACCTCTTTCTTGCAAAATTGCAATTTGGCTGGAGATACCTTTAACCCTCCATCTGCCAGATGATTCAGTAAAGCTATGGTATCTACTTCACAAGCTTCACGTGTCTTCGATGCCACAAGTAGGTCATCGATGTACTGCACTAGTACTGAGCTTTCAGGCATGATCAAACTCTCCAATGATTTTTTCAATAACTGATTGAATATCGAAGGACTCTCTGTATACCCCTGTGGGATACGACACCATGCTAAAATACGCTGGCCAAACCGAAATGCAAAAATCGGCTGGCTGTCATGATGCAATGGAATTGAAAAGAAAGCATGACACAAATCAATTACCGTGTACCACTCAGCATCATGAGGAATCTGATACAAAATCACTGACGGATTTGGCACAATGGGACAACATGCCACCACAATTTTGTTAACCTTTCTCAAATCTTGTACAATCCTAAACTTTCCATTAGGTTTCTTTAACCCCATTATCGGTGAATTACACGGGCTACTCAGTAACTCTCTCAAAACACCCTGTTGAATCATCTTGTCGATTATAGGAGTTATTCCCTCAATATTTCTGGTGTCAATCTGTACTGAGGAATATTAGGATAAACAATCCCCTCTTTCACTGAAATCTTCACTGGATCTACATTATTCATCAATCCCACATCTTCTCCAGTAAAATCCCAAACTGCTGTTTTCACTGTGTGTCTCAACTCCTGAGGCAAATCATCTGGATTAAACACTGCATATGTACCAACAATCTCACTCTCTCTATTATCTAGAGTCATCCGGTACAAAACATCCTCATCTGGTGTCTCAAAAGCTATTCCATCCGGAGTACAAAAAATTGTACAATTCATCTTGCACAATAGGTCCCTACCTAACAAGTTCACTGGACTAGTGTCACAGACTACAAATCTGTGCATGTCTGTAAATTTCCCTATTCTTACCCTTACTGGTTCAGTAAGACGAGTCTTAATCTGTGTATTGGCTACACCAACCACTTGGATTGCTTCGCCCGAGAGAGGAATATTTCTAATATCTGCTGACCTGACAGTTGATCTCGTCGCTCCTGTGTCTACTAAAAAAGTAACACTTTCCCCATTTATTTTCCCATCTACAAATGGTCCTGCCTGGTCTATTTCTAGAGTTGCACCAAGTATGCACTCTTTCTCCTCTCTTCGGCACCGTCAATAGTCCCCTTCAGACTCACTCCCCTCATTCTATAACCAGTACTGTTGTACCTGGTTTGAACGTCTCGGTTTGTTTACCTGCTCATCATTGTAGAATCCTGAGTTCTGGTTATACTTTTGGGACCCTCTATTCTGCGGCAAGGGCAGTTTTGGCTCTTGACTCTGCTGTCTGACAACCTTCTGCTGTTGCTGCTGTTGATTACACCCCTCGTTCTGCACCTGTTGATTTAAGGGTTTATTTTCATTACTCACTAATGGTGGATTGGTACACTCGGATCTCCAATGCCCCAATTGTCCACAGTTGTGACAAGGGAACTTCTTCTTGGCCTCCTCTATATTCCCCTTTCCCTTTCCTGCATATCTGGGCCTATTTCCTGGATTATTCGCTTGTTCCACCAACTGTGCTTCTTGTCTTTCAGGCACTTTCACCTGTGCCCACATTGCTTTCTCTTTCAGCTTTCTCTGTTTTGCCTCAATCTCATCACTGAAGTACTTTACATGTCTCAAGATTTCATCAATCTTTTTACTCTGCCAATCAACTGTGTGCTCACGTATTCTTTCACTAATTTCAGGTCTCAAGCCATATACAAATCTGTATACAAAATGACTCAAATCCTTGTCACCCAGGTGTTCATCTCCACTGAACTGTTTAAAAGCCAGTATCAGCCTTTCATAAAAAGCATGAACTGATTCTTTCGCTTCCTGATGTGTTCGATCTATCTTAACCCAGTCTGTCTCTTTCGGGGGTACTTTATTTTTCAGGAATACAATAACCTGGTCGTATTTCTTCATAACCTCTGGATCTGGTGCTCCTGTTTTCGGATCTCTTGGATACTCCTTTGCAGGCCAATCTACAACTATTTTACACTCAGCCCACAAGTCTGCTGGAACAATTATATCAAACAGACTATTCAGGTCAATCCACAGCACTTTTGACAATTTCACAAACCTGTCTACCTGCCTATACCACTCGACGGGCTTTTCTCTCAGTCGAGGGAAATCATTCGTAAATGATAAAATATCCTGTCTAGTCCATGGGACATGTAGATATCCTCCTCCAGGAATCTCTCTCATAGGATAAGCATCCACTGTTTTTTCTTTTTCTCTCATTGGAAAAGCTGAGTAAGTCCTGTCCACTGAATCTTCCCTTTTCTTGTACCACCTATCCTTCCACTTTTCCACATCACCCCATTTTCGCAATAAGGCAATCATTTCCTTAATCTGTCCTGTTCTGCCAACACCATTTAGATTTTCAATATCCTTGTCAGAGAAATCCACCCTGTAAGGCTTCTGCAAAGCTTTCACCTTATCCATGTCAACCCCTTGTTCACTCGCTATTGCTCTTAACCTGTCATGTGTACTCTTAGCCCTCCAGGTGATACTTTTGCACATAAATAACAACTCTCCATCGTGACGGTTTTTCAGTATATCTGTAGGAATTGTTCCTGCAATAAGCTCCTCCAATTCTATGCGCAACCTGGCTACATCAATTGCTTGTGAATCTTTATCCTTCTTTTGAAGAACTTTCAACCAATCATTCAAATCCTCAGCTGTTATTTCAGTAGATTTTTTCACTGCACCCACTTGTTCTGCCATCCTCTGTGGTTCCAAAATCGATCCTCCTAAGCAACCAGTATTCAATCCTGAATTAGGCTGCACATCTAATCCTCCACTACAGGTGTCATGTCTCGACTGTCTCAAATTATTTCCTCCTGTTCTCGTTCCTGATTCCTCCAAAGTGCAAGTACCAACCAAACCATTTCCAACATAGGGAACTGTCAAACCATTTTCACCCATTCTCTGTTTATCAAAAATAGGCACAACCGGACCAATTGTTACCGGCACTGTAACTGCTTCAAGATTTTTCGTCAGCTCCCTAATTTTCTCAGTCAGCTCAGATGTTGTTCTGGCTAATTCTCTTGTTTTCTCGTCACTGATTCGATTCTCTCTCTCTCGCTCTCTCTCTCTCTCCCTTTCCGTGAAAGAGCTACCACTTTTCAGATCAGGTGTCACAACCTCAGTTTTCACAATTCGCAAAGTATCTCTTATTGGAGTAGCAACTGGCGTGCTCTCTTCTAATTCTGGTCTATACGGAGGTGGTGTCTTGTAAATCATGTCATTCAAGACCTCATCTTCGTAATCATTAGCCCCATACCTTCTCCCTTCTGCATCAGGCACCCTTTCTGTACCCTTCCTCTCTTCCTTCTCGTCAACTGTCCTCATAGGATATAACCCCTCTGACATACTAGCATCTCGCCATCTCCTCATCCGATCATGATGAGTTTCACGATCATATTTCCTCCCAAAAAAGTACCTATAGTTACCTCCACTCCTCTGCTTTTCTCGCTCATGCACCTCATCTTCCCATTCCACCAACGCCTCGAACTGTGTCGGCCTTGGTCTAGGCTCTAGACACATCATTTTCTCCCGTAAATTTCTCAACACGGCCAGATTAAATGAACCATGTTCCGGGAACGCTAAGACACCATCCTCTTTAGTATACTTAGCCCAGTTATTTAACCAAATACAGGTATGATACCCATATTTCGCAACCATGAAGGATGCAGGAGTTTTCGTTGGAGGTAGCAATTCACCTTCTCAAGTTATTATGTTTTTATCCTTGTCGAACCACCATTTAATTTTACCGAACAAGGATTTCTTCTTCTTTTCCTCCGGTTGGTAATACATTTTAACGTTTACCAATATTCTCTAGTCCCTTCCGCGACTGTATGATCTTTTGTCCAATAACAGCGGGACTCACACCAACGCACCAATCCTGGAGCGTCTACGTCACCCTGTACTCCTTCCAATCCCTGCGCGGCTCACACCAACGCACCAATCCCAGTGCGAGCACTGTTCTGATCCACTACCCAATCAGAGCGCGGTCTGTATGACTCCCTGACGTCACCGCTGCAGACGCTTCTGCTCTGTCTCCTGTCACTCGTCTACCCCTCCTTTACAAAAGCCTTCTCAGTAGACTTCGTTCCAGATTCTACAAAATCTATTAGTTACAACATATAAACATCTCCATTGTCTGCTTCGCTAACCACAGAATAGTAAAGAAAATTCTTTCTCACAAGAATCCCGCTTCTTTCTAGAACAGCGCTTACCTCTGCTCCACTACGGAATAATTACTTTGGTTGACACAGTAGCACATCCCTCTACTCTGCCCTTCTAACATGCATCCATTAACTGTTTCCTCTAGGACTGCTCCAAAGAGTCTTACAATCAACTAAATGCTCATACATTCACGCACTTTCACACCAGAAAAATATAGCACAACCACACAGAATCCTGCCTTCCCGAGAACAGCGAACAGTCTGTCCCACTACAGAATTATAACACACGTTAACCAAGCAGCGCTTACCTCTGCCCAGTCCTTCAGACAAGCTCAGAGAATACCTATTACTCCTCCAGCGATAAGCTTTAACGGCAAACCATACGGATCCCTGGGACTTAAGACCAGAGTTTCACAGATAACCTTTCGCCATCATACGCACTCCTTTTATACCGAAAATATATCTCTAGTAGTAACACATGACGATGTCACTAATTCCGAACCCAGACAAAGTGACGCGCAACTTCTATTGTCACACGTTTTTCCTGCATACATACAGGTAATTCCAACAATCCCGTCTTTCCCGAGAGCAGCACTCACTTCCCTCTGCCCTACTACGGAACCGTCACCAGCTCCCAAGTTCCAGAAGCCGTACACACTACATAGAACTCAATACGACGACCTCAACATATAGTATTAGTACATATACCAACATCAATCAATAAATCAATAAATCAATAGCCTATGTACAAGCAATCTATCAGATCAAGACAATAATCTATAACCATCCTCTGCTACCAGGAAACTGCTGCAGATCGGCACATATAAAATCTCCCTGCTTCCACGGACAGAGAAAACCCACAGTCACACACACATACACTCATCATACGCTAGGGCCCATCACACTAAAATTCATACTATTACTCTATCCACACTGAATATAGGAGAGAAACCTAAACCAGTCTGCATCTAAACGAGGTCAATGCGACCTTAAAGACATTGTCCTGAGTCATGATTTAAAACATAGGACATACATTTGAAACTCAATAAATGACAAGGAAATAACCACCCGACACTAGAATTCAAACAAATGATTGTTTATCTAAATTAACTCAAATGGAAATCAATTAATAGCAAAATCATTATTCTCATAGTTACCTATTCTAGCTAAATGGGCCAGGACAGGTCTCTTAGTAAAGTCTCTCGAGCTGCCGTCCTCAGCATAGGTTCAGGAAGAAGTCCAAACGCAATGAACAGCAAGGGACGCACTGAACGCGATGAACTGCAATGAACGGGACGAACACGGACCCTCTCTAGTCTAGCATATTTATAATAAAAAATGACAAAATTAAAAGTTACAAATGAATCTTGAATATCCGTTGAGCCGCTGAGCAGAGCCAGCAGGAAAGGATGTTGCAACATTTAGAAAACCTCCGCTCAGGAAAAATCACAAAAATAAAAACACGGAAGAAGGAAACTCAAGTTTGCAAGTGTTACTACTACGATTGCTCTTCCTCGGTACCATAGCAGAGCCACCACAGATCTTTCATTGTTCATTGTGGCTTAATCCTTCTCCAAGGACAATTGGATTCATGCCCAGAGCCGCTGTCCTCACGGAAACTTTTACTCAGGCAGAGGCTGTGGTCAGGTGACTTCCAACCATGTTCAGCAAGGCCTCTCGTCAAAATTCAATCACTCGAGCGCAGGCTGTAAATAGCAGCCATCTTTGTTTAGGCCAAAACGGACCATCTTAATTAAAAGAAACACAAAACAACGTTACCACAGCATAATGATTATACAGTGTTAATTCCCACTAATACCCTTATGTGTATGTAATTACCTAGCCATCTGCAACATAAAGAAGCATTAGTACACGTTATTTTTAAAGCGCAAACTCGAAACAAATAGCACTTTTGCGACATTCATTTAATAAAATTGCACATTATTATTAAGCAACATATTTGCATTCCCACGTGTAGTTTCTCTAGTTTCTCTCATTAGTAATGTTGGTTAATCTTGACTGTTAGAGTCGGGGATCTCTGGTTGGCGCAAGGTTGCCCTTGTGTCAAGCAGGAACCCTATCCTCCACGTCAGGGCGCAGGATAACCCCTCGCGAATGACCCTTGCTCACCCTCTAGGTGCGTGGCGTGAGCAGCCAAGGCGATTCCTCAGGCGTTGTTGGTTAAGCACTTACAATCGTACACACAGTAAATACATCAATCCCCCCAGAAACGGACACCAGACTTGGATATATATAAAAATACGATTCTTTATGTAAAAATAAGGTATATATATCTCAACAGACTTATCACAAGACCAATAACGTTTTCGCTAGGCCACCAGGTTATACAGCAGGCAAATGTTCTTGGTTCGTAGTTTCAAATGGATAGTTCGTAGGTTCTTTACTTGTAGTTCCAGTACTCACAGAGATCGGTTCCTGCGAACGGGGAAATAAGGCGTTGCGGGCCCCGAGCCCGATACTGGAGCTTCTTTCGTGATGTGGAGAGTCGGCACAGGTCGGTGCGACTCTCAGCTTGGGAAGTGTTCTTGGGTCCTCAATCAGCAGGTGTGGGCACGTAGGCAGGCGCGGCCAGCGACCCTTTAGCACGGCGGTGCAGGAGGGTCTCCACAGCGGGGGCGGCGCGGCCTGAGATGTCCGAGGATAGCGAAGCGGGGTCACAGGGCACAGTCAGTGCAGCTGGATGACCCGGCGTAGATCACAGTCGTCGGACGGCTTCCGGCAGGAGGGGTGATAGCGCGTTCAGCGCGCTCCAGTAGCAGGCGGTGACAGGGATGCAGGCGGCCTGGCCCGGGGACAGAGAGCGACTCGGGACGGAGCGGGGCTCTCACGGGTTTGAGGCAGGCGAGCTTCTGGGTGTCACGGCCCTAGGAGGGGCGATGAGGGGCGCAGTCTCTTTCCAGCGGGATGCACACACGGCTCGAATTGGAGGACGAGCAAGAAGCACAGAGAACCCACTGTTCCTGGGGTTCAGTTCAGGGGGCAAGCTCAGATCAAGCCCTTGGAGAATGTTCAAGCACAAAGTAGCAAAGTCTTTTCAGTAAGTCTCTTCCTCTCCTCTCTCAGCAAGGCAAGCAGCAGGCCAGCTCCTCCGGCGTCTTCTTCTCCTTCTAGTCGGGCAGAGGTTCTTTGTGGTAAACAGGATTCTGATTTCTTAGGAGCCAGGCTCCTACTTTTATACCATGATTCTTTTGTTCTTTAGCGCCAGGGGGCCTAGGCCTGGCTCAGTCCAGTTCTGGAGCACTTTGTTATGGTGACTCTGCTCTTCCCTTTCAGCAGCAGGGCAGAGACATCAGCCGCCCCCCAGGGGGTGGCGCCGGCTTTTGTGGTGGCAGAGCACAGGTCTATTCAAGAGTCAAGGTGTACTCCTCCCACCCATCCAGGTGTAATCTCTCTACCCACCACCTGGCAGCCAACCTGTCTCTGGGGATTCCCCAACCCTGCTCCTTACTGTTGCCAGGCAGAACACATACACACAGCAGAGGCGGACTGAGATGGTCAGGTCAGTAAATACTAACTTTCTAAAAGTAGTATTTACAAACCCAAGATATTAAAATAAACTTGACTACAAGAAGTATTTTATCATCCTGAGTTCAGGCATACTAAACTTGACACTTCTACCATGCTCTCTGAGTCCACTGGGGTCACAGCGTCGGCGTGATCCCGGCAGCCCATTCTGGCCTATGGAGAGCAGGTAGCCTTCAATAGTGAAAAACGACAAGGGCTGTAATTCACTACTAAGACATGCCACACACATCAGGGCATGTCCTACCTTATGCCTACAATGCACCCTGCCCTTGGGCCTACCAGAGGGGTGGCTAATATGTAGGTAAGGGAAGGTTTAGGGACTGGCAAGTGGGGGCACTTGCGCAGTCAGCGCGACGGTCCCGGACCGCGCACAGGGTCTGCGGTGGCAGACCCTAGACACATTTTACAAGGCCGCTTCCGTGGGTGGCGCAACCAGCGCTGCAAGCCCACCAGCAGCATTGGCAGTCACAAGCCCTGGCACCCCTGGTGCACTCTACTGGGGACTGACAGTGAATCCAATAAACCAATCATGGACATCAATTACAGGTACACTTTACCTAGGGAGCACTTGCACTGCGGCACGGATTAGCCGTGGCGCAGTGCCCTGAGCGGACAACACCAGCAAAACAATCGAGGCACACCATCAAAAAGTGGAAGGGAAACTCACGCCAAGGTGCCAGGTCTAACATTGACTTTTAACAAAACACATATTTTAGTGATTACAAATTAATAATTTTAATCATAACATATAGACAAAACTGGAGCTTGAAACTCGATAAATTTTCAACAGAAAACTCTGCTCCAGCACATGCATGTCTGCGATTCAGGTGCGTTCATCCTCTGTCCGGTACCGTGGAGTCTGTTATGCATTCGGCCTGCAGTCGCTGCAGCCTGAACATAATCAGTCATGCATTCATCCTCTAGGATTGTGAGACAAATGCATGATTTTAGCTAAAGTGTGAGGTTTGCAGGGCATTCTGGGTAAGACAATTTAGCGGGATCCATGCAAGCCACACCACCATGGATTGGTCTGGGTCTTTAGGTTTCGGAAATAGCCCGGGTTGGTTGGGTTCCATGGTTCCCTTGTGACCTAGAATCCAAACAGTGCAGGTATTCGCCATGGCCAGTTAGAGGAAATTAGCACTTACCCACACTCTTCCGGCACGTATGTCAAAACTTTGCCCAAAAGATCCAAATGTCTTCTTGCTTGCCATATGGATGGGGATGCGCTAGGCCCCAGGAGGGCAGAAAGACTGTTGTGGGTTTAAGAGGGTGCAGCCTTATGTCAGGCCCCTAATCTATTATTTTTTAGAAAAGTAAACCAGAATCTACTGGTCTTGCTGCCCTATTCAGGGGTAGATGGGTTGGGGGGGGCGGGTTATATCTCACAAACTACTTCCTAAAAGAGGGCAGAAAGCTTGTTGGGTCTTGTCTGGGGCGGGTGGACTGCCCAAGGCCTGGGTGAGCAGTCCTACCCCATCAGTTTTTGTTATCATTTTTTCCAGGTGTATAGTGGACTTTCTGTCCCTCTTTCCTGGGGGAGAAAATTGGTGGTAAAATCCCTACTCTTCACCAGAGGGGCAAAAAGACTGTATTGCTCCTTTCAGGGTGGGGCAATGACCCGATACCAGGGTGGGCTGTTCCCACTCCTTTTTATTTTTGCCAACAAATCTCTGGTGTCTGGTGGACTTTCTGCCCACGGGGGCAGATTGAGGTTAAACTCCCACTATCTGCTCACCCATGGAGGCAGAAAAACGTGTGTACCCAGGAAGGTGGGCTTTGCCCATGCCAAGTTGGCTCGCTCTACTCTCCTGATCGGAACTCCCTGGTGTCTACTGGGTGGATCCCTGCTTGGGGATAGGGATCCCAGGGTGACCCCAATGAGGGATCCACTTATGAGAGGTACTGCAGGAAAGAGGACATTGTCCTCTTTCCAGCGCGACCTGTCCCATACAAATCAGAGCTTTGGCGGGCAGAGACATGTCCCCTGAACACTGATGAAAGTGAAAGCAGACCGCGTCTAATTATGTTTTGCTTACTGTGACCTCAGCGTGCTGTGCACTTTACACATTACAGGGGAAAAAAAACCTCAAACTCTGTAGGTGAGAGTAACTTTTCCTTTGCGTCCTGATTTGAGTTTTATTAAACAAAATGAAATTCTTCTGGTGCGAGAACCAGAAAACGTTTCTCCATCAAAGCAGTGGGTGACTCGTTGATGTCCATTGCTATACAGAGGTAATGCGTGTTAGAGGTAATGCAGTGCACAACCCGTTGATGTTCATCGCACTGGAGAGGTAATGCGCACTAGAGAGGTAATGCAGTGGAAGACCCATGGATGTCCATTGCACTAGAGGTAAGGCTCACTAGAGGGGTAATGCAGTGGACGACCCATTGATGTTCATCGCCCTGGAGTGGTAATGCGCACTAGAGGTAATGCAGTGGATCACCCATTGATGATCATCGCACTAGAGAGGTAATACGCACTAGAGGTAATGCAGTGGATGACCCGTTGATGATCATCACACTAGAGAGGTAATGCAGTGGATGACCCGTTGATGATCATCGCACTAGAGAGGTAATGCAGTGGATGACCCGTTGATGTCTATTGCACTAGAGAGGTAATGCAGTGGATGAACTGTTGATGTCCATTGCGCTAGAGAGGTAATGCAGTGGACAACCCATTGATGTCCATCTCACTAGAGAGGTAAGGCTCACTAGAGGGGTAATGCAGTGAACGACCCATTGATGTCCATCTCACTAGAGAGGTAGTGTTGTGGACGACCCGTTGATGTCCAATGCACGAGAGAGTTAATGTAGTGGACGACCCATTGATGTCCATCTCACTAGAGAGGTGATGCAGTGGACGACCCATTGGTGTTCATTGCACTAGAGAGGCAATGCAGTGGACAACACATTGATGTCCATCTCACTAGAGAGTTAATGTAGTGGAAGACGCATGGATGTCAATTGCACTAGAGGTAAGGCTCACTAGAGGGGTAATGCAGTGGACGGCCCATTGATGTTCATCGCACTGGAGTGGTAATGCGCACTAGAGGTAATGCAGTGGACCACCCGTTGATGATCATCGCACTAGAGAGGTAATACGCACTAGAGGTAATGCAGTGGATGACCCGTTGATGATCATCACACTAGAGAGGCAATGCAGTGGATGACCCGTTGATGATCATTGCACTAGAGAGGCAATACAGTGCACTAGCCATTGATGTCTATTGCACTAGAGAGGTAATGCAGTGGATGACCTGTGGATGTCCATCACACTAGAGAGGTAATGCAGTGGAAGACCCATGGATGTCCATTGCACTAAAGAGGTAATGCAGTGGACAACCCATTGATGTCCATCTCACTAGAGAGGTAAGGCTCACTAGAGGGGTAATGCAGTGAACGACCCATTGATGTTCATCACACTAGAGAGGTAGTGTTGTGGACGACCCGTTGATGTCCATTGCACGAGAATGGTAATGTAGTGGACGACCCATTGATGTCCATCTCACTAGAGAGGTGATGCAGTGGACGACCCATTGGTGTTCATTGCACTAGAGAGGCAATGCAGTGGACAACACATTGATGTCCATCTCACTAGAGAGTTAATGTAGTGGAAGACCCATGGATGTCCATTGCACTAGAGGTAAGGCTCACTAGAGGGGTAATGCAGTGGACGACCCATTGATGTTCATCGCACTGGAGTGGTAATGCGCACTAGAGGTAATGCAGTGGATCACCCGTTGATGAGCATCACACTAGAGAGGTAATGCAGTGGATGACCCGTTGATGATCATCACACTAGAGAGGTAATGTAGTGGATGACCCGTTGATGTCTATTGCACTAGAGAGGTAATGCAGTGGATGACCTGTTGATGTCTATTGCACTAGAGAGGTAATGCAGTGGATGACCTGTTGATGTCCATCACACTAGAGATGTAATGCAGTGGAAGACCCATGGATGTCCATTGCACTAGAGGGGTAATGCAGTGAACGACCCATTGATGTTCATCGCACTGGAGTGGTAATGCGCACTAGAGGTAATGCAGTGGATGACCCGTTGATGATCATCACACTAGAGAGGTAATGCAGTGGATGACCCGTTGATGATCATCACACTAGAGAGGTAATGCAGTGGATGACCCGTTGATGTCTATTGCACTAGAGAGGTAATGCAGTGGATGACCTGTTGATGTCTATTGCACTAGAGAGGTAATGCAGTCGAAGACCCATGGATGCCCATTGCACTAGATGGGTAATGCAGTGGATGACCCGTTGATGATCATCACACTAGAGAGGTAATGCAGTGGATGACCCGTTGATGTCTATTGCACTAGAGAGGTAATGCAGTGGATGACTTGTTGATGTCTATTGCACTAGAGAGGTAATGCAGTGGATGACCTGTTGATGTCCATCACACTCGAGAGGTAATGCAGTGGAAGACCCATGGATGTCCATTGCACTAGAGGGGTAATGCAGTGAACGACCCATTGATGTTCATCACACTGGAGAGGTAATGCGCACTAGAGAGGTACTGTAGTGGATGACCCGTTGATGATCATCGCACTAGAGAGGTAATGCAGTGCACTAGCCGTTGATGTCTATTGCACCAGAGAAGTAATGCAGTGGATGACCTGTTGATGTCCATCACACTAGAGAGGTAATGCAGTGGAAGACCCATGGATGTCCATTGCACTAGAGAGGTAATGCAGTGGACAACCCATTGATGTCCATCTCACTAGAGAGGTAAGGCTCACTAGAGGGGTAATGCAGTGAACGACCGATTGATGTTCATCACACTGGAGAGGTAGTGTTGTGGACGAGCCGTTGATGTCCATTGCACGAGAGAGGTAATGTAGTGGACGACCCATTGATGTCCATCTCACTAGAGAGGTGATGCGGTGGACGACCCATTGGTGTTCATTGCACTAGAGAGGCAATGCAGTGGACAACACATTGCTGTACATCTCACTAGAGAGGTAATGTAGTGGACAACCCGTTAATGCCTATTGCACTAGAGAGGTAATGCAGCGGACGGCCCATTGATGTCCATCTCACTAGAGAGGTGATGCAGTGGACAACCCGTTAATGCTTATTGCACTAGAGAGGTAATGCAGCGGACGACCCATTGATGTCCATCTCACTAGAGAGGTAATGCATTGGACAACCAGTTAATGCCTATTGCACTAGAGAGGCAATGCAGTGGATGACCCATTGATGTCCATCTCACTAGAGAGGCAATGCAGTGGACAACCCATTAATGCCTGCTGCACTAGAGAGGTAATGCAGTGGACGACCCATTGATGTCCATCTCACTAGAGAGGTAATGCAGTGGACAACCCGTTAATGCCTGTAGCACTAGAAAGGTAATGCAGTGGACGACAGGTTAATGCCTGTTGCACTAGAGAGGTAATGCAGCGGACGACCCATTGATGTCCATCTCACTAGAGAGGTAATGCAGTGGACAACCCGTTAATGCCTGTTGCACTAGAGAGGTAATGCAGTGGACGACAGGTTAATGCCTGTTGCACTAGAGAGGTAATGCAGTGGATGACAGGTTAATGCCTGTTGCACTAGAGAGGTAATGCAGTGGACGACAGGTTAATGCCTGTTGCACTACAGAGGTAATGCAGTGGACGACCCATTGATGTCCATCTCACTAGAGAGGTGATGCAGTGGACAACCCGTTAATGCTTATTGCACTAGAGAGGTAATGCAGCGGACGACCCATTGATGTCCATCTCACTAGAGAGGTAATGCATTGGACAACCTGTTAATGCCTATTGCACTAGAGAGGCAATGCAGTGAATGACCCATTGATGTCCATCTCACTAGAGAGGCAATGCAGTGGACAACCCATTAATGCCTGTTGCACTAGAGAGGTAATGCAGTGGACGACCCATTGATGTCCATCTCACTAGAGAGGTAATGCAGTGGACAACACGTTAATGCCTGTTGCACTAGAAAGGTAATGCAGTGGACGACAGGTTAATGCCTGTTGCACTAGAGAGGTAATGCAGCGGACGACCCATTGATGTCCATCTCACTAGAGAGGTAATGCAGTGGACAACCCGTTAATGCCTGTTGCACTAGAGAGGTAATGCAGTGGACGACAGGTTAATGCCTGTTGCACTAGAGAGGTAATGCAGTGGATGACAGGTTAATGCCTGTTGCACTAGAGAGGTAATGCAGTGGACGACAGGTTAATGCCTGTTGCACTAGAGAGGTAATGCAGTAGACGACCCATTGATGTCCATCTCACTAGAAAGGTAATGCAGTGGACAACCCATTGATGTCCATCTCACTAAAGAGGTAATGCAGTGGACAACCCGTTAATGCCTATTGCACTAGAGAGGTAATGCAGTGGACGACCCATTGATGTCCATCTCACTAGAGAGGTAATGCAGTGGACAACCCGTAAATGCCTGTTGCACTAGAGAGGTAATGCAGTGGACGATCCGTTAATGCCCTTTGCACTAGAGAGGTAATGCAGTGGACAACCTGTTAATGCCTGTTGCACTAGAGAGGTAATGCAGTGGACGACAGGTTAATGCCTGTTGCACTAGAGAGGTAATGCAGTGGACGACCTGTTAATGCCTGTTGCACTAGAGAGGTAATGCAGTGGACATCAACAGATCAGCCACCACAGTAATTTAGCACAGAGAAAAGTATTTTAAGGGGCATGAACAAGAGCACCTATTCAAGGGTACTTGAGAGAGGGCATTGGTTCACAAATGGTAGGACGAATAGCACACATTCAGGATGCAGTTGAAGGTACAGAAAAAAGACCATAGGTTCACACGAGCAGAGGAAACAGCTTCATGGATGCAAGGATGAGGTCACAAGGAGGAGAGGGCATGCATGTGTGAGAGCAGTGGAGGGTAGAAAACAAAAGACAAGGGGGGAAGGGAAATGGAAAGAATGAAAAGGAAGTAAGAAAAATAAAAGAAAAGCAGGGTAGGGTTGGAGCGAGGGACAGTGGGTAGGAAAGGGAAGGAGAGTGCATAGAGAAAAGTGAGAAGAAAGGGGAAGGAATATAGGGGGCAGAGAAGAAGGCAGCAGAGATGGAGACAGTTGAAAAACCAGAAAGCAGGTGACAGAATTCCCTTTCACCTTTTTAGCCAGTTTCTCTGTGGAAATGTGATGTAAACTGCACTTTTTTCTTGGGAGGAGGCCCCTGACCTCCACTGGAGAAGGTGGGGGGTACTTTTGCTTTGCCTATGCGGACAGTGAACTGCACCGGTGGTGGAACTGGGTGGTGCCAGGTGAAAAAGTGGGCGATGGACACCTGGGTTCTGAGTCTGACACCTGCCATTATTTATGCATTTATTTAATTATTACACATTAAGCACTTTTTCAAGTTCTTATCCAGTCACAATCAAAATGCTAATTATCCACAAACCTGGCTGATAAGTGTTTTGATTATGAAAATTATGTTTTTGCTTTGTTGTTAGTGTAAAGATGTCGAGCAGATGCATTGATACCATTTATAGTAACAGACCGGTTTCTTGGAGAATTTCCCTGTGGTTATATTTGTATTATTTTTTTAATTTGTTGTTCTGTCTTGGGATTGGTATGCAAGGGTTTGCTTTCACAGGATGCAGGGGCAAGGTGTGACTGCAGAGTAAAGGTGCAGAGAGAAGTGAAAGAATCTGGAGATTCCTTTGTTTTTGTGCAGACTGCTCCTAAACGGAGAAGCAGGATACATTGTGTAGCTGCCCATTAGCAGATATTTTACAAGCTAAGATTGAAGACTTTGTTTCACAGTAATACCCATTCATTATCCTTTTATCCTAACATACATAACAGATATTTAACAAAGTCAATGCTGCTGATTGGTAGTTTGTCCTTTCAACCGCCCCTCTCTTCTGAGGGTTATGGCTTTGACCCCCAGAGCTGCTTTGCGAGAAAGGAGCCAGACAGGAGAGGTTTGTGCATGGGAGAGGTGGGAGGTGATGAGATGGCAGGTACAGATTATGTTGTTGGAGTTTGACAAATGGCAGGAGTGGCCGAGGGATGGAGGTACCAATCATAGAGGGCCCATTGTCCGTTCTTGTATTAGGGCCCACTGCAACCTTACTACACCTCTGCATGTATATGTAATAGGGTCTGCAGAAAGATTTCAGGGTCCCTTTGTTCTTTCTACACGGTTTGGCGACATCGCTGGGATGTTTGTTAGTCATCTTACTGCTGTCTGGAGTTGTCCTTTGAAAGGTTTCAGGGTCCCTTTGTTCTTTCTACACAGTTTGGCGACATCGCTGGGATGTTTGTTAGTCATCTTACTGCTGTCAGAAGTTGTCCTTTGAAAGGTTTCAGGGTCCCTTTGTTCTTTCTACACAGTTTGGCGACATCACTGGGATGTTTGTTAGTCATCCTACTGCTCTCAGGAGTTGTCCTTTGAAAGGTTTCAGGGTCCCTTCATTCTCTTTCAATATGCTTCGGATTCATCCCCTGGATCTTTGTTCTTTGAATAAATGATTCTTATGAATTATTAATGTGTAATGTTTATTATAATTTGTGTTGTGGTGACAGTGCAGGCATCGTGCATACAACCAGGTCATTGTGGCTTACAGGTAGACAATGGCCATCTGTGACCCTTCCACCCAGCCGTCTCTCCATCAGGTCTTAAAGCTAAAAACCAGAAGAGCCACATCCAGCTTGAGCATAAACCCCTAATCTAGCACCTCCTTATTCACACCACGCGGCCCAGCTTCTCTGATAGTTCCTCATGCTTCCACACTCACTGTGTTCCCAGTTGCTGCTCAGCTGTCCAGGCCTCCGGGCCCTTCAGCTAGGGCGGGGGCACTGGCTCTCCTCCACTTCGGTGTAATGCTGCGCTTAGCCACCAGGAGTCCCACTCCCAATAGGTCTTTGAGTATTTCTTAGATGCCCTTCCAACTACCCAGAATGTTCAAGATTGCAAGTTTTAGGTCCAATGCCACTGGGTGCCCCAACACTGTGCCAGTCTGCAACCGCCGTAGAAATCCAGATCACATGTGAAAAGGAGCCCTGTTGGGACATTCACCACGAGCCATCTGCGATGACCTGGCTGGATGATAATTTACCTTATGGAGGCAATTAAATTGGATTAGAGCCAGGCATGAGGGGATGGCCAGAGTGCACGGGGGCCATTCACGCCTCTGACCATTCCTCATCAAGTCTCACCAGCTCTCGTTCCCATCTTTCTCTCAACTGCACAAAGGGTAGTAATGACTTATGGACCCTGGATATGCCCATTCTAGCTTGCCCATTGTGAACTCCCTCTAATTTCTCTTGATACACTTCTAGTGCATGGGAGCTGAAGGTACCTAAAGAATTGTTTTATTTTAAGGGCATGCTAGTTTGCCAGCTCTTGTAATATTTAGATGTGGTTTGATACGCAAACATGCTCTAATTTAGAAATACCAGATTCGGTACGGGGCGGCGGCAGCAGGTGTCGGGGTGGTGCATCGTGCTCTTCACGAGCAGTGCCTACGGCTTCGTTGCAGGTTGCGGCGCCGCTCCCCGCCGTTGGTGTTGCTCTTTTCCTCTGTGGCAGCTGAAATAGTAGTTCTAGGTGCAGGGGGACAGAGGAAATCAAGTCTTTGTGTCCCTGAGACTTCAGAACAGGAGGCACGCTCTACACCAAGCCCTTGGAGATCTTCAAGCAGGATACACAGCACACAGCAAAGTTTTGGTCCTCTGCGTGGCAGAAACAGCCATTGCAGCCAACCCGCACAGCACACAGCAAAGGGACAGTACTTCTCCTTCAGTTTTTCCAGCTCTTCTCCTTGGGAGTGGTTCCTTTTGAGTCCAGAAGTAAGCTAAAGTCCTAGGGTCTGGGCCCCAATATTTATACTCAAATTTCTCCTTGGTCTCTTGTGACAGAGGGGCTCCGTGCTTAGTCAAAACTAGTTCTGTCCTCTCTGGCCCAGCTTCGTGGCAGGAGGTGGAGACAGCATTGTCCAAGGCAGACCAGGCCTATTCCGGTGCAGGGAAATCTCCTCCCATTATTCTAAATGCAGCCCAGGTCTATTCAGCCCAGCCATGTCTCATCCAGGAAAGGCAGGACACACTTCAACCCCCTCCCCCGTGGCTGTCTGAAGAGAATACACATCCCCAACCCCTGTCACTCCAAAGCCAGACAGTCAATCCACAAACCAGCAGAGGCGCAAGGGATGGCTAAACAAGAATATACCCACTTTCTAAAAGTAGTATTTTCAAACACAGAATATAAAAATCATCTTTGGTAAAAGATGCATTTTTATATTCTGAGTTCAGGCATACTAGATCTTTCCATCTTGTCCTCATGCCAAGTTATACTTATAAGATGTTACAAAGTATTCCTCATTCTATCCTATGGAACAGATAGCCTTTCCATAGTGAAAACAGAAATACCCTGTATTTCACTATCAGGATATGTCACACACACCAGTGCAAGTCCTACCTTTCACATGCACTGCACCCTGCCCACAGGGATACCTTTGGCCTACATTAGGGGCGACTCACATGTAATAAAAGGGAAGGTTAGGGCCTGGCAAGTGGGTACACTTGCCAGGTAGACATGGCAGTAGAAACTGCGTGCAGACACTGCAGTGGCAGGTCTGAGAACCCTTTGAAAGACTGCTCGTGTGGGTGGCACAATCAGAGCTTCAAAGCCCACAAGCATCATTTAATTTACAGGTCGTGGGTACACACAAAGACTTAGTAGTAAATCAAGTAAGCCAATCATTGAAACGCCAATCCATAAACACAGTTAAAATGGAGTCCATTTACACTTTAGCACTAATCAGCAGTGGTAAAGTTCCCCGAGTCATAAAACCAACAAAAACAGGTCAGTAACAGGAGGCCAAAAAAGAAAAAAAGTCTGCGGATACATCTGCTGAAAAAGCCAGGTCTAACAACTTCCCTTGCCATTTAATTTGTCCTAGTGCTTCTTTCCAACATTTTGGGGGTGGGTATGCTGTATAATAGGGTATACAAGTTTTAGGGCTCTAATTTTATCTCACAGCAGAGTCAGTTCTCTCTCAGAAAAGCCAGCCATTGATTGGAATCAGCTGAGCGGCCCTGTAATGTTGCTGATCTCCTGGTATTCCCAGTCCACTATCGTCCATCACATTTTGCATGTGGACCACTTGACTTCCTCTCCCCTGTAGGACATTACAGAGAAGGGACTATAGTGGTTGAAACAACTGTGTGCAGTTTTGAGGGACCTATCAAAAGCGGGGTAGTGTGACCTTCTTGAATATGTCTACCCTTCCCATGATAGTTTATTGCAGGTTGACCCATCCCTCTTGTTTGCGTTTCACCTGCCGGAGTAGACCAGCCCCTGTTAACTAAAGTGAGATACGTAGATTTCCCCAGTTTACCTAAGGACTGAGGCTTCTCCATAGATCTTCAACATCTGTATTGGACGGGAATGGAGGAATTGGATTGTTGGACATCAAGGAGCTGGTCATCTGCACTCTGTCTTCGGTCCATAGCTCCATCATGAAGGTCGAGCCGCAGCGAGGTCAGCTGGGCTCTGATGGTACGTTTCAACAAGGTCGGGCCGCGACAGCGTCAGCAGGGCCCCAAAGGTTCGTGAAGGTCTTTTAAGCACGATGGAGCCGCGACGTCGTCAGCAGGGCTCAGAGTGTGGTTTCAGGAAGAGTCTTTCTCCGTAGGGTCAGCCGCGATCCGATCAGCAGGGCTCTTGACTCCGGGATACAACTGTCGTCTTGTTGCCGGGTCGCCCCAGATATAGGTCTGGAACCCTTTGATGTCCGGACCCTTGCGCCCGGGGTGGGCGGAGAGGCCAGGTCGGGAGCGGCCAGACGCCCAGCAGGAGAGGCGCCAGGCCCCAGAGAGCTGTGGGGCGATCGCACCTAGGTGTGGAAGGACTGTTGGGGGTCTCATCGATACTGCCCTCCGCCGGGAGTGGGAAGGGTTCACGTGGTATCCCCTGGGCAAGGGGTTGGCGCCTCGATGTCGGGCCTCGCTGGGACCGAGGCCGGGTGGAGCGGGGTCACGTAGGTGGTTACGTAGAGTCACGTACAATCCAAAATGGAGGAGCCCCGAGGTGCATGGGACCTCGTGCGGCTTAGCGAGGGGGAACAGGACCACGCCACGAGGCCGGCTCCAACACCGGGGGCATCAGCAAATACTCCAGCCGCTTTGTCATGAGGTTTTGTTTCACTGCGGTGAAGGACTCTTAGCGCTGCAGCACAGCATGGATGCAATCCGGAAACACCACCATTTTGTGGTTCTCTTGTTGGGTTGTTATGTGAAATTCCCGAACTGATGCCGTTGCGCCACTTCACATAATTAAGTGGCATGTGCTGTAAAAATGTACTGTGAATCAATTTGCAGTTAGTTATTTGTTGTAAAACATTCGACTCAATTTAATGTAAATCAGATTTATGAGGGGAGTAGTAACATTCAGAAAGAGTCTTTCCTTCCTGTAATGAGCCATGTACAGAAAATCAGCATGCTGTCGTAAATATCTTAACCTTGCTGATCACTGTTCATTTAGAAAAACAGATCTGAAGAACAAAATGCCACTTCCCCTTTTCGTTATTTAAACTGCAGCTGTCATGGTCTGTTACTTACCGAACACCTTAGCTGCTGGCAGCAGGTATTATGAGTCACTACTCTACTGTAATACATTATTACAGTTGAAAAGCTACATCATTTTGTTATTACAGGTGAATACAGATGTGACAACTCCATTGTAATATTGAACTTAGAGGCGTTCTTTTATACTGGCATTGCAGGCTCCGATGTATGTATGATGCTCATAATGTATCCCCAAATGCAAGGATTTGGAAGGTGTTTGTAATTCCCTGCCTCGCTTGTCCCTCCAGGCCGCACAGAGGCCATGCAGTTCCTGCTGGCAGACAAGGGCTGCGAGTGGAAGGATGACTATTTCTGCTATCAAGACTGGCTAGATGGAAAGGTTGAGTTCAAGAAGAAAACGGTAAGTATTTCTGAGTATGGATTTGGGTCCTATTACGCCTGCTCTTAAGGCATCCTCGCCTCCTAGGCCAGGTGGTTCTATGAGGGGCATATTGCTAACGGCATACACGGAGATTCATAGGGTTTCCAAGGTGCGGATTCGAACCAGAAATCTGGTTAATGTCTCAGGTTCTCACCGTGGGCTGATGGGTAGCCGCTTGGTTCTTGATTGAGTGCCCTCATCGGCTGAGGCTCGATCTGTGCTCTACCCACCAGAATCCTTTCACTAGGGCTGTAAGATCCATACTCGGCTTAATGTATTTATTCTCTCTTCTTTCTCAGGTCTTTGGGCAGTTACCCATGCTTGCTGATGGTGAATTTATCCTGTTCCAGTCCAATGCCATCCTGCGATATCTGGGGCGCAAACATGGTGAGCACCATACAAGGAGGTGGGGGGTACGAATTGACTGTAGGGTTTATGGAATCCTTTCTTTTGATAGAAGTGAGGTGAAGTAGATGTGACTCAAGGTCTCACAATGCTTGGTTCAACTAAATTCTCAGTGCCTCTGGAGCGGTGAAGCTCTCAGTACACTAGGGTTCACCAAAGGGGAAGGTTTCGAACCGACCCTACCAGGCTCATAAGACGCTGAACGAGCATAGACTGATTGTCACCCACTTATATGTGTCCAACAGATCCTGCCCGATGCGCGTGCTGCCCCATTGCGCCCTTCTCAACACCTCTCCTTCCCTCACAGATCTCTACGGGAAGAACAACAAGGAAGCTGCGCTCATTGACATGGCCAACGACGGGTTGGAGGACCTGCGAGAGAAGTTTTACAAATGTTATTACGTTGAATGGGTAGGTTTATTTTTATGTTTACTACAAGATGGCAGCCAGAGAGCTGGGTCCTCTCCTTTTAGGGTTACATTTCTGGCACCAAGTAAGAAACCTATAACAGTCTTTATAAGAAGGGTAGCCTAATGGGTTGATTTCCAATCCAAACAATGCTCTATAAGGTGCAGAGTCAATCTCATGTCAGCAAGCGCGTATAGGGCAGCCCACGCTTAATGTCTGTACTGCTGCTCTGAGGAATGGCTACCTTTAATTTACTCACAACTTTATAGACCCTGACCTCTTGTTCTCACCTTCATTCTTTAGTGAGATCCTTCAATCTAGAGACTCAGGGTGCAGGGCACTGGGCCTGACTCCTCATGGGGTGGGGTGGCACCTACCATCCCTTTTGTGGTGTTAGTGCATTTGATTGAATAACATTTTAGTTTGGGTAGTTACTCACCGAAAGCCCAGGGGAAGGCCTTCAGGGAGTTGGAGGAGACCGGGAGAGTTAAGAAGCTGTAAACCTTTGATTAAGGGGCTGGGTCTGAGGCTCAGGGCATGGCGGAGTGTGCACTGCTTATCTCTGAGTGAATGCGCTGGCTAGGAGTGTGTGCTGCTTATCTCTGAGTGAATGCACTGACTAGGAGTGTGCGCTGCTTATCTCTGAGTGAATGCGCTGACTAAGAGTGTGCACTGCTTATCTCTGAGTGAATGCGCTGACTAAGAGTGTGCGCTGCTTATCTCTGAGTGAATATGCTGAGTAGGAGTGTGCGCTGCTTATCTCCGAGTGAATGCGCAAAGAGTGTGCGCTGCTTATCTCTGAGTGAATGCGCTGACTAAGAGTGTGAGCTGCTTAGCTCTGAGTGAATACGCTGAGTAGGAGTGTGCGCTGCTTATCTCCGAGTGAATGCGCTGAGTAGGAGTGTGCACTGCTTATCTCTGAGTGAATGCGCTAAGAGTGTGCTCTGCTTATCTCTGAGTGAATACGCTGAGTAGGAGTGTGCGCTGCTTATCTGAGTGAATGCGCTGACTAGGAGTGTGCACTGCTTATCTCCGAGTGAATGCGCTGGCTAGGAGTGTGCACTGCTTATCTCCAAGTGAATGCTCTGGTTAGGACTGTGCACTGCTTATGTCAGAGTGAATGCGCTGGCTAAGAGTGTGCGCTGCTTATCTCCGAGTGAATACACTAAGAGTGTGCGCTGGTTATCTCTGAGTGAATACGCTGAGTAGGAGTGTGCGCTGCTTATCTCTGAGTGAATGCGCTAAGAGTGTGCGCTGCTTATCTCTGAGTGAATGCGCTGACTAGGAGTGTGCGCTGCTTATCTCAGAGTGAATGGGCTGACTAGGAGTGTGCGCTGCTTATCTCACAGTGAATATGCAGTCAATGAGTGTGCACTGCTTATCTCCGAGTAAATGCGCTGATCTCTGATTGAATGCGCTGACTAGGAGTGTGCGCTGCTTATCTCCGAGTGAATGCGCTGGCTAGGAGTGCGTGCTGCTTATCTCTGAGTGAATGCACTGACTAGCAGTGTGCGCTGCTTATCTCTGAGTGAATGCGCTGACTAAGAGTGTGCACTGCTTATCTCTGAATGAATGCGCTGACTAAGAGTGTGCGCTGCTTATCTCTGAGTGAATACGCTGAGTAGGAGTGTGCGTTGCTTATCTCCGAGTGAATGCGCTAAGAGTGTGCGCTGGTTATCTCTGAGTGAATGCGCTGACTAAGAGTGTGAGCTGCTTAGCTCTGAGTGAATACGCTGAGTAGGAGTGTGCGCTGCTTATCTCTGAGTGAATACGCTGAGTAGGAGTGTGCACTGCTTATCTCTGAGTGAATGCGCTAAGAGTGTGCGCTGCTTATCTCTGAGTGAATACGCTGAGTAGGAGTGTGCGCTGCTTATCTGAGTGAATGCGCTGACTAGGAGTGTGCACTGCTTATCTCCGAGTGAATGCGCTGGCTAGGAGTGTGCACTGCTTATCTCCGAGTGAATGCTCTGGTTAGGAGTGTGCACTGCTTATGTCAGAGTGAATGCGCTGGCTAAGAGTGTGCGCTGCTTATCTCCGAGTGAATACACTAAGAGTGTGCGCTGGTTATCTCTGAGTGAATACGCTGAGTAGGAGTGTGCGCTGCTTATCTCTGAGTGAATGCGCTAAGAGTGTGCGCTGCTTATCTCCGAGTGAATACACTAAGAGTGTGCGCTGGTTATCTCTGAGTGAATACGCTGAGTAGGAGTGTGCGCTGCTTATCTCTCAGTGAATGCGCTAAGAGTGTGCGCTGCTTATCTCAGAGTGAATGCGCTGACTAGGAGTGTGCGCTGCTTATCTCAGAGTGAATGGGCTGACTAGGAGTGTGCGCTGCTTATCTCACAGTGAATATGCAGTCAATGAGTGTGCACTGCTTATCTCCGAGTGAATGCGCTGATCTCTGATTGAATGCGCTGACTAGGAGTGTGCGCTGCTTATCTCCGAGTGAATGCGCTGGCTAGGAGTGCGTGCTGCTTATCTCTGAGTGAATGCACTGACTAGGAGTGTGCGCTGCTTATCTCTGAGTGAATGCGCTGACTAAGAGTGTGCACTGCTTATCTCTGAGTGAATGCGCTGAGTAGGAGTGTGCGCTGCTTATCTCTGAGTGAATACGCTGAGTAGGAGTGTGCACTGCTTATCTCTGAGTGAATGCGCTAAGAGTGTGCGCTGCTTATCTCTGAGTGAATACGCTGAGTAGGAGTGTGCGCTGCTTATCTGAGTGAATGCGCTGACTAGGAGTGTGCACTGCTTATCTCCGAGTGAATGCGCTGGCTAGGAGTGTGCACTGCTTATCTCCGAGTGAATGCTCTGGTTAGGAGTGTGCACTGCTTATGTCAGAGTGAATGCGCTGGCTAAGAGTGTGCGCTGCTTATCTCCGAGTGAATACACTAAGAGTGTGCGCTGGTTATCTCTGAGTGAATACGCTGAGTAGGAGTGTGCGCTGCTTATCTCTGAGTGAATGCGCTAAGAGTGTGCGCTGCTTACCTCTGAGTGAATGCGCTGACTAGGAGTGTGCGCTGCTTATCTCAGAGTGAATGGGCTGACTAGGAGTGTGCGCTGCTTATCTCACAGTGAATACGCAGTCAATGAGTGTGCACTGCTTATCTCCGAGTGAATGCGCTGATCTCTGATTGAATGCGCTGACTAGGAGTGTGCGCTGCTTATCTCCGAGTGAATGCGCTGACTAAGAGTGTGCGCTGCTTATCTCTGAGTGAATACGCTGAGTAGGAGTGTGTGCTGCTTTTCTCCGAGTGAATGCGCTAAGAGTGTGCGCTGCTTATCTCTGAGTGAATACGCTGAGTAGGAGTGTGCGCTGCTTATCTGAGTGAATGCGCTGACTAGGAGTGTGCACTGCTTATCTCCGAGTGAATGCGCTGGGTAGGGGTGTGCACTGCTTATCTCCGAGTGAATGCTCTGGCTAGGAGTGTGCACTGCTTATGTCAGAGTGAATGCGCTGGCTAAGAGTGTGCGCTGCTTATCTCCGAGTGAATACACTAAGAGTGTGCGCTGGTTATCTCTGAGTGAATGCGCTGACTAGGAGTGTGCGCTGCTTATCTCAGAGTGAATGGGCTGACTAGGAGTGTGCGCTGCTTATCTCAGAGTGAATACGCTGTCAATGAGTGTGCACTGCTTATCTCCGAGTGAATGTGCTGACTAGGAGTGTGTGCTGATCTCTGATTGAATGCGCTGACTAGGAGTTTGCGCTGCTTATCTCTGAGTGAATGCGCTGGCTAGGAGTGTGCGCTGCTTATCTCCGAGTGAATGCGTTGACTAGGAGTGTGCACTGCTTATCTCAGAGTGAATACGCTGACTAGGAGTGTGCGCTGCTTATCTGAGTGAATGCGCTGACTAGGAGTGTGCGCTGCTTATGTCAGAGTGAATGCGCTGGCTAAGAGTGTGCGCTGCTTATCTCCAAGTGAATACGCTAAGAGTGTGCGCTGCTTATCTCTGAGTGAATACGCTGAGTAGGAGTGTGCGCTGCTTATCTCTGAGTGAATACGCTAAGAGTGTGCGCTGCTTATCTCTGAGTGAATGCTCTGACTAGGAGTGTGCGCTGCTTATCTCAGAGTGAATACGCTAAGAGTGTGCACTGCTTATCTCTGAGTGAATGCGCTGACTAGGAGTGTGCGCTGCTTATCTCAGAGTGAATGGGCTGACTAGGAGTGTGCGCTGCTTATCTCAGAGTGAATACGCTGTCAATGAGTGTGCACTGCTTATCTCCGAGTGAATGTGCTGACTAGGAGTGTGCGCTGCTTATCTCTGAGTGAATGCGCTAAGAGTGTGCGCTGCTTATCTCTGAGTGAATGCACTGACTAGGAGTGTGCGCTGCTTATCGCAGAGTGAATGGGCTGACTAGGAGTGTGCGCTGCTTATCTCACAGTGAATATGCAGTCAATGAGTGTGCACTGCTTATCTCCGAGTGAATGCGCTGATCTCTGATTGAATGCGCTGACTAGGAGTGTGCGCTGCTTATCTCCGAGTGAATGCGCTGGCTAGGAGTGCGTGCTGCTTATCTCTGAGTGAATGCACTGACTAGGAGTGTGCTCTGCTTATCTCTGAGTGAATGCGCTGACTAAGAGTGTGCACTGCTTATCTCTGAGTGAATGCGCTGACTAAGAGTGTGCGCTGCTTATCTCTGAGTGAATACGCTGAGTAGGAGTGTGCGTTGCTTATCTCCGAGTGAATGCGCTAAGAGTGTGCGCTGGTTATCTCTGAGTGAATGCGCTGACTAAGAGTGTGAGCTGCTTAGCTCTGAGTGAATACGCTGAGTAGGAGTGTGCGCTGCTTATCTCTGAGTGAATACGCTGAGTAGGAGTGTGCACTGCTTATCTCTGAGTAAATGCGCTAAGAGTGTGCGCTGCTTATCTCTGAGTGAATACGCTGAGTAGGAGTGTGCGCTGCTTATCTGAGTGAATGCACTGACTAGGAGTGTGCACTGCTTATCTCCGAGTGAATGCGCTGGCTAGGAGTGTGCACTGCTTATCTCCGAGTGAATGCTCTGGTTAGGAGTGTGCACTGCTTATGTCAGAGTGAATGCGCTGGCTAAGAGTGTGTGCTGCTTATCTCTGAGTGAATGCGCTAAGAGTGTGCGCTGCTTATCTCCGAGTGAATACACTAAGAGTGTGCGCTGGTTATCTCTGAGTGAATACGCTGAGTAGGAGTGTGCGCTGCTTATCTCTGAGTGAATGCGCTAAGAGTGTGCGCTGCTTATCTCTGAGTGAATGCGCTGACTAGGAGTGTGCGCTGCTTATCTCAGAGTGAATGGGCTGACTAGGAGTGTGCGCTGCTTATCTCACAGTGAATATGCAGTCAATGAGTGTGCACTGCTTATCTCCGAGTGAATGCGCTGATCTCTGATTGAATGCGCTGACTAGGAGTGTGCGCTGCTTATCTCCGAGTGAATGCGCTGGCTAGGAGTGCGTGCTGCTTATATCTGAGTGAATGCACTGACTAGGAGTGTGCGCTGCTTATCTCTGAGTGAATGCGCTGACTAAGAGTGTGCACTGCTTATCTCTGAGTGAATGCGCTGACTAAGAGTGTGCGCTGCTTATCTCTGAGTGAATACGCTGAGTAGGAGTGTGCGTTGCTTATCTCCGAGTGAATGCGCTAAGAGTGTGCGCTGGTTATCTCTGAGTGAATGCGCTGACTAAGAGTGTGAGTTGCTTAGCTCTGAGTGAATACGCTGAGTAGGAGTGTGCGCTGCTTATCTCTGAGTGAATACGCTGAGTAGGAGTGTGCACTGCTTATCTCTGAGTGAATGCGCTAAGAGTGTGCGCTGCTTATCTCTGAGTGAATACGCTGAGTAGGAGTGTGCGCTGCTTATCTGAGTGAATGCGCTGACTAGGAATGTGCACTGCTTATCTCCGAGTGAATGCGCTGGCTAGGAGTGTGCACTGCTTATCTCCGAGTGAATGCTCTGGTTAGGAGTGTGCACTGCTTATGTCAGAGTGAATGCGCTGGCTAAGAGTGTGCGCTGCTTATCTCCGAGTGAATACACTAAGAGTGTGTGCTGGTTATCTCTGAGTGAATACGCTGAGTAGGAGTGTGCGCTGCTTATCTCTGAGTGAATGCGCTAAGAGTGTGCGCTGCTTACCTCTGAGTGAATGCGCTGACTAGGAGTGTGCGCTGCTTATCTCAGAGTGAATTGGCTGACTAGGAGTGTGCGCTGCTTATCTCACAGTGAATACGCAGTCAATGAGTGTGCACTGCTTATCTCCGAGTGAATGCGCTGATCTCTGATTGAATGCGCTGACTAGGAGTGTGCGCTGCTTATCTCCGAGTGAATGCGCTGACTAAGAGTTATGTTATGTTATGTTATGTTATGTTATTTAATCTTTTGTATAGCGCACGGCTACTCAAAAAGAGTGTCCCGGCGCTTTTTTTTTTGGAAAAGGAAGGCTGCAACACAATAACATAACACCATTAAAAGAAAAAACAGAATGCCAGACAAATACATGCAAGAAAAAACAAACTACTGGGTAAACAGCCAGGTTTTAAGGCTTTTTCTAAAAGCTAATAGGCTGGTAGCTCCCCGCAGAGTGAGCGGCAGAGAGTTCCACAACTGTGGCGCCAGTAGTCCAAAAGAGCGGCCACCCAGACGAGCTCTCTTCACGCGCGGAACAACCGCCAAAAACAAAGCTTCCCACCTCAAAGACCGGGTCGGCTGATAGAAGACCAGTCTCTTTTGAAGATACTTAGCTCCCACCACGTGGAGAGCTTTGTAGGCCAGAGTCAGAGCCTTGAAGGCGATCCGCTTCCGGATAGGGAGCCAATGCAAGGTTCTCAACAAGCCAGATGCACTGGCCCGTCTATTTAATCCAAAGATTGCTCTCGCAGCAGCGTTCTGCACCACTTGGAGCCGCTGCAGCAAATACTCTGGCAGGCCCAGGTAAAGAATGTTAGCATAATCCAACCTGGACCCGATCAGAGCCTGCACTGTCAGTTTCCTATGCTCCTCAGATAGCAGGGGAAGGAACCTCCGCAGCATCCTGAGGATGCCGAAGCAGGTGCCCGACACCCCGAGGATATGGGATTTAAATGTTAGCCCCTTATCCATCTTAACCCCCAAATTCTTGGCGACTTGGGAGGAGCAGGACGGAGGAAACATATCAATCGGCCACCAGGCCTGCCAGTCTGGCTCAGTGTCGCACCCAAAGAAGAGTACCTCAGACTTATCGGAGTTGCACTTGAGGCTGTTCAGTTGGAACCATTGAAAAACAGCCCCAAGGCAATCCCTGATACTCTCCCCATCAAAGTCTCCTCCTCTCTTACACGAGAAGAGGAGCTGGGTGTCGTCCGCGTAGGATACGATCTGGGCCCCATACGACTCCGCCAGTGCCGCCAACGGGGTCATGAAGATGTTAAATAGGGTCGGGCTCAAGATAGAGCCCTGTGGGACCCCGACTCCCAGAGGCGTGCGCTGCTTATCTCTGAGTGAATACGCTGAGTAGGAGTGTGTGCTGCTTATCTCCGAGTGAATGCGCTAAGAGTGTGCGCTGCTTATCTCTGAGTGAATACGCTGAGTAGGAGTGTGCGCTGCTTATCTGAGTGAATGCGCTGACTAGGAGTGTGCACTGCTTATCTCCGAGTGAATGCGCTGGGTAGGGGTGTGCACTGCTTATCTCCGAGTGAATGCTCTGGCTAGGAGTGTGCGCTGGTTATCTCTGAGTGAATGCGCTGACTAGGAGTGTGCGCTGCTTATCTCAGAGTGAATGGGCTGACTAGGAGTGTGCGCTGCTTATCTCAGAGTGAATACGCTGTCAATGAGTGTGCACTGCTTATCTCCGAGTGAATGTGCTGACTAGGAGTGTGTGCTGATCTCTGATTGAATGCGCTGACTAGGAGTTTGCGCTGCTTATCTCTGAGTGAATGCGCTGGCTAGGAGTGTGCGCTGCTTATCTCCGAGTGAATGCGTTGACTAGGAGTGTGCACTGCTTATCTCAGAGTGAATACGCTGAGTAGGAGTGTGCGCTGCTTATCTGAGTGAATGCGCTGACTAGGAGTGTGCGCTGCTTATGTCAGAGTGAATGCGCTGGCTAAGAGTGTGCGCTGCTTATCTCCAAGTGAATACGCTAAGAGTGTGCGCTGCTTATCTCTGAGTGAATACGCTGAGTAGGAGTGTGCGCTGCTTATCTCTGAGTGAATACGCTAAGAGTGTGCGCTGCTTATCTCTGAGTGAATGCTCTGACTAGGAGTGTGCGCTGCTTATCTCAGAGTGAATACGCTAAGAGTGTGCACTGCTTATCTCTGAGTGAATGCGCTGACTAGGAGTGTGCACTGCTTATCTCAGAGTGAATGGGCTGACTAGGAGTGTGCGCTGCTTATCTGAGTGAATGCGCTGACTAGGAGTGTGAGCTGCTTATCTCTGAGTGAATGCGCTGGCTAGGAGTGTGCGCTGCTTATCTCCGAGTGAATGCGTTGACTAGGAATGTGCGCTGCTTATCTGAGTGAATGCGCTGACTAGGAGTGTACGCTGCTTATCTTCGAGTGAATACGCTGTCAACGAGTGTGCGCTGCTTATCTCTGAGTGAATGCGCTGACTAGGAGTGTGCGCTGCTTATCTCCGAGTGAATGCGCTGACTAAGAGTGTGCGCTGATCTCTGATTGAATACGCTGACTATGAGAGTGTGTTTCTGGGGATTGCAGTGTCTGTCTCCTGCCTCTCTCCATCAGTTCTGCATGGATGCTGCGGATTAGGCTTCAGAAGCAGGACGTTTGATTCCTGAAATTCTGTGTTATGAATGCAAAAAACCTATAATAGTGAAATTATCAACATTATGAATGTTAAATGCAATCGGTGTTTTCTAATGGAAATGTAACTTGCTTAAGTTGGTGTTCATGCTTGCGAAGCTTGCACTGCTTTGTTGCTTGTTTTATTATAAAATGGCCGAGAGCTGACTAGACTCGGAGTTGTTTGTTTTTTACTGGCGGGTTAGTTGAAGGGGCGTGCAGAGCACAGTGTGATGTTAGCAATGGTACTCGTTCTAATAATTGCACTGATAGGATGGTGAATTCCCCTATTAGTGACTCCTCAAATGGAAGGGAAGGAATGAAATGAGTATTAACATCCCACCTCCATTGAGATTTCCTCTTCAGTACAAAGAAGAATGCATCGCTCTGCCACAAATTATGCATCCAACTGTTCATCCGTTTCCCTACCTCTTCGTTCGGTGGTCATTGCCTTCACCTACTAGTTTATTGGTCCATCCCTTCGGTGTTCCATGTAAACTTGTATGTCTGGTATTGACTGCGATTTTTGTGACTGTGTGTGTTTGTGTACCATGGTGGGTTGCTGCATATGTGTATGCCTTTGTGTTTTGTGCATGCTTGCTGGTAACTACAGTAAAACATGGTCTTGTAAGTATTTAGGTCTCCATGTGTGGGTAAAACTGTTGATCACTGTCTGAGAAGTGGTGTGAATGACTACCTGTGTACATGAATGTCTGTATTTCTATTTATTATTGTGCCAGAATGTCAGTTGATTTGTGTATAAATGAGTGCCTGCATGTCTGCTCGTCTGTTTGCATGAGTACCTGTATGGCCATTGGCTTTTGTACATGGACACCTGTATGTCCGTTGGTCTGTTTGTATTGGTACCTTTGAGTGTGTTGGTCAGTGTGCATGAGTGCTGATACATTTGTTTTGAATATGTTGTTATAACTTGTGTATTTTTCTATATAATGTCACTGGTGCCTGTGTGCCTTTGTAGGTTGTTACATGAGTGGATGCTTGTATGTGTTTTGTGTATGCACATTGGTGGTTGCATGTAGTTGTGTGCTTGTAAGTCTTTAGGTCTCCATGCATGGGTAACATTTTTGGTCAATTTACGAGGAATATCTGTTTTATGGAGGCCTATGTGCATGGCTACCTGAAAGTATGTTTGTCCATGTACATGAGTGCCTATATGTATGTATGTTGGGTATTGCACATGGCTATCTATATGTCTGTTCAGTGTATAATGGTGTCTATGTGCTTGCTGTTTTAGATGCATGATTACCTGTATGCATGTTGGTTTCTGTGCGCAGATGCCTGCACGCTTGTTGGCTGAATATATGGATGTTTTTCTGCCTGTATGTATATGCAGGATTGCTGTTAAGTGTTCATAGCAGTCAGCACCTATATACATGACTATACGCCTCTATATTGGGTGTCTGTGTGCATGCACTATAAAGAAGCCAAACCTATTGAGTTTATCAATGTTTGAATGATTTCAATACAGGAAACTGGCAACGAAAAGTTTATTGAAGATCTGCCCAATCAGCTGAGGCCTTTTGAGCGTCTTCTCTCCGAGAACTCGTCTGGATTCCTCGTTGGCAGCACGGTAAGTAGCATGACTGCCCTCCAGAGGGGTGTAAAAGAACTGCAGGTTAAAGAGAGGTTGGGCTTCATAAAACCACAGTGTTGGAGACTTCCAGTCCCGCGGGCCCATGGACTCTGTCCCTCACAATGCATTATGGGAACAGAGACATAGTGGCTTTGTAATCTGTAAGGTATATGGTTGGTGGGGTTGGGCCTTCACACTACACAAAGATGACTGATTTATACAGCGACAGAGACCGACTTGGCGTATAGTGTACATGGTCTAACCCTACATCTGGCTGTAAGGAACCTGACACCGAAGAGCTCAGGGGAAGTTGGTTGGAAGTGGATGGTAGCTTTGTCCGTTAATGCTTTCCATCTCTCTCTTTTCCCATTGACAATTTCTTCGCTGCAATCTTCACCTCCTGATAAATTCTCTTTGCCTTCCCCTCTTCCTTTGCACAAATGGTGTTTGGACAAAATATTGAGTTGTAAAAATCATTAGTTACAAATATCAGAAACAAACATTGTGACACAAAAATATTGTGATGCAAAAATATAGTTAGTAATGAATATTGTTTTTATGAATATTGTTAATATCATTTTCAATTATATCGTTGTAAAAATATATATTCTAATTATTTTAAGGGGTTTTAGTATATATATTTTTTTTGTGTTACTATTGTTTTTGCAATTATTTTTTAAAATATAGGTTGTGTAGGAAAGTGCCTCTTTTGGTCATGGTTAGCCCCAACGTTTTGCCTGGAAAATGATGTAATTTCATCCGGAAGTGCACAGTGTCCTTGCCAACTATCAGGCACATGCATCAAAGGAAAAACCGGTCGCAAGCGGGCAGATTCTCAGAATCTGCCCCTTTGTGACCGGTATTTTTGCATTTGGGATGCATCATCCCAAATGCAAAAATCGCACTTTAAGGAATCTCTAAATTGCGATTACTTAAATTACGATTGCATTTAAGGAATCCCAAATTGAGATTCCTTAAATGCAATGCATTAAAGTAAAAAAATTAGCGATTTCGCTAATAGGGTGAGCAAATTACCATGAAGTTGAACTTCATGGTAATTTGCAAAAACTTTGAAAAATGCACTTTTGTGCATTTTTCAAAGTTTCATGTTGCCCACACACATGCCCTTAGAGCATGTGTGTGTGCAACATATGTGCACAGATCAATTTCAGGGGTGCAATAGGGTGTCATTTTGACACCCTTGCACCCTTGAAATTGCATGAGCAATTTGCGAGTACCAACTGGTACTCGCAAATTGCTCCCGCAATCTCCAATTCATTCCTATGGGCCTGGAGGCCCATAAGAATGAATGGGATGGCATTCCTTAATTGCGACTCGCAATTTGCGAGTCGCAATTAAGGAATGTGTAGGAATCGCTATTTTTATAGCGATTCCTACATGCATAGGCTTTTGCAATTCCTTATTTGCGATTCCTTAATAATCGCAATTAAGGAATCGCACAAGTCTACGTTGATGCATGTGCCTGCATGTTCCCTGTGCCGGAGCTCCTTCCCTAAACTGTACCTATTGTTTCCACAATTGGCACTACTTCAGCTCACATATAAGCCCCTGGTAAAAGGAACCCTGGGTACCAAGGGCCTTGTGACTAAAGAGGGTCCCTAAGGGCTGCAGCATATATTGTGCCACCCTAGGGTTCCCTCACAAAGCCCATACACACTGCCTCTGCAGCCTGCGTGTCTTGGTGCAGACAAAACTGAGTGCCATAGACACTGCATGGGATATAGGTAAGACACCCCTCTGGCAGTCTTTGGCCCTTAGAGACCCCTCACAAAGTACATGCACGTTGCCACAGCAGCCAGCGTGTCTTGGTGCAGACAAAACTGAAGAGTCCACATGGCACACATCCCTGTGTGCCATGGCCACAGACACTGCATGGGGTACAGGTAAGATATCTCTCTAGCAGGCCTTAGCCCTAAGGCAGGGTGCACTATATCTCCTGTAAGGGCATATCTGCATGAGCAGATAAACCCCTGCAATATCCTTGTCGATTCCGGGATATAGTAAGTGACCAGGGAAGCCAAAGTAAGTACATGGGATGGACACTGGTCGTTACAAGTTCTCTAGCAATATGATGAATTCACTGAACTGTGGGAAATTTGGTTCCAAACATCTTGTTTTGCAGCGTGAATCCTGTTCTGGATTCACATGCTGTGCATCATTCCGCCACCTAGTGGTTGGGTCCGGAATTGTCTTTGGTTTTTTTTCTTTCTTGTTTTGGTCGCTGTCGACCACCATTTGGTGCCAGGTACGTCCCCTGTGTGACGTCAGACGGTATCCTGGAGGTAGGCATGCGTGGTAGCCATCTTCAGATGCTTTTTTCTGCCGTTAGGGGTGGGAAGCAAGACGGGAAGCTCCAAATAAAGTTTTTGTTTTTCTCGAAAAAACTTTAAAAGAAGATTCTCATCTAAGGATCATCGAAGTATGATCGATCAACTGACGTCGTAGCCAAGGGCAGGAGCAGAGCGTCCGTTAGAACACCAGAAGTCCACAAATGGCGAGGTAGGGGTCATGGAGAATACCCCTTTCAAATTCTGCCCCAAGTGCCACCAAAAATATGCACAACGCGACCCCACATGACGTGTGCAACCTTTGCCTGCCCGAAGATCATCCGGACAAGGACTGTGAGGCCTGCACTGCGTTTCTGCCGAAGACGCGCAGTCGACAAAGAAACCTTCCATGAGGGACCTGGGTTTCTGTAGCGACGAAGAACAGCAGGGTACTCCAGCAGAGTCGACACACAAAGGATCGGATGTGGAGATCCTTGAGAAGGACTCCGAAAACATCAGCGCCGAAAAGAAGGCGAGAGAGTTGAAAAAGAAGATGAAAAAGGTAAGACACCATAAAGATCCGTCGGAGCCAAAGGGCCACAAACATAAGACGCTTAAGGCCGCCACGATGCTGAGCAAAAAAGGCGATTGAGGATCAGCCGCAATTAAAAGAACCCCACGGAACCCATTCAAAGGTTGCCGAAGTGTGAAAATCACCGAAGGCACCGAAATCAAACACCTCCCTGGGACAGTAAACCTACTGTCCAGGCCTCCCCTTCTGGAGTTTCGGTCAGCAGCAGGAGGCCAGACCCGTGTCTGTGGCAGTGGCATCCAATTTGTGATGCCAGGGCTTTAGAAAGTCTTAACCGGGCAGACCAGTGTGATCATGTTTCTCCCTCTAGAAGGGTGGAATGCTACCCCTGAACTGGCGGGGGGGGGGGGGGTAGTATTTCAAAGCGTTTGACACCAAACACGACATGCTTCCGTGCAGCCAGTCCAAAGTTAGCATTTACCGCGAGGTTATAATGCACTTAAGAGTATATGGTCAGGCTGCACCACAAACAGCATCAGAGGAGGTACTCCGAACGCTGCAGAGGGGCTCTGCTCATGCAGGGGCACCCTCTCACATAAAAACCAAGCACTCTTCCTTCAGGATTGTTAAGGCCTGCCATAGGAGTGACTTATAGGTTTTATATGTGTGTGCAATGGTAGTGATATAGTTAGCCTATACCACAGTAAGGGGTGCATGCACCACCTTACCCAGGCTGCAGTAGCAGACTTGTGGTGTCATTTTGGAGTGCTTCCCTGGGGTGGCATAATACATGCTTTAGCCCCTGGTAGGCCTTTAAGGTACCTATGCCCTAGGTACATTGTATACCATATACTAGGGGCTTATAAGGCACACTCCAGAATCCAATTAGAAATGTACCGATTTAGAAATTTCAGACGAGGAACTCCAGAAGGCGTTATTTGATTTACCGTTGGCTAAAGCTACTGGTATGGATGCCATACCATTAGAATTCATAAAACTTTTTTTCAGGAGATAGCAAGGGAGCTTTTAGCTCTCTTTAATACCGTTAAGGGCGGAGATGTTCCACCCTTGTCTTGGGGGTTGGCAAATATTGTAATATTCTTAAAGAAGGAGAAGGATCCGCTAAATATGGGTTCCTATAGACCAATCACGCTCCTAAATAGCGATGCCAAATTATATTCTAAGATTTTTGCCTCACGCCTTAATAGAGTTATGCGGCAATTGGTCTCCCGATGGCAGCATGGATTTATTCAGGGAAGGGGAACAGACGAAGTAAGGAGGGGTCTGGGCTATGACAGAGCGAGGTCTGATTTAGAACTGTGGCAGCGGAGGTGCCACGCCGTTGAGTCGTCGTTTTTGAAGATATGGCTGAGCAGAAACGATTATAGTCTCACATATTAATAGAGGGGCATATCCTTACCGGCATCCCTTTTACTGAGGGCTTTCATTTTTTAATTAGCACAGGGATCCTACAGTCCTGACGAAGGCCGGAGGTATAACGGATTCCAGCTGAAACATGTTGACTTTAACGCAGAACGGAGGGGTGGTTGGTGCTTAAATACACTTACCTCACCACCATCCTTAGGTAGGGAGATACCCTTTTAAGCCTAATTGAGAGAGTCCAGGAATACATTTTTATGCGACCACCCATGGTTAGTTTTAAACTTAATATCTGCACTCCTTATTCTTTCCTCGGATCCTTTCCTTTTCTCTGTGTTTGTATTCTCCACCCCACCCTATTGCTCCACCTCTAGCGTTGGTCTGCGCAGAGGTGTCGCAGCCGCCCTATGATGAAGCATGCCACAATCCGTTGTGGGTGAGGGCAGTTTTTACAAAGCATTGTACTTTGCTACACCTTGTATCTTATCTAACAAACTGCGATTTCATGATCCTTACTTCTTTATGTGTTATAACACCTGCCTAAAATCAGCCCTAGATGCAGCAGATACTGGAAGCAGACACACGTGCCCCGCAACCATCCTCAGAAGGCATGCCTGGCTCAGAACTTCTGGCTTTAAACAAGAAGATCAAACATCAATCATCAACAGACCATTTAACCCCTACATTTAGTTTTTTGGGGGGAAACATGGGCAAAAAGTGCTGCAAATTAAAGCATCTGGGTTTTTCCCTACAAATGGTATCAAAAAAGGGTTTGTGGGGCTGAAATCACCATTTTCCCCGCTTTTGCAGAATGACAGACTTTTGTCAGAAAACCAAAATCTTTTACACAGTTTTGGCATTTTTCTGGGACATAGCCCGTTTTTTGCTATTTTTTGTGCTTTCAACTTCCTTCCAGTTAATGGTAGACAAGGGTAGGAAAGCAATAATGGATCCTGGAAAGCTATACATTTTAGAAAAGTAGACAAAATTCTGAATTCAGCAAGGGGTCATTTGTGTAGATCTTTCAAGGTTTCTTTATAGAAACTAACAGTTAAATATAGGAAAAATTGAAAATTAGTTGAAAAAAACAGCCTTTTGTGTCAATGTTTTCACCTGTAACTTCTTCTAATTATGACAGCTCTTTGAAAGCAACATATCGTTACATCCGCTAGACCTTACCCGAGAACCCCAGACAAACCCAGAGCCAAAAACTGAGAAGCGATGGTTTTTTATTATGTACCAGGTATATAGCAATTATTCTGGGAAAATGTATACATGGAAAAATCGGTATGAAAGACACCTATGTATTTCTGAAATGGGAACAAAATATAGAGTTTAGAAACAGTAGATATTTGCACATTTCCAAAATTGGGAATACTCATACTAGCATGAGAATTATCGATCATTTTTCAAAATTACTTCTTTTTTACACATTGTCTTTCTTTTGGAAGGCAGAAATGCATCAAAAGTCAATAGGTAATAACAGTTGCTTTACAAATCTGAATTACCCTAAGTCTGCCGACAAAAATGATACCTCACTTGTGTGGGTAGGCATAGTGCCCACGACAGGAAAGGGCTCAAAACGCAACGTGGACACACCACAATTTCACAGTGAAAAATGACCCTTTTTTGGCAAAGTGCCTAGCTGTAGATTTTGAATCCTAGCTCTGCCGGCACCTAGGGAAACCTAGCAAACCTATACATTTTTGAAAACTAGACACCCAGGCAAATCCAGGATGGGGTGACTCAACTGCCTCTCACCAGGTTCTGTTACCCAGAATCCCTTACAAACCTAAACAATTGTTAAACAAAACACATTTTCCTCACATTTCTGTGGTGGAAAGTTCTGGGATCTGCGTGGATCATCAAATTTCCACACACCCCGCATCCCCCAAAGTCTTCCGAGAAACATGGTACCTCACTTGTGTGGGTAGGCCTAGTGCCCGCGGCAGGAGACAGCGCAAAACGCAACGTGAACACACCACAATTTCACAGTGAAAAATGACCCTTTTTTGGCAAAGTGCCTAGCTGAAGATTTTGAACCCTAGCTCTGCCGGCACCTAGGGAAACCTAGCAAACCTATACATATTTGAAAACTAGACACCCAGGCAAATCCAGGATGTGGTGACTCAACTGCCTCTCACCAGGTTCTGTTACCCAGAATCCCTTGCAAACCTAAAAAATTATCAACAAAACCACATTTTCCTCACATTTCTGTGGTGGAAAGTTCTGGAATCTGCGTGGATCCAAAAATTTCTACCCACCCTGCGTTCCCCAAAGTCTTTTGAGAAAAATGGTACCTCACTTGTGTGGGTAGGCCTAGTGCCCGCGACAGAAAACGGCGCAAAACGCAACATGGACACACCACAATTTCACAGTGAAAAATGACCCTTTTTTGGCAAAGTGCCTAGCTGTAGTTTTTGAAACCTAGCTCTGCCGGCACCTACGGAAACCTAGCAAACCTATACATTTTTGAAAGCTAGACACCCGGGGGATTCCAGGGAGGTATGGCTTGCATGGATCCCCCAACGTTTCCTTACCCAGAATCCCCTGCAAACCTCAAATCTAGCTGAAAAATCACTTTTTTTCACACATTTTTATGTGGGAAAGTTGTGGCATCACCGGGCTGACACAGATTTCCTACCACCCAGCATTCCCCCGGGTCTCCTGATAAATATGGTGCCTCCCTCGTGTGGGAGGCCCAAGTACACGCGGCAGACAAGGGCCCAAAACGTATTGAGGCAACATCAAAATTGCCTATTTCAAAACGACCCGGTTTTGCAAGGGGGGTCACCTGGGTTTTTGGCCCTGTGCTCTATGGCCATCTAGGGAAACCTACCAAACCCACACATTTCTGAAAACTAGACACCCAGGGGATTCCCCAACGTTTCCATACCCAGAATCCCCCGCAAATTTCAATTTTAGCTGAAAAAGTCACTTTTTTTCACACATTTTTGTGTGGGAAGGTTGTGGTATCACCGGGCTGACACAAATTTCCTACCACCCAGCATTCCCCTGGGTCTCCCAATAAAAATGGTGCCTCACTCGTGTGGGAGGCCCAAGTACCCACGATAGGCAAGGGCCCAAAATATTTTGTGATAGGCAATTTTGATGTTGCCTCATACGGGGGTGGGGGCATTGGCATGCCCGTTTCGGGCAGCCCCCACCCTAAAACAAATTGTGGAAAAGAAAATCCCTGGCGTTTAGTGGGCTTTCTGCCCCCCCCCCCCCAGGAGGGCAGATTGGGGGCTACTGCCCCATATGCCCCCCAGGGGGGCAGAAAGACTGAATTGTGCCCATTACTTTTTGGGGGGGAGCGAAGGCCCTTGACCAAGGTTCCCCCCTCCCTGGTGTCTAGTGGGTGTATCCCTGCTTGGGGATCGCCCTCCTGGGGTGATCCCCGAGCAGGGATCCACTGGGACCATTGGAAAGGGGAGATATTCCCCTTTCCAATGATACCTCTCCCGTCTCTTTACGTGCTCAGGGGGCTGAGATAGCCCCCTGAGCACGAAGAAAGTGAAACTGTTTTGGTTTCTGTGAAATTACGTCAGAGCGACGTGCACGCTGATCGTCAATTCACAGAAACTGTGGAGGAGGGCCTCTGGAGCTGGGGAAGCTCTTCCCCAGCTCCCGAGGTCACAGGGGAAAAATAGAAGCAGACAGCAGAGGGGTTTCGTGCCCCTGTCCTCATGACGGAATGGTTCCGTCAAGAGCACAGGAGCACCAATGCTCATGACGGAACCATTCCGTCAGGAGCATCGAAGGGGTTAACGGAGAAGCTCTGTTTGGCAAGGAAGTGGATGAATCCCTTCAGCAAATTAAAAAGGACAATGAAACAGCAAGGGCAATGGGGGCCCTACAGCAAAGAGGTTCTTTTTTCAAAGACGAGGCTTCTCTAACAGAAAAACCACAGGTAGAGGCATCTTTGGTGAAGGACAGCAGATGCCACTACAATTTCAGGGACAGAAACCAAACCAACAGATGGGTCAACAGTCTAACTATCAAGGGTGGCAACAAACAACAGCAGAAGCAGCCCTTTCGAGGAAGAGGGAATGGCAGAGGAAGAGGCCAATGCTCTAGAAGAAGAGGAAAGGGCTCTAACTGACTTTATCACAGAAGAAGAACCACACAAGCCACCAGTGGAGGGAAGAATATCCTTTTTCCACAAACAATGGGAAAGGATCACAACACGCAATTGGATATTAAATTTGGTACAATACGGATATTGCATAGAGCTCACAAAAACACCACCTGCAAATCCACTGAAAACAAGAAAATTACACCGATCAGAATAAACACTGCTAAACACAGAAATCAAGGAACTATACCTAAAACATGCAATAGAAAAGGTACCAACACAAGAATGATACAAAGGAAACTACTCCCCATACTTCCTAGTACCCAAACGGGACCAAACTCTAAGGCCAATCATGGACTTAAGATTCATAAACAAGTTCATACTAACACAGCACTTCAAAATGTGTACCCTTCAAGAAATAATCCCACAGCTTCAAACGGGGATTACTTGGCAACAATAGACCTCAAAGGCGCCTACTTACATATCCCTATGAACAAAAGGCACAAAAGGACCTAAGATTCCTGCACAACGAAACACACTACCAATTCAAGGGACTCCAGTTCGGCATAAAATCTGCTCCGTGGGTGCTCTCAAAGTATCTAGCCGCAGTGGCGTCCACACCTAAAAAGCAAAAAAAATCCACGTCTACCCATACTTAGACGACTGGCTAATAAGGGGACGCCCAAAACAAACATGCCACAATCATGTTCAAAAAATTCAAACGCTCCAAATCCTGGGTTTCTCATTAAACCACAAAAAATCTTCTAAGACACCAGAAAGAAGAAAAACCTTCCTGTGAGCAAGACTGAACACAGCAAACGCCAAGGCTTATCCCACACATGCCAGGATACAAGCTATCCATCACGAAACAGCCCTCTACCAGAGGGGACAGTCTGACAGTGAGGAAAGTAATGAAACTAATGGGCATGATGGCATCATGTATCCCTCTCATCCCTCACGCTCACCTAAACATGCGCCCATTCCAAGAATGGCTCAACAACAGCTGGTCACAAGCCACAGGAAGTTGGGAAGATCTATTGGTTGTTACACAAAGGGTGCGAGCAGAGATACAATGGTGGGCATCCAAAAACTTATCACAGGGAAGACCATTCAGGGACCCAACTCCATCTGTGACAGTCACCACGGATGCATCCCTCAATGGTTGGGGAGCACATCTCAACCAGCTGAAAGTTCATGGTCAATGGATCGAACAGGACTCCACAAAACATATCAAATATTTTTAGATTTAAACTGTTTATCTGGCCCTCAGAGCATTGCAGAAACATATTCAGGGAAAAACCATCCTAATACAAACAGACAATACAACTACAATGTTCTCCCTAAACAGACAGGGTGGGACAAGGTCCTTTCCCCTGAGCAAACTTGCACAGGAAATCTGGCATTGGGCGATACCCCAAAAAATCAATCTACAGACCGTACATCTACCAGGGGTAGACAACATTACAGCAGACAAGCTGGAGTTGAAACAGACAACTGTACAGTATCTATTCAACATCTAGGGAATGCCAGTGTTGGACCAGTTTGCAACAATGCAGAACAAGAAATGCCACAGCTTTGCCTCGAGGTTTCCACATCACCTGTCAGAGGGAAATGCACTTTCACTTAATTGGTCACAGACATTTGTTTACGCCTTTCCACCAATACCCCTGATGGAAATAGTGCTACAAAAAGCAAAGGAACCAGGAACAAATATGATTCTCATTACTCCTCATTGGCCATGGGAAACAGGGTACTCAACTCTCCTAGACTATCCAAAGGAGAAATGGTCCGAATCAAAGCAGAAAAAGACCTGCTGACAATGCAACAGGGACAGAGAGTTTTCACCTGGAACTTCCAACGCTACAACTAGCAGCCTGGCGCCTGAATACATCGAATTTGGGCATCTCAATCTACCGCTCAGAACCATGTATCTTCTAAAAGAAGCAAGAAAACAGTCAACAAGAAAATGCTATACAGCGAAATGGAAGCGATATACCACATGGTGCACCGCTAACAACAACACAAGTTCAATCAATACACAAGAAACCGTTATTACATATCTTACTTACCTCTTGGACAGCAACATCAACTTATCCAGCCTTAACATGCACCTTGCTGCCATAGTGGCATACACAAGAGGAAAATCATGCAAAAGCTTTTTTACAAGACCAGTCATTAAAAGGTTCTTAGAAGGAGCAAAATGAATAGCTCCACCAAGAGCGTCTCCTGTACCAACATGGAGCTTAAATACGGTACTTTCTCAACTAATGCCAAACCCTTCGAGCCCATGCATGCAGCGGACCTCAGGCATATTACTCTAAAGACAGCCTTTCTCATTGCTTTAACATCACTACGAAGAGTAAGTGAACTGCAAGCATTAACAATACAAGAACCCTACTCACAAATCCACAAGGATAAAGTAATCTTAAAGACTAACCCACAATTTTTGCCAAAAGTGGTATCTAAGTATCACTTAAATCATAACATTCTCCTGCCAGTTTTCTTCCAACACCCAAAAACTAAAGCAGAGAGAAGCTCCATACCCTGGGTAAAGCAGGACTTTACTTTATTGTTTGCAAAAAACAGAAAAACTCAGGAAAACAAAGCAATTGTTTGTTGCTTACGCACATACCAACACAGGATCAGCTTTCTCAAAAGCAACTATTGCAAGATGGATAGAACAAGCTATCCAATTATGTTATGGCAATACCAAAAAGGAACCAACAATGCAACCGATTTTGGCGGTATAGGTAATAGGGAATAGGCGCCACAAGTATTCACACTTCAAGTGTTCACGATCACTCACTAATTACGAACGGTGCTAAAAGGTGAGGGAGAACCACCAGCCTCCCCCAAAGGATTTGTGGCAAGAGCAACAAAAATACATACATTAAACACCCTAGCACACGTAATTTTATGATTAAGGTTAATTTCCCATATTATTCATAGCATAAAAACACAAGCGAAGTCTTTTCGTTTTTCTGTCTTTTAATCCATTCGGGTGTTCTTTAGCCAACACGTGTTTCGTCGTCTCTGTAGTTTAATACACACGACTTGTTCACGGCTAAATGAGAAAACACACAGTACGGTGTTTCAGTTTAGAAAACGAAAAAAACCTTAAGGGGCAATATTTTACAATTATATAAAAAGTTGTTACACTAATTGTGAACGTGTCTGTGCATATACAACACAAAGTGATTACCACATATTAGAATTTAGAACCAGTTGTGGGAGGGTATTTAACATTGTATACCCTTCACTTTTTGTTTAGAAGAGATTAAAAACACACATGTGAATAGTGAAGGTTGTATGTGATTGAAATTAAATCTATATGAGAGATTCCCTGTGTCTCATAAAACCTTAACCCAGGAAAGGAACCTAAGTGCATATAGAAGTCCAAAGACAGGACCACAATTCTGGTCCAAAATGATAAAGCCCTGAGTGAAAAGCAGAACCACTATAATCCAATCTGAAAACCATGCATTCAATATTCTCGAGGAGACCGGCGTGGGGAGACGTTCGCTATGAGTTAAGCAGCCTACAAACCTTAAGTAAGTACCTAGACAGCAACCCGACAGGACGTGCTTGAAGCCTTTAAGCACCAGTTTTATATTAGTAAAGAAAACAATTTTTTCTTGATAAAGAAAATTTGGAGCTAGATTAAGCAAACATTGATTTCCTGTTTATTTTAGTGTCTTGATGAAGACGTGAAACCAGGGATTAACGAGGGTTGTGGATTGACAACCCATACAGAGCACTTATTAATTGACTCGCCGTAAAGAAGGATTTTCTCGTGTACCCCACGCCACAGGATTATTGTGGCCTGGAATTATCGCCACAATAGGAGTACGTATTTGGTTTTCCTCTTTTTGGAGTTTGTGGACTACTTAATCACCTCATTGATATATTACGTATACTGATATTAGTGTATACATTTTTCTTTCCCCTGTTTCCCCTCAGATTACTCTCTCTATAACAGTTCAGGTTTGTTCTTTGGATTTCTATGCCCTTCCCAATATTGAATGCATGGTTTTCAGATTGGATTATAGTGGTTCTGCTTTTCACTCAGGGCTTTATCATTTTGGACCAGAATTGTGGTCCTGTCTTTGGACTTCTATATGCACTTAGGTTCCTTTCCTGGGTTAAGGTTTTATGAGACACAGGGAATCTCTCATATAGATTTAATTTCAATCACATACAACCTTCACTATTCACATGTGTGTTTTTAATCTCTTCTAAACAAAAAGTGAAGGGTATACAATGTTAAATACCCTCCCACAACTGGTTCTAAATTCTAATATGTGGTAATCACTTTGTGTTGTATATGCACAGACACGTTCACAATTAGTGTAACAACTTTTTATATAATTGTAAAATATTGCCCCTTAAGGTTTTTTTCGTTTTCTAAACTGAAACACCGTACTGTGTGTTTTCTCATTTAGCCGTGAACAAGTCGTGTGTATTAAACTACAGAGACGACGAAACACGTGTTGGCTAAAGAACACCCGAATGGATTAAAAGACAGAAAAACGAAAAGACTTCGCTTGTGTTTTTATGCTATGAATAATATGGGAAATTAACCTTAATCATAAAATTACGTGTGCTAGGGTGTTTAATGCAACAATGCAACCAACAGCTTACTCCACTAGAAAGAAAGGAGCAACGTTGGCATTTATGGCCAATGTACCCATTGATTCCATTTGTGCAGCAGCAACATGGGCATCACCACACACTTTTACGAAGCATTATTGTGTGGACATACAAGTGAATAAGGAAGCTCAAATTGGACAGCGGGTGCTTCAACTCCTGTTTGCAGGGTCTTCCTTTCATCACAGCCTCCCAAATACGGGAGAAACCGCAACGTAAACTGATGCACAGCATGTGAATCCAGAAAAGGATTCCCGCTGCGAAACAAAATGGTTACTTACCAGTAGGAGTAGTTTTGCAGCTTGAAGAATTTTCTGGATTCACATGCGACGCACCCAGCCTCCCCTATAAGGAAAACAAACCGGTGGGGAAGCAAAGAACTACACCAGTAATTTTTCAAAACCATCTCAAGGATTACGAAACATAAGAAAAACAGAAAAAAGAATCCGAAGATGGCTACCACGCACGTCGACCTCCAGGATACCGTCTGACATCACACAGGGGGCGTATCTGGCACCAAATGGTGGACGACAGCGAGCAAAACAAGAAAAGAAAATGGGGAAAAAAACAAAGACAATTCCGGACCAAACCACTAGATGGCGGAATGATGCACAGCATGTGAATCCAGAAAATTCTTCAAGCTGCAAAACTACTCCTACTGTTAAATAACCATTTTGTTATAGTAAACTGCACTGATTCCAGTGGTATAATTATTAAATATTGAACACAGAGGACCCCTTAGAGAGGTCCCCTGAAACCTACCAACCCTTAGTGTGGTCACCGACTCGCCTTAGCCAGCCTGCTACCACCAGACAGTACCTGCACACTCTGAGGTCAAGAATAATGACTTTCCTGGGTGGAGGTGTTCACACGTCCCTGTGGTCAGGAAGGGTATAAAGATAGAATATCGACGGGAAAATATCGACTAGCATTAATATCGTGGTAAGAATATCGACTGTGAAAAATATCGTTATAGAAAATATCTTTTTAAAAAATATCGTTTCGTGAGAATGACAAAAATATCGTCATAAAAAAATATCGATGAACAGAATATCGTTGAAGAAAATGTCGTTTCATATAATATCGACAGAAAAATATAAGTTGTTATAAAATTTATAAAAAAATATGTATTATGTTTTTAAAAAACTTACAAAACTCCTACTAGTAATAATATGTGTTAAAAAATATTTTCTACAAAAGAATTGTTAAAATTTTAGTAGCGGGTTATTGGTATTATAGGGGATAAGGGTGGGTAGTAATTTAAAATTTGGTTTATAAAAAATTTATAAAATATAAACAAATTAGAAAATATTTAAGAAATCCAAATTTTAAATTGAAATTTCGAATTCTTCACGAAATTAAATTTGTAATTAAATTTTATAATTTCAAATAAAAATTTTAGGAGCGGGTTTTTGGTATTATAGGGGATTAGGGTGGGTAGTAATTTAAAAATGTAGTGTTTAAAAATTGTATAAAATATTAATAAATTAGAAATTTATAATGAAATCAAATTTTAACCTCGAAATTTAAAATTTTACACGAAACTTATATTTTAATATTAATAAAAAATATTACATTAATATTGAAGAAGCGTTATTTTGGTATTATAGGGGAATAGGGTCTAAAAAATAATTTAGATAGAAAAATTTATATTGTTTACTAACCTGCACATTTCCTGACTTATGTTGGATTGGAGTTAGAATAGTAAATTATTATAAAATATAAACAAATTTGAAAATAATTAAGAAATTAAAAATTTAATTTTAAATTTCTAATTGTTTACGAATTTAAATTTGTAATTAAATTTAAAAAATTTCAAATAAAAATTTTAGGAGCGGGTTTTTGGTATAGGGGATTAGGGTGGGTAGTAATTTAAAAATGTAGTCTTTAAAAATTGCATAAAATATTAATAAATTAGAAATGTATCATGAAATCAAAATTTAACATCGAAATTAAAATTTTTACACGAAATTTATTTTTTAATATTAATAAAAAATATTAAATTAATATTGAAGAAGCGTTATTTTGGTATTATAGGGGAATAGGGTCTAAAAAATAATTTAGATAGAAAAATGTATTTTGTTTACTAACCTGCACATTTCCTGACTTATGTTGGATTGGAGTTAGAATAGTAATTTATTATAGTTTACTATCCAGCACTTTCCCTGAGTTATGTTATGTTTGGAGTTAGAATAGTAATTTATTATGGTTTACTATCCAGCACTTTCCCTGACTTATGTTGGATTGGAGTTAGAATAGTAATTTATTATGGTTTACTATCCAGCACTTTCCCTGACTTATGTTGGATTGGAGTTAGAATAGTAATTTATTATGGTTTACTATCCAGCACTTTCACTGACTTATGTTATGTTTGGAGTTAGAATAGTAATTTATTATGGTTTACTATCCAGCACTTTCCCTGACTTATGTTGGATTGGAGTTAGAATAGTAATTTGTTATGGTTTACTATCCAGCACTTTCCCTGAGTTATGTTATGTTTGGAGTTAGAATAGTAATTTATTATGGTTTACTATCCAGCAGTTTCCATGACTTATGTTGGATTGGAGTTAGAATAGTCATTTATTATGGTTTACTATCCAGCACTCTCCCTGACTTACGTTATGGTTTACTATCCAGCACTTTCCCTGACTTATGTTATGTTTGGAGTTAGAATAGTAATTTATTATGGTTTACTATCCAGCACTTTCCCTGACTTATGTTGGATTGGAGTTAGAATAGTAATTTATTATGGTTTACTATCCAGAACTTTCCCTGAGTTTACAATTTATTTTTGATCAAAATGGTATTTAGTCCTCTGGAACGCGTAGACCCTCGGTTTGAGTCGTCACATCCTGTAACTACATATTCTGTCTGAAAGTTATGTCAATCCTGGCTGCGACATTCCACCTTAGCATCTGTCAAAGTTCATTTATCGAAGTTACATGACAAAATAGATTTGAATTCTTTTGTTAAAGGTCCTGTGGGTGGCAGAACCAAAAGGTGGGCGTATGCTATTTACAACGAAGTGTGGAAATTTTCGCAAATTGAGGCGGCTTCAAGATTGAGAGCTATTGACCAAGCAAACATGGAAAAAGTTTTAGCCGTTATAGATAACAGCATTAGCACTCTCTCTTCCAGAATTTATACATTAGATAATATTGTTTCGTCAGTTGTTGATATTGTGCATGATGATATGTCTGTGTTATATAATGGTCAAAACCAGTTGCGTTCTGTTATGCAGTTTGCATGGACATTGCAGACGTTAAAGGCAGGGAGGGTCCCTTGGGACTATTTGAGCACTACATCGTTATTCATTCCTTTTAACATTACTGATAAGCAGCTATTTATGTCCATGAAAGATGCTAAATATTCATTATTACATATTGAAAAATTAGAACCGTTACCTTTCTCTGTGGCGGAAATCAATTCAGTCACGTGGCTTATATACGGGTTGATAACTCTACCGTTCGCACTTCTTAAGTTTATGTCTTGTATGAAACATTATGCTCTGGGTAGATATGAACAGCTGGGCACCGCTTTCATACATGAGGTGTGGCCCCTCCCCTTTACATATAGATGTACTAGGGACGGAACTGAGGTTTATCTGAAGGGTGAGGAATGTACCACGACACCAGATCATTCCTTGGTATGTAGGCACATTCAATTACACGGTGCATGCAATGTACAAGCCCCGATTTTGGCCTGCGTCCTACGAGGTGTCCCAGTGCCTGTGATTACGCCTTCTTTGACGCTGCTTGCAAACAGTAGTTATTTAATTTTGAATAATGAAGCTTGCTGCGGGATGTTAGTGGGAATCCCATATATAGTAACTGTATCGGAGAGGGTTGTCTCCTGCAATAATGTTCTCTTTTCACCCCCGCACGGGCGGCTGGATGTTTCCATCTGGCCTTCGATTCCAACCTTGAAAGCAGAGTTCAACAAGTTGAGCAGAATAAGAGCTGTATTGTTCCAAAAAGAGGTGTCATTGACTTCCTCTCGTGAAACATTTGTCCTTCACGTTGCTAATACGCGCACTGAGGTACAGGCGGTTTTGAATACTGACCTCCCCCTACATTTCGGAGCTTTGATCCTAACTATTTTCAATGCCTCGTCCACGACCGGCCTGGCTCATTTTTTTAAACTTGTAGGCTCAGGCCTCGTGACCTCTTTCCAAACTATTTTTGGTGTGATTCCGGCATTTTTTCATTCGATTTTCTCGAGCATCTTTGGAGGTGTTCCGCTGCTTCTGGCGCTGGTGGCAGGTGTGCTGCTTTTACTTTTCATACTACGGAATGGCTGCTGTTTCTGTGCCACACGAGCACCTGTCACGTCTGCATCTTCTTCGTGATAGGATGCTTGACTTTTATGGTACTCTGCCATTGGCGACTTTAAGCCTGGCATATGGATTATCCTTCAGGTATTCCTACTTCACCTGCGTGCAACCTGTATTTCACTGCCTGGATTGTCCCTTTGAATGGCCTCTGGATTTGTGCTTGACCAACACGGTGTCTCCGGTGCCGGATTTCGATCGACTGATGAGGCCCTTAGTGTCTCACGAGTTGGCCTGTTCTGGTGTCCGGATTATGGCTTGTGGTGCGGCGCATGTTATCCTGGGTAATTGGGACATATCAACGGTTGCCTACGACTTCTTGGCTATGAGCTATTTAGAGGAACATTCCGGTTGCCCTCTGATTGTGCTAGAGGCTCCGATGGTTGAAGAACACGTATGTTCCTTTTCTTTAATTAATTGGATGGCTGAGACTTTTAGTGGCCCTGCAAACGATTTTTTGTTGGAAGCAGTTGCCACGTATGCTGCCTATACATTCATGGATTAACTGAACTATCCTCCTTTGCGCCTGTGCTACTGGACAGCAACCTAGTGCAGCATTCATTTTTTTTTTCTAATCATTGTGTTACTTATAGTATTTGGATGATAGTAGTTGTTAATATATGAAGTAAATTGTACATTTACTTAGCAAGTTTAAATAATTTTTGTCAGCTATCTAAGTAGACATGGATAAGGTAGTTAATAAATGTTTTTACATGTAAGTTTCTGGTCGTTGTTGATAAGTTCAACATGTTCTTTTTTCACTCTAAAGAAGAACACTTTTTAATTTAGGGAGTTTATCTACTTTATGCTAAGTTCGAATGAAAAAAGCAATGGGATTTTACTTACTTCAAGTGTAGTATGACGTTTTGTAGTTGTAGTCGTAGGTTTGTATTTTCTTCTCTCAGCAAGGTAACTGTTTTTCTCCAAGTTTGGCCCAAAAATGGTAAATTACGTTAAGTGTATAATTGTTTTTATATTAGTGAGTTAATTAATGGTAGCTTTTGATTGGTTCAATTAGTGAAATTTCAAAATCATTGGTCGAGAACGTTATTTAGAATTAGAAAACCGTTAAATAATTATATGTGTGAATAGTTTTGTAAAGTTAAATAGTTAAAAAAAGTGTGTAAAATAAAAGAATAGTGCATATCGAGTTGGTAATAAAAAGACGATATTTTTTGTATATTTCTATAAGCAGATAGGTCGTCGATGTTAGTGTAGTCGATATATATGTCTAAGGTCATGTTATTTAAAATAAAGTCGATCATGTAGTAGTCGATATTTATGTTGTCGATATTAGTGTGAACGATATTAGGGTTGTCGATAAAAAAAAATCGATATTTGTGTGAATCCTTGTTTAAGTATAGGATGACGATATTAATGTAAGCGATATTTTAGTGACGATATTTATTTCTGACGATATTTATGTTAACGATATTCCATCATGGAACCGTCAGGAAGAACCATCTGTGGTGGGGAGCTTCAAAGGCCTTACCTCCTTTGTAATGCGACTCCAGCCTCTCCTGTTAGGAGCAAACCCCTTTCCTTTCCTCACCCCCTTTTTGGTGGAAGGACAGGCAGGAAACCTTAGTACGAATAGGACATGCCAACTTCACAGCTCAGGTGCTGGAGGCAAGGTAAAGTACGCTTTTCAGTACCCACCATTTTGAAGATGATGGAACTTATCCAATCAGGGCTAGAACTATGTCCCGTTCCCAGAGAAAGTGGGCATAGTAGCTGGTGTAGACACCCGAGTTAAGGGCACATTTGCCACTACTAGTGTTTAGGTGGAATCCCCAGACTCTTAACTTCTGTTCCTGACAACCAAAGAAATGTCGGACACCACAGAGCCGTACCAGCAGAGAAGACTGCAGAAAACTACTGACTTGGCTAGAGCCCCACTGGCCTGTCCGCAGCCCTCGTTGATCCTGCGCTAAAAAACAACTCGTCAGGCAGCCCAGCATCCTCTAAAACCATGGGCGGGCTGCCTGCCTTCACTTAAGATCAAGATCTTCAGAGAACAGCGGACCTGTTCAAAAGGAACAAACTACAAGCAAGGCCTCTTTGACCTGAAGATCCACAAAATCCTGCTCCTGGTTCCACCTCTGCAACCAATGCCTCCCGCCGAGGCCAAGTGACCCACCGGTTGCAGCAAGGTTCCCCAGCGCTCCAGAGCCTGAGTCCACCATGAGTCGACTTCTACCGGGCTCCTCAACGGCGCTTTTGGTCTCTGCACAGAGACCCCCTGAACCGTGACATGCTCCGGTAAGCCGTTTCCGACACTAAAAGCCACCCCTCTACCCTGGGCCTTGGTGAAGAGGGCCAAATGTATCCCTATATCCCCAAACTACGCAACTTACCTCTCCAGCTGGTTCCTCCAACCGGCCTCCAGGCCAAAGCCTGACCCCTTTTCCAATTTGTCCTTTCTCCATTGCCTAACGTCAGGCACCCAACGCTGTTTTGGCATCCTGCGCCCCTAGGCACCCCTAGGCCTCTGGTGGTGTAGTGTTCGTGCTGCTTTGGACCCTGCCCAGTGCTGGCTTCAACCCCTGGAGACTGGCCCCCGCAAGCTGCCGCTACTTACCTGTAAGCAGCCTCTGTCCGATTGCCCCAGTCCTCATTGATTTGTATAGGAGGCCCAACTTTGACCTTGAGCGCTGCACCCGGCTTCCTCTCTGCTGGTGGTGCACTGCTGGCGCTGAACTAAACCTTGTCCAATACTGCGCTCAACTCCCGAAGACTGGTTTTGTAAGCCGATGCTACCTACCTGTACGCTGCCCAAAGTCTGAAAATTGCACTGTGCCCACTTTTGATATTGAAAAGTATTTCTATTGCAAAACGTATTTACCCGAGACCAAGTTCTGTGGTTCTACAAAATGAATCTAACCAAGTATTATTTTTATAAATTGGTCTCTGATTTATTAATTGTGTGTGTTTCATTTATTGTACAACACATGCTTAACACTACCCTCTGCTCGCCCACACTCCCAAAAAAGAGAGTGTTAGTATTATCTACTTGAGCCTCTGTAAAACCTCTTGGCATCCAGTGGACTCTCTGCACACTATGCCTCTTTTTGGTGTAGTGTATAGTATAAAGTGAGACAGCTTCCTACAGTTTGTAATTGTAAGTGATTTAGAAGTTTAATTTAGTGTCATAGCGGATTGGACTCGGTAGGACTTGGGGAAGAATTGGATGGGGAAGACTCTAGCATGGACTGGTGTGAGGAACTGGGTGAAGCCAGTGGACTGGATACCTATTCAGATGCTTTCTCCCCTACCATTGCTGTGGAGGAGGGAGCCTCATAAGCAATGGTGATGCGGAGGGTGGCTGAGGTCCTCAGTGGCAGTCAAGACTAACATCTGGACAGGGGTGCTGCAACCGGGAGTCTCCACATCAAATCCGCTATTGCCGTTCAATGACTCCCTCACTGACGTCCTTTGGGGACTTGGTCCAAACCCAACACAGGGGCTCCTGTGAATAGGATGATTGCCCACTGCCAGCACCACGCTCAAAGAGACCCAAATTTCCTCACCCAACACCCTACCCCAGAGATCTTGGTCGTCCAAGCCTCAACATCCCATGGTGAATGCCCTACCGCTCCCCGGATAGGGATTCAAAGATGGTGGAATTCTTGGGGAAGAAGATGTTTTCTTTCACCAACCTAGCATTATACAGAACTGAGTGGCCAGTCTATACAGAACTCAGTGGCCAGTCTATACAGAACACAGTGGCCAGACTCATTTTTGACCTCCCCAAATGGACCCACATCACCCCCACTCTCCCCCCCCCCCCACCTCAGGAAGCTCCACTGGCTCCCTGCTCAGAAGAGGTGCCAGTTCTAGATGCTGAACCACCCCTTCAAGGCACTCCACAACTTGGGACCAGCATACATCAACCACCGACTGAACTTCCACATTCCCTCCAAGCATCTTTGCTTCGCCTCCCGCTGTCTCGCCCACACCCCCTGTATCTGCCGCAGCAACAGTGTTGGGCGCTCCTTCTCCTTCTCACTATGAAATCTTGGAATATTTTTCCTCTTCACATCTGGATTGCGTCCTCCCGGCTGAAATCCAGGAAGGGACTCAAGTCCTGGGTATTCAACTGAGCCCCCTACAGCGGCACTCTCCGCACCTGGATATGCTCATGGGTGATTAGATGCGCTATACAAATCCTTATTGATTGATTGTGGTCTGTGAACACAGGATGCCTTTTCCTCCGTTACTCCCACACTCTGTGGGACACGGTTGCACAAGTGCTGCCGTAGGTCCCAGAGGAGGCCCGGGCTGCACACTCTCAGGCTGTTGCCGATGGGAGGGACGCAGCAAAGTTCCCTATTCACTATTTGCTGTAGATTAGACACAACCGACTCACTGGGCAGAGCAGTGGCCTTGAGTCGCCACGCCTGGTTGAGGATGACTGTTTTTTGGGGGGGATGTCCAGGCATCCTTTATGGACATGCCCTTCAATGATACCTGTCTCTTCGGAGACAAGGCGGTTTCAGCGCTGAAGTGCTTCAAGGACAGTTGGGCTACAGCAAAGTCCTTGGGCCTCTCTATGGTTCCATGTCACCCCAATCCGCCTTTCACTACTTTCGTAGCTATGGGAGGGTTTCCAACCGCGCCAATTCTCTCCCAATCACCCAGCTGTGCATGCTCCCCAGCCTCTACGTGGCCGAGGGCGCAGTACTTGCAGGCCTTATGGGTCAGGTAGCCAGTGGCCTGGTCAGTCCACCACCTCCCGGGCAGCTGCAGCCTCCAAATCTTCCTAATCTGCCCCATTGCTACCATGGGCATCCAGTTGGTGTCCTGATTCGCCATCACCTGCCCCACTGGCAGAGCATTACATCGGACAAGTGGGTTCGCAGATAGTCCAAAGGGGCTACTTCCTCCCCTTAGTCACAACCACTCCCTCCATACCACCATCTCATGACTGGCTGACGGAGGATCATCTGTCCCTTCTCCGCAAGGAAGTCTTGACTCTTTTGGTCAAGGCAGCCTTAGAGAGAGTAGGGTGTGGTTGCTTCCTGCTACTTTCAGGTTCACAAAAAGGAAAAAGGCCTTCGTCATATTCTAGATCTGTAGGATCTCAACTTCTTTCTCAAGGAGGAAAAATCCAAAATACTTACGGTTGCTAAGGTCTTGTCTGCCCTGGACCCAGGAGACTGGATGGTAGCCTTGGACTTTCAGGACGCCTACTTCCACATCCCCGTCCAGCCTGCCCACCGGCGCTATCGGTGGTATACCGTAGGTCACGAGCATTTACAGTTCACCATGCTCCCTTTTGGCCTTACCAGTGCCCCTTGGGTGTTCACCAAGGTGATGGCTTTGGTAGCAGCTCTCCTGCGGAAATCAGGGGTACCAGTCTTCCCCTATCGTGACGACTGGCTGTTTAAGGCAGGCTCGCCCCAGGCTGTTGACTCCCACTTCTAGACTACGGCAAACCTCCTGAATTTGCTGGGGTTCACTATCAAGTTGCCAAAGTCACACCTAACTCCCTCTCAGATGCTCCCTTTCTTCAGAGCTGTTCTGGAAACTGTGCAGTTTTGGGTTTATCCTCCGGAGTGGTGAGTCCAGGATATTCAGGCTATTATACCAATGTTTCATCCACTGTCCTGGGTTTTGGTGAGACTGACTGAGTCTGGTGGGCCTCATGGCCTCCTGCATCCTGCTCGTGACTCATGCCAGATGGCATAGGTGGGCAAGAGGGCCACCATTTTACCGAAAGTGGTCACTTCATTTCATGTAGGTCAGTCAATCGCCCAGCCTACCTTTTACGCTCCTCAACACCCTTCCAAAGAAGAGGAGCGACTCCACCATCATCTGAACCCATAAAGTGTTGTAGTTCTACCTAGATGGGCCATACTCATCAAAATCTACTAAGCATTTGCGAAGAAGCAACCTCCTGAAGGTTTGCGAGCTCATTCCACCAGAGCTAATGCTGCGACTACTGCGTTAGCACGCGTAGATCCAGTCCTGGACATCTGCCAGGCAGCATCATGGACTTTCCTGCACACGTTCACAAAACATTACTGCCTGGACAGTCAGGTCTGTAGAGATGGGCACTTTGCCCGTTTGGTCTTGCAGGACTTCCTTGTGTGAAATTGGTCTGCAGACCCACCTCCGGGGAGCTATTGCGTGGGCATCTTAGGTGTTTATCTATTCAAAGGCAAACAAATCTGCCGCTAGGCGTTTATCAGGTGAGCAAATTAATTAGAATTGGTTACGCCTTATCTGGTAGAGACTATATCTAGCCTCAGATTCCTTACCGACTCACCCATCCTCCCTGGTCTGCGAACCGATTTCTAGGGACATGGCGAATACCTTTCACGGTCCTAGCTTTTCATACCAGTGGTTGTCGTTCATGGCTCTGCTCTTCTGGTTATGTAAAGTCGTGTAAAGAAACTGATGTCAGCTTGCATAGGTGGCTCCTATAAAGGTGCCGTGCACATCACTTCTGGCACAGACGATGCCGATGAGGCATGCGGAGCCAAACAACACCACCTACCAATGCGCAGGGGTACTGCTCACGAAAAACCTTCCGGATCCAGTCTGATGCCTGGTAAATTCAAAGATGAGGAATCTGTGGCTAGATATAGCCTCTACCAGATAAGGTGTTACCGAGGATAAGCATCTTGTTGGTTGCTTAGACTGGAGCAGGAATAGTAAATCTAACCCCTCCGAAGTCCAACACTTTCCCTACTGTTGCAGACTGGAGTGGGAATAGTAAATCTAACCCCTCCGAAGTCATACGCTTCCCTACTTTTACGCTTTTTGGAGTTGGAATAGTAAATCTAACCCCTCCGAAGTGCAACACTTTTTCTACTGTTGCGCTGTTTGGAGTGGGAATAATAAATGTTACCCCTACAAATTCTGCACTTTCACTGCTGTTGCATAAACTAGCGTGGGAATAGTGTATCCAATATTCCCAGACGCCAATACTTTTCCTAATACTAATAAATATATGTTTTATTATTATTATTTTTATATTATTTATTTATATGTGTATCTAATTTTTATATTTTTTATAAATGTCTTTTTTGTTTTTATTTTTTTTATATTTTATTTATTTAATGTTTTGTAATTGAATTATGAATATTTTTTATGCTTCATTTAAATACATATTTAGATATGGATAAAATTAAATAGGTGTGTGGTGTGCATATGTATAGTTATACACATCTAAATATGCATATGCTTTTCATAACAAAATTCAATAGACTACTCAAATGTAATAATGATATTGCATTATATGTGTGTATATATATATTCACTGAAAAAACCATAGGTTTTAGGGGCGTTATAGTTAGCTGGACATTTCCCTCGTACAAAACCCTTGAAATTCCCCCGTTATAGTTAGTTCAGCTAACTATAACTCGCGCCCCCGCAATGCACTGCTGATGACGTCACATATTACATCACTCATGACATGGTCAGTGACATCACTGATGACATTTTTTTTTTTTTTTGTTTCACTATAAGCAACTGTTGTTAAACTGTAATCCCACACGGACCTACAGTTGTATCGGCAAATCCGTTGTTTTATCACCAGATCTCTAAATTTCTTATATACTGAGATGTTCACTTTGTCGGGTGGAATATCAAAGATATTGAAGACGACGCCTCACTCACTTAGTAGTGACATGCTTCATCATAGGCGTTTTCTCCACACCCAGATAAGGTGGTACTATCTGGGCGGACTCAACCAAAGATGTTTTGGGAGTTCTTATATAAGATAATAACTGGTTGAGCAGGGAACCAGATTTTTTGATATAGTAAAAATACCTACAAGTATACCCCGGTCAAATCGTTTATTCTGGGGTACTTGTGGTACCATTAAAATCATGTGTTGGGGTTCTTTTGAACATAATTTTTCAAATATACCCTCATTCAAGTGCCAACATGTTTCGGCCCTCGCTACTAGCCCTATCGGGTCTGGGGCCTTCGTCCGGGCGTTGTTATTCTGTTCCTTAATTTAAGGTCCCTGCCTTGTCTTTACACATTTACTTCATGCATACCACTCATGAGGCTTAATGCACTCACCTAAAATTTCTTGTACTCGAACTCCAGTAGATTTTCTACTGGTAGATGCTAAATAGCATCATGCAGGTCTTGTGTGTCAAGGTAGCGTCCTGTAGTCACACATTCATCAAGGTTTCGCCACCGCGTGTCAACCTGCTGGACACACCGCCTGCCGTCGAGCCTGATGACATCTCAAATGACATCACTGATGACATCATCCATGTGATAAATTAGTGCATTTTCTCACACCCTAATTTAACCTTTGATACACCGACTCAAAATTTCAGACGGCCATTTTGAAAACCATAGATACTCCAATACCAATAACTACATACCCACTCATTAACTCTTAGGTCTACATACACCTCCACTCACTCACCTGTACAGTCACTCATATTTACAGTCACTCCGTACAAGACTATCATATGCATTTATACACCTATATAGACACTCACACACCACCAATCATCCATTGAGGTACTGACACACCTAGTCAGTCGTGCAAGTAATTAAACACAGTCCAATGTACTCACCTATACAGTTAAACACACTCAAGTTTACTTACTCATAAAAATAGTACCACATTCTTACGCTCTTATACAATCATTGATACAAGCACACACTCATCCATACAGCCACTCTCACAATCACACACTCTCACATATACCCACTTATATACTCTTTCACACATATATACTGCCTTTCACATATGTAGTTAGTTACACATGTACCACTGAGATATACATTCAATACCTAACACACCCATACATACACTCACCCAACCATACAGTCCATCCCAGATGCACTCTTAAAACCATGCACCCATAGAATCACCCACTCACACATCTATGCATAGAGTCACACACACCCTACCCACACAAACACTCAGGCACCCATACAGATACTCCGACAACCAATCAATAACCCATATAGACGCTCATATAGCTATTCACAAAACCATGCAGCCACTTATACACCTACACACAGACATTCACACAGTTTAGTCACTAGTCTGCAGTAAGATACATTTAATGACTCACTTATAGAGTCAGTTACGCACCTAGAAAATCATCCATTCACACACTTGTACACCCACTCATTCTTCAACAGACCTTTCCCCATATATATTCAACATATTAAAACTGTACAGAAACACATACTCACTGGATGATGTCATCAGTGATGTCATTTGAGATGTCATCAGTGATGTCACTGACCATGTCATGAGTGATGTAATATGTGACGTCATCAGCAGTGCATTGCGGGGGCGCGAGTTATAGTTAGCTGAACTAACTATAACGGGGGAATTTCTAGGGTTTTGTACGAGGTACATTTCCAGCTAACTATAACGCCCCTAAACCTATGTTTTTTTCAGTGAATTTCTAAGGTTTTTTAAATGCCAAAACCTAACTATAAGTCCCCTGAAACCTATGGTTTTTTCAGTGAATTTCAAAGGTTTTTTAAATGCCAATTCCTAACTATAACGTGCATGAAACCTATAGTTTTTCCAGTGAATTGCAAAGGTTTTATAAATGGTAATTCCTATCTATAACTTATCTCTAAAGATATCATGTTTAATGATTTTCATTGCATTTCTTTATTTTTCAATTTCAGTGTGTCAATTTCATTAATTATGTTTTTTTGTAATACTATTTTATCACCATTTTTTTAACTTATTTTTTCAATTAATTCTTTTAAAAATTAAAAAATATTATTTGGTTTTATTGGGTTTTTAAAAATATTTTTTTATATTTTTAAAACTATTTTGAAACTATATTTTCAAAACTTTATGTTTTATTTTTTTTCTCCATTTTTTGGGGATTTGCGCACCCTATGCGCACCGTTCTCGATCCCTACGCGAAAGCATCCGCGCACAGTATGCGTTGGGTACGTGTTTCCAATGCAACCGGTACGCGACTCCAAGCCTATACGCGACACGTACGATGTACGTAACGCGACGCATGCGCGCTTCCGCGATGCGTCATATGCGTGTATGACGCGATGGGTGCACGGATCCGGCGAAATATTTAACATTTAAAAAAACATATATATATGTATTTCATGTGAATAATAATTGAAGACAAACTCTAAACTAGTCTTAAAAGTAGTATATTTTTTTTTTAAAGACCCCACCCATTTCAATCATTCTTCTTTGAGCTTCTTTGGAGGAACATCTCACACCTTAGAACTAGAAGAAACTTTTTGGGGAAGATTTCCACAGCTGCAATTTTTCTGAAGACAATGGCTTCTGAGCAGCAGCCACCATCAGAATCAGACCATTCGTCCGATGGGGAATTTGTTGTGGAACCTCCACGCACAGAAAGATACACCTCTGTGGTGTGGAAATTTTTTACCTTCCCAGAAGGACAAAATAAAACTAATTCAACTAAAGTGACATGTAAAATATGTCAAAGAGTACTTTCCAGAGGAGATCCATCAAAAAAATACTCTTGTGGGACTGCGAGTATGTTAAAACACCTGAAGACTCTGCATCCCGTGAACTTGGCCAAGCAGGAATGCAGAAGACTCCGACAGCAGCCTCAGCCAGCAGTGGCAAGCACTTATGCAGCATCACCATCACGCACTCACCCGGACATACGTCCAGAATTTGGAAAACTAAAAATTTGTTGCATTAAATGCAACAAACTACTATGTTACGGCGAGCAGTCAATTGAACTAATCTGCCGAGCGCAGCAAATCCACAAGTGCTAAACTTGTGTTTATTTATTTTTTTGCAGAAGTTGACTGTTTTGTTCCTCCTGTTGTCTTTTGAAAAAAAAGTTCTTTTAAGAACTAACTTTCCTGGTTTAAAAAAAGAGCTATATTTGTTGGTTTGTCTGTGAAAGTTTAGATGAATGTATGTGTAGTATGTAATTGACTGAACAAAGTAGCGTATGGTGAATGTATGAGTGCAGAACTATGAGGAAGTGCTGCAGCATCACACAGTAACCTCATTAACTACAGTAGTTCCGAAGCACAGGGACGCAACATATGTACATAAATATGTTGCAAATCTATGCTTCTCTCTCCACGGCTGCTTAAACTGCAGCCATGTGGTGACACAGGCACCCTTGCACCATAGTGCAAGGTTATCTGTGTCATGTGCTGTTTGTTTTTGTGCAGGAAGACACACCTTCCTGCACAAAAACAATCAGTAAAGGCATTTTTCTCCTTCAATGTATGCTGAGAATTTTAGCATGCATTGAAGATGTAAAAATGTGGAGAAATGAAAACAATTCTCCTTGTTGTGCTTTCCTACACCAATTTTAGAAGGGTGCAGCATTCACACACAAATCGAGTTTTATGATTTCTGACAAATCTAGACATGTGTCTTGTTCTATGAGTATTCAGTGCAATCATGCACAACAACACTTATAGAACACCCTTTCAATGCAAACTGGTGTGCATAATGAGGTTGTATTTACATGGAGTATAAAAAGTGCACAGAGTGCCTTTTACTCTCTTTGTAAATATGAAAGAGTGTCTTGCGCAATAACTATGTTACAAAAAGTGACATATTTCCAGTTAAAAAACTCCTTGCGAATGATAGAAGGTAAGCACAGAGTTTTGTCTGCAAAGATGTTCAAAGAAGAATGATTGAATTAATTGCGGTCCTTCAATAGCTACAATGGGAAATATTATGAACCCCTCAAATCTCTTTTTGTGCAGGTCACATGATATCTGATTATGGTCAGATTTAAAAACTACATAGGTATAAACAGAGTGTTTTTAGAAACGTGTTTCAACTTTGTAGCTTCTTGCAGACCTCCTCATTCTGCATATTGAGACTTAGTTAAACTTACCTTCACAGTAATAGCAATAAAAAATGGTATACATTTTTTTCAGATTGTCATTGTAATCTAAATTCATATAAATTGCTTATTTTTAAATTTGAATCTGTGAAAGAAAAGGAAAAAAAAATTATAACATGTAATAATACATTTTTTACAACACAGCATAATTTCCACAAAGTAATTTCTTTGCCCTTTCTGCTGTTCTCAGAATATATTGAATTTCACTAGAAATAGTGATTTCAATCGTACTCATCACTTAACAGCGGGCAAAAAAAAAACAATTAGAAAGATTGTTAAAAAAACAACAACATGCTATTCTCAGCAAAATACCACAAGATACAAATCACAGATATATAAAATACTTACGGCTAACAATTTTATAAGTTTAACTTACAAAAACTGTAAATGTTGTCGCTTTAAAATATTCACCGAATCTAAGGATGAATTTTTGGAGGAGGCACCGCGCCCACAATGTTTTTCTTCAGTGGTGTGGAAACAAAGATTAATGCCACCTTGGTCACGTGCAAGATTTGCAAAAGAGTACTGTCTCGAGGGGATCCTAACAAGAAATACTCGTACGGCACGGCAAGTATGATGAAACAACGAAGGACCCTTCATCCAAACAATCTTGCACGAGAAGAGTGCAAACGGATGAGAAACACTCCTCCTCCTGTGCCTTTCTGAGTTTCTTTTCTTTTTCTTTTTTTTCTGGCATGATTTCTCTATTTTTACATTGAAAAACAGTATCTGTAAAAAAGAATCACAAATAAATGTATATTAATAACTTTCAAATTTATACTATTCCATTACTGTACAAACACATTTTATTTAAGAAACTATAGCCCTGAACCACAAGTGTGACGATGGTTAAAACACTACATGCATAGTGCATACTACTTTGAAGCAGTTCATGCCCTAAAGCCTACCTCACTAAAAGACTACATGCTAACTGACTAAATGATTACAGTACTATAAGGAGACACACTGGGTGAGTAACAGGGTGTTTGCTAGAAGTGTATGAATACTGACTGGGGAATTGAAGGTGTGAAAGACAACTGTGTAGGTGGTTAGAGGCCTGCATGCATATGTGCTAAGGCCTGGCTCACTGCATGAGTACTTGGGAACTGACGGAATGATTAGAGTACAGCAAAGAGAGTGCCTGGGTGAATTTATAAGTGGTTGGCTTTTGACACAGTGAATGGATTAGTACTTGGTACTGAATGGGTCACTAGAGGAGTGCAAAGGGAGTGACAGGATGTTTGCTGGACAGTATGGATACTGACTAGGGAATTGAAGATGTGAAAGACAAGTGTATAGTATGTTAGAAGACTGCATAGACATTTGAAGCAGTCTATGTGGTAATGTATGGTTCACAACATGAGTACTTGGAAACTGACTAAATCATCAGACTACTGCTAGGACAGTGCCTGGGTAAAACTTTTAAATTTTCAGTTCTGGCACAGTGAAGAGAATAGTACATGGTACTGCACTTTAGTGTCAAACCCTGACTCGTTTTATCAATGCATAAGCAAAGACTGGCCTCTAATGCTACTAAAACTTGACAACATGACAGGTTTTAAAAGAGTTATCTGCCAGAAAATACACAATGTTACCAAATGCTTCTCTCACAGTGGTTCCCAAATGCACACAGACTCAGTGTGATTCTAGACAAGCAACACTATCCCTAGCAGCTTACCAAAACTCATTCACTACTGTGCAAGGGGTAAGGAGACTACACACAATCTACATATTAAAGTACAGCACATCAGTGTCAAAGCATGAATCATTTTATCAATGCATAAGCAAAGAGTGGCTTCTAATGCTACTAACACTTGACAACATGCCAGGTTTTAAAAGAGTTATCTGTCACCAAATACACAATGTTACCAAATGCTTCTCTCACAGCGGTTCCCAAAAGCACACAGACTCACAGTGTAATTCTAGCCAACAACCACTATACCTAGGAGTTTACCAAAAATCATTCACTACTGTGGAAGTGGTAAGGGAACTGCACACAATCTACATATTTCAGGACTGCACTTTTGTGTCAAAGCCTAACTCATGTAATCAACGCATAAGCAAAGACTGGCTTCTAATGCTACTATAACTTGACAACATGACAGGTTTTAAAAAAGTTATCTGTCAGAAAATACACGATGTTACCAAATGCTTCTCTCACAGTGGTTCCCAAATGCAGACTAACTCACAGTGTGATTCTAGACAAGCACCACTATCCCTAGGAGTTTACCAAAACTCATTCACTACAGTGGAAGTGGTAAGGGAACTGCACACAATCTACATATTTCAGGACTGCACTTTTGTGTCAAAGCCTGACTCATTTAATCAAAGCATAAGCAAACACTGCCTTCTAATGCTACTAAAACTTGACAACAAGCCAGGCTTTAAAACAGTTATCTGTCAGCAAATACACGATGTTACCACATACTTCTCTCACAGTGGTTCCCAAATGCACACAGACTCACAGTGTGATTCTAGACAAACAACACTATCCCTAGCAACTTACCAAAACTCATTCACTACTGTGCAAGGGGTAAGGAGACTACACACAATCTACATATTACAGTACAGCACATTAGTCTCAAAGCATGACTTATTTTATCAATGCGTAAGCAAAGACTGGCTTCTAATGCTGCTAAAACTTGACAACATGACAGGTTTTAAAACAGTTATCTGTCAGCAAATACACGATGTTACCAAATGCTCCTCTCACAGTGGTTCCCAAATGCACACATACTCACTGTGTGATTCTAGACAAACAACACTATCCCTTGCAATATACCAAAACTCATTTCTTCATCTAGAAGGAGTACTACATTTTATTATAGAAACATAACTCATTTCACAAATTCATAAACAATGACTGGTTTCTAATTCTACCAAAATATAAAAACAGCACAGTTATCTGTCTGCAAACACATGAAAAACACAAATGCTTATCACAGAATGGTTTCTACATGCACACACACTGTCAATAAGATTGTAGAGAAAAAAAGTACTCCCTACACTTTAGCAGGAGAAATACATTAGTCTGATTAAAATCAAAATAGTCTACATACATCCCCTCACAATTAAATAACTCACCTTTCAAGTTGTTTTGTGGATTAAGAAGTATATTAGTCACACACCAGATATCAGTCACACACCAGATTTTCTTTTACAGAATCTCTGCACTGTGCACCTCTCAGCAAAAACAAAGAATGGAAAAGCTTCCCTTTCATTTTCCACACATATACATGTAAACATCAAATCACAATCCTTCACACATAAATTCAAAAGCAAACACACATTTCTATTGGTTAAACATTTCAACCCTTTCCAAATGAAATACATTTCAACCCTTCCCCCAATCTGCCTTCTGCCTGTTACCATAGAAACAGGTCATGGAACACTGCACTGAGCACACAGGTCACAAGTTCAGCACACAATGTTGCTAAACAAGACAGCAAGTGTGCTTGACTTTTCAGCATATCAGCTTATCATATATAATGTTCCTTACAATCAGTGTTTGTTAACCAATAAGAATCATGCCTTTAAAAAAACAGAAATATACAGCCTACCTTTCAGTGTAGAAAGTTGTCATACAACCAATGATTTCTTGTCTTTTTTCAATTTTCTTTTCCATGGATCCGCGCACCCAACGCAAGAGGATCCGTGTACCAAACACGATAGAATGCGCGCACCATGCGCGCATTCCGCCGTTTTTTTTTTTTTAAAGAGTGCCCCAGGGGGTCCTTCTGGGACCCCCTAAGCACCTCTAGAGGGTCAGAGTATTTCCACTCTGCCCCCTTTATATGTTTTACACACTTATTCCCCTTGCTTCTTCAGCCTCGCTTCTACCGAGGCAGAAAATGGCCACCAACAGTTCCTGGTTTCAAATGTAGACAGACACTCGACAGCCAATTAGCATTCAGCGCGCGATCGGGAGGGTGCGCGCTCGGTTCGGGGAGGTTGCGCTTACGGTGCGGGTAGGGTCCGTGGATCCTCCCCGGCCATAGATGTATATGTACTTTTAACTCTAATTTTCTCAGGAACTACTGAACGGATTCACACCATTTATGCAAAAGGCACGAGTCTGAACTGAGGACTACCTCTTTGCCAAATTTAGTGTAATTCCGTTCAGCAGTTCTGGCTGTAGCTGGGACAACAGATCCTACGGGAAATTGCATGGGGAAAATGCGTTTTGGGACCCCCCTTTTTTCTCGTCCCCCGCTTGACGAATCACCATGAAACTTTCAGGGTAGGAGCAGAGCGGAGCTGGCCAAAAGTTTGGAAAATTTTGTGAAGATTCGTCAACCTGCGCCAGACTTATTGGGAATAGAATGTTGCGGATTTCCTATGGAAAATAGGTCCTAACTATAACTATCTACTAGCGACCGCCAGTAGATAATGTGTGTGTGTGTGTATATACAAGCTCCCTGCATGGAGCGAAACGCGTTATGGAGGACACTAGTCCTATGATTTACTGACATTGATCTTTTGGGAGAAATAAATACCTGCTTCATCCACTCTTTGCTTATTTCTTACGGAGGAGAGAGGTCTGTACCTTCATTTTTCTGCTGAAGTGAAGAGCAGAGAGGGACTGTTTCTATATCTATATCTATATCTATATCTATATCTATAGCTATATAAATGCTATTTTCTCAGGAACTACTGAACAGATTTACACCAGACCTACAAAAGGCACTTCCTTGACCTGTAGACTACCTCTCTGCCAAATTTCAAGTAATTCTGTTCAGCCGTTCGGGCTGTAGCTGTGTCTAAAGGTCCTATGGAAAAATGCGTGGGGAAAACGCGTTTTTGGACCCCCCTTTTTTCTCAGCCCCCGCTTGACGAATCCCCCTGAGACTTTCAGGGTAGGAGCGGAGCGTAGCGCCCCATTAGTTTTGAAAATTTCGCGAGGATTCGTCGACCGGCGCCAAAGTTATTCAAAATAGAATGTTGCGGTTTTCCTATGGAAACAGGGTCCTAACTATAACTACCTACTGGCGACCGCCAGTAGGTAATATATATATATATATATATATATATATAAAGACATGTTTTTATAAGTTAATATTTTTACATGGTATTAAAAGTTATTAGTATTTATTTTACATTATCTTAAAGTTATGTATTAAAATATGTAAGATTTACTACTTTAAACTATATATATATATATATATATATATATATATATATATATATATATATATAAAATTACATTTTATATGTTTTTGGACTGTATTAGAGTGAATTGATATTTTATTTTTAATATTTTTGTAGTTACCATTATAAGTATAGGGACACAACATTTTTGTCGAACAATATTGTTTCTCTATATATTATGTTAGTGATTCCCCCCCTAATACCTTTGTGGACTATTGAAAGTTCCTTCTTCTACGCCGTTTATTCTCCTCCAAACAAGTATCCTTGGCTGTATCACTCTTCCTTTCTCCTTAACTCCCGTATCTCTTGGCTGCTGCTTCAAACCCTTGCTGTTATCTTTTTCAGAATATCTACGTTTCTACCTTTCTCCTTTGTTCCCTACTTAGTACTGTTCCCGAGTGCCTACCACTCACTCTTATCCCTTGCTCACTCCTACTTCTCCGGTGTCCTCTTCTTCGGACAGACCCCTTGGTGATTCCTTCATCTTCTGTGTTTTCTTCTTCTCTAGATGAGCCACCTTTTTCATAGTGTTTTTCCTTTCTTTTTTTCCCTTTGTGGGGTTATTCTTCCTTCTCTTTGTCTTCTCCTCTGGACAGATCCTCCCCAAATAAAGCAAGTCCTCAAGGAAGGGGGATTAGTTTGGCAGCTGCACATGATCCCCTGCATTTTGTCCTGGAATTCACATCAAGGATTGAGTGAGATGTAAGCAGTTGAACAATTGATTACACAACGCCTTGTATGGTGGATTGCTGAATTTTCAGACCGCATGATCGCAGCATTTGATCTTCAGATTTCAAAACATTGATCTGGTCTACCACATTAGAGACTGAATGCACTGACTCCCGGTACAAGATTCTGTCTGATTCTGTCTCTCTGGTGTAACCCTCTCGAGCTTCAGATAAAACATCAGCAAGTGCCACCTGACTAAATCCTTCAGCTGATCTTATGCTCCTGACATTCGCTGAAGAAACTGCAAAGTGCACAGAAGATTTGTGGTGCTGAGACCTAGATTATGGGTACTCTTGTTCTCCATATTGGGAAGGAACTTTCACTACTGCCCATCCGCCTGACTCACAAGGCCTGGCCTTTTCTGATCATTTTCTCCACCTTCCTTGAGCCCCAGGGTGGTTGCTTACCCAATGATTGTTTTGAGGGCAGTGTTAACAAATAAACAGATCTCCTTTGCTTTTCCTCTTGTCATTCACTCTGGTCACATAGGGGGTTTCTTCTCCATCTTCTCTGGAAAAGTCTCGTTTGCTAAACCCCTCTTACTCTCTCTTATTCCTTGAGTGATCCCTTCATAACTTGGATGTCTTTTACTCTGGACAGGTCTCCTTTGCAGATTATAATCTTCTGGATGTCATCCAAAATCTCCTGGTGGTTGCCCCGGAGTGCCTTAACAGCTTCCCTTATCTGAAGGCCTTCCAGGAAAAGATGGAATCTCGTCCAAAACTCAAGGCCTACCTGAAGTCTGATATTCACAAGAACCCTACCTTTCCACCCTTCCACCCTGCTAAGCCGCTGTAGTCGGACCATCAACCAATGTGCCATCTGCCACCTCATCAAACATCTCGTCCTCCTCACCAGGAACAGCTTCATCCAATGAAAGGATCTGATCAAACTCTGAGCTCATGGGAGGATACTGAGAATAAAAAGCATTGTCAAAGTCTTGTCTGCCCATCTGCGCAACTGTTTTTTTCTGTATTTTATTGTTTATTCAAGAAAAGCACTTTGAAAAAAAGATTGAAGGTTACATATAGAAGTGATACTATAGTTTAGTTAACGAGTACAGACATAATGCGTTGATAATGTCACATGTTTACATTCAAATACAGAGGCTAGCAGTCATGGGGTGAGTTGTATGGGGGTGTCCACCCCAGGTTGTCCGGCAAGGGTGCTCCTTTGGAGGAGTCCAAGGAGTTTGTTCTGGTTGGTTTGGGAATAGACAGGAGGCTCTGGATGCCCACGAGCTGTGAGTGAGCTTGGGCAAGGGGGAGAGATAACAGCAACAGTCAGGAGCTGTGCCATGTGCTGCCTTGCAGACAGTAGTTAGGAGTTTGCATGGTTCTTATGACGGCCATCTTGGCGCCTCTAGGGAGAAGTAGTGGTGAGTCTAGGCACTTTAAAGACCATGGGCCTGAGTCACAAACTGCGCTTTCTAGTACTTTTTGTAGTACTACAAAACGTAAACAAAAAACAAAACGTACTACAAGATGTAAGTTTTATCTATACTTCAGTTTATGGGCTGCTCCACCCTGACTGCGGAGTCTCCTCAGTCATGAACTTAGTATTAACTTGTAGTTTGAGAATAACAAAAAAATGAATCAGTCCTTTCGTGTTTGGCAAAACTTATTACGTTGTGAGTTGGAGGAACAGTCACTTACGGAGTATAGACTAGAGGATGTGGTAGAAATCTAACAACCTCATGACCAGGTTGTTGATCAGTGATTTGGTGACTGTACGGGGAGATGAGGGCTTGTTCCCCAGTGTTCAGAAGCCGAAATCTGACCTCCGCCTCACTTACGCTTTGAGATGGTGGAAGTGATTGTGACAGTGACACCTCCTCATGTCAGTGTTGGGGGAGCAACAGTAGTAGAGAGCAAGAGGATGAGGTGTTTAACTCCAGAAAGAGGGAGTTATTCACTGCTTAAGAACTGAGAGGAAGTTTGATATTCTCAGTCAGACGGAGGACATGTGGTTGAATGGGAATAGTATAACTTGAGTACTTAGCACAGAAGTGACATCAGATGCCACCACAGATGTTCATCTGTAGAGAGAGAAGATGATGGTACCCAAGACTGAACCTCCAGGGACTCCTACTGATAGGGGTGTGGTCAGAGACTATGGGAGCACCGGGACACAGACGTAAAGTGGGTGCAATGATGGGACGAGAACTAATGCAGTGCACTGCTGGTGATGTCTAGAGGCACAAGTGGCTGGTATGGCGGGGGGTCGACTGCGTTAAACGCCAAGAGAGGTTAATATGAATAAGGGTTCAGAGGTGGTGGTCAGCAGTCAGAAAGTTGGAGACGTAGTAGAGCTGACTCCATGATGCTGACTGGAACAAGAGAGTCAGATGTTAGCCAGATCAGGCCTTTTTCTCCAGGTCTGGAACATCCGGATGACACTGGACAGGTTCCTTTAGTGTGTTGGTAATTACCACTGGTGTGCCAGGGCTCTGGACACTGTTACACCTGCAGTGGTGCGCACCCTAGGAGTTACTGCTAAATCCCTCAGGGAGAGGTACTGAGAAGACTCTGTCACACCAGCTCATTGTACCCTCCACTGATGACGTCCTCACCCGCACTCCAGCCTTCCTCAGAGTAGGCAAGGTATATCAACGTCAGCCAACATATCCCTTGCTTCAGAGAAGATCTTGATTTCATGTCTGGATGACAAGACCCTGTCTTCTCTCTGAGGTACGTGGAGGGCTTGCAAAACTATATATGCCCCTGGTCATGTTATGTTATTCTGATTTGTCAAGCTGGCTTTGAAATGCCCACTCCGAGGGGCTTCCTGGAACTGGAACAGCTGGGGCATACTGAGAGAGATTAAATAACCATTTGTTCAATTGTTTACAGAACAAGTCTCATAAAAGGATGAAAGAAGTTCAAATATGCAAACGAACGCCCTTACAAAGTTGCTATGGTCCAGAGGTCCCAATTCCAGAGAGGATTGCCCAATATATGTTGTTTATTTCTTAAGAAGGTTGACTCGAGACACTGGACCTCTATAGCCTCTGAAAAAAGTACATACGTAAAGTTATCAGTCAAAACCTCCTCCTTTTGTTAATTTGAAGTAAGAATGGTCAGAGTACTTAAATAAGTACAGGTTTTTGTTTTATTTGTTACAGTATAAAACGCTCTTATTCAGGTACTCCAACAATCAAGTCCTATCCTTTCTTGTTTATTTGTTGTGTTGTTTCTATCTTCACACTGAACAGAGCTAACAGCCGACACGTGTTTCACCCAGTGGCTAGAATTGGGCCAGGGCTTTTTCAAGTCTTAAAATTCCAAATAAAGGCACATCATGTTAGTATTGACGTCTTATGTTCAGTAATACTTCACAATAAAGAAGCACAGATATTTTTAGTCTCTTCGCAACAGGCGTAATCCCGGGGTAATCCCAGTACGGTTCTTCCCATTGAAAAGTCCTTTATTTGGAATTTTAAGCAAAAGAACGCCCTCTTTGTGTGGCCAAGTTCACAGCGTACCCTCATGGCACCCTCAGCGAAACCCGTAAGGATGACATTGCTGCGCTATACAAATGCTGATTGATTGAGTGTAGAGAACGGTTGGAGAATAAGGATCAGATGAACAAGCATCTTTGAAAAGTTAGGTCCTGGCTGCATCTTGGCTTTATGCATGTAGCAAAAAGCTTTGAGCTTCATACACTTGTCTATAGTAAGACAGTGAAGATGCCAAAGCTGAGTGGAAACAGAGGCATGCTTATGGATGGGACACAGACGGTGTGCTGCAGTGTTGTGACTTGATGCTTTTTCACAGATGATTTGTGGCCCCATTAAAGTACATTACCATAGTCCAGACTAGAGATGATCAAGGCCTGAACAATTGTCCTTTGGGTACAAATGGGTAGGAGTCAAGTCATAGGATTTTTCTCAGCACTCTAAGCAGGCAAAAACAACTGGCAGACTCCTTACTCATTGGATGGCCCTTAGTGATCTTCAATCCGGCCAAAATCCAACATTCTTTGCCACTTGAGAAGGAATAGGGAGAGTAAGAACAGAGGCTAAGCTCAAGGCTCTTAGAGATGACTGAGAGCGGGGACCAGAGTCTAAGGTCAAGTCTCTCAGAGATGACATAGAGCAAAGGCTGAGCTCAAGGCACTCCGAGAGCAGAGGCTGAGCTCAAGGCTCTCAGAGAGCAGAGACTGAGCTCAAAGCTTTCAGAGATGACAAAGAGCAGAGGCTGAATTCAAGGCTCTCAGAGAGCAGAGGCTGAGCTCAAGGCTCTCAGAGATGACAGAGAGCAGAGGCTAAGCTCAAGGCTCTCAGAGATGACAGAGAGCAAAGGCTGAGCTCAAGGCTCTCAGAGAGCAGAGACTGAGCTCAAGGCTCTCAGAGATGACAGAGAGGAGAGGCTGAGCTCAAGGCTCTCAGAGATGACAGAGAGCAAAGGCTGAGCTCAAGGCACTCAGAGCAGAGACTGAGCTCAAGGCTCTCAGAGATGACAGAGAGCAAACGCTGAGCTCAAGGCACTCAGAGAGCAGAGACTAAGCTCAAGGCTCTCAGAGATGACAAAGAGAGCAGAGGCTGAGCTCAAGGCTCTCAGAGATGACGGAGCAGAGGCTGAGCTCAAGGCTCTCAGAGATGACAGAGAACGGAAACCAGAGGCTGAGCTCAAGGCTCTCAGAGAGTGGAGATCAGAGGCTGAGCTCAAGGCTCTCTGAGATGACAGAGAGCAGAGGCTGAGCTCAAGGCTCTCTGAGAAGAATGAGAGCAGAGACCAGAAGCTGAACTCAAGGCTCTCAGAGAGTGGAGACCAGAGGCTGAGCTCAAGGCTCTCCGAGATGGCAGAGAGCAGAGGCTGAGCTCTTGGCTCTCTGAGATGACGGAGAGCAGAGATTGAGCTCAAGGCTCCCAGAGAGCGGGGAGCAGAGGCTGAGCTCAAGGCTCTCAGAGATGACTGTCATCTCTGAGAGCCTTGAGCCGAGCCTCTGCTCTCCGCTCACTGAGAGCAGAGGCTGAGCTCAAGGCTCTCAGAGATGGCAGAGAGCAGAGGCTGAGCTCAAGGCTCTCAGAGATGATGGAGAGCAGAGGCTGAGCTCAAGGCTCTCAGAGATGATGGAGAGCAGAGACTGAGCTCAAGGCTCTCAGGGATGACAGAGAGCAGAGGCTAAGCTCAAGGCTCTCAGAGATGACAGAGAGCAAAGGCTGAGCTCAAGGCTCTCAGAGAGCAGAGACTGAGCTCAAGGCTCTCAGAGATGACAGAGAGGAGAGGCTGAGCTCAAGGCTCTCAGAGATGACAGAGAGCAAAGGCTGGGCTCAAGGCACTCAGAGCAGAGACTGAGCTCAAGGCTCTCAGAGATGACAGAGAGCAAACGCTGAGCTCAAGGCACTCAGAGAGCAGAGACTAAGCTCAAGGCTCTCAGAGATGACAAAGAGTGCAGAGGCTGAGCTCAAGGCTCTCAGAGATGACGGAGCAGAGGCTGAGCTCGAGGCTCTCAGAGATGACAGAGAACGGAAACCAGAGGCTGAGCTCAAGGCTCTCAGAGAGTGGAGATCAGAGGCTGAGCTCAAGGCTCTCTGAGATGACAGAGAGCAGAGGCTGAGCTCAAGGCTCTCTGAGAAGAATGAGAGCAGAGACCAGAAGCTGAACTCAAGGCTCTCAGAGAGTGGAGACCAGAGGCTGAGCTCAAGGCTCTCCGAGATGGCAGAGAGCAGAGGCTGAGCTCTTGGCTCTCTGAGATGACGGAGAGCAGAGATTGAGCTCAAGGCTCCCAGAGAGCGGGGAGCAGAGGCTGAGCTCAAGGCTCTCAGAGATGACTGTCATCTCTGAGAGCCTTGAGCCGAGCCTCTGCTCTCCGCTCACTGAGAGCAGAGGCTGAGCTCAAGGCTCTCAGAGATGGCAGAGAGCAGAGGCTGAGCTCAAGGCTCGCAGAGATGATGGAGAGCAGAGGCTGAGCTCAAGGCTCTCAGAGATGATGGAGAGCAGAGACTGAGCTCAAGGCTCTTGGAGATGACGGAGAGCAGAAGCTGAGCTCATGGATCTCAGAGATGACAGAGAAGGGAGACCAGAGGCTGAGCTCAAGGCTCTCAGAGAGTGGAGATCAGAGGCTGAGCACAAGGATCCCAGAGAGCGGAGAGCAGAGGCTGAGCTCAAGGCTCTCTGAGATGACAGAGAGCAGAGGCTGAGCTCAAGGCTCTCAGAGAGCAGAGGCTGAGATTAAGGCTCACTGAGATGACAGAGAGTGGAGACCAGAGGCTGAACTCAAGGCTCCCAGAGAGCTGAGACCAGAGGCTAAGCTCAAGGCTCACCGAGATGGCAGAGAGCAGAGGCTCAGCTCAAGGCTCTCAGAGATGGCAGAGAGCAGAGGCTAAGCTCAAGCCTCTCTGAGATGACAGAGAGCAGAGGCTGAGCTCAAGGCTCTCGGAGATGACGGAGAGCAGAGGCTGAGCTCAAGGCTCTCTGAGATGATGGAGAGCAGAGACTGAGCTTAAGGCTCCCAGAGAGCGGAGAGCAGAGGCTGAGCTCAAGGCTCTCCGAGATGACGGAGAGCAGAGGCTAAGCTCAAGGCTCTCAGAGAGTGGAGAGCAGAGGCTGAGCTCAAGGCTCTCAGAGATGACTGTCATCTCTGAGAGCCTTGAGCTGAGCCTCTGCTCTCCGCTCACTGAGAGCAGAGACTGGGCTCAAGGCTCTCAGAGATTGCAGAGAGCAGAGGCTGAGCTCAAGGCTCTCAGAGATGATGGAGAGCAGAGACTGAGCTCAAGGCTCTCAGAGATGATGGAGAGCAGAGATTGAGCTCAAGGCTCTCAGAGTGGAGAGCAGAGATTGAGCTCAAGGCTCTTGGAGATGACGGAGAGCAGAAGCTGAGCTCAAGGCTCTCAGAGATAAGAGAACGGAGACCAGAGGCTGAGCTCAAGGCTCAGAGAGAGCAGAGGCTGAGCTCAAGGCTCTCTGAGATGGCAGAGAGCAGAGGTTGAGCTCAAGACTCTCAGAGAGCAGAGGCTGAGCTCAAGGCTCACTGAGTTGACAGAGAGCGGAGACCAGAGGCTGAGCTCAAGGCTCCCAGAGAGCAGAGACCAGAGGCTAAGCTCAAGGCTCACCGAGATGGCAGAGAGCAGAGGCTCAGCTCAAGGCTCTCAGAGATGGCAGAGAGCAGAGGCTGAGCTCAAGGCTCACTGAGATGACAGAGAGCAAAGGCTGAGCTCAAGGCTCCCAGATAGCAAAGGCTGAGCTCAAGGCTCCCAGAGAGCAGAGGCTGAGCTCAAGGCTCTCAGAGAGCAGAGACTGAGCTCAAGGCTCTCAGATATGACAGAGCAGAGGCTGAGCTCAAGGCTCTCAGAGATGACAGAGAGCAAAGGCTGAGCTCAAGGCACTCAAGAGAGCAGATACTGAGCTCAAGGCTCTCAGAGATGACAGAGAGCAGAGGCTGAGATCAAGGCTCTCAGAAAGCAGAGGCTGAGCTCAAGGCTCTCAGAGATGACAGAGAACGGAGACCAGAGGCTGAGCTCAAGGCTCTCAGAGAGTGGACATCAGAGGCTGAGCTCAAGGCTCCCAGAGAGTGGAGAGCAGAGGCTGAGCTCAAGGCTCTCAGAGATGATGGAGAGCAGAGACTGAGCTCAAGGCTCTCAGAGATGACAGAGAGCAGAGGCTAAGCTCAAGGCTCTCAGAGATGACAGAGAGCAAAGGCTGAGCTCAAGGCTCCCAGAGAGCAGAGACTGAGCTCAAGGCTCTCAGAGATGACAGAGAGGAGAGGCTGAGCTCAAGGCTCTCAGAGATGACAGAGAGCAAAGGCTGAGCTCAAGGCACTCAGAGCAGAGACTGAGCTCAAGGCTCTCAGAGATGACAGAGAGCAAACGCTGAGCTCAAGGCACTCAGAGAGCAGAGACTAAGCTCAAGGCTCTCAGAGATGACAAAGAGAGCAGAGGCTGAGCTCAAGGCTCTCAGAGATGACGGAGCAGAGGCTGAGCTCAAGGCTCTCAGAGATGACAGAGAACGGAAACCAGAGGCTGAGCTCAAGGCTCTCAGAGAGTGGAGATCAGAGGCTGAGCTCAAGGCTCTCTGAGATGACAGAGAGCAGAGGCTGAGCTCAAGGCTCTCTGAGAAGAATGAGAGCAGAGACCAGAAGCTGAACTCAAGGCTCTCAGAGAGTGGAGACCAGAGGCTGAGCTCAAGGCTCTCCGAGATGGCAGAGAGCAGAGGCTGAGCTCTTGGCTCTCTGAGATGACGGAGACCAGAGGCTGAGCTCAAGGCTCTCCGAGATGGCAGAGAGCAGAGGCTGAGCTCTTGGCTCTCTGAGATGACGGAGAGCAGAGATTGAGCTCAAGGCTCCCAGAGAGCGGGGAGCAGAGGCTGAGCTCAAGGCTCTCAGAGATGACTGTCATCTCTGAGAGCCTTGAGCCGAGCCTCTGCTCTCCGCTCACTGAGAGCAGAGGCTGAGCTCAAGGCTCTCAGAGATGGCAGAGAGCAGAGGCTGAGCTCAAGGCTCTCAGAGATGATGGAGAGCAGAGGCTGAGCTCAAGGCTCTCAGAGATGATGGAGAGCAGAGACTGAGCTCAAGGCTCTCAGGGATGACAGAGAGCAGAGGCTAAGCTCAAGGCTCTCAGAGATGACAGAGAGCAAAGGCTGAGCTCAAGGCTCTCAGAGAGCAGAGACTGAGCTCAAGGCTCTCAGAGATGACAGAGAGGAGAGGCTGAGCTCAAGGCTCTCAGAGATGACAGAGAGCAAAGGCTGGGCTCAAGGCACTCAGAGCAGAGACTGAGCTCAAGGCTCTCAGAGATGACAGAGAGCAAACGCTGAGCTCAAGGCACTCAGAGAGCAGAGACTAAGCTCAAGGCTCTCAGAGATGACAAAGAGTGCAGAGGCTGAGCTCAAGGCTCTCAGAGATGACGGAGCAGAGGCTGAGCTCAAGGCTCTCAGAGATGACAGAGAACGGAAACCAGAGGCTGAGCTCAAGGCTCTCAGAGAGTGGAGATCAGAGGCTGAGCTCAAGGCTCTCTGAGATGACAGAGAGCAGAGGCTGAGCTCAAGGCTCTCTGAGAAGAATGAGAGCAGAGACCAGAAGCTGAACTCAAGGCTCTCAGAGAGTGGAGACCAGAGGCTGAGCTCAAGGCTCTCCGAGATGGCAGAGAGCAGAGGCTGAGCTCTTGGCTCTCAGAGATGACGGAGAGCAGAGATTGAGCTCAAGGCTCCCAGAGAGCGGGGAGCAGAGGCTGAGCTCAAGGCTCTCAGAGATGACTGTCATCTCTGAGAGCCTTGAGCCGAGCCTCTGCTCTCCGCTCACTGAGAGCAGAGGCTGAGCTCAAGGCTCTCAGAGATGGCAGAGAGCAGAGGCTGAGCTCAAGGCTCTCAGAGATGATGGAGAGCAGAGGCTGAGCTCAAGGCTCTCAGAGATGATGGAGAGCAGAGACTGAGCTCAAGGCTCTCAGAGTGGAGAGCAGAGATTGAGCTCAAGGCTCTTGGAGATGACGGAGAGCAGAAGCTGAGCTCATGGATCTCAGAGATGACAGAGAAGGGAGACCAGAGGCTGAGCTCAAGGCTCTCAGAGAGTGGAGATCAGAGGCTGAGCACAAGGATCCCAGAGAGCGGAGAGCAGAGGCTGAGCTCAAGGCTCTCTGAGATGACAGAGAGCAGAGGCTGAGCTCAAGGCTCTCAGAGAGCAGAGGCTGAGATTAAGGCTCACTGAGATGACAGAGAGTGGAGACCAGAGGCTGAACTCAAGGCTCCCAGAGAGCTGAGACCAGAGGCTAAGCTCAAGGCTCACCGAGATGGCAGAGAGCAGAGGCTCAGCTCAAGGCTCTCAGAGATGGCAGAGAGCAGAGGCTAAGCTCAAGCCTCTCTGAGATGACAGAGAGCAGAAGCTGAGCTCAAGGCTCTCGGAGATGACGGAGAGCAGAGGCTGAGCTCAAGGCTCTCTGAGATGATGGAGAGCAGAGACTGAGCTTAAGGCTCCCAGAGAGCGGAGAGCAGAGGCTGAGCTCAAGGCTCTCCGAGATGACGGAGAGCAGAGGCTAAGCTCAAGGCTCTCAGAGAGTGGAGAGCAGAGGCTGAGCTCAAGGCTCTCAGAGATGACTGTCATCTCTGAGAGCCTTGAGCTGAGCCTCTGCTCTCCGCTCACTGAGAGCAGAGACTGGGCTCAAGGCTCTCAGAGATTGCAGAGAGCAGAGGCTGAGCTCAAGGCTCTCAGAGATGATGGAGAGCAGAGACTGAGCTCAAGGCTCTCAGAGATGATGGAGAGCAGAGATTGAGCTCAAGGCTCTCAGAGTGGAGAGCAGAGATTGAGCTCAAGGCTCTTGGAGATGACGGAGAGCAGAAGCTGAGCTCAAGGCTCTCAGAGATAAGAGAACGGAGACCAGAGGCTGAGCTCAAGGCTCAGAGAGAGCAGAGGCTGAGCTCAAGGCTCTCTGAGATGGCAGAGAGCAGAGGTTGAGCTCAAGACTCTCAGAGAGCAGAGGCTGAGCTCAAGGCTCACTGAGATGACAGAGAGCGGAGACCAGAGGCTGAGCTCAAGGCTCCCAGAGAGCAGAGACCAGAGGCTAAGCTCAAGGCTCACCGAGATGGCAGAGAGCAGAGGCTCAGCTCAAGGCTCTCAGAGATGGCAGAGAGCAGAGGCTGAGCTCAAGGCTCACTGAGATGACAGAGAGCAAAGGCTGAGCTCAAGGCTCCCAGATAGCAAAGGCTGAGCTCAAGGCTCCCAGAGAGCAGAGGCTGAGCTCAAGGCTCTCAGAGAGCAGAGACTGAGCTCAAGGCTCTCAGATATGACAGAGCAGAGGCTGAGCTCAAGGCTCTCAGAGATGACAGAGAGCAAAGGCTGAGCTCAAGGCACTCAAGAGAGCAGATACTGAGCTCAAGGCTCTCAGAGATGACAGAGAGCAGAGGCTGAGATCAAGGCTCTCAGAAAGCAGAGGCTGAGCTCAAGGCTCTCAGAGATGACAGAGAACGGAGACCAGAGGCTGAGCTCAAGGCTCTCAGAGAGTGGACATCAGAGGCTGAGCTCAAGGCTCCCAGAGAGTGGAGAGCAGAGGCTGAGCTCAAGGCTCTCAGAGATGATGGAGAGCAGAGACTGAGCTCAAGGCTCTCAGAGATGACAGAGAGCAGAGGCTAAGCTCAAGGCTCTCAGAGATGACAGAGAGCAAAGGCTGAGCTCAAGGCTCCCAGAGAGCAGAGACTGAGCTCAAGGCTCTCAGAGATGACAGAGAGGAGAGGCTGAGCTCAAGGCTCTCAGAGATGACAGAGAGCAAAGGCTGAGCTCAAGGCACTCAGAGCAGAGACTGAGCTCAAGGCTCTCAGAGATGACAGAGAGCAAACGCTGAGCTCAAGGCACTCAGAGAGCAGAGACTAAGCTCAAGGCTCTCAGAGATGACAAAGAGAGCAGAGGCTGAGCTCAAGGCTCTCAGAGATGACGGAGCAGAGGCTGAGCTCAAGGCTCTCAGAGATGACAGAGAACGGAAACCAGAGGCTGAGCTCAAGGCTCTCAGAGAGTGGAGATCAGAGGCTGAGCTCAAGGCTCTCTGAGATGACAGAGAGCAGAGGCTGAGCTCAAGGCTCTCTGAGAAGAATGAGAGCAGAGACCAGAAGCTGAACTCAAGGCTCTCAGAGAGTGGAGACCAGAGGCTGAGCTCAAGGCTCTCCGAGATGGCAGAGAGCAGAGGCTGAGCTCTTGGCTCTCTGAGATGACGGAGAGCAGAGATTGAGCTCAAGGCTCCCAGAGAGCGGGGAGCAGAGGCTGAGCTCAAGGCTCTCAGAGATGACTGTCATCTCTGAGAGCCTTGAGCCGAGCCTCTGCTCTCCGCTCACTGAGAGCAGAGGCTGAGCTCAAGGCTCTCAGAGATGGCAGAGAGCAGAGGCTGAGCTCAAGGCTCTCAGAGATGATGGAGAGCAGAGGCTGAGCTCAAGGCTCTCAGAGTGGAGAGCAGAGATTGAGCTCAAGGCTCTTGGAGATGACGGAGAGCAGAAGCTGAGCTCATGGATCTCAGAGATGACAGAGAACGGAGACCAGAGGCTGAGCTCAAGGCTCTCAGAGAGTGGAGATCAGAGGCTGAGCACAAGGATCCCAGAGAGCGGAGAGCAGAGGCTGAGCTCAAGGCTCTCTGAGATGACAGAGAGCAGAGGCTGAGCTCAAGGCTCTCAGAGAGCAGCGGCTGAGATTAAGGCTCACTGAGATGACAGAGAGTGGAGACCAGAGGCTGAACTCAAGGCTCCCAGAGAGCTGAGACCAGAGGCTAAGCTCAAGGCTCACCGAGATGGCAGAGAGCAGAGGCTCAGCTCAAGGCTCTCAGAGATGGCAGAGAGCAGAGGCTGAGCTCAAGGCTCTCGGAGATGACGGAGAGCAGAGGCTGAGCTCAAGGCTCTCTGAGATGATGGAGAGCAGAGACTGAGCTTAAGGCTCCCAGAGAGCGGAGAGCAGAGGCTGAGCTCAAGGCTCTCCGAGATGACGGAGAGCAGAGGCTAAGCTCAAGGCTCTCAGAGAGTGGAGAGCAGAGGCTGAGCTCAAGGCTCTCAGAGATGACTGTCATCTCTGAGAGCCTTGAGCTGAGCCTCTGCTCTCCGCTCACTGAGAGCAGAGACTGGGCTCAAGGCTCTCAGAGATTGCAGAGAGCAGAGGCTGAGCTCAAGGCTCTCAGAGATGATGGAGAGCAGAGACTGAGCTCAAGGCTCTCAGAGATGATGGAGAGCAGAGATTGAGCTCAAGGCTCTCAGAGTGGAGAGCAGAGATTGAGCTCAAGGCTCTTGGAGATGACGGAGCAGAGGCTGAGCTCAAGGCTCTCAGAGATGACAGAGAACGGAAACCAGAGGCTGAGCTCAAGGCTCTCAGAGAGTGGAGATCAGAGGCTGAGCTCAAGGCTCTCTGAGATGACAGAGAGCAGAGGCTGAGCTCAAGGCTCTCTGAGAAGAATGAGAGCAGAGACCAGAAGCTGAACTCAAGGCTCTCAGAGAGTGGAGACCAGAGGCTGAGCTCAAGGCTCTCCGAGATGGCAGAGAGCAGAGGCTGAGCTCTTGGCTCTCTGAGATGACGGAGAGCAGAGATTGAGCTCAAGGCTCCCAGAGAGCGGGGAGCAGAGGCTGAGCTCAAGGCTCTCAGAGATGACTGTCATCTCTGAGAGCCTTGAGCCGAGCCTCTGCTCTCCGCTCACTGAGAGCAGAGGCTGAGCTCAAGGCTCTCAGAGATGACTGTCATCTCTGAGAGCCTTGAGCCGAGCCTCTGCTCTCCGCTCACTGAGAGCAGAGGCTGAGCTCAAGGCTCTCAGAGATGGCAGAGAGCAGAGGCTGAGCTCAAGGCTCTCAGAGATGATGGAGAGCAGAGGCTGAGCTCAAGGCTCTCAGAGATGATGGAGAGCAGAGACTGAGCTCAAGGCTCTCAGAGATGATGGAGAGCAGAGACTGAGCTCAAGGCTCTCGGAGTGGAGAGCAGAGATTGAGCTCAAGGCTCTTGGAGATGACGGAGAGCAGAAGCTGAGCTCATGGATCTCAGAGATGACAGAGAACGGAGACCAGAGGCTGAGCTCAAGGCTCTCAGAGAGTGGAGATCAGAGGCTGAGCACAAGGATCCCAGAGAGCGGAGAGCAGAGGCTGAGCTCAAGGCTCTCTGAGATGACAGAGAGCAGAGGCTGAGCTCAAGGCTCTCAGAGAGCAGCGGCTGAGATTAAGGCTCACTGAGATGACAGAGAGTGGAGACCAGAGGCTGAACTCAAGGCTCCCAGAGAGCTGAGACCAGAGGCTAAGCTCAAGGCTCACCGAGATGGCAGAGAGCAGAGGCTCAGCTCAAGGCTCTCAGAGATGGCAGAGAGCAGAGGCTGAGCTCAAGGCTCTCGGAGATGACGGAGAGCAGAGGCTGAGCTCAAGGCTCTCTGAGATGATGGAGAGCAGAGACTGAGCTTAAGGCTCCCAGAGAGCGGAGAGCAGAGGCTGAGCTCAAGGCTCTCCGAGATGACGGAGAGCAGAGGCTAAGCTCAAGGCTCTCAGAGAGTGGAGAGCAGAGGCTGAGCTCAAGGCTCTCAGAGATGACTGTCATCTCTGAGAGCCTTGAGCTGAGCCTCTGCTCTCCGCTCACTGAGAGCAGAGACTGGGCTCAAGGCTCTCAGAGATTGCAGAGAGCAGAGGCTGAGCTCAAGGCTCTCAGAGATGATGGAGAGCAGAGACTGAGCTCAAGGCTCTCAGAGATGATGGAGAGCAGAGATTGAGCTCAAGGCTCTCAGAGTGGAGAGCAGAGATTGAGCTCAAGGCTCTTGGAGATGACGGAGAGCAGAAGCTGAGCTCAAGGCTCTCAGAGATAAGAGAACGGAGACCAGAGGCTGAGCTCAAGGCTCAGAGAGAGCAGAGGCTGAGCTCAAGGCTCTCTGAGATGGCAGAGAGCAGAGGTTGAGCTCAAGACTCTCAGAGAGCAGAGGCTGAGCTCAAGGCTCACTGAGATGACAGAGAGCGGAGACCAGAGGCTGAGCTCAAGGCTCCCAGAGAGCAGAGACCAGAGGCTAAGCTCAAGGCTCACCGAGATGGCAGAGAGCAGAGGCTCAGCTCAAGGCTCTCAGAGATGGCAGAGAGCCGAGGCTGAGATCAAGGCTCACTGAGATGACAGAGAGCAAAGGCTGAGCTCAAGGCTCCCAGATAGCAAAGGCTGAGCTCAAGGCTCCCAGAGAGCAGAGGCTGAGCTCAAGGATCTCAGAGAGCAGAGACTGAGCTCAAGGCTCTCAGATATGACAGAGCAGAGGCTGAGCTCAAGGCTCTCAGAGATGACAGAGAGCAAAGGCTGAGCTCAAGGCACTCAAGAGAGCAGATACTGAGCTCAAGGCTCTCAGAGATGACAGAGAGCAGAGGCTGAGATCAAGGCTCTCAGAAAGCAGAGGCTGAGCTCAAGGCTCTCAGAGATGACAGAGAACGGAGACCAGAGGCTGAGCTCAAGGCTCTCAGAGAGTGGACATCAGAGGCTGAGCTCAAGGCTCCCAGAGAGTGGAGAGCAGAGGCTGAGCTCAAGGCTCTCTGAGATGAAAGAGAGCAGGGACCAGAGGCTGAACTCAAGGCTCTCTGAGATGGCAGAGAGCAGAGGCTAAGCTCAAGGCTCCCCGAGATGGCAGAGAGCAGAGGCTAAGCTCAAGGCTCTCAAAGATGGCAGAGAGCAGAGGCTAAGCTCAAGCCTCTCTGAGATGACAGAGAGCAGAGGCTGAGCTCAAGGCTCTCAGAGATGATGGAGAACAGAGGCTGAGCTCAAGGCTCTCTGAGATGGCAGAGAGCAGAGGCTAAGATCAAGCCTCTCTGAGATGACAGAGAGCAGAGGCTAAGCTCAAGGCTCTCGGAGATGACGGAGAGCAGAGGCTGAGCTCAAGGCTCTCTGAGATGATGGAGAGCAGAGACTGAGCTTAAGGCTCCCAGAGAGCGGAGAGCAGAGGCTGAGCTCAAGGCTCTCCGAGATGACGGAGAGCAGAGGCTAAGCTCAAGGCTCTCAGAGAGTGGAGAGCAGAGGCTGAGCTCAAGGCTCTCAGAGATGACTGTCATCTCTGAGAGCCTTGAGCTGAGCCTCTGCTCTCCGCTCACTGAGAGCAGAGACTGGGCTCAAGGCTCTCAGAGATTGCAGAGAGCAGAGGCTGAGCTCAAGGCTCTCAGAGATGATGGAGAGCAGAGACTGAGCTCAAGGCTCTAAGAGATGACGGAGAGCAGAGATTGAGCTCAAGGCTCTCAGAGTGGAGAGCAGAGATTGAGCTCAAGGCTCTTGGAGATGACGGAGAGCAGAAGCTGAGCTCAAGGCTCTCAGAGATAAGAGAACGGAGACCAGAGGCTGAGCTCAAGGCTCAGAGAGAGCAGAGGCTGAGCTCAAGGCTCTCTGAGATGACAGAGAGCAGAGGCTGAGCTCAAGACTCTCAGAGAGCAGAGGCTGAGCTCAAGGCTCACTGAGATGACAGAGAGCGGAGACCAGAGGCTGAGCTCAAGGCTCCCAGAGAGCAGAGACCAGAGGCTAAGCTCAAGGCTCACCGAGATGGCAGAGAGCAGAGGCTCAGCTCAAGGCTCTCAGAGATGGCAGAGAGCAAAGGCTGAGCTCAAGGCTCCCAGATAGCAAAGGCTGAGCTCAAGGCTCCCAGAGAGCAGAGGCTGAGCTCAAGGCTCTCAGAGAGCAGAGACTGAGCTCAAGGCTCTCAGATATGACAGAGCAGAGGCTGAGCTCAAGGCTCTCAGAGATGACAGAGAGCAAAGGCTGAGCTCAAGGCACTCAAGAGAGCAGATACTGAGCTCAAGGCTCTCAGAGATGACAGAGAGCAGAGGCTGAGATCAAGGCTCTCAGAAAGCAGAGGCTGAGCTCAAGGCTCTCAGAGATGACAGAGAACGGAGACCAGAGGCTGAGCTCAAGGCTCTCAGAGAGCAGAGACTGAGCTCAAGGCTCTCAGATATGACAGAGCAGAGGCTGAGCTCAAGGCTCTCAGAGATGACAGAGAGCAAAGGCTGAGCTCAAGGCACTCAAGAGAGCAGATACTGAGCTCAAGGCTCTCAGAGATGACAGAGAGCAGAGGCTGAGATCAAGGCTCTCAGAAAGCAGAGGCTGAGCTCAAGGCTCTCAGAGATGACAGAGAACGGAGACCAGAGGCTGAGCTCAAGGCTCTCAGAGAGTGGACATCAGAGGCTGAGCTCAAGGCTCCCAGAGAGTGGAGAGCAGAGGCTGAGCTCAAGGCTCTCTGAGATGAAAGAGAGCAGGGACCAGAGGCTGAACTCAAGGCTCTCCGAGATGGCAGAGAGCAGAGGCTAAGCTCAAGGCTCTCAGAGAGTGGAGAGCAGAGGCTGAGCTCAAGGCTCTCAGAGATGGCAGAGAGCAGAGGCTGAGCTCAAGGCTCTCAGAGATGATGGAGAGCAGAGACTGAGCTCAAGGCTCTCAGAGATGACGGAGAGCAGAGACTGAGCTCAAGGCTCTCAGAGTGGAGAGCAGAGATTGAGCTTAAGGCTTTTGGAGATGACAGAGAGCAGAGACTGAGCTCAAGGCTCTCAGAGAGTGGAGAGCAGAGGCTGAGCTCAAGGCTCTCAGAGATGACAGAGAGCAGAGACTGAGCTCAAGGCTCTCCGAGAGTGGAGAGCAGAGACTGAGCTCAATGCTCTCGGAGATGACGGAGAGCAGAGGATGAGCGCCAGGCTCTCCGAGAGTGGAGAGCAGAGGCTGAGCTCAAGGCTCTCGGAGATGACGGAGAGCAGAGGCTGAGCGCAAGGCTCTCCGAGAGTGGAGAGCAGAGACTGAGCTCAAGGCACTCGGAGATGACAGAGAGCAGAAGCTGAGCTCAAGGCTCTCAGAGATGACAGTGAGCGGAGAGCAGAGGCTGAGCTCAAGGCTCTCTGAGATGCTAGAGAGCAGAGGCTGATCTCAAGGCCCTCAGAGATGTCAGAGAGCAGAGGCTGAGCTCAAGGCTCTCAGAGATGCTAGAGAGCAGAGGCTGAGCTCAAGGCTCTCAGAGATGAGGGAGAGCAGAGACTGAGCTCAAGGCTCTCTGAGATGACAGATAGCAGAGGCTGAGCTCAAGACTCTCAGAGAGCAGAGGCTGAGCTCAAGGCTCACTGAGATGACAGAGAGCGGAGACCAGAGGCTGAGCTCAAGGCTCCCAGAGAGCAGAGACCAGAGGCTAAGCTCAAGGCTCACCGAGATGGCAGAGAGCAGAGGCTCAGCTCAAGGCTCTCAGAGATGGCAGAGAGCAGAGGCTGAGCTCAAGGCTCACTGAGAGCAGAGGCTGAGCTCAAGGCTCTCAGATATGACAGAGCAGAGGCTGAGCTCAAGGCTCTCAGAGATGACAGAGAGCAAAGGCTGAGCTCAAGGCACTCAAGAGAGCAGATACTGAGCTCAAGGCTCTCAGAGATGACAGAGTGCAGAGGCTGAGATCAAGGCTCTCAGAAAGCAGAGGCTGAGCTCAAGGCTCTCAGAGATGACAGAGAACGGAGACCAGAGGCTGAGCTCAAGGCTCTCAGAGAGTGGACATCAGAGGCTGAGCTCAAGGCTCCCAGAGAGTGGAGAGCAGATACTGAGCTCAAGGCTCTCTGAGATGAAAGAGAGCAGGGACCAGAGGCTGAACTCAAGGCTCTCCGAGATGGCAGAGAGCAGAGGCTAAGCTCAAGGCTCTCCGAGATGGCAGAGAGCAGAGGCTAAGCTCAAGGCTCTCAAAGATGGCAGAGAGCAGAGGCTAAGATCAGGCCTCTCTGAGATGACAGAGAGCAGAGGCTGAGCTCAGGGCTCTCAGATGTGATGGAGAACAGAGGCTGAGCTCAAGGCTCTTTGAGATGACAGAGAGCAGAGACTGAGCTCAAGGCTCTCAGAGATGGCAGAGAGCAGAGGCTAAGCTCAAGGCTCTCAGAGATGATGGAGAGCAGAGACTGAGCTCAAGGCTCTCAGAGATGACGGAGAGCAGAGACTGAGCTCAAGGCTCTCAGAGTGGAGAGCAGAGGCTGAGCTCAAGGCTCTCAGAGATGACGGAGAGCAGAGACTGAGCTCAAGGCTCTCCGAGAGTGGAGAGCAGAGACTGAGCCCAAGGCTCTCAGAGAGTGGAGAGCAGAGGCTGAGCTCAAGGCTCTCGGAGATGACGGAGAGCAGAGGCTGAGCGCAAGGCTCTCCGAGAGTGGACAGCAGAGACTGAGCTCAAGGCACTCGGAGATGACAGAGAGCAGAAGCTGAACTCAAGACTCTCAGAGATGACAGTGAGCGGAGAGCAGAGGCTGAGCTCAAGGCTCTCAGAGATGCTAGAGAGCAGAGGCTGATCTCAAGGCCCTCAGAGAGCAGAGGCTGAGCTCAAGGCCCTCAGAGATGTCAGAGGCTGAGCTCAAGGCTCTCAGAGATGCTAGAGAGCAGAGGCTGAGCTCAAGGCTCTCAGAGATGACAGAGAGCAGAGGCTGAGCTCAAGGCTCTCAGAGATGAGGGAGAGCAGAGACTGAGCTCAAGGCTCTCAGAGATGACAGAGAGCAGAGGCTGAGCTCAAGGCTCTCAGAGAGCAGAGGCTGAGCTCAAGGCTCTCAGAGAGAAGAGGCTGAGCTCAAGGCTCTCGGAGATGACAGCGAGCATAGACTGAGCTCAAGGCTCTCAGAGATGACAGAGAGCGGAGACCAGAGGCTGAGCTTAAGGGTCCCAGAGAGCGGAGAGCAGAGGCTGAGCTCAAGGCTCTCTGAGATGACAGAGAGCAGAGGCTGAGCTCAAGGCTCTCTGAGATGACAGAGAGCGGAGACCAGAGGCTGAACTCAAGGCTCTCAGAGTGGAGACCAGAGGATGAGCTCAAGGCTCCCAGAGAGCTGAGATGAGAGGCTAAGCTCAAGGCTCTCAGAGATGGCAGAGAGCAGAGACTAAACTCAAGGCTCTCAGAGATGACAGAGAGAAGAGGCTGAGCTCAAGGCACTCAAGAGAGCAGAGACTGAGCTCATGGCTCTCAGATATGACTGAGAGCAGAGGCTGAGCTTAAGGCTCTCAGAGATGACAGAGAGCAAAGGCTGAGCTCAAGGCACTCAAGAGAACAGAGACTAAGCACAAGGCTCTCAGAGATGATAGAGAGCAGAGGCTGAGCTCAAGGCTCTCAGAGAGCAGAGGCTGAGCTCAAGGCTCTCAGATGACAGAGTGCAGAGGCTGAGCTCAAGGCTCTCAGAGATGACGGAGAACGGAGACCAGAGGCTGATCGCAAGGCTCTCAGAGAGTGGAGATCAGAGGCTGAGCTCAAGGCTCCCAGAGAGTGGAGAGCAGAGGCTGAGCTCAAGGCTCTCAGAGATGCCAGAGAGCAGAGGCTGAGCTCAAGGCTCTCTGAGATGAAAGAGAGCAGAGGCTGAGCTCAAGGCTCTCAGAGAGTGGAAACCAGAGGCTGAGCTCAAGCCTCCCAGAGAGCGGAGACCAGAGGCTAAGCTCAAGGCACTCCGAGATGGTAGAGAGCAGAGGCTAAGCTCAAGGCTCTCAGAGATGGCAGAGAGCAGCTCAGGGCTCTCAGAGATGACAGAGAGCAGAGGCTGAGCTCAAGGCTCTCAGAGATGACGGAGAGCAGAGGCTGAGCTCAAGGCTCTCAGAGATGACAGAGAGCAGAGGCTGAGCTCAAGGCTCTCCGAGATGACGGAGAGCAGAGACTGAGCTCAAGGCTCTCAGAGAGCGGAGAGCAGAGGCTGAGCTCAAGGCTCTCTGAGATGACGGAGAGCAGAGACTGAGCTCAAGGTTCTCAGAGATGACGGAGAGCAGAGACTAAGCTCAAGGCTCTCAGAGAGTGGAGAGCAGAGGCTGAGCTCAAGGCTCTCAGAGATGACTCATCTCTCAGAGCCTTGAGCTGAGCCTCTGCTCACTGAGAACCATTGTGTTTCTCTTCACACTTTACCACCCCAGGTTCGTATATTGGGGTACCCTTGTTCTTTATAAAACACTGAGAGCAGAGGCTGAGCTTAAGGCTCTCATGGATGGTAGAGAGCAGAGGCTGAGGTCAAGGCTCTCAGAGATGACGGAGAGCAGAGACTGAGCTCAAGGCTCTCAGAGTGGAGAGCAGAGGCTGAGCTCAAGGCTCTCTGAGATGACAGAGAGCAGAGGCTGAGCTCAAGGCTCTCCGAGAGCAGAGGCTGAGCTCAAGGCTCTCTGAGATGACAGAGAGCGGAGACCAGAGGCTGAACTCAAGGCTCTGAGAGAGTGGAGACCAGAGGCTGAGCTCAAGGCTCCCAGAGAGTGGAGACCAGAGGCTAAGCTCAAGGCTCACCGAGATGGCAGAGAGCAGAGGCTAAGCTCAAGGCTCTCAGAGATGGCAGAGAGCAGAGTCTGAGTGCAAGGCTCTCAGAGATGGCAGAGAGCAAAGGCTGAGCTCAAGGCTCACAGATAGCAAAGGCTGAGCTCAAGGCTCCCAGAGAGTGGAGAGCAGAGGCTGAGCTCAAGGCTCTCAGAGATGACAGTAATCTCTGAGATCCTTGAGCTGAGCCTCTGCTCTCCACTCACTGAGAGCAGAGGCTGAGCTCAAGGCTCTCAGAGATGGAAGAGAGCAGAGGCTGAGCTCAAGGCTCTCAGAGATCAGGGAGAGCAGAGACTGAGCTCAAGGCTCTCAGAGATGACGGAGAGCAGAGACTGAGCTCAAAGCTCTCAAGAGTGGAGAGCAGAGATTGAGCTCAAGGCTCTTGGAGATGACGGAGAGCAGAGACTGAGCTCAAGGCTCTCAAGAGTGGAGAGCAGAGATTGAGCTCAAGGCTCTTGGAGATGACGGAGAGCAGAGACTGAGTTCAAGGCTCTCGGAGCTGACGGAGAGCAGAAGCTGAGCTCAAGGCTCTCAGAGATGACTGTGAGCGGAGAGCAGAGGCTGAGCTCAAGGCTCTCGGAGAAGACGGAGAGCAGAGGCTGAGTGCAAGGCTCTCCGAGAGTGGAGAGCAGAGACTGAGCTCAAGGCACTCGGAGATGACAGAGAGCAGAAGCTGAGCTCAAGGCTCTAAGAGATGACAGTGAGCGGAGAGCAGAGGCTGAGCTCAAGGCTCTTGGAGATGCTAGAGAGCAGAGGCTGATCTCAAGGCCCTCACAGAGCAGAGGCTGAGCTCAAGGCCCTCAGAGATGTCAGAGAGCAGAGGCTGAGCTCAAGGCTCTCAAAGATGCTAGAGAGCAGAGGCTGAGCTCAAGGCTCTCAGAGATGACAGAGAGCAGAGGCTGAGCTCAAGGCCCTCAGAGATGGCAGAGAGCAGAGGCTGACCTCAGGGTTCTCAGAGATGACAGAGAGCAGAGGTTGAGCTCAAGGCTCTCAGAGATGAGGGAGAGCAGAGACTGAGCTCAAGGCTCTCAGAGATGACAGAGAGCAGAGGCTGAGCTCAAGGCTCTCAGAGAGCAGAGGCTGAGCTCAAGGCTCTCGGAGATGACAGCGAGCATAGACTGAGCTCAAGGTTCTCAGAGATGACAGAGAGCGGAGACCAGAGGCTGAGCTTATGGGTCCCAGAGAGCAGAGGCTGAACTCAAGGCTCTCAGAGTGGAGACTGAAGGCTGAGCTCAAGGCTCCCAGAGAGCTGAGATGAGAGGTTAAGCTCAAGGCTCTCAGAGATGGCAGATAGCAGAGGCTAAACTCAAGGCTCTCAGAGATGACAGTGAGAAGAGGCTGAGCTCAAGGCACTCAAGAGAGCAGATACTGAGCTCATGGCTCCCAGATATGACAGAGAGCAGAGGCTGAGCTTAAGGCTCTCAGAGATAACAGAGAGCAAAGGCTGAGCTCAAGGCTCTCAGAGAGCAGAGGCTAAGCACAAGGCTCTCAGATGACAGAGTGCAGAGGCTGAGCGCAAGGCTCTCAGAGAGTGGAGATCAGAGGCTGAGCTCAAGGTTCCCAGAGAGTGGAGAGCAGAGGCTGAGCTCAAGGCTCTCAGAGATGAAAGAGAGCAGAGGCTGAGCTCAAGGCTCTCAGAGAGTGGAAACAAGAGGCTGAACTCAAGGCTCCCAGAGAGCGGAGACCAGAGGCTAAGCTCAAGGCGCTCCGAGATGGTAGAGAGCAGAGGCTAAGATCAAGGCTCTCAGAGATGGCAGAGAGCAGCTCAAGGCTCTGAGAGATGGCAGAGAGCAGAGGCTGAGCTCAAGCCTCTCGGAGATGACGGAGAGCAGAGGCTGAGCTCAAGGCTCTCTGAGATGATGGAGAGCAGAGACTGAGCTTAAGGCTCCCAGAGAGCGGAGAGCAGAGGCTGAGCTCAAGGCTCTCCGAGATGACAGAGAGCAGAGACTGGGCTCAAGGCTCTCAGAGATTGCAGAGAGCAGAGGCTGAGCTCAAGGCTCTCAGAGATGATGGAGAGCAGAGACTGAGCTCAAGGCTCTCAGAGATGACGGAGAGCAGAGATTGAGCTCAAGGCTCTCAGAGTGGAGAGCAGAGATTGAGCTCAAGGCTCTTGGAGATGACGGAGAGCAGAAGCTGAGCTCAAGGCTCTCAGAGATAAGAGAACGGAGACCAGAGGCTGAGCTCAAGGCTCAGAGAGAGCAGAGGCTGAGCTCAAGGCTCTCTGAGATGACAGAGAGCAGAGGCTGAGCTCAAGACTCTCAGAGAGCAGAGGCTGAGCTCAAGGCTCACTGAGATGACAGAGAGCGGAGACCAGAGGCTGAGCTCAAAGCTCCCAGAGAGCAGAGACCAGAGGCTAAGCTCAAGGCTCACCGAGATGGCAGAGAGCAGAGGCTCAGCTCAAGGCTCTCAGAGATGGCAGAGAGCAGAGGCTGAGCTCAAGGCTCACTGAGATGACAGAGAGCAAAGGCTGAGCTCAAGGCTCCCAGATAGCAAAGGCTGAGCTCAAGGCTCCCAGAGAGCAGAGGCTGAGCTCAAGGCTCTCAGAGAGCAGAGACTGAGCTCAAGGCTCTCAGATATGACAGAGCAGAGGCTGAGCTCAAGGCTCTCAGAGATGACAGAGAGCAAAGGCTGAGCTCAAGGCACTCAAGAGAGCAGATACTGAGCTCAAGGCTCTCAGAGATGACAGAGAGCAGAGGCTGAGATCAAGGCTCTCAGAAAGCAGAGGCTGAGCTCAAGGCTCTCAGAGATGACAGAGAACGGAGACCAGAGGCTGAGCTCAAGGCTCTCAGAGAGTGGACATCAGAGGCTGAGCTCAAGGCTCCCAGAGAGTGGTGAGCAGAGGCTGAGCTCAAGGCTCTCTGAGATGAAAGAGAGCAGGGACCAGAGGCTGAACTCAAGGCTCTCCGAGATGGCAGAGAGCAGAGGCTAAGCTCAAGGCTCTCCGAGATGGCAGAGAGCAGAGGCTATGCTCAAGGCTCTCAAAGATGGCAGAGAGCAGAGGCTAAGCTCAAGCCTCTCTGAGATGACAGAGAGCAGAGGCTGAGCTCAAGGCTCTCAGAGATGACGGAGAACAGAGGCTGAGCTCAAGGCTCTCAGACATGACGGAGAGCAGAGACTAAGCTCAAGGCTCTCTGAGATGAAAGAGAGCAGGGACCAGAGGCTGAACTCAAGGCTCTCTGAGATGACAGAGAGCAGAGGCTGAGCTCAAGGCTCTCTGAGAAGAATGAGAGCAGAGACCAGAAGCTGAACTCAAGGCTCTCAGAGAGTGGAGACCAGAGGCTGAGCTCAAGGCTCTCCGAGATGGCAGAGAGCAGAGGCTGAGCTCTTGGCTCTCTGAGATGACGGAGAGCAGAGATTGAGCTCAAGGCTCCCAGAGAGCGGGGAGCAGAGGCTGAGCTCAAGGCTCTCAGAGATGACTGTCATCTCTGAGAGCCTTGAGCCGAGCCTCTGCTCTCCGCTCACTGAGAGCAGAGGCTGAGCTCAAGGCTCTCAGAGATGGCAGAGAGCAGAGGCTGAGCTCAAGCCTCTCGGAGATGACGGAGAGCAGAGGCTGAGCTCAAGGCTCTCTGAGATGATGGAGAGCAGAGACTGAGCTTAAGGCTCCCAGAGAGCGGAGAGCAGAGGCTGAGCTCAAGGCTCTCCGAGATGACAGAGAGCAGAGACTGGGCTCAAGGCTCTCAGAGATTGCAGAGAGCAGAGGCTGAGCTCAAGGCTCTCAGAGATGATGGAGAGCAGAGACTGAGCTCAAGGCTCTCAGAGATGACGGAGAGCAGAGATTGAGCTCAAGGCTCTCAGAGTGGAGAGCAGAGATTGAGCTCAAGGCTCTTGGAGATGACGGAGAGCAGAAGCTGAGCTCAAGGCTCTCAGAGATAAGAGAACGGAGACCAGAGGCTGAGCTCAAGGCTCAGAGAGAGCAGAGGCTGAGCTCAAGGCTCTCTGAGATGACAGAGAGCAGAGGCTGAGCTCAAGACTCTCAGAGAGCAGAGGCTGAGCTCAAGGCTCACTGAGATGACAGAGAGCGGAGACCAGAGGCTGAGCTCAAAGCTCCCAGAGAGCAGAGACCAGAGGCTAAGCTCAAGGCTCACCGAGATGGCAGAGAGCAGAGGCTCAGCTCAAGGCTCTCAGAGATGGCAGAGAGCAGAGGCTGAGCTCAAGGCTCACTGAGATGACAGAGAGCAAAGGCTGAGCTCAAGGCTCCCAGATAGCAAAGGCTGCGCTCAAGGCTCCCAGAGAGCAGAGGCTGAGCTCAAGGCTCTCAGAGAGCAGAGACTGAGCTCAAGGCTCTCAGATATGACAGAGCAGAGGCTGAGCTCAAGGCTCTCAGAGATGACAGAGAGCAAAGGCTGAGCTCAAGGCACTCAAGAGAGCAGATACTGAGCTCAAGGCTCTCAGAGATGACAGAGAGCAGAGGCTGAGATCAAGGCTCTCAGAAAGCAGAGGCTGAGCTCAAGGCTCTCAGAGATGACAGAGAGCAGAGGCTGAGCTCAAGGCTCTCAGAGATGACGGAGAACAGAGGCTGAGCTCAAGGCTCTCAGACATGACGGAGAGCAGAGACTAAGCTCAAGGCTCTCTGAGATGAAAGAGAGCAGGGACCAGAGGCTGAACTCAAGGCTCTCTGAGATGACAGAGAGCAGAGGCTGAGCTCAAGGCTCTCTGAGAAGAATGAGAGCAGAGACCAGAAGCTGAACTCAAGGCTCTCAGAGAGTGGAGACCAGAGGCTGAGCTCAAGGCTCTCCGAGATGGCAGAGAGCAGAGGCTGAGCTCTTGGCTCTCTGAGATGACGGAGAGCAGAGATTGAGCTCAAGGCTCCCAGAGAGCGGGGAGCAGAGGCTGAGCTCAAGGCTCTCAGAGATGACTGTCATCTCTGAGAGCCTTGAGCCGAGCCTCTGCTCTCCGCTCACTGAGAGCAGAGGCTGAGCTCAAGGCTCTCAGAGATGGCAGAGAGCAGAGGCTGAGCTCAAGCCTCTCGGAGATGACGGAGAGCAGAGGCTGAGCTCAAGGCTCTCTGAGATGATGGAGAGCAGAGACTGAGCTTAAGGCTCCCAGAGAGCGGAGAGCAGAGGCTGAGCTCAAGGCTCTCCGAGATGACAGAGAGCAGAGACTGGGCTCAAGGCTCTCAGAGATTGCAGAGAGCAGAGGCTGAGCTCAAGGCTCTCAGAGATGATGGAGAGCAGAGACTGAGCTCAAGGCTCTCAGAGATGACGGAGAGCAGAGATTGAGCTCAAGGCTCTCAGAGTGGAGAGCAGAGATTGAGCTCAAGGCTCTTGGAGATGACGGAGAGCAGAAGCTGAGCTCAAGGCTCTCAGAGATAAGAGAACGGAGACCAGAGGCTGAGCTCAAGGCTCAGAGAGAGCAGAGGCTGAGCTCAAGGCTCTCTGAGATGACAGAGAGCAGAGGCTGAGCTCAAGACTCTCAGAGAGCAGAGGCTGAGCTCAAGGCTCACTGAGATGACAGAGAGCGGAGACCAGAGGCTGAGCTCAAAGCTCCCAGAGAGCAGAGACCAGAGGCTAAGCTCAAGGCTCACCGAGATGGCAGAGAGCAGAGGCTCAGCTCAAGGCTCTCAGAGATGGCAGAGAGCAGAGGCTGAGCTCAAGGCTCACTGAGATGACAGAGAGCAAAGGCTGAGCTCAAGGCTCCCAGATAGCAAAGGCTGAGCTCAAGGCTCCCAGAGAGCAGAGGCTGAGCTCAAGGCTCTCAGAGAGCAGAGACTGAGCTCAAGGCTCTCAGATATGACAGAGCAGAGGCTGAGCTCAAGGCTCTCAGAGATGACAGAGAGCAAAGGCTGAGCTCAAGGCACTCAAGAGAGCAGATACTGAGCTCAAGGCTCTCAGAGATGACAGAGAGCAGAGGCTGAGATCAAGGCTCTCAGAAAGCAGAGGCTGAGCTCAAGGCTCTCAGAGATGACAGAGAACGGAGACCAGAGGCTGAGCTCAAGGCTCTCAGAGAGTGGACATCAGAGGCTGAGCTCAAGGCTCCCAGAGAGTGGTGAGCAGAGGCTGAGCTCAAGGCTCTCTGAGATGAAAGAGAGCAGGGACCAGAGGCTGAACTCAAGGCTCTCCGAGATGGCAGAGAGCAGAGGCTAAGCTCAAGGCTCTCCGAGATGGCAGAGAGCAGAGGCTAAGCTCAAGGCTCTCAAAGATGGCAGAGAGCAGAGGCTAAGCTCAAGCCTCTCTGAGATGACAGAGAGCAGAGGCTGAGCTCAAGGCTCTCAGAGATGACGGAGAACAGAGGCTGAGCTCAAGGCTCTCAGACATGACGGAGAGCAGAGACTAAGCTCAAGGCTCTCTGAGATGAAAGAGAGCAGGGACCAGAGGCTGAACTCAAGGCTCTCTGAGATGACAGAGAGCAGAGGCTGAGCTCAAGGCTCTCTGAGAAGAATGAGAGCAGAGACCAGAAGCTGAACTCAAGGCTCTCAGAGAGTGGAGACCAGAGGCTGAGCTCAAGGCTCTCCGAGATGGCAGAGAGCAGAGGCTGAGCTCTTGGCTCTCTGAGATGACGGAGAGCAGAGATTGAGCTCAAGGCTCCCAGAGAGCGGGGAGCAGAGGCTGAGCTCAAGGCTCTCAGAGATGACTGTCATCTCTGAGAGCCTTGAGCCGAGCCTCTGCTCTCCGCTCACTGAGAGCAGAGGCTGAGCTCAAGGCTCTCAGAGATGGCAGAGAGCAGAGGCTGAGCTCAAGGCTCTCAGAGATGATGGAGAGCAGAGGCTGAGCTCAAGGCTCTCAGAGATGATGGAGAGCAGAGACTGAGCTCAAGGCTCTCAGAGATGATGGAGAGCAGAGACTGAGCTCAAGGCTCTCAGAGTGGAGAGCAGAGATTGAGCTCAAGGCTCTTGGAGATGACGGAGAGCAGAAGCTGAGCTCATGGATCTCAGAGATGACAGAGAACGGAGACCAGAGGCTGAGCTCAAGGCTCTCAGAGAGTGGAGATCAGAGGCTGAGCACAAGGATCCCAGAGAGCGGAGAGCAGAGGCTGAGCTCAAGGCTCTCTGAGATGACAGAGAGCAGAGGCTGAGCTCAAGGCTCTCAGAGAGCAGCGGCTGAGATTAAGGCTCACTGAGATGACAGAGAGTGGAGACCAGAGGCTGAACTCAAGGCTCCCAGAGAGCTGAGACCAGAGGCTAAGCTCAAGGCTCACCGAGACGGCAGAGAGCAGAGGCTCAGCTCAAGGCTCTCAGAGATGGCAGAGAGCAGAGGCTGAGCTCAAGGCTCTCGGAGATGACGGAGAGCAGAGGCTGAGCTCAAGGCTCTCTGAGATGATGGAGAGCAGAGACTGAGCTTAAGGCTCCCAGAGAGCGGAGAGCAGAGGCTGAGCTCAAGGCTCTCCGAGATGACGGAGAGCAGAGGCTAAGCTCAAGGCTCTCAGAGAGTGGAGAGCAGAGGCTGAGCTCAAGGCTCTCAGAGATGACTGTCATCTCTGAGAGCCTTGAGCTGAGCCTCTGCTCTCCGCTCACTGAGAGCAGAGACTGGGCTCAAGGCTCTCAGAGATTGCAGAGAGCAGAGGCTGAGCTCAAGGCTCTCAGAGATGATGGAGAGCAGAGACTGAGCTCAAGGCTCTCAGAGATGATGGAGAGCAGAGATTGAGCTCAAGGCTCTCAGAGTGGAGAGCAGAGATTGAGCTCAAGGCTCTTGGAGATGACGGAGAGCAGAAGCTGAGCTCAAGGCTCTCAGAGATAAGAGAACGGAGACCAGAGGCTGAGCTCAAGGCTCAGAGAGAGCAGAGGCTGAGCTCAAGGCTCTCTGAGATGGCAGAGAGCAGAGGTTGAGCTCAAGACTCTCAGAGAGCAGAGGCTGAGCTCAAGGCTCACTGAGATGACAGAGAGCGGAGACCAGAGGCTGAGCTCAAGGCTCCCAGAGAGCAGAGACCAGAGGCTAAGCTCAAGGCTCACCGAGATGGCAGAGAGCAGAGGCTCAGCTCAAGGCTCTCAGAGATGGCAGAGAGCAGAGGCTGAGATCAAGGCTCACTGAGATGACAGAGAGCAAAGGCTGAGCTCAAGGCTCCCAGATAGCAAAGGCTGAGCTCAAGGCTCCCAGAGAGCAGAGGCTGAGCTCAAGGATCTCAGAGAGCAGAGACTGAGCTCAAGGCTCTCAGATATGACAGAGCAGAGGCTGAGCTCAAGGCTCTCAGAGATGACAGAGAGCAAAGGCTGAGCTCAAGGCACTCAAGAGAGCAGATACTGAGCTCAAGGCTCTCAGAGATGACAGAGAGCAGAGGCTGAGATCAAGGCTCTCAGAAAGCAGAGGCTGAGCTCAAGGCTCTCAGAGATGACAGAGAACGGAGACCAGAGGCTGAGCTCAAGGCTCTCAGAGAGTGGACATCAGAGGCTGAGCTCAAGGCTCCCAGAGAGTGGAGAGCAGAGGCTGAGCTCAAGGCTCTCTGAGATGAAAGAGAGCAGGGACCAGAGGCTGAACTCAAGGCTCTCTGAGATGGCAGAGAGCAGAGGCTAAGCTCAAGGCTCTCCGAGATGGCAGAGAGCAGAGGCTAAGCTCAAGGCTCTCAAAGATGGCAGAGAGCAGAGGCTAAGCTCAAGCCTCTCTGAGATGACAGAGAGCAGAAGCTGAGCTCAAGGCTCTCAGAGATGATGGAGAACAGAGGCTGAGCTCAAGGCTCTCTGAGATGGCAGAGAGCAGAGGCTAAGATCAAGCCTCTCTGAGATGACAGAGAGCAGAGGCTAAGCTCAAGGCTCTCGGAGATGACGGAGAGCAGAGGCTGAGCTCAAGGCTCTCTGAGATGATGGAGAGCAGAGACTGAGCTTAAGGCTCCCAGAGAGCGGAGAGCAGAGGCTGAGCTCAAGGCTCTCCGAGATGACGGAGAGCAGAGGCTAAGCTCAAGGCTCTCAGAGAGTGGAGAGCAGAGGCTGAGCTCAAGGCTCTCAGAGATGACTGTCATCTCTGAGAGCCTTGAGCTGAGCCTCTGCTCTCCGCTCACTGAGAGCAGAGACTGGGCTCAAGGCTCTCAGAGATTGCAGAGAGCAGAGGCTGAGCTCAAGGCTCTCAGAGATGATGGAGAGCAGAGACTGAGCTCAAGGCTCTCAGAGATGACGGAGAGCAGAGATTGAGCTCAAGGCTCTCAGAGTGGAGAGCAGAGATTGAGCTCAAGGCTCTTGGAGATGACGGAGAGCAGAAGCTGAGCTCAAGGCTCTCAGAGATAAGAGAACGGAGACCAGAGACTAAGCTCAAGGCTCTCAGAGAGTGGAGAGCAGAGGCTGAGCTCAAGGCTCTCAGAGATGACTCATCTCTCAGAGCCTTGAGCTGAGCCTCTGCTCACTGAGAACCATTGTGTTTCTCTTCACACTTTACCACCCCAGGTTCGTATATTGGGGTACCCTTGTTCTTTATAAAACACTGAGAGCAGAGGCTGAGCTTAAGGCTCTCATGGATGGTAGAGAGCAGAGGCTGAGGTCAAGGCTCTCAGAGATGACGGAGAGCAGAGACTGAGCTCAAGGCTCTCAGAGTGGAGAGCAGAGATTGAGCTCAAGGCTCTCAGAGATGACGGAGAGCAGAGACTGAGCTCAAGGCTCTCAGAGTGGAGAGCAGAAGCTGAGCTCAAGGCTCTCAGAGAGTGGAAAACAGAGGCTGAGCTCAAGGCTCTCTGAGATGACAGAGAGCAGAGGCTGAGCTCAAGGCTCTCCGAGAGCAGAGGCTGAGCTCAAGGCTCTCTGAGATGACAGAGAGCGGAGACCAGAGGCTGAACTCAAGGCTCTGAGAGAGTGGAGACCAGAGGCTGAGCTCAAGGCTCCCAGAGAGTGGAGACCAGAGGCTAAGCTCAAGGCTCACCGAGATGGCAGAGAGCAGAGGCTAAGCTCAAGGCTCTCAGAGATGGCAGAGAGCAGAGTCTGAGTGCAAGGCTCTCAGAGATGGCAGAGAGCAAAGGCTGAGCTCAAGGCTCACAGATAGCAAAGGCTGAGCTCAAGGCTCCCAGAGAGTGGAGAGCAGAGGCTGAGCTCAAGGCTCTCAGAGATGACAGTAATCTCTGAGATCCTTGAGCTGAGCCTCTGCTCTCCACTCACTGAGAGCAGAGGCTGAGCTCAAGGCTCTCAGAGATGGAAGAGAGCAGAGGCTGAGCTCAAGGCTCTCAGAGATCAGGGAGAGCAGAGACTGAGCTCAAGGCTCTCAGAGATGACGGAGAGCAGAGACTGAGCTCAAAGCTCTCAAGAGTGGAGAGCAGAGATTGAGCTCAAGGCTCTTGGAGATGACGGAGAGCAGAGACTGAGCTCAAGGCTCTCAAGAGTGGAGAGCAGAGATTGAGCTCAAGGCTCTTGGAGATGACGGAGAGCAGAGACTGAGTTCAAGGCTCTCGGAGCTGACGGAGAGCAGAAGCTGAGCTCAAGGCTCTCAGAGATGACTGTGAGCGGAGAGCAGAGGCTGAGCTCAAGGCTCTCGGAGAAGACGGAGAGCAGAGGCTGAGTGCAAGGCTCTCCGAGAGTGGAGAGCAGAGACTGAGCTCAAGGCACTCGGAGATGACAGAGAGCAGAAGCTGAGCTCAAGGCTCTAAGAGATGACAGTGAGCGGAGAGCAGAGGCTGAGCTCAAGGCTCTTGGAGATGCTAGAGAGCAGAGGCTGATCTCAAGGCCCTCACAGAGCAGAGGCTGAGCTCAAGGCCCTCAGAGATGTCAGAGAGCAGAGGCTGAGCTCAAGGCTCTCAAAGATGCTAGAGAGCAGAGGCTGAGCTCAAGGCTCTCAGAGATGACAGAGAGCAGAGGCTGAGCTCAAGGCCCTCAGAGATGGCAGAGAGCAGAGGCTGACCTCAGGGTTCTCAGAGATGACAGAGAGCAGAGGTTGAGCTCAAGGCTCTCAGAGATGAGGGAGAGCAGAGACTGAGCTCAAGGCTCTCAGAGATGACAGAGAGCAGAGGCTGAGCTCAAGGCTCTCAGAGAGCAGAGGCTGAGCTCAAGGCTCTCAGAGAGCAGAGGCTGAGCTCAAGGCTCTCGGAGATGACAGCGAGCATAGACTGAGCTCAAGGTTCTCAGAGATGACAGAGAGCGGAGACCAGAGGCTGAGCTTATGGGTCCCAGAGAGCAGAGGCTGAACTCAAGGCTCTCAGAGTGGAGACTGAAGGCTGAGCTCAAGGCTCCCAGAGAGCTGAGATGAGAGGTTAAGCTCAAGGCTCTCAGAGATGGCAGATAGCAGAGGCTAAACTCAAGGCTCTCAGAGATGACAGTGAGAAGAGGCTGAGCTCAAGGCACTCAAGAGAGCAGATACTGAGCTCATGGCTCCCAGATATGACAGAGAGCAGAGGCTGAGCTTAAGGCTCTCAGAGATAACAGAGAGCAAAGGCTGAGCTCAAGGCTCTCAGAGAGCAGAGGCTAAGCACAAGGCTCTCAGATGACACAGTGCAGAGGCTGAGCGCAAGGCTCTCAGAGAGTGGAGATCAGAGGCTGAGCTCAAGGCTCCCAGAGAGTGGAGAGCAGAGGCTGAGCTCAAGGCTCTCAGAGATGAAAGAGAGCAGAGGCTGAGCTCAAGGCTCTCAGAGAGTGGAAACAAGAGGCTGAACTCAAGGCTCCCAGAGAGCGGAGACCAGAGGCTAAGCTCAAGGCGCTCCGAGATGGTAGAGAGCAGAGGCTAAGCTCAAGGCTCTCAGAGATGGCAGAGAGCAGCTCAAGGCTCTGAGAGATGGCAGAGAGCAGAGGCTGAGCTCAAGCCTCTCGGAGATGACGGAGAGCAGAGGCTGAGCTCAAGGCTCTCTGAGATGATGGAGAGCAGAGACTGAGCTTAAGGCTCCCAGAGAGCGGAGGGCAGAGGCTGAGCTCAAGGCTCTCGGAGATGACGGAGAGCAGAGACTGGGCTCAAGGCTCTCAGAGATTGCAGAGAGCAGAGGCTGAGCTCAAGGCTCTCAGAGATGATGGAGAGCAGAGACTGAGCTCAAGGCTCTCAGAGATGACGGAGAGCAGAGATTGAGCTCAAGGCTCTCAGAGTGGAGAGCAGAGATTGAGCTCAAGGCTCTTGGAGATGACGGAGAGCAGAAGCTGAGCTCAAGGCTCTCAGAGATAAGAGAACGGAGACCAGAGGCTTAGCTCAAGGCTCAGAGAGAGCAGAGGCTGAGCTCAAGGCTCTCTGAGATGACAGAGAGTAGAGGCTGAGCTCAAGACTCTCAGAGAGCAGAGGCTGAGCTCAAGGCTCACTGAGATGACAGAGAGAAGAGACCAGAGGCTGAGCTCAAAGCTCCCAGAGAGCAGAGACCAGAGGCTAAGCTCAAGGCTCACCGAGATGGCAGAGAGCAGAGGCTCAGCTCAAGGCTCTCAGAGATGGCAGAGAGCAGAGGCTGAGCTCAAGGCTCACTGAGATGACAGAGAGCAAAGGCTGAGCTCAAGGCTCCCAGATAGCAAAGGCTGAGCTCAAGGCTCCCAGAGAGCAGAGGCTGAGCTCAAGGCTCTCAGAGAGCAGAGACTGAGCTCAAGGCTCTCAGATATGACAGAGCAGAGGCTGAGCTCAAGGCTCTCAGAGATGACAGAGAGCAAAGGCTGAGCTCAAGGCACTCAAGAGAGCAGATACTGAGCTCAAGGCTCTCAGAGATGACAGAGAGCAGAGGCTGAGATCAAGGCTCTCAGAAAGCAGAGGCTGAGCTCAAGGCTCTCAGAGATGACAGAGAACGGAGACCAGAGGCTGAGCTCAAGGCTCTCAGAGAGTGGACATCAGAGGCTGAGCTCAAGGCTCCCAGAGAGTGGTGAGCAGAGGCTGAGCTCAAGGCTCTCTGAGATGAAAGAGAGCAGGGACCAGAGGCTGAACTCAAGGCTCTCCGAGATGGCAGAGAGCAGAGGCTAAGCTCAAGGCTCTCCGAGATGGCAGAGAGCAGAGGCTAAGCTCAAGGCTCTCAAAGATGGCAGAGAGCAGAGGCTAAGCTCAAGCCTCTCTGAGATGACAGAGAGCAGAGGCTGAGCTCAAGGCTCTCAGAGATGACAGAGAACAGAGGCTGAGCTCAAGGCTCTCAGACATGACGGAGAGCAGAGACTAAGCTCAAGGCTCTCAGAGAGTGGAGAGCAGAGGCTGAGCTCAAGGCTCTCAGAGATGGCAGAGAGCAGAGGCTGAGCTCAAGGCTCTCAGAGATGATGGAGAGCAGAGACTGGGCTCAAGGCTCTCAGAGATTGCAGAGAGCAGAGGCTGAGCTCAAGGCTCTCAGAGATGATTGAGAGCAGAGACTGAGCTCAAGGCTCTCAGAGATGACGGAGAGCAGAGATTGAGCTCAAGGCTCTCAGAGTGGAGAGCAGAGATTGAGCTCAAGGCTCTTGGAGATGAAGGAGAGCAGAAGCTGAGCTCAAGGCTCTCAGAGATAAGAGAACGGAGACCAGAGGCTGAGCTCAAGGCTCAGAGAGAGCAGAGGCTGAGCTCAAGGCTCTCTGAGATGACAGAGAGCAGAGGCTGAGCTCAAGGCTCTCAGAGAGCAGAGGCTGAGCTCAAGGCTCACTGAGATGACAGAGAGCGGAGACCAGAGGCTGAGCTCAAGGCTCCCAGAGAGCAGAGACCAGAGGCTAAGCTCAAGGCTCACCGAGATGGCAGAGAGCAGAGGCTTAGCTCAAGGCTCTCAGAGATGGCAGAGAGCAGAGGCTGAGCTCAAGGCTCACTGAGATGACAGAGAGCAAAGGCTGAGCTCAAGGCTCCCAGATAGCAAAGGCTGAGCTCAAGGCTCCCAGAGAGCAGAGGCTGAGCTCAAGGCTCTCAGAGAGCAGAGACTGAGCTCAAGGCTCTCAGATATGACAGAGCAGAGGCTGAGCTCAAGGCTCTCAGAGATGACAGAGAGCAAAGGCTGAGCTCAAGGCACTCAAGAGAGCAGATACTGAACTCAAGGCTCTCAGAGATGACAGAGAGCAGAGGCTGAGATCAAGGCTCTCAGAAAGCAGAGGCTGAGCTCAAGGCTCTCAGAGATGACAGAGAACGGAGACCAGAGGCTGAGCTCAAGGCTCTCAGAGAGCAGAGACTGAGCTCAAGGCTCTCAGATATGACAGAGCAGAGGCTGAGCTCAAGGCTCTCAGAGATGACAGAGAGCGAAGGCTGAGCTCAAGGCACTCAAGAGAGCAGACACTGAGCTCAAGGCTCTCAGAGATGACAGAGAGCAGAGGCTGAGATCAAGGCTCTCAGAAAGCAGAGGCTGAGCTCAAGGCTCTCAGAGATGACAGAGAACGGAGACCAGAGGGTGAGCTCAAGGCTCTCAGAGAGTGGACATCAGAGGCTGAGCTCAAGGCTCCCAGAGAGTGGAGAGCAGAGGCTGAGCTCAAGGCTCTCTGAGATGAAAGAGAGCAGGGACCAGAGGCTGAACTCAAGGCTCTCCGAGATGGCAGAGAGCAGAGGCTAAGCTCAAGGCTCTCCGAGATGGCAGAGAGCAGAGGCTAAGCTCAAGGCTCTCAAAGATGGCAGAGAGCAGAGGCTAAGCTCAAGCCTCTCTGAGATGACAGAGAGCAGAGGCTGACCTCAAGGCTCTCAGAGATGACGGAGAACAGAGGCTGAGCTCAAGGCTCTCAGACATGACGGAGAGCAGAGACTAAGCTCAAGGCTCTCAGAGAGTGGAGAGCAGAGGCTGAGCTCAAGGCTCTCAGAGATGATGGAGAGCAGAGACTGAGCTCAAGGCTCTCAGAGATGACGGAGAGCAGAGACTGAGCTCAAGGCTCTCAGAGTGGAGAGCAGAGATTGAGCTTAAGGCTTTTGGAGATGACAGAGAGCAGAGACTGAGCTCAAAGCTCTCAGAGAGTGGAGAGCAAGGCTGAGCTCAAGGCTCTCAGAGATGACAGAGAGCAGAGACTGAGCTCAAGGCTCTCCGAGAGTGGAGAGCAGAGACTGAGCTCAATGCTCTCGGAGATGACGGAGAGCAGAGGATGAGCGCAAGGCTCTCCGAGAGTGGAGAGCAGAGGCTGAGCTCAAGGCTCTCGGAGATGACGGAGAGCAGAGGCTGACGCAAGGCTCTCCGAGAGTGGAGAGCAGAGACTGAGCTCAAGGCACTCGGAGATGACAGAGAGCAGAAGCTGAGCTCAAGGCTCTCAGAGATGACAGTGAGCGGAGAGCAGAGGCTGAGCTCAAGGCTCTCTGAGATGCTAGAGAGCAGAGGCTGATCTCAAGGCCCTCAGAGAGCAGAGGATGAGCTCAAGGCCCTCAGAGATGTCAGAGAGCAGAGGCTGAGCTCAAGGGTCTCAGAGATGCTAGAGAGTAGAGGCTGTGCTCAAGGCTCTCAGAGATGACAGAGAGCAGAGGCTGAGCTCAAGGCTCTCAGAGATGAGGGAGAGCAGAGACTGAGCTCAAGGCTCTCTGAGATGACAGATAGCAGAGGCTGAGCTCAAGACTCTCAGAGAGCAGAGGCTGAGCTCAAGGCTCACTGAGATGACAGAGAGCGGAGACCAGAGGCTGAGCTCAAGGCTCCCAGAGAGCAGAGACCAGAGGCTAAGCTCAAGGCTCACCGAGATGGCAGAGAGCAGAGGCTCAGCTCAAGGCTCTCAGAGATGGCAGAGAGCAGAGGCTGAGCTCAAGGCTCACTGAGATGACAGAGAGCAAAGGCTGAGCTCAAGGCTCCCAGATAGCAAAGGCTGAGCTCAAGGCTCCCAGAGAGCAGAGGCTGAGCTCAAGGCTCTCAGAGAGCAGAGACTGAGCTCAAGGCTCTCAGATATGACAGAGCAGAGGCTGAGCTCAAGGCTCTCAGAGATGACAGAGAGCAAAGGCTGAGCTCAAGGCACTCAAGAGAGCAGATACTGAGCTCAAGGCTCTCAGAGATGACAGAGTGCAGAGGCTGAGATCAAGGCTCTCAGAAAGCAGAGGCTGAGCTCAAGGCTCTCAGAGATGACAGAGAACGGAGACCAGAGGCTGAGCTCAAGGCTCTCAGAGAGTGGACATCAGAGGCTGAGCTCAAGGCTCCCAGAGAGTGGAGAGCAGAGGCTGAGCTCAAGGCTCTCTGAGATGAAAGAGAGCAGGGACCAGAGGCTGAACTCAAGGCTCTCAGAGATGGCAGAGAGCAGAGGCTAAGCTCAAGGCTCTCCGAGATGGCAGAGAGCAGAGGCTAAGCTCAAGGCTCTCAAAGATGGCAGAGAGCAGAGGCTAAGCTCAGGCCTCTCTGAGATGACAGAGAGCAGAGGCTGAGCTCAGGGCTCTCAGATGTGATGGAGAACAGAGGCTGAGCTCAAGGCTCTTTGAGATGACAGAGAGCAGAGACTGAGCTCAAGGCTCTCAGAGATGGCAGAGAGCAGAGGCTGAGCTCAAGGCTCTCAGAGATGACGGAGAGCAGAGACTGAGCTCAAGGCTCTCCGAGAGTGGAGAGCAGAGACTGAGCTCAAGGCTCTCAGAGAGTGGAGAGCAGAGGCTGAGCTCAAGGCTCTCGGAGATGACGGAGAGCAGAGGCTGAGCGCAAGGCTCTCCGAGAGTGGAGAGCAGAGACTGAGCTCAAGGCACTCGGAGATGACAGAGAGCAGAAGCTGAACTCAAGACTCTCAGAGATGACAGTGAGCGGAGAGCAGAGGCTGAGCTCAAGGCTCTCTGAGATGCTAGAAAGCAGAGGCTGATCTCAAGGCCCTCAGAGAGCAGAGGCTGAGCTCAAGGCCCTCAGAGATGTCAGAGAGCAGAGGCTGAGCTCAAGGCTCTCAGAGATGCTAGAGAGCAGAGGCTGAGCTCAAGGCTCTCAGAGATGACAGAGAGCAGAGGCTGAGCTCAAGGCTCTCAGAGATGAGGGAGAGCAGAGACTGAGCTCAAGGCTCTCAGAGATGACAGAGAGCAGAGGCTGAGCTCAAGGCTCTCAGAGAGCAGAGGCTGAGCTCAAGGCTCTCAGAGAGAAGAGGCTGAGCTCAAGGCTCTCGGAGATGACAGCGAGCATAGACTGAGCTCAAGGCTCTCAGAGATGACAGAGAGCGGAGACCAGAGGCTGAGCTTAAGGGTCCCAGAGAGCGGAGAGCAGAGGCTGAGCTCAAGGCTCTCTGAGATGACAGAGAGCAGAGGCTGAGCTCAAGGCTCTCTGAGATGACAGAGAGCGGAGACCAGAGGCTGAACTCAAGGCTCTCAGAGTGGAGACCAGAGGATGAACTCAAGGCTCCCAGAGAGCTGAGATGAGAGGCTAAGCTCAAGGCTCTCAGAGATGGCAGAGAGCAGAGACTAAACTCAAGGCTCTCAGAGATGACAGAGAGAAGAGGCTGAGCTCAAGGCACTCAAGAGAGCAGAGACTGAGCTCCTGGCTCTCAGATATGACTGAGAGCAGAGGCTGAGCTTAAGGCTCTCAGAGATGACAGAGAGCAAAGGCTGAGCTCAAGGCACTCAAGAGAACAGAGACTAAGCACAAGGCTCTCAGAGATGACAGAGAGCAGAGACTGAGCTCAAAGCTCTCAGAGAGTGGAGAGCAAGGCTGAGCTCAAGGCTCTCAGAGATGATAGAGACCAGAGGCTGATCGCAAGGCTCTCAGAGAGTGGAGATCAGAGGCTGAGCTCAAGGCTCCCAGAGAGTGGAGAGCAGAGGCTGAGCTCAAGGCTCTCAGAGATGCCAGAGAGCAGAGGCTGAGCTCAAGGCTCTCTGAGATGAAAGAGAGCAGAGGCTGAGCTCAAGGCTCTCAGAGAGTGGAAACCAGAGGCTGTTCTCAAGCCTCCCAGGGAGCGGAGTCCAGAGGCTAAGCTCAAGGCACTCCGAGATGGTAGAGAGCAGAGGCTAAGCTCAAGGCTCTCAGAGATGGCAGAGAGCAGCTCAGGGCTCTCAGAGATGGCAGAGAGTAGAGGCTAAGCTCAAGCCTCTATGAGATGACAGAGAGCAGAGGCTGAGCTCAAGGCTCTCAGAGATGACGGAGAGCAGAGGCTGAGCTCAAGGCTCTCAGAGATGACGGAGAGCAGAGGCTGAGCTCAAGGCTCTCAGAGATGACAGAGAGCAGAGGCTGAGCTCAAGGCTCTCCGAGATGACGGAGAGCAGAGACTGAGCTCAAGGCTCTCAGAGAGCGGAGAGCAGAGGCTGAGCTCAAGGCTCTCTGAGATGACGGAGAGCAGAGACTGAGCTCAAGGTTCTCAGAGATGACGGAGAGCAGAGACTAAGCTCAAGGCTTTCAGAGAGTGGAGAGCAGAGGCTGAGCTCAAGGCTCTCAGAGTGGAGAGCAGAAGCTGAGCTCAAGGCTCTCAGAGAGTGGAAAACAGAGGCTGAGCTCAAGGCTCTCTGAGATGACAGAGAGCAGAGGCTCAGCTCAAGGCTCTCCGAGAGCAGAGGCTGAGCTCAAGGCTCTCTGAGATGACAGAGAGCGGAGACCAGAGGCGGAACTCAAGGCTCTGAGAGAGTGGAGACCAGAGGCTGAGCTCAAGGCTCCCAGAGAGTGGAGACCAGAGGCTAAGCTCAAGGCTCACCGAGATGGCAGAGAGCAGAGGCTAAGCTCAAGGCTCTCAGAGATGGCAGAGAGCAGAGTCTGAGTGCAAGGCTCTCAGAGATGGCAGAGAGCAAAGGCTGAGCTCAAGGCTCACAGATAGCAAAGGCTGAGCTCAAGGCTCCCAGAGAGTGGAGAGCAGAGGCTGAGCTCAAGGCTCTCAGAGATGACAGTAATCTCTGAGATCCTTGAGCTGAGCCTCTGCTCTCCACTCACTGAGAGCAGAGGCTGAGCTCAAGGCTCTCAGAGATGGAAGAGAGCAGAGGCTGAGCTCAAGGCTCTCAGAGATCAGGGAGAGCAGAGACTGAGCTCAAGGCTCTCAGAGATGACGGAGAGCAGAGACTGAGCTCAAGGCTCTCAAGAGTGGAGAGCAGAGATTGAGCTCAAGGCTCTTGGAGATGACGGAGAGCAGAGACTGAGCTCAAGGCTCTCAAGAGTGGAGAGCAGAGAGTGAGCTCAAGGCTCTTGGAGATGACGGAGAGCAGAGACTGAGCTCAAGGCTCTCAGAGAGTGGAGTGCAGAGGCTGAGCTTAAGGCTCTCAGAGATGACGGAGAGCAGAGACTGAGTTCAAGGCTCTCGGAGCTGACGTAGAGCAGAAGCTGAGCTCAAGGCTCTCAGAGATGACTGTGAGCGGAGAGCAGAGGCTGAGCTCAAGGCTCTCGGAGAAGACGGAGAGCAGAGGCTGAGTGTAAGGCTCTCCGAGAGTGGAGAGCAGAGACTGAGCTCAAGGCACTCGGAGATGACAGAGAGCAGAAGCTGAGCTCAAGGCTCTCAGAGATGACAGTGAGCGGAGAGCAGAGGCTGAGCTCAAGGCTCTTGGAGATGCTAGAGAGCAGAGGCTGATCTCAAGGCCCTCAGAGAGCAGAGGCTGAGCTCAAGGCCCTCAGAGATGTCAGAGAGCAGAGGCTGAGCTCAAGGCTCTCAAAGATGCTAGAGAGCAGAGGCTGAGCTCAAGGCTCTCAGAGATGACAGAGAGCAGAGGCTGAGCTCAAGGCCCTCAGAGATGGCAGAGAGCAGAGGCTGACCTCAGGGTTCTCAGAGATGACAGAGAGCAGAGGTTGAGCTCAAGGCTCTCAGAGATGAGGGAGAGCAGAGACTGAGCTCAAGGCTCTCAGAGATGACAGAGAGCAGAGGCTGAGCTCAAGGCTCTCAGAGAGCAGAGGCTGAGCTCAAGGCTCTCAGAGAGAAGAGGCTGAGCTCAAGGCTCTCGGAGATGACAGCGAGCATAGACTGAGCTCAAGGTTCTCAGAGATGACAGAGAGCGGAGACCAGAGGCTGAGCTTATGGGTCCCAGAGAGCAGAGGCTGAACTCAAGGCTCTCAGAGTGGAGACTGGAGGCTGAGCTCAAGGCTCCCAGAGAGCTGAGATGAGAGGTTAAGCTCAAGGCTCTCAGAGATGGCAGATAGCAGAGGCTAAACTCAAGGCTCTCAGAGATGACAGTGAGAAGAGGCTGAGCTCAAGGCACTCAAGAGAGCAGATACTGAGCTCATGGCTCCCAGATATGACAGAGAGCAGATACTGAGCTCATGGCTCTCAGAGATGGCAGAGAGCAGAGTCTGAGTGCAAGGCTCTCAGAGATGGCAGAGAGCAAAGGCTGAGCTCAAGGCTCACAGATAGCAAAGGCTGAGCTCAAGGCTCCCAGAGAGTGGAGAGCAGAGGCTGAGCTCAAGGCTCTCAGAGATGACAGTAATCTCTGAGATCCTTGAGCTGAGCCTCTGCTCTCCACTCACTGAGAGCAGAGGCTGAGCTCAAGGCTCTCAGAGATGGAAGAGAGCAGAGGCTGAGCTCAAGGCTCTCAGAGATCAGGGAGAGCAGAGACTGAGCTCAAGGCTCTCAGAGATGACGGAGAGCAGAGACTGAGCTCAAGGCTCTCAAGAGTGGAGAGCTCAAGGCTCTTGGAGATGACGGAGAGCAGAGACTGAGCTCAAGGCTCTCAAGAGTGGAGAGCAGAGATTGAGCTCAAGGCTCTTGGAGATGACGGAGAGCAGAGACTGAGCTCAAGGCTCTCAGAGAGTGGAGTGCAGAGGCTGAGCTTAAGGCTCTCAGAGATAACGGAGAGCAGAGACTGAGTTCAAGGCTCTCGGAGCTGACGGAGAGCAGAAGCTGAGCTCAAGGCTCTCAGAGATGACTGTGAGCGGAGAGCAGAGGCTGAGCTCAAGGCTCTCGGAGAAGACGGAGAGCAGAGGCTGAGTGCAAGGCTCTCCGAGAGTGGAGAGCAGAGACTGAGCTCAAGGCACTCGGAGATGACAGAGAGCAGAAGCTGAGCTCAAGGCTCTCAGAGATGACAGTGAGCGGAGAGCAGAGGCTGAGCTCAAGGCTCTTGGAGATGCTAGAGAGCAGAGGCTGATCTCAAGGCCCTCAGAGAGCAGAGGCTGAGCTCAAGGCCCTCAGAGATGTCAGAGAGCAGAGGCTGAGCTCAAGGCTCTCAAAGATGCTAGAGAGCAGAGGCTGAGCTCAAGGCTCTCAGAGATGACAGAGAGCAGAGGCTGAGCTCAAGGCCCTCAGAGATGGCAGAGAGCAGAGGCTGACCTCAGGGTTCTCAGAGATGACAGAGAGCAGAGGTTGAGCTCAAGGCTCTCAGAGATGAAGGAGAGCAGAGACTGAGCTCAAGGCTCTCAGAGATGACAGAGAGCAGAGGCTGAGCTCAAGGCTCTCAGAGAGCAGAGACTGAGCTCAAGGCTCTCAGAGAGCAGCGGCTGAGCTCAAGGCTCTCGGAGATGACAGCGAGCATAGACTGAGCTCAAGGTTCTCAGAGATGACAGAGAGAGGAGACCAGAGGCTGAGCTTGTGGGTCCCAGAGAGCAGAGGCTGAACTCAAGGCTCTCAGAGTGGAGACTAGAGGCTGAGCTCAAGGCTCCCAGAGAGCTGAGATGAGAGGTTAAGCTCAAGGCTCTCAGAGATGACAGTGAGAAGAGGCTGAGCTCAATGCACTCAAGAGAGCAGATACTGAGCTCATGGCTCCCAGATATGACAGAGAGCAGAGGCTGAGCTTAAGGCTCTCAGAGATGACAGAGAGCAAAGGCTGAGCTCAAGGCTCTCAGATGACAGAGTGCAGAGGCTGAGCGCAAGGCTCTCAGAGAGTGGAGATCAGAGGCTGAGCTCAAGGCTCCCAGAGAGTGGAGAGCAGAGGCTGAGCTCAAGGCTCTCAGAGATGAAAGAGAGCAGAGGCTGAGCTCAAGGCTCTCAGAGAGTGGAAACAAGAGGCTAAGCTCAAGGCGCTCCGAGATGGTAGAGAGCAGAGGCTAAGCTCAAGGCTCTCAGAGATGGCAGAGAGCAGCTCAAGGCTCTGAGAGATGGCAGAGAGCAGAGGCTGAGCTCAAGCCTCTCTGAGATGACAGAGAGTAGAGGCTGAGCTCAAGGCTTTCAGAGATGATGGAGAGCAGAGGCTGAGCTCAAGGCTCTCCGAGATGACGGAGACCAGAGACTGAGCTCAAGGCTCCCAGAGAGCGGAGAGCAGAGGCTGAGCTCAAGGCTCTCAGAGATGACGGAGAGCAAAGACTGAGCTCAAGGCTCTCAGAGATGACATAGAGCAGAGACTAAGCTCAAGGCTCTCAGAGAGTGGAGAGCAGAGGCTGAGCTCAAGGCTCTCAGAGATGGCTGTCATCTCTGAGAGCCTTGAGCTGAGCCTCTGCTCCCTGAGAGCAGAGGCTGAGCTCAAGGCTCTCAGAGATGGTAGAGAGCAGAGGCTGAGGTCAGGGCTCTCAGAGATGACGGAGAGCAGAGACTGAGCTCAAGGTTCTCAGAGTGGAGAGCAGAGATTGAGCTCAAGGCTCTTGGAGATGACGGAGAGCAGAAGCTGAGCTCAAGGCTCTCAGAGAGTGGAAAACAGAGGCTGAGCTCAAGGCTCTCTGAGATGACAGAGAGCAGAGGCTGAGCTCAAGGCTCTCCGAGAGCAGAGGCTGAGCTCAAGGCTCTCTGACATGACAGAGAGCGGAGACCAGAGGCTGAACTCAAGGCTCACAGAGAGTGGAGACCAGAGGCTGAGCTTAAGGCTCCCAGAGAGCGGAGACCAGAGGCTAAGCTCAAGGCTCACTGAGATGGCAGAGAGCAGAGGCTAATCTCAAGGCTCTCAGAGATGGCAGAGAGCAGAGTCTGAGTGCAAGGCTCTCAGAGATGACAGAGAGCAGATGCGGAGCTCAAGGCTCACTGAGATGACAGAGACCCGAGTCTGAGCTCAAGGCTCCCAGAGACCGGAGGGTGAGCTCAAGGCTCTCTGATGGATGGCAGAGGCTGAGCTCAAGGTTCTCCGAGATGACAGAGAGCAGAGGTTGAGCTCAAGGCCCTCAGAGATGACGGAGAGCGGAGACCAGAGGCTGAGCTTAAGTGTCCCAGAGAGCGGAGAGCAGAGGCTGAGCTCAAGGCTCTCTGAGATGACAGAGAGCAGAGGCTGAGCTCAAGGCTCTCTGAGATGACAGAGAGCGGAGACCAGAGGCTGAACTCAAGGCTTTCAGAGTGGAGACCAGAGGCTGAGGTCAAGGCTCCCAGAGAGCTGAGATGAGAGGCTAAGCTCAAGGCTCTCAGAGATGGCAGAGAGCAGAGGCTAAACTCAAGGCTCTCAGAGATGACAGAGAGAAGAGGCTGAGCTCAAGTCACTCAAGAGAGCAGAGACTGAGCTCATGGCTCTCAGATATGACAGACAGCAGAGGCTGAGCTTAAGGCTCTCAGAGATGACAGAGAGCAAAGGCTGAGCTCAAGGCACTCAAGAGAGCAGAGACTAAGCTCAAGGCTCTCAGAGATGATAGAGAGCAGAGGCTGAGCTCAAGGCTCTCAGAGAGCAGAGGCTGAGCTCAAGGCTCTCAGAAGACAGAGTGCAAAGGCTGAGCTCAAGGCTCTCAGAGATGACGGAGAACGGAGACCAGAGGCTGAGCGCAAGGTTCTCAGAGAGTGGAGATCAGAGGCTGAGCTCAAGGCTCCCAGAGAGTGGAGAGCAGAGGCTGTGCTCAGGGCTCTCAGAGATACCAGAGAGCAGAGGCTGAGCTCAGGGCTCTCTGAGATGAAAGAGAGCAGAGGCTGAGCTCATGGCTCTCAGAGAGTGAAAACCAGAGGCTGAGCTCAAGGCTTCCAGAGAGCGGAGACCAGAGGCTAAGCTCAAGGTGCTCCGAGATGGTAGAGAGCAGAGGCTAAGCTCAAGGCTCTCAGAGATGGCAGAGAGCAGAGGCTAAGCTCAAGCCTCTCTGAGATGACAGAGAGCAGAGGCTGAGCTCAAGGCTCTCCGAGATGATGGAGAGCAGAGGCTGAGCTCAAGGCTCTCCGAGATGACGGAGAGCAGAGACTGAGCTCAAGGCTCCCAGGGATCAGAGAGCAGAGGCTGAGCTCAAGGCTCTCCGAGATGATGGAGAGCAGAGACTGAGCTCAAGGCTCTCAGAGATGACGGAGAGCAGAGACTAAGCTCAAGGCTCTCAGAGATGACTGTCATCTCTGAAAGCCTTGATCTGAGCCTCTGCTCACTGAGAGCAGAGGCTGAGCTCAAGGCTCTCAGAGATGGCAGAGAGCAGAGGCTGAGGTCAAGGCTCTCAGAGATGACGGAGATCAGAGACTGAGCTCAAGGCTCTCAGAGTGGAGAGCAGAGATTGAGCTCAAGGCTCTTGGAGATGACGGAGAGCAGAAGCTGAGCTCAAGGCTCTCAGAGAGTGGAAAACAGAGGCTGAGCTCAAGGCTCTCTGAGATGACAGAGAGCAGAGGCTGAGCTCAAGGCTCTCCGAGAGCAGAGGCTGAGCTCAAGGCTCTCTGAGATGACAGAGAGCGGAGACCAGAGGCTGAACTCAAGGCTCTCAGAGAGTGGAGACCAGAGGCTGAGCTCAAGGCTCCCAGAGAGCGGAGACCAGAGGCTAAGCTCAAGGCTCACCGAGATGGCAGAGAGCAGAGGCTAAGCTCAATGCTCTCAGAGATGGCAGAGAGTAGAGTCTGAGTGCAAGGCTCTCAGAGATGACAGAGAGCAGAGGCTGAGCTCAAGTCTCACTGAGATGACAGAGAGCCGAGTCTGAGCTCAAGGCTCCCAGAGAGCAGAGGCTGAGCTCAAGGCTCTCAGAGATGGCAGAGGCTGGGTTCAAGGCTCTCAGAGAGTGGAAAACAGAGGCTGAGCTCAAGGCTCTCTGAGATGACAGAGAGCAGAGGCTGAGCTCAAGGCTCTCCAAGAGCAGAGGCTGAGCTCAAGGCTCTCTGAGATGACAGAGAGCGGAGACCAGAGGCTGAACTCAAGGCTCTCAGAGAGTGGAGACCAGAGGCTGAGCTCAAGGCTCCCAGAGAGCGGAGACCAGAGGCTAAGCTCAAGGCTCACCGAGATGGCAGAGAGCAGAGGCTAAGCTCAAGGCTCTCAGTGATGGCAGAGAGTAGAGTCTGAGTGCAAGGCTCTCAGAGATGACAGAGAGCAGAGGCTGAGCTCAAGGCTCACTGAGATGACAGAGAGCCGAGTCTGAGCTCAAGGCTCCCAGAGAGCAGAGGCTGAGCTCAAGGCTCTCAGAGATGGCAGAGGCTGAGTTCAAGGCTCTCAGAGAGTGGAAAACAGAGGCTGAGCTCAAGGCTCTCTGAGATGACAGAGAGCAGAGGCTGAGCTCAAGGCTCTCCGAGAGCAGAGGCTGAGCTCAAGGCTCTCTGAGATGACAGAGAGCGGAGACCAGAGGCTGAACTCAAGGTTCTCAGAGAGTGGAGACCAGAGGCTGAGCTCAAGGCTCCCAGAGAGCGGAGACCAGAGGCTAAGCTCAAGGCTCACCGAGATGGCAGAGAGCAGAGGCTAAGCTCAAGGCTCTCAGAGATGGCAGAGAGTAGAGTCTGAGTGCAAGGCTCTCAGAGATGACAGAGAGCAGAGGCTGAGCTCAAGGCTCACTGAGATGACAGAGAGCCGAGTCTGAGCTCAAGGCTCCCAGAGAGCAGAGGCTGAGTTCAAGGCTCTCAGAGATGGCAGAGGCTGAGCTCAAGGCTCTCCGAGATGACAGAGAGCAGAGACTGAGCTCAAGGCTCTCAGAGATGACGGAGACCAGAGGCTGAGCTTAAGGGTCCCAGAGAGCAGAGGCTGAGTTCAAGGCTCTCTGAGATGACAGAGAGCAGAGGCTGAGCTCAAGGCTCTCTGAGATGTCAGAGAGCGGAGACCTGAGGCTGAACTCAAGGCTCTCAGAGTGGAGACCAGAGGCTGAGCTCAAGACTCCCAGCGAGCTGAGAGGAGAGGCTAAGCTCAAGGCTCTCAGAGATGGCAGAGAGCAGAGGCTAAACTCAAGGCTCTCAGAGATGACTGAGAGAAGAGGCTGAGCTCAAGGCACTCAAGAGAGCAGAGACTGAGCTCATGGCTCTCAGATATGACAGAGAGCAGAGGCTGAGCTCAAGGCACTCAAGAGAGCAGAGACTAAGCTCAAGGCTCTCACAGATGATAGAGAGCAGAGGCTGAGCTCAAGGCTCTCAGAGAACAGAGGCTGAGCTCAAGGCTCTCAGAGAGTGGAGAGCAGAGGCTGAGCTGAGTGTCCCACAAAGTCTGCAGCTTACTGAGGTGTCGGCAACTGGATTGGAGCCTACCAGCCTTGGCAACAGCAAGTCTCGTGGTAAGAGAAGAAAGTCAGCGGTGCAGCACAGCAAGGTCTGGGGGACTCACCCAGCAAGGGTAAGTCAGGGCAGGCCTGGAGCAACCAAGGGAGCCCTTTGGTTCGATGAGAAAGTCTTCACGGGACCAACAAGCCAATTGACAAGGGATCGCGAAGATGCCTCGTGAGGATTCACTTCACAGGAGCCCACGGTCACTCGGGACGAGGTAGGCCTCTGATCTTCAGTGGAAATACTGCTGGAGGCTTGAACCACACGTGGTCCAATGCACAAGTTCGTAGAACATCGTGAAGGGATTGCACTCAAAAATAGTGCACGGTACCCGGGTATTGCTGTTCCTCATCACTCGTGGGGTCCACTCGCCTCAGCTCTACTGGGGACTCACAATGGCCGTTGAGACGTCAGGAAATCTACTTCCGGGGATGCACGGACTTTGGACTTCGGCGGGAGCGGGAAAGTTTACAATCGTTGATTCAAAGTTTTGGTGCCTGCCAAGCAGGGGAGTCACTCCTTGACTCCAAGGGAGATTATTCAGTCTTCCAAAGGTAGTGGAACGTCGAAGGTCCAGGATTCTTCTTGTAGAGCGTCGTCCAGGGATATCTAGTTTGCAATGGCAAGGGTTCCCTAACATATACTAAAGGAAAGGGAGGGACTAGCTCTAGACCACTCCTCTGGGAGGGTCAGGGGAGTGGGTAGTTACACCCACTTCCCTTTGTCTAGTTTCATGCCAGAGCAGGGGCAGGTAGCCCCTGAACCAGTTTGAGCTGGCATATGCACAGAGGAGCCTATTGCTCCACCAGTGCAGGACTTCACAGCACTCTAGGAGTGCACCCACCCATCCCCAATACACCAAATCCTGTCTGGAAGGTGGTGACACCTCCCTGTGACAGGATGCCTATTGTTGGGCCTCCTCCACTGCGAGTTTCGGTCAGCAGCAGGAGGGCAGTCCAGTGTCTGTGCTGGTGGCATACATTTTGTGATGCCAGGGCTCTTTCAGGATTCTGTGTTTCCACAGTAGGTACATGTCTACCCCTCTAGAAGAGTGGGATGATACTCCCACACCAGTTACTGGTGTGGAGGGTATGATTCCAAAGCGTTTGACACCAAACATGACATGTTTTGATGCAGTCATCCCAGAGTTAGCATATACCGCGCGGTTATAATGCCAGTCAGTCAGTCATATACTTTATTCAATAAAATTAATATCACAAAAAGAGACAAATACAAAAAATTACATCAATAAACAGGTGAAAAGTGGAACAGATATAGCACCTTAAATTCTGATAATTAACAATGTATAGGGCAAGAAACAGGAACCAAGGACACGTTCCCCATAGATTCATACAGGGGTATACCTTAGCTTTCCTGGACATCCTGAAAGGCACTACATACCTTGCCAGCCGTGAGGGAACGGCTCTCCAACCCGGAACTCCTGCCCAGCCTGCTGCAGTGCCGTGAGGGGAACGGCGGTTCATTCCAAAAACTACCACCCCCAGCATTCCCTCTCCCGGGCGCCTGCCTACAGCGTAATCAGGCTGCGCCGGGGAGGGTTAAAGGCTCGGAGGAAGAGCCGCTGCGTGGGACGCGCGAACCTTAGCTTTCCTGGACATCCTGAAAGGCACTACATACCTTGCCAGCTGTGAGGGAACGGCTCTCCAACCCGGAACTCCTGCCCAGCCTGCTGCAGTGCCGTGAGGGGAACGGCGGTTCATTCCAAAAACTACCACCCCCAGCATTCCCTCTCCCGGGCGCCTGCCTACAGCGTAATCAGGCTGCACCGGGGAGGGTTAAAGGCTCGGAGGAAGAGCCGCTGCGCGGGACGCGCGAACCTTAGCTTTCCTGGACATCCTGAAAGGCACTACATCCCTTGCCAGCCGTGAGGGAACGGCTCTCCAACCCGGAACTCCTGCCCAGCCTGCTGCAGTGCCGTGAGGGGAACGGCGGTTCATTCCAAAAACTACCACCCCCAGCATTCCCTCTCCCGGGCACCTGCCTACAGCGTAATCAGGCTGTGCCGCGGAGGGTTAAAGGCTCGGAGGAAGAGCCGCTGCGCGGGACGCGCGCGGGCCACGCCCGGGCCAAGCCCGGGCCAAGGGCGGGCCCGTCCTTGCCCGTCAGAGCCCGGAGGAGTCTGGTCTGGGCCATACCCCTGACAACTGAGGACAGCCAGAGGTCACTCGTCAGGTGAGCACCACTCACTTCCTATTTCTTACTGTAACTGACATCGTTACCCCCTTGCATTACTGCCGCACTGTTATTCCAACTCGAGGTTTTGGACCGTGACTCTTTCTGTTTGGGGCAGATGCGGTGAACTTTCTTCTCGTTTGAGCAGCTAAGGGGATAGACTTGTATTATTTGCCATCGTGGGACTGCGAGGACCAGGGCGCTTTGCTGTGTGACTGGTTTGCCGCACCTGGTCCTCTTCCCGACTTTTCCCTTTGCCTGCATAAAGTGCCTCCCGGCCCCCGCCTCGTGGGCGCCGCAAGAGGTTTTGGACCGTGACTCTTTCTGTTTGGGGCAGATGCGGCGAACTTTCTTTTCGTTCGAGGAGCTAAAGGGATAGACTTGTATTATTTGCCATCGCGGGACTGCGAAGACCAGGGCGCTTTGCTGTTTGACTGATTTGCCGCACCTGGTCCTCTTCCCGACCCCTCCTATTAATTATCTTCCCTACTTTACTCCTTTCCTCTTTTGCGTGAGCGGGACGCGTACGGGGCATAGCCCGGGCAAAGGGTGGACCCTTTGAGGCCCTCAGAGGCCAGAGGAGGCCGGGCGGGGGTCATACTCTGTCCTGCGTGAGGGTCATACACTGTACACCATATCACTTATTAATCATGGCCGAGAGTCACGATATTGTGACATTGAGTAAGGTAGGGGGTCCCACGAAAGGTACACTAGATCGCTATTTTAGTAAGGTTCTCATAGATGGAGGGAAGGAAGACACTCTAGCTGAGCGACGGGCTGAGCGTCGCCAGTCAGTGGAATACATGAAGAATAGGCCCTTCATAGATTTAATCCAACAAGTTACCTTGCCTGATGCCAGCCCTTTTAATGAAAGTGATGACTTGTTGTCTACAGATAGCGTTCCTGTACTCTTGCGGGAGTTACCCCCCCGAAGTCTTCCACCCAACCCGCACGATACTGTCTATACGAACTCTATTTCCACTCACGTTAATTCTTCAGTGGACATAGAAGAGATAGTAAATTCTCCTTTGCCAAACGCGGTGATAGCTAAAAAGAAGACTAGGAAATTAGTGTCTTCCAAAGTTCCTGGTCCACCACCAATTAAAAGGAGGAAAAAGGGGGGAGACTCAAGCAGACTTAGGATTAGCCATAGTGACTTTGGGAAAAAAAAAAATTAATGCCATTAATTTGGATGCATCTACTCTTAAGGCCTCTATAGTAAATACACCTACCCCAAAGGTCGCCTCTAACACAGCTCCGACATCAGTGGACTTAGTTGCTACCTCACATTGTCCACGTAAGGAAACACAGCATATTGACCAGTTGGCAAATATTGAACATCTCATAAGGTCATTTATTTTACCAATCATTGAGAGGTTAAAGAGGGTTGAGGAAAGGCTACGGAATCTAGAGTTGGCAACTTGTAGTAAAGTAGGGCAGGCTAAGGACCTATCGGTTCCAGCCCATCCTCCTGTAGCTATTACGCCTTCGTCTATTCCTGCCTTAAGTGAATGCCCAACTGTAGGTAGTACGACTCCAGACCCCAGGCAACAGAGGCCTATATCTCCCAAACCTGTAAGGCATTCAGTTCCACCTGCTCCCAGCACGACATCTAGGGCCGAAAAAAACCAGGGTGTGGGAAATATGGGTGTCGATAGGAGTTCTAGTACTGTTAAGGATATAAAATGTAAGGAGCCCCAAGTGGAATTACCTCCAGAATCTTTCCCTTACGTAGTTGTACTAGCGGGAGTACCTAAACTACCAGAAGGCAGGAGGGAAGGGTTCTATCAACTTAAAAATAAAACAGTACACTGGTTAAGACAGAATCGTCCCCTTCCTTATAACATCAATGGTGAGATCCTCCATGTACGCCGACTCTCTTGGCTAGGAAGCAGGGTGAAGGATATCAAGGGGGACCTAATCGTTATTAATTTTAGAGATCCCAAGGCTGTTAGACACATCCTAAACTGGCCAGTAGGGAACCCTGGTAATTTTATTGTCCCCCTCGAACTTACATATTTCTATCCCAGAACTCAAGGGACTAGAGTTGGGTACCCTGTAGTTTGTGATTTCCCCCAGATTAACCTACGTGCACCTCCTGACGACGGCTATACATTACTAGAACCAAACTATATTCCAAAAGCTTTGGATAATGCCCCAAGGTGGGATACTATACCGCCTAGGAATTATGGGAATAGAAGCAGGAGGATGGACCACCTGATGCCATTCACGCCGTTCGAGGCTGCTAATAGATATGAAGCTCTTTCTGGCCTCGACGGATGTGACTGACATACGTGGTCACTGACTAACCCACCCCCTGTTCTTGCCCAATCTAATCCAAATGACACCTTCAGCCCATTGGATATTGGCAAACCTGACCTAATTGAACGATCTGTGCAGTGTACGGGGACCCAGATTTTAGAACCCTTTGTTGAATTCCCTCCTATCCCTTTTTCTACTCTTTGTCTCCCCATAAATTCCATACCTGTCAAAGGGGCTGGTGTTGGTTTACCTACGTTGAGCAATTTTAATGGTTCTCTGGACCTCGTATTACCTAAGAATGCTATGGCTGCTGACCATGTTAGAATCCTTTCGTGGAATGTGGCGGGTCTAAAAAACAAGCTTCCATCTTGCTGAGTGGGGTGCGTTCATTGCCACTTTTGATATCTGTTTGTTCCAGGAAACTTGGCTGCTTAATGAGAGTGTGGTTTTGGGCTTTGCGACATATGATATTTTGGCAAGTATGGGCATTAGGGGTAGACCTTCGGGTGGCCTGTCCATATGGGTTGGTACATGCCTAGGAGTAAAGGCAGTGGAAATTCAAACCAACTCTCGGGATGTACAACTCGTTTTATTGGATCCAGTAAATGGCCCTAAAATTGCATTGATTAATGTTTATGCAAGGCCAAACAAGCGGGGCCATGAATCTGAGACTATTGTCGAACTGTCCAAACTTATGCAGTCACTCGACCCCTCCACTGTGATATTACTGGGTGGGGACTTTAATTGTCACTTTGAGCCCCTTTGGGACCCAAATTTAGGAGATGTAGATGAAGTAGATTTATTATGGAATATCCCTGATCCGTTGATGCCGTTGGTTAAAGTCTGGACTCCCCCTGTCTTGCAATTGCAGTCGCTGGCCCTAGCGGCATCATTACGAGCATGCAATGGCAGGGTGAATCCAGATAGACCTGGGAAGGCAACATTTAACCGACCAAATCATACTTCAACAATTGATTATATTTTTTGGGAAGCTAGGTATTGGGACACGATTTATAAATTTGAGGTCATTGAGAGGTTTGATAGTGACCACAATGCCTTAGCATTGACCCTTAAACCGGGGAGCTTTGGCCTAAAAAATCCCTCACCGAATGTAAACAAAGTAACTAGTCCACTGATCATTGCAAATTGCAGAAGGAGGGTTAAATGGCCTGAATTCCTAACGACCGACAGTAAACTTGCGGAACTTTACGAGATTATCATACCATTTCTCGAAGAAATGGGGAAAATTGGCCTATCGGCCAGCCCAATTGATATACATGGCCAACTGGTTACGGCTCTAAAAGATACATTGTTTCCGGTAAAGAAGGTAACTCAGTTCCAGACCGCAACTGTTCGCTGGTTTAACACGACCTGTCGCATGGCCAAAAAGGCTCTGTTGCTGGCCATTAAAACCAACGACAGAGAAGTCATCAGGGTAAATCGCTCCCTGTACAAAAAAGCAATTAGTGACGCGAAGAAGGAAAGGGAGGTTGTAATGTGGGAAGAACTGGGTCTGGCACTTAGCTGAAATGACGCCAAATCTTTTTGGTCCATTGTAGCAACTGGAGTTGGTGGGCAACACCATGCTCCTACACCTAATATTGCCTCCTCAATCTGGGAAAGTCATTTTGGTGACTTATATGGTATGCCCGATCAGGACGGTCTAACTATTGGTACTTCCGAACTTTTACCACCACCTGGTTGCTGTGATTCAGCTGATTGTTTTACTCTGATTGAAGTGGAAACAGCAATAGGAAAGATGCTCCCCAATAAATTGCCTGGAGACTTGTTCAGGGCACAACCACAGATATGGGCTCCTTATCTGGTTACCCTATTTAACTGCATTTTACAGGGGGACAATGTGCCTCCAACTTGGCTTGGAGCTGAAATTGTCCCTATCCTAAAAAAGGGTTGCCCATTGATCCCCTCCAACTACAGGCCCATCAGCCTAATTGATACTTCCCAAAACTTAATGGGAAGGATTCTGCTGGATAGGGTCCTGGAGTGGATTGAAGAGAAAGGGATCCTCTCTACCTTCCAGGCAGGTTTTAGGGCTGGTATTTCTACTGTCGATCAGATTTTTCGCCTGCAGGTCCTGTATTGGAAAACAGCCAAGGTGGAGGGTGGCAGCCTCTACCTTGTGTTTGTGGACCTGCGGGCAGCTTTCGACTTAGTTCCACGAGCTAAATTGTGGCAGGTTCTAGCTGATTTGGGCCTCCCGCCCTATTTGTTAGCAGTCTTATTTAGGCTCCATGAAAATAATTTTGCCCAGGTGAGATGTGGCAAGCATGGTGACCTTACTGATCGATTTCCTGTTCACAAAGGTGTTCGCCAAGGGTGTGTGTTGGCTCCCACACTATTTAGCCTTTACATCAATGGTCTTGTCGACCATTTGAATTGTGTGGTAAACAACGATGCCCCAAAACTGGTAACAGGACGAGTGCCCGCTCTGATGTTCGCAGACGACACCCTGTTGTTGTCTAGAACATCATCGGGCATTCAAAACACACTCGATGGTTTTGTAAAGTTCTGTGAGCAGCGGGGACTGGAAATCAACCTGGAGAAAACAAAATTTATGATTTTCAACCCCCCTAACCGGGTACGTCCAAACCCAATTTTATACGGCACTCCCCTTGAAAGGGTTAAAACTTTTGTCTACCTAGGCCTCACTCTGACTGAGAAATTTAACTGGGATAAGCAGATAGCCAAGTCGACGCTTAAGCTTTCCCAGTTGGTGGGGGGTCTCAATAAAGTTTTTAAAAAATCGACCTATAAACCAGTGTCACCTGTTTTTGAGATTTTTTGTCGACAGGCTAGAGCGGCCGTAACTTACGGGGCTGATTTGTGGGGACATAAGCAAATAGAGACCCTTACTAAGGTTGAGCAGCCCTTCTTAAGAACACTTGTAGGGCTCCCCTCTAGCACGCCTCTGACTCCCTTGAAATTTGATTTTGGCCTAGTCTCAATAGATGAGATTGTAAGTGCCAGACCAATCTTGTATTGGAAAAGGTTGTGGTCGGTTCCTGAACTGGCCTCATACAGAGCTGAATTCATTGCGATCTGGCCTCTCCTTAAATCTAAAAAGATCCCCTGGCTCCAACATATCAAAGCTGCCAGCGCCTGTCTAGGACTCCCGGAACTCTGGGCTTCCCCAGAAACTTTCTGTACCGGATTAACAAAGAAAGAATTATCTTCACTGATATGTATACGGAATCTCCAAATACTTTCGAGCTCTATAACAGTGGGTAGATTGACTTCTGAGTTCCTCACAGTTAAATCTGACTCAAAATTTGAGGAATTCATGGATCAAATCGAACCCCCGCTTGCTCGAAAATTATACATTCAGCTAAGACACGGCACTTTACCAGTCAGGTCCTTTTCAGTTAAGTGGCAGACGCAGAATCAGGAAAGTTGTCCCGCATGTAATTACAAATTGGAGACCGTCTCACATGTGTTGTTCTTCTGCCCTGCATACTCTGCAATTAGAAAATGTTGGTTAATTCCCATTTGTAGGAATTTAGGATTTCGTCACTTTAAGCAGGCTCTTAGGTCCCTAACTTATGATACCCACCCCCCTATTGTATTTGCTGTATCTCGCTATTTATATGGTATGTGGCCCAGGAGACGAATCTTTTTAAATTAATTTCTGTATCACATGATAACGTGTTGTTTAATTCTTTTTTAAATTGTAAAATTATTTATTGTTTTATTGTACTTGTTGATGTACTTATGTGCACTTTTATGGTCCAATGGCCGAAATAAAGTTATCACTGACTGACTGACTGACAATAAAAAGGTTTTTTCAACTCTAGTTCTTCTCTTTCTGCAAGTTGAAAATTCACCATGGCAGTTTTTATCAAATCTTGGTCTGCTTTCTTAATTGTATCTATAATGCACTTAAGAGTATATGGTTTAACCGCATCCACAAACCACCACAGAGAATAGACTCTGAGGGCTGCAGAGGGGCCCTGCTCAGGCAGAGGCACCCCCTCACATAGTAAACCAAGCACCCTGCCCTGGGAATTGATAGGGCCTACCATAGGGGTGACTGATAGGCTTATATGTGTGTGTAAGGTGAGATATAGGAAACCTATATCTCAGTGAGGAGTGCTAACACTACCTCACCCAGGCTGCAGTAGCAGGCCTGTGATGTCAGATTTAGTCTGCTTTCCAGGGGTGGCATAATACATGCTTCAACCCCTGGTAGGCCTGTGAAGTACCTATGCCCTTGGTACCTAAGGTGCCATATACTAGGGGCTCATAAGGTACCTTAGGATCCAATCACTAGTGCATCTAATATGCACTCCAAGTTGTTTAGAGAGAACAGAGAGGCTGGGGCCCTGATTAGCAGGGACCCAGCCAGACTATAGCCAGAAACCAGTGTTAACATCAGAAAAAAAGTGGGGGCAACATAAGTGCAGATCCTACTCTCCTACAGCAAAGATTGAGCTCAAGGCACTACGAGAACAGAGGGTGAGCTCAAGGCATTCAGAGATGACAGAGAGCAGAGGCTGAGCTCAAGGCTCTCAGAGAGCAGAGGCTGAGCTCAAGGCTCTCAGAGAGCAGAGGCTGAGCTCAAGGCTCTCAGAGAGCAGAGGCTGAGCTCAAGGCTCTCAGAGAGCAGAGACTGAGCTCAAGGCTCTCGGAGATGACAGCGAGCATAGACTGAGCTCAAGGCTCTCAGAGATGACAGATAGCAGAGGCTGAGCTCAATGCTCTCAGAGAGTGGAGACCAAAGGCTGAACTCAAGGCTCTCAGAGAGTGGACACCGGAGGCTGAGCTCAAGGCTCCCAGAGAGCTGAGACGAGAGGCTAAGCTCAAGGCTCTCAGAGATGACAGAGAGCAGAGGCTGAGCTCAAGGCTCTCTGAGATGGTAGAGAGCAAAGACTGAGCTCAAGGCTCTCAGAGATGACGGAGAGTAGAGACTGATCTCAAGGCTCTCAGAGATGACGGAGAGCAGAGTCTGAGCTCAAGGCTCTCAGAGAGTGGAGAGCAGAGACTGAGCTCAAGGCTCTCGGAGATGACGGAGAGCAGAAGCTGAGCTCAAGGCTCTCAGAGATGACAGTGAGCGGAGAGCAGAGGCTGAGCTCAAGGCTCTCGGAGATGCTAGAGAGCAGAGGCTGAGCTCAAGGCTCCCACAGAGCGGAGAGCAGAGGCTGAGATCAAGGCTCTCAGAGATGGCAGAGAGCAGAGGCTGAGCTCAAGGCTCTCAGAGATGACGGAGAGCAGAGACTGAGCTCAAGGCTCTCAGAGATGACGGAGAGCAGAGACTAATCTCAAGGCTCTCGGAGATGAAAGAGAGCAGAAGCTGAGCTCAAGGCTCTCAGTGAGCAGAGGCTGAGCTCAAGGCTCTCAGAGAGCAGAGGCTGAGCTCAAGGCTCTCAGTGAGCAGAGGCTGAGCTCAAGGCTCTCGGAGAGCAGAGGCAGAGCTCAAGTCTCTCAGAGAGCAGAGACTGAGCTCAAGGCTCTCAGAGATGACAGCGAGCATAGACTGAGCTCAAGGCTCTCAGAGATGACAGAGAGCGGAGACCAGAGGCTGAGCTCAAGGCTCTCTGAGATGACAGAGAGCAGAGGCTGAGCTCAAGGCTCTCTGAGATGACAGAGAGCGGAGACCAGAGGCTGAATTCAAGGCTCTCAGAGAGTGGAGACCAGAGGCTGAGCTCAAGGCTCCCAGAGAGCTGAGACGAGAGGCTAAGCTCAAGGCTCTCAGAGATGGCAGAGAGCAGAGGCTAAGCTCAAGGCTCCCAGAGAGCGGAGAGCAGAGGCTGAGCTCAAGGCTCTCAGAGAGCGGAGAGCAGAGGCTGAGCTCAAGGCTCTCAGAGATGACGGAGAGCAGAGACTGAGCTCAAGGCTCTGAGATGACGGAGAGCAGAGACTAATCTCAAGGCTCTCAGAGAGTGGAGAGCAGAGGCTGAGCTCAAGGCTCAAAGAGATGACAGTGAGCAGAGAGCAGAGGCTGAGCTCAAGGCTCTCAGAGATTGCAGAGAGCAGAGGCGAAGCTCAAGGCTCTTGGAAAGAGCAGAGGCTGAGCTTACGGCTCTCAGAGAGAGCATATGCGGAGCTCAAGGCTCTCAGAGAGCGTAGAGCAGCAGTTGAGCTCAAGGCTCTCAGAGAAGACAGAGAGCAGAGGCTGAGCTCAAGGCTTCAAGAGAGCATAGAGCAGAGACTGAGCTCAAGGCTCTCCCTGATGCTAGAGAGCAGCGGCTGAGCTCAAGGCTCTCAGAGATGACATTGAGCGGAGAGCAGAGGCTGAGCTCAAGGCTCTCAGAGATGCTAGAGAGCAGAGGCTGAGCTCAAGGCTCTCAGAGATGACAGAGAGCAGAGGCTGAGCTCAAGGCTCTCGGAGATGACGGAGAGCAGAAGCTGAGCTCAAGGCTCTCAGAGATGACATTGACCGGGGAGCAGAGGCTGAGCTCAAGGCTCTCAGAGATGGCAGAGAGCAGAGCCTAAGCTCAAGACTCTCAGAGAGCGGAGAGCAGAGTCTGAGCTCAAGGATCTCGGAAAGAACAGAGGCTGAGCTTACGGCTCTCAGAGAGAGCAGATGCTGAGCTCAAGGCTCTCAGAGAGCGTAGAGGAGCAGCTGAGCTCAAGGCTCTCAGAGATGACAGATAGCAGAGGCTGAGCTCAAGGCTTCAAGAGAGCATAGAGCAGAGACTGAGCTCAAGGCTCTCACTGATGCTAGAGAGCAGAGACTGAGCTCAAGGCTCTCAGAGATGACAGAGCAGAGACTGAGCTCAAGGCTCTCAGAGATGCCAGAGAGCAAAGTCTGAGCTCAAGGCTCTCAGAGATGACGGAGAGCAGAGACTGAGCTCAAGGCTCTCAGAGATGCCAGAGAGCAGAGGCTGAGCGCAAGGCTCTCAGAGATGCCAGAGAGCAGAGACTGAGCTCAAGGCTCTCAGAGATGACAGAGCAGAGACTGAGCTCAAGGCTCTCAGAGATGCCAGAGAGCAAAGTCTGAGCTCAAGGCTCTCAGAGATGACGGAGAGCAGAGACTGAGCTCAAGGCTCTCAGAGATGCCAGAGAGCAGAGGCTGAGCGCAAGGCTCTCAGAGATGCCAGAGAGCAGAGACTGAGCTCAAGGCTCTCAGAGATGACAGAGCAGAGACTGAGCTCAAGGCTCTCAGAGATGCCAGAGAGCAAAGTCTGAGCTCAAGGCTCTCAGAGATGACGGAGAGCAGACACTGAGCTCAAGGCTCTCAGAGATGCCAGAGAGCAGAGGCTGAGCGCAAGGCTCTCAGAGATGCCAGAGAGCAGAGACTGAGCTCAAGGCTCTCAGAGATGACAGAGCAGAGACTGAGCTCAAGGCTCTCAGAGATGCCAGAGAGCAAAGTCTGAGCTCAAGGCTCTCAGAGATGACGGAGAGCAGAGACTGAGCTCAAGGCTCTCAGAGATGCCAGAGAGCAGAGGCTGAGCGCAAGGCTCTCAGAGATGCCAGAGAGCAGAGACTGAGCTCAAGGCTCTCAGAGATGACAGAGCAGAGACTGAGCTCAAGGCTCTCAGAGATGCCAGAGAGCAAAGTCTGAGCTCAAGGCTCTCAGAGATGACGGAGAGCAGAGACTGAGCTCAAGGCTCTCAGAGATGCCAGAGAGCAGAGGCTGAGCGCAAGGCTCTCAGAGATGCCAGAGAGCAGAGGCTGAGCTCAAGGCTCTCAGAGATGATGGAGAGCAGAGGCTGAGCTCAAGGCTCTCAGAGATGCCAGAGAGCAGAGCCTGAGCGTAAGGCTCTCAGAGAGCAGAGGCTGAGCTCAAGGCTCCCAGAGAGCGGAGAACAGAGGCTGAGCTCAAGGCTCTCAGAGATGACAGCGAGCAGAGGCTGAGCTCAAGGCTTCAAGAGAGCATAGAGCAGAGACTGAGCTCAAGGCTCTCAGAGATGACATTGAGCGGAGAGCAGAGGCTGAGCTCAAGGCTCTCAGAGATGACAGAGAGAAGAGGCTGAGCTCAAGGCTCTCAGAGATGCTAGAGAGCAGAGGCTGAGCTCAAGGCTCTCAGAGATGACGGAGAGCAGAAGCTGAGCTCAAGGCTCTCAGAGATGACATCGAGTGGAGAGCAGAGGCTGAGCTCAAGGCTCTCAGAGATGACATAGAGCAAAGGCTGAGCTCAAGGCTCTCGGAGAGCAGAGACTGAGCTCAAGGCTCTCAGAGATGACAGAGAGCAGAGGCTGAGCTCAAGGCTCTCAGAGATGACAGAGAGCAGAGGCTGAGCTCAAGGCTCTCAGAGATGATGGAGAGTAGAGACTGAGCTCAAGGCTCTCAGAGATGACGGAGATCAGAGACTGAGCTCAAGGCTCTCAGAGAGTGGAGAGCAGAGACTGAGCTCAAGGTTCTCGGAGATGACAGAAAGCAGAAGCTGAGCTCAAGGCTCAAAGAGATGACAGTGAGCGGAGAGCAGAGGCTGAGCTCAAGGCTTCAAGAGAGCATAGAGCAGAGACTGAGCTCAAGGCTCTCACTGATGCTAGAGAGCAGAGGCTGAGCTCAAGGCTCTCAGAGATGATGGAGAGCAGAGACTGAGCTCAAGGCTCTCAGAGATGCCAGAGAGCAGAGCCTGAGCGTAAGGCTCTCAGAGAGCAGAGGCTGAGCTCAAGGCTCCCAGAGAGCGGAGAACAGAGGCTGAGCTCAAGGCTCCCAGAGAGTGGAGAGCAGAGGCTGAGCTCAAGGCTCTCAGAGATGAGGGAGAGCAGAGACTGAGCTCAAGGCTCTCAGAGATGACGGAAAGCAGAGAGTGAAATCATGCCTCTCAGAGAGTGGAGAGCAGAGGCTGAGCTCAAGGCTCTCCGAGATGGCGGAGAGCGGAGGCTGAGCTCGAGGCTCTGAGAGCGTAGAGCAGAGGCTGAGCTCAAGGCTGTTAGAGAGTGTAGAGCAGAGGCTGAGCTCGAGGCTCTCAGAGATGACAGTGAGCGGAGAGCTGAGGCTGAGCTCGAGGCTCTGAGAGCGTAGAGCAGAGGCTGAATTCGAGGCTCTCAGAGAGCGTAGAGCAGAGGCTGAGCTTGAGGCTCTCAGAGATGACATAGAGTGGGGAACCTGCAAGCAGCTCTGAGCAGTTTATATGATATTGCATTTCTTCTGGGGACCATTCTCCTCCTGCTGCAACATTTTCGCACCATGCTCCCCAGCCTGATCTGCTGGCGTCGGATTCTAATGTGACATCTGGGGCTTGGCCAAAAATGGGTGTTCCGTTCCAGGCCTCCATCCTGGAGAGCCACCACTTCAACTCCTCCTGTGCCGCTGCATGAAGAGAAACTAACGCTGAGGAAGGGAGGTCCCATTGAAGATGTGAGCCTTGAGGCGTTGGAGCGCTCGATATTGAAGAGGAGCAGGAAGAATTTCTGGAATGGATGCGGAAAGAAGGCCCACAATTCTTGCCAGTCTGCAGAGAGAAAGTTTGTTTAGTTTTAGAACAGAAGAAATCTCTTTTTTGATTACTTTGACCTTCAGAGGAAGAAAGAGAGCTGAATTCTTGGAGTCTATTTAGAAACCTAAGAACTGAATTGTCTGAGATGGAATTAGAATTGATTTCTTTTGATTTATTACAAACCCTAGATTCTGGAGAAGATATACTGCCCACACGGTCTGTGTTTGTAGGAATTTTCTTGAGTTGACCAATATTAACATATCTTCCAGTTATATAAATAATCCTACTCCATGAAGGCTACCAGTGGCTTCAGGAGTTTGAAGAAACAGTAGGGGGCTGAAGACAGGCCGAAAGGTAATTAAAGGAGTTGGAACTTGCAGCCTTGCCAAATGAATTGTAGGTGACGAGAATGTAAATGATGAATTGGAACAGATAGATAAGCATCCTTGAGATCTATTTTGATCATCCAATCGTTCTGCCGAAGAGAGTCTCTTAGGCAATGTATCCCCGCCATCTTGAAATGCCTGTACAAAACAAAACTGTTCAGGGATCTGAGGTTTATTACCCGTCAAAACTATGTCTGCTTTATTTACTAGCAAGAGATTGCTGAGGAATACCTGGTAGTGGGATAGGACTTCGTGTACTTCTCCCTTGGATAACAAATCTAGAACCTCCTGAGATATTAAACCTTCATTAAACCTCACCAGGGCCTTTCTGCAAAATGGCTGAACAACTCAAACAGAGATAGGACTACTCCATCATTTAAGTAGGGAAAGAGACAAAAGACTACAACTCAAAGCATCTCTGTGAGTTGGGAATAGAAGGAGACGTAGGACTGCGCAACAGAGAAGCCTGGTACAGTGAAAGAGGTATAGTACTACTCCCCAGATTGGAGCTTCATGGCAGCCATCTTTGATGGGGCAATGTTGTTCAAGCACCTATATATATGTTTGTGGTTACACCGAAACTAGTCATCTAAATAACCTCAGAAGCAATTTAGCGCCAGGATTCCTGTCTGGCCACCCTCCTAGAACAAGATTGACAGAACAACAGAAGATTCTATTAATAAGGTCTAAATTTATTATTCGTAACCATGACTATCTGAAAACTGAAGGAAAAAATTCCTATTCAATCTCGTACCCCCCTAATCTCTCCAAAAATTCCTCCAAAGCTTTCAAGCATAATCTACTCAGAAGAAACACGGAAACAATAATCTTAGACCCCTCCTTCAACTTAAAAAAAGGTGCTATTATTTACAACTTTATATTCTTTACTTCCAAAATGGCTAAATGGCAAACTACTCTAAATCTATTGAAGGTTCAGGATTTGAGAAACATTCCTCATGGCACACTCTCTCGAAAACTGAGAGCAACACTAAGCATAACATGCTACAAAAACGGCAAGGTCCTCATTCAAGCTGCCAACGAAGATCTGGAACGATTTGATGACTACTTCTCAACCTTAAAAGATCACATCTTTAACAGCCCTCCCTCAAGAACCCAACCAAAAAACTCGCAAACAATCTCCCCACATAGAAATCTATCTGCCTTGATAGAAAACAATAGTGCTAAGGAACCCAAACAGGCTACTCAAGATGTGTTTATAATCGCTAATGAGTCCCAACAGCTGACACAGGAAGCCAGAAACTCCAAGGCTATGGGTAATAGCCTATCTCTATCTAAATCAACTTTAACCACCACTACCACAGAGACTTTAGCTCCAATTCAAGCCCCAACACCGGCTACATCCCTCTGGTGGAAATAGTCAGTAGGACGGAATCTGCAGTCGTTGACCAGGCTAACTGGAGAGGTAGTCATTGGACTGAAAATAGGAAACACGAAACAGCAGCTAGATACAAGGAAGCATGCAGAGAGCATCCCAACAGCTGTCCCTATCCCTTAGAGAGAAGTAATGCCAGCTTACCAACAGAGGAACCCACACAACCTCCCATCCTTCCGCAACTTAGAATAGAGTCTAAAAATCTTAGAGCCACTCAACACAATGGGTAACTTGATAATCTCAGCTCACAATCCAACAAGACCCTTAAAGCCATGCAATTTGCTATCAGAGATATGAAAAACCTTATTTGCCTATCACAAAAATGGCTTTCAAAAATGGCCCATCTACAGAAATCCATTCACGAATCCCAATGTAAACTAAGATCTACCACTATGGGTGCATCTAACAGATTATTCCAGCCTCGTAATCAACTTAATTACCTGACAGACAATGAGATACAAACCCCTCTGTTATCATATGAACCAGCCCTCATTACTCCTACTAAGTCAGGCGAACACAATATCCAATCAGTCCCAAATAATGCATGCAGAACTGCCAAGACCAACAATAGAAGGCTAAACTCTAGCAACCTAAAAAATGTGTTAATAATTCCCGACAAACAAGATTCGCAGAAGATCAAACCACAGAAACACATTAGATGTATACTACTCAACTGTCGGTCAGCAAAAAAAACATGCTGCAGACTTAGCCGACCTCATCTTAAGTCAAGAAATAGATGTAACTATACTAACAGAATCTTGGCTATCTGACTCTTCTTCCCCTGCCTATATCTATTAGTCCCTTCGAGCTATTGCATTGTGAGACAAGACAGGCTAGACAAAAAGGGAGGAGGCATTGCCTGTATACATAGATCTGACATTTTCATTACTAAAATACAATCTGACCTTTTAGAGTCATTCAAGTATCTTGGCATATCCTTACATTCCTCGGACAATCAAAATTATAAACGTCATGCTTTCTAGCCCCCCCTGGGCAAGAATACCAGGTTCACAGACCAGCTGATCGAAATCATCGCAGTAAACTCTACTCCGCATTCCAATGATATTTTCTTAGGAGACTTCAATTTACATTGGGAGGATCACACTCACAATCAGATTATTCTAATCAAAGCCTTCATTGAAGGTCAATCACTGGTCCGAGAATGTCACCTACCTACCCACTCCAAAGGATCGACCTTAGACTGGATCATAGCTAAAGAAAAAGCTATTGATAAAATTGAAATCACTCCCTGCGATTGGTCTGATCACCACATCATTACCTTCCAAATACCCTTCATAAAAACTAGCAAGTCTTCACAACCAACTAATCCCAGAAAATGGACTTGTGACACTCGAGGACTCAATTTGGGTAACGTCGCAGCACGCTGTGAAACAGAATTGCAACCCCCTAGTAATATGGTTGACGTGAGTGACCTCACGAAACATTATAACAATACAATGTTGAGTATTATTGAGGGCATAGCCCCGCTAAAATTCCAAAGAATCCATGACACAGATAAAAACCCTTGGTTTAACAGTGCCCTAAATGAAGAAAGATGCTCATCGGAATCGGAAACAGTTGTTAATAATTATTGTGACAAACTATCGTACCTCTCTGCTGCTTTTATTGATTGCACTTTCTGGGGGCTCCAATTTGCTTTGCCTGTACTTGGGGGGTTTCTGAGCATTTTTCTGCCCCTTCCCCGTTCCACCACAGCTTCCAGATTGATGTGGAAGGAAGTGGGCATTTGATTTCTTTTGGCTCCTCCCCGGTACTTCCTGTTCAGGGGTCGAGCGGCGCTCTAGTCTTTTCCCGGTTCCAGCTACTTAAACACCATGCTGAGCCAGACGCGCGCAGCGGGCACGCCGCCGGCGCGCCGCCGGCGCGCCAAAGGCAAGCCTGTGTGCGCCCATCCGCGCCAATTCTGCGCCCTGCGCTGGAAATTCTGGCCACCAGTTGCCCATCTACGATAATGTACATGTCTATTCTAGGGAGTCGCTCCTGGAGTGTCGATTCCAAGTGCATGACCATTGCAGTCTGATAGACCTGGAGCATTTGGGGGCCGGTCCGAGCTTTAAATGTGCCCACTGTGCGGCTTCCTTTTCTCTGGGCCCTGCTCTCCATCCCTTTGAGGACGCTCGTGAGCATAAATCTCTGCCTTTGACACACTTTCGCTTGGGCTATTTACTCAATGCCAGATCCCTTATTAAACATTCCAGTGAATTTAACGACTTTGTGACCGTTCGAAATCCTGACTGGATTTTCGTTACTGAAACCTGGGTCAAAGATTGCTCTGGTCCTGACCTAGTGGAGGCTATTCCCGGTGGATATTTGTTTGATAGAGAGGGGAAGGTGGGCGGGGGTTTGGGTGTAATGTATAAAGACATTTACTCCTGCTCCACCAAAGTCCTCTCCTCTCCCTTAGACACCTATCAGGCTTTATATTTTTCCTTAAAAATTCTTCCTACGGAAAGTTTCATAGGTGTGGTTACCTATCGGCCTCCTGGACCTAGGGCCTCGTTTCCTCAAAATTTCAGCAGCCGAATAGAGTCTCTTTTAGCCAGCTCTAAGGTCACCTTTTTGGGTGATTTTAATTTTCATCTGTAGAGAATTCAGTGCCCCGAAACGCAGGCCTTGCTGGATGTCATGGACTCCTGTGGGTTCCCTCAGCTGGTGAAGACCCCGACACACTCAGCAGGACACATCCTGGATGGGATTTTCTCGAATGACCCAAGGATTAGGGTCCTGGATCCTATTCCTCTCTCTTGGTTGGATCAGTTTGCCATACTTTTACCCTTGAGATTGGAGGTTCCTACAAGGACCCCAATTTTAAGAATAGGGTGGAGCTAAGAAGAAATCTTAGAGGGGTTAGTAAAGAGGATCTGCTCATAAACTTAGCAATTATAGTTGCTCCACTCATGCGGATGTTAATATCGTCTATGACGACTTTACCAGCTGGCTAATGTTATCCCTGGACTCGCTTGCCCCTCTAAAAAAGCACTATGTGGCGAGGAAGCGCCCTTCTGCCCCATGGTTCTCTGAGGGGTTGAGAAAGCTTAGACAGGGCTGTCGGCAGCAGGAAAGAAAATGGCGCCTGGACCCGACTATTGTTGAAAGGGATCTGCATAAACTTAGGCTAAAGGAATACAAGGAAGCCATTAATAAGGAAAAGGTCTCCTACTACACCAAAATGGTGCAATCTTTTAGATCCCCCAGGGAACTTTTCACCATGGTTAATTTCCTCCTTGCTCCCTCAACTACTGCTCTTACCGAGGTCACCCAGGACCTTTGCGATAATATGGGACTTTATTTCCATACTAAAATTAAGGATATTTACTCCGCTTTGGAGAAGTCAAACTCTGTGGGATCCAAAACCAATCTTCCTGCTGATCATTGGGTAGGCCCACCTAAGGATTATGATTTGCGCTCCTTTCCTCCGATTTCTCAAGAGGAGACTGAGCGGTTGTTAAGTGAGATTAGATCTGGCTCCCCCCTTGAATCCTGTCCTCTTATGATTCTAAAACTAGGGAGGGAGGCCATTGTACTCCCCCTGACTACCATCATTAATACTGTTATTTCCTCTGACCAGGTTCCCGCCATATGGAAAACAGCTGTGGTAAAACCCTTGCTTAAAAAGGCCTCTCTGGATCCTACTGAATTAAAAAACTTCCGGCCCATTTCTCTATTGCCTGTTCCAGCTAAGATCCTGGAAAAACATCTTAACTGCCATCTCAGCGTCTACCTGAAGGAACATAAATTACTTGATGAGTCACAGCATGGGTTCAGGAGTGAACACAGCACGGAGACGGCCTTAACCGTTGTCTTAATAACATCCGACAACAGGTTGATGCTGGTCATTCTACCCTACTGATCCTCCTGGATCTGACGGCGGCTTTTGACACCAACTCGCCTGGTAGATTGCTGGGAAGGCTTCGGGAAATCGGGATAGAGGATGTTGCATTTAATTTGCTCTCCTCGTTCCTTTTAAACCGATCGCAAAGAGTTAAGATGGGCCAATACCTTTCTGCCCCGATACAACTGTCTTGTGGAGTTCCTCAGGGATCCTCCTTGAGTCCCACTCTTTTTAATATCTACGTAGCACCGCTCGCCGCTGTGGTAAGGTCTTTCGGCCTGGAAGTGCTTTCCTATGCCGATGACACTCAGATTTTGATTTCCATCACCGAGAGTGTCTCTGCCTCAGCACTTAATTTTAAAAACTGCATGCGAGCGGTGGCTGCGTGGATGGTGGAGAACTATTTGAGACTCAATGGGGATAAAACAGAGGTCCTTATCTTCGGGGGCAAGATTGATATTTGGTCAGAGGCCTGTTGGCCTGATTCGCTTGGTTCTTGCCCCGGCCCCTGTCCCACTGCTAAGAATCTAGGCATCATTATGGATTCCACGCTTTCTCTGGGTTCTCAAATAAATAGGACAGCTGCCACCTGCTTTGGGATGATACGGACACTTAGGAAGATTTTCCGTTTTCTGCCCCTCTCTGCCCGTAAACAGGTAGTGCTGGCCCTTGTGGGGTCCAGGTTGGACCACTGCAATGCTCTTTATTTGGGGATCAATAAAGGACTCCTGCATCATCTCCAACTAGTGCAGAATGCTGCTGCCAGATTGGTGATGAACCTCCCGAAATTTCATTCAGTATCTGCCACTATTAGGAGCCTGCATTGGCTCCCATTGGGTAGGAGAATTGTTTTTAAAGCCTTGTGTCTGGTTCACAAGGCTGTTCACAAAAAGGAGTCTGAACGCTTCAATAAAATGTTTCAAAGGTACTGTCCTGGCAGGACCCTCAGATCTAGAAACAAGAACCAGGTCATTGTTCCTAGAGCCAGAAGAGCCAGATGGGGGGGGGGGCCTTCTCTCTGATAGGGGCCAACCTGTGGAATTCCCTCCCTTCCACTGTTTCTTCCTTGGAGTCCCACCTGATCTTTCGGAAGTCCTTGAAAACCTGGCTTTTTGCCTGTCCGATTGCTGTGTCCAATGTGAATTTTTAGTGCCTCACCCTCTGATATCTCCTATCATGATTCTGTTCCGCAGCGCCTTGACGCCCCTGGGCTAAGTCCGCGCTTTATACATTTTATATTCATTCACTCAGACTCTCAGAGCAAAAATGGCGACAACACCCTTCCTCGTCCCATTTATTCTAACTAAGACAGTCCAGGAAAGCCTACAATAAAAGACTTCTTCAGGAAAGAACTGGATAACACAAAAAACAGACCGAGGAAACTAATCGATCTGCTAAAAGATCAATCCAATAAAACTGCTAACACTGCTCCAACTACCACAAAAATGATCTTAAGCAGCGAAGATTTCTCTTCCTTCTTCACAGCGAAAACCAGTTTAATGGAGATGGAGCTCAAAAGCAGCTGAATGCCCTGAAATCATCAAGAGCACCCTAGACGAGCATCAATGCCAACTAGAGTTGCAAAAACCTAAAAATAATGCCGGGTGGTCAGAATTCAAGCCTATCAATGAACTTGACGTGGTGAAGATCATTTCGACCATTAAACCTAATAATCATTGAAACGATCCCTTACCTGCAAAGTGTTGGTCCTCAATAAAACATCTGCTCATCCCGTCATGGACAAAGACCATCAACGCTTCATTGGCACAAGGCGCAATTCCGGAATGCCTAAAAGCTGGGCAAGTTATTCTAATCTTAAAAAAGCCAACAGAGAACCCCTCTGACCCAAGCAATTTCAGACCAGTAACAAACATCCCCATGCTAGCCAAAGTACTGGAAAAATGTGTACAACAGCAACTGAGCCATCATATCTCCTAATTCAATCTATTAAATGACTTCCAATCAGCATTCAGACCTAACCATAATATGGAAACAGCAACTCTGCACATCGTGGACGACGCTCTACTTGCCCTCAACCATAATGAAACATGTCTCCTAATCCTGCTTGACCTCTCGTCGGCGTTCGACACGGTAAACCATGCCAAAATACCAGATCCCATGAAAAATAGAATGGGAGTAGAGGGTACAGTCCTAAAATGGTTCAGCTCTTTCTTAGTAAAAAGATCGCAAAAATTCATAGTCAACCAAACTTTATCAATTTCATCCAGAAATACAATCGGAGTTCCCCAGGGCTCCACACTATCCCCGGCGTTATTCAGTCTGTACGTAGAACCACTCAGGGAAACACTACAACGAGCAAACATTTCTTTCCACATGTACGCTGATGACACTCAGCTGTACATCAAAGTCACGTCGACGGAAGAGATAGTATCATGAACCAGGCACTAAAGAGAACCAATCATTGGCTAACCAGTGACCATCTGAAGCTTAACCCACATAAAACCGAATTCCTGCTGATCTCCCCCCAGAAAAGTTCCACGAACATTATAGGATGGACCAATCTGATCACGGCATTAAACTGTACTCCGAAGATTGTTGATTCCACTAAATCCTTGGGAATTATTCTGGACAAGAATTTAAACATGCTATCACATATTAACACAATGGCAAAAAACGCCCGGTTCTATTTAAGCTACCTCAGAAAACTGAAACCATTTTTAAGTAAGTCAGACCTCAGAACAGCCGTTCAGGCACTTGTCACATCAAGGATAGAATATGGTTGCACAGCGCTGGCCGGGCTCCCCGAGATCTCAACAGCACCACTGAAAGCTCGTCTTAATGCGGCCACAAGACTTATAACTGGATCCAAAAATTCTACCACATCACCTCTCATTTGAAAGCTCTCAACTGGCTGCCCTGCGAAGCAAGAGTACAAGTTAAGTTGGCATGCATCACTCACAAAGCGGTACATTTTCAAACACATGTGTACGTAGCCCAGAAAATCACTCTATCTGGAGGATGCCGTATCTCTAGTAGCCATGGAGATCTACTACTGAAACAGGCCCGTTTTCGTAAGAAAAGAACTTATGACCGAGCATTCTCTGGCCCAGCTCCTAGAATCTGGAACGATCTCCCTCCCAACATTAGAAAAAATCCCGTCCATCTCTGCATTCATAAACGAAGCAAAATACATTTATATGAGTAAATACCCCCCATAATCTCAACAGACTCGCCAGCATCTTGGATCCATCCTGATCAGTTACACGCTACCTTTCTTTGATCATTAACCTTTTTGTGGTTTGTATATTGTATATTAAGCTTAACAACTGATGACTTGGTAACATAACTGTTTTGGAAATGAAATGTAAAGCGCTCTGACACCCTACTCAGGGTCATGTTCGCGCTATATAAAACACCAAATAAATAAAAAATATTAGATCGGCGTCTTGGGAACTGAACTTCATTGGACAAAGAGGGACCAGTTGGATTGGAGTGTAATGACATTCTATCTGATACTCCTGAACGTAGGGGGGTCGGGGAATTTACAATCGGCACTAGAGCCTAACATTGCCCCAGGGGTGTGGCAGGCTCATTTCCAGACCCTATACAGTTCTGAGCCGGGAGAATCTCCTGCTGTTGTTGAGGTGGGCTGGCCGGACTTTGAAGGGGAGCCAATAACGCTGGGCGAGGTCACCGCTGCCATCTCAGGACTGGCTTCTGGAAAGGCGCCGGGACTGGATGGATTACCAGGGGATATGTTTAAACAGGAGCCCACTGTTTGGGCCCCTTACCTTGCCGCCCTTTTCAATGGAGTTCTTGGTGGCCTGGAAATCCCTAGTACTTGGCTGGGGGCAGAGGTGGTCCCCATTTTTAAAAAGGGCTCGCCTCTCCTCCCAGCCAACTACAGACCAATCAGTTTAATAGACGTGGCACAGAAACTGTTTGGTAGGGTTTTGCTGAATAGGCTCCAGGACTGGATGGAGGAGGTGGGCGCCCTTAGTCCCTACCAGGCGGGATTTAGGAAGGGGGTATCCACAGTGGACCAGGTTTTCAGATTGAACCTAATCTATTGGAGGACAGCAAAATTCGAGGGCGGTAGTCTGTACACAATCTTTGTGGACTTACGGGCCGCCTTCGACTTGGTGCCCAGGGGGAAACTTTGGAGCGTCCTGGCAGAGATGGGCGTTCCCCCGGACATCCTGTTGATCTTACAGAGGCTGCACCACAATAATTACGCCCGAGTGAGGTGCGGGAGGTCGGGGGAACTGGCCGATAGATTCCCCGTTGGCCGGGGGGTAAGACAGGGTTGTGTGTTGGCACCGACCCTGTTTTGCCTCTTCGTCAACGGGGTAATCGCCCATCTGAATGCCACTGACTATACCGACGCCCCTAAATTAAATGGCAGCAGGGTGCCCGCAATTATGTTTGCGGACGACACCCTGCTGCTATCCAAAACCCCTATGGGTATACAGAGGATTCTTGATTCCTTCGTGGCCTTCTGTACTGATAGGGGGCTGGAAATTAATGCGGCAAAAACCAAATTCATGGTTTTGAATCCGAGCCAAAAATTGCGGCCAAATCCGCAATTGGGAGCTGTACGGCTCGAGAGAGTAGCCACCTTTGAATACCTTGGTGTGACTCTCAACGAAACCATGACTTGGGGATCTCATCAGAGTAGGGCTAACCTCAAACTCATACAAACCACTGGGGGCATCACCCGGATGATGACTGGTTCATCATACCGTCCACTGGGGGCACTAATCCAGATATATAAGGCCCAGGCTAGGAGAGCGATAATGTATGGGGCGGAACTATGGGGTCACACATCTTGCCGGAGTCTGTCACTAACGGAAAACAAGTTTATAAGACAGATAGCCGCACTCCCGCCCAGCACCCCGCTCCTCCCCCTGAGGCTTGATTTGGGTTTACGACCGTTAGCTGATGAAATAAGCCTGAGACCCATAGCCTTCTGGCGCAGGCTGTGGAGTAGCAATGATCTTGCAGAATATCGGGCGGAACTGGTCGAACTTCTGAATCACCCAAAAGTGCTTAATATCCCTTGGGTCAAAAACATCCTAGCCACTTGCATGGAATTAGGGCTCCCTGATTTATGGACTGAGCCGGCGAATGCCGCACCAAATATCTCCAAAAAGTCCCTGGCTAATGTATACCACGAACACAAATTAGCCAGGGCCCAAGCTACCCAGGCAGAAGGGTCCTTATCCTCCGTGTTTCTGCAAAGCAAGGATCTCTATAGGTTTGAGAAGGTACTGGATCCTATTTCCCCTGTACTGGCCCGAAAGCTGTTTCTCCAATGGAGATACGGCACACTGCCCTTCCGGTCTTTTACAAGCACCTGGTCATCGGCTCCCACCACAAAGCAGTGTCCGGTTTGTGATGCTACGGAGGAAACTGACTTGCATGTGGCTTTCTTCTGCCCAGCCTATAAGGTAGCAAGAAAATACTGGCTCCTCCCGCTGATAAGGAATATGGGCTGCAGGGAATATGCACCAATGTACAGGATTTTAAAATCTGATGTCTCTAGCCCAACTGTCTTCGCATTAACAAAATTTCTTACCAATGTTTGGCATACGCGTAACCGTATTTTAAAGGCGTGTATCTTTTATGGCCAAATGGCCGAAATAAAGATTGGAAACAGATACTCCTGAATTGTTTGTAAATCCCACTGGTCTGAAGTAATTTGTCTCCAGTTGTTGAGAAAAAGAGTGAGTCTGCCACCTAGCTTTCTTGGGGAAAAATTATTTAAAACAACATGATCTACCTGTATTTGCACGGGATCTTCCGCTACCCCATTGGAAACGGCTTCTGTAGTTGTTTCCTTTTTAGCAGATATAACGGAGCAGATCCTGTTTTTCACTGAATTCAGGTGTGTGCCCACCTCTGGGCACATAAAAGAATAGCCTGCATGGCACAAAGGGGTCATAATTTGAAAGTTTTTTCTCTGTTTCTCAGGCAGCAACGGCAAATCTATCTCTTCAAGGTAAAAGGGTCCTATTGACAGGTTCATCCTTTGTCTTCTCCCAAGTTCCATTCCATCATCTTCTGGCTTGCGGTCAAATCCCAGCACATTGGCCTTGGCAGGGAACACGATGTCAGGAGTTCAGGTCACCACATGATCTCAAGAGCCGTCTGGGCGTGCGCAGAGATTATCACGCGCACATTGTGGCATCTGCTTCAGAGAACGCCATCTTGGGTACTGCGGCCTAGTAGGCCCGAATGTTAACTTAAGCAAAAATACACATAAAAGCAATTACAATATAGAAATTAAAGTTTGTGTTCAAACCCACAATAATCCCATTAAATATCAGTATTTTCCTAGCTGCAGCAACATTTAAAGGGATAATACTTACCGCACGATAGTTTTAAGCCACAATACAATCACAAAGCAATATAAACCATGCAATTTCGCTACTTTACCACAATTTAAGGTTAGTTTGCGTACCATTGTTAATTAATGTTGCCATGCAATTTGCAATTTAGTCCCATTTGTATTTATGTTTATCAAGGTGTAAAGGTTGATTAGTAGCACTTCCACAGCAAACATGTTATTGTAAATTAATTTTAGAATGATTATGTAATTTCATGCAAATTAGAGGAGGTATACAAAATGTTGTTTTACCTGCTCCATCAATCCCCCCTTTGGTGATCTTAAACATCACCACTACTCACTAATTTCCTTAAATGTAACTAAGGAAATGGTTTTATTCGAATCCGCTTTGCATTTGTTAGTTTAAACAATAGTGTTCTCCACACTGTTCTCTTTTGTTTTCTTGTACATACTTTCTTTGAAGTCTTCTAACTCTATTTCTTCTATTTCTCTTTCTCTTATTTATTTCTTTTTATTTTTCTTGTTTTCTCTTTTTATCTTATTTTGTAGTTTTCTTCTTTTTACGCACTAATCTCACTATTAACACTAGAACAATCACAAAAGTCACAGGTTATAGTATTTTGCCTATAAAAGAGCTACCAAATTTTGTTAATAAATTCTTATTAGAGGAAAAACTTTTACCAAGTTTCTCCCATACACCTTCAACCTCCATTGGAACAATTTCTTCATGCAAATCAGTTATATTCTTAATATATTTCTTTATATTCTGACTTTTGTCAGGAATGTAAGTACAGCAATGTTGTACTTTCAGCATTCCACAGACTCCTCCCTCTTTTGCCAATATAATGTCAAGGGCAAGTCGCTTTTGCATAACCATAGCTCTCATGGCAACCATTTCAGTATTTACTATTAAGAACCCTCCAGCTGTGTTTGTTGATAAACGATTCAAAACTGTAGACAATTTTCTAATCTTATGTGCATTCAGAGATATTCCAACTGCTGGTATCAGTGCTCCAAAAATATCCCCAACAATTTCTGACAAACTCTCCCTCCTTCTACGTGCTAGCTGTCTACCTATTTCGTGCAATCTGTCTTCTCTCCTTTCCATATGATATATTTTTGGAAAGACCAGGCCTAAGTAGCAGGTTCTGTACCAATGGTCCGGCAACCTATAATAAGCTCTGTTCCCACAAATGTAGTATATTCCAGAGAATACTGGATCTTTTCCTCCTTTAAATCCCCATCCTCCCCGAGTTTTTGTATAAATCATGGCATTCACTTGCACCTACAAAACAATTATCATATACAGTATTATCTCTACTTATGCATAATTTTCCTTTCTGGGGCCAGTCTAAAGCCATTGCCGGGTTTGTTTTTCCCTTTAAATGGTTTTCCTTCCCAACATCCCAAAATGGTGTTTCCATCTTTTCCCCAGTCACCTTCTTTTGCATTTTAATTCTCCTCTCTTCCACCATATTCAGGAAAGTTTTCTCTTCTTTTCTTAAACTACAAGTAAGGTTATTCTTAAACACTTCTTCTAAAGTTAATTCTCTTGTTTCTAGGAAAAATTCAGCAAGATTTTTACCAGGCTTCACCTTGTTTAGTTCAGGAACTACAGGAATTTGTGAGAAAATATTATCTATGTCAGTGTAATAATATTCTAATTTGCCTGTTTTATAAAACAAACTGGCTAGTACACTACAAGTCATCCCATATGTCAAAGGAAGGTGATAAGTGACACCTTCAGATACAGATGCAGGCAGCTGCATACAAACGTAACAATCTCTAACATCCATTGTTTCCACGTACTCGTATAATATCTTTGAGAATACATTTTTAGAAAAATAATTTATAGACTTATCTTTGTGAAGTTCTGCTCTATCTACCAGTTTTGTGATATGACTTATCAGAATTTGGGCTAATTGTTCTATTCATTGTGTGTCTGTCTACATTTTCAAAGCTTATTTTAATGAAATAGTTTAATGAAATAGTTATTGCCAATATATTCCAAACAAGCATTAATAATCCTGTAAAACAAAAACACATTTTACACCATTTTCGGAAAAATCCACATGTTGGATTTCTATTCTCAGGGCCCGATTCACAGAACTAACTTAAGACAAAATCCTAAACTTACTACCATTTTGGTATTCACAGAAGGCACTTACTCATTTTGGTATTCACAGAAGGCACTTACTCATTTTGGTATTCACAAAAGTTAGGAGTCCTAAGTTTAGGACTCCTAAATGCCTTCTGTGAATACCGAAAGTCTTAAAATTAGGATTTTTCACAGTTTAGTAGTAGTACAGTTAGGACTCCTAACTTTAGGACTCCTAAATGCCTTCTGTGAAAACCGAAAGTCTTAAAATTAGGATTTTTCTCAGTTTAGTAGTAGTATAGTTAGGACTCCTAACTTTAGGACTCCTAAATGCCTTCTCTGAATACCGAAAGCCTTAAAATTAGGATTTTTCTCAATTTAGTAGTAGTAAACTTAGGACTCCTAACTTTAGGACTCCTAAATGCCTTCTGTGAATACCGAAAGCCTTAAAATTAGGATTTTTCTGAGTTTAGTAGTAGTAAAGTTAGGAGTCCTAACTTTAGGACTCCTAAACTGAGAAAAATCCTAATTTTAAGACTTTCGGTATTCACAGAAGGCATTTAGGAGTCCTAAAGTTAGGACTCCTAACTTCTGTGAATACCGAAGTGAGTAAGTGTCTTCTGTGAATACCAAAATGAGTAAGTGCCTTCTGTGAATACGAAAATGGTAGTAAGTTTAGGATTTTGTCTTAAGTTAGTTCTGTGAATCGGGCCCTCAGTGATTGCCATATTGCCAATGATCAGTGTCTTTTGACTTAGCCTCTTTCTTAAAAAAAAAATGTGTCTGTCTAAACCTTAAGGCTTTAGTTGCCTACTTGGTTCTTGCGGATCATTTGTCTTATCCGGGCTTTCAATTCCTTTTCCGAGTCTTTTGTCTCTTAATTAATATATGAGTCATCCTTATCCTTAGGTTCACAGTCTTTGTTCACAACTTCCTGATTATCCGTTTCTTCTCTTGTGTCAGACAAGATAACTCTCAGGATTTCTGAACCTTCTTCTTCCTTGTCCACCTCCTGCACAGCCACTCCTAGACTTTCTTGGCTATCAGCTTCCTCTTGTATATCAGGAAGTGCCACATATGTCCATTCCGGTGACTTGTACTTCAGATTTGGTCTCTTTATCCTCTTTGTGCGTTGCAAGTGCTTCTGATATGTGTCCTTTTGTTTTTCTTGACTAGACACTTCATTCACTTGTTCAGCATTATCATGATTTATTGTGGTCAGTCGGTATCTCAACCTCTTGATTTTGTTGGGACAAATATCTTCTTTCAAAGGCCTTTTCAATTTAGATCCTTTCCTTTCTCGCTCAGTTTTCCAAGCCCTTTTTCTTAAGTTCCTTCCCCCTTTATTTTCTGTTTCACTTTCTTCCGATTCTGTTTCTGTTTGAATATCACTTTCTTTTAGCCTTATCCTCAATATTTCAGGTTCACTATCTGAATCTATCCCTCCTCGTATTTCTTCCACGCAATCTTCCTGCTGACTATCTGACCCTTTTTCTACCTGTTTGTGTTGTGTCCCTAAACCTCCTCGGGGTTCCTCCGCAATCACCTCACTCTCACTCTCTGTATCTAATTCCTTTTCTTCTATTTCTATAATTTCTGGAGGAATTTCATTTGTACTTGTATTTGGGATTTCTTGGTTAAAGATTACTTGTTCAGTTTCTCCAGTTTCATAATTAGTTATTTTCCGTATTCCTGCTTGCTCTGTCTCAGATTCAGAACTAGTATCTGAAATTTCAAGGCGTCGTCTCAGTGGTACATTTTCTTGCCCATTAATTTGACTTCAGCCTTGTTCATCTGTTTCTGGGTCTTGTCTTGTCTTTGTTTCTTCTGATTCGGATTCTGAACTGGTATCTGATACTCTTGATGTTGGTCTGCAGATTGTTCTTCCAGATCTGGGACTCGAAGAGTGTGACTGGCATGAATCCAGTTCTTCACCCCTGCACACTTCACAGCAGCTGTCGTTGTCAGAATCACTTGACATGGTCTTCCCCAGCGCGGAACCAAACAATTTCTTCTTCGGTGTACTTTTGTGCGGACCCAATCTCCAGGACTCTAGTCATGAGCTGGCTTCCTTTCAAGAGTGGTCGCATCTGGTCCAACCTGATGAAACACAGAATGTACCATATCAGCCAATCCTTTACAATAGTCCAAGATATAGGCAACAGTTTGTTGACAGGAATGAAAACATGTCTCATTGCTCTGCCCATAATAATTTCGTGGGGGCTCAGACCAGTCTTCCTATCCGGAATTGATCTAATGCTCATTAAGACAAGAGGCAAGACATTTGGCCATTTGAGACCTGTGGCCAAACACATTTTTCCCAATCTGTTCTTTATGGTGCCATTCATTTGCTCCACCACTCCAGAAGCCTCTGGTCGGTAGGCACAATGCAATTTTTGTTGTACATTTAATGCTTCACAAATCAATTTTATAATTTCATTTTGGAAATGTGTTCCTCTATCTGTTTCAATCGTTACTGGGAAACCAAATCTAGGAATGAACTCTCTCAGTAAGAGTTTTGCAACAGTGACTCCATCATTTCTTCTGGTCGGGTAAGCCTCAACCCAACGAGAAAACAGACAAGCAATCACCAGTACATATCTTAACCTGTTGCATGAGGGCATTTAATTGAAATCAAGCTGCACACGAGTGAAAGGACCTCCCTCCCGTCCTATGGTTCCCAAGCTCACCACAGTTTCCCTTCCTGGATTGAATTGCTGGCATATGAGACATCTCTGACAAAGGCTCTCAGCTGTAAGCCGGAATTTGGCATTTGTAGTGATTGAGTCAGGTACAAGTGATGAGTTTCATGTAGCTTTATTCAAGATGATACAACAGACCCCACAGGAGCAGCCAGCATGCTGCTCAGCCCAGTCAACTGTGAACAATTGACTCATAACATTCTATGACATGTCTTCACAGTAAGATTCTACAGGCAGGGCATGAATAGCATTGAACTCAGGATATAACATATCCCCCTTTCTCCCAAATAAACAAAAGAAGAACAATGAGAAAAGAAGAAAGATTACGAGGAGAGGAAATAAGAACCACGAACCAATGAAAGAAGAGCGCAACCGAAAAGGATGAGAGGAGCAAAGAAGAGAGGAAAACAAGAGCATAAGAACCATCCTCCCTTCAATACACAAAAGCAAAAGCAAGAAAAAACATAGTCAGAAAAGAGGAGAAGAGGAAGCATGAACGACTGCCCCAAAACACACCCACTGGCCAGAACGGGAATGTAAGGAGGCTGAAAAATGAAAATCCAACAGAGCAAGAAAACACGACAGAAAAGCAGGGGAAAGCTCAGAATCTACACAAGACACCATGAGAGAACATCACCAATAGAACAGAAATGAGAAAAGAAGACAAGAAAGATGAGGAAAAGTATAAGGATAATCCTCACCCAAGAAGAACACTATCATCAATACAAAATGAAAAATATAATGTAAAGACAACAATGTAGATATAATATTCAATATAATAATAACATAAGATTGGGAGGACTATAGCCCAACAGCAACCCTTAAAAAGACAAGGGATTATAGAAGTAACAGATGGGACTAAGACCCATAGAAACAATAGTCCTTGAAATGTTGATATCTTGAAAACTAAGAGAGTTTGAGTGATGTCAAAAAACAGATATGGGTAGGAACCATATGATAATGCGAAAGGGACTAAAACCCTCGCATAGCTCCAAGAAGGAAGACAGACTAAAATTGTGCACATGTGAGACGTGTACAAAATAAACAGATATGGATAGGAACCCATATGATAATTTTGCAAAAGTGAAACAGGTAGGAACCCATATTGTGATGCGAAAAGGACTGAAACCCTTGCATAAAGACGCACCCCGTGGAGAGGTACAAACAATGTGCACTGAGCAAATGGAATAGAACCCATGCGAGACACCTCGAGTGGAGGTAAAACGTTGTGCACCAGTAGTGCACTGTAGCAACAGGACTGGAACCCGTGCGACACACCTCGTGTGGAGGTGAAAACATTGTGCACTGCAACTGTAGCAATGGAATTAGACCCATGCTATTCAACTTGTGTAAAGGTGAAGACAATGTGCACCGTAGCAAAGGGAAAAACAAAACAAGGAACACACCTCGTAAAGAGGTCAAAGGACCGTAACCTATGCAACATACCAGTGTGGGGCAATGTGTGCAAGAAAGAACATGTGGGTGGGAACCCATGACCTGTTCTTGTATTGAGGAAACGCTGTGCATACATGTAAAAGCAAACAGTAAATGAGCTCTTTAGACGAGCAAGGCATACCACAAATGAGTACTTAGCTAAATGTGAGTACAAAAAACACTAGAAAAGATGCTCTATCCCAAGAAAACAATAAGTTAAAATAAATGAAGTAGTCACCGTGGTCAAGAAACAGCTGAAGCTTGCAAAGTGTGGGTTGCAGGCAGGGAAAGAAAGAGTACTTTGATTTTTGAAGAATGACCTTTGAAATTACTTACAGTTCATCCTATGTCAAATGAGGACATCGTTTAAGTAGTGACTCGCCGACAAATTGCTTAATGTCGGGAAAACCGTGATGTGTGTAAAGCGACATCTGTTGCCTAAATACATGAAGTCTTAACTGGTGTGTGTGTCACCGTTGAAGCAGTACACAGGAGAAGTGGCTTTAAACAGGGTCTTTGAAGACATGGTTGGCAAAATTCGAACGAGAGGAGAATAATGCCACCAATCACAAGATAAAGTCACGTGGCAGACGCCCTGCCGGATGGTTCACGGCGCGTCTGAGCATGCACCATGAAAAAACAGCAGAGGACACAGAACACTGAGGACGTCACAAGGATCCACGCAGTCTTGAAGATGCAGGTAAGGTCGCTCGCACAAAGGGAGCACGCGCTTAGTTTATTTAGAAATTGAAGAAGGCGGTTTTCAAACGCCAATTTCCCAGGTGTCTCAAAACGTACAACAATGATGGACAAAATGTGCCTCACCATCTGGGCCTCTGAGCACTGCCGGTTCCATAATGTAAACATCCACTGGCACCAATTTGAAAAGACCAAATGTCCGACTGCAGAGCGATTGCACTGTGTGTGCTCGCAATCGTGCACTCCTTAACCAGACAGTCTCTGTACCTGACGAGCAATAATTAACTACTTGACAGACATGGTCCCCACACTTGGGAAAGTCGTAAGACCAAGTGAAACACTTTCCAAATGTTTTGATGAGTAGTAGAGCACTCTCCCCTGGCAAATACAGAAAGTGGCAGAAAAGTTGATTCTTGAAGTGATGTATAAGTAGTAGGGACTGAGAGGCAGGTTAAGAAGATGCATGCAAGAGCACATAGAGAGGCTCTCCCGCACCTAGTCTGAAACACACACCTCAGGCGGTAGATAGGGTCCCTTAAAAAGTAGAAGTACCTTGAATAAGTCAGTCACTTGGAGGCGCAGCAACTGTGAAGAGTGCAGGATTGTAGAACAGTGCAGGAAACTTAATAGCACACAAGGGAGTGTAGACAACGATGTGTGATGATGAAGACAGACATTGTTGAATGACAGGCTTACCCTCACTGAAGGCACAGCACAGGACACAGACGTCATTGAATGGCAGGCTTACCTTCACAGAAGGCACAGCAGAGACGCGTAGAGCTAATGGGGAGTAGACACCCAAAACTGAAAGGGCAGCTCTTGAAGTAGCACTTCTCCAGATGCACAGGAACACGAACAACTGGCAGACTGGTGTGGGCGACTGATGTAGAGGTCACCGGTGGGGTCAGGGATGCCAGTTGCCTTAGATTAACTTGAATTGAATTGATATGTACCTTAACGTTGCTTGAGGTTTGAAGAGGTGACAGAAGCAGGTTCTTTTGAAGATCGTCGCCAAAAACTTGTAGTGATTGAGTCAGGTACAAGTGATGAGTTTCATGTAGCTTTATTCAAGATGATACAACAGACCCCACAGGAGCAGCCAGCATGCTGCTCAGCCCAGTCAACTGTGAACAATTGACTCATAACATTCTATGACATGTCTTCACAGTAAGATTCTACAGGCAGGGCATGAATAACATTGAACTCAGGATATAACAGCATTCTACCAAGTTTATTTTAAAAGTCTAATCATGGCATCCCTGCCTATGTGGGCCTGCCCATGGTACATCCGTGCCATGGTAGAGATCATGCTATCAGGCATTACTGGTCTTCCATCTCTGTAGACCCAAACTCTACTTCCCGTTGTGTGCATCCTGATTTTATCCACTGTTTCTTCTCCTCTTCCCCTGCTTCTTCCTGTAGCTGCCTCACCTCATCCCATGTACTTACTGTGTTAGTAAAAAGCAAGGGACATAAATCCATTTCCTTTTCCCTGTTACGATTTAGTGAGGTCTGATTTTTAGCACAGTATTGGGCAATGTCATTTGCGAATTTGTTTCCTGCTGACATAATCTGTACCTTTTTTGTGTGCTGTAAATTTTATGACAGCTATCTGTTTAGGCAGCTGTATCGCCTCAAGTAACTTGCCAACTATTTCTGCATTTCTAATTGGAGTTCCACTCGACGTCAAGGAACCTCTTTGGGACCAAATTTGCCCAAAGTCATGCACCACTCCAAACCCATACTGACTATCAGTAACCACAGTTACTCGCAAATTCTTTCCCAACTTGCATGCTCCAATCAGTGCAAACAACTCAGAAACTTGAGCAGATCGTACTCCTCTCAAATAAAATGCTTCCAAAACACTTGCTACAGTGCACACAGCATATGCAGCACTCAAAATCCCTTCTCCAGTTCTTAGGCATGACCCATCTACAAACCTCACATAGTCAGACTCTTTCAGAGGCATGTCCTTTATATCAGGACGTGGTTTGGTGCAAAAATCAAGCACTGCCAGACAATCATGATCAACATCATCCTTGAATTCTGCATCCACAGCATCAGGCAGTAACGTAGATGGGTTCACATTAGTGCATCTTACAAGATTCACCATTGTAGCACCCAAAATCACCTTCTCATATTTAGTCAGACGACTATGTGTCATGAACTGTGTTTTACTTCTTGTCAAAAGGATTGCCACATCATGTGGAACAAACATTCTCACAGGATATCCCATTATAATTCCTTCACTTTGTTCCAAGCTCTTGCACGTAGCAGCTACTACTTTCAAACATCCAGGCAATGCTACAGCTACTGGATCTAGTACAGCTGAATAATAGGCAATTGGTTGTCTCAATCTTCCATGTCTCTGCACTAACACGGAAAGAGCGCACCCATCTCTTTCACTGCAGAAAAGCTCAAATTCTTTTTCATAATCAGGCATTAAAAGATTTAATATCTTCTTTGTTCAGCTCAATTGGATCTTTCACATCACTCTTTGCCAGAGGTAACAATGGCTTTGCAATCAAAGAGAAATTACTAATCCACTGGCGACAGTATCCCACCATTCCAAGAAACATTCTGACTTCTCTCTGTGTCATTGGGGCTCTCATTCCTTTAATGATTTTAATCCTATCCATTGTTACTTTCCTCAGGCCTTTTTCAATCTTATGACCTAAGTATTGTACTTCTTTCTGACAAAACTGCAATTTTTATGGTGATACTTGTCCTCCATCTGCCAAATGATTTAACAGTGCAATTGTGTCAACAACACAAGTTTCTCGCGTCTTTGATGCCACTAATAGGTCATCGATATATTGGACTAGCACTTAACTTTCTGGCATCTTCAAATCTTCCAATGATTTCTTTAAGATCTGGTTAAATATTGAAGGACTTTCTGTATACCTCTGAGGGATACGGCACCATGCCAAAATACGCTCGCCGAACCGGAACGCAAAAATTAGTTGGCTATCAGGGTGCAATGGAATAGAAAAGAAAGCATGACACAAATCAATGACTGTGTACCATTCTGCATCATAGGGAATCTGATATAGAATTACTGAAGGGTTTGGCACAATGGGACAGTAAGGAACAACTATTTTATTCACCTTTCTCAAATCCTGCACAATTCTAAATGTCCCATTTGGCTTTTTCAAACCCATGATCGGGGAATTACATGGACTGCTCATTATCTCTTTCAAAATTCCTTGTTCAATCATTCTGTCTATTACAGGCGTTACTGCAACTATTTCTGGTGTCAACTTGTACTGAGGGATATTCGGGTAATAAACTCCTTCTTTTACAGTTATTTTCACAGGATCTACTCTTTTCATTAATCCAACATCTTCTCCTGTGAAATCCCACACTTCTGTTTTCACTGTTTCTTGTAATCCTTTTGGTATTCCCTCTGGATCAAATACAACAAATGCATCAGTAATTTCTGGTTCTATGTTAGCCATTGTCATTCTAAACAGTACATCATCGTCTGGGGTTTCAAAAGCTATACCATCAGGTGTACAAAAGATGGTGCAATTCATCTTACAAAGTAAGTCCCTTCCTAACAGATTTACAGGACTAGTGTCACAAACTACAAAGCGATGCATATCAGCAAATTTCCCTATTCTAACCTTGATAGGTTCGGTAAGATGGGCTTTTATCTGTTTATTTGAAAATCCAACCACTTGGATTGTCTCACCCGAGAGAGGAAGATTTTTCACTTCAGCTGATCTAACAGTTGAACGAGTAGCACCAGTGTCCACTAGGAAAGGAACATTTACTTCATTCACCCTTCCATCCACAAAGGGTCCAGTCTGGTCTACCTCTAGAGTTGCGCCAAGTACACACTCCTCTTCCTCTCCTAGGCACGTCAATAACTCTCTTCTGACTCACTTTCATCGCGTTGCAGCCAATACTGCGAAATGGCACCAGCGTGCGGTAGCTTTGTTACCTGTTCTTCGTTGTAGAATCCTGTCTCATTACTGTATCTTTGACGATTTACGTTCTGTGGAAAAGGTAGCTTTGGCACCTGACACTGTTGGGTAACAACCTGCTGCTGTCGCGGCGGTTGGCAACTCACCTCATTCTGCACCTGTGGATTCAATGATGAATTATCACCATTAGCTTTCGGTGGCAATTTACACTCGGATTTCCAATGCCCTAATTTTCCGCAATTATGACATGGCCACTTCTTTTTAGCTTCATCTATGCTAATCTGTCCTCTTCCTTTTCCAATATTAGGTTTTGTTCTTGCTTGCCCTATTCCATTGGCTTGTTCTATTAACTGGGCTTCCTGTCGCTCCGCTACCTTAACCTGTGCCCACATTGCCTTTTCTTTCAACTTGCGTTGTTTGGCTTCAATTTCATCACTAAAATATTTTGCATGACGTAACACTTCCTCTATCTTTTTATTTTGCCAGTCTACTGTATGTTGCTTAATCATTTCACTAACTTCAGGCCTTAAACCATAGACAAATCTGTAAACAAAGTGGCTCAAATCCTTTTCACTTAGTTTCTCATCTCCACTGTATTGCTTAAAAGCTAACAGTAACCTCTCATAATACGCATGCACTGATTCTTTAGCCTCCTGGTGAGTTCTGTCAATTTTTACCCAATCAGTTTCTTTTGGAGGTACTTTATTTTTCAAAAAAGTAATTACCTGATCATATTTTTTCATTACTTCTGGATCTGGGGCTCCTGTCTTAGGATCCCTAGGGTACTCTTGAGTTGGCCAGTCTATAGTAATTTTGCATTCTGCCCATAAATCGGTGGGTACAATTATATCAAACAGACCGTTCAGATCTACCTGTCAATACCATTCAACTGGTTTTTCTCTCAATCTTGGAAAATCATTTGTAAATGATAAAATATCCTGTCTAGTCCATGGAACATGTACATATCCTCCTACAGGAATTTCTCTCATGGGACATTCTGTTACCACTGGCTCTTTTTCTCTTGCCGCAAAAGCTAGAGAGGCTTTGTCTGAAGTTTCCTCTCTTCTTCTAAACCATCTACTTTTCCATCGATCCACATCAATCACCCCATTTTCTTAATAATGCAATTAATTCTTTAATTTGGGTCAACCTTCCTGCCGTATTCAAGTTTTCAATGTCTTTCTCAGTAAAATCTACTCTGTATGGCTTCTGCAATTACCTTATTTTTTCAACATCTATTCCCATTTCACTCGCTGTCTCTTCTAGTTTTTCATTCAAAGTCCTTGCTCTCCAAGTTATGCTTTTACACAAAAACATCAATTCTTCATCTTAATATGTTATTAATTTTTTAGTTGGAATAGTTCCCACAATTAATTCTTCTAAAGTCACTTTTAATTTCGCCACATCTAAAGGTTGTGGTTCTGTATCCTTTTTCTGTAAACTTCTTAACCAATCACTTAATTCTTCAGGTGTTGGTCCTACAGGGGTTGTCACTATTCTCATTTTATCTATCATTTTCTCTGGGGTTTCTGTTGCTGATTCTGTTGCCATAGGTGTCTTACTTGCTGGACTTACAGTTACATTTTTAGGTGTACTTAATCCTGATATTCCCGCAGTAACCTTCCGTTCATTTTCTCCTGAACTACTCCTTTCTTTCTCCTTTGGCATACCACAATTATACGGGACTGTCAAACAATGCTCATTATCTTTTTGTTTGTCAAAAACTGGTATCACTGGTCCTATAGTTACAGGCACAGTTACTGCTTCCATATTCTTTGTTATTTCTCTAATCTTTTCAGTTAATTCCAGTGTAGTCCTAACTAATTCTGCAGACTTTTCATTTTCAGTTCTTACCATCTGTGACATTTCTGAATCATTAAATGGATTATTTTCCCCAAAATTATTCGGCATTTGTTCAAAACTTTTATTTGTTACAGTCTCCTTTGGTGGGGCACTTGGTGTCACCATCGCAGAATCCTGTTGATATGGAGGTGTTTTTTTTATAGAAAATGTCCTCCAGCACTTCATCCTCAGATTCACTCACTCCATACCTGCAACCTTCTGACTCTGTATTTTTTTTCCCGTACATTTTCTACCACTCGTATCTTCAGCACTTATCGGAGGAAACATGCCTTCCGCCATGCTCGCATTATGTCATCTTCTCATTCTATCATCATGGCTTTCTTGATCATAATGTCTACCAAACACATAATTATACCTTCTTCCACTACGATGCCTTTCTCGTTCATACATCTCTTCTTCCCATTCAGTTAAAGCCTCAAATTGGGTAGGTCTGGGTTTTGGTTCCAATCTCATCATACTATCTCTCAAATTTCGTAGTACAGCTAGACTAAATTAACTATTCTCCGGAAACGCTAGTACTCCATCGTCTTTTGTATATTTTATCCAGTTTTCCAACCAAATGCATGTATGATAACCATATTTTGCCACCATAAAGGATGCAGGCGTTTTCGGTGGAGGAAGTATCTGTCCTTCTCTAGTTAAGGTCTTTGATTTTCCCAAACCATGACTATTTCTCCTTTTCAGGTGGATCGTAATACATCTTGTTTTAATTTTCAAACACTTAATCAATGAAGCTCCGCAATTCACCTTTTCACAGTTTCTCTGTTTCCTGACCAATCCTTGCGCGACTCACACTAACGCACCAATCCTGAGCGGCTGCGTTATAATGCTCCAATCCTAGCGCGCCTCACACTGACGCACCAACCAGTGAAAGCTTCGTATTTTCTACAGCTGACCAATCCCAGCGCGGTCTTTCTGACATCAGCCTTTCCTAGTACTCCTGCTCTTGCTGACCCCTCCTTTACAAAATTTATCGGCAAACTTTTCTTAAGGTTTTCTTTATTCCAATCTGTTAGTAACAACATAAACACATCTCCATTGCCTGTTTCGCTAAACCAAAGAGATAGCTTTGTCCATTTACACAAGAATTCTGTCTTTCCAGTAGGCAGTGCTTACCTCTACCCTACCACAGTATTTTCCTGTTTTCTCCGATAAAGTAGCACTTCCCTCTACCTTACCCTTCTAACAAGCAAAAGGGAAACCCATTTCTCTGGGTATCAAACACATATGGAGACTACAATGCTCCTGAGATTTAAGGCCAGAGGTTCACAAGAAAAACCTATTGCTCTTCCACTCACACACATTCATACGGAGATTTCCCTACCATAACACAATTCTGTGTTATCACTATTCTTGAAACCAGACAATGTTCAATTCCACATAAATCCACTCCCTACTTCCCGGAAGCTTCAAATTTTCCAACTACACTTAACATAAACAATACTCAACATAAAGTGTTAAACATAAATCAATAATCACCAAACCAATACAATAGAAACCATCAATCTGCTACCAAGAAATACTGATCCAGCACAAGGGATAAATTTACATATTCTCCTTATGTCAAAGATTCTTATTCACAAGGTTCATTCATACACTCATTCATTGGTGGGGCCCATAACACCAACACGCTTCTCATTCATACAAAACTCACTTGAATCTGTACACAGGAGAAAAAGGCCGCTGGACAAGTGGTTACCTTATTACCTATCAGGACTACCTTCTTACTACTGTATGTACACATTTTATACAATTTCCAGAATCCTGACTTTATCATCAAGGCACTCCACTGTTTAGTCGATGGACCAACTAGTTGGACTGGTTGATGGTGAATTAGAACCAGCTAAAACACAATTAAAGCCTAGGGAACCATTTGATATTTTCAGTAATTAATTTAAGAACCACAGACTCGTTTCTTATTATTTCAATTTTGTTTATCTAAACATTTATCAAACTCTTAAATCTTGCATTTACTGACTACAGCTCATTAATTTGATTTAGATTTATTAAAGAGAAATTAAACATTTAGAAAATACTCTTAGACATAGATTTTAGAAAAATGTAGTAAATCATTTAACCATAGATAGAGGACGATAGCTTCAGATCAAATAGGGAGTTATCTGCACTCTCAAGTGAAGACTCCCTCGAAAAAAGGCATTTAGACCCACGTAAAAGGATCAGACCGTCGTACAAAACACAGGATGCGGCGTGATAAAGTTCAGAAATTCAGCAAAGTCCATACATTAATCCGGAGTATGGATCAATTCCACACTCAGACTGTCGACATAGAATACATTTTTGAATTTATGACAAGGAACATCCACCCAACAAGAACGCTTTCTCAAAGAAAATTAACCCAAAGATAAACACAACCGCAACACCAACTCCAGCCCAACCACCCACTACTAATAATGACTGATGAGGGGATCTTTATACCGTTTTTCCCCTTACTTCATACAAGATATGGCAACTTTAGGGGCAGACTAAATTTTCTGATTGGACAGTTCGGGGTTATCGATAGTTCATTGCACTTTTCCCAGTGCAAACTGGTTCTCCATGGTGACTTGGCACAAAGGGATCATAATTTGAAAGTTTTTTCTCTGTTTCGCAGGAACGTCAAATGTATCTCTTCAAGGTAAAAGGGTCCTATTGACAGGTTCATCCTTTGTCTTCTCCCAAGTTCCCATTCAATCATCTTCTGGCTTGCGGTCAAATCCCAGCACATTGGCCTTGGCAGGGAACACAATGTCAGGAGTTCAGGTCACCACATGATCTCAAGAGCCGTCTGGGCGTGCGCAGAGATATTCGCACGCACATTGTGGCATGTGCTTCAGAGAACGCCATCTTGGGTACTGTGGCCTAGTAGGCCCGAATGTTAACTTATGCAAAAATAGACATAACAGCAATTAAAATATAGAAATGAAAGTTTTAATGTTCAAACCCACACTAATCCCATTAAATATTAGTATTTTCCTAGCTGTAGCAACATTTAAAGCGATAATACTTACCACACGATAGCTTTAAGCTACAATACAATCACAAAGCAATATAAACCATGCAATTTAACTACTTTACCACAATCTAAGGTTAGTTTGCGTACCATTGTTTATGAATTAATTTTGCCATGCAATTTGCAATTTAGTCCCATGTGTATTTATGTTTATCAAGGTGTAAAGGTTGATTAGTAACACTTCCACTGCAAACATGTTAGCAAAGAATCTTCTGATATCTCTAAAATTTGAGTCAAAGGACGCAGGATGGCTAATAATGTATCCTGGCAGTGTCTAAGCTTTATCAATTTCTTTTTTGGGATCTTTACCTTTTTTTCTTTTTTTAAAGAAAGGAAGCCGACCATAGCTGGGTCAATGTAAATTTCTTGAGTAGATGCCAATTTATGAGGGAGAGTAGGTCTGAGACACTCTTTATGCAGTTTATTGCAATATGATTTTTTCCATAGGCTTTTAAATCCATTGGGCAAGGAATGCAGCGATATTTAGCCCTATGAGGTCTACTACTCTCATAGGCTAGTATTGCAAATTCCCTTATATACTTTTAAGTGGTAATTCCTGATCTGAAAGGAGTGGTGTTGCCATGTTTGGTATGTTTAGAATAGTGGTGATAGATTCTACTTATTGGTGTAGTTGGATTTTAAATTTCTAGTTTAGAAAGTAGGCATTTCTATGTGCTTATGACTCTGGGCTTTGCAGCGTACCTCCAATACACGTCTGGGCTGGGTGACAGCTATACTTTATGCATACTTTCTAGACAGCCACAACACAGGAAGGGCTGGGTGTGACAGGGATACATCTGCATTCATCTGCATATTGATAGTCTTACTGCGCTTGAAGAGAGAGGTGGTTTACACTTTACATTTGTATAGGTTGTGTACTGCCCTCACGCAAAGGGCTGATTTGCCCTGTAATGATCATCTGGAGCCAAGGCTGGGTTGAAAGGGAGTGTTGTGCACTTCTAATGGCTCCTTTGAAGTCACCCCTTCATGAAAGACATTTATGAGTATAAGTACTGGGGCTCTGACGCCATGTTTTTAGACACTGAGTGGACTTGTAACTAGACGCTTCTGGCTCTACAAACTGCACATTGCCAGAGGACTGCTGTGCTGTCAGGAACAACCAAAGGACTACCTCCTTTGTTGGGTTGGTCTGCTGGGCTGCTGGAGGGACTGCCATTCTGCATCTTGACCTATGTGCTTACCTGCCTGCTGCTCCCTGTGTGCCTCCAGGTTTTCTCCAATGGCTTGTTGGCTTGCCCCTGTGTTCTGGCAACCTCAGAGCCATAAAATGTTGCATTGCACCACCTCTGCCATGGGACTCTCTCTCTTGCGAGTCCAGCAGCAGTGTACTGAGTGAGGAGCCTTTCCTGACAAGCACAGCATGGTTGGAGTGCCTCGTGTGGCCCCAAAACCTAGAGTGCGGGAAGTTTCTGAGAGAAGTACAAGTCAGCGCGCGTTGAGTGCTCGGTTTCTGTCACTAAGGGCATGATTTAGATGTTGGTGGGACCGTGGCGGAGGAGCTTTTTTTGGAGGTCTTCCCGTCTGCCAACCTGGCGGACCACCCGCCCTATTTAAATGTTTGCTGGGAATGAGAGAGAAGACCGCCAAAGTCCTGTTGACTCCACCAGGACTTCGCTCCACGCCCCTACGGCGGGATGAGCTGCAGCAGGCAGCTGCAGGACTCTAGCTAGGATTTCTGTCCTCCAGATTTGGATCTTGGTTGTTTCTAAGGGTATTCTGGCAGGAATCCGTCCTACTTCGAGTTGGCAGAAAGGAAAGAAAAGGGGTGAATACTCATCTTTTCCGGGGGTACGAGATGCAGTTTCCTACTCTTCGCAGGTCCCTTCTGTCCGATGCACCCTGACCGCGACGGACCAGCACCCTGTTTTGACGCAATTGAAGATAGGTGTTCGTGGTGTGTGTGGTATAGATTGCATGGTGTTTGTATGTTGGTTGTGTGCACAGCAGTATGCTCTTTTTAAGAGCACTTCACATATCCTACATACACATATGTAAATGTATACTACACTGAAATCCCGAGTGCCGGGTGTAAACACAGCATGTTGGTTCTTTTTCTTTTACTGCCACAGCTTGTTAACCTCCCTCAGTGCAACTCTCTTCAGCGAGCGATTGGCCCGCGTCACATGATACTGCTCATGGGTGCCAACATCAGCATTGCTGAAGCTTTCCCCCCACATCAAGCCACCACGTTCGTTTCAGGCTGCCCCTTTGCCAGAGAAACCCTATGTGTAGGTAGGCTTCAAACCAGACAGAGACGGTCCTGTGGTCGGTGCACAGGGATTGAGTTCTGTGGGGGCTTGACTTGCAGACTAGGACAAGTCTCCTGCGTGTACCACACCCCATTGCTGCCCACCGACCTCTTTTGAGGCCCCTTATTGAGGAGAATGATGCTCTTGAGTCAGGATAGACCTCTGGGGTGCCTTTTATGTATTGGGCTTGGCATCTGCAATGTGTAAGTTGCTAGCGGGGGACCCACAAGGTCTCCCATGTGGTCCTGAAGTGTTTCCCCACCCTTGTTGGGCCGTACCGGGGAGCTCTTGATAAGTTGTGACAGGATGGGGTGAAAACTCTATGGAGGCCCCCGCTTGTAACTAGAAACCTGTTGATTACAGTACTATGGGGAGTAGGCACGCAGGTGCTCCTGTGCCCTTTGTGTTTATGATGAAACATTGTGATTCTCGTGTTTTTCTGTTGCCTAACCTGCATTACATGCGCTAAGCATTCCTTATGTATGTCGCTTTTAGGCTTCACCTGCACAGTGCTTACGGTGTAATTGTATTGAGGAAAGTTCCCTGTATTAGACATAAAAATGTTCTCTGTGTTTTCCCCCCTTTTTTTTTTATACCTGACGCAGAAGCTCTTTGAGATAGTTAAGGATCAGCACTTCGAGTTCATTGCTAAAGTTAGCACAAGAATACCTAAATATTGGATGTTTGCATGTTTATGTATGTATTTTGTTATTGTGTTTAATTAAGCAAATTGTCGTTGTTTAATGTTTGTGAATTAATAATGCAAATATGGATTGTTTAATGTAGACTTTTTGTCTTTTTTTAGGTTTGACTATTCACCAAAAGAAACAAATACATTCAAGTAAAAGGTATAAATAAAATACTGGTTCAAACAGATAGCAATGTGTTTGTCCAAACGTGAATTAAAATACGTTCACTCAAATAATAAGTTTCAGGCCCACTCTCTTTGTGTATCAATTAAATACGGCCCTGTCTGAACCTTGCCCCTTGGGCCTAACTCCCCTTGTTTCTTACGCTGTGCCTGTGACATTTATTGTATTAAATATATCTGTAAAGGGACTTACATCCCGCCTTCACTTCTTATTGGTCCTTGTGCTTGCCAGTTTACTTTTCCTCGTTGCTATTAGTTGAAGGCGTTCTATTTCCTGTTATTCCATGTGTTTCTCTCATCAGTTTCCCATCGGTAAAGTACTGTGTTCTTACTGTCCTCATACTCTTTGGTGGATCTTCTTTTAAGTCTCAAATAATAATCTGGAAAACAAAACAAAAACAACAGCTACACCCTTGTTTTAACGTTACAGCGCTGTCAGAGTGCGCTGGGCTCAGTGAGCTGTGTTGTCTCAGTGGAGACCTCTGAATCCAGTTCTGGCATGACACTCGCCAGTCCCCCCGGGGCGCCGTGTACTCACCACTTGCCCCGGGGCGAAGCAGGAACTCACTCTGGGGCTTCCTTTTGTTGCCCAGGCATGGAGCATGCTGGAACAGTAAGCAGCGCCCCTCGCAGCTGTGCGCTCGGCTTCGCTTGTTTAGGGCTAGCACTACCCACCCTTTATTTATTAGGTCTCGCCTAGGCAATGCTTGCGCTGTCTCGTTGAGACATGCAGTATATACTGTAGCGTGGAAGCTTTGTTTAAGCTCCGCCAGCTCTCCGCCCAATTTTTGTATTGGCTTAAGTCCTAAATGAAGCCTTCCCATTGGTTTTAGGCTTGTTAGTCCCTCCTCCTGACGGCCATGTTGTCCTTTGTGTCCTTCCATGGCTATGGTCCCTTTACTGTAAACACTATTTTGTTTCCGTGCCTCCCCCCCGTCCCCTCCCGCAGTCCATGACTTCTTGGGACACCACCACCACCACCCTGTGCCTTTTTGCCCGCCCGTACTCCCTTTTAAAATGCAATAGGACTTGCGTAAATGTGAGTTCTATTGCATTACCAATGCTTGTTTTTAAAGTAGTGCGCCCGCATTTGGGCTCAGGGAGAAGAGGGAGCCCACCCGCATTTACAAGCATTTAGAAGCGGGAGCCACCCTGCATTTGCGAGTATTAAGAAGCGGGAGCCCCCCCCCCGCATTTGTGAAGAGCCGCCGACATCGGCCAGAACCGCCGCCTCGAGAAATACGGAAGTCAGGCAAGGTTTCCTGGCATTGGGCAGAGCTTACGTCCCAGCAGAGGAAGTTCCTGTGTGCCGGCAAGTGGAGGAGGAGCCCCAGACTCTCTTTCACTCACTCTGGTTCCCGTAACTCGATGCGTAGTGGGACTCGTTTCCCAACCCTCCTGTTCCCAGGTGTGTCAGCTGTTCAGGGACATATGTTCTGATTTCTTGTTCACATTGATGTCCCCAGTTCGCACTGGTATTTATTTCTGTCTTCCAGAGGGAGGCCTCTCGCAGTTTTCTTGAGCCTCTCATTTGGTTTCTCGTGTTCTCACGTTATTCTAAGCCTGCAAGTGCTCGATTCTTGTAAGTCCTGTTCCCGCGGCTCTCAAAACTCTGTCAAATCCAGTTCGCGAGCCTCTCGACTCCTCATAGCCGCTCTGTTACCACCACTGCCTCCTTGTCTGCACATCCCGAGAACCTCCGCTTTCTGTGCTTACTGCAATATACTTATTTTAGGCTTCTTCTGTAGGAATCTTTGGCACGCGATTTTAAAGATCCTCCAATCATTATTGTACCACATGGGCAGCAGCCGTGGAAAAGCACCATGTTACCTTAGGCTAGAACTCTGTTTACAGAGGGCGTGGGGCACCTGGCAAGGTCCTGCTCTCTTGTGAAACAGTTACGGAAGGCTCAACATCCTGTGATTCTGGGCAAATCACTTAATTTATTTCGCAAACCTTGATTTTTGGAACTGTGTTATCAGCAGGCTTTTTGTGTTTTCATTGATCATGGGGGTTGTATGTTTTTGGGCATACTTTGTTCACATGAACCAATTAAATAGCCAATGTTTGCTAAGTGAAGCACATGCAAGGAATTGACAAACAAACGCTCGAGTGAAAGTCTTGGCACCGGTGCTACTGCGCCTACTGCACTTTTGTTAGCCTTGTCCATTCCCCCGTTAGGCTCTATGTCAGCACCTATTAATCAGAGCAGTGAGGAGGCATATAGCAGCGGGGATTAAAAATAGCTCTGAGGGGTAATTAAAAATTTGCGAACAATCGTGACAAGAATTTTCAATTCTATTAAGGACAACGGAGGCGAGGATTATGCTTCTCATTTCTATGCTTTATTACAGCAGCCGATAAAAAAAACATCTTTTTTATTCAATAAAACTACAAATCCCATGAGCACCATGTGCCATACAACCATAGAGACTGTCCCTATATAAGGTCCAACAGAGGCAAACACTTCCTCTTTCTTCGCGAGACTGCAAACTGTTTAGTCCAACACCTTCAATAGAATACTTTATTTTGAACTGGATCCGTGAGGAAAAAACTTTCATAAGAACCAAACATCTCGAAGACCAACAGGGAAACTTCGGATCTGAGGGACGAGTCCCTGCCTTTTACGTCTGGCGAACAATCACCACGCCTTGAAGGAGAGAGAACACTCCCGGCGATACCATGAAAAGGAGGCACTTCCCACTTGCCATTGGAATATGAAACAAAGAGAAAAATTCTGTAATAACGGTTATCCCCAAACAATGTTCAATCATTAAGAGCTTATAACAAGGGGGGGAATATATCAAACATAATGCAATAATAGTACTAATCGTACATTTACATTTATGAGTCAAATAGACAAGTTCCGGGTGGGATCAACCTCGCCTCTGTTGTCCTTAATAGAATTGAAAATTCTTGTCACGATTGTTCTCAAATTTTTAATTCTATGTCCGGACCAGAGGCTCCTATTATGCTTGGTTAAAGCTTAGCCACCATCACTGATGCAACATCAACAATAGGCTTGTAATAAAAGATTTAAAAGTAGACTCAGTTGACCAATCAGCCGTATTCATGATGTCGGCTAGACTTACTGCTAGGGAAAAAGACTTAGACGCCATCGCGCCTCGAACAGAGTGAGCGCCAAACTTAGAGACATCAATGCCTGCTTCATTCATAAGCTAATACACCTTTCTCGCTAAAGTAGCCGGAGCCACCGGGCGAAAGGGTTTTTGCAATGCAATAAACAGTTGACCTTGCATGTCTGAATGAAATTCCGCTGTACTCACCTCGTACGCCTTTACACATTGTACAACACATAATTTGGGATTATCCGGAAAAGCCGGATAAGACACCGAGGTGGAGTTACATTTGGTACATCTGGAAATAGTAACCTTTCCGTGGAAAAATGACGCCCAGCGAGATTCAAAGCCCGGATATCAGATACCCTCTTGCAAGAGACCAGACATAACAACATAGCCAGTTTGGCTGAAAGCTGTTTCCGCGACAGATACTTGTTAGCCGGCCAAGTCTCCAGAAACCGGAGTATCACTGTAACGTCCCACGAAAAAGAATATTTCGGACATGGTGGTCTGACCAACCGGATGCTTGTAAGCAATTTACAAACCAAGGGATGTTCTCCCACTGGTTTGCCCTCTAACTGAGCGTGCCCAGCCGAGATAGCGGATCGGAAATTGTTTACTGTCCTATACACAAAGCCAGATGAAGCCAAAGAAGCTAGGAAATTCATGAACATGGAGACATTAGCTGTAGTGGGATTGACGTCCCATTGAACACACCAGCTACACCACCTGTTTCATGCTGATGAATACCGCTTGTGGATATTAGCAGACCATGCCTGTTTGATGAAGTCAGAAGCGTCTGTCAAAAGGCCTGGGACTTGCCATCTGTCCCTGAAACTCGCCACGCTACCAGAGGCAGCTGATCTGAGTCTACCAAAGAGTGAGGGACCTTGTGAGGGTCCAGCAACAGGTTCCATCTCTGTGGAAGGAGGATTGGAACAGCACATGACATTTCCAGAACAATCGGGAACAATGCCTGTGCTCTCCACAATGGTGTAACTAACACCAGTTCCGTCTGTTGACGTCTGGCTTGAGCCAGGACCCTGGTTATCATAGCAAAAGGAGGAAAGGCATAACAAAGGACTGGGGGCCAAGTCTGAAGAAACGCATCCGAGGCCAGAGCCTCTGGATCTGGATGCCAACTGAGTTGTTTGTTCAGACATGACGCAAACAAATCCAGCTGGCAAGGGCCCCATAAGTGATTCAGCATACGGAAAATTCGATGGTGCAATCGCCAATCGCTGTAGTCCCGTAGATAACGGGAATGCCAGTCGGCTACCTCGCTCTTGCGGCCCGGGAGTTACTCCGCCACTACCGACAGTTTGTGTTGTAGGCAATAATGCCAAAAGTCTTTGGCAATCTCCGCTAGGATGCGGGACCTCGTACCCCCTAGTTTGTTCACATATCGGACCGCCGATACATTGTCCATCCTCAAGAGGATGCAACAGTCCGTCTTCTGTGGGGGGAGGCTGCGAATCACGAACGAGCCTGCCAGCAGCTCCAGGCAATTGATATGAAGGGAGAGCTCCTCCGGAGACCACCGGCTCCTCGTCGAGATCGGACCGCAGCCGGCTCCCCAGCCCCAGCGGCTGGCGTCCGACTCGATCACTACTTCGGGTTTTGAACAGAATATGTCCCTGCCATTCCATGACTCCATGTGGTCTAGCCACCACAACATTTCCAACCTCGCTTCCTCTGAAAGAGGGATCTGTTCGGTATATCCGAGGCCTTTGCGGAGATGCTGAATCTTCAAACGTTGGAGTGCACAGTAGTGGAGGGGACCCGGAAAAAATGGCCTGGATCAAAGAGGGCTGCAAACCCACTACCCAGGCCATGAACCTCAAGGACACAATCTGCCTGCTCACAATCAACCTCAATTCTTTCTTGATCACTCTGATCTTGGACGTGGGCAGAAGAAGCTGGCAGCTGCGTGAATCTACCTGCAAACCCAGAAACTCTGTAGATTGCGTAGGAACCAGAACAGACTTCTGAGGATTCACCATGAAACCCAGGCTCTTGAAGTAGGTGGATGGACCATTCCAGATGTGTTGTCACCAATTGTGGACTGCGCGCCATGATAATGATGTCGTCCAGATAGACGATCAATCTCACTCCGCGCGAGCGCAAGGACTCCATCACTGGCCATGGTGCTGACGAAAGTCCGAAGGGAAGGTCCGTGTACTCGTAGTAAACGCCTTGCCAAAAGAACTGAAGAAAACGCTGGTGCGGGGCATAGATGGGCACGGACAAATATGCGTCCTTTAGGTCCAGCCAGACCATCCAGTCCCCTTCTTGCAGAAGGTTGCGTAATAAATGGACGCCCTCCATTTTGAAGTGGCGGTAAACTATCCACCCATTGAACTCCTTGAGATTCAGTACCAACCTGGACCGGCCCCCTTTTTTCTGTACTAGGAACACATTGCTGATAAAACCTCGAGGGTGAAACTGAGAGACAACTATTGCCCCTTTCTTCAAGAGGGATTTTATCTCCTCTGTAATAAAAGTCTGATCGGGTTTGGGAAAAATGTATGGGGGAGGGGGAGAACTCTGGACGGGGGTTTCGTACATTTCCAACTTGTATCCCTGCACCGTCTCCAAGATCCAAGAATCTTGTGAGAGCGTCCGCCTAGCTTGAAGAAAATACTGAATGCGTCCCCCAACCTCACTTCTGAACATAGTATGAGTCTCACCTGTTGTTCCGGAATCCTAGTGGTTTCCCTGGTTGCCACCAAACCTGCCCCTGCAGAACCGGTTCCTCGCTCTTCAGAAGGGGTAAAAGTTAGAGTTGCCTGAGAAGTTTTCCTGATAACCTCCCCTGTGATGTTGCTGGCCACATGGGGCGCCTTGATTGTGACCTCGGCCGAACGACCGCCCTCGATTTCGTCCGGTCCTGGCAGAAAATGGCCGGAAGGCGTGGCGAAGAGACTCCTGCGCCTTATCCAGGCTGCTGAAAGTGGCCACGAATTTGGTTAGTTCCTTCAAGAACGGTTGGCCGAAGAGGAGACCCTGGGCCACAGGTCCCGCTTCAGAGGAGGACAATTCTGCCAGCTTAGGGTCTAGCTTGAGGAGGATAGACCTTCTCTTCTCACTAGACATGGCACAGTTGGCATTGCCCAACTGGCATACTGCTCGCTGCGCCCATCCGATAAGTTCGTCGGGATCTACTGGGGACCCGGACTCCTTGGCCTGGAAGCCCATCTCAAGGAGTTTGGTCAAAGGCCCTGATCTTGGGATCCTTTGAGTACTTTTTAAGGTACGTTAACATAGTAGGATCCACTTCGGGGGTCTCTGCCACGCGAGCGGCTAGGTCCGGTCTCGGGCACTCTGACTTAAGTCGTGCCCTGACGTTCTTGTCGAACGGACATCGGAGGTGCGATTGCAGGTAGTCCGCCACCTCCTGTGAGGGGAGCCAAGCAGTAGAGTTAGGGTGAATAATGTCTGTCGGTTCGAAGGTGAGAAGTTTAGGTTGTGGAGGAGGCTCCACGTGATGTTCCTTCCTGGGCTTTTCGCTGGTTTAGCGATTTCCTCCTGGTTGGACTCGCCGTCAGTAGAGGAGTCTCCCTTGTCTCCCTGGATAGACTCTGTCTGCTCTGCCTGCGCCAGATAGGCGTGGTCATTTGCTAAAGCTCTGGAAAGCCGAGCGAAGTAGTCCAAGTGGGGGTTAGAACCCTTCTTTGCCTTGATTTTCGGGTGGGTGTTTGCAGCTGGGAGCCACCCCTGCTGCAGCGCATAGTTATTGAGATGTCGCTTAAGAGGCGCAATCGCCCTAGTTAACGGACTGCTGCACTCCAGCATCCAAGGCTTCTATGAGGTCCTGTTCCAGTGAACCAGATGGGTCAGATTCCAAGTAATCCGCCTCAAAGTAATGTTCGGCCATGGTGCAACAGAGGCGTAACGAAAATTGAGGGGGCCCCCCTGCCATGTACACGGAGGGGCCCCCACTCCCGATCTAATCCGAGCTCTTGGGCCAGATTATTGTGCTGTGGGGGCCCCACTGGAGCTTGGGGCCCCCCGCACTGCTGGGGCTGCGGGGGTCTGTGTTACACCCCTGTGGTGCAAGCATTAGAGGCCACCCAAATATACATGAGGGTATTCATAGGCAGGAGGAATTATGGGGGAGAGGGACAACCCCAGGCAAGCCAGGCAGTCAAGCCGATGTCAATTGTATTATGTGGTGGAGGGAGGGCCTGCCAAAACCTCACTAGGCAGAGCCTATGCCACTATTATCCAGCCCTCAGCAGAATCATAGCGTTGTGCGTCGGTGGGGCCTAAAACACAGGCCAAATATTTGAATTTTCGAGCGTTTCCAGCTCTGCTCCCGATCTGAGTGATACACGGAGCAAAGTATGCCAAAATGGCTGCCGCGCATGCGTGGTGCCAGCCGCCCGTAATAATGAAAAGAGGACATTGTTCGATTAAGCGACGTGCGGTCCTCACCCCAAAAACTCCCACTCCACTTAAAATAGACACGGGCGCAGCGCGCCCAGCCGGGGAGGCTGAAGCGATCCCTTAACCGCTGCACACGCGCGCAAGCTCTCGGACCTGAAAGAGAAGGTAATTGGTGGCGTACAGCGCGAGGCGAGCGCTAGTCAGAATTGGAGCATGAAGAGCATCAAGCGTACCACACATTAAAGCAAGGCATACATTGAGGCATATATGACGGAATCAGTGCCCCCAAAACCCATACACTACAATTACAAGAAAAGCAGTAAGGGAGAGGCACTTAACTGGCTGCAGAGCAGCAAAGAAAGAGCAAGTGTTTGCCTCTGTTGGACCTTGTATATGGTTGTATGGCACATGGTGCTCATGGGATTTGTAGTTTTATTGAATAAAAAAATATGTTTTTTTTATTGGCTGCTGTAATAAAGCAAAGAAATGAGAAGCATAATCGGAGCTTCCGGTCCTGACATAGAATGAATAGCGCCCGGCCGGCGGACTCTGGCAGCCGGTGCCGCTGCTGACCCGAGCCCAGGGCATCCGGGTAATGAAACCTAAGAGGACCGGTCACTGAGTGCCGCGAAACCCCGCGACTACTCTCTGCTCGTTTGTCACGGGTCGTTGAGGGAAGCCTCCTCACCCCCACCCTCTCTGCCCCCTGCCCCCGGTTACAGGACTCGTGGTAATCATGATTCGTCTTAACCCTGGTGTGTGCATCACTTCAAAGGGGACTACAGTTGTCTTTCTCAACGAATAACAGATGAAGGAAACTGCTCTGATTTCCCGTTCCGTTATTCAGTGCCTCTTCTTAGGTGGGTGACTTTTTCATCTGGAGTATTGAAGGTAAAACACGAAATATGACTGCGCAGTGCACATACCCCGTTCCTGTATATATTGCACATTTTATCATTGCCTTATAAAAGATTGTCAAGCTCGGATAGCTTAACTGCACAGGCACCATGATGGCGCATGCGCATTAAAAGCCAAAGCAAAAGTGTGCCATTAAGTTTGCGAAAGTTATAAGTTGGTGCAAACTTGACCATCAAAAGTAAGATTATATAAACAATACACGAGGAAGGGCAAAGTTTCACCTAACCACCTACATCTGCGTATCCATCCACCCATGCATTCATCCACCCACGCCCATGTTGGTACCCATTCACCTGTGCACCCACACTTGCCTGCACCCACAATCAACCAAGCTTCATCCACGGCACACCCACCCACCTGTGAATTCATTCAACAACTGCAGGTCTGCATATGTGCATGCGTTCTCTGACGTATAGGAGTGCTTAATGGGCGATCTCTGTCTGTTCTGTGGCTGTGTTTATATTCCGGGTGCATATGGCTGTAATTGAGATATGTTTGTGCAACCTACACATACCCACAGAAGTGTGCAGCCATTGCACACACCTGTACCAAGGGAGACCTGTGAGCTAAATCAGTGTATGTTTACTTTTTATAACTTAATGTGGCATATATTGCCCATGAAGCTTGGATGTCATCTCGCTTCCAACTGCACCCGAAGGACTGCTCTATTGATGGGAAGCTCACGTCAATGGAATAGGGGCTGCATGTGATGCAGCGCGGAACGTCAAATCTCCCCCTTCGTCACAGACCAACTACCTCATCATCAGATTCACTCAAATACATTCATTGGTGGGGCCCATAACACCAATATACTTACACTCCGTTGATCTGTTTTCTGATGGAAATTCACTTCCAAACGCTGACACGAGAGGAATACCTTTACCTTACTCTAAACACATTGACTTCAGACCTAAGATATCCTTCTCATAAGGAGATGGATCATTTAGTTGTTATCTATGATTTTAGTGAATAAACTCGTCTATCTACACATTACTTCTTTACCGTTATTCTCTTATTCAAATAATCGACACAACACATTTGTCAATTAATCAAATATTCTTTATCTAAGAAATATTGCAAGAAACGTTAGAAATCATCATCAGCATTTCAAATCATCATATTTACCTATTCTGGCTAAAGTCGTCCTCTAAGTCAGTCAGTCAAGAAGAATTTTACTCAGCAAAGTTAGGCCGCAATTCAGTCTCTCAAAGATTCAGGATAACAGCTGTCCAGCAGTGTCACCGTTCTCTCCGTCAGCATAACGTCAGGAAATCGAGTTCGTCAAAGAAGAGCGTGTCGATCAGCGATAGCCTTTTTTAGCCTAATTTCCTACCTACTTTTATAATGAAAATAATGTCAAAAAGTATCAAGATCGGGGTTTTAGAGAGTCCCGATTGGTCCATGTGGGGTAGCGGGGTACAGTTCTCAGGGTGTCGAATGATGAGGTCATCAAACTTGCTTGTTCCGGCTTTTAAATTGAGCTTTGTCTTTGGTCTTGGATGGGTTCCCGGAGCGTCCTTGAAGGGTACATGTTCTCCCGGGGTCAGGTCCAGGCCACTGCTGCTGGCGGTGACGACTGCGCACTCCACCCAGAACCTCGTGTTGTCAGGGCAGTCACGTTTAACGTCTCGTTCAGCCATCTTGTTTAGGCCAAAATGGTCAACTTAAGCAAAAGAAACACAAAACGTAATTAAAACATAGTAATGGCTAATAAAATGTTATTCCCTCGCTAATAATAATACTGGATTTTATACAGCGCGAACAGCTACCTCGCGAGGAGGTGTCCCGGCGCTAGTAGATCACTGATAACCTTAGGCATAAAAATAGGAGAGCTAGCGTGGCTGGGAGAAAAGCCAAGTCTTTAGCAATTTCCTAAAGCAGGGTTCGGAGGGGGCCTGTTGGATAACTTGTGGCAGGGAGTTCCACAAAGCGGAGACGTTGGCTGAAAAGGTCCGACCGCCTAGCCGGGCCTTTTTTGCCCGCGGGATGACCAGTTGGACACGGTCCTTGGATCGTAGTGCACGGCTTTGAAAGTATCTAGGAAGGCGGTTTTTCAGGTATTGTGGGCAGGAGCCATACAGAGATCTGAACGCAAGCGTCAAAGCTTTGAATTTTATCCTGTTGGCTACTGGTAGCCAATGCAGGGTTCGAAGATGCGGAGAGACTGACTGCTTGAAAGGAATTCGCAGTAACAGTCTCGCAGCCGCATTTTGAACTACCTGAAGCCTGTGAGTCAAGTATTTTGGGAGGCCCAGGTATAAACCATTGGCATAGTCCAGCCGTGAGGTGACAGTCGCGTGGACAACCGTTTTTCTACAACTCTCCGGTAAGAGCCTTAGGATTTTTCGGAGGTTTCTCAGCTTGCTAAGACAGCACCCGGCCACTTGTTGGACATGGGATGAAAAGGACATGTTATCATCCCATCTCACTCCAAGATTTTTTGCCGAGTGACTTGGTGAAGGGGGCGGGCCCATCTCTGTGGGCCACCAGAGTTCAGGGGCGGGGGGGGGACCCTTGCTGAAGAAGATGACTTCAGTTTTATTGGCATTCAGTTTTAATTTATTAGTGTTCATCCAGTGTGCTATATCCTAGAGACAGCCTTTAAAATTTGAGAAAGAATCATGCGTCATCTCCGAGTATGGAAATACCAACTGGGTGTCGTCGGCATATGAAATTGCCTTGACACCCCAGTTGGCAATTAACGTGAAAAGAGGAGCCAGGTAGATGTTGAACAGAAGGGGGCTGAGGGCCGATCCCTGCGGGACTCCACATCCCAGAATTTTGGGTGTGGAAGAGAACGTCCCAAGTGCTACCTTCTGCGTTCTAAGTGATAGGTAGGAGTTTATCCACCCTAGTGCTCTGTCCTGAATGCCTATCTCTGCGAGCCGGCTGAGTAGGCTGGCGTGGTCCACCGTGTCGAAGGCGGCCGACAGATCCAGGACTACCAGCATTGCTGAGTCTCCTGCATCCATCGACCACCTCACTGACTCGGCTACCTCTATGAGCGCTGTTTCTGTGCTGAAACCGGGACGGAAACCCGATTGAGTTTCATGTACGATGTTATTGGTTTCCACAAATTTACTCAATTGTCGCTGTATAATTTTTTCCAGCATTTTTCCCGGGGCAGCAAGTAGGGATATTGGGCGGAGATTCGTGAGGTCGTCTGGGTCCCCATTGGGTTTCTTCTTTAGGGGTAGAAGAGTAGCATGCTTCCAGACGTCCGGGAAAATGCCCGAAGCAATGGAAGAATTCCAAATACATTGAAGTATCGGGGCTACCGAGTCTGCAATGGCACTCCATAGTTTAGCTGGGCAAGGGTCGTCAGGGGAGCCGGATTTGCATCGGCTAAGTTCTTGCCTTACCTCATTCAGTGGAATATGCATGAACTGGGTAAAAGTCTCTACTAGCTCGCCTTTATTCGTTATGTCCTGCTTCACTGTTTTTGTTATTGGACCAAAAGAGTCGTAGACTTTTTTAATTTTATGATCAAAATACTCAGAAATTTGCTCACATAGCGTAGCTGTGGGTACAACCTCTCTTTCAATGCATTTTGGCTTAAAAAACGACTGTACCACTTTAAAAACTTGTTTGCTGGACTGATCTGCCTGAGAAATTGAGTCCGCATAAAAGCGCTTTTTGCTTTTCCTAATAGCTTTCCGGAATTGTTTAGAAGCTTCCTTATACCTATCTTTTTCTTCCGGACCGTAGTTTACTCTCCAGAGTCTCTCCAGTTTTTTACAGACCGCTTTCTCATTCCTAAGTTCCTGCGAGAACCAGGGAGCTGAGGGAGAGTCTCTTTTAGATAGGGCCCGGGAGGCTGGAGCAATGGAGGAAACCATGTGTGTGTATTTATCTAGCAGAAGCAACACTCAGAGCGGTTTATACTCACTGAATAAAGCACAAATCACAAATACATCACCAAAGCGACATATAACATGCAATTTTCTAGTTTTCTACTATTAATATGCATACTCAAGGTAGTTTACAATTAATATAGCCATGCAAAATGCAATTCCCACGTGTAATTCTTTGGTTAATATGGTTGGTGAGTTATCACTTCAAACAAATTAATAATATTACAATTAATTGGTTATTCGGATTAATATAAACATGCAGAATGGGGGGGCATACAAAATGTTGTACTACCCGCTCCAGCAATCCCCCCTGTGGTGATTATATCACCACACTGATTAAAAATGTTGTATCCCTTTTACGGAAATTTGAATTGATTTCTTGTTTCGTTCATATTTCCGTTTCCCCTGTTTCTTCTCTTTTTGATGTTTTATACATGCTATCCTTTAACTCTTCTAGTTCTATTTCTTCAAATTCTCTTTCTTGTTTCTTATCCCTTCTCTTTAAGTTTTCTCTTTTTATTCTTTTCTGGTTTTTATTCTTTCTACAACAAATACAACCTAGTCTAATTATTAATACTAAAGTAATCACACATGTTAATGGAAATAATATCTTACCTATAAATGTACTACCTAATTTTACTATAAATCTTCTCCCAAACACCTTCAACCTCCAGTGGTACAATTCCGGCATGCAATTCTGTAATATTCTTAATGTAATTTTTCAAATCTCTACTTTCATCAGGAATGTAAGTACAACAATGTTAAACTTTCAGCATTCCGCAGACTCCACCCTCTTTTGCCAATAAAATATCAAGGGCAAGTCGATTTTGCATTACCATAGCACGCATGGCAACCATTTCAGTATTTACCAATTAGAATCCTCCAGCGGTGCTTGTTGACAAGCGATCCACTACTGTTGAAAGTCTTCTAATTTTGTTCGCATTCAGAGATATTCCCACTGCGGGTATCAGTGCTCCAAAAATGTCACCCACAATTTCAGTCCAAGATTCTCTCTTACTACGTGCTAAATAACTACCTAAGCTATGTACACCATCTTCTCCTCTATCCATATGAAAAATCTTTGGAAAAACCAGGCCAACATAACATGTGCCATACCAATGGTCTGGCAAACGATAATATGCCCTGTTCCCACAAATGAAATACAATCCTGGAAAGACTGGATCTCTTCCACCTTTAAATCCCCATCCTCCCATGATTTGGTATGTATCATGGCACTCACTATTCCCTAAAAAATAATTGTCATACGCCGTCTGATTTCTTCTTATACACAACTTTCCTTTCTAAGGCCAATCTAAAGCCATAGTTGGACTCGTTTCCCCTCTTAAGTGCTTCTCCGTTTCTACATCCCAAACTGTGTTCTCCACTTTCCCTTCTGAAGCCTTTCTTTGCATTTTCAATCTCCTTTCTTCAACCATATCCAAAAATGTATTCTCTTCTTTCTTTAAACTGCAAGTCAAGTTATTTCTAAATATATATTCTAAGGTTAGTTCATTTGTCTCTAAAAAAAATTCACGTAATACCTTTGCAGGTTTTACCTTGTTTAGATTGTTAATTGCTGGTACTTGTGAAAATATAGCATCTACATCTGAAAAATAATACTCTAATTTACCTGTTTGATAAAATAAACTAGCTATTACCCTACATGTTATTCCATATGTTACAGGAAGGTGATGATAAGTCACTCCTTCAGATACAGATGCAGGTAATTGCATACATACGTAGCAATCCCTTACGTCCATTGTTTTTACATATTCATACAACAACTTTGAAAACACATTGTTAGAAAAATCTGTTATTGACCTATCTTTATGTAAAGAATTTTGATCTATTCTAGTTGGAACTACCTTTTGAACTTTCCCTTCGGTCCATAACGACGGCGCCAAAGTGGCTGCCAACTTCCAGCAGAGAATGCTTGCCATAAGTTCTTGGATGGCAAGCAATTGCCTTTAATTAAATTCTACCAAGACGGAGGTGATGATTTTTGGTAATCTGTCACCTCCCTGGTCCTCTCTCTGGTGGCCAGCAGACCTTTGCCCCCCCCCTTCACCTGTTACCAAAGTGAGAAACCTCGGAGTCATCTTTGACACCAAGCTCTCGTTTATGCATCATGCTAATGCAGTGGTCTCCTCTGCTTTTTACACCATCAAAATTATCAAGAAACTTCTCCCATTTGTTCCAACTTCGACCGCCAAAACCCTTATCAGCACTCTTGTCATGTCTAAAGTAGACTATTGTAATAGTCTTCTTATTAATGCCCAAGAAAGAGTTCTCAACAAACTCCAATTAGTTCAAAACACGGCAGCAAGGCTCCTAACAGGCCCTCCCAAGTTTCATCCTATTTCAAACGTGGTACGCCATCTCCACTGGCTCCCTCTCAGAAGTAGAACCAAGTTTAAGGCACTTTGCCTCGCCTATAAGGCCACCCATTCCATCGGACCCCTCTTCCTCATCCAATCACTTCGTCCTTATATTCCCCCCAGACTACTACGCTCCTCCACAGCCAATCTTCTCATTGTTCCCCGAACAAAAAAAGCCTCATGGGGCGATAGATCTTTTCTCTCTGCAACCACCAAACTCTGGAATAAGCTCCCACTCAACATTAAAACCTGCCCCTCCCTTCTCGCCTTTAGGAAACAGCTAAAGACTTGGCTTTTCAACCAATAAATCATCCTTCACCTCCTGGTCACTGTCCTCAGCGCAGAGACACCTACGGGTATTTGCGCGCTTAATAAATTGCATAAATAAATAAATATATTAGTTATGTTATCACTATGTCCTTCTAATGTATCTATAGTAACTTTAAATGAAATTAGTAGAGCTAAACACTCCAAAGAAGCATTAATAATCCTGTACAACAACAACACATTTTGCACCATCTTCTAAGGAAGGTACATCTACTTTTGCTACTTTCTATGTTTGCCATCGTTTCTAAAATGAGCCGTGTCTTTTGACTTGGCCTCTTCTACTTCACAACTAGTTTCTAACCCAAGGCTTCTAAGCACCTACGTGGTTCTACCAGTTTTTGTATTTTTCAGTATTTTATTGTTTTCCCATCAGTAACTTCTTTATCTCATTCAGTTTAGCATCTCATCATCTTTCACTTTCCTCTCGTTTTCAGCATACAGGTTGTCCTGAACATCCGCTTCTTCTCCAATATCGGACAAGAGGACAAGATAACTCTCAGGATTTCCGATTCTTCGTCTTCCTCAACCACTTTCTGTACAACCACCTCTGGATTTACTTGGCTATCCGCCTCTTCCTTCACTTCAGGCAGGGCCACATATGTCCATTCCGGTGATTTATACTTCTGGTTAGGTGTTCTTGTTCGTTTGTTTTCTTTGACTACTGTCTGTTTTTCTTCTTTCGATTTTTCCTGACTCGTTACTTCATTCACCTGTTCATCTCTTGGCGAATTTACACGTGTCAGTCGATATCTCAGTCTTTTTATTTTGTTTGGCCACACCTCGTCTTTGGCCTCTCTTTTCAATTTACTCACTTTATCATTCTTTTCAGTTCTCCAAGCTGTCTTTCTCAAAACTCGGCCTTCTGGTATTTCATCTTCGCTTTCCTCAGACTCTGTTTAAACTTGCTTTTTACCTTCAACGAGGTCTTTTTCCACCTCTTTTGTTTTCCCTACTTCTGTCCCTCCTCGAATCTTCGTCACGCAATCTTCCTGCTGACTACTTCTCCCTGCTTCTAACTGGATGTTGGAGTTCCCTACGCCTCCTCGGGGGTCTTCCGCAATAATCTTTCCCTCTCTCTCTGTATCTGGCACCTGTCCATCTAAAGGTGTTGTTTCAGGTGGAATTTCTCTCAATCTTTCATCTGGCATTTCCTTCTCACGGATTTCTTTTATTGTCTCTCCACTTTCTTTTTCTTTGTTCTTCCTTTGTTCTTTCTTGGACGAATGTGCTCTTTGTTCTGTCTCTGAGTCTGAACTGGATTAAGAAATCTGTAACCTTTTCCTCAGGGAGTTACTTCTGGGGACCAAAGTTAACCTTGGCTCTGTCTCCCCCCTTTCAGAGTTTTCTCCTTCTTTATCCTTTGGCTCTCCGTCATCTGACTCAGTACTGGATTCTGACACATCAAAATATTCCTTTTCATTACAATCAACTGGATTTGGAATTCTCAAATTATGACTTGCATGGATCCAGTTCTTCAATCCAGCACACTTCACAGCTGTTGTTGTGGTCAAGATGACTTGCCTTGGTTTTCCCCACCTGGGAACCAAACAGTTTCGTCTTTGGTGCACTTTTATCCTTACCCAGTCCCCTGGGCTTAGATCATGAGCTGGCTTCTTTTCAAGAGTGGTGGCATCTGCTCCAACCTGATGAAACACAGAATGAACTGTGTCAGCCAGGCTTTTACAGTATTCCAATACCATGTCATCAGTTATTGTCATCAGCTTGTTGACTGGTATAAATACATGTCTCATTGCGCGTCCCATGAGGATCTCATGAGGACTCAAACCAGTAGTTCTGTCTGGTATTGATCTAATAGTCATGAGTACTAGAGGCAAGACATCGGGCCATTTCATACCTGTGGCAAAGCACATTTTCCCTATTCTATTGTCGATAGTACCATTCATTTGTTCTACTACACCCGAAGCCTCTGGTCGGTGGGCACAATGCAGTTTTTGTCGTACATTCAATGCTTCACAGATCAGTTTTATAATCTCATTATGAAAGTGTCCTCCTCTGTCTGATTCAATTGTTACTGGGAATCCAAACCTAGGTATAAATTCCCTCAACAATAATTTTGCCACTGTCATTCCATCATTTCTTCTTGTTGGGAACGCCTCTACCCACCTAGAGAATAGGCATACCATTACCAAAACATACCTCAACCTGTTACAAGGAGGCATCTCAATGAAATCTACTTGCATTCTGGTGAAAGGTCCTCCCTCTCGACCTATTGTTCCAAGACTCACCACTGTTTTTCTTCCTGGACTGTACTGCTGACAAATTAGACATCTTTGACAAATAATTTCCGCCACAAGCCTAAACTTGGCATTATACCAAGTTTATTTAAAGGACCTAATCATGGCGTCTGTCCCTATATGTCCCTGTCCATGATACATCTGTGCCATGGCAGACATCATGCTATCAGGCATAACTGGTCTTCCATCTCAATAGACCCACACATGATCTTTCTCTCTTGGTGCACATCCTGCTTTTATCCACTGTTTTACATCTTCCTCTCCTGCTTCTTCCTGCAATTGTCTTACCTCATCCCATGTTCCCACAGTGTTAGTAAACATTGGGAAACAAGAAATCATTTCCCTTTCCTTTGCCCGATTGATTGAATTCTGATTTTGTGCACAATACTGTGCCATGTCATTGGCAAATTTATTTCCAGTGGCAATGTAATCACCACTGCGACTATGAGCAGCACATTTTACCACAGCCAATTGCCTAGGCAGCTGTATTGCCTCAAGCAACTTTCCAACCACTTCAGCATTCTTAATGGGAGTTCCACTTGAGGTCAGGAAACCTCTTTGCAGCCAAATTTGGCCGAAATCATGGACCACCCCGTAGCCATATTGGCTATCAGTTATCACAGTCACTCTCACACATTTCCCAATCTTACATGCTCTGGTCAGAGCAATAAGTTCAGCTACTTGGGCCGACATTATTCCTTTCAAATAGGATGCTTCCATCACTGCTGCAACTGTACATACCGCATATGCTGCACTCAGCACTCCATCATCTGTTCTTAAACGAGATCCATCAACAAACATGACATAATCACTTTCTGGTAAAGGGTCATCTTTTATGTCAGGCCTTGGTTTTGTACAAAAGTCAAGTACATCCAAACAATCATGATCTGCTTCATCTCTTACCTCCACATGCTCTACATCAGGCAACAATGTTGAAGGATTCACATTCACGCATCTCACAAGACTCACATTTGTTGCACCCAAAATGACCTTTTCATACTTAGTCAGTCGGCTGTGCGTCATATACTGAGTACGACTCCTTGTTAAAAGAATCGCCACATCATGAGGTACAAACACTTTCACAGGGTATCCCATCACAATTCCTTCACTCTGTTCCAAACTTCGACATGTAGCAGCTACTGCTTTCAGACACCCAGGAAGGGCTACAGCTACTGGGTCCAACATGGATGAAAAATATGCAATTGGTTTCCTCAGTTTTCCATGCTTCTGAACTAGAACAGAGAGTGCACATCCATTTCTCTCACTGCAATACAACTCAAACTCCTTATCGTACTCAGGCATACCCAATGCTGGCGCTTCACACAATCCTTCTCTCAATTTCTTGAATGCTGCCAACTCCTCTTTGTTCAAATCAATTGGATCTCTCACATCACTTCTTGTCAATCGTACCAAAGGTTTTGCAATCAATGAAAAGTTACATATCCACTGACGACAATATCCAACCATTCCCAGAAACATTCTCACTTCTCTTTGGGTCATTGGTGGACTCATTCTTTTTATGATCCTGATTCTATCTATGGTTATTTTCCTGTGTCCTTTCTCAATGCTGTGTCCCAAATATTGGACTTCTTTCTTACAGAATTGTAATTTCAAAGGTGACACTTTTAGTCCTCCATCTGCCAAATGATTCAACAAAGCTACTGTGTCTACCTCACAAGCTTCATGAGTTTTCGATGCCACAAGTAGGTCATCGATATACTGGGCTAGTACTGAATTTTCAGGCATTTCTAGACTCTCCAAAGACTTTTTCAATAGTTGATTAAATATTGAGGGGCTTTCCGTATACCCCTGTGGAATTAGGCACCACGCCGAAATACGCTCGCCAAAACGAAATGCAAAAATTTGCTGGCTGTCATGGTGCAATGGGATGGAAAAGAAAGCATGGCACAAATCAATCACTGTGTACCATTCTGCGTCATGAGGAATCTGATATAAAATCACAGATGGATTCGGTACAATGGGACAACATGGTACAACAATTTTGTTTATCTTTCTCAGATCTTGCACTATCCTGAACTTCCCATTAGGATTTTTCAGTCCCATTATTGGTGAATTACATGGGCTACTCATTATTTCTCTCAAAATTCCTTGTTTTATCATTTTCTCAATCACAGGAGTAACTCCTTCGATTATTTGAGGGGTCAATTTATATTGTGGGACATTTGGTTAACCTGCTCCTTCTTTTACAGTTATTTTTACTGGATCTACATTCCTCATTAATCCTTCTTTTGGTAGTTCGTCAGGGTTATACACAGCATATGTTCCTGTAACCTCTTTTTCTCTGTTTGCCAATGTCATTTTATACAACACATCATCATCTGGTGTTTCAAAGGCTATTCCATCTGGAGTACAAAATATAGTGCAATTCATCTTGCACAATAAATCTCTACCTAACAAATTCACAGGACTGGTGTCGCACACTACGAATCTGTGCATTTCAGAAAATTTCCCTATACTAACTTTCACTGGTTCTGTAAGGTAAGTTTTAATCTGTCTGTTGGACACATCAACTACTTGGATCGTTTCATCCGAGAGAGGAAGATTCTTGACATCAGCTGATCTAACAGTTGATCGTGTAGCACCAGTATCAACTAGGAAAGGAATATTTTCATTATTAACTTTTCCGTCTACAAATGGGCCTGTCTGGTCTACTTCTAGAGTTGCGCCAAGTACGCACTCCTCTTCCTCCCTTCGGCACCGTCAAAAACCCTCTTCTGAATCGCTTTCATCGCGTTGCAGCCAATACTGCGAAGTAGCGCTAGCGCGTTGCGGCATATTTACCTGTTCTTCGTTGTAGAATCCATTCTCCTTACTATACTTCTGGCAATTTTTGTTCTGTGGAAAAGGTGGTTTTGGCACCTGATTCTGTTGTGTTACACCCTGCTGTTGTCGTTGCTGTTGACCACTCACCTCATTCTGCACCTGTGGATTCAAGGATGAATTTTCATCGTTAGTACTTGGTGGATTCTTACACTCGGATTTCCAATGCCCTATCCTACCGCAATTATGACACGGAAATTTCTTTTTAGCTTCCTCAATATTCCCTTTATTTTTCCCAGGATTAAATCTTTGTTTTGACCCAGCTTGTTCCACTAATTGTGCTTCCTGTCTCTCTGCTACTTTTACCTGTGCCCACATTGCCTTCTCTTTTAGTTTTCGCTGTTTTGCTTCAATTTCATCACTGAAAAATTTAGTATGTCTCAATACTTCGTCTATTTTCTTATTTTGCCAATCTACCGTATGCTGTTTTATCATTTCACTAATTTCTGGACGAAGACCATATACAAACCTGTATACGAAATGACTCAAATCCTTGTCACTCAAATTTTCATCTCCACTGAATTGTTTAAAGGCTAAGATTAACCTCTCATAATAGGCATATACTGATTCTTTGCTTTCTTGATGTGTTCTGTCAATTTTCACCCAATCTGTCTCTTAAGGGGGTACCTTGTTCTTCAGGAATGCCCTCACCTGTTCATATTTCTTCATTACCTCGGGGTATCGAGCTCCTGTCTTTGGATCCCTTGGGTATTCTTGTGTTGGCCAATCTATTACTATTTTACATTCTGTCCATAGATCTGCTGAAACGATTATGTCAAACAAGCTATTCAGATCAATCCACAATACTTTGGATAGCTTTACAAATCTGTCCACCTGTCTATACCACTCGACGGGTTTTTCACGCAGTCGAGGGAGGTCATTCGTAAATGACAAAATATCCTGTCTAGTACATGGGACATGCACATATCCTCCTCCCGGAATCTCTCTCATAGGGTATTCTGTCACAACCTTCTCTTTTTCTCTCATGGGATAGGCTGAAAACGTTTTGTCTGAAACTTCGTCTCGCTTACAATACCATCTGCGTTTCCATTTGTCCACATCTCCCCATTTTCTCAACAAAATAATTATATCCTAAATCTGACCTATTCGTCCTGTGGTATTCATGTTTTCAATGTCTTGTTCGGTGAAATCTACTCGATAGGGTTTCTGTAAGGCTTTTACCTTTTCAATATCAATAGCCATCTCATTTGCCACTTCCTCTAATCTTTCATGAAGACTTTTCGCTCTCCATGGTACACTTTTGCACAGAAATAACAACTCCTCATCTTGGTAAGTTTTTTATTTCTCTGTTGGGATAGTTCCTACTATTAATTCTTCCAGTACCATTCGTAATTTAGCTACATCTATTGACTGGGATTCCTTGTCTTTCTTTTGCAGGCTTCTCAACCATTCACTCAACTCCTCTGTAGACGGTCCTACTGGCTTCTCTACATTTCCTTGTCCAAAATCTTTTTGTGTTTCTGACATCGTCTCTATCATTGTCATACGTTTCTCTGCACAGTTCTGACCTACAAACGGGTTATTTGAAAAATTTGGTTCAATCATGCTCATAGTCTGTCTCCATGGATTCTCACTCTGACTCATTCTTGGTTGTTCAACTGGTTTATTACTTTTATAAGGGACTGTCAAACAATGTTCACTGTCTTTCTGCTTGTCAAAAATAGGCATTACTGGACCTATCGTTACTGGAACAGTTACCGCTTCTAAATTCTTAGTCAATTCTCTTATTTTATCAGTTAATTCTAGGGTTGTTTTTGCTAATTCTGCTGAATTTTCTCCATCCAATTTTCCTCCAGACTTCTTTTCTACCCCTCTAATAGGATTGTATCTTCCCAAATCTTGGAACTCTGGTTCCGATTTTATGATTCGTACTGTTTCTTTCATTGGGGCACTTGGAGTTAATATTTCTGGTTCTGGTCGGTATGGTGGTGGATTCTTATAGAACATATCATCAAGAACATCATCCTCGGACTCATTCACTCCATACCCTCTCGATTCCACATTATGCCTCTTTTCTACACACTTTCGTCCTTCATTTTCTCCTGCAGTTCTTACGGGAAATAAACCCTCAGTCATACTCGCATTTCGCCACCTTCTCATTCGATCATCATGCGTCTCATGTCCGTATGATCTACCAAACAGATACCTATATTCTCTACCATTTCTCTGTCTTTCTCGGTCACGCATTTCGTCTTCCCACTCCGTCAAAGCCTCAAATTGAGTCGATCTAGGTCTCGGTTCTAAATTCATCATTTTCTCTCTTAAATTTCTCAAAACAGCCAAATTAAATGAACCATGTTCTGGAAAATCTAACACTCCGTCTTTCTCCGTATACTTAACCCAGTTGTCTAACCAAATACAGGTGTGATATCCATATTTCGCAACCATAAAGGATGCAAGGGTTTTTGGTGGAGGAAGTAACTGTCCTTCCCTAGTTATGATCGGTTTGACCTTCTTAAACCACTTCTTGATTTTACCAAACCATGACTTTTTCTCTTATTCTGGTGGATCGTAATACATTTTCCTTTCTTTCATGTCTCACTAGTTTCTCCTTACGACTGTACCGCTACTCTGTCCAATCGCAGCACGACTCACACTAACGCACCAATCCGGAGCGTCTACGTCACTGTCACAATTCTCAAATCCCAGCGCGATTCACACTAACGCACCAATAGGGAGCGTTTACATCACCCTGTATTTCTCCACTCCTAGCGCGGTGTACACTAACGCACCAATCCGGAGCGTTTTACAGTTCCGACCGACTGTCCAATCCCAGCGCGGTCGTTTTGACGTCAGCAGCCGCTGCGGCAGCTCCTGCTCCTGTCTACCCCTGCTTTACAAATCTGCTCAGTAAGTTTTTGTTTCAATTTCTACAATTCTGTTAGTAACAACATAAAAACGTCTCCATTGTCCGCTTCGCTAACCAAAGAATAGCAATAGACCTTTCTCACGAGAATTCCGTCTTTCTCGAGAGCAGCGCTTACCTATGCCCTACTACGGAATCGTTACTTCTGTTGATAAAGTAGCACATCCCTCTACTTCACCCTTCTAACAAGCATTAGCTAACCGTTTCTCCAGAATTAAGACACATAGTTGGAGACCCAATACTCCTGAGAAATAAAACCAGAGTTTCACAATTTAACCTGAATGCTATTTCGTTCACGCACTTTCACACAAGAAAAATGTAGTGCATTCACACAGAATCATGTCTTTCCCGAGAACAGCGAACAGTCTGTCCTACTACAGAATTATGACATACGTTAACAAAGCAGCGCTTACCTCTCCTTTGTCCTTCTAACAAGCTCAGAGAGTACCTATTACCTCTCCAGTGATAAGCGTTATCGGAATGCCAGTTGGATCCCTGGTACCTAAGACCAGAATTTCACAGGTAACCTTCGCTATCATACACACTTCTTTCACACAGAAAATGTCTCTAATGACAACACACGGCAATGTCACCGAATCGAACCCAGACAATGCGTTGTGCAACTTCAATCGTCACACGTTTCTCCTGTGTACCTACAGGATAACAACAATTCTGTCTTTCCCGAGAACAGCGCTTAACTCTGCTCTACTACGGAACAGTTACAAACTTCCGACTTCCTACATCCCAGAAGCCGTGCAAACAACATAAAACTCAACACAACTCAACATAGAGTGTTAGTACATAAACCAATATCAATAACCAATAATCAATAAGCTATTTACAAGCAATAATCACCAAACCAAAACAATAAAAACCATTGTCTTGCTACCAGAAAACTGATGCAGCGTGGAACGTCAAATCTCCCCCTTCGGCACAGACCAACTACCTCATCATCAGATTCACTCAAATACATTCATTGGTGGGGCCCATAACACCAATATACTTACACTCCGTTGATCTGTTTTCTGAGGTAAATACACTTCCAAACGCTGACATGAGAGGAATACCTTTACCTTACTCTAAACACATCGACCTCAGACCTAAGATATCCCTCTCATAAGGATCATTTAGTTATCTATGATTTTAGTGAATAAACTCGTCTATCTACACATTACTTCTTTACCGTTATTCTCTTATTCAAATAATCAACACAACACATTTGTCAATTAATCAAATATTCTTTATCTAAGAAATATTGCAAGAAACGTTAGAAATCATCATCAGCATTTCAGAGCATCATATTTACCTGTTCTGGCTAAAGTCGTCCTCTAAGTCAGTCAGTCAAGAAGAATTTTATTCAGCAAAGTTAGGCCGCAATTCAGTCTCTCAAAGATTCAGGATAACATAACGTCAGGAAATCGAGTTCGTCAATGAAGAGCGTGTCGTTCAGCGATAGCCTTTTTTAGCCTAATTCCCTACCTACTTTTATAATGAAAATAATGTCAAAAAGTATCAAGATCGGGGTTTTAGAGAGTCCTCATTGGTCCATTTGGGGTAGCGGGGTACAGTTCTCAGGGTGTCAAATGATGAAGTCATCAAACTTGCTTGTTCCGGCTTTTAAATTGAACTTTGTCTTTGGTCTTGGATGGGTTCCCGGAGCGTCCTTGAAGGGTACATGTTCTCCCGGGGTCAGGTCCAGGTCACTGCTGCTGGCGGTGACGCCTGCGCACTCCACCCAGAACCTCGTGTTGTCAGAGCAGTCACGTTTAACGTCTCGTTCAGCCATCTTGTTTAGGCCAAAATGGTCAACTTAAGCAAAAGAAACACAAAACGTAATTAAAACATAGTAATGGCTAATAAAATGCTATTCCCTCTCTAATACCCATATGTGTGTGTATTTATCTAGCAGAAGCAACACTCAGAGCGGTTTATACTCACTGAATAAAGCACAAATCACAAATACATCACCAAAGCGACATATAACATGCAATTTTCTAGTTTTCTACTATTAATATGCGTACTCAAGTTAGTTTACAATTAATATAGCCATGCAAAATGCAATTCCCACGTGTAATTCTTTGGTTAATATGGTTGGTGAGTTATCACTTCAAACAAATTAATAATATTACAATTAATTGATTATTTGGATTAATATAAACATGCAGAATGGGGGGGGTATACAAAATGTTGTACTACCCGCTCCAGCACATGCTTTGCCCTTGCTGCATAATTTGGTCAACTCTGCCACATACGTTAGTCAACTCTGCCACATAATTTGGTCGACTCTGTTACATAATTTGGTCCACTGAACTACATAATTTGGTGAACTCTGCCACATAATTTTGTCTTCTGCTGCTGCATAACACAATTCGCTGTGCCCATCCAGAACACATCTTAGGGCGCTGTTTTGCCTCCCACGGTTGTTTCCAGCTAGTGGCTTCCAGGGGTGTGATAGAGAACTGGTCCTGCCTCAAAGCCCCAGAAGACGTCGTCAAACAAAGCAGCATTCTAGACCTCTCACTCGAAGTGGCGCGGAGCTGGGTGAAGAGAGCTGTCTATTTTCATCACTGGATGCCGCTTTAAGGACCACCATCCATCTCATTCCTCTTTCATTCTTTTCATTTTACTTTTTTTATAAGATGGCAAGTCAAGTTTGAATTTGCTTTCTCGAGTCAAGGCTTCCAGAGAAATGTGTAGGGGTTGAGACTTGACAGTAGGTCGCAAGTAGCGGCACTTGACTCTTCAGCACTGAACTGAAGCAGGGGCGGTCTACAAGTCGGCGTGAGCTATGGCAAAACATACGGCAAAAACATACGGCAAAAACATAAATACCCAATTACAAGTATCTGGTCGTGAGGTCCATTAATTCATGCTAAGTGCTATTAAGGTCTCCCGGGTCCAGCTTTCCACTCACTGCCAGCCACCCATACTACCTACCTCCTCATGTCCTTCTGCCCACACAGACATTGGTCCATAGAAATTGTCTTCGAATCTTGTTTTAAAACACAGCTTTGGACTATACCATTTCCCGCTGAAAGGCAATATTTCTCTTTAAGTGTTCCCATATCTGGCGCGTGACGCAGTTTGGTGCTCACTTTCCCTCCATGTTAAAGAACAGTACATGTTTCAGCACCCAGGCTAATGTGCTGCATAGCTAAATACATATAAGGTCCCAAAGGCGAGACCGATGCATTGCAAATGCTTGTTAATCTCCTTGACAATTCCTGCCATTCTCCTAGTTCGCTTTTATCATCCACTGCTTCGTTTTGATCTCTTATGGCATTGGTGACTTGATTACACATTGTCGCCACGTCCGCACTTCGTTAGGTGTCCCTTGCTTCCACCATCACTGCTTCTTATGCTGGGCTCTATCACTCACTGGTCACTGCTTCTTATGCTGGGCTCTGTCACTCACTGGTCACTGCTTCTTATGCTGTATCACTCACTGGTCACTGCTTCTTATGCTGGGCTCTATCACTCACTGGTCACTACGGGCTCTCTCACTCACTGGTCACTGCTTCTTATGCTGGGCTCTGTCACTCACTGGTCACTGCTTATGCTGGGCTCTGTCACTCACTGGTCACTGCTTCTTATGCTGTATCACTCACTGGTCACTGCTTCTTATGCTGGGCTCTATCACTCACTGGTCACTGCGGGCTCTCTCACTCACTGGTCACTGCTTCTTATGCTGGGCTCTGTCACTCACTGGTCACTGCTTCTTATGCTGTATCACTCACTGGTCACTGCTTCTTATGCTGGGCTCTATCACTCACTGGTCACTGCCTCTTACGCTGGGCTCTATCACTCACTGCCTCTTATGCTGGGCTCTATCACTCACTGGTCACTGCCTCTTATGCTGGACTCTATCACTCACTGGTCACTGCTTCTTATGCTGGGCTCTATCACTCACTGGTCACTGCCTCTTATGCTGGACTCTATCACTCACTGGTCACTGCCTCTTATGCTGGGCTCTATCACTCGCTGGTCACTGCTTCTTATGCTGTGCTCTATCACTCGCTGGTCACTGCTTCTTATGCTGGGCTCTATAACTCACTGGTCACTGCTTCTTATGTTGTGCTCTATCACTCACTGGTCACTGCCTCTTATGCTGGGCTCTATAACTCGCTGGTCACTGCCTCTTATGCTGTGCTCTATCACTCACTGGTCACTGCCTCTTATGCTGGGCTCTATCACTCACTGGTCACTGCTTCTTATCACTCACTGGTCACTGCCTCTTATGCTGGGCTCTGTCACTCACTGGTCACTGCCTCTTATGCTGGACTCTATAACTCGCTGGTCACTGCTTCTTCATGCTGGGCTCTGTCACTCACTGGTCACTGCTTCTTATGCTGGGCTCTATCACTCGCTGGTCACTGCCTCTTCTGCTGGGCTCTATCACTCGCTGGTCACTGCTTCTTATGCTGGCTCTATCACTCGCTGGTCACTGCTTCTTATGCTGGGCTCTATCACTCACTGGTCACTGCCTCTTATGCTGTGCTCTATCACTCGCTGGTCACTGCTTCTTATGCTGGGCTCTATAACTCGCTGGTCACTGCCTCTTATGCTGTGCTCTATCACTCACTGGTCACTGCCTCTTATGCTGGGCTCTATCACTCACTGGTCACTGCTTCTTATCACTCACTGGTCACTGCCTCTTATGCTGGGCTCTGTCACTCACTGGTCACTGCCTCTTATGCTGGACTCTATAACTCGCTGGTCACTGCTTCTTCATGCTGGGCTCTGTCACTCACTGGTCACTGCTTCTTATGCTGGGCTCTATCACTCGCTGGTCACTGCCTCTTCTGCTGGGCTCTATCACTCGCTGGTCACTGCTTCTTATGCTGGCTCTATCACTCGCTGGTCACTGCTTCTTATGTTGTGCTCTATCACTCACTGGTCACTGCCTCTTATGCTGGGCTCTATAACTCGCTGGTCACTGCCTCTTATGCTGTGCTCTATCACTCACTGGTCACTGCCTCTTATGCTGGGCTCTATCACTCACTGGTCACTGCTTCTTATCACTCACTGGTCACTGCCTCTTATGCTGGGCTCTGTCACTCACTGGTCACTGCCTCTTATGCTGGACTCTATAACTCGCTGGTCACTGCTTCTTCATGCTGGGCTCTGTCACTCACTGGTCACTGCTTCTTATGCTGGGCTCTATCACTCGCTGGTCACTGCCTCTTCTGCTGGGCTCTATCACTCGCTGGTCACTGCTTCTTATGCTGGCTCTATCACTCGCTGGTCACTGCTTCTTATGCTGGGCTCTATCACTCACTGGTCACTGCCTCTTATGCTGTGCTCTATCACTCGCTGGTCACTGCTTCTTATGCTGGGCTCTATAACTCGCTGGTCACTGCCTCTTATGCTGTGCTCTATCACTCACTGGTCACTGCCTCTTATGCTGGGCTCTATCACTCACTGGTCACTGCTTCTTATCACTCACTGGTCACTGCCTCTTATGCTGGGCTCTGTCACTCACTGGTCACTGCCTCTTATGCTGGACTCTATAACTCGCTGGTCACTGCTTCTTCATGCTGGGCTCTATCACTCGCTGGTCACTGCCTCTTCTGCTGGGCTCTATCACTCGCTGGTCACTGCTTCTTATGCTGGCTCTATCACTCGCTGGTCACTGCCTCTTATGCTGGGCTCTATCACTCACTGGTGTTTTATTTCATAATTTAACATCGGTTTATTTTGCAGCAATGCATTCAGTGTGTTTATGCCACATATGGACTCGGCAGTGGTCGTGTACATACAGTTGCTGTGCAGTTCTTCACACGCCCCTTATGTCAACTTCGATGCATCTCACTGATTTTCACCTTTTCGTGTTTTCACTTTAATTTACCACAATCGTCGCTATTATATTTGATTACTCGTTGTGTATTTATGTTTCAGCTTACATTTCCTTCCGTCGTCCCCATTGTGTTCCTCTTGGCGGAGCTCTGTCGTGTGCCGTGGTAATTCAGGTTCGTGCACTAATTATGAGCGTCGCTCGTTCAGGAATCACTCTTATGTGCTTCATTCACATGTTCATTTTTGTTGACTTAATTTACTCCGATGCCTTCAGTTTTGTTATGTCTTATGTTCCCAATTCGTGCTGAGACTCGGCAATGATTGCATATATTAACACGGGTTCTTCGTTGCCCCTCACATGTGTGTGTGCGTGTGTGTGCGTGTGTGTATATATATATATAATTGTAAATTTGGCACCGGGTACAGGAAGCAGATTGGTGACGCACCTCACACACAGTAGAATTATTTTCTGTGTCAGGTGTAAGTAGTTACTCCTCGCTCTAACATTATCACTGAGGCCATTCTGTATGCAGCACTGCATGTACCCGGATGCACAGACACAGTAAGTGATGGGGGACCCATCACACTTGTGACCCAGAGCACAGACGCCAGTGAGAGACTCTGAGGCTTGCGACACACACATGTGTGGACAGATCTCTCCTTTCCGCAGGCTAGAAGTGACAAGCCATCCTGCCCTGTTATTACTTGTGTGGGAGAATCTATGGCTGTAGGGTGTGGACCCATTGCTGTATGCTGTGTGTTGTGATGGGAGAAGCAAGTGTGAATGTCACAGAAAGAGAAGCTGAGAGATGCCATGAAGCAGAAGTAACAATTGTTAGAGAGAGTCAGCCTTCGCTGAATGAAAGTACTGGCAAAACTAACAACTGGTAATACATTTATTTCATAAATAAGTATTTTGGGTTTATTTGCTTTGCTTATGTAATTTGCCTATGTTGTGCAACATCAGCCAAAAGAAACAAACATTGGCAAAGCCAATAGGACTTGCCTATCCAAATCTATTGACTTTGCAGTGATTTTTTTAGCCATGTTGCCCAAGAGGGCGGCTGTGGTGCACATGGTTGAAGGCGGATTGTTAGAAAAAGCTCTATTATGCTTTCAACACTAACCGCGTCCTAACACTTTCATCTCTTTTGACTTTCAAACATGCTGCACAGCAGCCGTGCTGCTGTATAACATGGCAAGAAATAAACACAGACAAAGTCAATGGATATCACATGGTCAGTGACTGGCTGCCACCCCCCTCCCTATGACCACACCAACCCCCGGACACAGGGACATAAAACAAGGTATCTTTGGAAGGCGGGAGGTCGCAAGACCCCCCGGCCGTATTTATTAAGTTATAAAACAATAAATATTATTATTTTTTTTTTTTTTAATTGCACCATAATCAGTTATACAAAAATCAGCAGGACATTAGATACATTATTGTCAACAGGTGTGAGTGACTATCCTTAACAAAACTCTAATACAGATTGTTTCCTAACCGAATCTAACATCCTCCTCTGCATTTTTGTATACTAACATTTCTGGGCCATATGGCAAGGTCGCTAACCGGTGTCAGGTCCTACTAGCTGCGCCTCACCTAAAGATGTGCGCATGCGCAGCCGGGCCCGGTAATTAACCCGGTCCACGGCGTGAACTTCATTTACCCACTAAAGGAGGGCCCTTACTCTGCGCCATCCAGTAACGTCATGAGTATGCGCGCGCGGGGTGGCTACCAGCCTAAGGAAAGCGTGACTCCCCAACCCGCCCCCCTTTGAAGCACCAGTTACCTTGCCCCTGAAGTTCTAGGAGGGGCCAATGGCCCCTCCCCCTGGGCGGGAACCTCCATAGGATGATGCCCGCCCCCTCAGACCTTAAAATAGTTGCTCACCGGTCATGACCTTACCGCATGCCCCATTCCTAATAAATGCGACGACCTATGGGAAAAATTACTAAAGGACAACTACACTGACTAAGTCATACATCATGCATAACACCGTAGAGCTACAAGGGAAAAAGGGCCTAAACACAATTGCACCGGCAACACATAATACAGTACCATTCACTACAATGGGAGAGAAAGTCCTAAGAGAAAGCCTCATCAGAAAATAAACATTCCAGATACAGTTTACTACGCATGGGAAATTAAGCTAACAACATCCTAGCAATTTACACACTAAATCGGACTAGTAACGCATCAACCGCGTTGCTCCAGGGATGGTGGGTGGGAAAACAAGAAGCCCCGAGAGCAGGGCACGGCCGGTGTGGGGGAGCGTCCAGGCAACAAGGGGGTCACCTAGGCGCTCCCCGCTTCTTTATCCTGGAAGGCCTGAGGGGGGGTGGCTACGCCCCCCCACCCAGCCCCTCAGCAGCCCTCCCCCTCCCCCCCGACCCGGATGTCGATTAGCGCCATCCGGGTCAGGGAGGGCGGCAACCAATCGGTGGCAGGGCGCGTCCCAGAGGACACGCCCCACCACCGAGAGGTCCAGGAGGTAAGGGCGGTCGCCGCACCGCCATGCGGGCGGGGGGGCCAAGAGCCCCCCCTTTTTACATGGTCAGTGACTGGCTGCCGCCCCCCTCCCTATGACCACACCAACCCCCGGACACAGGAACATAAAACATGGTATCTTTGGAAGGCGGGAGGTCGCAAGACCCCCCGGCCGTATTTATTAAGTTATAAAACAATACATTGTTTTTTTTTTTTTTTTAATTGCACGATAATCAGTTATACAAAAATCAGCAGGACATTAGATACATTATTGTCAACAGGTGTGAGTGACTATCCTTAACAAAACTCTAATACAGATTGTTTCCTAACCGAGTCTAACATCCTTCTCTGCATTTTTGTATACTAACATTTCTGGGCCATATGGCAAGGTCGCTAACCGGTGTCAGGTCCTACTAGCTGCGCCTCACCTAAAGATGTGCGCATGCGCAGCCGGGCCCGGTAATTAACCCGGTCCACGGCGTGAACTTCATTTACCCACTAAAGGAGGGCCCTTACTCTGCGCCATCCGGTGACGTCATGAGTATGCGCGCGCGGGGTGGCTACCAGCCTAAGGAAAGCGTGACTCCCCAACCCGCGCCCCTTTGAAGCACCAGTTACCTTGCCCCTGAAGTTCTAGGAGGGGCCAATGGCCCCTCCCCCTGGGCGGGAACCTCCATAGGATGATGCCCGCCCCCTCAGACCTTAAAATAGTTGCTCACCGGTCATGACCTTACCGCCACAGGCCAGCATTGTTAACCGACGATCTGGCCTCCCCCTTCCTAGACCTAAACCAGGAGCGCGCTTACTTAGCAAATCCCTCCAACCAGGCTCAGACATTATTAGACCACAGGACGTTCCCTGCCTCAGTCAAGTGTACCCCGTCCCTCAGGTAGAACTGCTCGCCCCAGATACACCCATGTGGAATCGTCTGCAACCGGGGGGCTCAAAATAATTTGTCCAACTGTGTGTTGATCCTCCGTACCGAGTGATTCAACGCCCTGACCGAGTCCCCCCCTCGCCACTGCCACCGAGGGATAAGTTGCGACCAAACTACTGTGGAACCCGGGCAAGTCCTGGCCACCCACCCCGCAGTGGAGATGATTTCCTCAATAAGGACGCGCCTCCCCAGTTTGGCCAAATCATTCTCCCCCAGGTGAAGTATCACCACTGACGGGGGGGGGGGGGCTGCTGAGCGAAGAGTCCCTGGAAAAAGTTCCTAAACTGGCTGAGGCATAGACCCCCTCTCCCGAAGAATGAGATATCAAACCCCTTTTGCGCCGCCTTCTTCCTACGGTCTCCAGAAAGAAAAACATGTTCCGCACGCCTCACATAAGAGTGGCCCACAATCCAAGTCACCAATTTCCTGTGTCCTTCGTGCTGTGCTGGTGTCGATCATTGACGCCCGGTGGCGAGTTCCTCCCCTGCGTCACAGGTTTGAGAAACTGCAAAAACCAGAAACATACCAGGCGTGAGCACCGTCCTGTCACAACATGTCAATTCGTACATAACGTTTGTAACATTCGGACGACCATCTCCCCAGTCTCTTCACATTGTCAACTGGGAGACCCCTCGCCACTGCCTCAGTTGCTGCCCCAATCCTAAAGGAGTGGGTGCCAAATTCTTTTGGATCAAAACCTGCCAGTCTGACAGTCAGCTCCAAGACTCGCCTAAACTGGTACCTGGTCAATGGTGTACCGTCGGCGTGACAACAGTGCGCCCCCTGCCGTGCCCTCCCGCTGCCTGCAGAAAGCCTCCACGTGAGAAACCGGGCAGCAAGGGTTGGCCCGGGCCCGGTGGAGCACTATGGTGTGACCCCGAGAATCCTGGTCAGTTTTTGATCTCTGAATTGTTATCCACAGAATGTCCTCACTGATCTTCGCACCGGCCCACTGTAGGCCGCCCAACTTATCAGCTTTCGACCCAGCAACTAACTCCCCAATCCTCAGAGCCCCATAGAAGGCCAGGGAAAATGCAGCCTTGAACAGAAGTACCTCCCACTCAGAGCTACAGACACTGTGAAGCGCCCCCAATAAGGCTGTTAGCCGTGCCAGTCCAATGGGCCTTCTCTTATCACCCCGGTAACCCTGTAAACGGCGCCAACCCCTCAAGGCCTTGCGTACCATAAAGGTGTTAGTGGGATCTCGCATGCCCTTAGCCTGTGCGAAGAAGGAGACCGCCGCCCTATGTCTGCTCGCAGCCGCCACTGAGCTCCCTTCCCTGTGCATCGATTCTAGGTAGGCTGCAAAGCTGTCCACCTGGGCCCACCTACCCTCCCATTCCTGCCCCAAGAAAGCCCGGTAAGACAAAAACGCCCCTTCGTAAGCTGTCTTGGTCCTGGAGGCTAAGCTAGCAACCACGAGGTCCTGTAATCTGGGGCACCAATCTGCCAAAGTACTGCCGGGAAGTGCGCTGGCGAGGGGTCTGCTGCAGTAAGATGTTCCCTGAAAACCTGCATTTTAAAGCGAGAAAGGGAGTCAGCTGCATTGTTGAGGATGCCAGGGACATGCTTGGCTCTGAAAACCACATTCCATTTTAAGCACTGCAACACAATCTCCTTTATCAAGCGCAGTATGAATGGACAGCGTGCCCCCTGTTGGTTTATACATTCCACAACTGTCATGGTATCAGACCAGAACACCACAGATTGATTGCATAAGTGTTCCGGCCAGACCATCAATGCTGCCCATATTGGGAAGAGTTCCAGGAAGCCAATATTGGCGGTCAGACCCCATGCTCTCCATTCTGCCGGCCACCACTGGGCGACCCACTTGGTCCCCAGGATGGCACCAAAGCCCGCACTCCCCGCAGCGTCTGTCCATAAACCCAATTCTGCTGATGTGGCGGGAGGACCTGACCACACTACTCTGCCATTAAAATCCTCCAAGAATGCCATCCATATATGCATATCCTGGCGAACCTCAGATGACAACCTCGTGCGGTGATGTTTATCCCGTAGCCCTTTCATAGCTTGGGCAATGGAGCGTGAGAAAGGGCGTGCCATTGGGATGACCCGTAGTGCAAAGTTCAGTTGCCCCACCACTTCCTGCAGCTGTTGCAAGGTAACCTTGTCTTTGCGTAGGCATCGACGTAGGGCTGCTCTAAACCTAGACACTTTGTCCCTGGGCAACTTGAAGCATCCTTCCACTGAGTCAATTTCGATACCAAGGAATTCCAAACAGGTGGACGGGCCAACCGTCTTCCCTGGTGCTAGCGGGACCCCAAAAGCCCATGAGCACACAAAATTCCTGCAATGCCCAAGCACACTCCTGAGATCCCGCCGCACCTAAGAAAAGGAAATCGTCCAGATAATGCATGACCCGCTGGTGGCCCGTCGCCTCTCTCATGGCCCATTCCAAAAATGAGCTAAACGTCTCAAAGTAGGCACATGATATGGAACAGCCCATGGGCATGCATTTATCCATGTAAAACTTGCCCTCAAAAGTGAAACCTAAGAGGTGGTGGTCCACAGGATGGACTGGGAGGAGACGGAAAGCAGATTCTATGTCTGATTTTGCCATCATTGCCCCTGGCCCCAGCGCACGCAATAAGTCAACTGCCTGGTCAAATGAGGCATACTTTACACTACAAATCCCCTCATCAATAGCATCATTCAAGGACGCTCCTCTAGGCGCCGACAGGTTGTGGATCAGTCTGAACTCCCCTTTCTCTTTTTTGGGTACTACCCCTAGCGGTGAACACACAAAATTGGGTACAGGCTATCCTGCCCAGAGACAGTTCCTTGCTAATCTTAGCAGCCACCACTGCGGGGTTATGTTTTACTGACAGTTGATTCCTGCAATGTGCGCTACCTGTGTACCCCCCTGCCGGGATCCTAAAACCTTGGGAGAAACCTTCCTGAAGTAGAGTGGTCGCTGTGTGGTCCGGGTACCTATTCAACCAAGGGATCATTGCGAAAACATCTATAGGCGTGGGGATATCCAAATTATCTGCACTACTCTGGCTTCCCCCTCTGACTGTGATTGCCGTGCTTGGACCTGCAAGATGACTCGGGGTGGGAGGGGTGACCACAGACTGTACATGCATGTCTAAATCTACAGGTGCCAGGGGCCCTTGTGCAGGAGCGCTTATTGAAATCCCAGCACACCCCTTTTCTCTCTGACCCCCCCCCCCCTACTCCTTCCCGGGACCTCACTCCCATGGGCCGACCAAAAGGGGTGTTGGGGTCTGGCGGAGTACACCCTGACCGCACTGGTGGACTGGGGTGGGGCTGTGCTCCCTGAGAACTGCTTATGCCAAGACACAGAGTCAACCCTGTCCCATGCCAGTGATGTGTCAAATTCTTTAGCTTTCCTGAAATTGACATCATACCCCTTCCAGGCATTCCCCGGGTACTGTTCGCTCCATCCCACAATCCTACTCTGATAGCAAGCCAATGGCGCCTGCACATTAGGAGGCCGTTCGGCCATGATGGTCGTGAATACTGCGAAAGCCCTAACCCAATTGAGCGAAGTTTCCTCCACCCTAAATCTAGAACACTGTGCCCTCCATTCACTCGGATGCATCCACTCCTTTAGTGTCTTTACATGTTCCATTTCCCTGTTATCAAGTAGCAATGAAAAAATTTAAATATATTTTCCCGCCCAAATCATTTCTTTCGTTGCCTGGGACACATGTTGTGCCAAATTCTCACTCCTGGAGGGCATTGACCCATCCCCCAACAGAGGCAGCGCCACCTCCTTACCATTTCCTGGCACCCGGGCCGGTTGACCACCATCTCCGTTCGGTTGGGCGGGGCTGGAACCTGTAAGTGAAGAAGATGAGGGAACCGCAGCACTGTCAGCCGCCGCTGCCGATTTAATCCTTTCTACCAACTGTGCCGCTTCTGCAGCATGATCTGATGAAGCAGGTAACACGCCCCCCTTCTGCAGCCAAGGTAGTAAGGCCGCTATTTGAGATACCAATTCGGCAGGGACCGAGTCCGGGTTACCAGCCGGGACTACGGGCGCCCCAGGGGGCATGGCCGGTGGCACCGATGTGGTAGGCAACGGAGTGGCCGGCGGCGGCAAACCTGGCACTGGCATCGGTACCACGGGCGGGGAAGCAGGCCCCGCAGGAGGGGGCGCCGGCGGCATGGCAGGAGCCGGTGCAGCGGGCGCCGGAACTACCGGCACAGGTATAAGAGGTACCGGAACCGCGGGTGCGGGTGTAATCAGAACCGGAACTACCGGGGCACTGTACCTGGGCTTCTTGGCCTTCTACTTCTTTGGTGGGGTAGCGAAATCCCCCCTTGGCAAGGGTGCCGTCCGCTGCCGCGTGGGCCTGCCTGATGGGCCTGGGGGATCAGCAAACCTCTCATTCATGAGGGCCTCTAATTCATCCACTTTTCCCAACCTCTTATTAATGTTGCTCATCTCGCGCATCATGGCCTGCATCATAACCTCCATCCTGGACCCTCCTTTACCACCCTTCGGCCCCGGCATGTCTGAGGAGCACTGCCCTATACTCCTAGTATTACAACACAGGTGTAAGTGCGCTTTGTACCTTCACCAGATGGAGGATGTACAGGGGGCTGTAAGCACCATGCAACCGTAACCGCAACGCCCCGGCTTATCCGGTTTGTCAGGGGTGAGTAAACTCTAACGTAGACCCACCCGGCGGCTACCAGAAGCAATGCAATGCAAGCCCCCCGCTCTCCTCTTACCGTTCAAATCCTGCGCACTCCCAGCCGGAATTGGACCTGCGACCACAACTGATGTTCACCACTCAGAGCTTACTACGCGAAATTGCAGGAATGCAGTACTATCATGCCTAAAATAGAAAATGTATTAATACCTGGGAGTGTTAAATCAAGCAGTTGGTGAAAGCAGACTGTATAAGGTTAAAAACGTATTTGCAAGCTTGAACCTCCTTTTAACCACGCCCACCACTGCCCTTGGCTGTTTACCGTACCTTAGCAATCACAGAATTCACAATATCGATCAGTAAAAGGCCCGCGCTTTTCTTTTCTTTTAAAACCCACCGGATCGTCCCCGGCACAAGAGGAGAATGTGCGGGAAATCCACTCTGCCGGCGCTGATCGCCGCCCCAACCCGCTGCCTCGATAATACCTCTGTCCCGTGGGCCTTGCCCGTCCTCTGAGCACCGCAGCGACCCAGCCAACCTCGAGACGATCGATGTACCCGTGATGTACCGGACCTCGCCCGCACAGCAACTCCGCTCCGTCCGCGCTCGGGACGCCTGAAACCGCACCTGCAAGGGGGAACAAAAAAGGAAAATCACAAAAAACAAGAAGCCCCGAGCGCAGGGCACGTCCGGTGTGGGGGAGCGTCCAGGCAACAAGGGGGTCACCTGGGCGCTCCCCGCTTCTTTATCCTGGAAGGCCTGAGGGGGGGGTGGCTACGCCCCCCCACCCAGCCCCTCAGCAGCCCGCCCCCTCCCCCCCGACCCGGATGTCGATTAGCGCCATCCGGGTCAGGGAGGGCGGCAACCAATCGGTGGCAGGGCGCGCCCCAGAGGACACGCCCCACCACCGAGAGGTCCAGGAGGGAAGGGCGGTCGCCGCACCGCCATGCGGGCGGGGGGGCCAAGAGCCCCCCCTTTTCATTCATGCACCCCTCACCCTACACAGAGAGCACTCTCACCATTCTCCCCCACCTTAGTATTCTTCTCATAGGCGAAACCTAATACATTTACCAATGCTTGTTATTCTTGCCATGTTCAGGATAACAAGTACTATCTGAGTCATTGCATCATATGTGCAGTATTTATGATTTATGTCCTTTTGGTCTGGCTTTAGGTACAGTATACCATGTATATTTTACATATAATCCTGTGTGGAGTCTCTTGTTGCTCTGTGAGTGTGTTGCCTCTTAGGTTAGCCTGACTGCTCCGCGCCAAGCGACTAGGTGTGTAGTTGAGGTGCCCTGACTAGAGTGGTGGGTTCTGCCTGGTTTAGGTGCCTACCCTAGCCAACCAGAAACCTAATTTCTAACAGGTTTTCATTAGTAAAGTTATAAATGATGTCGCAGAAAATCTCATGAGTAACGTAATGTGTGAGGTCATTAGCAGTGCATGCTGGGGGCGCAAGTTATAGTTAGCTATGCTAACAGGCGCGGTGCGTCCATTGGGGCCTGGGGGCGTAGCCCCCCCGCCCGCGCCTCGCGCCTGCAGCTCTCCCTCCTCTCCTCTGTGAATGTCAGGCTCTCCCTCCTCTGTGAATGTCAGTCAGCATGACGTCGGACCGTGGGCGGTCCGGCGTCATGTTGACTGACATCATTGTCAGACGCCTTTAGGAAAGGCAGCACAAGTGCGCATGAGTGGGCATGGAGCTTAATTTTTACTCCGTGCCCAGTCATGCGTACTTGTGTTTTTGCTGCCTTGCGCATGCCCATTAGGAGCCCCTCGGTCTCCTAATGGGCAGGCGGCGGGCGAGGAGTAGGCGGTGCCGTCAGCCAATCCTGGCGCTTCTGCAACGCCAGGATTGGCTGAGGGCCGGGTTGCAGGCAGTCACTGTTGCGTCACGTGGACGTGGTGTCATGGACCGTTTGAAGGAGCAGAGAGGCGCCAACGCGGGCCAGGAGAAGACGAGGCGGTCACCGGTCAGGTAAGTGTTTTTTAATTTATTTTAGGGTGGTTTCCTGACTGTGACCCGGGCCGTCGCTGCCTTTGGCCGCGGCGCCGGCCCCCGTATTATTTATTGATGTGAAGTGAATCAAGTGATTTAGTTGGGTGGGATCTTAATTCCCTGCCTGGGTGCGTTTTCTTGTAATTACCCTGCCGAGTTTCCTGTCCCTGTTCGGGTGGGTTCTCGAGCTTTCACTGACACTGTCTGTTGGTTCTCCAGTCACTACGTGCGTGTGGTCCAGTGCTCCCCACTCCTTGCTGGTTTCTCGTGCTATCATTGGCTTTGTGCGGTATTTGGCGCTTCAGTTTTTGGTTGAGAGGGTTCTATCACTGGGATTGAAAGTTTTGTGTTTTACTGACTGGGTAGGCTGTCCTGTCGCTGGACAGCTGGCGTCTCATGATCTCTGTCTGCACTTCTTCTGTTGGTGGTACGCGGAGGGGGGGACTCTATGCTGTTTCTGGTTGTGTTTTGTTGTCACTTGAAGAACATCCATGAGCCCACGTCTACTCCATTAGCGTAGTGTCTTACAAGTTAACGGCCTGCATTGTTTGTGGTGTTAATTAATCAATGCAAGTCCAGTGTGTCTCAACAGTGTTTAATTTTTTAAGAGACAGCGCCATTTACCACAACATTGTATTCCATTGTGTGGAAATTTATAGAGCGCTTCGTAACTGCAGAGTTTTCTGATTCTTGCCTTTTTGTATGCAACGGCTTGCTGTCCCATTCCCAGGTAAAAAAACAATGTTTACATAAATAAAGCGATTTGGTGTATATTATCCGCATTCCTGATTTCATTACTTTCCCTTCCTTACAGCAAGAGACGTAGATATCAAACGTGCAGCAAGGTCAGTGGCACCACAACCCCGGAATCAGAGGGGCCCATTGCATCCCCAAATTATAGCTGTTTTTTATTAACACATGTTGATTGGGGGTGCGGGGTGGTCCGTTCATATATTAGGGCCCTTCTCTGAGGTTACCACATTGCCGACTGTGCTTGATTTTGAAAGGCCGGGAAGGCCGGGGAAATGACGGTCATGATGTCCACCTAGGCCAGTTTCCCACTGCTCTGGACAGGCATGGTTGTCGGTCACCGCGGCCCCTGTTGTACACAGAGCCTTCCAATTGGCTATAAGGATCCCAACCTGCCAGTTCTTAAATTTGATCCCAGGAAGGTTTAACCCTACCCACTGAGGCCAGCAAGTGTTTCCACGCACTCTGGTTTAGATGGTGTACTGTGGCTCACTTTCTCAATCATATTTATGTTAAATGGTAGCGGCAATTTCAGTCGATAACCCTTCAAGTATTGCCCGGCGGTAATCGCCTCTCATACCACTCGATAATTTACCAATGAAAGAGGCAGGCGCCGGAGACTGGAAGGCAGGAAACAAAGTTTTATTCCGTCGGAGCAGAACACATCAGATCAGACAGCAAGGTATCGTCACGAGGTGCTCTAACTGCATCTCTGAGGCCTGGCCTCTTATACACAGGTTTATTGCTTTATTACACATGGTACATTCTTATTGAGACTTTGATGTACGGAAAGACATCCTTGGAACCCCCACTTCAAGCTCGTTCCCACACATATCTACAGTAGAAGTCCCCACCCCATCTACAGTAGGAGATGGCTATCACGCAGCTGGACATTCCGCCAATTCCCGGGGGTGTGTGCAACCGGCCGGGTCTCAGGGGGTAGGGGCTTTGATCCACTGTAATCCCTTTGATGTGGGGTGTTTCCCTTACAGTAGGGGCAATAAACTGCATCCGCAGGGCTAGGTGATGGCCTGGGATCGGTTCGGACAATGGGGCGCAGAGGAAGGGGGTTTATCAAAGAGAGGCATGACCATGTATGGGATGTCGGTCAGGTGTGGGATGTGGTTCCATGGCAGGGTCGCGCAGAATGCGAGGGTTTATGGCCCGTGTATGAGAGAGCGGGGGTGGCCGGCGCGCGGGGGATGCTCGCAGCGCCAGGGGAAAGCGCTGGCGATCGACAATGAGCGGGGAGAGAGTGGGGTGCCTAAAATGGCGGCCGTGCATTCGCTGTGCGTGGCGCTGGGGAGAGGCAAGAGGGCGCAGATAATGTTCAGTTACAAGCTAAATTTCCACAGTCCTCCCTTTTAACATATCTCGCCAGCTTGTCTAGTTCGGATCTATCCCCATAATACTATGAATTTCCACCTCATACAGAGCTTTCATTCGCTCTGTTTCAAAGTCCAAAGTCTTAGGGCAGATGCAGTTCATAAAAAGCGAACATAAAGGTGGCAGACACTGAATCCCCAAGCAACATCCACATAGTATCACAATCGGTATTAGGATAAATGAAAACAGCCTCCATCCCCAACTTTTAATAGTGTCCCGAAACCAACTCCCCAGTGACCATTCTTCTTGCTCTTGATGGACCTCTGCGGACAGTCTGTGGAGGTGTTCAATTGCTTTGTAGACTGAGGGTGAGTTATCCGGTACGTAGGTACAACAGCTGGACCCAATGATGCGGCATGCTCCTCCACGATCAGCCAGAACCACATCTAGAACAAGGCGGTTCTGAAGGGCCACTAAGCGGACGGCCTGGAGCTCGGCGGTGTTGTTGGCGAGGGCGCCAGCCGTAATGTTCATCGCCGTTTCGACTGCCTGGGTTAAGTGGCGGATGGCACGGCTGTTTGCCATTGGACCCCAGAGTGGAACAAGGCCTTTTACTGCGTCCATGAACTGTGCTCCGGCGGAGTCGGCTTGCACAATGTCTTTGGCCCGTTTCTGTCGGTGATGGTTTGCTGGAGCCACATATGTCGGAGGAAGGACAAAGGCGATGTAGCAGGTGCCTCCCCAACCTTTCGGAAGCCAGGTGTAGGCCTTAGTACCACAGACGAAGTACATATTCGGGGAGGCAACAAAGGAGGGTGGGTCAACTGAGTCCAATGTTCGGGTGATGAGGCAGGAGCTGTGGCCCACCAGCTGTGCCCCCAGGCCTTCGAGGCACACAAATCCAGTGATGTTGATGACGGACAGGGCCACTGTTAGGGTGGCGGCCGTCCGTTTCCGGAGGTAAGAGAAGGTGGGTCTGGCTGGGTTGTTGAACACTTGCATTTCAACTCGTTCTTTGGCAGGGATGTCCATGTGAAAGGAAGTGTTCGATCTCAGAGGGCAGAAGAGGGCAGAAGTTCTTCCAGTTTTGTTCAGCCAGAACCCATGGTAGAAGTGTGACATGGTTCTGCCGGAAGTGGCATTGTCCTTGTAGCTTTCTTGCAGGAGGATTAGCCAGGCGAGGCAGGAACCATGGACAGAAAAAGGTGAAGGGATGAAAGGGATAGAGTGTCCAGTGGCATGTGGTAGCAATCCACAGATCCAGCAATTAGTGGCGTTGGCAGCAAGATTGTGTTGGTGGAGCAACTGCACAAAAGAGTTATTCCAGAACTCCTTACGCCTTTCTCGGAGTTGGGGTGAAAGTGAGATCAGATGGTGTTCTTTCGTGGTGGTAGGTTGAACGGTGGTCAGCAATGTCTTATGAGCGGGTGTGCTCTCCTCCATGATCCAGAAGGTGACCACGAGGAGAAGGCAAAAGAGAAGGGTAATGAAAAGTGCAATAGTCTTTAAGCTGTGCATTCGGTCAGTCTTTGGGTTTATGTAGTGGATCTTCGGACGTCCGGTTGCTTCCATCATCTTCATGTCGGGCGCTTCCATCACCTTCAAGAGACTCGGTAGCGGGCAGAACCACAGTGTAGTAAGGACTCCCTTAATACGTACATACATTGTTAATTAGCATAACCACGTCAGAAGTTAGAAAGCCATCTTGCTGCTTTTGCACACGACACTGCGTTCACATGTTATTGCTTAAACGAACTGCTGACTCGAGTTTTGCCTCACACGAGAGCAATCTGTTGTTACCATCCCGAGCTCTGCGAAGCGACCTTGGTCTGCACACGATGTGACAAACAGTCTGAGTTGTTAGACAATGCATGTTTTCCACTCTAGGTTGATCGACCCACTATTTAGTCATAACACACAAGCAGCTGCACATACCTGAAAGTTGGTGCTTTTAATATCACGGACATCATGTTTATTATTCAGACCGAAGACGAGCCTTCCTGCGAGAAGACTCCTGATGCTCCTGTGATGTGATTTCACTAAGCTGATCTTTGAGGTATGGGGTCCCCTATTCAAGCCTAAGAGACCTTCTGTTAGTCTAATAATACTATTAGCTTCTTAGTAAAGGGAAAGTGGTAGTATCCACTGTCATTATAACATGATCACCCCTTTTATATTCTATGGAATTGTAACTATGTTGATGGTTTTGATTTTAATCATTTGTCTGCTTGTATTAGCCAAAGTACTGCATATTAGGACACGTGGTCTATAAAAACAAACCCTTTTTATTTTTCACCGTGTCTCTGTTGATTCTTGTTGTGGACTAATGTGAGAATAATATACGAACAGGTATTTCCGATTCCCACCATTCCTGAGTATGTACTGAGTCGCGTGTTCTGGGTTGTCTTTTCATTGGGACCTCCGAGCTAAATCTCGGATAACGAATGGGACACTTATGCTAGCCGGATACTGGGTTCTGGGTTCTGAGGTGAGTTTCTGGTACACCACAACTCACTGAGGTCCTGGGGTTCTACGCATAGTTCTGTGTATAAGCAGAATCCATGCAACATGGCGCACCTAACGTTTGGTCTATGAGTTGAAACGCCTTAGTAGTCCACAACACCCTCATTCTTGTTTCCGGATAACAAGTCTGACGGATTTAAACCTACCTAGGTCTATTGATATAGGTTCCTTCAAGCTTGATAATTAAAAAGGTTATTGAACCCTTGTGCTACTGATAGTTTCAAGTGTGTGTTGTCCTAATGTCGGTGGATATTGCGGCGCACAGCCGTGCAGCTCTGAAACGTCATTTGACGCAGTATGGGGTGCCGGACACTGGTATGAACGTCATCTTTGTAGTGGGAGCCGATGCGGCTCATCTCTATGAGTTGTTCTACTCTTGGGTGACAATTCCAGCGGTGGGGGATGATGACACCTTTCATTCTTACACTGCCGCTGCAGTGCCGGCGAACTATACGCCGTATAGGACACAGGAAATACCAATATCTGCTTGGCAGCACCATATTTGGTTTAATGGCGCCCTTCCCCATGTGGTTATACCGCCGAGAATGGGCCCTTTATCAATTGCAGGGGCCACTTGGCCGGTACTAGCCGGATTTACGCCTCATCCCCGTTACCTCACGGTGACGGTGGCTGAGTTGCGTGTACTACACACTGCCCTCATTACGGTATATAGGGCGTTAGTGCAGTATGTGTCGCGCAATATGCAGGCGGGGGCACCTGCTGTTGAGGGACAGCCTACTGATCATCACGCGGTGGTCATTAGTCCTGTTATGGTTAATTCTGTTATGGGCAAGCGCCCCCAAACTAGGGATGATTTCCCCTTTTGGCTTGCTGAAAAATTTGACCAAATAGAAGCGGTTTACCCAAATACTACTCCTGTGGAGAAACACAGGATCCTCACCATTAGTTTGCCTAAGGACTTGGTCCCCCACATTGATGATTGTGCAAATTGGGGCAAGGTCTTTGCAGCGACGTACGCGCAGTGCTTTGGCACTCCGTCTATGTTGCAGCTGCCCTCCGTTATCAAAAGAGTTCAAGAGAACCATGGTGCGGAGTCTGCGATAGAGTTAGGGATGCGGCTCCTCGAGCAATTTGACCTGGTGGCTACCATGATAATTGGTAACCTGAAGGGTGATGCTTTGCATTTCCAGGTTCGTAATGAACTGAAACGAGTTCCTGAGGAGGACAAACCGCAGGAATTTGCGAAAATAATCGCAGAGGCATATCGGGATTTGGGTCGTAGCTCTTTAGGAGTTAAGCCTGTAATAAAGAATCCCGATCTAAAACAGCAGGGTAAGGCAGAAACGTCTGGTAAGGACGAACGGCCCTTTTTTCCTAAACAAAAATGGCAGGTTAAACAACAGGGAAAGTAGCAGCAACAGAAACAGGGCTCTCGGCCTGCCTTTCCCGTACAGTCTAGTAGTGAACGCACTTATGATCTACGCGATCGTGCTGCTATAAAGTCTCCTGATAGATTTCAGGTTTCTGAACAGCGCTCTCCTCGTTCTTCACAGGAAACATCGGCTACACAGTCCGGTGGCGGAGGCGGTGGCAAAGGTCGGGGTGCTCCACAACAGCGTGACCAGCCCCGACAGACTGAGGGTAAAGGCAAGCAGGACGAATTTGCAAGACAAAGACCCCCGTTTCAGAAGAAGAAAGTGGCGGCTCTGACGGCAAGGTATGCCTCAGATAGTGCGGACACAGCTTCGGAACCGGACATGGGCGCTGACGCTCCTGGACAGCGCAGCGGAAATTACCATAGTCCGTCAAGCTCTGCGTCCATTTCTGGCGGTGACAGCAACTGATATATCGGTTACTGTGGAAACAGCTGACACCAGAGTGGCTCCCCCTGACAGACTTTATGAAATAGTCTTATTAATAGAGGGTGACATACAACGTACAATAAAAGGGATTTTTTGGGATAATCTGACCACCACCTATGATATCCTCCTAGCGGAGGCAGATTGGCCCCCAGCTTTCATTTTAGAGGCTCCTAGAGGGGAGGAAGTAATCCTCCCGTCCTTTGCGCACACAGTGCCTAAGGACCAGGCTGAAGTGTATGCTGAGGAGTGGGCGCTTGCGCTTGCGCCGGCGGTGTATCGTACTCAGGTGGGATGGGACAGATTGTCCCCCTGCCATGAGATTCCATTGCGGTCTATGCCCCAGCCTCAACCTCAATATCCTATGCGTCGTGAAGCGAGACCCCACGTCGCGGCAATCCTTGAACAATTGGAATATCAGGGTGTTATTGAAACATGTGTGTCCCCTATGAATAACCCTTTATTCACTGTAACGAAGCCTGACGGCTCGTACCGTTTAGTTTTGGATTACCGGCACCTAAACTCCCATTGCCGGACCTGCGCGGTACAAAATACACATAGCTCGGCTTTGGTCGACAGTCTCGTGCGTAAGAGATTTAAAACGACACTTGACATTTCCAATGGCTTTTTTAGCCACAACCTGTCCACACTGAGTAGCCAGTGGACAGCGTTTACTTCAGGCGGAAAACAAAAACAGTTTACAAGATTAGCCATGGGGTACAAAAATAGCCCTGGCGTCTTTTCTGCTCGCGTGGTTTCTCTTTTAGAAAGAATAGACCCCGAAGCATACTCCTATGTTGACGATATCTATCTTACGGATGATGAGCTGATGCCGCATCTGTCTCGGGTTGACAATATTATCGTGAGTTTTGCTGACTATGGCTACAAATTCAATTTTGCGAAGTCACACATCGCGGAATATACGGTGTTGTTTTTGGGCTACGAGCTCAACAATGAAGGTAAGGGGTTAGCCCCCCACTTTCTGGAAAAGTGTGCACGCTTAAGTGCTCCTACGACACTGAAGAAATTACAATCTCTGCTGGGTTTTCTGAATTTCGGCCGTACGTACATTCCTGATTATGCCCAGCGTATCAAGCCGCTTTACGCCTTGGTACAGCCTTCGTTTTCGAAATCTAGCTGGCAGCTAGAACACTCTGCAATTTTACAGTCTTTACAGGCTGACCTTCTTGCTTCACAATACTTGCTGACACGTGATAACCGCACTAACCTGGTAATAAGAATAGTACCAGGCGCCGTGGGGTTCACGTATTTGACGTTTAATGAGGGCGACACAGTCCCCATTGCGTACAAATCCCACTTGTACACCTCTGCTGAATTACGTTTTTCCACGGTCGAAAAAGTTCTGACTGCTGTGCAGATGGCGATCCTCAAGGAACGCGCACTGTCGCATGGGAAACAGATTCTGGTTGTAACTCCATATCCTGCTTTAGAGGCAGTGACTAAAGCAAGTGTACCCAATTCTAAGGCTTTGCATCCACGGTGGATACAATGGGCTACAACACTGACGTCGCCAGACGTCACTTACATCTTTGATGCCTCATTACAGACTCAAGAGTACTTGCAGTATGAATTCGTTCATCCGGCACCTCTGTCTTTGCGCCCGCTCGAAGAATACCATTGTGTCATATACACTGACGGGTCTGCGCAACCCGCAATTGGATCGAAGCACGCTTATTCTGCGGCTTGCGCAATTGTCGTAGGTACATTCGTAAATGGTGAATTCCAATCTGATGCAGTGCATACGCAGTCATTGGGTGATTGTACCGCGCAATTGGCGGAGCTCCGGGCTCTGGTGCTTGCACTGGAGTTTGCTGATCCCCGAGTCACTACTCTTATAGTGAGTGACTCCTTCTACTGTGTCCAGTCCTACAATGACAATTTACACTTCTGGTCTCAGAATGATTACCGTGACACTAAAGGTAGCACAATTAAGCATAAAACGCTTTGGGTTCGAGTGGCAGACTTTAAAGAACGTCTCCCTCTCGTTAGTGTTATTCACACTCTTGGTCACTAGCGGCTTGGTGTCCATGCTGTCGGCAACAGCTTAGCTGACGAGACAGCGAAAACAGCAGTGGCTACATACTTAGTGGCAGCAGTTACAAGATCCAAAAGTAAGATTGATGATGACATCTTGGCAGCTATTGCTGCTACGGAGAAGGGAGGGGATTACCCGAAGGGTTTTCCCTCTCGGTATATTTATCATTTAAGTCCTGATAACGTCCCATTAGTGAGGATTAACGACGTTGGTGATAGAATAATTCCCAACGCGGACTGCAGACCAGCACTGATCTTGGCTGCGCACGAGGGGTTGGCGTCAGCCCACGCCGGTGTGTCAGCTACAATATCTCTGCTACAACAACGTTACTGGTGGTTTGGTTTATATAAACAAGCGCTCGCTTATGTTCTTGATTGTGACATTTGCCAACAGATTAAACCTTCTACTGTTGCGCGCCCACCACAGACACAGCTGTACATCTCTAATAAGCCATTTGGTTGTGTTTATTTAGATCACTGCGGTCCTTTTTCTTCTGATACTGCGTACAAGTACATCTTGGTTGCAGTGGATTCGTGCACACGTTTTCTATGGGTATGGCCACAAAGGAGTGCTGACTCGCGGACTGTCATCAGGGATTTGCGTGTCTTTGTGGGAACGTTTGCGTGTGGTACCTTCCATTCTGATCAGGGCCCTGCGTTCGCCTCTAAGGCTTACAAGGAGGCTATGAAAAATTTGGGGGTCCTAGTCAAATTTTCGTCTCCCTACCGACCTGAGGGTAATAGTGTGGTGGAGCGAATGAACCGTGACTTAAAGCTATCATTGACAGCACGTGTTTTAGGTACAGGCCGGAACTGGCTGGCCCATTTGTATAACGTCCAACGTGCACTAAATAATCTCCCTAGAAGGTCTCTGGGTGGGCGGACCCCGTACATGATGCTCTTCGGAATCAGAATGTTTGTTCCAGACCTTGATGGTCTAGACATTGCGGCGTCGACCGCACCCTTTGACGTAGATGATCACTGTGCTGTTTTGCAGACTCTACAAGAAGCCAGAGACTCTCTTTCGAAAGAACATTTGCCCTCCACGTCTGAAGCTGAGGTTCAGATTCCGGTAGTCGGCTGGCTACCCCGAGTTGGTGATCTGGTCCGTGAGAAGGTGGAGAACAAGAAGGAGTTCGGCCCCTCTTATCGTGCACCAGTTCCAGTGCTTGGAGTGCAGGGTACAAGAACAGTCATTTTACCTCCACTTCCTGGTCGCAAAGAAAACAGGTACATCTCTATTGACAATGTCAAACTTCAGCGAGTGGCCGATACTTCTTAGTATGACTCCGGCAGTTTCATGCCAGACAATGCAAAGAAATTCAATGATGGTTCCTGCTTCTACCACCTTGTCTGATGTTGCAATCGAGATGCATTCAGTTACTGATCCCTTGCTGATACCACCGGCTGGTGGTTTGTCCGATGAGACTGAGTATGCTTATCCTACACGTGGACCTTCCCCTGTTTTACAATCTACAGCACTTGGCCAGTCCCGTTTTTCCTTTGACACTAACTCTTTGCCCTCAACTCCCCCATCAAACATTGCTGTTTTTGTGAGCTGGTTTAAGAAACATTTTTTGATAGCTCCTTGGACATACATCTGGTTGATGCTTTTTGGTATTTTTTTGTTTATGTCCGTTGGATTTGTTGTAGTTTTCTTCCGTTTGGTGGATGGCCATTATCTCAAAGAGAGATCGACAATTAGACTTATCAATGGAACTTTGGCCCCCCACTCCTCATCCCACATCATGAAAAGGGACCAGACTTTTGTGAATATTACTGCCTGGCCCGTCATGGATGGAATCGCATGGGATGCAGTTAGATTTCAAATTCATGGGCCTACAGAGGTCATTAATGTGCCTAATGTATTTCGTGTTTCTATGGGTGATGTAGTTAAACAGAACATACGTTCTGATGATTGGGATGTACACGCCATTGAAGCACTGTTTTCAGATTTGAAATATTATGCCGCCTTTGATGCTGAGGATTTGTATGAAAATGCGGCTAATTATGCAGAACAGTATTGTTTTCAACATTATGGCAATCACTTCCTGCATAAATCGAATTCGTTTGGAAATTTTGTAAATTTTACCCAGTGGGAACATTGTCCCACCCCCTCGTTTGGCAGTTCACACACATTAGTTGATAAGTTTACTTATTTTACTGATTTCAGTGTTTCGGCCCCGGCATCCTTTTATTTTAAAGTTAAGCCCGAGTCTGCCTCCAAGGTTAGACTGACACACACCAAATTGTTATATTCTAAGTCCTTTATGGATGAGTTGTCAATCAAAGCTTATGATCTATGGAAGGCTACTATTGATCTTAAGTCGGTTTGGGGTTCCAAACCGTGGCAGGTTCAGGGAACTGAAGCTTTACACCGTGCCTGTCTAGTACCAAATCATATGTTGTTTTTAAATGCAACCATCTTTCAAACCACCTGTTTCGGATTGGCCACTTCTAAAAAACTAAATTCGCCTTCTGTGCCGGATCTGGGTGCTTACCCAAATTGGTATAATCACACAGATCTGTCCCTTCCTGCTTTGCAGTTATTGGTTTCCAATTCGTCTTTCAATATTTCGAAATTTAATAGTGAGGGATGGTTAATTTGGCAAAGCAGTTCTGATACCCGTCAACGTCGTTTTCTAGGACTGAAACCGGGGTATACTCAAGATCGCGTGGACCCCCGGTTTGAGTCGTCACATACAGTAACTACATACTCTGTGGGGAAATTATGTCAGTCCTGGCTGCGACATTCCACCTTGGCATCTGTCAAAGTTCATTTATCAAAGTTACATGACAAAATAGATTTGAATGATTTTGTTAAAGGTCCTGTGGGTGGCAGATCCAAGAGATGGGCGTATGCTATTTACAACGAAGTATGGAAACTGTCGCAAATTGAGGCAGCTTCAAGATTGAGAGCTATTGATCAGGCTAATATGGAAAAAGTATTAGCAGTTATTGATAACAGCATTAACACTCTTTCTTCTCGCATTTATACATTAGATAATATTGTATCTTCAATTGTGGATATTGTGCAGGATGATATGTCTGTGTTGTATCATGGTCAAAACCAGTTGCGTTCGGTTATGCAGTTTGCATGGACATTACAAACATTGAAGACAGGGAAGGTCCCTTGGGACTATCTGAATACAACATCGTTATTTCTTCCCTTTAACCTTACTGACAAACAGCAGTTCATGTCCATGAAGGATGCTACATATTCCTTGCTCCATATTGAGAAATTGGAGCCGTTACCTTTTTCTGTTGCGGAAGTCGATTCCGCTGTGTGGCTCTTACACGGATTGATAAGTCTACCGTTTGCGCTTTTTAAGTTTACCTCTTGTATGAAACACTATGCTCTGGGTAGATATGAACAGCTGGGCACCGCTTTCATGCATGAAGTCTGGTCCCTCCCCTTTACGTATAGATGTACAAGGGACGGTACTGAGGTTTATCTGAAGGGTGAAGAATGTACAACGTCACCTGATCATTCTGTTGTGTGTAGGCACATTCAATTGCACGGTGATTGTAATGTACACGCTCCGAACTTGGCCTGCGTCCTCAAAGGTATCCCGGTACCAGTGATTACGCCATCTTTCACGCTGCTTGCAAACGGTAGTTATTTAATTTTGAACAATGAAGCTTGCTGCGGGATGTTAGTAGGGATCCCGTATATAGTAACTGTAACACAGAGGGTTGTCTGCTGTAATAACGTCCTGTTTCCACCCTCGCATGGGAGGCTGGATGCTTCTATCTGGCCTTCAATTCCAACCTTGAAAGCAGAGTTCGACAAGATGAGCAGAATAAGAGCGCTATTGTCCCAAAAGGAGGTGCCATTGATTTCCTCCCGGGAAACATTTGTCCTTCACGTAGCAAATACGCGCACCGAGGTACAGGCGCTTTTGAATACTGACCTCCCCCTGCATTTTGGTGCTTTGATCCAAACAATTTTCAATGCCTCGTCCACGACTGGCCTGGCTCATTTTTTTTAAACTTGTGGGCTCGAGCCTCGTGACCTCTTTCCAAACTATTTTTGGTGTGATTCCGGCATTTTTTCATTCTATTTTCTCCAGCGTCTTTGGAGGTGTCCCGTTAATTCTGGCTCTAGTGGCAGGTGTGCTACTTTTACTTTTCATCTTGCGGAATGGCTGCTCTTTCTGTGCCACACGACAGCCTGTCCCGTCTGCAGCTTCTTCGTGACAGGATGCTGGATTACTATGGTGTCCTGCCGTTGGCGACTTTGAGCCTGGCATATGGATTATCCTTCCGGTATTCCTACTTCACCTGCGTGCAACCTGTCTTCCACTGCCTAGATTGTCCCTTTGAATGGCCTATGGATTTGTGTTTAACCAACATGGTGTCTCCGGACCCGGATTATGATCGACTGATGAGGCCCTTAGTGTCTCACGAGTCTGCCTGTTCTGGTGTTCGGATTATGGCCTGCGGTGCGGCACATGGTATCCTGGGTAATTGGGACATCGTGAGAGCGGCATATGACTTCTTGAATATGAGTTACTTGGAAGTACACGCTGGTTGCCCTCTGATGGTGCTAGAGGCTCCGCTGATAGAAGAACACGTATGTTCCTTTTCTTTACTTAACTGGATGGCTGAAACCTTCAGTGGCCGTGCCAATGATTTTCTGCTGGAGGCTGTGGCCACGTATGCTGCATATACTTTCATGGATTGAGTGAACTTTCGTCCACTGTGTTTTCCTCACGTGTCTTGAACTGTCCCTGTACGTCTGCACTTCCGCCCGGTGAGGCGTTTTTTCCTTTTTTCACCCCCCACGACACGTTTGGGGTTTTTTGTTTTTTCTCCTTTTTTTTGTTTTTTTCTGTTCGAACTTTGCCTGAACTGACCAGTTCTTTTTTAAATTGGATACGCCTTGTTCTGCTCTGTCGCGCTTGAACTCTGCGTTCTCTCTTTTCTTGCATACTAAGTAGTGCTTCGATCAAGGGGGCATGTAGTAAGGACTCCCTTAATACGTACATACATTGTTAAGTTAGCATAACCACGTCAGAAGTTAGAAAGCCATCTTGCTGCTTTTGCACACGACACTGCGTTCACATGTTATGGCTTAAACGAACTGCTGACTCGAGTTTTGCCTCACACGAGAGCAATCTGTTGTTACCATCCCGAGCTCTGCGAAGCGACCTTGGTCTGCACACGATGTGACAAACAGTCTGAGTTGTTAGACAATGCATGTTTTCCACTCTAGGTTGATCGACCCACTATTTAGTCATAACACACGAGCAGCTGCACATACCTGAAAGTTGGTGCTTTTAATATCACGGACATCATGTTTATTATTCAGACCGAAGACGAGCCTTCCTGCGAGAAGACTCCTGATGCTCCTGTGATGTGATTTCACTAAGCTGATCTTTGAGGTATGGGGTCCCCTATTCAAGCCTAAGAGACCTTCTGTTAGTCTAATAATACTATTAGCTTCTTAGTAAAGGGAAAGTGGTAGTATCCACTGTCATTATAACATGATCACCCCTTTTATATTCTATGGAATTGTAACTATGTTGATGGTTTTGATTTTAATCACTTGTCTGCTTGTATTAGCCAAAGTACTGCATATTAGGACACGTGGTCTATAAAAATAAACCCTTTTTATTTTTCACCGTGTCTCTGTTGATTCTTGTTGTGGACTGATGTGAGAATAATATACGAACAGGTATTTCCGATTCCCACCATTCCTGAGTATGTACTGAGTCGCGTGTTCTGGGTTGTCTTTTCATTGGGACCTCCGAGCTAAATCTCGGATAACGAATGGGACACTTATGCTAGCCGGATACTGGGTTCTGGGTTCTGAGGTGAGTTTCTGGTACACCACAACTCACTGAGGTCCTGGGGTTCTACGCATAGTTCTGTGTATAAGCAGAATCCCTGCAACAACAGACTTTGTTTAGTTTCTCTCCTGGTGGCCTTTGAGGTGACTAGGCTACCGCTCTGAGATTTCCACTTAGCCTGTGGTCTGCTTAGCCGAAGTTCTCTCCTTTCGTCGCAAGTTATACCCTTCCTTGGATGGCACAGTGGGATCAGGATATCTTACTAACTCAAGTGTCTCTGTATCTGGGCAGCGGCTCAGGGATGGTCGGTCTTTGTCCAGAAGTTCTTCTTGGGCGGTGATGTTGTCCGTGGTTGTCAGGGTCGGTGATACCTTCTTGCAGTGGTGTGCATGCAGCCAATTGCGTTTCCCCTCCACTCGAAGAGCTGTTCGGGTGGTGATCAGGACTTGCAGGGGGCCCGTCCACCGGGGCTCCAGACTCTTGGTGCGCTGGAAGTTACGCACTAAGACGAAGTCACCGGGTTGGATGTCGTGTCGGGGGCCCCTGGAAACATCGGGAATGGCGTGCAGCACCTGCTGATGGATGACAGACAACGTTTTAGTTAGGTTATACAAATAGTCAGACATGAGGACGTCCGGGACGTCGTGGATGGATGTTGGCTTTGGAGCAGCCCAAAGGTTCATGGGCCGCCCGAAAACGACCTCGTAGGGGGTTAAGTGGTGTTTAGTGGGGGTGGAACGCATTGATAGCAATGCTAGCGGGAGAGCGTCTGGCCATCTCAGTCCTGTGGTGGCGACTATTTTTGCTATCTTAAGCTTCAATGTGGCGTTGTGGCGCTCAACCAAGCCTGCAGATTGGGGATGGAAGACCGCATGGAATTTCTGTTTTACACCCAACCCTTTTAAGATGAGTTGGATAACTTCGGCTACGAAGTGGGGGCCGTTGTCGCTCCACAAAATTCGACAAAGGCCGTATCGGGGGAAGAATTCCTTCAGTAGTACTTTTGCGGTAGTCATAGCGGTGTTGTCATGGGTTGGGTAGGCTTCCACCCACTTGCTGAAGGCACACACAACGACAAGTACATACTTCAAACCTTGGCACCTTTCTAACTGGACATAGTCCATTTGTAGGACTTCAAAGGGGTGATTGGGGACCCCAAACCCTCCCCGGGGTACAGCAGTTCCTTTCCCAGGGTTGTGTTGGAGGCATACTAGGCATTGTTGGACCAGACGTTTGGCTGAGTCTGGGATTTTGTCGTTGTGCCAGACTTTGGAGATGAGCTCGATCATGGGGGCAGACCCTATGTGTGCGGGGGAGTGTGCCATGGTCAGCATGGGGATCAAGTATGAATCTGGTAGCAACCATTTGTTCAAGTCTTTAGTTCGCCAGCAACCGTCATCGTCCTTCAATCCCACCCGGGCCCATTCAGTTAATGCGTGTGGTGTGCTGGCTAGTTGGATATCCCTGATTGTTTCCCTAGCATCCTTCCATTTCTCAGTTTGTGACCTGGTCACGTACATACGGGTCATGGACCTATTCTCGGCTGTGGTTCGGGCAGTAATGTCAGCCAGTGCATTTCCCTGTCCTATAATGTCTGTCACCTTCTTGTGTGCCTGGCATTTGATTACAGCTAACCGTGTGGGGAGGAGGACTGCTTCGGTCAGGGCAGAGACTAAATCTCCATGCAGGATGGGTGTGCCATGAGAAGTCAAGAATCCCCTCTCTTTCCATAAGAGCCCAAAGTGGTGAACTACCCCGAAGGCGTACTGACTGTCTGTGTAAATGTTTGCGGTTGTCCCTGCTGCCAGGATGCAGGCTCGTGTGAGAGCAATTAGCTCCGCCGCCTGTGCGGATCGCTGTGTGATGCGGGCTGTCTCAACAACTGTTCGGGCTGTGGTGACTGCATAGGCAGCTGAGGTGGTGCCATCGGGGAGCTTGATGCATGAGCCATCCACCCACAGTTCTCCGTCAGGGTCCGGGAAGGCAGTATCCCGGAGGTCAACCCTACTCTTGTTTTGTTCGTCGGTGAGAGTCACGCAATCATGTATAGGGGACGCATTGGGGTCAGCGTCAGGGAGAGGCAGTAGAGTAGCTGGATTCAGAGTGGTGCATCGTTTCAATGTGATGTGGGGTGCAAGCAGAGTCAGTTCATAACCAGTCAGTCGTGCGCTAGTCAGGTGTTGAGTCTTGGTTTGGTTCAGGAGGGTGTCAACCGCATGGGGTACCAATACTGTGAGGGGGTTTGAGAGCACGATCCCCTCGCTTTGCCGGATAGAGATAGCCGTGGCGGCTACTGCTCGAAGGCAGGCGGGCAAAGCTCTGGCTACAGGGTCAAGAGTGGCAGAGAAGTAGGCACAAGGGCGTTGTTTAGGGCCTATGGACTGGGTTAGGACAGACAACGCACATCCCTCCCTTTCGTGGGTGTAGAGGGAGAAAGGTTTAGTGTAGTCTGGGGTTCCTAGGACTGGGGCCGAACAGAGGGCGTCTCGTAATTCTTTGAAGGAGGATTGACATTCGGGTGTCCAGGGGAGGGGGAAGGGGACATCTTTAGCCAGCAGGGAAAGCAGAGGTTTTACGATAAGACTGAAGTTTGGCAACCATTGTCGACAAAAGGAGGTGAGGCCTACTAGGGACCGCACTTGCTTCTGAGTTTTGGGAACAGGGGTTTCTAGGATGGTCTGAATCTGGTCAGGGGTAAGTTTTCTCCCGTCTTTGGATAGTAGGTGGCCTAGATATGTTACTTGTGGTTGGCAGAATTGCAATTTCTTCCTGGAGACCTTGTGACCGTTCTCCGCGAGGAATCGGAGGAGGTGAATGGTGGCTGTAACGGCAAGTGGAGTGGTGTCGGCCGCCAAAAGAATGTCATCGACGTACTGTATCAACACCACTCCATCGGGTAGTTGGACTGCATCTAGTTGCCTCTTGAGGGCTTGGCTATAAATACTGGGACTCTCAGTGTAGCCTTGGGGTGCCCTGCAGAATCTGTACGAACGGGCTTTTAAAGTGAAGCCGAACAGGTAGCGGCTGTCTGGGTGGATGGGGATGGAAAAGAATGCGTTCTTGAGATCAATAACAGTAAAGGTGGTGGCAGTGGATGGAATCAGGGTGAGGATGGTGGTGATGTCTGAGACCACGGGGTACTGGGGTATGACTACTTTGTTAACCTCTCGCAAATCAACAATGAAACGGTAGGCTTTCTCATCTCCCTCGCCTTGCTTCTTTACAATGGGTAGGATAGGGCTGTTGCAAACATTACTGACTACTTCTTCTACCACTCCTGCCTCGACTAGGGACTCGATGATTTCCACCAATGCCTTCTCGCCTTCGGGTGATATCCGATACTGTGGAAGCTTTGGGAGCACTGCGTCCGGTCGGACGGTTATGTGTACCGGGTCGATCACCATGCGCCCTACATCTGAGTCGGTTTTAGCCCATAGATGTGAAGGTAATGTGTCGAGAAGGGACATGTCAGCATCGGTTATAGAGAGCATACGCCGTGTGTGACAGGGTCTAGACAGATCTGGGTTATCGTGTAGGATGACTCGAACTCCGTCTGGGGAGCATCGGATGGTAGCTCGAAAATGTTTTAGCAAATCAAGTCCCATAATAGCATCGGGGGTGTTGGAGGAGAGCAGAAAGGTTGTGTCAGTGGTGTTCGTGTCAGTGGTGTTATCTTCTAAGTCAAAGAAGATTGGTGCTGATAAGGGGTTAGTGGAGGGCGTTCCATCGAAGCCTATTGAGGTTACATGTGAGCCAGACAAGGGTGCCCTAGGAATCAGTCGTTTGGATAACGCACTACGTGTCGCCCCCAGTGTCTACCAGGAATGGAGATTTTGTGCCCAAGACCTTAGCAGTGACGTAAGGACCTTGCTGGTCAACACGGAGTTCGACTGGATCCCTCCCTTGCCCCTGGCGGTCCTATGCGAAGTCATGGGTGCTTTCATAGTCGGACTGTTGACACTGGTTTTGTCGGGGGCGATCAAAGGTGTTTGGTCTGCCTGGCCTGTCGTTGATGGCGTCGTTCGTGTACCCTCGTCCCTGTCCTCTATTTCTGGGGTCATATGCTGTGTCTCTGGGGTCCCTATTTTTGTTCATTTCCAGAAGGACCGGGCACTGGGATTTCTAGTGTCCGAACCCTCTACAGAACGCACATTGATTCCCATCTAAGTCTCTCCGTCCGTTGTAGGGTGCAGGGGTATGGTCTCTAGGGGGTAGCTTTCTAGGGGCGGTTGGTTGGTAATTCCCTTTCGGGGGTTCCCTTCCTATGGTCACCCCTTGCAACTGTGCTATCATTACCCTCTCCTTCAGTTCCTTTTTCTTCCTCTCTGACGCCCTATCGTTCTCATTCTTTTGGTTTTCGTAGTATTGGGCCATCTGGAGGATAGCTGCGGGTTTGGAGGCTGCCCAACTACTCTCGCTGGTCTGCAGTTTCTGGGAGACTTCTTGTGACAGACCCTTCACATAATTCTGGACAAAGAGGTGATGTCCGGTTGCAGTGGTCTTGTCCTGGCCACTATAATCGGAAAACACAGTCTCGAACCGAGAGAAATATTCAGACACATCCTCCTGGGGTTTCTGGCGACAAGCCGTCACTATTGACCAATCTACCTTTCTTTCTGGGATTAGAGTCTTCAACTTAAGTACAATCTTGTCTGGGAGCTCTAATATGGCTTTCGGGGGTTTCTGTCCCGGTTCTCGCTGTTTATCTATGGTATCGAGTTGTACCCAGGTATATCCGAACGGCTCAGCATGGTCAACTTTCCGGATTTGTTTCCACACATCAGCCGGCAGACATAATCCGAAGAACAAGTCGATATCTGCTAAAGTCATTATTGTTGAGCCTAAGGCTGTACCTAGTTCGGTGTAGAAGGCAGTCGGGTTCTTTCTTAAGTCGGGTAGAGTTTTTCTAAAGGTCAAAATATCTTGTCGGTCCCATGGCTGGTAGACCCAATTATATACAACCCTCCCCTTCGCATCTTGGTGGTTGATGTCGTCATGTGTTCCCTGACCTCGTGGGGGGACCCAGTAGGGGGCGGCCTCTTTGATGGGCATCATTGTATCAGTCCTTCCTTCCTGGGGCTTAGCCGCTATGGGGGTTTCTGTTTTGGTTGTCTGCCTGTGTTCTTTAAGGTGTCGATAGACCTCGAGTGTACGAGTGAAGAGGTTCGTCACATCGCCCTCTCCTTCTTCCCCAATGTCTACCTTCCTATATAGGGCCGCTAAGCCTTCGGGACCTTTATCGTGGTACCTATCCTCATATGCATTCAGGGCGTGATAACAAAGTCGTACGACAAAGTGTCGTCTGCGGCTGTCGACATACGAGTTATACACGTCTGTTATATACTCCTCACTTTCCTTTCGCTCCACCAGTGTCCCTACTATCTTGTCAATTCCTGCTCGTTCATCCTTTGTTAATCGATTCATTCTGGTGGAATCTTTCTTTCTTATCTCAGGGTCATCCAACGTCGTTGCCGACGTTGTGTTCAGTACAAGAGGCTCGGCCGGCGCGGAGGCCGTGAGGACCGAGGCCCCTGTACTGCTTTCGCTCGTGTTTGGGGGTTGTGGGTGTTGCACTACCGATTGGGAGGGTGCGTATGGAGGGGGCATGTAAATGATCGGGGGACCTAATAGTAATTCATCATTCGTCCGTTGCTTAGAGGACAACTCAGGGTAGAGCATAGAGGGGGTCCTAACAGCGTACTGGCCTGAGGTTTCGGGCTCCTGTCTTAGTTTAGTTTCCCTTCTCTCCTTTATTTCTTCTTCTAACTTTCTAGCGGCAAGGTGAGCTGCCTTTCGTAATTCCTTTTCTGCTTTTACTTCTTCCCTCTTTTTCCGTTGCGTTGCTTCTTTGCGCCACATGCCGATACTGTCAAGCATAGTAGGCGTCGTCTTATTGCTACGCAGAGCCATTTCTAGCACTTCTATCTTATGGTCGTCGAAGGATCCCATCAGTGGCCACTGACTCTCGGGGTCCTTCTTTGTATATTTATGCCATAGCTTGGTATAAGCTACGGCGACTAGTCCATATTTAGTGAACATGTCCTTATTAGGGGTGCCTTCCAGTGGAGCCGGATGGTCCACCTCTAATAAGCGGTCCGGGCAGAACCAACTACCAATCAGTGGGGAAAAGATAGGCATGACGGGTTTCAATGGGGACAAAAGTCAGCACTACCTATCTTTTCACTGCTTGCAAAGACTAGACAGAATATCTCTATTCCTCGTTATTTGTAAGCAGAGAATACCTCCAAAGAACCAATATCGAACAACTAGTGTTCGGACAATCAATCAATCAATCAATGGGGAGATAAAAATAGGCACGACGGGTTACAACGGGGACAAAAGTCTGCGTTACCTACCCTTCACTATTTGCAAAGACTAGACAGAATATTTCTATTCTACGTTATTTGCAAACAGAGAATATCTCAAAGAGCACTATTCTTCAAAACAATCAATGTTCGGACAATCAATCAGTGGGGAGATAAAGATAGGCACGACGGGTTTCAACGGGGACAAAAGTCTGCGTTACCTACCCTTCACTATCTGCAAAGGGAGAGAGAGAGAGTATTTCTACTCCTCCCCGTTTGTAGACAGCGAATATCTCAAAGAGAACAATCAATGAGCACAATCAATGAGCAATACTAGTATTCCAAAACTTCAGACAATCAATCAATTATTTCGCAATTTGTCGTGTATCACGACCTTACCCGGACCGCGTGGACAGTTTCTCGTCTTCCGCCTCCAGCGCCCGATCGTCCTCTACTCTCCGTATTTGCCGCGGCACTCCTGATGGTTCCCAGTCAGGACCGTAGATCACTCGAGAGAGGTCTGCTCGGAACCAGTGAAGTTCGGATGATCGGCTGCCAGACGAGGGTCTATTGGGCAGGAGCTCTCCCGATCGTTGCAGTCGTTCACTCTGTCGTCAGGACCTCTCCCACTGGATCCACGTGTCTCTGATGGGCCCCACGCTTGGGACGCCAATTGTTAAATGGTAGCGGCAATTTCAGTCGATAACCCTTCAAGTATTGCCCGGCGGTAATCGCCTCTCATACCACTCGATAATTTACCAATGAAAGAGGCAGGCGCCGGAGACTGGAAGGCAGGAAACAAAGTTTTATTCCGTCGGAGCAGAACACATCAGATCAGACAGCAAGGTATCGTCACGAGGTGCTCTAACTGCATCTCTGAGGCCTGGCCTCTTATACACAGGTTTATTGCTTTATTACACATGGTACATTCTTATTGAGACTTTGATGTACGGAAAGACATCCTTGGAACCCCCACTTCAAGCTCGTTCCCACACATATCTACAGTAGAAGTCCCCACCCCATCTACAGTAGGAGATGGCTATCACGCAGCTGGACATTCCGCCAATTCCCGGGGGTGTGTGCAACCGGCCGGGTCTCAGGGGGTAGGGGCTTTGATCCACTGTAATCCCTTTGATGTGGGGTGTTTCCCTTACAGTAGGGGCAATAAACTGCATCCGCAGGGCTAGGTGATGGCCTGGGATCGGTCCGGACAATGGGGCGCAGAGGAAGGGGGTTTATCAAAGAGAGGCATGACCATGTATGGGATGTCGGTCAGGTGTGGGATGTGGTTCCATGGCAGGGTCGCGCAGAATGCGAGGGTTTATGGCCCGTGTATGAGAGAGCGGGGGTGGCCGGCGCGCGGGGGATGCTCGCAGCGCCAGGGGAAAGCGCTGGCGATCGAGAATGAGCGGGGAGAGAGTGGGGTGCCTAAAATGGCGGCCGTGCATTCGCTGTGCGTGGCGCTGGGGAGAGGCAAGATGGCGCAGATAATGTTCAGTTACAAGCTAAATTTCCACATTTAGGAATGAGCACCGATTTAATTCTGCAATTAAGATTTTGCTAAATCTTTAATTTTCGAAGTGCAGTGTGTGCATGTGGTGTTTGTGTGTTTGCATGTGTGTGTGTAAGAGAGAGAGAGTGTGGAGAGAGAAACATTATACTTTTTCAGTGATATGTATGCTCCATCACGGTAGGGGTTCTGGTGACAAAGTACACAAAGACAGCTTTTTGTATTTGTTATACTGCATGTTTATTTCAGGTTCTATTAGCTTTAATAACGTACGTGTCTTCCGCAGAATAATGTTTATTGAAAACAGTATGTGAAACACTGGACAGTGCGGTTCGGTTGCAATAAGTAACAATACCAACATGTTCAGTTATGTTAGTCACAAGGTGGATTTTTTCTGAATACTTTGAGACACCCATCTGTAGAAGATGGAGCATTTCTGGCAGGCCTTTGTCACTGAGCAATTGAAATGTTGTTCTTATGGGGCAGTAAAACCACGGAAGACAGGATGCCTTGTCTGATGGCGTCATTGTGCAGGTCAGGTGCAGCACTTTGTTCAGCCACTCATTTGTATTAACATTGACGAGGTGAAAGGGGACATTTGCAAATTAGTCAAGGGGGGCTTCTGTGACCTCAAATTTGCTTGAAAATGCACCATTTGTCCACTCCTTTTTCAAAAAAATTTCTTCGGAGGTAGCTCCCCCCAATATCCCCCGCAGGTTATTTGTGCTAGCTCGCTAAGCTCGCTCGCCACAGCGCAGTATGACAATTATTTTACGCCCTACCACTTTCAAATGTCACCAGCCGCCACTGTATGCTAACTCTAACTGGTGAATTTATGCGTGTTTTTTTTAGTTAAAAATGTTAATATTGACACTGACATGTTCACCTAACTATAAAGTTACTTTAACTTTAGTTGGGACCGTCTTCACTAATAACTTTGCCACCGTTTGGCAAACCTTCACCGAACTTTCCAAAAAGGTCTCACCCACCTCAGCTTCTTCCTGGAAAGGTTTAGGGTCATCTCTCAAGCGGGAGCCAAGAAAAGGGGGGAGGGGGGTCCCAAAACGACTGTCTTATGCATTTTTCCAATTCGTGCGATTCTTGCATGCATTTTTCCTAACGTTGCCTTTTCTTTGCCACATTAACATTTGACTCACATTGTGCATTCGTGACACGTGGACTGGTTTTGCAGAAACACCGACCTTGCTGAAATGGCACACTTTATTAGAATTCTATCACACTGCCTTGGGCTTTGTGCAAGGCCTACAAATGTGTTTTATTATTACATCCATATGGCGACACAGCTAACTGTAGACCACAAACAATGGTTGCCTGATCACAATCTCGGCCCGAGGGAGGGGGGCACATTTTCTATATATAGCGTTCTGTTTCCTAACATAATTAGAACAGACACTTCTGCGGCCTTGGAGAGTTCCCATGCACGCCAAAGCTATCACCTAGCAGCTGACAGACATCTCAAGGAGGGGTGTCCAGTTCGTGACTAAGACGGGTTCGAATGTATGACGTTACAACACATACATTTACAACGCAAGCCTTTACAACGCAGTTTTTACATCGCAACACCCTTTACAATACATACATTTACATCAAATGTCATCACAACAAATTTTTTAAAACTACATTTACCTCGCATTTAACCTTTACAACACATACCATTAGAACGCATACTATTACATTGCATTTAAGGTAAGTGTTGGATAGCGTAGGGGTAAAAATTACTATTCTAACTCCAGGGGGTGCAACAGTAGGGTAAGTGTTGGTTAGTGTAGGGGTAAAAATTACTATTCTAACTCCGGGGGGTGCAACAGTAAGGTAAGTATTGGGTAGGGGTACTATCCATTGTAATGCTGTGCGTTGTAATGACATGCAATGTAATGCCTGCGTTGTAGTGACATGCAATGTAATGGCTACATTGTAGTGACATGCGTTGTAAAGGATGTTGCAATGTAATGACTGCGTTGTAAATGTAGTGCGACGTAATGACTGCGTTGTAAAGGTTGTTTCCCACAGGGTCATACACTCTTACACACCAGGTAAAGGGGTTAGATCATCCAGAGGGGGGTTTTCTTCACAGTCCTTACATTCACACCCTAGACACATGGGTTAGGGTTAGCATCGTAGGAGTTCGCTAGATTGTTATAATCTTTTATATGTATGCATATATACCCTGTCTCAACAGGATGATGGAACTATTTGCTTTATTCACTGTGTTGACACTTATTATAGCTTTTGTCTGCTTCTATCTATTAATCATCGCAGCCCATATTTTCCATACAGGAATCACTACGGTTCAATAAATATTGAAAAAGCCCCTTCGTGTACTCTTTGTATATTTCTCTGAGCATAATCAAGCATGAGAGAAAGTTTGAAATCTGTCATCACGGTTTCTGAGGGAACAGAGTTGTCATGTTCAATGGTTGCCAAAACTGTTCACTCCTGGTTCAGGTTTGGGGGGCTGGCAGTGGCACTGCGAGCTAGGTGGTACAAGGGACAACACATTCTTGGGAAGTCTATGGAAAAGTCTAGCACCTTCCTATATTTATGTTGTCCGCAAACGGGCAGTTTCACCTGATTGGTGGGAACAACACGACATGGCGCCGCCAACGTTGGTTGGTTTCCTTTTTTGAATGGATCAACTGAGTAGCTCAATCGTGCTTCCTCAGAAATCCCTACACATCTTTTAAAAACCGGAGACGTCTGTGGTGGTACTTGGCTGAGTGGGTATATCCTGTGTAGTGGCTGGTGCTTAATCCAATCTTGAAAGAATATTGTTCCCGCTGTGTTAGCCAAACTCTGTAAAACATGTTTTGTAATCAAACATGACACAGAATATTTCTGAGCACTGCAGACAAGCTTTCACTAAAACATTACTTCAACGTGGCCTCACTCTAGGTGGTGGGAATCATACCTTCGTGGTAGAGGCACAGGAGGCATTTGGAACTGAGGTATTTTACTCATGGGTTAAATTATCCGCTGCTGATGATGCCAGATGGCTATTTCACAAATATGAAGCAGGCGAAACACCAAATGAATGAACTCCTTACGAGGAGGTAGAAATTCCTTTAACTTACCGTTAACATATTAATTGGTTGAAGGACGCTCTTAAACATAGTATTGAAAATGTGAGATTGGGCCCGCTCAGAAATGAGGGGGCAACATGGCCAGTCCTAGCCAGATACACACCACATCCCAGTGCTGATGACTGACCGCAGGCCAGATACGGGGATTATATAATAATCTAGTAACAATATGCAGAAGTCTTACACAATTTGTGATGTGAACATTAACACTCATTCATGCACGGACTGTTCAAGCGGAAGCACCACAATTAGCTACGTCAGGCATCAGCCCTCACACATTAAATGCAGTGATGGGAAAGATTCCCACCAAAAGGGAAGAAATTCCATATTGGATCGCACAAAAAACAAACCAGCTTGAAGCAGTTTTGCCCCATATGGGCCCACAGGAGAAGCATGGGATATTAACAATTTCCTTGCCAATGGGGATGGCTCCCCCAACAGAGGATTGTGTCACTTGGGGTACAATCTTTGATGCAGTTTATATAAGAACACACGGTACCCCTTCTTTGGCGGTTCTACCTGACTTATGGAAAGAAGTACAGAATGAGCACGGGGCAGCACGTGCCCCGGACTTAGGGATGAAACTGATGGGCAGTTTTGCGGCAGTATCTGCCATAACGTTAAGTAACATAAAAGGGGAAGCAGCCGCGTTAGCTATATGCCAACGCCTGAGGGATTCGACTCCTACACGACAGGAGCACAAATTGCCTAAAATTATCAAAGAAACCTGAGCTACGCTGGGTATAGATAATTTAGGAGCCAAACCAAAGAAAACACAGGGAAAGAGTAATTCTGAAAAGGATAACTCTGAGCAAGCACCCAGCGCTTCCACAAAGAAGAAGTAGAATAATAAGAAAAATAAAGAAGAAACAAAATCACGGGCTGGGTCTCTTACACAGGGATCTACAAATTTTTTTTAACAAGTTACATAACCATGATAATGTTAAACCACATGACCGGTATCTGGATACTGACACACGCTCCTCTCGTTCCTTTCGGGATGCATCCAACAGACGCTCGGCGAGAGGAGGATGATCAGAGCGGGAATCGGAAGAGCGTGTGAAACAAAGAAAGGCTCCACAACGCTCACCTGAATACATAATTAAAGAGGAAAATAAGTCTAAAATATCGAAACCTCTATTTAAAAGGAAGAAGGTAGCCAGACTAAAGGTCAGGCATGCCCCGGACTTTGAGGACTCTGCATCTAAACGGGAATTGGACATTGACAACGTTGGACAGCGCGACAGAGGTCACAAAAGTTCGCCAGACCCTGATTTATTGTCTGGTGGGAGTAGCGCTGATTAAGTATATCATGGTGGAAACCCTTGATACCAAGGTGAGCGTCCCACATCGGGTATGCAAAGTCCAGCTTCGGTTGGAAGGGGACGTACCCAGATTTATAAATGTTCTCTTTTGGGAGGAACTCGCTCAAGGTTATGGTATTTTGCTGGCTGGAAAAGATTGACCAACTGACTTTGTGACGGATTGCCAAAAGGGGGAAATTATAATTTCCCCAGCTTTCTCTGACCTCGTTTCAGAATCATTAAAACACTTATACGCCAGTGAGTGGACTTTAGCGCCAGCTCCTGTGTTTCACCACAATCATGTGGGGTGGGATTATGATTCACCTTATCATGATATACCATTGAAGACAACCTCACAACCCCAAAGACAATACCCCATCAAAAATGAAGCAAAACAACAAGTTAGGGAAATCCTAAGACAACTTGAGCATGAGGGTGTGATTGAAAGTTGCACCTTTTCAATGACTAATCCTCTGTTTCCAGTAATGAAACCAGATCAATCGTATTGTCTAGTATTAGATTACAGACATTTGAACACAACTACTCACACATTCACAGTGCAAAATGCACACAGTACTTTACAAATGAATGACATTGTGTGGATAAAAAATACAAAACAACGCTTGATATCTCAAATGGATTCTTCTGCCACAACATAGCACCTGGAAGCAGATATGTGACCGCCTTCATGGTGCTAGGCTTTCAGAAACAATTCTGCCATTTACCCAGGGGTATAAGAATAGCCCCGGATTGTTTGTAGCCAGGGTCACAGAATTACTTAAGAACTTTCACAATAAGGCATGGTCTTATGTCGAAGACACATAATTAGAAGACTATGACCTGATGGAACACTTGACCAGATTGGACCACATAATTTGTGGGTTTGTTAAAATGGGCTCAAGATTCATTTTCAAAAATTGCCCACCTCAATGTCTTGTTTTTGGGATACAAGCTGTCAAGTGAAAGCAAGAGTCTGGCAACCCATTTTTTACAACCATATGCATTGCTCCAACCTCCAACAACTCTAAAAAGATTACAATCCATATTAGGATTTCTTAATTTTTGGCAGAACATACATTCCTGATTATGCGGAACAGGTAAAACCATTCTACAACCTTATACATCCAGACTTTTCAGGTACACATTGAACATACAGACATATAGAAATTTTACGTACTGTACAAGCTGATAAGATAGCTTCCAAACACTTACATACAGGGGAAAAAACTACAAATCTGGTGATTCATGTAGTCGCGGGTACATCAGGTTACACATGTCACATTTAATGAAGGTGACACAGTACCGATTGCATTTAAATAGCATCTCTATACAAAGGCTGAAATGCATTTTACATCAACAGAGAAAATTCTAACAGCAGTCCAGACTACTGTAGGGAGCGAGTGTGCCCTGGCTCAAGGGAAACAAATTGTTGTTGTGACCCCAGTACTGACTTTAGAGGTGGTTACAAGAGCTAGCTTTCCAAATGCAAAAGCTCAATATCTGAGAAGGATACAATTTGCAAACTCCCTCATGGCAACAGATGTGGACTACAGATTCAACTCTACGTTACAAACACAAGAATTTCTCCAGTATGAGCATGAATATCCTCTACCTATTAAAATAATGTCTCTAGATTGCTATGGCTACATCATTTACACATGATGGTTCTGCGCAATCTTCCTCACGGACAAAACAGCAATATTCAGCTGCACGTAAAAGGTCGTATGCATGATGGAACATACCATCCTGAAAAAACCTACACTCAGTCACTTGGTGATTACACGGCACAGATAGCGGAATTTAAGGCTCTAGTACTGGCAATATAGAATGCAGATGATGGATTCCCCACACTCATTGTGTGTCATTCCTATTACTGTGTGCAGTCTTATAATGCGTATCGTCATTAGTGGAGTCAGAATGGATTTAGGGATTCAAAAGGCTGCACAGTGAAGAACAAGATGCTTGGGGAACAGGTGGCAAAGCTGAAAGAATACTTCCCACGTGCTCATGTCATTAACACATTGAGTCATCAACGTGTCGGCGTGCACGTTGCATGGAATTCACTGGCCCATGAGGTCGCAAAGGCGACAGTTTGCACCGCCGCAGTTCCTGCGATAACTTGTTCAAGTACGAGAATAGACAGAGACATCATAGTGGCCGTCAATACTGCACACAATGACACACAATTACAGAAAGGATTTCCACTCGAGTACTCCTTCAAATTAGATGCACAAAACAAACTGTATGCTCAGATTCCAGGAGTGGGGGATAGAGTAATACCATCAGTGATTGCAGACTAGGACTAATGCTGGCTGCACATGAGGGTCTGGCTTCAGCACATGTGGGGGTGGCTGCTATAATTTTTCTATTGCATCAACGCTATTGGTGCCGGGTCTTTACAAAGAGACCAAGGATTTTGTGACATCTGCCAACAGATGAAGGGTTCCACCATGGCACATCCACCCCAGACACCTCTTTTGATTTCAAACAAGCCTCTGGCTTGTGTATATTTGGCCCATTGCGGCCCCCTATCATCTGACGGGGCTTACAAGTACATCATGGTGGCAGTGGATTCCTGTGGGTATGGCCACAGCAATTGCCTGACGTTCAAACTGTTATAAAGGATCTGTAAGTCGTTATCAGGACATACACAGTTGGCACATTATATTCTGACCAGAGTCCGGCGTTTAGCTTTCGGGCTTACAAAGAGGCCATGGAAAGTTTGGGTGTGATCCTGCATTTCTTATCTCCCTACCATCCCGAGGGAAATGCGGTCATGTAGAGGAACAACCAAGACTTAAATCTGTCTTTAACAGCAAGGGTATTAGGCTCTGGCTGCAGTTGAGTTAATCACCCATATGGGATATGGAGGGCTTCGAATAACATTCCAAGAAAGTCCCTGGGTGGTCGTACTTTTATGAGATCCTATTTGGGGTTGAGATGTGGGCCCCAGACCTCGATAATGTCAGCACAGTGGCGGTGGAAACACTATTTGACATCAATGAACGTTTGGCTGTTTTACAGAAATTGAAGGATTTCTGGGACGAACAAAGCAAAGTCCAAGTAAAACGTACCGCCACTGGAGAAGTGAGGGTTGTTCTGGCAAGAACCGGCTGGATCCCTAAGATCGGAGATCTGGTCCGAGAAATGATTGTGGACAAAAAAGAGTGTGGGCCATCTTACAGAGCACCTGTGCCTGCCCTGGCTGCTGAAGGTAAACAAACTGTACTTCTTCCGCCCCTTGCTGGACGCAGAGACAAAAGATTTGCCTCTATTGATCGGATCAAACCACACTATGTGCCCAATTCTGAACAGTAGGCCACGTGGAACCCTGGGTATCTGCCAATCTCCTCTTGTTGCTGTTCTGGAAGTTCAGAATACATGTTTTACTTTTGAATATAGAGCACCCGTGCCTTATGCTTGACAGGCCTACTGTCGGGGTGACTTGTAAATATCAAAAAGTATGGCCTGGACTTAGCCATTGGTTTAAACCGCAAAGTTCAGTTGGCAATTTTAAAACTGCTCTACCAGCCTTAATTTGTAACACTGATGGTGGCACAATAAGTGCTGCAACCCATGAGGGACACTTTAATTTAGAGGCCTTGGTTAACCCTGGTGCCATATGTTAGGGATGTATAAGAAAGTTAACTGATTACCATTGGGTATAAGCCAATTATACATTCACTTTTAAGCGTCAGAGCACTAGCACTGAGGTCTGGCTAAAAGGCTTCAGTGCACTCTCAGAGTCATTACACCAGTAGCTAATAATCAAAAAAGGGTGTCAAAAGTAGGGTAAACCTGCAAAAAGTCATTTCCTCACACTAATATTTAAATAATAAAAAATAATTGACAGTAATATTATTTCCAATTACGAAAAATATATATCACAATTAAATAAATAAAATTAATATGAAATGATTTAAAATTCAATATACATTAAAAAATAATATACCTATTAAAATCCAAAATTTGAAAACATCAGTAATGTAACTCCAACTTTAACGAAAGTCAGAAAGAGTTACACTTTGGAGTGGTTACAAGTATTATTCCCACTCCAACATAAGGAAATTCAGAGAACGTGCACACTTTGAAGGTATTAGATTTACTATTCCCACTCCAATCTACGAAACAGCAAGGAAAATGTTGGATTTTGAAAGGCTTAGATTTACAACTTCCACTACAACGTAAGCAAAAACATAGATTCACTGGTTCCACTACAACGTAAGCAAAAACATGGGAAAAGTTGGTCCTACGAAAGGGTTATACATAGATTTTTACCTCTTAATTATGTTAACAAAATATTTAAATAAGTAATAAAACAAAATAATGAAAACATGTTCAAAATGTATTTTTTTAATATATGTGTATGTATATATGTATATATATATTCTAAATAAAATTGAAATAAAAATGCTAAGAATGTATTTAAAAATTAAAAAACAAAAAATACTTAAAATACACTTTCCTCTATACTAGTGAAAATAACCACAAACACCAATAAAATACAAACATGATATTAATATTAATAAATGAATTTAATAAAAATAAAAACAATAATAACTATAAAATACACTTAACAGATTTAGTATTTGCATACTTAGCAACATATTGCCAATTAATTAAAATAATTCACCAATTATACAATTTACATAATTACCAAATAAATATGCATAATTAACATAAAACAAGTTGAAATATATGTATATAATTTGAATAACTTTCCACCCTATTCTCCTACTATCCTGCTATTACATTACAAGTAGTAATTACACTATATAGAAACATAATTACGTTAAAAACCACAAAATGGACTTACAATTTTTGAATAACAATTAACAAATTACCATAATTAATTACCAATTAAATAAGTAGTATAAAAAATAATCTAACATGTAAAAAAATGAAAAAAATGTATTTGCTATTTAAATACCTTTTCATTGTATTCTGCTCAAAACCCATCAGCTGCTACTCCATTATAAATTTCTAGTTACATTTCATCAAATTCAAATTACACTTTAAAAATGCTAAATTATATTAAAAAATAAAAACAATTCTATTAATAACACTAACACACTAACATATAATATAGCAACACACAGTAAATTCATTAAAACACAATATTTACTACGAATATATTAAGTAAACAATGTTAAATACTGCAATACTTTTAAAAACTGTATAATATACATAAAATAACTATGGGCCTGATTATGATGGCGGGGAGACCGCCACCGACAGGCTGTCGGTGGCCGTCTCCCCGCCATCGGATAGATGTTTCCCGCCCGCCATATGACAATGGTAGGCGGGGGAGATGGTGGTCGGAAAGTCCAATCACCACACATCCAACGGGCTACTTGAGCCCGTCGGTGCATCGGGGTGGGAAAATAATAGAATTGAATTGAATAGGCTCTTATACAGCGCATGGCTACTCGAAAGCATCCCAGCTCCCTACAATGGTGGCGGAGCCTGCCAGGCACCACCGTAGGGATTACGATGTCCCTTTCCACGGGCCTTTTCATGGCGGTTAACCAGCCATAAAAAGTCTGGCGGAAAGAGACCTGGGGGGCACGTATCACTGCACCATGTGGCAGGCACCATGCACGTAGTGCAGGGATATGTAACATGTCCCTTTTTTACATTGCGGCTTGTGCTGCAGCCAGCAGCACCCACCGCAATGTAAAAGGTAGGCATTTCAACCGCCGTGGCCGCGGTTGCAGTGTAATGCCTATTGTGGGACTGCCGCCTGTAGGCGGGAGGTCCCATTCTCTGATACGATGGCGGATGGACTGAAGTCCGTCCGCCATCGTAATCCGCCCCTATATTCTCACCATAGGTATTCTGGTCCATGATATTGTTGCGGTGATGCTATTTTTCACATGATATTTAGGTTACACAACATTTTGGTATTATTGTTTGATTCACAACTCCCCCATCTGATGTGGAATCATCACACTTTCTGCCTGGAAGCCTGGCGTGCATTTCTACCCAGCTCTGGACTCGAATAATTCATTATCTCAAAAGATAAATGAGGCCAGATTCCAAATAGCCTCTAGTTGAGTTCCATAAGTAAATGTCCTCCCACTTGTAAAGTAATACACTTTGCCAACACATGCATGAATGTCCGTTCAGACTCTCCAAACGAGAAAAGACTTATGGATGGCCCTCGGAAAGAAGCAAAGAAGGGAGGCCGTAAGCGTACTGTCCCAGGAACAGTTTGGTTGCTTTGCATTTCCACCACCACTACACCGGTGATTTATTGTCACCTCTGGTGCTTTCATGCTAAGGGTTGTGAGTGTTCCCCGCCCACCACTTGTTTAAAGAAAAGAAGTTTAGGAGAGAGACTTGCCTGCAGCCACGGCGCGTTGTTGTCTGGTCTCTCTCTCCCTCTCGGCATTTCCAGCACTGACGAGACGATGCCTCTGGGGACTGCTGCAGTTTTTTCAGATATGCTCGTGTCATACACTGGAACGCTGATTTCACACTCCCTTGTCTCGTTACTGGCCGACATATTGGATTTCTCAGAGGCGGCCAGTGCTGTACTACACTGACCTTTTTACAAAGTTTCAGGGATGTCTTCTTCCAAGGTGTTTTGAACTGACCAATCTCTTTTTATCACCTGAGTCGGTACTGAAATCTTGGAAACATGCCAAAGTTATCCCTCTGATTAAAAAACCTACACTGGATGCTTCTGGGCCTGAAATGTTTTGTCCAATTTGCCTGCCAAAATAACAGAATCGCATGTAGATACTAATCTAACTCAGTTTCTGGAATCCAACTCGAATCTGAACCTGTTGGACTTGGCCCTTTTTCCCAAAACCTTTTGCCTTTCCCCCCCTAGTTTTGACTAACTGTGAATTGGTGGTTTGAAAGGAAACACAATAAATATGTATGGTTGATGTGTAAGATGGAAAATAATAAATGCTGCGCAATGGTGTGCGCAAGTTATTGTTACCATTGTGTGAATGTCCCTTTTAAAATGGATGCCATTCCTGTCTGCACATGTGCCGCCTGACTGAGGTGGGTTACCAGTCTAGTAGTTTGTTTCCCAACACCCCCAGATTTAGGAGGGAAGCCTGGCACCCAGGGTGCTCTACATCTCTCCCAGTTGGGACTGAAATTGCCAGGAGCCTTCTGGAAGGTTCTAGCCCTTTCTGGTAGGTGGGAGGAGGGGTGTATATATAGGGGGTCTGTGCCACCATGTGCTCAGATGGAGCGTGGACATGAATGTGAGGGGATATACTGCCAGGTGGTACCGCCGCAAGGGCCTGTGTGCTGGCCCCTGTGCCCATCTGTTCCCCCTCTGCTGTCCACAGGGCCAGTGAGAGCCCACGGCTGGAGTATAGACTGCTGTACCAGGAGGAGTGCCACGTTATGGGGGATGACTGTTCCTAGGAACTGTGGCTCTGTTCTGATAAGTGCCCACTGACCGCTGATCTTGCCTAGTAGTACCTGCGGCTCTCCCGCCCTAGCGCCTCGTGAGCGCTCTACTTTGTCCGCCTGACTGGCCAAGAGGTGAGGAGCATGGGCGTTACACTTAAATAACTGTACTCCAAGCCTGCACCCTAGCGCTTCATGGACCCTGACTGCATTCCCTGCATACGAAGGGTGCTATAGTCAAGTTGCTTGGGGTAGGTGAGCGCTATATTTGGTGGGCGCTATACTTTAATTAACTGTTTCCTGCCTGCACCCCTGCACAAGGAGAGCGCTTTAGGGGTACTGCCCTGGAGAAGAGAAGGGCTGGTGTCTGCAGCGCTGGGCTGTGAAGGAATCCCAGCGTGTGGGAATCCCCCCTGCCTGCTTGGGGTAGAGCAGGTGTCCACCCCACGTTTGTGTGCTTATTCAACCCAGCGGGAGCCCAGCCCGCGGGTGTGGACACTTCGAAAACTATTCTAAACTGGCGGGAGCCCACACCGCAAATTGCCGCCAAGATCTGCAGCGAAATCACCGCCGCGGCCCGAGATACCAAAGCAGGCCGCCAAGTGCGACTTTAGCGGGTGCCCACCTCGCATTGGCGGTACTTTGAACAGCGAGTGCCTACCCCTCGTTATACTTTTTTTACAGTCAGAGGGAGCCTACCCCTCATTGCCGCCAGGAATCAACGCCGTAGCCCAGGCATGGAGAACCAGAAGCCAGGCCAGAGCGCGCCTGGCTGGGGGCGTGGCCTGCCGGCCAGAAGGAGGGTGCCGGAAGTAAGTGGAGGGGTGGCGGGGCTCCCGTGGTGATGAGGGAGCCCCGTGGGTGGAGAGAGACCGAAGCGGGAGGTCAGTGCCCTGCAAGTGAAGCCGCACCGGAGGTGAGAGGAGGCAGGCCCCAGAAGCCGTCTGGAGCCTCGCGCCCTCCCTATTGAAGTCCCGGGTCCCAGGAGGGGGTCCGGGTGAAGACGGGAGGGGCTTTGGTGTTGGTGGGGCTCTCGTGAGTCGAGGAGAGTCCCGCGGGTGTGGTAGCTGCTGCCTAAGGCCGAGGGAAGTAGCAGCGCGCGGACTGCAGGGCTCCGTGTGGTGAGGGAGCCCTGCCGCCATCGGAGAAGCGGGAGCCGTGGATGCTGCAGTCCAGCTGCCCTACCACCGGCCAGGAGGGTGCGAAGGCCACAGGAAGAAGCCCGGTGAGTGGGGGCTCAAGTGGAGCTGCACCGGGTGGGACATTGTGTACTTTCCGAGCCCCAGAGGACGGGGCACCAACGTCCCAGTACTAGTTACTCACCGCAGCTGCCACGTGTTGAGGCATTCGTGAATTTAGAGGCCCCTTTGTGACTGCACAGTGGCGCCAGGAACTCATCGGCAGCGTAGGAAGCAAGGACTGTAGGCGTTACCATGTGTGCACTGCGATGATGAGATTAGGCATAGTGGTTTCCTGCCAATGTTAATATGATCAGGCCTAACGCCATGTGTCTTTGCTTAATGTCATGCAATAATGGTTTCCTCCCATGCCTACTGCTAACGTGTTGGGGAGTGCATTTATTTACACAAAGTGTTGCTCATGGTTCAGGCCTAATGCTTCCCCCCTAAGGCCTACAAGGCTGGGTTAGGTTTATGCCTCATACTAGTGTCATGCAATGAGGTGTTCCTCCTTAAGGCTCATGATCACGTGTTCCCTAAGGCAGTTACACTGCTGGTTTGATGCCTCATGTATTGTTCACGTTTTCAGGTCCACTGTGACGGTAGGCATAAGGTGTTGATGCAGGCTTGCTGCTATGATGTTTGTTTCAGACCTGATGTTTTCACTACAGGCCTCCTCATGCTGAGGAATGGTATGCCTAATGTGTGCTCATGCTTTTAAGCTACTAAAGATGCCTCATGCAAATGTTTAAGGGCTAATGTCATGCCATGATGATGTGTATTCATGCCTAATGCTTTTCCCCTCAGGGGTGCCGTGTTGATTTTAGGCCCATTGTGTTCCTGCGGAAGGGGTGCCACATACTAATATGTTCCTAGTCCTAATGTTTTCCTTCCAGGCTTGCGCATAATGTGTTTATATGCTGCCCTGACGTTTTCATTCTAGGCTCATGGTTAATGCCTCATAACCCGATATGTTTTATGCCTACTGAGAGGCAGAGATGTTTTCGTTCCATGCCTAATGCTAATTTGACATAGGCCTAAAGCGATTTATGCTACGTGCATGGGGTCGCCAGCAGCGACTGGCGGTTACATTTTCATTGATAGACTCCGCATTGACTACTGATTATCCCCTGTGAATGGTTACCCGGTGCCGGCTGGCCGCGAAGATATGCACCTGTGTTCTGCATTTTAATGTTATTTTTCATGGAACCTGGTGTGTGGTCTCTTTTTGTAGTGTGCCTTGTTTGTCGCCTGTGTGTGCTGCGTGGATGCTTTACACATTTTCTCCTGGAGTTTGGCCCACCCGCTCTGCCCCACACTACCCAGTGTCTAACAGAACCTCTCTCTGGTTTTAGACCCTGGTACAGCACAGAGTCTGCTCTGCTTGCGGTCACTGAGCAGCTGCGGGTCTCTTTGGATGAGGGCAGAACCTCAGCGCTGATTCTACTTGATCTGAGTGCAGCATTTGATACGGTCTCCCATAAGATCTAACTTCACCGGCTGCGGGAGATCAGCATTGGTGGCAAAGCCCTCTCCTGATTTACGTCCTTTTTGGCTGATAGGTCTTTTCAAGTTATCTCGCTGCCCTTCTTCTCCCATACACCACCACTATGTTGCGGGGTCCCACGGGACTCCCCACTGAGCCCTACGCTGTTCAATATTTACATCCGGCCACTGGCATCAGTAGCAAAGGCCCGTAACATCTCCCTGGTGTCAAATGCAGATGACACTCAGCTGGTATTTTCCTTTTCTAACGTTCCTAGCCAGGACTCCCTGAAATTCCAAGAGGACCTGATTGCCATCTCCGAATGGATGGCGGCCTACTGCCTTCAATCAAATTCTACCAAATCAGAAACCCTTCCCTTAGGATGGGATACCCATCTATGGGGCAACCACTGGTGGCCCCCTGTGCTTGGCTCACCCCCGCAGCCAAAACCAGATGAAAAGAATCTGGGTGTCTGGATAGACTTCTCCCTTTCTTTTGACAACCAGGCTAAATCAGTAGCAGGCACTTGTTTTGGTCTCCTATGGGGCCTAAAGCCCATTTTAGGACTCTGACTCCCATACTCGCCAGATGATAGCCCAATGTACCGTTCTGGCTAGGTTGGACTACTGCAATGTGCTGCTCCTCTGCTCTAACAAGTCGGTGATTAAAAGGCTCCAGCGAGCCCAGAATGCAGCGGCCCGTACCCTCTTCACGCTCCCCAAGCACTCCCATGTGTCTGGCCTCCTTCACCGGCTGCACTGGCTGCCAGTAGAGCAAAGAATCCATTTTAAGGCTCTTTTTTATCACTCCTACAATTCTCATGGGCTTTTGCCCAGCGATTTTGAGTGATCTGTGTCTTCCTGCCCATGCCCTGCGCTCGGCTGTTGCCCCGGGTGCGTAGGACCAGAGTCGGCAGGCGCTCATTCCGGGCGATGGCCCCCACTATCTGGAATTCCATGCCTCCTCCCATCCGGTGCACTCTGAAGCACTGGGCTTTTAGTAGGGCCGTGTAGACCTGGCTATTCTCTGATCACTAGCCGCCCACATTTCACCCGACTCCACTCTGCAGGTTTTAGCACTGGGACGCCCCGTTGCGGGGGAGCCATGTGCTTTACAAGAATTTTAACATAACATTTTAACATATGTGATATTATCTATGTATTATGTCTGTACACGCTAACTATTCCGTAGCATCACTTCTACATGTAACCACCAATATTCCTTTGTTCCACAATTTACAAAGGGGATTTCTTCTTTTTAAAGAGCTTTGCTTTAAATACAAGCAAATAAAATTAAAGATGCAGATGGGAAGACAACACCGTTTGACAAATCTTTTTATTTTCAGTATCCTCCTATGAGCCCAGAAGTTGTGCACACTTTCCACTGGATGGGCCAGGAGGCCTCATCTTCCTGGTGAGGTGGAAGAGAGGTTTGATGAGGTGGCCGATGGCACATTAGATGATAGCCCGACTACAGATTCTTGTTGATGAAGAAGGGGCGGTTCTTGTAATCACTCGACTGCAGGTAGGCCTTGAGTTTGGGACGAGATTCAATCTTTTCCTTGAAGGCCTTCAGATGAGGGAAGCTATTCAGGCAGTCTGGGGCAAAGACCAGCTGAGTTTGGAGGACATCCAGAAGATTGTAATCTGCAAAGGAGACCTGTCCAGAGCAAAAGACATCCAAGTTATGAAGGGATCACTCAAGGAATAAGAGAGAGTCAGAGGGGTTCAGCAAAAGCGACCTTTCCAGAGGAGAAGAGGGAGAAGAGAAGGAACCCCCTGTGTGACCAGGGAGAATTATAAGAGGAAAAGAAAAGGACATTTGTTCATTTGTCATCAGAAAAGCCAGGTCTTGTAGTCAAATGAATAGTAATGACTGTTCCTTTCTCATATGGAGAACAAGAGGAGCTAAGGGCCTTATTTAGATATCGGCGGGTAGATTACTCCGTCACAACAGTGACGGATATCTCGTCTGCCAAAATGTCAATCCCATTGGACATAATGGAATTTATTTTTCGGCGGACGGGATGTCAACACCATTGTGACGGAGTAACCCATCTGCCGGTATCTAAATAGGGCCACAAACCTAGGTTTGAGCATCAGAAATCCTTGGTTTCAGTGTCTTTTGCGTTTTCTTCATGGGAATGCCAAAAGCATGAGGTCAACCTGATCCCCTGGGCAAAAAGCATGGGCTCTTTTGTAGCAGTCAACGGTAAACCCCCCTGTTGACTTTGTTCCTTTTGGGGGAGCTTTCTAAAGGTGAAGACAAAGGAACCGATTTAGAATTTGGTGGCTGGGATTTTCTTTGTCAGGTTGCTGGAGTAAAGTACTCCGTCACCCTAATTTGGAGATGCCCACCAGTCTAGAGAACATTTCTTGTATTGGCAGAAACCGCCATCATAGCGGTTCTTGTCAATGCATTAAAGGTTTGACGGACGGCTCTGTAAACATGATGGAGCTGAACGGCAAACGTTCACTGTTTTTTTTCCTTTCAAAATCCAAAGAGTAAGCCGGAGTACTTTTTTTTTTAAATAAAAAAATAATGACAGGGAAAGATCATTTTGCAGTTTTCACTGCCCCATACCGCTATTTTTTACCTGGCAGTGTTGAACAGTGAAAACTTGCCATTTTTATTGCCCATTCTAAATAGAGTGGGCAGACAAATTGCAAAACCTCTGACGCCCTTTACTCTTTTCAGCCATCAGAGGTGTGCGTTGGTGGTGGAGACAGAATAAGCGCCATCATCGACATACTGTAGCTGAACTTTAAATAAGGCCGGCGGACCTTTCGTTTGACTTAGAGGGTACCCTGCCGCCTGTGCCGTGCCGAAGAGATGAAACGATTACCTCTATGAGAGAGAGAGAGAAACAGAGATAGAGAGAGAGAGAGAGATAAAGGAATAACTCTATGGCAAAGGTTGCTTGCCTGGCCAAGTGGAACAGACAGGAGTTGAAAGAATCACCTAGGAACAGGAGTGAATAATAGGGGAAAAGGAAAGGTGACCTGTCATAAGAAGAAAACGCTGAAGAAGAAGTAATAACCAAGTGACAAGAGTGAGTAACAGGGGGAAATAAAAGGGGACCTGCCAGATGAAGAGGACAAAGGAGATAGAAAAGTTAAGTGAAGGACACTTTTCAGAAGAATAGGACGCCATGGACATGAAGGAGCACCCAAGAGATAACGGAGTAGACAAGGAGCAAGGAAGAGTGACGCAGCACAGGATGCCCGTCTGTAGGAAATGAAATGGAAGAGATGAAGGAACTTTCAAAGAGACCAAGAGGGGGAAAGGCCAAGGAAATGTATCCAGAGATGAAGATGAGGAGCTGTCCATGGGAAAACAGATAGATGGAAAACATATATGAACAAAGCTACCATCCACTTTCAACCGCCCTCCCTTGAGCTCTTCTCTTTCAAGCTCTTTACACCCACATGTAGGAGTTACAAACATGCCAACAGACTCGCAGCAGGGGGATTGGATGGGAGTCTGTCTCAGGGGCTGCTGGGACCAGGCAGGAAGAGGAGATGCTGCAAGACGCGACGCTAGAGGTGGCTTAAGTTACGACTTTAAAAAAAACACCCCTCCACCCCTGCTGTCTCTGCCACTCTGTCAATCAGTCATCTCCATAGAGTGTGAGAGACCAACCTCTCACACCATATGCCCCTCTGTACCTGCCATGGTCTGTCACTCTGTACACTGCGAGGCAGAAAACTCTACAGACCACAGATCCACTATGTCTCTGTTACTATAACATATTGTGAGGGACAGAGTGCATGGGCCCTTGGCACCGGAAGTCTCCAGCACTGTGGTTTCCTGAAGCCCAACCTCTCTTTTACCTGCATTTCATTATCTCCCCTCCGGAGGGCAGTCATGCTACTCACCGTGCTGCCAACGAGGAATCCAGAAGAGTTCTGGGAGAGAAACCGCTCAAAAGGTCTCAGCTGATTGGGCAGATCTTTTATGTACTTCTCCTTGCCAGTGTCCTGTATGAAAATAAACCAAACATTGACAAGCCCCATAGGTTTATTTTTGGTATAGTGTATGTATAGACAGAGTTCCAATATATAGGCGCAAATGCACACACAATATATGTATATGTGCTGACACCTGTGTACACAGAACAACAATCCCAGAGGCACAACCAACAACTATCCATGCAAACAGGCCAATATACATACAGGCATCCATGTACCCAGAACAGCAAACATACAGGTACTCCGCCAATAAAAACTACAGACATGCAGGCATCTGTGTCCAAAGACCAAAAAGCAGAGGCAACCATGTAAGTAGACCAGCAGACACACAGACAATAATGGATACAGGAATCTCTATGCACTGATTAAAAATCCATACAAGAATCCATGCCATTAGACCAACAGTCACACATACACCACTGTACACAGACCACAGAGATACAGGAATCTCTATGCACTGACCAAAAATCCATACAAGAATCCATGCCATTAGACCAACAGCCACACATACACCACTGTACACAGACCACAGAGATACAGGAATCTCTATGCACTGACCAAAAATCCATACAAGAATCCATGCCATTAGACCAGCAGTCACACAGAAACCATTGTAGACAGAACAGACATAAAGTTATCCATACACAATCACGAACAGGCCCACAGGCGCTTATGAACATGCACAAATTGACTTTCAGGTAGCCATGCACACAGGCCTTAAACAGATACTTCTTGTACATTGACCAACAATCTTACGCACGCATGCAGACCTAAAGATTTACAGGCACACAATTAAATGCAATCACTGATACGGACAGACAAAACACATACAAGCATCCAATTATGACGCAAACCACAAAGATACACATGCACAGGTGACAATATATGGACAAACACACAGGTTATATACAGCACAGCCAGTAACAAACTTATGGGCACCCACGTACATAGAACAACAAGCTCACAGGTGGCCATGCACGCAGACCAACAGACAATAAGGCGTCCATGTACACAATGTAAACAACAAGAGGCCTGACTAGATTTAAACACCTATTACTAAAAACTCGACACTAGAGGGGTTACCCATATTTTTCATACTCCCTCACAAAGGCGATCCCTATCGCTAATCAAAAGTGTCATGGCGTTCCAATTTATAACAGAAATGTCAGAACAACATCATAGGGCCACTCCCACCCAAACATAAAAAAGTGTGAGAGAGGAGAGAAAGCACCTCACGGTTGTAACACCAAGGGGGCTGCTGGTTGGTACTCACTAGTACACCCACTTATCATTATCTGTTACTATCTCTCCATACAAGAAAAGAAAAGTGTGTGTTCAATCGTACAAATCTCAAAAACCTGAAGAAAAGGAAGAAGACAGTGAAACCTAAATGTGAATAAACTGTCAGTGCATAATGTCACTACAAATGCCCACTCTACCCCGTGAGAATAAAGATATAATTCCCACCATTAAAAAGCGGTACCGCTTACTAGCTTGACGTAACTTTATTAAGCGCTGTAGGTTGTCCCAATTAAAAATGGTTTCAATCAAACCATATTCAATTTCCAAAAGCCAACATGTTTCGTTGCAAATAATTTGTGCAACTTCTTCAGGGCTGTAGAGGTTCCAAGTTATTACTTCGTGCGAGATTCACATCAAACCAGCTGGTTGTGAAGATTCCTCATACCTGCAACCATCTCAAAGTAGCACACGCGTCAGCTGATTGCATGCCCACAGGGTGACTGCCCAAAGTCTCGTCACCAATACCGAGTCCCGCCTCTATATGTTCTTGTATACGTTTGTTTATTGGTCGTATTGTGCTCCCCACATATATCTGTTGGCACGTACACAATATACAATAGACAACAAATGTCACTTTTCCCACGGTGGATTCCCGAACGGCTGACGCTGTGTTAGGGGACAAGTCGACCTATTTAGCTCCCTCACAGGCTGAATCTGGGCCTTTTTTATCTGGTTTTCCCCAGTTGTCCTGTGAGACATCGCTTGAGCTGTTATCCAGGCTGCAATCTGGCTCGCCTCTGGATGTCTGTCCGGCGAAATGCTTGGGCAAGGTGGCCTCAGCGTTGAACAGCTTGCTGAACCCCCTGCTTAATCTTTCATTGAGTTCAGGGGTGGTTCCACGACAATGGAAACACGCACTCATTCTGCCGCTGGTTAAAAAGCCTCTGCTCGACCCCCTGCAATGCGCTAACTATAGACCAATCTCCCTCCTCCCTGCTCTGGCGAAGGTGTTGGAGAAACATGTTCAGCATACTCTGACCACCTTTATTGAGAACAACAAACTGCTGCATGACTCCCAGTCCGGCTTTCGTGCGAATTACAGCACGGAGACGGCTCTGGTGGAGGTTACCGACGCCATCAGGGAGACGCTCGACCATGGGGGAAAGGCTATGTTAGTTATGTTGGACCTATCGGCGGCATTCGACACCGTCCCACACGCAGGTCTCCTCTCAAGACTCAGGGAGATTGGACTGCGAGGGACGGTGCTGGACTGGTTTCAATCCTTTCTTGCCGACCGCCGACAGGTGATCTGGGCTCCGCCGTTCTCGGCCGAAATGCTTTCGCTGGAGGTGGGGGTGCCTCAGGGTTCTATCCTGAGCCCCACCATCTTCAACATATACATGGCCCCTCTAGCGGAGGTAGCGGAGGCGTTTGGGGCCCGGGTCATCTCATACGCTGATGACACCCAGCTCTTGTTCACCTGCAGGAAGGGAGAGGCCTTTAACGGCGGCAGAATCAAGGACTGTCTGAGTGCAGTCTTTGCGTGGTTTCAGCGGCACAGCCTGAAATGCAACTCAGACAAATCTGAGCTGCTCTTTTTCGGCTGTGCCCCTGATCCGGGCTGGAAGACATGGTGGCCCCAGGACATGTCCCCCCCAGAGAAACCATCTTCTCAGGTAAAAAATCTCGGAGTGGTGTTTGACGATGATCTATCTTTCCGTCCACACATCCTGGGATTAGTAGGGAAATGTTTCAGCATCCTCAAGATGCTCAGGAAATTTCTTCCTCTACTCTCACTGCAGTACCGTAGGAATGTAGTCCAGGCGCTTGTGGGCTCTCGCCTGGACTATGCGAATGCACTCTTTGCAGGCCTACCTAAGTATCTGTTATCCAGACTGCAGATTGTTCAGAATTCGGCGGCCAGAGCTATCTATGGGCTGCCCAGGAGAGCTAGTGCCTCTGCGCTCCTGGCTAGGCTGCACTGGCTCCCAATTTCGGGAAGAATTAGATTTAAGCTCCTCACTCTGGCATTTAAGGCCCTCCATGCGATTGGCCCTAACTATCTGAGGAAGCGTATTGTTTTCTATGTGCCACGGAGGTTGCTGAGGTCGGCGGACCTGGCTAAAATGGAGGTGCCTGTGGTCAAACGTGTTCGGATGGGAGGTCGTTCCTTCCAATACGTGACAGCCTGCTTGTGGAACGAGCTCCCACTCTCCCTTCGGAAAGCGAACAACCTCCTGGCTTTCAGGAAGGAGTTGAAGACTCTGTTCTTTACCAAGTAACCCGCTGTGACTGTAGTAGGTTTGCCTTTGGTTTCCTGTTTCTCTGGACCTCTTTGCTAAAGCGCCGGGACACCCTTTTGGGGTAGCCGTGCGCTCAAAAAGTGCGGCTTAACATAACATTTAGTATTGCAAGTAATCAATTGTTGTATGTGTTTAAACCTGGTGTTGTATTGGAAACAAGTGATCTTATCAAAGGCATATTTGCACATATTACATCTTGTACATTTAAAAAAACATTTTGGTTTTTCGGGTAGCCAGGGGCCCGATTCACAGAACTGACTTAAGACAAAATCCTAAACTTACTACCATTTTGGTATTCACAGAAGGCACCTACTAATTTTGGTATTCACAGAAGGCACTTACTCACTTCGGTATTCACAGAAGTTAGGAGTCCTAACTTTAGGACTCCTAAATGCCTTTTGTGAATACCGAAAGTCTTAAAGTTAGGATTTTTCTCAGTTTAGGAGTAGTAAAGTTAGGACTCCTAACTTTAGGACTCCTAAATGCCTTCTGTGAACACCCAAAGTCCTAAAGTTAGGATTTTTCTCAGTTTAGCTTCTCTGCAGAGGTGATCACAAAGGAGGCGTAGAAAGAGTGCGGAGCTGACGTTCGTGTCATCCTTTGCCTCCCTAGCGGACGGTGATAGAGTTGGCTCGCTCCCGAGCTTGTCCCTCACATTGGAATCACTGGAACGAGCGCTGCTGGTGACAACATGCCGCGTTGGCTGCTGCCTGTGCAACCTTGGAATCTGTGCTCCACACACACACACAGCGCTGCAGCTCACTCAGTCCGGGTCCTACTAGCCCTTGTCTGTTTATAAAGAACTGAGGGGCATATCTATAAGCCCCTTGTACCACAGGTGCATCACTTTTTTGGACACACCGGCAGAGCAATGTGCCTGCCCATAAGGTGTCACTTCCTGCACAAAAACTATCCTTCCAACAATGCAGATATCCTTACACCATGGTGCAAGGGTGCCTGCGATAGCACAAGGCAGCCAATTGAGCGCCAGCACAGTAGAGAAGGACTGGGATGCGCTCTATCCCATAGATACGGCACATGCCTGCTCTTTTCTTTTGATGCAGTGCAGCAAAGCGACTTTCTGCCCTGCTCTGCTTCAAAAAGTTATAAATGAGGCCCAAAGTTTCGGAGGTACCGCCCTGCCCACCTGTTGCCTTTTAACAGCATAAATACAGATTCACTTGGACGGAGCCTTTTCGGTTCACGCCCTTGCAAGCGGAGCGTGGATAGAATAGCTTGACAATTTTTCTACGAGGGTTATTTGTGAGAGGTTTGCGTCGCCAGAGCATCACTTTTTTTGACGCTCCAACAGCCAGATCCTCTCAGTCATTTCTATGAAGTGACGCAAAGCCACTGTGCATAGCTTTGCACGGACTCATAGATAATGAGTAGGACAAAGCAGCGCTACTCACTGCCTTGACTGACTTTGTGTCAAGGAGGAGTTCCATGAGCATTGCGGTGGGCTTTCCCATGCAGCACAACGGATTTTGACGCTGTCCCAGATTTACTTAATCACGTAAACCTGGGGCAGTGCCAAAACTTTATGCCTCTTCTTACTTGTTCATCTATCCATTTGTGGTGCATTCTGCAGCGCTCTAGAACAAGGAGAACGCCTCTTGGGATTGTTTTTTGTGGTGGAAGGTGCCCCTTGCTGCGCAAAAACAATCCTGTCTCCAACTGAGGCACAACTTTGCACCACGGTGCAAGGGCGTCTACAATGACGCTAGGCAGCAAATTGTGCACCAGTGCAGGGGGGAAAGGACAGGATTGCCCTATATTCCATAAATACGGTGCATTTCTACTCTTTCACATTGGCGTAGGGCAGCGCAGCGAGAACTCCTGGGGTGCTGACCTATGCCAATTCCTCATAAATGAGGCCTTTTGCACGGTGGATTGGGCCTTCTGCCACACTGACCACTTATCTCTCTTTGGGGTCCATGTGTGTCCCCCGGAGGAGACATAGATCACAAAAACGTTTATCAAAACAGGTATTAATTCTGCAACCCTGGAGTTAACACACCAATGGAACATGTTAATTCTGGGGATATGAAATCAATGTCTATTACAATCCCCTGAGAAATGAGGTGAATCAGTAATTTTGGGTCCATTTCACTTGGTAATATGTTAAGTCAAAATCAGTGCATGAAAAGGACACAAGTTGTAGTTAGTGGACTAAACTATAAATTGTGTATTTCAGTATTTTGTTTTTTTTTAACCTTAGCTCTTGTCTCATTTCTACACCTAACTATAACATCAGTTTAACGATTTATATATATATATATATATATATATATATATATATATATATATATATATATATATATATATATATATATATTACCTACTGGCGGTCGCCAGTAGGTAGTTATAGTTAGGACCACGTTTCCATAGGAAAACCTCAACATTCTATTTTGAATAACTTTGGCGCCGGTCGACGAATCCTCGCGAATTTCTCAAAATAGGTGGGGCGCTACGCTCCGCTCCTACCCTGAAAGTCTCAGGGGGATCCGTCAAGCGGGGGCTGAGATAAAAGGGGGGTCCCAAAACGCGTTTTTCCCATGCATTTTTCCATAGGACCTTTAGAACGAGCTACAGCCCGAACGGCTGAACAGAATTACTCAAAATTTGGCAGAGAGGTAGTCCCTAGGTCAAGGAAGTGCCTTTTGTAGGTCTGGTGTAAATCTGTTCAGTATTTCCGGAGAAAATAGCATTTAAAAGCATATATATATATATATGCGCGCAGGGTGCGCGCACCGTGCGAGCACCGTGCGAGCACCCTAACGTGCGCGAGCGTAATTCTGATTGGTGGTTACATGTTAGTCAACGTTCGAATCGGTCGAAATCAGGAAGTGTCGGCCGCCATTTTGTTTGTTTTCAGTGCGAGAGTGAAAAAGGAAGGTGGCGAACGTGAAAAGGGGGCAGGGTAGAGAGTTCCTGACCCCCTAGCCTTTGTCAGGGGGTCCCTGAAGGACCCCGAAGGCAAAAAAAAAAATTTTTTTTTTTTTAAATCGCGGGGGTGCGCGCACATTCGGCGCACCCTGAAAAACACAAAAAAAAAATTTTTTTTTTTGCAAAAAAAAAAAAATAATTCGCAGGGTGAAAACCCAAAAAAAAAATAATAATAATTTTTAATACGTAGTTTATTGTAAAATAAATATATAAAAAATAATACATAAATAAATTAGCATTTAAAAAACCGTACAAATTCACTGAAAAAACCATAGGTTTCACACACGTTATAGTTAGGAATTAGCATTTAAAAAACCTTGCTAATTCACTGAAAAAACCATAGGTTTCACACATGTTATAGTTAGCTGGACATTTTACTGATAAAAAACCAATGAAATTCCCCCGTTATAGTTACTGTAGGCAACTATAACTCACGCGACCGTAATCCTCTGCTGATGACATATGTGTCTTTATGAAAAAAAAATATTTGTAATATATGTATAGCTAAAATTTAATGGAAGAAGACATGGGCAAATAAGTGTCTAAATACAGTATTAGCATCAGCAGAGGATTGCGGTCGCGTGAGTTATAGTTGCCTACAGTAACTATAACGGGGGAATTTCATTGGTTTTTTATCAGTAAAATGTCCAGCTAACTATAACATGTGTGAAACCTATGGTTTTTTCAGTGAATATATATATATATATATATGTATATGTATATGTATATATGTATATGTATATAGGTTAAGGTGTATTGAAGAATGAGTGGGTGCATGACTGTCTGAATGAATGATTTAGCAGGTGCGTGACTGACTGTATAAGTGAGTAATTAAACATGTCTTATTGAATGCATGGGTTAGTGACTAAAGTGTGTGAATGTCTGTTTCAGTCTATCTTTTGGTGTGTAAGCAGCTACATGGGTTGATAAATAGCTATATGAGTGTCTATATGTGTTATTGATTGGTTGTCTGAGTATCAGTATGGGTGGCTGAGTGTCTGTGTGGGTGGGGGAGGGGTGTGTGACTTTGTGCATAGATGTGTGAGTGGATGATTCACTGGGTGTATTTGTTCAAGAGTGCATCTGTGAAGGGCTGTATGGGTGGTTGAGCGTGTGTATGGGTGTGTGGGTGAGTGTCTAGATCTCTCAGTAGTATATGTGTGAGTAACTAAATGTGTGAAAGGCAGTATATGTGATTGTTATATTATATAAATGACTATATGTGAGAGTGAGTGATTGTGAGAGAGGCTGTATGGATGAGTGTGTGCTTGTATCAATGATTATATAAGAGAATAAGTGTGTGTTAGTATCTGTCTGAATAAGTGAGGTGGTGTGTGTATAACTAAGTAGCTGAGTAAATGGGAATTTGATTGATTCTTTGCATGACTGACTAGGTGTGTGAGTTTCTCTATGGATGAGTGGTGATATGTGAGTGTCTGTATAGGTGTATGAGTGCATAAAATAGTGCTGTATTGTTGAGAGACTGCATGTATGAGTGACTGTATAGGTGAATGAGTGGATGTGTGTGTAGTCCTAGGAATCAGTGAGTGGAAATGTAGTAACTGAAATTGGTGTCTCTATGGTTTTGAAAATGGTAGTCTGTATTTAGAGTGGGTGCTTTAGGGTGTGAGAATGTCCATCAGATTATCATGTGGATGAGGTCATCAGTGATGTCATCAGTGATGTCATTTGATATTTCATCAGTGATGTCACTGACCATGTCATGAGTGATGTAATATGTGATGTCATCAGCAGTGCATTTTGGAGGCACAAGTTATAGTTAGCTCAACTAACTATAACGGTTGAATTCCTTAGGTTTTGTACAAGTTAAATGTCCAACTAACTATAACGTCCCTGAAACCTGTGTTTTTGCAGTGAATATATATATATATATATATATATATATATATATATATATATATATATATATTGCCTACTGTCAGTCGCCAGTAGGTAGTTATAGTTAGGACCTAGTTTCCGTAGGAAAAGCATTTTTGACTTGGCTATAACTTTGGCATCGTTGGACAAATCTCCAATGAAATTTTCCAAAAAAGGGTCAAAGTAGGATCTGGTTGTCATGAAAAGTTTAGGGGTGATCCATGCAGTGGAGACCATGAAACAGAGGTGCTAAAAAAGGGTGTGTTTGTAACGTTAATTTCCTAAGGTACGCGTTGTCAGCATAGTACTGAGTCCTATAATAGTCCTTACGTTCCCATTTGTCCTCTTGCCACCTGAGCATGACTTTCTGAATGTCTACCTGAGTTTTTGCCCAACTCACTGCTATGTTCTGCTCCCTGCAGAACCCCTTTAGCTCCTCCAGACTGTAGTCCCACAGATCATGTATGCTAAAGGCAGATTCCATTTTGGCAAGGCATTAAATACAGAAGTGCAAAAGAAGAAAAGTAGGCATCAGAGCTGGAGCAGTACACAATAAACAAATAACAAATGAGAGAAAATTCAAGAGAAACCCAAAGCACGTGATTGTCTAAATGCAGAGCTTGTAGCGCAACCATGCATCACTGTGGTACTGCGAAAGCGCAGGTTCAAACACAGTTTTTAAAAAAGTTACTTCAAATATATGTGTACAAATATGTTTTTAAAGTAGTGATGTGGTTAGTAATGTGTGTATTGTAATAGTTAGAATTCATTTTTTAAGTTACATTTTTTTAATTGTAGTTGTGGTCGTTGATTGTCTGCATAAGTTTTGTGATTTCGCGACATGATCGTGATCATTGCGACATCGTTGTGGATTTTAAAAACGTTTTACAAAAATGATTTGACAAGAATCTGTGGCCTCTTGGGTGGCTATGACTTAAAAAATTTCTTTAGGTGCATTTTTCAATATGTGAAATACATTTGCTGATCACAGATTCTCCACAGTAAATGTGACAATGTTATGCCGACTTGAACATTTCTTACGAATAAAACCAGTTATTAATGTACTTTCTGATAAACACATACCAAATCAAATAAACATTGGCATAGACAATAGGTCTCACCTTTGTGACCTATTGGCTTTGGCAATTTTTTAAGCTATGATGCATAGTGATACTGAGGTGGTGGTGCTGTATTGGTGCTTAGGTGTAGTGGAGTGTGCAGTGATGCTGAGTTGTTTTGCTGAAGTGGTGCTGCACTGATGCTGAAGTGGTGCTGCGTTGGTGCTGAATTGCTTTTGAGGTAGGGGTGTGCTGGTGCTGAATTATGGCTGCACTGGGGCTGAGGTAGGGCTGTGCTGGTGCTGAGGTGGGGCTCTGTTGATGCTCAGGTGGTGCTGCACGGGTGCTGAGGTGGTACTGCGCTGATGCTGATTTGGTGGTGCAGTTGGTGCACTGGTGGTGGTGAAGAGATGAGGAGGTAGTGCTGTTCTGATGCGGACATGGTGCTGCTTAAGTGGTGTGTGCTGATGAGGTGGTGCTGAGTTGGTTCTGCACTGGTGCTGAGGTGGTACTTAGTGATACTGAAGTGGTGCTGAGTGATAATGAGGTGGTGGTGCTGTCTTGGTGCTTGTGTAGAAGAGTGATGCTGAGTTGTGGTGAGGTAATGCAGATGTGGTGCTGCGCTGATGCTGAAGTGGTGCTGCGTTGGTGCTGAGGTGGTGCTGTGCTGGTGCTGGTGTAGGAGAATGTGAGGGATTGTGTGTGCATTTAACTAGTGGGGTAGAGGGCCAGGGGAGGAAGCTTGTACTCTTTTGCAAATTGCTGTATATTAAAGCTTTGGAAAATGTTAGATGGGCTGGGGAGAGGTCACCTTGCGTTAGACCTGCACATTATCAAATACACTTATGGTGTGCGCTTGTAACAATCTATAGGCGAAGGTGAGGGAAGGACGCTTGTAGTACAATACGATTGTTGGGGATCCAGAGTCTAAATATGTTGGCTGAGTTGGGGAGAGGTCACCACTCATTAGTAGTGTGGAGTGGAATTAACTAAACCTGTGGTTATTTATTTGTGAAATATTTACATCCACACAGTAAAGGGGTGTTCCGGTCCTAAGTATGAACACCGAAAAGCTTGCAACCTTGCACTCTCCAAACTGCAAAGTCTTAAACTGCAAAGTTTGAAAGTGCACAATGCGTTAAGGCGCTGTTTCGCCAGCTTGAATGCAGCACTGAAGCGACCCCAAAAAGAAGTTAAACTTGAGGTGGGCTGGGGAGAGGTCACGATCATTTAAAAATCCTTGTTTGAAAATGTTAGCGATGCTTTTGGAACATGAAAGCAATGCCTTCATTAATAACCATGAATAGAAAACTGCTCCAACCTGTGCAGTTCTTTGTGCACAAAGCAGTTGTGTACAGTATAATTAAAATACTTTAGGAGGCCAAAATTGCCAGACCGCTCCGAAGTGGACAGGTTAATTATTTAGAAAAAGCAACAGCTTCGCACGAGCACAAGTTACATTCCAGGTCATTCCGTGCAACGTACAGGTGTCCATCCCAAAAACGCGCTTCATTGTCCGGGGATCAGTGTGTGTACGCTGCAGGTGCAAATATTCATTTCCTGGTAAAATAACTCCTCACTGTGTGCACTGTAGGCATCTGCACGTCTAGAGGGTCCGAGGAACACACCTCGCAAGCCTTGCCTTCATGACTTGTTCCTCTGTGGCTAAGGAGATGCGTGCATTTGAAAGGTGCAGTAATTACAAATTAAGTTTTAAAAGTGTGGACGGTTAGCAGCCAGATGTTGGTGTAATTACATACATTGATCGACTCGCATATCTTGAATATACAGAGAGCTGAAGGATGTGAACTCAGCTCTATCTCGGCTGCCTCCGTCACCAGTTAAAGGTAAAGCAGGGCCGGGTCCTTGTTTCTCCCTGATGCACTCCTCCCCAGTGTCTCCTTGTTTCTCCGTGATGCACTCCTCCCCAGTGTGTCCTTCTTTCTCCGGGATGCACTCCTCCCCAGTGTGTCCTTGTTTCTCTGTGAGGCACTCCTCCCCAGTGTGTCCTTGTTTCTCTGTGATGCACTCCTCCCCGGTTTGTCCTTGATGCACTCCTCCCCAGTGTGTCCTTCTTTCTCCGGAGGCACTCCTCCCCAGTGTGTCCTTGTTTCTCCGTGATGCACTCCTCCCCAGTGTCTCCTTGTTTCTCCATGAGGCACACCTCTCCAGTGTGTCCTTGTTTCTCCATGAGGCCCTCCTCCCCAGTGTGTCCTTGATGCACTCCTCCCCAGTGTGTCCTTGTTTCTCCATGAGGCACTCCTCCCCAGTGTGTCCTTGTTTCTCCGTGAGGCACTCCTCCCCAGTGTGTCCTTGTTTCTCCATGATGCACTCCTCCCCAGTGTGTCCTTGATGCACTCCTCCCCAGTGTGTCCTTGTTTCTCTGTGAGGCACTCCTCCCCAGTGTGTCCTTGATGCACTCCTCCCCAGTGTGTCCTTCTTTCTCCGGAGGCACTCCTCCCCAGTGTGTCCTTGTTTCTCCGTGATGCACTCCTCCCCAGTGTCTCCTTGTTTCTCAATGAGGCACTCCTCCCCAGTGTGTCCTTGTTTCTCCATGAGGCCCTCCTCCCCAGTGTGTCCTTGATGCACTCCTCCCCAGTGTGTCCTTGTTTCTCTGTGATGCACTCCTCCCCAGTGTGTCCTTCTTTCTCCGTGAGGCACTCCTCCCCAGTGTGTCCTTGTTTCTCCGTGAGGCACTCCTCCCCAGTGTGTCCTTGATGCACTCCTCCCCAGTGTGTCCTTCTTTCTCCGTGAGGCACTCCTCCCCAGTGTGTCCTTGATGCACCCCTCCCCAGTGTGTCCTTCTTTCTCCATGATGCACTCCTCCCCAGTGTGTCCTTCTTTCTCTGTGAGGCACTCCTCCCCAGTGTGTCCTTGTTTCTCCGTAATGCACTCCTCCCCAGTGTGTCCTTGATGCACTCCTCCCCAGTGTCTTCTTAATTCTCCATGATGCACTCCTCCCCAGTGTGTCCTTGTTTCTCTGTGATGCACTCCTCCCCAGTGTGTCCTTGTTTCTCTGTGATGCACTCCTCCCCGGTGTGTCCTTGATGCACTCCTCCCCAGTGTGTCCTTCTTTCTCCGGAGGCACTTCTCCCCAGTGTGTCCTTGTTCCTCCGTGATGCACTCCTCCCCAGTGTCTCCTTGTTTCTCCATGAGGCACTCCTCCCCAGTGTGTCCTTGTTTCTCCGTGAGGCACTCCTCCCCAGTGTGTCCTTGTTTCTCCATGATGCACTCCTCCCCAGTGTGTCCTTGATGCACTCCTCCCCAGTGTGTCCTTGTTTCTCTGTGAGGCACTCCTCCCCAGTGTGTCCTTGATGCACTCCTCCCCAGTGTGTCTTTCTTTCTCCGTGAGGCACTCCTCCCCAGTGTGTCCTTGTTTCTCCGTGTTGCACTCCTCCCCAGTGTGTCCTTGTTTCTCCGTGATGCACTCCTCCCCAGTGTGTCCTTGATGCTCTCCTCCCCAGTGTGTCCTTCTTTCTCCGGAGGCACTCCTCCCCAGTGTGTCCTTGTTTCTCCGTGATGCACTCCTCCCCAGTGTCTCCTTGTTTCTCCATGAGGCACTCCTCCCCAGTGTGTCCTTGTTTCTCCATGAGGCCCTCCTCCCCAGTGTGTCCTTGATGCACTCCTCCCCAGTGTGTCCTTGTTTCTCTGTGATGCACTCCTCCCCAGTGTGTCCTTCTTTCTCCGTGAGGCACTCCTCCCCAGTGTGTCCTTGTTTCTCTGTGAGGCACTCCTCCCCAGTGTGTCCTTGATGCACTCCTCCCCAGTGTGTCCTTCTTTCTCCGTGAGGCACTCCTCCCCAGTGTGTCCTTGATGCACTCCTCCCCAGTGTGTCCTTCTTTCTCCATGATGCACTCCTCCCCAGTGTGTCCTTCTTTCTCTGTGAGGCACTCCTCCCCAGTGTGTCCTTGTTTCTCCGTAATGCACTCCTCCCCAGTGTGTCCTTGATGCACTCCTCCCCAGTGTGTCCTTGTTTCTCCGTGAGGCACTCCTCCCCAGTGTGTCCTTGATGCACTCCTCTCCAGTGTGTCTTTCTTTCTCCGTGAGGCACTCCTCCCCAGTGTGTCCTTGTTTCTCCGTGTTGCACTCCTCCCCAGTGTGTCCTTGTTTCTCCGTGATGCACTCCTCCCCAGTGTGTCCTTGATGCTCTCCTCCCCAGTGTGTCCTTCTTTCTCCGGAGGCACTCCTCCCCAGTGTGTCCTTCTTTCTCTGTGAGGCACTCCTCCCCAGTCTGTCCTTGTTTCTCCGTGATGCACTCCTCCCCAGTGTGTCCTTGATGCACTCCTCCCCAGTGTGTCCTTGTTTCTCCGTGATGCACTCCTCCCCAGTGTGTCCTTGTTTCTCCGTGAGGCACTCCTCCCCAGTGTGTCCTTGCTTCTCTGTGATGCACTCCTCCCCAGTGTGTCCTTGCTTCTCTGTGATGCACTCCTCCCCGGTGTGTCCTTGATGCACTCCTCCGCAGTGTGTCCTTCTTTCTCCAGAGGCACTCCTCCTCAGTGTGTCCTTATTTCTCCGTGATGCACTCCTCCCCAGTGTGTCCTTCTTTCTCCGTGATGCACTCCTCCCCAGTGTGTCCTTGTTTCTCAATGATGCACTCCTCCCCAGTGTGTCCTTGATGCACTCATCCTAAGTGTGTCCTTGTTTCTCCGTGATGCACTCCTCCCCAGTGTGTCCTTCTTTCTCCGTGAGACACTCTTCCCCAGTGTGTCCTTGATGCACTCCTCCCCAGTGTGTCCTTGTTTCTCCGTGATGCACTCCTTCCCAGTGTGTTCTTGGTTCTCCGTGAGACACTCCTCCCCAGTGTGTCCTTGATGCACTCCTCCCCAGTGTGTCCTTCTTTCTCCGTGAGACACTCTTCCCCAGTGTGTCCTTGATGCACTCCTCCCCAGTGTGTCCTTGTTTCTCCGTGATGCACTCCTCCCCAGTGTGTTCTTGGTTCTCCGTGAGACACTCCTCCCCAGTGTGTCCTTGATGCACTCCTCCCCAGTGTGTCCTTGTTTTTCCGTGATGCACTCCTCCCCAGTGTATCCTTGTTTCTCCGTGAGGCACTCCTCCTTGTTTCTCCGTGATGCACTCCTCCCCAGTGTGTCCTTGTTTCTCCGTGATGCACTCCTCCCCAGGGTGTCCTTGTTTCTCCGTGATGCACTCCTCCCCAGTGTGTCCTTGATGCACTCCTCCCCAGTGTATCCTTGTTTCTCCGTGAGGCACTCCTCCTTGTTTCTCCATGAGGCACTCCTCCCCAGTGTGTCCTTGTTTCTCCGTGAGGCACTCCTCCCCAGTGTGTCCTTGTTTCTCCATGATGCACTCCTCCCCAGTGTGTCCTTGATGCACTCCTCCCCAGTGTGTCCTTGTTTCTCTGTGAGGCACTCCTCCCCAGTGTGTCCTTGATGCACTCCTCCCCAGTGTGTCTTTCTTTCTCCGTGAGGCACTCCTCCCCAGTGTGTCCTTGTTTCTCCGTGTTGCACTCCTCCCCAGTGTGTCCTTGTTTCTCCGTGATGCACTCCTCCCCAGTGTGTCCTTGATGCTCTCCTCCCCAGTGTGTCCTTCTTTCTCCGGAGGCACTCCTCCCCAGTGTGTCCTTGTTTCTCCGTGATGCACTCCTCCCCAGTGTCTCCTTGTTTCTCCATGAGGCACTCCTCCCCAGTGTGTCCTTGTTTCTCCATGAGGCCCTCCTCCCCAGTGTGTCCTTGATGCACTCCTCCCCAGTGTGTCCTTGTTTCTCTGTGATGCACTCCTCCCCAGTGTGTCCTTCTTTCTCCGTGAGGCACTCCTCCCCAGTGTGTCCTTGTTTCTCTGTGAGGCACTCCTCCCCAGTGTGTCCTTGATGCACTCCTCCCCAGTGTGTCCTTCTTTCTCCGTGAGGCACTCCTCCCCAGTGTGTCCTTGATGCACTCCTCCCCAGTGTGTCCTTCTTTCTCCATGATGCACTCCTCCCCAGTGTGTCCTTCTTTCTCTGTGAGGCACTCCTCCCCAGTGTGTCCTTGTTTCTCCGTAATGCACTCCTCCCCAGTGTGTCCTTGATGCACTCCTCCCCAGTGTGTCCTTGTTTCTCCGTGAGGCACTCCTCCCCAGTGTGTCCTTGATGCACTCCTCTCCAGTGTGTCTTTCTTTCTCCGTGAGGCACTCCTCCCCAGTGTGTCCTTGTTTCTCCGTGTTGCACTCCTCCCCAGTGTGTCCTTGTTTCTCCGTGATGCACTCCTCCCCAGTGTGTCCTTGATGCTCTCCTCCCCAGTGTGTCCTTCTTTCTCCGGAGGCACTCCTCCCCAGTGTGTCCTTCTTTCTCTGTGAGGCACTCCTCCCCAGTCTGTCCTTGTTTCTCCGTGATGCACTCCTCCCCAGTGTGTCCTTGATGCACTCCTCCCCAGTGTGTCCTTGTTTCTCCGTGATGCACTCCTCCCCAGTGTGTCCTTGTTTCTCCGTGAGGCACTCCTCCCCAGTGTGTCCTTGCTTCTCTGTGATGCACTCCTCCCCAGTGTGTCCTTGCTTCTCTGTGATGCACTCCTCCCCGGTGTGTCCTTGATGCACTCCTCCGCAGTGTGTCCTTCTTTCTCCAGAGGCACTCCTCCTCAGTGTGTCCTTATTTCTCCGTGATGCACTCCTCCCCAGTGTGTCCTTCTTTCTCCGTGATGCACTCCTCCCCAGTGTGTCCTTGTTTCTCAATGATGCACTCCTCCCCAGTGTGTCCTTGATGCACTCATCCTAAGTGTGTCCTTGTTTCTCCGTGATGCACTCCTCCCCAGTGTGTCCTTCTTTCTCCGTGAGACACTCTTCCCCAGTGTGTCCTTGATGCACTCCTCCCCAGTGTGTCCTTGTTTCTCCGTGATGCACTCCTCCCCAGTGTGTTCTTGGTTCTCCGTGAGACACTCCTCCCCAGTGTGTCCTTGATGCACTCCTCCCCAGTGTGTCCTTCTTTCTCCGTGAGACACTCTTCCCCAGTGTGTCCTTGATGCACTCCTCCCCAGTGTGTCCTTGTTTCTCCGTGATGCACTCCTCCCCAGTGTGTTCTTGGTTCTCCGTGAGACACTCCTCCCCAGTGTGTCCTTGATGCACTCCTCCCCAGTGTGTCCTTGTTTTTCCGTGATGCACTCCTCCCCAGTGTATCCTTGTTTCTCCGTGAGGCACTCCTCCTTGTTTCTCCGTGATGCACTCCTCCCCAGTGTGTCCTTGTTTCTCCGTGATGCACTCCTCCCCAGGGTGTCCTTGTTTCTCCGTGATGCACTCCTCCCCAGTGTGTCCTTGATGCACTCCTCCCCAGTGTGTCCTTGATGCACTCCTCCCCAGTGTGTCCTTGTTTCTCCGTGATGCACTCCTCCCCAGTGTGCAGTGAGGCGGGCAGTGTCTGGCTTTGCTGCCAGTGACTCCATGCCTGCCCGGCCAGGACACTGCTGTGATGAAAGGGGTACTCCTTGTTTTGGATTCGGTGTTTGAGGGGAAGGGAGGTGGTGAGGAGGGCAGTGGCTGCAGCTGCACAGGGCACCTTGAAGGCGGTAGTCTGCCGGTTGCCGTGTCGCTGGGATGGGTCCCGTGTCAGCTGAACAAATCTGGCACGTTTCATTGAATATATTATGCTTATGTAGATACGCAATGGGCTTTCAATAGGCTCGTTTGTTTGAAGCAATGTCTCATGCAGCACATTCATGCAGAAATGCTATTGTTGAAATATTTACGGCATCATACATTTTAATTGTTAGTCAGTTACAAACGTGTAGACAAACTTGTTTGGTGCAACCAAGCTAGAAAGTGTTTCCTATTTTTATCGGAGGCATACTTGAGTCTCTGGGGTTAAAGGTGAAATCTGGAAGATGCTGCATTTACTTACATACATTTCTGAATTTAATGCTGTTATGAGCGACTGTTTCAAGTGCACCACCACCGCTTGGGTTCATCACACCTCTAGCGTGCCTTTAAACAGCACTTGAGCAGCGCTTGCACACAGCTGCCGCCCGCTCATCTCCTCTGGTGCATATTTGTAATTAGTGAGCCGGCCTGCGCGATGGGTGTGCATTAAAAAAGACTCTCCAAAGGAGACCCCTCCCTCCTCTATGTGAGATATACAGAGGGGAGGAGAGACACTCGAGGAGATGAACCAGTGGCAGCTCGGTGCAAGCGCTGCTCGGTGTTGTTAATTGGCACATTAAAGTGTGATGTTTTCCATTTAAAGTGAATAAAATCGGGTATGCACGTAGGCTAAAAAGTGTGAGACTCTTTTCGACCGGCACATGGACACTTAAAACACCTGTGTGGAACACGTTGTCTCCTATGTGTACTGTCACTGGGGTAAGGAGGAGGGATGAGGGAGCGGCAGGTGTGTGCAAGCGCTGCTCGAGGGTTTTCAAAAGGCACATCACAGGCGTGGCTTGAGCCGCCACCAAGATGGCCGCGACTGGCTGAGGCTCCGTGTATAGGTCGGAGCCTTTGCCTATTTCGGAGCCGTTATCCTGACTTATGGATAAGGAGACTACTTGCCGCTGAGGAGCGGGCACGGGGGCTCAGGTTGCAGTCTTTATTTTTTCATTTTTACCTGCTTAACGCCCTGTCCCCGCCGCGCTCTGTTTTTCCTCAGCGCTATAGGCAGCGCCCGCAATTTTGTTTTTGGCGAGACGCTGCTTCATCCTTCCACATTTCCCGCGTTGCTGGAGCAGCAGCGCAGATGCTATTGGCACCTTGTGTCTCTTGAGGTGTATTATCCTCTTTTTACATTTGCATTAGGGTTCTCTATCCCTAATTTGACTTTTCCTGACTGAGGAAGTTCTTTCTTCCTGCATTTACTTACCAGCTGGATTGTTTTCAAAATGTCTTTTGGTGCTGCCTGTCATGCTCAAGATGTTTGGGGAATGGCTCTTCCTATTTGCAGGACTATTACTTCTGCGCTAATTTACCATGCTGCATACGACTACCATTTCAACTTGTGAACTGTTTTTCTCGCAGGGGGGCTGTCATTAGCCCTGATATTGGTCATTAAATCTGTTCTTTGTTCGGGTGAAAAGAGCATTAGGCGAATTGTTTAATTTTTGCTCAATATATTATTATTCTCACCCACATGGATCCTGCTTCATCTTTTGGGCAGAAAAATACTTCAAATATGTCTTCTCTCCGTAAGGATTCCAACTGCTCCTCCTAAACGTCACATAAAAGAACCTAACTCGCCTACTAAATCTCCACTACCAATCACACTGGAGCATCTCATGGAGGAGATGATCAAGTCTTTTGTCATTGAAACCAATGCCACCCTTCAGAGACTGGATGAAAAATGGTCGAACTTAGACTCCAGAATGTCGGCTTTGGAACAGAGGGTTAGCGACGTTCAAGATGTGATACCTCAGGTTGCGGCCATGTCTAAAGAGATTGCTCTTCACAAGTCACAAACGGAGGATTTAGAAAACTGCAATAGACGCAATAACTTACGTATTTATGGCATTCCTGAAGGTGAGGAAGGGACAGATATGCTCGCCTTCTTGAAAATTCACATCCCCAAAATTGTTGGTCTTAAAGATGGGACTATTCTTAATCTGCAACGTGCTCACCGAATTGTTCCTAAAGCTGGAGGTTCTTCTGCTTCATCATCTGTCAATTGTCTGAGAGGGATAATTGTGCTGTTTCTGGAATATACCGACTTGTTACTGGTTCTTTCGGCAGCAAAACAAAGAAAGCAGATGTTATGGTCTGGTCAAAGTTTTCTTCTTTCAGGATGTTGCCCGTGCTACTGCAGAACATCACAAGGAATTTCTTTGCCTTCGACCGGATCTCCGTTCCATGAATGCCAGATATGGTTTAGTTTATCCTTGTTTCTTCAAAGTTACTTATAAAGAGAGATCCTACTCTTTTGATCGTCCTGAAGATCTACGACAATTCATCTCACGTCAGAAAGGGGACGAGATGGACTTTGGAAGGGCCTGAGCGTTTATAATATCTCATTTTGACATATGTTTTTGGAGGTTCATTCCTTTGAACTCATAGTTCTGAATTTATTGGTTGTCTCTTTATGTTGTCAGTTTTGATTTACTGTTGTTGTTCTTCTTAGAATAATGTTGCTAGTTGTCATTCAGGTCGGTCATCTCACATTATTGTTTTTCTTTGTTTTTCTCCAGAGATGTCTTTCCCTCGTGTAAAGTTCCTTACCCCTGATGTTCTCCTACACCCTGCGTTTCCACCTCACTCCTAGTGTTCATGGTTATCCCTATGTTTGGTAAGTGTGAAACATTCATTCTCGCATCCTCCATCCCTTTGCACGCTTATGTTTATTGGTTCAGGTTTGTTTTCCAGTTACCTCTCATGTTTGTCATCTCGCATAGGCTCCCTGTTTTCGTTAAGTGTTTCCGTTCTTCTGTCTAATCATTGGTACCGGTCGGTCTCGGTTGCCCTGGCTGGCTTGGCCATCTACTTTTCCTTTGCGGCTGCCTCGTGCTAATTTCTATATACTTCATCTCCTTACCTAATTATTCTTGACTGAAGTCTTTTGGCTTCTTGTCAACTTTACATGTCTATCACTTTTTTCTTCTCCCCTCTTTTTCTCTCCTTTCTTCTCTTTATGGTTTTCTTCTCTTCTCTCTTTCTATTGTCCTCTGACATTATTTTTTCCTTTCCCTGCAACGCATTATGCTTACTTATCTCCATCCTATTTCGCTTCCCTCATCTTCATTTTCCTATTCATTTGTTTTGCTGCTCTTCAATATGTACTCCTTGGTGTTATGCACTACATGTATCTCTTATTTTCAGTTTTACCGATTGTTTCAGGTATTTCTAAAAGCTATCTATTGCTTATCTTGTTGCTTTATTTTGGTTTTTTTCTGGTTATCATGACTGAAAATGTTCGCATTGTTTCATGGAATGTTAAGGGATTACGCAATCCCGTTAAGAAGCAGAGGGTTCTCACTCATTTGTCTAGGCTGCATTGTAAAATAGCAATGCTCCAGGAAACTCATCTTACTGATAATGAGATTAATTCTCCTAAAAGGCAATGGGTTGGATATGTCTTCTGCTCCCCGTCCAAGGATAAAAAAAATGTAGTGATTACTTCGATTCATAAATCACTTTCTCTTGTTGTGGAAAAGGAAGAGAGGCATGTAGTTGGTAGATGGCTTCTTTTACACCTCATTATAAATGATTCCCACATCTCCCCTCTCAATACCTATGGCCCTAATGGTGTTGACGTACAATTTTGGAGGGATATGTCGCGTACCCTTTATTCCTGTTCCGATCTCAATGTACTAGTGGGTTGGATTGTAATCAAGTTATGGATCCCTTTACAGATAGAAAATCTAATGCTAGATACATTCCCAACAAAATTCAAAAATCCTTTATGACTACAATTCAATCGAGGGGTTTGGTTGACACTTGGAGAATATCTCATCCGGACACGTTAGAAAACACTTTCTATTCCCCTACTCATAAATCTTCCTCTAGAATAGATTGTATCTTTTTGAGCCCTCCCCTCTATCCCAATTTAACTTATGCAGACATTGGGTCCATTCTTATTTCCGATCACGCTCCAGTTTTGTTTAACCTAGATCTCCCCTTCGAATCCCCAAAGTCACGTAGAAGGCACATTAATATTTACTTACTCAAGGATCTTAACTTCCTGGAACGTTTCAATGAGTTCTTGCCAGAGTTCTTCCTAAGGAACGCCTCTCCAGATATTCCTTTTTCCACTTTATGGGATGCTTTTAAGGCTACGGCCAGAGGTTTTATTATTGACTATGTTGCGACTAAAAAGAAGCAATGTAGTAAATATTCTGCTTCTCTATTAGCCTCTATAAAGCGTCTGGAGCATGCCTACTTCACGTCCAATAATGACGACAACCTAAAAAAGCTAATTCAAGCTTAGATGTCCTTTAATAAAAGATCGACAGAGGAGGCCTCTGGCACCTTACTTAAGATTAATTCTGAATTCTATGGTGGTCATAACAAAGCTGGCAAGCTATTAGCGAACAATTTAAAGGTTAAATCCCAACGTTCTAAGGTTGTCAAAATTACCGACACTAGTGGCGTTGATCATTTCAAAGATGATGAATTATTAAATTGCTTTACGGATTTTTACAAGAAGCTATACACTCCAGAATCCTCCCATTCTTAAGCGGCGTTGGATTCTTTCTTTGAAGCACTCCCCCCGCGTTCCTCCGAGCTTCCCGATTGTTCAATATTAGAAGAGGACCTCTCCCTCTCTGAAATTAAGTCCACCTTAGTCTTACTTCCAAAGGACAAATCTCCTGGTCCAGACGGCTTCACTGTTGAATTTTATTCCTGTTTTTCCCAATTTTTCCTTCCTCAACTTTTATCTTTATTTCAATACTTTTTGTCTTTCAAGGAAGCTCGCGGATCTTTCCTTGAAGCCATGATCTGTATCATTCCTAAGAAAGTCAAGGACCCTTCTTCTTGTGCTAATTATCGCCCTATTTCTTTAATCAATTTAGATTGTAAGATTTTCGCTAAAGTCCTTGCCCTTCGTATCAACAAGGTTATTCCTGATTTAATTGGCTATGAGCAAACAGATATTGTCAAGGGAAGAACGATTGCGGGTAATTCCTGAACTTTTTTGAACATCATACATCTTGCTTCCAAAAGCTCTACAACGTTGGCAGCTGTCACCTTGGACGCAGAGAAAGCTTTTGACAGTGTTCACTGGCTCTTTATGATGCATGCCCTTAGGTGCCATGGATTCGGCCCTACCATTCTATCACTTATTAGTTTGCTATATTCCTCTCCCACCACTTCGGTTTTTGTCAATGGCTATCAATCTCCATATTTTACTCTCCAATGTGGTACTCGTCAAGGCTGCCCCTTGTCTCCTTTACTTTTTATTCTTTCCCTTGAGCCTTTTCTTCATTCTCTTCGGAATTCTCCTTCCTTTTGCGGTTTTACTCATAAATCTATTGAAATAAAGTTCACTGCTTATGCCGATGATATTCTGTTATTTATATCTGATCCTTCTACATCTTTGCCCGCTTTTGTTGATCTTCTGTCTTCATATGCTGCCATTTCTGGATATAAGTTAAATTTTTCCAAGTCTGAGATTCTTCTGCTCAATAAATATTGCCTTCGAAGTATGTTTGAAGGGATGGAATTTAAATGGAATACTAATTTCTTTACGTGTCTAGGGATAAAATACTCTGATTCAATTGCTAAAACTGTTCAACTGAACCTGGAAGAGATTTTATATAAAATTTCTGCCATGGCGGAGAAATGGTCCCCTTTATTTTTGTCCTGGTGGGGTAGGTTGGATACCTCCAAGATGATGATGCTTCCGGTACTTAATTTGTACCTTTCCAAGTCACTGATACAGCTCCCTCCAAAAATGTTTACGAATATTAATCGTATATTGAGTAAATTCCTTTGGAACAATCGTAAAGCTCGTATCTCTCTTTCTGTTCTCTCCGCTCCTAAAGATAGAGGTGGGGTTAACTTTCCCAACTTTCGCCAATATCATTCCTCATTCCTACATCGACAAGCGTTGCCCTACTTTTCTTCTTTAGACGATCCTCTCTAATCAGTATGGCATAAATTAGAGGAATCAATTATTCATCCATTTCCCTTTTCTTCGCTAGATAACCTTGCTCATCCTCCCTGTTTTTTTAAATCTTCTACTATTTCATATCTCATATCTACTCTTTACCCGATTCTTACCAAATCATGTTCTCCTCTGCAGTTATTTTTGAACTCCTCTATTTGGCATAATAAATCCATCAAAATTTCCAACCATACTCTTTTCTGGAAAGACTGGATTTTTAAAGGTATTATACAGGTTAAACACTTATTACATAATAAGCAACTTTTATCTTTCCAGGAATTTCAGTCTAGATACAAATTACCCGGTTCATATCTTTCTAAGTTTGATTCATTGAAACTGATTGTAACTAAGCAGCTTTCTCTTCTCTCTGACACTTCTTTTACTCTGCCTGATTACTCTATTCAACCGTTACCTTCTTCCTCCTCTGTTCGGGCTTCTCACATTTACAAATACCTCTTTTTCTCTTTATCTACTCGTCCCAAAAGCAAGATTGAACTTTTATGGGAAACCGATATGCAGCACACTTTCTCTATACACACGTGGGACTCTATTTGGGCTCGGATACGTCACACTTCATGCACTTTACTATTTTTTTATCAGAGATTATTTTTAACTTCATTGGCTGTTTCTAAATTTAGTCCTACCCTATCCCCTAACTGCTGGTCTTGCAAAAATACTCTCAGTTCATATCTTCATTCCTTTTTTCATTGCCCTAATATTTTCATTTTTTGGACAAAAGTATGCAAGACTATAGCTTCTATTTGTTCAACCACTTTCCCTTTTGATATCCCTTCTATATTTTTGCGTAGTTCCTCCATGCGCTGGTTGGGTGATCGAAAAATAGGCTCATTTATAGATTTATCTATTGCCATTGCCTTTCAGGTTATGACCTCGAATTATAAAGATGCCTCCAAAGTCTTTTTCCCCGCCTGGTGGAATGTTTTATGTCATCATTATAGGTTAATTAGAGCCTTTGTAACCACCTCTCAGCAGCTTATTCGTAAAGATGCCTTTTGGTCTCCCCTCACTAATTATATTTCTTCCTCCGCACTACATGCCAAGGACAGTAACTTTGTTTTTCAACCGCCATGATTGTTCACCCCTCAATATAACGTACTTATTGCAGGATTGTTTATTGATTATTGTATTTTAGTATTATATTGTCATTGGAAAGGTTTACCAGTTTATAGTATGTGATTGCTGATATCTGTTTCTTTTTTTATCTTCTTTCACTCTTTTCTTTTCTTCTATTTTCCTTTTTCTTTTCTTTTCTCTCTTTCTTTCCCCCTCTTTCTCTTTCTTTCTTTTTCTTTTCCCTCCTTTTTCTGTCTTTCAAACACAAAAAGCAAATAACAAAAATGCTGCTTTCATTATGGTACTCTATGACTTTGTTTTCCTTTTATATTGGTTTTATTCTTAAAATTTATGACGTATTAGATTTCTCACCAATTGTTTTTAATTTGTATTCGATGTTACCCTTGGGATTAGTATCTATTCTCTTTCTTATTTTATGTACCATGTTTTGTATATATATTTTAATAAAGCTTTCTAAACTTAAAAAAGGCACATCACACCTCTGTGATGTTTTCCACTTAAAATGAATGAAATCGTGTATGCACGTAGGTTAAAAAGTGTGACGCCCCGCACCTGAACACTTAAAGCACTAGTGTGGAGTAAGTTGTGTCCTACGAGTGCAGTCACATGCCCAGCCGGGAGGAGGGGCCATCCCGCGCAGTGAGAGTAAACAAATCAAGCATTTGCAATGCAATAGGACTCGCATTTACGCGATACCTATTGCATTGCAAACGGGAGTGCAGGCCGGCGGGGAGCAAGGGACCAAGAAGGCACGAACAACGGGAGGGGGAAGGGTGGGAGAGAAGGCACAGACAGCGGGAGGGGGGAGAGAAGTCAAGGAGAGAAAAGAGTGCTCATGCAACACTCGAAGTAAAGGGGCCAATAGCCACGGAAGGATACAAATGACAACATGGCATAATAAGGCGAGACTAATAAGCCTCATTATGAATCAGAAGACAGAATTTATGAAGGACAAACATAGAAGCCAATGAAAAATATGGGCGGAGAGTGAGGGAAGCTTGTCTCCTCATACTGGACTACTGCATGCCTCGCAGAGCAAGCAGCGCATGCGTGCTGCCGCTAAAGCTCAACCTAAAAATGAGTGGTATATAATAGAAATATAATATACAGTATCCAATTATAGAAAGAAAATATGAAAATCTTAGAGGCTCACTTTAAAAAAATGGATGTTACAATTAAGAAATAGAATTTTAAAAAACCTAAGAAATTCACTGAACAAACCAAAGGTTACAGGGACTTTATAGTTAGAAGTTAGCATTTTAAAAATCTTGGAAATTTCCTGAAAAAGTCCTGGGTCACTGAATACATGACCCCAGGACATCTTACAATATTTGTTTGAAGCACTCCGAGCTTGAAGTTTATGTTCTTAAGTTGGAGTGCAGGGACTCCCTGTGGTTAGTTCTATACCTACATTCTGTGGCCTTAAAAGTGTAAAAAAAGATTCAACCCATGTTTATGGTTTGTTTGAATGAAAATGCTTTGTTTAAAATATTTAGAAGTTTATGAAAAGGTGCCATGGGACAGCTAAAGATGTAGTTAAACATCGTAATCCAATATTATCTGCTCTTCTTACACATTTAAAAAATATATTTAAAAAAATATTTCTCTCTTAGAGAAAAATAGTTATGGAGGAAAATGTGGGTTATATTAAAACCAGGTGTTTTTAAAGGATGTCTGGAAGCAGGACCCACAGCGTCCTTGAGCATCTTCAGCATCCTACATCCATTGCATCAGGACCACTTCCATTGGAAATATTTTTTGAAATACTTTTCAATGTGTAAGAAGAGTAGATGATATTAGATTACGGCGGATAACTACATCTTCATAAACTCCAATAGAACCGAGTCTTGTTTCCACTAAGGACTGCCATTTTGACCAGGGTAGTGGTCTAGTTTCTTTCAGAGCGCGAGGACACAACGTTCCTGATGTGCTGCACCATACTTAATCCTCCGCCAGGCACCGCTCCGACAACATGCATTCCCCAGAGGAATATCCAAGTAGGTGGAAAGGAAGAGGTGTTGCTTTGATGCGGTAAGTGTGGCCCCCCCCCGTTAAACACTTTTTTTTAGCTCGTAAAACTGCTCTTCGTAGGTGACTAGGCTTACAAGAGACATTCACTGCCCCACCGAGCCTCAAAGTTAACCTTACGAATATGTTTATTGCTTTAAAAAAAATCCAGATCAATAACAGACCGCAGAGACATTTTGCTGTATTTCATATCTAATGAGTGCATATTAATTTCTCTTGCACCAACAACAGGCAGCACTCTCCACTTGAAGGTGCCATGATGCAACATTACAGAATCATATATGTTTGTGGTGTTTTCATTACAACTTTGATTGCATGGTATGCTTATATATATATGTATTTGTGTTCCAGAAAAACATAGTATGTATGTTTTTTTATTTTTTTTATTTTCTATACTACACTAAATGTGCTCACCAACAAGGTATACTGGAGTTATCACATTTTTTTCAACTGGAGGTGCTTACACACAAAAATTAAAATCACTCAATAGGCTGGTACATCTAACTCTCCATTTATAATTCCACAGATAACCAAATAATGAACACCTAATAGGTGGTAACTGTATATATTTATATTTTTTCTGCATGCACTTAGTGTGCATCCAGTGTGAACTGATAGGAGTGGTACCAGAGAACTAAGTTCCCGAGGTCCTGAAGAAGAGCCAACTAGGGGCACGGCTTGAAACATGTCGACCTTTTAGGAGGACAGATCCATTGCAAATTCCTTATCCTAAACTCCCCCTATTTTTTAACCATTTTTACTAGAGATTACAATAAATGAAGGAACACCGTCTAGCCAGGTATTTGTAACCATACACCCCCACTCACCCTCTTTTTTTGAACAACTTCTTTATCATTGTATATAACATAAAAAGAGCTCCCACGTAGGCGGTAAGTCGCAGCGCATCAGACCCACAGCAGAATGGGATGCCACGGGATTTCACCAAGGGGTAACCCTGGTGGGGGAGGGTTTTAAGAGAAAAACCTTTGTTTTCTTATGTGCGTATTTATAAATGCCAGGGAGTGGCATCATTCTTTGAACTTAGGAATGTTTTATGTAATGAAGTTTGCTGAATATTTAGCATGAATGGAAATTACTTGATTTACATATAGGACTACAGTAAGTGGGTATGTAATGCACCGAGGCATGGGACATTGGCAGTAATATAGTCGTGTAAACCTAGTTTGTGTTTATCTATGCTCTTTACCACATTTTATGGTCTATCATTACCATGACCCTGATTAAAAGCCTTGGTGATCCTTCAATACGAGAGATTCTTGTTGATGTTTTCATTGTTGGCAGACTTTGTAACAATATGTGATGTTTGGATTTTTTAGATGCAAGGCGCAAACGTAAGCCATGAGATCATTTGAAGGTATCCAGTAGGAAATGTAGGTAGTAAACTGAAGGAATTTGGCTGTCTTTATATTTTGGGAGTTAAGACATGTAATAACACGGATCTGTCAACAAAAGCGTGTTCTAAAAGTATTGAAAGCTTAGCTGAAATAGTGTTCGATTTTTTTATTCAGTAAATTGCTGCATTAAAAAAGGACTCAAATAGTAACTCATCAAGGACTTTTGATGTTATATCTTATCCATCGTTGAGTATGAGATTTTTGGGACTCAGAAGTACCAGGTTTCTTGCCTTTTCATCCAAGCCCTGAAGAAGCGGTGATGTGCCACGAAACGCGCGTTGGCTGTATCTGTAATAATGTATTTACTCAAGGGTGGGGCGGTATCTGCTCATCAGGAATTAATTCATGAGACTTTAATTTCCCTTTTCAAGAGAAAGAAAACTGTGTTTTGTATAGCAGCTAGCAATGTGATGTATTTCTGTGCATTATATTAGTCAGTCTTAAAAGGAAGAAAGATGACATTTGTGAAAATCTTTTATAATAAAGTAAATGTGTGCACCTAGCCAAGTTGTTTGAATTATTAGATGTAATAATCAGACTGTGACTCCCCGCTAACCCGTGTTTTTGATTTATGTAGTGTAGTTGTGTTACTGACACTGTGTGTATGAGCCGAGCGCAGGGCCGTACACATCAGCAACCCATACCACAAGACAGATGTATAAATACTATAGTTAATCCTGCCTTAGGACTTGATAGGCTTGCTGTAGGGGTGACATATATATATATGTTAAAGAGGGACGTTTGGGCTTATCCCAAATGGGTGTAATCCAATCAAACGTATCGTTTGTAGGGTCATAACACTAGTACTGAGGTCCGGTTTGCGGGCCTCAGCGCACTCTCAGAGTCGAAAAACCAGCAGCAGCAGTCCAAGACTTTGGGAGAGATCATGCAATAGGAGGCATTTCCTTACACGCCCTACTGGGGATTTATCAGTCGGGTGAAACTTGGTTCCAATGGCACAGTTTGCATAGGATCTAGCTGTGGACAGAAATGTAGCACTTGGGACGTCGGATTGAAGTGACTCAATAAAGCGATAGATGAACAACTTGAATTTATCTCAGACACTGGTAATTACACAGGGCCACATCCTACCCCACCCTTATTTTAAACACCACTCCACCTCAGTTTGTACCCAGCTATAAGCAAACCAACTGTAAGGCGGGCCCTCCCTGACCCAAAACACAAGCAGCTCAATTTTCGTCCTGATTGGGGGCCATCAGTCAGGTGCAGCTTGGTTCCAGTGGCAAAGTGAGCAAGGATCCATGTCTAGGCACACTCAACCAACTTAGGGTGTTTGACTGAAGGATACAGAAAAGTGATGGATGGAACGCTTGAAATAATGCCAGCCACTGGTAATTACTGAAGCTCCTTCCCAACCCACTGTTATTTTGAACACCATACCACCTCTGTTTGAAGCAGCCATTCAGTCTTGCACCTGCTCCAATAGGAAGAGTCCAACCCCAACTGCCATGCCAGGCCGTCCCTGAAGCGGAACACAAGAAACCCTTAAGAGTACGCCCAGAGTAGGGTGCCTTTCTCGCCACGCCCTTGGAAGCGCTGCACCTGACTTCAGAGGTCCAATCCTGTCAAAACCGGTCTTGGGTTGCCTGCCCTCCAGTTCTGAGAGGATCTGAGAGGATCCGTTCTTGGGTTGCCTGCCCTCCAGTTCTGAGAGGATCTGAGAGGATCCAGTCTTGGATTGCCTGCCCTCCAGTTCTGAGAGGATCTGAGAGGATCCGTTCTTGGGTTGCCTGCCCTCCAGTTCTGAGAGGATCTGAGAGGATCCGTTCTTGGGTTGCCTGCCCTCCAGTTCTGAGAGGATCTAAGAGGATCCACTCTTGGGTTGCCTGCCCTCCAGTTCTGAGAGGATGCGGCGGCATGTTTGGTTCTCAGCCTTCCAAGAAGAGCCAACACGAAGAAATCCCTGACAGCTTTACACTGGCTGCCAGCGGAGAAGAGAGTCGCGTTTAAGGCGACGTGCCGCTGTCACTGCATCCTCTCCAATAAAGGTCCTAGATACCCTTATCCACTACTGACTAAATACACCCCAGGACGCAATCTAAGATCCATGAGGATGGCACTGGTGACAGTTCCAAGAATACTCAGAGCATATATAGGGGCTCGCTCCTTCAGGTACTTAGTAGCAAAAATCTGGAATACCTTGCCAATCGCAATCAGAACTGAACCAAGCGAAAGTAGCTTCAACAGACAGCTGAAGACATGGCTGTGCACAAAAAACTGAATATAGTACAGTTTAATGGGCCTTACTGGGGGCAGCAGCAGACTCATTAGATATGTCTCAGCGCAGGGACACACCGGTTGGTGTAACCATGCGCACTACAAATGAATACATAAATAAAATAAATAAATAAGTTTGGGCTGGACTTTTCCTACTTGATGAGGACAAAGACTGACTTGCATATAGCTGGGTATAATCTGAGGTGGCATGGTGAGCGACAGCACGTTGAGTTGGGATGCTACCCCAAGTGATTGGCAGGTGTGAGACAAATTGCAATCCTTTCTCCCATCACCTTTTGTGTGTAAAAATACACTGGCAAAGAAAAAATTCGACCAGAATGAATTTCAATACATTTAGGGGCAGATTTACAAGAAAGTGACGCATCTGTAGAGATGCGTCACTTTCCCTGCGCCAACATGCCAAATCCTTGCGTCACCGTGGATGCACCATATTTACAATACGGTGCACCATGGCGCAAGGATTGACAGATGCGTCAGAAATTCTGACGCATCTGTTGACGGAAAAGTCACGCATTGCTGGAGTTGTGTCGCAAGCACGACGCAACTTCAGCAATGCTCAGGGGTGCCCTATGCCTAACATGCTGAGTCACTCCTTACGCCTGCTTCAAGCAGGGTTTTGATGCAGCATGGACATAAAAGTGACTCAGTGAAATCTTGTATATTTCACTACGTCACTTTTACGGGGCTTCCTGCGACGGAATGCCCACCCTACATATATTAAACCTGACGCAGGTTTAATGTGGCGCAGGGCTTCACAACATGCCCCATCTCCCTAGATGTGTCACGTTGTAAATGGGCCGCAACTTTTACGCTGCCACTGTGTCACAAAAGTGACGCAACAACGGTGCAAAAGTGACGCAAAGGGCTTGTAAATCTGCCCCTTAGTTTTTTAAATGCACCCATTCTGTCTTTAGCAGACAGGACTTGGCCTGGCTGCTTTTGCTATGAACTGTTTGTATTTCAATCTTAAATGCCTGCACTTTGCTCTTAAACATCATCACCGGCCCAGCAGCCCAGGGAACATGAGCGCCCTGGGAACATCCGAGAACAAACAGAATCTCAGGGGAGCCCATGGCACTTCTTGGCCCCCATGACCTCGGCCACTGCTTACCCCAAGGTTGAGATGTCTGTAGCAGGAGGGTGCTTTGTGAGGGCAAATGCGTGAATATGAGAGCTTGTGTGCTTGTGATTGGAAGTGGTTTTTGTGTGTGTTTGTACATCTGGCATGATGTTTGTTAACTGGTGTGTTTGATTTAGTTTTTGTATGTATATTTATATGTGTTAGTGTTTGAACATATGTTTGTACGTGCATGATGTGCATGTGTTCAAAATACGTGTTTATGTGTGAGTTGGTGTGTTTATATGTGCACCATGTGTGTGTTTGTGGGTGTGCTTGTGCGTTAGCGTTATGTATGTTGGTCATGTATGTATGATGTGTGTGCAACTGATTGCGTTTTTTGTGAATGTGTGTTAATTTGTGTTAGTGCATGTTGGTGCATTTCTCTAAGTGTCTGAGAGTATATGTGGGTGTATTTGTGTGCTTGTTTGTGTTAAAGTTTGTATGTAATTTGTGCATGTATGTATGATGCACGTGCATGTGTTCATGTGTGCTTGTGAATGAGTTTGTGTGTGTATGTGTGTGCTTGTTAGTCTTAGTGCTTGTGTGTATTTGTACATGGATGTATAACACATGCATGTATTTGAATGTTTATGTGACTGTTTTTGTGACTGTTTGTGTGTTTGTGTTGCATGTAGATGGCAGGTCGGAGATCTCAGCAGTGACTATCTCACCTCATCCCATTCCGTGTTCATGACGTGCTTCTTCTTGTCCCCCCCACCCCTACCCAGGCCAGTGTATCTTGGGTTCATGTACATCAGGTTTGGTTAGACAAGCTAACTGGACATTAAGGGCCTCATTTATGAGGAATTGGCGTAGAACAGCTCTGCAAGTCTTCCTGCTTTGCTGCCCTACGTCAATGTGAAAGGGCAGGAAAGCACTGTATTTATAAAATACTGTGCTTTCCTTTCCTGTCCTCTTGTGAGAGCGCACTGCGTGCTGCCTAGCGCCAATGTAGGTGCCCTTGCACGATGGTACAAGGGGGCCTCTGTTGCAGGCAAGATTGTTTTGTGCAGGAAGGAGCACCTTCCCACACAAAAACCTCTTTCTTTGTGAATGCAACACACATGGAAAGAACAAATAAAAAGGAGAAATAAATATATTTCTTCTTGGTATGTCTGCTCTGGGGAGGCATAAGGTTTTGGCACTACCCAGATTTACGTGATTAAGTAAATCTGGGGCAGCATCAGAATCCAGGGGTGTTGCTTGTGAACACCCACCTGCCTATGGAATGCCTCCTTGACAAAGAGTAAGGCAATGTAGTGACTGGAGAGGCTTGTACACATGCTCTTTTTCTACTATAAAGAATGTGCTTGTTTTCTATAGTATATGTAAATATGGATGAATATCGCAACTTTCAATAAATGTCTTGATTACTATGGAACACTTGTGAAGTCAACTTAATTAATAAGTGAGACTGCCTCCTGTGCTCACCATATCAAATGTACCTGGCGATTAGGGTATGTGGGCAGATCTGAGAAGAAAATCAAAGCCAGCCTAAACGAACTCAAAAGCACCAAACGGAAATAAAATCCAAACGTGGCTTTCATATACTTCACCGAATTCAACCATGGTGTGTCTGAACTATGATTCCGGGTACTGGACAGAGTACTACATATAACTGAGGGAGGAGCTACAGCAATTGGTTTATTGCAAAGGGAAATCTTTAGGATTAACAAGTTACATACTTTATGTCCGAATGGAATGAATGATAAAGCTGTCTTTTTATGTCGCTCACAAGCTTGTGATTTAATATGTTCTAGCTTGCCTCGTTAGTTTATGTGATGCTTCCATACATTGCATGACTCGCATTTGCTTCTCTCCATGTATATATGTGATTCCACTATGTTTATAACACTTGGAAATGTCTTGGATGTTGTCTTAGTTTCTTTACTTCAAGCTAATCAGTGAGCTTGTGGCCTGTTTAAGGCTCCTTATATCCCCTTTCTTCTTCCTTATTTTTGTTTCCTTTTGCTGGCTCACTTGAGTGGGATGTAGTCCCCTTAATGTGAGATTCATTTACTATTTCTATTTGAGAGTTGGATTTGTAATATTAATTTCCACACCAATCGCTCCTTCACACAATGGTAGGTCGGTTCTGTCCTCTTTTTTTCAATTCTGTATTTTGTTTATTTTTTCGTCAGCCTTTATTTCTACTTTGTTACTTTCGTTTAACTTTTATGTTTCTTCCTTCTCTTTCCTCTGCCCACAGACACACGGTTAGCATGCGTTTTTCTATAAAAGTACACCTTTCTAAGATGCCGGTAGATTCTCCTCGTAGGTTGTGGCCGTTACAGCACGGTCACATCACTTCTCCTTTCTTTGCTGTTACACTGCTGGGCATATTTACATGCCCCCATCTCCACCGATGCGTTATTATTTTGGCACTCCGGTGACAGAGTGCCATTTCTCATATTTACAAGGATTAATTCCACCTTCTAAATGTGCTCCTTTTTGCCGTAGTCCTCGGCGGCAAAGGGGCGTGCGATGGATGCTACTGTGGGCGTTCCACCGCAACACTCATTGCTTTTTGAAGGTTCCAGCAGATTTACAAGGTTGAGACAGCGCTAAAAACTAAAACCATGGATTACCAGGTATTAGAATGGTAATACTAGGAGAAATGATTCATTTCTTCTTGTTTTTTGCTCTTCCATGCGTTCTGCATTTTGCAGATTGCTATTATTGATTGTTTATGTGCAGGAAGGTGTCCCTTCCTACACATAAGCAATCGCCCCTGCAACGCAGGCACGCTTGTGGCATGGCGGCAAGGTGCCTGCGCTGGTGCTAAGCAGCTTTTTGTGCACTAGCACTAGCAGAAACACAGGGGCGAGCCATATTTTTGTGAATACGGCATGCTCTGTGTTCTTGTGAATGCGGCACATCCGTGCATTTTAAAAATGTCACAGTGCGGCGCTGCTCAATTTGGTGTAGCTCCGCACTCCAACATTTTTTCGTAAATATGCCCCTGGATGCTTTATGATTCGACCCGCCGTGACTACAATTCCAATCATGCACTCTTCTGCGTCGAAACGTGGTCGTGCTTGTCCAAATCTATACCCTATGCTCTCCACTCCACGTGAACGGCAAACTAAGTCCCAGTCGGACTGGAGATTCACATTCTTAAGGACAGATGTCTTTTGAATGAGCATTTTTATAAACAATTTGTACAGCACTATATATATTTCACTCACGTCCAGCACTTTTTTGCACTTTTATCATTTAATCACCCTGGCGCCGTTTTTCCAAAAATTCCATTGATTGCGTGTGACAGCCGTACTGTGCCATTACTACACCACAAACAATTTAAAAAGGAAAAAGTGATTAAGCTGTCAATACATTTTTTTTTTATTTATTCAAAATTGGTGTGTTCTTCTCTTCGTTATTGAATTCTTTATTGATTAAGTGTTGGAGTAATTGAATCTCTCTCCCTCATGTTTATTATTAAGTGTTAAAACAATCTTGTACCCGACAGAACCAACATTACTTCACATTCACAAATAATTGTCTTCATTTTTAAGACTATCAAGTCTGATGGAATAAGTGATACCCCTGAGGATTCTCCTTCTGAGCCAAAAGCCAAAGTGTCCATCACCATGGCTAAGAGTTTGCAATAAGCGGTAAAAGGATCTCGCACTTTCCTTAAACTGAGAATTCACCTGATTCCCGGCTCTGTCTTTCTACCTCCATCCATGGAGCCAGTGAAGTGAGGTGCTGTGAAGGGAACGCTTCCTTCATAACGAGGCAGCTGCTACTGGACTTGGGCCACTTAAATACTAGAGCCCTACCCAAGATGGCCACCAGATTTCACATCATCTCACTAGCCACGCGTGATCCTGTGAGATCTTGCAACTTCATGAAAGTGTCGAATCACGACGGGTAAAGCCTACCGATCCTTGTACCCCACTGAACGCACGGCAGCTTGTCACAGATCCGCCTCTACCAAGAAGTCTGGACCAGAGGACTACTAACAAGATGGTGTGAATGCTTGTGTAACCACATGCAATGTGTGGTGGTGGGGGGGCTGAATTGAGTTGAGATTAAACATTACATCTCGACTATACACAGTGGAATTGCCAAGATTGCTCGATAAATAAAAAACAAGGGCAATATGTACTATTTACTTGTCGCAAAATACAGGTCGTCATTTGTGACCATTGAAGAATTTTAAGATCCCCCTAATGTACTAATAGGTTGGTTGCTAAAATTTCAACTGCAGTGGGTTGGAATCCAGCCCACCTCATGCTTAATGATGTGGTAGGTGGCTATTCTCATCAACTGTGATTGGAAGCCATCAAGGGAGGAGTGGCCTGCTGGGGTCAGCAGACCACCATGTCTGTGATTTCTTTTAAATACACCACATGCTTTTTAAAAAACTACCGTCTAGTTTCTTTAAGGGAAAAGGGATTGCATTTCAAAATAAATATTTACTTGTTTTTAAATGTGTTCGAGAGGAGGCAGTGTCCCGTAGACTACTGCCTCCTCTTAAACATTTATTTTCTCATTAACAACGGGGGAGGTGTCCCAAAGGGAATGGGCCCCAAAGGAAAGGGCCAACCACCTGCGAGGTGTGCCATGCAAACGCTGCAAACATTCTCAAGGTGATTAAGCACCTGAACAGCTCTTTATTGCACCTCATCCCTCACCAAGCACTGGTCCAGCTGACATACTTAGAATCCCCACATTTTCTTCATTATAGTAAACGAATATTCCTTTCAACCATATGCTACTACAGAACAAAACTATGTCATCCCACACACCTCGTTTGAGTTGTCAGTAAAATATTAATGTTTTGCGACTGTATTTCAGACGCAAAACATTGACACAATAGATAGCAATTTGGTATTTGGAAGAGACGCGTACAAAACACCCTTTCTAGATATCGGATCTGTATTGATTTAAAGTCCCATTTTAGGAGTCAAAATACTTTTCTGACTCTTCATCTGGGGTAAGTAAATAACAAAAGCATTTCAATGGTTGCTACCGCCGAGTCAGTGTGTTTGTGACCTTTGCAATGCTTTGTAGATCAAGTCCCTAGATTTGTTTCATCCTATCATAACTGTCCACACAACTTTTCAAAATATCCTGGATAGGCGCTGACAGTAAAGCCACGCCTATAAAAGCCCACGGAGGGACGAAGTATTTTCAGGACATGTTTTACGCAATTGGGACTGGTCCTGTGGGCTTCTAGGCTCTCTTTAAATTCCACTAATGCATAGATGTTAAACATTTCTTATCACATTGGTGGTGTTCTCACGAAAGGCAGGGAGTTATGTACTCTTTTCTAGATGAATGCCACCCAAAACAGAAGAGAACCTACTATCCCCCGCCCACTCCTCCACTGGCCAGGCCCATCTGTTTTGAAGGATCTCATTAAAGAATGAAGGTGAGGTCAAGAGGTCAGGATCAAGGCCTCAGTAAATTAAAGGCATCCTTTTCTCAAATCAGCGACATGCACAGACATCGAGGGCCTTATTTGGATGTCGGTCGGTAAGCCTCCAACTGCTTGTCGGAGGCTTACCGACAGACATCCATGGTTTGAAGTCCGACCGCCGTATTTCAATGATGGCGGTCGGACTCCAAACCGGCCAGTCAGAACCACCACATAATCCCTTATGGATGGTATTTTCGCCTTCCGCATTATGATGTTGGGTTCCGACAGGCTTTCCATGTCGAGCTTTCTGACATGGAAAGCCTGTCAGAAAGCGACTTTGGGGGCCCCTGGCAGGGCCCCCTGCTTCCACGGCCTTCGGTTGTTGGACTGGGGAGCATCTATTGTGCCCCCCTGTAAATCCCTGCACTGTGGTGCAGGGATTTACAGTAACTCCCATTTCTCTATGGGAGCTTGTGCTGGGGCCGATTTCTGACTGCTGCACAAGATCCCATTGGGAAATGGTTCAGTTGCATCGTAACTGCGGTTTCGGACTGCCGGCTCAAGGTCAGTTGGTTTCGAAATGGCAGGGATGTCGGTCGGAGGCAACTTCGACCAACATCATAATCAGGCCCAGAGCCTCTTAATGTGCAGAGTTGGACTGGCTCCTACGCACTTGCCTGATTTGAGTTACTCTGCACCTTACAGAGCGATAGATTGGGGGGGATGGAAATTCCCTGCTTCCCAATAGCCTAGCCTTTCTCGCGGACTGTGGCAGATTTCTCTCTTGGCGTCATGGGTCAATCCCTAAGAGGAGAGGACTCAGGCTTCTGGTGGCCACCTTGACATAAACATAGATAAAAGCCTACCCATTCGTGGACAACAACACGAAAAAGCTTCTCTTTCAGGTCCTCCAAACCGTCGTAGGCCATGTCAATGAGCGCAGCTTCCTTGTTGTTCTTTCCGTAGAGATCTGTGAGGGAAGCAGAGGTGTTAGAAGGGTGGAATGGAAGCGACACACACCACAGGTGAGAATAGTCAGAGATTTATAAGTCTGGGGAGATGTAGGCTTCACAACCAGTCAATGCTCGTTCAGCCTCTTATGAGAACAGAAAAGCATATTAGAAACCTTCCCTTCTTAGGCTTCTTTCTTTCACATCCGGGTGCCAAAACCTTCCTTGAACTCTGGTGTAGGAAAGTACTGCTCTTTGCATGGATACCCCCCCCCACACTTTTTGCCTGACATCTGATGCAACCTAACTTGATGTGCCCTGGGTCCCTGCCCGTCAGGTTCCTATGGCCTGTTTTCTTTCCAAAGACTATACCATTGTACCCACAATTGGCACATCTCTGACCACAGGTAAGCCCCTTGTAAAAGGTACCATGGGTACCAATGGCACTGTGACCAGGAAAGGCCTCTAAGGGCTGCAGCACCTATTGTGCCACCCTTAAAGGCCCAGTACCTTAACACCCACACACTGCCACTGCAGACTGCGTGTTTTTGTGCAGAGAAAGTGAAAAGTTGACATGGCATGTGCCATGACTACAACCCACTGCCTGAGGCCTAGGTAAGATCACCCCTCTAACAGGGTACACTAGACCTCAGGTGAGGGCACAATGGCATGAGCCCTGTAACCCTACAGTGTCTAAGTCCATTCTTAGACACTGTAAGTGCAGTAAAGCCATAAAGAGTATATGGTCTGGGAGTTGATCATTACTAACTCCACAGCTCCATAATGGCTTTACGAAAAACTGGGAATTTTGGTAGCAAATTTCTCAGCACATTAAACCCACACTGATGCCAGAATGGGATTTAATGTAAAATGTACTTAGAGGGCATTTTAGAGATGTCCCCTGAAAATCGACCAGCCCTGGTGTGGTTCCTGAATTGCTGCCTGCCATTTGCCACCACCAGACAGGTTTCAGGACCCCTAGGTGAAGAGCCTCCGCTCTCTGGGTGCAGAAACAAATCCCATCCTAGGCAGAGGTGTTATGCCTCCTCCCCAGGGTGGGCTGGGTCAACGAAGGGGAAGCTTCAAAGGCCTGCTGCCTTTGGAAGCTGTCCCTGCCTTTTTCTGCCCCCAGCAACTGGCTCCCACCAGTTCTGGCCCCAACTTTGGGTAGGAGAATAGGCGGTAAAACCAAGCTAGTAAGAGAGGTGTGGCCAACGTTCCCCAACCCCGCCCCTCAGGTGGGGGAGGCAAGGTGAAGCACACATCTCAGTCCCCTCCATCTTGAAGATGGGGGACTCCGCCAATTAGGGAGAGGCTCATGCCCCCTCCCACTGGAGGGTAGCATAATAGGGGGTGTACCCACCCCAAGGAAGGGACTCATGGGTCCCGACCTGCACGCCCCTTAAACACCCATAAATGTATTTTTTAGGGACAACCCTGAACCTTGCCTCCTCAGATTTGAGGAAGAAAGAAGAAGGGCGAAGAGCCATGCTGACCCAGGAAGTAGAGGACACCTACTGCTTTAGCCCCAGCCCTACCGGCCTGTCCCAACCCTGACCTGCCTACAGTGAAGAAACCGGCATGCCAAGGAGCCAGCAGCCCTCCAGTGCCCGGAGTACCTGCCCTAAACTCACCTTACAGACTCTGTCTCCTGTGAGCACCGGATTTGCTCAAATAAAGACTTCAAGACCAGAATCCGGATTCAGGTGACTCTCCAATTCTGCACCACTCTGCACCCGATGCCCATGGGCCGAGTTCGAGTGGCCCACTACCAAGAGGAGGTCTCTCCAGCAATCCTGACCTGGGATATGGTGATTCCCAACCTTCCTCAAGCCTCAAGACGACACCGGCAGCCTCACCTGAAGTGCCCCCCCGACCGTGACCGGAGCGGGTAAGAAAGGCAGACTCCAGAAGACACCCCAGCACCCGATGCCCCAGGGTCTTGGGTGGCTCAATCTATGGTATACAGGTATCCCCCACAATCCCAATTTACTTCTCCAGCTGGTGGTCACCTTCAGGGAGTTTCTCTGCCCGAGCCTGAAGCACTGTCACTGAATCGAAGGTCTCCATTGAAGAGCATAGGGTTTCCGATGCCTTTTTGGCACCCTGCACTGGCCGCCCCATTACTGCTGGTGGTGCAGCATCTGTGCTGGTCATTGGCCCTTGCAGTGCTGACCTTAACCCCAAGAGCATGGCTCCCACAACAGAGTGGCCTGCTCGTCAGCAGTCCCTGACCGAAGGCTTCCTTAGCCCAATTTGCTAACATTGGGCCCCTGCAATCTGCAACCAGCAGCCCCAGTGCCACTGGTGGTGCAACTTGAGTACCCATGTAGACCTTGGGGAACCTTGCTCCTAACCCCCAAAACTCCAACTCGTAATTCGTGTACTTATCTGAGAAACGCTAACACTTTTTCTCCCATAGCAACCCATTTTAAGAGATTTTGGGCCTAAAATGTGCCAAGTATTGAACTGATGTTTGTATGGAGAAAATAGAACAATGCTGCAAAGTATAAAAAGTCTTACTTACCGGGTATTGTAAGAACCTTAGGTGTGGTATCTAGGCCTACCACCCCAGTACTCAAAGTTATCTAAAAGTAACTAACAAGTATTCTAAAAGTAATAATTGTGTAATGCAACTGCTTTCGAAATCATTACCAAGTATATTTTACCTACCTGTAACAAGTCCTGCTTGGTTCTAGAAATAAAATACAAGTACACCTTTTTTATATTTACCCAATTGGTCTGGATTCAATCTCGGAGTGTGTGTATCAGTCTTGATTGAGTAAATACAATAATTGCGTAACACACTGTGGTCAGGCATCGCGGACACGCGGAGGCTCATTGACGGCTGCAACTTTCTCTCCAACAAACTACGGAGAGAACGGTTTAGCTGCCAAGATGCATGTCACTATGACGTCTGAGGCTGGACTGATGAGAGACCCGGAGGAGATGACGCAGGTGGCCGACTGGGAAATGAAGGTGAAACGCTGAAGCGTGAGAAAACGGTAAGGAGAGGACAACCTGGGAGGCTGCAAAGACCAGAAGACGGAGAGGGACGGAACATAGCCGGATCCTTAAGATGACTGTGAGGAATTTCCCCGGAGTGTGAAGGATTTCCACAGGGCTACCCCCGACAGCACGAGAAAGGAGAAGGAGGTTGAGACGACCCCTGCCACGACCCCGGAGGTCCGAGGCTTCAGGCAAGTGCCATTTTTAGGTCTCGCGAGCCAAAGGCTCGAAGAGACATTTTATATCTGGGCTTTTCAAAGTGCTGCCGTGGCCTAAAGCTACAGTGCACGTGAACGTGCACGCGCGCAGCGCCATGTGTCTTTCCTCCGTAGCGATCGTAATCGCGGGCTCCTCTGTTGCTGGCATTCCCCCCTCCCTTCTCGCCCAGCCCTTCTTGTTCTCTCTTCGTTTCCCTTTCGCTCCTCATTCTGCTTTCTATATATTTGTATTCTTTTAACTTCTGTCTCTGCCCGTTACTCTTCCTCACTCATTTCTTGTTCATTATGCGTTTAGCCTTTTCGCTCTGGGTGCGAATATCTGAACTAATGTTTTACACTACAGTTTTCCTATGGATAAGATATTTCCTGAATTGCACCTGATCTGCCGCTTAGCTCCCTTGCACATTGACACAAGAGAGTCATGAAGATGGTCTGTAGAACTTCATAATTTCTTAAATTAATCATCTTTCTGCTACTGCATGTTTACATCAATTATTATCCAGAAGGCATCGTGCTGCCTGAACGGACGTTCATTCTGAGCGGTGAGCGTAAATATTTGGCGTCAATGGAAGTCGTCCATGTTATCTCTTACGATTCTTGTCAAGGCAACCGTCCGACCTCTATGCTTGTCTTCTGGTGCCCTCTACTGGAAATGTTACCAATCGGTGTTCAGCTTATATCAGGACACGGCTACTTGTCTAGCACACACATTTCAGGAAAGGGGCCTTTTTCATATCGATTTCCTGACTGGTTGAAGTTGAAACCCCTATTTGTTGAACTCGTACATGAAATAAAACATATTTTCAATTCAGGTCTGAAGTAAGGAAACCCCTTCTCACTGTAAAAAATCCTAGAAGAAGCGGGTAACACTTTTCATGTCAAAACAGTTTCACTCACATTACAGTGGAGCACCAAATAAAATGTTCAGTATTGGTCTACAAGCGGTCCAAGAGACGATATGCATTATGGGAAACACATAATTACTATTCTATGTCGTCCGTTCCAGACAACACGATATGCTATGGTAACATGAATAAGTTGGTGGACGAGAATTGATAAACGTTGCCACTTACGCACAAAAAAATTGTTTATTGTACAATTACTTTTGTTATCAAAGGTAAATAGGCTGACTAGTTTAGAATGCAATTATTCAGTGCTGACTACAGGTGATCATCTCATCAGCTGCATTTATGCTATCCAGATCAGCACTCTAGGATAGGTCCATCATCCACTCTGGATTGACTTCATGCTTCCTGACAGCCAGGCCTTTTAAAACCTTTTATGGGGCTCATGTCGTCAATGTAATCCAGAAACCCTTCACAAGTTTATGAGGACACCCAGGGGCTTATTTACAAGCCCCTTGCACCACCCGTAAGTCACCTTTCCCCATTAAAAGTGATGCACCGGTGGTGTGAGGGGCTTGCAAATAAGCCCCCTAGTACCATCTAAGTTTCCCCAGTCTTACCGAACAAATATGCCAAAAGCAGGTTTTTTTTTCGACAAAACAAAGTAATCTACCTGAGCTCCTTTCTGGAAACTTTTGGGGTGATCTTGATCTGTCAGGTAGGGCCCAAGAAAAAGGGATGGGGTTCCACTGTACTTACCCCCTCATACAATTTCCAGAGGGGAAAATTGAACCGCAACACAGCACAAGCATTTTAAATGCAATAGGTCTCGCCTTCCATTAAGTTAAAGCCATTTGCTTTGCTATATAATACTATTAGCAAAGCAAATGACTTTAACTTAATCAAAGGCGAAACCTATTGCATTTTCAATGCTTGTTTGTTTAGATTCATTTAGCGTGAACTCGGCCCTAAGGTATTGTAGCGCTTTATATAATCACGAGTTACATTATTGCGTTATTACATAATGCGTACAATCATCGTTCACCCGAAAGTTCGGCAGAACAGATATTCTAGCTGCTACTAAATTGATACATTTTCCATAGCGCCAAAAAGCTGGGAAATAGTGAGTTCAATAAATATCCAATAATCAGAACCACTGGAATTATGTGATTCTGCGGCGGCAGTGTTGTATGCACAATAATACATTTGCCGCATAAACCACACAATCCATCATCTACTGCATAATCTCCAGATTTTAATACAAAAAATGTGTTTTCTGAAAACGCAGCGACCCATGTTGCCACGCAGTGGAAGGCCCTATGCAAAGGTTGACTGGTCATGTTCCTATTACTCTTTTTTGGTGTTAAACTGGTACTACTGAGGTGAAACCTTTGACCAGATTGTGTTAACATGAAAAAAATATGAAGCAATACTATCACAAAATGTTCCTCAATAGGTCACATAACTTGCCTTATCTTGCTGCATTATGTAGTCGACCCTGCCACATAATTTGGTCCTCCCCTGCGCCCAATTCCATTGGCCCGGCCAATTACCTAACCTGGTACATTAACCTGGCCAGAACTGAAATAACCAAACAACCAAAGTATGCCCCAATGTGACCTAAAATAATCTATACTATTTTAACATTGTCCAATGCACACTGAACTTACTTAAAAATGGCATAAAATAAGAAAAACAAGCACTGGCAAAGCCAATAGGTCTCACTTTTGAACGGAGTTACAGACTTGTTGCAGATGCTAAATAGCATGAGAGAAAACAAATCTGATCAAAGCATGATGATGTACACATACAACACCAAAAATGCACACGCATATGTCATGACGTGGAGGCCATTCTGGCTTTGACTCCAGCATGATGACATATGTTTGTTCCTGCATCACTACACGAGTACGGTGTGCGTCATGAAGCGGCAGATAAACATAAAGTCAACAAATCACAAGTAATATGCTGACCCAAAGCCACCTTTACATATTGGTTTTGTGCACAACAGAACCTTCAACAACAAGCATTTGCAATGCAATCGGTCTCGCATTTGCGAGAGTTTGAGCTATTAGCATTGTAAATGACAGTGCCTTTTATTTATGTTTTACAAAAACCAAACTTAAATAAAAAGCATTGTCATTTACAATGCCAATAGCTGAAACTCGTATAAATGCGAGACCTATTGCATTGCAAATGCTTGTTTCGGTATGTTTTCAAGACAGTGGTGGGAGTGAAGACCATGGGACACACCTGTAAGGCATGGCCCCGGATTTGCTCAGGACAGAATAACGCTATCCCCTTTCACTAAAACCAGAGCACGGAGTGGTGACATTAGAGCATGTGGGTGTGGTGACAGGAAAACCACTAAGAGTACAGACACTAACCTGACGCCCTCTTCTTTGTACCGAGGACGAGGGAGGAGAATACCGTCGAAGCTGGAAGAAGGAAGAGGAATGGACCACTAAGGAGACTCGAGAAGAGAATCTCCCCGGGTCCACCTGACTGTGATTATTTTTTGTGTGTTTTATCATTAAGAAAAAAGGACTTAGTCTCGCTTCCCCTGTCCACCCCGCTGGTTCCTCTCCGCTATGACCTTGGCAGACAAAACATCAGTAACATGGCAAGGTTGCGTCCTATACTATACTGGGCAAGGATTAGAAGATCCCCTGAACTCCACCACTTTGCCTCTGCCCTGGACGAGCTACTAAATCTGGGAGCAGACCATAAGATTTCATGGGTATCAAACTTGAAAAAACATCTGCAGATGATTGGCCTGGAAGAAGCCTGGGCGAGCCAGGTTCCCCCTCCCAAACTTACGATAAAAAAAATCTATTGGGATTGGGTCACGGCCGATACCCTAAGGAACCAGGAGGGTGTGCTTACTGTAAACTTCCTGGATACAAAACCAGCTCCCAGCCTGGAATCCTTTATGGACCTCATTGAATCACCTGAAGACAGATCTCTATATCTCAAACTGAGATATGGCACGCTCCCACTCTATGATTTTCAAACCCGCTGGAGTAAGGTCATCACACACCCAAAAGGCTGCCCAGGGTGTGCCTCGCCTACAGAGTCTATTGGTCATTTCATGTTTGCCTGCCAGGCGTACAGGCAACCAAGACTTAGGTGGCTTAAACCTGTTTGTAACAATCTGGGTGTAAGGTCCGCTAGGGTTGCACTGCGTATTTTGACCTATGACACTACTGTCCCTAGTGTAATCTGTGGGACTGCCAAATATCTGGGTTGGGCCTGGAGATTAAGACGCAGGCTGCTCAAGGCGTACCACCGTCAAGCTAACCACCCACTCCCCTGACCCTGCGTCTATTATTATTGTTCACTCTATTAATTGCAGGGGATATGTGGAACTGATACGTGTATTTACACGCTGTTTTTTATTCATTTTTTACTATGTATGGACTGAAGCCACTTGTTGTAGTATCATTATTTTTAATCTGTTTTTATCACACATTGTACTGCACTTTTATGATATTTTATATGTCGAATAAAGTACTACAACAACATTAAGAAAAAAACAATCTTCAATAAACCCTGCTACCCAATCAGAAGACTTGGTTCAGGAGTTTTTCCCCTTGCGTGATCACACACACCCTCTGGATAAGCCTAACTGCTCGCACACACTACTACAAAGAGAGCTGTTAGAGCTTACCTAAATTAGCCTCTGCTATACCTCTGGGGACTCCCTGGACTCTGTGCACACTATACCTTACTTTGGTATGGTATATACAGAGCCAGCTTCCTACACCTGGTGAACGGAGGGCTTAGTTGCTTCCTGAGACAATCAGAGTTTCTTTGAACTGAGCATTTGTGAGACCTTCAACTCCCTCTAAGTTATGTCTACTTCACCTCACTCCTTACATCTGCCTGAAGAAAAGATTCCCTGCCCCCCACTTCCTTGGATGGTGCTCACCGTATTTGCGTCCCAGATGTCGTAAAATGGCTTTGGACTGGAAAAGGATGAAATCGCCATCGGCAAACATGGGTAACTGCCCAAAGAGCTGAAAAGGAGGAGAAATCAATCAATCAATAAATCAATCAATCAGGAACATTTATAGAGCGCGCTACTCACCCGCGAGGGTCTCAAGGCGCTGGGAGGGGGGGGGGGGGGGTGCCGCTAGAGATGGTCCTGGGTCAGTCGTAGGTGGGTGGGGAGGGAGAAAGAGGAAGCAATCAATGCATTGGGAGGAGTATGGCCCCTAAAGCCCCAGTGAGAGGATCCTGAGGGAGCTATGGATCGAACCTCAGAGGATGAGAGCAGCTGATCAGCCGCAGGTGATAACCTGAGACATGAACCAGGGGTACAGTTAAAATCCTCACCTGGGCACCCCATGAGTCCCTGTGTGTGCTGTTATCAAGGTGCACCTCATAGAACTGTCAGGCCTTGCAAGGAACCACCCTCAACTGGATCCAATCCTTCCCCTCCGGCAGAACCCAGAGGATCAGACTCCCTCCCTTCCTCTCCAAACCCACTGACATCAACTGCTCAAGGATCATCGCTCAGCCCGACGCTTTTTAACATCTACATGCCCCCCTCGCCACCATCGTCCAAAAGCACGGGCTCAATATAGTATCCTACGCCAATGACACCCAGCTCATCCTCTCACTCACAAAAAACCCAAAGACTCCAGACTCTGCTTCCACGAAGGAATGAAGGACGTAGCAGCTTGGATGAAAGACAGCTGCCTGAAGCTCAACTCAGAGAAGACCGAGGTCCTCATCCACGGCCCCTGCACCTCCGCCTGGGACAACACCAGGTGGCCACCCACCCCCACAGACCACGCACAAAACCTGAGCATCATCCTCGACTCCTCCCTCTCCATGAACCGCCAGATCAACGCCGTAGCTTCCACCAGTTTCAACTGACTGCGCATCCTCCGCAAGACCTTCAAATGGATCCCCCCGATTGCAGAAGGACTGTCAGCCACGCTCTCGTCACTAGCAGACTGGACTACGGCAACGCCCTATACGCCAGAATCAACAGAACTCTTCTACACAAAATCCAGAACGCCGCAGCCAGACTCGTCCTCGGAAACTCCACACCCCGAGCACATGACCCAACACCTACGAGACCTTCACTGGCTCCCCGTCGAGAAGAGGGTCACTTTCAAGTTCCTCACGCACACCTACAAATCCCTCAACAACATCGGACCAAAATACCTCAACGAGAGAGTCTCCTTCCACGTACCCAAGAGGAACCTCCGCTCCGCTGACCTCGCCCTGACAGAGGTCCGTCGCATCCGCAGACGCAGAACAGGCGGTAGAGCTTTCTCCTACATCGCAGCCAAGACCTGGAACGAGCTCCCTGTGAACATCAGACGGTCCCCTACCCTGCACACGTTCAGGAAGGACCTCAAGACCTAGCTCTTCGACTGATCCGAAGCTGCTCCCCCCCCTCCTCCCCCCCAGCGCCTTGAGACCCTCACGGGTGAGTAGCGCGCTTTATAAGCCACCTGGTTGATTGATTGATTGAATGCAGGTCTCCAAAGATGCCATCATTGCCGCCTTCCTCTAGCTGGAAGACAGACGCACCCCGTGATGACTCACATTCCTCTTCTTCAGACTAGTGGACACATCCTAACCCTGGCTTTTTAAAAAAATCTGTTTATTGAATGTTATGTATATAAGGAGACCGCTGCTATAATCGGGGCAGCAGGCAAACATCTGCAGCATCATGCAACACATGCAAAAAACATATGTCAAGCTATAGCATCAATAGCATCTTTGTGTCTGCTCCAAAACAGTCCATAATGAACACAATCGTTTCAACCAACACAGTAGAACAAAGGAAGCAAGGAAAGAAAAAGGTGAGTTGTGAGGGGGGGGAGTTTGAGGAGCCCATATCTGGATAAAATGGGGGGAGGAGGATGCTGCATATGCATGAGGGGGTGGCCGTGCGTGCTGGGTAGCTCTTGAAGGGGCGCAGTGATCACGTGACTACTAAACAGAGTAGGCCACACGCGGTGTAACGGGGCAGTCAGTTTCATGCGCATGCGCATGTCTTCCTGGAGACGTGCCTAGATGAGGTATGGGTTCAAGGTGGGTGTGGATCATTTTTGGCTTCCACATTAAGTAGGAAGTTCCCCCAGTATTTGCCACTTGCACAGGAGATCCCCCACATTCGAAGCCCCCCAAGGCTTGGAACCTCCCCATGAGTCCATGCCAGGAGGTCGCGGAGCCATCGCTGATACTCAGGTGGCACAGGTGACCTCCAGGTCATGGCCACTTGATGTTTGAACAGAATGAAGGCAAGAACAATAAATCTGTGTAAGTGCTTGTTTCCCTTTCTATGAGGGCACAGCCCTAACTGGCAGGAGGGGGGGTGTAGGAGTGAGGGCTTGTGCTGCCATTTCTGCCACTGTCGCAGTTACCCAAGACATACCGGTTGCAACACTGGGCAATCCCACACCATATGATAAAACCCCACTTCCTACAGGGCACATCAGGGACAGAAAGGGGCAGGCATTGGGAACAGACGCTTGCTGAGATGGGGGGCGTGGTAGGTTTGATTTACATGATTAAACTGTGTCCATCAGGGGTTGCTGCAACACTGCATCCCAACGGGCACGCGCACCCATCGCGTGGCCTGGTGGGGCCCCGTGCAGGGCTGTGTAGAGAGTGGTGATGGCATGGTGTGTGCCACTGGAGGATAACAGTGCATGCAGTGTCAATGAGGCAAGGAGGTTCCTCATCTCCACTGCCCCTTGTGACGCGCAACTCATATTGAATGGTGTAATAGGTTAGGAACTAACCTGCAGGCAGGCCATAGGTGTCTATAATGACTTGGAACGACATACTAACACCCTCCACGTAGACGTTCCCTATTTGCACGAAGCCCACTTCACCCAGAGATCCCAGTCAGTGTTCTGAACTGCTCTGTGCAGTGTTGGTGCTGGTAGATCCCTGACGGCAATTGTCGGTGAATACCGGAGGTGTGGGGCATTCAGGTGCACAGATCTGTGCCAGCCAGTGCAGGCCACCGTCATATGAGACATTTCCTGCCGGAGACGGATGGGGGGTCAGACAGCCAAGTCTAAATTCCTGTACTATTGAGCACCATACACATAAGGGGTAACTCCGGGCAGGTAGTGGTGCTCAACCAGGCCATCGGCCACTGCAACTGTGCCGCTGCATAGTAGAGTTCAAAGTTGGGGGCCCTAGTCCACCCTCCATGAGCGGCTGCTGGATCATGGCCAGCGCCATCCACCGACAATCAGCACGCCGTATCAGTTCAAGGAATGGGGCATTAAGCATTCAGAAGAAACCCTGCAGAAGCATGACCGGCAGAGCTACGAAAAAGTTCAGCAGTCTCGGCAGCACCATCCTTTGGAGATGGCCACCAGACCTAGGGAAGATAGAGGCAGCAATCGCCAAAAAGGCATAGATCGGCGGATAGAACCAGCCACCCTGTCAAGCTTACCCTCATGGAGGTCTCTCTGTGTGTGATAGAACCGCACTCCAGGTATTTGAAGGAGTTGTAGCACCACTGGAAGCGAGTACTCGTCACCTCAGCTCTGTGTGGTGTCTGCCGCGTTGCCAGAGGGAATAAGCAGATGTAGTTGTGGATCAGCCACACAGTTGAAATCAGCCGCCCCCAAATCCTGGGGCTGAGAGGCTCTTGAAGGAGCGCCGGGGTAAGACTATCTTGGAACTCTGCTAGGTTCAAATCAAACATGTGTTTGTATAGCGCGACTACTCACCCGTAAGGGTCTCAAGGAGCTGGGGAGAAGGGGAGGTGCAGGTTCTAGTCCATCAAGGAGGGGGCGGGGGGTCTGTCAAAGAGCCAGGTTTTGAGGTTTCTTGTGAAGATGGGGAGTGATGTGGTCTGTCTGAGGTGGAGCGGTAGGGCGTTCCAGGCTCTGGCCGCGAAGAAGAAGAAGGAGCTGCCTCCCGATCTGGTCTTTCTGGCGCGGGGAACCATGGAATAGGAGAGCTTGGCTGATCGTAGGGTTCTTTGGGGTGCGTGGAATTTGAGTCGGCTGTTCAGGTATGCTGGTCCGGTGTCGTGGAGGGCCTTGTGAGCGTGGGTGAGCATCTGGAAGGTGACTCTAGCTTCGATGGGGAGCCAGTGGAGTGTGCGCAGGTGCTGGGAGATGTGGCAGTGTCTTGGCAGGTCGAGGACCAGCCTTGCAGCAGACTTCTGGATGTTCTGTAGCTTGCGGTGAGGTTTTTGTTTATTCCGGCGTAGAGTGCGTTGCCGTAGTCGAGTCTGCTGGTGACGAGGGCGTGGGTGACTGTTTTTCTGTGTTCGAGGGGCATCCATTTGAAGGTCATGCGTAGGAGGCGGAGGGTGTGGAAGCAGGAGGATGCGACGAAGTTGATCTGGCGGTCCATTTTGAGCTCGGAGTCCAGGATGATTCCCAGGTTGCGTGCGTGGTCCCTGGGGGTGGGTGGGCTTCCGAGGGCGGGGGGTCATCAGGTGTCGTTCCAGGCATTGGGGTGTGGGCCCAAGATGAGCACATCTGTTTTGTCGGTGTTGAGTTGTAGGCAGCTGCTTTTCACCCATTTGGTGACAGCTTTCATGCCACCTTGGAGGGAAACAACCTTTACAACGCAGTCATTACATCGCACTACCTTTACATAGCAATCATTACATCGCAACATCCTTTACATCGCATGTCATTACAACACAGCCATTACATCGCATGTCACTACAACTCAGGCTTTACATTGCAAGTCATTACAACGCGTACCATTGCAACGCACAGTACCCTTACACAATCCAACACTTACCCTACTGTTGCACTCACTGGAGTTAGAATAGTAATTATTACCCCTATACTATCCAACACTTACCTTAAATGCGATGTAATGGAATGCGTTGTAAAGGTAGTTTCTGAAAATGAGATGTAATGGCATGCGATGTTAAAGAATGCGTTGTAAAGGATGTTGCGATGTAAAAACTGCGTTGTAAAGGCATGCATTGTAAATGTATGCGTTGTAACGTCATACATTCCTTCTTGGAAGTTGTGTCTGGCGGTGTTGGGTTCGTTGGATAGGGAGAGGATGAGTTGGGTGTCGTCTGCGTATGAAACAATGTTGAGTCCGTAGGTTCTGACAATGGGGGCGTTGTAGACGTTGAAGAGCGTTTGGCTGAGGGAGGACCCCTGGGGGACTCCGCAGGTGGTTGGTGTAGGGTCTGAGAGTAAAGGGGGGAGTCTGACCTGCTGCGTTCTGACAGAGAGGAAAGAGTAGATTCAGTCGAGGCCCTTGTCCCGGATCCCTGCGTCTTGGAGTTTGCTTAGTTGGAGTTGGGTGCATACAAAGCCACCAGAGTAAGGGCAGCCCCACCCAGGTGTCCCTCCAGTTTCCACCTACTGTGTACCCAAAGCAAAGGGGACCCCAGGGGCAATCGAAATGAGAACACCACTTGCATAGGCCGACCCTGGGGTCCCAAAAGTCTGCCCCCTCCATTTAAAGCACACTTTGTGGACACTTTGTGGATCTCGGGTGCCGTGAGGTTGGTCTCCCGTAGCTTGGCAATGTGGGCATGCTAGAATTTGAGATGTGCATACGTACAGTAGCGCTTGGCCGAAGTGGCCATACCCCGTGCATTCCATGTAATCCTAGCCCTGGCTTAAGTGAAAAAAGTCACCATACATCCTTGAAAGGTGACCCTGTGGCTTCCAAAGTCATGAATCTCAACACCTAAAGGACGCTCTCGGAGCTTGCATTGGGCTAGTGTGCGCTTTGCCCACGCCAGGCAGCACTAGCAGCTTCTTCCCTCAATAAAGTGTTTTGGTTCACACATTCCAGGCAGTTTTGAGTCACACTCAGGACCTAGCATGCAACACACACATAATGCATTAGATCTTACTGGGGGGGGGGGGCGCCTTCAGTGAGTGGACAGTGATGCTGCCATGGAAAGGCTAATGGACCTGCCTCAGGTCCTGGCCCCTCGCTCACCCTTTGGCGAAGACTCACCTTAGGGAGAGGCAAAATAGGAACAGGATCCTTCATCTCATAAACACTCACCGCCGTCTTCTTCAGCTCAACCTTTCCATTATGCCAGTCTGTAAAGGACACCTTGTCCTCCTTCCACTCGCAGCCCTGGTCTGCCAGCAGGAACCGCATGGGCTCTGTGCGGCCTGGAGGGAAGAAGAGAGAGGAGAGGTAGACCTTGCAAACATGTTAAAAGCCATTGCATGTAGGGGTTCATTATGAGCAGGACCATGTAATATATGGGAGCCTGCATGGCCCCTAGTTTCCTTATGCCAGGCGAGTTGTGACGCCTCTAGTCACCTGCAAGAACAACATCCTTTAGCTGCTCAACTGTAACACCTCTTTACCTTTGAGTAGACAACTCATAACACCACCTGCCAGGACCAGCTGCAGTTTAAACAATGAAAATGAGAACTTGCTTTTCATTTTTATGATCCAACTCTAAATAAGGAACAGTTATGAGCAGAGAAGAGAGATTTATGGCAATGTGTTTATTTTTGTAACATAGTTCATTACATGAAAGAAAGAATGTCTCTACAAGTTAATGTTCATTACGGGCTACAGTTCTTTTTAAATCTGATTTACATTAAAGTAATTCTAACATTTGATTCTAAGATATTTAGAAAAAAATGAGCAACTGCTTTTGGTGTGTTTAATTTCTGACTACATGTTCTGATTTTATCTTTCCTATCTGCAACTAGTGCATCTTTGTCCTATGAACGCGCGAGACGCCATGGCTTTAAGGAAGGGTGTGAAGAAATTGGGTTCTGTTGCACCCTTTTCTTGGCTTTGATGCAACTTTTACAGTGGAGTGCTGGGTCCCTGTTGTCCAGATTCCCAGTACCAGTGTTCTTTCCCCAAAAACATGTCCACAATGGGTACGTCTGTCCCCTGTATGCCCCTAGTAAAGGGTACCATGGGTACCAAGGGCCAGGAGGCTGAAGAGTGTCCCCTGGCTAGAACTATGCCACTGCCCCTGCAGCTGGCATGCCCCTGTGAGGTAAACAAATAACCGAGTCGAATGGGCACACTGCTTTCACGCCAGACCAGCTAGCACTGCCAAAGATATAAGTAAGACACCGCTCTAGCATGCTTTTTATACAGAGCCAGCTTCCTACATTGGTGGTGCACCGGTGGGGTACAAGACTTTAACGTTTGCTGTACCACTTGATTACTCATTGATTTCACTTGAAGAAATCCACAATTTCTTTAGATAGAAATCGTCATTGATTTTTTCCAAATTCATTAAAAATAGTGTTAGGCTAAATCCCTCACTGTTTAAAAAATTGAAAGTCTGTAAAGTAGTTGGGGCTTAGAAACCCATAGACTTTTCCTAATCTCTAATAAGACCTCAACTGCTTTAAAAACCATATCTGCAAATCCAGGGACCAGCCAGGAGCTCAGCCTGGCCCCCTATGCACTCATAAAAGTTACTCAGCTGAAGAATTTGTGCAAGGCATGGAACATTGCCTTGGGTCCCAGATCATCTCCAGCAGTTGCTGGCAGAAAATGAGAGGGTCATGGCAGTAAACGTTCCCCAAATGGGGAAGGAGGTGGTGATGATGAGTACCAAGAAGTAGAGGAAGGGGACTCCGAGTCAGTCACTACCCCCTCTGATAGTGACATCACTGGAAGTGACCCCAGTAATATCTCAGATGAGGAGACACTGAAGATGCAGATCTTCAGAAACTGGCCAAGAGGATAGTTCTAGAAGCTAAACTCCCTGCCATAGAGAAAGAAAGCGCAGAGATGGGCCTCGGGCCCATCTCTGGGGCAGCAACATAATCAATAGGGAGGTAAACTTTGTTGACTCCAAAATCCCCAAAGGGATTGTCCCTAAATACTTTGAGGGTGGTAATATCACTAAGTAGTTCATTGCTTTTGAGAAAGCCTGTCTCGGTAGACAGGTCTACAGGAAGCTGTGGAGTGCTATCCTGTGAGAAATATTCTCAGGAAAGTGCAGGGATAGACTCCTGACACTCAATAAGAAAGATACTGAATCCTACGACCTCATGAAGGGTACCATGATTCAAGCCTTTGGATTCAGCACTGAGGAGTATAGGATCAGATTCAGGGAGGCTCGAAAAACCCAGAGCCGACCTGGGTAGATTTTGTAGATTACTCAGTGAAAATGCTGGGAGCTTGGTTAGCTGGTAACGATGTTCATGATTATGTGGGACTCTATAGTTTGATAATGGAGACCATCTGTAATTGTGTGCAGGAAAAGTTGCATCAATACCTAGTAGACCTGGGGCCAGTCTCCCCCTCAAGAGTTGGGGAGGATGACTGATCATAGGGTAAGAACCAGAGGGTCTGAGACAGGTTATGCAGGGGGAGACCAAAAGAAAGAGGCCAAAAAGCCCCCCCATGAGAAAAAGGTGGATCACTCTGAAAAAGATAAAAGTAAGGAGTCCTTTGTCGGCTTCCAAAAACCTATCCAGGAGGGCGGGTCTGAAACACCTCATAGACCAAAACTGGGTATCAAGGTAAGAATTGGGATTCCAATAGGGCATGGTGTCACAACTGTCAAAACACAGGATACCACACCAAGGACCCTAGCTGTCCTAAAACCGAAATCCCGAGTCTAGCACCAAGGGTTGCCAGTGTAGCCTTTGCGGGTGGTTCCTCAGATGAGGAAGTCATCCTAGCCTTCAACTAGAAATTGGGCCCAAAAGGTGAGTTGGAGATTCCGGAGGGGAGTAAACACTTCCACCACCTACTGGTGAATGGAATCCCAGCCACTGCCCTGAGTGATACCTGTGCCAGTCACACTGTGGTGCAGGACAGGCTGGTACTCTCAAACCAGAACATCCCAGGACAGACTGGAAGAATAAGGACCGTCCTAGGGGAAGTCACAGTTAGGCCTGTGGCTGTAGCGCTACTAGATATAGCTGGGTCCTTGAGTTGGAGAAAGGTGGTAGTCAATAAAGATCTCCCCCGTGATTGTCTCCATGGAAATGACCACCCAGAGGCAGGCGCGGCCCGGCAGGGGGTGTGGGGGGGGCAGTCGACATATGACAATGAGGGAAACCTGGTTTTCTTTTTTTTTCAAAGTTTCCCTCATCGATGTATGTTGCCTATCCCCCACGCCGCCCCCGCTCTTACCCGCACAGGCCGCGCCTGCCTAGAGGTTTGTCTGAATCAAAGTGAGGTACTGGTCCAGTGCCAGGCCTCACCCAAGGAACTTATGGGACTGAACCTGCAACTAGTGTAGGTAAGCCCCAAAGGAAAAAGAAGGGAAAGCCTAGGAAAGGTGGACGACTGTTAGCCTCAGTTCCAGTGGGCCAGGGAGATTCTATCCCAGTTAGGGAGAACTCCAAAGCTGGCACTGGTGAAGTCCTACCTGACCCACAAAAAGACCTGACTCGTCAGACAACTGTCCAGCCTGAGTTGGTGGCTCCTCAACTGACAGGAAAGGGAATAGAAGTAGGGTGCTCACTACCAGAAGTGTTGACCCCCGACTCTAAAACAGCTGACAGGCAAGCTTACTCCAAAGAAGCCTGTAAATTAGCCCCTTCACCTGTCAGTGAAGAGCTAAAGGTGTGGTTCTGGGCACTGAGAGCTGTCAGTGGCCTCTGCTGGGTGTTAGCCTCTATGGCTGCACTTTTCTTGGCAAAGTGGTCTGACCTCATACCGAATTGCAAGCTAGGCCCCATGACCCTGATGGTCATGGTGGAGTTATTCAAGCTGTGGGTAACCTCTTTAGGTAAGCTAGGTGTTGCCCTGCTTAAGATAGAATTTGCAGAAGTGAACACCTCTGATCCCAATTTAGAAAGATTGGGTGAAAAACACTAAAGAGTTAGGAAAGGAGCATGGGAAGTTAGGTCCTGAAACTGTTGAAGTAGGCGAGCTCCCTAAAGGGACTGACCTGGACAGAAGGATGTAAGGCAGAGTAGGCCCTGCAAGAACCCAGCCATTTTCTTTACTTGTCCTCACCTGACAAGCTTGGTATGCTCTCTCAGATGGTAGCTGAGCTTCCTGACCTGGCGGCTGGCGGTGGGGGGGCTTATGTGAGAAAATGGGGTTCTGTTGCATAAGTCCCAGCACTTTCTGCCTAGTTTTGATGCAATATTTACTGTAGAGTACTGGTTTCCTGCTGTCCAGGTTCCCAGTACCAGTGTTCTTACCCTAAAAACATGTCCCCAGTTGGTATTTCTGCCTCCCTGTAAGTCTCTAGTAAGTGGTACCCTGGGTACCTAGGGCCTGGTGGCTGAAGAGGGTCCCCTGGGACTCCCTCACTAGGACCATACCACTGCCCCTGCAGCTGCCATGCCCTTGTGAGGTAAGAAAATAACCAAGTCGACATGTTATGTTAATGTTAATATTTTATTAAGCGCAAAACAGCTGCCCCAGCAACGAGGCGTCCCGGCGCTAAACCATAACAGATACCTGAGGGGAGGGGAGGGAGGGAAAGGGACTGCAGAAAAATTAAGTCAGGGAAAACAGAAGAGTTTTAATTGCCTTACGAAAGGCCAACAAGTTGATCAAAGAGCGAATGTGGGGTGGTAAGGAATTCCAAAGCTTCGCCCCCAAAACTTTGAAAGAGCGGCCACCCATTCTGCTGAGCTTTGTGCGAGGGACAACCACCAGGTGTTGTCCTAGGGAGCGTAAGGCGCGCTGTGGGGTGTAAGGTACCAGGAGAGGGCGTAGGAGTCCCGGACAGTCAGATCTGAGAATTTTAAAGGCAGTGGTGAGAGCCTTGAATTGAACTCGGGCTTCAACACGCAGCCAGTGTAGCTTCTTGATGGTGTTTCTGGCAGAGCATCTGCGAGGGAGGCCTACCACAGCCCTGGCTGCTGAATTTTGTACCCGTTGTAGCCGAGCCATCTCTGCTTTGTTGATGCCTAAGAATAGGACATTGACATAATCCAGTCGAGCCAAGATGATAGATTGTACTATCAGTTGGCGCGTACTGGGGTAAAAAAAACCAAGTATCGGGTGAAGGCTCCGCAGCAGGCCCACACAGGTAGCAGCCACTTTCTTGGTGTGGGACTGGAAATTGAGGGAGGAGTCCATCCAGACACCAAGATTTTTCACCACATTTTTGGGGGAAGGAATGGGGCCAGGTAGGGACGGCCACCAGTGTTCACTCCAGTAACAGGGATTTTTTCCCAGGAGCCGCACCTCTGTTTTTCCAGTGTTCAGCTGTAGGTAGTTGTGTGTCATCCACTGCGCGACTGCCGCTAAGCCATTCTTAAATTTCGCAGCTGAGATTGAGGGGCCTTCAGTTAGAGAGATGACCAGCTGCGTGTCGTCAGCGTACGACACTAGCGTGAGGTCCCACTCTTTTGCCACTTCAGCGAGAGGCTGGACATAGAGATTAAAAAGGGAAGGGCTAAGCGCCGACCCCTGAGGGACTCCTTGCTCTATGGAGTGAGGCTGAGAGACAAATGGGGGGGCTGAGACCCGGAAGGATCTATCCTTCAGGAAAGACCGAAACCACTCAAGGGCCAGATCACTGATCCCTATAGCCTCGAGAGTTTTAGTAAAAGAGTGTGGGAGACCATATCAAAGGCCGCGCTGAGGTCAAGTAAAATCAGCGCAGCACTTTGACCGGCGTCCAGAATGTTCCGGAGGTGTTCAATGGTAGTCAGCAGGGCGGACTCAGTACTGAATCCTGGCCTGAAGCCATTCTGTGAGGGGTCCAGGATTAGATTTTGAGCCATATAGTTGGACAGTACTTTGTTCGCATGGGCTTCTGCCAATTTCGAAGCCCATGGAAGCAGCGAAATTGGTCTAAAATGTTCTGGCTTTGAGGGGTCTAGCGTGGGCTTTTTGATAATCGGGGAGACCCCTGCCTGCTTCCAGCATGTAGGAACCACCGCCGAGGAGAAGGAGAGGTTGAGTAGGGTGGCCGGGGGGGGGGAGGAAGAAATCCAGGGATTCTAGGAATATGGCTGGTCTCTTAGGATCTGTAGGAGAGCCGGACTTAACCTGTGTGCATAGCTTGGCTAGATCGTCATGGGTTATACTAGGTATAAGTGGCAAACTGGGGTTGTTGGGCGAGAGTTTACGAGGGTTGGGGAGTTCCAAAAGATCCTGTGGAAAGGCATTGTAGATTTTCCTCACTTTTTCTATAAAGAAAGTAGCGAGGTCGTCACATTGTTGTGAGGAGGTAATGCATGGAGCTGGGTTAGAGTTGTTTTGGAGTTTTTGTACTAGCTTAAAGATGGTTTTGGAGGGGTTTGCGCTTCAGCTGATTTCCTTAGCATAAAAGGATGCACGGGTGGTACGTACCGCCTTGTGGTACGACCTTAACTTTAACATGTAGAGGGCTTTATCCGTATCCTTATACTCTTTCCTCCAACAGCGTTCAGCTCTTTTGCAGTCTTTCCGCATGGTTTTTAGATTCTCATTGTACCATGGGTTAGAAGGGGTGCTACGGGTTTTGGTCCATTTCGCTGGGATTAGGGTGTCAAGTCCTGAGGTGATCCACTCATGGAAAGCAGCATAGGCTGTATTTATATCTCTGTTCTCAGAGTTAAAGTGGAAGTCGCCTAGATTATTAGCGAGATCAATAGATGAAAGTTTGTGCCAAGGCCTCTTATAGCAAGAACTGGAAGTGTTTTTCGTGAGCGGGCCTCTGACCATCAAGGAGAATCTAATAAGGAAATGGTCGGTCCAGCCCATGGGTTTGGGGCGGTCAGCCGTGGCCTCTAAGAGGTTGGAGAAGACAGGGTCTAATAAGTGCCCAGCAGAATGAGTGGGGGTATGGATAAGTGGGTTTAGCTGAAGGGCAGTAAGGTCCGCCCGTAGGTTCTTGATGGTTGGATGAAACACTGCCTGTGTGCCATGCCAGCTAGCACTGCCCAAGAAATAGGTAAGTCACCCATCTAGCAGGCCTTACAGCCCTACAGCAGGGTGCACTTTATATGCAACCACACTATCCCCAGGGGATCCTGGGGGAGGGAACTAGAGGCGCAGAGCACTAGGAGCAGGCCAGCCTCCAACACAGAATGCACAGCACAAAATGCGACAGCTCCTAGGATAGTGACCTTGGTGCAAAGGACTGAATTTGTGGATGTGGGCTTCTCTCAAAAAGTGACGGACTGGTCTCACACACCACCTGGTGTCATGCTTCATCATAGACCAGTCCTCGCCCTCCCGAATCTTGGTTTGGTGGAGGGCGGGCATACTCTTGACGACAGGGATGCACTTCTAAACTAAGTGGGGGCCCGTGGAAAGTGAGTGAGCTTTAAAAACCATTAAAGTTACTCAATTCATTTTAAAGTGACAGGCAACTATATGGTATTAAAATGAGTGAACTGTGCAGTGGGAAATGTACTGCCCCCTCACCATTGTGGGTGCACTTTATTCCAGGTGTGGGTATATCCGCATGAGCAGATATGACCCTACAGTATTAGGGTCTATTCCTTAATATTGTTAGTGCCAGAGAAGCCATAGAGAGTACATGGGGTGAAAACTTGACAACTCGAGTTCCAAAGCACCATGATGACTTCACTGAACTCAGGAGTGTTTGGTACCAAACAGCTCCTTGTAATAATTTATAAAACCATGTACTCAGAGGGCAACTCATAAGGTGCCCTTTGAAAACCTACAGATCTTGGTGAGGGCACTGACTGGCTTTAGGTAGTCTTGCACACACAGACATGTTTCTGGACCCCTGGGTGGAAGGCCCCTGCTTTCTGGAGCCAGAAGCAATGCACACCCTGGGCAGAGGGGTCACACCTCCTCCCCCAGTGTGGGCACAGTGCTCGAAGGGGAAGCTTCAAAAGCCTGCTGCCTTTATAATGCGACCCCCAGCCTCTGCTGCTAGCAGCAGATGGTAGCCCAGAGTTTACACCCCCACTTTGGGTGGGAAAACTTAGAAAATCTAGGAGGTGTTGAGGTTTTACCAATCTGAAATGTCCATGTGATAATAGATCTACATAGTCAACTTTACACTTAGCACTTTTCTGTAAATGTTATATTGATTTTAGGAAACAATTTCTAAAACCAATATTTTCAATACTGAACTTGTTTGGTTACCTGGCGGCATTTCAGTACATGATTGACTTACAAGATGCTACTGTGAGCAATGCTGTAGCAAAGTTTTTTGTTTTAACGTTATACGTGCAAGGAAAGTTCTGACACATATGGAAATAGGAGGGGGTTAGCAGCTGCATTTTTGTATTTTCATAAAATGGGGTTTACTTGCATTCCGTTGCTAGGCATTTTTGACATAGACAGGAACGTCCTTGTGATGCAATGTAGTCCTTAGTGATTATAGATCAATTTTATGCTATGATTTTATGTTTATATTATATGTTGCTTTTATGTTTTATTTGGTTTTTAAACTAAGTAAAGAAAGATTGATTGATTATTAACAGGATTAATCAGAGTGACGTGAGTGATAGCAGGTATCCTGATTGTCGTTTTTCTGCTACGCAATGGACGTCCCAGTCACCAAGAAGATGGGAACAGTACTCCTGGAGAGAAAATACCGTGATCGTATGGTACAACTTTTGGGCACACCACGCCTAAGGGAACTAAGTGCTTCTTGGTTCTTGTCGTTTAGACCTGTCTGGATGGACTGCATCTTACATGTCCTCTGATGCCTGTTTTGAGGAGAAAAATGCGTGTTGGATCTCTGTCTGACACTCCCATCATGTGCGCGACCCGACGTTGACGCTTTACTGGACCCGATGACGGCCCATGTTTTGCAGTGTCCCCAGCGTATTCCCATGTTGATGTTGGCATTCTTAAAGCCACCACAGGTAACATCAGCACCTGTTGGTACAGGATCTGGCTCCTCCTCTGACACCCAGGCCTTGGATGGCGCACAGGCTGCTCCAGCACCTGCTGTGGACAGTACGGAAGCCAGAGCACAGAGCAAAACACATAAAAATTCCAGATATGCGGTTTGCCACCCATCACTAGACATGTTCTTTGCAGGACATGCAGTGTGTGCAGTCTCACAAAAGAAGCCAGAGACATTGTACTAGATGACGGGAAAGCCTGATCTCTCCAACAGCACACACACTATAACACAAAGAACTGTATCTATAGATTACATGCCCTTGTAAATTAAGATGCATCGGGATGGACCCTACGAGAGTACAAACACGCGCTAGTGAACACAGGAGTGGTATCAGATGTAAAAGAATCACAGCAAAAATGAATGCACACTGTTTGGACGTGTATCACACCCCTGACGATGGAGTGGACCAACCTGGAGGTGATAAAAAACACTGACAAAACATCCCTTCTACAAAGCGAACGCAGGAGGGTCTTTCATCTAGAAACCCACATGATAGGGCTGAATGAGGACATTCCCTGGATTGAACTGTCTTACCGGTAATGTCTCAATATCTCAGTAGAATACACCTTTGAATGGCTCCTGGTACAACCCTGTGTATGGCTCCACTCATTCTGTCAGAAGAACACTGGAATGATAACTCATTTTAATTCCTCCAGCTGGCATGTACTTATACCCACGAGCTCTTTCGAATTTGCTTTCGAAATGGCATCACAGCACCTGATCAATGATCCTTTTAAGCCACTTCCAGGATTTTGACCAGCATGCGATAACTCCTCATTTCGCTTGCCTTGTGCCTCCACGTCATGAAGATGCAACCGTGTCAGTGACACCCCAGCATACATGTCAGAGACATGCTGGCATTACGCACAGGCTTCTGGGTATGCATATGGTGCACCCCTGGACACCAATATCTTCAGGGCTGCAGAGACGGGCCGGTTCCTGGCAGTGTCCACTGGCGTGTTCCTAAGTACCTATCAATCGCATCCAGGTTTTCAACGATCCCACGGTCCTAAGGTAAGAATTACAAACTTTGCTTTCATATGCTTGGCAGCACTTTGCGTGACACACTTTTGTATGGGGTGATTATTGTTTTACCATTGGCAATGGGTGTCAACCACGGTCACGGCACCACTAATGCACCATTGCTGGATGGATGAGATACCATTCGCACACAATAACGACTGCAATGACCAATGACATACATGAGTTATCTCCCCCTTTTCACGTGGTCATATGTTTGTTTCATATTACTTCTTTTATTTTCTAGATCAGATGTTTTAGCTACAGACTATTTCTGCAACTCACAAGAGTATCTCCTATCTCTACACAAATGTGGTGGTTGCTAAAATATGGGCACACGTCGATAATTGAATCATAGTCCAATTTTTGGGAAGGTTACAGTTTAAGGGTCGTGATGAGTTGCCATAGAACTTTGATTAAATGAAGGGCAGGAAACATGTTGACCGTTTAAAGGGAATAAGAGGGAACATGATTTTCCTACATATTCCATTCTTTATTCGTTGACAAGAACCTCAACAATAATAAATAAGTGTGGTGGGGGTCCCAGGTTAATTTTAAGTTTACTCTCCTCACCAATCTACACAGTTGTAAAAACAAATTCACCTTCAACAAACTTCATTAATGGAAAATTAACTAAAAGAACTCCAACAAAGAGCCCCGTTGAGGGGCCTGTTGAGCCTTGCAGCACTGCTCCAACGAGGAGCTACCTGATGATGAAGCAAGCCACCTTGATTGGTGGGTGAGGGATCTTGCTTCAAAATGTGAATATTTCCACCAACTTTTATTTCAGCTGGGTGCACTAGTGGTGTTTTCCTGGAGTGTAAACAGGAACACCAGTTCTGTATCTTTTTGATAGTACCTGGGAGTGCGTATGCTGGATGTTTGTTACTCCCTGTCCCTTCATTTGTTAATAAGGCAGAAAAATGCAAACTTTCCAAAAGTGTCATTTTAAAAATTGTAATTCAAAATCTGACTTTACTATAAAAGAGGAGTTTTCATTACAATCCCATAGACACCAAACATGCACTGTTTACCTGTTCCCATTTGTAAGATATCTTTATTAAATGTAATATATTCATTGAATGTTATCCTACGAGAGAGGTAGGCCTTTCAATAGCGAAAAACACATTTAAGAGTTTTTCACTATCAGGACATGTAAAACTTGAAAGTACATGTCCTACTTTTTAAATACATTGCACAGCGCCCTGTGGGCAGTGTGGGACTACCCTAGGGATGACTCATATGCATTAAAAATGAAGATTTGGGCCTGGCAAAATGTTTACTTTGCCAGGTCAAAATTGCAGTTTAAAACTGCACAAATGGGCTGACATGGCAGGCCTGAAACATGTTTAAGGAGCTACTTAAGTAGGTGGCACAATAACTGCTGCAGGCCCACTAGTAGCATTTAATTTGCCGGCCCTGGGTACATGTAGCACCATTCTATTAGGGACTTATAAGTAAATGAAGTATGCCTGTTGGGGATGAGGCAAGGTTACCATGTTTTAAGCAGTGAGCACGCGCACACTTTTGCACGGGTTAGCTGTGGTAAAGTGTGAAGAGTCTTGAGGCCAACAGAAAAGAGATCAGAAAACTATGGAGGAGTGATGCGAAAGGTTTGGGGGAGACCATCCGGAGGTTGACAGGTCTAACGCCCGGCCTCTGTGCTATCACAAAAGCTCTTTAACAGACCAATCATAGGGCAGTCCAGGGCATCACTGTACACTTCCACTCACTGGCTGGAAGGACAGCTCGCGAAATAGCTGCATCTCCAAGGAGGCCATGGAAGGCTGACCAGTGCAGAGCTGCTCCTAGAAAATCATGGCTAGACCAGGCTCTGGCTCAAATTTTACAGCCTGGCTAGTAAGAGCTGCTTACTAAAATGATAGACATCCCAGGATTTTTGTAGTGTGGGATGGCAAGTTTTGTGTCAAAAAAGCAAAATTTGCCCTACTTTTGCAGTTGGCAAGATCTGAACTTGTCACAAAAATACAGTGCGGTGTCTGATTTGTGACTCCTGGAAGCTGTGGCAGAGCGTCCAGCAGCACCAGGCCTCGTACCAAGCGACATCTGGTGCCAGAGAGTGCAGATTTCATTGTGAAACCTCTGCCATCCTTTAACCCCCATTCCAAAGGTGTAGGGGGAACAGCAGATGAACTGAGGGGGCAGAGGGAAGTTGGAAGTGGAGGGAGAATTGTGGGGGGAGGGGTGCGTTGTGGGGGCTTGGTGTGTGTCTTCTGGCTGGAGGCGGGTGTCAGTCATGTGATAGATGAGGCACAGGAAGCAGTGCGGGTCGTATCAGAGGTCAAGGGGCAGAAAGGGGGTAGTGGGTCCCACGAGACAAAGAGCAGTGGGGCAGGAAGGGTCCTGTTGAGACAGGAGGGTATCCAGGGAGCTGGGCGGCAGCCTGCCTGCACAGAAGAAGTACTTTGCAAGCTGTTAACAGGCAAGTGAAAGAGTGTAACACCGGTGCCGCCAGCTGGTCTGTTGCTCACCCTACGTTTATTGGTATCGAGCAACCCTGAGCTAGTAAAAGGGGGTGGGTGAGGGTAAGCCTCATTCTGTTTTTATTTTAATTGGAATGTTTGTGGGCACGTTTGTAAAATGTACAAAATACCTGATTTATGTTTTTCTTTTTTTGAAAACTGGAAAATTGCAATATCCTGGGGGCTGACTACAGGTCTACCAATAACCAAGTCACAGTAGATAGACACTATAATGGTTGTTGTAGCTCTACTAAATGGCCATGTAGGGGAGACAATCTCCTGGCTTTAGTTCTGCTCACTAATAACTGAGGACAGGCCATGGAATTGACAGTACACTCTGTTGGCCACAGAGGGCAGTCATGGCCAAAGCTGCTGTAGTACTCAATGCCACTGATGTGTGGTGTCATTGCTGCAGTACACCCTGTTGGCCACAGAGGGCAGTCATTGAAAAGGCTGCTGTAGTACGCAATGCCTCAGAGGGCAGATGGTGTCATTGCTGCAGTACATGCTGTTGGCCACAAAGGGCTGTCCCTTCCAAGGTTGCTGCAGTACCTACTCAGTGCCCCAGAGGGCAGGTGGTGTCATATCCACAGAGGGCAGATGGTGTCATACCTACAGAGGGCAGATGGTGTCATACTCACAGAGAGCAGATGGTGTCATACCCACAGAGGGCAAATGGTGTTATATCCACAGAGGGCAGCTGGTGTCATACCCACAGAGGGCAGATGGTGTCATACTCACAGAGGGCAGATGGTGTCATACCTACAGAGGGCAGATGGTGTCATACCTACAGAGGGCAGATGGTGTCATACCTACAGAGGGCAGATGGTGTCATACCTACAGAGGGCAGATGGTGTCATACCCACAGAGGGCAGATGGTGTCAAATCCACAGAGGGCAGATGGTGTCATACCCACAGAGGGCAGATGGTGTCATATCCACAGAGGGCAGATGGTGTCATACCCACAGAGAGCAGATGGTGTCATATCCACAGAGGGCAGATGGTGTCATACCCACAGAGGGCAGATGGTGTCATACCCACAGAGGGCAGATGGTGTAATACCTACAGAGGGCAGATGGTGTCATACTCACAGAGGGCAGATGGTGTCATACCCACAGAGGGCAGATGGTGTCATACCCACAGAGGGCAGATGGTGTCATATCCACAAAGGGCAGATGGTGTCATACCCACAGAGGGCAGATGGTGTCATACCCACAGAGGGCAGATGGTGACATATCCACAAAGGGCAGATGGTGTCATACCCACAGAGGGCAGATGGTGTCATACCCACAGAGGGCAGATGGTGTCATACCTACATAGGGCAGATGGTGTCATACCCACAGAGGGCAGATGGTGTCATACCCACAGATGATGGTGTCATACCCACAGAGGGCAGATGGTGTCATATCCACAGAGGGCAGCTGGTGTCATACCCACAGAGGGCAGATGGTGTCATACCTACAGAGGGCAGTCAGTCAAAGACATCACCTCTCTGTTCTTCCTGGGGCTCTAACAATGTCTTGCTTCCAGACTCAGAAGAGGAATGGGATAACCTCTTTGCCTCAAACTCAGGGCCATGAGAGATGTCAGCAGTCACACTAGGCAAGCTGAGGTCACGCAGGTCACAAGGTTCCTCAGATTCCGTGCCCCCTCTGCCCCCCCCACCGGTGTACTCCAAAGAGGTGATGATTCGTTACTTACCGCGGAGGTCGAAGTAGGTGATGGTGTACTGTGCCACTGCAAGAAGGAAAACAAAATATTAGAATGTGTAATGTACACAGATAAACAAACACTGCAGGAGAGGCATTCTGTTGCCAATCCCAGAGATAGCACTGAGCACACAGGACACAACCACAATCTTGTGACATTAACCCTGAGAGAGCATCACGCGCTGTTCTGTGAGCACACCATAGTTGGCTCCTTGGCGATGCCAAGTCTGTTCAAATACTTTGTATATTTGTTTTTAAGGACTGCCCATGCTCAGAGGATTTAAGAAACCCAACAAATACTGAAGAAACATTCAATGAAATTGGACTACGTGTCATAGAGCTCACTATTGTGGGCACAGATGGCAGAACTTGAGCGTTGTTAGTGCCAGTCAGTGTCACAAATGCAGAGAAACCACCCTCAGACCACAGGTACAGGCCACCCAATCGGATGCTGCTTCCCAGAATGCAGTGCACCTCACTGCCCTCTGAGGGGTTGTACCATCACAAGCAGATGGGGTACAACAGCCATGTTTTCTTCAATAATGGGGTGAGGACACAGGATAATGCTGGGGCCAGTGCAGAACCCCCAGCCCTCCACCATCACTGAATTCTAGGACCACCTCATCCCCTTCCTGTCTCGCCCAAGCGAATGATGTTGCCAGGGAGGCTGACACCCCCTCACCTAAGACCCTTCAAGAACATCCCTTGGTGCATCATGGGATCCTAGAGAGAGAAGCCTGGACTGGCCTTGGTGGGTGATATCCTTCCCTTTCCAGAGACCCCCTGCGGCCAGAGGTGGCAAGGTGGGGCATCGTGCCACTCATGCACAACATGTCACCTCTGGTCACTATGTTCTGCTTTAGAAGAGGGGGCCATAGATTGTAAAATGGTGGATGGGGTGTACACTGGGCATCGAAGAAAGGCTAAAGTGAGGAAACAGCCACAGGAGAGTCAAGCATTGGCAGAGCCAAGAGGTCTAGCTTTAGCATTCAGTGACATAAGTCGATAGAGATAGGTAGACGTGTCCCAGGCCTGCGGAGGGATGGGACATGCAGACAGGAGCAGGGTGGAAGTGTGTCAGTTAGATGCAGAGACTGTTCAAGAAGAGGAAATGGACAAGGAGACACATGAGAAGATGGGTTGAGGTGCAAGCACATATGGCGAAACCGGCCCCTGGGGCTGCAATACCCCGACCGGATGAAGGGTTTTTCGACATGACTTGAAAGGGACCCGTGGTGTTAACCTTTTGGTAGCCGGTATGCGGGACTTGAATTAATCCAGCTAAAGGCTCAATTCCCCATCCCCGACTACTCTTTGGGTACACCCTCATGTGTATGTGTGTTTTTTGTTCTCGTGTAGCCACTTCATTACAATTTTTTCATATATAATCCATCTCTGGCAAACTGTATGTTGTTGTTGTGTATTCCACCCTTTCCTATTCATGTGGATCTGCTCATATGTAATTAATGCAACTATTATGTTCTCATCTATGTAAAGCGCTCTGATACCTCTGGGTCTAGTTAGTGCTATATAAAACTCTACAAATAAATAAAATGGGGCTGATGGCTGTAGACTGGCACGGGGTTAGCCCTAAGGTGGGATACTGCACGGAGACAGGAGAAGGAGGGAAGGTGGCAGTCAGATGCAGAGACTAGTCAAGAAAATGAATGACAGAGACAGGAGCCAATGAGTAGAGGGGTATAAACATGGACTGGACTGAACGAGGGATGGGGCAAGGCTCCGGGAACATCTGGACTGGAATGAAGGATGAAGGGGGCAAGACACTGGGATCATACAGATTGAACTGATGGCTGCGGGCAAGGGTCCGTAAACATCCGGACTGGACTGAAGGATGAATAGGGAAGGGCTCAGGGAACATCCAGACTGGACTAAAGGATGAATGGAGCAAGAATCTTGGAACATCTGGACAGGACTGAAGGATAAAAAGGGCAGGGCTTTGGGATCATCCGGACGGGACTGAAGGATGAAATGGGCAAGACTCTGGGAACATCCGGACTGGAATGGAGGATGAAAGGGGCAGGGCTTCGAGATCATCCGAACTGGACTAAAGGATGAAGGGAGCAAGACTCTGGGAACATCTGGACTGGACTGAATGGTGAAAGGGGCGAGACTCTGGGAACATCCTGAATGGACAGAAGGATGAAAGGGGCAAGACTAAGGGGACATCGGGCTGGACTGAAGGATGAAAGGGGTAAGACTCAGGGGACAACTGGCTGGACTGAAGGATGAAAGGGGCAAGACTCAGGGGACATCGAGCTGGACTGAAGGATGAAAGGGGCAAGACTCAGGGGACATCGGGCTGGACTGAAGGATGAAAGGGGCAAGACTCAGGGGACATCGGGGCTGGACTGAAGGATGAAAGGGGCAAGACTCTGGGAACATCCCGACTGGACTGTAGGATGAAAGGGGCAAGACTCTGGGAACATCCCGACTGGACTGTAGGATGAATGGGGCAAGACTCTGGGAACATCCCGACTGGACTGAAGGATGAAAGGGGCAAGACTCTGGGAACATCCAGGCTGCACTGAAGGATGAATGGGGCAAGACTCTGGGAACATCCAGACTGGACTGAAGGATGAAGGGGGCGAGGCTCCTCACTTCAGCTTCACGTATTTCAACATCTCACCCCACTTTAGTGTCTAGACCTCCTCGTTTCAGAATTCCGTATGTCAACCTCTCACCCCACCTCGCTTCAGCCTCGCGTATGTCAGCATCTCACCCCACTTTAGTGTTTAGGTCTCCTCGCTACAACTCTACATAGGTCAACATCTCACCCCCTTTAGTGTCTAGGTCTCCTTGTTTCAGCTTTACGTATGTCAACCATACACTTCCACTGTCTGGGAAAAGACCCATACATGCATCTATCTCCGAAGGCCAGCCAGGGGTATCCACAGGAAGCTGCTCTAGGAACACACCACATCTGTGCTGCAGCAAAGCACATCCAATAACTAGAGCACTGACCTCCAACCAGCTTGGCCTGTCCCAGCTCCTGCCAGAAATCCCCTCATGTAAGATGGCGGCTCCATCAGTATGAGAAGCCTCCACCTTCTTAGTTGATGGGATTTGTCTCACGAGCCAGTGGGGTCCCATCTTCTGCAATGTTTCTTCTGTTTCCATGACAGCGCATCTCCTACCACAGGTGCAACTTACACTGTGGCTGTGCTCAGGCAGGACTAGCAGCAGGCTAAGTGCCACATTTAATGTGTCCTCCTCCCCTTTAAGACCACAGCCCCTCAGCTAGGAGTACCACTAAAGTGGGGTGAGATCTTGACATGCGTAAAGCTGAAGCGAGGAGGCCTAGACACGAAAGTGGAGTGAGATGTTGACATACGTAAAGCTGAAGTGAGGAGGCCTAGACACGAAAGTGGAGTGAGATGTTGACATACGTAAAGCTGAAGCAAGGGGACCTAGACACTAAAGTGGGGTGAGATGTTGACATACATAAAGCTGAAGCGAGGATACCTAGACACGAAAGTGGGGGAGATGTCGACATGCGTGAAGCTGAAGCGAGGAGGCCTAGACACTAAAGTGGGGGAGATGTTGACATGCGTGAATCTGAAGCGAGGAGGCCTAGACACGAAAGTGGAGTGAGATGTTGACATGCGTGAATCTGAAGTGAGGAGGCCTAGACACTAAAGTCAGGAGACAGGAGACAAGGTCTGTTTAAAAAATAAATTAGGCCTTTTGCTAAGACGAGTTCCTGATTAATCTTCCTGGAGCACTGCTGTTTGATAGGTGATTGGGTAAAGAAACGGACTGCATTCTCTGCTGTTCAATGGGACCCCTGATGTGCTTCTGTTGTGGGGGGTCCAGGCTGGAGGCTAAGCTGCTATCAAGAGCAACACTCTGCAGAAACACTGTGTCTGGAGAGCTGCCTCGAAAGGACACTCCAGACCAGTTCTTAGACACTGGATCCGCATCTCCTGTCTGATTAGACTGTACAAAAGTGAGATCCACTATACGCAAGGAAGGGAGAGCTCTGGAGGGTTCTCTGAGGTCTGCAGTTACAACCAGAGCTGGTGTCTGCCTTACAGCCAGCTTCCCAGAGATGAGGGTACGTCACCTCAGTCTGCTCCTTGCTTGAATAAGCCGTTTGTCTGACCTGAAGTGCCAAGAAACCAGCCTGCGTGTTGAGAGAGGGAAGGAGCCTACTGGACCTGCAGGAGTTACTGTCCAAACAGATACCGGTACAGGAAGACCGCAGTATAGGTTAGTTCTACCAGAGGAGGATAGCCAATGAGAGTGATCTGTGTGCCCCAGGTGTCAGCAGGTACTGCACTCTCCAATGCGTGGTTACAGGCACACACCTCAGGAACCGCAGCTTGTTCTGCTGCAGCTGGGCACAGGAGGAGCGTGGCCCAGCCTCAGCTGACTTGGGGGTGTGTGAGAAGCCTTGTTGCCCCAGACATTGGCCACAACATATCTGTTCATAATAACATATCACTGATGTTGGACTTGGCCCTTTTTGCAGGGTCATCCCTAAACTTTTTGCCTTCCTCCTATATTTTTCCTGACCTGTTGTTGGCTGTTTTATGACTCTGGGCACCTTACCACTGCTGATAAGTGCTAAGGTGCATATGCTCTCCCTTTGGTAAAATGTATACATTGATTGGTGTCCATGTTTGGCTTATTTGGTTTACTATCAGCCCCTAGTAAAGTGCACCAGGAGTGCCAGGGCTTGTAAATACAAATGCTGCTGGTGGGCTTGCAGCACCGGTTGTGCCACCCACAGAAGCGGCCTAGTAAAATGTGTCTAGGGTCTGCCACTGCAGAACCTGCGTGCAGTCTGGTACTGTCGCGCTGACTGCGCAAGTGCACCCACTTGCCAGTCCCTGAAACCTTCCCTTAACTACATATTAGTCACCCCTCTGGTAGGCCCAAGGGCAGGGTGCATTGTAGGCATAAGGTAGGACATGCCCTGATGTGTGTGGCATGTCTTAATAGTGAATTACAGCCATTTTCGTTTTTCACTATTGAAGGCTACCTGCTCTCCATAGGCCAGAATGGGCTGCTGGAATTACTACACGCTGTAATCCCAGCGGACTCAGAGAGCATGGTAGAAAGTCAAGTTTAGTATGCCTGAACTCAGAATAATAAAATACTTCTTTTAGTAAAGTTTATTTTAATATCCTGTGTAACCCTGGGCGTAGTTCGTGAAGTAGCACTTCGCGAAGCTACGCAAAGTGCAGTTCGCACTACGCGAGCTACGCGTAGCACTTCGCGAACTGCGTAGTACCTTGTTCGCACTGTGCCAGATGTCGTTTTCAATTATTGCACAGTGCGGACAAGCAACCGCCACTGTGCAATCATTGAAAATGGCATCTTGCACAGTGCGAGCTGTAGTTTTCTGCTGCTCGTGTAGATTTTTACTCGAGCGGCAGCTTTCTCAACGCAAACTGGTAGTTTCTCATCGCGAGCGGTCGCGAGCATACACGACCACTCGCAATGAGAAACCTGACCTCCTCGCGTTGGGAATCTCGCCGGGAGGTTTATTTTCCATGCTCGCGATCGCCAACTTGATGTTGCTGATCGCGAACAAGGAAAAAGTCTCGCCGGGATGTCAATTTGCTTGCTCGCGGTCGCCAACTTGACGTTGAGGACCGCGAGCAAGCAAAAAATTACCGCAGCACTACGCAACACTACGCTACGCGTGTTCGCACTGTGCTACGTGCAATTCGTAGTGCTTTGCCCAGGCTTAATCCTGTGTTTGTAAATACTACTTTTAGAAAGTTAGTATTTACTGACCTGGCCATTTCAGTCCACCTCTGCTGTGTGTGTGTGTTCTGCCTAGTAACAGTGAGGAGCAGGGCTGGGGAATTCCAGGAGACAGGCTGGCTGCCAGGTGGTGAATAGAGAGATTACACCAGGATGGGTGGGAGGAGTACACCTTGACTCTGAATAGACCTGTGCTCTGCCACCACAATGCCGGCTCCGCCCCCTGTGGAGCGGTTGATGTCTCTGCCCTGCTGCTGAAAGGAAAGAGCAGAGTCACCACAACAAAGTGCTCCAAAACTGGACTGAGCCAGGCCCAGGCCCACTGGCGACAAAGAACAAAAGAATTGCTGTATAAAAGAAGGAGCCCTGCTCCTAAGAAATCAGATCCTGTTTGCGCCAAGAAGAACCTCTGCCCGAAGAGAAGGACCTGGGAAAGCTGCATGGAGGAGTACTGTCTCTAAAGCCTGAGAGACTGGCCTGTGGTGGGTGCCTTGCTGCTGAAGGAGAGGAAAAGACTGAAGAAAAGACTTTTATTCATCTTGTGCTTAACAAACAATCTCCAAGGGCTTGCCTGTGAACTTGCCCCCTGAACAGCGCCCCAGGAACAGTGGGCGCTACCTTTCCCCTGGAAGAAGAGGAAGCTGCTGTGGGTGACCCTGCCACGCTGACCCCAGAGAACCTGTGTGCCTCTATCTCACTGAGCACCGCGACTTCTGGCTGCCCGGGCTGCTGTGAGCACCGTGAAAACCAGCCTGCCTGGTCTGATCAAAGCAAGCAACTGCCCCCTCAAGCCGTAGCTCGCAACGTGAGGAGAGACGACCGGTGTCCAAGCGCCGAGCCTCTGCGACCCTGCGCCGCCGAGACCACTGTAAGGACCCAAAAGCACCCTGTTCGCCAACTGGCCGAAGCCGACAGTGCTGCGCTGCTGAGGATTACCCCTCAGCTGCCCCTCCAGCTTCCTTCGCTTTGTACGGGCTTTGTACGGTGCCAGCATCGCGCTACGTTACTCACACGTGAAGCGTGAGCTTTGGTACGGTTCATACCAGCTATGCGAAGCGTCCCCACGAAGGTACGGTCCGTACCGGTGGAAATATATAGGCGTTGCTCACGTGGGAAGCGTGAGGTTCGGCAAGAGGCGTACCGGACTTGTACGACGCGTACCTGCGAGGGTACGGTCCGTACGGCTTCAGTCCAGCGTACGCGTGCTCACGCGTGAAGCGTGAGAAACGGCACGAGGCGCCTAAAACATCGTACAAAACGTACCGAAGGCGCTACGAAGCGCACAGACGCCAAAAGAAGCCTATTTTAACCTGAAAAGTGCCTTTTAAGAACTGTGGACTCTTTGAAAAGTATTGCAAGTAACTGGAATCCCATTTGGAGTAAAGAACTGTATTTTTGAAAGCCTGCTTAAAGAAACCTTCTATATAAAGAGTATATTTGTTTAACAAAAATACAGCCTTGTGTCTCTGTGTGGTGGGTTGGTGGTTATTGTGGGACGCCTTGAATGCTTAACCTAATGCCCTCTGGAATCTAGCCTGACTGCTCGCGCCACGTTACCTTGAGGGTGAGCAGGGGTTATTTTCGCAGAGTAATCCTTCGCCCTGACTTAGAGGAAAGGGTCCCTCGTTGTCGCAAGTGCATACCTGCGCCAACCAGAGACCCCGGATTCTAATAACTGCTGATCTATTTAGTGCACTGGTGTGTGCATAACCACATTGTGTGCTTGAATCCTGTGCTGGTTTGTAGTCCTAGTCTATTGGTTTCCGCCTCACAATGAGCTGCTGCACATGCACAACGGGGCAGTTTGTGCGTACCCTACTGCGGAGCATGCATAGCACACTATTGGGCGTGATGCATAATATATTGGCTTCTCCTCTTAATGGACTGGTTGTGTGCAGACCACACCGATTCAAATGCATATTGTACAGCCTTGAAAGGGCCGTACATGGGTTCACGTGTTTAATGTACTGGATCATATACATACAATAATGGCTCACATGTGTCCTGGCTTGTGTGTGTAACATATTGCTTGACGTGAGAAGCCTACTCATTTTAAAGCATCAGGTGTTTGTTTGCATTCATAATGTCCCAATTGACATTTACAATTGCTTGGTTCAAATACATAACGTATTGCTTCACTCTTGTAAGTGTTGTATGTGTAGGACAGTCGTTGCTGCACAACCCATTTGAAAGCATGACATGCTGGTTTTCAAGCGTGATGCACTGGTTCACATGTATGTCCTAACGGTATGCATGAATTCCGCACGGACTTGCATGTTTACTTAACGGGTTGACATACATATTTGTAAGCTTCATGGACATAATATATTGCTTCACCCCAGTAATGTACTGGTTTGTGTGTGTAATATATTGTTTTAAATGATTGAATGTACATCCCATGGGTTTAAAAGCATCATGTGCTGATCTGATGCATGGTGTATAGTTCTTTCTGCATGACTTGCTAGATTGCACGTTTACTATGCTTGTTTGCATGCATAAAATACTGGCAGACATGCACAGTCCAGTTCCCATGAATAACACAGGGGTTTTTTGGAAGAGCAATGTATGTATTTGTACACAAAGTATTCTCAATACCTGATGTGTGCACATATAAAAGTACATCATCGTGGTATGCCCGTTGCACACTGTTTGTTATTTCTCCAATCACACTGGTTAATCAGCAGCAAGCACCTTGGTTTGAAGGGGGTTTGTATGTCAGAATCACACAATCCCCAACCACACATGCCTTAACAACTTAGGGGCAGATTTATGTTAACTGGCGCATCCCTGCATATCAGCAGGGATGCGCCAATTATTATGCGCCACAGCTGCGCCACCATGGATGCGCCGCATTTATAATGCGGCGCACCATGGGGCAAAAACGGCACAGATGCGTGACGCATCTGTGCCGTAAAAGTGGCGCATTGCTGGAGTTGCGTCGCAAGTGCGACGCAGCTCCAGCAATGTTCTGGGGTGCCCTATCTGTACAATGCTGCGTCAATCCTTACGCCTGCTTCAAGCAGGCGCAGGGTTTTGACGCAGCATGGGCCTAAAAGTGACTGAGTGAAATCTTGTAGGAGGCGTTCCTGCGCCGGAACGCCCCCACCTGCCCTGGAACGCCTACATGTGGTGCAGGGCTTTACAACGTGACACATCTCCCAGATGCGTCACGTTGTAGATACCCCGCACCATGGCGCAGGATTTGCGCCGCTGCTGCGTCACAAAAGTAACGCAACGGCGGCGCAAAAGTGCAACATAAATCTGCCCCCTAGTCTTAACAATGATCATGTCTTAACCACGCATACCTTCAGCACACATGCCTTTAGAATTAATTTAGTGGTAATGGCATAATTGGTCAAGGCATATACGCCGTTAAGGTTCTGCCCTAGCCCCTGCCCTGAGTCCTAAAGCCCAGCCACCTGCCCTGAGTTCTACCTCGACCCCAGCCCTGAAAACAGTCACGCCCCCTACCCTGACTCTTAAATGCGGACCCCAGCCTAAAAACCAAACCCCACCCCAGTCCTGGACACACACCGGCCCCTCTGAGCCCTAAAACCCGCCACAACCATGAAATTGACTCAGACCCCCCTGCCCTCAGCCCTAAATCCTTGACCCCAGACCTAAAAAACAACCCAACCCCAACCCGGAGCCCTAAAACCGTCCCCCAGCCTTCAAAATCGACTCAGACCCCCCGCCTTAAGCCCTAACACCTTGACCCAAGGTTTAAAAAAACATCCAGCGTCCGTACATGAACCCTAAGACTGCAACCCCAGCCTTTAAATCGACTCAGACCCCCCGCCTTGAGACCTAAATCCTTGACCCCAGACCTAAAAAAAAACCAGCCCCCTCCTGAGCCCTAAAACCATCCCCCAGCCCCCCACCCTGAGCCCCCAGATTACAAAAATACCCCAGCCCCCCACCCTGAGCCCTAAAAGCGTCACCCCAACCTTTAAATCAACCCCGATCCTCCCTGCCCTGAGCCCTAAAACCTTGAACCCAGACATAAAAACACCCCAGCCCCCCGTTCTAAAACCGTCCCCCTAACCATAACAAGTACCCTGACCACCCGCCCTGAACCCTAAAAACCCATATAAAATGGAGAAAAAGAAATAGGAAAATCGTACTCACCCAGCAGATCCTCATCCAGATAGGAAGTCACCTCTGACCCTCCCCCCAGTTTGCAGCCCCCGCGACCCGCTCAGAGTCTAGACCACTAACAACCACGAATGTCTAAACCACGCATGCGCGTGGTAAAGGCATATCCGTGGTTTAGACGTGCATGCTAAGGCCTGCGTGGTTCAGCCATGTGTATTTTACGCTCCCTGGTGGAGGTTGTTTGCATTGAATCCTCTGCCTCATGCACTGGTTTTTGGTTGAAAACGAGGGTTGGGCTCAGTAGGTTTGAGGGTGGGAGACAATGACTGGGGTCACAGCGCCTGGAGGCTGGAGAAAACTTTTCTCAAGTCCTTGGAGAAGCTACTTCCTGTGAATGTGAGAAGTGCTTGATGTTCGCCTCCAGAGGAAACTAGTGAGCAGAATAGAGTACACAGACAGCAGAAAAGCTAGCAGGAAAGGCAAAACAGAGGTCAGAAAAATGAGCAGAAAGCAAAACAGAGCAGTGGAGGGCCAAACAGAGGGCAGGAAAGTGAGCAGAAAAAGGCAAAGCAGAGGGCAGAAAACAAACAGAAAAGACAAAACAGAGCAGAAGGGCAAACCAGGGGGCAGAAAAACGAGCAGGAAAGGCAAACAGAGGGCAGGAAAACGAGCACAGAAGGCAAAACGGGGAGAAAACAAGCAGAAAAGGCCAAACAGAGTAGAAGAGGTCAAGACAGAGGGCAGAAGAACAAGTAGAAAAGGCCAAAGAGATGGCAGAAAAACTAGCAGAAAAGGCAAAACAGAAGGTAGAACAATTTTCAAACAGGCAAATCAGAGAAGAAGAGGGCAAACCAGAGAGCAGAAAAACGAGCAGGAAAGGCAAAACGGAGCAGAGGAGGGCAAGACAGATGGCAGATAAACAAGTAGAAAATGCCAGAGGGCAGAAAAACGAGCAGGAAAGGCAAAACGGAGCAGAGGAGGGCAAGACAGAGGGCAGATAAACAAGTAGAAGATGCCAGAGGGCAGAAAAATGAGCAGGAAAGGCAAAACAGAGCAAGAAACAAGCAGAGAAGGCACAAACAGGGGGCAAGAGGAAGACTGCAGCAGAGGGTAGCAGACTGTGGACAAGCTGGAAAGGAGAAATGTTGCAGGGGGAGCTGGCACGAGGACCTGCATTGTAATGCATGTCATATCTGAAATTATGTGTTAAACTTCTTACACAAAAACTATAAAAATTATGCCATTCTGCCGCTTTGCGAGATAATGTCTCACTCGACCATAAATGATACTGCGAATGGTGCATTTGTGGCAAACATCTACTGCAAATGCACGTGAGCAACAGAAAACGAGTGTCTGTTGTTCATGATGTTTTTGTTTAAATGCGTCCTTAACAGTCTTGGTCCAACTCTCACAGACAGAAGTGGCAGATTTTGCGTTGACTCTCAGACTAATGTGGCCCATCCTGGTCCAGCTCTCATAGACTCACAGTTCTAACCCTCACCGACTGAAGGGGCATATCTTGTTCTAACCCTCACAGACTGAATGGCCTGTCTTGTTCTAACCCTCACAGACTGAATGGCCTGTCTTGTTCTAACCCTCACAGACTGGAGAGGTGTGTCTTGTTCTAACCCTCACAGACTTAAAGAGCTTGTCTTGTCCTAACCCTCTCAGATGGAAGGGGTGTGTCTTGTTCTAACCCTCACAACCTGAATGGGTGTGTCTTGTTCTAACTCTCACAGATTGAAGGGGTGTGTCTTCTTCTGAATCTCACAGACTGAAAGGGCCTGTCATGTTCCAACCCTCACAGACTGAAAGGGCATGTCTTGTTCTAACCCTCACAGACTGAAAGGGCCTGTGTTGTTCTATCCCTCACAGACTGAAGGGGTGTGTCTTGTTCTAACCCTCACAGATTGAAAGGGCCTGTCTTTTTATAACCCTCACAGACTCAAAGGGCCTGTCTTGTTCTAACCCTCACAGACTGAATGGGTGTGTCTTGTTCTAACTCTCACAGACTAAAGGGGTGTGTCTTGTTCTAACTCTCACAGACTGAAAGGGCATGTCTAGTTCTAACCCTCACAGACTAAATGGGTGTGTCTTCTTCTAACTCTCACAGACTGAAGGGGTGTGTCTTGTTCGAACCATCACAGACAGAAGGGGTGTGTCTTGTTCTAACCCTCACAGACTGAAGGGGCGTCTCTTGTTCTAACTCTCACAGACTGAAGGGGCACGTCTTGGTCTAACCCTAATAGACTGAAAGGGCTTGTCTTGTTCTAACCCTCACAGACTGAAGGGGTGTGTCTTGTTCGAACCCTCACAGACTGAAGGGGTCAGTCTTGTTCTAACTCTCACAGACTGCAGGGGGTGTCTTGTTCTAACTTTCACAGACTGAAAGGGCCTGGCTTGTTTTAACCCTCACAAATTGAAGGAGTGTGTCCTGTTCTTACTCTCACAGACTGAAGGGGTGTGTCTTGTTCTAATTCTCACAGACTGAAAGGGCCTGTTTTGTTCTATCCCTCATAGACTGAAGGGGCGTGTCTTGTTCTAACCCTCACAGACTGAAGGTGTCAGTCTTGCTCTAATCCTCACAGACTGAAGGGGCGTCTCTTGTTCTAATTCTCACAGACTAAAAGGGCCTGTTTTGTTCTGACCCTCACAGACTGAAAGGGCCTGTTTTGTTCTATCCCTCACAGACTGAAGGGGCGTGTCTTGTTCTAATTCTCACAGACTGAAAGGGCCTGTTTTGTTCTATCCCTCATAGACTGAAGGGGCGTGTCTTGTTCTAACCCTCACAGACTGAAGGTGTCAGTCTTGTTCTAATCCTCACAGACTGAAGGGGCGTCTCTTGTTCTAATTCTCACAGACTAAAAGGGCCTGTTTTGTTCTATCCCTCACACACTGAAGGGGCGTGTCTTGTTCTAACCCTCACAGACTGAATGGGTGTATCTTGTTCTAACTCTCACAGACTGAAGAGGTGTGTCTTGTTCTAACCCTCACAGACTGAATGGGTGTGTCTTGTTCTAATAATCACAGACTGTAAGGGCCTCTCTTGTTCTAACGCTCACAGGCTGAAAGGGTCCGTCCTGTTCTAACTTTCACAGACTGAAAGGGTTTGTCTTGTTATACCCCTCAAAGACTGAAAGGGTGTGTCTTGTTCTCACCTTCACAGACTGAAGGGGTGTGTCTTGTTCGAACCCTCACAGACTGAAAGGGCCTGTCTTGTTCTAACTCTCATCCTCACAGACTGAAAGGGCCTGTCTTGTTCTAACCCTCACAGACTGAAGGGGCGTGTCTTGTTCTAACTCACACAGACTGAAAGGGCCTGTATTGTTCTAACTCTAACAGAGTGGAAGGTCCTGTCTTGTTCTAACCCTCACAGACTGAAAGGGCCTGTCTTGTTCTAACTCTCACAGACTGAAGGGGTGTGTCTTGCTCTGACCCTCACAGACAAAAAGGGCCTGTCTTGTTGTAACACTCACAGACTGAAGGGGTGTGTCTTGTGCTAACTCTCACAGACTGAAAGGGCCTGTCTTGTTCTAACTCTCACCCTCACAGACTGAAAGGGCTGTCTTGTTCTAACCCTCACAGACTGAAGGGGTGTGTCTTTTTCTAACTCACACAGACTGAAAGGGCCTGTATTGTTCTAACCCTAACATAGTGGAAGGTCCTGTCTTGTTCTAACCCTCACAGACTGATAGGGCCTGTCTTGTTCTAACTCTCACAGACTGAAGGGGTGAGTCTTGTTCTTATCCTCACAGACTGAAAGGGCCTGTCTTGTTCTAACTCTCACAGACTGAAGGGGCATGTCTTGTTCTAACTCTCACAGACTGAAGGGGGTGTCTTGTTCTAACTCTCACAGACTGAAAGGGCCTGGCTTGTTTTAACTCTCACAGACTGAAGGGGTGTGTCTTGTTCTAACTCTCACAGACTGAAGGGGTGAGTCTTGTTCTAATTCTCACAGACTGAAGAGGCGTGTCTTGTTCTAATCCTCACAGACTGAAAGGGCCTGTCTTGTTCTGACCCTCACAGACTGAAAGGGCCTGTTTTGTTCTATTCCTCACAGACTGAAGGGGAGTGTCTTGTTCTAATTCTCACAGACTGAAAGGGCCTGTTGTGTTCAATCCCTTGTAGACTGAAGGGGTGTGTCTTGTTCTAACCCTCACAGACTGAAGGGGTCAGTCTTGTTCTAACCCTCACAGACTTAAGGGGTGTGTCTTGTTCTCATCCTCACAGACTGAAGGGTTGTGTCTTGTTCTAACCCTCACAGACTGAAAGGGCCTGGCTTGTTCTAACCCTCACAGACTGAAGGGGCATGTCTTGTTCTAACTCACACGGACTGACAGGGCCTGTATTGTTCTAACCCTAAACGAGTGGAAGGTCCTGTCTTGTTCTAACCCTCACAGACTGAAAGGGCCTGTCTTGTTCTAACTCTCACAGACTGAAGGAGTTTGTCTTGTTCTAACTCTCACAGACTGAAGGAGTTTGTCTTGTTCTAACCCTCACAGACTGAAGGGACATGTCTTGTTCTAATCCTCACAGGCTGAAAGGGCCTGTCTTGTTCTAACCCTCACAGACTGAAAGGGCCCGTCCTGTTCTAACTCTCACAGACTGAAAGTATTTGTCTTGTTCTACCCCTCACAGACTGAAGGGGTGTGTCTTGTTCTCACCCTCACAGACTGAAAGGGCCTGTCTTGTTCTAACTCTCACCCTCACAGACTGAAAGGGCCTGTCTTCTTCTATCCCTCACAGACTGAAGGGGCGTGTCTTGTTCTAACTCACACAGACCGAAAGGGTCTGTATTTGTCTAACCCTAACAGAGTGGAAGGTCCTGTCTTGTTCTAACCCTCACAGACTGAAAGGGCCTGTCTTGTTCTAACTCTTACAGACTGAAGGGCCTGTCTTGTTCTAACCCTCACAGACTGAAGGGGCGTGTCTTGTTCTAACTCTTACAGACTGAAGGGCCTGTCTTGTTCTAACCCCCATAGACTGAAGGGGTGTGTCTTGTTCTAACTCTCACAGACTGAAAGGGCCTGTCTTGTTCTAACTCTCACCTTCACAGACTGAAAGGGCCTGTCTTGTTCTAACCCTCACAGACTGAAGGGGCGTGTCTTGTTCTAACTCACACAGACTGAAAGGGCCTGTATTGTTTCCTCACTTGCTGCCCCCGTGATGCTAATGTCTCTGTTTTAACCTCACAGCTGTGAGGCTCTTTACCACACTGTCACCCTATGAATGAAGGGCAGCTCCACAGACTAGTCTTCTAGCCTCTTGCCTGAATCTGCTGTGTGGTAGCCAGTGCTTTAAATGGGAAAAAATAAGTGAAGGGGCATGTCTTGTTCTAACTCACACAGACTGAAAGGGTCTGTATTGTTCTAACCCTAACATAGTGGAAGGTCCTGGCTTGTTCTAACCCTCACAGACTGATAGGGCCTGTGTTGTTCTAACTCTCACAGACTGAAGGGGTGAGTCTTGTTCTTATCCTCACAGACTGAAAGGGCCTGTCTTGTTCTTACTCTCACAGACTGAAGGGGCATGTTTTTTTCTAACTCTCACAGACTGAAGGGGGTGTCTTGTTCTAACTCTCACAGACTGAAAGGGCCTGGCTTGTTTTAACCCTCACAGACTGAAGGGGTGTGTCTTGTTCTAACTCTCACAGACTGAAGGGGTGAGTCTTGTTCTAATTCTCACAGACTGAAGAGGCGTGTCTTATTCTAATCCTCACAGACTGAAAGGGCCTGTCTTGTTCTGACCCTCACAGACTGAAAGGGCCTGTTTTGTTCTATCCCTCACAGACTGAAGGGGAGTGTCTTGTTCTAATTCTCACAGACTGAAAGGGCCTGTTTTGTTCTAACCCTCACAGACTGAAGGGGTCGGTCTTGTTCTAACCCTCACAGACTTAAGGGGTGTGTCTTGTTCTCATCCTCACAGACTGAAGGGTTGTGTCTTGTTCTAACCCTCACAGACTGAAGGGGCATGTCTTGTTCTAACTCACACGGACTGACAGGGCCTGTATTGTTCTAACCCTAAACGAGTGGAAGGTCCTGTCTTGTTCTAACCCTCACAGACTGAAAGGGCCTGTCTTGTTCTAACTCTCACAGACTGAAGGAGTTTGTCTTGTTCTAACTCTCACAGACTGAAGGAGTTTGTCTTGTTCTAACCCTCACAGACTGAAGGGACATGTCTTGTTCTAATCCTCACAGGCTGAAAGGGCCTGTCTTGTTCTAACCCTCACAGACTGAAAGGGCCCGTCCTGTTCTAACTCTCACAGACTGAAAGTATTTGTCTTGTTCTACCCCTCACAGACTGAAGGGGTGTGTCTTGTTCTCACCCTCACAGACTGAAAGGGCCTGTCTTGTTCTAACTCTCACCCTCACAGACTGAAAGGGCCTGTCTTGTTCTATCCCTCACAGACTGAAGGGGCGTGTCTTGTTCTAACTCACACAGACCGAAAGGGTCTGTATTTGTCTAACCCTAACAGAGTGGAAGGTCCTGTCTTGTTCTAACCCTCACAGACTGAAAGGGCCTGTCTTGTTCTAACTCTTACAGACTGAAGGGCCTGTCTTGTTCTAACCCTCACAGACTGAAGGGGCGTGTCTTGTTCTAACTCTTACAGACTGAAGGGCCTGTCTTGTTCTAACCCCCATAGACTGAAGGGGTGTGTCTTGTTCTAACTCTCACACACTGAAAGGGCCTGTCTTGTTCTAACTCTCACCTTCACAGACTGAAAGGGCCTGTCTTGTTCTAACCCTCACAGACTGAAGGGGCGTGTCTTGTTCTAACTCACACAGACTGAAAGGGCCTGTATTGTTTCCTCACTTGCTGCCCCCGTGATGCTAATGTCTCTGTTTTAACCTCACAGCTGTGAGGCTCTTTACCACACTGTCACCCTATGAATGAAGGGCAGCTCCACAGACTAGTCTTCTAGCCTCTTGCCTGAATCTGCTGTGTGGTAGCCAGTGCTTTAAATGGGAAAAAATAAGTGAAGGGGCATGTCTTGTTCTAACTCACACAGACTGAAAGGGTCTGTATTGTTCTAACCCTAACATAGTGGGAGGTCCTGGCTTGTTCTAACCCTCACAGACTGATAGGGCCTGTGTTGTTCTAACTCTCACAGACTGAAGGGGTGAGTCTTGTTCTTATCCTCACAGACTGAAAGGGCCTGTCTTGTTCTTACTCTCACAGACTGAAGGGGCATGTCTTGTTCTAACTCTCACAGACTGAAGGGGGTGTCTTGTTCTAACTCTCACAGACTGAAAGGGCCTGGCTTGTTTTAACCCTCACAGACTGAAGGGGTGTGTCTTGTTCTAACTCTCACAGACTGAAGGGGTGAGTCTTGTTCTAATTCTCACAGACTGAAGAGGCGTGTCTTGTTCTAATCCTCACAGACTGAAAGGGCCTGTCTTGTTCTGACCCTCACAGACTGAAAGGGCCTGTTTTGTTCTATCCCTCACAGACTGAAGGGGAGTGTCTTGTTCTAATTCTCACAGACTGAAAGGGCCTGTTTTGTTCTAACCCTCACAGACTGAAGGGGCGTGTCTTGTTCTAACTCTTACAGACTGAAGGGCCTGTCTTGTTCTAACCCTCACAGACTGAAGGGGTGTGTCTTGTTCTAACTCTCACAGACTGAAAGGGCCTGTCTTGTTCTAACTCTCACCTTCACAGACTGAAAGGGCCTGTCTTGTTCTAACCCTCACAGACTGAAGGGGCGTGTGTTGTTCTAACTCACACAGACTGAAAGGGCCTGTATTGTTTCCTCACTTGCTGCCCCCGTGATGCTAATGTCTCTGTTTTCACCACACAGCTGTGAGGCTATTTACCACACTGTCACCCTATGAATGAAGGGCAGCTCCACAGACTAGTCTTCTAGCCTCGTGCCTGCTTCTGCTGTGGGGTACCCAGTGCTTTAAATGGGAAAAAATAAGTGCAGGTACTCATTAAAATGAGTTAGAGGTGTGGCAATGGGCGGGGCCAGGGGCGTGGCTAAGGGCAAGATATGATGATACATAATGACCTCTGTACCAGTTTCAGCACATATCAAAACGCATGAGAAATGCGTTTAGTAAACATCATGTATCCACTTTCCATCTTCGTCTCCTGCTTCAACAGTGGGGCTCACAGAGGAAAGCAGCCTCTGTACTGAATAAAAATATGGAGGAAAAAAATGGCTTTGGGGAAGGCAGAGGATTGTGTGGCGCTGCCGCCCACTGTAGTACAGCCAGTACAGCCAGTTCCGTAAATGGGACAGGATTCTCGATTGGCAGCCCCAGCCCATATCATACGCCCGATGGAGGAGGGGGGTGGACGGGCCTTAGGCACTTGAAGCCTAATAGCCGTTGCGCACCTGATCGACAGTGAGCCCTCTCAGACCCCTGCAGTCTGGGGACATTCAAGTGGGCGCTGCTGGAATCCCCAGCAGCAACTCTGCAAAAGGCCACTGAGGGGCTCAGTGACGTGCAAGCTCCTTGGAAGCAGAGGTCATCTGCCCTGAGCTGGAGGAGATATCTCACCTGAGCCTGCCGTGCCATCAATCAGGGTACCGGTACTCTACCTGACCTAGGAGAAGTGCCAGTACTGACGACCAGAAAATTCGGAAGTGCTGGTACTCTGTACTGGTGAGTACCGGCCCATGTAAAGCACTGGTGGTACCACACATAGGTCACATCAGTTGCTGAGAACGCCTAGTGCGCCAACGCTGAGCAATATCTTTACATGCACACTTCCTCTTCTGAGTCTCACCACTTCCTGTTTTCACTTTTCTAATTGTTTGTAGAGGGGCTTCAGCTATGGAAGCTGAACCTGTCTGTTATTGTGTTAGGTTGTGCCCCTTGTACTACTCTCTGAGTCCATCCGTCCTTCAGTGGCCTCGGCTCTTAAACCAGCAATGGGGTCATCCCTTTCGACCCTTCAGGGTCTTGCAAGGGTTCCGTTTGTAAGTCTGACAAATGATTCGCTTTTCCCCATCTCCATCTTAACGTCACTCTCCTCTTCACTGTCCCTGTGTGTTATAACACATCTTTAGTTGCAGAAATAAAACCACGCATTAGGTGGAGTGGCCAATATTTTGTTTTTGCAGCAGCTAATACACTTTATCTTCTGTCACATCTTGCCTCCTTCCCTCTCATCATACTCCTTTTTTCCATCTCTTGCTCTTTCTCCTATTTACGATTCGTCCCTTCATAATTCTTCCTTTCGATGTGTCCTTTCATGTGTTTCGCTCTCTTTTCCTCCTTCCTTTTCTTTCCTTCTTGCACTCCTTCTGCACCTCTCCCCTCCTCTTCTCTCATCCCATCTTTCATCAGATACTCATCCTCTTACATCTTCCCTCATACTCTCATGTCCTACTTCTGAACCACACCACCGAATGCCACATCATGCCACAAACTTCAACAGCAAACCAAATTAATAAACTCCACAAAATACCATTCCACATAATTACACTCTATGGCACACGATCCACTCCACATAATACTAGTACACTCAATCCCTCATAATTACTATCCACCTACTTCCACAACACAAATCCACTCCACACCACACCACACAATTCCACAGCTCACAATTCCAATTCAACCCACATAATTCGACTCCAAACCAAAGCACATAGATAGAAGTTATTGTCATTTACAATGCCAGTAGCTCTAACTCTTGCAAATGCGAGACATACTGGATTGCAAATGCTTGTTCTTTTTTTGTCAATGCTGAAAAGCATCATCAAAAAGCATTGGCAAAGCCAATAGTTCTGCATTGACAAAGAAAGGGTGAACCCTAATGGCTTTTCCAATGCTACTTTAACATAGTAATTCTACTTCAGTTTACTTCAATAATTACTTACAACCAATGTAAAAAGTTCTACAGTACTATAAACCTGGTTTCTTTGAGCCAGATGTACGACTGTTTTTAGCTTGCACAAACGGGTCTTAGACCCGTTTGTGCATGCTTAAAAGCATGAGCCCATGTACAAACAGTATTTTGCGAGTCGCAAATAAATTGCGAGCCGCAAAATACTGTTTTGCGACTCGCTATTAGGAAGGGGCGACCTAATAACGACCACAAAGCAATGTAGCAATGATTGCGGTCGCAAAACACTTGAAAATGACCATCTACTTCAAACAGGTGGTAGAGCATTCGCAAATGGGAATGGGTCCCCAGGGGACCCCTTCCCCTGTGCAATATTATTTTTTTAAGGGCAGGCAGTGTTCCCAGGGACCACTGCCTGCCCTAAAAAAATGTAGCAAAAACAATTACTTTTTTTTAAAAAATGCATCCCGTTTTCCTTTAAGGAAAACAGGCTGCATTTAAAAAAAACATAAGCTGCTTTATTTAAAAGCAATCCCAGACATGGTGGTCTGCTGAGCCCAGCAGGCCACCATTCCTGGGAGGGCCTGTCATTCCCAATGGGCTCACAAATTGCGAGAGGCTCATTAATATAAATGAGCCTCGCAATTTGTGACCCCATTGGCAATTGCAAACAGTGTTAAACACACTGTTGTACATCCCAAATAGCGCCTCGCAAATTGCAAGTCGCAAATGCGACGCAATTTGCGAGGCGCTATTTGGCAGGTCGTACATCTGGCCCTTTGTTTGGTCATTTTCCCATTTTTTTAAAAATTGTCTGGACAGTAAAATACACATTTGCAAAGGGACTTCTGACTCATAAAGTTATGAGTGCAGAGTCTCCGTACTCGGGGAAAAATAAAGTTACGAGTGCAGAGTCTCCGCACTCAGGGCAGAATCAAGTTACGACTGCAGAGTTTCCGCACTCGGCGGGGCAGAATCAATTTACTAGTGCAGAGTCTCCTCACTCGGGGCAAAAATAAGTTACGAGTGCAGAGTCTATGCACTCGGGGCAGAATCAAGTTACGAGTGCAGGGTCTCTGCATACGAGTGCAGAGTCTCTGCATTTGGGCAGAATCAATTTACGAATGCAGAGTCTCTGCACTCGGCGGGGAAGAATCAAGTTACGAAAGCAGAGTCTCTGCACTTGGGCAAAATCAAGTTACATGTGCAGATTCTCTGCATTCGGGGCAGAATCAAGCTATGAGTGCAGAGGCTCCACACTCGGGTCAGAATCAAGTTACGAGTGCAGAGTTTCTACACTCAGGCAGAATCAAGTTACAAGTGCAGAGTCTCGGCACTCAGAGCAGAATCAAGTTAAGAGTGCAGAGTAGCCACACTCCTGGGCAGAATCAAGTTACTAGTGCAGTCTCTACCCTTGGGGTAGAATCAAGCTGCGAGTGCAGAATCTCTGCACTCAGGGCAGAATCAAGTTGCGAGTGCAGAATCTCCGCACTCAGGGCAGAATCAAGTTACGAGTGGAGAGTATCCGCACTCAGGCAAAATCAAGTGACGAGTGCTGAGTCTCCGCACTCTGGGCGGAATCATTTTACTAGTGCTGAGTGCCCGCGCTCAGGCAGAATCAAGCTATGAGTGCAGAGTCTCCGTACTTGGCAGAATCAAGTTACTAGTGCAGAGTCTCCGCACTCGGGGCAGAATCTAGCTATGAGTGCAGAGTCTCCGTACTTGGCAGAATCAAGTTACTAGTGCAGAGTCTCCGCACTCGGGGCAGAATCTAGCTATGAGTGCAGAGTCTCCGTACTTGGCAGAATCAAGTTACGAGTGCAGAGTCTCCGCACTTGGGGCAGAATCAAGATATGAGTGCAGAGTCTCCGCACTCGGGGCAGAATCAAGATATGAGTGCAGAGTCTCAGCACTTGGCAGAATCAAGCTACGAGTGCTGAGTCTCCATCTACAGTGCTCATTGTAACTTTATGAGTCGTAAGTCCCTTTGTGAATCAGGCCCACTGTGTCCAGGAGACAAGCCCACCCGATGAAAGGGTGGGTGCACTTACTTGTGGCTCCTGGCTGACCAGCGGCTCTCCGATCCGTCCAACCCCTGCAGTCTGAGAGTGGAGTGCAACTCTCACTCTCTGCGCCAGGCTTTTTCTGTCCTGGGAACTGATTTATGCAGAAAGGGAGTGGAGAGGAGTGAGAAAGGGAGAGCGAGGGGGGGAGCCAGCAGGAGTGATGAAGGGAGAGAGGGAGGAGTACTGGAGGAGAGAGGGAGCCAGCAGGAAAGTGATAGAGAGAGGGAAAGGAACCCAAAATCAGAGGGAGCCGATAGGAGAGAGGGAGGGGGACTGGAGGAGAGAGGGAGCCAGAAGGAAAGTGAGAGAGAGAGAGAGAGATAGATAGAGGGTGTAGAAAGTGACTGAAGGACACAGGGAGCCATTAAGAGAGATAACAAGGTAGGGTGCTGAAGCAGAGGGTGGGAGCAGTGAAGCTGGTAGGGAGCATCATTTGGCCGAGCTCTAGGGACAGAGACAGGTCTGGGGTTGGGAGGGAAGAAGCCCGGAGCTGGGGATGAAGGCCTGGCATGGAGGCGGAGAGGAAGTGAATAGGTGGGAGGGGATTGCATTGAGAGGGAACATGGCCACCACAGGAGCTAACCCCTCCGTGGACACTCGAGGAGGGTTCGTCAGTCTGAAGGGGAAAGCACTGAACGGGTGGTGCTTTCCAAACTCCCACAAAACACTGAAGAGGCGGACTCGCAGGGTGTATGGGCCATGAAAATAGGCCTTTGGCGATCCTGCGTCCATCTTCCGAAAGCAAAGTGCTGACCTCTTCCAGGAGATCGTCTTTCTTTGTTACATCTCTTAAAGCAGGAGTCTGATTAAAACAGGCTTGGGATGAACTTTTAGTTCCATATTATAGCCATGTTTCATGGTTGCCAGAACCCGTTTGTCGTTTCTTTGCCGGCTGCCCGGGGTCCACGAAGGAGACCCGCTAAGAGGGCGGCCGCCTTTATGCCACAAGAGGCACAGGAGGCAGCCTCCCAGTGTTTAGGACCCTCAGGGGTTCGGCGTGCTACGTCACTTCCAAGTAGAGGGGGTGGGGTGTTGAGGTACATATACCTCTCCCCGCCCACTGGGCGCCCTCTTTGCCCACTACCCTGACGCCGTTTCCCTCCCTACCGCATACCCGGCGTTCAGGCAGGGTTTGGGGGGGTTTTGTCTAATGTATTCTTTTGTGTTGCAGGCGGAGTTACAGGACGATCCAGAGGCTGTAAGGTACAGAAGGGTACCCTCTGCACGAGCACAGTAAGGGTGCTAAAGCCAAATATCCACAGGGAGGTCCTCGCGTTGGACCCTGGAGGAGCGACGGCGCCTCGTTAGTCCTACAAGTGGTTGTGGACCTGAGCAACCGGGGGTTGCTTGGAAGGCTCCGCCTCCCTCTGGGGCATGAGCAAGGGAGTGGACTGGCGGTCCACCGTTGGGAGGGGTCGCCCCTCCCCCAAATCTGACTGACACCGATTGGATTGGCCTCGGTGTAATTTGGCTCATCAGGTGGCAGGCGGCGAGGGGCTGCCTGCCTTGGGATCGCCTGTAAGAAGTTGGCCTGATATATGATGTCACTAGTTCTAGTGTACACCCTGTATCAGTCCAAACAACCCTTATGGTGATTGGTTGTAAAGTCAACCTTATAGACCAGCTATCCTAGTGGTAGCATGGACAAGAGCAGTCTTAGGCTACACTCTGTATGGCATGTGAAGCCAGCTGTTATACCATTTGCAATCCCTTGAATACCAAATGAAAGGACACCACAACAGATATATATAAAAATAGACTGTATTTATTCTAGTCAAAATACCCTCAGCACTCTTTATGAGATTCGAGGTAAGTACAATACAGTCTTATGTAAGCATACATAAGTCACACAGGTAAGTAATACAGTTAGGCTCTAGGGGCCACGCAAACCATATACTAAGTAAGTGGTATAAGAACCACTGTCACGAACACAGGTTAGGCCTAGGCCTAGGGAATCGCTGGGGCTACACTATACTACCAGTTACTAGGCAGTGGGAGGCCCATGGGATTCAGGTGCAGAGTGGAAACACTCACGCATAATGCGTTAAAGTCGATAGAAATAGTAATGTTTAGAAATAAAGAGTTTTAGGACACTTTGGAAAGAGCTAGGAGTTGGAGACTTGGAAACTAGACCCTAGGATAGTCAATACCCTTGTGAGCACCGGAGTACTCAAGTTACCTAGCCCACGGGCTGCGGGTGCATAGGTGTGAACTTGCGTCGGGTTTCGTCGTCGACTCCTATGGATGCCTGAAGAAAAGATGCTGACAGGAAGTCAGTGAAGAGTGTCCGGTGGATCCCAAGATTGGAATCAAGAAGGAGGGTACCTGCAAGCAGAGGGGACAGAGTCTAGGTCACCAGCCAGGAGCCGGGAAGGAACCAGGAAGGAACCAGGCGATGTCGTGAAGATGCAGGTGAAGAGGTGAAGCTTGTCGCAGCAGCCACGGGTACCAGGAGGTGTCGAGGATGACCAGAACCAGGAGGCGAGCTGTCCCACAAGGGCTCTTGCTGTTGCCGGCATCGATGTCGAGTTCGGACCCAACAAGCCTTGGCAAGCGCAACCCATGCAGGATGAAGGATTCGCTTCTGTTGCAGACCAGGAAGGCCTGAGGTGCTTCTCTTTCACAGGGAAGCAAGGGCCAGTCTGGAGGAGCCAAACCAGTGGTAAAAAGTTGAGGGTTCGTCCTCACAAAGGCTCCTAGCCAACGGGCAAGCAACCGGACAGACGCATCGAGCAGGAAAATGCAGAAGGGCCCCACGCAGAACTCGTGGAGTGTGGAGGGCTGATCTTCGGTGCAGATGGTGCTCGGGGTTGGGGCTTCTCAATCCCCAGAGCACAACTTCGAGGATGCCTCAGAAGCTGCGCTGAAAGCAAGTAGCCAATTTTCCCAGGTAGCCGGTCCCACGTCTCTCGTCGCCTCCACGGATCTCAGCTTTGCTGTGGATGTGGATCAGGGTCGGAGAAGTCTGGAAGTCAAGGCGCTGGTTGGGCTCTGCAGTCGGTTCCTCGTAGAACTTAGGCAAAGCAAACGGCAGGTTGCTTGATGGTGCCTGTTTGCACAGGGTGGCCACTCCTTGGCCACAAGGGAGATTCTTCAGTCTTCTTCCGTAGTCGAATGTCGAAAGTCCAGAGTTTCTGTTCAAGTTGCAGTTTTTCAGGATAATCCGAAGTCCTAGGGACTCAGCTCCCACTCTTATACTAATCTGGGGGGCTGGGTTACCTGCTAGGTCCCTCCTATGGGTGGGACCAGGGAGGGGGGTGGTTACACCCCCTTCCCTTTGTCCAGTTTCGCGCCAGAACTGGGGCTGGAGTGCCCCAGCACCGGTTTGAACTGGACTATGCGTGGAACACCTTGTGTGCCCCAGGCAGTGTCTCGTTCCTTTTATCCCTCCCTGCCCCAATACACTAAGTCCTGTCTAGGGTGGTGCTAGCACCTCCCAAGGCAGGAAACCTATTGTCCAAGCCTCCCTCGCTGGAAGGACTCCCAGCAGCAGGAGGTCAGACTTGTGTCTGTGGCAGCAGTATCCATTTTGTGATGCTGGGGCTCTGGTTAACATTAACCGGGTAGTAGGTCTTCAACATGTCTTCTCCCTCTAGAAGGGGGGAATACTATCCTCATCGCCAGAAATGGTGTGGGGGTAGTATTCCAAAGTGTTAGACACCTTACACGACATGTTTTGATAAAGCCAAACCATAGTTGCCATAACCGCGAGGATTATAAGGCACTTTAAGAGTATATGGTAGGTGATATCATAGAACAACTATAAGGACATGGTTCCGAAAGCTGCAGACAGGCTCAGCTCATGCTAGAGCACCATCTCACATGTTACCAAGCACTCTGCCTTCAGGATTGTTAAGGCCTGCCATAGGAGTGACTGAAAGGTACCCATGTGTCTATATCTAAGGCAGGTATAGGGATACTATACCTAAGCAAGGGGTGATTACACGACCTTGCCCCAGCTGAGTGATCAGCCAGTTGTGTCATGATGGAAGGCCAGCCAGGAGTGGCATAATACATGCTGCAGCCCCTGGTAGGCCTAGGGTGCACCCATGCCCTGGGTACCTAAGGTACACTGTACAGGGCCTTAGAGGGTGATCCTTACCAATCGGGTTATGTACCTAAAGTACATAGTATGAATTTAGAGAGAGAACAGCTGGGCTGTGGGTCTGATTAGCAGGCCCACAGCCACATCTAAGTCGAAAACCAGTGAAGCAAAAGCAAAAAGTGGGGGTGACCATAGAAAGCAGACCCTACTCTCCTACATCGCCCGTAAACTAACCCACCAATCTTGGCATTGTTGTAATGCTAATAAACCTGCAGCAATTTTCTCCACAAAGAAGGTGTCTTGTTTATTTCGCTGAGAGATTGCTGTGTGGGGGGATGGTGAGTGTTGCCGATATTGGCACCATGGCCTTTCCACTTTTTGTTGAAGTTTAGGAGTCTTGCTCCCACTTTCCCCCTTGATAGTCAGGTTTTTGTTGCCCACGGAAGGGATGTGACCCTTGTGCTGTGACCCTCGTGCTGTGACCCTTGTGCTGCGATCCTCGTGCTGTGACCCTCGTGCTGCGACCCTCGTGCTGTGACCCTCGCGCTGCGACCCTTGTTCTGTGACCCTTGTGCTGTGACCCTCGCGCTGCGACCCTTGTGCTGTGACCTTTGTGCTGTGACCCTCGTGCTGTGACCCTCATGCTGCGACCCTTGTGCTGCTGTGGTCAGCTTCTTTTGGAAGAAAGACTTCGTGGCAGAAAAAGACCTAAACGGATGCAACATCTTTCTTTCTTCTGCATTCTTTTTTCACCAAGTCATTGAGAGAAGAGTCTAGGGGCATATTATCAAGAAACGGCGTTACAATTGCTTGATAATATGCCCTTGAGAATTCCCATAGAAGCCCATGTTCTGGTGTCAACCTGGGCTTCTATTGGAATTCTCCAGGGCATATTATCAAGCTCATTATCGCCGCTTTAGCGGCAGTTAATTTTAACGCCGTGCTTGATAATATGCTCCCTAGTTTCTAAAGATTTTACCAAAGCGCCCTCCTCGCAGCTACCACAGATGCTGCTGCTGTACACGCTGATGAAAAGGAAACAAATATAGTGTCTGATAAAATTTTTGACAAAAGCTCCTTGTAGAGTAAGGACTGTGGTGTGGAGGTCGGGCGCTGGGATAATGTCCCAGAGGGAGTGTTTTCAGCCAGAAAATAGTAGGATCAGGCCATCCTAGAAACAATACATACACTGGATAATGCAGTGAACCATCCAACCACTGGACGAAAGATGCCCCCGTGTCACTCGCACTTGGAGCTCGGGCTCACCTGGAGGGAAAAATAAAAGGAGGTGGGACCATTTACTACACACCCTATGCGAGCTTCCTGTGTGACGTTCTCATGGGATGTGTAAAGATGCAGCCAGAGCGTGCAGGGCTGGGCTACGTTGTCTCTCTGCGTGGAGGAATTTAATTGCAGCGTACTCCCCACCCCCCTACGTCCTGTGCTGAGATGCCTTCCTCTGAGGTGACAATCCCCCTACGTCCTGTGCCGGGATGCCTGCTTCTGAGGTGACAATCCCCCTACGTCCTGTGCCAGGATGCCTGCCTCTGAGGTGACAATCCCCCTACGTCCTGTGCTGGGATGCGTGCCTCTGATGTGACAATTCCCCTACGTCCTGTGCCGGGAAGCCTGCCTCTGAGGTGACAATCCCCCTACGTCCTGTGCCGGGATGCCTGCCTCGGAGGTGACAATCCCCCTACGTCCTGTGCCGGGATGCCTGCCTCTGGGGTGACAATCCCCCTATGTCCTGTGCTGGGATGCCTGACTCTGAGGTTACAATCCCGCTACATCCTGTGCTGGGATGCCTGCCTTCGAGGTGACAATGCCCGTACGTGCTGTGCTGGGATGCCTGCCTCTGAGGTTACAATCCCGCTACGTCTTGGGCTGGGATGCCTGCCTCTGAGGTGACAATCCCCTGTACGTCCTGTGCTGGGATGCCTGCCTCTGAGGTGACAATCCCCCTACGTCCTGTGCCGGGATGCCTGCCTCTGAGGTGACAATGCCCGTACGTCCTGTGCTGGGATGCCTGCGTCTGAGGTGACAATGCCCCTACGTCCTGTGCCGGGATGCCTGTCTCTGATGTGACAATCGCCCTACGTCCTGTGCTGGAATGCATGCCTCTGAGATGGCAATCACCCTACGTCCTGAGCTGGGATGCCTGCCTCTGAGGTGACAATCCCCCTACGTCCTGTGCGGGGATGCCTGCCTCTGAGGTGACAATCCCCTGTACGTCCTGTGCTGGGATGCCTGCCTCTGAGGTGACAATGCCCGTACGTGCTGTGCTAGGATGCCTGCCTCTGAGGTGACAATCCCCCTACGTCCTGTGCCGGGATGCCTGCCTCTGTGGTGACAATCCCCTACGTCCTGTGCTGGGATGCCTGCCTCTGAGGTGACAATCTCCCTACGTCCTGTGCCGGGATGCCTACCTCTGAGGTGACAATCCCCCTACGTCCTGTGCTGGGATGCCTGCCTCTGAGGTGACAATCTCCCTACGTCCTGTGCTGGGATGCCTACCTCTGAGGTGACAATCCCCCTACGTCCTGTGCCGGGATGCCTGCCTCTGTGGTGACAATCCCCCTACGTCCTGTGCTGGGATGCCTGCCTCTGAGGTGACAATCTCCCTACGTCCTGTGCCGGGATGCCTACCTCTGAGGTGACAATCCCCCTACGTCCTGTTCTGGGATGCCTGCCTCTGAGGTGACAATGCCCGTACGTGCTGTGCTAGGATGCCTGCCTCTGAGGTGACAATCCCCCTACGTCCTGTGCTGGGATGCCTGCCTCTGAGGTGACAATCTCCCTACGTCCTGTGCTGGGATGCCTACCTCTGAGGTGACAATCCCCCTACGTCCTGTGCCGGGATGCCTGCCTCTGTGGTGACAATCCCCCTACGTCCTGTGCTGGGATGCCTGCCTCTGAGGTGACAATCTCCCTACGTCCTGTGCCGGGATGCCTACCTCTGAGGTGACAATCCCCCTACGTCCTGTGCTGGGATGCCTGCCTCTGAGGTGACAATGCCCGTACGTGCTGTGCTAGGATGCCTGCCTCTGAGGTGACAATCCCCCTACGTCCTGTGCCAGGATGCCTGCCGCTGAGGTGAAAATGTCCCTACGTCCTGTGCTGGGATGCCTGCCTCTGAGGTGACAATCCCCCGACGTCCTGTGCTGGGATGCCTGCTTCTGAGGTAACAATCCCCCTACGTCCTGTGCCGGGATGCCTGCCTCTGAGGTGACAATGCCCGTACGTGCTGTGCCGGGATGCCTGCCTCTGAGGTGACAATGCCCGTACGTGCTGTGCTGGGATGCCTACCTCTGAGGTGACAATCCCCCTACGTCCTGTGCTGGGATGCCTGCCTCTGAGGTGACAATGCCCGTACGTGCTGTGGTAGGATGCCTGCCTCTGAGGTGACAATCCCCCTACGTCCTGTGCCGGGATGCCTGCCTCTGAGGTGACAATGCCCGTACGTCCTGTGCTGGGATGCCTGCGTCTGAGGTGACAATGCCCCTACGTCCTGTGCCAGGATGCCTGTCTCTGATGTGACAATCGCCCTACGTCCTGTGCTGGAATGCATGCCTCTGAGATGGCAATCACCCTACGTCCTGTGCTGGGATGCCTGCCTCTGAGGTGACAATCCCCCTACGTCCTGTGCGGGGATGCCTGCCTCTGAGGTGACAATCCCCTGTACGTCCTGTGCTGGGATGCCTGCCTCTGAGGTGACAATGCCCGTACGTGCTGTGCTAGGATGCCTGCCTCTGAGGTGACAATCCCCCTACGTCCTGTGCCGGGATGCCTGCCTCTGTGGTGACAATCCCCTACGTCCTGTGCTGGGATGCCTGCCTCTGAGGTGACAATCTCCCTACGTCCTGTGCCGGGATGCCTACCTCTGAGGTAACAATCCCCCTACGTCCTGTGCTGGGATGCCTGCCTCTGAGGTGACAATCTCCCTACGTCCTGTGCTGGGATGCCTACCTCTGAGGTGACAATCCCCCTACGTCCTGTGCCGGGATGCCTGCCTCTGTGGTGACAATCCCCCTACGTCCTGTGCTGGGATGCCTGCCTCTGAGGTGACAATCTCCCTACGTCCTGTGCCGGGATGCCTATCTCTGAGGTGACAATCCCCCTACGTCCTGTTCTGGGATGCCTGCCTCTGAGGTGACAATGCCCGTACGTGCTGTGCTAGGATGCCTGCCTCTGAGGTGACAATCCCCCTACGTCCTGTGCTGGGATGCCTGCCTCTGAGGTGACAATCTCCCTACGTCCTGTGCTGGGATGCCTACCTCTGAGGTGACAATCCCCCTACGTCCTGTGCCGGGATGCCTGCCTCTGTGGTGACAATCCCCCTACGTCCTGTGCTGGGATGCCTGCCTCTGAGGTGACAATCTCCCTACGTCCTGTGCCGGGATGCCTACCTCTGAGGTGACAATCCCCCTACGTCCTGTGCTGGGATGCATGCCTCTGAGGTGACAATGCCCGTACGTGCTGTGCTAGGATGCCTGCCTCTGAGGTGACAATCCCCCTACGTCCTGTGCCGGGATGCCTGCCGCTGAGGTGAAAATGTCCCTACGTCCTGTGCTGGGATGCCTGCCTCTGAGGTGACAATCCCCCGACGTCCTGTGCTGGGATGCCTGCTTCTGAGGTAACAATCCCCCTACGTCCTGTGCCGGGATGCCTGCCTCTGAGGTGACAATGCCCGTACGTGCTGTGCCGGGATGCCTGCCTCTGAGGTGACAATGCCCGTACGTGCTGTGCTGGGATGCCTACCTCTGAGGTGACAATCCCCCTACGTCCTGTGCTGGGATGCCTGCCTCTGAGGTGACAATGCCCGTACGTGCTGTGGTAGGATGCCTGCCTCTGAGGTGACAATCCCCCTACGTCCTGTGCCGGGATGCCTGCCGCTGAGGTGAAAATGTCCCTACGTCCTGTGCTGGGATGCCTGCCTCTGAGGTGACAATCCCCCTATGTCCTGTGCCGGGATGCCTGCCTCTGAGGTGACAATGCCCGTACATGCTGTGCTAGGATGCCTGCCTCTGAGGTGACAATCCCCCTACGTCCTGTGCCGGGATGCCTGCCGCTGAGGTGAAAATGTCCCTACGCCCTGTGCTGGGATGCCTGCCTCTGAGGTGACAATCCCCCTACGTCCTGTGCCGGGATGCCTGCCTCTGAGGTGACAATCCCCCTACGTCCTGTGCTGGGATGCCTGCTTCTGAGGTGACAATCCCCCTACGTCCTGTGCCTTGATGCCTGCCTCTGAGGTGACAATGCCTGTACGTCCTGTGCCGGGACGCCTGCCTCTGAGGTGACAATGCCCGTACGCCCTGTGCTGGGAGGCCTGCCTCTGAGGTGATAATCCACCTACGTCCTGTGCTGGGATGCCTGCCTCTGAGGTGATAATCCCCCTACATCCTGTGCCGGGATGCCTGCCTCTGAGGTGACAATCCCCCTACGTCCTGTGCCGGGATGCCTGCCTCTGAGGTGACAATCCCCCTACGTCCTGTGCTGGGATGCCTGCCTCTGAGGTGATAATCCCCCTACGTCCTGTGCCGGGATGCCTGCCTCTGAGGTGACAATCCCCCTACGTCCTGTGCCGGGATGCCTGCCACTGAGGTGACAATCCCCCTACGTCCTGTGCTGGGATGCCTGCCTCTGAGGTGATAATCTCCCTACGTCCTGTGCCGGGATGCCTGCCTCTAAGGTGACAATCCCCCTACGTCCTGTGCCGGGATGCCTGCCTCTGAGGTGACAATCCCCCTACGTCCTGTGCCGGGATGCCTGCTTCTGAGGTGACAATCCCCCTACGTCCTGTGCCGGGATGCCTGCCTCTGAGGTGACAATCCCCCTACGTCCTGTGCTGGGATGCCTGCCTCTGAGGTGATAATCCCCCTACGTCCTGTGCCGGGATGCCTGCATCTGAGGTGACAATCCCCCTACGTCCTGTGCCGCGATGCCTGCCTCTGATGTGACAATCCCCCTACGTCCTGTGATGGGATGCCTTCCTCTGAGGTGACAATGCCCGTACGTCCTGTGATGGGATGCCTGCCTCTGAGGTGACAATGCCCGTACGTCCTGTGCCGGGATGCCTTCCTCTGAGGTGATAATCCCCCTACGTCCTGTGCCGGGATGCCTGCCTCTGAGGTGACAATGCCCGTACGTGCTGTGCTGGGATGCCTGCCTCTGAGGTGGCTCTTGTGTAACGCATCTTTCAGATACAGCTGATGCGGGCAGTGAGACATCCCCTGAGGACAGAGAGTACCACAGCGAGCTCCGCGTGGTTCACTGAAGACTGAGGCTAGCAGCGGGCAGGCTGCCAGCCCAGCCGGATGTTTGGCGTTCCTCTTCCCACCTGACACTCATGCTGGCATCACAAGGACAGAGATAAATACGCTGTCTATGGGTGCTTCATGTGTGCCATGAGAGGGGGCCTGGGCGAGAATGTCAGGTGGGACCAGCATGACTCTGTGCAGCCCTGGGCCCCTGTTCTATGGCAGGACTGGAGGCTCAGTTTATGTTTCTCAAACTTTACTGTTATCAACACAGCAGCCAGTGGACCGCATCATGAGCGATACGCTCCAATGCGCCTTAGCTCAGGTGACATTTGTGGGTGCCTCCTCCCCACTTCCACAGGAATCCTCTGTCCAGGAGCAGGTGGTGCAACCCTGGAGGTTGATGGTCCCTCACCTGCTCTCCTGTGCACTTTTAAGTTGATTTGTATGGTATGTTTTTAATACTTGTACCACATGAATACATTTTTGCCATGGCCCGTGATAGGTTCTTACCACACAAAGTGCACTTGACAAACATCGCCACCGTTTTTTGATTCACCAGATGGAATGGTGAAAAAATCCCAAGCTATGCTCTGCTTCCACATCAGGAGAGTCTCTGGTACTGCTGGTACCTCCTCCTCCTCAGTATCTTCATGGACTTCCTCCTATTTTAGAAAAAATGCCCCAAAAATACATACACCACAGTTCTGCACTCAAAGTACAGCACAGCTCCAAAAATGAACCAATTAGCAATTGGAACCTTCAAGAGACAGAAATAGGTGGAAGTTCCTTTGAAGATTAATAAAAACATTCTTCTCCAATCACGACTCTTTCTTACATAGTCACATCATCTTCGTGAATACCAACATCGTCGCGATTACCTGCATCATTGTGAAGACAGGAAATACAATTTAAAACTGCTTTACATTACAAATGATTCCAAGAATAGATGTTTAAGCACTTTATTAGTAAACTTCTATTGTCAAACATTAACTACAATATATGTATATATGTTTTTTACACTTTTTGAAAAACACCTGGTATTTGCGGCTTCTCATTGAAAATGGAGCATACATGATGCGATAATATGCGACGAATAAAAAATTTAGAAACAAAATACACAGTTATTAACCCAATGAAACAAATGGCAAAGAGACGCACATAGAGATGTATGTACGTAGGTGGTCCATTACTCAGCTGTAGTGTAGGATATATACTAGGGGGCAGATTTACAATATCTGGCGCATCCCTGCATATCAGCAGGGATGTGCCAGTTATTGTGCGTTACAGCTCCGCTACCATGGATGCGCCGCATTTACAATGCGGCGCACCATGGGGCAAAAACGGACAGATGCGTGATGCATCTGTGCCGTAAAGGCAGCGCATTACAAATATAAAGATAGCAGGTGCTCCAGGTGAAGCTCCACTCGAGTAAAGTAGAAATTATCCTAACGCCTTGGGGTACACGAATGCAAAGCAAATATGTTCCCTGTAATATTCTATAAAGAAAAATGAACTGAAATCCTTAATACAAGTGAATGCTGCATTAATCTATTCGAGCGCAATATGAACTTTGGATGACTGTGATGAGTGGTTTCCTTATTAACGTACCATTGTAAGAACAGAGTGCATGGTTCACCCTTTTAAATAACATAACTATGCAAATATTCAATGTAAATATTCAAATTCCATTTCACTGCTCAAACAGATTCCATCAAAGACCCATTCACCCACTCACACATCCACCCACAAACCCATATCAGCACTCAAACAGCCACTCACAGACATACACAGGTATTGGCACAACCACTCAGAGTCAGTCACTCACACACCCACTGGCGGACCCATAGTACCACTGACATTCCCAGTCAAAGACACACAAAGACACTCACTAACAGACCCACACAGCCACTCACACACCAACTCACAGACCTTTAGCAACAATCACAGACCTAGTCACAGACCCACACAGGTACTCACATAACTACTCACAGGCCCACACAGACATTCACACACCCACTCACAGGTTCACACAGGCCCTCAAATTCCCACTCACATACTCATAGCATCACTCACACCTACTCATAGACACACACATGCACGTACACACCCACTCACAGACCCACACAGCCACTCACATACTTACTCACACACCCATAGCACCTCTCACAGACCCACACAGGCACTCATGCAAACACTCACAGACTCGCTCACAGCCACTCACAGATGCATTCAGACACTCATGCGCCCACTCACAGGCCCACTTAGATATTCATGCACGCACTTACAGACCCACTCATACTTTCTCACACCCACTCACAGACCTAATCAAACTTTCCTGTAACAACTCACAAACCCACTCAGAGACACACACCCACTCACAGACCCACTCATGCACTCACTTACAGGCTGACTCACACACACATGGAGGCACTTGCACAACCACTCAGACTTCTCACACCCACTTACAGACTCCTTAAGACACTCACTCAGACACTCATGCATCCATTAAGACACTCACTTATGTACCCGCTTAAACACACACTCAGGCACTCATACACCCACTCACAACTCCAGCGAGACACTTATGCAGCCATTCACAGGCTCACTCAGACACTCAAACACCCACTCACATACCCATTTAGACACTAACTCACGCAATCACTCACAAACGTTAATAAAAAACTAAAAAAACATAGAAATGTACTTTAAAAAACAAAGGTTACAGGGACGTTATTGTTAGACTCATGTTTCACTTGTACAAAACCAGTGAAATTCAGCAGTTTTGGTTACCTGGGCAAACTCTAACTAACGCCCCAGCAATGTATGGTTTATGACCTCACATTTTACATTGCGAATGACATGGTCAGTGACATTACTGATGGCATCATTCACAGAACAGAACCGCTGTGTTCTCCTAGTTGCTTCTCCCTGCTGTGCTCTCTACTCCCTATCTGCTGTACTGTGCTATGTCCTCTCTGTCGCTTCACCCAGCTGTGCTCTCCACTCCCTATCTGCTGTGCTGTGTTCTCTCTGTGACTTCTCCCATCTGTGCTCTCTACTCCCTGTCTGCTGTACTGTGTTCTCTGTGTCAGTTCTCCCATCTGTGCTCTCTACTCCCTATTTGCTGTGCTGTGTTCTCTTTTTCACAGCTCTCAGCTGTGCTCTCTACTCCCTTTCTACTGTGCTGTGTTCAATCTGTCGCTTCCCCCAGCTTTGCTCCCAACTCCCTATCTGCTGCGCTCTCTAATCTCAATCTGCTGTGCTGTGTTCACTCTTTCACTTCTCCCAGCTGTGCTCTCTACTCCTATCTGCGGCACTGTGTTCTCTTTTTCACTTCTCCCAGCTGTGTTCTCTACTCCCTTTCTACTGTGCTGTGTTCAATCTGTCACTTCTTCCAGCTTTGCTCCCAACTCCCTATCTGCTGTGCTGTATTCTCTCTGTCGCTTCTCCCAGCTGTGCTCTCTACTGCTATCTGCTGTACTGTGTTCTCTCTGGCATTTACCTCAGCTGTGCTCTCTACTCCCTATGTTCAGCTCAGTTCATAAACTTAATTCGGATAAGCATTGTTTCCATAAAAGTACAAAACAGTATGTGCTGTGCTGTGTTCTCTCTGGTGCTTCTCCTAACTGTGCTCTCTACTCCCTATCAACTGTGCTGTGTTCTATCTGGTGCTTCTCCCAACTGTGCTCCCTATTCCTTATCTGCTGTACTATGCTGTGTTCTCTCTGTTTCTTCTCCCAGATGTTCTATCCACTACCTATCTGCTGTGTTGTGTACTCCCTGTCACTTCTCCCAGCTGTGCTCTCTACTCCCTGTCTGTTGCACTGTGCTGTGTTCTCTCTGTAGCTACTCTCAGCTGTGCTCTCTACTCCCTATCTGTAGTGCTGTGTTCTCTCTGTCACTTCTATCAGCTGTGCTCTCTACTCCCTATCTGCTAAATTGTGCTGTGTTCTCTCTGTCACTTCTCTTAGTTGTGCTTTCTACTCCCTATCTACTGTGCTGTGTTCTCTCTGTCGCTTCTCCCAGCTCTGCTCTCTACTCCCTGTCTGCTGTACTGTGTTCTCTGTGTCACTTCTCTCAGCTGTGCTCTCTACTCCCTATCGGCTGTATTGTGTTCTCTCTGTCGCTTCTCCCAGTTGTGCTCTCTACTCGCTATCTGTTGTGCTGTGCTGTGTTTTCTCTATCATTTCTCCCAGCTGTGCTCTCTACTCCCTATCTGTTGTGCTGTGTTCTCTACTCCCTTTCTGCTGTGCTGTGTTCTCTCTGTCAGTTCTTACATCTGTGCTTGGTACTCCCTATCTGGTGTACTATGCTATGTCCTCTCTGTCGCTTTGCCCATCTGTGCTCTCCACTCCCTATCTGCTGTGCTGTGTTCGCTCTGTCAGTTCTCCCAGCTGTGCTCTCTACTCCCTATTTGCTGTGCTGTGTTCTCTTTTTCACTTCTCCAAGCTGTGCTCTCTACTCCCTTGCTACTGTGCTGTGTTCTCTCTGTCGCTTCTACCAGCTTTGCTCCCTGCTCCCTATCTGCTGTGCTCTCTACTCTCAATCTGCTGAGCTGTGTTCACTCTTCCACTCCCCCCAGCTGTGCTCTCTATTCCCTTTGTACTGTGCTGTGTTCTGTCTGTCACTTCTCCCAGCTGTGCTCTCTACTCCCTATCTGTTGTGCTGTATTCTCTCTGTCGCTTCTCCCAGCTGTGCTCTCTACTGCTATCTGCTGTACTGAGTTCCCTCCGGCATTTACCTCAGCTGTGCTCTCTACTCCCTATGTGCTGTGCTCTCTTTGGCGCTTCTCCCAACTGTGCGCTATACTCCCTATCTGCTGCACTATGCTGTGTTCTCTCTGTTGCTTCTCCCAGATGTTCTCTCCACTCCCTATCTGCTGTGGTTTGTTCTCTCAGTGACTTCTCCCAGCTGTGTTTTCTACTCCCTATCGGCTGTGTTGTGTTGTGTACTCTCTGGCACTTCTCTCAGCTGTGCTCTCTACTCCCGATCTGCTGTACTATTCTGTGTTCTCTTTGTTGGTTCTCCCAGATGTTCTCTCCACTCCCTATCTGCTGTGGTTTGTTCTCTCAGTGACTTCTCCCAGCTGTGTTTTCTACTCCCTATCGGCTGTGTTGTGTTGTGTACTCTCTGTCACTTCTCTCAGCTGTGCTCTCTACTCCCTGTCTGCTGCACTGTGCTGTGTTCTCTCTGTATTTCAAGGAACAAGAGCGACCCATATGTCCTCGTGAACTGGGTATTTGCAAAAGCAAGAAACAATGTTCACAAGGAACTCATTTTAAACCATTCTCAATAGAGCAAGCACAGTTTTCTCGCAATTGGTTAAGTCAAAATAACCTAGAATATTTTGAATCACTGCAACAATTAATTACCAAATCTAATAATTCCAATATAATATACAGTTGGAGCCCAGAAAGAGGATCTTTTTTACTTCAACCGAACTAAATACGATTTATTTCTTTTCAGCAGATACAAAATTTACATTTATTATTATACTACAAGCACAAATAGTGAAGGGGGTGAGGAAGTGAGTCCCAGTGAAGTGAACTTAGCCTAAAAGATGAATATCAGTGTGATTAAGAAAAGGTCATTAAAAGCAAAAAAGAGGAGCTTCCAGTAATGTGATTAATCTTTCTCGCCCTCTCTTTGTAATGTCGACGACGTTTCGACCCACTCTGGTTATGGGGTCTCTTCAGGACAACGTATCTGGGGACTATAGTTTGTGTATATGGCTCTAAATGTTATACCCACAGCTGGGAACAGGAACCTCTAGACGATGCATCCGGTGGAATATCTCAATAGAAGGTCCCTGATAGTCTATCAGGGACATTCTATTGAGATATTCCACCGGTTGACGCTTAATTCGTCACTCCGTGTATCCTGTTTTTCTTGCCGAAATTGATAATTTAAGGAGAAGCGCTAACTTTGATATTGTATGAATCAGCATACGCTCAGCATGTAATCAGTATCCTTAGAGCTGCGCGACTTGTAGTGCGCCCTGAAATATTTTGATATAACACGGCTGAAACCCTGCATCGTCTAGAGGTTCCTGTTCCCAGCTGTGGGTATAACTGTGTTCTCTGTGTCACTTCTCCCAGCTGTGCTCTCTACTCCCTATCTGCTGTATTGTGTTCTCTCTGTCGCTTCTCCCAGTAGTGCTCTCTACTCCCTTTCTGCTGTGCTGTGTTCTCTCTGTCGCTTCTCCCAGTAGTGCTCTCTACTCCCTTTCTGCTGTGCTGTGTTCTCTCTGCCACATCTTCCAGCTGTGCACTCCACTCCCTATCTACAGTACTGTGTTCTCCCTGTCACTTCTTCCAGCTGTTCTCTCTACTCCTTATCTGCAGTGCTGTGTTCTCTCTGTCGCTTCTCGAAGCTGTGCTCTCTACTTCCTATCTGCTGTGCTCTATTCTCTCTGTCGCTTCTCCCTGCTGTGCTCTCTACTCCCTATCTGCTGTGCTCTTTTCTCTCTGTCGCTTTTCCCAGGTGTGCACTCTACTCCCTATTTGCTGTGCTGTCTTATCTCTTTCACAACTCCTAACTGTGCTCTCTACTCCCTATCTGCTGCGCTGTGTTATCTCTCACACTTCTCCCAGCTGTGCACTCCACTCCCTATCTACTGTACTGTGTTCTCCCTGTCACTTCTTCCATCTGTGCTCTCCACTTCTATCTGCTGTGCGGTGTGCTCTCTGTCACTTCTCTTAGCTGTACTCTCTACTCCCTATATGCTGTGCTGTGTTCTCTCTGTTGCTTCGCCCAGTCGTGCTCTCCACTCCCTATCTGCTGTGCTGTGTTCTGTCTGTCACTTCTCCCAGCTGTGCTCTCTACTCTTGTCTGCTAAACTGTGTTCTCTCTTTCACTTCTCCCAGCTGTGCTCTCTACTCCCTATCTGTTGTGCTGTATTCTCTCTGTCGCTTCTCCCAGCTGTGCTCTCTACTGCTATCTGCTGTACTGTGTTCTCTCTGGCATTTACTTCAGCTGTGCTCTCTACTCCCTATGTGCTGTGCTCTCTCTGGCACTTCTCCCAACTGAGCTCTCTACTCCCTATCTGCTGTACTATGCTGTGTTCTCTCTGTTTCTTTTCCCAGATGTTCTCTCCACTCTCTATCTGCTGTGGTTTGATCTCTCTGTCACTTCTCCCAGCTGTGCTCTCTATTCCCTGTCTGTTGCACTGTGCTGTGTTCTCTCTGTAGCTACTCCCAGCTGGGCTCTCTATTCCCTATCTGCTAAATGGTGCTGTGTTCTCTCTGTCACTTCTCTTAGTTTTGCTCTCTACTCCCTATCTGCCATGCTGTGTTCTCTCTGTCGCCTCTCCCAGCTGTGCTCTCCACTCCCTGTCTGCTGTACTGTGTTCTCTGTGTCACTTCTCCACGCTGTGCTCTCTACTCCCTATCTTCTGTATTGTGTTCTCTCTGTCGCTTCTCCCAGTTGTGCTCTCTAATCCCTATCTGTTGTGCTGTGCTGTGTTTTCTCTTTCACTTCTCCCAGCTGTGCTCTCTACTCCCTATCTGTTGTGCTGTGGTCCCTCTGTTGCTTCTCCCATCTGTGCTCTCTACTCCCTATCTGGCGTGCTGTGTTGTCTCTGCCACATCTCCCAGCTGTGCTCTCTACTCCTTATCTGCTGTGCTGTGTTCTCTCCGTCACTTCTCAAAGCTGTGCTCTCTACTCCCTATCTGCTATGCTCTTTTATCTCTGTTGCTTCTCCCAGCTGTGCTCTCTACTCCCTTTCTGCTGTGCTGTATTCTCTCTGTTAGTTCTCCAATCTTTGCTCTCTACTCCCTATCTGGTGTGCTGTGTTCTCTCTGCCACATCTCCCAGCTGTGCTCTCTACTCCTTATATGCTGTGCTGTGTTCTCGCTGCCACATCTCCCAGCTGTTCTCTCTACTCCTTATCTGCAGTGCTGTGTTCTCTCTGTTGCTTCTCGAAGCTGTGCTCTCTACTTTCTATCTGCTGTGCTCTATTCTCTCTGTCGCTTCTCCCTGCTGTGCTCTCTACTCCCTATCTGCTGTGCTTTTTTCTCTCTGTCGCTTTTCCCAGGTGTGCACTCTACTCCCTATTTGCTGTGCTGTCTTATCTCTTTCACAACTCCTAACTGTGCTCTCTACTCCCTATCAGCTGTGTTGTGTTCTCTCTGTCAATTCTCCCAGCTGTGCTCTCGACTCCCTATTTGCTGTGCTTTGTTCTCTCTTTCCCTTTTCTCAGCTGTGCACTCCACTCCCTATCTATTCTACTGTGTTCTCCCTGTCACTTCTTCCAGCTGTGCTCTCTACTCCTATCTGCTGTGCGGTGTGCTCTCTGTCACTTCTCTTAGCTGTGCTCTCTACTCCCTATGTGCTGTGCTGTGTTCTCTCTGTTGCTTCTCCCAGCTGTGCGCTCCACTCCCTATCTGGCGTGCTGTGTTCTCTCTGTCGCTTCTCCCAGCTGTGCTCTCTACTCCTGTCTGCTGTACTGTGTTCTCTTTCACTTCTCCCCTCTGTGTTCTCTACTCCCTATCTGCTGTACTGTGTTCTCTCTGGCATTTACCTCAGCTGTGCTCTCTACTCCCTATGTGCTGTGCTCTCTCTGGCGCTTCTCCCAACTGTGCTCTCTACTCCCTATCTGCTGTACTATGCTGTGTTCTCTCTGTTGCTTCTCCCAGATGTTCTCTCCACTCCCTATCTGCTGTGGTGTGTACTCTCTGTCACTTCTCCCAGCTGTGCTCTCTATTCCCTGTCTGTTGCACTGTGCTGTGTTGTAGGAGAGTAGGATCTGCACTTATGTTGCCCCTAATGTTTTTCTGATGTATACACTGGTTTCTGGCTATAGTCTGGCTGGGTCCCTGCTAATCAGGGCCCCAGTCTCTCTGTTCTCTCTAAACAACTTGGAGTGCATACTAGATGCACTAGTGATTGGATACTGTGGTACCTTATGAGCCTCTAGTATATGGTACCTTAGGTACCAAGGGCATAGGTACTTCACAGGCCTACCAGGGGCTGAAGCATGTATTATGCCACCCCTGGGAAGCAGACTAAATCTGGCACCACAGGCCTGCTACTGCAACCTGGGCGAGGTTTTATTAGCACTCTTCACTGACCTATATCTCACCATACTCGCACCTATAAACCTATCAGTCACCCCTAAGGCAGGCCCTAACAATCCTGAGGGCAGGGTGCTTGGTTTACAATGTGAGGGGGTGCCTCTGCATGAGCAGGGCCCCTCTGCAGCTGGCAGAGTCTATTCTCTGTGGTTGTTTGTGGATGCGGTTAAACCATATACTCTTAAGTGCATTTTACCCTACCGGTAAATGCTAACTTTGGGATGGCTGCATCAAAACATGTTGTGTTTGGTGTCAAGCGCCTTGGAATCATACCCCCACACCAGTAACTGGTGTGGGAGTATGATCCCACCCAACTAGAGGGGAAGACATGTACCTACTGTGGAAACACGGTAGAAATCTGAAAGAGCCCTGGCAGCACAAAATGGGTGCCACCAGCACAGACACTGGGCTGCCCTCCTACTGCTGACTGAAACTCGCAGTGGAGGAAGTCCAACAAAGGGTATCCTGTCACAGGGAGGTGTCACTACCTTCCAGACAGGATTTTGTGTATTTGGGCTGGGTGGGTGCACTCCTAGAGTGCTTTGAAGTCCTGCATTGGGGGAGCAGTAGGCTCCTCTGTGCATATGCCAGCTCAACCCGGTTCAGGGGCTACCTGTCCCTGCTCTGGCGCGAAACTGGACAAAGGTAAGTGGGTGTAACCACCCACTCCCCTGACCCTCCCATAGGAGGGGTCATAGAGCTAGTCCCTCCCTTTCCTTTAGTATAACATAGGGAAACCTTGCAATTGCAAATCAGATATCCCTGGACAACACTCTACAAGAAGAATCCTGGCCCTTCGATGTTCCACTACCTTTGGAAGTCTGAAGAATCTCCCTTGGAGTCAAGGAGTGACTCCCCTGCTTGGCAGGACCCAAAAACTTGAATCAACAGTCGCAGACTTTCCCGCTCCTGCTGGAGTCCGAAGTCCCTGCAGCCTCGGAAGCAGATTTCCTGACTTCTCAATGGCCATTGTGAGTCCCTAGCAAAGCTGAGGTGAGTGGACCCCACGAGTGACGAGGAACAGCAATACCCGCGTACCATGCACTATTGTCAAGTGCAACCCCTTCACGACATTCTACGAACTTATGCATTGGACCACGTGTGGCCCAAGCCTCCAGCAGGACTTCCACCGAAAATCAGAGGCCTACCTCATCCCGAGTGACCGTGTGCTCCTGTGAAGTGAATCCTCACGAGGCGTCTTTGCGATCCCTTGCCCGTTGGCTTGTGGGTCCCCTGAAGACTTTCTCATCAAACCAAAGGTCTCTCCTGGTTGCTCCAGGCCTGTCCTGACTTACCCTCGCTGGGTGAGTCCCTCAGACCTTGCTCGTCTGCACCACTGACTTTCTTCACTTTCCACGAGAATTGCTGTTGCCAAGGATTGTTGGCTCCAATCCGGTTGCTGCCACCTCAAGAAACTGTAGACTTTGTGGGACACTCGAAATCCAGCTCCTGGTCATCATCAATGCCTCCTGGACCTTGTGGCTGAAGAGTCAAAGCATCCGTGATCACCTGAAATCACTCAACGACTGTGGGCATCCATCTTCCTGGGCCCGGGTCACTGGCAATTAACTTTGAACACTGTCTCCTCTGCTTTCAGGTCTTCTTTCTTCTGAATCCAGCCTTGGATTCCACCAGACACTTCTCCAGTCTTCACAAGCAGCAAATCTTCTTCGGATTCCTTTGAAAACCACGCCGCGACCCGACACCAAAAGACACCTATGCACCCGGCTTCCTTGGGTGAGGTAACTTGTGCACTCCAGTGCTCCTGTGTGTGTTGGCCCTCGAACTACTTACCTTGTAAGTGGCTTGCTTGTCGACTCTCTCGAAGTACCCTAGAACTTTAAAAATCCAACCGCGACTTGCTCCATTGAAATCAATAGGTAACCCGCGGCTGTGTTCTCACACTGCACACGTCTCCTGTGGGTCCTTTACTTACCTGCCTTGGGTGGATTAGTGAGGCCCCAGTGATTTTACAGGCCCTAGGCCTTGTCCCCTTGCAAGTTGACATCCTTGACATCCCTAAACCTCTTTTTTAGTGTATGGTCTCGTACGCCCCTAGGGCCCCAGCCATATGTGTGCTTAACTTATTGTGAAAGTTGATATTTGTATAAGTTCCTGACTTCTAATCTCATAAAGAGATTAGTAGAGTGTGTCTAGTAATAAATACATAAATATTTTATATATATACCTGTGTGGTGTCCTTTCATTTTTTAATTCAAGAGATTATAAGGTAAAACAAGCTTGTTTACATTCCTCAGAGACTTAGCCTGAAGGCTGCTCTCCACAGCTACCACTAGGATAGCTTTCTTTAAAAGGTTGTCTTAAACCTATCTACCATAAGAGTCGAATTGGACTGGTGCAAGGTGGCCACTATAACTAGTGACCAGCATATGCCAGGCCAACTTCTCACAGTCCGGTCCTGGAGTGAGGGTCCGGTCCTGGAGGGAATGGGGCGGTCCTAGAGTGAGGGTCCGGTCTTGGAGTGAGGGTCCGGTCCTAGAGTTGAGGGTTCGGTACTGGAGTGAGGGTCTGGTCCTGGAGGGAATGGGTCCTGTCCTGGAGTGAGGGTCCAGTCCTGGAGTGAGGGTCCGGTCATGGAGTGAGGGTCCGGTCCTGAAGTGACGGTCCGGTCCTGCAGTGAGGGTCTGGTCCTGGAATGAAGGTCCGGCCCTGGAGTGAGGGTCCATTTCTGGAGTGGGGGTCTGGTCCTGGAGTGAGGATCAGGTCCTGGAGGCAATGGGGCGGTCCTAGATTGAGGGTCTGGTCCTGGAGTGAGGGTCCGGTCCTGCAGTGAGGGTCCATGCTTGGAGTGAGGGTCCGGTCCAGGAGTGAGGGTCCTGTCCTGGAGTGAGGGTCCTGTCCTGGAGTGAGGGTCCAGTACAGGAATGAGGGTCCAGTCCTGGAGTGAGGGTCCGGTTCTGAAGTGAGGGCCTAGTCCTGGAGTTGAGGGTACCGTCCTGGAGTGAGGGTCCTGTACAGGAATGAGGGTCCGGTCCTGCAGTGAGGGTCCAGTCCTGGAGTGAGGGTCCAGTACTGAAGTGAGGGCCTGGTCCTGGAGTTGAGGGTCCGGTACTGAGTGAGGGTCTGGTCCTGGAGGGAATGGGTCCGGTCCTGGAGTGAGGGTCCAGTGCTGGAGTGAGGGTCCGGTCCTGGAGTAAGGGTCCAGTCCTGAAGTGAGAGTCTGGTTCTGGAGTGAGGGTCCGGTCTTGGAGTGAGGGTCCAGTCTTGGAGTGAGGGTCCGGTCCTGGAGTGAGGGTTCGGTCCCGGAGTAAGGGTCTGGTACTAGAGTGAGGGTCCGGTCCTTGAGTGAGGGTCCGGTATTGTAGTGAGGGTCCGGTCTTGCAGTGAGGGTCATCAGGCAGGCAGGCAGCCCAGATGGTTGCCTGCCCTTGGATCGCCCGTAAGATAACCCACCATATTACATAACGGTGTATGTAATAAACCTGCAGCAGTTTTAACTCAAACAAAAATTGTGTGGTGTGTTTTATTTATGCGTAGGACATGCATGCTATTGTGGGGGGGTGGAGAGTGTTGCCTACTGCTGGTGCTATGAGTAGCCTGAGTTCCAGCGGGGTACCGCGTCACACATGCAATACCGTAGATGTGCCCCATACCTCTGACAGCCATTTTACTTTGGGAAGGAGCTCCAGAGTCTGCCTGCGCATTAGACAATAGGCACACCATTTTGCATCAACAGTTATTGTTGGTTGTATGATAAAGGTATACAAAGCTCAACCACGTGTGCCTCTACCACGCAGCCCCAACCTCAATTGCGACGTAACTAAGTATTCCTTTACCACACACGCCTTTTCCACGCAATTTGGTGGTAAAGGCATGAATGGTAAAGGTGTACGCATGGCTAAGTACGCCACTACTCTGACCCCCCTCCACCTGCCCTAAGCCCTAAATTACAAACCCCCTACCTGCACCTCCCGCCCTAAACCCTAAGTTACCCTTCCCTAAACCCTAAATTATGAACCCCCTACCTGCCTCCGCGTCGGAGGGAGGGAGAGAAGTGAGAGGGGAGAGTAGAACTGGAGTGGTCAGTGTGTCAGAGGGAGGGAGGGAGAGAAGTGAGAGGGGAGAGTAGAAGCGGGTCAGTCAGTGTGTTGGAGGGAGTGAGGGAAGTGGGAGGGGAGAGTAGAAGTGGGGTGGTCAGTGTGTCGGAGGGAGGGAGGGAGAGAAGTGAGAGTTGAGAGTAGAAGCGGGTCAGTCAGTGTGTTGGAGGGAGTGAGGGAAGTGAGAGGGGAGAGTAGAAGTGGAGTGGTCAGTGTGTCAGAGGGAGGGAGGGAGAGAAGTGAGAGGGGAGAGTAGAAGCGGGTCAGTCAGTGTGTTGGAAGGAGTGAGGGAAGTGGGAGGGGAGAGTAGAAGTGGGGTGGTCAGTATGTCGGAGGGAGGGAGGGAGAGAAGTGAGAGTTGAGAGTAGAAGCGGGTCAGTCAGTGTGTTGGAGGGAGTGAGGGAAGTGGGAGGGGAGAGTAGAAGTGGGATGGTCAGTGTGTCGGAGGGAGGGAGGGAGGGAGAGAAGTGAGAGTTGAGAGTAGAAGCGGGTCAGTCAGTTTTTTGGAGGGAGTGAGGGAAGTGGGAGGGGAGAGTAGAAGTGGGGTGGTCAGTGTGTCGGAGGGAGGGAGAGAAGTGAGAGGAGAATAATAGTGCAGTGGTTAGTGTGTCGGTGGGAGGGAGGGAAGGAGAGATGTGGGAGAGGAGTGTAGAAGCGGGTCAGTCAGTGTGTTGGAGAGAAATGTGAGGAGAGTAAAAGAGGGGTGGTCAGTGTGTCAGCGGGAGGGAGGGAGGGATGGAGAGAGGGAGGGAGGGAAGTGAGAGGGGAGAGTAGAAGCGTGGTGGTCAGTGCATTGAAGGGAGGGAGATAAGTGAGAGGGGTGAGTAGAAGTTGGGCGATCAGTGTGTCGCGGGAGGGACAGAAGTGAGAGGAGAGTAAAAGCGGGGTGGTCATTGTGTCAGTGGGAGGGAGGGAGCGAGGAAGGGGAGATGGAAGAGGGGAGAGTACAAGCGGGGCAGCCAGTGTGTCAGAGAGAGGAGAAAAGAAAGAGGACAGTGAGAGAGGACAAAAGAAGTGAGGGGAAGGAGGAGTGATAGGAGAGGAAGGAAAAGGGAAGGAAAGAAAGAGTCAGAAGTAAGAAGAGAGATGGAGGGGTGGGGAGATAGCTCAAGGCAGAGAGGAGTCTAGCTGCAGTAGTGAGAGAGAGGAATGTGGCAGGCGAAAGGAGAATTGGGGAAGGGGAGCAGCACAGACCACTGACACTGGATTTGTGTAAAAAATGGCCGCTTTAATTGAAACAGGTGCTCATCCCATGTAATCCCTAGGTCTGGTACCTTACAAAACTGAAACCTCATATACAAATATGTTCATCTATGTTAAGCAACCTCCCACCCTAAATGTCCCCACCTCCACAAAGCTTAAAACTGCAAGTCTCTACCTCCTCCTGGGCCGATCTTCAGCAATTGAGACCTTTAACCAACCGTGCAGTTCCACTGCCACTATTAACCTCTGACTAACTTAACTTCCTAATGAACCTTCGATGTTCTGCTTCGTCCAGGCGTGAACTTGTCTCCCGTCCCCTTTCTGCCGGGATTGCTGCAGTCAACAATTACTTTGCTAATCCATGCCAACTTCTTGGCCAACCGCAACCAGAAAAAGGCTGTGACTCGACTTCCTCTGCCCACCGCCGCCCATCGACAAACAGTCTATGCCTTAGCCGACGCCTCTCTCAACTGTAGTAAATACAGCTCCACGCTATAGTCTGACAAGTGGAAATCCTCCACAATCTCATATCGTAAGGGTGCATGTCCGATTCTACTGGTACCCAAATCCGTGCAAGAAAAACGTGCATCTCCTTCTCACCTCATCTGTTGCCGCGGGCCTGACAGCTCCGCGCCATAATCTCCGAGGAATGAACTCCGTCCACATAACCGGGCTCCCGCCCACTGACACTGCACCTCCCCTAAATCGGTCTTCATGGTTCTCATTGATTCCAAACCTTTTCTATCACCAAGTCGTTCTCACCTAAATGTAAGAGCAAGACATCGGGCCCTTTCCTACTTCCACCAGTGAGGTTAAGCTGGGGAGATGCCCCTTCCACCGAATATCCCCCCTGCCACGCCGGGGCACGTGGAACATGCTGGGGTCGAGAGCCAGGTTTGTGCCATGGCTGCTCTGCCTCGCTTGTCTTTCTGCCCACTCAATGAAAGAATGACCCATGGTCCACATGGACAGACCCGCGGCCCCCGGGCCAGGGGGAGCTTAATAACAGCAACAATTGAAAACTGGTAATGAATCAAAATGAGTGAGTAAGTAAGGATTTTCAGAGTGCGTGAATGCCCAGGCATCTTGGCGCTGGCGTCCGATAAGAGCAGTGAAAGATCTGCATAGCTAGGGAGCTAAACAGACAAGTTATTAATAATTTCCTAAAGTGTAACCTATTTGGTTGGCATCTCCACGAAAGAGACATTGTGTTCCAAAGCTTGCATGCTGAGAGAGAAAAGCTCCCCTTCTAGCTTTCTTTATTCTAGTAAAGACCACTAAATTGGCCGATGTAATTAACCTATAACCCCTCAGTTAGCGCTGGAAGCATTCAGAAGATCATCTACCCAAACTCATAATGTTCTACCACCTCTAGCCTCTCCTACCTGCTTCCATCGCAATGCCTAAGCAAAAAGAGTGAGTCCCGTAGTTTCTTGCATCAACACCTACATGTGCCAGTGCTGTTTTCAAGACCGCCAGCAGCTGGAATGACGTCACAGGCCTACCATGAAACAACAATATAGCAACCTAGGGTCTAAATGGTGATGAGTACAAAAAAGGGATCACTGGCCTACCGTCTGCATGGTGGAAAACTCTCCCCACCCCTAACTGATCCTGTGGCTGTAGGTAGGCCCCCCTCTTTACCACTGCCATATCCCGGGAAAATTCACAATCATCTCACAAAACAAACACCAAGTGTTAGAAATGGGGGTCTCTAGTTGGCAATGGCTGACCACTGTCCAAGTAGGGACCCTTCTTCCTAAGTCAGAGTAAGCGGGCTACACCCTTTGATAACCCCTGCTCAACCCTGTGGTAACGTAGCACGAGCAGCTAGGCTTATCTCAGAGGCAGTGTGTGAAGCATTTATGACCATACACAGTAATATAATGAGGAACACTACAAATGGACACCACTCAAGTAGTTATAAAAAATAGGTATATTTATATAGACTTGATCACAAAACCAATAACAGTAAAAATCCACAATACTAGAAAAATAGGGTTACTTTAAAAATGCTGCAAATATAGTTCAAGATGCACAAAATGATGTTCAGTTCAATGGAGTGGTCTCTGCTACCCTTTTACTCACAAAGTATCTGGATTCTGTAGCAAAGCAACAAAAATGTCGCTAAGGAGTTGTAGCAATAAATTTCCTCACGCTAACCAGCGATGCGTTGAATCCTTACCGCAAGGGAGGATGATGCGCTGGGTTGCGGGCAGGACAAAGCGACAAACTTCTTCACGCTAAGCCGGTGATGCGATAAAATCCGTGCCGCTAAGGGAGGATGATGCACCGAGCCTGTTGCGATGCGGGGAAAATGGCGAACGCTCGGCGTCCGCGCTGCGATGAGCTTGATGCGATGATTTGGGGTTAGCGAGTGCTTTGGGGCCCGCTAACAAGCAATGCGACAATCCTTGGGTTAGCGAGTGTTTTCAGACCCGCGGACAGGCACTGCGACGATCTTCGGGATAGCGGGCGTTTTCAGGCCCGCAGACGGGTGATGCGACGATCTTCGGGATAGCGGGCGTTTTCAGGCCCGCTGACGGGTGATGCGATAATCTTCGGGGTTAGCGAGCGCTCGGCGAAAGCAGAGCGACAATTTTTCTCACGCTCACTGTGAGAAGTTGGCCTGATATGTAGTGCTCACTATTCTAGTGATCACTGTGTATCATTCCAAACGACCCTTATTGATGATTGGTTGTAAGTCAACCTTTTAGACCAGCTATCCTAGTAGCGTGGATACGAGCAGTCTTTAGGCTAAACTCTAGAGGGCGTGTTAAGCCAGCTGTTTACCATCACATATACCCCTTGAACACCAAGTGAAAGGACACCACACAAGTTGTTATGAAAATAAAAGGATATTTATTTATAACAAGACTACCCTGGCTCTTTATGAGTCAGGGAGCTAAGCACACTACAAAACTCTTAGGAAAATACTTCAGTTGCACAATTTACACAAATGCCCGAGGGGCACGAGAAACCATCTACACTAACAGTGGAATGCGAATGGTTAGAGTCTGGAGATACTGATTCCGGAGTGATCCGATCAGTGGGACTAAACGAAAAAGGAACTGGACACTTGTAGAGCGAACCTGCGATGGAGCACCGAGATGCTCGAGTTACCTAGCCCGGAGGCTGCGGCTGCGTGAAGTTCGTCAAGATGTCGGGAGTCCTCGTGTAGTCTCAGGAGCCTGAAAGAAGAAGTTGCTGGCAGGCGACCAGTGACGATGTTCAGAGCGATCCAAGCCTGGATCGGTGGTGAAGGAAAACCTGAAAGCAGAGGGGACTCAGTTCTCAACCGCTAGCCAGCGATCGTGTGGGTACCAGGAGGGTACCGGCTGAAGTCACCTCGACCAGGTGAGTGGGTGACGTCGGACTCGGCTGTTCCTCGGACCAGGAGGCGCGGCGGCGACCAGGATGGAGGGCGAGCTGTCCCACGAAGGTGTCTGCTGTCGATGATGCTGGGCCCAGGAAGGGGCAGCGGATCTTGGCAGTGGCCACCCAAGCGGGAGAGTCAAGATGGCGTCGGGAGTGGACCAGGAGGGTCCGTGGTACTCCTCTGTTGAAGGGGAGCAAGAGCCAGTCTGGAGCAACCAGACTAGTGATGAAATAATCGTGGTGCGTCGTGAAGAGGGCCACAAGCCGGTCGGCAAGTGGTCGAACAACGCGGTGAACAACAAGGAGCGGAAGGGCCCCCACGCAGATCTCGGGGATGCTGGGGAGGCAGACTTCGATGCTGGAGCTGCTCAGGGTTAGGGCTTCTCAACCCTAGGTGCACTCACTCGAGGGTCCTCGGTGGGCGTGCTAGATAAGCGTCGTGCAGGTTCTGAAGATGGCCGGTCCCGCAGGTCTCGTCACACCTACGACTCTCAGCTGAGCTGATGAGGGAGGTAAAAGGTCAGAGATGGCAGGGAACTCGGGTCTCGTCGAGCTGGGCAGTCTTGATCCGTAGGAGAGACTTACAGCAAACCGCAAGCGCTTAGATGGTGCCTGCTGGTGCAGGGTGGCTACTCCTTAGCCACAAGGGAGAGTCTTCAGAAATAGTCAAGAGTTCCTTTCGTGGAAAGTAGTTCGTGATTCGGAGTTATCCGATTATCTGATTATCCAATTTGGGAAGGGGACTCGCTCCTACCTTTATTCTAAGAAAAGGGGCTGGCCCGTGACTAGGTTCTACCTATGGGTGGAGCCAGGAGGGGGGTGGTTACACCCCTAACCTTTGTCCGGCTTCGCGCCAGCTCAGGGGCTGGTGTGCCCCCGGAACTGGTTTGAGCCGGGCTATGCACAGTGAGCACCGGGGTGCCACTTGCAATCACCTTCCTTTCAGCCCTGCCTACCTGGGATACACAAACCCTGTCTGGGACGGTGCTAACACCGCCCTCGACAGGAAACCCTTTGTCCAAGCTCCCCTTGCTGGAAGGTCCCCCAGCAGCAGGAGGTCAGACTTGTGTCTGGTGGCAGCATCCATTTTGTGATGCTGAGGCTTGAGTCAACTTTAACCGGGGTTCAAGGTTACTTCCATGTCGTGTCCCTCTAAAAGGGGGGAATGCTAACCCCGTCACCAGGACTGGCGAGGGGTTCGTATTCCCATTCGTATGACACCTTACTCGACATGTATAGGTGATGCGATGCCAAAGTTAGCAAATAACCGCAAGGATTATAATGCATTAAAAGTAGTTGGCCCGCGTCACCATGGAACGGCTATTAGGACTTGGTTCCGCAAGCCGTCGACGGGCTCAGCTCGCGCCAGAGCACCGTCCCACATGATTCCCTGCACTCTGCCTTCAGGATCGATAAGGCCTGCTATAGGAGTGACTGATAGGAACCCATGTGTCCATTTTAGGGTTTAGGTGTAGGAATACTACACCTACAGCAACGGGTGATTACACCACGTGGCCCCAGCTGTCGTGCAGCCAGTTGTGTCAGATTTGGGCGGCCATTCCAGGGGCGGCATAATACATGCTTCAGCCCCTGGTAGGCCCTGGGTACACCGATGCCCTGGATACCTGTGGTATGCTGAGACAGGGACTGACAAGGTGGCCCAGTTCCAATTAGTGGATGCACCTAACGTACATGTGTGTTAATTTCGAGAGAGAACAGCTAGGCTGTGGGTCTGATTGGCAGGCCCACAGCCGGAGAAATTCGTAAACCAATGAAGCAAAAGCAAAAAAATCTGGGTGATCATAGGATTGCAGACCCTACTCTCCTACATGACCCCCCCCCCAAACTTCGGGACAATAAGCTAACCTTGACCAGGTGAGTCTTCTTGCTCTAAGTGGAAATACCTGGAGAGCCCATCTGCATTGCCATGATCAGTGCCAGGTCTATGCTCCACTGTGAAGTCCATCCCCTGTAGGGAAATGGACCACCTAAGTAGTTTGGGGTTTTTACCCTTCATTTGATTTAGCCACAAGAGGGGCTTATGGTCGGTCTGAATCTTGAAGTGAGTGCCAAACAAGTATGGCCTCAACTTCTTCAGGGCCCAAACCACAGCAAAGGCCTCCCTCTCGATAGCTGACCAATTCTTCTCTCTGGGGGTCAGCCTTCTGCTAATAAAAGCTATGGGCTGGTCATGACCATCAAAATTCAGTTGCGATAGAACAGCTCCCACACCCAGCTCCGAAGCGTCTGTTTGGACAATGAATGGTTTGGAGTAGTCTGGACTCTTTAGGATAGGTGCTGTGCACATGGCCTGCTTTAGGTCATCGAATGCCTTCTGACAGCTTGCTGTCCACTGAACTTTTTTTGGCATCTTTTTACTTGTCAGGTCGTTTAGCGGGGTCATAATGGATCCATAATTTCTGACAAATTTCCGGTAATAACCAGTCAGGCCCAAGAAAGCTCGAACCTGAGTCTGGGTGGTTGGAGGAGCCCAGTCCTGGATGGCCTGTATTTTGCTCTCCAATGGTTGAACCTGGCCTCCACCTACAAGGTGGCCCAGGTATACAACCTGTGTCTGCCCTATCTGGCACTTGGTGGCCTTGATAGTGAGGCCTGCCTTCTGCAGGGCCTCTAACACTTTCCTCAGGTGGACCAGGTGATCCTCCCAGGTGGAGCTAAAGACAGCGATATCGTCCAGATACGCCGCACAGAAGTCGTCCAACCCAGTGAGAACGCGATTCACCAGCCTTTGGAAGGTGGCAGGTGCATTTTTCAAACCAAAGGGCATTACCACGAACTGATAATGCCCACCCGGGGTAGAAAATGCTGTTTTGGGCTTGGCCTCCTCAGCTAACCTGATTTGCCAATACCCAGCTGTCAGGTCAAACGTACTTAAGTAGTTGGCCGAGGCCAACCGGTCGATAAGTTCGTCTGCTCTTGGTATCGGGTGGGCGTCGGTCTTAGTGACCGCATTGAGACCTCTGTAGTCCACGCAAAACCTCATCTCTTTCTTACCGCCCTGGGTGTGAGGTTTCGGCACGAGCACTACGGGACTAGCCCAGGGGCTGTCCGAGGGTTCAATGACTCCCAGCTCCAACATTTTCTGCACCTCTGTCTTGATGCAGTCTCTGACATGATCAGGTTGCCGATAGATTTTACTCTTTACGGGTAGACTGTCCCCAGTGTCGACCTCGTGGGTACACCACTTGGTCTGACTGGGTGTCAGAGAGAACATATGTCGAAAGGATTGAAGAACCTGTTTACAATCCTCTTGTTGATGTCCAGAGAGGCTGCCACAAAAGACAACACCATCTACTGATCCATCGTCAGGGTTCTGAGAGAGCAGGTCTGGGAGAGGGTCACTCTCCTCCTCCTGTCCCTCATCTGTGGCCATGAGCAAGCCCATGCCCTCCCTGTCGACATATGCCTTGAGCCTGTTTACGTGGAGCACCCTGTGGGGGCTCCGGGGAGTTCCCAGGTCTACCAGGTAGGTGACCTCTCCCTTTTGCTCAATGATCGTGTGGGGCCCAGACCATTTGTCTTTGAGTGCTGCTGGGGCCACTGGCTCCAGCACCCACACCTTCTGTCCAGGCTGGTACACAGTCAGGACAGCCTTTTGGTCGTGCCAAGCTTTCTGTAATTCTTGGCTCGCCTCAAGGTTTTTAGACGCCTTTTCCATGTACTCCGCCATCCGCGAGCGGAGACCGAGCACATAGTCCACAATGTTTGATGCCGGCTTTCTGAGAGGTCTCTCCCATCCTTCCTTTACCAAACAAAGGGGTCCCCTTACAGGATGTCCGAACAGAAGCTCAAAAGGGCTGTAGCCAACCCCCTTCTGCGGGACCTCTCTGTAGGCGAACAAGAGGCAGGGTATCAGGACATCCCATCTCCGCCGAAGCTTTTCAGGTAGTCCGTGAATCATCCCTTTTAGGGTCCGGTTGAATCTCTCAACCAGCCCATTGCATTGTGGGTGATAGGGTGTGGTGAACTTGTAGTTGACACCACATTCCTTCCACATAGCAGTCAGATATCCCGACATGAAGTTTGCACCTCTGTCTGAGACGACCTCCTTAGGGAAGCCCACTCTGGAGAACACTCCAAGCAGGGCCCGTGCCACCACAGGTGCTGTAGTGGTCCTAAGGGGAATAGCTTCAGGATACCTGGTGGCGTGGTCCACCACCACCAGTATGAACTTGTGCCCTGATGCTGTCTGGGGTTCCATTGGTCCGACAATGTCGATCCCCACCCGTTCAAAGGGTACCCCCACCACCGGTAGTGGTATGAGGGGGGCCTTTGTCGTGCCACCTGACTTACCACTGGCTTGGCAAGTGACACAGGAGCGGCAAAACTCCTTCGTATCTTCGGACATGTGGGGCCAGTGAAAGTGTGGAACAATTCTGTCCCAAGTCTTATTCTGGCCTAAGTGACCTGCAAGGGGAATCTCGTGGGCCAAGGTGAGAAGGAAACCTCTCAGAGACAAGGGGATGACCAGCCTTCTGGTCGCACCAGGTTTGGGGTCTCTTGCCTCAGAGTACAGGAGTCCATCGTCCCAGTACACTTTGTGGGTACCTGTGGCATTCCCTGCAGCCTCAGCAGCGGCCTGCTGTCTGAGGGGTTCAAGTGAGGGGCAGTCTAACTGTGCCTTCCCCAGGTCTTCCCTGGAGGGTCCCCCTGAGCCCAGAAACTCAACCTGACCAGGTTCAAGCTCTTGCGGCTCAGTTTCCCTCAGTTCTTTAAGGTCAGCCTCCTCGGAGACTTGATCCACGACCTGGGGCAAGGGGGAAGGCGAAGCCTTACCCTTACTGCTCCTTTTCTTGGAAGGTGTCTGGTCCGTTCTTCCAGGATCCAGCCCCTGTTCAGTGGGGCATCTTTTGGCCTGTGACCTGGTCACAGCAAGGACATGTGCTGGCAAACCTAACATTTCCATGTGAGTCCTCTGCTCCACTTCTGACCATTGTGACGTTTCCAAATCATTGCCCAACAGACATTCTACGGGGAGGTCTGAACTAACCACAACCTTTTTCGGGCCACTTACCCCTCCCCAGGAGAAATCAACAACTGCCATACTGTGATTGGTAGTGACGTTGCTGGCATTGGTCACTAGGTAACTGGTACCTAGCATGATCTGTCCAGGGTCCACGAAGTTAGGCGTCACCATGGTGACACTGGCACACGTGTCCCTGTAGGCCTGAGCCATTCTTCCATTTATCAAAGGTGTCTGCCTGTATTTGCCCAAAGTATTGGGACTGGCATCAGGGGACATATCCATATCCCCTGTACAGACAAGGACGGCCTGAGTGAGCGTGCCGACTAAGTCGTCACTCCCCTCGGTTCCCAAGGTTAACCCAACTAATGCCTTGGGAGGCGCACTACCACTGCTGACTGTACTAGGGGGCGCAGGTGCCTTAGGGGCTGCAGTGGTAGGAGTTTGCCCTCCTTTCTTGGTGCACTCACTAAACCAGTGAGTCTTACTTTTACAGTATTGGCACCACCTTTTTGACTGGCCTTCTTGAGTCTTCTTCTTCTGTGAAGCCTGACCCCCACCCTCTTTGGTTTGTTGGGGACCTGTCGAAGACTTCTGGTCATTTTGTTCGTTCTTGTTACCCTTTTGGTCTGCTTTCTTCTGACCACCCTGGTTCTGATTCTGGTTCTGCTTGACCCTTGTTCTGACCCATCTGTCCGCCTTCTTTCCCAATTCTTGGGGAGAGGTCAGATCCGAGTCGACAAGGTGCTGATGCAACAAATGGTTCTGACAGTTGTTTAAAATCTGTTCTCGCATGATAAGATTGTACAATCCTGTGTAATCAGTAACCTTGCTACCCAGCAACCAGCCTTCCAAAGCCTTAGTGGCACAATCGACAAAGTCAGCCCAATCCTGAGACTGAATTTTCTGGGTGTCCCGGAACAGCACCCGGTACTGCTCCGTGGTTAAGCCGAACCCATCAATCAGTGTGTTCTTCAGGACTTGGTAGTTGTTAGCATCCTCAGCTCTTGTAGTGAGGAGCTTGTCCCTTCCTTTACCTTCAAAGGAAAGCCACAGTATAGCTGCCCACTGACTTGGGGGGACGCACTGGACAGTGCAGGCCCTCTCCAAGGCAGTTATCCACTTGTGGATGTCGTCCCCTTGTTTAAAGGGGGGCACGATTTTACTCAGGTGTCTAGTGTCTATACCCCTGTCTTTCTCTCTATTGAGAATGCTGCCACCAGTGGGATCTAACCCACTTAATTTCTGCTCTCGGGCTAAGGCAAGTCTTTCTTTGGCGAGGGCAAGTTCTTCCCGCTCGATCCTCAGATTGACCTCCCGCATCTTCGCTTCATGCTCCCTCCTCTGAGGGGAAGTCATTCCTCTCTGAGAAGGTGTCTGAGAGACATGTGTATGAACCGATCTGCCAGAGCCTCTGGAGAGAGACCTAGCTCGTCCGTTCCCAAGGTTAAGCCTGCTTGAGCGTGGGCCCGGGGCTCCCCCAGTTCCATTCTCATGCCTGCTTAAGTTGGTCCTTGTAAGCCTGCCGACTACCACTGGACCTTTGTCTGCCTCGTCTCCCGATAACTCGTCCTCGTCCTCCTCCTCTGTGTGGAGGTCGAGGTCTGGGTCACCGAGGGTTCCCTCTAAGGGAGGCATGTTCCCATCTGCACTGGGGGGACCTGGGTTAGAGGACCTCCTAGCATCGTACGCCTCTAAGAGACCTATCAGTATTGCGATGGTAGGGTTAGAACCCTGGTTTAGCTTCCTGGAGGCACACAGTTGTCGCATCTCCTTGAAGCTAAGAGTTGCATATCGTGACACGACCTGTGGAGGGTCACTGACCACTAAGGGAGTCCCTGCAGACTCTCCGTGGACCGACATGCTTTTCTAGTGAGGTGTAAGTGTTGCACCTACCTACACTATGGGTTTACCTACTGATCCCTTGCTAAGAGTTGTAGTCAGGGTGTGCTAAGCCCTGTTACACTACAACAGCCGGTTCAGTAGAACTCGGAGTATTCTAAGTTAAGTTATATGTACCTGGGTACTTATGTGATCTTTCACTGCGATATTCTTAGGATACGTGTGTGGTAAAACAACAGCAAGCTCAAATCCCACCGCTGCCACCAATGTGAGAAGTTGGCCTGATATGTAGTGCTCACTATTCTAGTGATCACTGTGTATCATTCCAAACGACCCTTATTGATGATTGGTTGTAAGTCAACCTTTTAGACCAGCTATCCTAGTAGCGTGGATACGAGCAGTCTTTAGGCTAAACTCTAGAGGGCGTGTTAAGCCAGCTGTTTACCATCACATATACCCCTTGAACACCAAGTGAAAGGACACCACACAAGTTGTTATGAAAATAAAAGGATATTTATTTATAACAAGACTACCCTGGCTCTTTATGAGTCAGGGAGCTAAGCACACTACAAAACTCTTAGGAAAATACTTCAGTTGCACAATTTACACAAATGCCCGAGGGGCACGAGAAACCATCTACACTAACAGTGGAATGCGAATGGTTAGAGTCTGGAGATACTGATTCCGGAGTGATCCGATCAGTGGGACTAAACGAAAAAGGAACTGGACACTTGTAGAGCGAACCTGCGATGGAGCACCGAGATGCTCGAGTTACCTAGCCCGGAGGCTGCGGCTGCGTGAAGTTCGTCAAGATGTCGGGAGTCCTCGTGTAGTCTCAGGAGCCTGAAAGAAGAAGTTGCTGGCAGGCGACCAGTGACGATGTTCAGAGCGATCCAAGCCTGGATCGGTGGTGAAGGAAAACCTGAAAGCAGAGGGGACTCAGTTCTCAACCGCTAGCCAGCGATCGTGTGGGTACCAGGAGGGTACCGGCTGAAGTCACCTCGACCAGGTGAGTGGGTGACGTCGGACTCGGCTGTTCCTCGGACCAGGAGGCGCGGCGGCGACCAGGATGGAGGGCGAGCTGTCCCACGAAGGTGTCTGCTGTCGATGATGCTGGGCCCAGGAAGGGGCAGCGGATCTTGGCAGTGGCCACCCAAGCGGGGGAGTCAAGATGGCGTCGGGAGTGGACCAGGAGGGTCCGTGGTACTCCTCTGTTGAAGGGGAGCAAGAGCCAGTCTGGAGCAACCAGACTAGTGATGAAAAAATCGTGGTGCGTCGTGAAGAGGGCCACAAGCCGGTCGGCAAGTGGTCGAACAACGCGGTGAACAACAAGGAGCGGAAGGGCCCCCACGCAGATCTCGGGGATGCTGGGGAGGCAGACTTCGATGCTGGAGCTGCTCAGGGTTAGGGCTTCTCAACCCTAGGTGCACTCACTCGAGGGTCCCTCGGTGGGCGTGCTAGATAAGCGTCGTGCAGGTTCTGAAGATGGCCGGTCCCGCAGGTCTCGTCACACCTACGACTCTCAGCTGAGCTGATGAGGGAGGTAAAAGGTCAGAGATGGCAGGGAACTCGGGTCTCGTCGAGCTGGGCAGTCTTGATCCGTAGGAGAGACTTACAGCAAACCGCAAGCGCTTAGATGGTGCCTGCTGGTGCAGGGTGGCTACTCCTTAGCCACAAGGGAGAGTCTTCAGAAATAGTCAAGAGTTCCTTTCGTGGAAAGTAGTTCGTGATTCGGAGTTATCCGATTATCTGATTATCCAATTTGGGAAGGGGACTCGCTCCTACCTTTATTCTAAGAAAAGGGGCTGGCCCGTGACTAGGTTCTACCTATGGGTGGAGCCAGGAGGGGGGTGGTTACACCCCTAACCTTTGTCCGGCTTCGCGCCAGCTCAGGGGCTGGTGTGCCCCCGGAACTGGTTTGAGCCGGGCTATGCACAGTGAGCACCGGGGTGCCACTTGCAATCACCTTCCTTTCAGCCCTGCCTACCTGGGATACACAAACCCTGTCTGGGACGGTGCTAACACCGCCCTCGACAGGAAACCCTTTGTCCAAGCTCCCCTTGCTGGAAGGTCCCCCAGCAGCAGGAGGTCAGACTTGTGTCTGGTGGCAGCATCCATTTTGTGATGCTGAGGCTTGAGTCAACTTTAACCGGGGTTCAAGGTTACTTCCATGTCGTGTCCCTCTAAAAGGGGGGAATGCTAACCCCGTCACCAGGACTGGCGAGGGGTTCGTATTCCCATTCGTATGACACCTTACTCGACATGTATAGGTGATGCGATGCCAAAGTTAGCAAATAACCGCAAGGATTATAATGCATTAAAAGTAGTTGGCCCGCGTCACCATGGAACGGCTATTAGGACTTGGTTCCGCAAGCCGTCGACGGGCTCAGCTCGCGCCAGAGCACCGTCCCACATGATTCCCTGCACTCTGCCTTCAGGATCGATAAGGCCTGCTATAGGAGTGACTGATAGGAACCCATGTGTCCATTTTAGGGTTTAGGTGTAGGAATACTACACCTACAGCAACGGGTGATTACACCACGTGGCCCCAGCTGTCGTGCAGCCAGTTGTGTCAGATTTGGGCGGCCATTCCAGGGGCGGCATAATACATGCTTCAGCCCCTGGTAGGCCCTGGGTACACCGATGCCCTGGATACCTGTGGTATGCTGAGACAGGGACTGACAAGGTGGCCCAGTTCCAATTAGTGGATGCACCTAACGTACATGTGTGTTAATTTCGAGAGAGAACAGCTAGGCTGTGGGTCTGATTGGCAGGCCCACAGCCGGAGAAAGTCGTAAACCAATGAAGCAAAAGCAAAAAAATCTGGGTGATCATAGGATTGCAGACCCTACTCTCCTACACTCACCAGCTGCAGCGGCTCGCTAACGGGGGTTAGCGACGATTTTCAGCACTCTTTTCTCAGCAGTAGAACTAGAGGCCCTGGAACTCACAGGAGCCTCACCTGCAGATAGAAATCCTCACTGGGAGGAAACAGGAGGCTGGTGGTGGAGTCTGATGTGCCTGAGACTCCAGCAGGAGGCTAGCTCACTTCTAGCCCTTGGGCTTCCTTCAAAGTCCTTTTCCTCTTCTTCCAAGTCCAGTAGTAACCAATGCAGGCTAGTCGCAGAAACAGCACACAAGCACAAGGACAGTCCTCTCCTGCAGATTCATCCAGTTACACGGACAGAGGTTCTTCTTGTTGTCCAGGAGCAATGCAAATTGTAGGGGTTTGGGCACAAATATTTATACCCCCAAAGTCTTTGTTCTTAGGAGTCACAAGTCTCTGAACCCAGCCAGAACCAGTTCTGCCCAGCCCTGGAGCACTTTGTTTGCCAGGCTGCATCCTTCCTTTCAGAAAGAGAGGGTCTGCCTTCAGATGCACAGTGGAAGGTGGAGCCAGCATTCACCTTGCCAGGCACAGCCCTATTCAAGTGCAGGAGCTACCCCTCCCCTCACTCCAAGGCAGATCTCTCTATTCAACCCAGGCCTGACTCTGCCTGCCCTGTCCCTCCAAAACTAGACAGCCAATACACATAATAGCAGAGCACACTGGAAGGCTTAGGCAAGAAATTACCTATACTCTAAAAGTAGTAGTTTCAAACACAGAATATAAAAATAACCTTCACTAAAAGATGTATTTTAATATTCTGAGCTCAGGCATATTAAATTCGTTTTTCTACCATGTTCTGTGGGTCAGTTAGGACTATAGGATGTAATAGCCCAGACCTCCCATTCTGGCCTATGGAGAACAGGTAGCCTTACAGTAGTGAAAAACGAAATTGGGTGTAATTCACTACTAGGACACGCTACATACATCAGAGTATGTCCTACCTTACACATACAATGCACCCTATCATAAGGGTGGCTTACAGGATGCCAAGGGAAGATTCAGGGGCTGGGAAGTGGGTGCACTTCACAGCCAAGATGGCAGTTCTGGACTGCACACAGACACTGCAGTGGCAGGTCTGAGACACACTTTACAAGCTGCTTATGTGGGTGGCGCAAACCAGCGCTGCAGGCCCACCAGCAGTATTTGGGTTTCCCTGCTTTGGGCGATAGAACAAGGAACTGGCCCGTGACTGCGGGGGCATATTCCAGTTCTACGCCAATCTGAATCCTGGTGGATCCCTCTGTCCACACTCTCAGGGCCCACTAAGACAACCAATGGGGAACTCTTCCCCTTACCGGTGGACACCACCTGTGCAGCACCTAACCCTAGCTTGCTCACAGGTGTGTCCCAACAGAGAGACAGCAAGCCACAGTTCCCACGGACAGTAGTCAGCGATGAGACCCAGGCCCTATACCTCTCAGGGCTCTCAAACCTCTGTGGAATCAGAGAGCGGGGGGCAGTAGCTCCAGGTGCCCGGCACCTTTTGTCCACTCTCCCTCCTGTCAGGTCAGGCATACCACCATGACTCTGACCCACCAGCCCTGGGCCTGTATCCAGCGGCTGGGTGAGAGACTGGGGTGGGCTTTCCCACACCCGGTCCTCCTCCTTGGGGCTCTGTACCCTCCCACCTGGAGCGGTACCCCCTTCCAGAATTGCCAGGGCACCTGTGGCGGGTGTCCTGCACAAGTCACCCACCAGTTCAGGGGTTCTATCCTGCAACTGGCATCCCAGCCTAGGGTCTGTACCCTTAGACTGGGCGGAGGTCAGGGGTGAGGCTGCCCTCTCCCTGCCCCCCTTACTGGGGCCCTGCACCCTCCCACCTGGAGAGGTGCCCCCATAACACAAACCGGTAGGTGCACTGTTAGCAGTGGCCCCATCCTCCAGGTCAGGGGGGACACCCTGAACCTGGCCCTCCAACCCAGGGTCTGTACCCTTAGGCTGGGCCTGTGCCTGGCAACCCAGGACTTCTGGGGGAGTATTCCAATTCCCCCCAAGGAAAACACACTCCTCTAGAGTTGTGCAACAGTCTGCCTGGCACACCAGGACTTCCAGGGGGTGGCACAGGCCCCCCTTGAGGGAGGGAAACATACCCCTCCACCAGATCAGGGCCTTGATCCTGCAACCGATCTACCAACCTGGAAAACCCCTCAGGTGGCACCGGGGTCAGAGGCGAGGACTCCCTCCCTCTGCACCCCCTTCCAGCATACTGCACCCATCCACCTGGAGTGGTGCTCTTAGAAAAAAAAATGGGTGGGACACTACTTACAGTTGTCCCTCCCTCCAGGTCAGACAACACCTGGACCTGACTTGCCAACCCAGGGACCAACCCCTGAGGCAGAACAACTGCCTGGCCAACCAGGACTTCAAGGGGTGCACACAACATCAACCCCACGGGCAGGACACCACCCATCGATGTCCTTCCCTCCAGGTCAGGAATCGCCTCTACCTGGCCTCCCAACCCAGTGAGGAACACTACAAATGGACACCACTCAAGTAGTTATAAAAAATAGGTATATTTATATAGACTTAATCACAAAACCAATAACAGTAAAAATCCACAATACTAGAAAAATATAGTTACTTAAAAATGCTGCAAAAATAGTTCAAGATGCACAAAATGATGTTCAGTTCAATGCAGTGGTCTCTGCGACCCTTTTACTCACAAAGTATCTGGATTCTATAGCAAAGCAACAAAAATGTCGCTAAGGAGTTGTAGCGATAAATTTCCTCACGGTAACCAGCGATGCGTTGAATCCTTACCGCAAGGGAGGATGATGCGCTGGGTTGCGGGCAGGACAAAGCGACAAACTTCTTCACGCTAAGCCAGTGATGCGATAAAATCCGTGCCGCTAAGGGAGGATGATGCACCGAGCCTGTTGCGCGTGCGATCTTGCTGCGATGAAAGAAAAATGGCGCTCCGCAAGGGAGCGACGATCCTGATGCGATGCGGGGAAAATGGCGAACGCTCGGCATCCGCGCTGCGATGAGCTTGATGCGATGATTTGGGGTTAGCGAGCGCTTTGGGGCCCGCTAACAAGCAATGCGACAATCCTTGGGTTAGCGAGCATTTTCAGACCCGCGGACAGGCACTGCAACGACCTTCGGGATAGCGGGCATTTTCAGGCCCGCTGACGGGTGATGCGACGATCTTCGGCATAGTGGGCGTTTTCAGGCCCGCTGACGGGTGATGCGATAATCTTCGGGGTTAGCGAGCGCTCGGCGACAGCAGAGCGACGATTTTTCTCACGCTCACCAGCTGCAGCGGCTCGCTAATGGGGGTTAGCGACAATTTTCAGCACTCTTTTCTCAGCAGTAGAACTAGAGGCCCTGGAACTCACAGGAGCCTCACCTGCAGATAGAAATCCTCGCTGGGATGAAACAGGAGGCTGGTGGTGGAGTCTGATGTGCCTGAGACTCCTTCAGGAGGCTAGCTCTCTTCTAGCCCTTGGGTGATTGATGTAGCCACAAAATAAAAGTTCCTTCAAAGTCCTTTTCCTCTTCTTCCAAGTCCAGTAGTAACCACTGCAGGCCAGTCCAAGAAACAGCACACAAGCACCAGGACAGTCCTTCTCCTGCAGATTCCTGTAGTCACACGGACAGAGGTTCTTCTTGTTGTCCAGGAGCAATACAAATTGTAGGGGTTAGGGAACAAATATTTATACCCCCAAAGTCTTTGTTCTTAGGAGTCACAAGTCTCTGAACCCAGCCAGAACCAGTTCTGCCCATGTAACCAGCTGTTACCAGCCGTGGGCACGCACAGGCCACGCTACTAGGGACTAACAGGTAAACCAAATAAGCCAATCAGGGATATACCAATTCACATGTCATATTTACACAGGGAGAGCATATGCACTTTAGCACTGATCAGCAGTGGTAAAGTGCCCAGAGTCACAAAGCCAACAAAAACAGGTTAGGAAAAATCCAGGAGGAAGGCAAAAAGCTTAGGGATGACCCTGCAAAAAGGGCCATTTCCAACACCAAGTAAGAGGTCTATTCTTTGGGCCTTCTCGACCAGCTTCCCTGGCCCAACCTTTCAGAATCCTTCTCCCCAGTACCCATCGCAGATGGAGCGTCTCCCCAAATCTGTTTCCCCATAAAGGCTATACCTGTCAACTTTCCTGGGATCGTAACCCTAGATTGCCATTTCTCGATTAAAGCCAACATGAACAGTTCCACATCCTCTGGCCTAGCACATCCTTCACACCTCCTCTGCTTTCCGCTATCTAAAAATTCCAACCAGGCCTGACGACGTGACCTTCTTGTTGACTCAGCCAGAGACATCGCCACCAATTGAATAATCCTCCGTCGCTTACTGTCCAAAGCTCCAGTGGCATCCTAGTTCTGACTCTGTCCGCCTCCGTGGCTGGTCAATGGAATCTCTCCCACTGTGAATGAGACAAAGCATCCACAATATCATTGTCCTCTCCCCGAGCATGTCGCGCTCTAAACAAAATGTCATACTTCAAACACCTCAGCACCAAAACTCGCAGCAGTTTCAGTACCTGCGCATCTCTGGCTGACTGCTGGTTTCCCACCTCTACCACTGCCATATTTTCAATCCGAAACATGACCTTCTTCTCTCCGCCACAACGTCACCGCTACCAGCAAGGGACAGAATTCCAAAAATGCAATACTCCACCCCCACTTTTCCATTTGTGTGGCCACTCCGCAGTGAACCATTTGCCTTGCCAATATACGCCTAAGCCGATCCCTCCTGCCGCATCGGAGTAGATTTGTGCGTCCAATTCCATCTCTCACGTGCAATCAGCGGCACTACATTGCAAGATTCCAAGAAGATGTGCCACATTCTTAAATACTCTTTAAACCCTGCCAACAACCGCACAAGATGCTGTGGCAACGGCAAGCCAGACATGGACACTGCCAGCCACCTACAGAATGTCCTCCCTTCACCCGCTACCCTGCAATCAAAGATCAAATGTCCCAAAAGCACCTGCACTTCTTCAACTGTGACCTGGGCTTTTGACAACATGGCGTTCAAAAGCAATTGCATCATAAGTGTGTTATCCTCTGTCAGACGGGCTTCCATTGCCCTCAAATCAATCTCAACTCCCAAGAAAAAAGGCACCGTACTGGGTCGCACTGTCTTTTCCAGTGCCAGTAGCACCCCAAGGTCCCCCATGAGCTCCTGGAAACTTACCAGCAGCTGCTGGCAGTCCATGGAACCAGGTTCACCAATGAAAAAGTCATTGAGATTGTGTGTGATGTGTTTGTGCTCTGTGCACCATGAGAACCATTACAGAAAGGTACTGAATTGTCGAAATAGAGCGCATGAGATCAAACACCCCAACGGAAGCTCCTTGTTCACAAACCACTGGCCTTCAAACTGAATGCTCAACAGCAGGAAATTGTCTGGGGGTCTTGCCAGCAAGCAGAAAGCCGACTTGATGCCTCTCTTAACAATTTGTGCCCCTTACCCTACTCCCTCTACCAAGGATAGAGCCACACCCAATGAGGAATATTTCACCGAAACCTGGTCTCCAGGGATAAAGACATTAACAGAGGTGCCTTCTGGCCAAGAAAGTTGCTGTGTCAATCTGATATGCCCTTTTTTTGTTTTTTGGAACCACTTCGATAGGGGACACAATTAAGACCATCATGCAATGCAGCAAACCCACCTCAATGGGGTACACTGTACAGAGAGGTCGGGAGACCCTTATTGGTTTACAGAGGCAAAAGTAGATGATACTAATGCTCCATTTTACGGTAGTGTGGGCGAGCAGTTAGGCTTATCAGAGGGTAGTGCTAAGCATTTGTTGTACACACCAAGGCAATACATGAGGCACACACTCGGTGAATGAAGTCGAGTCTGGATTAGAAGAATAGTACTTCTTTTCATATAAATAAAGAAGAACTTTGGGTACAAGGTGAAAACTTTGCACAATATGATACAATCTCAATAAATGCAATATCAACAGTTGTGCGCACAATACATTTTCTATGGGAGGAGAACAGCAATTGGAAAAAGCAATACAATACAGTTGTTGTGAGGTTACCCTTTTGGAAATCGGAAGGTTCAGGGCCAAGGTCCAAAGTACCACAGCCAAGTTCTTGAGAGCGACCTGGGTTTCTCGGGAAATAAGTAAAAAGGGGACTTAGTACCTGGCGCTAAAAAGCCAGTGGGCCACCTGTAAAAGCAAAGCAAAGGGGGACTTGCAGGCACATCCAAGGGCTCTCAAGGGAGAGATGAGGTCCAAGGACTGTGGGGCAGTGGGAGCACATCTGGTTTGAAGATGCCCCAGCTGGGCGGGCAGGCTGGATGCAGTGAAGATAGGCAGCTCTGCAAAGGCACCCAAAGATGACGTTTGCGGTCAGGGTCTGGTCCCTTGGAGCGACGATTCTGGAGCTGCTGGCCCACTGCAGAGGGGGGTCTCTGGAGACCTGAAGTCTCTCGTTAGGTGCTAACTTTACTACTCATACATGCCCTTTGTGAATACCGAAAGTCATAAAGTTAGACTTTCGTCTCAGATCACTTCTGTGAATTGGGCACGTAGAATTTACAGTCAGAATAAAATCAATACTCTGCAGAGCTGTCAATCTTTAATATTGCAGTCAATGGGAGAAATCTCAGGTGACACTCGGTCACTTGTGGGGTGAGTTCAATGGTGCCCACTTGGAGTTAAGGTCTTACGGGTCCAGTGACTAAACTTCAACAGTTTAATCAATTTTACCATGCCCAGGGAGTCCTCGTGCAGAGGTGACTTGACTGTCATTGGTGCTGAATGGAAGCCCTGGAAGTTGTCAAAAACATGTTTGACAAAAGAATACCTGCTGGGTGAATTCAGAGGAGCCCCTTGGAGGAGAAGCTTGGAGGGGCCCCTGCACTAGGAATCACCAGGGAGAACAGCTCAGCCTAGCTCGGGCTTCTCACGGGCTGGGATGTTCCTGGCCATCTGTGCTGCTGAGGTGAGAATATCCAGGGGAGGAGGGAGGATACGTCACCAAACTCTCAAGAACCCACTATTCTTAGGACTTTTCAAGATCCCACCGCCCATCCTCATAGCCTTTGGGGAGTGTACGCCTCCTGAATACCTAGTTTACCGCCTGCTTGCACACACGAGTGCCTGGGGCAGGGGTCCTTTGTCTCCACTGGGAAACAAGTCACTTTGTAACGCCCTGAACGTCTCAGGATCGTTTAACAGACACGACAATGAGGACGCAACCACTTGTGAAGGGTTAGTTCTTTTAATGAAGGCAAATAAAATACAAAGAACAAACAAAAGTTATAGTCACTGGAATCCTCCAGGCTAAGTACGTTACCAGCCCACAGCACGGATGGTCCTAACCGTCCTCTGCATATACGCCGATCCCGGCGTATGCCAACAGAGGGCAGAAATGAAATGGCCGACAATGCCAATCGGTAGGCTGTGAGGGGCACGAAGAGCACTGGGGAGAATCGAGGAGTCAGGGAAACACCCAGCCGGGGTCTCTACCTGAAGGGAGCAGCCGCTCAACCTCTTCCTCAGACTGCACCGGGACGCGGAGTCACCTCCTGGTGATGCGTCACCGATACCCCAATCACAAGCAAGAAGACTGAACCGAGAGCAGCCGCTCGATCGATCCTGTGGACTTCCGAGTCTGTAACGCGGCAAACACCTCCTGGTGTGCGTTACAGCTGGCAGTCCCTGTGTCTCTGGTCGGGCTGGGAGTTACGACTCCAACCAGCAAAAGCGCCACTGCGCTTGGACTCAGCCGAGTCAAAAAGCGAAGCTCAATTGTTGACCGGTAGAGCTTCCGGGTCCTTCACAGGTGACGATGGGGCAAGACACGGCCCAGGGAGTAACGACTCGACCTACCTCCGTTCTTGCCTTACTGGAGCACCACTCCGGAACACTGCTCTTCACGAAGCAGGTACGTCGGTGTAAACACAATATCCGACAGCCTTGTACCTCCCGGTTCCTCCCTTTATAGGGCGTGTTTTCCTTGAGTTATGTAACAGCTCTCCTGTTTACATAAGGGCGTGTTTCCCTTGAGTTATGTAACAGCTCTCCTGTTTACATAAGGGCGTGTTTCCCTTGAGTTATGTAACAGCTCTCCTGTTTACATAAGGGCGTGTTTCCCTTGAGTTATGTAACAGCTCTCCTGTTTATATAACCTCTCAACCGCTAAGCATCCTGGGAGATGTAGTCCGTTTTCGCTGGTTACCGTTTTCCTCCCCTCGTATGACAGGAATTCTTGACAGTACATCCTCCCTCTCAGCGGCTCCCCACGGGTCCAGCGCTGGCAGGAAAACGCCGATGGAACAAGGAGACCAAGCGCGGAGCATGAACCCCTTCAGCCGGTTCCCATGAATGCTCCTCCGGGCCATAGCCTTTCCACGCAACCAGGTACCACAGCTTCCCCCTGCGCCATTTGGACGCCCGTATGCCCGACACTTCATACTCCACCTCCGACTCCACGCATACCGGCCTAGGTGTCCCAGACGGCTTGGAGGGTGCTGGTTTGAGCAATGATACATGAAAGACAGGGTGTATCCGCAATGACTGGGGCAAGCACACCTTCACGTTCACGGGACCCATACACTTGGTAATACGATAGGGGCCCATGTACTTGGGATGGAACACACTGTTCTTTCGAAACCTCATGTTTCTTGTGGATATCCAGACGTAGTCTCCAGTGCGGTACAGTGGCCCGGGCCTTCTCTTCCTATCTGCCGCAGCCTTGTATCTTCTCTTGGCCTCTATTAGGACAGCCCTTGAGCGCATCAACGTGTCTTTTATGTGTGCCACCCTGTCCGCTGTGGCGGGAATCCTGTCCTCTCTGAACGGATGTAGAAATGGCAAGAACCTGGGATGTTGGCCATAGTTGCTATAGAACGGAGATGACTGTGTGGAGCTGTGAGTGGCGTTGTTATAGGCTATCTCTGCAACCCATAGCAAGTCGACCCATTCGTCCCTGCCCTGGTCCACAAAACATCGCAGATACTGTTTGAGCGTTTGGTTCAGGCGCTCGGTTTGGCCGTCCGTTTGAGGGTGGTAGCTGGTGGACAGGGCGGTCTTAACATGCAGCGCAGTGCACCAAGTCTTCCAGAATTGCGCAGTAAACTGCGACCCCCGGTCCGACACGATCACCCCAGGTAATCCATGCAGTCGTACCACATTCTTTAGGAGTAGTGACGCCAATTCCCCGGCCGTAGGGACTCTCTTGCAGGGGATGAAGTGCCCCATTTTCGTCAAGTAATCCACCACCACCAGTATTGCCGTCATCCCCTGGTCTACCGGTAGGCCCACCACGAAGTCCAGTGATATGCTATCCCATGGTCTATCCGGGGTCGGAAGTGGATGTAAGAGCCCTTGGGTTCGGCCATGGTCGGCCTTCATGGTAGCACACGTAGGACACTCCTGTCCCCACCTCCTGACATCCACTCTCATGGTTGGCCACCAGAAATGCCGTCCCATGCTAGCCACCGTTTTTTCAAAGCCCAAATGACCTGCACATGGAGAGTCATGGCACCAGATGAATGCTTGTTTCCTTAGCCTAGGCGTGGGTATCAATAGGCACCTGCCCTTCAGGGGTATCCCGTCCTTCAGCTGCCATTCTCTGTGACTGAGGAGCCACCTCCGCCATGCGAATGACCTGATCCCTCTCTTTATTCCCCTCAGGAAAGTATCCGGTTGGATAACCCCCAATACCATCCTCGGGGAAATGATGGAACGCTCGGTCGCAGGCAATGGTTCCTTAACTGCAGATTGACGGGACAGGGCGTCCGCCTTCCGGTTTTCCGTCCCCGGCCGATATGTGATGCGGAAGTTGAACCCCGCAAAGAAGATCATCCACCGCAGCTGCCTGGGAGAAAGGTGTCTAGTGGCCGTCATGAACTGTAGGTTCCGATGGTCCGTGTACACCGATACCACATGTCTTGCCCCCATCAACCAATGCCTCCATTCGGTGAAGGCGTCCTTGATTGCGAGAAGCTCCTTCTCCGCAATATGGTAGTTGCGTTCGGCGTCGTTGAGTTTGCGGGACATGTACGCAACGGGATGAAGCACCCCTGTGTCGTGGTTGCGTTGGGACAAGATAGCCCCCAGCGCCACATCCGACGCGTCCGCTTCCACCACGTAGGGGAGATCCGGATCGGGGTGAGCCAACACCGGCGCCTTACCAAAGGCGCTTTTCAGGGCCTCAAAGGCTTTGTTCGCTTCAGGGGACCAGAAAAACTCCTTGGACTTCCTCAGTAGCTGTGTGATTGGGGCCACCACTCCTGAAAATCCATCTATAAACCGCCTGTAAAAGTTGGCGAAGCCAATGAAACTTTGGACGTCCTTCACGCTTTGGGGCACCGGCCATTCTTTCACCGCCTTGATCTTTCGTTCTGCCATCTCCTGTCCCTCTGGACTCAGCATCACTCCGAGGAATTCCACGGATGTGACGTGGAAGTCACACTTGCTGAGTTTACAAAACAGCATGTTTTCCCTCAGCTTTTGGAGCACAGCTTTGACGTGGTGTACGTGCTCCTCCACACTGGACGAATAGATGAGGATGTCGTCGATATATACGACCACGTAGATATCCAACTCCTCTCTGAATACCTCATTCAAAAAGTACTGAAAGGCTGCCGGGGCGTTGCACAGACCGAACGGCATGACGAGGTACTCAAAAAGGCCGAACCTGGTCTTAAAGGCGGTCTTCCACTCGTCTCCGTCCCTCATGCGCACCAGATGGTATGCCCCTTTCAAATCCAACTTGGTGTAGATACGAGCTTTCTTGACCTGTTCCAGAAGTACACTGATGAGAGGCAAGGGGTACCGATTTTTTATGGTTATCGCATTCAATGCCCTAAAGTCCACACAGGCTCTCAGCTCCCCATTAGCCTTCGGGATGAAGAAGAGTGGCGAGGCGGCCGGAGACTTGGACGGGCGGATGAATCCTAGCTTGAGGAGTTTATCCAGGTACCCCCGGAGATGCACGTTTTCAGGCTCCGTCAGGGCATACAGCCTGCCGCTGGGAACGCTGGCCCCTGGCACCAGGTCGATCTGGCAGTCAAACTGTCTATGTGGTGGTAGCACTTCCGCCTTCACCTCATCAAATACATCCTCAAAACTGTGATAAGCCTGGGGGAGAGCCACATCTTTTTCTGCCGCTGTGGCCACCGTCTGACTCCCGCTCTCATCTGCGTCAAGGGATTCCGTTCTTATTCCACAATGCAGGATGCAATACGGTGACGTCATTTCGATGCGATGTGTGGGCCAATCCACAAAGGGGTTGTGTTTCTGTAGCCACGGCAATCCCAATATGACGCCATATTGGGGCGCTCGGATGATGTTAAAATCGATTTGTTCCAAATGGTTCCTCCCATATCTCATCGGAAGGACCCCCGTGTGCTGTCCGATGGGCCCCGTCACCAATCGCCTTCCGTCTACCGCATAGACGTCTTCGGGTACTGCTTTGGGAAGAAGCACTAGCCCTAGCCTGCATGCCTCGTTGTGGTCCATAAACATGCCAGTGGCCCCTGAATCCACCATGGCCACAACGGGTATCCACTGGTCATGCACTCCCACGTGCACCGTGATAAACAGGTGTCGTTGTCCCTTAGTGACCGAGTTGGAAAGTGAAGGGATGGATGAGTGACTCCGAGATGCCCCTTCTCTGGTCTTGGAGTCCTCTAGTTTTCCGCCGGTATGTCCACCACGGCTGTTACCGACCGGTTGGCCCGATAACGTGACGTCTTCGGTTTGGCAGGGCATTCACGTACGTAGTGGCCTTTTTTGCCACAATATAGGCACAATCCTTGTTTACGGCGTGACTCTTTCTCCGTGGCTGTGAGGCTCGCTCGTATTGCGCCGATGTCCATGGGTTCTCCCTTGGATGCGGTGGAAGTTTCAGGACTTCCCACCGTCACATAGGATGGAAGGGATTTTCCTTTTCTCCCATGATCCCCCTTTCTTTCACTAAGCCTATGTTCCAGCCGTAATACCAGGTTGATAAGGCCCTCACATGTCTTGGGTTGAGGGTCAATATGAGCCACGGCGTCCTTGAGCTCATCGCACAGCCCTTGATGGAAGAGCGCCGTCTGTTTAGCAACAGGCCACTTGGTTTCCGCAACCAGCCTTCGGAACGCGTTGAGATACTGCACCAGGTCGTTGGATCCCTGTCTCAACTCAAGCATTTCACGGTCCGCCGTGTACGAGTCAGCCCTTCTGTCGAATACCTTCAGGAATTCCTCGCGAAAAGCACCCCAATCACATAAGAGGGGGTCGTCCCTGCTCACCAGAGGTACGGCCCATTGTGCCGCGTTTCCAGCCAAATAGGATATAAGGAAAGCCACACGAGCCTGACTCGTGGGGAACGCCTTTGGTTTGCACGATAAATGTAGCGCCACTTGTGTGAGGAATACCTGCACTGTGTTAGGATCCCCACTGTACCTCTCTGGTGTTGCCAAGGGGATGGCTACCGGCATTTCCACTACTACCGCAGGGGTCTGGTTCGTGAGGGAGGTGCTGGGCGTGAGCGGGTCCAATTGGATAGCATCCAGTCTGGCTTTTACATCGGCTGTTTCTTGCCTAGAGGCAGCCACTTCAACTTGCATGGCCGCTAAAGCAGCCAGCACATCATCAAGTGTTGCCATGTCTGTTATCGACCGGGAGACAGTTAGTGTTATTAAGGTCGGATATTTTGTAACGCCCTGAACGTCTCAGGATCGTTTAACAGACACGACAATGAGGACGCAACCACTTGTGAAGGGTTAGTTCTTTTAATGAAGGCAAATAAAATACAAAGAACAAACAAAAGTTATAGTCACTGGAATCCTCCAGGCTAAGTACGTTACCAGCCCACAGCACGGATGGTCCTAACCGTCCTCTGCATATACGCCGATCCCGGCGTATGCCAACAGAGGGCAGAAATGAAATGGCCGACAATGCCAATCGGTAGGCTGTGAGGGGCACGAAGAGTGTTGGGGAGAATCGAGGAGTCAGGGAAACACCCAGCCGGGGTCTCTACCTGAAGGGAGCAGCCGCTCAACCTCTTCCTCAGACTGCACCGGGACGCGGAGTCACCTCCTGGTGATGCGTCACCGATACCCCAATCACAAGCAAGAAGACTGAACCGAGAGCAGCCGCTCGATCGATCCTGTGGACTTCCGAGTCTGTAACGCGGCAAACACCTCCTGGTGTGCGTTACAGCTGGCAGTCCCTGTGTCTCTGGTCGGGCTGGGAGTTACGACTCCAACCAGCAAAAGCGCCACTGCGCTTGGACTCAGCCGAGTCAAAAAGCGAAGCTCAATGGTTGACCGGTAGAGCTTCCGGGTCCTTCACAGGTGACGATGGGGCAAGACACGGCCCAGGGAGTAACGACTCGACCTACCTCCGTTCTTGCCTTACTGGAGCACCACTCCGGAACACTGCTCTTCACGAAGCAGGTACGTCGGTGTAAACACAATATCCGACAGCCTTGTACCTCCCGGTTCCTCCCTTTATAGGGCGTGTTTTCCTTGAGTTATGTAACAGCTCTCCTGTTTACATAAGGGCGTGTTTCCCTTGAGTTATGTAACAGCTCTCCTGTTTACATAAGGGCGTGTTTCCCTTGAGTTATGTAACAGCTCTCCTGTTTACATAAGGGCGTGTTTCCCTTGAGTTATGTAACAGCTCTCCTGTTTACATAACCTCTCAACCGCTAAGCATCCTGGGAGATGTAGTCCGTTTTCGCTGGTTACCGTTTTCCTCCCCTCGTATGACAGGAATTCTTGACACACTTACATATCAGAGGCGGTGAAGCCTTTGAGGCTCATTGCCCTGATGGGTCGTTCACTAGCCAACCTGGGAGGGTGGAGGTGTGACCTCCTTCCTGCCCAGGCCTTTTGTCTTATGTCCTCTGGGAGTGATAGCACCCACCAGCAGGAGGTCAGACCAAACCACAGCAAAGCCTTCCCTCTCAATGGCGATGCAGCCCTGCTCTCTAGGGAGGAGTCTCCTGCTAATGTAGGCTACTGGCTGATCCCGGTCCTTATCGATAGTTTGTGACAACACTGCCCCAATCCCATGTTCAGAAGCGGCGCCTGCTTGAACAGTGAACTGTTTCCCATAATCAGGTGCTTTTTAGACAGGTGCTGAGCATATGGCTGCTCTCAAGGTGCCAAAGGCATTTTGACAACCTGTCATCTAAATGACCTTCTTTGGCTGCTTCCTTGAAGTAAGCTCGAGGGGCCACAATGGATCCATACACCTTCACAAACCTCCTATAGTAGCCAATCAGGCAAACAAATGTCTGTGTCAGGCGCGGATCTAGGGCGCCTACCGCATTTACAGTCAAAGGAGGACTACATCCCCCAGAATCCCCGGCTGTAAGGAGGCGTGGCCAAGAAAGGGTAAATACGAGCGAAGCGAGCCAATCGAGGCGCGTAATACTGGAAGGTGGTTTGAAGCTGATCAGGAAGCTCATCGGAGAGAAGGACGACGCGGGTGTTCGCGTCTAACACCCTTGTGGAAGCAAGTACCTGGCCGTGGCAGAGGTTAGCCGCGAGGTACGCGGCTTCGGGAAGTCAGTTCCGACTTCTAAGAAACTTCACGCGGGACGCTGACGTAAGCGTCGCGCCGTTTCTCAATCGCTGGAAGCAAAGAGGTTGGGAGCAGGAGCGTTCCGTCGGACGGCGAAGGAGACGCATTGGGAATCGTGAAGGAATCAGGTATCTCTGGAACCCGGGAAGGGAGGCTCATTGCGGGACAGTATTGTTTGGCCAGCGAAGCGAGGAGAAAAAATGGAATAGGATTACGAGACATTTGTTTATCCATTACTTACGTTCTGTCGAGAACAGGGGAAGCCCATATACAACGCTACACGAATTCAATGGTGGAGTAGTGACGTTGGGATTAGAGCTCATGTGTATAAATCATATTGGCGCTTAGTAGCGTTAAGGGGAAGCTGATGAGGGAACAAAGGGGAGAGAACGGTCCGACAGAGCATGCTGGTATGTGAGAGGGCTGGTCCTCTCGAGTCTGAGGTTAAGGCTCCAGAAATACAGAGTGCATGGCGTGCCTGAAGAGACACACTTGGTTCAACACTTAGTGAGACTTAACTGAGAGTAGGTTACCTTGTGATTGGTTGTATTTTCTTTCATGTGATTACTTTGCAGGACTCCCACTAAATCAACTGTACCCCTTATATTCCTAGTCCCTCGCCTGATTGCCCTGGTACTCTGTGTGTCTTTGAACCAGAGCCGGGGACGTCGGGAGGTGGAACCCTTGTGCTTCATTCGAATCTGCCGGAGCCACAGTGGAACGTGACAGAATTACGCGCCCAAGAAAACACTCCTGTGGGTTCGAATAAAGCACGAGCATGACGTCGTTAGACGACGTGTTGCAGGCTCTCCTGTTAGTGCAACAGGAATTGGCCGCCTCAAAGGCAGAAACGGCCGCCCTAAGAGACAGGGTGGATCGCCAGGGTAGAAATCCGTTTGACGCCACTCTGTCTTCATCGCCTATACAGGTGAACGTGTCTCCTCCCATACCCCTGGCTAGCCCGGAGAGGTTCTCGGGGGATCCCCTCAAGATCCAAACCTTTCTGACGCAAATAGCCTTGCATTTCTCTTGCAAACCCGCTTCCTTTCCCTCTAACCATTCACGAGTGGCTTTTGCAATTTCGTATATGACGGGGGACGCCGCCAATTGGGCGGTGCCCTTGGTCAAATACGACGAGCCTCTGTTATCGGATTGGAACGCATTCCGTAGCGAGTTCGAGCGGGTATTTGATCGAAGGGCTACCACTTTCTCGGCTGACCGAGAATTGTTAACTCTCCGCCAGGGTAAACAAGATTTGGTATCATATCTGACCCATTTTAATCGTCTCATAGCTGAAACCGCATGGCCCGAGGAAAAAAGGATGTCCCTCTATTACCAAGGCTTGTGCGATGATATGAAGGACGTGTTGGCCCAGATAGATCCGCAGCCCTCCACGTACACGGATTTGATGAATCTCACGTTGCGACTAGATCATAGACTGTCGGAACGAAGGGGAGAGAGAGTGTATGCCCATGTAGAGAGACCAGAGAAGGGCAACAGACATGCTGGAACCCCTTCTGAGGTCCAGCCGGAACCCATGGAGGTGGGGGCTATCCGGGCCCCATTATCTAGGGCAGAAAGAGAATCCCGCAGACTAGCAGGGTTATGCATGTACTGCGGCAAGAAGGGACACTATGTCAGGGACTGCCCAATAAAACCCAAGAAGAGCGGGTTCGCGGGTATGAAGAAAGTGGCGGTGACCACGATGCATTCCTCCCTCCCAGACGCTCTGGCTCCAGAACAGAGCGTACAGGTGTCCGAACCCAGAGCGTTACAGTTGCCGTCTTTGGCGGTCATAGAATCAGTCGCTTCTGAATCACACGTTCTGTTAGCCATGCGATTGTCGGTGGGAACGCAAGACCATGAGGTCAGAGTGATGGTTGACTCAGGGGCCACCGGGAATTTCGTGGATAGCGGGTTGGTGAAGAGGCTGGGGTTGAGGCGCATCCCGAGAATTAGTCCCGAAACGGTATGGGCGGTTGATGGGAAACCCCTCATTTCTGGGCCTATCACGGAGGTTACAGAAGCACTGACCCTGACCAAACCGGGACCTCTTTGGGATCACGTGGAAGAAGTAGCCCTGAATATCATCGAGGCTCCCCAGTATGAGGTGATTCTAGGGATGCCTTGGTTAACAACTCATAATCCCAAAATAGATTGGAAGAGAAAAACGGTGGACTTCGAGACAGAGTATTGTAAAGAGGAATGCGCTAACGCGCACCGAACACATCTCCTGGCCCTCACCCATGGGTATCACATTCTCACTGCAGCTGAGAAGGAAACGGAACTTCCCGCAGTATATGCCCAGTTTAGGGACGTATTCAGCGAGAGTAAGGCGGGAGACTTGCCACCACACCGCATTTATGACTGCCAAATAGAGCTAATCCCCGGGGCTATCATGCCCTCGTGTAGGGTGTATGCCTTATCAGAGCCTGAAACAGAACATCTGCGAAAGTACTTAGAACACTTTGTAGAAATAGGGTTCATTAGACCTTCCCGCTCCCCTGCAGCGTCGCCTCTTTTCTTTATCAAGAAGGCTAATGGCGACTTGAGGACGTGCATCGATTATCGCGTCTTGAATAAAAACACGGTTCGCAACCGTTACCCTCTTCCGCTCATCCCGGTCCTGCTGGACCAGGTGAAGGAGGCAACCATTTATACAAGATTGGACTTGAGGGGAGCCTATCACCTGGTCCGGATACGGGAGGGGGATGAGTGGAAGACGGCGTTCAAGACGCGATACGGTCTCTTTGAGTATAGAGTAATGCCGTTTGGGCTGTGTAACGCCCCGGCGGCATTCCAATTCTTTCTCGATGACGTTCTCAAGGAATATATCGACAAAACAGCTGTGGTATACATAGACGATATACTGATATATTCCACAGAACGAAGAACCCATAGCACACATGTTTCGCAGATACTACAGAAGTTGAGAGAGAACAATTTGTTTTGCAAGTTGAGCAAATGCGAATTTCATGTCGAGAAAGTGGAGTTCCTGGGAGTGATCCTGAGTCCTTCAGGATTGAGTATGGCTGAGAGGAAGGTGTCCGCTGTACAGGAGTGGCCTATACCAAAGACAGTGAGAGATGTACAGTGTTTCCAGGCCTTTTCTAACTATTACAGGCGATTTATCTCTCACTTCTCACAGCTCGTCTCTCCTCTTACCCGGTTGCTCCGAAAAGGTCACCAGTTTTCATGGACTCAAGAGGCTATGCAGGCGTTCTGTGAGTTAAAACAAGCATTCACCACCGCACCGATTCTACAGCATCCCAGATCCGATTCACCGTTCATAGTAGAAGCGGACGCTTCTGACATAGCAGTGGGGGCGGTTCTTTCGCAACAGGAAGCGCTGTCCGGCCAACTGCACCCCATAGCATTTCTGTCTCGGAAACTGTCCCCGGCTGAAACACACTACACGATTGCCGAGAAGGAGTTGCTAGCTGTGAGAAAGGCGTTTCAGGAATGGAGGCACTACCTGTGGGGGGCTATGCACCCGGTAACGGTGTATACGGACCATCACAATTTGCAATACCTGAAAACAGCCCGGCACCTCACGCAAAGGAAGATGCGGTGGATGCTGTTTTTTGCAGGGTTTGACTTTGTCATCACTTTCAGACCGGGTTCGGAGAACCGAAAAGCTGATTCGCTATCTCGACAAAATGGGGACCATCCGGCTCGTAGGGAAGTCCTAGAGGCCATCATTCCCCCAGAAAAGGTGATATGTGGGATCAGAGCGGACACCTTCTTGAACACCGTAAGAAAACAACGTACCCTGGTGCAATGGCTACAATGGGAGGAACAAGGTTCGGACCGGCGAATGAAGGGAGGATTGCCTTTTGTTAGAGACCGGTTATTTGTTCCGTCTGCGGCGCTGCAGCACCAGGCTTTCGAATGGTGTCATGAGTCGCTGATAGCAGGTCATCCAGGGTGTACGAAGACTCTTCATCTCCTACAACGTTACTTCTGGTGGGACCACATGAACGAGGACGTCCGACGGTGGATACAACAGTGCGACGTGTGCGCCCGAGCCAAGGGCGACCGCTCGAAAGCCAAGGGCAAGTTGGTTCCCATGCCAACTCCAGCAGGGCCCTGGCAGCACATCAGTATCGACTTCGTCGTGGGGCTACCGATGGACCAGGGATGCAACGCGATCATGGTGGTAGTGGACAGCCTCACCAAGCTGGGTCATTTCGTGCCGTGCAAAAACCTACCCTCGGCCAGTCAAACAGCGCAGTTAGTGCTGTCTCATGTGGTGAGACTGCACGGAGTTCCTGGGGTCATCGTTTCGGACAGAGGCCCGCAGTTCATTGCACGCTTCTGGAAAACATGGTGTACGGCCCTGCAGGTGGAGGTAGCCACGTCAACCAGCTTCCACCCACAGACGGATGGCCAGACCGAGTGTCTTAATCAAACACTCAAGACGTATCTCCGTTGCTACTCCAAAGAAGCATGCGCTTCATGGGTATCGCTCCTCTGGTTGGCTGAACTCTCATACAATAATGCGTGGCATAGCTCCATCAGAGAATCACCCTTTCGGGCGACCTACGGATATCACGCCAAGATTCTTCCGTTGTCTTTCCCCGCGGAGGTGCGGGACCAGCCCGCTCTGGCGGCCCAGCTGCGGGTTCTGGGGAACTTGCATAGGCACCTCAAGAAGAATCTTGAGAGAGCGAAGGGCCTTTACAAGGCATGGGCGGACCGCCGTCGGCAGGACGGCCCATCCTATCTTCCGGGCGACAAAGTGTGGTTATCCACGAAATACCTCCGCTTCAAACTGCGCAGCATCTTTCATCCTCGCTTCATCGGCCCATACCCAGTGGTTCGTCGCGTGGGTTTGGTGGCGTATCGGTTGGCTTTACCTGCCTCTTTGCGCATCCACCCGGTGTTCCACTGCAGCTTGCTGAAGCCGGCGGTGGGGGCCAGGAGGGTGGCAGCCCCACCGATATATCGGGATGGACAGTTGGAGTACGACGTACGGAAGGTGTTGGATTCCAAATTGAGGAGGGGTCGTCTGTGGTATCTTCTGTCCTGGAAGGGGTACTCGGCGGAGGAAGATTCCTGGGTCCCGGCCTCGGACGTCCACGCTCCGGAGGCGGTCCGTTCCTTTCACGCCCGCTGCCCGGGCAAGCCTGGTCTTAGGAGGCGCACGGCGAGGGGGGCATACTGTCAGGCGCGGATCTAGGGCGCCTACCGCATTTACAGTCAAAGGAGGACTACATCCCCCAGAATCCCCGGCTGTAAGGAGGCGTGGCCAAGAAAGGGTAAATACGAGCGAAGCGAGCCAATCGAGGCGCGTAATACTGGAAGGTGGTTTGAAGCTGATCAGGAAGCTCATCGGAGAGAAGGACGACGCGGGTGTTCGCGTCTAACACCCTTGTGGAAGCAAGTACCTGGCCGTGGCAGAGGTTAGCCGCGAGGTACGCGGCTTCGGGAAGTCAGTTCCGACTTCTAAGAAACTTCACGCGGGACGCTGACGTAAGCGTCGCCGCGTTTCTCAATCGCTGGAAGCAAAGAGGTTGGGAGCAGGAGCGTTCCGTCGGACGGCGAAGGAGACGCATTGGGAATCGTGAAGGAATCAGGTATCTCTGGAACCCGGGAAGGGAGGCTCATTGCGGGACAGTATTGTTTGGCCAGCGAAGCGAGGAGAAAAAATGGAATAGGATTACGAGACATTTGTTTATCCATTACTTACGTTCTGTCGAGAACAGGGGAAGCCCATATACAACGCTACACAAATTCAATGGTGGAGTAGTGACGTTGGAATTAGAGCTCATGTGTATAAATCATATTGGCGCTTAGTAGCGTTAAGGGGAAGCTGATGAGGGAACGAAGGGGAGAGAACGGTCCGACAGAGCATGCTGGTATGTGAGAGGGCTGGTCCTCTCGAGTCTGAGGTTAAGGCTCCAAAAATACAGAGTGCATGGCGTGCCTGAAGAGACACACTTGGTTCAACACTTAGTGAGACTTAACTGAGAGTAGGTTACCTTGTGATTGGTTGTATTTTCTTTCATGTGATTACTTTGCAGGACTTCCACTAAATCAACTGTACCCCTTATATTCCTAGTCCCTCGCCTGATTGCCCTGGTACTCTGTGTGTCTTTGAACCAGAGCCGGGGACGTCGGGAGGTGGAACCCTTGTGCTTCATTCGAATCTGCCGGAGCCACAGTGGAACGTGACAGTCCGAGTCTGTGTCTTTGGAGACTCCCAGTCCAGAATAGTCTGGATTTTGGGTTGAAGAGGTCTTACCTGGCCTCCACTTACAAGGAGGCCCAAGTAGACAACAGAACTCTGCTCAATTTGGCACTTGCTTGCCTTGATTGTGAGGCCTGCCTGTTGTAGTGCCTGAAAACATCTCTCAGGTGGACCGGGTGATCCTCCCAGGTGCCGCTGAGGACAGCAATAGGGTCCAGATATGCTGCACTGAAGTCATCCAGTCTGGCCAGAACTCAATTCACCAACCTTTAAAAAGTGGCAGGCGCATTCTTTAATCCAAAAGGCATGACTTTGAACTGAAAGTGGTCCTCAGGGGTGGAGAATGCAGATCTCTCCTTGGCTCCCTGGATCAGTCTCTGATGTGTAATCAAAGGTACTGAGAAATGTGGCTGCCCCTAGCTTATCAATAAGCTTATCTGCTTTTGGGATGGGGCGTGCGTCAGTCTTGGTCACTGCCCTCAAACCACTGTAATCCATGTAAAACCTCATCTCAGGTTCCTCACCCTTTGAGTGAGTCTTAGGGACAAGTACCACTGGGCTGGCCCAGGGACTGCCCTAGCATCTTGCTTACTTCAGCCTTGATGCATGCGTTGACTTGGTCAGACAATCTATAAATCTTGTTCTTGACAATGAGGCTGTCCCCAGGGGGAACAGCCATTACAACGCGGTTTTTACCACGCGCAGCCTTTACATCACATGCGTTACAACGCATGCTATGTTACAACGCAATGCCATTACAACGCAAGTCTTTACATCGACTTGCGCTAGATGGCGTGCTAACATTACAAATAGTGTAGTTTACTATCCCAACACCTTCCCTACTGTTAAGTGGACTGGAGTTGGAATAGTAAATGACACTTTTCTAATGTTAGCACGCCATCTAGCGCAAGTCGATGTAAAGACTTGCATTGTAATGGCATAGCGTTGTAACATCGTATGCGTTGTAACGCGTGCGATGTTACTGCACGCGTTGTAATAACACGCGTTGTAATGTCATACATCCTGTCCCCAGTGTCTACATCATTGGTACACCCGGTTGTCTGTCCGGGGGTCAAAGTAAAGAGCTCTGCAAATTGGCTGAGGACTTGCCCGTAGTCAGTCTGCTGCTGCACAGTGAGTGTGTCAGACAAGAATTAACCCATCACTGTACCATCTTGTGTGTTAGTTGATAACCGATAAGGAAAGGGTTCACTTTCCTTCCCCTGTCTTGCATCAATGACTATCAACAAGGTCATGTCAGCCCTGTCTTAGTGTGACTTTATGCGATCCACATGGAGTACTCTGTGTGGCCCTGCTGGGGATGCCTAAGTCCACCTGGTAGGTGACTTCCCCCTTCTTCTCCAAATTTGGGTAGGGCTCAGTCCATTTGTCATGGAAGGCCAAGGGAACCACAGGCTCCAACACCTACACCAACTGACTCGGTTGCTCAACCGTGGCTGAATCTTGGTCATACCAGTACTTCACAAGTTCCTGGCTGACCTGCAAGGGCCGGCGATAATTAGCGCTAGGATAATTATCGCCGGCTATCGTGGACTTTTATCGCTGAGATAGCGTGCTATCAGCAACGCTTATCTCAAAAGCGATAAAATTCCTCGCGCTAACAGCCAAAAGGGAGATTATCACTAGAAATCCTGCGATAATCTCACACATTTTGGCGTTAGCTTGCTGATAAGGCAGGGCATACTTAGCCATTATATCCACCTTACATTGGATATAATGGCTAAGTCAGGGTGAAAGCAGGCGTAAGGAAAGTAGCGTTAACTGAGGTACTTTTCTTATCGCTATGCCTGTTAGCGATTTACTTGATAATTGGAGAAATGTCGGTTAGCGACATTTCTCCAGTTATTTTGGGACGGAACGCCCACTTTGCATCTCATTAGAGATGCAAAGGTGGGCGTTATGGGAAAGGGAGCTGAAGCAAGGAATCACGCGTTAGCGTGACCTTGCTGATTAAGCGATAAAATTATCGCTGCTTTTCGTCTGAAAACGGACGCTAAAGCGGCGATAATTTTTCATCGCCAGCTTGCTGATATGCCCCTATGTGATTTTCCCAGAATCACAGGATGTGGACGCGACCCCGAGGCTCGAACCCTGTTTTCCAGCACCAAAGTCGGCAGCTCTGGCCGACGGACCACATCCTCTCCTCAAAGTGTCTCGCTGCTTAGCCATTCCACTAATTTGAGTATAATTCCAAATAAAAATTGCCAAAAAAGTGACTGTTGGCTCATTTTAAAGAAGACGGCTTCCGGCTAGGTTTGTGCTTTAAACTTTAAAGCCATGGAATAGCAGGCGTGCTGCCCTTACTCGGCTGCGTTCAGTCCATAGCAATCCTCGGGGGTCTCACTGGCGCTCAAGCACAAACCTCTCACTCACTGCAGAATCACCGACATCCGCGCATTGCAGATGCGCGCATGCGGACCTCGAAGCCCTGAAACCAAAGCGAGACAGACATCAAACCACGCTCTTAACACCCCACATGGGGTGCAACTTGAACCGCACACAATACAGCTTTGAAGCATGTTTACATATTTCAAGCATCCCCTTTGCACACTGCCCTCGGTTTAAGGTTTCGAGCGCTGACAGGGGAGGACAAACTGGTTCTATTTAAAAAGAAAATGTGGCTCCTCGGACCCGTCTGTGAAAACCGCCTCTTCAGCGCCTCTGCCGCTCTGACGCCGGGTGCCGTCCCGCTGCATTATGGGCGTGGCTCGCTTGTCAAATACACACACAATGCTGCATAATTTGCAGATGTCATTAAAAGTTCTGGTTCTAGCTCAAACACATAAAATATCGCATAAAATCTTACACCTGGTTACAAATCCAGCCCCTGGCACTTCACAACAGTCAGCATCCTGTATTTCACCTGTTGATGACTAAATTCAGGCAGGGCCGTTTCTAGGTGTTTTGCCACCCTAGGCGAGAATTGAAAAATGTAACCCCCTTTTACTACCATCACTCTCTCCCCCTGTCATCCAGGCTAGAAGAATTAATGCATTAGATATTAAAGAACTCCCCTCCCCTTTTAACTTGGGTCCAAGCCACTGGGATGACCCCAGTTGAAACTCTTCCCTAGAACCTTTAAGCAGGCAGCAGTATACGACAACCGTTGATGCACATCTGCAATAATGGGTAATAACTTATAGATACTGTCGAACATCAGGCATGCCAAGCTTCGCCTCTCATGGCGCCGGCGGTACATAATCCTGTCCGATGCCATGTGTAAAACCTGGGCTCCATCCATCCATCCGATCCTCACATTTCACCAACAGCATCTGCCATGACACATCGCAAAAAACAACCCCCGCCCCCACGACAAGTAATATGGAGGATGCCATCTATTTCCAGGTCATAGGACACTAAGGAAGCCACTAGCCACACCTGACCCTTTCTATTAAACTACAGTCTAAATATATTATAAACAGAACCTTACCCATAGGGATCGAGATGTCTATTCTACCTGAAAACTGTTATCCTATGACTCCTGAACATAATTTGACTTTCCACAGAAGCCTGGTATAATTGATGGTGTCATGACTTGATTCCACACCGACCACTCCATCAGCTCCTCAACCAACCCACTAGCTCAAATGCACAACCAGCAGGCCCCACGGCCACTGCTCCACCTAAACACTTCATTTAAGTCCCTGCACCAACTCCTGAAGGGCCTCTGACAATTAGCATCCTGCTTTGGGTCTGTCCCAGGGGCACATCCAATACCCCAACCTCTTCCTCCCAACTTGGTGCCCTAGGTTAAAAAAATGTGAGGGTCAAAAACTCCCCCGAAAACCAACTCTCCTCATCCGGGCCACCACTCCAAACCACAGGCCACTAATGCGAAGCACGCACGTCCCTCCCTGTACCCTTTACAATGAGTGACACACATTCAAATGATGGATATAGACGTGCAATGAATGAGCGACCTTCTATTAGTTCACATGTGATCCCATTGAAAGAGAAGGTATTCAAGTGAGTGAGAAAGCCTTTTGGTGAGTGAGATGGCCTCCCTTTGAAAGTGACAACTGACAACCCCCTAGTGAGTGAGATGGACCACACATTATTAAAATAGGCTTCTATTAAAGAAGAGGACCTTCCATTGAGTGAGATGCATGTGTTGAGCAGTAGTAGTCCTTTTAAGCAGTGTGACGTTCTTTAATAGGATTTTCTCCCTCTGAGTTAAACATACTACCAGTGATTGAAATGCATATCCCTTGACACCACTTGCCAACGAGGCATGGGAAGTCAGCGAGAGACGTGACCTTCACCTTCCTCGGAATTCCTTGTAAAGAGTGAGTTTCATGTGGTCCGTGCGGTGGTTTATAATGTTTTGGTTCTGTTAGGAAAATTCAGATCGAGTGTATGTTTTACAGTCCTGCCAAGTATCATGTATCAGGCGTTAGACTAATGCATTTCAGTGTGGTGCTCCGCATCACCGCACTGAAATGCATTGTCACGCATATTTGCATATGATTGCTGTCACTAAAGCCTGCAAACCTGTACGTAGTAGCAGACAGCGCGCCGCCTGCAGCTGTGCGCGCTGCTCCCGCAGGCTTGAGACACTCTGTGGTACTTCGCAGGACTGCCAGCAGCTGAGAGACAAGACCGCGCTGTCCGTACTACAATGTATTATAGTTATTCAATTCGATTTCCCGGGTGCCGTTCTGCCCGCGCAGCTCTGAGTCTCTTGACGCAGCTCCGAGACATACTGACATCCCGTGGCGCTGCGAGGGGACGTCACACCCTGTCTCCTGCTAGACAGTGCGCCATGAGGTCCAGGAGTATGAAGGCCAGCCGCAGCTCAGTGGTTTGCGGGTGACGCTACCAGCCACAACCATTATGGTGCTCCCGGCTCTGCTCGCATCAGTCTAGTGCTGTTCCAGCAGTGCTGAGAGTAGTGCTAGCACTGGCTTGACTTCCCGCAGACAATTCAGTATTGCTGAGGCCGATCGGGAGAGTGCAGTGTAGGGCGTGGTCGTAGTAATGACCTATGACCGACCGTCACGCGTCTGGTTGTTTGCAGCAGCTGCCAGGAAAGGACTCGGACAAGCTGCCTGAATTCACGGGCACCAGCAGCAAACCAAAAACAAGCATTGGCATAGCCAATAGGTCTCGCCTTTGGGACCTTATAAGTGTTTAGCCATGCAACAGTTGCATAACTAAATACTTATAAGGTCCAAAAGTGAGACCTATTGGCTATGTAAAGCGGCCGTGCGGCCGCGAAAGTGAAAATGATCACGATCACGATCAAACATCAAAGCGGCCACGAAAATGAAAGTAATCGCGGTAAAGCGCGGCGCGCACGCCCGCGCACCTGCACTGTGGCTCCAGGCTGGCCTGGTAGCACTTTTTGGAGCCCTCTCAATAAGTCTCGCCAGACCAGTGCATGCGCTGGGTCAGGCGAGACCTAATGATTGCCGTGGGAGGTGGCACGAGGCAGCCCTTAGCCTGCTGCAGAGTCAATGGCCGAGGTCAGACACACAGCGCTACGGCTGCCTGAACGAAGATCAGATCACCAAGAACAGAGTTAAGTAAAGTACGTTTTGCCACTCCCACCCGAGTATCTGTAAGAGTACTAGATTAGTGCCCTTCAATTTCTGGTACTGTGCAGTACGTTTAAAATCTTCTTAGTGTTTCTCGTTGCAGAAATGAGTGCATTTTCTGATATTTATGTGCTTCCCTCATCTTTATGTTGCTTGCCAGAAAGTGTCACTCATAGTCCCTGAAACGTCACTCATAATTACACTGAAATTATGCAAATGTCACATCACACATAGCATTAACAAGAAATCAACCATCCCAGGTATAGAATGATGTCTAATTATCTCTGCAATTAGTGTAATCCTAATGTATTAACTCTATACAATAGGCATATGTGAAGGGTATACATACAGATGTCTATTACAATTGTTGAGTGCGGAGAGGGACCGTGACTCTTGAGAAGTGAAGCCTTGACTCACCATTATTTAATATATTTTATTGTAGTGCTTTTTAAAGCAAAAGCGCTACACAACACACACATGGAATAAAAGGATCGAGTGAAAATAAGCACAAAGACGCTTTCAAACCTATATAAGCAGCTCATCAAAACGAGGCAGAATGATGATAGAAAAGTGCCTTCAATAGTGGGGCTGAAGCACAAGGAGGTAAGAGAAGAGGTAAATCAAGTGAAGTAGCAGATGGAAGGGCACAAGGTTAGTGTGTAAAGGGACCAAAGAATACCGACAAGAATCAAGATAATGTACACCTTGGGTTTACAAGCAAAAACAAGGAAGCCTTGGTCAAAAGGATGGTAGGATCCTGTGAATCTTAACCTAATATTGAGAAATGATTGAGTGATTTGTAGAGTAAAAATGTTCTACTGAAAAAATCGGTATCACAGCTTGCAGATTATAAAGGATTTAAATCTCTCCTGAAATAATAATTAAACCCGGAATGTCATTTAAATGCATCCGCCTTTCTACAAGGCTTTGAATAAATAAATACCATAATTTATTCTATTTTTGAGAAATGGATGTTTTTATATTACGTGAGAGGTTGCGCATTCTTTGCTGTGTTTGTGAAAAACTGTTTTTGTCAAATTTAATAACTCACTTTTAAAATTAGTAGGAAGCATAGACATTTCCTGGGCCTTCTCAAGCATTACCGACTCGCCTTAGAATCTGGAAGAGCTACAGTGTTTATTATACCAGTTATTTACAAATTCCAATGTACCTCAGTATTTAAATATTTTAAAATAACTATGATCTACCTGCCTGCTGCAGCCGACCCGGATCCCACCCGGGCCTCCCCCGGCGGTACCTGATACGCAGGCCTGCAGGCCGCAGCGGGAACTCTCTCTACCTCTTGCCAGCCGCGCGCGCACAGCCTTCGTCCGTGGCGTCGAACGTGACGTCACGTCACGTCGATGGTGAAATTGAAGGCACATTGGGGCATATCAACAAGGGCTTTATCTCTGCTTTTTTGGCTTTAAAAGCCAAAAAAGCAGAGATAAAACTAGCGCCCTATCAACAACAGGGTGCTAACACGCAAATTTGCATGTTAGCACCCTTTTACTCTACGCTTCCCCTTGCATCTCTAATGAGATGCAAAGGGGGCGTTCCAGAGTAAAATAATAGGAGAAATGTCGCTAAGCGACATTTCTCCTACTATCAAGAATGTCGCTAACCCTGTTAGAGACAAAAAAAGCAGCGCTAACCGCGGTTAACGCTGCTTTTTTACGTCTGCTAATTTTCAGACTTAGCCATGATATCCTATGGAAGGAGGATATCATGGCTAAGTTTGCTTGTCCCTATCAACAAGGTAACGTGAGATTATCGCTGGGTTTCCAGCGATAATCTCACGTTAGCCTGTTAGCATGAGGATTTTTATCGCTATTGAGATAAGCGTTGCTAATAGCACGCTATCTCAGCGATAACAATTCACGCTAGCCGGCGATAATTATCCTAGCGCTAAGTGCGCTGAGCGATAATTATCGGCGGTTGTTGTTGATATGCCCCTGTGTTCCGCCTAAAAAGTAATTATTTGAACGCGGTACTTATACGCACATTTCACGCGTTTGAGGTCTGTATTCCTGAAGCGCCTTTCCAAGAGAGGCACTGTGGTTTCTTTTCTTTGTGTGGGAGTTTTTATATAGCTCCAAATCGAGCCGGAGGTATTGGAGCGCTTTACATGAGCACTGGCTTCATCACACACGGACACATTCACTTTTGTAGGCACAGGGAGTTCAGGTGATTTGCCCAGGATCCCAGGACGTTGAGGCGACTTCGAGGATCGAGTCTAGCTCCCCAGTATCAAACGCGACAGCTCTGGTAGTTACGCCACAACCTCATGCATAATATCACGTAAAGAACAATACTGTTTAGCAGGATTGTTGTTGATGAGACAGTTCATAAATTTGCAATCCTCTGCGTCATGTGTGCGCTGGTGCAGTCCTCTCCAGTGTATTCTTTGCACACACTGAGCGCCTCAATCTAACGGCAATAGAGACTGGGGATCCCCCGTGCACTGAAAGGGACATTACCACCTACTGTGAAAAGGACGTCATCGAGTCCCCGGTTGCATCTGCTCTACACATAAAAAAAATGTTCTCCTAACTCCCTGAAATTTTAAATAGACGCTCAGATCCCTTTTAAAACACAGACAAGCACATTGTTCTTTAAATGCGGGTGTTGAGCAACCCTGGGAGTAGTTTGCGTAGTAGCACTACACGTAGCTAGGCAAAGTACACTATGAACTACTCAGCTACACAAACTGCGTCGCTGTTAGCACAGTGTGCTTGTCTGCTCTGAGCAATAATTGCAAACAGCATCTTGAACAGTGCAAGTTATGATAAAATAAGTATCTCTGTCTTTATATGCTAAAATGCATATAGTCATTTCACAAAAGTGAACATGATAAATTAGCAAGCAGTGAGAGAGGTGATGATTTTGGGATCCTCCCTAACCAAGGGAGAGAACCAAGCAGAGGCCTTGAAAACAAAAAGCACATCTTATTGAACGATTCAGTGGTGGTCCCATCCTCTTAGGACCACCCCAGGCACAGTTATTGGCAAAAATACAATCCCAACCAAAGGCCCTGCACAGCATTATGGGACGAGATTAGCAGTGGGCGACCCTTAGCCTTCTGCTTCCAGGCAGGTCGCTCCCCACGCCGCGTAGCTCCAGCTGACTGCACCCGTGTTCCAGCCCAGCTGCTGCCGAGTTTGAGGCCCGCCTCCACCCACAGGCTACCACCTGCGCATCATCCCTGGTGGCCAATGGTAGGCCTTAGGCTTGCTTTTTGCCGCTTTCACTGTGTTTGCTTTGCGCTTTCTGCCCGTTTAGCATTGTTTTATTGTTCTTGTTTTTGTGCCCTTCTGGTTGTTTAGCATTGTATTTATTGTGCTTGTTTCCTCCTCTGTGTCCCCTTGTGCCCATTTTGCCTTCTTTTCCCTTGCCGGTCCCGCTTCCCGCCGCTGCGTCCCCTGCGGCCCTGCCCCCCGCTCCCATTCGTCCTATCCCCCCCTCCCAGCTACTCCTCCCTTCCACCTCCCCTTCTTATGGCGGCCGCTGCACGGTGAAGGGAGCGACCCTTGACCCTGCTTCCAGGCAGGTCGCTCCCCACGCTACGTAGCTCCACCTGACTCCGCCCGTGATCCAGCCCAGCTGCTGCCGAGTTCGAGGCCCGCCTCCACCCACCGGCTACCACCTGTGCCTCATCCCTGGTGACCAGTGGTAGGCATTAGGTTTGCTGTTTGCCGCTTTCACTGTGCTTGCTTTGCACTTTCTGCCCGTTTAGCATTGTTTTTATTGTACTTGTTTTGTGCCCTTCTGGTTGTTTAGCATTGTATTTATTGTTCTTGTTTCCTCCTCTGTGTCCCCTTGTGCCCGTTTTGCCTTCTGTTCCCTCGCTGGACCCGCTTCCCGCCGCTGCGTCCCCTGTGGCCCCGCCCCCCCGCTTCCATTCATCCGATCCCGCCTCCCAGCTGCTCCTCCCTCCCACCTCCTCTTCTTTTGGTGGCCGCTGCGCTTGGGCGGCCGCGCCGCTGGCGCACCGAACGCGCGCCTAAGGCAAGCCCGTCTGCGCCAGTCCGCGCCTGGACTGCCCCCAGCGCCAGAACCCCTGGACCCCGCGAACGCCATGATGTTCGACTCCACTACAATGCCAGCACACTCCACACACTCAGCTCCAGACAAGAACACACCTGCTACCGGGCCACCTCGAAGCGCACCCAAGGACCCTTCACCTGCCGGAACTGCAGCTTCACCAGCATCCGCCCCGCCGAACCTCTGCCCAGGAAAGAACCCAACTACCTCAGCTGCATTCTTCTCAACGCCCGCTCCGCCTGCAAACACGCCGTTGAACTCTAGGGCCTTCTCGACTAAACCTCTCCAGACGTTGCCTTCCTGGTGGCGACCTGGCTGGACCCCGCCTCAGCACACGACATCGCCATAGCCATCCCAGAAGGCTACAAAAACACCCGCAGTAATCGCACTAGGAGTAGGAGGAGGAATTGCCATCATCCACAAGAACACCCTCAGAGTCTCGACCAACACCGACGACACCCTCAGCACCGCCGAACACCTGCACTTCCAGATCCACACCGTCCCCAACACCACCCTCAGAGGAACCCTCGTCTACAGACCCCCCAGACCCTGACCACAGTTCAGCGACTCCATCGCCGACTTCATCAGCACACACGCCCTCGCCTCCATGGGCTACATACTCCTCAGGGGCCTGAACTACCACCTCGAGAACAACAACGACACCAACTCCACCACCCTGATCGACAACCTCGGACTCAGACAGCTTGTGACAACACCCACCCACGCCGCCGGCCACACGCTTGACCCCATCTTCTCCGTAAGCCTCCACGTCTCCTTCAACCACACCACCGAACTCCACTGGACCGACCATCACTGCATCCACTTCACCTTCAGGAACCCCACCACGCACCGCCGCACCCAATAGATGCTTCGTCGCTGCTGGAGCAAAATCACCGAAGACCAGCTAACCACCACTCTCGCCCAGAGCCCACCGACCCCACCGACCCCGACACCACCGCCCGCAACTTCAGACAGTGGATCAATGACTGCGCCAACACCCTCGCCCCGCTCAAGAAACCCTCCAACAGCCACACCAGCAAGAAAGCCACCTGGTTCCCCGAAGTCCTCCAGGCCTCCAAATGAACATGCCGAAAACTGGAGAAGAACTGGCTCCGAAAACAAACACTGGACAGCTTCGCAGCCCACAAAAACGCCACCCACAAACACCATCACCTCATCAGATCCGCCAAAAGGGCCTCATTCAAAGATCGCCTAGATAACAACGCACACAACAGCAAAGAGCTCTTCAACATCGTGAAGGAACTCACCAACCCCAGCTCCAACACCAACGACATTCCACCTTCGCAAGACCTGTGCGACTCGCTGGCCACCTTCTTCCACCGCAAGATCGCTGACATCCACTACAGCTTCAACGTCAAGGCCGCCCCGACAACCACTGAGGTTCCCCCCCACGACCACCACCCGCACCAACCGCCTGCTCTCCTGGACCAACATCAACGACGAGGACACCAGCAAAATCATGAACACAATCCACTCCGGATCACCGCTAAACCCTTGCCCACACCACATCTTCAACAAAGCCAGCACAGCCATCGCACCCCATCTCCGGAAAGTAATCAACATCTCCTACGAGACATCAACCTTCCCGGAAAGCTGGAAGCATGCCGAGATCAACGCCTTACTCAAGAAACCAAAGTCAGACCCCAAGGACCTCAAGAACTTCCGTCCCATCTCCCTGCTCCCGTTCCCAGCGATGGTCATCGAGAAGGCCGTCAACAAACAACTGACCCGCTACCTCGAGGAGAACAGCATCCTGGTCCGGGTCCGGGTTCCGCAGCAACCACAGCACCGAAACCGCCCTCATCGCCACCACCGACGACATCAGGACCCTGCTAGACAATGGAGAAACAGCAGCCCTCCACATCCTTCTTCTCCAGCAGAACACAGAGCGTTCGCCTCCCCCCTTCCGCTCCAATGCCACCAAGATCATCTGTGGTGTACCCCAGGGCTCATCCCTCAGCCCAACGCTATTGAACATCTACATGGCACCTCTCGCCCACGTCGCCTGACAGCATGACCTCAACATCATCTCCTATGCTGACGACACCTAGCTGATCCTCTCCCTCACCAAAGACCCTCACACTGCCAATACCAACCTCCACGAAGGAATGAAGGCCATCGCCGAATGGATGAGTAACAGCCGACTGAAGCTGAACTCGGACAAGACAGAGGTCCTGATCCTCGGATCCACCCCTTCGGCCTGGGACGACTCCTGGTGGCCGACCACACTGGGAACAGCTCCAACACCCACCGACCACGCACGCAACCTAGGGGTCATCCTCGACTCCACCCTCTCCATAACTAAGCAGGTCAACACCTTCTCCTTCTCCTGCATTAACACCCTCCGCATGCTCCGCAGGATCTACAAGTGGATCCCCACCAAAACGAGAAGAACGGTCACCCAGGCCCTCGTCAGCAGCAGGTTGGACAACTGTGGCCAAACTGCTGAGACGGCTGCAACTCATCCAGACCTCCTGAGGCTTCCGCCTCAGGAGGTCTGTCAGTTTCGATCCTTTACATCAGGGTCAGCTTCCGGCAGGGCCTCCTTACTCTAGAGAGGTGCTGATCCAAATAGGTAAACAATTTGCCAACAAAGGAATCTTTATCTCCCTCCTCTTGCCCCCGAGCTGTTCTTTGTGATGATGTTTTGTATTGTGGGCTATTAAACGTCAGGTCTCTGCCCAAACACTGCACAGAGATCCAGCTTCTGATTGACTCACATGTATTTGACATCCTATTCATGACAGAAACCTGGACGCGTCCGGACTGTCTGGTCGATCTGGGATTCGCCTGCCCCCCCGGGTTTAAATTTATTCACATTCCTAGGCCCATTGGCAGAGGCGGAGGCGTGGGAGTCATTTTCAGAGCCTCTTGTAGCATCAAAATCCTTTCTCTTGACCCGATTTTGGGCACCGAGCTATTAGGACTCTCAATTCAGACCCACGCCGGTAGCATCGTCACAGGGATTTTGTGCTATCGTCCACCAGGGGCTTTCAGCCTTCAGCAGCAACAAGCACTTATCACTACCCTAACCAATATCGCCTTATCTCATCAGAAGCTGCTGATACTAGGCGATTTTAATTTATGGCAAAACGGCTGCCTTGATTTAGCTCTCAAGAACCTATTTTCTACCTGTGACAGCTTCGGCCTCTCTCAGCTGATCCCCAATGCCACCCATAGAGCAGGGCATAGGCTTGACCTATTATTTGCGGCACCTGACTTGGTGGTTATGGGTGAAACCCTTCCAATGGACTGGACTGATCATTCACTGGTTAAATTCTTACTCCACAAATCGACTGACCCTTTCAAGGCCCCTGCTCCGGCCAAGGAAATTAAATGCAGAAACTGGAGGGCTCTCTCATGTGCTCATCCGTCCGGGGAACTGTTCCATCTGCAACATCTTTTTGATGTGAACAAAAGCACAGTCAACAACTACCAGTCTCTCGTCTCTAGGATCTCTAGGGTGGTCGACACCCACGCCCCCCTTAAAAACCGGACCTGTAGGGGCAAAGACTCTGCCCCCTGGTTCAATGCCGGCCTAAAACTGCTTAAACTGGAATGCAAACAAGCAGAGAGAAGGTGGAGACGTGATTACAATAAAACTTGCAAAGACACGTGGAAAACCAAGGTCCACGCATACAAAACCCTCATCAAAAAATCTAAAGCTGACCATTACGCCTCCCTGATCTGTAACACCACCAACAATGCCAGGAGCATTTTCAGCATCCTAAACAGCGTCACTAATCCGGAGTCCTGTAAAAATGCGATCATCCCGTCCCAAGATCTTTGTGACAATCTGGCCATCTTCTTCAAGGAGAAAATTAAACTTATCCTTAATGATCTGGATACTCCTCTTAATGCTGGAAACCCCCCTCCCTCGAACACTGTCACTCTGGAGAATCCAGCACCTCACTTAAATGTGTCTCCAGAAGATTTCCTTTGCAAGTTTCCACCGCTAACACTCGAACTTTTCACTAAGATAGCTAGAGGGATCGTGTCTGGGTCTCCACTGGACCCAGTACCCCCGAAAATTTGGAAAGAATTTGAAACTGAACTTTTCCCCCCGCTCCATCTAATTTGTCAGCAATCCTTGATGACCGGCTCTGTCCCGGTCCACTGGAAACGAGCGCTAGTCTCCCCTCTACTGAAGAAACCTTCCCTGGACCCTGACTGCTCAAAAAGTTACAGGCCCATCTCATTGCTGCCGTTCCCTGCTAAGATAGTGGAACGGGTGGTCAGCAACACCCTTTCCAACTACCTGGAACGGCATACACTATTGGATGGGGCCCAATTTGGTTTCCGGCCTGCTCATGGCACCGAAACTGCCCTTATTATCGCCTTGAACGAACTTCAAAGGCGAGCAGACAGAAGTCAGGCATCATTTTTGATACTGCTCGATATGTCTGCCGCCTTTGACACGGTGAACCACAAGATCTTACTGAGTCGCCTCTGGGAGGTGGGAGTGAGGGATACGGCACTGCAGTGGTTCCACTCTTTTTTGCAGGACAGGCAACAAGCAGTTTCTCTACCTCCTTTCCAATCTACTTTTTCCCCGGTAACGCACGGAGTCCCTCAGGGCTCGGCCATTAGTCCTATACTTTTTAATATTTACCTTAGGCCACTTATTCTCTTGATCAATAGCTTCGGCATCCAAACCATTAACTACGCTGATGACACGCAGATGATCCTCTCCTTGGAAGGAGAGGACTCTATCTCCATAGAGACCTTACACAATTGCCTGCGGGAGACATCAAGGTGGCTGAAGATGAATTCACTTCAGTTTAACGCAGGGAAAACCGAGGTGCTTTTTAACAGTGGCTCGAGGACTCCCTGTCCGTTCCCCAGCAACTTCTGGCCCCCGGAAACAGCTTCTAAGGTACAGCCTGCAGTCTCTGTCCGCAATCTAGGGGTCATGCTTGACCACCAGCTCAGCATGGAGACCCATGTTCAGAAAACCTCTGCCTGTTGTTATGCCATACTGCGCTCTTTAAGGAAAGTTCTACCCCTCCTACCCACCCAGGCTCGCGCACAAGTAGTCAGATGCACTATCCTGAGCAGGTTGGACTACTGCAATGCCCTCCTGCTCGGGGCCCCGGAGTATCTATTAGACAGGCTACAAAGAGTCCAGTCTGCGGCTGCAAAACTTGCCTTGGGGCTCCCGTCAAGATCCCATGGACCATCCGCCTTGGCACATCTACACTGGCTTCCCCTTAGACAGAGAGTGCAATTTAAGGCCCTCTGTATTGTCTTTAGGGCTCTCCACGGTTCCGGTCCTGCCCCTCTTCAATCCATGTTTGTGTGGTACGTTCCTACCAGAAAACTCCGCTCCTCGGATGCCAAACTGGTGGTCACCCACAGATTCAAGAAGGTCAGATCTGGAGGTAGATCTTTCGAGGTGACTGCCGCTAGACTCTGGAACTCCCTCCCCGCCGACATTAGACATACCGATGACCTGCTTCCTTTTAGAAAAAAGGTTAAAACATGGCTCTTCCCGGGCTAGCCCTAGCTTCCCTGTTTCTTCCCCCCCCCCTCCTCCTCAGACTCTGTCAGCGCCAGGATGCCTGCCACGGCGACAGTTCGCGCTCTACAAATTCTTAAAATAAAATAAATAAATACATAAAATGCCTCTGCACGTCTCATCCTCGACATCCCCCACCACAGCCACATCATACCCCACCTAAGAGACCTGCACTGGCTCCCCGTCAACAAGAGGATAACCTTCAAGCTCCTCACCCATGCACACAAAGCACTCCACAACACCAGACCAGCATACCTCAACAGACGACTCAGCTTCTACACCCCCACCCGCCAGCTCCGCTCCACCGATCTCGTCCTCGCCGCAGTCCCCCGCATCCAAAGAACGACTGCCGGCGGTGGATCTTTCTCCCACCTCGCCACCAAGGTCTGGAATACCCTCCCCACCCACCTACGTCAGACCCAAGACCTGCTGACCATCAGAAGACTACTCAAGACCTGGCTCTTCGAGCAGTAGCAGCACCCCCCCGCACCCAACGCCTTGAGACCCTCACGGATAAGTAGTGCGCTTTACAAGTGATATGATTGATTGATTGATTGAATATTATAGTTTCCAATATCAAAATAATTCTACAAAGAGCTGCAGTTCAACTAGTTTCAACATGAAAGGGTTTCAATGCTTTTGCATTTGACTCGTGAGGGACATCTAGTAACGACTAGTTGAACTAGAGCTCTTTGTAGAATTATTTTGATATTGGACACTATAATATTCACTGCCCACTGCTAATCTCGTCCCATAATGCTTTGCAGGGCCTTTGGTTGGGATTGTATTTTTGCCCATAACTGTGCTTTGGGTGGTCCTAGGAGGAAGGGACCACCACTGAATCGTTCACCAGCATGATATGGTCTTTGTGTTCAAGGCATCTGCATGGTCCTCACCCTAGGTTAGGGAGGACCCCAAAATCATCCCCTCTCTCATTGTCTAATATTGTCATTCACAGTTCACTTTTGTGAATTGGTTATATGTTTTTTAGCATGTAAAATTGCTTTATCAAAGCAATTGTGGGTATTGTTGATATTGCTGCTACGCTGCGTGTTGTAGCACAGTTTTTGCACTGTGCTATGTGCATTCTACGTAGTGCGTAGTAGTGCAATCTACGCATGCTCCGTGAGCAAAGCGTAGTACTAGGCCCAGGGTTAGAGGTGAGAGACAACTGCCTAACATTTTTTCTTCTGGCACCACCATCTGTCTCCTTTTTCCACTGCCGGAAGTCCGAGGGTGGGTGGGATTTCCGGCTGTGAAGAAAGTGAAAGACGCCCCAAGTGAGGCTGTTGTGATTTACGCTGAACCTATTCATGAAAGCCTGTGACATGTGCTGTATCGCTTTTATTCTAAACTACAGAGCTCTACCTCCACACCCACCTTGTGTCACTTAAAAGAACTGGGAGGGTCTCCTTTTTATACCAATAGGTTGTGTTGTATAGTTTTCAGATTGTACTGAACCCTGAGGCAGATGGATTTTGTCAGCTCTGGCAGGATTTGCGGGAGCTCATCCCTCTTGTACATTGCATCCCCCACACCAACAACAAAGACCTCCACCCCTGTGCGCCGGAGCTCCAGGGCCGGACCTGTAACATCATCCTTGGACCACCCATCTGTGATGAGGACTACGACCCTGAGCATGTTGGCTTTGCCCCCCACTGCTCTCGAGCAGCACCTCCCATCTGACGAAAGAGAGGGCTTCCCCTGTGTAAGTGGAACTGTACATCTTTTTGAAGGTTTGCATGGTGTCAATCAGGCCACTGACGTTGTGGGAGACGTTGAAGGGGACCTGTATCCGAGCATCAATGCTGAACAGGACCAGGCTGAACTGCACTGTGTCCCGGGACACGTGGAAGCTTAGCACTGTTACACCTGGCACCATTGGCGTGGGTCTCCCTTCCATTTTTCGCTGTTGTCTCCTCTGTCTTTGCTGGTGATAGATGCTCTGGGCGCTGTGCCACTGCCATTCAGTGCCACAGCGCGAATGCTCCCTGTGTAAAGATGACATGTAAATTGGTATATCCATGATTGGCTTATTTGGATTACCTGTTAGTCCCTAGTAGCGTGGCCTGTGTGTGCCCAGGGCTGGTAAACCAAATGCTGCTAGTGGGCCTGCAGCGCTGGTTTGCGCCACCCAGAGAAGCAGCTTGTAAAGTGTGTCTCAGACCAGCCACTGCAGTGTCTGGGCGCAGTCTAGAACTGCCATCTTGGCTGTGAAGTGCACCCACTTCCCAGCCCCTGAACCTTCCCTTGGCATCATGTAAGCCACCCCTATGGGAGGGTGCATTGTATGTGTAAGGTAGGACATGCTCTGATGTGTGTAGCATGTCCTGGGGGGAACAGCCATTACAACGCGGTTTTTACCACGCGCAGCTTTTACATCGCATGTGTTACAACGCATGCGATGTTACAACGCAATGCCATTACAACGCAAGTCTTTACATCGACTTGCGCTAGATGGCGTGCTAACATTACAAATAGTGTAGTTTACTATCCCAACACCTTCCCTACTGTTACGTGGACTGGAGTTGGAATAGTAAATTACACTTTTCTAATGTTAGCACGCCATCTAGTGCAAGTCGATGTAAAGACTTGCGTTGTAATGGCATTGCGTTGTAACATCGCATGCGTTGTAACGCATGCGATGTAACTGCACGCGTTGTAATGACACGCGTTGTAATGTCATACATCCATGTCCTGGTAGTGAATTACACCCAATTTCGTTTTTCACTACTGTAAGGCTACCTGTTCTCCATAGGCCAGAATGGGAGGTTTGGCTATTGCATTCTATAGTCCTAACTGACCGACAGAACATGGTAGAAAAACGAATTTAGTGTCCCTGAGCTCAGAATATTAAAATACATCTTTTAGTGAAGTTTATTTTTATATTCTGTGTTTGAAAATACTACTTTTAGAAAGTAGGTATTTTCTTGCCTAAGCCTTCCAGTGTGCTCTGCTGTTATGTGTATTGGCTGTCTGGTTTTGGAGGGACAGGGCAGGCTGAGTCAGACCTGGGTTGAATAGAGAGATCTGCATTGGAGTATGGGGAGGGGTAGCTCCTGGACCTGAGTAGGGCTGTGCCTGGCAAGGTGAATGCTGGCTCCACCTCCCACTGTGCGTCTGATGGCAGACCCCCTCTTTCTGAAAGGAAGGATGCAGCCTGGTAAACAAAGAGGTCCAGGGCTGGGCAGAACTGGTTCTGGCTGGGTTCAGTGACTTGTAGCTTCTGAGAACAAAGACTTTTGGGGTATAAATATCTGTGCTGAAAACCCCTACAATTGGTATTGCTCCTGGACAACAAGAAGAACCTCTGTCCGTGTAACTGAAGGAATCTGCAGGAGAGGACTGTCCTTGTGCTTGTGTGCTGTTTCTTGAACAGGCCTTCAGTGGTTACTACTGGACTTGGAAGAAGAGGAAAAGGACTTTGAAGGAACTTTTATTTTTGCTACATCAATCACCCAAGGGCTAGAAGAGAGCTAGCCTCCTGCTGGAGTCTCAGGCACATCAGACTCCACCACCAGCCTCCTGTTTCCTTCCAGCGAGGAATTTTCGATCTGCAGGTGAGGCTCCTGTGAGTTCCAGGGCCTCTAGTTCTACTGTGGAGAAGAGAGTGCTGAAAATCGTCGCTAACGCCCGTTAGCGAGCCGCTGCAGCTGAAGAGCGTAAGGAAAATCATCGCGCTGCTGCCACTGAGTGCTTGCTACCGGAGATCATCGCATCACCTATTTGCGGGCTGCCAAATGCTCGCTAACCCGAAGATTTTCGCATTGCATGTTTGCGGGCCTCAAAGCGCTCGCTAACCAAAGATCATCGCATCGAGTTCATCGCTTCACGAGATCGCAGCGCGGACGCCGAGCGTTTGCCATTTCCATCGCATCGCATCAGGATCGTCGCTCCCTCGCGGAGCGCCATTTCTTTTCATTGCAACAAGATCACACACGCAACAGGCTCGGCGCATCATCCTCCCTTCGCGGCAAGGATTTAATTGCATCGCCGGCTTAGCGTGTAGAAGTTTGTCGCTTTGTCCTGCACACAAATCAGCGCATCATCCTCCCTTGCGGCAAGGATTCAACCCATCACTGGTTAGCGTAAGGAAAATCATCGCTACAACTCCTTAGCGACATTTTGGTTGCTTTACTACAGAATCCAGGTATCTTGTGAGTAAAAGGGTCGCAGAGACCACTGCCTTGAACTGAACTCCTCTTTGCACATTTTGAACTATTTTTGCAGTCTTTCAAGAGTAACCCTATTTTCTAGCATTGTGGATTTTTTACTGTTATTGGTCTTGTGTTAAGTCTATATATAAAGATACTTATTTTTTATAACTACTTGTGTGGCGTCCCTTTGTAGTGTTCCTCACTGTGTTACTGTGTATGGTCATAAATGCTTCACACACTGCCTCTGAGATAAGCCTAGCTGCTCGTGCTACGTTACCCCAGTGTTGAGCAGGGGTTATCAAAGGGTGTAGCCCGCTTACTCTGACTTAGGAAGAAGGGTCCCTACTTGGACAGTGGCCAGCCATTGCCAACTAGAGACCCCCATTTCTAACATTGGTGGTCAGCGGTGAGGATCTGGACTTGCATTTATGGTATGCATACAGCAATTATAGTGCACACTACTGCTGAGTGCAGACCATAACACAACCACATTCGCTTTTGAAGTTTTTTGATTCTATTTTTGATTGATATTGCCAGTTATTGCTACAATGGGCAAGCCCAGATCCAATGCCTCTGAGAATCTCTCCTAGGAAGAAGAGAAATTAGAAACCTACAATGCCAAGCAGCTCAAATATTTGTGCAAACTCTTCACAGTCCCTATCACAGGTCTCACTAGAAGGGAAGAGTATTACAAGGCGCTGAAGGCCTGGTTAGAAGCCAGGGATGCCCCTAGGAATATGGAAGAGCCTGTGGAGGGGGGAGAGAATGCAGGAGAGCAGCAGGATGAAGTGGTAGATTTGGTAGGAGATAAAGCAGTTGCCAGCCCGGGCACTAGTGTGTCCTCAAGGGGTCTGACTCCAGAAGAGATGGAGGACAGGTAGAGAGATAGGCTGCACAATATGGAGATGGCTAAGCTTAAAATGGATGATCAGAGGGACCTAGAGAATAAGAAGTTAGAATTTGAAATGATGAAAGTGAAACTTGAGCATATGAGAATTTTGAGGAAGTTGGAGATTAAATCAAAGAGTATAAAGATCTCCCCCTCTGGTGGCAGCACACCAGTAGTGTATGCTGAGAGTAGAGTGTATATACCTAAAGAGGTTATTAAGGATTTCCATAAAAGTGAAGATATTGGGCAATCGTTTGCCGCTTATGAATTAGCTCTGGTGTCCCACCGGGTCCCTGAGAAGGATTGGGGAGCGGGGTTGTGGGGACGCTTGGTGAGTGAGGGGAGGGATAACTTGTTGGATCTGCCCCAGAAAGTAGTATGGTTTATGCCCACATGAAAGAATCTTTGATTACTCGCTATGGTTTGACCCCTGAGATGTATAGGCAGAGATTTAGAACCTGCAAAAAGCTAGAGGGTACCACGTGGGTTGAATATGTGTCTTTTTTTTGCAGAGCAATGGAGCGCTGGGTAAAAGGTAGCAAAGTAGAAACTTTTGAGCAACTTTAGGATTTGATTGCATGGGAGCATTTATCTAGTAATTGTTTTCCTGAGCTACGCCAGTACCTGATTGATTGCAAGCTAACTAACCCTAGGGAGCTTGCTGAGGAGGCGGACCGCTGGGTGAGCACCCGGGTTCGCAAGGGTGCAGTGGGATACTTCGCCAAAGGTGGACAGGGTCCCCAGCAGAGAGGTGGGGGGGACAGGGGTAAACCAAGGGAGTTCCACAGAGGGCCCCAAAGTAATTCCCAAGGGAACCAAACAGTGGTGTCCCAGCCTCCCCAAGATAAGAAGCCAGTGCCCCCAATAGGTAGGCCTGTTCAGAGGGGGCCCCTTACTTGTTTTAAGTGTGGTCAAGTGGGCCACAGATACTTTGATCCACAGTGTCCCCAAAGGGATGCTCCTGCACCACCCTGTGCACCACCCCACCAGCTTGCTAGTGTAGCCCTGGGAATGGAGGAGATGGGTGCCCAAGGTGGGTGGGATCCCGTAGAATTGACCCTTGTCTCACTAGGAGACTTTGAGATGGTCCCTATGCCTGCACTACCTGATAACACTAAAAAGTACAGACAGTGGGTGACCATCAATGGCCATAGAGTGGAGGCTCTAAGGGACACAGGAGCCAGTGTAACTGCTGTCAGCTCCCGGTTAGTGTCCAAAGAGCAGGTTGTTCCCCATGCATTCTACCCAGTAGTGTCCGCAGACAACTCAGAGAGCCAATGTGAGGTGGCTCAGGTTCCCTTTGAGTGGGGGGGGGGGGTCTCAGGAACTCTTCAGGTAGCTGTGAGGCCCACCATGCCTGTAGACTGTCTGTTGGGCAATGATTTAGAGAACTCCCCATGGGCTACGGTGGAGAGGAAATCTCACTTGGAAATGTTGGGTCTGCCTGAGTGGGCGGGTGCTACCATTCGGTCCATGGCAGCCAAGGAGGGTGTTGAGAAAGATCTGGAGCCTGAGAGTATGGCCCAGGTCCCTGCCTTAGAGAGAAGGATCGGGGGGCACGGGAAGCCAGCCCCCTTGGTCCCCACGGCCCAGGAGGAAGCAGACCCTGAGGGGGATGCCCGGGAGCCTACCGGGGAGCAGAGTGTCAACCTGGGGGGCCTGCCTGCGCTGACCCATTGGCAGCAGGAAGGGGGGCCCACCAGGGAGGAGTTTTGAGCCGGGTCAGCCCGTGTGCTGGTGGTACCCGAATGCTTCAGAGCCTTCCTACTGGGGTTGGCTCATGACATTCCATTGGCAGGACATCTGGGGCAGACCAAGACCTTTGAGAGGCTGGCAACCCACTTTTATTGGCCCCAGATGCGCAAGAGCTCAGATACTTATTTTTTTTTTTTTTGAAACCGTTTATTACAGGTCTTAAAAGTATACAAGTATGGGCCCACAACCTTCCGGCCGGCCGCTAGCAATGGTAGGAACATACGACATACATTCATGGAACACGTGGTATTACAGGAGGAGCATTTCTCAGTAGATAACAATGTCAAAAACCACATCATCCAGGCCACATTATGCGGTTTCATTTTAAATTAAGAACAACAAAAATTAAAACCACACCCACAAGGCAACCCACAATCAAAAATAGCAGCACGTGCTCCCCAAGAGGGGGGATCCCAATTATACACAGAAGTGTGAAGAGGGGGAAGAGAGCAAAGCGAGGACTGGGGGAACCCAATGCCCGGCAGCGGGGGAATGAGTCGGCTAAGGGGATGGGGCCGGCGAGGGATCAGGCAGCAGCGGTGGCGCGCAGATACCCCCTCGGTAGGCATTCCAGGGGCCCCATACTTTCACCCATGTCCCAGGCTTACCCCTCGCCACATACACCACTTTTTCGCGAAACATGCACCAGTCCATGTGTTCTTTCCAGGCCGAGACCGTCGGGGGCCTCTGGGATCCCCACAATTGAGCAATATCACGCTTGGCTACCATATATCCCAGAGTCACCCACCACGTCTGCGGCGCTGAGTAATCAGTCGGTTCCCACACATTCAACAGGCATCTCCTCGCTTCAGGCAGCAGCGCCACATGCGTAACCAGACGCAGCACCTCATGTACACCACGCCAGAACCCCTCTACCTCCGGGCACTCCCACAAAATATGCATAAAGGTCCCCAAAGCACCACACCCACGCTTACATAACCCATCTCCGGCATAGCCCATACGCAGAAGCTTTGGCCCCGTCATGTAGACCCGGTGGAGTATCTTGAGCTGGACGAAGCGAAGGCGAGCCGGTATGGCCACCTCCTTCGGGGAGGCCACCGCGGAGGTCCAGTCCTCGTCGTCCAACTCCAGCCCGTCGGCAACCCAAGCCGCACGAAGGGCAGTCAACAGGCCTGAGCGGTCGTTTATCAGCTTTTTGTATATAAGTGAGATCGTGCTGTCCGGGACGTGCCCATCCAGCACTCTATCTTCCAGGGGGGAATATTCCGGGATGGAGGCAACGTCCGTGAAGACGGAACCCAGCGCATGACGGACCTGCAAATACCGGAAGTATTCACTGCCCTGCAACTGGAATTCCGTCTGCAGCATATCGAACGTTTTAAATCCTCCCCTCGTCCAAAGATCCCCCACTTTGCTGATACCTATTATGTCCCACTTCTCGAATCCCTTAGAGGTCCACAGGGAACCCAACCGCTCAGACGCATATAGCGGTGACGCCCGGGTCAAACGGTCCTTCCACCCCATAGCTGCATTGGCCGCGTGCCAGACTTGCACCATGACACGCGTGGGGCCCGTCAGACGAGCGTCGGGCGCGCTAGAGTAGAGCGCTCGATTGTAATCGCCACCTGGCAGGAGCATCTTGTCCATTTCAAATGCCGGGTTTAAGGCGGGCCCGTAGAGGCCATGGTTAATGGCAGCGAGCTGGGAGGCCCAATAGTACCGTTTAATATCCGGGAGGGCAATCCCCCCATCAAACCATGGGAGCGTCAGCTTAGCCAGAGCAATACGCGGCCTCCCGTCCCAGAACAGGCGGCGCTGCAGACTCTCCACCTCACGGAAGTAGCGCGCCGGGACCAAGTCCATAGTGTTCTGCAGAGCGTACAGAAAACGCGGCAGAGACATCATTTTGAACAGTGCCGCCCGGCCGAGCGGCGAAAGCGACAGGCGCCGCCAGCGTGCGACATCTACCCGCAAACGCTGGAGGGGGGGAAGCAGATTACGTTCATACCGGGCCTCCGGGTCCAGAGTAATGAAGACACCCAGGTACCGAAATCCCAGCGGGGCGATCTGGATCGGACAGCCCCGCGGGAGAATAGGAGCCTCCCCAGAGAGAACATACACACACGATTTAGCCCAATTGATGACGAGACCGGAGTTACGACCAAACGAGTGTAAAACATCAACTAGGACTATAAGTGATTTGCGTGGGGAGGCTAGGTACAGAAGGATGTCATCAGCGTATAGGGATACGCGATCCTCATACTCGGGGGTCCAACGGAGACCACGGATGGAAGGCTCCCACCGCAGCCACTCCGCCAGGGGCTCCAAGGCAAGCGCAAAAAGAAGCGGCGACAGGGGACAGCCCTGCCGCATGCCCCGGCCCAGCTCGAACGGGGCCGATACTCTTCCGTTCACGACCACCTGTGCCAATGGGCCCGCATACAACAATTTGACCCAACTGATGAATCCTGGGCCAAACCCGAACTTGGCAAGCATCGCCCAGATGTATGGCCACTCAAGCGTATCAAACGCCACGGTGGCGTCTAAGGACGCCAAAATGGCCGGTTCCCGTATGAATGGGACGCGCGCAAGCACCCCATGCAAACGCCGCAGATTAAGGGCTGTATTGCGATGGGGAATGAAGCCAGACTGGTCCTGATGAACCAGATCTCCCACCACACCGACCAGCCGATTGGCGAGTACCTTAGCGAGAATTTTGGGCTCCGCATTCAGTAGTGAGATAGGCCGATAAGAAGTAACCTGATCCCGAGGTCTCCCTTCCTTGTGGATCACCACGATTGTAGCCAGACGCTGGTCAAGCGGGAGGGAGCCCAACGAGTGGGCCGCGAGGAACATTGCGCGGAGGTGAGGCGCCAATGTATCCGGTCGCAGCTTATACAGCTCGATAGGGATACCATTCGGGCCCATGGCCTTGCCAGAAGCGACCGAGCGTATGGCGAGGGCGATTTCGTCGGAGGTGGGAGCGGCGTCCAGCGACACCCTGTCCTCCCCGGACAGGGAAGGCAGCGCGATATCTCTGAGCAGGGCACGGGAATCCTCTTCCGAGCAAGAAGAGACCGGGGAATACACCTCGCGGAAATACTCCGCGAAGCAGGAGACAATTTCTTCTGGTTCAGTTACACACACACCATTCGTTTTCTCAATCAGCGGGACCACACGATTCGCTCTTTCCTTTTTATCCAACCACGCTATCAGTTTACCAGCCTTATCACCCACATCATACAGCCGCCCCTGTTGCTCTCTACTAAGGCCCCTGGCCGCCTCCGTAACGAGGGCCCTATAAGCCGCCTGCTTGAGCTGGAGGACATGTAGTGCAGCGTCCGTCACCCCATCTTCTAGATTACCCTCCAGCTCCGCTATTTCAGCCTCCACCCGGGTCACCTCCTCCCGCTCACGCCTCCGGCGTGGGAAATAAGGGATAGGGCCTCCCCTCTAAGTACTGTTTTGAAGGCCTCCCACAGGGAGATAGCTGAAGGCACTGACCCCACGTTCTCCTCAAAATAGCGCTGGAAGGATTTAATCAAGTCAGCGCGAATAATGGGGTCGCGCAGGTACCAGGAATTGATTGGGACCACCCTGCTCTCAGCCCTCGGAAAGACATCAACATGCAACAATAGCGGGGAGTGGTCCGAGATACCCCGTGCCAAATGGCGCACCTCCCCCACCCTCCCGACATGGGCCACCGGGACAAGGACATAATCAAGCCGTGAGAGACTACCATGGGCCCCCGAGTGGAATGTGTATTGCAACTGCGTGGGATGTTTTAAGCGCCAGCAGTCCACCAATCCCAGTGTATCCAAGAGGCCGGATAGCCACGCCTGTGCCCGGGGGAGGTCCCTAGGGGGGTGACGATCCACAGTTCCAGAAACCACCGCGTTGAAATCCCCCCCCACCACCAGAAGCCCCCCTGGAAGGCCAAGGAGGAGGCGCCCCAGATCTGCAAAGGTGGTCGACTGCAACCCCGGTGGGACGTACACTGACACAAAGACAACCACTTTGCCCTCCATTCTTCCCACCAAGACAGTGTAACGTCCCCTGTCATCGTGGAGCACCTCATCAATTTCTAACGGGAGCGAGTTCTTTACCATGATACCGACACCCCTCGAGCCTGACGTGAAGCCCGAGTGGGCCACGAGGCGTTAGCCACGCCGATTCATGGCGCAGAAGGAATTGCCAATAAGGTGTGTCTCCTGCAGGAAGACCACATCAGGCGAGAGTCGCTTCAGGTACTGTAGGACCACACCTCGTTTGATCCTGTCCCCCAGTCCATTAACGTTCCAAGACAACAAAGTCAATTCCCTACCCCCCATCATACACAAAAACCATCATTCGTCCCCCCGAGTGCACAGTAGAGCCTACACAAAAAAAGGGTTGCCTTGTGATAATAACAAACAACGCCCCATCCCTGCCCACCCACCCCAACAAAACTCCCCCCTCCCTGCACCCCTGCATGAGCCCAGACAGCCCCCCCAATGTGCAGTGTGCCTGTCGCCCCATAGATAGATAAACTAACTAGACCCCCAGAGGAGGAGGGAGAACCCCCAAGAGACCCCACACAACCTCCATAGGAGGGGAACTTAAGCAATCCGACGTATAGTCAAAAGTGGCATCATTTTTGTCCCGAGCGAGGCCTAATATTAGTCCCTCAGTCTTGATCCGGCGAGCCCTCTCCCCCGGCCGCTCCCCCCCCGCCACCCCGATCCCGATCTCCAGACAGAGTATCCAGCCAGTCCCCGGCCGCTTCGGGACGATCAAAAAAGTGTGTGCGACCTTCCACCTCCACTCGCAGCTTAGCTGGGAAGAGCATGGCGTACTTGATGTTTAGGTCCCGAAGACGGCGCTTGACACCAAGGAAGCTCAGTCTCTGCTTCTGGACCGCAGGGGTGAAATCAGGATAAAAATTAATATCCATATTATCAAGTCTAATCGGTCCCTGTAGTCTGGAGGATTGCAGGATAGCGTCTCTGTCCCGAAAATTAAAAATCCGGGCGATGAGAGGTCTCGGAGCGGCTCCGACCTTAGGCCTTCCCCCGGGAACCCTGTGGGCCCTCTCCACAGCAAAGAATTTACTCAGCCCCCGTGGCTGGAGATGGGTAACGATGAGGTCTTCCACGAAAAGGTCCGCCGCCGCTTCCTCACGTCCCTCAGGCACCCCGATGATACGGATGTTGTTACGCCGGGCCCGACTCTCGGAGTCCTCCAGGCGACGATCCATCAGCGCACTCGCACGAGCAAGCCGGCGCACCTCCGTTTGCAGGGCCGCCACATCTGTCTTAAGGCCCGATGCGGTGTGGGCCAAAGAATCAACTCGGTCGTTGGTCTTGGAGAGATCGGCACTTATCAGGCCAACATCTACGAGGACCGAGTCGATCTTCTGCGCCAGTGTGTCAAAACGCTGGCCCACAGAGGCCTTCATCTCGGCGATGGCGCCCATGACATCCCGCAGAGTCAGATCCGTGGGCAGATCGGGGGCATCAGTAGGGCCCTCAGGGGACTTGCGTGGCACCTCAGAAGATCCCTTCTGGAGGGTATAGCGATCCATGCTGTTGGACTGATGGGCTGCGCCACGCCGGGTCGATTTTACCTTTGCCCGATCGCCATCTTGTTTCGTGGCCATGGTCCCAGTCTCCCGATCGCACCAGCCACGTCGTGAAGGGCAGGCAAGCCGGTCCACGGGCTCCGGGGGGGTGCCACCCCAGATCTGCGGGGCGGATCACAGCCGGCGGGCAGGCAGGGTCCCCCAGTGAGGCCACACCAACACACAAAGCCCCGTGACCCAACCTCGCATAGACAGCAAGGAGGGTACGAAAGCGAAAGTGAAAGTGCGGGTTCTGCGAGCCACCAAGCCCTGCCCGCCGCTGTTATTCACTTCGTCACTGGATCGCCCCACAACGCAAATCCGGGGTTCGGCTAGGAGAAGGCCGCAAACCTCAATCGGTGTTAAAGTCGGTGTCCGAGGTCCGATTTGGAAGCGGAAAACGGGCGCCACCTCAGCTCGGGCTCACCAACACAGTCCCCTCATCTGGGACAGGATATGTTCAGTATAGTGATAGGAGGTCGCGGAGGTCCTCGGGAGCCTCGCACCTACGCGGCCATCTTGGTTGCGCGCTAGGCTCCTCCTCCTCGAGCTCAGATACTTATTGCAGAACCTATGAGACTTGCCAGGCAAGTGGGAAGAGTGGGGGGAAGATCAAGGCCCCACTCCAGCCCTTTCCAGTTGTTAGTATCCCATTCGAGCGAGTGGGCATTGACATTGTGGGGCCTCTGGACCCCAGGACAGCCATGGGCAACAAGTACATCCTGGTCTTGGTGGACCATGCCACCCGGTACCCTGAAGCTATCCCGCTCAGGACAGTGACGGCCCCTGTGGTGAGACTTTCACTTGGGGATCTCTCCCATGTGGGGTTCCCCAGAGAGGTGGTGTCTGACAGGTGAACCAACTTCATCTCCCAGTATATGAAGTTTCTGTGGAAGGAGTGTGGGGTAACTTATAAGTTCACCACTCTTTACCACCCCCAAGATAATGGTCTGGTTGAAAGGTTCAACCGGACCTTGAAGGGCATGATCATGGGCCTAGAAGAGCCCCTTAGGCGTAAGTGGGACGTCCTCTTGCCTTGCCTGTTGTTTGCATACCGTGAGGTGCCACAGAAGTCCTTAGAGTTCAGACCCTTTGAACTGCTCTATGGCCATCCGGTAAGAGGGCCTCTGAGTCTGGTCAAGGAAGGCTGGGAGCAATCTCCCAGGAAACCTCCCCAAGATGTATTTAGCTACATGTTGGCCTTCAGGAACCAGACTCGGCGTTTCAGAAAAATTGCTGAGGCAAATATGGAAGCCAGCCAGGAGGAGATGAAACGCTGGCATGACCAGAATGCCACTCTGGTCGAGTTTCAACCTGGTAAAAAGGTTTGGGTACTGGCCCCAGTGGAGCCTTGTGCGCTCCAGGATAAGTGCACCAGTCCATTTGAGGTGGTGGAGCGCAAAAGTCCAATTACCTACTTGGTGGACTTTAAGTCTCCCAGGAACCCCCTGCGGGTCCTGCATGTGAACCGCCTGAAGCCCCACTTTGAGAGGTCTGAAGTGGGCATGCTTCTTGCCACAGATGCTGGGATGGAGGAGGAGAGTGAGCCTCTTCCTGACCTCCTGTGTGGGGGGGACGAGGATGGGTCAGTGGAGGGTACGGTCCTCTCCATCACACTGACCCCTGAACAGCAGAAAGATTGTCACCAGCTGTTGGGGCAATTTCCTGATTTGTTTTCCCTGGTGCCTGGTGTCACTGATTGGTGCGTCCATGAGGTAGACACCGGGGACAGTCCTTCTGTCAAGCACAAGGCTTACAGGGTGACTGACAGGGTCAGGGCCTACATTAACCCCTTCGCCGCGGCAGGAATTCCGCCGCGGCGCTGGGGGGGTTTGGGGGCAGTTGCGGGTCCGCTGTGCTCGTGACGGAACCACTCCGTCACGAGTCACGGTTGAGCTGTGCTCATGACGGAGTGGTTCCGTCACGTCTCCGCCCACTGCGCTAATCGCCCGCACAGGCGGGGAATTAGCGCCGCGTGGGCGGAGTGGCCGCCAACGGCCGCAGCATGGCGGAACCACTCCGTCATGAGCACAGCGCAACCGTGGCTCATGACGGAGTGGTTCCGTCATGAGTGGGGAAGGGGTTAAGGAGGAGGTCTCCAAAATGTTTGCCCTAGGGGTGATTGAGTCCTCTAGCAGCCCTTGGTCCAGCCCCGTGGTCTTGGTACCAAAAGCTGCAGCGCCTGGTGACACTCCGGAACTTAGGTTCTGTGTGGACTACGAGGCCTCAATTCGGTCACAAGGACCAACGCGCACCCCATCCCCAGAGCTGATGAGCTCATAGATCGGTTAGGGGCTGCCCGGTACCTCAGCACGTTTGATCTAACGTCTGGGTACTGGCAGATCGCCTTAACTGATGGGGCAAAGGAGAGGTCAGCATTCGCCACACCAGATGGGCACTACCAGTTCCGTGTGATGCCCTTTGGGATGAAGAATGCCCCTGCCACCTTTCAGAGGTTGGTCAACCAGGTGTTGGCTGGGCTGGAGGATTTCAGTGCCGCCTACCTGGATGACATTGCAGTGTTTAGTTCCTCGTGGGAGGACCACTTGCACCACCTCTGGGAAGTGTTGATGGTGCTGCGCAGAGCAGGCCTCACAATCAAGGCCAGTAAGTGCCAGATTGGGCAGGGTTCTGTGGTGTACTTGGGTCACCAGGTGGGGAGTGGCCAGGTGGCACCCCTGCAGCCCAAGATTGAAACCATCCTGGCTTGGGAGCCCCCAAAGACCCAGACCCAGGTGAGGGCCTTCTTAGGACTCACAGGTTACTACAGGAGGTTTGTCAAGGGGTATGGCAACATTGTTGCACCCTTGACTGAGCTGACTTCCAAGAAGCGGCCAAAGATTGTGAACTGGACTGACACCTGTCAGAAAGCTTTTGATGCCCTCAAGACTGCCATGTGTACAGCACCCGTACTCCAGGCGCCCAATTTTGCTAAGGAATTTATTGTCCAGTTAGACGCTTTAGAGCATGGGGTGGGGGCTGTTCTGTCACAGATGAACGAGGAGGGACTAGACCAACCTGTAGCCTTCATCAGTAGGAGGTTACTTCCACGGGAACAGAGGTGGAGTGCAATTGAGCGTGAGGCATTTGCTGTGGTCTGGGCACTGAAGAAGCTGAGACCATACCTGTTTGGGACTCACTTCCGGGTTCTGACAGACCACAGGCCCCTCAGATGGTTGATGCAGATGAGGGGTGAGAATCCCAAGTTGTTGAGGTGGTCCATTTCACTACAGGGTATGGACTTCACGGTGGAACATCGCCCTGGTACAGAACACGGCAATGCTGATGGTCTGTCCAGACTTTTCCGCCTTAGTGATGAGAACTTCCAAGGGGCTGGGTAGTTCTCCCCACATTTCAGCTGGAGGGGACGCGTGTTAGACCTAGCACCATTGGCGTGGGTCTCCCTTCCATTTTTCGCTGTTGTCTCCTCTGTTTTTGCTGGTGATAGATGCTCTGGGCGCTGTGCCGCTGCCATTCAGTGCCACAACGCGAATTCTCCCTGTGTAAAGATGACATGTGAATTGGTATATCCATGATTGGCTTATTTGGTTTACCTGTTAGTCCCTAGTAGCGTGGCCTGTGTGTGCCCAGGGCTGGTAAACCAAATGCTGCTAGTGGGCTTGCAGCGCTGGTTTGCGCCACCCACAGAAACAGCCTGTAAAGTGTGTCTCAGACCTGCCACTGGAGTGTCTGTGTGCAGTCTAGAACTGCCATCTTTGCTGTGAAGTGCACCCACTTTCCAGCCCCTGAACCTTCCCTTGGCATCGTGTAAGCCACCCCTATGGTAGGGTGCATTGTATGTGTAAGGTAGGACATGCTCTGATGTGTGTAGCATGTCCTAGTAGTGAATTACACCCAATTTCGTTTTTCACTACTGTAAGGCTACCTGTTCTCCATAGGCCAGAATGGGAGGTTTGGCTATTACATTCTATAGTCCTAACTGACCCACAGAACATGGTAGAAAAACGAATTTAGTATGCCTCAGCTCAGAATATTAAAATACCTCTTTTAGTGAAGTTTATTTTTATATTCTGTGTTTGAAAATACCACTTTTAGAAAGTAGGTATTTTCTTGCCTAAGCCTTCCAGTGTGCTCTGCTGTTATGTGTATTGGCTGTCTGGTTTTGGAGGGACAGGGCAGGCAGAGTCAGGCCTGGGTTGAATAGAGAGATCTGCATTGGAGTATGGGGAGGGGTAGCTCCTGGATCTGAATAGGGCTGTGCCTGGCAAGGTGAATGCTGGCTCCACCTCCCACTGTGCGTCTGATGGCAGACCCCCTCTTTCTGAAAGGAAGGATGCAGCCTGGTAAACAAAGTGCTCCAGGGCTGGGTTCAGTGACTTGTAGCTTCTGAGAACAAAGACTTTTGGGGTATAAATATCTGTGCTGAAACCCCTACAATTGGTATTGCTCCTGGACAACAAGAAGAACCTCTGTTCGTGTAACTGGATGAATCTGCAGGAGAGGACTTTCTTTGTGCTTGTGTGCTGTTTCTTGGACTGGCCTGCAGTGGTTACTACTGGACTTGGAAGAAGAGGAAAAGGACTTTGAAGGAACTTTTATTTTTGCTACAGCAATCACCCAAGGGCTAGAACAGAGCTAGCCTCCTGCTGGAGTCTCAGGCACATCAGACTCCACCACCAGCCTCCTGTTTCCTCCCAGTGAGGATTTCTATCTGCAGGTGAGGCTCCTGTGTGGGCCTCGAGTTCTACTGTGGAGAAGAGAGTGCTGAAAATCGTCGCTAACGCCCGTTAGCAAGCCGCCGCAGCTGAAGAGCGTAAGGAAAATCATCGCACTGCTGCCGCTGAGTGCTCGCTACCGGAGATCATCTCATCACCTGTCTGTGGGCTGCCAAATGCTCACTGACCTCAAGATTATCGCATTGCATGTTTGCGGGCCTCAAAGCGCTCGCTAACCAAAGATCATCATATCGAGTTCATCGCTTCACGACATCGCAGCGTTCACCATTTTCATCGCATCGCATCAGGATCCTCGCTCCCTGGCGGAGCTCCATTTCTTTTCATCGCAACAAGATCGCACACGCAACAGGCTCGGCTCTTCATCCTCCCTTCGCGGCAAGGATTTCATCGCATCGCTGGCTTAGCGTGTAGAAGTTTGTTGCTTTGTCCTGCACACAAATCAGCGCATCATCCTCCCTTGCGGCAAGGATTCAACACATCGCTGGTTAGCGTAAGGAAAATCATTGCTACAACTCCTTAACGACATATTGGTTGCTTTTCTACAGAATCCAGGTATCTTGTGAGTAAAAGGGTCGCAGAGATCACTGCCTTGAACTGAACTCCTCTTTGCACATTTTGAACTATTTTTGCAGCCTTTCAAGAGTAACCCTATTTTCTAGCATTGTGTATTTTTTACTGTTATTGGTCTTGTGTTAAGTCTATAAATAAAGATACTTATTTTTTATAACTACTTGTGTGGTGTCCCTTTGTAGTGTTCCTCACTGTGTTACTGTGTATGGTCATAAATGCTTCACACACTGCCTCTGAGATAAGCCTAGCTGCTCGTGCTACGTTACCACAGGGTTGAGCAGGGGTTATAAAAGGGTGTAGCCCGCTTACTCTGACTTAGGAAGAAGGGTCCCTACTTGGACAGTGGCCAGCCATTGCCAACTAGAGACCCCTAACAAGCACCACCTCTTCCAAGATGGACATCATGAGGCAGAATTCATCTTCAAATAGACCGAAAGAACCACGGACTAAAAGCACGAGATCCACCTTGATATCCTTCCGACCAGAGCATTCTGTTGAAAAAAAAACAGAGACGTGTTAGAGATGAGCGGACAGCATGTGCCGAGGAAGACAGGGATGAGGCAGGGGTTGGCTGGGATTCTGGCTTTCAAAGTATCATCCTGTGAAAACAGTCACCACACAACCTGTGTGGATGAACAGAATAAACACACGCCAGCATCCATACTGCGCTGTTACCAAATATCTAAACACACTAACTGTAACAGTGAGAAGGTAATTTATTTAATTACATGCCCATGTCACAAACAATACGTCGGTATGACGACACGAAAGATCAAGCTAAGAATTATGGAACATAAAATTACCATTAGATGTAGGAAACAATCTACTCGCTTGACCAATCATTTTCTGGAGTCCAATCACAAACCTGAGGAGGTCAATTGGACCATTCTTGAACAACCATATATTCCTCCGCATGTAACTGATGCGTCCAACTTCCTTTTAAAAAAAGATCAGCGTTGGGTGTTTAAATTACGCAGTGATGTAGATGGACTCAATGATGCCATTCCATGGACTCTTGTACAGTAATAATGTATAAATACACTTATTACAACTATGAGTTATCAGTAAGGTATGTCTTTTTGTTGTTGTGATACTGTCCATGCCAACACTCATAGTTACTATGTACATGCACATTGACAAGTCCGGGCAGTACATCCTTTGGTTTTTTGTCCAGCTTAGGGTGTGACCGTAGTTGTCACCCTGCTTCATGTTTAGTGTCAACAGCAGTGTTATTATAAATTTTATTGGGTATCATCACATGGGGTCCGTACTCTACTTTGATGTTTGTGTTGGTTTTATACGACACTCACTTTGTGCCCCCCCTCTTTTGCTTGCGACATCCTCAGCGCATATTTTATAAAGATCGACTGTGGTTCGCATATACATACAGGGTGAAGAATCATGATTAATTTACAATGGCACCACTGACTACACAATGGACCGTTTTTTGTCGTCTCCTGACTGTTAGCATGACGCGTCAATACTAAGCAATGATCAATATTGATGCCTCTGCCTCCCCCTTTTTTACAAACATTGGCCAGTCAGTTTAGTATATCCATTGTTATTTGCTCCTTGTTTAACTTCGGGCGCGATCGTGTTTTGTTACCCCATTTCATGATTATTGTTAACAGGATCGTCAATATAAATTCTATTAGGCACAAACACATTGGGTCCGTACTCAACTTTGATGTGTGTGCTAGTTCTATGCAACACTCACTTGGTAGCCCTAGCAGTAATATTGATGCCCCCTGTTTCTATACACCGTCTTAACGTCGGAGAGGGACTATATATCCCATGGTCCCTTTTGACATACTGTTGATGACGAGCAGGGAAACGTACGCCTGGTTTTAACGTTTGACGACACGCTCACGCATCTGATGCGTTTGTCACATACAATTCCTCACAGGTGTGGCCACTTGCGCGTTAGCATATATGCCGCGTTTTCGTCAGTCCGGTTACCGCTTGGAGCAACCAGGAAGGAAGCCCGGGGTAACGACGGACAGGTCAGTGGCAGCGACTTGCTGACTTGACATGCTCAGGCATATACACATTTTCTCTCGCACTTAGGCCTCAGTATATTAGTTCAGTGGACTTTGAGTTCATTTCTATCATTGTTGCCACTATGGTTTATTTGTGCTCTATTTATATTTGGACACAGTACTCTTCTTTGGGTTGGTCTCTTGTCTTTATCAATTGGCTTTTGTAGAGAGCTAGATACCGGTATGAGCCTCTATGTACGCCATCGATGTAAGAAATAAATACATCATGATTGTCCATAAACTCTATCCGTATTATTTAGTAGTATCATAACTTTGATGATTATATTGGGAGCTTCCCGATCTTTGGCCACATTGCCCACAAATGGATACGCAGTTGGGCATTGAAGATTGTTACTAACTACCATCTACACAGTCTACTCTTGAAAAGTTATGTTTAATAATAGAGGAGCCGTCCATAGGCACTCATAACATAAAACAAAATGCTGGTATAGTACTAGTATTTTTTTATTTCCTTTTTTCACAGAGCGTTGCCTCACGCCCTGAGTTGTTACCAGTAGCGGTGGGCATTATCCCCGATTTGATACGGGTAAGAGGGTCATTTGTAGACCTTTCTTGACAATATTTACTTATTAATTTGTTTACGTGATTGATTGAGATGACATTGTGCACTATGTGACTATGTGCCTTCTTCTCTTTTTTTCTTTTTCTCAACAGGTGTTTCTCTAGTATTCCTGTAGTTTTCTTTGCAACAAAAGTACACAGGTTGGTTGTATCGTTCCTCAATATTTTCATTTGTAGTAGGTTATCACTGAATTAGTAATCGTGCAGTAGTAATAGATCTTGGTCTTAAAGAAAGCCACGATCACGTCTTGATTAAGTTTGGCTGAAACATGTTGACCTTATTCCTCACTAGCGCGTTCGTCTATTAGGTCAGACCGCGCCCTTACTGCTTTTTAACATTGACGCCTAGAGATATTTAATAAACATATTTTTCTCTTGGTAGCCAATTTTAACACATACTTTATTGACACTGCACCATATTTTCACCACATCTTTTGCAGCTTCATTGATCTCTAGGAGATCAAGTCCTCTATTTACATCTTAACCCCTTCCATGCTCATGACGGAACGGTTCCGTCATGAGCCACGGTTGAGCTGTGCTCATGACGGAACCGTTCCGTCATCGGCCCGCCCGCGCACGAACCCTTCAGCACCGCGGCGGAATTCGCCCAGCGCTGAAGGGGTTAAAACATCTGCGAGCTTCTCCGTTGACATTTTGCAAGGAGTAGTAGCTCCTTAACTGCACTAGGTTGCAGTTAAGAGGAGATCCCATATAATGAAGCATGCCACTCCGGTGGGTGATGGGATTCTGTCCTCTTTAAGGGGACTTCTTGTATAGTTGAATGTCCTGTTGAGTAATATCAGTCTGTGTTCATACATTTTCATTATCAGACCCGCGGACTCTGTGTTATTGTAGTTGTAGTAAGGGGAATTGTCTGCGCTGGTCTTAAAAAATTACCCTCAGACCCTCTAACTCATCCGGTTTTGTAATATATTTTACAATAGTCTTGCCTTTTCTTCTTGATATAGCTACTCCATCCAAAGGGAAACCAGACAGGAAGGAGTTTGCAGCCAAGGCCCGGCACTGGAAGCTGGAGGCCATGCAAAGGGAATACTGGCGGCTGGTGGTTTTGACGTGGGAGGAGGAGGAGGCGGCAGCAGCTGCAGCCTCCTCCAATGCCCCGGGTCCCAGCCACACCCATCCAGCGTTACGGTGCCACCGTCTGGCAGCCACCCGCCACTGCCCATCTTTTATTATCACTGCTGCCCCACCCCTGGATGCAATTGACGCGCGTTGAAGCGCTGCGTGGCCCTTCTATAGGAGCAAGTTTGTTTCCTCCTGGAGAGGCGAGCCCCCTGATAAGACCCTGTTAATTGCCCCTTTTTTATTTCTTCTTTTGATGGGTGGGAATAGGGCGTGAGGGTTAACTTTCTTTGGACAATTGGACTTTTCATATAGGTTGGACTTTTTCGTTCCGGACATTGGTTGGGGTTAGGGAGAGGGGTGGGTCAGGTGTTGTTGTGGGATTTTATACATAGTTTATTTTTGTTAGGGGATTAAATTATATATTTATACTTTACATACAATGTTGTTAATGGTTTGTGGGTGGGGTTACTGTTTTACGTCACACTGTTTCCTTGCTGGTGCAGGGCCACAGCCAGTGTTTGATTTAAATAATTGGATGACTTTGTAAGACACAAACAGATAGATGCAACACCCCTCACTGAGTGACTTGTCCTACTAGTATTGTCAGTCCCTCCTCCTAGTCTATGCATTCTGCAACTGGACTCATAAAAGGGGTGTGTGAAATTGAAATAATGAAAACATTTCCATTATTAATTCTGCCTCTCCCAAACATCTTCTCTTACCAGTGCTTGATGTTTAACTTAGGCACAGCGATGGCTGCATGGTGAGGATGGTTTTCTTTCCCAACATGCCAGTGTTGTGGTGGTAGTAGTAGTAGACAATGGCAGTAGCATTTGCAAAAAAAGAAAATGAGACAGTCAGTTGCCTGAGAGAGACTGTTGGAGTAGTAGTAGAATGAAGTACAGTACAGAACTTACTGCCAAACAAGAGTATGCAAAAATCCAATAAAACATAATGGTGGCGGGGATAGCCTAGTACATAGAGTTACAAACTCTAGTTGTGCCGACTAGGCCTACAGTACATTCGACTCAAGCGTAACCGTTAGTGCTGGGTAGGAGGATGAGAACAAATCCAATCGATGCCGGCAAATAATGCTGATGGATTAGGTTCGTTTGATAAAAAAATTACCTCGCAAATATACTGCTCATGGGTGAGCAAGCAGAAGAAGATCCTCGCCCTGCCTTGAAATTGAATTAGTGTTGCTTTTGCCATATCCGCACCAGCAAGCGTGTGATAAATTATTAGTTTCCATTTCATTTAGTCACACCTTAATAAGTCACACAGCCTGGGGGAAGTGGGTTAGGGTTTGATGATTGGTTGGGAAGGGGAGTTTGGGGAAAGGTTTGACAAAGAAAAACAGTACGCATGGAAAACAACATAAGAAAAAACAATCTTGGCAGACGACCATATCCATAAATCTGTTAAGGGAGAAAAAGGAAATGCATGCATGATGATGATAACTTGATTGTTAATGAAGTACTTACTAACTACTACTAGACAATAAGACAGTACAGGGCAACAGTATAGTATGCAATTTGCCTTGCCTGTCTGCCCTCAGAGACCCAAATTACATATAGTTTCTGTTCTGTTGTACCGGCCCGGGCTTACTATTAAAGATAGCAAAGGAAATTCAAAAATAGCTATAGGGATGAATTGAAATTTAAGCAGAGAGCAAACATACTAATAACAACAACACACAGTAGTAATGATTGAAGACAAAAAATAAATCAAATTATTTAAAAGATTATGAAAGTTGATACTCTTATTGTATGTTATCCTGGTCAAAATGGGGAGTTGCATCTCAGCATTCCTTTTGGTCCTCCCTTCCATGGACGCTCCGGCCATCAATCTTGGGTGACTCCACTACCTGCCTGGCAGATGTAGATTTATTGGTAAGGTAAGTGTGAGTTGTTTTTCCCAGTATAGCACAGGGTAAGGGCCGGCCTGTAATTTTAGATGGAAAAACAAAAGACATATTGAAAGATCAAGTAGAAAAAAAATGCATAAATTACGGTGGAGTGCAACAAGAACACTTTCAGAGGTGGCATGGATACAGCATGTCTACTCTAGTCTGTTTCCAGCATTAACCTCCAACAACAACAGGTCAGAGCAGGCCCACGGCACCCACCGTGACCAATCCTCCATTTAGCGTACTTTTTTGGGGGGACAGAGGCAGCCAAAGCACATAATATAAAGCAACATAGCATTTTACAAATTAAGTGACTAAATCAATGCACCACTCTCAGTCATACCACCACACTCGACTCCACCACTACACAGACATGTAGGTCTGCAGTGGTTGTTGTTGACTTGTTTACCTTTTATGCCACTCATGAAACACCCCGAGTTATTCCATCAATCATCTTGGATCCTGCGAAGATATTATTTCACTGTGGTCATCATCATGGTGTTGTCCAACTCAGTGTGCATTGTACAGATTGAGTCCCCTTTCCATATTCAAAATGCAATGGATCGGCCTGCAGTAGAAGTACAAATGTGTTATTAAAAAACGAGAAGGGAAACAAACATTGCCTTGAGTTACTTTTAGTGTTTAGATTAGATAATAGTACACAATGAATAACTTCATGCACTACAAACAACAACACAAATCACTCAGTCAGCATTCAATGCATGTCATCATTCATTACCTGTTCCTTCTCATCTTCAGTTAATAGGCAGTCTATCTTGGCTCGGAAAGGAGGATAGCTATAGTAGTCATCATCATGTTCCACTTCTTTTCGAGGGACTCAACGAGGCAAGAAGTTCTTCTATTATGCTAATCATCTGGCTTGAGGGCAATTGATTTAGGGTGATTCAGGAGGATGGAGGAGCAGGACTCGGAGGAGTGGACTGAAATGCAGAAAGCAGAAACTCATATATGGCAATAAAAGACTAGGAGACGGTGGTGATGGATTTGTTGTGATTTGAAGTTTCCAACCAGAAAGACAGACACACAAATAAAAGTAAATAAGGGAGGAAGACAGTAATAAGTGGAAGTCTAGTTGTCAGGGAAGTATAGCTCGCCTTCAAACTCTGGGGGCTCAACCAGAAGTAGGTAATAATCATCTAACACGCTACTTCCGTCACCTGAGCCGATGTCCTCATCTTCCTGCGTTGATTCATGTATTGTGTAATTCGGTGGTATAAAGTGCTGATTCATTTTGATCATGGTTAACTTCTCCACGTTTTTGGGTGAAAGACTGGTCCTTCTCACTGTTACAATGGAACCAGCAGCACTGAAAACACTTTCAGAAGAGACACTTGTGACAGGGCAACCCAGATAGTTTATCGCCAGCCAGCTGAGCAGTGGCCATTGGCCCCTTTTCCCATACCAATACTGCAATGGGTTTTGATCAATGTTCACCTCTGTCGGGTCATCCTGATAGGCCTGGACCATCCGCTCAATGTTTAGGGGTACTACACTTTGTTCGGCCTCTTTTGTCTGTGCATCAGCACTGGACATACCAAGTCTTTGCTGTAAATACCAATCCTTTAACGATTTTACTGGGGCTGATGATCCGGTTCTTGCTGTTGTCGATAGTGTTGGTGAGTGTTCTGAGCCAAACGCACTGCCTTCAGGCTCCGAAGTTGAACTTGACACCGGATGCACTGCTGCAGTACTTGTTGTGGTTGTGGGTGTATGGGGCGGGCTTTTAATAACCAGCTGTTCAATTTCCAACTTATCGCCTGCCTCAGCTATCCAAGTTTTGTACCGGGCAACATCCACTTCAGAAAAAGGAATTAATGTCTTACTTTTCAGTGCCAATTGGGACCGTGGATCCAAAATTGTGGCACAAATGTAATGTTCTTGTCACAATATCCTATTTTGCACCCTTGTATTGTCAGCTAAGCGACGGGATAAGCTCTCCACCAATTCATATGCTTCTTTTTTTATCTACACCTTTGTACACTTTAGACACCTCCTTCAGCTGTTTCTCTAGCATGTGCAACAATGGGATAGCTTGGCCCATAGTACAGTCCTCCTTGCTGACTTCATGTGTGAAGACCTCGAAAGGAAGAAGCATCTCAGTCAGGCATTTAACTAGGCACCATTGGTCAATCTGAAGGGTCATGCCTTTCACAGTAGCATCCCCTCTTTGCATGACATATTCATTGATTGGTCTGTACTGCTCAAACAGACTGTTAAGCATGTAATAAGTAGAGTTCCAACGTGTTGCCACCTCCTGGATGAGTGCTTTGACTCGCATTCTATAGTCACATTGAATGATCCTCAGCTGCTTCCAAGCTTTAAAAGAATGGCTGAAATGAGTGCATATTCTTCGGCAGGTGGTCAGTAAGTTGCTGACTATGGCTTCTTTTTTCAGAAAGTCTTGAACTACAATGTTAATGCAGTGCGCCAAACACGGGACTCTGAAAAAGGAACATTAAAAATCTCATCTGTGTCAACAGCACCTACTTGAGATAGCTTATCTCTAACCCCCACAAAAGAGACCCAGTATGCAGTGATGCACATGTAATCAGTGGCTTGGCAACTGGTCCACATGTTTGTTGTCACGTGGATATTGTGAACAGCACTCTGCTGCAAAGCTTGTCCAAACAATTCCAGCACATCGTGATGTAGTGCTGGAACAGCCACTCTGGCGAAATAGGACCGGCTGGGAACCTTCCATTCCACAAATGAAAAAGGGAGAAGGTCCAGAGCTAACATTTTAGCCAGCTTCGCATTGTACGACAGTACCGTTGGGTGGTTGTGTTCGTATTGGCCCTCCGACCTAAACATGCTGAGAATGGTAGGCTGGATTTATTTCCTTTGGGGTGCAGCTGTTTTTCTGAACCCAGTTAGGCTCAACGACGCACTTTTTTTCATTGCAGTGGTCGGTTGCCTTGGTGTCTCAGGCTGACTCTGAGTATGACTCTTACTGCGGTGCCACTGAGATGTTGCTGAGGATGTGAGCGATACCACTTCACTGCTGGGGACAGGACTAGAAATGTCTCCCCCTTGTTCACCTTCCACCGCCATCACATCTTCCCCCAATTCTTCATTACCAACAGCAATGGGTTCAGTTTTACTTTTTTCTAAGCGAAGTAGGTGAGCCTCCCACTGGATACTGTGGTGTATTCTGAGATGACTTGTTTGGCCTCCGGTACCATAGTTTGTACCAAGCTTACCCCACCTAACAGCCTGTCGACAAATTGAGCATATAGCAATGTTCTCCTCCTTACTGCAAACCAAAAAAAAGTCCCAAACTGGGGAGGAGAACTTTCTGGTGCTCCTGGATGTGCCACTTTCAATACCAGATAAACTGGAGGGTGTGCCTGGAATTTGACTCTGTGCAGTTACACTACCACTACCTACTGAGGTGGTGGTTGAGCTGGATGTAGGTCCCTGCCGGGCCTTTGCAAATATGGAAGCTGGAGGTCGTGTTGTTGTTACCTGTGTTGGAGGTATCCATGCTACATCCCTTGCAGCGATTTTGGATAGGGTAATAATGTTGGTCTCCATCTCCTCTTGGCCGGGAGTGATGTTCGTGATGACTGGCTCGTCATCATCATCCCCCTCTTGTACATCTACCTCCATAACTGTAAGGCTTTCTGGAACCTTCCTTTTCACTAGCCTTGTCTTGTGGTGTGCATCACTCCTAGACTGAGCTGGTGGCTTCCAAGTGGCATCAAGATCATCAGAAGCGGGGCTTGAAGAAGTAGATGATGGACTAACCCTCCTTTTCCTTTTTCGGGGTCTGGAAGACAATGGATCTTCTGAAACAGTGGCTTGCTCCTCTTTGTCTGCAGGAAGCTCGATTTCCTGAAATGCCCCTACTTCAGGAGGAACAACTACTGTTGTGGGCTGTGGCTGCTGCTGTTTTTGAGGCTGCTGCTATTCTTGCAGATGCTGTTGTTTTGGCGGCTGCTGCTGTTCTGGCGGCTGCTGCTGTTCTTGCGGATGCTGCTGTTCTTGCGGCTGCTGCTGTTTTTGCGGCTGCTGCTGCGGCGCCTCCTGCTGCCCACTTATCTGCTGAGTTTCCGCCTGCGTTGATTGTGAACTACTTTGCGATAATAACATTTCAAAATCGCTGCTCGTTAATAGACTGGCTACCTCTGCAACACTCATGGGCTTGGGCCTAGGTTGGCGGGGCTGGCCCGCTGATGCGGAGGTGCCACTCCCAGCTTGGTCCCCGGACAACGCTGCTGCAGGCATAATTTTTGTTTCCCAAAAAACTTCTGGGGCAGCACACCAGTCTTGGTAAGTGCCACTTCCTTTTTCTGTTCCTACTTCTCACTGACAACTTTCTTGGTACTGGAGGACCTGTTACCTTTCTTTTGGCCCATCTTCTTCAGATGTCAGCAGGACGCAGGTGCACAAGTTGCAGAGATGTCTGTTGGCACACATGGACGTGATGTGGTGCGCAGCAGGACTTCTGTCTGGCAGTACAACGGATGATGTTGATAGTTACCTCCTCCTCTGTCTTTTTGTGCAACTAAAAGCAAAGAAGCCATGAGAAGAACATCAGTGAAATGTTGCATTTGTTGTTGTGGTTCAATTACTACTAGTACAAACAAACAAATAAAAGATATAACTTAGTGTAGCCATTTGTGAGACTTTGTCAACAAGGGCTTTCATGGTATACTGTGTACACTCTCAGGAAGGATAGGAAAGAAGAAGGACACCAACAAAAATACAAATGTAATGGAAGTGGACCCTGTTTGGCATTACATTATGTGCTCATCACATCATTCAGGGAGCTGCTGCTGGCAAAGGGGATGGATAGAAGCAGTAAGCCAAAACAAAGGCAGTTATTTAACACACACCCAAAAACAGAAAGAACCCCAAAAATACACATTGTGCAATTCAATCCAATGCCATCCATGCCCTAAATGATGTTTGAAATAAATTCAACACACACCAAAGGAACAGTTGCTTCATCATGCACCCACCCATGATTAGCTCTGGGCCTACTGGCTACTCATAACAATTAACAAAAAAAAAATGATAAGTACCAAAATTGTAGTTGCAGCAACTGCAAGGCCCCAATCAAACAAACAACAACACCAACTTACTTGTAAAATATCAAATTCAAAAGTCCTCAAATCCAATTATAACGATGCAGTAGACACAAAGAGTGATCCTTCCAGCTCAAAATCCAAAGGCAGAATGAACAGGAGATGGACAAAGCACTGGGAGGAGCCTGCTGGACAGGAAAAGGAAGTTGGAGACTCTGTGGCACTTCCTCCCTCTCCCCCAAAAGTGATGTCATTAGTGATGTCATTTGAGATGTCATCAGTGATATCATCAGTGATGTCACTGGCCATGTCATGAATGATGTAATATGTGATGTCATCAGCAGTGCATTGCGGGGGCGCAAGTTATAATTAGCTCTACTAACTATAACAGGCGAATTTCTCTGTTTTTGTACGAGTGAATTGTCCAACTAACTATAACGTCCCTGAAACCTGGGGTTTTTTCAATGAATTTCAAAGGTTTTTTAAATGCTCTTTTCTAACTATAACGTCCCTGAAATCTATGTTTTCTCAGTGAATTTCTAAGGTTTTTTAAATGCTAATTTCTGACTATAACGTGCCTGAAACCTATGTTTTTTTCAGTGAATTTCAAAGGTTTTTTTTAAATGCTAATTTCTAACTATGCTTACAGAGGTAGGACATGTGCAGAAAGAGGAAGAAAGGTGCAAAAAGAAGCAAGAGAAATGCAGAAAGAGGCAACAGAAGTCCAGAAAGATGAAGAAAGGTGCAGAAAGAGGCAAGAGATGTGCACAAAGAACCAACAGAGGAGCAGAAAGAGGCCTTGTTACAAAGTCATCCTGTGCCCCCAACGTTTTGCTGATGGGTACTGGTGGTAACTGACTCTGATTAACCAGGCCTGGAGCCAGTGCTATGCTGAAAAACACTTAAAATACAGTGAAAGCAACTACATACACTAGGGTACACTATGGGTTGGGGTACCACTGTGATTGGCATGACCTCCCCTGTAAGGCCCTAGTACATAATAGGGCAGGGGGGTTAAAACTACCTCTAACTAAGAGGTGCAGAAGGAGGCAAGAAAAGAGCAGAAAGAAGCAACAGAGGTACCGAAAGAGGCATGAAAGGTACAGAAAAAAGCAAGTGAAGTGCAGAAAAAGGCAAGTGAGGTACAGAAAGAAGCAAGAGCAGTGCAGAAAGAACCAACAGAGGTGTGAAAAGAGGCAAAAGAGGTGCAGAAAGGGGTAGGAGAAGTGCAGAAAGAGGCAAGAGAATTGCTGAAAGAAGCAACAGAGGTGTAGAAAGAAGCAAGAGAAGTTCAGAAAGAGGTAAGTAAGGTGCAGAAAGAAGCAAGAGCAGTACAGAAAGAACCAACAGAGGTGCAGAGAGAAGGAAGAGGGGTGGAAAGAGAGGCAAGAGGGGTGCAGAAAAAGGTAGGAGGGATGCACAAAGAAGCAAGAGAGGTACAGAAAGAGGCAGGAGGGGTGCAGAAAGAAGGAAGAGAAAGCAGAAAGAAGTAACAGAGGTGCTGAAAGTGGTGCAAAGGGTGCAGAAAGAGCAAGAAAAGAGCAGAAAGAAGCAACAAAGGTCCAGAAAGTGGCAATAGAGGTGCAGAAACTGGCAGGAAAGGTGAGAAAAGAGGGAACAGGGGTGCAGATAGAGGTAAGAGAGGTGCATAAAGAGAAAAGAGGGATGCAGAAAAAAGCAACAGAGGTGCTGAAAAAGGCAAGTGAGGTTTAGAAAGGGGAAGAGATCCGCAGAAAAAAGCAACAGAGGTGTTGAAAGAAGCAATTGAGGTGCAGAAAGAAGCAAGAGAAGTACAGAAAGAGGCAATGTAAGTGCAGATAGAGGCAACAGAGGTACATAAAGAGGTAAGAGAGATGCAGAAACAGGCATGAAAGGTGCATAAAGAGGGAACAGGGGTGCAGAAAGAAGCAAGTCAGGTGCAGAAAGAGAAAAGAGGGGTGAAGAAAGAGGCAAGAGATCTGCAGATAAAAGCAACAGAGGTCCTGAAAGAGGCAACAGGTGCAGAAAGAGGCAGAATATCTGTAGAAAAAAGCTACAGAGGTGCTGAAAGAGGCATGTGGGGTGCAGAAAGTAGCAAGAGAGATTCGGAAAGAAGCAAGAAAAGTGCAGAAAGAAGTAACAGGTGCTGACAGAGTCAAGAGAGGTGCAGAAAAAAGCAAGAGATGTGCTGAAAGAGGCAGGTCAGATGCAGAAAGAAGCAAGAGAGGTGCAGAAAGAGGCAATAGAAGTGAAGCACTAAGAAGCATCAAAGGTGCAGAAAGAGGCAGGAGAGGTGCAAAAAGAGGAGAGAGAAGTTCAGAAAGAAGCAAAAGAGGTGCTCAAAGAGGCATGAGGAGTGCAGAAAGAAGGAAGAGAAGTGCAGAAAGAAACAACAGAGGTGCTTAAATAGGCATGAAGGGTACAGAATGAGTCAAGAGAAGTTAGAAAGAAGCAACAGAGGTACAAAAAGATGCAAGAGTGCTGCAGAAAGAAGGACGAGAGGTGTAGAAAGAGGCCAGAGAGTTGCACAAAGATGGAAGATGGGTGCAGAAACAAGCAACAGAGGTGTAGAAAGATGCAAGAAAGGTGCACAAAGAGGCAAGTAAGATGCAAAACAGGCAGGAAAGGTACAGAAAGAGGGAAGACGAGTGCAGGAAGACACAACAGGGGTGCAGAAAGAAGCAAGACAGGTGCAGAAAGAAGCATGGAAAGTGCAGAGTGAAGCAATAGGGGTGCAGAAAGAGGCAAGAGATCTGCAGATAAAAGCAACAGAGGTCCTGAAAGAGGCAACAGGTGCAGAAAGAGGCAGAATATCTGTAGAAAAAAGCAACAGAGGTGCTGAAAGAGGCAAGTGGGGTGCAGAAAGTAGCAAGAGAGATTCAGAAAGAAGCAAGAAAAGTGCAGAAAGAAGTAACAGAGGTGCTGAAAGAGTCAAGAGAGGTGCAGAAAAAAGCAAGAGATGTGCTGAAAGAGGCAAGTCAGATGCAGAAAGAAGCAAGAGAGGTGCAGAAAGAGGCAATAGAAGTGAAGCCATAAGAAGCATCAAGGGTGCAGGAAGAGGCAGGAGAGGTGCAGAAAGAGGAGAGAGAAGTACAGAAAGAAGCAAAAGAGGTGCTCAAAGAGGCATGAGGAGTGCAGAAAGAAGGAAGAGAAGTGCAGAAAGAAACAACAGAGGTGCTTAAATAGGCATGAAGGGTGCAGAAAGAGTCAGGAGAAGTTAGAAAGAAGCAACAGAGGTACAATAAGATGCAAGAGTGCTGCAGAAAAAGGAAGAGAGGTGTAGAAAGTGGCTAGAGAGTTGCAAAAAGATGGAAGATGGGTGTAGAAACAAGCAACAGAGGTGTAGAAAGAAGCAAGAAAAGTGCACAAAGAGGCAAGTAAGATGCAAAAACAGGCAGGAAAGGTACAGAAAGAGGGAAGACAAGTGCAGAAAGACACAACAGGGGTGCAGAAAGAAGCAAGACAGGGGCAGAAAGAAGCATGAAAAGTACAGAGTGAAGCAATAGGGGTGCAGAAAGAGGCAAGAGAAGTTCAGAAAGAAGCAACAGAGGTGCAGAAGGAAGCAATAGAACTGCAGAAAGAGGCAAGAGAGTTGCAGAAACAGGCAAAAGAGGTACAGAAATCGGGAGCAGAGGTGCAGACAAAGACAAGAGAGGAGCAGAAACAGGTAAAAGGGGTGCAGAAAGAGGCCATAGGGGTGCAGAAATTTGCAAGAGAGGTGCAGAAAGGAGCAAGAGTAGTGCTAAAGAACCAACAGAGGTGCAAAAAGAGGCAAGTGAGGTGCAGAAGGAGGCAAGAGTACTGCAGAAAGATGCAAGAGAGTTGCAGAAACAGACAAAAGAGGTACAGAAAGAGGGAATAGGTGGGCAGGGTGAGGCAAGAGTGGTGCAGAAAGAGGGAAATGGGGTACAGAAAAAGACAAGTGTGATGCAGAAATTTGGAACAGAGGTGCAGGAAGAAGCCAGAGCAGTGCAGAAAGAACCAACTGAGGTGCAGCAAGAGGCAAGAGGGGTACAGAAAGAGGCAAGTGAAGTGCAGAACGAAGCAAACAAGGTGCAGAAAGAACCATCAGAGGTGGGAAAATACGCAAGAGGGGTGCAGAAAGGGTTAGGAGAGGTGCACAAAGAGGCAAGAGGGGTACAGAAAGAGGCAGGAGGGGTACAGAAAGAGGAAGAGAACAGAAGAAAGAAGCAACAGAGGTGCTGAAAGAGGCGTGAAGGGTGCAGCAAGAGACAAGACAGGTGAAGAAAGAAGGAACAGAGGTACAGAAAGAGGCAAGAGTGTTGCTGAAAGAGGGAAGAGAGGTATAGAAAGAGGCAAGAGATTTGCACAAAGAGGAAAGAAGGGTGCAGAAACAGGCAATAGGGGTGCAGAAATAAGCAAGTGAGGTGCAGAAACAGGCAAGAGAGGTGCACAAAGAGGGAAGAGAGGTGTAGAAAAGAGGCAAGAGAGTTGCACAAAGAGGAAAGAGGGATGCAGAAACAGGCAAAAGGGGTGCAGAAAGAAGCAAGTGAGTTACAGACAGAGGCAAGTGAAGTGCAGAAGGAGGCAAGAGAATGGCAGAAAGAGGCAATAGAGGTGCAGAAAGAGGCAAGTGAGGTGCAGAAAGAAGCAAGAGAACTGCAGAAAGAGGCAAGAGAGTTGCAGAAACAGGCAAAAGAGGTACAGAAATAGGGAGCAGAGGTGCAGACAAACACAAGAGAGGAGCAGAAACCGGTAAAAGGGGTGCAGAAAGAGGCTAGAGGGGTGCAGAAATTTGCAAAAGAGGTGCAGAAAGGAGCAAGAGCAGCGCAAAAGAACCAACAGAGGTGCAAAAAGAGGCAAGTGAGGTACAGAAGGAAGCAAGAGTACTGCAGAAAGATGCAAGAGAGTTGCAGAAACAGACAAAAGAGGTACAGAAAGAGGGAACAGGTGGGCAGAGTGAGGCAAGAGTAGTGCAGAAAGAAGGAAGAGGGGTGCAGAAAAAGGCAAGAGTGATGCAGAAATTTGGAACAGAGGTGCAGGAAGAAGCCAGACTAGTGCAGAAAGAACCAACAGAGGTGCAGCAAGAGGCAAGAGGGGTACAGAAAGAGGCAAGTGAAGTGCAGAATGAAGCAAACGAGGTGCAGAAAGAACCAACAGAGGTGGGAAAAGAGGCAAGAGGGGTGCAGAAATTGGTAGGAGAGGTGCACAAAGAGGCAAGAGGGGTACAGAAAGAGGCAGGAGGGGTGCAGAAAGAGGAAGAGAACAGAAGTAAGAAGCAATAGAGGTGCTGAAAGAGGCATGAAGGGTACAGAAAGAAACAAGACAGGTGAAGAAAGAAGGAACAGAGGTACAGAAAGAGGTAAGAGTGGTGCTGAAAGAGGGAAGAGAGGTGTAGAAAGAGGCAAGAGAGTTGCACAAAGAGGAAAGAGGGGTGCAGAAACAGGCAAAAGAGGTGCAGAAAGAAGCAAGTGAGGTGCAGAAACAGGCAAGAGAGGTGCAGAAAGAGGGAAGAGAGGTGCAGAAAGAGGCAAGAGAGTTGCACAAAGAGGAAAGAGGGATGCAGAAACAGGCAAAAGGGGTGCAGAAAGAAGCAAGTGAGTTACAGAAAGAGGCAAGTGAAGTGTAGAAGGAGGCAAGAGACCGGCAGAAAGAGGCAATAGAGGTGCAGTAAGAGGCAAGTGAGGTGCAGAAAGAAGCAACAGAAGTGCTGAAAGAGGGGTGGAGAGAGAGGCAAGAGGGGTGCGGAAAGAAGCAAGACAGGTGCAAAAAGAAAAAAAGAAGTGCAGAAAGAAGGAATAGAGGTTCAGAAAGAGGCAACAGACATGCAGAACGACGGAAGAGAGGTGCAGAAAGTACAAGAGATTTGCAGAATGAGGTAAAGAGAAGTGCAGGAAAAGAAAGAAACGTGCAGAATGAAGCAACAGAAATGCAGAAAGAGGCAAGAGAGGCGCAGATGGAAGCAAGAGTGGCTTGCACACCATTAGTACCAGTTTAACACCCACATTTAGCAATAAGTAACAGGTGACCATTCTAGTCTTGCAAAGGGCCTTTCACCACGCTGTAACACTTGTCGCTGCATTTTTAGTAACGTTTGAGCTAGAGACAAGGCTTTTTTTGTTCAAATCTGCAGATTAGGGAGTAGATGATGAATTATGTGGCTAATGCAGAAAATGTATGATTGTGCAAAAGTTGGTGCAGCCAAACAGTCACATATTTCCAGTGGCCCTGCTCATACCTCTGTTTAGGTCCACAAGTGTTCCTCAGTGGTTCCATCTTTTTTTGTCTCACTGAGTTCATAGTTGAGCTTCTATGGAAACGAGGAAGACTAAATCTGAAGTTACCACTCCACAATGCAGACTACAATACCACATAATTACTCTTCATAACACATAATCCCACTCTACATAATTCCTATAGACTAAATACCACATACTTTCTATCCACATAATTTCACAGCACAACATACCACATAATTCCACTACGTACAACGTACATCCACTCCACTCCAAAAAACATTACTAAAAAACTTTTGCATTTAGAATGCCAATAGCTCTAATTCTCGCAAATGCAAAACCTATTACATTGCAAACACTTCTTTAACTAGTAGTCGCGTTTGCAGAGTGGTGGAGAAAGGGTTCTGGGCTTCCGACCAGCGCTCAGGAATTCCACTGTGTAAGGCTTACAGGAGGTACCAGGAGGGCTTCTTGGCCCCCAAAGTCCCTCAGGAGTAAATTGGACTTCATCCCCCATCCCGTAGTCTGCCAGGAGGCGCGTTTGCAGAGTTGTGGAGAAAGGGGGGCATGGCCTCCAAAATATGTCTTAGCAATCCCACTGTGTGGGACTTACTGGAGGTAACAAGAGGGGTAGTTGGCCCCCAGAACATCCTTGGGGGCCAACTACCCCTCCTATTACCTCCAGTAAGTCCCACTCAGCAGGATTGCTAAATTCACACAGCAGGCCATGCCCCCTTTGTCCACCACTCTACAAACGCACACCCTGGTGCGCTCATGCATGGGGATTTAAGTCCCCTTTGCTTCTGGGGGTCCTTTAGGGGCCAACTAGCCTACCTCTTACCACAGTGGGAAAGCTGAGAGGTGGACAAAGGCCATGCCCCCTTTCTCCACCACTCTGCAAACACACCCCCTGGCACGTTCTAAGTTGGGGGATTAAGTCCCCTTGAATACTGAGAGTCCCTGGGGACCAACTAGCCCACCAGGTACCTCCAGTAAGTGCCACACAGCTGGATTGCAGAGATGTGGTCCAAGGCCACACCCCGTTTTTACCCCACTCTGCAAACACACCTCTTGGCACACTGCTGCTCGGGGTATGAAGTCCACTTGTGTCCTAAGGTCCTCAGGACCCAAGAGGACCTCATCGCCCCACCAGCAGTGTGCCACGAGTCACGTTTGCAGAGTTGTGTAAAAAGGGGCGTGACGCTCGTGCCCGGGAGGAGTTGCGACTCCTTCTCGGTGCTCAGATATCTATATTTTTATTTTTTGAATTGCACAACAACTACTGGCCACATTTACACCATTTAAAACAAGGGCTCTTTCTGAATCAAGACCTACCTTTTTGTAAAATTTGGTGTAATTCTGTTCAGCAGTTCGGGCTGTAGCTTTGTCTAAAGTTCCTGTGGAAATTAACATGGGGAAAACAAGTTTTCGGACCCCCCTTTTTTCTCAGCCCCTGCTTGACGAATTACCCCAAAACTTTCAAGAGAGGAGCTTACCGGAGCGCCCCGTTAGTTTTGAAAATTTTGCGAAGATTCGTCAAACGGCGCCAAAAATATTGACAAAAGAAAAAACACTCTTTGAATAGAAATGAGGTCCTAACTATAACTACGTACTGGCGAACGCCAGTAGGTTATATATATATTTTCACTAAAAAAATCAAAGGTTACAGGGACGTTATAGTTGGCAAATAGAATTTAAAAAACCTTATAAATTCACTAAAAAAACAAAGGTTACAGGGACGTTATAGCTAAGCTGACATTTCACTGGTACAAAACCAGAGAAATTTAGCTGTTATAGTTAGCTGAGTTAACTATAACTTGCGCCCCCGCAGTACACTGTTTATGACCTCACATATTACATCACTCATGACATGGTCAGTGACATCATATCTATATATAACTTGCCTCAATGTTATAGTTGCTTACCTGACGCGTTTCGAGGTGTATACCTCTTCTTCAAAGGCTTAGTACTCAAACTGATGGCGTTGCAAAAGCTCCTTTTATTTCCGGTGCTTTAGTTAATTATTAGCCCTCCCTTGGGCGTTGCTTCGTATAGTACATGCGCTGCTGCATTCTGGGACATTTAGTTCCTCAAGCATTTCCATATTCCCTAAGTGGGTTCACAATCGCCAGCATTCATGTTTCAGAGTTAGTTAGATTCCTATAGTAGGATTGGTGCAAGCAGATTAATATGGCTCGTCGTGCTGACGGGTTGCAGAACAGTTCCAAACCCCAGCCTCTCCTTCTTTAGAAGATGGTGCTCCCCCCACGGCTGGGCGGCTGTGCGCAAATTTTGTCCAACAATGTGCCCATGCACTTTAGAGGAGCACTCAACAACTCGCCTACCATCCGGTACTAGTAATCCACTTGCCTCAATTTTATAGTTGCTTGCCTGATGCGTTTCGAGGTGTAAACCTCTTCTTCAAAGGCTTAGTACTCAAACTGATGGCGTTGCAAAAGCTCCTTTTATTTCCGGTGCTTTAGTTAATTATTAGCCCTCCCTTGTGTGTCGCTTCGTATAGTACATGCGCTGCGGCATTCTGGGACATTTAGTTCCACAAGCATTTCCATATTCCCTAAGTGGGTTCACAATCGCCAGCATTCATGTTTCAGAGTTAGTTAGATTCCTATAGTAGGATTGGTGCAAGCAGATTAATATGGCTCGTCGTGCTGACGGGTTGCAGAACAGTTCCAAACCCCAGCCTCTCCTTCTTTCGAAGATGGTGCTCCCCCCACGGCTGGGCAGCTGTGCACAAATTTTGTCCAACAATGTGCCCATGCACTTTAGAGGAGCACTCGACAACTCGCCTACCATCCGGTACTAGTATTCCACTTGCCTCAATGTTATAGTTGCTTGCCTGACGCGTTTCGAGGTGTATACCTCTTCTTCAAAGGCTTAGTACTCAAACTGATGGCGTTGCAAAATCTCCTTTTATTTCCGGTGCTTTAGTTAATTATTAGCCCTCCCTTGGGCGTTGCTTCGTATAGTACATGCGCTGCTGCATTCTGGGACATTTAGATCCTCAAGCATTTCCATATTCCCTAAGTGGGTTCACAATCGCCAGCATTCATGTTTCAGAGTTAGTTAGATTCCTATAGTAGGATTGGTGCAAGCAGATTAATATGGCTCGTCATGCTGACGGGTTGCAGAACAGTTCCAAACCCCAGCCTCTCCTTCTTTAGAAGATGGTGCTCCCCCCACGGCTGGGCGGCCGTGCGCAAATTTTGTCCAACAATGTGCCCATGCACTTTAGAGGAGCACTCGACAACTCGCCTACCATCCGGTACTAGTAATCCACTTGCCTCAATTTTATAGTTGCTTGCCTGACGCGTTTCGAGGTGTAAACCTCTTCTTCAAAGGCTTAGTACTCAAACTGATGGCGTTGCAAAAGCTCCTTTTATTTCCGGTGCTTTAGTTAATTATTAGCCCTCCCTTGGGCGTTGCTTCGTATAGTACATGCGCTGCTGCATTCTGGGACATTTAGTTCCTCAAGCATTTCCATATTCCCTAAGTGGGTTCACAATCGCCAGCATTCATGTTTCAGAGTTAGTTAGATTCCTATAGTAGGATTGGTGCAAGCAGATTAATATGGCTCGTCGTGCTGACGGGTTGCAGAACAGTTCCAAACCCCAGCCTCTCCTTCTTTAGAAGATGGTGCTCCCCCCACGGCTGGGCGGCTGTGCGCAAATTTTGTCCAACAATGTGCCCATGCACTTTAGAGGAGCACTCAACAACTCGCCTACCATCCGGTACTAGTAATCCACTTGCCTCAATTTTATAGTTGCTTGCCTGATGCGTTTCGAGGTGTAAACCTCTTCTTCAAAGGCTTAGTACTCAAACTGATGGCGTTGCAAAAGCTCCTTTTATTTCCGGTGCTTTAGTTAATTATTAGCCCTCCCTTGTGTGTCGCTTCGTATAGTACATGCGCTGCGGCATTCTGGGACATTTAGTTCCACAAGCATTTCCATATTCCCTAAGTGGGTTCACAATCGCCAGCATTCATGTTTCAGAGTTAGTTAGATTCCTATAGTAGGATTGGTGCAAGCAGATTAATATGGCTCGTCGTGCTGACGGGTTGCAGAACAGTTCCAAACCCCAGCCTCTCCTTCTTTCGAAGATGGTGCTCCCCCCACGGCTGGGCAGCTGTGCACAAATTTTGTCCAACAATGTGCCCATGCACTTTAGAGGAGCACTCGACAACTCGCCTACCATCCGGTACTAGTATTCCACTTGCCTCAATGTTATAGTTGCTTGCCTGACGCGTTTCGAGGTGTATACCTCTTCTTCAAAGGCTTAGTACTCAAACTGATGGCGTTGCAAAATCTCCTTTTATTTCCGGTGCTTTAGTTAATTATTAGCCCTCCCTTGGGCGTTGCTTCGTATAGTACATGCGCTGCTGCATTCTGGGACATTTAGATCCTCAAGCATTTCCATATTCCCTAAGTGGGTTCACAATCGCCAGCATTCATGTTTCAGAGTTAGTTAGATTCCTATAGTAGGATTGGTGCAAGCAGATTAATATGGCTCGTCATGCTGACGGGTTGCAGAACAGTTCCAAACCCCAGCCTCTCCTTCTTTAGAAGATGGTGCTCCCCCCACGGCTGGGCGGCCGTGCGCAAATTTTGTCCAACAATGTGCCCATGCACTTTAGAGGAGCACTCGACAACTCGCCTACCATCCGGTACTAGTAATCCACTTGCCTCAATTTTATAGTTGCTTGCCTGACGCGTTTCGAGGTGTAAACCTCTTCTTCAAAGGCTTAGTACTCAAACTGATGGCGTTGCAAAAGCTCCTTTTATTTCCGGTGCTTTAGTTAATTATTAGCCCTCCCTTGGGCGTTGCTTCGTATAGTACATGCGCTGCTGCATTCTGGGACATTTAGTTCCTCAAGCATTTCCATATTCCCTAAGTGGGTTCACAATCGCCAGCATTCATGTTTCAGAGTTAGTTAGATTCCTATAGTAGGATTGGTGCAAGCAGATTAATATGGCTCGTCGTGCTGACGGGTTGCAGAACAGTTCCAACCCCCAGCCTCTCCTTCTTTAGAAGATGGTGCTCCCCCCACGGCTGGGCGGCTGTGCGCAAATTTTGTCCAACAATGTGCCCATGCACTTTAGAGGAGCACTCGACAACTCGCCTACCATCCGGTACTAGTAATCCACTTGCCTCAATTTTATAGTTGCTTGCCTGACGCGTTTCGAGGTGTAAACCTCTTCTTCAAAGGCTTAGTACTCAAACTGATGGCGTTGCAAAAGCTCCTTTTATTTCCGGTGCTTTCGTTAATTATTAGCCCTCCCTTGTGTGTCGCTTCGTATAGTACATGCGCTGCGGCATTCTGGGACATTTAGTTCCACAAGCATTTCCATATTCCCTAAGTGGGTTCACAATCGCCAGCATTCATGTTTCAGAGTTAGTTAGATTCCTATAGTAGGATTGGTGCAAGCAGATTAATATGGCTCGTCGTGCTGACGGGTTGCAGAACAGTTCCAAACCCCAGCCTCTCCTTCTTTCGAAGATGGTGCTCCCCCCACGGCTGGGCAGCTGTGCACAAATTTTGTCCAACAATGTGCCCATGCACTTTAGAGGAGCACTCGACAACTCGCCTACCATCCGGTACTAGTAATCCACTTGCCTCAATGTTATAGTTGCTTGCCTGACGCGTTTCGAGGTGTATACCTCTTCTTCAAAGGCTTAGTACTCAAACTGATGGCGTTGCAAAAGCTCCTTTTATTTCCGGTGCTTTAGTTAATTATTAGCCCTCCCTTGGGCGTTGCTTCGTATAGTACATGCGCTGCTGCATTCTGGGACATTTAGATCCTCAAGCATTTCCATATTCCCTAAGTGGGTTCACAATCGCCAGCATTCATGTTTCAGAGTTAGTTAGATTCCTATAGTAGGATTGGTGCAAGCAGATTAATATGGCTCGTCATGCTGACGGGTTGCAGAACAGTTCCAAACCCCAGCCTCTCCTTCTTTAGAAGATGGTGCTCCCCCCACGGCTGGGCGGCCGTGCGCAAATTTTGTCCAACAATGTGCCCATGCACTTTAGAGGAGCACTCGACAACTCGCCTACCATCCGGTACTAGTAATCCACTTGCCTCAATTTTATAGTTGCTTGCCTGACGCGTTTCGAGGTGTAAACCTCTTCTTCAAAGGCTTAGTACTCAAACTGATGGCGTTGCAAAAGCTCCTTTTATTTCCGGTGCTTTAGTTAATTATTAGCCCTCCCTTGTGTGTCGCTTCGTATAGTACATGCGCTGCGGCATTCTGGGACATTTAGTTCCACAAGCATTTCCATATTCCCTAAGTGGGTTCACAATCGCCAGCATTCATGTTTCAGAGTTAGTTAGATTCCTATAGTAGGACTGGTGCAAGCAGATTAATATGGCTCGTCGTGCTGACGGGTTGCAGAACAGTTCCAAACCCCAGCCTCTCCTTCTTTCGAAGATGGTGCTCCCCCCACGGCTGGGCAGCTGTGCACAAATTTTGTCCAACAATGTGCCCATGCACTTTAGAGGAGCACTCGACAAGTCGCCTACTATCCGGTACTAGTAATCCACTTGCCTCAATGTTATAGTTGCTTGCCTGACGAGTTTCGAGGTGCATACCTCTTCTTCAAAGGCTTAGTACTCAAACTGATGGCGTTGCAAAAGCTCCTTTTATTTCTGGTGCTTTAGTTAATTATTAGCCCTCCCTTGGGCGTTGCTTCGTATAGTACACGCGCTGCTGCATTCTGGGACATTTAGTTCCTCAAGCGTTTCCATATTCCCTAAGTGGGTTCACAATCGCCAGCATTCATGTTTCAGAGTTAGTTAGATTCCTATAGTAGGATTGGTGCAAGCAGATTAATATGGCTCGTCGTGCTGACGGGTTGCAGAACAGTTCCAAACCCCAGCCTCTCCTTCTTTCGAAGATGGTGCTCCCCCCACGGCTGGGCAGCTGTGCACAAATTTTGTCCAACAATGTGCCCATGCACTTTAGAGGAGCACTCGACAACTCGCCTACCATCCGGTACTAGTAATCCACTTGCCTCAATGTTATAGTTGCTTGCCTGACGCGTTTCGAGGTGTATACCTCTTCTTCAAAGGCTTAGTACTCAAACTGATGGCGTTGCAAAAGCTCCTTTTATTTCCGGTGCTTTAGTTAATTATTAGCCCTCCCTTGGGCGTTGCTTCGTATAGTACATGCGCTGCTGCATTCTGGGACATTTAGATCCTCAAGCATTTCCATATTCCCTAAGTGGGTTCACAATCGCCAGCATTCATGTTTCAGAGTTAGTTAGATTCCTATAGTAGGATTGGTGCAAGCAGATTAATATGGCTCGTCATGCTGACGGGTTGCAGAACAGTTCCAAACCCCAGCCTCTCCTTCTTTAGAAGATGGTGCTCCCCCCACGGCTGGGCGGCCGTGCGCAAATTTTGTCCAACAATGTGCCCATGCACTTTAGAGGAGCACTCGACAACTCGCCTACCATCCGGTACTAGTAATCCACTTGCCTCAATTTTATAGTTGCTTGCCTGACGCGTTTCGAGGTGTAAACCTCTTCTTCAAAGGCTTAGTACTCAAACTGATGGCGTTGCAAAAGCTCCTTTTATTTCCGGTGCTTTAGTTAATTATTAGCCCTCCCTTGTGTGTCGCTTCGTATAGTACATGCGCTGCGGCATTCTGGGACATTTAGTTCCACAAGCATTTCCATATTCCCTAAGTGGGTTCACAATCGCCAGCATTCATGTTTCAGAGTTAGTTAGATTCCTATAGTAGGACTGGTGCAAGCAGATTAATATGGCTCGTCGTGCTGACGGGTTGCAGAACAGTTCCAAACCCCAGCCTCTCCTTCTTTCGAAGATGGTGCTCCCCCCACGGCTGGGCAGCTGTGCACAAATTTTGTCCAACAATGTGCCCATGCACTTTAGAGGAGCACTCGACAAGTCGCCTACTATCCGGTACTAGTAATCCACTTGCCTCAATGTTATAGTTGCTTGCCTGACGAGTTTCGAGGTGCATACCTCTTCTTCAAAGGCTTAGTACTCAAACTGATGGCGTTGCAAAAGCTCCTTTTATTTCTGGTGCTTTAGTTAATTATTAGCCCTCCCTTGGGCGTTGCTTCGTATAGTACACGCGCTGCTGCATTCTGGGACATTTAGTTCCTCAAGCGTTTCCATATTCCCTAAGTGGGTTCACAATCGCCAGCATTCATGTTTCAGAGTTAGTTAGATTCCTATAGTAGGATTGGTGCAAGCAGATTAATATGGCTCGTCGTGCTGACCGGTTGCAGAACAGTTCCAAACCTCAGCCTCTCCTTCTTTAGAAGATGGTGCTCCCCCCACGGCTGGGCGGCCGTGCGCAAATTTTGTCCAACAATGTGCCCATGCACTTTAGAGGAGCACTCGACAACTCGCCTACCATCCGGTACTAGTAATCCGCTTGCCTCAATGTTATAGTTGCTTGCCTGACGCGTTTCGAGGTGTATACCTCTTCTTCAAAGGCTTAGTACTCAAACTGATGGCGTTGCAAAAGCTCCTTTCATTTCCGGTGCTTTAGTTAACTATTAGCCCTCCCTTGGGCGTTGCTTCGTATAGTACATGCGCTGCTGCATTCTGGGACATTTAGATCCTCAAGCATTTCCATATTCCCTAAGTGGGTTCACAATCACCAGCATTCATGTTTCAGAGTTAGTTAGATTCCTATAGTAGGATTGGTGCAAGCAGATTAATATGGCTCGTCGTGCTGACGGGTCGCAGAACAGTTCCAAACCCCAGCCTCTTCTTCTTTAGAAGATGGTGCTCCCCCCACGGCTGGGCGGCTGTGCACAAATTTTGTCCAACAATGTGGCCATGCACTTTAGAGGAGCACTCGACAACTCGCCTACCATCCGGTACTAGTAATCCACTTGCCTCAATGTTATAGTTGCTTGCCTGACGCGTTTCGAGGTGTATACCTCTTCTTCAAAGGCTTAGTACTCAAACTGATGGCGTTGCAAAAGCTCCTTTTATTTCCGGTGCTTTAGTTAATTATTAGCCCTCCCTTGGGCGTTGCTTCGTATAGTACATGCGCTGCTGCATTCTGGGACATTTAGTTCCACAAGCGTTTCCATATTGCCTAAGTGGGTTCACAATCGCCAGCATTCATGTTTCAGAGTTAGTTAGATTCCTATAGTAGGATTGGTGCAAGCAGATTAATATGGCTCGTCGTGCTGACGGGTCGCAGAACAGTTCCAAACCCCAGCCTCTCCTTCTTTAGAAGATGGTGCTCCCCCCACGGCTGGGCGGCCGTGCGCAAATTTTGTCCAACAATGTGCCCATGCACTTTAGAGGAGCACTCGACAACTCGCCTACCATCCGGTACTAGTAATCCACTTGCCTCAATGTTATAGTTGCTTGCCTGACGCGTTTCGAGGTGTAAACCTCTTCTTCAAAGGCTTAGTACTCAAACTGATGGCGTTGCAAAAGCAAATTTTGTCCAACAATGTGCCTATGCACTTTAGAGGAGCACTCGGCTCACGGAGTTTCTTTGCTCTTGCCGATTTTGGCTGGCGTTTTCCTTTAGCATTTAAAGCTTGTAGCTTTGCAGTGCTGGGAGCTGGAGCCTGCTGCCTGTCTGGGGCTCGTCTGTCAAGGCTGTCGAGGCTTTATCTGAGGCTTCATCTGATGCCTGCAGAGGACGGAGTAACTCGAGTAGCTGGCGTTGCTTCTTCATTTCCCGGTCCAGCTGCTGACGGCCCTACTGGGGGCTGTATTGCTGGGTTCCATTGGAGGACTGAAGGAACAGGTAATTTGGTGAATTACAGGCAATTACAGGCTATTTATCAAAATTGACTGTGTATAGGGGGAAAAAAAAGACCTCCACGTCAGTGCTGGACATAAGGATTGACTGAAAGGGAGTGGAGAGGAGCGGAGGCTGTTGTTTTTTTTGTTTTTTTGGGGGTGTTTTTTCAACTCCAGAAAGGAAGAAAGGAAGCAAGGAAAAAAACAAACTTAAAACCATGGGGAGACATAATAGAAATCCTGCTACCCCGTCTCAGCTAGGTTCTAACCCACCCTTGAAATCAAGAACTCGCAATACACAATTGGAAATAAATCAGGGTATTTCAAAAGCTGAGCGGGAGCGAGTTCAGAAAAATCGAAGAGGGTCTACCCCCATAGCTGATTGTTCAAGCTCTGGGGAGGAACTTACAGATCAAGGTGAAGCTGAAGGTGAGCAAGGTGGGTCGCAGGGAAAATTAGACAATGTTTCCCAGATTTCGACGAGCTCAATTACAACAGTTACAGAAAGCAGCACTGTTGGTACAATTTGCGCAAGCGAGAGCCATATGAACCAGGACAAAAGTATTTTAACGGAAAATCAAGAGGACCCGTGTATAAACCCTTCCAGTCTATCGGCAGGCAAGAACAAGGAGTATTTGATTTTTCAGAAAATTAAACCTTCTCAACCTTTAATACAGTCTCTACCTTCACTGCCGCAACAGTCTCCCAAGCTGGACACTCAGAGCGTGAGGACTCCCCAAGTTGATCAATCCCAGCCTCCCTCTCCTTTGCTAACCCCTTCTCGTGTTCCTCCTCTGCTCTTCCGCCCAATGGGGCATTCCTCCCCTCCCGTTTTACCATCGGAGTTGGATAAACGCCCTAATCAAGTAGTTTTGGAACCAACAGGACCCGCGTCAGGACCTGGGAATGGATCAGCAAAAGGGTCAACAACAGAATCTGGATTCAGTTTCCAGTGCGATATAAAAAGCATGCTCAATTTAATTCTTGAGGAGATCAGAGAAATGAAAGTTACCAGGGCAACTGAAATGGCAGCATTGCATGCACGATTATCCAAAATTGAAGAGGTGGTGGGGGGCTATGCCGATTCGACTACAGGAAGCCGAGTCTCTAATTTCCCAGCTAGAAGATCAGATTACCTCAATTCATCAACAGGTCTCAGAGGATAAAAAATTAAAGAACGCTTTGGAACTGAAACTGAAAGAATTGTAAAATCATGCTCGTCGGACTAATCTTCGCCTGGTTGGTGTTCCGGAGGGATGTGAGGGATCCCAGCCAGTTCTATGGGTGCAGGCCTTCATAAAAAATACAGTTCTTCCTGAGTTCACTGGGGACCTTATGATCACCCGTGCTCATAGTGTTCCAGCTCAGCCCTTCCCTAACTCCAAACTTCCTAGAACTATGTTAGTGAATTTTTCAGATTATTGTATAAAAGAGCAAATATTGACCAGGGCTATTCAAAAAAAGCAATTTTCTTCATCTGAGGTCGCCCTTTGCCGTATTTTTTCAGATATTAGTGCTTCAGCGGCACGATGCCGAAAGGAGTTTGTTAAACTCCTTTATCTATTCAAGGCACAGGGGGCACAAGCAGCTATCGCCCAGCAGTCAAAACTGCGAGTCCTGGTCCATGGGAAGTTTCACTTGTTCTCAAATCTGGATGAAGCTCAGGAGATGCTGCAGCGAATCATGAAGGACAAGTAATAGGAATCAATAGCTTTTCATATTGTTATGAGCTGTCCTTACCGTTTTTTAATGTTTTTTCTGGATGTTCTTTTTTTTGTGTGTGTTTTTTTCTTTCTAGGGAGGGGCGGGCAGCAAATCACTTTAGGGTGCAATATCAGGGCACCTGCTATGCAGGGCTCCCAGGTGGGGACAGCAGTGGGTAGGGCGGGCAATTCCCCTACTGCTAAGGGCCACGGGGTTCTTGGGGAGGTTTGGGTTTGGGTTGTGACACAGGGAAAGGGTGGTGGTGTACAAAAAATGAATGAGCAGAATAGTTTATATATAGAAAGTAAGCTAAAAGAGAAAGGGAGAAGCAATAACCAGAATTTTGTTAAACAATATAATTTGAAAATGGGTATGTTTACTGGTGTAATTTTGAATAATAAGCTGAAAAATGGGTACTAATGCTCGTATTATTTCCGTTAATGTAAATGGTATTTCGAATAAGAAAAAGTATGGTGGTTTGATAAGATGGTTGGCAGCCTTTTCTCCCCAAATTTTATTTTTGCAAGAGACCCATCTCAAAACTAATCAACCCAAACTGTTTATTCCAAAATATTTTTCTAGGGCCTATTTTGCTTCATCTCAGGCAGCAATTCGAGGGGTGGCTATCAATCTTGGACAAGGTTTGAATTGTGAAATTGTTCAAGTTGATAGAGATCCTTATGGTAGATGGGTCTGGATGCAGGTAAAGATGGAGGGTAATTTGGTGAATTTGGTCAATTATTATGCACCCGTTGTATATGACTCTGTGGCGCTCAAAAGTATTAATGATAGAGCAAGAACGGCGCTAGGCCCTATCATTGTAGGAGGAGATTTCAATTTTATTCAGGATCTGCAATTAGATACATCTAACAAGACTAAACGGCAGATGAAACCTGAGACTAAGAAATTGATAGATCTTATTAAACAGGATCATCAATTGGTGGATCCTTGGAGAAGGGCTCATGGTGCAGCAAAACAGTTTACTTATTACTCCAGCCAATTTAGGTCAGCTTCTCGTGTTGATTTTTTTCTAGTATCACGCTCTCTGAGCTGCTCAAATACGGAGATCATGGCTGATTCTTTCTCAGACCATTCTTTAATAAAAATAGAAATTGATTTTGGATTGGGGGCTAGAGAGAAATCCAGGTGGCAGATGGATCGACTTCTCTTAACCAACCAACAGTGGGTAGGGGATATGAAGGAATGGATTGGGGATTTTTTTTTAATTAACAGAGGAACAGCAAGTCTTTTTTCAGTTTGGGGGGCGTTTAAAGCAGCAATTAGAGGACAAATGATAGCTTTTATGGCTGTGCAAGTTAGAGAGCGTAAAGCTCGAATTGAAGAACTCCAGAAAGCAGTGGAGATGGCTTTGATAAATAAAAGGAGAGGCTGCTCTATCAGGGGTCAGGTAACCGGAGAGGAACTTAACAGGGCCAAACGGGAATTGTTGGAGTTTTTCATCATGGAAGAGATATCCAGTACTAAAGCATATCAGCAAAAAACTTATGAAGAAAGCCAGATGGTAGGGAAATTACTGGCATGGTCAACTAGGGTTAAACAAGAAGCGGCAGTAATTAATGAAGTGCTATTTCCTGGAACCCAGAATCTAGTTTCGGGACAAGATAATATTTCTAAAATCTTTATAGATCATTATAAAGACCTTTACTCAACTGATTACCAGGTAGCTAATCATGCTATACAGTTTTATTTTGAAGATCTAGCTCTCCCTCAACTTTCAACAGGTCAAAAAGAGGCCTTAGTGGCCGACTTTTCGGTAGAAGAAATTTCCAGGGCTTTAATTTCGATGCCTGGAGGTAAGGCTTGCGGGAATGATGGTTTGCCGACCGAATTTTATAAAGTTTTCTCAGCAGAATTACTTCCTTTTATGCTTGAGCTTTTTCACTTTGTTAGTGCAGGAGGGGAAATTCCAACAGTCTTTAAGGAATCATCAATAGTTAGCTTCGTTAAAAAGGGTAAAAATCCTAGGAAGTTGGCTCATATAGGCCAATTAGTCTCCTAAATGTAGATTATAAAATTTTGATCAAAATGTGGGCAAATCGAGTTACATCTATGGCTCAGTATGCAATTCACAAGGATCAATCAGGCTTTATAGCAGGCAGATCAATGTCTTCAAATACGAGTTTTCTTATTCAAGCAATTGACTATTTTAATACTCATGGAACTCCTGCAATAATAATGATGGTTGACGCCGAAAAGGCATTTGACCTTGTGAATTGGGGAGCACTATTTTATGGTCTTGAAAAATTTGGTTTTCCAGATCGAATAATTAACATGCTTCAGAATATTTATCAAGGAGCCCAGGCCCAGATTAGGATACATTCTAAATTCTATAGGTCTAATAGATATAAAACGTGGGACCTGACAGGGGTGTCCCCTATTGCTTGTTTTGTTTACTTTCTTTATAGAGCCTTTAGCAGTAAAGATTAGGGAGAACCGAGATATAAAATCTCCTATAGGGGGGATGTCCAAAATTAAATTATTTGCTGATGATGTGATACTTTACCTTAAACCGGAAAAGCATAATGTTGATCAAATCTTGAAGGAGTTTGCTCAGTTTGAAGCAATTGGAGGATACAAAATTAACCACAAAAAAACTGAAGTATTGGCACTTAAAGTTTGTTGTAATTTTCTTCCGGATATTTTGAAACAACAAGCATGCTCCCATGAACCGATTTAGGAATCTATGTATCAAACCGATATGCGGATCTTTATAAGCTAAACTATGAAGCTACATTGAGTAAGATCAAAGATTTATTGGGTAAATGGGGCTTCCTCCCTCTTTCCTTGATAGGACGGGTTGCCCTGATCAAGATGTCAGTACTACCCTTATTAATTTTTCTTTTTTTCAATGTGCTGATTAAAGTTAGCGTAGCATATTTTAGAGAATTGGATAAACTTTTTTGTCAGTTTATTTGGAATAAAAAAGCTTCAAGAGTAAAACTATCAATTTTGCAGCTAGATACAAATTGGGGGAGGGGGGTTGGCACTTCCCCATATTCGAACTTATTATGAGGCAGCATTTATGGATATTCTAGTTGGTCTGCTTGATAATAGGGGGTCTTTGGATGGTTTTTTTATGAGGAAAATGGCTGATGCAGCAGGGACTCAGATTCCGGTGTTTTTAAAAACAGCAAAATTGCCTAAAAAAGTAAGATATAAGACACTACAAGAATTCTCTTCTAGACTTCGGTTGTTTTTTTTGCAAAAAGCAAAATCGACGGGATTTGAATATTTGGGGTTGTCAGAGGCTAGAAGTTTGGGACTTTTTATTCATAGTAGTCATATTAAACTTTGGGAGTTAAAAGGTTTTAAAGAGTTAGGTCATTTTCTGTTAGGAGGCAGATGCATGACCTGGGAGGAGGTGCAGTCCAGATGTGGCACGCAGAATAGGCTCCTTTTTTTTAGTTTCCTTCAGGTTAGATCCTGGATAAATAAATATGCACCCATAGGTAATACAGGCACCCCTTCAGTTCTTGTGTCCGTGTTCAGAATTAAACTGAGAGGCATAGGAAATTGGTATAGAGTTTTTCAAAATCAAGGGGAACCTTTGATTGTTACTAATTTCTTAGAAAAAAAAAATGAATTGGCCTGAATTCTCTCAATTAGAGAATGGCAAGCGATTTCGCATAATGGCAACAAGCTACTCAGGGCTGCCAACTTTAAAAGGATGGCTTTTCTGTCTCGATGGTCGGCTTATTATACACCACAGGCCCTCCATAAAATCTATCCGGATGTGGAAAATACCTGTTTTCGATGTCAGCAAGCCGGTGAGGGCGTTTGGCTACATATTGCCTGTACATGTCCTAGTTTGAGGCAGTTTTGGCTGGAATTATGTGCTGGGCTTAGCCGTACTATCGGAACCATTGTTCAACCAGAACCGGAGGCAGCATTATTTAGTTTATTAAAACAAAGATCAAATCGGGTGTTAACAAAAGGGGGTGAAATGTTTATATCAATTTCCTTCTTGGTGGCACGTTCATTGATCTTGCAGAATTGGAAAACAATCAAGACCCCAACTCTTATTGAATGGTATAAAGAAATGAAATGTGTGAGAACCTTTGAAGAAGCATATGCCAAAAGGGTGGGAGCGATTAAGAAATTTGAGTTCATCTGGAAACTTTTTGATCAAATGGAAGGACATCTTCAGCTACAATTTGGTGTTGAATAATTTGTTGGATTATGTTTATGATCAATAAGAAGGTCCAGGGATAAGGATCATGTTGTAAGTTGTTGTTTAGGTAGGCATCAGGACACGTCTTCAGGTTACAGGATAGATTTATTAGGATAGCACAGCAGAGATAAAACACTTTGCTAGCTGACCAGACCATCAACTGCCAAGACTGGAACATTCACATACCAAATAGAACACTCATAGGTACTGTGGGAGGTTGAGAAGATAGAAACACAAAGAAGGGACTACTGACCCCAAGTAGCCATACTGAAGTAAGCACATATATACAACATATCTTCTTCCTTTACAGAAAAACACAATAAAAGCTTCAAACACACAACAAGAGCTTAAAGCATGAAAAAAACAACAACAAGGAAACATAAAACATGTAAGAGGTCAATGACCTCATGGACTTCCAGATGACGAAAGCAAAGGGCAGGAAAAGATGAGGACCATGATGAGAATCATGATGAGTATCATGATGACATGACCACCTTCTTCCCTTCGATTGACGAAAAAACAAGAAGAGACAGTCAACTCTCTACAAACCGCCCTTGTGGCCATCAAAAACGGGAAGAGACAGCCTACGTTCTCCAATCAGGTTTTGTCCATCGCGGCTTACCGCTCAAAGTTGAAAAAAATAAGAGTTCAACAAGTGCCTCCAATGCTCAACAGTTCTGGAAGAATGTTCCCTAAGAAAAGTTTTGAGACAGTTTTCTCACAGTCCAAGATGAAGTTTTGGTTCTTTTCTTGGGTTATGGGCCTCTAGATGGGGTTTAGGCCTCTAAGTACCTTTAAATTTAATTTCTTTGTTGACAAACTGTCTCAGTACTATGGGCTTAAAAGCCCGGCTCTAGTCGCGGAACGTTTGTCCCGGTTGAAAGAACCCCCTTGTCACGATTTTCTATCATGGTACTGAAACTCTTGTCGTCACGAATCTTGGTCGTGAACTCTCTCGGTCAAAGAACACATTTATCTTTATTTTATTTTCCTATCCCGGTGCTGATTCTGGGACATCCGTTGTCTCCCGCTAGATAGGTTGGAACCTTAGTTCTCTCGTTTTTTCCCCCGTTTTCCTTTTTCTTTGTCCCCTTCCGGTTCTGGAACATCCTTTGTCCTCTCACGGTTTCTGGTTTTGCCGGTCCTGGGACTACCATTGTCCTCTCCCGGTCGTGATCCAAGGCTCACTTCCTCAGTCCTTACTTTTCCCTGAAGCGGGGTAAGATTTGCAATATTTTCCTCTAAGTAAATGTTGAAATAGGAATTGCTACTTCCCAATTTTCCCATTTACATTTCATCTCATGAAATTACAGTCTTTCAAAAATTTTAAACGGTGGCAACTTTTCGTGGCAACTTTCTTATAACTTAAGTCTGATTTCATTTTCACTTCTTTTTGTCTATAAATATACCTGCCACACAAGCTTTTGAGCAACTCTCTGTCAATGCTGGAATTACAATTTCGATTTAATATGTGAATACAAAAATCCATAAGGTACTCCTTTTAACGCTTCTTCAGTGACGTTACTGTTTATGTGCTTTTGAACATCACCATCCAAACCCATCACTGCTCCGATTCTTGGCTTTCTTGATGCTAGACTCACTGTCCTTGTTATGGGACCTTCTCACTTTTACCCTAAATGCTATAGTTTTCTTCATGTTTGCAATGCTTTATTCTATGAAAATGAGCCACAGGTAAAATACTTGAAAAGTCCATAAGGTGGTGCTGTTGTCACAGATTTAACACTGTCACTGTGAGATATCCCCTAACGAGTGAAATGTAACCCACATGCGATCACATGTAAATTCGTGAGTTCATTTCCAACAACTGTCTGCCACAAAGATGTTACAAACGTGCCAGCTTCACAACAACCCGATCATGGAGCAGAACGACAGCGTGTGAGGAAACTGAAAGACAAAGCTCACCTTATCGCCGCATGAGTGCGTCCATACATTTCCTGGACATAGCGTTAAGGGAAAGTTAATGCGTGTGAGTTAGCACAATCCTCTGAGCTGCCACCACAATGCCATTGGAACATAACTATCTACGCCACACAAGGTAAATTAATCTTCGAGCCGGGGTGTTACGAAGTGTTCCAGTAACCATAGGAACAAATAACAATATGGCTGCTTCACGTTGTGAAAAGCTGTGCAGTGACGTGCCCACCCTGGCAACACGGAAAGAATTCTCCAAGATAAAAATTACTTTACCGTGACGGTGGACGCATGACGTCCACATGGAATGCGCTGCTTCTCCGCTGACACCCACGGAGATTCCAATACGTCATCAGAAGGAGGTATGCCTTGTGGAAGTGCAGATCGTAACAGAACACTGGAAACTCCCCCGTAGTAGCAGGCAATCAAACGTGCAGGGAGCATCCAAAGGATTGGCACCCACAGGCAAAACGGGAACTTCTCTCCGCAACTGACACACGGTAGGAGAACTTGATGCAGGTTTCTTCTCTTCCTTCCTCGTATTTGCTTGTGATTCTCTCCTTGTGGTGTAAGTGAGGCAGAAAACATTAAAAATACGTCGCTTTGATCTCACCGGTTTCTCAGGTCAAGTACTTCTTTTGTTCAGGTAGCAGTGGCAGCAAATGAGGGATCGGGAAACGGTGATTTCACTCCTTTAGTTCACTGAGAGTTGGGGTACTTCCGGCTGGTTTCTTTTTCTATTTTTATCCTGCGTCTCAGCGGTTTCCAATTCCTTTTCTTCTTTCACGCAACAGGTTTCTTTAAGTTTTCCAGCATAACAGAGGTGTCCAGTTTCTTTTTCCAGTTACTTTCAGCCCAAGTTGGATGACAAGGTGTCTTGGGTTCTTGATGCGAAGTGTTACTCGTGCTGCGCTGTGCTTCCGCCTTGGTCTGGTCAGCCAAATCGTCGCCAAAATGTTGTAAGTTGTTTAGGTAGGCATCAGGATGCGTCTTCAGGTTACAGGATAGATTTATTAAGATAGCACAGCAGAGATAAAACACTTCGCTAGCTGACCAGACCATCAACTGCCAAGACTGGAACATTCACATACCAAATAGAACACTCATAGGTACTGTGGGAGGTTGAGAAGATAGAAACACAAAGAAGGGACTACTGACCCCAAGTGGCCATACTGAAGTAAGCACATATATACAACAGATCATTTCTGATTTTCTTTTATGAATCATACTCCCGGGTCATCAATGGTATTTTCATTTCCTTTTCTATGAGAATGGGAATATATATCTGCACTTGCATTTGCACTTTACTTGATTGTCTAAATTATACTGTCAAATGATATTTTTTTGACCTTAACTCTATTTTTTTTTGTTGCATTTTTTAGTATTAGAGAAGGCTTGCACTTTACTTTAGCTTCCTTTTCAGAGCATATATTTGTACTAGCACAGGCATTTTGTCTAATTGTTTAAATTATGCTGCTCAATGATATTCTCAGGGTTCTGAGTTTAACTGCATCTGCACTTTAAGTACAAGAGAAGGATGAAGATGATTACTCCTCTATAATTTAAAATGATGTATTAATTATATCATAATATATATTGATGTTAAGGGATGCTGACTTTAATGTATGTTGTTTTATTCTGCTCAATAAAAACAAATTTAAAAAAAGAATTTCAAAGGTTTTTTAAATGCTAATTTCTAACTATAACGTCCCTGAAACCTATGTTTTTTTCAGTGAATTTCAAAGGTTTTTTAAATGCTAATTTCTAACTATAACATAGCAGTTGTGTTTGCAGAGTGGTGGAGAAAGGTGAGCGTCGCCTTCAAACACCTTTTAGCAATCCCACTGTGTGGGATTTAGCGGAGGTAACAGGAGGGATAGCTAGCCCCCAACGTCAACCTTGGGGGCCAACTACCCCTTTTATTACCATCAGTAAGTCCCATACAGCTGGATTGCTAACTTGTTATATCAGACCCCGCCCCCTCCCTGCACAACTGTGCAAACGCTCCCCCTGGCGCGTTGTAAGTTGGGGGATTAAGTCCCCTTGATTTCTGAGGGTCCCTGGGGGCCAACTAGACCACCAGGTACCTCCAGTAAGCACCACAGAGCTGTGTTGCAGAGACATGTAAAAAGGGGCGTGGCTCGAACCACCTCTCTGCAATGCAGCTCTGTGGTGCTTAAAGGCCAACCATACACTGTTTATTCCATGACCTTTCCCAAAATGCAGTCTTCCACATAAGCATTTGACCAAACTTGTTCACTAATCTCAGACTGATGCTCAGCCTTAAAATCAATCATAGCCATACATTCTGCATCATCCAGTATGAGATTACTATCATCATCTGGCACCATGTGAGAAAACCCACCAGCAAGAACATACCACCCATTCCCGATATGCTGAGCAGTTCCCTGTACATTCCCAACCAAAGATGCTGGAATTTCACCAAGCACCACGGGGTTGTCAAAACCAGGAAGTAAATATAAGCCCATTTTAGCAAGTTCCTGCCACCTAATACTATTCCTGCCTATAACTGCTGCATACACTACATTATACACATTATACGTCTCTCTACCTAGACATTACACGATCGTGTTGAAGTAGCTAAGAATATCGATATCCTTCTATCCAAATGTCTTTGGATTCACATCTGTGGGAACAAAGTAAAATTAATTCCCCATGACTCATAAAATGTGGTGTCTCTCAGAATGGCGATGGGTGATGCTGAATAAGCCATGACCATCAACGGCACATTACCAATCCAAGATTCATATGTAGGACTCTTCACAGATGTGGACTGACCAGGACAGTCCAATGTGAGGACACTATTGTTTAAGGATTCTGCACACAAATCAACATCCACATTCCCAATCTTCAAAGGTTGTTTCACACTCCTGAACACACTTTGAAATGACTCATTTTCTTATAATATAATCATGTCTTGCAAACAGCAGGACAGTCAGGAAAATTACTAAGATGAGATGTTTACCCACACCTATAACAAGAGCCAAGTAGTCTCTTGCCAGTGTTTAAGAAACATTTCCCCTTCGTAGTAACAGCACAAACAGATTCTGAAACATCATCATGAGGAGCTACAACATTAACACTAGATTCAGGATGTAGCACTTTGGTAGAGACTGGCTATCTCTCAATGCTCTTGGCTAAGTCAACAACCTCTTGAAAAGTTGGATTTCTGCAACTCAACAATCTTTCCTGAATTTTCTTTGACTAACAGTTGAATACAAACTGATCACAAATACAAGTGTCGCAGTAAGGACCAAATTTGCATGTTGTAGCTAGAACTCTAAGGGCTGATACATATTCTTAAAATTTTCCTCTGGTTGTTGCATACGCTTGCAGAAGCTATGGCGTTCAAGCATTAGGTTAATAAGAGAATTGTCTTCGCAGCCTGGCTAAAGCCTCCATATAAATATTCACCAACCTTCTCCAGGTGGGACCGGTAACGGCGGCAGAGGCACAACTAGAGCCAAATTTCAGGGGGGGGGGGGGCTCCTCACCGTTTTGGGGGGGCTGATTCTTCCAACAATATGCAGAGTGGAGATGCAGGGGCTCTAAGAAGGGGTGAAAACACAACAAAGCCTTGTTAGCAAGTAAATGGTCTTTTAAAGATCTATGAAGTACTGTGTGTGTGCCCGGGAAGGTGTCTCAGCTGGGCTGCCACACACGACGGGGGGGGGGGGGCTGAAGCCCTTTGAGCCCAATGGGCGTTGAGCGTCTGACAGGCAGTAAGCTGCCAAAAACTTATTGGGCAGTCCGCCCAATACTTCCAAATACCAAGCCAACTCACGAGGGGGGCTGTACCCTTTGGCATCTATGACAACCAGGTGATTTTCAAATACCCTAAACCACTTAATCGATTTAATAAGTGGTTTACCAGGTTGAGCTGGAAAAGGAGGTGGTTGCGTCATTTGCTGCAGAGTGGCCATGACAAATGTGCAGTAAATGTGCAATTAAGAACAGCAGAACAACTAAACAGCCCCAACTGCCAATAGTATCTCAAAATAGAAGTAAAACCAGGGCCGTAGCCATGGGGGGGGTGGCAGCGGGGCCAGGCCAGCCCATATTTGTGTCTGGCCCCCCTAAATCTGAGGCCTCCATATTACTGGCACTTTTAAAATTTGACTAATATTCCATTTGTAAGCGTTTGTTTTTATGGTGTGACTTGTGTGATTGTGGCCTGAGCAGCAGATCTGCACGTACGTGCTACGGACTCCTTGGCTTGACCTGTATAGATTCTGTGGTGCCAAACATCCAGTCAGGCCAGATGTGGTGGCAGCTGCAGGAGAGGTGGTTCATGCCGCTAGGGATGCCGGGACCATCTTAGCATGCTTTTCCTTCCTTCTGCGGCTGTGTTGATGTGCCTTACACGGTGAAGATGGACCCGCAGCCACAATGGTTAGTGCAGCATCAGAGAGACCACTGGGCTGGGCCAATAGTGCTGGTTTATCATAACACACCCTGTCTCTTCCCTCACCATGCCAGAAAGCACTTCTTAAACCTGCTTAAATGAGTCCTTACAGGAAGCCCAGGCCCAAGAGAAGAGGAGAAAACTTGGCAGAGGCAGGTAGGAGGACCCAGTAAAGTAGTTTTAATATCTGCTAATTCGGCATTATATAATTTTACTGAAGCAGACTGAGAACTCCCGGGCACTCAAAATGTGCCACTCGTGTAGCACTGGCCAGCGCCTAATCTGCTGCAATCAAGGCGCTCCCAGCTCTGTGAGCTGAGGCCAACCCTTGGAGGCCATGCCTAACACAGGAAGGAGCCAACCCTTGGATGCCATGCCTAACACAGGATGGAGCCAACCCTTGGAGGCCATGCCTAACACACGAAGGAGCCAACCCTTGGAGGCCATGCCTAACACAGGAAGGAGCCAACCCTTGGATGCCATGCCTAACACAGGAAGTAGCCAACCCTTGGAGGCCATGCCTAACACAGGAAGGAGCCAACCCTTGGAGGCCATGCCTAACACAGGATGGAGCCAACCCTTCGAGGCCATGCCTAACACAGGAAGGAGCCAACCCTTGGAGGCCATGCCTAACACAGGATGGAGCCAACCCTTGGAGGTCATGCCTAACACAGGATGGAGCCAACCCTTGGAGGCCATGCCTAACACAGGAAGGAGCCAACCCTTGAGGCCATGCCTAACACAGGAAGAAGCCAACCCTTGGAGGCCATGCCCAACACAGGAAGGAGCCAACCCTTGGAGGCCATTCCCAACACAGGATAGAGCCAACCCTTGGAGGCCATGCCTAACACAGGAAGGAGCCAACCCTTGGAGGCCATGCCTAACATAGGATGGAGCCAACCCTTGGAGGCCATGCCTAACACAGGAAGGAGCCAACCCTTGGAGGCCATGCCTAACACAGGATGGAGCCAACCCTTGGAGGCCATGCCTAACACAGGAAGGAGCCAACCCTTGGAGGCCATGCCTTACACAGGATAGGAGCCAACCCTTGGAGGCCATGCCTAACACAGGATGGAGCCAACCCTTGGAGGCCATGCCTAACACAGGAAGGAGCCAACCCTTGGAGGCCATGCCTAACACAGGAAGGAGCCAACCCTTGGAGGCCATGCCTAACACAGGAAGAAGCCAACCCTTGGAGGCCATGCCCAACACAGGAAGGAGCCAACCCTTGGAGGCCATTCCCAACACAGGATGGAGCCAACCCTTGGAGGCCATGCCTAACACAGGAAGGAGCCAAACCTTGGAGGCCATGCCTAACACAGGATGGAGCCAACCCTCGGAGGCCATGCCTAACACAGGAAGGAGCCAACCCTCGGAGGCCATGCCTAACACAGGATGGAGCCAACCCTTGGAGGCCATGCCTAACACAGGAAGGAGCCAACCCTTGGAGGCCATGCCTTACACAGGATAGGAGCCAACCCTTGGAGGCCATGCCTAACACAGGATGGAGCCAACCCTTGGAGGCCATGCCTAACACAGGATGGAGCCAACCCTTGGAGGCCATGCCTTACACAGGATAGGAGCCAACCCTTGGAGGCCATGCCTTACACAGGATAGGAGCCAACCCTTGGAGGCCATGCCTAACACAGGATGGAGCCAACCCTTGGAGGCCATGCCTAACACAGGAAGGAGCCAACCCTTGCAGGCCATGCCTAACACAGGAAGGAGCCAACCCTTGGAGTCCATGCCTAACACAGGATGGAGCCAACCCTTGTAGGCCATGCCTAACACAGGATGGAGCCAACCCTTGGAGGCCATGCCTAACACAGGAAGGAGCCAACCCTTGGAGGCCATGCCTAACACAGGAAGGAACCAACCCTTGGAGGCCATGCCTAACACAGGAAGGAGCCAACCCTGGGAGGCCATGCCTAACACAGGAAGGAGCCAACCCTTGGAGGCCATGCCTAACACAGGAAGAAGCCAACCCTTGGAGGCCATGCCCAACACAGGAAGGAGCCAACCCTTGGAGGCCATGCCTAACACAGGAAGGAGCCAACCCTGGGAGGCCATGCCTAACACAGGAAGGAGCCAACCCTTGGAGGCCATGCATAACACAGGAAGGAGCCAACCCTTGGAGGCCATGCCTAACACAGGATGGAGCCAACCCTTGGAGGCCATGCCTAACACAGGAAGGAGCCAACCCTTGGAGGCCATGCCTAACACAGGATGGAGCCAACCCTTAGAGGCCATGCCTAACACAGGATGGAGCCAACCCTTGGAGGCCATGCCCAACACAGGAAGGAGCCAACCCTTGGAGGCCATGCCTAACACAGGATGGAGCCAACCCTTGGAGGCCATGCCTAACACAGGAAGGAGCCAACCCTTGGAGGCCATGCCTAACACAGGAAGGAGCCAACCCTTGGAGGCCATGCCTTACACAGGATAGGAGCCAACCCTTGGAGGCCATGCCCAACACAGGAAGGAGCCAACCCTTGGAGGCCATGCCTAACACAGGATGGAGTCAACCCTTGGAGGCCATGCCTAACACAGGAAGGAGCCAACCCCTGGAGGCCATGCCTAACACAGGATGGAGCCAACCCTTGGAGGCCATGCCTAACACAGGAAGGAGCCAACCCTTGGAGGCCATGCCTAACACAGGAAGGAGCCAACCCTTGGAGGCCATGCCTAACACAGGATGGAGCCAACCCTTGGAGGCCATGCCCAACACAGGAAGGAGCCAACCCTTGGAGGCCATGCCTAACAAAGGATGGAGCCAACCCTTGTAGGCCATGCCTAACACAGGAAGGAGCCAACCCTGGGAGGCCATGCCTAACACAGGAAGGAGCCAACCCTTGGAGGCCATGCCTAACACAGGAAGGAGCCAACCCTTGGAGGCCATGCCTAACAAGGAAGGAGCCAACCCTTGGAGGCCATGCCTAACACAGGAAGGAGCCAACCCTTGGAGGCCATGCCTAATACAGGAAGAAGCCAACCCTTGGAGGCCATGCCCAACACAGGAAGGAGCCAACCCTTGGAGGCCATGCCTAACACAGGATGGAGCCTACCCTTGGAGGCCATGCCTAACACAGGAAGGAGCCAACCCTTGGAGGCCATGCCCAACACAGGATGGAGCCAACCCTTGGAGGCCATGCCTAACACAGGAAGGAGCCAACCCTTGGAGGCCATGCCTAACACAGGAAGGAGCCAACCCTTGGAGGCCATGCCTAACACAGGATGGAGCCAACCCTTGGAGGCCATGCCTAACACAGGAAGTAGCCAACCCTTGGAGGCCATGCCTTACACAGGAAGGAGCCAACCCTTGGAGGCCATGCCTAACACAGGATGGGCCAACCCTTGGAGGCCATGCCTAACACAGGATGGAGCCAACCCTTGGAGGCCATGCCCAACACAGGAAGGAGCCAGCCCTTGGAGGCCATGCCTAATACAGGATGGAGCCAACCCTTGGAGGCCATGCCCAACATAGGAAGGAGCCAACCCTTGGAGGCCATGCCTAACACAGGATGGAGCCAACCCTTGGAGGCCGTGCCTAACACAGGAAGGAGCCAACCCTTGGAGGCCATGCCTAACACAGGAAGAAGCCAACCCTTGGAGGCCATGCCTAACACAGGAAGGAGCCAACCCTTGGAGGCCATGCCTAACACAGGATGGAGCCAACCCTTGGAGGCCATGCCCAACACAGGAAGGAGCCAACCCTTGGAGGCCATGCCTAACACAGGATGGAGCCAACCCTTGTTGGCCATGCCTAACACAGGAAGGAGCCAACCCTGGGAGGCCATGCCTAACACAGGAAGGAGCCAACCCTTGGAGGCCATGCCTAACACAGGATGGAGCCAACCCTTGGAGGCCATGCCTAACACAGGAAGGAGCCAACCCTTGGAGGCCATGCCTAACACAGGAAGAAGCCAACCCTTGGAGACCATGCCCAACACAGGAAGGAACCAACCCTTGGAGGCCATGCCTAACACAGGATGGAGCCAACCCTTGGAGGCCATGCCTAACACAGGAAGGAGCCAACCCTTGGAGGCCATGCACAACACAGGATGGAGCCAACCCTTGGAGGCCATGCCTAACACAGGAAGGAGCCAACCCTTGGAGGCCATGCCTAACACAGGAAGGAGCCAACCCTTGGAGGCCATGCCTAACACAGGATAGGAGCCAACCCTTGGAGGCCATGCCCAACACAGGAAGGAACCAACCCTTGGAGGCCATGCCTAACACAGGATGGAGTCAACCCTTGGAGGCCATGCCTAACACAGGAAGGAGCCAACCCCTGGAGGCCATGCCTAACACAGGAAGGAACCAACCCTTGGAGGCCATGCCTAACACAGGATGGAGCCAACCCTTGGAGGCCATGCCTAACACAGGAAGGAGCCAACCCTTGGAGGCCATGCACAACACAGGATGGAGCCAACCCTTGGAGGCCATGCCTAACACAGGAAGGAGCCAACCCTTGGAGGCCATGCCTAACACAGGATGGAGCCAACCCTCGGAGGCCATGCCCAACACAGGAAGGAGCCAACCCTTGGAGGCCATGCCCAACACAGGAAGGAGCCAACCCTTGGAGGCCATGCCTAACACAGGAAGGAGCTAGGCAGGGCCTGATCTGCTTCTCCCGCGGCCTCTACAGCCGCTGCTAGCATGGGCTGGCATGTAGGAGGAGAAGAAAGGGGAGCAAAGAGAAGTGACAGAGATACAGTAGAGAGATGGGGTGAGAAAAAGGGAGAGAGATGTAAAGTGACAAAGCCACAAACAGTTACAGTGGGACTTCAGAAAAGAAGATGAGTGTATGATAGAGAAAAGGAAAAATATATGAAGACTGAAACGGAGAGAGTGTGTGTGATATTGAGAGACAAAATGAGCAACTGAGAGAATGTACACGAGTGTGAGAGGTAGTGCAAGATAGTGGGTGAAAGAGTGAATGAAAGCGTGTGTGTGCCTAAAGAGGTAAAGCGTGGGACTGTGGGGAAGGAAGGTAAAGACCTGGCTTTTCATATGAGCACCTTGGGACCACCCCCCTTCCCAAGTGCCTGGTTACCCTCTTGAGTGATTACTTCGCGATACAAATCAACATTACATAACATAAGAGCTCAGCGCGTGGCCAGAGGTGGTAATCCTACATCTGGGAAAATGTCCCTTTTTTTGGTGGTACGGCTCCTGCTTAGGCTCATAGAGCCAAGCCGACTCCTGACTCTGCTCCTCCCATGAGTTACCTCCGACTTCCAATACTAATTTCAGACTGTGACTTTTACAAATAACAATGGCACTCGTTATCAACATGTGAAGGATGAAAGTCTGGGTGACGACCCTTGGATTCAGACGCATTCCGATATCCAGCCAATATTGAGAGAGCTGGAACTTCCTGAAACACTGCCACGATGTAGCATAAAGGGGGCTAGAGACATCAATGGAAAGGACCCCAAGTTGACAGCACCTCCAAGCTGCACTAAGTGGGATAGAGATGAGTTTCCCTTTACTACCACCCACTTAATTAGGGCAAGAGGCAGGCAGGCGACTTCATTGCCATAAATTGTGACAGAGAATATCTTTAGAAAAATGTGACCATCTGTAGAATTTGTTCCAGAATTTTGCATGAAGGGGTGGTGTGAAAGTTGCTGAGAAAATAAAAAGAATCTGAAGAAACTATAGATGTAAAGTTCCTTACTATCTTTAAATACAATGAGGAACATTAAGCGAATTTATTTTCAACAGCCTAAATGTTTATAAACAAGTTAGAATGTATAAGTAGCCTCAAACACTGCCTCAATTTAACTCTCCTTTGTGTGTCATGAATAGACAGTCGCTCGGACCCTCCACTCCCTCTCACCCTTTAGCACACATCCATCCCTCTTCAGCGTTTGTGAATTGATGCTGCGGGCCCTGCACCCTCATGCATCTCTCCCCAGCTCTGAGCAGGCATGTCCCCCAAGAGTCACAGGGGCTGGGAGAGCCTCCACTCCTCCCTCTCACCCTTTAACACACATCCATCCCTCTTCAGCCTTTGTGAATTGATGCTGCGGGCCCTGCACCCTCATGCACCTCCCCCAGCTCTGAGCAGGCATGTCCCCCAAGAGTCACAGGGGCTGGGAGAGCCTCCACTGGGGGACTAGACTTGCCAGGGTGACACCTTTTAATGAAGGTGATCACTGGTCAGCCCAAAATGCACCTCGGCCTCCCTGCCATTAGCATACATTAGCAGCACCATCAGTGCGGCAGCTGTGCTAGCTTCTGATGAGAGCTGCTGCCTTCACCCCACCTGCCATCACCCCTTATTGACCTCAGTCCTTCCACCTGCCATCACCACCTCAGTCCTTCCACCTGCCATCACCCCTTATTGACCTCAGTCCTCCCACCTGCCATCACCCCTTATTGACCTCAGTCCTTCCACCTGCCATCACCCCTTATTGACCTCAGTCCTCCCACCTGCCATCACCACCTCAGTCCTTCCACCTGCCATCACCCCTTATTGACCTCAGTCCTTCCACCTGCCATCACCCCTTATTGACCTCAGTCCTTCCACCTGCCATCACCCCTTATTGACCTCAGTCCTTCCACCTGCCATCACCCCTTATTGACCTCAGTCCTTCCACCTGCCATCACCCCTTATTGACCTCAGTCCTCCCACCTGCCATCACCCCTTATTGACCTCAGTCCTCCCTCCTTCCCAGCTGATGCTTTCACATCCATTCTCTTCTCTTAGAAGTGTAGAGATACCAAATCGTTGGCTAATTTCCAAAATCTGCAGGGCATTTCTAAACCATTTGTGGAAAGATCCCAAATCTGGGGGCAATTAAGCATTTTTGGGAGAAAGTTCTGTGCCAGCGGTTGGGCCAGCCCCTACACCTGAGCAGAGGGGAGTCAGGCGAGCCCAGCATCATTCAGCAGAGGGGAGTCACCAGCCCCTACACCTGAGCAGAGGGGAGTCCGGCGAGCCCAGCATCATTCAGCAGAGGGGAGTCATCAGCCCCTACACCTGAGCAGAGGGGAGTCACCAGCCCCTACACCTGAGCAGAGGGGAGTCCGGCGAGCCCAGCATCATTCAGCAGAGGAGAGTCACCAGCCTCTACACCTGAGCAGAGGGGAGTCAGGCGAGCCCAGCATCATTCAGCAGAGGGGAGTCAGCAGCCCCTACACCTGAGCAGAGGGGAGTCACCAGCCCCTACACCTGAGCAGAGGGGAGTCACCAGCCCCTACACCTGAACAGAGGGGAGTCACCAGCCTCTACACCTGAGCAGAGGGGAGTCAGGCGAGCCCAGCATCATTCAGCAGAGGGGAGTCACCAGCCCCTACACCTGAGCAGAGGGGAGTCACCAGCCCCTACACCTGAGCAGAGGGGAGTCACCAGCCCCTACACCTGAACAGAGGGGAGTCACCAGCCTCTACACCTGAGCAGAGGGGAGTCAGGCGAGCCCAGCATCATTCAGCAGAGGGGAGTCACCAGCCCCTACACCTGAGCAGAGGGGAGTCACCAGCCCCTACACCTGAGCAGAGGGGAGTCACCAGCCCCTACACCTGAACAGAGGGGAGTCACCAGCCTCTACACCTGAGCAGAGGGGAGTCAGGCGAGCCCAGCATCATTCAGCAGAGGGGAGTCACCAGCCCCTACACCTGAGCAGAGGGAAGTCACCAGCCCCTACACCTGAGCAGAGGGGAGTCACCAGCCCCTACACCTGAACAGAGGGGAGTCACCAGCCTCTACACCTGAGCAGAGGGGAGTCAGGCGAGCCCAGCATCATTCAGCAGAGGGGAGTCACCAGCCCCTACACCTGAGCAGAGGGGAGTCCGGCGAGCCCAGCATCATTCAGCAGAGGGGAGTCACCAGCCCCTACACCTGAGCAGAGGAGAGTCCGGCGAGCCCAGCATCATTCAGCAGAGGGGAGTCACCAGCCCCTACACCTGAGCAGAGGGGAGTTAGGCGAGCCCAGCATCATTCAGCAGAGGGGAGTCACCAGCCCCTACACCTGAGCAGAGGGGAGTCACCAGCCCCTACACCTGAGCAGAGGGGAGTCACTGGCCCCTACACCTGAGCAGAGGGGAGTCACCAGCCCCTACACTTGAACAGAGGGGAGTCACCAGCCGCTACACCTGAGCAGAGGGGAGTCACCAGCCCCTACGCCTGAACAGAGGGGAGTCACCAGCCGCTACACCTGAGCAGAGGGGAGTCACCAGCCCCTACACCTGAACAGAGGGGAGTCCGGCGAGCCCAGCATCATTCAGCAGAGGGGAGTCACCAGCCCCAACACCTGAGCAGGGGGGAGTCACCAGCCCCTACACCTGAGCAGAGGGGAGTCACCGGCCCCTACACCTGAACAGAGGGGAGTCACCAGCCTCTACACCTGAGCAGAGGGGAGTCAGGCGAGCCCAGCATCATTCAGCAGAGGGGAGTCACCAGCCCCTACACCTGAGCAGAGGGGAGTCACCAGCCCCTACACCTGAGCAGAGGGGAGTCACCAGCCCCTACACCTGGACAGAGGGGAGTCACCAGCCTCTACACCTGAGCAGAGGGGAGTCAGGCGAGCCCAGCATCATTCAGCAGAGGGGAGTCACCAGCCCCTACACCTGAGCAGAGGGGAGTCACCAGCCCCTACACCTGAGCAGAGGGGAGTCACCAGCCCCTACACCTGAACAGAGGGGAGTCACCAGCCTCTACACCTGAGCAGAGGGGAGTCAGGCGAGCCCAGCATCATTCAGCAGAGGGGAGTCACCAGCCCCTACACCTGAGCAGAGGGGAGTCACCAGCCACTACACCTGAGCAGAGGGGAGTCACCAGCCCCTACACCTGAGCAGAGGGGAGTCACCGGCCCCTACACCTGAGCAGAGGGGAGTCACCAGCCCCTACACCTGAACAGAGGGGAGTCACCAGCCGCTACACCTGAGCAGAGGGGAGTCACCAGCCCCTACACCTGAACAGAGGGGAGTCACCAGCCCCTACACCTGAGCAGAGGGGAGTCACCGGCCCCTACACCTGAGCAGAGGGGAGTCACCGGCCCCTACACCTGAGCAGAGGGGAGTCACCAGCCCCTACACCTGAACAGAGGGGAGTCCGGCGAGCCCAGCATCATTCAGCAGAGGGGAGTCACCAGCCCCTACACCTGAGCAGAGGGGAGTCACCAGCCCCTACACCTGAGCAGAGGGGAGTCACCAGCCCCTACACCTGAACAGAGGGGAGTCACCAGCCTCTACACCTGAGCAGAGGGGAGTCAGGCGAGCCCAGCATCATTCAGCAGAGGGGAGTCACCAGCCCCTACACCTGAGCAGAGGGGAGTCTGGCGAGCCCAGCATCATTCAGCAGAGGGGAGTCACCAGCCCCTACACCTGAGCAGAGGGGAGTCCGGCGAGCCCAGCATCATTCAGCAGAGGGGAGTCACCAGCCCCTACACCTGAGCAGAGGGGAGTTAGGCGAGCCCAGCATCATTCAGCAGAGGGGAGTCACCAGCCCCTACACCTGAGCAGAGGGGAGTCACCAGCCCCTACACCTGAGCAGAGGGGAGTCACCGGCCCCTACACCTGAGCAGAGGGGAGTCACCGGCCCCTACACCTGAGCAGAGGGGAGTCCGGCGAGCCCGGCATCGTTCAGCAGAGCCTGGACAGGATTATTCGGATGTGGCCTTCGGTGACTGAGCACCTGCAGTAGCTGCAGACACCTGCCCCCTCAGCATCAGGAGCTAGTGGGAACCCTGTGGACCCGTTTACTTTTATCCACAAAGCAGCTGAAGAGCCCGGATGAAATGAGGAGTTACTGGAAGTCCTCATTTCACATTGGGGCCTCTGGCTGCATCTTGTAATGGACCAGATGTTCCACGCTCAGTTCTGAGGGCACCATGAGTGCCACTGAGATGGGTAACAATAAACATCTGTTATTCAGCGCCAAGATACCCTTCTGGGTGAACGAGCGCTTTACAAATACACGTTATGTCATGGTAAGTTATGGTCCGACAATACCAATCACTTTTCCAGCCGCTCCTGTTCCCACTCCAGTGTAATAGAGGTGAATGCGCCAATGTTTGAGGGTCGTGGCACTGAACCCACATATGTATGTCTGGTGCATGTGCAGCTACAGAGACGGAAACAACAGGAGCTGCTCTAACATGTAGGCCACGTTGCTGGGGGGCAATAACTGGCTTTCACGGTTAAACAGCCCATTCCGGCTCTTTGATGATCTTTTTTATATTTTTTAAGTGGAATGAAAATGGGGTTCAGGGGTCTCTAAAATGAGCTTGCCCTCACAAATGTAACTGAGATGGCTTTCCGGTGCAATTAAAGTTGTGGCACAGTGGCCCAAAAGCCTGTGCTGCACACAGCATACCACCAGTGGAACATATAGACGTCTCCTTGTAAGTTCTCTGTTATTCCATCTAGACATATCGATCACATCCATGGGCAATCCACAACTATTAGCTTTGCCAGTGCTTGTTAGGAGCACCAAATGAATTGACAAAGACAATGATTTGCTCCGAATAAGTAGAATAACAAAGTGAGACTGTGAATGAATGATTACCCGGGTCCGTGGGAAGGGTAGTGGTCTCTAGAGTGTCTCCATCACTACTTTTCTCCCCTTTACCTTGCTCTGCAGTCTCTGGAAGGGTAGTGGTCTCTAGAGTGTCTCCATCACTACTTTTCTCCCCTTTACTCTGCTCTGCAGTCTCTGTAGTCTCTGGAAAGGGTAGTGGCCTCTAGAGTGTCTCCATCACTACTTTTCTCCCCTTTACTCTGCTCTGCAGTCTCTGTAGTCTCTGGAAAGGGTAGTGGCCTCTAGAGTGTCTCCATCACTACTTTTCTCCCCTTTACTTTGCTCTGCAGTCTCTGCAGTCTCTCCAGTTTCTCATTCTATTAGACAGTAACGTCCTTTTTCTCATCTCCATCTCTCTGAAATCCCCCATTTACATATCCAACAAGCCATCTCTTTCATCTTCAGCACCCTTTTCTCACTCTCCTGCACGTAATTCCTTTTATCTCACCCACGTCACAATCTCTCCCACGCAGGTGAAGCACCCACTCACCTGTAAGGACAGCTTTTTCTTTTCTTTTATTGTTGTCAATATGTCCCCAGTGAAGCACCTCTCCATTCGCTTTACCATAAAATCACAAATGCAGTTTGTGTGTATATGACCATCGCTATGCGTGAGAGGCCAAAGATTGGATGTGCCTGTAGGGTAGCACACCTCTATGATGTACTGACAGCCACTGCCTGCAGCTCCAGCATAAACACCCTCCTACTATCTGAACTCAGCAGGGGGCTCCCTTCACAGTATCCCTCCACAAAAGGCATGTGTTGATGATAAGAGAAGAAAAACTACTCTTGAAACACAACATCTGCAAAAACAAAGTACTCCTAGGGAATATAACCTAATTAAAACATATCAAACATAAACCGGGACTGCATCACTGATGTAAATTACCTTAAAGGTTTTTACAGTTGTTATTGAGAAATCAATCAATGTTTATTGTGCTGAAAAGTTAAGGACATCAAAGGGGCCCGTTGCAGAGTCAGTATTTAATTACTACCAGGTCTATGATCGAGCAGGATCATGATTGTGATGTCAGTGACCTCTGACCTGTGAAGAAGCATTGTTGGCCCACTGAAATTTGAATGCAAAGCTTGTCAAAAGCACCTTTTAAAAAGTATTTATAGGTATGGGTACATGCATCGTGCTCAAAATAGGTGTCATCTCAACACAATAAAATATACGACCACAAGGTCCACAATACAATACCAGACAAGCATTGGCATAGCCAATAGGTCTCCCCTTTGGAACCTTATAAGTGTTTAGTTATCCAGCACAATATCCTTGGTGCAACAACATCAAGTGTTGCATGGCTAAACACTTATAAGGTCCCTAAGGCGAGACCTATTGGCTATGCCAATGCTTGTTTTGAGTGAGTGTCTTGTGCAGGTTTGCCACTGTGAGGTAAAGATGCGGCGAGTGCTTTTACAGGAGCCCCTGTGACATTGCGCCTCTTCAAAATGTATCTTGGGTCTGGTGTAATACTTCTAGCCCCGATTCCCGTCTTCTCGCACCCAATGCATCCTGTAATGTCCCACGTACAGCCGGGGTCGACACTCCTATTACCTCTGCCTTCCAGTGACACTTTACCTGTCATGGGTGGTGGCGTTGGTGGGTGTGGTGGTGGTGGTGGGCGTGGTGGTGGTGGTGGACGTGGTGGTGGACGTGGTGGTGGTGGATGTGGTGGACGTGGTTGTGGTGGACGTGGTGGTAGTGGACGTGGTGGTGGTGGACGTGGTGGTGGTGGTGGTGGACATGGTGGTGGTGGTGGTGGACGTGGTGGTGGTGGTGGTGGTGGACGTCGATTGGGTAGGAGGGTGCTGGCAGAATGCGGAAGGAGAGGAGGATCTCGAAAGGGGCACATGGGAGAGCAGAAAGAGGCCGAATAATAGAAACAAAAAACGGCGAGTAGATAGAACACGAAACAGATTTAACGGGCTGGTCCCTTCTTATAGCGCATGTGAATGTTCCTTAGCACCCCGTGTTTAGTAAACAGGGGGACCATGGGAGATTAATTGATTAATCACGCATGATGATCGCTCTGTATAGCCCAGTACTGCATTTAAAATTTAAAGCGCAATGCTCCGTTAATAAAAAAAAACACGTCGTGCTTGCAGTGAGAGTGGCTCATGTAATGTAACTGGGTGTCTTGTAAAGGTCTCTACCGTGCTTGAGTTCAGTTTGCGCTGTATGAATTTACTAAACAAACAGCCAGCCGACCTTGTAGAGCGAGAGCCTATTATATCCGTTCATGTAGCGCACACACCTTTGTAGAGTGCGTTGCGACCCGTAGGCATCCCAGCGCTGGTTTTTCGACATAGAGTCTATAGACAATGAAGTATGCTCTGTCAGAGGTTGTTAGTTCTTGCATAACCTGGTTTTAAGGCATTTTCAGAAGGACAATTCATTGCCCACTGTCTGCATGGTGTGGGGAAGAGAGTTCCAGAGTTTGGCTACATTGAAGCTAAATGATCGTCCTCCACTTCTTCCGCTTCCACTAGAGGGAACACAAGCAAATTGCGCGTTGGAGTATCCGGTGGGCTCTCTTGGGGGTGTAAGGGGCAATGAGCTGCTGAGAGATGGGATGGCCTTGAGTTAGAAGGGCTCCATGTGCTATGCACAGAGCCTTGAATTTGATCCTTTGGGCAAACGGGAGCCAGTAGAGATCTGCCAGGGCTTGCTGGATTGAGCTGTGTCTGGGAATATTTAGCAAGGTGTGTGCTGCGGTGTTCTGCACGACTTGCATTTACCTGATGACTGCTTTGGGCACACGCAGGTAGAGCGAGTTCCCGTAGTCCAGGGGGCAGAGGATCAGTGCTTGGATTACTAGCCTCCTGAGGAGCTGGGGAGCAGGTGAAGTACTTTATGTCGCATTCGCAGGATACCCTAACAAGAGGCAGAAAGTTTAGTAGACTGGGTTTCCATCAACAAATTTTTGTCCAACCATACCCCCAAACTTTTTATAACGATTTGCAGGCAGGCCCCGGCAGATCCGCCCACCCAGGGACTGTCGGGAAGGGGGGGGGGGAGGTTCGGATTGTTCTCTAGGTTCATACGTTGGGTCTGGCTTCCATTTTGCTTGAGGCATGGCTTGTCCATCCAGCTTACGGGTGCCTTCAGGCATGGTCCCAGAGTGGGGGCTGCGGGTCCCCGGTCTTACAGAATGTATTACCGTTTTGGGACATAAACAAGGAACCTTTGTGACTGCAAATCAGAGGTCGGTGTATTAGTGGAGGAGGCGAGACAGGAAAGCAGGAAAGTTATAGTGAGGAAATCAAAGAACTAAAGTGTGGATTTCCAAATGCTGCAATGACGGGTGCAAAATGGACTTCTCACCACCAGCATTACTAAGCACCGATTTTGGCAAGTAAACAGAGGAGCAAAAAGGGCTCTTTTTGTAATGAACAGCTGGGCCGTCTGCACAGAGCCGCCTTGCAGAACGGGTTTAAATTAACACATTAATAAACATGAATGCAATAAAACTTGATGTTTTTCAAATATTTACCTGCACCGCTTCTTAGAAAAGCAGGACTCAGCTTTTTATCCTTCGAGTGGGTGGGGGAGAGGGGGTATTTAAGTGGGTTTTATATATATTTTTTGTGCTTTCACTAATAGTTACCTCCCCTCAGATGCAGTGTTTGCTCCCTCTACCTTAACCTGAATGCTGTTCAATGTACCTGCCTTCATGTTGCACCAGTGCGGGCTCATGGTGGCCACAGGCCTGGGAATGCAACAGCGCCCTCCTCCACAAACACTCTGCGGAAGGCTGTGTTCAGGGGCCTCCATAGTTCCTGCCTCTGTGACAGCGCTAGATTCGTTTTACAGCTCTGGCACGTGGCCTCTCCCTGGCTTCTTACAAGGTGGGGTGTGCCGGAAAGAGTTGCCGACTCCACCCGATCCTTTGAGTTAGAGAAGGGTGGCAGCTCGTGGCTCCACTCACTGATGGGCCTGTAGCGCCTAACAGCGCAGCGCTTCAGTCCTAGGAGCCTGGAGCGACCTTTGCTTCCTTGTCATCCGACCCGGAGGTCAGGCCTTTGCTGGGCTGATGATCTCGGAGGCGTCAGGGCCTGTCTGGTCATCAGCCCAGCATAGGTTGACCTGGCACCGCGCGCGTGTGCTGTGCAGCTGGTTTACATTTGCCGCAGCCCTCTGCCTCCGCCGCAAGCTACGCCGGCGATCCAGTGTCTGCATTTTATTTTAATAAACAAAATAAGACGCAAAAATGAAGGCATACGTGGGGAGGGCCGGAGCCCTGACGCCTGCGTTGGTGGGCCGCCACTGGTCTACTCTGAGACTTGTGTGAATGATGCAAACAGGTGACAAAAGAATGCTCGCAGGCAAGAGTGAAACAAGTAGGAATGTGTTCTGAAACAATTGTACCAAATTCAGACATTTCACTACACAAACTCGCACACACCAGAGGCTCTGTGGGAGGCAGCGCCTGGTGGACCCGCAGTTGTTTAACTGGTGGGCAGACACTATCTGAAGCCAGAGCTGTTTTATTCTTTCACTTAATTACTTTTTCGAGTCCAAATTACAAGAAAATTGTTTCAAAAAAGAATTTATCTGGAAACACGAGCATTCGTTTTTAGCTAATGCAAACTCAATGTAGGAAGTCGTGGAAATCCCATATTTTGCTGACCACGAATGGTCAAACTGTTGGCGTGCCCTTTCCTCGCTTGTATTCTACTAACAGGACTTCGGTAACCCTGTCCTCATCAGCAGACTGGGGCCTCGTTTCATCTCACTTCTCTTTGGGAAGGGAGATGAGGGGAGCAGATGTCCTCGCGCCTGCACTCCAGCTGAGAGTTCACTTAGATGTTTACGCCCCTCTTTTTAGGTCTCGCCTGACCAGCGCTTTAGCGCTGGCTCTGGCGAGACTTATAGTAAGCGCGTTTTGGAAGTGCAAACAGTGGCTTTGCAGGCCTCCAACTACAGTGCATGTGACCCGTCCGGGCGCGCGCACCATTTGGAGTCCTGCAACCACTTGTTTGCTTTCACTATTCATCGCACCATTTGGCAGCCTGCGTGCCCGCCCCCTCTCCCCCTCCCACTCCGTCAGCTTCGCTTTCACTATTCATCGCACCATTTGGCAGCCTGCGTGCCCGCCCCCACTCCCCCTCCCACTCCGTCAGCTTCGCTTTCACTATTCATCGCACCATTTGGCAGCCTGCGTGCCCGCCCCCACTCCCCCTCCCACTCCGTCAGCTTCGCTTTCACTATTCATCGCACCATTTGGCAGCCTGCGTGCCCGCCCCCACTCCCCCTCCCACTCCGTCAGCTTCAGTGCGCGCTTGTCTGCTTTTTTGCTTATTTTAATTTATTTTCCCGGGAGAGTTGCATTGCTATTTAGCGCGTTTTGATTTATTTTCCCGGGAGTTTGGCTGTTTTTTTACTTTGTGGCATTGGAATGGAAAAGACCTTTCGCATCACTCTGTGTCTTCATTTGCATCTCTTTGAGGCTGGGAACGAAGAGATTACAATCTATACTGCCCATCTTAATGTACTTCATTATCTTGGCCTGGTTTCGGTTCTCAGCTGTCACAAACAAGTTGACGCTTGACACCATACCAGACTTTCTGTCTTCCGATTTTTTTACCCTTTTCACACATTATTCCCAATTGAAGGGCACTGCGAAGTGGCTGTGTGCGCGTAGCGTGGATGCGGGTAGGAAACCCTTGAATAATAGTGTACATGGGCGCACTGCTTCAGGCTCTTTTATAGTTGTGCCTTGTGCCTTTATGAATATATAACAAATGGCACACCATGTACTGACCTCGTAAGGATAGCAGGATGATTTGATGTGTGAATGAAGTCCCGTAAATATACCATCTCACTTGATATCAGCAGCGAGCGTGAAGCGTGTTGATGTGTAAAATGGTATACATTTGCACAAAACAAACGTTTCTTATTTACAACTGTGCTCGTGTTATAAGGAACATCACTTTAGCCTTTGGTGCTGTTTTGTTGTTGTAACCACATGGGCTCACTGTTTTCGGGTGTTTTATACTTGCAAGCTCTAACTTTATTAATCCCTCTCGAATCTCATCCCATGTTCTAAGTATGTAAAGACGGCAGGATGATTTCATGTTACAATTTCGTGCTGTAACTATACTATCGCAGCTGATGTTAGCAGTGAGCGTGAAAATTCATCATTTTGTAGACAAGCACGCCGTCGTGCATAAAACTAAACATTTGTATTTGAAACTATGCTTGTCTTATAGTGTATATGGGCTCAGTGCTGCAGGCATTTTTTTTAGTTGTAACTTCTGCCCTTATTAATTCTCAATAAATGTCACATTATATTCCAAGTGTGTAAGGATAGCAGGATGAGCTGAGATAACAAATACGTGCTGACATTATACTATCACACCTGATGTAATCTTGGAGTTTTGCGAGCATTGGAATGGAGTGATTTGGGTCCGTAGTTTTAGTGTACGATGGTCCATTTCTGCTATTTATTTTGTTTTAATTCATTTTTCGGGAAGAGTTGTACTGCTATTTAGGTCGTTGTATTTATTTTACTAGAAGGGTTTAGCTGTCTTTATTTTGCGGCATTGGAATGGAGTGATTTGGCTCGTAATTACTATTGCAGCTGATGTTAGCAGCGAGCGTGAAAATTTCTGATTTTGTAGACAAGCACGCCGTCGTGCTTAAAACTCAGCATTTGTATTTGAAAATATGTTTGTCTTATAGTGTATATGGGCTCAGTGCTGCAGGCAGTTTTTTTAGTTGTAACTTCTGCCCTTATTAATTCTGAATAAATGTCACATTATATTCCAAGTGTGTAAGGATAGCAGGATGAGCTAAGATAACAAATACGTGCTGACATTACATTATCACACCTGATGTAATCTTGTTTGATTTGCCAGTTGCATGCACTGTAAGAAAGTTAAGAGGGGAGGTCAAAAGGGATGTTTTCCCATTTGAGCTTCCATAGGAAATTGTGCTTACCCCTATACCCCAAATCACTGAACGTGTTTTTAGAAAATAGCATTTTAAAATGGTGCCAGGAGGGCTTGAAAGGGTTAATACTTTTCTATATATTTTCAGTTGAAAAAACATATGTTGATTTGCTTATAACTTTGGCAGTGTTGGATTCATATACATGAAATTTAGCAGACAGTATGTTTAGATCACTCAAGATGCATGTAGATCTATAAGGGAGGAGGATCAGTAAAAAGGGGAGAGAGCTTCAAGTCTTCTATTGCTAAGTTTGGCACTGTTTGATGACTGCACAAAATTTAGCTGGCACTTGAAAGTATTAGTTTTCTGTTGGTATGTCATGCTTTGTGTCAATTCAGCAAGAGCAGGGCAATGTTAAGGAAGGGGTTGGTCAATAACATTTCCCATTACTTATAACTTTGCTGCGGTTCGACGACGGTTTGTCAAATTTCCAGAAAGCAAAAAAAAAACATCCCCGTTGTCTCAGACCTAAGATTACACTAACGGGGTACCTTTCATGTTTTGGTGAGTGTGCACAGTACCTAAAGGCACACCCATTTGGAGAGTGTGCCATATACAAGAAAACGTGCTTAGAAACAAACACATGCAATCTGATTGACATGCAAACAATCGGTACTAAAACAAGCATTTGCAATGCAATAGGTCTCGCATTTATACGAGTTTGAGCTATTGCCATTGTATATGACAATGCCTTTTATTTATGTTTTAAAAACCCACACATAAATAAAAGGCATTGCCATTTACAGTGCCAATAGCTCAAACTCTTAACAACTGCGAGACCTATTGCATTGCAAATGCTTGTTTGATTTTGGAATCACAGTGGCCTTGATATCCCCTCGATAAACCCAGTAACCTCTCCTGGTGTGGATTTTATTTTGCCTTTGTTAGACTTTATTTCGGCCATAAAAGCGACATGAGATGTTACAATTCACAGTTTAAAATATCTACGTCAAATCACAGTTGTAAAATACAGCATACAAACAATTAACGATAGATAAAAAGGATACTTTCAGGTTAGTTACAGAACTTTTCTGCGTTTTATCCACATGGCATTAAGAAACCTGGAGACAGCAAAAACTATTGGGGGGCGGGTGTTTTTCGTCCTCAAGTCTATGGCCACAGGCCGGGCAGGCAGTTGTGTTGCTAGCGTCCCACCTGGAAGTAAACGATCTGAGCGGGAGGCTGCCCATTCTCAATTGGCAATACAATTTCCTGGCAGCCGGAGGTGAAATCAAATCTAAAAATTCCTCACTCCTATAGTTATCTTTGATTTGGAGGAACTCAACAGTCAGCCTACCGATATCGGAGCACTCATGCAGACGCAGGAGGTGATGGCTTTTGAACTGGTTGGCCAATTTCGTTTTTGATAAGGCCAAGCATGAGGCCTCCGGAGTGGCCCATAGGTCTGGTAGGCCAATCTTAGTACAAGTATCCCTAACAAATCTCAACCATGGAATATTCTTTATTTCTGTGGATCCTTCGGAATCATAAGCCACATTGCAGAGCTTAGTTTGAACACATTTTAATGCAATTCTAATGGTGGGTATTATAGCCGACTCTAAGAAAATGACTACTTTTGTTTCAATTTGCGTTATTTCTGTCTTTTGCAAACATATGCAGTAGGCATTGAAAGCAATAAAAAGTAAAACTGCAGCTGTCCAAACATAGTGTGCAAATGTTTGTAAAAAACATAAGCTACCCATCACAAAAAATACATTTAAATAACATGAAATGAAAGCAGAGAATCGGCCCAGCAACTCTGCCACCACAGTTTTAGGCAGAAGTGCTAAAAAAAAAATGCTGTTCCTCGCATTGAAGAGAGCCGGCGACTGAAGTAGGCTGACCCACTGCGCAATGGCGCGCGCTCTCTGATGGGTGGAAGCCAAATGTGAATAGCACTTGAACAGACCCATGAATGAAGTAGGCTGACCGAGGATGCCGTCTCCCTCACACTCTCACTGTCTCTCACATTGAAGAGAGCCGGCGACTGAAGTAGGCTGACCCACGATGCTGTCTCCCTCACACTCTCACTGTCTCTCACACACACGTTCTCTCACATTTTTTGGAATACACGAGGCTGGTGAGGCAGCTAATGGAGACTCTAGGCCAGACCTAAAAAAACAGGCCTAATTTAGATCTCTCACTTTGCAGGCTGATGCTGCCGATCACTCTGAGTGTATTGATCTGACAGAGGGATTGGGATATGTCAATGGAGAAAACCTGTGACAGTCCTTAAATGTGGAGTTTCCACATTGGCACAAAAGATCTGCCCACGTTCAATTCTCTGCAAAGTGTAAGACCGAGTTACAGTCCAAAGAAGGGTGAGACTGTGCTGTAAATGAACCCCTATTGTTTTGAATAACCCTGATTAAACACCACAAGCGCCGATATTAGTTCCCATATCCCTGGTGCTCACTGACTCCTGTGTTATTGTGCTCCAATAATGTACCTATTCCCAGCTGTACAGAGAAGGCCGTCCGTCTCTTTTCAAGAGTTCTCAAACTGCAGGGCATCTGTTAAAAAAAATGTAAAACCCTGGTATGAGTTTTTACCATCGCAAGCCTGTGGGGTTTCAATGCATTTGCCTTTTTCGGTTGCTCTACCCTGCTTATTCCTTTCTTAGATGTAGTATTTTTCTTTTTGTTTTCGTAGATTTGGAACAAGGTGGTTAGTTATAAAAACATAATATTACTTGAAGAGTTCATTGTTTAACTCGATTCCTAGAAAAAGGAAACAATGAGAAACAGATTTGCACATCTTGTGGAGAGGAATGATATTTACGAGTCAATGTTTTTTTTAAGACAAGCGACATTAAAGGGTTCAATTGCAGAAGCCTTTTTTTAATTTAATGTCACTTGATGTGTAGGCTTTTCATCTTGGATTATTTATTGCTAACTAACAGTAATGCCTCATTTAGAGTTTGTTCCTGGTGTAAATCGATCTGTTGCCCTTTGCTCTTAGGGGTTAAGGTTTGTTCTGAGATTAAAGGCCACAAATCCAACAAGCGGCCGTGCGGCCGCGAAAGTGATCGCGATCAAACATCAAAGCGGCCGCGAAAGTGAAAGTACTCGCGTCAAGCGCGGCGCGCGTGGCCGCGCACATGCACTGTAGCTCCAGGCTGGCCTGGTAGCACTTTTTGCAGCCCTCTCAAAAAGTATCGCGAGACCAGCGCATGCGCTGGGTCAGGCGAGACCTAAACAAGGAACGGGCTTGTACAGCCCAGCTGCAGGCATGAATATCATTGATGCTGTGCTCTAGGAGTGACTTTGTGCTTTGTTTGGCTCAGTGTTAAACTGTGAATTCGGTGTGTTAGGTGTACTACATGTAACACTGTATGTAAACTAATGTGATGGAGGCAAAGAGGAGGCCATATTACAGAGACCAGAAGGTTATGAATGGGAGAGGAAGGGGGTATTATAATTTGAACAGTGTCACGTGCACATCTTATTTTCACATTTTCCATTATCCATTTGCATATGTAACGAATGGAAATTACTGGAAGAAAAAGTTATTTTCCCAGAAACAAACAGCATGCTGGTGGAGCTGAGAATCAAGACACACAAAGCCACTCCCGCCCTCCTTTGTCTTTAAGATGCATTACTTGCGTATTTGACAAATGTGCTGAAAATGCAACCATGTGCATACATTTACTCAAAATTCTGAGGGAGCAACACATCTAAATCTATAAATACAATGGAAAATAATTGGTGTTAGCCACTCAGTACATGCAGTTTTAGGTCTCGCCTGACCCAGCGCATGCGCTGCTCTGGCGAGACTTATTGAGAGGGCTCCAAAAAGTGCTACCAGGCCAGCCTACAGCTACAGTGCATGTGCGCGGGCGCGCGCGCCTCGCTTTACCGCGATTACTTTCACTTTCGCGACCACATGGCCGCTTTGATGTTTGATCGTGATCGCGATCACTTTCACTTTCGCGGCCACACGGCCGCTTCGCATAGCCAATAGGTCTCGCTTTTGGGACCTTATAAGTATTTAGTTATGCAACTGTTGCATGGCTAAACACTTATAAGGTCCCAAAGGCGAGACCTATTGGCTATGCCAATGCTTGTTACGTAATGTCATCAGGAGAATAATCTCACAATTGAAATATGGAAAGAACATAAAATGCTTGGCAGTATATCTTAAGAAATATCCCTGCATGTTGAAGTCTCCAAACCAATGACACGAATCAAGATTGCTCATGAACCCTTTGCTTCGACTGTCATGTTCTTGTCATCAGGGGGGCCAGGCCCCCTCAAATCTATGCTCCTGGCTACGCCCTGAGTAAAACACCCAGTTCATGTCGATAGAGGACACACCAGTGCCTGGAGTGCACCTTAAATGTGCGCCAAAATAAGACAAAGCATTAAGAGAAACATAAACAATACTTTGACTAAAAAATGCAGTAATACAAAGTAATGTTGAAATCCCAACGCAAGTACCTAAAATGAAAATGCAAAACCACTTCAGAGAACTATAGAGTGATAAACTGCGTGCTTGTCACCGAGTGTGAAGGCAATCTTTAACTAAAATATCTTGCAAGTTATCATAATTAGTGACGTGTATGTAGCAATGGAAGCGTCGTTCCCTGACAAAAAGGAGTGCCCATCACCAAGTAAGGGCAAACTGTTGATGAGGAGGCGGTTGTGCAGCAAAACAATAACTGTTGATGCAAAATGGTGTGCCTGCTGTCTAATGTGCAGGCAGACTCTGGAGCTCCTTCCCAAAGTAAAATGGCTGCCAGAGGTATGGAATGCATCTACGGTATTGCATGTGTGACGCGGCCCCCCGCTGGAACGCAGGCTACTCATAGCACTAGCAGTAGGCCACACTCCCCACCCCACCACAATAGCATGCATGTTCTACGCATAAATAAAACACGCCACACAATTTTTGTTTGGGTAAAAACTGCTGCAGGTTTATTACATACATACACTGTTATGTAATATGGTGGGTTATCTTACGGGCGATCCAAGGGCAGGCAACCATTTGGGCCGCCTACCCGCCTGATGAGCCAAGCAGCACTGGGACAAACCCAATCTGTGCTGCCCCTTCGGTGATCCTCTGCCCGGATCATGGTCCCTTATTACTCACGCCCCTTTCAGGGCGGAGCGTAGCAAGGCAAGCCCCCGGTTGTTCAGGCCCACAACTGCCCGAAGGACTAACGGGGCGCTGACACAGTTTTCCAGGAACCTCCCATTAGGCTCCTGGGCTCTGGCACCCCCTATGGTGCTGGGCAGAGGTACCCTTCGGTACCCATTTGCTTCCAGATCGCCCTGTAACTCCGCCACAACTCTGGAGGCAGCCACCGTCGCCACCAGAGCCCCCCACCAAAACAGCTATAGTCTTGCCCGCTAACTCTCCTGTCTAGAGCCTCCTGCAAATCTAGATGAAAGAGAACATCACTACTGGTTATCGATGCCCCATCTATACCCCAATAGCCCTGGACGTTAGCTTGGGTCAACTAGTGTCTGATGGAACAAAAGGCCCTTTATGCCTGTGAAGTTGTGCCAAGCACTATTCACCTCACGCCGCAAAGTTCCACTGCGTCACAAGACTCAGCCCCGTCCCGCTCTGGGCGGGACAGTTTCAGACACCCTGGCTCATGATGCCCCACCTATTTGATGATCACACTGGCAGCCGCCCATCTAGCACCGTGTGTGACTGGACACTTGTGTCTCCCATCTCTGGGACAGCAGCTCACATGTTAGATGACTGTTCCATACCCCCGCTTGCCAGCTTAGGCTATACGGGCGAGGGGGATTATGCTTAACCCTGGCACGGTCCCTTTACTTGCTAAATCCATGCACACTGGAATGTCCATAACAGGCATATGAGACAATGAGCACGGCTGCCCTCCAGCACTTGCCCTGCATCCCTTATTCCTTATGGGAATTTTGGACGCTCAGCCCCCTAGGCATACCCGCTCAGAGAATCTGTCTGATTTGATACAGGGTGCATTGTCTGTAATCCAGTGCCTAACACTTAGGGGCCGATTCCAATCCTGTAAAAAGGCTGTACAAATCGTTGTATGGAGCGTTTTTCCCATACGACTCGTACCCGGTAAACTTTTCTTACAACCTAGAAAGTACGATTCGTACAGAAAGCCTCTTTCCATACAAATCGTACAAAAGATCATACGGCTAAAAAAACCCAACAATTCTGATCCGGAACAGCTTGTACGCGACGTCTGTACGTATTTAAGCAGCGGTTTCCGGCCCAGCAAGTACGATTCGTCCCTACGGCACTCCGTACGGCTCTTTTCTTACGGGAGCCAAACACAGCCGTAAAAGCAGAGTCCCCAGGGGTACAAGTCGTACAGGCATACACCCCCATGCGTTGTGTATGTACGGTGCGTACCCCCAGTGCGCATGTACTGTGCGTACCCCCATCATTGTGTACCCCCAACATCACGTACCCCCAACATCACGTACCCCAACATCATGTATGTACTATGCGTACTCCCAACATCGTGTACCCCAACATCACGTACCCCCAACATCGTGTACCCCCAACATCACGTACCCCAACATCACGTATGTACTGTGCGTACCTCCAACATCGCGTACCCCCAACATCGCGTACCCCAACATCACGTATGTACTGTGCGTACCCACAACATCGCGTACCCCAACATCACGTAGCCCAACATCGCGTACCCCAACATCGCGTATGTACGCACCGTACATACGCGATGTTGGGGTACGCGATGTTGGGGTACGCGATGTTGGGGGTACACACAGTACATACGTGATGTTGGGGTACGCGATGTTGGGGGTACGCACAGTACAGGTGCACTGGGGGTACGCACAGTACATGTGCACTGGGGGTACGCACCGTACATACACAACGCACGGGGGTGTATGCCTGTACGACTCATACCCCTGTACGACTCGCACCCCGGGAAAAACTTTTCCCAGGATACGAGTTGTACAAAGTTCGCTTCGTAGCGGGTAATGGCAATCACCGTGTACGGGACGTTTTCCGTACAAATCGTAAATCGGAAAGCCAGTCCGGATCGTACTAGTACGGTCGGACTGCATTTTTACAATTTGTACGGAAAAGTGTCCGGTCCATCTCGTACAATTTTTCCCGATCCAATTTGTACGGATCGGGCCGATCCGTGCAAATCGGATCGGGAAAAGTTGTATTTTTCCCGTACGAATCGTACTTCACGGGTCGGACGTGACTTGTACGATTTGTATGGAAAAATTTACAGATACGAGTCGTACGGGAAAAAAAAATACAGGATCGGAATCGGCCCCTTGATGTGGGAGATGCCACACACTGCCTAGGTCATGGGAACCTTAAGGAGCATACCATTTCCCCCCCGGCGTACCACTAAATGGGACTGGCTCCCCCCAGCTGTAACGCTCCTACTGGGCTGAGTAAATGCGGCCCAGGATGACCCTTAAACAATCCGCGTGGTGTGCTGCCACAAACCGTATTGGTAATAAGAACCTTAAGAAGCACACAATTACCACCTGGGCGTAGCCCTCAATGATACCGGCTCCCCACAGCTGTAGGCCAGAGAGACACAATATTCAACCTATTTTTTGGATTCTGCCAGTTGGTACCCTACTGGTTGCAGCTCTGTGTTTATGTGAAGCGTGCGTGCCCCCGGGGCATGAGGTAGCTGATAACCGGGTATGTTACCCTCTCGCTGGTGTACCGCTAACTGCCCTTATTTAGATAGAAGGAAAGCTGGATGATTCCTAAGGACTGTGGACATAATACTCCAACCCAGTTTGACCCCAAAACTTGGGACAGGCCAAGAAGTAATCGTGCCCTTCAAGGTACGTCTACCCCAGCAATTCTTATCAACATATTTGGGACACCGGTCGCAGAAGATGCCCCTTCTAGTCTCATGTTCTAGCCCCTAGAAGGATAACCAGGAAGTGGACAAGTCTGTGCCAGTTCCTGAATATTGGGACGCCAAAAGGTCTATGATACCCTGTCACCCTTCGGCACTAACGCAGTGTTAACCAAACTTTACTGCACCACAGCACACTTGTTAGCTGACAACTACCACCACCCACCTGCTGCCCTGGTTAAAGCGCGGGTGAATATGTCTTAACTGAAGCAACCTGATACCTGCGCTTGGCTGCAGACGAATGCCCACCCCATGAACATGGTACCCGATTCTATAAGGTGCCCGCAGGTGTTCCCCATGAAGGCCCTCGTAGTCAATTGCACAATGCAGTCTCAGTATTTAGCAATGCCTCTTTTTGCGTTGAAGTTTCCTGAGTACGTGTAACATTAGACTTTACCACCGTTGGGCTGGTAAACGGTGGGAAAGGCAGGCGGTATTTTTGCGGCTTCTGACATTGCCTCCGGATATATACTACAAAACCACAGTACCTACAACACGCCAGTACCCTTGGCTTTAACAATGCTTGTTAGTTGTATAAGATAACTGAAGCCACAATTCTGGATTCCTTGCGTAGTCTATTGGAAATGCTTCTGTTCTGAACTGGTGGGACTGTCACCCTAACGTGTTGAACATTCATTAAATGTCTCCCTTCGATGAATAGCAAGTTCTACCGCAACTTGGACCATTACACTAATCAACTTCCGCAACAGTCAGACAGGTCACCTGCACGTGAGCCAGGTGCCGACAGCAGAAAGCGGGGCTCCTTTGGAAACGGAATACGGTGCACAATCCCCGCGTTGGAGACAAAATTGACCTCGCTGAACAGCGAACGAGGCACATGCTGAGACAAAATAACTGTTCTTTGCAAAACAGAGCCTGTCCGTAACTTTTGTCCATATTGGGACAAAGGATGAACTATGAGTGACATTTAAAGAACTATGACTGCCACTTTCTTGCGAGCAAAATCGAACAATGAAGATGAGGGAGACATATCGATATCAGTAAAAACCCCCATTAGACCAACGAGAAACTTTGAGTCCACCAAGGTTTATAACTGCCTTTTGTGTGCATTACCGGGCTTAGGGGCGCCTTGAGCGACGTACACATGTTACATAACCCTTGGTGGTACAAGGACCTGGTCGGCCGAGCAGTGAAGTCTTTACGTAATGCAATAAAGCAAAACCAATTGCTCCAGTGCACAGCCCCCAAGCGCCCCCCCCGATGCCAACGGGACAAGCCGAAGTTAGTACCGAGCTCTGGGGGCTTAAATCTCAGCGCTTACTCCAACACGCACTTGAGAAATGACACTAGTTAGCACCTGCAAACTTGCAATCTTGCAAAACAAGTATGTAATATGTCATGGGTCATGCGCATCGTGCTCCCCAACAAAGTGCAATAATAATAATAAAGTTGACTCCCTGTACTATACACACCTGAACAACAGTACCTACATGTAAACTGGTCCAACACGTAGTGCTCGATTACAATGTTCAAACTTAAAACAATTGACGCCGTGCCTATTCGCAAGCGTATCACCAAGTCAACTTCTTCCGTGGAGAACATGTGAAATGCATGCTGAAAGCAGTGCATGAACATTTAGCTTATGGGATACCTTGAAGACAATGGCAGAGTTTGAACCCTTGTCTTGTGGGAGCGTGCACCACCAGAGGCACCAGAATTACCATTGAGCTTGCGTGAAACAGTGCGCAAACGCGGTCCCAAAATCATCAGCCGACGAGGCCTGCAAGAACAATCATTCTCCCACTTGTACGTTAACACCTCAACTAGGTTGGATTGAATACCAGTTGGGATGTGTGTATAACATTAATAATTACTTGACTTTAAGTCATCCCGACTGAGGTTGGCTTTGTGCTTAATGGAGACTTGCCTTCCCTGTAGAACAGCTCATGATACTACTTTCTCGGCAATGATAGCTCGGGAACAGTGTAGCAATGCCCTCGAGTGGCCTGAATGCGTAAGTAGCTGACCCGCGGTGGGCTCCGTGCTTTCTGTGAAAACATTTAAACGGATTCCACATAAACCTTGAGCCTCAAGCGCTGCAAAAGCATCGGGACAGCCGTAGAAAGTATTAGTTATGGCCAAAGTGCTGGTAACCGACAGCAAAGAAAGACCGAACCCGGGCATAGGATCCCAGTTTCCAAAAGCCAAACAATTATCCTGTACCATTATCCGGGATAGGCCCAGGGATACCCAAGGCAACACTTCAATTCTGGGATGATGGGCTGTGCAAGAACTGTACTAAGTCTTCGCCTACCTAAGTCACCCAACAAACCAGTTGGCCCTGCCTAACCTGGTGTCATGGTGCCAGATTTGGAAAAGCATTTTGCAGGTTCTGTCCTCCTTGCTGTTCTGCGCTCACTCTTCCAAGGTCATATAAGTTGAAAAACTTGAACTGCACAGGTTCGCTTGTCCATCATTCAACCTATGCTCCTTTTAAAACAACATTTGCCCAACTTGCACCAGTGGTCATGGCAGGAAGCCCATAGGATCTGGCTGCGAGTAGGAGTTGGGAGCTACCACTCTGTGAGGGCCCCGCTTCTGGAGAGGTTAGAACACATGGCCTGCTGCCAAAATCTTAAGCACATTGGTCAGAGCCCCCACGCGTCCTGAAGGAGGCAGTGCCTTGCCGTTGCCTAGTATTTGCCGCTATGATAATGCATCCCTAAATATATATTACAAAAGGAGCACTACACCTCCAACCAGCGCATCTATTGGCTTTGTCACTGCTTGTTAGCTGCATATGATAAATAAGCTACACTTATAGCTTTGGTGCATCGCATGTTGAAAGTGCATCCATTATGGGATGGTGAGACTGACGCATATGCGTTTGTAACCTGGGGGGTTCACCTTACTAAACACATGCAGCAGGGCGCTTATCATATTTACCGCCTGCTCCACTTGGGCATGTGGAGGTCCCCACGCCGGTGCATACAATTGTCGTCGCACAGGGACAACGCTGCAGCTTCTACACCCTCTCGTCAACCTCTCCCTGGTAATAATTTCCACTGCATGGAGCACAGAAGCACATGGGCCTCTTATACGGGAATGCTGTATTTACCGCTCCGGACCGCTGCCAGTGGTGAAGGGAAGGGGATTATCTTTACTCCCCGAGCAATCAGCGCGATACATAATTGCGCCTGGAAGCCAAATGGTTCATCTGTTTTTTTTTGGGATAAAACAACTTTGACTTTGGCCTTCCCTCTTGAAATATCATACAATTAGGGGACACTGGCGTTGCATAACAGATGTTTGTTACCCATTCAATGGTACTGATTTTATTTATTTATATTTTATTTTTTGGCCCCGTGGCCCAGGCTATCACCAGAAAACTTTCTTTGTCATGCTCTACTGGTGAGCCGCTAACCTTCTTTCTTCCCAAAATGTTGTAACCCCACTTTAGAGTAGCAGTTACCAGCACACTGGATGCAGTCATTACAATAACGCAAATACATTTGAAAGGGATGGCTCATGTTGCTGCGCTAAGAATATATTTTGATTAAATCCTCTGCCCTTCCGGCCATGTGGATTGATCAACCCTGGATGGCCCATGTAGTGGCACCTCAGAAAACTGAATATCGTGGCGCTTGCTAATGAATTCCCCCGGCTATGACTATTATATCCTATAACTCATACCATTTTTTGTATTGTAATGGTCTGTTTAGCTGAAATGGCCTCAATTTCATTGAGTGCCCCCCCCCCCCCTCGGGCCCCGTGCTCTGCAATGTGACAATAGGCATCCTGTCACAGGGAGATGTCACCACCTTCCAGACAGGATTTAGTGTATTGGGGCTGGGTGGGTGCACTTCTAGAGTGCTTTGAAGTCCTGCACTGGGGGAGCAGTAGGCTCCTCTGTGCATATGCCAGCTCAAACCGGTTCAGGGGCTACCTGTCCCTGCTCTGGCACGAAACTGGACAAAGGGAAGTGGGTGTAACCACCCACTCCCCTGACCCTCCCAGAGGAGTTGTCATAGAGCTAGTCCCTCCCCTACCTTTAGTATAAGATAGGGAAACCTTGCCATTGCAAGTTAGATATCCCTGGACGACGCTTTACAAGAAGAATCCTGGCCCTTCGACGTTCCACTGCCTTTGGAAGACAGAAGAATCTCCCTTGGAGTCAAGGAGTGACTCCCCTGCTTGGCAGGCACCAAAAACCTTAATCAACGGTCGCAAACTTTCCCGCTCCCGCTGGAGTCCGAATCTCTGTAGCCCAGAAAGTGGATTTCCTGACTTCTCAACGGCCATTGTGAGTCCCGAGCAAAGCTGTGGCGAGTGGACCCCACGAGTGACGAGGAACAGCAATACCTGGTCACCATGCACTATTGTCAAATGCAACCCCTTCACGACATTCTATGACACTCAATGGTGCAAGTCGCGGTTGGAAATTAAGAGTTTAAGGATACTTCGGGAGAGTCTACAAGCAAGTCACTTACAGGGTAAGTAGTTCTAGAGCCAACACCCACAGGAGCACCGTAGTGCTGGGGTTACCTCACCCAGGGAAGCCGCAGTACATAGGTGTCTTTTGGTGTCGGGTCTCGGCGTCATTTTCAATGGGAGCCAATGAAGACTTGCTGCTTGTGAAGACAGAAGAAGTGTCCGGTGGAATCCAAGCCTGGATTCAGAAGAAGGAAGACCTGAAAGCAGAGGGGACAGTGTTCAAAGTCACTTGGCAGTGACCCGGGGCAGGAAGCAGGATGCCCACAGTCGTCGGGTGTTTTCAGGTAGTTCACGGGTGTCCTGACTCTTCAGCCACGAGGTCCAGGAGGAGTCGACGGCGACCAGGAGCTGGATTCAGTGTGTCCCAACAAGCCTTTGTAACAGTAAGTCTCTTGGAAAGGATAAAAAGTCAGCGGTGCCGACCAGCAAGGTCTGAGGGACTCACCCAGCAAGGGTAAGTCAGGGCAGGCCTGGACAACCAGGGAAGCCCTTTGAAATTGTAGGAAAGTCTTCAGGGGACCCACAAGCCAACCGGCAAGGGACCGCGAAGATGCCGCCGAAGCATCCACTCAACAGGGGCCCACGGTCACTCGGGACGGGGTAGGCCTCTGATCTTTGGAGGGATTCCTGCTAGAGGCTTGGACCACATGTGGCCCAATGCACAGGTTCGCAGAACATCGTGAAGGGGTTGCACTCGAAAATAGTGCACAGTACCCAGGGATTGCAGTTCCTCGTCACTCGTGGGGTCCACTTGCCTCAGCGTCGCTGGGGACTCACGATGGCCTTGGAGAAGTCAGGAAATCCTCTTCCTGGGCTGCAGGGACTTCGGGCTCCGGCGGGAGCGGTGGAGTTTGCGACCATTGATTGCCATTTTGGGAGCCTGCCAAGCAGGGTAGTCACTCCTTGACTCCAAGAGAGATTCTTCAGTCTTCCAGAGGTAGTGGAACGTCGAAGGTCCAGGATTCGTCTTCAGAGTGTCGTCCAGGGGTATCTAGTTTGCAATGGCATGGGTTCCCTCACTTATACTGAAAGGAAGGGAGGGACTAGCTCCATGACCCCACCTATGGGAGGGTCAGGGGAGTGGGTGACTACACCCACTTCCCTTTGTCCAGTTTCGCGCCAGAGCAGGGGCAGGTAGCCCCTGAGCCGGTTTGAACTGGTGTATGCACAGAGGAGCCTACTGTTCCCCCAGTGCAGGACTTCAAAGCACTCTAGGAGTGCACCCACCCAGCCCCAATACACTAAACCCTGTCTGGGAGGTGGTCACACCTCCCTGTTACAGGATACCTATTTTTGGGCTTCCTCCACTGCGAGTTTCGGTCATCAGCAGGAGGGCAGCCAAGTGTCTGTGACTGGTGGCATCCATTTTGAGATGCCAGGGCTCTTCAGGATTTTACTGCGTTTCCACAGTAGGTACATGTCTATCCCTCTAGAAGGGTGGGATCATACTCCCACACCAGTTACTGGTGTGAGGTTACGATTCCAAAGCGTTTGACACCAAACACGACATTTTTTGATGCAGCCATTCCAAAGTTAGCATTAACCGCAAGGTTATAATGCACTTAAGAGTATATGGTTTGACCGCATTCACAAACAGCCTCAGAGAATGGACTCTGAGAGCTGCAAAGGGGCCCTGCTCAGGCAGAGGCACCCCCTCACATGGAAACCAAGCACCCTGCCCTCAGGATTGATAGGGCCTGCCTTAGGGGTGACTGATAGGTTTAAATGTGTGTGTAGGGAGAGATATAGTGAACCTATATCTCAGTGAGGAGTGCTAGCACCACCTCACCCAGGCTGCAGTAGCAGGCCTGTGGTGTCAGATTTAGTCTGCTTCCCAGGGGTAGCATAATACATGCTTCAGCCCCTGGTAGGCCTGTGAAGTATCTATGCCCTTGGTACCTAAGGTGCCATATACTAGGGACTCATAAGGCACCACAGTATCCAATCACTAGTGCACCTAATATGCACTCCAGGTTGTTTAGAGAGAACAGAGAGGCTGGGGCCCTGATTAGCAGGGTGCCAGCCCGACTATAGCCAGAAACCAGTGTAAACATCAGGAAAAAAAAGTGGGGACAACATAAGTGCAGATCCTACTCTCCTACACTGAGCAAGGTTGTTCCTCCCTACCAGAGTGGGGATGATATCCACAAGTGGATAACTGCTATGGAAAGGGCCTGTAGAGTACAACAGGTCCCCCAAAAGCAGTGGGCAGCAATCTTGTGGCTCTCCTTTTCAAATAAAGGTAGAGACAAGCTCCTCACTGTTAGAGAAGAGGATGCTGATGACTATGCAGTCCCGAAGAGTGCACTGATAGATGGGTTTGGCTTAACCACTGAGCAGTACAGGTTGAAGTTCAGAGAAACCCAGAAGGCACAGACTCAGGACTGGACTGACTTTGTAGATTGTGCAACCAAGGCTCTGGAGGGTTGGCTGGTTGGCAGTAGGGTTACTGATTTCAAGGGATTGTATAATCTAATGTTGAGAGAATAGATCCTTAACCCCTTCGGTGCTCATGACGGAACGGTTCCGTCATGAGCCACGGTTGAGCTGTGCTCATGACGGAACCGTTCCGTCATGACCACGCCCGCGCAAGATTCCGTCAGCACAGCGGCGGAATCTGCGCAGCATGGAAGGGGTTAATAATTGCCAGAACCAGTTGTTGTATCAATACCTGGTGGACACAGATCTGACCTCTCCCCAAGAATTGGGAAAGAATGCAGACAAAATGGGTCAGAACCAGGGTGAGGCAGAACATCCAAAGCCAAGGGGGTGACACCTAGAAGCAGGATTCTAAGGGCTCTGAAAAAGGTGGGGATAAGTCAAAAGACCAGAAGTCTTCACAAGGGCCACAAAAATCTGCATCTGGTGGGGAGTCACAATCCAACAAGGGAAAAGGCCAAAAGAAGCCCTGGTGCAAATTCTGTAAACAGAAAGGGCACTGGACTTCTGATTGTAACAAGTCCAAAGACCAAACCACCACCACTCCTGCTCCTAAGGCAACTGTTCCCCCTAGTTCAGCTACTGGTGGAGGTGGTCCTCAGAATATGGGTGTAGTAGGGTTGACCCTGGGATCTTAAGTGGACTCTGGCCTAGTCAGAGTACCCACTCAGGCATTGCTGATTTGTGATGGAGACATTGATATGTCCTTCCTAGTGAGCCCCAGTAATCTGGGCAAATACAAACAGCAGCCTGTAATAAATGGCGAACAGGCTTTGGCATTTAGGGACACAGGTGCTAGTGTCACCATGGTGGCAGAGGATCTTGTGGACCCTGGACAGCTCATCCTGGGCGAGATGTACCAACAAGTGACCAATGCAAGCAATGTCAGGACCAACCATAGTCTGGCAGTTGTGAATTTCTCCTGGGGAGGGGTAACTGGCCTCAAGAAGGTGGTAGTCAGTGCAGACCTCCCTGTAGAATGTCTATTGGGCAATGATCTTGAGACTTCAGCCTGGTCTGAGGTAGAGTTATGGACTCATGCTGAGATGTTGGGCATCCCTGCAGAGGTATTTGCTGTGACCAGGCCACAGGCCAAAATGCATAACACTGAACAAGCTCTGGATCCTGGAACCATGGACCAGATGCTTCCCAAGAAGAGGAGCAGTAGGGTTAAGGCAGTGCCTTCCCCTCTGTCTCAGATCACAGATTCACCTCATGAGGGAGGAGAAGCAGATCCTGAAGAAGGAACTGCCCCAGAGGGACTTGAGCCTGATCAGGTTGAGTTCTTGGGGGCAGGGGGCCCTTCTAGGGAAGATCTGAGTAAGGAGCAACATTGCTGCCCCTCTCTTGAACCCCTCAGACAGCAGGCTGCTGCTGAGGCTGCTGGGAGTGCTAGTGGGTCCCATAAAGTTTTTGGGACGAGGGACTCCTATATTCTGAGGCTAGAGATCCAACCCCTGGAGCCACCAGGAGGTTGGTAATACCTCAGACGTTTAGGGAGTTCCTCTTGGCACTAGCACATGATATCCCTTTGGCAGGTCACTTGGGCCAAACCAAGACCTGGGACAGGCTTGTTCAACATTTTCATTGGCCACATATGTCAGAAGACACCAAGGAGTTTTGTCGCTTCTGTGTCACCTGTCAAGCCAGTGGCAAGGCAGGTGGCACGACAAAGGCCCCTCTGATACCACTACCTGTGGTGGGGGTACCCTTTGAAAGGATAGGGATTGACATTGTTGGTCCCCTTGACCCTCAAACTGCATCTGGGCACAGATTTATCCTGGTGGTAGTGGATCATGCCATCAGGTACCCAGAGGCAATTCCCCTGAGGACCACCACAGCCCCTGTGGTGGCAAGAGCCCTCATTGGAGTTTTCAACAGAGTGGGTTTCCCAAAGGAGGTAATCTCTGACAGAGATACAAACTTCATGTCAGGATATTTGAAAGCAATGTGGAAGGAGTGTGGTGTAACTTATAAGTTCACCATCCCCTATCACCCTCAATGCAATGGGGTGGTTGAACGTTTCAACAAAACCCTGAAGGGAATAATTAAAGGACTCCCAGAGAAACTTAGGCGGAAATGGAAACTTCTTTTTCCCTGCCTTTTGTTTGCATTCAGAGGGGTTCCACAGAAGGGGGTTGGTTACAGCCCATTTGAGCTTCTGTTTGGACACCCTGTAAGAGGTCCATTATGTTTGGTAAAAAAGGGCTGGGAGTTACCTCTCACACCCCCCAAACAGGATGTGATGGATTATGTACTTGGTCTCCGCTCCAGGATGGCCGAATACATGATGAAGGCAACTAAGAACCTGGAGGCTAATCAAGAATTACAAAAAGCTTGGCATGACCAAAAGGCTGTGCTGACTGTGTACCAGAAACTTGTCTGCATTCAGTTTGCTGATGGTCAGTGAGGCTGCTTCCCAAAGCAACACCATCTACTGACCCATCATCAGGGTTCTGTGAGAGCAGGTCAGGGAGAGGGTCACTCTCCTCCTCCTGTTCTTCATCAGTTGCCATGAGCAAGTCCATGTCAGCCCTGTCAACATATGGCTTTAATCTGTTGACATGGAGCACCCTAAGGGGGCTCCTGGGAGTTCCAAGATTCACCAAGTAGGTGACTTCTCCCTTTTGCTCAACAATTGTATGGGGGTCACTCCACTTGTCTTGGAGAGCTGCTGAGGCCACAGGCTCCAACACCCACACTTTCTGTCCTGGCTGGTATACAGTCAGTACAGCCTTTTGGTCATGACAAGCTTTCTGTAGTTCTTGGCTTGCCTCCAGGTTTTTAGTTGCCTTCTTCATGTATTCAGCCATCCTGGAGCGGAGACCAAGTACATAGTCCCTCACATCCTGTTTGGGAGGTTTGAGAGGTAACTCCCAGCCTTCCTTCAAAAGGGCTGTAGCCAACTCCCTTCTGTGGAACCTCCCTGTATGCAAACAGAAGGCAGGGAAGTAAAGGGTCCCATTTTCGCCTAAGCTTTTCTGGGAGGCGTTTAATCATTCCCTTTAGGGTTTTGTTGAACTTTTCAACTAACCCATTGCATTGTGGGTGATAGGGAGTAGTGAATTTATAAGTTACACCACACTCCTTCCACATTGCTTTTAGATACCCTGACATGAAGTTGGTACCCCTGTCGGATAGTATCTCCTTTGGGAAACCCACTCTGGAGAAGACTCCAATGAGGGCTCTTGCCACCACAGGGGCTGTGGTGGTCCTCAGGGGAATTGCTTCTGGGTACCTGGTGGCATGATCCACTCCCACCAGGATAAACCTGTGCCCAGATGCTGTTGGAGGGTCAAGGGTACCAACAATATCAATCCCTACCCTTTCAAAGGGTACCCCCACCACAGGTAGTGGTATCAGGGGGGCCTTTGTTGTGCCACCTGACTTGCCACTGGCTTGGCAAGTGACACAGGAGCGACAAAACTCCTTGGTGTCCTCTGACATGTGTGGCCAATGAAAATGTGGAACAAGCCTGTCCCAGGTCTTGATTTGGCCCAAGTGTCCTGCTAAAGGGATATCATGTGCTAGGGTCAAGAGAAACCTCCTAAACTTCTGAGGTATTACCAACCTCCTGGTGGCTCCAGGGGTTGGATCTCTAGCCTCAGAATATAGGAGTGCCTCATCCCAATAACCGTTAAGGGACCCACTAGCACTCCCAGCAGCCTCAGCAGGAGCCTGCTGTCTGAATGGTTCAAGAGAGGGGCAGCACTGTTGCTCCTTACTCAGATCTTCCCTGGAAGGCCCCCCTGCCCCCAAGAACTCAACCTGATCAGGCTCAAGTCCCTCTGGGGCAGTTCCTTCTTCAGGATCTGCTTCTCCTCCCTCAGGAGGGGAATCTGAGATCTGAGACAGAGGGGAAGGCACTGCCTTAACCCTACTGCTCCTCCTCTTGGTTAGCACCTGGTCCATACTTTCAGGATCCAGAGCTGGTGTAGTGTTATGCATTGTGGCCTGTGACCTGGTCACAGCAAAAACATCTGCAGGTATGCCCAACATATCAGCATGAGTCCATAACTCTACTTCAGACCAGGCTGAAGTCTCTAGATCATTGCCCAATAGACATTCAACAGGGAGGTCTGCACTGACTACTATCTGGTAACCTGGTACATTTCACCCAGGATGATCTGCCCAGGGTCCACAAGATCCTTTGCCACCATGGTGACACTAGCACCTGTGTCCCTGAATGCCAAAGCCTGTTTGCCATTTATTACAGGCTGCTGTTTGTATTTGCCCAGATTACTGGGTCTCACTAGGAATAACATATCAATGTCTCCATCACAAATCAGCAATGCCTGAGTGGGTACTCTGACTAGGCCAGAGTCTACTTCAGAACCCCAGGGTCAACCCTACTACACCCTTATTCTGATTACCACCTCCACCAGTAGGTGCACTAGGGGAAACAGTTGCCTTAGTGGCAGGAGTGGTGGTGGTTTGGTATTTGGACTTGTTACAATCAGAAGTCCAGTGCGCTTTCTGTTTACAGAATTTGCACCAGGGCTTCTTTTGGCGTTTTCCCTTTGTAGACTGTGAATCCCCACCAGATGCAGATTTTTGTGGCCCTTGTGAAGACTTCTGGTCTTTTGACTTATCCCCACTGTTAGACAAGGCACCTTGGCGTGAGTTTCCCTTCCACTTTTTGCTGATGTGCCTCATGTGTTTTGTTGGTGTTGGCTGCTCAGAGCACTGCGCCACTGCCAATCAGTGCCACAGTGCAAGGGCTCCCTTATGAAAAATGTATACATTGATTGGTGTCCATGTTTGGCTTATTTGGTTTACTATCAGCCCCTAGTAAAGTGCACCAGGAGTGCCAGGGCTTGTAAATACAAATGCTGCTGGTGGGCTTGCAGCACTGGTTGTGCCACCCACAGAAGCGGCCTAGTAAAATGTGTCTAAGGTCTGCCACTGCAGAACCTGCCTGCAGTCAGGTACTGTCACGCTGACTGCGCAAGTGCACCCACTTGCCAGTCCCTAAACCTTCCCCTAACTACATATTAGTCACCCCTCTGGTAGGCCCAAGGGCAGGGTGCATTGTAGGCATAAGGTAGGACATGCCCTGATGTGTGTGGCATGTCTTAATAGTGAATTACAGCCATTTTCGTTTTTCACTATTGAAGGCTACCTGCTCTCCATAGGTCAGAATGGGCTGCTGGAATGACTACACGCCGTAATCCCAGTGGACTCATAGAGCATGGTAGGAAGTCAAGTTTAGTATGCCTGAACTCAGAATAATAAAATACTTATTTTAGTAAAGTTTATTTTAATATCCTGCGTTTGTAAATACTACTTTTAGAAAGTTAGTATTTACTTGCTTAGCCATTTCAGTCCGCCTCTGCTGTGTGTGTGTGTTGCCTAGTTTCAGTGAGGGGCAGGGCTGGGGAATGCCAGGAGACAGGCTGGCTGCCAGGTGGTGGGTAGAGAGATTACACCAGGATGGGTGGGAGGAGTACACTTTGACTCTGAATAGACCTGTGCTCTGCCACCACAATGCCGGCTCCGCCCCCTGTGGAGCGGCTGATGTCCCTGCCCTGCTGCTGAAAGGAAAGAGCAGAGTCACCACAACAAAGTGCTCCAAAACCGGACTGAGCCAAGCCCAGGCCCCCTGGCGACAAAGAACAAAAGAATTGCTGTATAAAAGAAGGAGCCTTGCTCCTAAGAAATCAGATCCTGTTTGCGCCAAGAAGAAACTCTGCCTGAAGAGAAGGACCTGGAAAAGCTGCATGGAGGAGTACTGTCTCTAAGCCTGAGAGACTGGCCTGTGGTGGGTGCCTTGCTGCTGGAAGGAGAGGAAAAGACTGAAGAAAAGACTTTTATTCAACTTGTGCTTTACAAACAATCTCCAAGGGCTTGCGTGTGAACTTGCCCCTGATCAACGCCCCAGGAACAGTGGGCGCTACCTTTCCCTGGAAGAAGAGGAAGCTGCTGTGGGTGACCCTGCAACGCTGATCCCAGAGAACCTGTGTGCCCCCTCTCGCTGAGCAACGCGACTTCTGCCCGCCTGTGCTGCTGTGAGCACCGTGAAGGCCTGCCCTGCCTGGCCTAAACAAAGTAAGCAGCTGCCCCCTCGAGCCGTAGCTCGCAACGTGAAGTGAGACTGTCCAGGCTCCAAGCGCCGAGCCTCTGCGACCCTGAGCCGCCGAGGCCACTGTAAGGAACTCAGGTGCCCTGTTCGCCGTCTGGACGAAGCCGACAGCGCTGCGACTCTGAGAGTCACCCCCGAGCTGCCCCTCCTGCTTCTGAACTTCGTTGTGGGCTGAGACGTCCCTGAGCGCCCCCTGAAGCATCGCCGTCCACTGAAGAGCCAGGACGACAACACGACGCGTGACGCCCTTTGCGGGACTACTGAGGCCGCCACGAACCCCCTACAAAGATCCCAGGTACTGTGCATAGAAAGTGCCCTCGTACGAACCGTACTTGGCTTTGTACGGTCCATACCAGCACTGGTGTCGCGCTACGCTAGTTACGCGTGAGGCGTGAGCTTCGGCACGGCCCGTTCCTCGTCAAATACATAGACGGTGCTCACCCGGGAAGCGTGAAGATCGGCAAGAGGCGTACCAGACGTGTACGGCACGTACCTACGAGGGTACGGTCCGTACGGCTTGCATCCAGCGTACGCGTGCTCACCCGAGAAGCGTGAGGAACGGCATGACGTGTCTAAAACCTCGTACGAAGCGTATCGAAGGTGCTACGAAGCGCACAGACCCCAAAAGAAGCATATTTTAACCTGAAAAGTGCATTTAAAGAACTGGAACCACCTTTAAAGAGTAGAACTGCATTTTTAAAAGCCTGCTTGAAGAAACCTTTTTATATAAAGATTTTATTTTTACAAAAATACAGTCTTGTGTCCCTGTGTGGTGGGTTGGTGGTTGTTGTGTGGGACATCTTGAATGCTTAACCTAATGCCCTCTGGAATCTAGCCTGACTGCTCGTGCCACATTACCTAGAGGGTGAGCAGGGGTTATTTTCCCAGAGTAATCCTTCGCCCTGACTTAGAGGAAAGGGTCCCTGCTTGTCGCAAGTGCATACCTGCGCCAACCAGAGACCCCGGATTCTAACATTAGTGGCAGCGGTGAGGATTTACGGATTTGCATTCTTGGTGTCAGCGCAGTGATTACTAGCCATTGCACAGTGAGGACAGTCCAGTAGCTTGAGCCACAGAACTTTTAAAATTTAATTTTGTTTGCCAAGAAAGAAGATCCCTTGTGTTTGGAGTCATGCCTGGCCCAAACAGCATTAAGAAATCGGTCTCTGAAAACCTCTGAAATAGCCGTAATGGTATAGGATGAGTCAAAGCTGGACAACTACAAGAAAGACGAACTCAAGTGCTTCTGCAGGAAACTCAAGGTTCCCCATGCAGGGTGCAAGAACAAAACAGATCTCTACAAGGCGCTGAAAGCCTGGATTGAATCAAGGAATGCAACTGAGGAGATTATAGTAGTGGAACCAGCGGAGAGCGTCCATAGTTTTGGCAGAGGCCTGTCGCCAGAGGAGCTGGCAGACAGACAGGCCGCGAGAGAGCAAGAGGTCACTTTGGCAAAGCTGAAATTAAATGGCCAATTGGAGCTAGAGAGCAAGAATATGTCTCTTGAAGACAGAAGAATGGAGTATGACCTGAAAATGAGGGAGCTGGAGATAAAGGCCAAATGTTTGGAAAACCCTCCCTCTGGTGGCAGCGCAACGCCGGTGCAGGTAGAGTCAAGGGTGTGCATGCCAAAAGATGTAGTTAAGGAATACTTTAAGAAGGGGAACAACCTTTACAACGCAACTTTTACAACGCACTACCATTACAACGCATTTTTTACAACGCATAATCCATTACAACGCATGACATTACAACGCATGACACTACAACGCATTTTTAAAAACTACCTTTACAACGCATTCCATTACAACGCATACTACCATTACAACGCATACCATTACAACGCATAATATTACACTATACTATCCAACACTTACCCTACTGATGCACCCCCTGGAGTTAGAATAGTAATTTTTACCCCTATACTATCCAACACTTACCCTACTGATGCACCCCCTGGAGTTAGAATAGTAATTTTTACCCCTATACTATCCAACACTTACCCTACTGATGCACCCCCTGGAGTTAGAATAGTAATTTTTACCCCTATACTATCCAACACTTACCCTACTGATGCACCCCCTGGAGTTAGAATAGTAATTTTTACCCCTATACTATCCAACACTTACCCTACTGATGCACCCCCTGGAGTTAGAATAGTAATTTTTACCCCTATACTATCCAACACTTACCCTACTGATGCACCCCCTGGAGTTAGAATAGTAATTTTTACCCCTATACTATCCAACACTTACCCTACTGATGCACCCCCTGGAGTTAGAATAGTAATTTTTACCCCTATACTATCCAACACTTACCCTACTGATGCACCCCCTGGAGTTAGAATAGTAATTTTTACCCCTATACTATCCAACACTTACCCTACTGATGCACCCCCTGGAGTTAGAATAGTAATTTTTACCCCTATACTATCCAACACTTACCCTACTGATGCACCCCCTGGAGTTAGAATAGTAATTTTTACCCCTATACTATCCAACACTTACCCTACTGATGCACCCCCTGGAGTTAGAATAGTAATTTTTACCCCTATACTATCCAACACTTACCCTACTGATGCACCCCCTGGAGTTAGAATAGTAATTTTTACCCCTATACTATCCAACACTTACCCTACTGTTGCACCCCCTGGAGTTAGAATAGTAATTTTTACCCCTATACTATCCAACACTTACCCTACTGTTGCACCCCCTGGAGTTAGAATAGTAATTTTTACCCCTACACTATCCAACACTTACCCTACTGTTGCACCCCCTGGAGTTAGAATAGTAATTTTTACCCCTACACTATCCAACACTTACCCTACTGTTGCACCCCCTGGAGTTAGAATAGTAATTTTTACCCCTATACTATCTAATACTTACCTTAAATGTAATTTAATATTATGCGTTGTAATGGTATGCGTTGTAAAGGTAGTATGCGTTGTAATGGTAATGCGTTGTAAAGGTATTTTTTAAAAATGCGTTGTAGTGTCATGCGTTGTAATGTCATGCGTTGTAATGGATTATGCGTTGTAAAAAATGCGTTGTAAGTGCATGCGTTGTAAAAGTGTGCGTTGTAACGTCATACATCCCTTTAAGAATGACGACATAGGGCAGTGGTTCAATGCCTATGAGGTAGCCATGTCTTCCCACCGGGTCCCTGAGAGAGATTGGGGAGCGGGGTTGTGGGGGCGGTTCCTCAGTGAGGGACGGGACACACTTTTAGATTTGCCCTCTGATGTCTACAATTCTTACCCCCACATGAAGGAAGCTTTAATGAATAGATATGGGCTCACTCCTGAATTATATAGACAGAGGTTCAGGGGGTGTACCAAGATTGTGGGGAGTACGTATGTGGAGTATGTAACCTTTTTCTGCAGAGCACTAGATGGCTGGGTAAAGGGTAGCAAAGTGGATGATTACCAAGGTCTCTTTGATTTGATTGCATGGGAGCACTTGTCGCTTAATTGTTTTCCTGAGCTACGCCAACACCTGATAGATAGCAAGCTGACTAACCCTAGGAAGCTTGCTGAAGAGGCGCACCGCTGGGTCAGCACCAGGGTCCACAAGGGTCAAGTGGGAGACTCCGCCAAGGGTGGGCAGGGTCCCCAGCAGAAGAGTGGGGGGGACAGGGGAAAACAGAAAGGGTTCCCAAAAGGCCCCCAAAGTAATACCCAAGGGAACCAGCAGAAAGGTTCTCAGCCTCCCCCAACCCCGAAGCAGACAGGGGCCCCGACAGGTAAACCTGTTCCCAAGGGGCCCCCTCAATGTTATAAATGTGGTGAACTGGGTCACTTTGCCAGTGATCCCAAGTGTCGCCAGTATGTGAAACCAGCACCCATTGGTGCTCTACCGAAGCAAGTTGCTACAGTAGCCTTTGGGGAGGAGGTAGAAGTCCCAGGTGGGTGGGACCCCGTCCAGCTGACCTTAGTCTCACTAGGAGACAGTGAGATGGTCCCTAACGCCGACTTGCCCTCTAACACTAAAAAATATGGGCAAGTGGTGACCGTCAATGGGAAGAAGGTAGAGGCTCTTCGAGACACAGGCGCCAGCGTGACTGCAGTGCGGCAGCACCTGGTATCTCAAGAGCAGGTTGTACCCCATGCCTATTGTCAGGTTGTCAATGCTGACAACACAGAGAGTCATTGTCCAATGGCTCAAGTTCCCTTTGAGTGGGAGGGGGGGGTCTCTGGTACTCTGCAAGTCGCTGTGAGAACTGCCATGCCTGTAGACTGTCTCCTAGGTAATGATTTGGAGAGCTCCCCTTGGGAAAAGGTGGAGAAGACAGCTCACCTGCGGATGGTGGGTTAACCTGACTGGGCGTGCGTGACCACCCGGTCGATGGCAGCCAGTAGGGGCGTGCAAGAGAACCTGGAGCCTGAGGGAGAGGCCCAGGAACCGGCTTTAGGGAGAGGGCGCGGGAGGCGCGGGAAACCGGCCCCTAAAGTTTCCACGGCCCAGGAGGAAGCAGACCTTGAGGGGGATGCCCTGGAGCCTACCGGGGAACAGATAGCCGAACTGGGGGACCTGCCTGAGCTGACCCGTTGGCAGCAAGAAGGAGGCCCCACCAGGGAGGAATTCTGCAGGGAGTAGAAAGAGTGCCCCTCTCTAGTGGGTATGCGGCAGCAGGCTGCATCCCAGGCCAATGGTGATCAGTCCGGTACTCACTTAATCTACTGGGAGAACGACCTCCTGTACTCAGAGCCTAAGGTCGCTGAACTTGGGTCAGCCCGTGCGCTGGTGGTACCCCAGAAGTTCAGAGCCTTCCTACTGGGGCTGGCTCACAATGTGCCATTAGCAGGGCATTTGGGGCAGGCAAGACCTTTGAAAGGCTTGTCACCCACTTTTATTGGCCTCAAATGCGCAGGAGTTCAGACACTCACTGCAGGACCTGCCAGACTTGCCAGGCAAGTGGTAAGAGTGGAAGGAAGCTAAAGGCTCCACTTCAACCTTTCCCTGTGGTCAGTACCCCCTTCCAGTGAGTGGGGATTGACATTGTGGGGCCACTGGACCCCAAGACAGCCATGGGCAACAGGTTTATCCTGGTCTTGGTGGACCATGCCACCCGGTACCCTGAAGCCATCCCTCTGAGGACAGTGACCGCCCCCGTGGTGGGACGGGCACTGATGGGAATTTTCTCACGAGTAGGATTCCCTCTAGAGGTGGTGTCTGACAGGGGGACCAATTTCATATCGAAATATATGAAATCCCTTTGGCAAGAGTGTGGTGTGACATACAAGTTCACCACCCCTTACCATCCCCAAGGAAACGGGTTGGTTGAGAGATTCAACCGAACCCTAAAGGGCATGATTATGGGTCTTGAGGGACCCTTGAGGCGTAAGTGGGACGTCCTCTTACCATGCCTTCTCTTTGCGTACCGTGAGTTGCCACAGAAGTCTCTGGGGTTCAGTCCCTTTGAGCTTCTGTATGACCACCCAGGACAAGGATCTCTTAGTCTGGTCAAGGAAGGCTGGGAGCAATCTCCCAGGAAACCTCCCCAGAATGTATATAGTTACATGCTGGCCTTTCGGAACCAGACTAGGCGTTTCAGGCAACTTGCTGAGGCAAATCTGGAAGCCAGCCAGGAAGAAATGAAGCGGTGGTACGACCAGAATGCCACTCTGGTTGAGCTTCAACCTGGTCAAAAGGTATGGGTCCTGGCCCCTGTGGAGCCTTGTGCACTCCAAGACAAGTAGACCGGACCCTTTGAGATTGTGGAGCGCAAGAGTTCTGTCACCTACTTGGTGGACTTGCAGTCTCCCAGGAACCCCTTGAGGGTCCTCCATGTCAATCGACTGAAGCCCCACTTGGAGAGGTCCGAAGTGGGCATGCTCTTGGCCACAGATGATGGGACGGAGGAGGAGTCTGAGCCTCTTCCTGACCTCCTGGTAGCCTCAGAGCGAGACGGGTCAGTGGATGGAGTTAACCTCTCACCCACCCTGACCCCTGAGCAACAGGATGACTGCCGCCAGCTGCTGGGGCAGTTTCCTGACCTGTTCTCCCTGGTTCCTGGTGTCACAGATTGGTGCGTCCATGATGTGGACACAGGAGACAGCTTGCCTGTGAAGCACAAATCTTACAGAGTAACTGACAGGGTCAGAGCCTGCATCAAAGAGGAAGTCTCAAAGATGCTTGCTCTAGGGGTGGTTGAGTCCTCCAGCAGACCTTGGGCCAGCCCAGTGGTCTTGGTCCCAAAGGCTGCAGCGCCGGGTGCCACACCCTAACTCCGGTTCTGTGTGGACTACAGAGGACTCAATTCGGTCACCAAGACTGATGCGCACCCCATCCCCAGAGCTGATGAGCTCATCGATCGGTTAGGGGCTGCACGGTACCTCAGCACGTTTGATTTAACGTCTGGGTACTGGCAGATCGCCTTGACTGATGGGGCCAAGGAGAGGTCCGCATTCTCCACACCAGATGGGCATTTCCAGTTCCGGGTTATGCCATTTGGGATGAAGAATGCCCCTGCCACCTTCCAGAGGTTGGTCAACCAGGTGTTGGCTGGGCTGACCGAGTTCAGCGCTGCCTACCTGGACGACATCGCAGTGTTCAGTGGCACATGGAAAGAACACCTGCACCACCTCTGGGAAGTGTTGATGGCACTGCGCAAGGCAGGCCTCACGATCAAGGCAAGCAAGTGTCAGATCGGGCAGGGTTCAGTGGTGTACTTGGGACACCAAGTGGGGAGCGGCCAGGTGGCGCCCCTACAACCCAAGATTGAAACCATCCTGGCTTGGGAGCCCCCAAAGACCCAGACAGAGGTGAGGGCCTTTTTAGGACTCACAGGGTACTACAGGAGGTTTGTCAAGGGGTATGGCAGCATTGTTGCCCCCTTGACAGAGCTGACTTCAAAGAAGCAGCCCAGAAAAGTGATCTGGACTGACACCTGTCAGAAGGCCTTTGACACCCTGAAGACTGCCATGTGCACGGCGCCCGTGCTCTTGGCTCCTGACTTCTCCAAAGAATTCCTAGTGCAGACAGACGCATCAGAGCATGGTGTAGGGGCAATGACAATTATGACAATTTTAATAATAAACTGCATGATTACTTAAAATCTTTACAGTATAAGATAAAATAAAAAAAGAAAAAAAAAGAAGCTTTATGAACGTCCCGGCTCACCCCCTCACAAGTCCCATCCACACATAAAAGTGAAAGTCACTTTGGGTTAGATAATAACATATTAGTCCTGATTAGCTGTCCAAAGCAGAGTTCTTTTAAAAGGAGTGATGTATAGGTTGTACCAGTATTTCCCAACTGATAAGGGGAGGCACATGAAAGTTCGGTAGAGTCAGTACATGTACCAAGGGCTGTTGACGAAAGATGGATTCTTCGTGGGTCTTTAAACCAGCCCAGGTTAGATAACTGGGGCGGAGGGCTTCCAGTTACTTTGCAGGCAATGCCGTTAAGTGGGAGTCGAGTGCCATTTTTACCTGGTGTATAAATTTCGCAACTCTGGCTATCAGACAGGTCGTGGAGACTGAGAGGCACCAGTCTGAAGCCTCTCTGCAAGTTCTATAGTCCGTATTCCGTAAAATCGGAAGCAGCAAGCGATGGCGCTCATTGGCCAGCTTTGTGCAGCAGCACAGCAAGTGTAGCCAGGATTCTCTGCGGTAATTGCATAGACGACAGGCCAGGGTGCCATCCGTACGGGCCCATTTGGGGTTGAAGTCCATGATCCTGAAGGCCAAAAGTCGAAAGTACAAAATTTTCTTTCTCGCGCAAGTGGATACTGGATCTTGCAGGTAAGGTTGGGGTTTACCTGGAATATATGATTTGTCCAGGGCCTGAGTTAGTGGATTTTGCCGAAGAGATGCAAGGTCAAGACCAAAGGAGATGATCCGGACTTGGCGCTTAACTGCTTGGGCCCAGGCTGAGAAGGGAATTTCGTGCAGGGGCAAACTCCTTCTTTCGATATTCAATGCTGCAATAGCTTGTCCTAGCTTTGAGTACCAGGGGGAGCCCACCTCATCAAAGATTGATTTTAGGGAGTGCTTTAGCGAATGTTCTGGTGCTTTCAATACTCTAATATAGAGTTTAGGTGTAGGGGCTGTTCTCTCACAGATGACTGAGGAGGGCTGGGACCAACCTGTAGCCTTCATTAGTAGGAGGTTACTTCCACGGGAACAAAGTGGAGTACAATCGAGCGTGAAGCATTTGCTGTGGTCTGGGCGCTGAAGAAGCTAAGACCCTACTTGTTTGGGTCTCACTTCCGGGTTCAGACCGACCACAGGCCCCTCAGATGGTTGATGCAAATGAGGGGTGAGAACCCAAAACTGTTGAGGTGGTCCATCTCCCTACAGGGTATGGACTTTACGGTGGAGCATCGCCCTGGCACAGATCACGCCAATGCTGACGGTCTGTCCAGGTTTTTCTGCCTTAGTGAAGAGGAACTCCCTGGGGTAGGGTAGTTCCCCCCACATTTCAGCTGGAGGGGACACGTGTTAGACCTGGCACCTTGGCGTGAGTTTCCCTTCCACTTTTTGCTGATGTGCCTCATGTGTTTTGTTGGTGTTGGCTGCTCAGAGCACTGTGCCAGTGCCAATCAGTGCCACAGTGCAAGTGCTCCCTTATGAAAAATGTATACATTGATTGGTGTCCATGTTTGGCTTATTTGGTTTACTATCAGCCCCTAGTAAAGTGCACCAGGAGTGCCAGGGCTTGTAAATACAAATGTTGCTGGTGGGCTTGCAGCACTGGTTGTGCCACCCACAGAAGCGGCCTAGTAAAATGTGTCTAAGGTCTGCCACTGCAGAACCTGCGTGCAGTCTGGTACTGTCGCGCTGACTGCGCAAGTGCACCCACTTGCCAGTCCCTAAACCTTCCCTTAACTACATATTAGTCACCCCTCTGGTAGGCCCAAGGGCAGGGTGCATTGTAGGCATAAGGTAGGACATGCCCTGATGTGTGTGGCATGTCTTAATAGTGAATTACAGCCATTTTCGTTTTTCACTATTGAAGGCTACCTGCTCTCCATAGGCCAGAATGGGCTGCTGGAATTACTACACGCTGTAATCCCAGTGGACTCATAGAGCATGGTAGGAAGTCAAGTTTAGTATGCCTGAACTCAGAATAATAAAATACTTATTTTAGTAACCTTTTATTTTAATATCCTGCGTTTGTAAATACTACTTTTAGAAAGTTAGTATTTACTTACTTAGCCATTTCAGTCCGCCTCTGCTGTGTGTGTGTGCTGCCTAGTTTCAGTGAGGGGCAGGGCTGGGGAATTCCAGGAGACAGGCTGGCTGCCAGGTGGTGGGTAGAGAGATTACACCAGGATAGGTGGGAGGAGTACACCTTGACTCTGAATAGACCTGTGCTCTGCCACCACAATGCCGGCTCCGCCCCCTGTGGAGCGGCTGATGTCCCTGCCCTGCTGCTGAAAGGAAAGAGCAGAGTCACCACAACAAAGTGCTCCAAAACCGGACTGAGCCAAGCTCAGGCCCCCTGGCGACAAAGAACAAAAGAATTGCTGTATAAAAGAAGGAGCCTTGCTCCTAAGAAATCAGATCCTGTTTGCGCCAAGAAGAAACTCTGCCTGAGGAGAAGGACCTGGGAAAGCTGCATGGAGGATTACTGTCTCTAAGCCTGAGAGACTGGCCTGTGGTGGGTGCCTTGCTGCTGGAAGGAGAGGAAAAGACTGAAGAAAAGACTTTTATTCAACTTGTGCTTTACAAACAATCTCCAAGGGCTTGCGTGTGAACTTGCCCCTTGATCTGCGCCCCAGTAACAGTGGGCGCTACCTTTCCCTGGAAGAAGAAGAAGCTGCTGTGGGTGACCCTGCAACGCTGACCCCAGAGAACCTGTGTGCCCCCTATCGCTGAGCAACGCGACTTCTGTCCGCCTGTGCTGCTGTGAGCACCGTGAAGGCCTGCCCTGCCTAGCCTAAACAAAGTAAGCAGCTGCCCCCTCGAGCCGTAGCTCGCAACGTGAAGTGAGACTGTCCAGGCTCAAGCGCCGAGCCTCTGCGACCCTGAGCCGCCGAGGCCACTGTAAAGAACCCAGGTGTCCTGTTCGCCGTCTAGACAAAGCCAACAGCGCTGCGCCGCTGAGAGTCACCCCCGAGCTGCCCTCCTGCTTCTGAACTTCGTTGTGGGCTGAGACGTCCCTGAGCGCCCCCCGAAGCATCGCCGTCCACTGAAGAGCCGGGACAACAACGCAACGCGAGACGCCCTTTGCGGGACTACTGAGGCCGACACGAACCCCCTACAAAGATCCCAGGTACTGTGCATTGAAAGCGCCCTCGTACGAACCGTACTTGCCTTTGTACGGTCCGTACCAGCACTGGCGTCGCGGTACGCTATTCACGCGTGAGGCGTGAGCTTCGGCACGGCCTGTTCCTCGTCAAATACATAGACGGTGCTCACGCGGGAAGCGTGAAGATCGGCAAGAGGCGTACCAGACGTGTACGGCGCGTACCTACGAGGGTACGCTCCGTACGGCTTGCATCCAGCGTACACGTGCTCACGCGAGAAGCGTGAGGAACGGCACGACGTGTCTAAAACCTCGTACGAAGCGTACCGAAGGCGCTACGAAGCGCACAGACCCCAAAAGAAGCATATTTTAACCTGAAAAGTGCATTTAAAGAACTGTGGACTCTTTGAAAAGTATTGCAAGTAACTGGAACCTCCGTTAAAGAGAACTGTATTTTTAAAAGCGTGCTTGAAGAAACCTTTTTATATAAAGATTTTTTTTTTACAAAAATACAGTCTTGTGTCCCTGTGTGGTGGGTTGGTGGTTGTTGTGTGGGACATCTTGAATGCTTAACCTAATGCCCTCTTGAATATAGCCTGATTGCTCGCGCCACGTTACCTAGAGGGTGAGCAGGGGTTATTTTCCCAGAGTAATCCTTCGCCCTGACTTAGAGAAAAGGGTCCCTGCTTGTCGCAAGTGCATACCTGCGCCAACCAGAGTCCCCGGATTCTAACACCCACCTTTCTCAGTGCCTTTAGGATCCTGCTTCTTAGTGTCACCCCCTTGGTTCTGGGTTTTCTGCCTCACCCTGGTTCTGACCGATTTGTCTGCCTTCTTTTCCAATTCTTGGGGAGAGGTCAGATCAGAGTCCACCAGGTATTGATGCTACAACTGGTTTTGGCAATTATCAAGAATCTGTTCTCTCATCATAAATTATACAATCCCTTAAAATCAGTAACTCTACTACCAACCAGCCAAATCTCCAGAGCCTTGGTTGCACAATCTACAAAGTCTGTCCAGTCCTGATTCTGTGCTTTCTGGGTGTCTCTGAACTTCGACCTGTACTGCTCAGTGGTTAAGCCAAACCCATCTATTAATGCACTTTTCAGGACTTCATAGTCATCAGCATCCTCTTCTCTAACAGTGAGGAGCTTGTCTCTACCTTTATCAGAAAAGGAGAGCCACAAGATTGCTGCCCACTGTTTCTGGGGGACCTGTTGAACTTTACAGGCCCTCTCCATAGCAGTTATCCATTTGTGGATATCATCCCCACTCTGGTAGGGGGTAACAACCTTGGACAGGTTCCTATGGTCTGGAATGTAATCTCTGACTCTAGGGACACTGTTGCTGCCACCAGGGGGTTCTAACCCCTCTTTTCTAGAAGCTCTCTGGAGCTCAAAGGCTTCTTTGTCTAATGACAACTGCTTGGCCTTAAGGGCAAATCTTGCTTCCTCATACTGCAGCAGTGTGTACATTCTTTCAGTGGAGGTCTCTCTTCTAGTAAAGTATGAGCTCCTATGATGGACAGATTCTCTGCCAGAGTGATAGGAGTGTTCAGATTCCCTGGTCAAGGGACCTAGGCCTCTCCTCCACTTTGTCAGCTCTCTTAGGGAGAATTCCTCTGTCCTTTTTAGATCCTTGTGGATCTGGCCCTTCAATCACAGAGTCCTGGTCATCTTGATTTTCATCATCTGACCCAGACACTGTAATTGACCCACTCCCTGATTCAGATCTGTTAGCTCCTAGAGCCAACCTCAGATCATCTGTTGTTAGCATATCTATCAGGCCTAGTGTGGAGGGACTCTGTCCTAGCTTCAGGTGCCTTTCAACACACATGGCCTTCAGGTCACAGAAGGTCATGTCCTTATACTGAGGCAGGGTGGACCCACTGGCTCCACCCTTTGAGGACATTCTAGTGTTGTGCAGTGTTGTACTACCTACACTAGTTTGTGGCCTACTGATCCTAGCTTGAGCTGTAGCAAGGGTGTGCTATCCCTTGACACACAGCTCTAAGTTCAGTAGAACTTATTGATACTAAGCTTGACTTTATATGTACCTTGAGTACCTTTAGTGGTTTTCAGTTAGTAATTCAAATAGAGATTTTCTGGTAAAACAATGACAAACTGGAATCCCACACGCTGCCCACCAATGTGAGAAGTTGGCCTGGCATATGCTGGTCACTAGTTAAAGTGGCCACCTTGCACCAGTCCAATTCGACTCTTATGGTAGATAGGTTTAAGACAACCTTTTAAAGAAAGCTATCCTAGTGGTACCTGTGGAGAGCAGCCTTCAGGCTAAGTCTCTGAGGAATGTAAAGCAGCTTGTTTTACCTTATATTCTCTTGAATTACCAAATGAAAGGGCACCACACAGGTATATATATATATATAAAATATATATGTATGTATTACTAGACACACTCTACTAATCTCTTTATGAGATTAGAAGTCAGGAACATATGCAAATATCAACGTTTCACAATAAGTTAAGAACAAATATGGCTGGTACCCTAGGGGCGTACCAGACCATATACTAAAAAAGAGGTTTAGGAATGTCAACTTGCAAGGGGACAAGGCCAATGGCCTGTAGAATCGCTGGGGCCTCACTAATCCACCCAAGGCAGGTAAGTAAAGGACCCATGGTTTCAATGGAGCAAGTCGCGGTTGGATTTTTTAAGTTCTACGGTACTTTAGGAGAGTCTACAAGCAAGCCACTTACAAGGTAAGTAATTCGAGGGCCAATACACACAGGAGCACCGGAGTGCACGAGTTACCTCACCCAGGGAAGCCGGGTGCATAGGTGTCTTTTGGTGTCGGGTCGCGTTGTCCGTTTCAATGGAAGCTGAAGAAGATTTGCTGCTTGTGATGACTGGAGAAGACTCCGGTGGAATCCAAGGCTGGATTCAAGATGAAGAAGACCTGAAAGCAGAAGGGACAGTGTTCAAGGCCACTTGCCAGTGACCCGGGGCCAGGAAGATGGATGCCCACAGTCGTCTGGTGATTTCAGGTGATCAAGGGTGTTTTGACTCTTCAGCCACGAGGTCCAGGAGGCATCGACCATTACCAGGAGCTGGATTCAGGGTGTCCCGCAAAGACTGCAGCTTACTGAAGTGTCGGTAACCAGATTGGAGCCAACAAGCCTTGGCAAGAGCAATTCTCGTGGAAAGTGAAGAAAGTCAGCGGTGCAGACCAGCAAGGTCTGAGGGACTCACCCAGCAAGGCTAAGTCAGGGCAGGCCTAGAGCAACCAGGGAAGCCCTTTAGTTTGATGAGAAAGTCTTTAGGGGACCCACAAGCCAATGGGCAAGGGATTGCGAAGACGCCTTGTGAGGATTCACTTCACAGGAGCCCACGGTCACTCAATATGAAGTAGGCCTCTGATTTTCGGTGGAAATCCTGCTGGAGGCTTGGGCCACACGTGGTCCAATGAACAAGTTCGTAGAATGTCGCGAAGGTTTTGCGCTTGACAATAGTGCACGGTACCCGTGTATTGCTGTTCCTCGTCACTCGTGGGGTCCACTCGCCTCAGCTTTGCTGGGGACTCACAATGGCCATCGGGAAGTCAGGAAATCCACTTCTGGGGCTTCAGGGACTTCGGACTCCAGCGGAAGCAACCGTTGATTCAAGTTTTTGGTGCCTGCCAAGCAGGGGTGTCACTCCTTGACTCCAAGGGAGATTCTTCAAGCTTCCAAAGGTAGTGGAACGTCGAAGGGCCAGGATTCTTCTTGTAGAGCATCGTCCAGGGACATCTGATTTGCAATGGCAAGGTTTCCCTATCTTATACTAAAGGAAAGGGAGGGACTAGCTCTATGACCCCTCCTCTGGGAGGGTCAGGGGAGTGGATGGTTACACCCACTTACCTTTGTCCAGTTTCACGCCAGAGCAAGGGCAGGTAGCCCCTGAACCGGTTTGAGCTGGCATATGCACAGAGGAGCCTACTGCTCCCCCAGTGCAGGACTTCAAAGCACTCTAGGAGTGCACCCACCCAGCGCCAATACACTAGATCCTGTCTGGAAGGTGGTTACACCTCCCTGTGACAGGATGCCTATTGTTGGGCCTCCTCCACTGCGAGTTTCGGTCAGCAGCAGGAGGGCAGCCCAGTGTCATCCATTTTGTGATGCCAGGGCTCTTTCAGATTTCTACCGTGTTTCCACAGTACGTACATGTCTACCCCTCTAGAAGGGTGGGATCATACTCCCACACCAGTTACTGGTGTGGGGGTATGATTCCAAGGCGTTTGACACCAAACACAACATGTTTTGATGCAGCCATTCCAAAGTTAGCATTTACCGCAAGGTTATAATGCACTTAAGAGTATATGGTTTAACCGCATCCATAAACAGCCACAGAGAATAGACTCTGACAGCTGCAGAGGGGACCTGCTCATGCAGAGGCACCCCCTCACATGTAAACCAAAAATCTTGCCCTCAGGATTGATAGGGCCTGCCTCAGGGGTGACTGATAGGTTTATATGTGTGTGTATGGTGAGATATAGGGAACCTATACCTCAGTGAGGAGTGCTAACACTACCTCACCCAGGCTGCAGTAGCAGGCCTGTGGTGTCAGATTTAGTCTGCTTCCCAGGGGTGGCATAATACATGCTTCAGCCCCTGGTAGGCCTGTGAAGTACCTATGCCCTTGGTAGCTAAGGTACCAAATATTAGGGGCTCATAAGGTACCACAGTATCCAATCACTAGTGCATCTAACATACACTCCAAGTTCTTTAGAGAGAACAGAGAGGCTGGGGCCCTGATTAGCAGGGTCCTAACCTGACTATAGCCAGAAACCAGTGTAAACATCGGAAAAAAAGTGGGGGCAACATAAGTGCAGATCCTACTCTCCTACACGGACCCTCACTCCAGGACCGGACCCTCACTCTAGGACCGGCCCTCACTCCAGGACCGGACCCTCACTCCAGGACTGGACCCTCACTCCCTGACCAGACCCTCTCTCCATGATGGGACTCTCACTCCAGGACCAGAGCCTCACTCCAGGACCGGACCCTCACTCCAGGACCGGAGCCTCACTCCATTAACGGACCCTCTCTCCAGGACCAGACCCACACTACAGGACAGAACCCTCACTCCAGGACCAGACCCTTACTCCAGCCCCGGACCCTCACTCCAGGACCGGACCCTCACTCTAGGACCGGCCCTCACTCCAGGACCGGACCCTCACTCCATGACCAGACCCTCACTCCATGACCGGACCCTTACTCCAGGACCAGACCTTCATTCCATGACCAGACCCTCACTGCAGGACGGACCCTCACTCCAGGACCGGACCCTCTCTCCAGGACCGGACTCTCACTCCAGGACCAGACCCTCACTCCAGTACCGGACCCTCACTCCAGGACCGGACCCTCACTCCAGGACTGGACCCATTCCCGCCAGGACCAGACCCTCACTCCAGTACCGGACCCTCAACTCTAGGACCGAACCCTCACTTCAGTACCGGACCCTGACTCCAGGACCGGACCCTCACTCCAAGACCGGACCCTCACTCCAGGACCGTACACTCACTCCAGGACCGCCCCATTGCCTCCAGGACCAGACCCTCACTCCAGGACCAGACCCTCACTCCAGGGCCGGACCTTCACTCCAGGACCAGACTCTCACTCCAGGACCGTACCCATTCCCTCCAGGACCAGACCCTCACTCCAGTACCGGATCATCAACTCCAGGACCAGGCCCTCACTTCAGTACCGGACCCTAACTCCAGAAATGGACCCTCCCTCCAGGACCAGACTCTCACTCCTGTCCTGGACCCTCACTCCAGGAATGGATCCTCACTCCAGGACCAGACTCTCACTCCAGGACTGCCCCATGTCCTCCAGGAATGGACCCTCACTTCAGGGCAGGACCTTCACTCCAGGACCAGACCCTCACACCAGGACTAGACCCTCACTTCAGTACCGGACCCTCACTCCAGGACCGGACCCTCACTCCAGGACCGGACCCTCACTCCAAGACCAGACCCTCACTCCAGGACCGCCCCATTCCTTCCAGGACCGGACCCTCCCTCCAGGACCGGACCCTCCCTCCAGGACTGGACCCTCACTCCAGGACCAGACTCTCACTCTAGGACCGGCCCTCACTCCAGGACCGGACCCTCACTCCATGACCAAACCCTCACTCCATGACCAGACCCTCACTCCATGACCGGACCCTCACTCCATGACGGACCCTCTCTCCAGGACCGGACCTTCATTCCATGACCGGACCCTCACTCCATGACCAGGCCCTCACTCCATGACCGGACCCTCACTCCATGACGGACCCTCACTCCAGGACCGGACCTTCATTCCATGACCGGACCCTCACGGCAGGACCGGACCCTCACTCCAGGACCGGACTCTCACTCCAGGACCAGACTCTTACTCCAGGACCGGACCCTCACTCCTGGACCGAACCCTCACTCCAGGACCGGACCCTCACTCCAGCACCAGACTCTCACTCCGGGACCGGACCCTCACTCCAGTACCAGACCCTCACTCCAGGACCGGACCCTCACTCCAGGACTGGACCCATTCCCTCCAGGTCCAGACCCTCACTCCAGTACCGGACCCTCAGCTCTACGACCGGACCCTCACTTCAGTACCGGACCCTCACTCCAGGACCTGACCCTCACTCCAAGACCAGACCCTCACTCCAGGACCGCCCCATTCCCTCCAGGACCGGACTCTCACTCCAGGACCGGACCCTCACTCCAGGACCAGATCCTCACTCTAGGACCGGCCCTCAATCCAGGACCACACCCTCACTCCAGGACCGGACCCTCACTCCATGACCGGACCCTCACTCCAGGACCGGACCTTCATTCCATGACCGGACCCTCACTGCAGGACCGGACCCTCACTCCAGGACCGGACTCTCACTCCAGGACCAGACCCTCACTCCAGGACCGCCCCATTCCCTCCAGGACTGGACCCTCACTCCAGGACCGGTCCCTCACTCCAGGACCGGACCCTCACTCCAGGACTGGACCCTCACTCCAGGACCGGACTCTAACTCCAGGACCAGACTCTCACTCCAGGACCTGACCCTCACTCCTGGACCGGACCCTCACTCCAGGACCGGACTCTCACTCCAGGACCGGACTTTCACTCCAGGACCAGACCCTCACTCCAGGACCGGACCCTCACTCCAGGACTGGACCCATTCCCTCCAGGACCAGACCCTCACTCCAGTACTGGACCCTCAGCTCTAGGACCGGACCCTCACTTCAGTACTAGACCCTCACTCAAGGACCGGACCCTCACTCCAGGACCGGACCCTCACTCCAGGACCCCCCATTCCCTCCAGGACTGGACCCTCACTCCAGGACCGGACCCTCACTCCAGGACCGCCCCATTCCCTCCAGGACCAGACTCTCACTCCAGGACTGGACCCTCACTCCAGGACTGGTCCCTCACTCCAGGACCGGACCCTCACTCTAGGACCAGCCCTCAATCCAGGACCACACCCTCACTCCAGGACCGGACCCTCACTCCATGACCAGACCCTCACTCCATGACCGGACCCTCACTCCAGGACCGGACCTTCATTCCATGACCGGACCCTCATTGCAGGACCGGATCCTCACTCCAGGACCGTACTCTCACTCCAGGACCCGACACTCACTCCAGGACCGCCCCATTCCCTCCAGGACCGGACCCTCACTCCAGGACTGGTCCCTCACTCCAGGACTGGGCCCTCACTCCAGGACTGGAACCTCACTCTAGGACCGGACCCTCACTCCAGGACCAGACCCTCACTCCATGACCAGACCCTCACTCCATGACCGGACCCTCACTCCAGGACCGGACATTCATTCCATGACCAGACCCTCACTGCAGGACAGGACCCTCACTCCAAAACTGGACCCTCACTCCAGGACCGGACTCTCACTCCAGAACCGGACCCTCACTCCAGGACCGGACCCTCACTCCAGGACCGGACCCTCACTCCAGTACCAGACCTTCACTCCAGGACCGGACCCTCACTCCAGGACTAGATCCATTCCCTCCAGGACCGGACCCTCACTCCAGTACCAGACCCTCAACTCTAGGACCGGACCCTCACTTCAGTCCCGGACCCTCACTCCAGGACCAGACCCTCACTCCAAGACCAGACCCTCACTCCAGGACCGGACCCTGACTCTAGGACCGGCCCTCACTCCAGGACCAGACCCTCACTCCATGATCAGACCCTCACTCCTTGACCGGACCCTCACTCCTGGACCGGACCTTCATTCCATGACCAGACCGTCACTCCAGGACTGGACCCATTCCCTCCAGGACCAGACCCTCACTCCAGTACCAGACTCTCAACTCTAGGACCGGACCCTCACTTCAGTACCGGACCCTCACTCCAGGACCACACCCTCACTCCAAGACCAGACCCTCACTCCAGGACCGCCCCATTCCCTCCAGGACCGGACCCTCACTCCAGGACTGGACCCTCACTCCAGGACTGGACCCTCACTCCAGGACTGGACCCATTCCCTCCAGGACCGGACCCTCACTCTAGGACCGGACCCTCAACTCTAGGACCGGACCCTCACTTCAGTACCGGACCCTCACTCCAGGACCGGACTCTCACTCGAAGACTGGATCCTCACACCAGGACAGCCCCATTCCCTCCAGGACCGGACCCTCACTCCGGGACCGGACCCTCACTCCAGGACTGGACCCTCACTCGAGGACCAGACCTCAATCCAGGACCACACCCTCACTCCAGGACCGGACCCTCACTCCATGACCAGACCCTCACTCCATGACCGGACCCTCACTCCAGGACCGGACCTTCATTCCATGACCGGACCCTCATTGCAGGACCGGATCCTCACTCCAGGACCGTACTCTCACTCAAGGACCAGACACTCACTCCAGGACCGCCCCATTCCCTCCAGGACCAGACCCTCACTCCAGGACCGGTCCCTCACTCCAGAACTGGACCCTCACTCCAGGACTGGAACCTCACTCTAGGACCAGACCCTCACTCCAGGACCGGACCCTCACTCCATGACCAGACCCTCACTCCATGACCAGACCCTCACTCCAGGACCGGACCTTCATTCCATGACCAGACCCTCACTGCAGGACCGGACCCTCACTACAAAACTGGACCCTCACTCCAGGACCGGACTCTCACTCCAGAACCGGACCCTCACTCCAGGACCGGTCCCTCACTCCAGGACCAGACCCTCACTCCAGTACCAGACCTTCACTTCAGGACCGGACCCTCACTCCAGGACTGGACCCATTCCCTCCAGGACCGGACCCTCACTCCAGTACCAGACCCTCAACTCTAGGACCGGACCCTCACTTCAGTACCGGACCCTCACTCCAGGACCAGACCCTCACTCCAAGACCAGACCCTCACTCCAGGACCGGACCCTGACTCTAGGACCGGCCCTCACTTCAGGACCGGACCCTCACTCCATGATCAGACCCTCACTCCATGACCGGACCCTCACTCCTGGACCGGAGCTTCATTCCATGACTGGACCGTCACTCCAGGACTGGACCCATTCCCTCCAGGACCAGACCCTCACTCCAGTACCAGACCCTCAACTCTAGGACCGGACCCTCACTTCAGTACCGGACCCTCACTCCAGGACCAGACCCTCACTCCAAGACCAGACCCTCACTCCAGGACCGGACCCTCACTCCATGACCGGACCCTCACTCCAGGACCGGACCTTCATTCCATGACCGGACCCTCACTGCAGGACCGGACCCTCACTCCAGGACCGGACTCTCACTCCAGGACCAGACCCTCACTCCAGGACCGCCCCATTCCCTCCAGGACTGGACCCTCACTCCAGGACCGGTCCCTCACTCCAGGACCGGACCCTCACTCCAGGACTGGACCCTCACTCCAGGACCGGACTCTAACTCCAGGACCAGACTCTCACTCCAGGACCTGACCCTCACTCCTGGACCGGACCCTCACTCCAGGACCGGACTCTCACTCCAGGACCGGACTTTCACTCCAGGACCAGACCCTCACTCCAGGACCGGACCCTCACTCCAGGACTGGACCCATTCCCTCCAGGACCAGACCCTCACTCCAGTACTGGACCCTCAGCTCTAGGACCGGACCCTCACTTCAGTACTAGACCCTCACTCAAGGACCGGACCCTCACTCCAGGACCGGACCCTCACTCCAGGACCCCCCATTCCCTCCAGGAATGGACCCTCACTCCAGGACCGGACCCTCACTCCAGGACCGCCCCATTCCCTCCAGGACCAGACTCTCACTCCAGGACTGGACCCTCACTCCAGGACTGGTCCCTCACTCCAGGACCGGACCCTCACTCTAGGACCAGCCCTCAATCCAGGACCACACCCTCACTCCAGGACCGGACCCTCACTCCATGACCAGACCCTCACTCCATGACCGGACCCTCACTCCAGGACCGGACCTTCATTCCATGACCGGACCCTCATTGCAGGACCGGATCCTCACTCCAGGACCGTACTCTCACTCCAGGACCCGACACTCACTCCAGGACCGCCCCATTCCCTCCAGGACCGGACCCTCACTCCAGGACTGGTCCCTCACTCCAGGACTGGGCCCTCACTCCAGGACTGGGCCCTCACTCCAGGACTGGAACCTCACTCTAGGACCGGACCCTCACTCCAGGACCAGACCCTCACTCCATGACCAGACCCTCACTCCATGACCGGACCCTCACTCCAGGACCGGACATTCATTCCATGACCAGACCCTCACTGCAGGACAGGACCCTCACTCCAAAACTGGACCCTCACTCCAGGACCGGACTCTCACTCCAGAACCGGACCCTCACTCCAGGACCGGACCCTCACTCCAGGACCGGACCCTCACTCCAGTACCAGACCTTCACTCCAGGACCGGACCCTCACTCCAGGACTAGATCCATTCCCTCCAGGACCGGACCCTCACTCCAGTACCAGACCCTCAACTCTAGGACCGGACCCTCACTTCAGTCCCGGACCCTCACTCCAGGACCAGACCCTCACTCCAAGACCAGACCCTCACTCCAGGACCGGACCCTGACTCTAGGACCGGCCCTCACTCCAGGACCAGACCCTCACTCCATGATCAGACCCTCACTCCTTGACCGGACCCTCACTCCTGGACCGGACCTTCATTCCATGACCAGACCGTCACTCCAGGACTGGACCCATTCCCTCCAGGACCAGACCCTCACTCCAGTACCAGACTCTCAACTCTAGGACCGGACCCTCACTTCAGTACCGGACCCTCACTCCAGGACCACACCCTCACTCCAAGACCAGACCCTCACTCCAGGACCGCCCCATTCCCTCCAGGACCGGACCCTCACTCCAGGACTGGACCCTCACTCCAGGACTGGACCCTCACTCCAGGACTGGACCCATTCCCTCCAGGACCGGACCCTCACTCTAGGACCGGACCCTCAACTCTAGGACCGGACCCTCACTTCAGTACCGGACCCTCACTCCAGGACCGGACTCTCACTCGAAGACTGGATCCTCACACCAGGACAGCCCCATTCCCTCCAGGACCGGACCCTCACTCCGGGACCGGACCCTCACTCCAGGACTGGACCCTCACTCGAGGACCAGACCTCAATCCAGGACCACACCCTCACTCCAGGACCGGACCCTCACTCCATGACCAGACCCTCACTCCATGACCGGACCCTCACTCCAGGACCGGACCTTCATTCCATGACCGGACCCTCATTGCAGGACCGGATCCTCACTCCAGGACCGTACTCTCACTCAAGGACCAGACACTCACTCCAGGACCGCCCCATTCCCTCCAGGACCAGACCCTCACTCCAGGACCGGTCCCTCACTCCAGGACTGGCCCTCACTCCAGGACTGGAACCTCACTCTAGGACCAGACCCTCACTCCAGGACCGGACCCTCACTCCATGACCAGACCCTCACTCCATGACCAGACCCTCACTCCAGGACCGGACCTTCATTCCATGACCAGACCCTCACTGCAGGACCGGACCCTCACTACAAAACTGGACCCTCACTCCAGGACCGGACTCTCACTCCAGAACCGGACCCTCACTCCAGGACCGGTCCCTCACTCCAGGACCAGACCCTCACTCCAGTACCAGACCTTCACTTCAGGACCGGACCCTCACTCCAGGACTGGACCCATTCCCTCCAGGACCGGACCCTCACTCCAGTACCAGACCCTCAACTCTAGGACCGGACCCTCACTTCAGTACCGGACCCTCACTCCAGGACCAGACCCTCACTCCAAGACCAGACCCTCACTCCAGGACCGGACCCTGACTCTAGGACCGGCCCTCACTTCAGGACCGGACCCTCACTCCATGATCAGACCCTCACTCCATGACCGGACCCTCACTCCTGGACCGGACCTTCATTCCATGACTGGACCGTCACTCCAGGACTGGACCCATTCCCTCCAGGACCAGACCCTCACTCCAGTACCAGACCCTCAACTCTAGGACCGGACCCTCACTTCAGTACCGGACCCTCACTCCAGGACCAGACCCTCACTCCAAGACCAGACCCTCACTCCAGGACCGCCCCATTCCCTCCAGGACCGGACCCTCACTCCAGGACTGGACTCTCACTCCAGGACAGGACCCTCACTCCAGGACTGGACCCTCACTCCAGGACTGGACCCATTCCCTCCAGGACCAGACCCTCACTCTAGGACCGGATCCTTAACTCTAGGACCGGACTCTCACTTCAGCACCGGACCCTCACTCCAGGACCGGTCTCTCACTCGAAGACCGGACCCTCACACCAGGACAGCCCCATTCCCTCCAGGACCGGACCCTCACTCCAGGACCAGACCCTCACTCCAGGACTGGACCCTCACTCCAAGACCGGACCCTCACTCTAGGACCGGCCCTCACTCCAGGACCGGACCCTCCTCCATGACCAGACCCTCACTCCAGCACCGGACCTTCATTCCATGACCGGACCCTCACTGCAGGACGGACCCTCACTCCAGGACTGGACCCTCACTCCAGGACCGGACCCTCACTCCAGGACTGGACTCTCACTCCAGGACCGGACACTCACGCCAGTATCGGAGCTTCACTCCAGGACCGGACCCTCACTCCAGGACCGGACCCTCACTCCAGGACTGGACCCATTCCCTCCAGGACTGGACCCTCACTCCATGACTGGACCCTCACTCCAGGACCGGACCTTCATTCTATGACCGGACCCTCACTGCAGGACGGATCCTCACTCCAGGACTGGACCCTCACTCCAGGACCGGACCCTCACTCCAGGACTGGACTCTCACTCCAGGACCGGACCCTCACTCCGGGACCGGACCCTCACTCCAGGACTGGACCCTCACTCCAGGACCGGACCCTCACCCTAGGACCGGCCCTCACTCCAGGACCGGACCCTCACTCCATGACCAGACCCTCACTCCAGGACCGGACCTTCATTTCATGACCGGACCCTCACTGCAGGACGGACCCTCACTCCAGGACTGGACCCTCACTCCAGGACCGGACCCTCACTCCAGGACTGGACTCTCACTCGAAGACTGGATCCTCACACCAGGACAGCCCCATTCCCTCCAGGACCGGACCCTCACTCCAGGACCGGACTCTCACTCGAAGACTGGATCCTCACACCAGGACAGCCCCATTCCCTCCAGGACCGGACCCTCACTCCAGGACCGGACCCTCACTCCAGGACTGGACCCTCACTCCAGGACCAGACCTCAATCCAGGACCACACCCTCACTCCAGGACCGGACCCTCACTCCATGACCAGACCCTCACTCCATGACCGGACCCTCACTCCAGGACCGGACCTTCATTCCATGACCGGACCCTCATTGCAGGACCGGATCCTCACTCCAGGACCGTACTCTCACTCAAGGACCAGACACTCACTCCAGGACCGCCCCATTCCCTCCAGGACCAGACCCTCACTCCAGGACCGGTCCCTCACTCCAGGACTGGACCCTCACTCCAGGACTGGAACCTCACTCTAGGACCAGACCCTCACTCCAGGACCGGACCCTCACTCCATGACCAGACCCTCACTCCATGACCAGACCCTCACTCCAGGACCGGACCTTCATTCCATGACCAGACCCTCACTGCAGGACCGGACCCTCACTACAAAACTGGACCCTCACTCCAGGACCGGACTCTCACTCCAGAACCGGACCCTCACTCCAGGACCGGTCCCTCACTCCAGGACCAGACCCTCACTCCAGTACCAGACCTTCACTTCAGGACCGGACCCTCACTCCAGGACTGGACCCATTCCCTCCAGGACCGGACCCTCACTCCAGTACCAGACCCTCAACTCTAGGACCGGACCCTCACTTCAGTACCGGACCCTCACTCCAGGACCAGACCCTCACTCCAAGACCAGACCCTCACTCCAGGACCGGACCCTGACTCTAGGACCGGCCCTCACTTCAGGACCGGACCCTCACTCCATGATCAGACCCTCACTCCATGACCGGACCCTCACTCCTGGACCGGAGCTTCATTCCATGACTGGACCGTCACTCCAGGACTGGACCCATTCCCTCCAGGACCAGACCCTCACTCCAGTACCAGACCCTCAACTCTAGGACCGGACCCTCACTTCAGTACCGGACCCTCACTCCAGGACCAGACCCTCACTCCAAGACCAGACCCTCACTCCAGGACCGCCCCATTCCCTCCAGGACCGGACCCTCACTCCAGGACTGGACTCTCACTCCAGGACAGGACCCTCACTCCAGGACTGGACCCTCACTCCAGGACTGGACCCATTCCCTCCAGGACCAGACCCTCACTCTAGGACCGGATCCTTAACTCTAGGACCGGACTCTCACTTCAGCACCGGACCCTCACTCCAGGACCGGTCTCTCACTCGAAGACCGGACCCTCACACCAGGACAGCCCCATTCCCTCCAGGACCGGACCCTCACTCCAGGACCAGACCCTCACTCCAGGACTGGACCCTCACTCCAAGACCGGACCCTCACTCTAGGACCGGCCCTCACTCCAGGACCGGACCCTCCTCCATGACCAGACCCTCACTCCAGCACCGGACCTTCATTCCATGACCGGACCCTCACTGCAGGACGGACCCTCACTCCAGGACTGGACCCTCACTCCAGGACCGGACCCTCACTCCAGGACTGGACTCTCACTCCAGGACCGGACACTCACGCCAGTATCGGAGCTTCACTCCAGGACCGGACCCTCACTCCAGGACCGGACCCTCACTCCAGGACTGGACCCATTCCCTCCAGGACCGGACCCTCACTCCATGACTGGACCCTCACTCCAGGACCGGACCTTCATTCTATGACCGGACCCTCACTGCAGGACGGATCCTCACTCCAGGACTGGACCCTCACTCCAGGACCGGACCCTCACTCCAGGACTGGACTCTCACTCCAGGACCGGACCCTCACTCCGGGACCGGACCCTCACTCCAGGACTGGACCCTCACTCCAGGACCGGACCCTCACCCTAGGACCGGCCCTCACTCCAGGACCGGACCCTCACTCCATGACCAGACCCTCACTCCAGGACCGGACCTTCATTTCATGACCGGACCCTCACTGCAGGACGGACCCTCACTCCAGGACTGGACCCTCACTCCAGGACCGGACCCTCACTCCAGGACTGGACTCTCACTCCAGGACCGGACCCTCACGCCAGTACCGGAGCTTCACTCCAGGACCGGACCCTCACTCCAGGACCGGACCCTCACTCCAGGACTGGACCCATTCCCTCCAGGACCGGACCCTCACTCCAGTACCAGACCCTCAACTCTAGGACCGGACCCTCACTTCAGTACCGGACCCTCACTCCAGGACCAGACCCTCACTCCAAGACCAGACCCTCGCTCCAGGACCGGACCCTGACTCTAGGACCGGCCCTCACTCCAGGACCGGACCCTCACTCCATGACCAGACCCTCACTCCATGACCAGACCCTCACTCCATGACCGGACCCTCACTCCTGGACCGGACCTTCATTCCATGACCGGACCGTCACTCCAGGACTGGACCCATTCCCTCCAGGACCAGACCCTCACTCCAGTACCAGACCCTCAACTCTAGGACCGGACCCTCACTCCAGGACCAGACCCTCACTCCAAGACCAGACCCTCACTCCAGGACCGCCCCATTCACTCCAGGACCGGACTCTCACTCCAGGACTGGACTCTCACTCCAGGACTGGACCCTCACTCCAGGACTGGACCCTCACTCCAGGACTGGACCCATTCCCTCCAGGACCGGACCCTCACTCTAGGACCGGACCCTCACTCTAGGACCGGACCCTCAACTCTAGGACTGGACCCTCACTTCAGTACCGGACCCTCACTCCAGGACCGGACTCTCACTCGAAGACCGGACCCTCACTCCAGGACAGCCCCATTCCCTCCAGGACCGGACCCTCACACCAGGACCAGACCCTCACTCCAGGACTGGACCCTCACTCCAGGACCGGGCCCTCACTCTAGGACCGGCCCTCACTCCAGGACCAGACCCTCACTCCATGACCAGACCCTCACTCCAGGACCGGACCTTCATTCCATGACCGGACCCTCACTGCAGGACGGACCCTCACTCCAGGACTGGACCCTCACTCCAGGACCGGACCCTCACTCCAGGACCGGACTCTCACTCCAGGACCGGACCCTCACGCCAGTGCCGGACCTTCACTCCAGGACCGGACCGTCACTCCAGGACTGGACCCATTCCCTCCAGGACAGGACCCTCACTCAAGTACCGGACCCTCAACTCTAGGACCGGACCTTTATTCCAGGACTGGACCCTCACTGCAGGACCGGACCCTCACCACAGGACTCAGGACCGGACCCTCACTGCAGGACCGGACCCTCACTGCAGGACCGCCCCATCACTCCAGCAATTCAGGAAAGGTCGAAAGAGCTGGATTTTCGAACAAACAACTCACCAGCAGCAGTCAACATCTCCAGCACTGTTGCTCCAGCGACTCAGGAGAGAACTAAAGGGTTGGATGTTTGAATGATTAACCTCCAAATATCAGCGAACAGCTCTAGCACCTCGAGACCCACATCAGTGATTTGCAGCGCTATACAAATGTTTGATTGATTAATTGATTGAGAGAGAGATTTCCACCCCATACAAATAAGTTCACTGATTCAACTTTTGGGGAGAGAATGTGCCTAACGGCTAGGGCGGTCGACCTCGGAGCTGGGGAACCAGGCTTGAGTCTTGGCAGGGCCACTCAACATCCTGTGATTCTGGGCAGATCACTTAATCTCCCCGTGCCTAACAAACATTAATGTGTGCTCATGGAAAGCGCTCTGATACATCCGGGTCTAGTCACGCTAAATAAGACTCCCCCCTCCCCCCAAAAAATACTAAACAGGCACAGAGTACAAGCATCACAGCATGACTGTAGTATGAGGTTCACATACCAGAACAGCTTAATTAAAATATGCATTAACAGAGGCCACAGGTCTGAGCTTCCCTGCACCTCTCTCTCCTTAACCTTGTAGGAAACAAGGCAGACTGCACAGCCAAATGGGGGTGTCAGAGAAAGAGCAGCTGGGTAAAGGGGGGAGAGTTGGACCTGTGGACAGAAATGGGAGAAAATTATGAACAGAGAGAGCACAGCAGGGGTGGGAAGAGACCACAGGTGAGAAGACAGAACAGCAGAGCAAAATAAATGTACAGAGCACAGGTGATAGAAGTGACAGAGGGAACACAACACAGCACAGCAAACAGGGAGTTGGGAAAAGAGACAAAGATAATACAGCACAGCAGATAGGGAGTAGAGAGCACAGCTGGGAGAAGTGACAGACAGAACACAGCACAGTACAAAGGGTATAGGGAGCACAGATGGGAGAAGTGACAGAGAGAATACAGCACAGCAGATAGGGATTAGAGAGCACAGCTAGGAGAAGTGATGGACAGAACACAGCACAGTAAACGGAATAGAGAGCACAGCTGGGAGAAGCGACAGATTGAACACAGCACAGTAGAAAGGGAGTAGGGAGCACAGCTGGGAGGAGTGAAAAAGAAAACACAGCACAGCAGATAGGGAGTGGAGCGCACAGCTGGGCGAAGCAACAGAGAGAACACAGCACAGCACAAAGGGAGTAGAGAGCACAGCTAAGAGAAGTTTCAGAGAGCACACCGCACAGTAGAAAGGGAGTGGAGAGCACAGCTGAAAGAAGTAACAGGGAGAACACAGCACAGCAGATAGGGAGTGGAGAGCACAGCTGGGAGAATTGACAGAGAGATTAGAAATAGACCTGAAGCACACCCTTAAAGTTCCGAAAAATTCATCATGTTTTGCCAGTTTGGCGTGCATACACTCTTTGGACGCTCCGTTCCGAATGCGCCTTCTGAAATAATCACACGCATGTGACACGCCCTTTGCGTGTCAAGGAAGAGTTGCACAGCCTTGTGAGAAAATATCCACGCACATATCTGGTTTATTAACAGTTTTCTCCATCCTTTTACGTCACGCCAAAGAAACAAAGTTATCGTCTTTTCAGTCAGTCAAAGTGGCTTTATTTCGATATAAAAATATCTTTAAAAGTATTACAGAAATAAAAACACAACAGAGTTAATTAAAATCTATAAAAACATGAACAATAAGTGGCTAAAAAGGTCAAGTCACAAAGACCATAATTAAACAATTAGTAAAAGCCATTTTGTCCTAATAAGCCACGCCCAGCTTAAGTATTTGGCTAAGCCACAAACATACAGCGGCCGAGTATCTGAACTCAAAATTCGCAGGGCCACGCTGCATTGTCGAGTACCCAACTCCCTGCACAGTGGCTTTAGCCACCTGGGGCGGGGCGCTTTGTAGGCAGGGCATACAAACAGAAAATGGGGGATTGATTCTATCTTCAGTGGGCAAAAAGGACAATAAGGTATAGTTTGGGCCGGAGGTTTCCACCGGGCGGTCCATGATCTCACCAGCAACACACCAATTCTGAACTTAAAAAACAGAGCTCTATCCCTGGGTATTGTAATGAGGTCCAAGTAAAGTTCCCGAACTGCCACATCCTTTACAAGCAAAAAATCCCTGGAGGCATGGCACAGGCTAAGATTGGTATTTCTTTTACTTGTTACCCAAGACCAGTATAAGTTCTTCAAGACTGATTTGGGAGGGGCAGACCGAGAATGCCAAGCCCCCTCAAGACCAAGATCAGTCAGCAAGCTTTTCACGTCCCTTAACCACCTTATTTTTGCCCATCCAGACAAGCCTAAAGTCTCCTTTAGCCCCTCGGCATAACTGGCCAGATCCGGGACCCTCCACAGGCGAGCCCACAGCAAAAGAGGACGCAGCCTAGCCTGGTCCTGGATTGGACGACACCCCATGTCCAACAAAAGGGGAAGAGTGGGAGTACTCTTATGAAGGGACATCAAGTCCCTCAGAAAGTTATTCTCTGAGCACACCAACTGACTCATATTCTGAGCGCCCCATAGCTCTGCTCCATAGAGTGCCGCACTAACAGCTCTAGCAGGCGGGGCGATAGGTTTCATAGAGGATGCCTTCTGCTCCTTCAGAAGAGCCCCCACCACCCTTTTGTGGCTTAAGGTCATTTTGTGGAGGTGACTGTCCCACTTCATGGTATCAAGGAGGCGTATGCCCAGGTAATCAAATTCCTTGACCCTTTCCAAAGGAGCCAAGTTAAGCACTGGGGGCCGTCCAAGTTTTTTGGGAGGGTTCAAAACAAGGAACTTGGTTTTGTCAGTATTGATCTTTAAACCTGTTAACTCGCAGAATTGATCAAAACCATCCAAGAGACTCTGTAAGCCAACCGGGGTCTTGGAAATTAGCAGGGTATCATCGGCAAAAAGTAGGGTTGGGATCTTCCTCCCTGCCAAGGATGGTGTATCAGCTGGGATTTTAAGGAGATGATCCACGACTCCATTTATATAAAGTGAAAAGAGGGTGGGAGCGAGAACGCACCCCTGGCGCACACCTCTGCTAACTTTAATGCGAGCAGTCCTTTGTCCCTGGGTTCCCCACCTCACCTGCGCAAAGTTGTTCTCATGGAGTTTTATTATTAGACACAGTAGGTACGAGGGCATGCCTAGTTTTGCCAAGACCCTGCACAGGCGCTCCCGGGGTACTAGGTCAAAAGCAGTCCGCAGGTGAATAAATGCCAGATACAGACTGCCTTTGCCTATCACTACCACCTTCCAGTAAATCATCAACAGTCGAAATGACTGTTCGATGGTCCCGGTACCAGCCCTGAAGCCTGCTTGGAAGTCAGACAGTATTTTATTCTCTTCTGCCCATTGGAGAACCCTACTCAGAATTATTTTCCCTGCCACTTTTTGGGACGAGTCTATCAAGCTTATGGGGCGATAGTTAGATGGGTCATCTCGAGACCCTTTCTTAAAGATCGGGACGACCTCTGCACCCATCCACGACTCTGGGAGTGGAGCTCCTTGCCCAGATGCGTTAAGCAAGGAAGCAATAAGAGCCCCCCACTCTCCCGGATTAAGGCGGAACAGGTCCCCAGGCAAACCATCCGGCCCTGCAGCTTTCAGCGGGACAAGGGATTTAATAGAGTGTTCGACCTCCCTAGCTGTAAAAAGGGCATCCACCCCTGGATCGTGACAACCAGAAATGGGTGGGAAAAAAGGGTCTAGTTCATCCTCCATGTTTACAGTATAGAGGGAAGAAAAGTGCTCAAACCAGGACTCCTCAGAGATGTTACAAGTGATGAGCGAGTCTATGGCCCTGTGTTTAGCTCTAATTAGGTTCCAAAAACCCCTGGGATTTTTCTCTGCACTTGCGGATTTCAGGTCACTCCAGAACTTGTCCTCCCAGTCTCTCTTAGCGACCTGTTGAGCTGACCTGTACTTCTTCCGCGCAGCCGCCACCAACCCTCTATCCCCTTTCTTCACTGCCATAATCAATTCTCGCTTTGCTTTCCGACAGGGGGCGGAGTACCAGCCAGGATTCCCCTTTGGGCGCGGCACCCTCCGATCGCCATCCGCTCGCATGGGGATGGCAAAAAGATCCCCTATTGATCTAGTGGTACTACTAAATAGGGAGGAAACCTCAACAGCATTCAGTGTAGCGGCTGATAGCCTTGGTATGATGTTTGACATGATTACCCTTATGTCCGTGACCTTCTCCTCGTCGAGGACAAACTTGTCCCATTTTAACCGCCTCCCGCAATTCGAAGGGCAGACTTCTCCAGTCAACCTTATGACAGGAGGGGTTACACGGCTGATGTTCTTGCACCATAAGGGGGTTAGGCTCAAGGAAAGTGGGTTGTGGTCGCTATCCGTGGATGCAACGACCTCCATGTCTACCAAATGGGACCAAAGACAAATATCTAAGAGGATGTAATCTATCCTAGATGTATGTCCAATCCTATTGTATGTGTGTGCCCCTTTCTGATCAGAAATGGATCTCCCATTGGTCGCCCTTAGGCCAAACTCCAGTGTGAGTGCATTCAGTTGTATTGCACGTTGAGACCATCTCTTAATTGGGCTTATATTGAGGGGCGGAATACCTCTTCGGGTGTCCTCGCCTAGGGTGTCTAGGATATCGTCCCTTGCAAGTGGCTCGTACGTGCAGTTAAAATCCCCGATGACTATAGTGTATGAGTTCGGGTTGCGCTCCCTGAGCCCGTCCTCCAAGGCCACTAGGGTCGGGGAAGGCAAACCTCCTTTTGGGCCTCTAGTGTAGATGTTAAAGATCTCCAGAGGGCTGCCTCTACGAAAGCCCCTCACAGACAGTCTCATTAAATCAGGGGAATTAGTCTTGTGCTGCCTCACGTGCAAACCCGAAAAAAGTCTCACCCAGATGAGTAGCCCACCTGACGGGCGCCCCCTTCCCGCAGTGGATATACTTGCGGCAACACAAAAGGTCATATAGCCCACTTTGTGCCGGGGTTCTACAGACCAGGTCTCCTGGAATGCACAAATATCAAAGGACTCAATGAAAGAGTTCCAATCAGTCAGCTCTAAATTACGGCTTATGCCCGCCACGTTCCAGCTGATCACCTTAAGGTTCTCAATGCTGGGGGCTTGCACTACATGAAGTAGGGGGGGGTTATGGGTCGGCCTAAGGGAAATGAAGTTACTTCCAACATCAATTGTTGCCGACTCAATTCCGTTTGCATCAGTGCTGGATCCAATAGGAGCGATCCCATTCTGGCAGCTATGCAAAGGGGCCAAGGAGGGAGGTGAGGAAAGGTCACTAACACAAAGAGGCTCAATGCATACTGATACGCTCAAGTCACTGTATGTAGCCCCAGCGGCCCCCGGAGAACCCGGATTAGCCGCTCCATGATCATCACGTCAGCCGTCCTGCCACGATAAGTATGGGCAAGAGCCGACGTTCCGAGACATGAGACTGGGATCGAGAGTATCATAACGGGGGTACCAACTGCCCCTGCCCTCCCTGGTTATCTGCCTATCCGGCCAGTACGATGGTGGCGGCCGATAAAAGTAGCCGAGATCGCAAGTACTAATGGCAGATACGGCGCGATCAGACTCCTGGCTACAAATAAGCCTAGCTGCTCTCGGACCTCTAAAGTTAACTAGGATGCAATCTCCATTTTGGTTCTTTGGCCTGTTGCCCACCCAACCAACCCGTCTCACATGAATAACCCGACCATCAATATCGGCAGGTAGAGGTCTATTTTCTCTGAGCCAGAACATTGTTTTATTTTTTAGCTCAGTATACGACTCTTGACTACCTGGATTTAATGGGGGGACCCCAGTAAGGACCACCACAAATGGTTGACAACCAGGGGGAAGGCTAGGATATGGTGCAGTTAAAGCCCCCTTCTTCCCTGTTTCCTGCACTTTAGATACTGGGGTGGTAGAATAGGTTAAGGGTGCTAGACAGGGGCCACCAACAGTAGCACTACAAGAAGTATTGGTGTTCTTGGCCAAGGCTACTGCACCCATTTTTGAATGATCTGTGATCTTCATAGCAGATGTAGTGGGTTTTTTTAGGTTACCAATGGTTTTGGGCTGTGTTTTATTAACCATAGTTGGGGTCCCTGGTACCTCCCCCCCCCCCCGGGTGTAAAGTAGGTTTACACAGCATGCTTTCCCTGGTTACAACCTGTGTTTTCCCCGCTATAACTGGTGTTGGGCCTGGACTCCTTGCAGGGGGCCCGGGTAACAAGTGAGAGGATTGCCCATCCTCTCTAATTTTGGAGTTGAATTTAATCAAAGATTTTACCGAAAAAAAGTTGTCGAGGACAGTCTGTTCAAAGGCATCCACCCGCTCTGACAGTTTCTTTAACTTCTCTATGACCGGAAGTATCAGTGATTTCACTAAACACTCAAACTTAGGGAGCAAGAGGCTCTCCGAGGGCGCACCTAAGTGTGAGGCCAGATTTAATTCTATAATCGACTGTTGAGGGAGATTATCCGCCCCTGCTACTGCCTGCTGGTTTTTTAAGGGATCTAACCCCACCCCTGAGCTCTTCCCCAATACAACCCCCTTATGAAGATTTTTCTTCCTTAGCTTATTGTGGGGTTTGATCAAATTCCCCCTACGAGGGCTGGCAACACGTTTTCTTTTGACTGGGGCAGCTCCCCCCTCTACCTGTACTTGGCAATCAGGCTGAGGGGAGGGAATATTAGGGGCCTGAGACACAGGAGAAGTTGTGACTACGGGACAGGGTAGCTGAAGTGTTGGAGGGCTATCTGGTTCAGTTAAATTAGCACCACCCTGAGCAATTGGAGACAGCCGATCCAGGCTTGCCCTAATTCTATTAACTCGTTGCTCATCATGAGGTGAAGGATCAACAATCAGGGAAACGGGAACATGGATGGGAGATGGAACTAGTGCCAGGTTGCCCAAGGATGAGCGTTTGTTGGTAAGAGATTCCCGAGAGAGTTTACGCTCCGTCCGGACAATCTCCTTCTCTACAATAGAAAAGGCACGCGTTATAAATTGATCCATGGTGCCGCTCACACAGTCACCCCCCCCTCTTCTCAATTTATTCGAGCGAGTTGCCATCGGCATTTAAGGATGGTCAACTGGGCCGAAATTACATCAACGCGCTACCTGGAGGGTGAAAAGGGGTAACCTAAGTGCGTCGCACAGAGGCGAGCCTGATAGGAAGGGCCACGTCCCTGTTCCTGGCCTGGGCGACTTAGGGGGATGGCCCTGCCCGGCCTCTTCCGGCCCCTGACGGCCACAGACGGTCCCGCCCTTGTCCCGGGCTTCTCCCGGCGCGTCCCGCACGCGTCCCGCGAAGCGTGGAGTAGGTCCAAATAAATATAGGATATGGCGGTCTGGGGGCAGGGCTCACAGGGTGCGCAGGCCAGGTGTCAGGGGCCGTGCAGGGACTCCTGGGAGAATGAGTCCCTGCAGCGCGATGCTCCTCCCCTTTTTGAATCGGCCAGCCGCCTCGCAGCGTCACCACCAGCTGCACGTAGCGGCACCCGCGAAGCGGGTGCGGCGAGATGTCGAAATGGCAGCAGGCACAGGTCCGCAGCAGCAAGCCCAAGACCACAGGGCAAAGGAAACAGCAAGCGGCGTCCTCCGCTTAAATTGCACATGAATTGCCCAAGCCGGCCTATTCAGAGGCACGTAGAACAATGGGCAATTCTGGTGCAATTTAAGATGCTTGAAAAGACGATAACTTTGTTTCTTTGGCGTGACGTAAAAGGATGGAGAAAACTGTTAATAAACCAGATATGTGCGTGGATATTTTCTCACAAGGCTGTGCAACTCTTCCGTGACACGCAAAGGGCGTGTCACATGCGCGTGATTATTTCAGAAGGCGCATTCGGAACGGAGTGTCCAAAGAGTGTATGCACGCCAAACTGGCAAAACATGATGAATTTTTCGGAACTTTAAGGGTGTGCTTCAGGTCTATTTCTAATGTAACTTTATAATGCCGCTCCAACCATGTTAGCACCCCAACTACAAAGCATTTGGAGTCATGAAGAACAATGGAGTCACGTCAAAGATTCTCCGAACTAACATCAGTGAAAAATATGGGTCTAGCCACACTTGTCGTCAATGTCTTTTGAATAATTTGGATACTTGTTTTTTATGCATATCGTGTTTCATTGTTGAATTTCTGTTAACACATCACAAGAGAATTCTGGGATATTGAGTATTTTTGTTACGCTGCCAACGAGGGACGGCCGTCATTGCTGCTGAAACTCTAGAGGGGTGGGGCATGGGAGCCATGTGACACTAGTTGAGTACAGGGGAGGAAGGTGGCGCTCAATTTAAAAATGGTGACGCGCCGCGATCGCGTTTAGTATGGCGCTTGAGTTCTGGGGCGAATAGACTGCTGTGAAGTTGCCAGTCACTTACAGGAAAACATAGGGGATTGTATTGTTCCATCACAGGAGGTTGGGGGTAGATGAGGGAATGTGTGAGTGGGAAGTCCAATGTTTGTTAGAGTGAAAGATTAATCACAAGGGATTCGAGAGAGTTAATTTGCTTTTGGACACTATTTGGTTCGTTTATGTTGAAGCTAAAGGGCTTCGTACAAAAGTCTCGCAGAGATAATGTGGGTGTGAGGGAGTCTGTTTCAAATTATTTTCATGTTCTAGAAGGGAGGATTATGCTTTATGTCATGGGAAAATAAGAGGTACAAAATAAGTTCAATAATGTAATTTTTTATTGAACGTCAACTTGTGGGATTGACGTATATTTTTAAATTATTGTAGATACCCCTGAAGAAGGTCGTTGACTGACCGAAATGCATTGGGTGAATTAAATGTGACGGAGTAATGAAGTTTGTTCTACGTGCCTCTGAAGAGGCCCGGTTGGGCAATTCTTGTGCAATTTAAGATGCTTGAAAAGACGATAACTTTGTTTCTTTGGTGTAATGTAAAAGGATGGAGAAAACTGTTAATAAAGCGGATGAATTTTGACAAAGATAACTGAGTACGTGGATATTTTCTCACAAGGCTGTGCAACTCTGCCGTGACACGCAAAGGGCGTGTCACATGCGTGTGAGAATTGACAGAGAGAGCACGACACAGCAGATACGGAATGGAGAGCACAGCTGGGAGAAGTGACAGAGATAACACAGTACAGCAGACAGGGAGTGGAGAGCACAGCTGGGAGAGGCGACAGAGAGAACACAGCACTGCAGAAAGGGAATAGAGAGCACAGGTGGGAGTAGCTACAAAGAGAACACAGCATAGTGCAACAGACAGGGAGCAGATAGCACAGCTGGGAGAAGTGACAGAGAGAACACAGCACTGCAGATAGGGACTAGAGAGCACAGCTGGGAGTAGCTACAGAGAGAACACAGCATAGTGCAACAGACAGGGAGCAGAGAGCACAGCTGGGAGAAGTGACAGAGAGAACACAGCAATGAATATAGGGAATAGAGAGCACAGCTGGGAGTATCTACAGAGAGAACACATGTGAGAAGTTGGCCTAGCATATGATGGTCACTAGTTATAGTGGCCACCTTGCACCAGTCCAATTCGACGCTTTTGGTAGATAGGTTTAAGACAACCTTTTAAAGAAAGCTATCCTAGTGGTAGCTGTGGAGAGCAGCCTTCAGGCTAAGTCTCTTGAGGAATATAAAGCAGCTTGTTTTACCTTATAATCTCTTCAATTACCAAATGAAATGACACCACACAGGTATATATATCAAATATATATGTATTTATTTCTAGACACACTCTACTAATCTCTTTATGAGATTTGAAGCCAGGAACACATTCAAATATCAACGTTTCACAATAAGTTAAGCACAAATATGGCTGGGGCCCTAGGGGCGTACCAGACCATATACTAAAAAAGAGGTTTAAAAAAGTCAACTTGCTGAGGGACAAGGCCTAGGGCCTGTAGAATCGCTGGGGCTTCACTAATGCAGCAAAAGCAGGTAAGTAAAAGACCCACGGGAGACGTGTGCAGTGTGGGAACACAGCCGCGGGTTCCTTATTGATTTCAATGGAGCAAGTCGCGGTTGGATTTTTAAAGTTCTAGGGTACTTCGAGGAAGTCTACAAGCAAGTCACTTACAAGGTAAGTAATTTGAGGGCCAACACACACTAGGGCACCGGAGTGCATGAGTTACCTCACCCAGGGAAGCTGGGTGCATAGGTGTCTTTTGGTGTCGGGTCGCTTCGCTGTTTTCTATGGAGAGCAAAGAAGATTTGCTGCTTGCGAAGACTGAAGAAGTGTCCAGTGGAATCCAAGGCTGGATTCAAGAGGAAAAAGACCTGAAAGCAGAAGGGACAGTGTTCACAGTCACTTGCCAGTGACCCGGGGCCAGGAAGATGGATGCCCACGGAAATCGGGTGATTTCAGGTGATCAAGGGTGTTTTGACTCTTCGCTCACGAGGTCCAGGAGGGATCGATGATGACCAGCAGCTGGATTCGGAGTGACCCACAAAGTCTGCAGCATACTGAGGTGTCGGCAACCGGATTGGAGCCAACAAGCCTTGGCAACAGCAAGTCTCATGGAAAGTGAATAAAGTTAGCGGTGCAGACTAGCAAGGTCTGAGGGACTCACCCAGCAAGGGTGAGTGAGGGCAGTCCTGGAGCAATTAGGTGAACCCTTTGGTTCAAAGAAATAGTCTTCGGGGGACCCACAAGCCAATGGGCAAGGGATCGTAAAGACGCCTCGTGAGGAAATGCTTCACAGGAGCCCACGGTCACTCGGGACGGGGTAGGCATCTGATTTTCGCTGCAAAAACTGCGGGAGGCTTGGGCAACAAATGGTCCAATGCACAAGTTCGTAGAATGTCGTGAAGGGGTTGCACTTGACAATAGTGCACGGTACCCGAGTATTGCTGTTCCTCGTCACTCGTGGGGTCCAATCGCCACAGCTTTGCTGGGGACTCTCAATGGCCGTCGAGAAGTCAGGAAATCTACTTCTGGGGCTGCAGGGACTTCGAACTCCGGTGGGAGCGGGAAAGTTTGCGACCGTTGATTAGAGTTTCTGGTGCCTGCCAAGCAGGGGAGTCACTCCTTGACTCCAAGGGAGATTCTTCTGTCTTTCAAAGGTCGTGGAACATCGAAGGGCCAGGATTCTTCTTTGTAGAGCGTCGTCCAGGGTTATCTGATTTGCAATGGCAAGGTTTCCCTATCTTATACTGAAGGTAGGGGAGGGACTAGCTCTATGACCACTTCTCTGGGAGGGTCAGGGTAGGGGGTGGTTACACCCACTTCTGTTTGTCCAGTTTCGCGCCAGAGCAGGGACAGGTAGCCCCTGAACCGGTTTGAGCTGGCATATGCACAGAGGAGCCTACTGCTCCCCCAGTGCAGGACTTCAAAGCACTCTAGAAGTGCACCCACCCAGCCCCAATACACTAAATCCTGTCTGGAAGGTAGTGACACCTCCCTGTGACAGGATGCCTATTGTTGGGCCTCCTTCACTGCGAGTTTCAAGCAGCAGCAGGAGGGCAGCCCAGTGTCTGTGCTGTTGGCATCCATTTTGTGATGCCAGGGCTCTTTCAGATTTCTACCGTGTTACCACAGTAGGTACATGTCATCCCCTCTAGAAGGGTGGGATCATACTCCCACACCAGTTACTGGTGTGGGGGTATGATTCCAAGTTGTTTGACACCATACACGACATGTTTTGATGCAGTCATTCCAAAGTTAGCATTTACCGTTGGGTTATAATGCACTTAAGAGTATATGGTTTAACCGCATTCACAAACAGCCACAGAGAATAGACTCTGCCAGCTGCAGAGGGGTCCTGCTCATGCAGAGGCACCCCCTCACATTGTAAACCAAGCACCCTGCCCTCAGGATTGATAAGGCCTGCCATAGGGGTGACTGATAGGTTTATACGTGTGTATGGTGAGATATAGGGAACCTATACCTCAGTGAGGAGTGCTAACACTACCTCACCCAGGCTGCAATAGCAGGCCTGTGGTGTCAGATTTAGTCTGTTTCCCAGGGGTGGCATAATACATGCTTCAGCCCCTGGTAGGCCTGTTAAGTACCTATGCCCTTGGTACATAGGGTACCATATACTAGGGGCTCATAAGGCACCACAGTATCCAATCACTAGTGCATCTAGTATGCACTCCAATTTGTTTAGAGAGAACAGAGAGACTGGTGGCCTGATTAGCAGGGACCCAGCCAGACTATAGCCAGAAACCAGTGTATACATCAGAAAAAAAGAGAGGCAACATAAGTGCAGATCCTACTCTCCTACAACACAGCACAGTGCAACAGACAGGGAATAGAGAGCACAGCTGGGAGAAGTGACAGAGAGTACACAACACAGCACAGCCGATAGGGAGTAGAAAACACAACTGGGAGAAGTCAAAGAGAGAAAACACCACAGCAGATAGGGAGTGGAGAGAACATCTGTGAGAAGCAACACAGAGAACACAGCATAGTACAGCAGATAGGGAGTAGAGAGCACAGTTTGGAGAACCGCCAGAGAGAGCAAAGCACATAGGGAGTAGAGAGCACAGCTGAGGTAAATGCCAGAGAGAACACAGTACAGTAGATAGGGAGTAGAGAGCACAGCAGGGTGAAGTGAAAGAGAGAACACAGTACAGCAGACAGGAGTAGAGAGCACAGCTGGGAGAAGTGACAGACAGAACACAGCACAGCAGATAGGGAGTGGAGCGCACAGCTCGGAGAAGCAACAGAGAGAACACAGCACAGCACAAAGGAAGTAGACAGCACAGCTAAGAGAAGTGACAGAGAGCACACCGCACAGCAGATAGGAGTAGAGAGCACAGCTGGAAGAAGTGACAGGGAGAACATAGTAGAGTAGATAGGGAGTGGAGTGCACAGCTGGGAGAAGCGACAGAGAGAATACAGCCCCAGCAGATAGGGAGTAGAGAGCACAGCTGAGAAAAGGGAAAGAGAGAACACAGCACAGCAAATAGGGAGTGGAGAGCACAGCTGGGAGAATTGACAGAGAGAACACAACACAGCAGATAGGGAAAGGAGAGCACAGCTAGAAGAAGTGACAGAGATAGCACAGCAGATAGGGAGTAGAGAGCACAGTTAGGAGAAGTGAAAGAAAGAAGAAAGCACAGCAAAAAGGGAGTAGAGTGCACAGCTGGGAGAAGCGATAGAGCGAAAAGAGCACAGCAGACAGAGAGTAGAGAGCACAGCTAGGAGAAGTGACAGAGATAACACAGCACAGCAGATAGGTAGTAGAGAGCACAGCTGGGAGAAGCGACAGAGAGAAAAGAGCACAGCAGGTAGGGAGTAGAGAGCACAGCTTCGAGAAGCGACAGTGAGAACACAGCACTGCAGATAAGGAGTAGAGAGAACAGCTGGGAGATGTGGTAGAGAGAACACAGCACAGCATATAAGGAGTAGAGAGCACAGCTGGGAGATGTGGCAGAGAGAACACAGCACACCAGATAGGGAGTAGAGAGCAAAGATTGGAGAACTGACAGAGAGAACACAGCACAGCAGAAAGGGAGTACAGAGCACAGCTGGGAAAAGCAACAGAGAGAAAAGAGCACAGCAGATAGGGAGTAGAGAGCACAGCTTTGAGAAGTGACAGAGAGAACACAGCACAACAGATAAGGAGTAGAGAGCACAACTGGGAGATGTGGCAGAGAGAACACAGCACGCCAGATAGGGAGTAGAGAGCACAGATGGGAGAAGCAACAGAGAGACCACAGCACAACAGATAGGGAGTAGAGAGCACAGCTGGGAGAAGTGAAAGAGAAAACACAGCACAACAGATAGGGAGTAGAGAGCATAACTGGGAGAAGTGACAGAGAGAACACAATACAGCAGATAGGGAGTAGAGAGCACAGCTGGGAGAAGTGACACAGAGAACACAGCACAGCAGATAGGGATTAGAGAGCACAGTTAGGAGAAGTGAAAGAGAGAAGACAGTACAACAGATAGGGAGTAGAGAGCACAACTGGGAGAAGCGACAGAGAGAACACAATACCGCAGATAGGGAGTAGAGTGCACAGCTGGGCGAAGCGACAGAGAGGAAAGAGCACAGCAGATAGGGAGTAGAGAGCACAGCTCCGAGAAGCGACAGAGAGAACACAGCACTGCAGATAAGGAGTAGAGAGAACAGCTGGGAGATGTGGCAGAGAGAACACAGCACAGCATATAAGGAGTAGAGAGCACAGCTGGGAGATGTGGCAGAGAGAACACAGCACACCAGATTAAGGAGTAGAGAGCAAAGATTGGAGAACTGACCGAGAGAACACAGCACAGCAGAAAGGGAGTAGAGAGCACAGCTGGGAGAATCAACAGAGAGAAAAGAGCACAGCAGATAGGAAGTAGAGAGCACAGCTTCGAGAAGTGACAAAGAGAACACAGCACAGCAGATAAGGAGTAGAGAGCACAGCTGGGAGATGTGGCAGAGATAACACAGCACGCCAGATAGGGAGTAGAGAGCACAACTGGGAGAAGCGCCAGAGAGAACACAATACAGCAGATAGGGAGTAGAGAGCACAGCTGGGAGAAGTGACACAGAGAACACAGTACAGCAGACAGGGAGTGGAGAGCACAGCTGGGAGAAGCGACAGAGAGAACACAGCACGGTAGATAGGGAGTAGATAGCACAACTAAGAGAAGTGACAGAGAGAACACAGCACAATTTAGCAGATAGGGAGTAGCGAGCACAGCTGATAGAAGTGACAGAGAGAACACAGCACTGCAGATAGGGACTAGAGAGCACAGCTGGGAGTAGCTACAGAGAGAACACAGCACAGTGCAACAGACAGGGAGTAGAGAGCACAGCTGAGAGAAGTGACAGAGAGTAGACAATACAGCACAGCCGATAGGGAGTAGAAAACACAGCTGGGAGAAGTCACAGAGAGATCAAACCGCAGCAGATAGAGAGTAGAGAGAACATCTGGGAAAAGAAACAGAGAGAACACAGCATAGTACAGCAGATAGGGAGTAGAGAGCACAGTTGGGAGAAGCACCAGAGAGAGCACAGCACATAGGGAGTAGAGAGCACAGCTGAGGTAAATGCCAGAGAGAACGCAGTACAGCAGATAGCAGTAGAGAGCACAGCTGGGAGAAGCAACAGAGAATACAGCACAGCTGATAGGGAGTAGAGAGCACAGCTGGGAGAAGTGAAAGAGAGAACACAGTACAGCAGACAGGAGTAGAGAGCACAGCTGGGAGAAGTGACAGACAGAACACAGCACAGCAGAGAGGGAGTGGAGAGCACAGCTGGGCGAAGCAACAGAGAGAACGCAGCACAGCATATAGGGAGTAGAGAGCACAGCTAAGAGAAGTGACAGAGAGCACACCGCACAGCAGATAGGAGTGGAGAGCACAGCTGGAAGAAGTGACAAGGAGAACACAGTACAGCAGATAGGGAGTAGAGAGTACAGCTTCGAGAAGTGACAGAGAGAACACAGTACAGCAGATAAGGAGTATAGAGCACAGCTGGGAGATGTGGCAGAGAGAACACAGCATGCCAGATAGGGAGTAGAGAGCACAGATGGGAGAACTGACAGAGAGAACACAGCACAGCAGAAAGGGAGTAGAGAGCATAGCTGGGAGAAGCAACAGAGAGACCACAGCACAACAGTTAGGGAGTAGAGAGCACAGCTGGGAGAAGTGACAGAGAAAACACAGTACAGTAGATAGGGAGTGGAGTGCACAGCTGGGAGAAGTGACAGAGATAACACAGCACAGCAAATAGGGAGTAGAGTGCACAGCTGGGAGAAGCTACAGGGATAAAAGAGCACAGCAGATAGGGAGTAGAGAGCACAGCTTCGAGAAGCGACAGAGAGAACACAGCACTGCATATAAGGAGTAGAGAGAACAGCTGGGAGATGTGGCAGAGATAACACAGCACGCCAGATAGGGAGTAGAGAGCACAACTGGGAGAAGCGCCAGAGAGAACACAATACAGCAGATAGGGAGTAGAGAGCACAGCTGGGAGAATCAACAGAGAGAAAAGAGCACAGCAGATAGGAAGTAGAGAGCACAGCTTCGAGAAGTGACAAAGAGAACACAGCACAGCAGATAAGGAGTAGAGAGCACAGCTGGGAGATGTGGCAGAGATAACACAGCACGCCAGATAGGGAGTAGAGAGCACAACTGGGAGAAGCGCCAGAGAGAACACAATACAGCAGATAGGGAGTAGAGAGCACAGCTGGGAGAAGTGACACAGAGAACACAGTACAGCAGACAGGGAGTGGAGAGCACAGCTGGGAGAAGCGACAGAGAGAACACAGCACGGTAGATAGGGAGTAGATAGCACAACTAAGAGAAGTGACAGAGAGAACACAGCACAATTTAGCAGATAGGGAGTAGCGAGCACAGCTGATAGAAGTGACAGAGAGAACACAGCACTGCAGATAGGGACTAGAGAGCACAGCTGGGAGTAGCTACAGAGAGAACACAGCACAGTGCAACAGACAGGGAGTAGAGAGCACAGCTGAGAGAAGTGACAGAGAGTAGACAATACAGCACAGCCGATAGGGAGTAGAAAACACAGCTGGGAGAAGTCACAGAGAGATCAAACCGCAGCAGATAGAGAGTAGAGAGAACATCTGGGAAAAGAAACAGAGAGAACACAGCATAGTACAGCAGATAGGGAGTAGAGAGCACAGTTGGGAGAAGCACCAGAGAGAGCACAGCACATAGGGAGTAGAGAGCACAGCTGAGGTAAATGCCAGAGAGAACGCAGTACAGCAGATAGCAGTAGAGAGCACAGCTGGGAGAAGCAACAGAGAATACAGCACAGCTGATAGGGAGTAGAGAGCACAGCTGGGAGAAGTGAAAGAGAGAACACAGTACAGCAGACAGGAGTAGAGAGCACAGCTGGGAGAAGTGACAGAGAGAACGCAGCACAGCATATAGGGAGTAGAGAGCACAGCTAAGAGAAGTGACAGAGAGCACACCGCACAGCAGATAGGAGTGGAGAGCACAGCTGGAAGAAGTGACAGGGAGAACACAGTACAGCAGATAGGGAGTAGAGAGTACAGCTTCGAGAAGTGACAGAGAGAACACAGTACAGCAGATAAGGAGTATAGAGCACAGCTGGGAGATGTGGCAGAGAGAACACAGCATGCCAGATAGGGAGTAGAGAGCACAGATGGGAGAACTGACAGAGAGAACACAGCACAGCAGAAAGGGAGTAGAGAGCATAGCTGGGAGAAGCAACAGAGAGACCACAGCACAACAGTTAGGGAGTAGAGAGCACAGCTGGGAGAAGTGACAGAGAAAACACAGTACAGTAGATAGGGAGTGGAGTGCACAGCTGGGAGAAGTGACAGAGATAACACAGCACAGCAAATAGGGAGTAGAGTGCACAGCTGGGAGAAGCTACAGGGATAAAAGAGCACAGCAGATAGGGAGTAGAGAGCACAGCTTCGAGAAGCGACAGAGAGAACACAGCACTGCATATAAGGAGTAGAGAGAACAGCTGGGAGATGTGGCAGAGAGAACACAGCACACCAGATAGGGAGTAGAGAGCACAGGTGGGAGAACTGACAGAGAGAACACAGCACAGCAGATAGGGATTAGAGAGTACAGCTTCGAGAAGTGACAGAGAGAACACAGTACAGCAGATAAGGAGTATAGAGCACAGCTGGGAGATGTGGCAGAGAGAACACAGCATGCCAGATAGGGAGTAGAGAGCACAGATGGGAGAACTGACAGAGAGAACACAGCACAGCAGAAAGGGAGTAGAGAGCATAGCTGGGAGAATCAAAAGAGAGACCACAGCACAACAGTTAGGAAGTAGAGAGCACAGCTGGAAGAAGTGGCAGGGAGAACACAGTACAGTAGATAGGGAGCGGAGTGCACAGCTGGGAGAAGCTACAGAGATAAAAGAGCACAGCAGATAGGGAGTAGAGAGCACAGCTTCGAGAAGCGACAGAGAGAACACAGCACTGCATATAAGGAGTAGAGAGAACAGCTGGGAGATGTGGCAGAGAGAACACAGCACGCCAGATAGAGTAGAGAGCACAGGTGGGAGAACTGACAGAGAGAACACAGCACAGCAGATAGGGAGTAGAGAGTACAGCTTCGAGAAGTGACAGAGAGAACACAGTACAGCAGATAAGGAGTATAGAGCACAGCTGGGAGATGTGGCAGAGAGAACACAGCATGCCAGATAGGGAGTAGAGAGCACAGATGGGAGAAGTGACAGAGAAAACACAGCACAGCACAACAGATAGGGAGTAGAGTAGAGAGCACAACTGGGAGAAGCGATAGAGAGAACACAATACAGCAGATAGGGAGTAGAGAGAACAGCTGGGAGAAGTGACACAGAGAACATAGTACAGCAGACAGGAATTGGAGAGCACAGCTGGGAGAAGCGACAGAGAGAACACAGCAGAGTAGATAGGGAGTAGAGAGCACAACTAAGAGAAGTGACAGAGAGAACACAGCACAATTTAGCAGATAGGGAATAGAGAGCACAGCTGATAGAAGTGACAGAGAGAACACAGCACTGCAGAAAGGGAATAGAGAGCACAGCTGGGAGTAGCTACAGAGAGAACACAGCATGGCGCAACAGACAGGGAGTAGAGAGCACACCTGAGAGAAGTGACAGAGAGTACACAACACAGCACAGCCGATAGGGAGTAGAAAACACAGCTGAGAGAAGTCACAGAGAGATCAAACCACAGCAGATAGGGAGTGGAGATAACATCTGGGAAAAGCAACAGAGAGAACATAGCATAGTACAGCAGATAGGGAGTTGAGAGCACAGTTGGGCGAAGCGCCAGGGAGAGCACAGCACATAGGGAGTAGAGAGCACAGCTGGGAGAAGTGACACAGAGATGACAGTACAGCAGACAGGGAGTGGAGAGCACAGCTGGGAGAAGCAACAGAGAGAACACAGCACGGTAGATAGAGAGTAGAGAGCACAACTAAGAGAAGTGACAGAGAGAACACAGCACAGCAGATAGGGAGTAGAGAGTACAGCTTCGAGAAGTGACAGAGAGAACACAGTACAGCAGATAAGGAGTATAGAGCACAGCTGGGAGATGTGGCAGAGAGAACACAGCATGCCAGATAGGGAGTAGAGAGCACAGATGGGAGAACTGACAGAGAGAACACAGCACAGCAGTAAGGGATTAGAGAGCACAGCTGGGAGAAGCAACAGAGAGACCACAGCACAACAGTTAGGGAGTAGAGAGAACAGCTGGGAGAAGTGACAGAGAAAACACAGCACAGCACAACAGATAGGGAGTAGAGTAGAGAGCACAACTGGGAGAAGCGATAGAGAGAACACAATACAGCAGATAGGGAGTAGAGAGAACAGCTGGGAGAAGTGACACATGGAACACAGTACAGCAGACAGGAATTGGAGAGCACAGCTGGGAGAAGCGACAGAGAGAACACAGCAGAGTAGATAGGGAGTAGAGAGAACAACTAAGAGAAGTGACAGAGAGAACACAGCACAATTTAGCAGATAGGGAGTAGAGAGCACAGCTGATAGAAGTGACAGAGAGAACACAGCACTGCAGAAAGGGAATAGAGAGCACAACTGGGAGTAGCTACAGAGAGAACACAGCATAGTGCAACAGACAGGGAGTAGAGAGCACACCTGAGAGAAGTGACAGAGAGTACACAACACAGCACAGCCGATAGGGAGTAGAAAAAACAGCTGGGAGAAGTCACAGAGAGATCAAACCACAGCAGATAGGGAGTGGAGATAACATCTGGGAAAAGCAACAGAGAGAACATAGCATAGTACAGCAGATAGGGAGTTGAGAGCACAGTTGGGAGAAGCACCAGGGAGAGCACAGCTTAGGTAAATGCCAGAGAGAACACAGGACAGCAGATAAGGAGTGGAGAGAATAGCTGGGCGAAGCAACATAGAGAACACAGCACAGCATATAGGGAGTAGAGAACACAGCTAAGAGAAGTGACAGAGAGCACACCGCACAGCAGATAGGAGTAGAGAGCACAGCTGGAAAAAGTGACAGGGAGGACACAGTACAGTAGATAGGGAGTGGAGTGCACAGCTGGGAGAAGCGACAGAGAGAATACAGCCCAGCAGATAGGGAGTAGAGAGCACAGCTGAGAAAAGGGAAAGAGAGAACACAGCACAGTAAATAGGGAGTGGAGAGCACAGCTGGGATAATTGACAGAGAGAACCCAACACAGCAGATACGGAATGGAGAGCACAGCTAGAAGAAGTGACAGAGATAAAACAGCACAGCAGATAGAGAGTAGAGAGCACAGTTAGGAGAAGTGAAAGAGAGAAAACAGCACTGCAAATAGGGAGCAGAGTGCACAGCTGGTAGAAGCGACAGAGAAAAAAGAGCACAGCAGATAGGGAATAGTGAGCACAGCTAGGAGAAGTGACAGAGATAACACAGCACATCAGATAGGTAGTAGAGAGCACAGCTGGGAGAAGCGACAGAGAGAACACAGCACAGCAGATAAGGAGTAGAGAGAACAGCTGGGAGATGTGGCGGAGAGAACACAGCCCGCCAGATAGGGAGTAGAGCACAGATGGGAGAAGCAACAGAAAGACTACAGCACAACAGATAGGGAGTAGAGAGCACAGCTGGGAGATGTGACAGAGATAACACAGCACGCCAGATAGGGAGTAGAGAGCACAACTGGGAGAAGCGCCAGAGAGAACACAATACAGCAGATAGGGAGTAGAGAGCACAGCTGGGAGAAGTGACACAGAGAACACAGTACAGCAGACAGGGAGTGGAGAGCACAGCTGGGAGAAGCGACAGAGAGAACACAGCACGGTAGATAGGGAGTAGAGAGCACAACTAAGAGAAGTGACAGAGAGAACACAGCACAATTTAGCAGATAGGGAGTAGCGAGCACAGCTGATAGAAGTGACAGAGAGAACACAGCACTGCAGATAGGGAATAGAGAGCACAGATGGGAGTAGCTACAGAGAGAACACAGCACAGTGCAACAGACAGGGAGTAGAGAGCACAGCTGAGAGAAGTGACAGAGAGTAAACAACACAGCACAGCCGATAGGGAGTATAAAACACAGCTGGGAGAAGTCACAGAGAGATCAAACCGCAGCAGATAGAGAGTAGAGAACATCTGGGAAAAGAAACAGAGAGAACACAGCATAGTACAGCAGATAGGGAGTAGAGAGCACAGTTGGGAGAAGCACCAGAGAGAGCACAGCACATAGGGAGTAGAGAGCACAGCTGAGGTAAATGCCAGAGAGAACACAGTACAGCAGATAGCAGTAGAGAGCACAGCTGGGAGAAGCGACAGAGAATACAGCACAGCTGATAGGGAGTAGAGAGCACAGCTGGGAGAAGTGAAAGAGAGAACACAGTACAGCAGACAGGAGTAGAGAGCACAGCTGGGAGAAGTGACAGACAGAACACAGCACAGCAGAGAGGGAGTGGAGAGCACAGCTGGGCGAAGCAACAGAGAGAACGCAGCACAGCATATAGAGAGTAGAGAGCACAGCTAAGAGAAGTGACAGAGAGCACACCGCACAGCAGATAGGAGTGGAGAGCACAGCTGGGAGAAGCGCCAGAGAGAACACAATACAGCAGATAGGGAGTAGAGAGCACAGCTGGGAGAAGTGACACAGAGATCACAGTACAGCAGACAGGGAGTGGAGAGCACAGCTGGGAGAAGCGACAGAGAGAACACAGCACAGTAGATAGGGAGTAGAGAGCACAACTAAGAGAAGTGACAGAGAGAACACAGCACAATTTAGCAGATAGGGAGTAGGGAGCACAGCTGATAGAAGTGACAGAGAGAACACAGCACTGCAGATAGGGAATAGAGAGCACAGCTGGGAGTAGCTACAGAGAGAACACAGCACAGTGCAACAGACAGGGAGTAGAGAGCACAGCTGAGAGAAGTGACAGAGAGTACACAACACAGCACAGCCGATAGGGAGTAGAAAACACAGCTGGGAGAAGTCACAGAGAGATCAAACCGCAGCAGATAGAGAGTAGAGAGAACATCTGGGAAAAGAAACAGAGAGAACACAGCATAGTACAGCAGATAGGGAGTAGAGAGCACAGTTGGGAGAAGCACCAGAGAGAGCACAGCACATAGGGAGTAGAGAGCACAGCTGAGGTAAATGCCAGAGAGAACACAGTACAGCAGATAGCAGTAGAGAGCACAGCTGGGAGAAGCGACAGAGAATACAGCACAGCATATAGGGAGTAGAGAGCAGAGCTAAGAGAAGTGACAGAGAGCACACCGCACAGCAGATAGGAGTGGAGAGCACAGCTGGAAGAAGTGACAGGGAGAACACAGTACAGTAGATAGGGAGTGGAGTGCACAGCTGGGAGAAGTGACAGAGATAACACAGCACAGCAAATAGGGAGTAGAGTGCACAGCTGGGAGAAGCTACTGAGAGAAAAGAGCACAGCAGATAGGGAGTAGAGAGCACAGCTTCGAGAAGCGACAAAGAGAACACAGCACTGCATATAAGGAGTAGAGAGAACAGCTGGGAGATGTGGCAGAGAGAACACAGCATGCCAGATAGGGAGTAGAGAGCACAGGTGGGAGAAGTGACAGAGAGAACACAGCACAGCAGATAGGGAGTAGAGAGTACAGCTTCGAGAAGTGACAGAGAGAACACAGTACAGCAGATAAGGAGTATAGAGCACAGCTGGGAGATGTGGCAGAGAGAACACAGCATACCAGATAGGGAGTAGAGAGCACAGATGGGAGAACTGACAGAGAGAACACAGCACAGCAGAAAGGGAGTAGAGAGCACAGCTGGGAGAAGCAACAGAGACCACAGCACAACAGTTAGGGAGTAGAGAGCACAGCTGGGAGAAGTAACAGAGAAAACACAGCACAGCACAACAGATAGGGAGTAGAGTAGAGAGCACAACTGGGAGAAGCGATAGAGAGAACACAATACAGCAGATAGGGAGTAGAGAGAACAGCTGGGAGAAGTGACACAGAGAACACAGTACAGCAGACAGGAATTGGAGAGCACAGCTGGGAGAAGCGACGGAGAGAACACAGCAGAGTAGATAGGGAGTAGAGAGCAAAACTAAGAGAAGTGACAGAGAGAACACAGCACAATTTAGCAGATAGGGAGTAGAGAGCACAGCTGATAGAAGTGACAGAGAGAACACAGCACTGCAGAAAGGGAATAGAGAGCACAGCTGGGAGTAGCTACAGAGAGAACACAGCACAGTGCAACAGACAGGGAGTAGAGAGCACACCTGAGAGAAGTGACAGAGAGTACACAACACAGTACAGCCGATAGGGAGTAGAAAACACAGCTGGGAGAAGTCACAGAGAGATCAAACCACAGCAGATAGGGAGTGGAGATAACATCTGGGAAAAGCAACAGAGAGAACATAGCATAGTACAGCAGATAGGGAGTTGAGAGCACAGTTGGGAGAAGCGCCAGAGAGAGCACAGCACATAGGGAGTAGAGAGCACAGCTGAGGTAAATGCCAGAGAGAACACAGTACAGCAGATAAGGAGTGGAGAGAATAGCTGGGCGAAGCAACATAGAGAACACAGCACAGCATATAGGGAGTAGAGAACACAGCTAAGAGAAGTGACAGGGAGCACACCGCACAGCAGATAGGAGTAGAGAGCACAGCTGGAAAAAGTGACAGGGAGGACACAGTACAGTAGATAGGGAGTGGAGTGCACAGCTGGGAGAAGCAACAGAAAGACTACAGCACAACAGATAGAGAGTAGAGAGCACAGCTGAGAAAAGGGAAAGAGAGAACACAGCACAGCAAATAGGGAGTGGAGAGCACAGCTGGGAGAATTGACAGAGAGAACCCAACACAGCAGATATGGAATGGAGAGCACAGCTAGAAGAAGTGACAGAGATAAAACAGCACAGCAGATAGGGAGTAGAGAGCACAGTTAGGAGAAGTGAAAGAGAGAAGACAGCACTGCAAATAGGGAGCAGAGTGCACAGCTTGTAGAAGCGACAGAGAAAAAAGAGCACAGCAGGGAGAAGTGACAGAGATAACACAGAACATCAGATAGGTAGTAGAGAGCACAGCTGGGAGAAGCGACAGAGAGAACACAGCACAGCAGATAAGGAGTAGAGAGAACAGCTGGGAGATGTGGCGGAGAGAACACAGCCCGCCAGATAGGGAGTAGAGCACAGATGGGAGAACTGACAGAGAGAACACAGCACAGCAGAAAGGGAGTAGAGAGCACAGCTGGGAGAAGCAACAGAAAGACTACAGCACAACAGATAGGGAGTAGAGAGCACAGCTGAGAGAAGCGACAGAGAGAACACAATACAGCAGATAGGGAGTAGGGAGCACAACTGGGAGAAGTGACACAGAGAACACAGTACAGCAGACAGGGAGTGGAGAGCACAGCTGGGAGAAGCGACAGAGGGAACACAGCACAGTAGATAGGGAGTAGAGAACACAACTAAGAGAAGTGACAGAGAGAACACAGCACAATTTAGCAGATAGGGAGTAGAGATCACAGCTGATAGAAGTGACAGAGAGAACACAGCACTGCAGATAGGAAATAGAGAGCACAGCTGGGAGTAGCTACAGAGAGAACACAGCACAGTGCAACAGACAGGGAGTAGAGAGCACAGCTGAGAGAAGTGACAGAGAGTACACAACACAGACAAAACAAATAGGGTCTGAGGGCAAATATTTAGAGACCTTCGAGGATTCCTAATCCCCCTTCCTAAGTATTTCAATACAGAAAAGGGATCCGAGGTCTTTTATGCAACCCTTGATATAAATTCAAGACAGTTGACTCATAGCAAATTTATGCCAACGGTGAATTAGTATAGGTAAGCATGTGAGAGAACGATACAAAAAAATGAAGACAAACAAGAGGTGAAGCAAAAGAGCTTGATCTAAGGATAATCAGCATCCCATCATTACACTCTGAAAGTGCCCAGTGTCATCATCTGGGGTACCAAACAACTCTTCTCAGGAACCTCATGTAATATCGAGGTCATACGAATGAGTTGTATCCTCTTATCAAGAAACCATCCGGAAAAAGAGGGAAAAATAGGAAGCTATTTAGAGTGCAATGAAACAAAAAAAGTATTTTTTGTATTTATCAGTGTTCGTAAAACAGAATACACAATTGACTAGCACTAGGTATATATATTTCTAAACTGTGCCCCATCAATCGTATTTCTAACTAAAAACAGTGTGAGAACAAAAAGAAAAGAAAAGGCAGGTAAACAACGTTTGCTGCCCACTATTTGGTCGACATGTTTCAGCCTTCGGGAAGACTCTCCCTGGCTTTCTTCAGGACCTCATGCTCAAAGTCCCTGATGTGGACTTTGGAAAAGAAGAAATGGGTTACTACTATACCCTCGTATTTGTTGTCCAATTCCTCAATGTGATTGCTGATGTTAACTGACATCAAACATCATCTGAGGAAAAAGCCCCACCTCACTCCGCACCAGCTTAAGTCAAGGAAGAGGCCCCGCTCTGTCCGTCGGTACCTCCGGCAGGGACTCGTACTGGGATGGAGGTCAGATGATGACACTGGGCACTTTCAGAGTGTAATGATGGGATGCTGATTATCCTTAGATCAAGCTCTTTTGCTTCACCTCTTGTTTGTCTTTATTTTTTTGTATCGTTCTCTCACATGCTTACCTATACTAATTCACCGTTGGCATAAATTTGCTATGAGTCAACTGTCTTGAATTTATATCAAGGGTTGCATAAAAGACCTCGGATCCCTTTTGTGTATTGAAGTACACAACACAGCACAGCTGATAGGGAGTAGAAAACACAGCTGGGAGAAGTCACTGAGAGAACAAACCACAGCAGATAGGGAGTGGAGAGAACATCTGGGAGAAGCAACAGAGAGAACACAGCATAGTACAGCAGATCGGGAGTAGAGAGCACAGTTGAGAGAAGTGCCAGAGAGTACACAGCACAGCGGATAGGGAGTAGAAAACCCAGCTGGGAGAAGTCACAGACAGAGCACACCTCAGCAGATAGGGAGTGGAGAGAACATCTGGGAGAAGCAACAGAGAGAACACAGCATAGTACAGCAGATAGGTAGTATAGAGCACAGTTGGGAGAAGCGCCAGAGAGAGCACAGCACATAGGGAGTAGAGAGCACAGCTGAGGTAAATGCCAGAGAGAACACAGTACAGCAGATAGCAGTAGAGAGCACAGCTGGGAGAAGCGACAGAGAGAATACAGCACAGCAGATAGGGAGTAGAGAGCACAGCTGGGAGAAGTGACAGACAGAACACAGCACAGTACAAAGGGAATAGAGAGCACAGCTGGGGGGAGTGGAAGAGTGAACACAGCACAGCAGATTGAGAGTAGAGAGCACAGCAGATAGGGAGCAGGGAGCAAAGCTGGTAGAAGCGACAGAGAGAACACAGCACAGTAGCAAAGGAGTAGAGAGCACAGCTGGGAGAAGTGAAAAGGAGAACACAGCACAGCAAATAGGGAGTGGAGAGCACAGCTGGGCGAAGCGACAGAGAGGACATAGCATAGTACACCAGATAGGGAGTACAGAGCACAGATGGAAGAACTGACAGAGAGAACACAGCACAGCAGAAAGGGAGTAGAGAGCACAGCTGGGAGAAGCAAGAGAGAGAACACAGCACAGCAGATAGGGAGTAGAGAGCACAGCTGGGAGAAATGATAGAGAAAACACAGCACAGCACAACCGATAGCGAGTAGAGAGCACAACTGGGAGAAGCGACAGAGAGAACACAATACAGCCGATAGGGAGTAGAGAGCACAGCTGAGAGAAGTGACACTGAGAACACAGTACAGCAGACAGGGAGTAGAGAGCTTAACTGGGAGAGGCGACAGAGAGAACACAGCACAGTAGATAGGGAGTAGAGAGCACAACTAAGAGAAGTGACAGAGAGAACACAGCACTACAGATAGGGAGTGGAGAGAACATCTGGGAGGAGAAAAAGAGAGAACACAGCATAGTACAGCAGATAAGGAGTAGAGAGCACAGCTGGGAGAAGTGCCAGAGAGAACACAGCACTACAGATAGGGAGTAGAGAGCACAGCTGAGAGTAGCTACAGAGAGAACACAACACAGTGCAACAGACAGGGAGTAGAGAGCACAGCTGGGAGAAGTGACCGAGAGTACACAACACAGCAGATAGGGAGTGGAGAGGACATCTGGGAGGAGAAACAGAGAGAACACAGCATAGTACAGCAGATAAGGAGTAGAGAGCACAGTTGGGAGAAGTGCCAGAGAGAACACAGCACAGCACAGCTGAAGGGGAGTAGAAAACACAGCTGAGAGAAGTCACAGAGAGAACACACCTCAGCAGATAGGGAGTGGAGAGAACATCTGGGAGAAGCAACAGATAGAACACAGCATAGTACAGCAGATAGGGAGGAGAGAGCACAGTTAGGAGAGGCACCAGAGAGAACACAGCACAGCACATAGGGAGTAGAGAGCAAAGGTGAGGTAAATGCCAGAGAGAACACAGTAAAGCAGATAGCAGTAGAGAGCACAGTTGGGAGAAGCGACAGAGAGAATACAGCACAGCAGATAGAGAGTAGAGAGCACAGCTGGGAGAAGTGAAAGAGAGAACACAGTACAGCAGACAGGAGTAGAGAGCACAGCTGGGAGAAGTGACAGACATAACACAGCACAGTACAAAGGGAATAGAGATCACAGCTGGGAGGAGTGGAAGAGTGAACACAGCACAGCAGATTGAGAGTAGAGAGCACAGCAGGTAGGGAGCAGGGAGCAAAGCTGGTAGAAGCAACAGAGAGAACACAGCACAGTAGCAAGGGAGTAGAGAGCACAGCTGGGAGAATTGAAAAAGAGAATACAGCACAGCAAATAGGAAGTAGAGAGCACAGCTGGGAGAATTGACAGAGACAACGCAGCACAGCAGATAGGGAGTGGAGAGCACAGATGGACGAAGCGACAGAAGGGACATAGCATAGTACACCAGATAGGGAGTAGAGAGCACAGATGGAAGAACTGACAGAGAGAACACAGCACAGCAGAAAGGGAGTTGAGAGCACAGCTGGGAGAAGCAACAGAGAACACAGCACAACAGATAGGGAGTAGAGAGCACAGCTGGGAGAAATGATAGAGAAAACACAGCACAGCACAACAGATAGCGAGTAGAGAGCACAACTGGGCGAAGTGACAGAGAGAAGACAATACAGCCGAAAGGGAGTAGAGAGCACAGCTGAGAGAAGTGACACAGAGAACACAGTACAGCAGACAGAGAGTAGAGAGCTTAGCTGGGAGAGGCGACAGAGAGAACACAGCACAGTAGATAGGTAGTAGAGAGCACAACTAAGAGAAGTGACAGAGAGAACACAGCACAATTTAGCAGATAGGAAGTAGAGAGCACAGCTGATAGAAGTGACAGAGAGAACACAGCACAGTGCAACAGACAGGGAGTAGAGAGCACAGCTGGGAGAAGTGACCAAGAGTACACAACACAGCAGATAGGGAGTGGAGAGAACATCTGGGAGAAGAAACAGAGAGAACACAGCATAGTACAGCAGATAAGGAGTAGAGAGCACAGTTGGGAGAAGTGCCAGAGAGAACACAGCACAGCACAGCCGAAGGGGAGTAGAAAACACAGAGGGAACACACCTCAGCAGATAGGGAGTGGAGAGAACATCTGGGAGAAGCAACAGAGAGAACACAACATAGTACAGCAGATACGGAGGAGAGAGCACAGTTGGGAGAGGCACCAGAGAGAACACAACACAGCACATAGGGAGTGGAGAGCAAAGGTGAGGTAAATGCCACAGAGAACACAGTACAGCAGATAGCAGTAGAGAGCACAGCTGGGAGAAGCGACAGACAGAACATAGCACAGTACAAAGGGAATAGAGATCACAGCTGGGAGGAGTGGAAGAGTGATCACAGCACAGCAGATTGAGAGTAGAGAGCACAGCAGGTAAGGAGCAGGGAGCAAAGCTGGTAGAAGCAACAGAGAGAACACAGCACAGTAGCGAGGGAGTAGAGAGCACAGCTGGGAGAATTGAAAAAGAGAACACAGCACAGCAAATAGGGAGTAGAGAGCACAGCTGGGAGAATTGACAGAGACAAGGCAGCACAGCGGATAGGGAGTGGAGAGCACAGATGGACGAAGCGACAGAGGGGACATAGCATAGTACACCAGATAGGGAGTAGAGAGCACAGATGGAAGAACTGACAGAGAGAACACAGCACAGCAGAAAGGGAGTAGAGAGCACAGCTGGGAGAAGTGACAGAGAAAACACAGCACAGCACAACAGATCGGGAGTAGAGAGCACAACTGGGAGAAGCGACAGAGAGAACACAATACAGCAGATAGGGAGAATAGAGCACAGCTGAGAGAAGTGACAAAGAGAACACAGTACAGCAGACAGGGAGTAGAAAGCACAGATGGGAGAGGCGACAGAGAGTACACAACACAGCAGATAGGGAGTGGAGAGAACATCTGGGAGAAGAAACAGAGAGAACACAGCATAGTACAGCAGATAAGGAATAGAGGGCACAGTTGGGAGAAGCGCCAGATAGAACACATCACAGTTGATAGGGAGTAGAGAGCACAGTTGGGAGAAGCACCAGAGAGAACACAGCACAGCACATACTGTTTTGTACTTTTATGGAAACAATGCTTATCCGAATTAAGTTTATGAACTGAACTGAACTGAACATAGGGAGTAGAAAGCACAGCTGAGGTAAATGCCAGAGAGAACACAGTACAGCAGATAGCAGTAGAGAGCACAGCTGGGAGAAGCGACAGAGAGAATACAGCACAGCAGATAGGGTGTAGAGCACACAGCAGATAGGGAGTTGGGAGCAAAGCTGGGGGAAGCGGCAGATTGAACACAGCACAGTAGAAAGGGAGTAGAGAACACAGCTGGGAGAAGTTAAAAAGAGAACACAGTGCCGCAGACAGGAGTAGAGAGCACAGCTGGGAGAAGGGAAAGAGTGAACACAGCACAGGGAGGAGAGAAAAGAGCACAGCAGATAGGGAGTAGAGAGCACAGCTTCGAGAAGCGACAGAGAGAACACAGCACTGCAGATAAGGAGTAGAGAGAACAGCTGGGAGATGTGGTAGAGAGAACACAGCACAGCATATAAGGAGTAGAGAGCACAGCTGGGAGATGTGGCACAGAGAACACAGCACAGCAGAGAGGGAGGGGAGTAACCCTGGGCGTAGTTCGCGAAGTAGCACTTCGCAAAGCTACGCAAAGTGCAGTTCACACTATGCGAGTTACGCGTATCACTTCGCGAACTGCGTAGTACCTTGTTCGCACTGTGCCAGATGTCGTTTTCAATGATTGCACAGTGCAGACAAGCAACCGGCACTGTGCAATCATTGAAAATGGCATCTTGCACAGTGCGAGCTGTAGTTTTCTGCTGCTCGAGTAGATTTTTACTCGAGCGGCAGCTTTCTCAACGCGAATTGGTAGTTTCTCATCGCGAGCGGTCGCGAGCATACGCGACCACTCGCAATGAGAAACCTGACCTCCTCGCGTTGGGAATCTCGCCGGGAGGTTTATTTTCCATGCTCGCGATCGCCAACTTGATGTTGCTGATCGCGAACAAGGAAAAAGTCTCGCCGGGATGTCATTTTGCTTGCTCGCGGTCGCCAACTTGACGTTGAGGACCGCGAGCAAGCAAAAAATGACCGCAGCACTACGCAACACTACGCTACGCGTGTACGCACTGTGCTACGTGCAATTCGCGTAGTGCGAAGTAGCGTGAACTTCGCAAACTACGCGAGCGTAGCGTAGTGCTTTGCCCAGGCTTAGAGTGGAGAGTACAGCTGGGCGAAGCGACAGAGAGGACATAGCACAGTACAGCAGATAGGGAGTAGAGAGCACAGCAGGGAGAAGCAACAGAGAGAACACAGCGGTTCTGTTCTGTGAATGATGCCATCAGTAATGTCACTGACCATGTCATGGGCAATGTAAAATGTGAGGTCATAAACCATATATTGCTGGGGCGTTAGTTAGAGTTTGCCCAGGTAACCAAAGCTGCTGAATTTCACTGGTTTTGTACAAGTGAAACATGAGGCTAATGATAACGTCCCTGTAACCTTTGTTTTTTTAAGTACATTTCTATGTTTTTTTAGTTTTTTATTAACGTCCCTGTAACCTTTGCTTTTTTGGGTGAATTTCTAAGATTTAAAAAAAAAAAATCTAACTGCAACCTGTAACCTTTGAGAGTGAGTGTGTGAGTGAGTGCATGAGTGTCTTAGTGGGTTTGTGAGTGAGTGCATGAGTTAGTGTCTCAATGGGTATGTGAGTGGGTGTTTGAGTGTCTGAGTGAGCCTGTGAATGGCTGCATAAGTGTCTCTCTGGAGTTGCGAGTGGGTGTTTAAGCGGGTACATAAGTGAGTGTCTTAATGGATGCATGAGTGTCTGAGTGAGTGTCTTAAGGAGTCTGTAAGTGGGTGTGAGAGTGTCTGAGTGGGTTTGCAAGTGCCTCCATGTGTGTGTGAGTCAGCCTGTGAGTGAGTGCATGAGTGGCTCTGTGAGTGGGTGTGTGTCTCTGAGTGGGTTTGTGAGTTGTTACAGGAAAGTTTGATTAGGTCTGTGAGTGGGTGTGAGAAAGTATGAGTGGGCCTGTAAGTGTGTGCATGAATATCTAAGTGGGCCTGTGAGTGGGCGTACATGTCTGAGTGGGTCTTTGAGTGGGTGCATGAGTGTCTGAATGCATCTGTGAGTGGCTGTGAGCCAGTGTTTGCATGAGTGTCTGTGTGGGTCTGTGAGAGGTGCTATGGGTGTGTGAGTAAGTATGTGAGTGGCTGTGTGGGTCTGTGAGTGGGTATGTATGTGCATGTGTGTGTCTATGAGTAGGTGTGAGTGATGCTATGAGTATGTGAGTGGGTATTTGAGGGCCTGTGTGAACCTGTGAGTGGGTGTGTGAATGTCTGTGTGGGTCTGTGAGTAGTTTTGTGAGTACCTGTGTGGGTCTGTGACTAGGTCTGTGAGTGTTGCTAAAGGTCTGTGAGTTGGTGTGTGAGTGGCTGTGTGGGTCTGAAGTGAGTGTCTTTGTGTGTCTTTGACTGGGAATGTCAGTAGTACTATGAGTCCGCCAGTGGGTGTGTGAGTGACTGACTCTGTGAGTGGTTGTGCCAATACCTGTGTATGTCTGTGAGTGGCTGTTTGAGTGCTGCTATGGGTTTGTGGGTGGATGTGTGAGTGGGTGAATGGGTCTTTGATGGAATCTGTTTGAGCAGTGAAATGGATTTTGAATATTTACATTGAATATTTGCATAGTTATGTTATTTAAAAGGGTGAACCATGCACTCTGCTCTTACAATGGTACGATAATAAAGAAACCACTCATCACAGTCATCCAAAGTTCATATTGCGCTCGAATAGATTAATGCAGCATTCACTTGTATTAAGGATTTCAGTTCATTTTTCTTTGCATTCGTGTACCCCAAGAAGTTAGGGTAATTTCTACTTTACTCGAGTGGAGCTTCACCTGGAGCACCTGCTTTTTTCATATTTGTAAGTGCTTCCTGTTGAGGTTTAATTGATCTGAAATGAGCATCAGGGCCAGAATAGAACACCATTTTTTTCAAGAAGAGTCTACAGTTTTACATAAAAGATGTCTACCCAACTGCGGTACTTTCTAGTGGCAAATTAGTAAATGCTTTTCCATTGTGTAAATGCCTAGGGGCCTCTTTTACGCTGCCGTTGCGTCACTTTTGTGACGCAGCGGCGGCGCAAAACCAGCGCCATGCTGCGGGGTATTTACAACGTGACGCATCTGGGAGATGCGTCACGTTGTAAAGCCCTGTGCCAGAAGTAGGCGTTCCGGCGCAGGGGGGGGTCGTTCCGGTGCAGGAACGCCTCCTAAAAGTGGCTGAGTGAAATCTACAAGATTTCACTCAGTCACTTTTCAGCCCACGCTGCATCAAAACCCTGCGCCTGCTTGAAGCAGGCGCAAGGATTGACGCAGCATTTTAAAGATAGGGCACCCCCGAGCCTTGCTGGAGCTGCGTTGCAATTGCGACGCAACTCCAGCAATGCGCTGCCTTTACGGCACAGATGTGTCACGCATCTGTGCCGTTTTTACCCCATGGTGCGCCGCATTGTAAATGCGGCGCATCCATGGTGGCGGAGTTGTGACGCACAATAACTGCTGCATCCCTGCTGATATGCAGGGATGCGCAAGATATTGTAAATCTGCCCCCTAGTATATATCCTACACTCCAGCTGAGTAATGGACCACCTACGTACATACATCTCTATGTGCGTCTCTTTGCCATTTGTTTCAGTGGGCTAATAACTGTGTATTTTGTTTCTAAATCTTTTATTCGTCGCATATTATCGCATCATGTATGCTCCATTTTCAATGAGAAGCCGCAAACACCACGTGTTTTTCAAAAAGTGTAAAAAACATATATACATATATTGTAGTTAATGTTTGACAATAGATGTTTACTAATAAAGTGCTTAAACATCTATTCTTGGAATCATTTGTAATGTAAAGCAGTTTTAAATTGATGCAGGTAATCGCGTCGATGTTGGTATTCACGAAGATGATGTGACTATGTAAGAAAGAGACGTGATTGGAGAAGAATGTTTTTATTAATCTTCAAAGGAACTTCCACCTATTTCTGTCTCTTGAAGGTTCCAATTGCTAATTGGTTCATTTTTGCAGCTGTGCTGTACTTTGAGTGCAGAACTGTGGTGTATGTATTTTTTGGGCATTTTTTCTAAAATAAAATGGCATCAGCAAGAGGTGAGGAGCAGGAGGAAGTCCGTGAAGATGCTGAGGAGGAGGAGGTACCAGCAGTACCAGAGACTGTCCTGATGTGGAAGCAGAGCATAGCTTGGGATTTTGTCACCATTCCATCTGGTGAATCAAAAAACGGTGGCGAAGTTTGTCAAGTGCACTTTGTGTGGTAAGAACCTATCACGGGGCATGGCAAAAATATATTCATGTGGTACAAGTATTAAAAACATACCATACAAATCAACTTAAAAGTGCACAGGAGAGCAGGTGAGGGACCATCAACCTCCAGGGTTGCACCACCTGCTCCTGGACAGAGGATTCCTGTGGAAGTGGGGAGGAGGCACCCACAAATTTCACCTGAGCTAAGGCGCATTGGAGCGTATCGCTCATGATGCGGTCCACCGGTGGCTGTGTTGAGCACAGTAAAGTTTGAGAAGCATAAACTGAGCCTCCAGTCCTGCCATAGAATAGGGGCCCAGGGCTGCACAGTCATGCTGGTCGCACCTGACATTCTCTCCCAGGCCCCCTCTCATGGCACACATGAAGCACCCATAGACAGTGTATTTATCGCTGTCCTTGTGATGCCAGCATGAGTGTCAGGTGGGAAGAGGAACGCCAAACATCCTGCTGGGCTGGCAGTCTGCCCGCTGCTAGCCTCAGTCTTCAGTGAACCACGCGGAGCTCGCTGTGGTACTCTCTGTCCTCAGGGGATGTCTCACTGCCCGCATCAGCTGTATCTGAAAGATGCGTTACACAAGAGCCACCTCAGAGACAGGCATCCCAGCACATACGGGCATTGTCACCTCAGAGGCAGGCATCCCGGCACAGGACGTAGGGGGATTGTCACCTCAGAGGCAGGCATCCCAGCACAGGACGTAGGGGCATTGTCACCTCAGAGGCAGGCATCCCAGCACAGGACGTAGGGGCATTGTCACCTCAGAGGCAGGCATCCCAGCACAGGACGTACGGGGATTGTCACCTCAGAGGCAGGCATCCCAGCACAGGACGTAGGGACATTGTCCCCTCAGAGGCAGGTATCCCAGCACAGGACGTAGGGACATTGTCACCTCAGAGGCAGGCAAACTGGCACAGGACGTAGGGGGATTGTCACCTCAGAGGCAGGCATCCCAGCACAGGACGTAGGGGGATTGTCATCTCAGAGGCAGGCATCCCAAAACAGGACGTAGGGGCATTGTCACCTCAGAGGCAGGCATCCCAGCACAGGACGTACGGGGATTGTCACCTCAGAGGCAGGCACCCCAGCACAGGACGTAGGGACATTGTCACCTCAGAGGCAGGCATCCCAGCACAGCACGTACGGGCATTGTCACCTCAGAGGCAGGTATCCTAGCACAGGACGTAGGGGCATTGTCACCTCAGAGGCAGGCATCCGGGGACAGGACGTAGGGGGATTGTCACCTCAGAGGCAGGCATCCCAGCACAGGACGTAGGGAGATTGGCACCTCAGAGGCAGGCATCCCAGCACAGGACGTAGGGGCATTGTCACCTCAGAGGCAGGCATCCCAGCACAGGACGTACGGGGATTGTCACCTCAGAGGCAGGCATCCCAGCACAGGACGTAGGGACATTGTCACCTCAGAGGCAGGTATCCCAGCACAGGACGTACGGGCATTGTCACCTCAGAGGCAGGCATCCTAGCACAGGACGTAGGGGCATTGTCACATCGGAGGCAGGCAAACCGGCACAGGACGTAGGGGGATTGTCACCTCAGAGGCAGGCATCCCAGCACAGGACGTAGGGGGATTGTCATCTCAGAGACAGGCATCCCAGCACAGGACGTAGGGGCATTGTCACCTCAGAGGCAGGCATCCCAGCACAGGACGTACGGGGATTGTCACCTCAGAGGAAGGCACCCCAGCACAGGACGTAGGGACATTGTCACCTCAGAGGCAGGCATCCCCGCACAGCACGTACGGGCATTGTCACCTCAGAGGCAGGTATCCTAGCACAGGACGTAGGGGCATTGTCACCTCAGAGGCAGGCATCCCGGCACAGGACGTAGGGGGATTGTCACCTCAAAGGCAGGCATCCCAGCACAGGACGTAGGGGGATTGTCACCTCAGAGGCAGGCATCCCAGCACAGGACGTACGGAGATTGTCACCTCAGAGGCAGGCATCCCAGCACAGGACGTAGTGACATTGTCACCATGGAGGCAGGCATCCCAGCACAGCACGTACGGGCAATGTCACCTCAGAGGCAGGCATCCTAGCACAGGACGTAGGGGGATTGTCACCTCAGAGGCAGGCATCCCAGCACAGGACGTAGGGGGATTGTCACCTCAGAGGCAGGCATCCCAGCACAGGACGTAGGGGCATTGTCACCTCAGAGGCAGGCATCCCAGCACAGGACGTACGGGGATTGTCACCTCAGAGGCAGGCATCCCAGCACAGGACGTAGGGACATTGTCACCTCAGAGGCAGGCATCCCAGCACAGGACGTAGGGGCATTGTCACCTCAGAGGCAGGCATCCCAGCACAGGACGTACGGGCATTGTCACCTCAGAGGCAGGCATCCTAGCACAGGACGTAGGGGCATTGCCACCTCAGAGGCAGGCATCCCGGCACAGGACGTAGGGGGATTGTCACCTCAGAGGCACGCATCCCAGCACAGGACGTACGGGCATTGTCACCTCAGAGGCAGGCATCCCGGCACAGGACGTACGGGCATTGTCACCTCAGAGGCAGGCATCCCAGCACAGGACGTACGGGCATTGTCACCTCAGAGGCAGGCATCCCAGCGCAGGACGTACGGGCATTGTCACCTCAGAGGCAGGCATCCTAGCACAGGACGTAGGGGCATTGCCACCTCAGAGGCAGGCATCCCGGCACAGGACGTAGGGGGATTGTCACCTCAGAGGCACGCATCCCAGCACAGGACGTACGGGCATTGTCACCTCAGAGGCAGGCATCCCGGCACAGGACGTAGGGGCATTGTTACCTCAGAGGCAGGCACCCCAGCACAGGATGTACGGGGATTGTCACCTCAGAGGCAGGCATCCCAGCACAGGGCGTAGGGACACTGTCACCTCAGAGGCAGGCATCCCAGCACAGGACGTAGAGGGATTGTCACCTCAGAGGCAGGCATCCCAGCACAGGACGTAGGGACATTGTCACCTCAGAGGCAGGCATCCTAGCACAGGACGTAGGGGGATTGTCACCTTAGAGGCAGGCATCCCAGCACAGGACGTAGTGGCATTGTCACCTCAGAGGCAGGCACCCCAGCACAGGACGTACGGGGATTGTCACCTCAAAGGCAGGCATCCCAGCACAGGACGTAGGGGCATTGTCACCTCAGAGGCAGGCATCCCAGCACAGGACGTACGGGGATTGTCACCTCAGAGGCAGGCATCCCCGCAGAGGGCGTAGGGACATTGTCACATCAGAGGCAGGCATCCCAGCACAGGAAGTAGAGGGATTGTCACCTCAGAGGCAGGCATCCCAGTACAGGACGTAGGGACATTGTGACCTCAGAGGCAGGCATCCCAACACAGGATGTACGGGCACTGTCACCTCAGAGGCAGGCATCCCAGCGCAGGACGTCGGGGGATTGTCACCTCAGAGGCAGGCATCCCAGCACAGGACGTAGAGGGATTGTCACCTCAGAAGCAGGCATCCCAGCACATGACATACCGGAATTGTCACCTCAGAGGCAGGCATCCCAGCGCAACACGTAGGGGGATTGTCACCTCAGAGGCAGGCATCCCAGCGCTGGATGTAGGGGGATTTTCACCTCAGAGGCAGGCATCCCAGCACAGGACGTAGGGACACTGTCACCTCAGAGGCAGGCATCCCAGCACAGGACGTAGAGGGATTGTCACCTCAGAGGCAGGCATCCCAGCACAGGACGTAGGGACATTGTCACCTCAGAGGCAGGCCTCCCAGCACAGGACGTACGGGCATTGTCACCTCAGAGGAAGGCATCCCGGCACAGGACGTAGGGGGATTGTCACCTCAGAGGCAGGCATCCCAGCACAGGTCGTAGGGGGATTGTCACCTCAGAGGCAGGCATCCCAGCACAGGACGTAGGGGGATTGTCACCTCAGAGGCAGGCATCCCAGCACAGGATGTAGGGGGATTGTCACCTCACAGGCAGGCATCCCAGCCCAAGACGTAGGGGGATTGTCACCTCAGAGGCAGGAATCCCAGCACAGGACGTATGGGCATTGTCACCTCAGAGGCAGGCAACCCAGCACAGGACGTAGGGGGATTGTCACCTCAGAGGTAGGCATCCCAGCACAAGACGTAGGGGGATTGTCACCTCAGAGGTAGGCATCCCAGCACAGGACGTAGGGGCATTGTCACCTCAGAGGCAGGCATCCCAGCACAGGACATAGGGGGATTGTCACCTCAGAGGCAGGCATCCCAGCACAAGACGTAGGGGGATTGTCACCTCAGAGGAAGGCATCCCAGCACAGGACGTAGGGGCATTGTCACCTCAGAGGCAGGCATCCCAGCACAGGACATAGGGGGATTGTCACCTCAGAGGCAGGCATCCTAGCACAGGACGTAGGGGCATTGTCACCTCAGAGGCAGGCATCCCAGCACAGGATGTAGGGGCTTTGTCACCTCAGAGGCAGGCATCCCGGCACAGGACGTAGGGGGATTGTCACCTCAGAGGCAGGCATCCCAGCACAGGACGTTGGGGGATTGTCACCTCAGAGGCAGGCATCCCAGTACAGGACGTAGGGGAATTGTCACCTCAGAGGCAGGCATCCCAGCACAGGACGTAGGGGGATTGTCACCTCAGAGGCAGGCATCCCAGCACAGGACGTAGGGGCATTGTCACCTCAGAGGCAGGCATCCCAGCACAGGACATACGGGGATTGTCACCTCAGAGGCAGGCATCCCAGCACGGGACGTAGGGACATTGTCACCTCAGAGGCAGGCATCCCAGCACAGGACGTAGGGGCATTGTCACCTCAGAGGCAGGCATCCCAGCACAGGACGTACGGGCATTGTCACCTCAGAGGCAGGCATCCTAGCACAGGACGTAGGGGCATTGCCACCTCAGAGGCAGGCATCCCGGCACAGGACGTAGGGGGATTGTCACCTCAGAGGCACGCATCCCAGCACAGGACGTACGGGCATTGTCACCTCAGAGGCAGGCATCCCGGCACAGGACGTAGGGGCATTGTCACCTCAGAGGCAGGCATCCCAGCACAGGACGTACGGGCATTGTCACCTCAGAGGCAGGCATCCTAGCACAGGACGTAGGGGCATTGCCACCTCAGAGGCAGGCATCCCGGCACAGGACGTAGGGGGATTGTCACCTCAGAGGCACGCATCCCAGCACAGGACGTACGGGCATTGTCACCTCAGAGGCAGGCATCCCGGCACAGGACGTAGGGGCATTGTCACCTCAGAGGCAGGCATCCCAGCACAGGACGTAGGGGGATTGTCACCTCAGAGGCAGGCATCCCAGCACAAGATGTAGGGGGATTGTCACCTCAGAGGCAGGCATCCCAGCACAGGATGTAGGGGCATTGTCACCTCAGAGGCAGGCATCCCAGCACAGGACGTATGTGGATTGCCACCTCAGAGGCAGGCATCCCAGCACAGGATGTAGGGGCATTGTCACCTCAGAGGCAGGCATCCCAGCACAGGACGTATGTGGATTGTCACCTCAGAAGCAGGCATGCCAGCACATGACATAACGGCATTGTCACCTCAGAGGCAGGCATCCCTGCACAGGACGTAGGGGGATTGTCACCTCAGAGGCAGGCATCCCAGCACAGGATGTAGGGGCATTGTCACCTCAGAGGCAGGCATCCCAGCACAGGACGTATGTGGATTGTCACCTCAGAAGCAGGCATGCCAGCACATGACATAACGGCATTGTCACCTCAGAGGCAGGAATCCCTGCACAGGACGTAGGGGGATTGTCACCTCAGAGGCAGGCATCCCAGCACAGGACGTTGGGGGATTGTCACCTCAGAGGCAGGCATCCCAACACAGGACGTAGGGGGATTGTCACTTCAGAGGCAGGCATGCCAGCACAGGACGTAGGGACATTGTCACCACAGAGGCCGGCATCCCAGCACAGGACGTACGGGCATTGTCACCTCAGAGGCTGGCATCCCGGCACAGGACTTATGGGCATTGTCACCTCAGAGGCAGGCATCCCGGCACAGGACGTAGGGGGATTGTCACCTCAGAGGCAGGCATCCCAGCACAGGACGTAGGGACATTGTCACCTCAGAGGCAGGAATCCCAGCACAGGACGTAGGGGCATTGTCACCTCAGAGGCAGGCATCCCAGCACAGGACGTACGGGCATTGTCACCTCAGAGGCAGGCAACCTAGCACAGGACGTAGGGGCATTGCCACCTCAGAGGCAGGCATCCCGGCACAGGACGTAGGGGGATTGTCACCTCAGAGGCAGGCATCCCAGCACAGGACGTAGAGGGATTGTCACCTCAGAGGCAGGCATCCCAGCACAGGACGTAGAGACATTGTCACCTCAGAGGCAGGCATCCTAGCACAGGACGTAGGGGGATTGTCACCTCAGAGGCAGGCATCCCAGCACAGGACGTAGGGGCATTGTCACCTCAGAGGCAGGCACCCCAGCACAGGATGTACGGGGATTGTCACCTCAGAGGCAGGCATCCCAGCACAGGACGTAGGGGAATTGTCACCTCAGAGGCAGGCACCCCAGCACAGGATGTACGGGGATTGTCACCTCAGAGGCAGGCATCCCAGCAGAGGGCGTAGGGACATTGTCACATCAGAGGCAGGCATCCCAGCACAGGACGTAGAGGGAGTGTCACCTCAGAGGCAGGCATCCCAGTACAGGACGTAGGGGGATTGTCACCTCAGAGGCAGGCATCCCAGCACAGGCCATAGGGGGATTGTCACCTCAGAGGCAGGCATCCCAGCACAGGACGTAGAGGGATTGTCACCTCAGAAGCAGGCATGCCAGCACATGACATAACGGTATTGTCACCTCAGAGGCAGGCATCCCTGCACAGGACGTAGGGGGGATTGTCACCTCAGAGGCAGGCATCCCAGCACAGGACGTTGGGGGATTGTCACCTCACAGGCAGGCATCCCAGCCCAAGACGTAGGGGGATTGTCACCTCAGAGGCAGGCATCCCAGCACAGGACGTACGGGCATTGTCACCTCAGAGGCAGGCATCCCAGCACAGGACGTAGGGGGATTGTCACCTCAGAGGCAGGCATCCCAGCACAAGACGTAGGGGGATTGTCACCTCAGAGGCAGGCATCCCAGCACAGGACTTAGGGGCATTGTCACCTCAGAGGCAGGCATCCCAGCACAGGACGTATGTGGATTGTCACCTCAGAGGCAGGCATCCCAGCACAGGACGTAGGGGCACTGTCACCTCAGAGGCAGGCATCCCGGCACAGGACGTAGGGGGATTGTCACCTCAGAGGCAGGCATCCCAGCACAGGACGTGGGGGGATTGTCACCTCAGAGGCAGGCATCCCAGCACAGGACGTAGGGGGATTGTCACCTCAGAGGCAGGCATCGCAACACAGGATGTAGGAGGATTGTCACCTCAGAGGCAGGCATCCCAGTACAGGACGTAGGGGGATTGTCACCTCAGAGGCAGGCATCCCAGCACAGGACGTTGGGGGATTGTCACCTCAGAGGCAGGCATCCCAACACAGGACGTAGGGGGATTGTCACTTCAGAGGCAGGCATGCCAGCACAGGACGTAGGGACATTGTCACCACAGAGGCCGGCATCCCAGCACAGGACGTACGGGCATTGTTACCTCAGAGGCAGGCATCCCGGCACAGGACTTATGGGCATTGTCACCTCAGAGGCAGGCATCCCGGCACAGGACGTAGGGGGATTGTCACCTCAGAGGCAGGCATCCCAGCACAGGACGTAGGGGGATTGTCACCTCAGAGGCAGGCATCCCAGCACAGGACTTATGGGCATTGTCACCTCAGAGGCAGGCATCCCGGCACAGGACGTAGGGGGATTGTCACCTCACAGGCAGGCATCCCAGCCCAAGACGTAGGGGGATTGTCACCTCAGAGGCAGGCATCCCAGCACAGGACGTACGGGCATTGTCACCTCAGAGGCAGGCATCCCAGCACAGGACGTAGGGGGATTGTCACCTCAGAGGCAGGCATCCCAGCACAAGACGTAGGGGGATTGTCACCTCAGAGGCAGGCATCCCAGCACAGGATGTAGGGGCATTGTCACCTCAGAGGCAGGCATCCCAGCACAGGACGTATGTGGATTGTCACCTCAGAGGCAGGCATCCCAGCACAGGACGTAGGGGCATTGTCACCTCAGAGGCAGGCATCCCGGCACAGGACGTAGGGGGATTGTCACCTGAGAGGCAGGCATACCAGCACAGGACGTGGGGGGATTGTCACCTCAGAGGCAGGCATCCCAGCACAGGACGTAGGGGGATTGTCACCTCAGAGGCAGGCATCGCAACACAGGATGTAGGAGGATTGTCACCTCAGAGGCAGGCATCCCAGTACAGGACGTAGGGACATTGTCACCACAGAGGCAGGCATCCCAGCACATGACGTACGGGCATTGTCACCTCAGAGGCAGGCATCCCAGCACAGGACGTACAGGGATTGTCACCTCAGAGGCAGGCATCCTGGCACAGGACGTAGGGGGATTGTCACCTCAGAGCCAGGCATCCCAGCACAGGAGGTAGGGGGATTGTCACCTCAGAGGCAGGCATCCCAGCACAGGACGTAGGGGGATTGTCACCTCAGAGGCAGGCATCCCGGCACAGGACGTACAGGGATTGTCACCTCAGAGGCAGGCCTCCCAGAACAGGACGTAGGGGGATTGTCACCTCAGACGCAGGCATCCCAGCACAGGATGGAGGGGGATTGTCACCTCACAGGCAGGCATCCCAGCCCAAGATGTAGGGGGATTGTCACCTCAGAGGCAGGAATCCCAGCACAGGACGTACGGGGATTGTCACCTCAGAGGCAGGCATCCCAGCACAGGACGTACGGGGATTGTCACCTCAGAGGCAGGCATCCCCGCAGAGGGCGTAGGGACATTGTCACATCAGAGGCAGGCATCCCAGTGCAGGACGTAGGGACATTGTGACCTCAGAGGCAGGCATCCCAGTACAGGACGTAGGGACATTGTGACCTCAGAGGCAGGCATCCCAACACAGGATGTACGGGCACTGTCACCTCAGAGGCAGGCATCCCAGCGCAGGACGTCGGGGGATTGTCACCTCAGAGGCAGGCATCCCAGCACAGGACGTAGAGGGATTGTCACCTCAGAAGCAGGCATCCCAGCACATGACATACCGGAATTGTCACCTCAGAGGCAGGCATCCCAGCGCAACACGTAGGGGGATTGTCACCTCAGAGGCAGGCATCCCAGCACAGGACGTAGGGAGATAGTCACCACAGAGGCAGGCAGCCCAGCCCAAGACTTAGGGGGATTGTCATCTCAGAGGCAGGCATCCCAGCACAGGACGTAGGGGGATTGTCACCTCAGAGGCAGGCATCCCAGCACAGGACGTACGGACATTGTCACCTCAGAGGCAGGCATCCCAGCGCAGGACGTACGGGCATTGTCACCTCAGAGGCAGGCATCCCAGCACAGGACGTACGGGCATTGTCACCTCAGAGGCAGGCATCCCAGCGCTGGACGTAGGGGGATTTTCACCTCAGAGGCAGGCATCCCAGCACAGGACGTAGGGACACTGTCACCTCAGAGGCAACCATCCCAGCACAGGAAGTAGAGGGATTGTCACCTCAGAGGCAGGCATCCCAGCACAGGACGTAGGGACATTGTCACCTCAGAGGCAGGCCTCCCAGCACAGGACGTACGGGCATTGTCACCTCAGAGGCAGGCATCCCGGCACAGGACGTAGGGGGATTGTCACCTCAGAGGCAGGCATCCCAGCACAGGTCGTAGGGGGATTGTCACCTCAGAGGCAGGCATTCCAGCACAGGACGTAGGGGGATTGTCACCTCAGAGGCAGGCATCCCAGCACAGGATGAAGGGGGATTGTCACCTCACAGGCAGGCATCCCAGCCCAAGACGTAGGGGGATTGTCACCTCAGAGGCAGGAATCCCAGCACAGGACGTATAGGCATTGTCACCTCAGAGGCAGGCAACCCAGCACAGGACGTAGGGGGATTGTCACCTCAGAGGTAGGCATCCCAGCACAAGACGTAGGGGGATTGTCACCTCAGAGGTAGGCATCCCAGCACAGGACGTAGGGGCATTGTCACCTCAGAGGCAGGCATCCCAGCACAGGACATAGGGGGATTGTCACCTCAGAGGCAGGCATCCCAGCACAAGACGTAGGGGGATTGTCACCTCATCGGTAGGCATCCCAGCACAGGACGTAGGGGCATTGTCACCTCAGAGGCAGGCATCCCAGCACAGGACATAGGGGGATTGTCACCTCAGAGGCAGGCATCCTAGCACAGGACGTAGGGGCATTGTCACCTCAGAGGCAGGCATCCCAGCACAGGATGTAGGGGCTTTGTCACCTCAGAGGCAGGCATCCCGGCACAGGACGTAGGGGGATTGTCACCTCAGAGGCAGGCATCCCAGCACAGGACGTTGGGGGATTGTCACCTCAGAGGCAGGCATCCCAGCACAGGACGTAGGGGAATTGTCACCTCAGAGGCAGGCATCCCAGCACAGGACGTAGGGGGATTGTCACCTCAGAGGCAGGCATCCCAGCACAGGACGTAGGGGCATTGTCACCTCAGAGGCAGGCATCCCAGCACAGGACGTACGGGGATTGTCACCTCAGAGGCAGGCATCCCAGCACAGGACGTAGGGACATTGTCACCTCAGAGGCAGGCATCCCAGCACAGGACGTAGGGGCATTGTCACCTCAGAGGCAGGCATCCCAGCACAGGACTGTTGGACAGGCCACATGAAGGGCTTGCTCCCTCCCCGCATGACAGGGCCCAAGCCCCGGACTCCCAGGTGTTACCCACAAGGGCAACCCGCACCCCGTCTCCCAACGGAACTCCTGCCCCCGGACAGCCATGTATCATGGGGCCGAACCACTACCGGCTCCCCCGGCCGGGTCAGCCGCCATCTTGGGCGCTGCGCCACGAGGCCACGTGGCCTCGGCTCGACCCTAACCCTGGGCCTGGCCGGCCCCGACATCCCGGCACCACCATCCACCCAGGAGGTGAACGGACCACTTGGCAGGTCAATGGGAGAAAGAAGTGTCGATGGCTCTCCCCCGCCAGGTGCCGATCACCCTCCAGCTCCCCCAGGCGCTGGCTCCACCCCCTGCTGGGTGTCTGGACTCCCTCATCCCGGACCCCCCGACCTCCAAGTCCGAGGGTCCGGACATCAAAGGGCGCCAGACCTATAACTAGGGCAGCTCCAGAGCAGGAAGGCAGTTGTATCCTGGAGTCGAGAGACACCGAGAGAACTCAGCCTTGACGGACTACTGGCGCTGCCGTAGCCCTGCCTTGTGAACTATCGTCCTGCCTGCTGGCGCTGCCGCGGCCTTCTGCATCATCCATCCTCGGCGGGACCTGCTGGCGCTGCCGCGGACCATTGTAACGACCACCTTCATCGGGACCTGCTGCCGCTGCCGCGGACCGTGTAACGACCATCTTCACCGGGACCTGCTGCCGCTGCCGCGGACCGTGTAACGACCACCTTCACCGGGACCTGCTGGCGCTGCCGCGGCCCGTCCAAGCTAGAACACCGAGCTCGAGGATTGTGAGCTACCCACCATCCCATTTCAGCTACCAGATTGGTAACCAGACTGTCCCGCTACCCCCTTTCCCCAAACCAAGAGACTCGAATCGAGGGGACCCCTGAGTCCAGACCTCCTTGTACCATTTCATCGTACCTTAAGAAATCACCTATAAAGAACGCTAAATCCTATCCTTGTGTGGTGTATATCTGTGGGGGGGAAGTTATTCATCTGTACGATCGCTGGAGACGGCTCTCCCCGGAGACCTCTCCCCTTGTCCTCGGCCGACCCTCCCGGTCCGTCTAACATTGGTGGCCAGCGGCGCGATCCGAATCAACGCGTAATCGTACAGAGAGTAGCTCACCCCACGACAAAACCACGATGTCAACCAAAGAGAGCGGATCCACCGAGAAATTCCAGATGGATAAATTGGAAGAGTATAGCCATCGTGAACTTAAACAATTCTGCATGGAACTAGGCATTGCTACCACCGGCCTGAGTACCAAAGACGATTTGAAGCACGCCATTGAGTCGTGGGCGGAAACCGGGGTCGCCGGATCCCCAGACCAAAACGGTGCAGCATCGGAGGGGAACGCCACAGCTCCCGAGGAGCGAGGAACGGGTCTCTCGCAGGAAGAGATCCAAGAAAGAGAAAGAAACAGATTACATGAGTTGGAAATGGCACGACTCAAGATGGACGGTGAACTAAAATTAGCCGAGCAAAAACTGAACCTAGAACATCTGCGGCTCCGAGAAGAACGGGAAGAAAAACAGAGGCAGAGAGAGCTCGAAGAAAAAAGACTAACATTCGAACACGAGCGCAAACTGGCGGAAATAGAACTTCGGAAACAGAATAAAGAACCAGAGGTGCCTGAGCGACCGCGCACCCCGGGAGCAACCGAGAAAAAAGTCCACATCCCCAAGGATGTTGTCCGAGAGTATGTCCGAGAGGACGACATACAACAGTGGTTCAAAGCCTACGAGATCGCCATGACCTCCCACCGGATCGATCGGAGTGACTGGGGAGCCGGCCTATGGGGGAGGTTCGTCAACGAAGGCCGCGATGCCCTACTGCAGCTCCCAGACCATCAGATGTCATCCTATGACCACATGAAGGCTGCCCTCCTCACCCGATATGGGCTCACACCCGAAATGTACCGCCAGAGGTTCCGAGACTGCACCCGGATCCCGGGTACAACTTGGGTGGAATATGTCAACTATTTCAGCCGAGCCTTCGAGGGTTGGATCAAGGGAAGCCACGTAACGACCTACGAGCAACTCTTTAATCTCATGGTGTGGGAGCACCTGTCTAACAACTGCTTCGTCGAGCTTAGGCAGCACCTCCTCGACAGTAAATTGACTGACCCACGGCAACTCGCCGCCGAAGCTGACCGGTGGGAAAGCACCCGAGTGGGCCGGAGAGGGCCACACGAGCAAAACCGAAACAACCAAGGTCAGCACCGTCCCCGAGGAGGAGGAGGAGGCCAGGGGCGAGGGAGAGACACCGTCCCGGCCACTCCCGCGGCCAGCACCCCGCCCCCGGCCGGCCGGGGCAACCCCCCGATGCGGCCGGGGTTCCGAGCCAACGTCACGTGTCACCGATGCCAGCGAGTCGGCCACTACGCCAATGACCCGAGCTGCCCGCAGAACCAAACGCCAAAGCCCCGCCAGGTAGCTGCCGCCGCCCTGGGAGGAGAACAAATCTCCGAGGAACAAGAAGAATATGAGCAGGCACAACAAGAGTGGGAACCGGCCGCCATGGTTCTAGCGTGCCTAGGGGGAAAAGACATGGTCCCGCGGGCTCCCCTACCCGCCAACACCAGAAAATATGGCCAGTGGGTGAACATTAATGGGCGCCGGGCCAAAGCCCTACGTGACACAGGGGCCAGTGTGACGGCCGTCCGCTGTCACCTGGTAAAACCAGAGCAGATCCTGCCGAACATTCTCTGCCCCGTCCGCTCAGCCGACAATTCCGAAAGTCTATGTCGGATGGCCTGCGTCCCCTTCGAATGGGGAGGGGTCTCCGGCATGTTGAAGGTGACGGTCCGGGATGATGCCCCCGTGGACTGTCTCCTGGGGAATGACCTTGAGAGTTCCCCGTGGGCCGCCGTCGAAAGAAGAGAGCACCTGGGGATGCTGGGCCTACCGGACTGGGCCTGCGTAACCACCCGGTCCATGGCCGCCCGTGCCATCCCCAGACCAGAAGAACCAGAATGGCCAGCACCTCCTCCCCCGGTCGCTCCAGTAGAGGACAACGACTATACCGACCCCCCAGAGCCAACCCCCGAAGGGGTCGCCCAACCCCAGGACCTTCCCGGCCTGGCTCAGTGGCGTCAAGAAGGGGGGCCCACCCAGGAACAGTTCCGCCAGGAGCAGAAGACCTGCCCCTCCCTCGAGGGACTCCGCCAGCAAGCCAGCGCCCAGAGCGCAGGGGACTCCACCGGAGCCCATTGGATCTATTGGGATAACGACCTGCTATACAGTGAACAAAGAATCGCGGAGTTAGGGGCCAGTCGAGTGCTGGTGGTGCCCCTCCGTTTCAGAGACTTCCTGCTAAATTTGGCCCACGATGTCCCCCTGGCTGGACACCTGGGCCAGGACAAAACCTACAGTCGCCTGGTGACCCACTTTTTCTGGCCGAGGATGCGAAACGACGTCCTCAACCACTGCCGGTCCTGCCCCACGTGCCAGGCCAGCGGGAAGAGCGGCCGCAAGCTCAAAGCACCTCTGCAACCCTTCCCAGTGGTCACCACCCCGTTCGAGAGGGTAGGAATAGACATCGTGGGGCCCCTGGACCCCCGCACAGCACAAGGACATCGGTTCATCCTGGTACTGGTGGACCACGCCACCCGCTACCCCGAGGCTGTGCCCCTGCGAACTGTAACAGCTCCGGTGGTCGGCCGGGCCCTAATGGGGATCTTCTCCCGGGTGGGCTTCCCCCGAGAAGTCGTCAGCGACCGAGGCACAAACTTTATCTCGAAATATATGAAGTCCCTCTGGCAACAGTGCGGGGTCACCTACCGATTCACGACCCCCTATCACCCTCAAGGGAACGGACTAGTTGAGCGATTCAACCGCACACTCAAGGGAATGATTGGGGGATTGGAAGAGCCCCTCCGTCGCCAGTGGGATGTACTACTTCCGTGCCTCCTCTTCGCCTATCGAGAAGTTCCCCAGAAGTCCCTCGGCTTTAGCCCTTTCAAACTCCTGTACGGGCACCCTGTGCGAGGGCCCCTCAGCCTAGTCAAAGAAGGTTGGGAGATGGCCCCCCTAAAGACCCCTCCAGACGTCTTCAAGTACCTCCTGGCACTACGCAATCAGACCCGGCGCTTCAGGGAAATGGCAAAAGCGAATCTTGAGGCCAGTCAGGAGGACATGAAAAAATGGTACGATCAGAATGCCTCCTCCGTCGAATTCGAACCTGGTCAACAAGTGTGGGTGATGTCCCCCACCGAACCATGTGCCTTGCAAGATAAGTGGACGGGGCCCTTCAAAGTGGTCGAACGCAAGAGCCCCGTCACCTATCTCATCGACATGGAGTCCCCCCGGAACCCCCTCCGGGTCCTCCACACCAACAGACTCAAACCCCACTTTGTGCGCTCGGAACTCAGCCTCCTGATGGCTACAGACAGTGGGGCGGAAGAAGACTCCGAGCCCCTCCCTGATCTCCTGAAAACCCAGGAGAAAGATGGTTCCGTGGACTGGGTCCGGCTCTCCGATGCCCTCACCCCAGAGCAACGCCAGGGCTGCCGGGACCTCCTGCTGCAGTTTGCTACTCTGTTTTCCCTCACCCCAGGGATCACCCCTTGGTGCTTGCACGACGTGGACACTGGGGACAGTCCCCCTATCCGACACCGGGCCTACCGCGTACCAGGTCGGGTGCGGGCCTGCATCCAAGAGGAAGTATCCAAGATGCTCACGCTCGGGGTCATCGAGCCCTCGGACAGCCCCTGGGCCAGCCCGGTCGTGCTGGTCCCCAAAGCCGCTGCCCCCGGCACCACTCCGGAACTCCGGTTCTGCGTCGACTATCGGGGCTTGAACGCTGTCACCAGGACCGACGCTCATCCGATCCCCCGAGCGGATGAATTGATCGACCGCCTGGGGGCCGCCCGCTACCTCAGCATCTTCGACCTGACAGCGGGCTACTGGCAGATCGGTCTCACACCCCGGGCCCAAGAACGGTCCGCCTTTTCTACCCCCGATGGCCACTACCACTTCAAGGTCATGCCCTTCGGCCTGAAGAATGCCCCAGCTACTTTTCAGCGTCTAGTGAACCAGGTCTTGGCGGGGCTCGAAGAGTTCAGCGCCGCCTACCTGGACGACATCGCTGTATACAGCCGCCACTGGTCCGACCACCTCCACCACCTCCGAGAGGTCCTGCAAGCCCTCCAGCGGGCCGGCCTCACGATTAAGGCCGGCAAGTGCCAAATTGGTCAGGGGTCCGTGACCTACCTCGGACACCAGGTGGGAAGCGGTCTGGTGGCCCCTCTGCAACTCAAAATTGCTGCCATCCAGTCCTGGCAACCCCCAGTCACGCAGACCGAGGTCCGAGCCTTCTTGGGACTCACCGGCTACTACCGGCGGTTCGTGAGGGACTATGGCAGCATTGTGGGGCCCCTCACGGGTCTCACGTCCAAAAACCACCCGAAGAAGGTTAACTGGACCCCCGACTGTCAAGCGGCCTTCGAGAAGCTGAAGGCCGCCCTGTGCACCGCCCCTGTGCTCCAGGCCCCCGATTACAGTCGGGAATTCATTGTACAAACGGACGCCTCCGACCACGGCATCGGGGCGGTTCTTTCCCAGATGAACCCTGAGGGTCTTGACCAGCCGGTGGCCTTCATCAGCAGACGCCTCCTGGCCCGAGAACAGCGCTGGAGCACAATCGAGAGGGAGGCCTTCGCAGTGGTGTGGGCCCTCAAGAAGCTCCGGCCCTATCTCTTCGGTACCCACTTCCGGGTGCAAACCGATCATCGACCCCTGCAGTGGCTAATGCAGATGCGGGGGGAAAACCCAAAACTATTGCGCTGGTCCATCTCCCTGCAGGGAATGGACTTCACTGTGGAACATCGACCGGGCCAAGACCACGCCAACGCAGATGGCCTGTCACGCTTTTTCCGCCTCGACGAGGAGAGTCCCCAAGAGGATGGGTGACTCTCCCCGCCTTCAGCTGGGGGGGACGCATGTTGGGCAGGCCACATGAAGGGCTTGCTCCCTCCCCGCATGACAGGGCCCAAGCCCCGGACTCCCAGGTGTTACCCACAAGGGCAACCCGCACCCCGTCTCCCAACGGAACTCCTGCCCCCGGACAGCCATGTATCATGGGGCCGAACCACTACCGGCTCCCCCGGCCGGGTCAGCCGCCATCTTGGGCGCTGCGCCACGAGGCCGCGTGGCCTCGGCTCGACCCTAACCCTGGGCCTGGCCGGCCCCGACATCCCGGCACCACCATCCACCCAGGAGGTGAACGGACCACTTGGCAGGTCAATGGGAGAAAGAAGTGTCGATGGCTCTCCCCCGCCAGGTGCCGATCACCCTCCAGCTCCCCCAGGCGCTGGCTCCACCCCCTGCTGGGTGTCTGGACTCCCTCATCCCGGACCCCCCGACCTCCAAGTGCGAGGGTCCGGACAACAAAGGGCGCCAGACCTATAACTAGGGCAGCTCCAGAGCAGGAAGGCAGTTGTATCCTGGAGTCGAGAGACACCGAGAGAACTCAGCCTTGACGGACTACTGGCGCTGCCGTAGCCCTGCCTTGTGAACTATCGTCCTGCCTGCTGGCGCTGCCGCGGCCTTCTGCATCATCCATCCTCGGCGGGACCTGCTGGCGCTGCCGCGGACCGTGTAACGACCATCTTCACCGGGACCTGCTGCCACTGCCGCGGACCGTGTAACGACCACCTTCACCGGGACCTGCTGGCGCTGCCGCGGCCCGTCCAAGCTAGAACACCGAGCTCGAGGATTGTGAGCTACCCACCATCCCATTTCAGCTACCAGATTGGTAACCAGACTGTCCCGCTACCCCCTTTCCCCAAACCAAGAGACTCGAATCGAGGGGACCCCTGAGTCCAGACCTCCTTGTACCATTTCATCGTACCTTAAGAAATCACCTATAAAGAACGCTAAATCCTATCCTTGTGTGGTGTATATCTGTGGGGGGGAAGTTATTCATCTGTACGATCGCTGGAGACGGCTCTCCCCGGAGACCTCTCCCCTTGTCCTCGGCCGACCCTCCCGGTCCGTCTAACAAGGACGTACGGGCATTGTCACCTCAGAGGCAGGCATCCTAGCACAGGACGTAGGGGCATTGCCACCTCAGAGGCAGGCATCCCGGCACAGGACGTAGGGGGATTGTCACCTCAGAGGCACGCATCCCTGCACAGGACGTACGGGCATTGTCACCTCAGAGGCAGGCATCCCGGCACAGGACGTAGGGGCATTGTCACCTCAGAGGCAGGCACCCCAGCACAGGACGTACGGGGATTGTCACCTCAGAGGCAGGCATCCCAGCACAGGGCGTAGGGACACTGTCACCTCAGAGGCAGGCATCCCAGCACAGGACGTAGAGGGATTGTCACCTCAGAGGCAGGCATCCCAGCACAGGACGTAGGGACATTGTCACCTCAGAGGCAGGCATCCTAGCACAGGACGTAGGGGGATTGTCACCTCAGAGGCAGGCATCCCAGCACAGGACGTAGGGGCATTGTCACCTCAGAGGCAGGCACCCCAGCACAGGACGTACGGGGATTGTCACCTCAGAGGCAGGCATCCCAGCACAGGACGTAGGGGCATTGTCACCTCAGAGGCAGGCATCCCAGCACAGGACGTAGAGGGAGTGTCACCTCAGAGGCAGGCATCCCAGTACAGGACGTAGGGGGATTGTCACCTCAGAGGCAGGCATCCCAGCACAGGACATAGGGGGACTGTCACCTCAGAGGCAGGCATCCCAGCACAGGACGTAGAGGGATTGTCACCTCAGAAGCAGGCATGCCAGCACATGACATAACGGCATTGTCACCTCAGAGGCAGGCATCCCTGCACAGGACGTAGGGGGATTGTCACCTCAGAGGCAGGCATCCCAGCACAGGACGTTGGGGGATTGTCACCTCAGAGGCAGGCATCCCAACACAGGACGTAGGGGGATTGTCACTTCAGAGGCAGGCATGCCAGCACAGGACGTAGGGACATTGTCACCACAGAGGCCGGCATCCCGGCACAGGACTTATGGGCATTGTCACCTCAGAGGCAGGCATCCCGGCACAGGACGTAGGGGGATTGTCACCTCAGAGGCAGGCATCCCAGCACAGGACGTAGGGGGATTGTCACCTCAGAGGCAGTCATCTCACCACAGGACTTAGGGGGATTGTCACCTCACAGGCAGGCATCCCAGCCCAAGACGTAGGGGGATTGTCACCTCAGAGGCAGGCATCCCAGCACAGGACGTACGGGCATTGTCACCTCAGAGGCAGGCATCCCAGCACAGGACGTAGGGGGATTGTCACCTCAGAGGCAGGCATCCCAGCACAAGACGTAGGGGGATTGTCACCTCAGAGGCAGGCATCCCAGCACAGGACGTAGGGGCATTGTCACCTCAGAGGCAGGCATCCCAGCACAGGACGTATGTGGATTGTCACCTCAGAGGCAGGCATCTCAGCACAGGACGTAGGGGCATTGTCACCTCAGAGGCAGGCATCCCGGCACAGGACGTAGGGGGATTGTCACCTCAGAGGCAGGCATCCCAGCACAGGACGTGGGGGGATTGTCACCTCAGAGGCAGGCATCCCAGCACAGGACGTAGGGGGATTGTCACCTCAGAGGCAGGCATCGCAACACAGGATGTAGGAGGATTGTCACCTCAGAGGCAGGCATCCCAGTACAGGACGTAGGGACATTGTCACCACAGAGGCAGGCATCCCAGCACATGACGTACGGGCATTGTCACCTCAGAGGCAGGCATCCCAGCACAGGACGTACAGGGATTGTCACCTCAGAGGCAGGCATCCCGGCACAGAACGTAGGGGGATTGTCACCTCAGAGCCAGGCATCCCAGCACAGGATGTAGGGGGATTGTCACCTCAGAGGCAGGCATCCCAGCACAGGACGTAGGGGAATTGTTACCTCAGAGGCAGGCATCCCGGCACAGGACGTACAGGGATTGTCACCTCAGAGGCAGGCCTCCCAGCACAGGACGTAGGGGGATTGTGACCTCAGACGCAGGCATCCCAGCACAGGATGTAGGGGGATTGTCACCTCACAGGCAGGCATCCCAGCCCAAGATGTAGGGGGATTATCACCTCAGAGGCAGGAATCCCAGCACAGGACGTACGGGCATTGTCACCTCAGAGGCAGGCAACCCAGCACAGGATGTAGGGGGATTGTCACCTCAGAGGCAGGCATCCCAGCACAAGACGTAGGGGGATTGTCACCTCAGAGGCAGGCATCCCAGCACAGGACGTAGGGGCATTGTCACCTCAGAGGCAGGCATCTCAGCACAGGACGTAGGGGGATTGTCACCTCAGAGGCAGGCATCCTAGCACAGGACGTAGGGGCATTGTCACCTCAGAGGCAGGCATCCCAGCACAGGACGTAGGGGGATTGTCACCTCAGAGGCAGGCATCCCAGCACAAGACGTAGGGGGATTGTCACCTCAGAGGCAGGCATGCCAGCACAGGACGTAGGGATATTGTCACCACAGAGGCCGGCATCCCAGCACAGGACATACGGGCATTGTCACCTCATAGGCAGGCATCCCGGCACAGGACTTACGGGCATTGTCACCTCAGAGGCAGGCATCCCGGCACAGGACGTAGGGGGATTGTCACCTCAGAGGCAGGCATCCCAGCACAGGACGTAGGGGGATTGTCACCTCAGAGGCAGGCATCCCAGCACAGGACGTAGGGGGATTGTCACCTCAGAGGCAGTCATCCCAGCACAGGACTTAGGGGGATTGTCACCTCACAGGCAGGCATCCCAGCCCAAGACGTAGGGGGATTGTCACCTCAGAGGCAGGCATCCCAGCACAGGACGTATGGGCATTGTCACCTCAGAGGCAGGCATCCCAGCACAGGACGTAGGGGGATTGTCCCCTCAGAGGTAGGCATCCCAGCACAGGACGTAGGGGGATTGTCACGTCAGAGGCAGGCATCTCAGCACAAGACGTAGGTGGATTGTCACCTCAGAAGCAGGCATTCCAGCACAGGACGTATGTGGATTGTCACCTCAGAGGCAGGCATCCCAGCACAGGACGTTGGGGGATTGTCACCTCAGAGGCAGGCATCCCAACACAGGACGTAGGGGGATTGTCACTTCAGAGGCAGGCATGCCAGCACAGGACGTAGGGACATTGTCACCACAGAGGCCGGCATCCCGGCACAGGACTTATGGGCATTGTCACCTCAGAGGCAGGCATCCCGGCACAGGACGTAGGGGGATTGTCACCTCAGAGGCAGGCATCCCAGCACAGGACGTAGGGGGATTGTCACCTCAGAGGCAGTCATCTCACCACAGGACTTAGGGGGATTGTCACCTCACAGGCAGGCATCCCAGCCCAAGACGTAGGGGGATTGTCACCTCAGAGGCAGGCATCCCAGCACAGGACGTACGGGCATTGTCACCTCAGAGGCAGGCATCCCAGCACAGGACGTAGGGGGATTGTCACCTCAGAGGCAGGCATCCCAGCACAAGACGTAGGGGGATTGTCACCTCAGAGGCAGGCATCCCAGCACAGGACGTAGGGGCATTGTCACCTCAGAGGCAGGCATCCCAGCACAGGACGTATGTGGATTGTCACCTCAGAGGCAGGCATCTCAGCACAGGACGTAGGGGCATTGTCACCTCAGAGGCAGGCATCCCGGCACAGGACGTAGGGGGATTGTCACCTCAGAGGCAGGCATCCCAGCACAGGACGTGGGGGGATTGTCACCTCAGAGGCAGGCATCCCAGCACAGGACGTAGGGGGATTGTCACCTCAGAGGCAGGCATCGCAACACAGGATGTAGGAGGATTGTCACCTCAGAGGCAGGCATCCCAGTACAGGACGTAGGGACATTGTCACCACAGAGGCAGGCATCCCAGCACATGACGTACGGGCATTGTCACCTCAGAGGCAGGCATCCCAGCACAGGACGTACAGGGATTGTCACCTCAGAGGCAGGCATCCCGGCACAGAACGTAGGGGGATTGTCACCTCAGAGCCAGGCATCCCAGCACAGGATGTAGGGGGATTGTCACCTCAGAGGCAGGCATCCCAGCACAGGACGTAGGGGAATTGTTACCTCAGAGGCAGGCATCCCGGCACAGGACGTACAGGGATTGTCACCTCAGAGGCAGGCCTCCCAGCACAGGACGTAGGGGGATTGTGACCTCAGACGCAGGCATCCCAGCACAGGATGTAGGGGGATTGTCACCTCACAGGCAGGCATCCCAGCCCAAGATGTAGGGGGATTATCACCTCAGAGGCAGGAATCCCAGCACAGGACGTACGGGCATTGTCACCTCAGAGGCAGGCAACCCAGCACAGGATGTAGGGGGATTGTCACCTCAGAGGCAGGCATCCCAGCACAAGACGTAGGGGGATTGTCACCTCAGAGGCAGGCATCCCAGCACAGGACGTAGGGGCATTGTCACCTCAGAGGCAGGCATCTCAGCACAGGACGTAGGGGGATTGTCACCTCAGAGGCAGGCATCCTAGCACAGGACGTAGGGGCATTGTCACCTCAGAGGCAGGCATCCCAGCACAGGACGTAGGGGGATTGTCACCTCAGAGGCAGGCATCCCAGCACAAGACGTAGGGGGATTGTCACCTCAGAGGCAGGCATGCCAGCACAGGACGTAGGGATATTGTCACCACAGAGGCCGGCATCCCAGCACAGGACATACGGGCATTGTCACCTCATAGGCAGGCATCCCGGCACAGGACTTACGGGCATTGTCACCTCAGAGGCAGGCATCCCGGCACAGGACGTAGGGGGATTGTCACCTCAGAGGCAGGCATCCCAGCACAGGACGTAGGGGGATTGTCACCTCAGAGGCAGGCATCCCAGCACAGGACGTAGGGGGATTGTCACCTCAGAGGCAGTCATCCCAGCACAGGACTTAGGGGGATTGTCACCTCACAGGCAGGCATCCCAGCCCAAGACGTAGGGGGATTGTCACCTCAGAGGCAGGCATCCCAGCACAGGACGTATGGGCATTGTCACCTCAGAGGCAGGCATCCCAGCACAGGACGTAGGGGGATTGTCCCCTCAGAGGTAGGCATCCCAGCACAGGACGTAGGGGGATTGTCACGTCAGAGGCAGGCATCTCAGCACAAGACGTAGGTGGATTGTCACCTCAGAGGCAGGCATCCCAGCACAGGACGTAGGGGCATTGTCACCTCAGAAGCAGGCATTCCAGCACAGGACGTATGTGGATTGTCACCTCAGAGGCAGTCATCCCAGCACAGGACGTAGGGGCATTGTTACCTCAGAGGCAGGCATCCCGGCACAGGACGTAGGGAGATTGTCACCTCAGAGGCAGGCATCCCAGCACAGGACGTGGGGGGATTGTCACCTCAGAGGCAGGCATCCCAGCACAGGACGTAGGGGGATTGTCACCTCAGAGGCAGGCATCGCAACACAGGATGTAGGGGGATTGTCACCTCAGAGTCAGGCCTCCCAGCACAGGACGTAGGGACATTGTCACCACAGAGGCAGGCATCCCAGCACAGGACGTACGGGCATTGTCACCTCAGAGGCAGGCATCCCAGCACAGGACGTACAGGGATTGTCACCTCAGAGGCAGGCATCCCGGCACAGGACGTAGGGGGATTGTCACCTCAGAGCCAGGCATCCCAGCATAGGACGTAGGCGGATTGTCACCTCAGAGGCAGGCATCCCAGCACAGGACGTAGGGGGTTTGTCACCTCAGAGGCAGGCATCCCGGCACAGGACGTACAGGGATTGTCACCTCAGAGGCAGGCCTCCCAGCACAGGACGTAGGGGGATTGTCACCTCAGAGCCAGGCATCCCAGCACAGGACGTAGGGGGATTGTCACCTCAGAGGCAGGCATGCCGGCACAGGACGTACGGGGATTGTCACCTCAGAGGCAGGCATCCCAGTACAGGACGTAGGGGGATTGTCACCTCAGAGGCAGGCATCCCAGCACAGGACGTACGGGTATTGTCACCTCAGAGGCAGGCATCCCAGCCCAAGACGTAGGGGGATTGTCACATCAGAGGCAAGCATCCCAGCACAGGACGTAGGGGGATTGTCACCTCAGAGGCAGGCATCCCAGCACAGGACGTAGGGGGATTGTCACCTCAGAGGTAGGCATCCCAGCATAGGACATAGGGGGATTGTCACCTCAGAGGCAGGCATCCCAGCACAGGATGTAGGGGGATTGTCACCTCAGAGGCAGGCATCCCAGCACAGGATGTAGGGGGATTGTCACCTCAGAGGCAGGCATCCGGCACAGGACGTACGGGGATTGTCACCTCAGAGGCAGGCATCCGGCACAAGACGTAGGGGGATCGTCACCTCAGAGGCAGGCATCCTGGCAGAGGACGTAGGGGGATTGTCACCTCAGAGGCAGGCATCCCAGCACAGCACGTAGGGGCATAGTCACCTCAGAGGCAGGCATCCCAGCACAGGATGTAGGGGCTTTGTCACCTCAGAGGCAGGCATCCCGGCAGAGGACGTAGGGGGATTGTCACCTCAGAGACAGGCATCCCAGCACAGGACGTTGGGGGATTGTCACCTCAGAGGCAGGCATCCCAGCACAGGACGTAGGGGAATTGTCACCTCAGAGGCAGGCATCCCAACACAGGACGTAGGGGGATTGTCACCTCAGAGGCAGGCATCCCAGCACAGGACGTAGGGACATTCTCACCACAGAGGCAGGCATCCCAGCACAGGACGTACGGCATTGTCACCTCAGAGGCAGGCATCCCGGCACAGGACGTTGGGACATGGTCACCTCAGAGGCAGGCATCCCAGCACAGGACTTACGGGCATTGTCACCTCAGAGGCAGGCATCCCTGCACATGACATAACGGCATGGTCACCTCAGAGGCAGGCATCCCTGCACAGGACGTAGGGGGATTGTCACCTCAGAGGCAGGCATCCCAGCACAGGACGTTGGGGGATTGTCACCTCAGAGGCAGGCATCCCAGCACAGGACGTAGGGGGATTGTCACCTCAGAGGCAGGCATCCCAACACAGGACGTAGGGGGATTGTCACTTCAGAGGCAGGCATGCCAGCACAGGACGTAGGGACATTGTCACCACAGAGGCCGGCATCCCAGCACAGGACGTACGGGCATTGTCACCTCAGAGGCAGGCATCCCGGCACAGGACTTACGGGCATTGTCACCTCAGAGGCAGGCATCCCGGCACAGGAAGTAGGGGGATTGTCACCTCAGAGGCAGGCATCCCAGCACAGGACGTAGGGGGATTGTCACCTCAGAGGCAGGCATCCCAGCACAGGACGTAGGGAGATTGTCACCACAGAGGCAGTCATCTCACCACAGGACTTAGGGGGATTGTCACCTCACAGGCAGGCATCCCAGCCCAAGACGTAGGGGGATTGTCACCTCAGAGGCAGGCATCCCAGCACAGGACGTAGGGGGATTGTCACCTCAGAGGCAGGCATCCCAGCACAGGACGTAGGGGCATTGTCACCTCAGAGGCATGCATCCCAGCACAGGACGTATGTGGATTGTCACCTCAGAGGCAGGCATCCCAGCACAGGACGTAGGGGCATTGTCACCTCAGAGGCAGGCATCCCGGCAAAGGACGTAGGGGGATTGTCACCTCAGAGGCAGGCATCCCAGCACAGGACGTGGGGGGATTGTCACCTCAGAGGCAGGCATCCCAGCACAGGACGTAGCGGGATTGTCACCTCAGAGGCAGGCATCGCAACACAGGATGTAGGGGGATTGTCACCTCAGAGGCAGGCATCCCAGTACAGGACGTAGGGACATTGTCACCACAGAGGCAGGCATCCCAGCACATGACGTACGGGCATTGTCACCTCAGAGGCAGGCATCCCAGCACAGGACGTACAGGGATTGTCACCTCAGAGGCAGGCATCCCGGCACAGGACGTAGGGGGATTGTCACCTCAGAGCCAGGCATCCCAGCACAGGATGTAGGGGGATTGTCACCTCAGAGGCAGGCATCCCAGCACAGGACGTAGGGGGATTGTCACCTCAGAGGCAGGCATCCCGGCACAGGACGTACAGGGATTGTCACCTCAGAGGCAGGCATCCCAGCACAGGATGTAGGGGGATTGTCACCTCAGAGGCAGGCATCCCAGCACAGGACGTAGGGGGATTGTCACCTCAGAGGCAGGCATCCCGGCACAGGACGTACAGGGATTGTCACCTCAGAGGCAGGCATCCCAGCAAAGGACGTAGGGGGATTGTCACCTCAGACGCAGGCATCCCAGCACAGGATGTAGGGGGATTGTCACCTCACAGGCAGGCATCCCAGCCCAAGATGTAGGGGGATTGTCACCTCAGAGGCAGGCAACCCAGCACAGGACGTAGGGGGATTGTCACCTCAGAGGCAGGCATCCCAGCACAAGACGTAGGGGGATTGTCACCTCAGAGGCAGGCATCCCAGCACAGGACGTAGGGGCATTGTCACCTCAGAGGCAGGCATCTCAGCACAGAACGTAGGGGGATTGACACCTCAGAGGCAGGCATCCTAGCACAGGACGTAGGGGCCTTGACACCTCAGAGGCAGGCATCCCAGCACAGGACGTAGGGGGATTGTCACCTCAGAGGCAGGCATCCCAGCACAAGACGTAGGGGGATTGTCACCTCAGAGGCAGGCATGCCAGCACAGGACGTAGGGATATTGTCACCACAGAGGTCGGCATCCCAGCACAGGACATACAGGCATTGTCACCTCAGAGGCAGGCATCCCGGCACAGGACTTACGGGCATTGTCACCTCAGAGGCAGGCATCCCGGCACAGGACGTAGGGGGATTGTCACCTCAGAGGCAGGCATCCCAGCACAGGACGTAGGGGGATTGTCACCTCAGAGGCAGGCATCCCAGCACAGGACGTAGGGGGATTGTCACCTCAGAGGCAGTCATCCCAGCACAGGACTTAGGGGGATTGTCCCCTCACAGGCAGGCATCCCAGCCCAAGACGTAGGGGGATTGTCACCTCAGAGGCAGGCATCCCGGCACAGGACGTAGGGGGATTGTCACCTCAGAGGCAGGCATCCCAGCACAGGACGTAGGGGGATTGTCACCTCAGAGGCAGGCATCCCAGCACAGGACGTAGGGGGATTGTCACCTCAGAGGCAGTCATCCCAGCACAGGACTTAGGGGGATTGTCACCTCACAGGCAGGCATCCCAGCCCAAGACGTAGGGGGATTGTCACCTCAGAGGCAGGCATCCCAGCACAGGACGTATGGGCATTGTCACCTCAGAGGCAGGCATCCCAGCACAGGACATAGGGGGATTGTCACCTCAGAGGTAGGCATCCCAGCACAGGACGTAGGGGGATTGTCACGTCAGAGGCAGGCATCTCGGCACAAGACGTAGGTGGATTGTCACCTCAGAGGCAGGCATCCCAGCACAGGACGTAGGGGCATTGTCACCTCAGAGGCAGGCATCCCAGCACAGGACGTATGTGGATTGTCACCTCAGAGGCAGTCATCCCAGCACAGGACGTAGGGGGATTGTCACCTCAGAGGCAGGCATCCCAGCACAGGACGTGGGGGGATTGTCACCTCAGAGGCAGGCATCCCAGCACAGGACGTAGGGGGATTGTCACCTCAGAGGCAGGCATCGCAACACAGGATGTAGGGGGATTGTCACCTCAGAGGCAGGACTCCCAGCACAGGACGTAGGGACATTGTCACCACAGAGGCAGGCATCCCAGCACAGGACGTACGGGCATTTTCACCTCAGAGGCAGGCATCCCAGCACAGGACGTACAGGGATTGTCACCTCAGAGGCAGGCATCCCGGCACAGGACGTAGGGGGATTGTCACCTCAGAGGCAGGCATCCCAGCACAGGACGTAGGGGGTTTGTCACCTCAGAGGCAGGCATCCCGGCACAGGGCGTACAGGGATTTTCACCTCAGAGGCAGGCCTCCCAGCACAGGACGTATGGGGATTGTCACCTCAGAGCCAGGCATCCCAGCACAGGACGTAGGGGGATTGTCACCTCAGAGGCAGGCATCCCAGCACAGGACGTAGGGGGATTGTCACCTCAGAGGCAGGCATCCCAGCACAAGACGTAGGGGGATTGTCACCTCAGAGGCAGGCATCCCAGCACAGGACGTAGGGGCATTATTACCTCAGAGGCAGGCATCCCAGCACAGGACGTATGTGGATTGTCACCTCAGAGGCAGGCATCCCAGCACAGGACGTAGGGGCATTGTTACCTCAGAGGCCGGCATCCCGGCACAGGACGTAGGGGGATTGTCACCTCAGAGGCAGGCATCCCAGCACAGGACATGGGGGGATTGTCACCTCAGAGGCAGGCATCCCAGCACAGGACGTTCGGGGATTGTCACCTCAGAGGCAGGCATCGCAACACAGGATGTAGCGGGATTGTCACCTCAGAGGCAGGCATCCCAGCACAGGACGTAGGGACATTGTCACCACAGAGGCAGGCATCCCAGCACAGGATGTACGGGCATTGTCACCTCAGAGGCAGGCATCCCAGCACAGGACGTACAGGGTTTGTCACCTCAGAGGCAGGCATCCCAGCACAGGACGTAGGGGGATTGTCACCTCAGAGCCAGGCATCCCAGCACAGGACGTAGGGGGATTGTCACCTCAGAGGCAGGCATCCCAGCACAGGACGTAGGGGGATTGTCACCTCAGAGGTAGGCATCCCAGCATAGGACGTAGGGGGATTGTCACCTCAGAGGCAAGCATCCCGGCACAGGACGTACAGGGATTGTCATCTCAGAGGCAGGCATCCCAGCACAGGACGTAGGGGGATTGTCACCTCAGAGCCAGGCATCCCAGCACAGGACGTAGGGGGATTGTCACCTCAGAGGCAGGCATCCCAGCACAGGACGTAGGGGGATTGTCACCTCAGAGGTAGGCATCCCAGCATAGGACGTAGGGGGATTGTCACCTCAGAGGCAGGCATCCCGGCACAGGACGTACAGGGATTGTCATCTCAGAGGCAGGCATCCCAGCACAGGACGTAGGGGGATTGTCACCTCAGAGCCAGGCATCCCAACACAGGACGTAGGGGGATTGTCACGTCAGAGGCAGGCATCCCAGCACAGGACGTAGGGGGATTGTCACCTTAGAGGCAGGCATCCCGGCACAGGACGTAGGGTGATTGTCACCTCAGAGGCAGGCATCCCAGCACAGGACGTAGGGGGATTGTCACCTCATAGACAGGCATCCTGGCACAGGACGTAGGGGGATTGTCACCTCAGAGGCAAGCATCCTAGCATAGGACGTACGGACATTGTCACCTCAGAGGCAGGCATCCCAGCACAGGAAATAGGGGGATTGTCACCTCAGAGGCAGGCATCCCGGCACAGGATGTAGGGGGATTGTCACCTCAGAGGCAGGCATCCCGGCACAGGACGTAGGGGGATTGTCACCTCAGAGGCAGGCATGCCGGCACAGGACGTACGGGGATTGTCACCTCAGAGGCAGGCATCCCAGCACAGGACGTAGGGGGATTGTCACCTCAGAGGCAGGCATCCCAGCACAGGACGTACGGGTATTGTCACCTCAGAGGCAGGCATCCCAGCACAGGACGTACGGGTATTGTCACCTCAGAGGCAGGCATCCCAGCACAGGACGTAGGGGGATTGTCAGCTCAGAGGCAGGCATCGCAACACAGGATGTAGGGGGATTGTCACCTCAGAGGCAGGACTCCCAGCACAGGACGTAGGGACATTGTCACCACAGAGGCAGGCATCCCAGCACAGGACGTACAGGGATTGTCACCTCAGAGGCAGGCATCCCGGCACAGGACGTAGGGGGATTGTCACCTCAGAGGCAGGCATCCCAGCACAGGACGTAGGGGGTTTGTCACCTCAGAGGCAGGCATCCCGGCACAGGACGTACAGGGATTTTCACCTCAGAGGCAGGCATCCCAGCACAGGACGTAGGGGGATTGTCACCTCAGAGGCAGTCATCCCAGCACAGGACTTAGGGGGATTGTCCCCCCACAGGCAGGCATCCCAGCCCAAGACGTAGGGGGATTGTCACCTCAGAGGCAGGCATCCCGGCACAGGACGTAGGGGGATTGTCACCTCAGAGGCAGGCATCCCAGCACAGGACGTAGGGGGATTGTCACCTCAGAGGCAGGCATCCCAGCACAGGACGTAGGGGGATTGTCACCTCAGAGGCAGTCATCCCAGCACAGGACTTAGGGGGATTGTCACCTCACAGGCAGGCATCCCAGCCCAAGACGTAGGGGGATTGTCACCTCAGAGGCAGGCATCCCAGCACAGGACGTATGGGCATTGTCACCTCAGAGGCAGGCATCCCAGCACAGGACGTAGGGGGATTGTCACCTCAGAGGTAGGCATCCCAGCACAGGACGTAGGGGGATTGTCACGTCAGAGGCAGGCATCTCGGCACAAGACGTAGGTGGATTGTCACCTCAGAGGCAGGCATCCCAGCACAGGACGTAGGGGCATTGTCACCTCAGAGGCAGGCATCCCAGCACAGGACGTATGTGGATTGTCACCTCAGAGGCAGTCATCCCAGCACAGGACGTAGGGGGATTGTCACCTCAGAGGCAGGCATCCCAGCACAGGACGTGGGGGGATTGTCACCTCAGAGGCAGGCATCCCAGCACAGGACGTAGGGGGATTGTCACCTCAGAGGCAGGCATCGCAACACAGGATGTAGGGGGATTGTCACCTCAGAGGCAGGACTCCCAGCACAGGACGTAGGGACATTGTCACCACAGAGGCAGGCATCCCAGCACAGGACGTACGGGCATTTTCACCTCAGAGGCAGGCATCCCAGCACAGGACGTACAGGGATTGTCACCTCAGAGGCAGGCATCCCGGCACAGGACGTAGGGGGATTGTCACCTCAGAGGCAGGCATCCCAGCACAGGACGTAGGGGGTTTGTCACCTCAGAGGCAGGCATCCCGGCACAGGGCGTACAGGGATTTTCACCTCAGAGGCAGGCCTCCCAGCACAGGACGTATGGGGATTGTCACCTCAGAGCCAGGCATCCCAGCACAGGACGTAGGGGGATTGTCACCTCAGAGGCAGGCATCCCAGCACAGGACGTAGGGGGATTGTCACCTCAGAGGCAGGCATCCCAGCACAAGACGTAGGGGGATTGTCACCTCAGAGGCAGGCATCCCAGCACAGGACGTAGGGGCATTATTACCTCAGAGGCAGGCATCCCAGCACAGGACGTATGTGGATTGTCACCTCAGAGGCAGGCATCCCAGCACAGGACGTAGGGGCATTGTTACCTCAGAGGCCGGCATCCCGGCACAGGACGTAGGGGGATTGTCACCTCAGAGGCAGGCATCCCAGCACAGGACATGGGGGGATTGTCACCTCAGAGGCAGGCATCCCAGCACAGGACGTTCGGGGATTGTCACCTCAGAGGCAGGCATCGCAACACAGGATGTAGCGGGATTGTCACCTCAGAGGCAGGCATCCCAGCACAGGACGTAGGGACATTGTCACCACAGAGGCAGGCATCCCAGCACAGGATGTACGGGCATTGTCACCTCAGAGGCAGGCATCCCAGCACAGGACGTACAGGGTTTGTCACCTCAGAGGCAGGCATCCCAGCACAGGACGTAGGGGGATTGTCACCTCAGAGCCAGGCATCCCAGCACAGGACGTAGGGGGATTGTCACCTCAGAGGCAGGCATCCCAGCACAGGACGTAGGGGGATTGTCACCTCAGAGGTAGGCATCCCAGCATAGGACGTAGGGGGATTGTCACCTCAGAGGCAGGCATCCCGGCACAGGACGTACAGGGATTGTCATCTCAGAGGCAGGCATCCCAGCACAGGACGTAGGGGGATTGTCACCTCAGAGCCAGGCATCCCAGCACAGGACGTAGGGGGATTGTCACCTCAGAGGCAGGCATCCCAGCACAGGACGTAGGGGGATTGTCACCTCAGAGGTAGGCATCCCAGCATAGGACGTAGGGGGATTGTCACCTCAGAGGCAGGCATCCCGGCACAGGACGTACAGGGATTGTCATCTCAGAGGCAGGCATCCCAGCACAGGACGTAGGGGGATTGTCACCTCAGAGCCAGGCATCCCAGCACAGGACGTAGGGGGATTGTCACGTCAGAGGCAGGCATCCCAGCACAGGACGTAGGGGGATTGTCACCTTAGAGGCAGGCATCCCGGCACAGGACGTAGGGTGATTGTCACCTCAGAGGCAGGCATCCCAGCACAGGACGTAGGGGGATTGTCACCTCATAGACAGGCATCCTGGCACAGGACGTAGGGGGATTGTCACCTCAGAGGCAAGCATCCTAGCATAGGACGTACGGACATTGTCACCTCAGAGGCAGGCATCCCAGCACAGGAAATAGGGGGATTGTCACCCCAGAGGCAGGCATCCCGGCACAGGATGTAGGGGGATTGTCACCTCAGAGGCAGGCATCCCGGCACAGGACGTAGGGGGATTGTCCCCTCAGAGGCAGGCATGCCGGCACAGGACGTACGGGGATTGTCACCTCAGAGGCAGGCATCCCAGCACAGGACGTAGGGGGATTGTCACCTCAGAGGCAGGCATCCCAGCACAGGACGTACGGGTATTGTCACCTCAGAGGCAGGCATCCCAGCACAGGACGTACGGGTATTGTCACCTCAGAGGCAGGCATCCCAGCACAGGACGTAGGGGGATTGTCAGCTCAGAGGCAGGCATCGCAACACAGGATGTAGGGGGATTGTCACCTCAGAGGCAGGACTCCCAGCACAGGACGTAGGGACATTGTCACCACAGAGGCAGGCATCCCAGCACAGGACGTACAGGGATTGTCACCTCAGAGGCAGGCATCCCGGCACAGGACGTAGGGGGATTGTCACCTCAGAGGCAGGCATCCCAGCACAGGACGTAGGGGGTTTGTCACCTCAGAGGCAGGCATCCCGGCACAGGACGTACAGGGATTTTCACCTCAGAGGCAGGCCTCCCAGCACAGGACGTATGGGGATTGTCACCTCAGAGCCAGGCATCCCAGCACAGGAGGTAGGGGGATTGTCACCTCAGAGGCAGGCATCCCAGCACAGGACGTAGGGGGATTGTCACCTCAGAGGCAGGCATCCCAGCACAAGACGTAGGGGGATTGTCACCTCAGAGGCAGGCTTCCCAGCACAGGACGTAGGGGCATTGTTACCTCAGAGGCAGGCATCCCAGCACAGGACGTATGTGGATTGTCACCTCAGAGGCAGGCATCCCAGCACAGGACGTAGGGGCATTGTTACCTCAGAGGCCGGCATCCCGGCACAGGACGTAGGGGGATTGTCACCTCAGAGGCAGGCATCCCAGCACAGGACGTGGGGGGATTGTCACCTCAGAGGCAGGCATCCCAGCACAGGACGTTCGGGGATTGTCACCTCAGAGGCAGGCATCGCAACACAGGATGTAGCGGGATTGTCACCTCAGAGGCAGGCATCCCAGCACAGGACGTAGGGACATTGTCACCACAGAGGCAGGCATCCCAGCACAGGACGTACGGGCATTGTCACCTCAGAGGCAGGCATCCCAGCACAGGACGTACAGGGTTTGTCACCTCAGAGGCAGGCATCCCAGCACAGGACGTAGGGGGATTGTCACCTCAGAGCCAGGCATCCCAGCACAGGACGTAGGGGGATTGTCACCTCAGAGGCAGGCATCCCAGCACAGGACGTAGGGGGATTGTCACCTCAGAGGTAGGCATCCCAGCATAGGACGTAGGGGGATTGTCACCTCAGAGGCAGGCATCCCGGCACAGGACGTACAGGGATTGTCATCTCAGAGGCAGGCATCCCAGCACAGGACGTAGGGGGATTGTCACCTCAGAGCCAGGCATCCCAGCACAGGACGTAGGGGGATTGTCACCTCAGAGGCAGGCATCCCAGCACAGGACGTAGGGGGATTGTCACCTTAGAGGCAGGCATCCCGGCACAGGACGTAGGGTGATTGTCACCTCAGAGGCAGGCATCCCAGCACAGGACGTAGGGGGATTGTCACCTCAGAGACAGGCATCCTGGCACAGGACGTAGGGGGATTGTCACCTCAGAGGCAGGCATCCTAGCATAGGACGTACGGACATTGTCACCTCAGAGGCAGGCATCCCAGCACAGGAAATAGGGGGATTGTCACCTCAGAGGCAGGCATCCCGGCACAGGATGTAGGGGGATTGTCACCTCAGAGGCAGGCATCCCGGCACAGGACGTAGGGGGATTGTCACCTCAGAGGCAGGCATGCCGGCACAGGACGTACGGGGATTGTCACCTCAGAGGCAGGCATCCCAGCACAGGACGTAGGGGGATTGTCACCTCAGAGGCAGGCATCCCAGCACAGGACGTACGGGTATTGTCACCTCAGAGGCAGGCATCCCAGCCCAAGACGTAGGGGGATTGTCACATCAGAGGCAGGCATCCCAGCACAGGACGTAGGGGGATTGTCACCTCAGAGGCAGGCATCCCAGCACAGGACGTAGGGGGATTGTCACCTCAGAGGTAGGCATCCCAGCATAGGACGTAGGGGGATTGTCACCTCAGAGGCAGGCATCCCAGCACAGGATGTAGGGGGATTGTCACCTCAGAGGCAGGCATCCCAGCACAGGACGTAGGGGCATTGTCACCTCAGAGGCAGGCATCCGGCACAAGACGTAGGGGGATCGTCACCTCAGAGGCAGGCATCCCCGCACAGGACGTAGGGGGATTGTCACCTCAGTGGCAGGCATCCTGGCACAGGACGTAGGGGGATTGTCACCTAAGAGGCAGGCATCCCAGCACAGCACGTAGGGGCATAGTCACCTCAGAGGAAGGCATCCTAGCACAGGACGTACGGGGCATTGTCACCTCAGAGGCAGGCATCCCAGCACAGGACGTAGGGGAATTGCCACCTCAGAGGCAGGCATCCCAGCACAGGATGTAGGGGGATTGTCACTTCAGAGGCAGGCATCCCTGATGAATACAGGCCCCAGCTAGGCCCGCAAAGCACAAGGGTTCGCTCTCCTGTAACGGAATCTATAAGGAAGTTGGCACGGAAACTGCAAAGTACAAAAACAACGTTTATTAACCCTTAAGGGTGGTCCTACAATCCACACAACACTCTTCAGTATTGTAAGGAGTAGCACAAAGAACTTGCGTACACAGTCCCCTTTTATACACAACAGAGGGGCTCATAGTGGGTGGATACAACATGAGGTCGAAGAACATTACCGTTTATGGTCATTCTCGATACTGAATCAATACATGGGCGGAGCTAACACACTCTTTGAGCCCGCGAAAACACATGGTCAAGCAAAGCTAATTATAACAGATGTGGTTAAGTCTGGGCATGCGCCAGATGGACAAGAGAGCTATTTATAAACAGTTACTAGGCAGAGTACAGGAGCAACTAACACAGAGGTCGGACTCTCCTCGTGACGAACACGTGGCAGCATGTCAATACAAAATGGAGTCCGGACCTCTGTCAACATAACGAAGAAAACACGATCTAAAGGGGAAGCATTAATGTTTTTCAGTAAATGCTTAATCACATTCTGCTTTAATTTACAACAGACGACCCTTTCAGCATTTACTGAAGACATCCGGCTTCCAAGAATAATCATCATATATATCAATTATCATCATTCCCTTAACCTCTTTAGCTAGATCCTTCTGGCGAGCAACATCGGCAATAGCTTTCTTATCTGGAATGCAGAATGAAATGCATACGGAACAGCACAATGGTCCACATTGAATACATATACAGAAAAGGAACAGAACTGCTATAATAATGCAGAGACCAGTTAAGACCTTCCATCCCCAGGCAGTAACCAACGCCCAAAACCATCCAGAAAAGGACCAAGTGCCGTTTTCTGTGTGGATTTCAGCTGCTATTTTATGCAGCTTGTTAATGGCGTTATAAACGGATGGCGTATGATCAGGGATGAACACACAGCAGCTACTTCCAATAATCTTACAGGCTCCACCTCGATCAGCTAGCATTACATCTAATACCATACGATTCTGTAATGCAACAATCCTAGTTATTTGTAATTCTTCCGTAAGATTCCCAAGAGCAGCAGCAGTCTGATTAGTCACAGCTTCTACCACTCTTGTTAATCTTCGGATCTTCCTACTATTCAAAGCAGCTCCAACAAAGAAAAACAGTCCTAAGTTAAAATCAATATACTGTTGCAAGCTGGTATCGGTTTGATCCACATCATCAATTGATAGAGTACGTTTATATCTATTTACAGTCACATTATTCAACAGTTTCAAATCCTTATGATATGACGCGGGTGCTAAGAATACAGGAGGTAATAGGAATGATACATAGCATACCCCAGACCACCCAGCCGGCAAACGGTAATAACCTTTATTTCCACATACAAAGTAGGTATTATGGGATGCTAGGAAGGTACTATTATTTAACCCGTCAATGTTCAATACGGTTATGCAATCACTGACACCAACAGGGATAAAACCCACACTCTGGACACACAGGTCCGCTTGGGCTTGGGCCACTTGGATCACAAACTTGTCCTTCCCCCCAGTATCTCTGGTGTTCGTGAAGATATAGGGAATGGATTCATTGTCTGGTCGGTACTCTTCCCATTCCCAAATTGTCCCATTTGCTTGTGGATATCCATTTTTGTCCTGATGACATTCTTTATTGAGTCTGAAAAGCAATCGTCCCACTGTCGGTTTCCGAGTGGCAAACAGCAAAGTGTACCATGCTCTACAAGAGCCATTATGAGAGAAAGGAAGTGGTATAAATGGCGTACCTCCTTTCTTCTGATGGGCTGGCATCATCCCACATATCCAACAGTTCGTAGCGTTCGTAGCAACGTGGGTGTGATGCAGCATCTGAATGAAAGTGTTATTCAAATAGGACTGTCGATGCTTCAATTCTTGATATGGCAATGTATAAAAGTAGTGCTCCGCAGGCACTGGAGTCGTCAACACAAGCGTCTTTCGAGCAGGAGTTGCCTCCTCCACAAACCATGTGGTTATACCAACGATAGCTACGGTTAGCATGAACCCCATCGCACAAAGAATTTTCTTCTTCTCCATGTCAAAGGAAACAATACCCTGATATCTTCCTGAAACTAAAAAGGTCTGTCAGAACTCTTCCCCTTGGGCAGCGGTTGATTTCTTCACCAGCGGGCCAAGACGGGTGTCGCTACACTAATGCAGGGCTGATCCCCCCCCCTTGCCTCATCGGCTCTCCGTTTCACTAACCCAAGGGCCGTTCTGACAGTATGTCCCGGTACTGGAAACCTCACTTCCTTGGTCGCAGATGATATCGCCTTCCTCCAGAAGTCGCGTGGTCCGGAAAGAGCTCCTCAGTGTCGTTTGGCTCTGCAGCACGGCCTGTCTCTGCTGCTAGGATTTCTCGTTGATCGGTCAGCACGGCAGACTCCACCAATCCGGGCGGTACCTTTCGACAGTGTAAGGAATGGATCCAATTCTTCCTGTTCGAGACTCGCACTGCCGTCCTTGTTGCAAGGAGGACTTGCTCAGGTCCGACCCATCTCGGCTCCAAACTGTTCGTTCTGTCGAAGACCTTCACCATGACATGATCCCCAGGCCGGAGACCATGTCCTTCGCCGGTAGACCGATCAGGGAGCGCCTCTCGGACCTGTTGATGAATAGAAACCAAATTATCCGTTAACTGTGCCAGATAATCGCTCATCATTACACAAGGTACATCATACACCGCCTTAGGCCTTGGTGGACCCCAAATATTCATTGGGCGTCCAAATACGATTTCATATGGCGTAAGGCCAGTTCAAGAGTGTGGCACCGACCTAATTGACAATAACGCCAGTGGCAGGGCGTCTGGCCAAGTCAAAGATGTTGAAGCTTGGATTTTGGCGATCTTAAGCTTCAGTGTACCATTATACTTCTCGACTAGTCCTGCAGACTGGGGGTGGAATACGGCGTGGAACTTCTGGGTGATGCCTAGGCCCTTCAAGACATATTTTATAACATCCGCTACAAAGTGAGGGCCATTATCACTCCACAGAAGTCTACAGACGCCGTATCGAGGGAAAAACTCTTTCAGCAATAGCTTCGCTGTAGTCATTGCAGTATTGTCTTTCGTAGGGTACGCCTCAACCCATTTACTGAAGGTGCAAACCACTACTAGAACATACTTCAGATTGTTACAGCGCTCAAGCTGGATATAGTCCATCTGCAGAACCTCAAAGGGTGCAGTGGGCGTCGCAAATCCTCCTGCTGGAGTTCGAGTACCTTTCCCTGGGTTATACTTCAGACAGATCATACAGGTCTGCACCACCCTCTTTGCTGTGCTAGCAATCTCTGGATGCTCCCAGACTTGGGTAAGCAATTTCACAATTGCGGAAGCTCCAACATGTGCTAGCCCATGTGCCATTTGAACCATAGGTTGTACGAAAGCCGTGGGTAACTTCCATCTATCCATCTGCTTATTTCTCCAACAACCCTCATCATCCAGTTCTCCTTCGCTAGCCCATCGTTCCCGCTCTTTGTCAGAAGCGGTCCTTTGTATTTCTCGCACTTCTTCCTTCGCATCACGCCATCTTTCCACCTGTGACTTTACTACATACATGGCAGTAGCGCCGGGCTGCATCGCAGTCTCCCGTGCTACCCGGTCTGCTAACGCATTCCCTTCTCCAACTTTATCAACTACTTTCCTATGGGCACTACACTTAACAATGGCAATTTTCTTCGGGTATGTCAATGCGGTTAAGAGATTGTGGACTAACTCCCCATGCATTATCTGTACCCCATGTGACGTTAAAAACCCTCTCTCCTTCCAGAGTAGGCCGAAATCGTGCGCTACTCCGAAGGCATAGCGGCTGTCTGTGTAAACATTCACACACAATCCTGTACTGAGCTCACATGCTCGTGTTAACGCTATCAGTTCCGCTGCTTGAGCTGATTTCTGCGGTATGCGTGCTGTCTCCACTATCGTCTGTAACGTGGTAATTGCATACGCTGCTGAAGTCGTACCATCTGGTAGCTTCAGGCATGATCCGTCTACCCACAATTCTCCATCTACCTCTGAAAAGGGCGTATCCTGGAGATCAATACGACCCTTTGTTTGTTCCTCAGTCACAAGAATACAATCATGCGCTTTCTGCGCCTCAGGCTGGGTCTCGGGGTATGGCAACAATGTGGCCGGGTTTAATGTCACGCACCTTTTTAACGTAATATGAGGAGCCAAAAGCGTCAACTCATATCCCGTTAAACGGGCACTGGTCAAATGCTGCGTCTTTGTTTGATTAAGCAGGGCATCAACAGCGTGGGGGACTAACACCAACAGCTTATGGGACAACACAATTCCTTCACTCTGCCGTATTGACACAGCTGTCGCCGCAACCGAGCGAAAACACCCTGGCAATGCTCGGGCGACAGGATCAAGTACAGCCGAAAAGTATGCACAAGGGCGTTGCTTATCGCCGTGCATCTGCACTAAGACTGATAATGCACATCCATCTTTCTCATGCACATACAACGAAAAGGGTTTTGTATAATCAGGGGTCCCTAACACTGGTGCTGAACAAAGGGCCTGTCTCAATTGCTGAAAAGCAGCGTCACACTCATCTGACCAGGGGATCGGGATGGGCGTGTCTTTTGTCAAGAGAGCTAGTAATGGCTTAGCTATGTGTGAAAACCCCAATATCCACTGTCTACAAAAAGAAACAAGGCCCAAAAATGCACGCACATCCTTCTGCGTGGATGGCCTCGGTGTGTCCAAAATTACTTGGATACGATCTGGTGTGAGTGCACGCCCCTCCTTAGACAAAAGGTGACCCAAATAAGTCACCTTTGGTCTACAGAATTGCAATTTCTTCCTAGAGACCTTGTGATTGTGGGATGCTAAAAAGGAAAGTAAGGCTAGCGTGCTTTTCTCGCACAACTCCAGGGTGTCAGCCGCCAACAGGATGTCATCGACATATTGAATGAGGGCGACCCCCTCGAGTAAGGCAAAGGAGTCCAACTGTCGTTTCAAAGCCTGACTATAAATACTAGGGCTTTCTGTGTAGCCCTGGGGAATTCTACAAAAACGATAAGATCTATTGTTTAATGTGAACCCAAAAAGAAATCGGCTATCAGGGTGAATGGGAATAGAAAAGAAGGCATTTTTCAAATCAATCACTGAGAACATGGTCGCCGTAGGCGGGACCAAGGTAAGCAACGTCGTGATATCGGAGACCACCGGGTACTGAGGTATCACGATCTTATTTACCTCCCTCAAATCAATTATGAACCGATAGACCCTTGCATCTGTATCCTTTTTCAGAATAGGGAGAATCGGACTGTTACAGATATTATAGGGAACTTCTTCCACTACTCCTACTGCGATCAAATCTTGCACAATCTGTATGAGAGCTTCCTCGCCCTCCTGGGAAATACGATACTGCGGGAGGCGTGGTAGCACCGCCCCCTCCTGGACACTAATGTGGACCGGAGGAATCACCATTTGTCCCACATCTGTGTCCGAAGTCGCCCATAAAGCTCGGGGGAGGGTAGCCAACAATGCATCCTCTGATATCGTACACATCCGCCCAGACCTGGGATAGTTGTCATTTAAGATCACCCTCACACCCTCAGGGGAGCAGCGGATTGTAGCCCTAAAGTACTTTAACATATCAAGGCCCATAATGTTATCCGGTGTATACGGAGCAAGCAGAAACGGACAGGGCGCAGAAAAACAATCAACTTTAAATGCAAGGGGCTGTGAAAGAGGACTTCGGGAGAGTGTACCGTCAAACCCTACCGATGTAACTATTGAGCCGGATGGGGGAGCCCCCGGAACCAAGTACCTAGACAATGCACTACGTGTCGCTCCTGTATCCACTAGGAACTGATCAGTAGAACCTAAAACCTCAGCCGATACATAAGGACCCGTCTGATCGACCGGCACCTCAACTGATTCGGACCCCCATCCAACGCATTCCTATGCATGCTGAGAATCATGATATCCCGATTGATCGATGTCCGATACATGATACTGGTGCTGGCGATCAAAAACATTTGAGCTATCTCGGTGCTGCCCGGCAGTATCGAAACGGACATTATCGTTAGAATTCCCTCTAAAGTTCGAGAAGCCCCCTCTACCTCTCGGGCCACCCGGAGTGTGCCCCTGACGCGAAGCACGCAACGCTGGGCAATCCCTGGCCCAATGGCCCAACTGCTTGCAGTTCGCACACTGGTTCCTATTCAAATCAGATCGGCCCGAAGGGGGACCATAAGATCCGCCCCTTCCTCTATTATTATTACCCCGTCGGGGCGGGCCATATACTTGTGCTAACATCACCTTGGTTTTGAGATCTTTCGATTTCTTCTCCTCCTGGCCCTTCGCCTCGTGCTCCTGACGCTCATAATACTGAGCGATGGTCAGAAGGGCCGTCGGTGTCGCGGAGGACCAAGAACTCTCACTCGCTTTTAACCGGGCCGCAACTGCCGGTAGCAGATTAGCCACATATTTGTCCGCGAAAAGGTGGCGGCCTGTGTCGTCAGTAAGCGACTGGCCACTAAAGTCATGAAACGTTTCTTCAAAGCGCGTGAAGAAATCTGCAACTGACTCGTCAACTTTTTGTTTACATGCTGCTAACATATTCCAGTCAATCTTTTTAGGGGGGATAATCGTCTTTAACTTAGTCACAATAGCAGCGGGGAGATCTAAAATACTCTGCGGCGGTTTCTGCACGGGCTTCCTCTCCCTGTCTTCATCCTCAAGCTCAGACCACCGGGCCTTAAAGGCAACTATATCATCTACCTTTCGTACAGATCGCCACATATCCGGTGGTGGAATAAGGCCAAAGAACAGGTCTATATTTGCTAAAGTCATAACGCAAGAATTCAAGGCCCCCTCGACTTCTTCATAGAAGGCCGCTGGATTCTTACGGGGGTCAGGCAATGCATTCTTCAATGCCATAACATCGGCTCTATGCCATGGAGTATAAACCCAATTATACACAAAATATCCCCTAGCATCGACAGAATTAATGTCCGGGCTAGTCCCCGCTCCTTTAGGAGGAACATACAAAGGCGCCGCCTCTCGCATTGGTTTAGCATGCACTACATCATCCTTATCTGACTGGGAGGTAGATGGGTAGCCCCCTGCCGCAACCGAATCCGACTGCTTCTCCGCCTCCGTTTGTTGGCGTGCTTTCTCTCGAAGGGCCAGCACCTCGTCCCGCAAGGCGAACAGCCGCCGAGCCGCCTCAGGAGCCTTAGAGGGAGAAAAAGCACCGTTACGTATTGCTCTAGCGTCCGAAGACACTTCGTCAGGCTCAAGAACATGAGAATATTTTCGGAAAGCAGTAATCACTTCTTCCGCGAAATGACCCAGAAAATACACTTTATCTCTCTCCTGCCACGGCCCCCAAGTTTGAAATAAGTCCTCCATGGATACCTTGCCTTTAAGCGCACGGAAGGAAAGTGTCCGAAGCTCGGCCATTTGCTCGGCCGACAGCATGGACCGTGTGTCTACCTTACCCGAAACCGGGTCAGAATCTTGCGGCCGTGGAGCAGATGCGCCAACATAAGGGGGCGGAGAGCGATCTAGCAAATAAAAATCATCATCAGAATTATTAAGGACAGGATAAAGCGGCTGGCGAACAACGTATTGACCCGAAACTTGTAGCCTACGCTCTTTCTCTTGTCTATCCGTCTGCTCTTTGTCCTCCCGACGCTTTGCTTCTTGCGCTCGCACATGGTCATTCTTCCGTTGCTCCTTATCAAACAGCGCTTTCTCACGCTTCTCTCGCTCACGCACTTCCTTCACCCATAATCGCACACACTCAAACATATCCTGCCGAGCACGTCGCTTCCACATACACTGTTCCACATACTCAATCTTACGTATATCAAACGATCCATACAAAGGCCATCGCAACTCAGGATCCTTCTTCGTGTATTTCCTCCATAACGTGCTGTACATTATGGAAGAAAGACCATGCTTCACGTACATATCCCTATTAGGAGTCCCCTCTGGGGGAGCTGGAGCAGATTCCTCGAGGTTCAACCGGTTTGCAAAACAGCAGCACCACTTACGGAGTGCGCTAAAAGCAGGCATGCTAGGAATAATGCAAAATATGCAATATTATAAAGAAAATGGCACTTAATCGTTGCGCCGTTCAAAGTTTACACAGCTCCGGAGAAATTTCTCCACATTACCTGCCTATATGTGTTGCAACGCATATATTTTCACAAAGACAAATTCAAAATATGACTAGTCACCATCAATCAAACTCAAATAGCCAGACCAGGCTTCAAAACTCGGAGCAAGTACCGTACAACGGTTCTTACCAATCAAGAGTCCAGGTTCCAACTGCCAAGCTCCACAATCGCCCAAACGGCTCTCACGGCAGGACCGACAGAAGAGGTCTCAGTCGATGACCGGCGCCACCCAGACGGTCAGCTCGGAAGGGAAGGAAGAAAAACCTCGGGATGCCAGGGCTAAGACGCCACTGGCAGTGATCACGTCCCCGGCCAAACTCCTCACCTTCGTCGCGACCAGTCCTTCGAGCATCCGAGTCGCCGATGAGCCCCACGTGACGGGCGCCAATTGATGAATACAGGCCCCAGCTAGGCCCGCAAAGCACAAGGGTTCGCTCTCCTGTAACGGAATCTATAAGGAAGTTGGCACGGAAACTGCAAAGTACAAAAACAACGTTTATTAACCCTTAAGGGTGGTCCTACAATCCACACAACACTCTTCAGTATTGTAAGGAGTAGCACAAAGAACTTGCGTACACAGTCCCCTTTTATACACAACAGAGGGGCTCATAGTGGGTGGATACAACATGAGGTCGAAGAACATTACCGTTTATGGTCATTCTCGATACTGAATCAATACATGGGCGGAGCTAACACACTCTTTGAGCCCGCGAAAACACATGGTCAAGCAAAGCTAATTATAACAGATGTGGTTAAGTCTGGGCATGCGCCAGATGGACAAGAGAGCTATTTATAAACAGTTACTAGGCAGAGTACAGGAGCAACTAACACAGAGGTCGGACTCTCCTCGTGACGAACACGTGGCAGCATGTCAATACAAAATGGAGTCCGGACCTCTGTCAACATAACGAAGAAAACACGATCTAAAGGGGAAGCATTAATGTTTTTCAGTAAATGCTTAATCACATTCTGCTTTAATTTACAACATCCCAGCACAGGATGTAGGGGGATTGTCACCTCAGAGGCAGGCATCCCAGCACAGGACGTACGGGCATTGTCACCTCAGAGGCAGGCATCCCAGCACAGGACGTAGGGTGATTGTCACCTCAGAGGCAGGCATCCCAGCACAGGACGTAGGGGGATTGTCACCTCAGAGGCAGGCATCCCAGCACAGGACGTAGGGGCATTGTCACCTCAGAGGCAGGCATCCCTGCACAGGACGTAGGGGGATTGTCACCTCAGAGGCCGGCATCCCGGCACAGGACGTTGGGGGATTGTCACCTCAGAGGCAGGCATCCCAACACAGGACGTAGGGGGATTGTCACCTCAGAGGCAGGCATCCCAGCACAGGACGTAGGGGGATTGTCACCTCAGAGGCAGTCATCTCACCACAGGACTTAGGGGGATTGTCACCTCACAGGCAGGCATCCCAGCCCAAGACGTAGGGGGATTGTCACCTCAGAGGCAGGCATCCCAGCACAGGACGTACGGGCATTGTCACCTCAGAGGCAGGCATCCCAGCACAGGACGTAGGGGGATTGTCACCTCAGAGGCAGGCATCCCAGCACAAGACGTAGGGGGATTGTCACCTCAGAGGCAGGCATCCCAGCACAGGACGTAGGGGCATTGTCACCTCAGAGGCAGGCATCCCAGCACAGGACGTATGTGGATTGTCACCTCAGAGGCAGGCATCTCAGCACAGGACGTAGGGGCATTGCCACCTCAGAGGCAGGCATCCCGGCACAGGACGTAGGGGGATTGTCACCTCAGAGGCAGGCATCCCAGCACAGGACGTGGGGGGATTGTCACCTCAGAGGCAGGCATCCCAGCACAGGATGTAGGGGGATTGTCACCTCAGAGGCAGGCATCGCAACACAGGATGTAGGAGGATTGTCACCTCAGAGGCAGGCATCCCAGTACAGGACGTAGGGACATTGTCACCACAGAGGCAGGCATCCCAGCACATGACGTACGGGCATTGTCACCTCAGAGGCAGGCATCCCAGCACAGGACGTACAGGGATTGTCACCTCAGAGGCAGGCATCCCGGCACAGAACGTAGGGGGATTGTCACCTCAGAGCCAGGCATCCCAGCACAGGATGTAGGGGGATTGTCACCTCAGAGGCAGGCATCCCAGCACAGGACGTAGGGGAATTGTCACCTCAGAGGCAGGCATCCCGGCACAGGACGTACAGGGATTGTCACCTCAGAGGCAGGCCTCCCAGCACAGGACGTAGGGGGATTGTCACCTCAGACGCAGGCATCCCAGCACAGGATGTAGGGGGATTGTCACCTCACAGGCAGGCATCCCAGCCCAAGATGTAGGGGGATTGTCACTTCAGAGGCAGGAATCCCAGCACAGGACGTACGGGCATTGTCACCTCAGAGGCAGGCAACCCAGCACAGGATGTAGGGGGATTGTCACCTCAGAGGCAGGCATCCCAGCACAAGACGTAGGGGGATTGTCACCTCAGAGGCAGGCATCCCAGCACAGGACGTAGGGGCATTGTCACCTCAGAGGCAGGCATCTCAGCACAGGACGTAGGGGGATTGTCACCTCAGAGGCAGGCATCCTAGCACAGGACGTAGGGGCATTGTCACCTCAGAGGCAGGCATCCCAGCACAGGACGTAGGGGGATTGTCACCTCAGAGGCAGGCATCCCAGCACAAGACGTAGGGGGATTGTCACCTCAGAGGCAGGCATGCCAGCACAGGACGTAGGGATATTGTCACCACAGAGGCCGGCATCCCAGCACAGGACATACGGGCATTGTCACCTCATAGGCAGGCATCCCGGCACAGGACTTACGGGCATTGTCACCTCAGAGGCAGGCATCCCGGCACAGGACGTAGGGGGATTGTCACCTCAGAGGCAGGCATCCCAGCACAGGACGTAGGGGGATTGTCACATCAGAGGCAGGCATCCCAGCACAGGACGTAGGGGGATTGTCACCTCAGAGGCAGTCATCCCAGCACAGGACTTAGGGGGATTGTCACCTCACAGGCAGGCATCCCAGCCCAAGACGTAGGGGGATTGTCACCTCAGAGGCAGGCATCCCAGCACAGGACGTATGGGCATTGTCACCTCAGAGGCAGGCATCCCAGCACAGGACGTAGGGGGATTGTCCCCTCAGAGGTAGGCATCCCAGCACAGGACGTAGGGGGATTGTCACGTCAGAGGCAGGCATCTCAGCACAAGACGTAGGTGGATTGTCACCTCAGAGGCAGGCATCCCAGCACAGGACGTAGGGGCATTGTCACCTCAGAAGCAGGCATTCCAGCACAGGACGTATGTGGATTGTCACCTCAGAGGCAGTCATCCCAGCACAGGACGTAGGGGCATTGTTACCTCAGAGGCAGGCATCCCGGCACAGGACGTAGGGAGATTGTCACCTCAGAGGCAGGCATCCCAGCACAGGACGTGGGGGGATTGTCACCTCAGAGGCAGGCATCCCAGCACAGGACGTAGGGGGATTGTCACCTCAGAGGCAGGCATCGCAACACAGGATGTAGGGGGATTGTCACCTCAGAGTCAGGCCTCCCAGCACAGGACGTAGGGACATTGTCACCACAGAGGCAGGCATCCCAGCACAGGACGTACGGGCATTGTCACCTCAGAGGCAGGCATCCCAGCACAGGACGTACAGGGATTGTCACCTCAGAGGCAGGCATCCCGGCACAGGACGTAGGGGGATTGTCACCTCAGAGCCAGGCATCCCAGCATAGGACGTAGGGGGATTGTCACCTCAGAGGCAGGCATCCCAGCACAGGACGTAGGGGGTTTGTCACCTCAGAGGCAGGCATCCCGGCACAGGACGTACAGGGATTGTCACCTCAGAGGCAGGCCTCCCAGCACAGGACGTAGGGGGATTGTCACCTCAGAGCCAGGCATCCCAGCACAGGACGTAGGGGGATTGTCACCTCAGAGGCAGGCATGCCGGCACAGGACGTACGGGGATTGTCACCTCAGAGGCAGGCATCCCAGTACAGGACGTAGGGGGATTGTCACCTCAGAGGCAGGCATCCCAGCACAGGACGTACGGGTATTGTCACCTCAGAGGCAGGCATCCCAGCCCAAGACGTAGGGGGATTGTCACATCAGAGGCAAGCATCCCAGCACAGGACGTAGGGGGATTGTCACCTCAGAGGCAGGCATCCCAGCACAGGACGTAGGGGGATTGTCACCTCAGAGGTAGGCATCCCAGCATAGGACATAGGGGGATTGTCACCTCAGAGGCAGGCATCCCAGCACAGGATGTAGGGGGATTGTCACCTCAGAGGCAGGCATCCCAGCACAGGATGTAGGGGGATTGTCACCTCAGAGGCAGGCATCCGGCACAGGACGTACGGGGATTGTCACCTCAGAGGCAGGCATCCGGCACAAGACGTAGGGGGATCGTCACCTCAGAGGCGGGCATCCTGGCAGAGGACGTAGGGGGATTGTCACCTCAGAGGCAGGCATCCCAGCACAGCACGTAGGGGCATAGTCACCTCAGAGGCAGGCATCCCAGCACAGGATGTAGGGGCTTTGTCACCTCAGAGGCAGGCATCCCGGCAGAGGACGTAGGGGGATTGTCACCTCAGAGACAGGCATCCCAGCACAGGACGTTGGGGGATTGTCACCTCAGAGGCAGGCATCCCAGCACAGGACGTAGGGGAATTGTCACCTCAGAGGCAGGCATCCCAACACAGGACGTAGGGGGATTGTCACCTCAGAGGCAGGCATCCCAGCACAGGACGTAGGGACATTCTCACCACAGAGGCAGGCATCCCAGCACAGGACGTACGGCATTGTCACCTCAGAGGCAGGCATCCCGGCACAGGACGTTGGGACATGGTCACCTCAGAGGCAGGCATCCCAGCACAGGACTTACGGGCATTGTCACCTCAGAGGCAGGCATCCCTGCACATGACATAACGGCATGGTCACCTCAGAGGCAGGCATCCCTGCACAGGACGTAGGGGGATTGTCACCTCAGAGGCAGGCATCCCAGCACAGGACGTTGGGGGATTGTCACCTCAGAGGCAGGCATCCCAGCACAGGACGTAGGGGGATTGTCACCTCAGAGGCAGGCATCCCAACACAGGACGTAGGGGGATTGTCACTTCAGAGGCAGGCATGCCAGCACAGGACGTAGGGACATTGTCACCACAGAGGCCGGCATCCCAGCACAGGACGTACGGGCATTGTCACCTCAGAGGCAGGCATCCCGGCACAGGACTTACGGGCATTGTCACCTCAGAGGCAGGCATCCCGGCACAGGATGTAGGGGGATTGTCACCTCAGAGGCAGGCATCCCAGCACAGGACGTAGGGGGATTGTCACCTCAGAGGCAGGCATCCCAGCACAGGACGTAGGGAGATTGTCACCACAGAGGCAGTCATCTCACCACAGGACTTAGGGGGATTGTCACCTCACAGGCAGGCATCCCAGCCCAAGACGTAGGGGGATTGTCACCTCAGAGGCAGGCATCCCAGCACAGGACGTAGGGGGATTGTCACCTCAGAGGCAGGCATCCCAGCACAGGACGTAGGGGCATTGTCACCTCAGAGGCATGCATCCCAGCACAGGACGTATGTGGATTGTCACCTCAGAGGCAGGCATCCCAGCACAGGACGTAGGGGCATTGTCACCTCAGAGGCAGGCATCCCGGCAAAGGACGTAGGGGGATTGTCACCTCAGAGGCAGGCATCCCAGCACAGGACGTGGGGGGATTGTAACCTCAGAGGCAGGCATCCCAGCACAGGACGTAGCGGGATTGTCACCTCAGAGGCAGGCATCGCAACACAGGATGTAGGGGGATTGTCACCTCAGAGGCAGGCATCCCAGTACAGGACGTAGGGACATTGTCACCACAGAGGCAGGCATCCCAGCACATGACGTACGGGCATTGTCACCTCAGAGGCAGGCATCCCAGCACAGGACGTACAGGGATTGTCACCTCAGAGGCAGGCATCCCGGCACAGGACGTAGTGGGATTGTCACCTCAGAGCCAGGCATCCCAGCACAGGATGTAGGGGGATTGTCACCTCAGAGGCAGGCATCCCAGCACAGGACGTAGGGGGATTGTCACCTCAGAGGCAGGCATCCCGGCACAGGACGTACAGGGATTGTCACCTCAGAGGCAGGCCTCCCAGCAAAGGACGTAGGGGGATTGTCACCTCAGACGCAGGCATCCCAGCACAGGATGTAGGGGGATTGTCACCTCACAGGCAGGCATCCCAGCCCAAGATGTAGGGGGATTGTCACCTCAGAGGCAGGAATCCCAGCACAGGACGTACGGGCATTGTCACCTCAGAGGCAGGCAACCCAGCACAGGACGTAGGGGGATTGTCACCTCAGAGGCAGGCATCCCAGCACAAGACGTAGGGGGATTGTCACCTCAGAGGCAGGCATCCCAGCACAGGACGTAGGGGCATTGTCACCTCAGAGGAAGGCATCTCAGCACAGGACGTAGGGGGATTGTCACCTCAGAGGCAGGCATCCCAGCACAAGACGTAGGGGGATTGTCACCTCAGAGGCAGGCATGCCAGCACAGGACGTAGGGATATTGTCACCACAGAGGTCGGCATCCCAGCACGGGACATACAGGCATTGTCACCTCAGAGGCAGGCATCCCGGCACAGGACTTACGGGCATTGTCACCTCAGAGGCAGGCATCCCGGCACAGGACGTAGGGGGATTGTCACCTCAGAGGCAGGCATCCCAGCACAGGACGTAGGGGGATTGTCACCTCAGAGGCAGGCATCCCAGCACAGGACGTAGGGGGATTGTCACCTCAGAGGCAGTCATCCCAGCACAGGACTTAGGGGGATTGTCACCTCACAGACAGGCATCCCAGCCCAAGACGTAGGGGGATTGTCACCTCAGAGGCAGGCATCCCGGCACAGGACGTAGGGGGATTGTCACCTCAGAGGCAGGCATCCCAGCACAGGACGTAGGGGGATTGTCACCTCAGAGGCAGGCATCCCAGCACAGGACGTAGGGGGATTGTCACCTCAGAGGCAGTCATCCCAGCACAGGACTTAGGGGGATTGTCACCTCACAGGCAGGCATCCCAGCCCAAGACGTAGGGGGATTGTCACCTCAGAGGCAGGCATCCCAGCACAGGACGTATGGGCATTGTCACCTCAGAGGCAGGCATCCCAGCACAGGACGTAGGGGGATTGTCACCTCAGAGGTAGGCATCCCAGCACAGGACGTAGGGGGATTGTCACGTCAGAGGCAGGCATCTCAGCACAAGACGTAGGTGGATTGTCACCTCAGAGGCAGGCATCCCAGCACAGGACGTAGGGGCATTGTCACCTCAGAGGCAGGCATCCCAGCACAGGACGTATGTGGATTGTCACCTCAGAGGCAGTCATCCCAGCACAGGACGTAGGGGGATTGTCACCTCAGAGGCAGGCATCCCAGCACAGGACGTGGGGGGATTGTCACCTCAGAGGCAGGCATCCCAGCACAGGACGTAGGGGGATTGTCACCTCAGAGGCAGGCATCGCAACACAGGATGTAGGGGGATTGTCACCTCAGAGGCAGGACTCCCAGCACAGGACGTAGGGACATTGTCACCACAGAGGCAGGCATCCCAGCACAGGACGTACGGGCATTGTCACCTCAGAGGCAGGCATCCCAGCACAGGACGTACAGGGATTGTCACCTCAGAGGCAGGCATCCCGGCACAGGACGTAGGGGGATTGTCACCTCAGAGGCAGGCATCCCAGCACAGGACGTAGGGGGTTTGTCACCTCAGAGGCAGGCATCCCGGCACAGGGCGTACAGGGATTTTCACCTCAGAGGCAGGCCTCCCAGCACAGGACGTATGGGGATTGTCACCTCAGAGCCAGGCATCCCAGCACAGGACGTAGGGGGATTGTCACCTCAGAGGCAGGCATCCCAGCACAGGACGTAGGGGGATTGTCACCTCAGAGGCAGGCATCCCAGCACAAGACGTAGGGGGATTGTCACCTCAGAGGCAGGCATCCCAGCACAGGACGTAGGGGCATTATTACCTCAGAGGCAGGCATCCCAGCACAGGACGTATGTGGATTGTCACCTCAGAGGCAGGCATCCAAGCACAGGACGTAGGGGCATTGTTACCTCAGAGGCCGGCATCCCGGCACAGGACGTAGGGGGATTGTCACCTCAGAGGCAGGCATCCCAGCACAGGACGTGGGGGGATTGTCACCTCAGAGGCAGGCATCCCAGCACAGGACGTTCGGGGATTGTCACCTCAGAGGCAGGCATCGCAACACAGGATGTAGCGGGATTGTCACCTCAGAGGCAGGCATCCCAGCACAGGACGTAGGGACATTGTCACCACAGAGGCAGGCATCCCAGCACAGGATGTACGGGCATTGTCACCTCAGAGGCAGGCATCCCAGCACAGGACGTACAGGGTTTGTCACCTCAGAGGCAGGCATCCCAGCACAGGACGTAGGGGGATTGTCACCTCAGAGCCAGGCATCCCAGCACAGGACGTAGGGGGATTGTCACCTCAGAGGCAGGCATCCCAGCACAGGACGTAGGGGGATTGTCACCTCAGAGGTAGGCATCCCAGCATAGGACGTAGGGGGATTGTCACCTCAGAGGCAGGCATCCCGGCACAGGACGTACAGGGATTGTCATCTCAGAGGCAGGCATCCCAGCACAGGACGTAGGGGGATTGTCACCTCAGAGCCAGGCATCCCAGCACAGGACGTAGGGGGATTGTCACCTCAGAGGCAGGCATCCCAGCACAGGACGTAGGGGGATTGTCACCTCAGAGGTAGGCATCCCAGCATAGGACGTAGGGGGATTGTCACCTCAGAGGCAGGCATCCCGGCACAGGACGTACAGGGATTGTCATCTCAGAGGCAGGCATCCCAGCACAGGACGTAGGGGGATTGTCACCTCAGAGCCAGGCATCCCAGCACAGGACGTAGGGGGATTGTCACGTCAGAGGCAGGCATCCCAGCACAGGACGTAGGGGGATTGTCACCTTAGAGGCAGGCATCCCGGCACAGGACGTAGGGTGATTGTCACCTCAGAGGCAGGCATCCCAGCACAGGACGTAGGGGGATTGTCACCTCATAGACAGGCATCCTGGCACAGGACGTAGGGGGATTGTCACCTCAGAGGCAGGCATCCTAGCATAGGACGTACGGACATTGTCACCTCAGAGGCAGGCATCCCAGCACAGGAAATAGGGGGATTGTCACCTCAGAGGCAGGCATCCCGGCACAGGATGTAGGGGGATTGTCACCTCAGAGGCAGGCATCCCGGCACAGGACGTAGGGGGATTGTCACCTCAGAGGCAGGCATGCAGGCACAGGACGTACGGGGATTGTCACCTCAGAGGCAGGCATCCCAGCACAGGACGTAGGGGGATTGTCACCTCAGAGGCAGGCATCCCAGCACAGGACGTACGGGTATTGTCACCTCAGAGGCAGGCATCCCAGCACAGGACGTACGGGTATTGTCACCTCAGAGGCAGGCATCCCAGCACAGGACGTAGGGGGATTGTCAGCTCAGAGGCAGGCATCGCAACACAGGATGTAGGGGGATTGTCACCTCAGAGGCAGGACTCCCAGCACAGGACGTAGGGACATTGTCACCACAGAGGCAGGCATCCCAGCACAGGACGTACAGGGATTGTCACCTCAGAGGCAGGCATCCCGGCACAGGACGTAGGGGGATTGTCACCTCAGAGGCAGGCATCCCAGCACAGGACGTAGGGGGTTTGTCACCTCAGAGGCAGGCATCCCGGCACAGGACGTACAGGGATTTTCACCTCAGAGGCAGGCCTCCCAGCACAGGACGTATGGGGATTGTCACCTCAGAGCCAGGCATCCCAGCACAGGAGGTAGGGGGATTGTCACCTCAGAGGCAGGCATCCCAGCACAGGACGTAGGGGGATTGTCACCTCAGAGGCAGGCATCCCAGCACAAGACGTAGGGGGATTGTCACCTCAGAGGCAGGCTTCCCAGCACAGGACGTAGGGGCATTGTTACCTCAGAGGCAGGCATCCCAGCACAGGACGTATGTGGATTGTCACCTCAGAGGCAGGCATCCCAGCACAGGACGTAGGGGCATTGTTACCTCAGAGGCCGGCATCCCGGCACAGGACGTAGGGGGATTGTCACCTCAGAGGCAGGCATCCCAGCACAGGACGTGGGGGGATTGTCACCTCAGAGGCAGGCATCCCAGCACAGGACGTTCGGGGATTGTCACCTCAGAGGCAGGCATCGCAACACAGGATGTAGCGGGATTGTCACCTCAGAGGCAGGCATCCCAGCACAGGACGTAGGGACATTGTCACCACAGAGGCAGGCATCCCAGCACAGGACGTACGGGCATTGTCACCTCAGAGGCAGGCATCCCAGCACAGGACGTACAGGGTTTGTCACCTCAGAGGCAGGCATCCCAGCACAGGACGTAGGGGGATTGTCACCTCAGAGCCAGGCATCCCAGCACAGGACGTAGGGGGATTGTCACCTCAGAGGCAGGCATCCCAGCACAGGACGTAGGGGGATTGTCACCTCAGAGGTAGGCATCCCAGCATAGGACGTAGGGGGATTGTCACCTCAGAGGCAGGCATCCCGGCACAGGACGTACAGGGATTGTCATCTCAGAGGCAGGCATCCCAGCACAGGACGTAGGGGGATTGTCACCTCAGAGCCAGGCATCCCAGCACAGGACGTAGGGGGATTGTCACCTCAGAGGCAGGCATCCCAGCACAGGACGTAGGGGGATTGTCACCTTAGAGGCAGGCATCCCGGCACAGGACGTAGGGTGATTGTCACCTCAGAGGCAGGCATCCCAGCACAGGACGTAGGGGGATTGTCACCTCAGAGACAGGCATCCTGGCACAGGACGTAGGGGGATTGTCACCTCAGAGGCAGGCATCCTAGCATAGGACGTACGGACATTGTCACCTCAGAGGCAGGCATCCCAGCACAGGAAATAGGGGGATTGTCACCTCAGAGGCAGGCATCCCGGCACAGGATGTAGGGGGATTGTCACCTCAGAGGCAGGCATCCCGGCACAGGACGTAGGGGGATTGTCACCTCAGAGGCAGGCATGCCGGCACAGGACGTACGGGGATTGTCACCTCAGAGGCAGGCATCCCAGCACAGGACGTAGGGGGATTGTCACCTCAGAGGCAGGCATCCCAGCACAGGACGTACGGGTATTGTCACCTCAGAGGCAGGCATCCCAGCCCAAGACGTAGGGGGATTGTCACATCAGAGGCAGGCATCCCAGCACAGGACGTAGGGGGATTGTCACCTCAGAGGCAGGCATCCCAGCACAGGACGTAGGGGGATTGTCACCTCAGAGGTAGGCATCCCAGCATAGGACGTAGGGGGATTGTCACCTCAGAGGCAGGCATCCCAGCACAGGATGTAGGGGGATTGTCACCTCAGAGGCAGGCATCCCAGCACAGGACGTATGGGCATTGTCACCTCAGAGGCAGGCATCCGGCACAAGACGTAGGGGGATCGTCACCTCAGAGGCAGGCATCCCCGCACAGGACGTAGGGGGATTGTCACCTCAGTGGCAGGCATCCTGGCACAGGACGTAGGGGGATTGTCACCTCAGAGGCAGGCATCCCAGCACAGCACGTAGGGGCATAGTCACCTCAGAGGAAGGCATCCTAGCACAGGACGTACGGGGCATTGTCACCTCAGAGGCAGGCATCCCAGCACAGGACGTAGGGGAATTGCCACCTCAGAGGCAGGCATCCCAGCACAGGATGTAGGGGGATTGTCACTTCAGAGGCAGGCATCCCAGCACAGGATGTAGGGGGATTGTCACCTCAGAGGCAGGCATCCCAGCACAGGACGTAGGGGCATTGTCACCTCAGAGGCAGGCATCCCAGCACAGGACGTAGGGTGATTGTCACCTCAGAGGCAGGCATCCCAGCACAGGACGTAGGGGGATTGTCACCTCAGAGGCAGGCATCCTAGCACAGGACGTAGGGGGATTGTCACCTCAGAAGCAGGCATCCCGGCACAGGACGTAGGGAGATTGTCACCTCAGAGGCAGGCATCCTAGCATAGGACGTACGGACATTGTCACCTCAGAGGCAGGCATCCCAGCACAGGAAATAGGGGGATTGTCACCTCAGAGGCAGGCATCCCGGCACAGGATGTAGGGGGATTGTCACCTCAGAGGCAGGCATCCCGGCACAGGACGTAGGGGGATTGTCACCTCAGAGGCAGGCATGCCGGCACAGGACGTACGGGGATTGTCACCTCAGAGGCAGGCATCCCAGCACAGGACGTAGGGGGATTGTCACCTCAGAGGCAGGCATCCCAGCACAGGACGTACGGGTATTGTCACCTCAGAGGCAGGCATCCCAGCCCAAGACGTAGGGGGATTGTCACATCAGAGGCAGGCATCCCAGCACAGGACGTAGGGGGATTGTCACCTCAGAGGCAGGCATCCCAGCACAGGACGTAGGGGGATTGTCACCTCAGAGGTAGGCATCCCAGCATAGGACGTAGGGGGATTGTCACCTCAGAGGCAGGCATCCCAGCACAGGATGTAGGGGGATTGTCACCTCAGAGGCAGGCATCCCAGCACAGGACGTAGGGGCATTGTCACCTCAGAGGCAGGCATCCGGCACAAGACGTAGGGGGATCGTCACCTCAGAGGCAGGCATCCCCGCACAGGACGTAGGGGGATTGTCACCTCAGTGGCAGGCATCCTGGCACAGGACGTAGGGGGATTGTCACCTCAGAGGCAGGCATCCCAGCACAGCACGTAGGGGCATAGTCACCTCAGAGGAAGGCATCCTAGCACAGGACGTACGGGGCATTGTCACCTCAGAGGCAGGCATCCCAGCACAGGACGTAGGGGAATTGCCACCTCAGAGGCAGGCATCCCAGCACAGGATGTAGGGGGATTGTCACTTCAGAGGCAGGCATCCCAGCACAGGATGTAGGGGGATTGTCACCTCAGAGGCAGGCATCCCAGCACAGGACGTACGGGCATTGTCACCTCAGAGGCAGGCATCCCAGCACAGGACGTAGGGTGATTGTCACCTCAGAGGCAGGCATCCCAGCACAGGACGTAGGGGGATTGTCACCTCAGAGGCAGGCATCCTAGCACAGGACGTAGGGGGATTGTCACCTCAGAAGCAGGCATCCCGGCACAGGACGTAGGGAGATTGTCACCTCAGAGGCAGGCATCCCGGCACAGGACGTAGGGGCACTGTCACCTCAGAGGCAGGCATCCCAGCACAGGACGTAGGGGGATTGTCACCTCAGAGGCAGGCATCCCAGCACAGGATGTAGGGGGATTGTCACCTCAGAGGCAGGCATCCTAGCACAAGACGTAGGGGGATTGTCACCTCAGAGGCAGGCATCCCAGCACAGGACGTAGGGGGATTGTCACCTCAGAGGCAGGCATCCCAGCACAGGATGTAGGGGCTTTGTCACCTCAGAGGCAGGCATCCCGGCACAGGACGTAGGGGGATTGTCACCTCAGAGGCAGGCATCAGAGCCCAAGACGTAGGGGGATTGTCACCTCAGAGGCAGGCAACCCAGCACAAGACGTAGGGGGATTGTCACCTCAGAGGCAGGCATCCCAGCACAGGACGTAGGGGGATTGTCACCTCAGAGGTAGGCATCCCAGCATAGGACGTAGGGGGATTGTCACCTCAGAGGCAGGCATCCCAGCACAGGATGTAGGGGGATTGTCACCTCAGAGGCAGGCATCCCAGCACAGGACGTAGGGGCATTGTCACCTCAGAGGCAGGCATCCGGCACAAGACGTAGGGGGATCGTCACCTCAGAGGCAGGCATCCCCGCACAGGACGTAGGGGGATTGTCACCTCAGTGGCAGGCATCCTGGCACAGGACGTAGGGGGATTGTCACCTCAGAGGCAGGCATCCCAGCACAGCACGTAGGGGCATAGTCACCTCAGAGGAAGGCATCCTAGCACAGGACGTACGGGGCATTGTCACCTCAGAGGCAGGCATCCCAGCACAGGACGTAGGGGAATTGTCACCTCAGAGGCAGGCATCCCAGCACAGGACGTAGGGGGATTGTCACTTCAGAGGCAGGCATCCCAGCACAGGATGTAGGGAGATTGTCACCTCAGAGGCAGGCATCCCAGCACAGGACGTACGGGCATTGTCACCTCAGAGGCAGGCATCCCAGCACAGGACGTAGGGTGATTGTCACCTCAGAGGCAGGCATCCCAGCACAGGACGTAGGGGGATTGTCACCTCAGAGGCAGGCATCCTAGCACAGGACGTAGGGGGATTGTCACCTCAGAAGCAGGCATCCCGGCACAGGACGTAGGGAGATTGTCACCTCAGAGGCAGGCATCCCGGCACAGGACGTAGGGGCACTGTCACCTCAGAGGCAGGCATCCCAGCACAGGACGTAGGGGGATTGTCACCTCAGAGGCAGGCATCCCAGCACAGGATGTAGGGGGATTGTCACCTCAGAGGCAGGCATCCTAGCACAAGACGTAGGGGGATTGTCACCTCAGAGGCAGGCATCCCAGCACAGGACGTAGGGGGATTGTCACCTCAGAGGCAGGCATCCCAGCACAGGATGTAGGGGCTTTGTCACCTCAGAGGCAGGCATCCCGGCACAGGACATAGGGGGATTGTCACCTCAGAGGCAGGCATCAGAGCCCAAGACGTAGGGGGATTGTCACCTCAGAGGCAGGCAACCCAGCACAAGACGTAGGGGGATTGTCACCTCAGAGGCAGGCATCCCAACACAGGACGTAGGGGGATTGTCACCTCAGAGGCAGGCAACCCAGCACAAGACGTAGGGGGATTGTCACCTCAGAGGCAGGCATCCCAGCACAGGACGTACAGGGATTGTCACCTCAGAGGCCGGCATCCCAGCACAGGACGTACGGGCATTGTCACCTCAGAGGCAGGCATCCCAGCACAGGACGTACGGGCATTGTCACCTCAGAGGCAGGCATCCCAGCACAGGACGTAGGGGGATTGTCACCTCAGAGCCAGGCATTCCAGCACAGGATGTAGGGGGATTGTCACCTCAGAGCCAGGCATCCCAGCACAGGATGTAGGGGGATTGTCACCTCAGAGCCAGGCATCCCAGCACAGGATGTAGGGGGATTGTCACCTCAGAGGCAGGCATCCCAGCACAGGACGTACGGGCATTGTCACCTCAGAGGCAGGCATCCCAGCACAGGACGTACGGGGATTGTCACCTCAGAGGCAGGCATCCCGGCACAGGACGTAGGGTGATTGTCACCTCAGAGGCAGGCATCTCAGCACTGGACGTAGGGGGATTGTCACCTCAGAGGCAGGCATCCCAGCAGAGGGCGTAGGGGGATTGTCACATCAGAGGCAGGCATCCCAGCACAGGACGCAGAGGGAGTGTCACCTCAGAGGCAGGCATCCCAGTACAGGACGTAGGGGGATTGTCACCTCAGAGGCGGGCATCCTGGCACAGGACGTAGGAGGATTGTCACCTCAGAGGCAGGCATCCCGGCACAGGACGTAGGGTGATTGTCACCTCAGAGGCAGGCATCTCAGCACTGGACATAGGGGGATTGTCACCTCAGAGGCAGGCATCCCGGCACAGGACGTAGGGGGATTGTCACCTCAGAGGCAGGCATCCCAGCACAGGACGTAGGGGGATTTTGAGTAACCTTCAATGAAACTCTTCCATGCAGAGAGACAATGTAGCCCAGCCCTGCATGCTCTGGCTTCATCTTTACACATCCCATGAGAACGACACACAGGACGCTCGCATAGGGTGTGTAGTAAGGGGTCCCACCTCCGTTTATTTTTCCCTCCAGGTAAGCCCAAGCTCCAAGTGCGAGTGAAACGGGGGCATCTTTCGTGCAGTGGTTGGATGGTTCACTGCATTATCCAGTGTATATAATGTTTCTAGGATGGCCTGATCCTACTATTTTATGGCTGAAAACACTCCCTCTGGGACATTATCTCAGCGCCCGACCTCCACACCACAGTCCTTACTCTACAAGGAGGGTTGCCGCTTGCCCCTGCCGACGCGTCAGCTGAGGAGTGTTTCTTTGTCCAACATAGAACTTTTGTCAAAAATGTTATCAGACACTATATTTGTTTCATTTTAATCAGCATGTACAGCAGCAGCATCTGTGGTAGCTGCGAGGAGGGCGCTTTGGTAAAATCTTTAGAAACTAGGGAGCATATTATCAAGCACGGCGTTAAAATTAACTGCCGCTAAAGTGGTGATAATGGGCTTGATAATATGCCCTGGAGAATTCCAATAGAAGCCCATGTTCACACCAGAATATGGGCTTCTATGGGAATTCTCCAGGGCATATTATCAAGCCCATTATCGCCGCTTTAGCGGCGATAATTGTAACGCCGTTTCTTGATAATATGCCCCTAGACACTAGTGCCAGTATCGGCCACACTCACCAGCCCTCCCGCATCTTTTTGGTGGAGAAAATTGCTGCAGGTTTATTAGCATACCAATGGTGGGTTGTCTTACAGGCGATCCAAAGGCAGGCCGCCCCTCGCGGCCTACCACCTGATGGGCCAACTTGCATCATGGTCTTAGCCAATCGGTGCTTAGCGGTTGTGGTGAGGGGATAGCCCCTCCCACTTCTGGTGAACCAATGGTCCACCATATAACTCACGCCCCCCCTACGAGGGGCGGAGCGTTCAAGCGACCCCCGGTTGTACAGGTTTCCAACCGCCCGTAGGACAGATGGGGTGCCGTCGCACCCCAGGGTCTACCGCAGAGACGTCCTGGGGATATTCAGCCTCAGCACCCTTTGTGCTCCTGAAGAGGGTACCCCTGAGTACCTTTCCGCCTCTGGATCGCCATGTAACTCCGCCACAGCCCTGGGTGTGGCGACCGTCGCAGCGAGGGCCCCCCACCAAGGCCGGCGCTCCTACTTACATCCCGCTATTTCCTCCTCTAGGTCCAGGAAGAACAAGTACATGCCTATTCTGGAGAGATTTATCCCATCGTCCTCAAAGCACCCGGTGAATTTGGCGTGTAGCAACCCTTGTCTAATGAAGCCAAATCCTCTCTGCTCAGTGAATTAACGCATAGCGTAGATGCACCTCTTGTGCGCAGGCTCCATCGCCTCCCCCAACCGAGCTCCATGCCACGGGAGCCGGGGGTGAATTCAGACCACTAAAATTCACCTGTCCCCAACTGGTTGCTAATTTGCACCTTGTGGCCTTATTCTAGGGTGCATTACTTCGCCACATTGACCAGACAATTTCATAGTTCTTTTCGATTGATCCCTGGTGAACATAGTAATGGTGTCACAAAAGGTTTGAGGGAAAGTGTATGGTGTCCGTTATTAGACACTGCCCCCTTTAGTGAAGTGACAACTTACGCAGCCTACCCTGCTTGCTGAACCTTCGACAGGTCACAGAATATGTAACATAAGCACGGGTGTCCTCGTGTACCTGCAGTGTAAGAGGGGGAACAGCATGAACGAATACTTGCCACTTCTTGAGCAGTGGGAACGCCAAAACAATCCTACTTTGATCATTGTAGCCAAATATGCTCTGACCCCATGTCCTGGAAGTACCATTGATATGAGTTCAAATGTCACTACTTCGCAGTACTTGGTGTGTTTAATAAAATTAATAACAGGTCCAACCTATCACTCGGGGATTCCTCGCTTACTTAGGCATGTTGGATTTTACGGAATGCCGTGAAATATTTAAGCTATCTCCCTAGGCATACCCTCCCTTTAACACAGGTTTTTTTCTCTTTGGCATGTCACTCATTGTCTCCATCATGCATTTAAGGCCAGTTTGAGTACTGCTTAGGCAACATCCCTTCTAACACACCGTGTTGAGTAGCTACTCATGTTTATCTCTTGTACAAGTCGTCCCTGTTTGCCTGGCACTCATTGGACTCAATGAAGTTTTCAACTAACACCTTATCCCAATGTATATACATGTTGCACAACTGGGGGCACTATTACTTCCTCACTACGTACTTCCTGGCATGTAAATACTGCCAAAGGTATCCCTACTTTAGTACCTGAATAACCACTAAATAAATACTGTCTAGGTAAAAGCTTACCAGTGCACCTAGCCAAGGACCCTCCACTACGTGTCAACCCCTGTTGTTGAGTTTTCGACTGTTGATTTTGCCCGCCCACATCCTGCCCCTTCCAGTAAAACCAGCCAAACCAATCGCCTACCTGGCCATTAACGTGCCAACATGTGTCCAATGAGATTAAACAGGTTAGAGGCTTTATTGTATCAGCCAGACCTGAAGTGGAGCCAGAGCTGAATGGTCTTAGTGGGGTCAGACTGGAGGAGGTATGTGTGGCTAATGCAGGCCTAAAATCTGTGCAAATTGATAATGCATCACCATAGTACCAATGGACCTGAGTGATACAACTTATGTAAATGTCTCAGCGTGGGCCAGAATGTAGGAGGTATATGTGTGGCTTGTGCAGGCCCAACTAATCTGCAGGGCTACCCAGCTTCCTCAGGCAATGTGCTTAATATTGCCTGGTATTTAGCCGCTAGGTCATTGCCTCCCTGTATTTACTACAAAAGGAGCACTACACCTACAACAAGCCCATCTGTTGGCTTAGTCAATGCTTCTTAGTTGCATAAGATAAATAAGCCATAATTATAGCTTTCTTGCCTAGCCAACCGAGAGCTAGCCGCCCCCATCCATGGCTGCCAAGGTTTCAACTGCTATGTGGGTCATTTCCATCATTTCAGTGCACTAAGAGTGACATTTAAAAGACTATGAATGACACTTTCTTGCTAGCAATCAAACCATGAAGATGAGGGAGACATACCGATATCAGTAATTATGCCTATTTGACCAACAAGAAACTCTAAAACGACCAAGGTTTAAGGCTGCTTTTGAGAGATATTTCCGAGCTTGGAGTGTGCATGTGTGAGAGAGTAACATATATACAATACTTTGGGAGTCAAAGTGCCTGGTATGGTATTAGACTGACGTAGCCCAGATGGGGCAGAGTATCACAAATATACACAGTCAGTCTGCCAGCCTGGCACCGTAAGTACAGGAGATGGGCGCATGCAAACTACAAGCCTTGCTCGATGTACACACCATGCGCTGAAGGGGGGAACCGTCTCGTGCATGCTTCGTCTCATACTGAGCACGCCACTCACTGACCCATGGTGCCATCATCAAGCTGCACCCCAAAGGCCCCCCAAGCAGCAGCTGAACCTGGAGAGAGCACTGCCCTCCCCTACCCGGGGACGGGAGGCCCAAATCTGCCCCTCTCGAACACAGTCCCTTATCAAATTGGCACCAACCAAGTACAAGTCTCTTATTATTCTTCTCAACCTGTGAGAGCAAAACTAACACCAATGGTCGCACTACCGACCCACAGCGCTCCGATTACCGAGCCCAGTATGCCTCCCTGCAAAGCTTCACCATGCGCCGCTTGGGCCATGTGTTCCACCCTTACAACATCACTAAAATGTGTATTTTTTTATATTTAATCTCAAAACAGAACCTCCTATATGCTAGTTGGTAGAGTCACCTATTATTTTCATTACTATTAGTGAGCTACTGCTGTGTTACCCTATTGCAAACACGTCACCATCCCCCAATATTGTATGGAAACACATTTAGACATTGGAAGAGTATGCCTGTGCACTGTCAGTACTTTTCCCAAAGTGGGCAAGAAAGAGATGGACTGTCTAAAATTCAAAGCTGATCCAAACAGGGCCCCCCAAATAAGTTTCTACCAAGGGCAACTGCTAATACTACCGCATGTGCTGTTGTGCACGAGTGTGCACTCCTGACCTGGTTTGGAAATGATATGAATTGTGCCCACTGTGGCGCCACCGCACCCTTTCACTGAGTGCCAACTTACGCAGTTCACCCTGCAACTGACCCTGTTGCTTAATACCGCCCCTTGATGCCCTTGCCTGTCAGTCACAGCCCTGCCAACATAATGCCCCACAGCATGTTGGAGAGGGGAGTCTCACGTACCAGTTTGCGATTCCATCATACCTTTACTGACGCTCCAGTTCGTGTAAAGTGTGTGTCACTGTCCTGGCAAGGCATGCCCAGTACCCCGTCCCAATCTGTAAATGTGGTAATTATGGGCATTTGCATCATCCGCTGTATTTCATTTCTGTAGTGTTGTGGACCTCAGTCTTAGTAAACATCCAACCAGTGAACTAAGAGACCTTCTAATTGCATCTGTATCCTACATGAGGTCTAGAGCGACATTGCAGTCTGCTAAATCGACTCGCATGAGAGCACTCCCACGTGTGAAGAACACCAGGAAGCGAGTTGAAATGCAAATGTGCCTATGATCTCCCAGTTGGGTCGCGTGGGAAGCCTGGACTGACCTCCCGTTTTAAGTCTGTGCCGGCCCCACACCAGACGGCCAAACCCCATCACGTCCTCCAAGGGACCGGCGTGCCTACCCACCGATACCACGCCCACGGGGCACCTTCTGTCCCCCCTATAGTCTAGCCAATATACTTCTCACAGTACAATACACAGATTGCTCGATGCACCCTGCCCCCTACTGAAAACAATTGCAAATAAATGAGACATGTGACCGATGCCAATGATGGCGCTGTTTGTATAACGAGGGGGGATAGGCTCGAAAAAAACCAAAAAAAGTCATCCCACTTACCCACGGGTATTGTCAATAGCACTTGACGAGTGCCCTGGCACTTCTGTTAAATAAAATGAATGCCTTGCATTACTGGATTATTTTATTTATTTATTTATATTTATTTATTTTTAACTTAAGATGCCCCAGTCCTGCTGGTCCTGGTCCTGGTCCTGGTCTCTGGACACTAGGCTGCCCAGTGTGCCATCTTGTGGCACTAAAGGGGCCGCCCTCTTATGAGGGTCCCCTGCGGTGACTTTGTCGGTCAGCCCGTATTCTCTCAACGACTTGGTGAAAAAAGAATGCAGAAGAAAGAAAGTTGTTGCATCCGTTTAGGCCTTTTTCTGCCAAGAAGTCTTTCTTTCAAAAGAAGCTGACCACAGCAGCACAAGGGCCACAGCACGAGGGTCGCAGCACGAGGGTCGCAGCACAAGGGTCACAGCACGTGGGTCGCAGTACAAGGGTCACAGCACGTGGGTCGCAACACAAGGGTCACAGCATAAGGGTCACAGCACGAGGGTCGCAGCACAAGGGTCGCAGCACAAGGGTCACAGCACGAGGGTCACAGCACAAGGGTCGCAGCACGAGGATCGCAGCACGAGGGTCGCAGCACGAGGGTCGCAGCAGAAGGGTCGCAGCACGGGGGTCGCAGCACAAGGGTAGCAGCACGAGGGTCGCAGCACGAGGGTCGCAGCACAAGGGTCACGTCCCTTCCGTGGCCAACAAAAACCTGACTATCAAGGGGGGAAAGTGGGAGCAAGACTGCTAAACTTCAACAAAAAGTGGAAAGGCCAAAGAAACGACAAACGGGTTCTGGCAATCATGAAACATGGCTATAATAGGGAACTAAAAGATCGCCCCAAGCCTGTTTTAATCAGACTCCAGCTTTAAGAGATGTACCAAAGAAAGACGATCTCCTGGAAGAGGTCAGGACTTTGCTTTCGGAAGATGGACGCAGGATCGCCAAAGGCCTATTTTCATGGCCCATACACCCTGCGAGTCCGCCTCTACTGTGTTTTGTGGGAGTTTGGAAAGCACCACCCGTTCAGTGCTTTACCATTCAGACTGACAAACTCTCCTCGAGTGTTCACGGAGGGGTTAGCTCCTGTGGTGGTCATGTTCCCTCTCAATGCAATCCCCTCCCACCTATTCACTTCCTCTCCGCCTCGATGCCAGGCCTTCATCCCCAGCTCCGGGCTTCTTCCCTCCCAACCCCAGACCTGTCTCTGTCCCTAGAGCTCGCCAAATGATGCTCCCTACCAGCTTCACTGCTCCCACCCTCTGCTTCAGCACCCTACCTTGTTATCTCTCTTAATGGCTCCCTGTGTCCTTCAGTCACTTTCTACTCTCTCTCTCTCTCTCTCTCTCTCTCTCTCTCTCTCCTCTCTCTATCTCTCTCTCTCTCTCTCTCTCTCTCTCTGTCTCTCTCTATCACTTTCCTTCTGGATCCCTGTGTCCTTCAGTCACTTTCTACTCTCTCTCTCTCTCTCTCTCTCCTCTCTCTATCTCTCTCTCTCTCTCTCTCTCTCTGTCTCTCTCTATCACTTTCCTTCTGGATCCCTGTGTCCTTCAGTCACTTTCTACTCTCTTTCTCCCTCTCTCTCTCTCTCTCTCACTTTCCTTCTGGCTCCCTCTCTTCTCCAGTCCCCCTCCCTCTCTCTCTCTCTCTCTCTCTCTCTCTCTCGCTCTCTCTCTCTATCACTTTCCTTCTGGCTCCCTCTCTCCTCCAGTCCCCCTCCCTCTCCCTCTCTCTCTCTCTCTCTCTTCTCTCTCTCTCCAGTCCCCCTCCCTCTCCATCTCTCCCATCGGCTCCCTCTGTCTTTGGGTTTCTTTCCCTCTCTCTATCACTTTCCTGCTGGCTCCCTCTCTCCTCCAGTACTCCCCCCCTCTCTCCCTTCCTCACTCCTGCTGGCTCCTCCCCTCGCTCTCCCTTTCTCACTCCTCTCCACTCCCTTTCTGCATAAATCAGTTCCCAGGACAGAAAAAGCCTGGCGCAGAGAGTGAGAGTTGCACTCCACTCTCAGACTGCAGGGGTTGGACGGATCGGAGAGCCGCTGGTCAGCCAGGAGCCACAAGTAAGTGCACCCACCCTTTCATCGGGTGGGCTTGTCTCCTGGACACAGTGGGCCTGATTCACAAAGGGACTTACGACTCATAAAGTTACAAGGCGGAGTCACCGCACTCATGGAGAAATCTCCGTACTGGCCACTGTAGATGGAGACTCTGCACTCTTATCTAGATTCTGCCCGAGTGCGGAGACTCTGCACTCTTATCTAGATTCTGCCCGAGTGCGGAGACTCTGCACTCTTATCTAGATTCTGCCCGAGTGCGGAGACTCTGCACTCTTATCTAGATTCTGCCCGAGTGCGGAGACTCTGCACTCTTATCTAGATTCTGCCCGAGTGCGGAGACTCTGCACTCTTATCTAGATTCTGCCCCGGGTGCGGAGACTCTGCACTCTTATCTAGATTCTGCCCGAGAGCGGAGACTCTGCACTCTTATCTAGATTCTGCCCGAGTGCGGAGACTCTGCACTCTTATCTAGATTCTGCCCGAGTGCGGAGACTCTGCACTCTTATCTAGATTCTGCCCGAGTGCGGAGACTCTGCACTCTTATCTAGATTCTGCCCCGGGTGCGGAGACTCTGCACTCTTATCTAGATTCTGCCCGAGAGCGGAGACTCTGCACTCTTATCTAGATTCTGCCCGAGTGCGGAGACTCTGCACTCTTATCTAGATTCTGCCCGAGTGCGGAGACTCTGCACTCTTATCTAGATTCTGCCTGAGTGCGGAGACTCTGCACTCTTATCTAGATTCTGCCCGAGTGCGGAGACTCTGCACTCTTATCTAGATTCTGCCCGAGTGCGGAGACTCTGCACTCTTATCTAGATTCTGCCCGAGTGCGGAGACTCTGCACTCTTATCTAGATTCTGCCCGAGTGCGGAGACTCTGCACTAGTAACTTGATTCTGCCAAGTGCGGAGACTCTGCACTCATAGCTTGATTCTGCCTGAGTGCGGGCACTCTGCACTAGTAAAATGATTCCGCCCAGAGTGCGGAGACTCTGCACTCGTAACTTGATTTTGCCTGAGTGCGGATACTCTCCACTCGTAACTAGATTCTGCCCTGAGTGCGGAGATTCTGCACTCGCAACTTGATTCTGCCCTGAGTGCAGAGATTCTGCACTCGCATCTTGATTCTACCCCAAGGGTAGAGACTGCACTAGTAACTTGATTCTGCCCAGAGTGTGGCTACTCTGCACTCGTAACTTGATTCTGCTCCGAGTGCCGAGACTCTGCACTTGTAACTTGATTCTGCCCGAGTGTAGAAACTCTGCACTCGTAACTTGATTCTGACCCGACTGTGGAGCCTCTGCACTCGTAGCTTGATTCTGCCCCGAATGCAGAGAATCTGCACATGTAACTTGATTCTGCCCGAGTGTAGAAACTCTGCACTCGTAACTTGATTCTGCCCAGAGTGTGGCTACTCTGCACTCGTAACTTGATTCTGCCCAAGTGCAGAGACTCTGCATTCGTAACTTGATTCTGCCCCGCCGAGTGCAGAGACTCTGCATTCGTATATTGATTCTGACCAAATGCAGAGACTCTGCACTCGTATGCAGAGACCCTGCACTCGTAACTTGATTCTGCCCCGAGTGCGTAGACTCTGCACTCGTAACTTATTTTTGCCCCGAGTGAGGACACTCTGCACTAGTAAATTGATTCTGCCCTGCTGAGTGCGGAAACTCTGCAGTCGTAACTTGATTCTGCCCTGAGTACGGAGACTCTGCACTCGTAACTTTATTTTTCCCCGAGTACAGAGACTCTGCACTCGTAACTTTATGAGTCATAAGTCCCTTTGCAAATGTGTATTTTACTGTCCAGACAATTTTAAAAAATATTGGAAAATGACCAAACAAAGGGCCAGATGTACGTCCTGCCAAATAGCGCCTTGCTGATTGCATCGCATTTGCGACTTGCAATTTGCGAGGCGCTACTTGGGATGTACAACAGTGTATTAAACACTGTTTGCAATTGCCAATGGGGTCACAAATTGAGAGGCTCATTAATATTAATGAGCCTCTCGCAATTTGTGAGCCCATTGGGAATGACAGGCCCTCCCAGGGATGGTGGCCTGCTGGGCTCAGCAGACCACCATGTCTGGGACAGCTTTTAAATAAAGCAGCTTATGTTTTTTTAAATGCAGCCCATTTTCCTTGTTTTTGTTACATTTTTTTAGGGCAGGCAGTGGTCCCTGGGAACACTGCCTGCCCTTAAAAAAATAATATTGCACCGGGGAAGGGGTCCCCTGGAGACCCATTCCCATTTACGAATGCTCTACCACCTGTTTGAAGTAGATGGTCATTTTCAAGTGTTTTGCGACCGCAATCATTGATACATTGCTTTGTGGTCATTATTAGGTCGCCCCTTCCTATTAGCGAGTCGCAAAACAGTATTTTGCGGCTCGCAATTTATTTGCGACTCGCAAAATACTGTTTGTACATGGGCTCATGCTTTTAAGCATGCACAAACGGGTCTAAGACCCGTTTGCGCAAGCTAAAAAGAGTCGTACATCTGGCTCAAAGAAACCAGGTTAATAGTACTGTAGAACTTTTTACATTAGTTGTACGAAATTATTGAAGTAAACAGAAGTAGAATTACTATGTTAAAGTAGCATTGGAAAAGCCATTAGGGTTCCACCCTTTCGTTGTCAATGCAGAACTATTGGCTTTGCCAATGCTTTTTGATAATGCTTTTCAGCATTGACAAAAAAAGAACAAGCATTTGCAATCCAGTATGTTTCGCATTTGCAAGAGTTAGAGCTACTGGCATTGTAAATGACAATAACTTCTATCTATGTGCTTTGGTTTGAAATCGAATTATGTGGGTTGAATTGGAATTGTTAGCTGTGGAATTGTGTGGTGTGGTGTGGAGTGGATTTGTGTTGTGGAAGTAGGTGGATAGTAATTATGAGGCATTGAGTGTACTAGTATTATGTGGAGTGGATCGTGTGCCATAGAGTGTAATTATGTGGAATGGTATTTTGTGGCGTTTATTAGTTTGGTTTGCTGTTGAAGTTTGTGGCATGATGTGGCATTCGGTGGTGTGGTTCAGAAGTAGGACATGAGAGTATGAGGGAAGATGTAAGAGGATGAGTATCTGATGAAAGATGGGATGAGAGAAGAGGAGGGGAGAGGTGCAGAAGGAGTGCATCAGGAAAGAAAAGGAAGGAGGAAAAGAGAGCGAAACACATGAAAGGACACATCGAAAGGAAGAATTGTGAAGGGACGAATCGGAAATAGGAGAAAGAGCAAGAGAAGGAAAAAAGGAGGATCATGAGAGGGAAGGAGGCAAGATGTGACAGAAGATAAAGTGTATTAGCTGCTGCAAAAACAAAATATTGGCCACTCCACCTAATGCGTGGTTTTATTTCTGCAACTAAAGATGTGTTATAACACACAGGGACAGTGAAGAGGAGAGTGACGTTAAGATGGAGATGGGAAACAGCGAATCATTTGTCAGACTTACAAACGGAACCCTTGCAAGACCATAAAGGTTCGAAAGGGATGACCCCATTGCTGAGGAACCAGGGCTGGTTTAAGAGCTGAGGCCACTGAAGAACTGATGGACTCATAGATTAGGACAATAGGCACAACCTAACACAATAACAGACAGGTTCAGCTTCCATAGCTGAAGCCCCTCTACAAACAATTAGAAAAGTGAAAACAGGAAGTGGTGAGACTCAGAACAGGAAGTGTGCATGTAAAGATACCGCTCAGCGCTGGCGCACTAGGCGTTCTCAGCAACTGATGAGACCTATGTGTGGTACCACCAGCGCTTTAAATGGGCCGGTACTCACCAGTACTGAGTACCAGCACTTCCGAGTGTTCTGGCCATCAGTACTGGCACTTCTCCTAGGTCAGGTAGAGTACCGGTACCCTGATTGATGGCCCGGCAGGCTCAGGTGAGATATCTCCTCCAGCTCAGGGCAGATGCCCTCTGCTTCCAAGGAGCTTGCACGTCACTGAGCCCCTCAGTGGCCTTTTGCAGAGTTGCTGCTGGGGATTCCAGCAGCGCCCACTTGAATGTCCCCAGACTGCAGGGGTCTGAGAGGGCTCACTGTTGATCAGTTGCGCAACGGCTATTAGGCTTCAAGTGTCTAAGGCCCCTCCACCCCCCTCCTCCATCGGGCGTGTGATATGGGCTGGGGCTGCCAGTCGGGAATCCTGTCCCATTTACGGAACTGGCTGTACTGGCTGTACTACAGTGGGCGTCAGCGCCACACAATCCTCTGCCTTCGCCAAAGCCATTTTTTTCCTCCATATTTTTATTCAGTACAGAGGCTGCTTTCCTCTGTGAGCCCCTCTGTTGAAGCAGGAGACGAAGATGGAAAGTGGATACATGATGTTTACTAAACGCATTTCTCATGCGTTTTGATATGTGCTGTAACTGGTACAGAGGTCATTATGTAACATCATTTCTTGCCTTTAGCCCCGCCCATTTGCCACACCTCTAACTCATTTTAATGAGTCCCTGCACTTATTTTTTCCCATTTAAAGCACTGGGTACCACACAGCAGAAGCAGGCACAAGGCTAGAAGACTAGTCTGTGGAGCTGCCCTTCATTCAATGGGTGACAGTGTGGTAAAGAGCCTCACAGCTGTGAGGTTAAAACAGAGGCATTAGCATCACAGGGGCAGCAAGTGAGGAAACAATACAGGCCCTTTCAGTCTGTGTGAGTTAGAACAAGACACGCCCCTTCAGTCTGTGAGGGTTAGAACAAGACAGTCCCTTTCAGTCTGTGAAGGTGAGAGTTAGAACAAGACAGGCCCTTTCAGTCTGTGAAGGTTAGAACAAGACAGGCCCTTTCAGTCTGTGAGAGTTAGAACAAGACAGGCCCTTTCAGTCTGTGAGGATAAGAACAAGACTCACCCCTTCAGTCTGTGAGAGTTAGAACAAGACAGGCCCTTTCAGTCTGTGAGGGTTAGAACAAGACAGGACCTTCCACTCTGTTAGGGTTAGACCAATACAGGCCCTTTCAGTCTGTGTGAGTTAGAACAAGACACGCCCCTTCAGTCTGTGAGGGTTACAACAAGACAGGGCCTTTTAGTCTGTGAGGGTTAGAACAAGACACGCCCTTCACTCTGTAAGAGTTAGAACAAGACAGGCCCTTTCAGTCTGTGAGGGTTAGAACAAGACAGGACCTTCCACTCTGTTAGGGTTAGACCAATACAGGCCCTTTCAGTCTGTGTGAGTTAGAACAAGACACGCCCCTTCAGTCTGTGAGGAATAGAACAAGACAGGCCCTTTCAGTCTGTGAGGGTTAGAACAAGACACACCCCTTCAGTCTGTGAGGGTGAGAACAAGACACACCCCTTCAGTCTGTGAGGGGTAGAACAAGACAAATACTTTCAGTCTGTTAAAGTTAGAACAGGACGGGCCCTTTCAGTCCGTGAGGGTTAGAACAAGACAGGCCCTTTCAGTCTGTGAGGATTAGAACAAGACACACCCCTTCAGTCTGTGAGGGTTAGAACAAGACAAACTCCTTCAGTCTGTGAGAGTTAGAACAAGACAGGCCCTTTCAGTCTGTGAGGCTTAGAACAAGACAGGACCTTCCACTCGATTAGGGTTAGAACAATACAGGCCCTGTCAGTCCGTGTGAGTTAGAACAAGACACGCCCCTTCAGTCTGTGAAGGTTAGAACAAGACAGGCCCTTTCAGTCTGTGAGGGTTAGAACAAGACACAACCCTTCAGTCTGTGAGGATGAGAACAAGACACACCCTTTACGTCTGTGAGGGTTAGAACAAGACCGACCACTTCAGTCTGTGAGGGTTAGAACAAGACACGCCCCTTCAGTCTATGAGGGATAGAACAAAACAGGCCCTTTCAGTCTGTGAGAATTATAATAAGACACTCCCCTTCAGTCTGTGAGGGATAGAACAAAACAGGCCCTTTCAGTCTGTGAGGGTCAGAACAAGACAGGCCCTTTCAGTCTGTGAGGATTAGAACAAGACACACCTCTTCAGTCTGTGAGAATTAGAACAAGACTCACTCCTTCAGTCTGTGAGAGTTGGAACAAGACACAACCCTTCAGTCTGTGAGGGTTAAATCAAGCCTGGCCCTTTCAGTCTGTGAGAGTTAGAACAAGACACCCCCTTCAGTCTGTGAGAGTTAGAACAAGACATGCCCCTTCAGTCTGTGAGAGTTAGAACAAGACAGGCCCATTCAGTCTGTGAGGATAAGAACAAGACTCACCCCTTCAGTCTGTGAGAGTTAGAACAAGACAGGCCCTATCAGTCTGTGAGGGTTAGAACAAGACAGGACCTTCCACTATGTTAGGGTTAGAACAATACAGGCCCTTTCAGTCTGTGTGAGTTAGAACAAGACACGCCCCTTCAGTCTGTGAGGGTTAGAACAAGACAGCCCTTTCAGTCTGTGAGGGTGAAAGATAGAACAAGACAGGCCCTTTCAGTCTGTGAGAGTTCGCACAAGACACACCCCTTCAGTCTGTGAGTGTTACAACAAGACAGGCCCTTTTGGTCTGTGAGGGTCAGAGCAAGACACACCCCTTCAGTTTGTGAGAGTTAGAACAAGACAGGCCCTTTCAGTCTGTGAGGGTTAGAACAAGACAAATACTTTCAGTCTGTGAGAGTTAGAACAGGACGGGCCCTTTCAGTCCGTGAGGGTTAGAACAAGACAGGCCCTTTCAGTCTGTGAGGATTAGAACAAGACAAACTCCTTCAGTCTGTGAGAGTTAGAACAAGACAGGCCCTTTCAGTCTGTGAGGCTTAGAACAAGACAGGACCTTCCACTCGGTTAGGGTTAGAACAATACAGGCCCTGTCAGTCCATGTGAGTTAGAACAAGACACGCCCCTTCAGTCTGAGAGGGTTAGAACAAGACAGGCCCTTTCAGTCTGTGAGGGTTAGAACAAGGCACAACCCTTCAGTCTGTGAGGATGAGAACAAGACACACCCCTTAAGTCTGTGAGGGATAGAACAAGACCGACCCCTTCAATCTGTGAGGGTTAGAACAAGACACGCCCCTTCAGTCTATGAGGGATAGAACAAAACAGACCCTTTCAGTCTGTGAGAATTAGAACAAGACACTCCCCTTCAGTCTGTGAGGGATAGTACAACACAGGCCCTTTCAGTCTGTGAGGGTCAGAACAAGACAGGCCCTTTCAGTCTGTGAGGATTAGAACAAGACACGCCTCTTCAGTCTGTGAGAATTAGAACAAGACTCACCCCTTCAGTCTGCGAGAGTTAGAACAAGACACAACCCTTCAGTCTGCGAGGGTTAAAACAAGCCAGGCCCTTTCAGTCTGTGAGAGTTAGAACAAGACACCCCCTTCAGTCTTTGAGAGTTAGAACAAGACATGCCCCTTCAGTCTGTGAGAGTTAGAACAAGACAGGCCCTTTCAGTCTGTGAGGATAAGAACAAGACTCACCCCTTCAGTCTGTGAGAGTTAGAACAAGACAGGCCCTATCAGTCTGTGAGGGTTAGAACAAGACAGGACCTTCCACTATGTTAGGGTTAGAACAATACAGGCCCTTTCAGTCTGTGTGAGTTAGAACAAGACACGCCCCTTCAGTCTGTGAGGGTTAGAACAAGACAGCCCTTTCAGTCTGTGAGGGTGAGAGTTAGAACAAGACAGGCCCTTTCAGTCTGTGAGAGTTAGCACAATACACACCCCTTCAGTCTGTGAGTGTTACAACAAGACAGGCCCTTTTAGTATGTGAGGGTCAGAGCAAGACACACCCCTTCAGTCTGTGAGAGTTAGAACAAGACAGGCCCTTTCAGTCTGTGAGGGTTAGAACAAGACAGGACCTTCCACTCTGTTAGAGTTAGAACAATACAGGCCCTTTCAGTCTGTGTGAGTTAGAACAAGACACGCCCCTTCAGTCTGTGAGGGTTAGAACAAGACAGGCCCTTTGAGTCTGTGAGAGTTAGAACAAGACAGGCCCTTTCAGTCTGTGAGGGTTAGAACAAGACACAACCCTTCAGTCTGTGAGGATGAGAACAAGACACACCCCTTAAGTCTGTGAGGGGTAGAACAAGACAAACCCTTTCAGTCTGTGAGAGTTGGAACAGGACGGGCTCTTTCAGTCTGTGAGGGTTAGAACAAGACAGGCCCTTTCAGTCTGTGAGGATTAGAACAAGGCACACCCCTTTAGTCTGTGAGGGTTAGAACAAGACACACACCTTCAGTCTGTGAGATTTAGAACAAGACACACCCATTCATTCTGTGAGGGTTAGAACAAGACATGCCCCTTCAGTCTGTGAGGGATAGAACAAAACAGGGCCTTTTAGTCTGTGAGAATTAGAACAAGAGACGCCCCTTGAGTCTGTGAGGATTAGAACAAGACCGACCCCTTAAGTCTGTGAGGGTTAGAACTAGACACGCCCCTTCAGTCTATGAGGGATAGAACAAAACAGGCCTTTTCAGTCTGTGAGAATTAGAACAAGACACTCCCCTTCAGTCTGTGAGTGATAGAACAAAACAGGCCCTTTCAGTCTGTGAGGGTCAGAACAAGACACGCCTCTTCAGTCTGTGAGACTTAGAACAAGACTCACCCCTTCAGTCTGTGAGAGTTAGAACAAGATACACCCCTTCAGTCTGTGAGGGTTAAAACAAGCCAGGCCCTTTCAGTCTGTGAGAGTTAGAACAAGACACCCCCTTCAGTCTGTGAGAGTTAGACCAAGACTGACCCCTTCAGTCTGTGAGGGTTCGAACAAGACACACCCCTTCAGTCTGTGAGGGTTGGAACAAGACAGGCCCTTTCAGTCTATGAGGGTTAGAACAAGACATGCCCCTTCATCCTTTGAGAGTTAGAACAAGACTGGCCCTTTCAGTCTGTGAGGATAAGAACAAGACACACCCCTTCAGTCTGAGAGGGTTGGAACAAGACAGGCCCTTTCAGTCTGTAAGAGTTACAACAAGACACACCCCTTCATCCTTTTAGAGTTAGAACAAGACTGACCCCTTCAGTCTGCGAGGGTTAGAGCAAGACAGGCCGTTTCAGTCTCTGAGAGTTAGAACAAGAGACGCCCCTTCAGTCTGTGAGGGTTAGAACAAGACACACCCCCTGAGTCTGTGAGGGTTCGAACAAGACACACCCCTTTAGTCTGTGAGAGTTAGAACAAGACACACCCATTCAGTCTGTGAGGGTTAGAACAAGACAGGCCCTTTGAGTCTGTGAGGGTTATAAAAAGACAGGCCCTTTCAATCTGTGAGGGTTAGAACAAGACGCACCCCTTCAGTCTGTGAGGGATAGAACAACACAGGTCCTTTCAGTCTGTGAGGGTTAGAACAAGACAGACCCTTTTAGTCTGTGAGGGTTGGAACATGACAGGCCCTTTCAGTCTGTGAGATTCAGAAGAAGACACACCCCTTCAATCTGTGAGAGTTAGAACAAGACAAGCTCTTTAAGTCTGTGAGGGTTAGAACAGGACACACCCCTTCAGTGTGTGAGGGTTAGAACTGTGAGTCTATGAGAGCTGGACCAGGATGGCCCACATTAGTCTGAGAGTCAACGCAAAATCTGCCACTTCTGTCTGTGAGAGTTAGACCAAGACTGTTAAGGACGCATTTAAACAAAAACATCATGAACAGCAGACACTCGTGTTCTGTTGCTCACGTGCATCTGCAGTAGATGTTTACCACAAATGCACCATTCGCAGTATTATTTATGGTCGAGTGAGACATTATCTCGCAAAGCGGCAGAATGGCATAATTTTTGTGTAAGAAGTTTAACACATAATTTCAGAAATGACATGCATTACAATGCAGGTCCTCGTGCCAGCTCCCCCTGCAACATTTCTCCTTTCCAGCTTGTCCACAGTCTGCTACCCTCTGCTGCAGTCTTCCTCTTGCCTCCTGTTTGTGCCTTCTCTGCTTGTTTCTTGCTCTGTTTTGCCTTCCCTGCTCATTTTTCTGCCCTCTGGCATTTTCTACTTGTTTATCTGCCCTCTGTCTTGCCCTCCTCTGCTCCGTTTTGCCTTTCCTGCTCGTTTTTCTGCCCTCTGGTTTGCCCTCTTCTTCTCTGATTTGCCTTTCTGAAAATGTTTCTACCTTCTGTTTTGTCTTTTCTGCTCGTTTTTCTGCCATCTCTTTTGCCTTTTCTACTTGTTTTTCTGCCCTCTGTCTTGCCCTCTTCTACTCTGTTTTGCCTTTTCTGCTTGTTTTCTGCTCGTTTTGCCTTCTGTGCTCGTTTTCCTGCCCTCTGTTTGCCTTTCCTGCTCGTTTTTCTGCCGCCTGGTTTGCCCTTTTCTGCTCTGTTTTGTCTTTTTCTGCTTGTTTTTCTGCCCTCTGCTTTGCCTTTTCTGCTCACTTTCCTGCCCTCTGTTTGGCCCTCTACTGCTCTGTTTTGCTTTTCCGCTCATTTTTCTGACCTCTGTTTTGCCTTTTCTGCTTGTTTTTCTGCCCTCTGCTTTGCCTTTCCTGCTCGTTTTCCTGCCCTCTGTTTGCCTTTCCTGCTCGTTTTTCTGCCCCCTGGTTTGCCCTTTTCTGCTCTGTGTTGTCTTTTCTGCTTGTTTTTCTGCCCTCTGCTTTGCCTTTACTGCCCTCTGTTTGGCCCTCTACTGCTCTGTTTTGCTTTTCCGCTCATTTTTCTGACCTCTGTGTTGCCTTTACTGCTTGTTTTTCGGCCCTCTGCTTTGCCTTTCCTGCTCGTTTTCCTGCCCTCTGTTTGCCTTTCCTGCTCGTTTTTCTGCCCCCTGGTTTGCCCTTTTCTGCTCTGTTTTGTCTTTTCTGCTTGTTTTTCTGCCCTCTGCTTTGCTTTTCTGCTCACTTTCCTGCCCTCTGTTTGGCCTTCTACTGCTCTGTTTTGCTTTTCCGCTCATTTTTCTGACCTCTGTTTTGCCTTTTCTGCTTGTTTTTCTGCCCTCTGCCTTGCCTTTCCTGCTCGTTTTCCTGCCCTCTGTTTGCCTTTCCTGCTAGTTTTTCTGCCCCCTGGTTTGCCCTTTTCTGCTCTGTGTTGTCTTTTCTGCTTGTTTTTCTGCCCTCTGCTTTGCTTTTCTGCTCACTTTCCTGCCCTCTGTTTGGCCCTCTACTGCTCTGTTTTGCTTTTCCGCTCATTTTTAGGTCTCTGGACCATCCGGTCGGCAGACCGGAAGTCCGGAGATTTAATGACTTGGAGAAGAGGGGCTTGCACCCGCCCCTCTTCTCCCCTGTTCTCCATTGGCTGGCTTCGTAAATGCTGGCCAGCCACTGGAGAAGAGGTCAGTCACTCCGATTAGGCCCCGTCCTTTTCGGATCGGGGGGGCGTGTTTTTTAAAGAAAGTCTCATTCTCTCCTCCAGCCAATGGCTGGAGGAGAGAAAAGACAAACACGCCCCCGAATCCGAAAAGGACACTGCGTTTCTCCGAGGAATTTCTGCTCTGCCTCGGAGAAAGGCAGTGGTGTGCTTGCCTTGTGCGTGAAATGAGGTAAGTTCTCGAAGAGTAGCAGCGAAACAGCAAACCTCTGTAGAGGGCGCAGACCCTGGAGATGATCAGGGCATGTTTCTATCCTGCCATTCCCTATTACGTTTTGCCTGCCTTTGCGTGGCTTTATTTCTGGGCCAGGAAGCAAGTATGTTTCATTAGGCTATAAAAATGTGCGATTCGAAAGTTGTACGTAAGGGGCGAGCACTTTATTTTAATTTTTATTTAAGGCATATTTTAGTTCGTGTAAACTCAGCTCAGCTGGTTTCAGACTGATGTACAGTGTAATCAACAAAATGATTCTTTCAACAAGGTTTGAGGCAACAAGGGTACACGTAGAGAGGTCTGAACAGCATACGAGATGCTTTGCCTATGTCTTCGTAAGTTGTCCGTTCACGCACCGGGAGGACACCTTGCAAAGACTGTTAAATCAAGGCATCCATTGCACGTTTAATCATTGCATTTAACAATGCGAGGCAAAAAACCACCCAGATCAGCAGCTAAACTTATATAGGCCTTCAAGACTGGGGAGAACGCGGTTTGAGGGTGAAGTAGTGACAGGCTCTGGTTCTCTGGCAGTCCTGTGTTGGCCCTCGCGGGGGCAGGCATGCGCAGTCCTCTCCTCGTGTCCTTGACCCCCTCCCCGCGAAAGGTCTCGTCTCATCTGTATGGCTGACTGCAGAAACATTCTCGACAGCGCGCGCCCCGTGAATCTCGGCACTCGTCACACTACAGCGCTCATGGCAGCCCCATTCATCACCCCCACCCTCGCTGCAGCTCTCCCTCCCTCCCCCTCTATGTGGAGAGTAAGGGGTTGTAAGGTTATTAGCACCCATCGCCCTAATCTCACCCAACAGAGGCCAAAAAACACACTTTCTTCCTGCGTGCCCCACACTGACACTATAACACAAGCAGGGCCACTGGAATAGTGCGACGGGCAGGGCCAATGTATGTGTAGACTCTAGGTGACTAAACTAAGCGGCAAGGAAAGGTAAATCATGTGAACTAATGCAGGACATTTTCTGGTAGTACTATTTTATTATTTGGGGGGGGGGGGAGATTTTCACCCCGACAGTATACATTTAACACCAAAATACCGCAATGAGCAGCAGAAAGTGGTGAACAGCGAGCCTTTGCAAAGGGCGTTCCACAGAACGCAACAGGTGTTGCTGCATTGCTAGTAACTTTTGATCAATTTGTGCTAGAAAACATTTTGTTTTGTTAAACACTGCGCATTTTGCAGCCGATGATGGATTATGTGGAAACTGCGGCAGCCCTATAACCAACATAATTCTAGTGGCCCTGGATACAGGCATACGGTAGTTAGTGGTGGCCTTCTAAGGATCGTGAGTGGCTGAGCCAATAACAGCATTGCATGGAGGGTGTGATCAGGTGTCACTGTGACTCTTCAGGGCACTCATCATGCGTTAACTGCAGTTAATGCATTCGCAATAGGGCAGAAAGCAGTTAATTGCCTGCACTGCAATTATGGGCCGACAGTGTAGGCTCATAATAAAGGAGAAATACAATAAACAGCTCTTGACACCCAACAACATGATGGCAATACAGCTATGACGACAACGGGTAATGTTATAATGATTGTTCTGGCTCGCAGACACAGGTCCGCTTCGTGGCGCTAGGCCGCTGTCAGTTGAAATCGAACCACCCACCCACCCCTTGATGTGTCTGCCATCTCCAAGCCGTGCCAAGCCCCTTTCCCCGGAAGCATCCGCCGCGCCTCCCATCTGCATTTTCAGTGTGATTCAGTGGTTAGGTCTATCATTAGCTCCTCTCGGCCGCCATTCCCAGGCTTGGAAATTGAAAAGCAAGCTCTCTTCCACCGCAGTGGATTTCAGGGAGCGGGCTGGCGTCCCTCTAATTGCAGCCGGACCAGAGTACTTCACAGGTCTTTAAAAGACCGTTTGCTCGTTAATGAGGCTTTTGTTGTGTTTCCACCCCTTCTTACAGCCACTCTGCCTATGGCTGGAAGACGTAGCCCCCCCCCCCCCCAGAACCTTTTTCACCCCCCCCCCAAAAAAATTGCCTCTAGTTGCCCGCCTGCATAGATCTTATGTGGGCTCCACTTTGCATCCGTCGGTGTTTGCTGTCAGGGATTAATAACAAGCATTTACAATGCAATGGTCTCGGCATTGGTAAAGTTAGAGCTATGACAATGCCGTTTCTTTAAATGTTTTAAAAACATAAACAAAAATAATGTCATGAGCAATGCCAATAGCTCTAACTTTACCAATGCCGAGACCATTGCATTGTAAATGCTTGTTCTGACCTCTGTTTTGCCTTTTCTGCTAGCTTTTCTGCTGTCTGTGTTCCCTATTCTGCTCACTAGTTTCCTCTGGAGGCGAACATCAAGCACTTCTCACATTCACAGGAAGTAGCTTCTCTGAGGGCTTGAGAAAAGTTTTCTCCAGCCTCCGTGACCCCAGTCATTGTCTCCCACCCTCAAACCTACTGAGCCCAACCATCGTTTTCAACCAAAACAAGCATTTGCAATGCAATAGGTCTCGCATTTCTTTCTTTTAGAGTTAGAGCTATTGGCATTGTAATTTATAAGTTTTTAATTATGTGTTTTTGAGTGGATGTATGTGATGGTAATTATGTGGAAAATGATACACACTAATTGAACTTGATAAGCTAAATATCAGGCCAAGAGATATTTATTAAAAGGGGCCTGATTTTAAAAGGGGGTTATGGAATTAAATTCTAAAAATTTGTTTCAGAATGCATAATCCCCTAGTTGTAGTGCGTCTTGAATGCAAACTGTTGCCCAAAGTGTCCATTAAAGATATCATGGAAAGTTTGCTGCACTCATTGGATAGGTACTTTGATTTAAATGTAATTTGAGCAAAATATTCACTAAATGAAACACAAGCATGAAATTATACAATATGATAATACTAATGACAGTGTATAAAGCTAACAATTGGGTGCATGACAAGCAAATACAATGCCAGTGACCATAGAACAACCTGTGATGGAAAAAAAAATGACAGACAGGACTGACTTGGTCTTTCATCCATCCAAGTTGGGAAACATCCATTACCACGCAGGCATTGCATCGCAATGCCTTTACACCGCGGGTAATACAACGCAAGTCGTTACAACGACTTGCGCTGGATGGCGCTCTAACCTTAGGAATAGTACGATTTACAATTCCAACACCTTCCCTACTGTACTCAGTCTGGTGTTGGAATGGTAAATCATAGTATTTCGAAGTCCAGCGCAAGTCGTTGTAAAAACTGCGATGTAACGTTCCGCGATCATTCTGATTGCTTTGTAACGTCACATATTCATCCAAGATTGGTCACCAACACCTCACCAGCTCCACAAGACTAATCTACTAATGTTGAGGTTAGGGAAGACAAATAGGGATGACTTGGTCTTTCATCCTTGCAAAGTCAATTCAAATTGTCAATTAATCAGTGCATGCATTATAATTACTGAACACGCAAGGGATTCTGGGCGGTAAGGTGTAAGAATAAAACCATTCATTGTGGAAGAAAGGAAGGAGAGGGGGTATAATCCATAAAACGCATGCTCACACATGAGGAGACAGGGAGCTCAAAACAAGCTGGGAGTTTTAGATCCCCCCCCAAGCTTTGGTACTAGTTGCGCCCCGGTATTTTCCACCTCACATTATTGTTAACATTAAAGGTAAACCTTTAACGTATCTTCTTTAATGTTCTTTACTACATCGTCTTAAATGCTGTAGATTTAATTTTCACAATAAAAGTTTCAATGTTGATTTATTGATTGGCAAGCAGAAGTTTATGTTTATGCCCGTAACAGGGTACAGTTGAAACTTTGTAGGCAATCCCATATATGCGATAACAAGGGGGTTCTGTATTCCTACTGTATGCAAACATTTGAGTAGGCCTTGAATGGAGATTTAGAAAACAAATCAAGAGAAGTTAGCCTTCTCTCATTAACTTACAGTGCAATCAAATCGTTTTAAGCGCCACAATCAAAAGAATGTGTTTTTCTGCTGGAAAATGGAGAGTGTCCAGGGCTTTAAGTAGGATGAAAAAAACTGGGGGGATAACTCAGGGAGGGGGAATGATATAATTAAGGGTGTGGCTTAAAACATTTATGCTAAAAATATGTGCTCAGCATATTGTTCAACCCGACTGGTATTTTGCTGCTTTAGTTATTGCCTCCCTATACATAATACAACAAGTAACTGAAGTGACCTGGTTCCATAGGATGATGTGACACAGCAGACGTAGCCAGTATATATCTTTAGGTTATTTATTAAGATGTAAAGTCCATAGTATAGCCCCACCAGGAGCAGCCTGCTAGCTGCTCAGCCTATCCTCTCAACTGACTCACACCACACCAACATTCCAGTCACGTCATCATTCCACTTGGAACACTCACACTGGCTGAGCAGCTAGTTACAAGATACAGGAGAACAGTTAACCTTATATGAAGATACTACAATATCTCCCTTCTTTCCAATTGACAATAAAACAAGGAATACTAAAAGTACATAGCAACTAGACACAAAATATAAACAAGAGATAAATAGTCCAAAACCCAAGGGTAAAATGAAATAAAATATACCACGAAAGGGAACCAGACTATAAAACGGAAGAAAAGGATAAGAAAAGGATGAAAAATAAGAATGAACTATCACCATCCTCCTCTTATATAAAGACACAAAAGAGAACATTAAACTCACACACTATCACCAACCTCCACCTTCAATGAGACACAAAAACAATAAACTACCCAACGGAGATTGCAAAGACACCACATAAGATACATGTGAAAGAAAACACAGAGAATCACAATAGAGAACGACAAAAGATACTCTAGAAATTGTAGAAACATACAGGAAGAATCACTCCCAAACAAATACACAATGGGTGGATGTCACCCATCACTAAAACGTAGGTGGGACTAACACCCCCTAAACTCTGAGAATGAGGGACTAACACCCCAAATGTACAGAATACAGAAATGGGACTAAAACCCACAGACTAGTGCAGCAAGCATAACAGAATTGCAGCACAGTGAGGCATCACAAAACAGATACCCACACACACAAACAGCTAATATTTAAATGAAGGGACTAAAACCCAACACAAACATGAAAAAGGTGGAACTCACACCCCCTTAACATTTAGTTAAAAGGACTAATACGCATTACTAATACATAGGAGGGACTAGGACCCCCTATACACAGAGTAGATGGGACTAACACCCATTACCGAAAACGTAGGTGGGACTACCACCCCTTACAAACTGAGTTAAATGGGACTAACACCCATTAACAATGACCTAGGTGGGACTAACACCCCCTAAACACTAAGTACACGGGACTAACACCCATAAACATAAAGAATATGGGAGTAACACCCATTAGGAATGACCTAGGTGGGACTGACACCCCCTAAACACGAAGTATATGGGACTAACACCCATTAACCATAAGCTAGGTGGGACTAACACCCCCTAAACTCTAAGTATATGGGACTAACACCCATTACTAATCTAATAGGTGGAACTAACACCCCCTATACAGCAAGTGAATCACAGCATGACCAACCCACAAAAAAATAAACAACGTGAAGCACAAAATGACTGATACACACTACACGACCAATGCCAGAATGAAAGTGGTACTAAATCAGAACGTTAATACATAAATATGCACAAACATTCGCACTAGTAATGCAAAAATAAACTGTGACCCACCGGTGAGCGATCTCTCACCCGAGTAGTGAGATACTGGGTACACTCTCACATAGTGCACCCCAACTATAACCAATAGTGTGGAAATTTCAGCTAAAAAAATTAAAGCAAAAAACCATTTCAATAATATGTTATCATGCGTAAAATAACTCATTCCCCTGTGAAATAAGACATTTTGCATAAAATCTTTAAACATGCACCACAAACTCATATTTCAAAAGGTCAATGGTGTGCCTGTCACCGCAAAGATGAAGGACAGGCGTTCCTAGCAAGAGGACTTGAGGCTCTCCAGACAGTATGCCAGCAAAACTTCGTGACAAAAAACTGTACCAACAAAAAGCACGGGCTCACCACAGAAGTACAGGTACAGTCCAGTCTGTTCGGAATGTCCCAAGACCCTTTAAAACCTGCACACACCGCCCATACATAGAATCAGCCAATGCGCCTGCTTGTAGAACATTGCAGCGATGTGGAGAGAAACGATCCTCTAACTGCGATGATAGTGCTGACTTGACAAGGGAATAACTTTATTTAAACATAACACCGTGGTTGGCAGATTACAGCAGGACAAACAGATCCGGACCGTAACAGGCAACTGTAACATCCAACTTCAAGATGGCGGCACGCTGAGCATGCCAGCACAGGATGGCTCATGGCGTGTGCGTGCGCCCACGGTCTTGCACAAAGAGGAATGTGTATGACGAAGACACGAAGGCCAGGTCCGTCACAGACTACGATAGTCAGAAGTGCAAGAGGTGAGAGCGCGCGCTCACTTTTAAGTTTTTAAATGCTGCGCGACAGTTTCTACCGGCCTCAATGTAGGGAAGACAATATGCTCTAAAGAAAACATTGAACATTACTCACGCTGATGGCCTCTTCTTGCAGCAAGCAGAGAGAACAGGCCATAAAAGTATCATCCGCCCGTGCAACGATACAAAAGCCAGTAGTTACAAGTAAAATGGCATAAGCGGAGTTCCCAGCGGTGGTGTGCTGACACGGCGACACGCTGAATAGCAAACCTCCATAAAATCCCAGGCAAAGACAAGTCTTGAGTTTGTACAGAGTCACCAATGAGGATCTTGTACAAATTAAGCCTTTCACCAAATAGAATTACTTCACTCCGCACTGAAGCATAAACACAGTCAGTCACTCAAATCCTTGGTTCAAGTTGCACAAAATCATTGGTTGTGGCACAGTAAACGTTATTGTGGTACTGCAGACAGTTGTTGTGGAATAATTTCTTCTCCAAGGTGTAAGCAGGATTCAAAGTACCACACAGGGATCTGGGGTTAGTAGCACTTCTCACCAGAAACACCTCTTCCGGTGAAAGCTCCCCAAACATTCACTTCACGATCCTCAAGTGGCCCTCAACAGTCCAACACAAAGAGATTGCAGGTACCACTGCTACACGACTGTCACAGGGGGCCAGCAGCCTTCAAAAGACACCAAACTTGGTCGCGGAGACATCCACAAAAAGGCTCTGGGACACAACACCTTGAAATAGACACAGTGCTGCACTCAGGAACAACTTGCAGCTCCACTCCTCACTCCACCTGGCACACAGAGGTCTGGGCGACCGGTGTTGTGGTCACAGGTGGGGCTCACCTTGCCAGATAGAATCGCCAAATGAGGATTTTCTTTTCTTTAAGTAAAATTTCTTCAAGTCACATCAGTTTAGTTACACACCAGACTTTTTAGGTTACACGCACGGTTTCTTTAGTCCAACTCGTCGCCAATTGAAGTGACCTGGTTCCATAGGATGATGTGACACAGCAGACGTAGCCAGTATATATCTTTAGGTTATTTATTAAGATGTAAAGTCCATAGTATAGCCCCACCAGGAGCAGCCTGCTAGCTGCTCAGCCTATCCTCTCAACTGACTCACACCACACCAACATTCCAGTCACGTCATCATTCCACTTGGAACACTCACACTGGCTGAGCAGCTAGTTACAAGATACAGGAGAACAGTTAACCTTATATGAAGATACTACAGTAACATTACACCTAAACAAGCGAGGACTATTGGCTTTGTCAAAGGCTGTTAGTTGGATAAGATAAACATACTACATGCAAACATACAGCAATGCCCTCGTGGCTTATAATATTGAAAATGCTTTAGTTCTTGCTCGAGAGGTTGTGGCGTAATGGTGAGCTGCCAACTTTGGAGCTGAGGATGCAGGTTTGAGTCTTAGCGTCGGCTCAACATCCTGTGTTTCTGGGCAAATTACTTAATCACCCGTGCGTACCAAAAAACAAGGCACAAGTCACAAAATAGAGGCACAATACAGGCTCCCCAAGCAGGGGCACGATATCTAAATTGGGTCAGCGGAGGGCAGACTCAAAACCTGCTAGACAGGGCAGCGTCACGACTGTAGTAATGGCACACCAGCAGAACTGCAGGGGAGAGAGCAGGTCCCCGACCAGGAGGCGTGACAAGCGATTGGTCACAGGCTTCACCAGTAGTGAGACAGCTCATCGGCTCAAGGCGCCTGAGCCAGAGATTGAAGTAGACTGCCTCGATGGATGTAGCGCCTGCTACAGATCTGTGTGTAAGAGGCACTTGGTCACAGGCTTCACCAGTAGTGAGACAGCTCATCGGCTCAAGGCGCCTGAGCCAGAGATTGAAGTAGACTGCCTCGATGGATGTAGCGCCTGCTACAGATCTGTGTGTAAGAGGCACTTGGTCACAGGCTTCACCAGTAGTGAGACAGCTCAGGGGCTCAAAGCGCCTGTGGCAGAGATTGAAGTAGACTGCCTCGATGGATGTAGCGCCTGCTACAGATCTGTGTGTAAGAGGCACTTGGTCACAGGCTTCACCAGTAGTGAGACAGCTCAGAGGCTCAAAGCGCCTGTGGCGGAGATCGGAGTGTACCTTAGAGTAAGAGAGTTGGCTGGGCAGAGCAGCCTGCTGGGAGATGGGTGTAACTGTAGAGACGTGGGGCACATGTCAGATCAGAATAAGACAGTTCACTCGGTTAATGCAACTGTAGCAGAGACCTGTGTGTGTAGTTCCCAGTAAGCTGACTCGGCTGGTTAATGCACCTACGGCAAAGGGGGCTCAATGGGTAAAACGCATGCTGCAATAGCGTGCCGAGGTCCCTGTAACCTAGCTGCCTGGGTCATGCGTCTCCTGCAGAGAGCTCTATGCCACATGCTGAAGGCCTAGATATAGTTTGTGGTGTTAACACACCTGCTGCTGCCTGTGGAATTTTACAGACTCAAGAAGTTACACAATTACATCCTGGTAAAGTCATGGAGCAAGTTAAACAGCTGCGAGGCTCTGTTGCGCTTCCCTGCTGCTCTGTAACTCGTTGAAGCTGGACAGTCTGTCCCGAACAATTGTGCGTCATGTTTTGCCCGCTGCGTTTGCCAGGAAATTGCACAATAGGAGGAAGGCAAATGCAGTTCTGCCTTTAATGTATGAGCGTAAAGCTCTCGTGGAGCGGAAGTGGTCCAAGTGTCTAACAAATACAGCAAGGGTGACTCCAAGTGACAAGCAGTGCTTTCGAAGCGCTCCCTTGTTTTTCTAATTCATGAAATGGGCGGGGTTATTTGCACAAGAGGTGACAGTCAGTAACAGGCGCTAGAACACAACAATTAACAAGCGGCCGTGCGGCCGCGAAAGTGATCGCATCAAGCATCAAAGCGGCCGTGTGGCCGCGAAAGTGAAAGTATTTGTATTTGTATTTGTATGTTGATTTATAGAGCGCGATTGCTGCCCGGGGGCGTCCAAGCGCTAAGAAGCCAACAGAACAAGAGGAGGTAGCCAGGGCGTTATTGAGCAGCATTGAAGAGGAATGTTTTTAGCTGTTTCCTGAATGAGGTAAGATTGGGATTTTTCCTTAGGTGGAGGGGTAGGGTGTTCCATAGCTTAGAGGCGTTGTAGGTGAAAGTCCTACCGCCAGTTCTGGATTTTTTTATTTTGGGGATTGTGGCCGTGAAGGTCTGGTTGGATCGCAGATTCCTAGTGGGAAGGTAGTGTGACACTAGGTTGCGAGTGATGAGAGGGCCCGTTTTCCAGAACGCCTGGTGCGCAATGCATAAGGCTTTGAATTGTGTTCTTTGGGGAATGGGTAGCCAATGCAGTTTTTTCAGTCCATTTTTGACTGATTGACGTCGAGGGATCTGAAGCAAAGTGCGCGCGGCACAGTTCTGCACCGTCTGTAGTCTCCGTATCGTGTACTCTGGGGCGGCGAGGTAAAGGGCGTTGTTATAATCCAGTCGTGACTGGATAAGGCCCTGAATGGCTACTTGTTTTGCCTCCATCGGTAGAAGATGGAGTACCTTCCTTAGCACTCTGAGGAGGCCGAAGCAGGTGGCTGCCAGTTTGGTGGATTGGGTGCCGAAGGACAGAGATCTGTCTAGCCACACCCCAAGGCTCTTGATACTGTCCTTTGGGGCCGGAGGGGTACCCAGGCAGGGTGGCCATAGAGTGCTGAGGGAGTTAGGGTTGGCAGGGCCCAGGAGCATAAGCTCTGTCTTGTCTCCATTCATTTTTAATGAGGAGGAGGACATCCAGTCCTTGACTTCCTCTAGGCATTTCCTCAGCCCTCCTTTCGAGGTCTGGTTAGCTTCCTGTGCCAGTGAGACCACTAGCTGAGTGTCGTCAGCATATGAAATGATCTTAATTCCATACTGACGAACAACTTCAGCCAGTGGCCTCATATATATGTTGAAGAGTGCCGGGCTCAGTGAGGAGCCCTGCGGGACTCCACATTTTAATGGTCTACTGGTAGAGGAAGATGTTCCATCAAATACCCGAAAGGATCTGTCCTGTAAAAAGGATTCAAACCAAGATAAAGCATTGTCCTTTATGCCGATGTTTGCCATGCGGTCCAGCAATATGTCATGGCTGACCGTGTCGAAAGCCGCGCTTAAATCAAGGAGGATCACTGCCACTGATCCTCCCTGGTCCAGGATGTTTCTGGATTCCTCGGTGATCATGAGGAGCGCAGTTTCGGTGCCATGTCTTGGTCTGAAGCCCGTTTGAGTAGGATCAAGAAGCTGGTGGTTTTCGAGATATTTGATCAACTGGCTGTTGATGTGTCTCTCTAGGATTTTACTAAGCCAGGAAAGGAGAGAGATTGGGCGGTAGTTGCTGAGGTTCGAGGGATCCAGGTTGGGCTTCTTTAATAGTGCTCGGACCATGGCTTGTTTCCATTGTGGCGGGACTACGCCAATAGAAATGGAGGAGTTAAGGAGGTCCATTATGACGGGCAGGGTGATAGCCGAGGCTGACATAATGATGTCTGGCGGGGCTGGGTCCCCCGGAGACCCGGATTTGACTTTTTTTGCCAAGGACTCAAGAGTCGAGAGGTTAAGAAGAGCAAAGTGGTCCAAAGTGGGGGAGGAGTTCAGGTCAGAATTGCTCGCGGTAGAGGGGGTGCTGGGAGGAGCGGGGAATGATTCATAAATGGTAGTAATTTTTTGCAGGAAAAAATCTGCCATGTTGTTGCAGTGTTCTGCGGTCTTGGTCTCATCTAGACTGGGTGGGAATTTGGTGAGGCTTTTCACGATACGAAAAATTTCCCTGGGTTTAGATTTCGCTCGGATAATTTCGTTGGCGAAATAAGCTGTTTTGCTGGCCTTGATTTGTTCTTTATATATTTTAAGTAGTTTTTGGTATTGGATTTTGTTTTCTGGCAAAGAGTCCAGGCGCCATTTCCTTTCCGCTTGTCTACACTGACGTTTTGTAGCTCTGAGGGGTTCAGAGTACCATGGAGCTGATTTATGACAGCGTTTTGTGGTGGTTTTCCGTTTAGGTAGGGAAAGATCGAGTGACTTGGTAATCCATTCCTCATAAGAAAGATTTGCGAAGCATGGGTCCTCATTAAGCGGGGGTATGTTGCTGGACAGTTTTTTGGTCCATGTCTCGATAGGGAGGCGGGACCACGGTCTGGCTATTCTTATAGTGGGTTTGGTGGTTAGGGGTCTGAGGGTGTGCCATAAAAAAGGGACCAGTAGATGGTCAGTCCAGGGGAGAGGGAGAGGTGGACTAGTTGTCAAATTAGTACAATTGCTGAAAACTGGATCAAGCAGGTGTCCTTGATCGTGGGTAGGAGAGCTGACCAGTAGGTGTAATTGTAACGCGGCAAGGTCGTCGGTAAGAAGAGCTGCTGTGTGGTCTGGTTTGGAATCGAAGTGAAAGTTAAGGTCACCCAACAATGTGAAATTGGCGCTACTGCTGACACGTTCTGCCACAATCCGTGCTAATTGGATATGAAATTGTTTTGGGGGGCCGGGGGGTCTGTATATGAGGGTGCCTGAGAAGCAGTTGTTCGGCGAGAGCTCCAGACTAAACGCTAGGCTTTCGCAGTCTGGGATGCTTTCTGCAATGATTCGGCAGAGGAACTGCTCTTTGTGAACAATTGCTAATCCTCCTCCTCTGCCTTTTGGGCGGTCTTGGCGGGAGATTTGAAAGCCAGGGGGAATGGCTGTAACCAAGGCTGGGTCCGAGTCTAAGGTGAGCCAGGTTTCCGTTAGGAAAACAATGTCGGGCTTGTGCTCCTCCATCAAGAGTGCAAATTCGTTCTTATGCTTGGGCAGAGACCTACAGTTAAGCAAGAACATGCGGTACTCGTGGCACTGGTCCGAGGGTGGGAGGGGCTTGAGGGTGGATTTGCAGAGGTTGCATGTAAACGGGAGACATTCAACGTGGTAAGGATGCTGGCTACAATTCTTTTGTAGGAGTCTTAGCTCTAAGAGTTTTTCGGGGCTGTACTGCCTAAATTTCATAGTCAGGGGAGTAAGGGGGGTGGCCCTAGGCCCGGACTCGGCGCGGACGAGCGCAGACGAGCTTGCCTTATGCGCGCCTTCGGCGCGCATTCGTCGCGCCCGCTGCGCTCGTCCGCTGCGCTTCCGGCACATGCACATGTTTTAAGCAAGGGGGCTGTGAAGAGGGCGTGTCCCCGTCCTAACGTGAGGGATCCAGCTAGTGGGACCGGCGATTTCGCCCTACCCAGCGCTCGTATTTGCGTTCCAATGGGTGCCTGTGCACAGTGATCGTGCAGCAGACAAGAGGGTAAGTTTTAAAAACAGAGTCAAAATTTACAGTTTCACACAATTAAAATCACAGAATACACTGCTGCTCCCGGCTGTGCCTCAGGAGCTGACTGGCTATCCAGTCAGAAAGTAATGACGTCAAGCACAGCGCGCGTGCCCGCGCACATGCACTGTAGCTCTAGGCTGACCTGGTAGCACTTTTTGGAGCCCTCTCAATAAGTCTCGCCAGACCAGCGCATGCGCTGGGTCAGGCGAGACCTAAAAACAGTGCATGAGGCAGAGGACTCAATGCAAACAGCCTCCACCAGGGAGCGTACAATACACATGGCTGAACCACGCAGGCCATAGCGTGCGCGTCTAAACCACGAATATGCCTTTACCACGCGCATGCGTGGTTTAGATGTTCGTGGTTGTTAGTGGTCTAGACTCTGAGCGGGTCGGAGGGGCTGCAGATTCGGTGGAGGGTCAGAGGTGACTTCCTATCTGGATGAGGAACTGCTTGGTGAGTACGATTTTCCTATTTCTTTTTCTCCCTTTTATATGGCGTTTTAGGGCTCAGGGCTGGTGGTCAGGGTACTTGTTATGGTTAGGGGGACGGTTTTAGAACGGGTGGCTGGGGTGTTTTTATGTTTGGGTTCAAGGTTTTAGGGCTCAGGGCAGGGAGGATCGGGGTTGATTTAAAGGTTGGGGTGACGGTTTTAGGGCTCAGGGTGGGGGGCTGGGGTATTTTTTTAATCTGGGGGTTCAGTAGGGTGCTGTTTTTTTTAGGCCTGGGGTCAAGGATTTAGGTCTCAAGGCGGGGGGTCTGAGTTGATTTAAAGGCTGGGGGATGGTTTTAGGGCTCAGGAGGGGGCTGTTTTTTTTTTAGGTCTGGGGTCAAGGTTTTAGGGCTTAAGGCGGGGGGGGGGTCTGAGTCGATTTTGAAGGCTGGGGGACGGTTTTAGGGCTCAGTGTGGGGGTTGGGTTGTTTTTTAGGTCTGGGGTCAAGGATTTAGGGCTGAGGGCAGGGGGGTCTGAGTCAATTTCATGGCTTGTGGCGGGTTTTAGGGCTCAGAGGGGCCGGTGTGTGTTTTCAGGACTGGGGTGGGGTTTGGTTTTTAGGCTGGGGTTCGCATTTAAGAGTAAGGGTAGGGGGCGTGACTGTTTTCACGGCTGGGGTTCAGGTAGAACTCAGGGCAGGTGGCTGGGCTTTAGGACTCAGGGCAGGGGCTAGGGCAGAACCTTAACGGCGTATATGCCTTGACCAATTATGCCATTACCACTAAATTAATTCTAAAGGCATGTGTGCTAAAGGAATGCGTGGTTAAGACGTGGTCATTGTTAAGACTAAGTTGTTAAGGCATGTGTGGTTGGGTGTTACGTGGTTCTGACATACAAACCCCCTTCAAACCAAGGTGCTTGCTGCTGATTAACCAGTGTGATTGGGGAAATAACAGTGTGCAACGGGCATACCACGATGATGTACTTTTATATGTGCACACATCAGGTGTTGAGAAAGCAGAATACTTTGTGTACAAATACATACATTGCTCTTCCAAAAAACCCCTGTGTTATTCATGGGAACTGGACTGTGCATGTCTGCCAGTATTTTATGCATGCAAACAAGTATAGTAAACATGCAATCTAGCAAGTCATGCAGAAAGAACTATACACCATGCGTCAGATCAGCACATGATGCTTTCAAACCAATGGGATGTACATTTAATCATTACACACACAAACCAGTACATTACTGGGGTGAAGCAATATATTATGCACATGAAGCTTACAAATATGTATGTCAACCCGTTAAGTAAACATGCAAGTCCGTGCGGAATTCATGCATACCGTTAGGACATACAGGTGAACCAGTGCATCACGCATGAAAACCAGCATGTAATGCTTTCAAATGGGTTGTGCATGCAACGACTGTCCTACACATACAACACTTACAAGAGTGAACCAATACGTTATGTATTTGAACCAAGCAATTGTAAATGTCAATTGGGACATTATGAATGCAAGCAAATACCTGATGCTTTAAAATTAGTAGGCTTCTCACGTCAAGCAATGTGTTACACACACAAGCCAGGACACATGTGAGCCATTATTGTATGTATATGATCCAGTACATTAAACACGTGCACCCATGTACGGCCCTCGCAAGGCTGTACAATATGCATTTGAATCGGTGTGGTTTGCACACAACCAGTACATTAAGAGGAGAAGCCAATATATTATGCATCACACCCAATAGTGTGCTATGCATGCTCCGCAGTAGGGTACGCACAAACTGCCCCGTTGTGCATGTGCAGCAGCTCATTGTGAGGCGGAAACCAATAGACTAGACCTACAAACCAGTAAAAGATTCAAGCACACAATTTTGTTGTGCACACACCAGTGCACTAAATAGATCAGCAGTGATATGTTACTATGAACCAGTATATTGGGAACATAAACAGATAAGTTGTGGCTAATGTCTGAGGCAACATGGCTTCTCACACCCCCCCAAGTCAGCTGAGGCTGGGCCACGCTCCTCCTGTGCCCAGCTGCAGCAGAACAAGCTGCGGTGCCTGTATCCACGCATTGGAGAGTGCAGTACCTGCTGACACCTGGGGCACACAGATCACTCTCATTGGCTATCCTCCTCTGGTAGAACTAACCTATACTGGGGTCTTCCTGTACCAGTATCTGTCTGGACAGTAACTCCTGCAGGTCCAGTAGGCTCCTTCCCTCTCTCAACACGCAGGCTGGTTTCTTGGCACTTCAGGTCAGACGAACGGCTTATTCAAGCAAGGAACAGACTGAGGTGATGTACCCTCATCTCTGGGAAGCTGGCTGTAAGGCAGACACCAGCTCTGGTTGTAACTGCAGACCTCAGAGAACCCTCCAGAGTTCTCCCTTCCTTGCGCATAGTGGATCTCACTTTTGTACAGTCTAATCAGACAGGAGATGCGGATCCAGTGTCTAGAACTGGTCTGGGGTGGTTCTCTTTTCAAGTGTCCTTTCGAGGCAGCTCTCCAGACACTGTTTTCCTGCAGTGTTGCTCTTGATGGCAGCTTAGCCTCCAGCCTGGACCACCCACAACAGAAGCACATCAGGGGTCCCATTGAACAGCAGAGACTGCAGTCAGTTTCTTTACCCCATCACCTGTCAAACAGTAGTGCTCCAGGAAGATTAATCAGGAACTCGTCTTAGCAAAAGGCCTCATTTATTTTTTAAACAGACCTTGTCTCCTGTCTCCTGACTTTAGTGTCTAGGTCTCCTCGCTTCAGCTTTACATATGTCGACAGCTCCCCCACTTTCGTGTCTAGGCCTCCTCGCTTCAGATTCACGCATGTCTACATCTCACCCCACTTTAGTGTCTAGGCCTCCTCGCTTCAGCTTCACGCATGTCGACATCTCCCCCACTTTCGTGTCTAGGTCCCCTTGCTTCAGCTTTACGTATGTCAACATCTCCCCCCACTTTAGTGTTTAGTTCTCCTCGCTTCAACTTTAAGTATGTCAACATCGCCCCCACTTTAGTGTCTAGGCCTCCTCGCTTCAGCTTTACGCATGTCAAGATCTCACCCCACTTTAGTGGTACTTCTAGCTGAGGGGCTGTGGTCTTAAAGGGGAGGAGGGCACATTAAATGTGGCACTTAGCCTGCTGGTAGTCCTGTCTGAGCAAAGCCACAGTGTAAGTTGCACCTGTGGTAGGAGATGCGCTGTCATGGAAACAGAAGAAACATTGCAGAAGATGGGACCCCACTGGCTTGTGAGACAAATCCCATCACTAAGAAGGTGGAGGCTTCTCATACTGATGCTGCCACCATCTTACATGAGGGGATTTCTGGCAGGAGCCAGGACAGGCCAAGCTGGTTGGAGGTCAGTGCTCTAGTTATTGGATGTGCTTTGCTGCAGCACAGATGTGGTGTGTTCCTAGAGCAGCTTCCTGTGGATGCCCCTGGCTGGCCTTCGGAGCTAGATGCATGTGTGGGTCTTTTCCCAGACAGTGGAAGTGTATGGTTGACGTACGTAAAGCTGAAACAAGGAGACCTAGACACTAAAGGGGGGTGAGATGTTGACCTATGTAAAGTTGTAGCGAGGAGACCTAAACACTAAAATGGGGTGAGATGTTGACATACGCGAGGCTGAAGCGAGGTGGGGTGAGAGGTTGACATACGTAATTCTGAAGCGAGGAGGCCTAGACACTAAAGTGGGGTGAGATGTTGAAATACAAAAAGCTGAAGTGAGGAGTCTTGCCCCCTTCATCCTTCAGTCCAGTCTGGATGTTCCCAGAGTCTTGCCACATTCATCCTTCAGTGCAGTCTGGATGTTCCCAGTGTCTTGCCCCTTTCATCCTTCAGTCCATCCCAGATGTTCCCAGAGTCTTGCCCCGTTCATCCTTCAGTCCAGTCGAGATGTTCCCAGAGTCTTGTTCCTTTCACCATTCAGTCCAGTCCAGATGTTCCCAGAGTCTTGTCCCGTTCATCCTTCAGTCCAGTCGGGATGTTCCCTGAGTCTTGTTCCTTTCACCATTCAGTCCAGTCTAGATGTTCCCAGAGTCTTGCCCCTTTCATCCTTCTGTCCATTCAGGATGTTCCAAGCTTCTTGCCCCTTTCACCATTCAGTCCAGTCCGGATGTTCCAAGAGTCTTGCCCCTTTCATCCTTCAGTCCAGTCGGGATGTTCCCAGAGTCTTGCCCCTTTCATCATACAGTCCAGTCGGGATGTTCCCAGAGTCTTGCCCCTTTCATCCTTCAGTCCGGCCCCGATGTCCCCTGAGTCTTGCCCCTTTCATCCTTCAGTCCAGCCCGATGTCCCCTGAGTCTTGCCCCTCTCATCCTTCAGTCCAGCCTGATGTTCCCTGAGTCTTGCCCCTTTCATCCTTCTGTCCATTCAGGATGTTCCCAGAGTCTCGCCCCTTCCACCATTCAGTCCAGTTCGGATGTTCCCAGAGTCTTTCCCCCTTCATCCTTCAGTCCAGTTCAGATGATCTCAAAGCCCTGCCCCTTTCATCCTTCATTCCAGTCGGGATGTTCCCAGAGTCTTGCCCATTTCATCCTTCAGTCCCGTCCGGATGATCCCAAAGCCCTGCCCTTTTTATCCTTCAGTCCAGTCCAGATGTTCCCAGAGTCTTGCCCCGTTCATCCTTAAGTCCAGTCCGGATGTTCCCTGAGCCTTTCCCTATTCATCCTTCAGTCCAGTCCGGATGTTTACGGACCCTTGCCTGCAGCCATCAGTTCAATCTGTATGATCCCAGCATCTTGCCCCTTCACCCTACATTCCAGTCCGGATGTTCCCGGAGTCTTGCCCCTTTCATCCTTCAGTCCAGTCCAGATGTTCCCAGAGTCTTTCCCCCTTCATCCTTAAGTCCAGTCCAGATGATCCAAAAGACCTGCCCCTTTCATCCTTCAGAAAGTCTGGATGTTCCCAGAGTCTTGCCCCTTTCATCCTTCAGTCCAGTCTGGATGTTCCCAGAGTCTTGTCCCTTTATGCTTCAGTCCAGTCCGGATGTTCCCAGATCCTTGCCTCATTCATCCTTCAATCCAGTGCGGATGTTCCCTGTGTCTTGCCCCTTTCATCCTTCAGTCCAGTCCGGATGTTCCCTGTGTCTTGCCCCTTTCATCCTTCAGTCCAGTCCGGATGTTCCCAGAGTCTTGCCCCTTTCATCCTTCAGTCCAGTCCAGATGTTCCAAGAGTCTTGCCCCATTCATCCTTCAGTCCAGTCCGGATGTTTACGGACCCTTGTCCGCAGCCATCAGTTCAATCTGTATGATCCCAGTGTCTTGCTCCCTTCATTCCAGTCCGGATGTTCCCGGAGCCTTGCCCCATCCCTCGTTCAGTCCAGTCCATATTTATACCCCTCTACTCATTGGCTCCTGTCTCTGTCATTCATTTTCTTGACTAGTCTCTGCATCTGACTGCCACCTTCCCTCCTTCTCCTGTCTCCGTGCAGTATCCCACCTTAGGGCTAACCCCGTGCCAGTCTACAGCCATCAGCCCCATTTTATTTATTTGTAGAGTTTTATATAGCACTAACTAGACCCAGAGGTATCAGAGCGCTTTACATAGATGGGAACATAATAGTTGCATTAGTTACATATGAGCAGATCCACATGAATAGGAAAGGGTGGAATACACAACAACAACATACAGTTTGCCATAGATGGATTATGTGAGACCGGCCTCGCGGTGTGGGCCCTCCCGACCAGCAAGCTACCCTGCAACCACGCCGAACCTCGATGTCACAGACTTCCGGCCCCCGTGGCCCAACATCCCGAGGGCCGGCCAGATCCCCTACACGCATGCCCGGCCGAGGGAGAGAGGAACCCCCCAAGCCAGACCGAGAGGCGCCGACCCTGTCACACCTCTGGTCTCTTCTCCGAGGGAGGTTTCGATCGACCACCAGGCCCCCGGTGAGCGGGCGCCTCGCCTGCTGGGTGTCTGGAGTCCCTCCCGGACCCACCTGAACAGATCAAAGGGCCGAGCGACAGGAAACCCCGACACACCGCCCCCAGGCACCAGACCCCTCTCCGCGAGGACTCCGGACTTCAAAGAGGAGGGGGAGTATAACAAGGGGTGCTGAAGGGACGGGGGGCAGAGAAGACCTGGACTGACGAGAGCCTGCTGACCTGGTCGCGGCTCGATCACTCCCCGCACCGAAGAACCCTGAACCATCTGAGCCCTGCTGACGCTGTCACGGCTCCCCGAACTCTGAACCATCTGAGCCCTGCTGACGCTGTCGCGGCTCCCCGAACTCTGAACCCTCTGAGCCCTGCTGACGCTGTCGCGGCTCCCCGAACTCTGAACCATCTGAGCCCTGCTGACGCTGTCGCGGCTCCCCGAACTCTGAACCATCTGAGCCCTGCTGACGCCGTCGCGGCTCCCCGAACTACGAACCTCCGGTGCCTGCTGAGTGACTCGCGGCCCGCTCCTCCAAGAGAAACGGCAGAGATTGCCAAGAGAAGCAACATCCCCTCAGCTCGAGGATTGAGAGCTGTGCGCCGGATACTCCGCAGAGACACTGATTCAAAGACTGTCCCGCTACCCCCTACCCCTCATCACGAGATCGCTGCCGCTTGTGGCACTAATTTTGCACCTGCCTTCCGGATCATAAAGATCCCCGACAACTAACGATAAAGTCTCTTGTCTTGCAAAGAATTCCTGTGTGGTGTCCCTCTATCCGAAAAGGGTACGTGCAGCGTGTGCGATCCTAGATACGAGACCCTTCCAGGAAGGGCCTCCCCGCTCTTGCTCGGCCTAACTCTGGGCAAGGTGAGCCTCCGGGTGGTCAGGAAAGTATTCTGCAGCCTCCCCGGGGGATGCCTTCCAACATTTGGTGGCAGGCGACGGGATCCGAGCCAACACCTAGAGATCGTGCAGTGGACAGCTAACGCACTACCAGGAAGAAATGGAAGGAGAAACCTCCCTAGGTGCCGCAGGCACCAACCCGAGCACGACATTCCGAGAGGACCAGCTGGAATCTTATACGCACCGAGAACTGAAACAATTTTGCAAAGACCTTGGAATCGCTACCACCGGACTAAGCACGAAAGAGGACTTCCAGGGAGCATTAAAAACCTGGGTCGAGGTGGGAACTCCCAGGACACAAACAGAAGGAGAGCTGCCTAACGAACCTCGAAGCACCCCGGGGAGGAACGGCGCCCCCGAGGGGGGCCTATCCCCAGAGGAACTAGCGGACCAAGAAAGAGGTCGCAACCACAAACTAGAACTAGCAAAATTAAAAATCGAAGGAGAACTAAAACTGGCCGAAAAGAAGCTGGCGGTAGAACAGTTACGCCTACAAGGAGAACTGGAGGAAAAGAAACGACAAAGAGAACACGAAGAAAGAAAACTCCAACTGGAGCACGAACGTGCCTGAAAGAGATCGAGCTCAAGGCTAAGAATGTGGAGGCCAGACCCTCGGAAACCCAACCCATCTCCTCCACCGTGGAACCAAAGGTCCACATCCCCAAAGATGTGGTGAAGGAATAATATAAGAACGACGACATCCAGCAGTGGTTCAAAGCCTACAAAGTCGCCATGACCTCCCACCGAGTCCCGCAGAAAGACTGGGGGGCTGGGCTGTGGGGCCGGTTCCTGAGCGAGGGGAGAGATACCCTGCTGGACCTGCCCTCCACGGTGATGAACTCCTACAGTCACATGAAAGAGGCCCTAGTAGCCAGATATGGGCTCACCCCTGAAATGTACCGACAACGGTTTAGAGACTGCAAGAAGATACCCGGTACCACCTGGGTGGAGTACGTGAACTTTTACAGCCGGGTCTTGGACGGGTGGATCAAGGGCAGCAAGGTCTCCACCTTTGAGGAGCTGTTCGACCTAATCGCATGGGAACACTTGTCCGCTAATTGCTTTGTAGAACTGCGCCAGCACCTCCTGGACAGCAAACTCACCGACCCTCGAAAACTGTCCGTCGAAGCCGACCGGTGGGTAAACACCCGGGCCTCCCGGGGTCCCGTGGGAGACTACGGTCGCCACAGTCAGGGACCCCCCCACCAGAGGGGCGGAGGGAATCAAGGCCGGCCCAGGGAACTCCCGGGGGATCCCCGCTCAGCCCCCCCAGAGGACAACCTCCGCCCTTTCCAGCTCCACCTCCGGCCAGCCCCGGGCCACCGGGGAGGCCGGGGCCCCGAGTGAGGATCACCTGTTTCCGCTGCCAACAGACCGGACACTACGCCAGCGACCCTCAATGTCCCATGTACCAGCGAACCGCCACAACCACCCCACCGGCTCGGCAAATGCCCCTGTAGCCCTGGGGGAAGAGATGGAAGACTCCGAAGAATGGGAACCCGCCGCCATGGCCTTGGTCTCCCTAGGGGACCGGGAGATGGTCCCCGGAACGTCCCTACCAGCCAACACGAAGAAGTACCGACAGCAGGTGACGGTCAACGGTCACCGCGTCGAGGGCCTCCGGGACACGGGGGCAAGTGTCACGGCGGTCCATTGTCACCTGGTCTCCGAAGACCAGATCCTGCCCAGCGCCTTTTGTCCCGTCATTTCATCAGACAATTCCGAGAGCCTCTGCCGGATGGCCCTGGTTCCCTTCGAATGGGGAGGAGTCACTGGCAAGTTAAAAGTGGCGGTCCGTACCTCCCAGCCCGTGGACTGCCTCCTGGGCAACGACCTTGAGAATTCCCCGTGGGGACAAGTAGAACGAAGGGCCCATCTCGAGATGATGGGCCTACCCGAATGGGTATGCGCCACCACGCGCTCGATGACTCTCCGAGTGCCTTCCTCCGAGGGGGGGGGGAGGCCATGCCACGGAGCACCGCCACCATCCCTGAGGTCCCGGATGCGCCACCCAAGGCCAACGCCCCCCTGCCGGAAGAAGCGACCGTTCCCGACGAGGGGTCCGTGCCTTCCGACCCCGAACCCCTGACCGAGCTCGGGGACCTGCCGGAATTGGCCCAGTGGCGCAGCGAAGGAGGTCCCTCCCGAGAAGAATTCTGTCAAGAACAATCCACCTGCCCTTCCCTCATTGGACCCCAACCACAGGCCGAGGCCCAAGCAGCAGGCGACCGGACCGGCACCCACTGGGTATACTGGGAAAACGGCCTTCTGTACAGCGAACAGAAGTCAGCTGAATTGGGATTGGCCCGAGTACTGGTGGTACCCCAGCGCTTCCGAAGTCTCCTCCTGGGCCTGGCCCATGATGTACCCCTGGCCGGACACTTGGGTCAAGATAAGACCTACCAGCGACTCGTCACCCACTTCTATTGGCCCAAGATGCGAGCGAATGTGGAGGCCCACTGCAAGTCCTGCCTCACGTGCCAAGCCAGCGGAAAGAGTGGGGGGAAGCGCAAGGCTCCACTACAACCCTTCCCCGTCGTCAGTACTCCTTTTGAGCGGGTAGGCATCGACATCGTGGGACCGCTGGACCCCAAGACCGCCCAGGGCCACCGGTTCATCCTCGTCCTGGTGGACCATGCCACCCGCTACCCCGAAGCCATCCCCCTCCGCACCGTGACGGCCCCCGTGGTGGGCCGGGCCTTGATGGGGATCTTCTCCCGCGTGGGGTTCCCCCGCGAAGTCGTGAGTGATCGGGGTACGAACTTTATCTCCCGATACATGAGGTCCCTCTGGCAGCAGTGCGGAGTATCGTACAAGTTCACCACCCCGTACCACCCCCAAGGGAATGGCCTAGTCGAGCGCTTTAACAGGACACTGAAAGGAATGATCATGGGCCTCGAAGAACCTCTACGCCGGAGGTGGGACGTCCTCCTCCCCTGCCTCCTGTTCGCCTACCGGGAGGTTCCACAAAAATCCCTGGGGTTCAGCCCATTCGAACTGCTATATGGACACCCCGTCCGGGGACCCCTGAGCCTGGTCAAGGAGGGTTGGGAGACGACTCCCCGGGGGACCCCCCCCGGATGTGTTCCGATACATCTTGGCACTCCGCAACCAGACCCGGAAATTCCGAGAACTCGCAGAGGCGAACCTCGAGGCTAGCCAAGAAGAGATGAAGCGCTGGTATGACCAGAATGCTACGCTGGTTGAGTTTCAGCCGGGCCAACAAGTCTGGGTCGTGGCCCGGTGAAACCCTGCGCCCTCCAGGATAAGTGGACTGGACCCTTCAAGGTGATCGAGCGGAAGAGCCAAGTCACCTATCTCATCGATGTGCAGTCCCCGCGGAACCCCCTCCGGGTTCTCCACGTAAACCGCCTCAAACCCCACTTTGTAAGGACAGAGTTGAGTTTACTCCTGGCCACCGACGATGGGGCCGAAGAAGACACCGAGCCCCTTCCAGACCCCCTGGGGGCGAAAGAGACCGATGGTTCCGTGGAGGGGGTGAGACTATCAACCGCCCTCACAGCCCCACAGTCCAACGACTGCCGGCAGCTACTAAGACAGTTCGCAGACCTCTTCTCCCTGATCCCTGGGGTCACCAACTGGTGTGTCCACGATGTGAACACCGACGACAGCCCGCCAGTGAGACACCGGGCCTACCGGGTCCCTGATCGGGTCCGAACCTGCATCCAGACCGAGGTAGCGAAGATGCTGGCTCTCGGGGTGATTGAACCCTCCGACAGCCCCTGGGCCAGCCCGGTAGTCCTGGTTCCGAAAGCGGCGGCCCCTGGTGTCGCCCCCGAGCTGAGATTCTGTGTGGACTACCGAGGACTCAATGCGGTCACCCGAGCGGACGCTCACCCTATCCCCCGCGCAGACGAGCTCATTGACCGCCTCGGGGCCGCTCGCTACCTCAGCACCTTCGACCTAACGTGTGGATACTGGCAGATTGCCCTCACCGAGGGAGCCAAGGAGCACTCCGCCTTCTTCACCCCGGATGGGCACTACCGCTTTAGGGTGATGCCGTTTGGAATGAAGAATGCCCCGGCCACCTTTCAGCGGCTGGTGAACAGGGTCCTGTCCGGACTAGAGGGGTTCAGCGCAGCATACCTCGACGATATAGCGGTATTCAGCTCCCAATGGACCGAGCACCTCGAGCACCTCCGACAAGTCCTGCGGGCCCTGCGCCGGGCCGGCCTCACCATCAAAGCCAGCAAATGTCAAATTGGGCACGGCTCCGTAACCTATCTGGGACACCAGGTGGGAAGCGGGCAGGTTGCCCCCCTCCAGCCAAAGATCAACGCCATCTTGTCCTGGGAACCCCCCACGACCCAAACAGAAGTCCGGGCCTTCCTGGGCCTCACCGGTTACTTCCGGAGGTTCATTAAGAACTATGGCAGCATCGCAGGCCCCCTCACAGAGCTAACCTCCAAAAGACTCCCCAAGAGAGTACAATGGACTCCCCCCTGCCAGAAAGCGTTCGACGCCCTAAAAGCAGCTATGTGTATGGCTCCGGTGCTTAAAGCCCCTGACTACGCCCAGGAGTTTGTGGTCCAGACGGACGCCTCGGAACACTGCATCGGGGCAGTCCTCTCACAGTACGACGACAAGGGCATAGATCAGCCCATAGCCTTCATCAGCCGAAGGTTGCTGCCCCGAGAACAGCGGTGGAGCACAATTGAAAGAGAGACCTTCGCAGTAGTCTGGGCCCTCAAAAAGCTACGGCCCAACCTGTTCGGAACACACTTCCGAGTACAAACGGATCACCGACCCCTGCGGTGGTTGGTGCAGATGCGAGGAGAAAACCCCAAGTTGCTACGCTGGTCCATCTCCCTCCAAGGGATGGATTTCACTGTGGAACATCGCCCCGGGACGGACCACGCCAACGCGGACGGCCTGTCCCGATTCTTCCGCTTCAGCGAGGAGAACCCCCAAGAGGATGGGTAGTTCTCCCCGCCTTTCAGCTGGGGGGGCACGTGTGAGACCGGCCTCGCTGCGTGGGCCCTCCCGACTAGCAAGCTACCCTGCAACCATGCCGAACCTCGATGTCACAGACTTCCGGCCCCCGTGGCCCAACATCCCGAGGGCCGGCCAGATCCCCTACACGCATGCCCGGCCGAGGGAGAGAGGAACCCCCCCAAGCCAGACCGAGAGGCGCCGACCCTGTCACACCTCTGGTCTCTTCCCCGAGGGAGGTTTCGATCGACCACCAGGCCCCCGGTGAGCGGGCGCCTCGCCTGCTGGGTGTCTGGAGTCCCTCCCGGACCCACCTGAACAGATCAAAGGGCCGAGCGACAGGAAACCCCGACACACCGCCCCCAGGCACCAGACCCCTCTCCGCGAGGACTCCGGACTTCAAAGAGGAGGGGGAGTATAACAAGGGGTGCTGAAGGGACGGGGGGCAGAGAAGACCTGGACTGACGAGAGCCTGCTGACCTGGTCGCGGCTCGATCGCTCCCCGCACCGAAGAACCCTGAACCATCTGAGCCCTGCTGACGCTGTCGAGGCTCCCCGAACTCTGAACCATCTGAGCCCTGCTGACGCTGTCGCGGCTCCCCGAACTCTGAACCCTCTGAGCCCTGCTGACGCTGTCGCGGCTCCCCGAACTCTGAACCATCTGAGCCCTGCTGACGCTGTCGCGGCTCCCCAAACTCTGAACCATCTGAGCCCTGCTGATGCCATCGCGGCTCCCCGAACTACGAACCTCCGGTGCCTGCTGAGTGACTCGTGGCCCGCTCCTCCAAGAGAAACGGCAGAGATTGCCAAGAGAAGCAACATCCCCTCAGCTCGAGGATTGAGAGCTGTGCGCCGGATACTCCGCAGAGACACTGATTCAAAGACTGTCCCGCTACCCCCTACCCCTCATCACGAGATCGCTGCCGCTTGTGGCACTAATTTTGCACCTGCCTTCCGGATCATAAAGATCCCCGACAACTAACGATAAAGTCTCTTGTCTTGCAAAGAATTCCTGTGTGGTGTCCCTCTATCCGAAAAGGGTACGTGCAGCGTGTGCGATCCTAGATACGAGACCCTTCCAGGAAGGGCCTCCCCGCTCTTGCTCGGCCTAACTCTGGGCAAGGTGAACCTCCGGGTGGTCAGGAAAGTATTCTGCAGCCTCCCCGGGGGACGCCTTCCAACAGATTATATATGAAACAATTGTAATGAAGTGGTTACAAGAGAACAAAAAACACACATACACATGAGGGTGTACCCAAAGAGTAGTCGGGGATGGGGAATTGAGCCTTTAGCTGGATTAATTCAAGTCCAGCATACCGGCTACCAAAAGGTTAACACCAGGGGTCCCTTTCAAGTCATTTCGAAAAACCCTTCATCCGGTCGGGGTATTGCAGCCCCAGGGGCTGGTTTCGCCATGTGTGCTTGCACCTCAACCCATCTTCTCATGTGTCTCTTTGTCCATTTCCTCTTCTTGAACGGTCTCTGCATCTAACTGACACACTTCCACCCTGCTCCTGTCTGCATGTCCCATCCCTCCGCAGGCCTGGGACACGTCTACCTATCTCTATCGACTTCTGTCACTGAATGCTAAAGCTAGACCTCTTGGCTCTGTCAATGCTTGACTCTCCTGTGGCTGTTTCCTCACTTTAGTCTTTCTTCGATGCCCAGTGTACAGCCCATCCACCATTTTACAATCTATGGCCCCCTCTTCTAAAGCAGAACATAGTGACCAGAGGTGACATGTTGTGCATGAGTGGCACGATGCCCCACCTTGCCACCTCTAGCCGCAGGGGGTCTCTGGAAAGAGAAGGATATCACCCACCAAGGCCAGTCCAGACTTCCCTCTCTAGGACCCCATGATGCACCAAGGGATGTTCTTGAAGGGTGTTAGGTGAGGGGGTGTCAACCTCCCTGGTGACACCATTCGCTTGGGTGAGACAGGAAGGGGATGAGGTGGTCCTAGAATTCAGTGATGGTGGAGGGCTGGGGGTTCTGCAGTGGCCCCAGCATTGTCCTGTGTCCTCACCCTATTATTGAAGAAAACATGGCTGTTGCACCCCCCTCTTCTTGTGATGGTACAACCCCTCAGAGGGCAGTGAGGTGCACTGCATTCTGGGAAGCAGCATCTGATTGGGTGGCCTGTACCTGTGGTCTGAGGGGGGTTCCTCTGCATTTGTGACGCTGACTGGCACCAACCACGCTCAAGTTCTGCCATCTGTGCCCACCATAGTGAGCTCTATGACACGTAGTCCAGTTTCATTGAATGTTTCTTCAGTATTTGTTGGGTTTCTTAAATCCTCTGAGCATGGGCAGTCCTTCAAAACAAATATACAAAGTATTTGAACAGACTTGGCAACACCAAGGAGCCAACTATGGTGTGCTCACAGAACAGCGCGTGATGCTATCTCAGGGTTAATGTCACAAGATTGTGGTCGTGTCCTGTGTGCTCAGTGCTATCTCTGGGATTGGCACCAGAATGCCTCTCCTGCTGTGTTTGTTTATCTGTGTACATTACACATTCTAATATTTTGTTTTCCTTCTTGCAGTGGCACAGTACACCATCACCTACTTCGACCTCCGCGGTAAGTAACGAATCATCGCCTCTTTGGAGTACACCGGGTGGGGGGCGGAGGGGGTACGGAGTCTGAGGAACCTTGTGACCTGCGTGACCTCAGCTTGCCTAGTGTGACTGCTGACATCTCTCATAGCCCTGAGTTTGAGGCAAAGAGGTTATCCCATTCCTCTTCTGAGTCTGGAAGAAAGACATTGTTAGAGCCCCAGGAAGAACAAAGAGGTGATGTCTTTGACTGACTGCCCTCTGTAGGTTGGACACCATCTGCCCTCTGTGGGTATGACACCATCTGCCCTCTGTAGGTATGACACCAGCTGCCCTCTGTGGGTATGACACCAGCTGCCCTCTGTGGATATGACACAATCCGCCCTCTGTGGGTATGACACCATCTGCCCTCTGTAGGTATGACACCATCTGCCCTCTGTGGATATGACACCATCTGCCCTCTGTGGATATGACACCATCTGCCCTCTTTGGGTATGACACCATCTGCCCTCTGGGGCACTGAGTAGGTACTGCAGCAACCTTGGAAGCGACTGCCCTTTGTGGCCAACAGCATGTACTGCAGCAATGACACCATCTGCCCTCTGAGGCATTGCGTACTACAGCAGCCTTTTCAATGACTGCCCTCTGTGGCCAACAGGGTGTACTGCAGCAATGACACCACACATCTGTGGCATTGAGTACTACAGCAACTTTTGCCATGACTGCCCTCTGTGGCCAACAGAGTGTTCTGTCAATTCCATGCCCTGTCCTCAGTTATCAGTGAGCAGAACTAAAGCCAGGAGATTGTCTCCCCTACATGGTCATTTAGTAGAGCTACAACAACCATTATAGTGTCTATCTACTGTGACTTGGTTATTAGTAGACCTGTAGTCAGCCCCCAGGATATTGCAATTTTCCAGTTTGCAAAAAAAGAAAAACATAAATCAGGTATTTTGTACATTTTACAAACGTGCCCACAAACATTCCGATTAATAGAATGAGGCTTACCCTCACCCACCCCCTTTTACTAGCTCAGGGTTGCTCTATACCAATAAACGTAGGGTGAGCAACAGACCAGCTGGCGGCACCGGTGTTACACTCTTTCACCTGCCTGTTAACAGCTTGCAAAGAACTTCTTCTGTGCTGGCAGGCTGCCGCCCAGCTCCCTGGATACCCTCCTGTCTCAACAGGACCCTTCCTGCCCCACTGCTCTTTGTCTCGTGGGACCCACCACCCCCTTTCTGCCCCTTGACCTCTGATACGACCTGCACTGCTTCCTGTGCCTCGTCTCTCACATGACTGACACCCACCTCCAGCCAGAGGACACACACCAAGCCCCCACAACGCACCCCTCCCCCCACAATTCTCACTCCACTTCCAAGTTCCCTCTGCCCCCTCAGTTCATCTGCTGTCCCCCCTACACCTTTGGAATGGGGTTAAAGGATGGCAGAGGTTTCACAATGAAATCTGCACTCTCTGGCACCAGATGTCGCTTGGTCTGAGGCCTGGTGCTGCTGGACTCTCTGCCACAGCTTCCAGGAGTCACAAATGAGACACCGAACTGTATTTTTGTGACAAGTTCAGTTCTTGCCAACTGCAAAAGTAGGGCAAATTTTGCTTTTTTGACACAAAACTTGCCATCCCACACTACAAAAATCCTGGGATGTCTATCATTTTAGTAAGCGGCTCTTTCTAGCCAGGCTGTAAAATTTGAGCCAGAGCCTGGTCTAGCCATGATTTTCTAGGAGCAGCTCTGCACTGGTCAGCCTTCCATGGCCTCCTTGGAGATGCAGCTATTTCACGAGCTGTCCTTCCAGCCAGTGAGTGGAAGTGTACAGTGATGCCCTGGACTGCCCTCTTTTGTCAACGAGTAGAGGTGAAGCTAAGTCAGGCCCTCTCCACCGAAGAGAAAAGGGAAAGGTTAGCATAAAAAATGTCTTTGGTCCCTAATACTGGTGAAAAAGGTGTTTTTAAGTACTCATTTCTCAAAGCGATGAAAATCAACGTCAAGTTGCTTCATGAGTTTAAATAACTGAGTTGAGTGTGCTGGACTCGGAGTTCCAAAGCCAGTGGGGCATCACTAGATGCATGGGGGTGGAGGGGTCTTGTGACTTCATGTGCAAATCTAGTTTGGGGGCCGCATGTGACCCAATTGCAGAATCGGGCTGTTTGTGCAGGCAAACCAAAAACATTTTTAAATGTACAAAAGCCAAATTGAGATTCGTAGGATAACATTCAAGTGAATATATTACATTTAATAAAGATATCTTACAAATGGGAACAGGTAAACAGTGCATGTTTGGTGTCTATGGGATTGTAATGAAAACTCCTCTTTTATAGTAAAGTCAGATTTTGAATTCTAATTTTGAAAATGACACTTTTGGAAAGTTTGCATTTTTCTACCTTATTAACAAATGGAGAGACAGGGAGTAACAAACGTCCAGCAAACGCACTCCCAGGTACTATCAAAAAGATACGGAACTGGTGTTCCTGTTTACACTCCAGGAAAACACCACTAGGGCACCCAGGTGAAATAAAAGTCGGTGGAAATATTCACATTTTGAAGCAAGATCCCTCACCCACCAATCAAGGTGGCTTGCTTCATCATCAGGTAGCTCCTCGTTGGGACGGCGCTGCAAGGCTCAACAGGCCCCTCAACGGGGCTCTTTGTTGGAGTTCTTTTAGTTAATTTTCCATTAATGAAGTTTGTTGAAGGTGAATTTGCTTTTATAACTGTGTAGATTGGTGAGGAGAATAAACTTAAAATTAACTGGGGACCCCCGCCACACTTATTTATTATTGTTGAGGTCCTTGTCAACGAATAAAGAATGGAACATGTAGGAAAATCATGTTCCCTCTTATTCCCTTTAAACGGTCAACATGTTTCCTGCCCTTCATTTAATCAAAGTTCTATGGCAACTCATCACGACCCTTAAACTGTAACCTTCCCAAAAATTGGACTATGATTCAATTATCGACGTGTGCCCATATTTTAGCAACCACCACATTTGTGTAGAGATAGGCGATACTCTTGTGAGTTGCAGAAATAGTCTGTAGCTAAAACATCTGATCTAGAAAATAAAAGAAGTAATATGAAACAAACATATGACCACGTGAAAAGGGGGAGATAAATCTTATATGCCATTGGACATTGAAGTCGTTATTGTGTGCGAATGGTATCTCATCCATCCAGCAATGGTGCATTAGTGGTGCCGTGACCGTGGTTGACATCCATTGCCAATGGTAAAACAATAATCACCCCACACAAAAGTGTGTCAAGCACAGTGCAGCCAAGCATATGAAAGCAAAGTTTGTAATTCTTACCTTAGGACCGTGAGATCGTTGAAAACCTGGATGCGATTGATAGGTACTTAGGAACACGCCAGTGGACACTGCCGGGAACCGGCCCGTCTCTGCAGCCCTGAAGATATTGGTGTCCTGGGGTGCACCATATGCATACCCAGAAGCCTGTGCGTAATGCCAGCATGTCACTGACATGTATGCTGGGGTGTCACTGACACGGTTGCATCTTCATGACGTGGAGGCACAAGGCAAGCGAAATGCGAGTTATCGCATGCTGGTCAAAATCCTGGAAGTGGCTTAAAAGGATCATTGATCAGGTGCTGTGATGCCATTTCGAAACCAAATTCGAAAGAGCTCATGGATATAAGTACAAGCCAGCTGGAGGAATTAAAATGAGTTATCATTCCAGTGTTCTTCTGTCAGAATGAGTGGAGCCATACACAGGGTTGTACCAGGAGCCATTCAAAGGTGTAATCTACTGAGATATTGAGACATCCCCGGTAAGACAGTTCAATCCAGGGAATGTCCTCATTCAGCCCTATCATGTGGGTTTCTAGATGAAAGACCCCCCTGTGTTCGCTTTGTAGAAGGGATGTTTTGTCAGTGTTTTTTATCACCTCCAGGTTGGTCCACTCCATCGTCAGGGGTGTGATACACGTCCAAACAGTGTGCATTCATTTTTGCTGTGATTCTTTTACATCTGATACCACTCCTGTGTTCACTAGCGCGTGTTTGTACTCTCGTAGGGTCCATCCCGATGCATCGTAATTTACAAGGGCATGTAATCTATAGATACAGTTCTTTGTGCTATAGTGTGTGTGCTGTTGGAGAGACCAGGCTTTCCCGTCATCTAGTACAATGTCTCTGGCTTCTTTTGTGAGACTGCACACACTGCATGTCCTGCAAAGAACATGTCTAGTGATGGGTGGCAAACCCCATATCTGGAATTTTTATGTGTTTTGCTCTGTGCTCTGGCTTCCGTACTGTCCACAGCAGGTGCTGGGGCAGCCTGTGCGCCATCCAAGGCCTGGGTGTCAGAGGAGGAGCCAGATCCTGTACCAACAGGTGCTGATGTTACCTGTGGGGGCTTTAAGAATGCCAACATCAACATGGGAATACGCTGGGGACACTGCAAAACATGGGCCGTCATCGGGTCCAGTAAAGCGTCAACGTCGGGTCGCGCACATGATGGGAGTGTCAGACAGAGATCCAACACGCATTTTTCTCCGCAAAACAGGCATCAGAGGACATGTAAGATGCAGTCCATCCAGACAGGTCTAAACGACAAGAACCAAGAAGCACTTAGTTCCCTTAGGCGTGGTGTGCCCAAAAGTTGTACCATACGATCACGGTATTTTCTCTCCAGGAGTACTGTTCCCATCTCCTTGGTGACTGGGACGTCCATTGCGTAGCAGAAAAACGACAATCAGGATACCTGCTATCAGTCACCTCACTCTGATTAATCCTGTTAATAATCAATCAATCTTTCTTTACTTAGTTCAAAAACCAAATAAAACATAAAAGCAACATATAATATAAACATAAAATCAAAGCATAAAATTGATCTATAATCACTAAGGACTACATTGCATCACAAGGACGTTCCTGTTTATGTCAAAAATGCCTAGCAACGGAATGCAAGTAAACCACATTTTATGTAAATACAAAAATGCAGCTGCTAAACCCCTCCTATTTCCAAATGTGTCAGAACTTTCCTTGCACGTATAACATTAATACAAAAAACTTTGCAACAGCATTGCACACAGTGGCATCTTGTAAGTCAATCATGCATTGAAATGCCGCCAGGTAATCAAACAAGTTCTGTCTGAAAATATTGGTTTTAGAAATCGTTTCCTAAAATCAAGATAACATTTACAGAAAAGTGCTAAGTGCAAAGATGACTATCTAGATCTATTATCACATGGACATTTCAGATTGCTAAAACCTCAACACCTCCTAGATTTTCTAAGTTTTCCCACCCAAAGTGGGGGTGTAAACTCTGGGCTACCATCTGCTGCTAGCAGCAGAGGCTGGGGGTCGCATTATAAAGGCGGCAGGCTTTTGAAGCTTCCCCTTCGAGCACTGTGCCCACACTGGGGGAGGAGGTGTGACCCCTCTGCCCAGGGTGTGCATTGCTTCTGGCTCCAGAAAGCAGGGGCCTTCCACCCAGGGGTCCAGAAACATGTCTGTGTGTGGAATACTGCCTAAAGCCAGTCAGTGCCCTCACCAAGATCAGTAGGTTTTCAAAGGGCACCGTATGAGTTGCCCTCTGAGTACATGGTTTTATAAATTATTACAAGGAGCTGTTTGGTACCAAACACTCCTGAGTTCAGTGAAGTCATCATGGTGCTTTGGAACTCGAGTTGTCAAGTTCCGAGCCCATGTACTCTCTATGGCTTCCCTGGCACTAACAATATTAAGGAATAGACCCTAATACTGTAGGGGCATATCTGCTCCTGCCCATGTCCTCTCTATGGCTTCCCTGGCACTAACAATATTAAGGAATGGACCCTAATACTGTAGGGGCATATCTGCTCATGCGGATATACCCACACCTGGAATAAAGTGCACCCAAAACGGTGAGGGGGCAGTACATTTCCCACTGCACAGTTCACCTATTTTAATACCATATAGTTGCCTGTCACTTTAAAATGAATTGAGTAACTTTAATGGTTTTTAAAGCTCACTCACTTTCCACGGGCCCCCACTTAGTTTAGAAGTGCACCCCTGTCGTCAAGTGTATGCCTGCCCTTCACCAAACCAAGATTCGGGAGGGCGAGGACTGGTCTATGATGAAGCAAGACACCAGGTGGTGTGTGAGACCGGTCCGTCACTTTTTGAGAGAAGCCCACATCCACAAATTCAGTCCTTTGCACCAAGGTCACTATCCTAGGAGCTGTCGCATTTTGTGCTGTGCATTCTGTGTTGGAGGCTGGCCTGCTCCTAGTGCTCTGCGCCTCTAGTTCCCTCCCCCAGGATCCCCTAGGGATAGTGTGGTTGCATATAAAGTGCACCCTGCCGAGGGCTGTAAGGCCTGCTAGATGGGTGACTTACCTATTTCTTGGGCAGTGCTAGCTGGCATGGCACACAGGCAGTGTTTCATGTCGACTTGGTTATTTTCTTACCTCATACGGGCATGGCCGTTGCAGGGGCAGTGGTATGGTCCTAGTGAGGGAGTCCCAGGGGACCCTCTTCAGCCCCCAGGCCCTAGGTACCCAGGGTACCACTTACTAGAGACTTACAGGGAGGCAGAAATACCAATTGGGGACATGTTTTTAGGGAAAGAACACTGGTACTGGGAACCTGGACAGCAGGAATCAAGTACTCTACAGTAAATGTTGCATCAAACTAGGCAGAAAGTGCTGGGACTTATGCAACAGAACCCCATTTTCTCACATAAGCCACCCCAGCCGACAGGTCAGGAAGCTCAGCTACCATCTGAGAGAGCATACCAAGCTTGTCAGGTGAGGACAAGTAAAGAAAATGGCTGGGTTCTTGCAGGGCCTACTCTGCCTTACATCCTTCTGTCCAGGTCAGTCCCTTTAGGGAGCTCGCTTACCTCAACAGTTTCAGGACCTAACTTCCCATGCTCCTTTCCTAACTCTTTAGTGTTTTTCACCCAATCTTTCTAATTTGGGATCAGAGGTGTTCACTTCTGCAAATTCTACCTCCTAGCTTACCTAAAGAGGTTACCCACAGCTTGAATAACCCCACCATGACCATCAGGGTCATGGGGCCTAGCTTGCTATTCGGTATGAGGTCAGACCACTTTGCCAAGAAAAGTGCAGCCATAGAGGCTAACACCCAGCAGAGGCCACTGACAGCTCTCAGTGCCCAGAACCACACCTTTAGCTCTTCACTGACAGGTGAAGGGGCTAATTTACAGGCTTCTTTGGAGTAAGCTTGCCTGTCACTGTTTTAGAGTCGGGGGTCAACACTTCTGGTAGTAAGCACCCTACTTCCACTCCCTTTCCTGTCAGCTGAGGAGCCACCAACTCAGCCTGGACAGTTGTCTGACGAGTCAGGTCTTTTTGTGGGTCAGGTAGGGCTTCACCAGTGCCAGCTTTGGAGTTCTCCCTAACTGGGATAGAATCTCCCTGGCCCACTGGAACTGAGGCTAACAGTCGTCCATCTTTCCTAGGCTTTCCCTTCTTTTTCTTTTGGGGCTTACCCACACTAGTTGCAGGTTCAGTCCCATAAGATCCCGATTAAGATTATTGAGCGGTTGGCAAGTAAATCTTTGTCCCAGTTCCTGGAAGCTAATTCTAAATTGGACGATGTTCAGTTTGGTTTTCGACCGGGCCATGGAACCGAGACTGCCTTGGTGACCGTGTTAGATGATCTACGACTGCGGGCAGACAGGGGTCAATCGGGTATCTTAGTCCTACTCGAACTGTCTGCCGCTTTCGACACGGTGGATCACTGCATCTTGTTGACCAGGTTGGAGGAGGCTGGGGTGGCAGGGGTAGTTTTAGAAGGGTTTCGATCATACCTTTCTGACAGAAGTCAGGCGGTCTTTCTTCCTCCGTACCAATCAGAATTTTCTGATGTTCGCTACGGTGTTCCTCAGGGATCGGCTATAAGCCCTATTCTCTTTAATCTCTATATGAGACCCCTAATTGGAGTTATGAAAGCGCATGGGGTGAGAATAGTGAATTATGCCGATGACACCCAGCTTTTTTTCTCTTTGGAGGGAGATCAGTCCTTGACTTCCTTTCATGAGTGCATGCAAGACACCGCCCACTGGTTGAGAAATAACTCACTCCAATTTAACTCAGATAAGACGGAAGTCTTATACTGTGGGGTGGGGAAGGTCCCCCCTCCTTTTCCGTCTAATTTTTGGCCTTCCCCAACTACATCTGTCCAAACACCAGTTGGAACAGTGTGCAATCTGGGAGTGATGTTGGATCCGCGTCTGACCATGGAAGCGCAGGTAAATAAGGTGGTTGGAAGCTGCTTTTTCCTGATCAAGATACTAAGGAAAATTCTCCCTTTGCTGCCAAAGGAGACCAGGGCGCTGGTTGTTGGTAGTATTGTCCTTAGTAGGCTTGATTATTGTAACGCCCTCTTATTGGAGGCCCCAAAATTTTTGATTGAGCGCCTCCAAAGTGTCCTAACTGTGGCAGCTAAATTGGCACTGATGTGGCCTCACCGCTCGTCTGGGTCACTAGCACTGGCAGAACTTCACTGGCTGCCTATATCACAGAGGGTTCAGTTTAAGTCCCTGTGTCTGGTCTTTAAAGCCCTTCATGGCCTGGGACCTAGACCTGTGCAGGGGCTCTTTACATGGTACACACCATCAAGGCGCCTTCGCTCAGCCACGGCCTGCCTGGTGAAAGTCCCAAGGACTCAAAGAGCTAGATCGGGAGGAAGAGCGTTCAGCTCTGCCGCGGCCAAACTCGGGAACAGCGTCCCTCTTGAACACAGACAGATGACCGATCTGCTACAGTTCAGGAGAAAGATTAAAACGTGGCTCTTCCCTAGAGTATGCAGCATTTAGGTGCTGCTATTATTTTATAGTGTCCTTCTCTTCCTATATGATTCTTCCTCCCACCGCTTGTTGAGAATCTACGTAGCAGCGCCAAGATACCCTTTGGGTGATAGCTGCGCTTTACAAGTTCCAAATACAATACAATCCTTGGGTGAAGCCTGGCACTGGACCAGTACCTCACTTTGATTCAGACAAACCTCTGGGCAGGTGCGGCCTGTGCGGGTAAGAGCGGGGGTGGTGTGGGGAATAGTCAACATACATCGATGAGGGAAACTTTAAAAAAAAAGAAAACCAAGGTCTTCTTTTGTTAAATTTAAGTTTCCCTCATTGTCATTTGTCGACTGCCCCCCCCCCCCACAACACCGCGCTTACCTGCACGGGCCGCGCCTGCCTCTGGGTGGCCATTTCCATGGAGACAATCAAGGGGGAGGTCTTTATTGACTACCACCTTTCTCCAACTCAAGGACCCAGCTATATCTAGTAGCGCTACAGCCACAGGCCTAACTGTGAATTCCCCTAGGATGGTCCTTAATCTTCCTGTCTGTCCTGGGATGTTCTGGTTTGAGAGAACCAGCCTGTCCTGCACCACAGTGTGACTGGCACAGGTGTCACTCAGGGCAGTGGCTGGGATTCCATTCACCAGTAGGTGGTGGAAGTGTTTACTCCCCTCCGGAATCTCCAACTCACCTTTTGGGCCCAATTTCTAGTTGAAGGCTAGGATGACTTCCTCATCTGAGGAACCCCCCGCAAAGGCTACACTGGCAACCCCTGGTGCTAGACTAGGGATTTCGGTTTTAGGACAGCTAGGGTCCTTGGTGTGGTATCCTGTGTTTTGACAGTTGTGACACCATGCCCTATTGGAATCCCAATTCTTACCTTGATACCCAGTTTTGGTCTATGAGGTGTCTCAGACCCGCACTCCTGGATAGGTTTTTGGAAGCCGACAAAGGACTCCTTACTTTTATCTTTTTCAGAGTGATCTACCTTTTTCTCATGGGGGGGCTTTTTGTCCTCTTTCTTTTGGTCTCCCCCTGCATAACCTGTCTCAGACCCTCTGGTTCTTAACCTATGATCAGTCATCCTCCCAAACTCTTGAGGGGGAGACTGGCCCCAGGTCTACTAGGTATTGATGCAACTTTTCCTGCACACAATTACAGATGGTCTTTCATTATCAAACTATAGAGTCCCACATAATCATGTACATTGTTACCAGCTAACCAAGCTCCCAGCATTTTCACTGAGTAATCTACCAAATCTACCCAGGTCTGGCTTTGGGTTTTTCGAGCCTCCCTGAATCTGATCCTATACTCCTCAGTCCTGAATCCAAAGGCTTCAATCATGGTACCCTTCATGAGGTCGTAGGATTCAGTATCTTTCTTATGGAGTCTATGGTGGAATTACATGGACAGATTAAACAGGCAAAATTCGCACATTTCCTAGCTTCCAGGCTGCCGTATTTTCTTCTTTGTCCTGATGAAGACCCGCTTTAGATGCGTACAAAGCTGCACCTCTTCATAGGATCGAAACGTCGACGTTGCCTGTTCAATCTGTTCATGCAATTCCACCATCAGAATTACTGAATAATATGGGTTGTTGTGGTTTATGCATCTAAGTTTGGACTATTTTTTATCCATATCTGTATTTGTCATTGTAAATGTATGTTATATATGTCAAGTTATGTCTATGCAATGTATCACTGAGCACGTTCAGTCACTAATTGTCTAATGTCTTTTTGGTTTAATGTCGGTCAGTCCTGTACATAATAATTCTCTAAGGAATACTTTTTGATTCAAATATAGCAAAAAGAATACTGTCTTTTGCGTTTTTCAAATTGTTATATATGTGTATGTGTATGTATATTTGAATATATTTTTTGTATTCATTGAACATTGGAATATTGATTACATGCATTTAGTGTGATGTACTGAAAATACTTCATTCCCAACAGAACCACTGTTCTAGTTCTACTTACTTACCCAGGTTCTGAGGGTTACTGGGTTACCCCATTATCTACAATGGTTTTTAAAGCAGTTGAGGTCTTATTAGAGATTAGGAAAACTCTACGGGTTTCTAAGCCCCAACTACTTTACAGACTTTCCCATTTTTAAACAGTGAGGGAATTAGCCTAACACTATTTTTAATGAATTTGGAAAAAATCAATGACGATTTCTATCTAAAGAAATTGTGGATTTCTTCAAGTGAAATCAATTAGTAATCAAGTGGTACAGCAAACGTTAAAGTCTTGTACCCCACCGGTGCACCTCCAATGTAGGAAGCTGGCTCTGTATAAAAAGCACGCTAGAGCGGTGTCTTACTTATATCTTTGGCAGTGCTAGCTGGTCTGGCGCACAAGCAGTGTGCCCATTCGACTCGGTTATTTGTTTACCTCACAGGGGTATGCCAGCTGCAGGGGCAGTGGCATAGGTCTAGCCAGGGGGCACCAGGGGATACTCTTCAGCCTCCTGGCCCTTGGTACCCATGGTACCCCTTACTGGGGGCTTACAGGGGACAGACGTACCCATTGTGGACATGTTTTTGGGAAAGAACACTGGTACTGGGAATCTGGACAACAGGGACCCAGCACTCCACTGTAAAAGTTGCATCAAAGCCAAGAAAAGGGTGCAACAGAACCCAATTTCTTCACACCCTTCCTTAAAGCCATGGCGTCTCGCGCTTTAATAGGACAAAGATGCTATAGTTGTAGATAGGAAAGATAAAATCAGAACATGTAGTCAGAAATTAAACACACCAAAAGCAGTTGGTTATTTTTTTCAAAATATCTTAGAATCAAATGTTAGAATCACTTTAATGTAAATCAGATTTAAAAAGAACTGTAGCCCGTAATGAACATTAACTTGTAGAGACATTCTTTCTTTCATGTAATGAACTATGTTACAAAAATAAACACATTGCCATAAATCTCTCTTCTCTGCGCATAACTGTTCCTTATTTAGAGTTAGATCATAAAAATGAAAAGCAAGTTCTCATTTTCATTGTTTAAACTGCAGCTGGTCCTGGCAGGCGGTGTTATGAGTTACCTACTCAAATGTAAACAGGTGTTACAGTTGAGCAGCTAAAGGATGTTGTTCTTGCAGGTGACTAGAGGCATCACAACTCGCCTGGCATAAGGAAACTAGGGGCCGTGCAGGCTCCCATATATTACATGGTCCTGCTCATAATGAACCTCCACATGCAATGCCTTGTAACATGTTTGCAAGTTCTACCTCTCCTCTCTCCTCTTCCCTCCAGGCCGCACAGAGCCCATGCGGTTCCTGCTGGCAGACCAGGGCTGCGAGTGGAAGGAGGACAAGGTGCCCTTAACAGACTGGCAAGCTGGAAAGGTTGAGCTGAAGAAGACGGCAGTGAGTGTTTAGGAGATGAAGGATTCTGTTCCTATTATGCCTCTCCCTAAGGCGAGTCTTCGCCATAGGGTGAGCGAGGGGCCAGGACCTGAGGCAGGTCCATTAGCCTTTCCATGGCAGCATCACTGTCCACTCACTGAAGGCGCCCCCCAGTAAGATCTAATGCATTGTGTGTGTGTTGCATGCTAGGTCCTGAGTGTGACTCAAAACTGCCTGGAATGTGTGAACCAAAACACTTTATTGAGGGAAGAAGCTGCTAGTGCTGCCTGGCGTGGGCAAAGCGCACACTTGCCCCATGCAAGCTCCGATAGCGTCCTTTAGGTGTAGAGATTCATGACTTTGGAAGCCACGGGGTCACCTTTCAAGGATGTATGGGGACTTTTTTCACTTAAGCCAGGGCTAGGATTACATGGAATGCATGGGGTATGGCCACTTCGGCCACGCGCTACTGTATGTATGCACATCTCAAATTCTAGCATGCCCACATTGCCAAGCTATGGGAGACCCACCTCACGGCACCCGAGATCCACAAAGTGTCCAAAAAGTATGCTTTAAATGGAGAGGGCAGACTTTTGGGACCCCAGGGTCGGCTTATGCAAGTGGTGTTCTCATTTGGATTGCCCCTGGGGTCCCCTTTGCTTTGGGCACACAGTAGGTGGAAACTGGAGGGACACCTCGGTGGGGCTGCCCTTACTCTGGTGGCTTTGTATGCACCCAACTCCATCTAAGCACACTCCAAGACGCAGGGATCCGGGACAAGGGCCTCAACTGGATCTATTCTTTCCTCTCCGGCAGAACGCAGCGGGTCAGACTCCCCCCTTTCCTCTCGGATCCTACACCAACCACCTGCGGACTCCCCCAGGGGTCCTCCCTCAGCCAAATGCTCTTCAATGTCTACAACGCCCCCATCGTCAGAACCTACAGACTCAACATTGTTTCATACGCAGACGACACCCAACTCATCCTCTCCCTATCCAACTAAGCCAACGCAGTCAAACACAACTTTCAAGAAGGAATGTATGATGTTACAATGCATAAATTTACAACGCATGCCTTTACAACGCAGTTTTTACATCCCAACATCCTTTACAACGCATTCTTTAACATCGCATGCCATTACATCACATTTTCAGAAACTACCTTTACAACGCATTCCATTACATTGCATACCATTACATCGCATTTAAGGTAAGTGTTGGATAGTATAGGGGTAATAATTACTATTCTAACTCCAGTGTGTGCAACAGTAGGGTAAGTGTTGGGTTGTGTAAGGGTACTGTGTGTTGTAATGGTATGTGTTGTAATGTCTTGCGATGTAATTCCTGCGTTGTAGTGACATGCGTTGTAATGACATGCGTTGTAGTGACATGCGATGTAAGGGCTGTGTTGTAATGACATGCGATGTAAAGGATGTTGCGATGTAATGACTTCTATGTAAAGGTAGTGCGATGTAATGACTGCGTTGTAAAGGTTCTTTCCCTCCAAGGAGGCATGAAAGCTGTCACCAAATGGAAGAAAAGCAGCTGATTACAACTCAACACCGACAAAACAGATGCGCTCATCTTGGGCCCACACCCCAATGCCTGGAACGACACCTGATGGCCCCCCGCCCTCGGAAGCCCACCCACCCCCAGGGACTACGCATGCAACCTGGGAATCATCCTGGGCTCCGAGCTCAAAATGGAGCGCCAGATCAACTCCGTCGCATCCTCCTGCTTCCACACCCTCCGCCTCCTACGTAAGACCTTCAAATGGATCCACCTGGAGCACAGAAAGACCGACACTCACGCCCTGGTCACCAGCAGGCTCGACTATGGCAACGCACTCTACACCAGAATAAACAAAAACCTCACCCGCAAGCTACAGACCATCCAAAACGCCGCCGCAAGCCTGGTCCTCAACCTGCCAAGACACTGCCACATCTCCCAGAACCTGCGAACACTCCACTGGCTCCCTGTCGAAGCTAGAGTCACCTTCAAGATGCTAACCACGCTCACAAGGCCCTCCACGACACCGGACCAGCATACCTCAACAGACGACTCAACTTCCACGCACCACTAAGGACCCTACAATCAGCCCAGCTCTCCTATGCCGTGGTTCCCCGCGCCAGAAAGAACAGATCGGGAGGCCGCTCCTTCTCCTTCTTCGCGGCCAGAGCCTGGAATGCCCTACCGCTCCACCTCAGACAGACCACATCACTCCCCATCTTCATGAGAAACCTCAAAAGTTGGGTCTTTGACAGACACCCCCTCCTTGATGGACTGGAACCTGCACCCCCCCTTCTCCCCAGCGCCTTGAGACCCTTACGGGTGAGTAGGCGAGCTATACAAACACATGTTTGATTTGAACCTAGCAGAGTTCCAAGATAGTCTTACCCCGGCGCTCCATCATGACCCTCTCAGCCCCAGGATTTGGGGGCGGCTGATTTCAACTGTGTGGCTGATCCACAAGTACATCTGCTTATTCCCTCTGACAACGCGGCAGACACCACATAGAGCCGAGGTGACGAGTATTCGCTTCCAGTGGTGCTACAACTCCTTCAAATACCTGGGGTGCGGTTCTATCACACACAGAGAGACCTCCATGAGGGTACGCTTGACAGGGTGGCTGGTTCTATCCGCCGATCTATGCCTTTTTGGTGCTTGCTGCCTCTATCTTCCCTAGGTCTGGTGGCCATCTCCAAAGTTGGTGCTGCCGAGACTGCTGAACTTTTTTGTAGCTCTGCCGGTCATGCTTCTGCAGAGTTTCTTCGGAATGCTTAATGCCCCACTCCTTGAACTGATATGGCGTGCTGATTGTCGGTGGATGGCGCTGGCCATGATCCAGCAGCCACTCTTGGAGGGTGGACTAGGGCCCCCAACTTTGAACTCTACTATGCAGCGGCACAACTGCACTGGCCAGTGGCCTGGTTGAGCACCACTACCTGCCCGGAGTTACCCCTTATGTGTAAGGTGCTCAATTGTACAGGAATGTATACTTGGCTGTCTGACCCCCCCATCCGTCTCCGGCATGAAATGTCTCAGATGATGGTGGCCTGCACTGGCTGGCACAGATTTGTGCTCCTGAATGCCCCACACCTCCCGTATTCACCGACAATTGCCGCCAGGGACCTACCAGTACCAACACTGCACAGAGCAGTTCAGAACAATGACTGGGATCTCTGGGGTGAAGTTGGCTTCGTGCAAATAGGGAACCTCTACGTGGCGGGTGTCAGTATGTCGTTCCAAGTAATTATAGACACCTATGGCTGCCTGCAGGTCAGTCCCTAACCTATTACACCATTCAATATGAGTTGCGCGTCACAAGGGGCAGTGGAGATGAGGAACCTCCTGTCTCAGTGACACTGCATGCACAGTTATCCTCCAGTGGCACACAACATGCCATCACCACTTTTACACAGCCCTGCATGTGGTCCCACCAGGCCACGCGATGGGTGCGCGTGCCCGTTGGGATGCAGTGTTGCAGCAACCCCTGATGGACGGGGTTTGGTCCCGGCTTCTTCAATTGGTTAAGGGGGTATACCGTAACCCGAGGTTCAGATTCACACAGTTTAATCATGTAAATCAAACCTACCACGTCCCCCATCTCAGCAAGCGTCTGTTCCCAATGCCTGCCCCTTTCTGTCCCTGATGTGCCCTGCAGGAAGCGGGGTTTTATCATATGGTGTGGGATTGCCCAGTGTTGCAACCGGTCTGGCTTGGGTAACAGCTATAGCTTGACATATGTTTTTTGCATGTGCTGCATGATGCTGTAGATGTTTGCCTGCTGCCCTGGTTATAGCAGCGGTCTCCTTAGATACATAAAATTCAATAAACAGATTTTTTAAAAAACCCGGGGCTAGGATAGGATGTGTCCACTAGTCTGAAGAAGAGGAATGTGGTCAGAGTCATCACGGGGTGCGTCTGTCTTCCAGCTAGAGAAAGGCGGCAATGCTGGCATCTTTGGAGACCAGCATTCAATCAATCAATCAATCAATCAGGTGGCTTAAACAGCGCGCTACTCACCCGTGAGGGTCTCAAGGTGCTGGGGGGGGCAGCTCCGGATCAGTCGAAGAGCTAGGTCTTGAGGTCCTTCCTGAAGGTGTGCAGGGTCGGGGAGCGTCTGATGTTCACAGGGAGCTCGTTCCAGGTCTTGGCTGCGATGTAGGAGAAAGCTCTATCGCCTGTTCTGCGTCTGCGGGTGTGAGGGACCTCTGTCAGGGCGAGGTCAGCGGAGCGGAGGTTCCTCTTGGGTACGTGGAAGGAGACTCTCTCGTTGAGGTATTTGGGTCCGATGTTGTTGAGGGATTTGTAGGTGTACGTGAGGAGCTTGAAAGTGACCCTCTTCTCGACGGGGAGCCAGTGAAGGTCTCGTAGGTGTTGGGTCATGTGCTCGTGGCGTGGAGTTCCGAGGACGAGTCTGGCTGCGGCGTTCTGGATGGTTTGGAGTTTGTGTAGAAGAGTTCTTTTGCTTCCGGCGTATAGGGCGTTGCCGTAGTCCAGTCTGCTAGTGATGAGAGCGTGGCTGACAGTCCTTCTGCAATCGGGGGGATCCATTTGAAGGTCTTGTGGAGGATGCGCAGTCAGTTGAAACTGGTGGAAGCGACGGCGTTGATCTGGCGGTTCATGGAGAGGGAGGAGTCGAGGATGATGCCGAGGTTTTGTGCGTGGTCTGTGGGGGTGGGTGGCCACCTGGTGTTGTCCCAGGCGGAGGTGCAGGGGCCGTGGATGAGGACCTCGGTTCTCTCTGAGTTGAGCTTCAGGCAGCTGTCTTTCATGCAAGCTGCGACGTCCTTCATTCCTTTGTGAAGCAGAGTCTGGAGTCTTTGGGTTTTTTGTGAGTGAGAGGATGAGCTGGGTGTCATTGGCGTAGGATACTATGCTGAGCCCGTGCTTTTGGACGATGGTGGCAAAGGGGGGCCATGTAGATGTTAAAAAGCGTCGGGCTGAGCGATGGTCCTTGAGCAGTTGATGTCAGTGGGTTTGGAGAGGAAGGGAGGGAGCCTGATCCTCTGGGTTCTGCCGGAGAGGAAGGATTGGATCCAGTTGAGGGTGGTTCCTTGCATCCCCGCATCTGGAAGTCTGGCTGCGAGTGTGCGATGAGAGACAGTGTGGAAGGCTGCAGAGAGACTGTATCAGATTGGCTTGATTGTGTACTCATGGGCTCTCACTGATAGGGAGGGAACCCCCGAATCTTTGCCTCATGGCCTGACAGTTCTATGAGGTGCACCTTGATAACAGCACACACAGGGACTCATGGGGTGCCCAGGTGAGGATTTGAACTGTACCCCTGGTTCATGTCTCAGGTTATCACCTGCGGCTGATCGGGTGCTCTCATCCTCTGAGGTTCGATCCATAGCTCCCTATTCCTCAGGATCCTCTCACTGGGGCTTTAGGTGCCATACTCCTCCCAATGCATTGATTGTTTCCTCTTTCTCCTCCTTTTCAGCTCTTTGGGCAGTTACCCATGTTTGCCGATGGCGATTTCATCCTTTTCCAGTCCAATGCCATTGTCCGACATCTGGGACGCAAATACGGTGAGCACCAGCCAAGGAAGTGGGGGGCAGGTAATCTTTTCTCCAGGCAGATGTAAGGAGTGAGGTGAAGGAGACATAACTTAGAGGGAGTTGAAGGTCTCACAAATGCTCAGTTCAAAGAAACTCTGTTTGTCTCAGGAAGCAACGAAGCCCTCCGTTCACCAGGTGTAGTTAGCTGGCTCTGTATATACCATACCAAAGTAAGGTATAGTGTGCATAGAGTCCAGGGAGTCCCCAGAGGTATAGCAGAGGCTAATTTAGGTAAGTACCTACAGCTCTCTTTGTAGTAGTGTGTGCAAGCAGTTAGGCTTATCCAGAGGGTGTGTGTGATCATGCAAGGGGAAAAACTCCGGAACCAAGTCTTCTGATTAGGTAGGAGGGTTTATTGGAGATTGTTTTTTTCTTAATGATAAAACACACAAAAAATAATCACAGTCAGGTGGACCCAGGGAGATTCTATTCTCGAGTCTCCTTAGTGGTCCATTCCTCTTCCTTCTTCTAGCTTCAACGGTATTCTCCTCCTCTTCTCCTCCCTCATCCTCGGTACAAAGAAGAGGGCGTCAGGTTAGTGTCTGTACTCTTTTTTTTTTTTTTTTTGAAACCGTTTATTGCAGTTTATAGAAGTTACAGGTATGGGCCTACAACCACACGGCCGGCCGCTAGAGCATCAGAAGCATATTACATACATACAGCAAAAAGCTTTCTCAGCGGTGCACAGTAGGAAGACAGGAGTGATCAATGGTGCAGGCCTCACAGCTCCATGCCCACAGTACGGTTCCGTTTTCTTAATACAAAACAACATCAACAAACCACAACCGCAAGGCAACCCTCGATCCAAAGTGACAACACGTGCTCCATAAGTGGGGGATCCACACCAGCAGCAAAATTCTGAAGAGGGGGACGGGAGTAGATCAGGGACTGGGGGACCGCGCGCCCGCGGCCGAGGGAGGGGCGCCATCTAGGGAGACGGAGCCGGCGAGGCCGCCGGTAGCAGCGGCGGCTCACAAATACCCCCGCGGTAGGCGTTCCAGGGGCCCCAGAGTTTCATCCACGCCCCAGGCTTACCCCTCGCCACATACACCACCTTCTCACGAAACATACACCAATCCATATGCTCTTTCCAGGCCGACACCGCAGGGGGCCTCTGGGATCCCCACAACTGGGCAATATCACGCTTGGCTATCATGTATCCCAGAGTCACCCACCGCGCCTGCGGGACCGAGTAGTCATTTGGTTCCCAGACATTCAGCAAGCATCTCCTCGCTTCAGGCAGCAGCGTGACACGCGTAACCATTCGTAGAACCTCATGCACACCACGCCAGAATCGCTCCACCTTCGGGCACTCCCACAGTATATGCATGAAAGTCGCCAACGCACCACAGCCACGCTTACACATTCCATCACCGGCAAAACCCATACGTAAAAGCCTTGGCCCCGTCACGTAGACCCGGTGAAGGATCTTGAGCTGGACGAAACGAAGGCGAGCCGGGATGGCCACCTCTTTCGGAGAGGCCACCGCGGAAATCCAATCCTCGTCGTCCAGCTCCAGCCCGTCGGCAACCCAAGCCTCGCGGAGACTGGTCAGCAGACACGATCTATCGTTAATCAATTTTTTGTATATGAGGGAGATCGTGCTGTCCGGGACATGGCCATCTAGCACCCTGTCCTCCAGGGGGGAAGACTCCGGAATGGATGCAACATCCGGGAAGACGGAGCCCAGCGCATGGCGGACCTGCAGGTACCGAAAGTACTCACTGCCCTGCAGCTGAAACTCCGCCTGCAGCGTCTCAAAAGTTTTGAATCCCCCCCTCGTCCAGAGATCTCCCACCGTGCTGATTCCGATCGTGTCCCACTTCTCGAAGCCCTTCGACGTCCACAGGGAGCCCAACCTCTCAGATGCATACAGCGGAGACGCTCGGGTCAAACGGTCCTTCCACCCCATAGCTGCATTAGCCGCGTGCCAGACACGCACCATGACACGCGTCGGTCCCGTCAAACGGGAGTCGGGCGCGCCAGAGTAGAGCGCTCGATTATAATCGCCACCGGGCAGAAGCGTCCTGTCCATCTCGAATGCCGGGTTCAAGGCGGGCCCGTAAAGGCCATGATTAATTGCAGCTAGTTGGGAGGCCCAGTAATACCGTTTGATGTCCGGGAGGGCGACCCCTCCGTCGTACCACGGGAGCGTCAATTTAGCCAGAGCAATACGCGGCCTCCCGTCCCAGAACAGGCGCCGCTGGAGGCCCTCCACCTCGCGAAAGTAGCGTGCCGGGACCAAGTCCATGGTATTCTGGAGGGCGTAGAGGAAGCGCGGCAGGGACATCATTTTAAATAAGGCCGCTCGGCCGAGCGGCGAGAGCGGCAGACGCCGCCAGCGCACCACGTCCTCCCTCAGACGCTGGAGGGGGGGCAGCAAGTTCCGCTCATAGCGGGCCTCCGGGTCGAGAGTGATATATATACCCAGGTACCGGAAACCCTGGGAGGCAATCTGAATCGGGCAGTCCCGTGGCAGGACCGGGGCCTCCCCGGAGAGCACATAGACACAGGATTTCGCCCAGTTGATGACCAGGCCTGAGTTGCGACCGAAGGAGCGCAGAACATCAACCAGGACGATCAGTGACTTGCGCGGGGAGGCGAGATACAAAAGGATATCGTCAGCATAGAGAGACACACGGTCCTCATGCTCTGGGGTCCAGCGGAGACCACGGATAGAAGGGTGCCACCGCAGCCACTCCGCCAGGGGCTCCATGGCCAGGGCGAACAGGAGAGGGGACAGGGGACAACCCTGTCGCGTGCCCCGCCCCAGCGCGAACGGGGCAGATACTCGCCCATTCACCACCACCTGCGCCAACGGGCCCGAATATAGCAATTTGACCCAGCTGACGAAACCCGGGCCGAACCCAAACTTCGCCAGCATCGCCCAAATATATGGCCATTCGAGATTATCAAACGCCATGGTGGCGTCCAAGGACGCCAAGATGGCCGGCTCCCGCACAAATGGGACACGCGCGAGCACCCCGTGCAAGCGCCGCAGATTAAGCGCCGTGTTGCGGTGCGGTATAAAGCCCGATTGGTCTTGGTGGACCAAATCGCTCACCACGCCAACCAACCGGTTGGCCAACACCTTGGCGAGGATTTTAGTGTCTGTACTCTTAGTGGTTTTCCTGTCACCACACCCACGTGCTCTAATTTCACCACTCCGTGCTCTGGTTTTAGTGAAAGGGGATAGCGTTCTTCTGTCCTGAGTAAATTTGGGGCCATGCCTTACAGGTGTGTCCCATGGTCTTCACTCCCACCACTGTCTTGAAAACATACCGAAAAAATGGCACTTGCCTGAAGCCTCGGACCTCCGGGGTCGTGGCAGGGGTCGTCTCAACCTCCTTCTCCTTTCTCGGGCTGTCGGGGGTAGCCCTGTGGAAATCCTTCACACTCCGGGGAAATTCCTCACAGTCATCTTAAGGATCCGGGTATGTTCCGTCCCTCTCCGTCTTCCGGTCTTTGCAGCCTCCGAGGTTGTCCTCTCCTTACCGTTTTCTCACGCTTCAGCTTTTCACCTTCATTTCCCAGTCGGCCACCTGCGTCATCTCCTCCGGGTCTCTCATCAGTCCAGCCTCAGACGTCATAGTGACATGCATCTTGGCAGCTAAACCGTTCTCTCCGTAGTTTGTTGGAGAGAAAGTTGCAGCCGTCAATGAGCCTCAGTGTGTCCGCGATGCCTGACCACAGTGTGTTACGCCATTATTGTATTTACTCAATCAAGACTGATACACACACTCAGAGATTGAATCCAGACCAATTGGGTAAATATAAAAAAGGTATACTTATATTTTATTTCTAGAACCAAGCAGGACGTGTTACAGGTAGGTAAAATATACTTGGTAATGATTTCGAAAGCAGTTGCATTATACAATTATTACTTTTAGAATACTTGTTAGTTACTTTTAGATAACTTTGAGTACTGGGGTGGTAGGCCTAGATCCCACACCTACGGTTCTTACAATACACGGTAAGTAAGACTTTTTATACTTTGCAGCTTAGTTCTATTTTCTCCATACAAACATCAGTTTAATACTTGGAACATTTTAGGCCCAAAATTTCTTAAAATGGGTTGCTATGGGAGAAAAAGTGTTAGCGTTTCTCAGATAAGTACACAAATTACGTGTTGGAGTTTTGGGGGTTAGGAGCAAGGTTCCCCAAGGTCTACATGGGCACTCAAGTTGCACCAAAAGTGGCACTGGGGCTGCTGGGTGCAGATTGCAGGGGCCCAATGTTAGCAAATTGGGCTATGGAAGCCTTCGGTCAGGGACTGCTGACGAGCAGGCCACTCGGTTGTGGGAGCCATGCTCTTGGGGTTAAGGTCAGCACTGCAGGGGCCAATGACCAGCACAGATGCTTCACCACCAGCAGTAATGGGGCGGCCAGTGCAGGGTGCCGAAAAGGCGTCGGAAACCCTATGCTCTTCAATGGAGACCTTCGATTCAGTGACGTTGCTTCAGGCTCGGGCAGGGAGACTCCCTGAAGGTGACCATCAGCTGGAGAGGTAAATTGGGATTGTGGGGGATACCTGTACACCATCGATTGAGCCACCCAAGACCCTGGGGCATCGGGTGCTGGGGTGTCTTCAGGTGTCTGCCTTTCTTACCCGCTCCGGTCACAGTCGGGGGGACACTTCAGGTGAGGCTGCCGGTGTCGTCTTGAGGCTTGAGGAAGGTCGTAAATCACCATATCCCAGGTCAGGATTGCTGGAGAGACCTCCTCTTGGTAGTGGGCCACTCGAACTCGGCCCATGGGCATTGGGTGCAGAGTGGTGCAGAATTGGAGAGTCACCTGAATCTGGATTCTGGTCTTGAAGTCTTTATTTGAGCAAATCCGGTGCTCACAGGAGACAGAGTCTGTAAGGTGAGTTTAGGGCAGGTACTCCGGGCTCTGGAGGGCTGCTGGCTCCTGGGCATGCCGGTTTCTTCGCTGTAGGCAGGTCAGGGTTGGGACAGGCCAATAGGGCTTGGGCTAAAGCAGTAGGTGTCCTCTACTTCCTGGGTCAGCATGGCTCTTCGTCCTTCTTCTTTCTTCCTCAAATCTGAGGAGGCAAGGTTCAGGGTTGTCCCTAAAAAATACATTAATACATTTATGGGTGTTTCAGGGGTGTGCAGGTCGGGACCCATGAGTCCCTTCCTTGGGGTGGGTACACCCCCTATTATGCTACCCTCCAGTGGGAGGGGGCATGAGCCTCTCCCTAATTGACGGAGTCCCCCATCTTCGAGATGAAGGGGACTGAGATGTGTGCTTCACCTTGCCTCCCCCACCTGAGGGGCGGGGTTGGGGAACGTTGGCCACACCTCTCTTACTAGCTTGGTTTTACCGCCTATTCTCCTACCCAAAGTTGGGGCCAGAACTGGTGGGAGCCAGTTGCTGGGGGCAGAAAAAGGCAGGGACAGCTTCCAAAGGCAGCAGGCCTTTGAAGATTCCCCTTCGTGGACCCAACCCACCCTGGGGAGGAGGCATAACACCTCTGCCTAGGATGGAATTTGTTTCTGCACCCAGAGAGCGGAGGCTCTTCACCCAGGGGCTCTGAAACCTTTCTGGTGGTGGCAAATGGCAGGCGGCAATTCAGGAACCACCCCACGGCGGGTCGATTTTCAGGGGACATCTCTAAAATGCCCTCTGAATACATTTTACATTAAATCCCATTCTGGCATCAGTGTGGGTTTAATGTGCTGAGAAATATGCTACCAAACTTCCCAGTTTTTCGTAAAGCTATTATGGAGCTGTGGAGTTAGTAATGACCAACTCCCAGACCATATACTCTTTATGGCTTTACTGCACTTACAGTGTCTAAGAATGGAATTAGACACTGCAGGGTTACAGGGCTCATGCCATTGTGCCCTCACCTGAGGTCTAGTGTACCCTGTTAGAGGGGTGATCTTACCTAGGCCTCAGGCAGTGGGTTGTAGTCATGGCACATGCCATGTCAACTTTTCACTTTCTCTGCACAAAAACACGCAGTCTGCAGTGGCAGTGTGTGGGTGTTAAGGTGCAGGGCCTTTAAGGGTGGCACAATAGGTGCTGCAGCCCTTAGAGGCCTTTCCTGGTCACAGTGCCATTGGTACCCATGGTACCTTTTACAAGGGGCTTACCTGTGGTCAGAGATGTGCCAATTGTGGGTACAATGGTATAGTCTTTGGAAAGAAAACAGGCCATAGGAACCTGACGGGCAGGGACCCAGGGCACATAAAGTTAGGTTGCATCAGATGTCAGGCAAAAAGTGTGGGGGGGGGGGGTATCCATGCAAAGAACAGTACTTTCCTACACCAGGGTTCAAGGAAGGTTTTGGCACCCGGATGTGAAAGAAAGAAGCCTAAGAAGGGAAGGTTTCCAATATGCTTTCCTGTCCTCATAAGAGGCTGAACGAGCATTGACTGGTTGTGAAGCCTACATCTTCCCAGACTTATAAATCTCTGACTATTCTCACCTGTGGTGTGTGTCGCTTCCATTCCACCCTTCTAACACCTCTGCTTCCCTCACAGATCTCTACGGAAAGAACACCAAGGAAGCTGCGCTCATTGACATGGCCTACGACGGGTTGGAGGACCTGAAAGAGAAGCTTTTTCGTCTCATTTTCCACGAATGGGTAGGCTTTTATCTATGTTTACGTCAAGGTGGCCACCAGAAGCCTGAGTCCTCTCCTCTTAGGGATTGACTCATGACGCCAAGAGAGAAATCTGCCACAGTCCGCGAGACAGGTTAGGCTATTGGGAAGCAGGGAATTTCCATCCCCCCAATCTATCGCTCCGTACGGTGCAGAGTAAGTCAAATCAGGCAAGTGCGTAGGAGCCAGTCCAACTCTGCACATTAGGAGGCTCTGGGCCTGATTATGATGTTGGTCGAAGTTGCCTCCGACCGACATCTCTGCCTTTCGAAACCAAACGACCTTGAGCCGGCAGTCCGGAACCGCAGTTACGCTGCAACTGAACCATTTCCCAATGGGGTCTTGTGCAGCAGTCAGAAATCGGCCCCAGCACAAGCTCCCATAGAGAAATGGGAGTTACAGTAAATCCCTGCACCACAGTGCAGGGATTTACAGGGGGGCACTATAGATGCTCCCCAGGCCAACAACCGAAGGCCGTGGAAGCAGGGGGCCCTGCCAGGGGCCCCCAAAGTCGCTTTCTGACAGGCTTACCATGTCAGAAAGCGCGACATGGAAAGCCTGTCGGAAACCAACATCATAATGCGGAAGGCGAAAATGCCATCCGTAAGGGATTATGTGGCGGGTGTGACTGGCCGGTTTGGAGTCCGACTGCCATCATTGAAATACGGCAGTCGGACTTCAAACCATGGATGTCTGTCGGTAAGCCTCCGACAAGCAGTTGGAGGCTTACCGACTGACATCCAAATGAGGCCCTCGATGTCTGTGCATGTCGCTGATTTGAGAAAAGGATGCCTTTAATTTACTGAGGCCATGATCCTGACCTCTTGACCTCACCTTCATTCTTTAATGAGATCCTTCGAAACAGATGGGCCTGGTCAGAGGAGGAGTGGGCGGGGGATAGTAGGTTCTCTTCTGTTTTGGGTGGCATTCATCTAGAAAAGAGTACATAACTCCCTGCCTTTCGTGAGAACACCAACAATGTGGTAAGAAATGTTTAACATCTATGCCTTAGAGGAATTTAAAGAGAGCCTAGAAGCACACAGGACCAGTCCCAATTGCGTAAAACATGTCCTGAGAATACTTCGTCCCTCCGGGGGCTTTTATGGGCGTGGCATTACTGTCAACGCCTATCCAGGATATTTTGAAAAGTTGTGTGGACAGTTATGATAGGATGAAACAAATCTAGGGACTTGATCTACAAAGCATTGCAAAGGTCACAACCACACTGACTCGGCGGTAGCAACCATTGAAATGCTTTTGTTATTCACTTATCCCAGATGAAGGGTCAGAAAAGTGTTTTGAGTCCTAAAATGGGACTCTAAATCAATACAGATCCGATATCTAGAAAGGGTGTGTTGTACGCGTCTCTTCCAAATACCAAATTGCTATCTATTGTGTCAATGTTTTGCGTCTGAAATACAGTCGCAAAACATTAATATTTTACTGACAACTCAAACGAGGTGTGTGGGATGACATAGTTTTGTTCTGTAGTAGCATATGGTTGAAAGGAATATTCGTTTACTATAATGAAGAAAATGTGGGGATTCTAAGTATGTCAGCTGTACCAGTGCTTGGTGAGGGATGAGGTGCAATAAAGAGCTGTTCAGGTGCTTAATCACCTTGAGAGTGTTTGCAGCGTTTGCATGGCACACCTCGCAGGTGGTTGGCCCTTTCCTTTGGGGCCCATTCCCTTTGAGACACCTCCCCCGTTGTTAGTGAGAAAATAGGAGGCAGTAGTCTACGGGACGCTGCCTCCTCTCCAATACATTTAAAAACAAGTAAATATTTATTTTTAAATGCAATCCCTTTTCCCTTAAAGAAACTAGACGGTATTTTTTTTTAAAAAGCATGTGCTTTATTTAAAAGAAATCAGAGACATGATGGTCTGCTGACCCCAGCAAGCCACTCCTCCCTTGATGGCTTCCAATCACAGTTGATGAGAATGGCCACCTACCACATCATTAAGCATGAGGTGGGCTGGATTCCAACCCACTGCAGTTGAAATTTTAACAACCAACCTATTAGTACATTAGGGGGTTCTTAAAATTCTTTAATTTTGAATAAATCCCCCAAAAAGTGTATTGACGGCGTAATCACTTTTTTCCTTTTTAAATTTTTTGTGGTGTAGTAATGACACAGTACGGCTGTCACACGCAATCAATGGATCTTTTTGAAAAACGTCGCCAGGGTGATTAAATGATAAAAGTGCACAAAAGTGCTGGACGTGACAGAAATATATACAATGCTGTACAAATTGTTTATAAAAATGCTCATTCAAAAGCCATCTGTCCTTAAGAACGTGAAACTCCAGTCCGCCTGGGACTTTGTTTGCCTTTCACGTGTAGTGGAGAGCATAGGGTATAGATTTGGACAAGCACGTCCACGTTTCGACCCAGAAGAGTGTATGATTGGAATTGTAGTCACGGCGGGTCTTCTTCAGGACAAGAAGGACATGAGGACAGCCAGAGGGAAGTTAATGAATACCAAAGGAAGTCTTCAAGGATTGATCCACCGTAGGTTGGATTCAGGTTAGTGATCAGAATGAATCACATCAGGGGACAGTAAAGGAACTGTTTGGTTGCTCTCTCGTGCGGCTCTCAGAATGAAAGGCCTTTCGTGTCCTTTTGTCCGGAAGAAGACTCTCTGTGACTACAATTCCAATCACGCACTCTTCTGGGTTGAAACGTCGACGTGCTTGTCCAAATCCATACCCTATTCTCTCCACTCCACGCAAAAAGCAAACTAAGTCCCAGTCGGACTGGAGATTCATGTATTTAGGGATGGATGTCATTTGAATGAGCATTTTTATGAACAATTTGTACAGCACTATATATATTTCACTCACTTCCAGCACTTTTTTGCACTTTTATCACTTAATCACCCTTGCGCCATTTTTCAAAAAGTTCTATTGATTGCGTGTGCCAGCCGTACTGTGTCATTACTGCACCACAAAACATGTAAAAAGAAAAAAGGGATTAAGCTGTCAATACATTCTTTTTTTGATTTATTCAAAATTGGTGTATTCTTCTTTTTGTTATTGAATTCTTTATTGATCAAGGGGCATATGTATCAAACGATTTTTTAATCGCAAATGCTGCGATTCGCAAAATAACAGCGTTTGCGATTAAAAAATCGGTAATCGGGATGTATGAGCCAAATCCCATCGCAAAATTAAGGAATTGCTAATTTAGCGATTTCTTAATTTTGCGTAAGCATTTAAGAAATCGCAAATTGCGATTTCTTAAATGATATGTAAAAAGCACCCCAGTTGTGCGAATTATCCTTAAGAAATCGCAAATTACCACCAACTTCCAGTTGGTGGTAATTTGCGATTTCCTTTAAAAATGCCCTTTTTTTAATTCTACAAAGTGCCGCGTGGCGCTCATACATGCCCTTAGGGCATGTATGTGCGCCATATGCACACACATGCTCATTTCAGGGGTGCATCAGGGTGTCATCATGACACCCTTGCACCTTTGAAATTATTCTCAAATTGCGATTAGCAAATTGCGATTCGCTATTTGAGAATTACTTCCCATTCATTCCTATGGGTCTCCTGGCCCATAGAAATGAATGGGCAGGTATTCCTTAATTGCGATTTCGCAATTTGCTAATCGCAATTAAGGAATTTTAAGAAATCGCAAAAAGTTTGCAATTTTTTAAATACATCCCGTTTTGCAATTCTCAAATAGCGATTCTTTAAAAATCGCTATTTGAGAATCGCAAATGGTGATGTTGATACATATGCCCCCAAGTGTTGGAGTAATTGAATCTCTCTCCCTCATGTTTATTATTGAATAAGTGTTAAAGCAATCTTGTACCCAACACCAAGGTTCTTAGGGGCACTGGGTTACCCCATTATACTTGATGGGCTCGATTCACAGAACTAACTTAAGAAAAAATCCTAAACTTACTACCATTTTGGTATTCACAGAAGGCACTTACTCATTTTGGTATTCACAGAAGGCACTTACTCATTGATGAGTAAGTGCCTTCTGTGAATACCAAAATGAGTAAGTGCACTTATTCATTTTGGTATTCACAGAAGACACTTTCTCATCAATGAGTAAGTGCCTTCTGTAAATACCAAAATGAGTAAGTGCCTTCTGTGAATACCAAAATGAGTAAATGGTAGTAAGTTTAGGATTTTGTCTTAATTTAGTTCTGTGAATCGGGCCCCTTGACAATTATTTGTGAGCAGCAATTTTACTTTCTCCCTAAAGGAGCATTTAGGAAAAACTCTTATCTTGAAACTTAAAGAAAGACTTTGAATGCAGCGGAGCATTGGAAGTCTGATGCAAGACTTCGATCGATAGACTCTGGTTCATTCCTGGTCACTAAGATACCAGGCTGTGTGCACAGTCCAGAGGATTTGTGAGAGATTATGTTATGTTAATAAGATTTGTAGAGTGCATGGCTGCCACAGCAACTACACTTCCCAGTACTTGACACCAGATAAGGGTATCACACAACAGAGAAAGAAGAGAGAAGAGATAGAAAGAGAAGGCGAGAAACTAACCTAGTTTGGAAAAAGCCAAGTGTTAAGCTGTTTCCTAAAGAAAAGATGATTCTGTGTATTCCTTAATTCTGGGGGCATACTATTCCAAAGGACGGGGGTCGGGACCCAAAAGGAACGGCCTCCTAGTCTCGTTCTTTTAAACCGAGAAATCACTGCTAGGTATAGGACTAAGTACAGCTTTGCATGGAAATACAGAAAGTGATGTGTGTTTTTGTCAATCTGCGAGTTATCTTCATAGATAGTGTTCTATAATGATAACTCAAATTACACACTACCTATGGAGTGTTCTCTATAACACTGTATCTTCTACCTTACACGAGTGGAGAGGATACAAACAGGAGGAGTGTCCTCATGCATCTAAACAAAGGTCTTAGCAGAAGAGTCCACCTCCAGTGACGGGATTAATCTTCTGTTCGACCGGATCTACTCCCTGGTGAACCCTATGCCAGTTTTTGCAGCATACTGTGGTGGTGGTGAATCTTCTAAGTGTGGCATCAAGGTGGTGGTGGTGAATCGCCTAGAGTGTTGCATCAAGGTGGTGGTGGTGAATCGCCTAGAGTGTTGCATCAAGGTGGTGGTGGTGAATCGCCTAGAGTGTTGCATCAAGGTGGTGGTGGTGAATCGCCTAGAGTGTTGCATCATGGTGGTGGTGGTGAATCGCCTAGAGTGTTGCATCAAGGTGGTGGTGGTGGTGAATCGCCTAGAGTGTGGCATCAAGGTGGTGGTGGTGAATCGCCTAGAGTGTTGCATCAAGGTGGTGGTGGTGAATCGCCTAGAGTGTTGCATCAAGGTGGTGGTGGTGAATCGCCTAGAGTGTTGCATCATGGTGGTGGTGGTGGTGGTGGTGAAGGCTACATTCTGCTCCTGCATAAGTATTATGGGTCCTGACAATGCATTTACAGTGTGCTGCTCTTTGTCAGGGGAAGGGCAGATATACCATCCATGATTCTGTGGAGGAAATGAGGGAGGCTTCAACAATAACAAAAACAGGCAAATGGTACAACAACTCATGCACACACAATACCTCATCAGGAGCCATGAATCCAAAGTTGTCTACAAAGGAATCGAGCAACTTCAAAAAGATGAGCTGTGTCAAACATGACTGAGCACTCAGGACTAGTAAACCCATGGAAATGTGTCAACAGCGAAGGGCGTTGGAATCAAAGCATCCAGGGGCATATTTACGAAAAAATGTTGGAGTGCGGAGGTCCACCAAATTTGGCAGCGCCGCGCTGTGACATTTTTAAAATGCAGGGATGTGCTGCATTCACAAGAATACATAGCATGCCGTATTCACAAAAATATGGCTCGCCCCTGTGTTTCTGCTAGTGCTAGTGCACAAAAAGCTGCTTAGCACCAGCGCAGGCACCTTGCCGCCATGCCACAAGCGTGCCTGCGTTGCAGGGGCGATTGCTTATGTGTAGGAAGGGACACCTTCCTGCACATAAACAATCAATAATAGCAATTTGCAAAATGCAGAACGCATGGAAGAGCAAAAAACAAGAAGAAATTAATAATTTCTCCTAGTATTACCATTCTTATACCTGGTAATCCATGGTGTTAGTTTTTGGCTCTGTCTCAACCTTGTAAATCTGCTGGAACCTTCAAAAAGCAATGAGTGTTGCGGTGGAACGCCCACAGTAGCATCCATTGCACGCCCCTTTGCCGCCGAGGACTACGGCAAAAAGGAGCACATTTAGAAGGTGGAATTAATCCTTGTAAATATGAGAAATGGCACTCTGCCACCGGAGTGCCAAAATAATGAGGCATCGGTGGAGATAGGGGCATGTAAATATGCCCAGCAGTGTAACAGCAAAGAAAGGAGAAGTGATGTGACCGTGTAGTAACGGCCACAACCTACGAGGAGAATCTACCGGCATCTTAGAAAGGTGTACTTTTATAGAAAAACGCATGCTAACCGTGTGTCTGTGGGCAGAGGAAAGAGAAGGAAGAAACATAAAAGTTAAACGAAAGTAACAAAGTAGAAATAAAGGCTGACGAAAAAATAAACAAAATACAGAATTGAAAAAAAGAGGCCAGAACCGACCTACCATTATGTGAAGGAGCGATTGGTGTGGAAATTAATATTACAAATCCAACTCTCAAATAGAAATAGTAAATTAATCTCACATTAAGGGGACTACATCCCACTCAAGTGAGCCAGCAATAGGAAACAAAAATAAGGAAGAAGAAAGGGGATATAAGGAGCCTTAAACAGGCCACAAGCTCACTGATTAGCTTGAAGTAAAGAAACTAAGACAACATCCAAGAAATTTCCAAGTGTTATAAACATAGTGGAATCACATATATACATGGAGAGAAGCAAATGCGAGTCATGCAATGTATGGAAGCATCACATAAACTAACGAGGCAAGCTAGAACATATTAAATCACAAGCTTGTGAGCGACATAAAAAGACAGTTTTATCATTCATTCCATTCGGACATAAAGTATGTAACTTGTTAATCCTAAAGATTTCCCTTTGCAATAAACCAATTGCTGTAGCTCCTCCCTCAGTTATATGTAGCACTCTGTCCAGTACCCGGAATCATAGTTCAAACACACCATGGTTGAATTCGGTGAAGTATATGAAAGCCACGTTTGGATTTTATTTCCGTTTGGTGCTTTTGAGTTCGTTTAGGCTGGCTTTGATTTTCTTCTCAGATCTGCCCACATACCCTAATCGCCAGGTACATTTGATATGGTGAGCACAGGAGGCAGTCTCACTTATTAATTAAGTTGACTTCACAAGTGTTCCATAGTAATCAAGACATTTATTGAAAGTTGCGATATTCATCCATATTTACATATACTATAGAAAACAAGCACATTCTTTAGAGTAGAAAAAGAGCATGTGTACAAGCCTCTCCAGTCACTACGTTGCCTTTCTCTTTGTCAAGGAGGCATTCCATGGGTAGGTGGGTGTTCACAAGCAACACCCCTGGATTCTGATGCTGCCCCAGATTTACTTAATCACGTAAATCTGGGTAGTGCCAAAACCTTATGCCTCCCCAGAGCAGGCATACCAAGAAGAAATATATTTATTTCTCCTTTTTATTTGTTCTTTCCATGTGTGTTGCATTCACAAAGAAAGAGGTTTTTGTGTGGGAAGGTGCTCCTTCCTGCACAAAACAATCTTGCCTGCAACAGAGGCCCCCTTGCACCATCGTGCAAGGGCACCTACACTGGCGCTAGGCAGCACGCAGTGCGCTCTCACAAGAGGACAGGAAAGGAAAGCACAGTATTTTATAAATACAGTGCTTTCCTGCCCTTTCACATTGACGTAGGGCAGCAAAGCAGGAAGACTTGCAGAGCTGTTCTACGCCAATTCCTCATAAATGAGGCCCTTAATGTCCAGTTAGCTTGTCTAACCAAACCTGATGTACATGAACCCAAGATACACTGGCCTGGGTAGGGGTGGGGGGGACAAGAAGAAGCACGTCATGAACACGGAATGGGATGAGGTGAGATAGTCACTGCTGAGATCTCCGACCTGCCATCTACATGCAACACAAACACACAAACAGTCACAAAAACAGTCACAAAAACATTCAAATACATGCATGTGTTATACATCCATGTACAAATACACACACGCACTAAGACTAACAAGCACACACATACACACACAAACTCATTCACAAGCACACATGAACACATGCACGTGCATCATACATACATGCACAAATTACATACAAACTTTAACACAAACAAGCACACAAATACACCCACATATACTCTCAGACACTTAGAGAAATGCACCAACATGCACTAACACAAATTAACACACACTCACAAAAAACGTAATCAGTTGCACACACATCATACATACATGACCAACATACATAACACTAACGCACAAGCACACCCACAAACACACACATGGTGCACATATAAACACACCAACTCACACATAAACACGTATTTTGAACACATGCACATCATGCACGTACAAACATATGTTCAAACACTAACACATATAAATATACATACAAAAACTAAATCAAACACACCAGTTAACAAACATCATGCCAGATGTACAAACACACACAAAAACCACTTCCAATCACAAGCACACAAGCTCTCATATTCACGCATTTGCCCTCACAAAGCACCCTCCTGCTACAGACATCTCAACCTTGGGGTAAGCAGTGGCCGAGGTCATGGGGGCCAAGAAGTGCCATGGGCTCCCCTGAGATTCTGTTTGTTCTCGGATGTTCCCAGGGCGCTCATGTTCCCTGGGCTGCTGGGCCGGTGATGATGTTTAAGAGCAAAGTGCAGGCATTTAAGATTGAAATACAAACAGTTCATAGCAAAAGCAGCCAGGCCAAGTCCTGTCTGCTAAAGACAGAATGGGTGCATTTAAAAAACTAAGGGGCAGATTTACAAGCCCTTTGCGTCACTTTTGCACCGTTGTTGCGTCACTTTTGTGACGCAGTGGCAGCGTAAAAGTTGCGGCCCATTTACAACGTGACACATCTAGGGAGATGGGGCATGTTGTGAAGCCCTGCGCCACATTAAACCTGCGTCAGGTTTAATATATGTAGGGTGGGCATTCCGTCGCAGGAAGCCCCGTAAAAGTGACGTAGTGAAATCTACAAGATTTCACTGAGTCACTTTTATGTCCATGCTGCATCAAAACCCTGCTTGAAGCAGGCGTAAGGAGTGACTCAGCATGTTAGGCATAGGGCACCCCTGAGCATTGCTGAAGTTGCGTCGTGCTTGCGACACAACTCCAGCAATGCGTGACTTTTCCGTCAACAGATGCGTCAGAATTTCTGACGCATCTGTCAATCCTTGCGCCATGGTGCACCGTATTGTAAATATGGTGCCTCCACGGTGACGCAAGGATTTGGCATGTTGGCGCAGGGAAAGTGACGCATCTCTACAGATGCGTCACTTTCTTGTAAATCTGCCCCTAAATGTATTGAAATTCATTCTGGTCGAATTTTTTCTTTGCCAGTGTATTTTTACACACAAAAGGTGATGGGAGAAAGGATTGCAATTTGTCTCACACCTGCCAATCACTTGGGGTAGCATCCCAACTCAACGTGCTGTCGCTCACCATGCCACCTCAGATTATACCCAGCTATATGCAAGTCAGTCTTTGTCCTCATCAAGTAGGAAAAGTCCAGCCCAAACTTATTTATTTATTTTATTTATGTATTCATTTGTAGTGCGCATGGTTACACCAACCGGTGTGTCCCTGCGCTGAGACATATCTAATGAGTCTGCTGCTGCCCCCAGTAAGGCCCATTAAACTGTACTATATTCAGTTTTTTGTGCACAGCCATGTCTTCAGCTGTCTGTTGAAGCTACTTTCGCTTGGTTCAGTTCTGATTGCGATTGGCAAGGTATTCCAGATTTTTGCTACTAAGTACCTGAAGGAGCGAGCCCCTATATATGCTCTGAGTATTCTTGGAACTGTCACCAGTGCCATCCTCATGGATCTTAGATTGCGTCCTGGGGTGTATTTAGTCAGTAGTGGATAAGGGTATCTAGGACCTTTATTTGAGAGGATGCAGTGACAGCGGCACGTCGCCTTAAACGCGACTCTCTTCTCCGCTGGCAGCCAGTGTAAAGCTGTCAGGGATTTCTTCGTGTTGGCTCTTCTTGGAAGGCTGAGAACCAAACATGCCGCCGCATCCTCTCAGAACTGGAGGGCAGGCAACCCAAGAGTGGATCCTCTTAGATCCTCTCAGAACTGGAGGGCAGGCAACCCAAGAGTGGATCCTCTTAGATCCTCTCAGAACTGGAGGGCAGGCAACCCAAGAACGGATCCTCTCAGAACTGGAGGGCAGGCAACCCAAGACCGGATCCTCTCAGATCCTCTCAGAACTGGAGGGCAGGCAACCCAAGACCGGATCCTCTCAGATCCTCTCAGAACTGGAGGGCAGGCAACCCAAGACCGGTTTTGACAGGATTGGACCTCTGAAGTCAGGTGCAGTGCTTCCAAGGGCGTGGCGAGAAAGGCACCCTACTCTGGGCGTACTCTTAAGGGTTTCTTGTGTTCCGCTTCAGGGACGGCCTGGCATGGCAGTTGGGGTTGGACTCTTCCTATTGGAGCAGGTGCAAGACTGAATGGCTGCTTCAAACAGAGGTGGTATGGTGTTCAAAATAACAGTGGGTTGGGAAGGAGCTTCAGTAATTACCAGTGGCTGGCATTATTTCAAGCGTTCCATCCATCACTTTTCTGTATCCTTCAGTCAAACACCCTAAGTTGGTTGAGTGTGCCTAGACATGGATCCTTGCTCACTTTGCCACTGGAACCAAGCTGCACCTGACTGATGGCCCCCAATCAGGGCGAACATTGAGCTGCTTGTGTTTTGGGTCAGGGAGGGCCCGCCTTACAGTTGGTTTGCTTATAGCTGGGTACAAACTGAGGTGGAGTGGTGTTTAAAATAAGGGTGGGGTAGGATGTGGCCCTGTGTAATTACCAGTGTCTGAGATAAATTCAAGTTGTTCATCTATCGCTTTATTGAGTCACTTCAATCCGACGTCCCAAGTGCTACATTTCTGTCCACAGCTAGATCCTATGCAAACTGTGCCATTGGAACCAAGTTTCACCCGACTGATAAATCCCCAGTAGGGCGTGTAAGGAAATGCCTCCTATTGCATGATCTCCCCCAAAGTCTTGGACTGCTGCTGCTGGTTTTTCGACTCTGAGAGTGCGCTGAGGCCCGCAAACCGGACCTCAGTACTAGTGTTATGACCCTACAAACGATACGTTTGATTGGATTACACCCATTTGGGATAAGCCCAAACGTCCCTCTTTAACATATATATATGTCACCCCTACAGCAAGCCTATCAAGTCCTAAGGCAGGATTAACTATAGTATTTATACATCTGTCTTGTGGTATGGGTTGCTGATGTGTACGGCCCTGCGCTTGGCTCATACACACAGTGTCAGTAACACAACTACACTACATAAATCAAAAACACGGGTTAGCGGGGAGTCACAGTCTGATTATTACATCTAATAATTCAAACAACTTGGCTAGGTGCACACATTTACTTTATTATAAAAGATTTTCACAAATGTCATCTTTCTTCCTTTTAAGACTGACTAATATAATGCACAGAAATACATCACATTGCTAACTGCTATACAAAACACAGTTTTCTTTCTCTTGAAAAGGGAAATTAAAGTCTCATGAATTAATTCCTGATGAGCAGATACCGCCCCACCCTTGAGTAAATACATCATTACAGATACAGCCAACGCGCGTTTCGTGGCACATCACCGCTTCTTCAGGGCTTGGATGAAAAGGCAAGAAACCTGGTACTTCTGAGTCCCAAAAATCTCATACTCAACGATGGATAAGATATAACATCAAAAGTCCTTGATGAGTTACTATTTGAGTCCCTTTGTAATGCAGCAATTTACAGAATAAAAAAATCAAACACTATTTCAGCTAAGCTTTCAATACTTTTAGAACACACTTTTGTTGACAGATCCGTGTTATTACATGTCTTAACTCCCAAAATATAAAGACAGCCAAATTCCTTCAGTTTACTACCTACATTTCCTACTGGATACCTTCAAATGATCTCATGGCTTACGTTTGCGCCTTGCATCTAAAAAATCCAAACATAACATATTGTTACAAAGTCTGCCAACAATGAAAACATCAACAAGAATCTCTCGTATTGAAGGATCACCAAGGCTTTTAATCAGGGTCATGCTAATGATAGACCATAAAATGTGGTAAAGAGCATAGATAAACACAAACTAGGTTTACACGACTATATTACTGCCAATGTCCCATGCCTCGGTGCATTACATACCCACTTACTGTAGTCCTATATGTAAATCAAGTAATTTCCATTAATTCTAAATATTCAGCAAACTTCATTACATAAAACATTCCTAAGTTCAAAGAATGATGCCACTCCCTGGCATTTATAAATACGCACATAAGAAAACAAAGGTTTTTCTCTTAAAACCCTCCCCCACCAGGGTTACCCCTTGGTGAAATACCGTGGCATCCCATTCTGCTGTGGGTCTGATGCGCTGCGACTTACCGCCTACGTGGGAGCTCTTTTTTTGTTATATACAATGATAAAGAAGTTGTTCAAAAAAAGAGGGTGAGTGGGGGTGTATGGTTACAAATACCTGGCTAGACGGTGTTCCTTCATTTATTGTAATCTCTAGTAAATATGGTTAAAAAATAGGGGGAGTTTAGGATAAGGAATTTGTAATGGATCTGTTCTCCTAAAAGGTCGACATGTTTCAAGCCGTGCCCCTAGTTGGCTCTTCTTCAGGACCTCGGGAACTTAGTTCTCTGGTACCACTCCTATCAGTTCACACTGGATGCACACTAAGTGCATGCAGAAAAAATATAAATATATACAGTTACCACCTATTAGGTGTTCATTATTTGGTTATCTGTGGAATTATAAATGGAGAGTTAGATGTACCAGCCTATTGAGTGAATTTAATTTTTGTGTGTAAGCACCTCCAGTTGAAAAAAATGTGATAACTCCAGTATACCTTGTTGGTGAGCACATTTAGTGTAGTATAGAAAATAAAAAAAATAAAAAAACATACATACTATGTTTTTCTGGAACACAAATACATATATATATAAGCATACCATGCAATCGAAGTTGTAATGAAAACACCACAAACATATAGGATTCTGTAATGTTGCATCATGGCACCTTCAGGTGGAGAGTGCTGCCTGTTGTTGGTGCAAGAGAAATGAATATGCACTCATTAGATATGAAATACAGCAAAATGTCTCTGCGGTCTGTTATTGATCTGGATTTTTTTTAAAGCAATAAACATATTCGTAAGGTTAACTTTGAGGCTCTGTGGGGCAGTGAATGTCTCTTGTGAGCCTAGTCACCTATGAAGAGCAGTTTTACGAGCTAAAAAAAAGTATTTAACGGGGGGGCCACACTTACCGCATTAAAGCAACACCTCTTCCTTTCCACCTACTTGGATATTCCTCTGGGGACCGCATGTTGTCGGAGCGGTGCCTGGCGGAGGATTAAGTATGGTGCAGCACATCAAGAACGTTGTGTCCTCGCGCTCTGAAAGAAACTAGACCACTACCCTGGTCAAAATGGCAGTCCTTAGTGGAAACAAGACTCGGTTCTATTGGAGTTTATGAAGATGTAGTTATCCGCCGTAATCTAATATCATCTACTCTTCTTACACATTGAAAAGTATTTAAAAAAATATTTCCAATGGAAGTGGTCCTGATGCAATGGATGTAGGATGCTGAAGATGCTCAAGGACGCTGTGGGTCCTGCTTCCAGACATCCTTTAAAAACACCTGGTTTTAATATAACCCACATTTTCCTCCATAACAATATTTTTCTCTAAGAGAGAAATATTTTTTTAAATACTTTTCAATGTGTAAGAAGAGCAGATAATATTGGATTACGATGTTTAACTACATCTTTAGCTGTCCCATGGCACCTTTTCATAAACTTCTAAATATTTTAAACAAAGCATTTTCATTCAAACAAACCATAAACATGGGTTGAATCTTTTTTTACACTTTTAAGGCCACAGAATGTAGGTATAGAACTAACCACAGGGAGTCCCTGCACTCCAGCTTAAGAACATAAACCTCAAGCTCGGAGTGCTTTAAACAAATATTGTAAGATGTCCTGGGGTCATGTATTCAGTGACCCAGGACTTTTTCAGGAAATTTCCAAGATTTTTAAAATGCTAACTTCTAACTATAAAGTCCCTGTAACCTTTGGTTTGTTCAGTGAATTTCTTAGGTTTTTTAAAATTCTATTTCTTAATTGTAACATCCATTTTTTTAAAGTGAGCCTCTAAGATTTTCATATTTTCTTTCTATAATTGGATACTGTATATTATATTTCTATGATATACTATTCATTTTTAGGTTGAGCTTTAGCGGCAGCACGCATGCGCTGCTTGCTCTGCGAGGCATGCAGTAGACCAGTATGAGGAGACAAGCTTCCCTCACTCTCCGCCCATATTTTTCATTGGCTTCTATGTTTGTCCTTCATAAATTCTGTCTTCTGATTCATAATGAGGCTTATTAGTCTCGCCTTATTATGCCATGTTGTCATTTGTATCCTTCCGTGGCTATTGGCCCCTTTACTTCAAGTGTTGCATGAGCACTCTTTTCTCTCCGTGACTTCTCTCCCCCCTCCCGCTGTCTGTGCCTTCTCTCCCACCCTTCCCCCTCCCGTTGTTCGTGCCTTCTTGGTCCCTTGCTCCCCGCCGGCCTGCACTCCCGTTTGCAATGCAATAGGTATCGCGTAAATGCGAGTCCTATTGCATTGCAAATGCTTGATTTGTTTACTCTCACTTCGCGGGATGGCCCCTCCTCCCGGCTGGGCATGTGACTGCACTCGTAGGACACAACTTACTCCACACTAGTGCTTTAAGTGTTCAGGTGCGGGGCGTCACACTTTTTAACCTACGTGCATACACAATTTCATTCATTTTAAGTGGAAAACATCACAGAGGTGTGATGTGCCTTTTTTAAGTTTAGAAAGCTTAATTAAAATATATATACAAAACATGGTACATAAAATAAGAAAGAGAATAGATACTAATCCCAAGGGTAACATCGAATACAAATTAAAAACAATTGGTGAGAAATCTAATACGTCATACATTTTAAGAATAAAACCAATATAAAAGGAAAACAAAGTCATAGAGTACCATAATGAAAGCAGCATTTTTGTTATTTGCTTTTTGTGTTTGAAAGACAGAAAAAGGAGGGAAAAGAAAAAGAAAGAAAGAGAAAGAGGGGGAAAGAAAGAGAGAAAAGAAAAGAAAAAGGAAAATAGAAGAAAAGAAAAGAGTGAAAGAAGATAAAAAAAGAAACAGATATCAGCAATCACATACTATAAACTGGTAAACCTTTCCAATGACAATATAATACTAAAATACAATAATCAATAAACAATCCTGCAATAAGTACGTTATATTGAGGGGTGAACAATCATGGCGGTTGAAAAACAAAGTTACTGTCCTTGGCATGTAGTGCGGAGGAAGAAATATAATTAGTGAGGGGAGACCAAAAGGCATCTTTACGAATAAGCTGCTGAGAGGTGGTTACAAAGGCTCTAATTAACCTATAATGATGACATAAAAGAATCCACCAGGCAGGGAAAAAGACTTTGGAGGCATCTTTACAATTCGAGGTGATAACCTGAAAGGCAATGGCAATAGATAAATCTGTAAATGAGCCTATTTTTCGATCACCCAACCAGCGCATGGAGGAACTACGCAAAAATATAGAAGGGATATCAAAAGGGAAAGTGGTTGAACAAATAGAAGCTATAGTCTTGCATACTTTTGTCCAAAAAATGAAAATATTAGGGCAAAGAAAAAAGGAATGAAGATATGAACTGAGAGTATTTTTGCAAGACCAGCATTTAGGGGATAGGTTAGGACTAAATTTAGAAACAGCCAATGAAGTTAAAAATAATCTCTGATAAAAAAATAGTAAAGTGCATGAAGTGTGACGTATCCGAGCCCAAATAGAGTCCCACGTGTGTATAGAGAAAGTGTGCTGCATATCGGTTTCCCATAAAAGTTCAATCTTGCTTTTGGGACGAGTAGATAAAGAGAAAAAGAGGTATTTGTAAATGTGAGAAGCCCGAACAGAGGAGGAAGAAGGTAACGGTTGAATAGAGGAATCAGGCAGAGTAAAAGAAGTGTCAGAGAGAAGAGAAAGCTGCTTAGTTACAATCAGTTTCAATGAATCAAACTTAGAAAGAGATGAACCGGGTAATTTGTATCTAGACTGAAATTCCTGGAAAGATAAAAGTTGCTTATTATGTAATAAGTGTTTAACCTGTATAATACCTTTAAAAATCCAGTCTTTCCAGAAAAGAGTATGGTTGGAAATTTTGATGGATTTATTATGCCAAATAGAGGATGTTAGAGTCGGGGATCTCTGGTTGGCGCAAGGTTGCCCTTGTGTCAAGCAGGAACCCTCTCCTCCACGTCAGGGCGCAGGATAACCCCTCGCGAATGACCCTTGCTCACCCTCTAGGTGCGTGGCGTGAGCAGCCAAGGCGATTCCTCAGGCGTTGTTGGTTAAGCACTTACAATCATACACACAGTAAATACATCAATCCCCCCCGAAACGGACACCAGACTTGGATATATATAAAAATACGTTTCTTTATGTAAAAATAAGGTATATATATCTCAACAGACTTATCACAAGACCAATAACGTTTTCGCTAGGCCACCAGGTTATACAGCAGGCAAATGTTCTTGGTTCGTAGTTTCAAATGGACAGTTCGTAGTCTCTTTACTTGTAGTTCCAGTACTCACAGAGATCGACTCCTGCGAACGGGGAAATAAGGCGTTGCGGGCCCCGAGCCCGATACTGGAACTTCTTTCGTGATGTGGAGAGTCGGCACAGGTCGGTGCGACTCTCAGCTTGGGAAGTGTTCTTGGGTCCTCAATCAGCAGGTGTGGGCAAGTAGGCAGGCGCGGCCCGCGACCCTTTAGCACGGCGGTGCAGGAGGGTCTCCACAGCGGGGGCGGCGCGGCCTGAGATGTCCGAGGATAGCGAAGCAGGGTCACAGGGCACAGTCAGTGCAGCTGGATGACCCGGCGTAGATCACAGTCGTCGGACGGCTTCCGGCAGGAGGGGTGATAGCGCGTTCAGCGCGCTCCAGTAGCAGGCGGTGACAGGGATGCAGGCGGCCTGGCCCGGGGACAGAGAGCGGCTCCGGACGGAGCGGGGCTCTCACGGGTTGGAGGCAGGCGAGCTTCTGAGTGTCACGGCCCTAGGAGGGGCGATGAGGGGCGCAGTCTCTTTTCCAGCGGGATGCACACACGGCTCGAATTGGAGGACGAGCAAGAAGCACAGAGAACCCACTGTTCCTGGGGTTCAGTTCAGGGGGCAAGCTCAGATCAAGCCCTTGGAGAATGTTCAAGCACAAAGTAGCAAAGTCTTTTCAGTAAGTCTCTTCCTCTCCTTTCTCAGCAAGGCAAGCAGCAGGCCAGCTCCTCCAGCGTCTTCTTCTCCTTCTAGTCGGGCAGAGGTTCTTTGTGGTAAACAGGATTCTGATTTCTTAGGAGCCAGGCTCCTACTTTTATACCATGATTCTTTTGTTCTTTAGCGCCAGGGGGCCTAGGCCTGGCTCAGTCCAGTTCTGGAGCACTTTGTTATGGTGAGTCTGCTCTTTCCTTTCAGCAGCAGGGCAGAGACATCAGCCGCCCCACAGGGGGTGGCGCCGGCTTTGTGGTGGCAGAGCACAGGTCTATTCAAGAGTCAAGGTGTACTCCTCCCACCCATCCAGGTGTAATCTCTCTACCCACCACCTGGCAGCCAACCTGTCTCTGGGGATTCCCCAACCCTGCTCCCTACTGTTGCCAGGCAGAACACATACACACAGCAGAGGCGGACTGAGATGGTCAGGTCAGTAAATACTAACTTTCTAAAGGTAGTATTTACAAACCCAGGATATTAAAATAGACTTGACTACAAGAAGTATTTTATCATCCTGAGTTCAGGCATACTAAACTTGACACTCTACCATGCTCTCTGAGTCCACTGGGGTCACAGCGTTGGCGTGATCCCAGCAGCCCATTCTGGCCTATGGAGAGCAGGTAGCCTTCAATAGTGAAAAACGAAAATGGCTGTAATTCACTACTAAGACATGCCACTCACACCAGGGCATGTCTTACCTTATGCCTACAATGCACCCTGCCCTTGGGCCTACCAGAGGGGTGGCTAATATGTAGGTAAGGGAAGGTTTAGGGACTGGCAAGTGGGGGCACTTGCGCAGTCAGCGCGACGGTCCCGGACCGCGCACAGGGTCTGCGGTGGCAGACCCTAGACACACTTTACAAGGCCGCTTCCGTGGGTGGCGCAACCAGCGCTGCAAGCCCACCAGCAGCATTGGCATTCACAAGCCCTGGCACCCCTGGTGCACTTTACTGGGGACTGACAGTGAATCCAATAACCCAATCATGGACATCAATTACAGGTACACTTTACTTAGGGAGCACTGGCACTGCGGCACGGATTAGCCGTGGCGCAGTGCCCTGAGCGGACAACACCAGCAAAACAGTCGAGGCACACCATCAAAAAGTGGAAGGGAAACTCACGCCAAGGTGCCAGGTCTAACACGTGTCCCCTCCAGCTGAAATGTGGGGAGAACTACCCTTGCCCAGGGGGTTCCTCGTCACTAAGGCGGAAATACCTGGACAGACCGTCAGCGTTGGCGTGATCTGTACCAGGACGGTGTTCCACCGTAAAGTCCATACCCTGTAGGGAGATGGACCACCTCAACAGCTTCGGGTTTTCACCCCTCATTTGCATCAACCATCTGAGGGGCCTGTGGTCCGTCTGAACCCGGAAGTGAGACCCAAACAAGTAGGGTCTTAGCTTCTTCAGCGCCCAGACCACAGCAAATGCTTCTCGCTCAATTGCACTCCACCTACTTTCCCGTGGAAGTAACCTCCTACTGATGAAGGCTACGGGTTGGTCCCAGCCCTCCTCAGTCATCTGTGAGAGAACAGCCCCCACACCATGCTCTGAAGCGTCTGTCTGGACTAGGAATTCCTTGGAGAAGTCAGGGGCCAAGAGCACGGGCGCCGTGCACATGGCAGTCTTCAGGGTGTCGAAAGCTTTCTGACAGGTGTCAGTCCAAATCACGTTCCTGGGCTGCTTCTTAGAAGTCAGCTCTGTCAAGGGGGCAACGATCGTTCCATAGCCCTTGACAAACCTCCTGTAGTACCCAGTGAGCCCCAGGAAGGCCCTCACTGCGGTCTGCGTCTTGGGGGGTTCCCAAGCCAGGATGGTTTCAATTTTGGGTTGCAAGGGTGCCACCTTGCCACTCCCCACTTGGTGTCCCAAGTACACCACGGAACCCTGCCCGATCTGGCACTTGCTTGCCTTGATCGTGAGGCCTGCTCGGCGCAGCGCCATCAACACTTCCCAGAGGTGGCGCAGGTGTTCAGGCCAGGTGGCACTGAACACTGCGATGTCATCCAGGTAGGCGGCACTGAACGCATCCAGCCCAACCAGTACCTGGTTGACCAACCTCTGAAAGGTGGCAGGGGCATTCTTCATCCCAAATGGCATGACTCGGAACTGGAAGTGCCCATCTGGTGTAGAGAATGCTGACCTCTCTTTGGCCCCATCGGTCAAGGCGATCTGCCAGTACCCAGACGTTAAATCAAACGTGCTGAGGAACCGGGCAGCCCCCAGCCGATCAATGAGCTCATCAGCTCTGGGGATGGGGTGCGCGTCAGTCTTCGTGACTGAATTGAGTCCTCTGTAGTCCACACAGAACCGGAGTTCAGGTGTGGCTCCCGGCGCAGCAGCTTTGGGGACCAAGACCACGGGGCTGGACCAAGGACTGCTGGAGGACTCAACCACCCCTAGCGCAAGCATTTTGGAGACCTCCTCCTTAATGCAGGCTCTGACCCTGTCAGTTACCCTGTAAGCCTTGTGCTTTACAGGTAAGCTGTCTCCTGTGTCCACATCATGGACGCACCAATCTGTGACACCAGGAACCAGGGAGAATCGGTCGGAAAATTGTCCCAGCAAGTGGCGGCAATCTTCCTGTTGTTCGGGCGTCAGGGAGGGTGAGAGGTTAACTCCTTCCACTGACCCATCTTTCTCAGAGGCCACTAAGAGGTCAGGAAGAGGCTCGGTCTCCTCTTCCATTCCATCATCAGTGGCCAGCAGCATGCCCACTTCGGTCCTCTCTAAGTGGGGCTTAAGGCGGTTAACATGTAGGACCCTCAAAGGGTTCCTGGGAGTCTGCATGTCCACCAAGTAGGTGATAGGACTTTTGCGCTCCACAACCTCAAATGGACCTGTCCACTTATCCTGAAGTGCACACGGCTCCACTGGGGCCAAGACCCACACCTTTTGTCCAGGTTGAAGCTCTACCAGAGTGGCATTCCGGTCGTACCACCGCTTCATCTCCTCCTGGCTGGCTTCCAGATTTGCCTCAGCAAGTTGCCTGAAACGCCGAGTCTGGTTTCGGAAGGCCAGCATGTAACTATATACATTCTGGGGAGGTTTCCTGGGAGATTGCTCCCAGCCTTCCTTCACCAAACTCAGAGGTCCTCTTACCGGGTGACCATACAGAAGCTCAAAGGGGCTGAACCCTAGAGACTTCTGTGGCACCTCTCGGTAAGCGAAGAGCAGGCATGGCAAGAGGACGTCCCACTTACGCCTCATCGGACCGTCCAGGCCCATGATCATGCCTTTGAGGGTTCGGTTGAATCTCTCAACCAACCCATTTCCTTGGGGATGGTAAGGAGTGGTGAACTTGTACGTTACCCCACACTCCTTCCACAGGGATTTCATATATGTGGATATGAAATTGGTCCCCCTGTCGCTCACCACCTCTAGAGGGAATCCCACTCGGGAGAAAATCCCCATCAGTGCCCGTCCCACCACGGGGGCCGTCACTGTCCTCAGAGGGATGGCTTCAGGGTACCGGGTGGCATGGTCCACCAAGACCAGGATGAACCTGTTGCCCAGGGCTGTCTTGGGGTCCAGAGGCCCCACAATATCAATACCCACTCTTTGGAATGGCGTACCGACCACAGGGAAAGGTTGCAGAGGAGCCTTGTGCTTCCCTCCGCTCTTACCACTTGCCTGGCAAGTCTGACAGGTTCTGCAGTAGGAATCTGAATTCTTATGCATTTGGGGCCAGTAAAAGTGGGTGACAAGCCTGTCATAGGTCTTGTCCATCCCCAAATGTCCTGCTAACGGCACATCATGAGCCAGCCCCAGTAGGAAGGTTCTGACCTTCTGGGGTACCACCAGCACACGGGCTGACCCAGGTTCAGCAGCCTTAGGCTCGGAATACAGGAGGTCACTCTCCCAGTACACGTAGTGTGTTTTGGCCTGAACACCATTGGCCTGGTCTGCAGCCTGTTGCCGCATACCCACGAGAGAAGGGCATTCTTTCTGCTCCCTGCAGAATTCCTCCCTGGAGGGACCTCCTTCTTGCTGCCAATGGGTCAGCTCAGGCAGATCTCCCAGTTCGGCAATCTGTTCCCCGGTAGGCTCCAGAGCATCCCCCTCAGGGTCGACTTCCTCCTGGGCCGTGGGAACTTCGGGGGCCGGTTTCCCGCGCCTCCTGCGCCTTCTCCTTAAGGCCGGTTCCTGGACCTCTCCCTCAGGCTCCAGGGCCCTCTCAACACCCCTACTGGCTGCCATGGACCGGGTGGTCACGCACGCCCAGTCGGGTAGACCCACCATCCTCAGATGCGTGGTCTTCTCCACCTTTTCCCAAGGGGAACTCTCCAGGTCGTTCCCTAGCAGACAGTCTACAGGCATGTCAGTTCTCACAGCGACTTGTAGAGTACCAGAGACCTCCCCCCACTCAAAGGGAACTTGAGCCATTGGACAACGACTCTCTACGTTGTCAGCATTGACAACCCTACAGTAGGCATTGGGTACAATCTGCTCTTGAGACACCAGGTGTTGCCTCACCGAGGTCACGCTGGCTCCTGTATCTCTAAGAGCCTCAACCTTCTTTCCATTGATGGTCACCACCTGCCCATATTTCTTAGTGTTAGAGGGTAGGTAGGTTACAGGGACCATCTCACTGTCTCCTAGCGAGACTAGGGTCATCTGCCCGGGACCCCCACCCTCCTGGACTGCTACTTCCTCCCCAAAGTTAACACTAGCTACTTGCCGGGGTGGAGCACCAGTGGGTGCGGTCTTACCAAACAGGCGACACTTAGGATCAGAGGCAATGTGACCCGGATCACCACACTTATAACAATTGAAGGGCCCCTTTGGAACAGGTCTACCTGTCGGGGCCCCGTTCTGCTGCGGGGGTGGGGGAGGCTGAGAACCCTTCTGCTGGTTCCCTTGGGAATTACTTTGGGGGCCTTTTTGGAACCCCTTCTGTTTACCCTTGTCCCCCCCACTCTTCTGCTGGGGACCCTGCCCACCTTTGGCGGAGTCTCCCACTTGACCCTTGTGGACCCTGGTGCTGAGCCAGCGGTCCGCCTCCTCAGCAAGCTTCCTCGGGTTGGACAGCTTGCTATCTATCAGGTGCTGGCGTAGCTCAGGAAAACATTGACTGGACAAGTGCTCCCATGCAATTAAATCAAGCAGCCCTTGATAATCATTCACTTTGCTACCCTTCACCCAACCATCCAGCGCTCTGCAGAAAAAGGTCACATATTCCACATACGTACTCTCAGGGATCTTCTTCGTCTCCCTGAACCGCTGTCTATATAGCTCCGGAGTTAACCCATACCTGGTCATTAAAGCTTCCTTCATATGGGGGTATGAGGTTTGGAGATCTAAGGGTAAATCTAACAGTGTGTCACGCCCTTCAGCAAGGAACCTTCCCCACAACCCCGCTCCCCAGTCTTTCTCAGGGACCCGGTGTGAGGACATGGCCACCTCGTAGGCCCTAAACCACTGCCCTATGTCATCCTTTCTGAAATACTCCTTTACTACATCTTTGGGGATGTACACCTTGGACTCTACCTGCGCTGGTGGAGTGCTGCCACCAGAAGGAGCGGTGTCCAAACTTTTCGCCTTCAGCTCCAACTCCTTCAATCTGATATCATGATCCATTTGGCGTTGTTGTGCCTCCAGGGCCAACTTCTGCTTTTCCATTTCCATCTGTCCTGCCAACTTTGCCATCTCCATTGCATGCGCCCTGTCTGCTGCCCTGTCTGCCAGCTCCTCTGGCGACCGGACTCTGCTGGGCTCCTCAAGGTTGTCGGGTGGAACGATGTCCCCCGCATTCCGTAGGTCTCGTGACTCCTTCCAGGCTCTCAACGCCTTGGTGTACTGGGGCTTCCTCTTGCATCCAGCATGGGGGACTCTGAATTGTACACTGTAGCCTTTCAATTGCTCCATCGTGTAGCCTTCCAGTCTCTCCCAATCCACCTCATCGATTCCAGAAATCACAGAGAGTGCTCTCCCAGCGGAGTGTGAGCCAGGCATGGTTGCAGTAATGGCAGATGTCTCAACAAAGTTCAACAATTACAAACCTGTGGCTGCGTTATTTGGTCTGCTCTCACTATCTGGTGATTAATAATTCACTGTATGCCAATTACAAGTGCAAATCCGAAATCCCACCCGCTGCCAACAATGTTAGAGTCGGGGATCTCTGGTTGGCGCAAGGTTGCCCTTGTGTCAAGCAGGAACCCTCTCCTCCACGTCAGGGCGCAGGATAACCCCTCGCGAATGACCCTTGCTCACCCTCTAGGTGCGTGGCGTGAGCAGCCAAGGCGATTCCTCAGGCGTTGTTGGTTAAGCACTTACAATCATACACACAGTAAATACATCAATCCCCCCCGAAACGGACACCAGACTTGGATATATATAAAAATACGTTTCTTTATGTAAAAATAAGGTATATATATCTCAACAGACTTATCACAAGACCAATAACGTTTTCGCTAGGCCACCAGGTTATACAGCAGGCAAATGTTCTTGGTTCGTAGTTTCAAATGGACAGTTCGTAGTCTCTTTACTTGTAGTTCCAGTACTCACAGAGATCGACTCCTGCGAACGGGGAAATAAGGCGTTGCGGGCCCCGAGCCCGATACTGGAACTTCTTTCGTGATGTGGAGAGTCGGCACAGGTCGGTGCGACTCTCAGCTTGGGAAGTGTTCTTGGGTCCTCAATCAGCAGGTGTGGGCAAGTAGGCAGGCGCGGCCCGCGACCCTTTAGCACGGCGGTGCAGGAGGGTCTCCACAGCGGGGGCGGCGCGGCCTGAGATGTCCGAGGATAGCGAAGCGGGGTCACAGGGCACAGTCAGTGCAGCTGGATGACCCGGCGTAGATCACAGTCGTCGGACGGCTTCCGGCAGGAGGGGTGATAGCGCGTTCAGCGCGCTCCAGTAGCAGGCGGTGACAGGGATGCAGGCGGCCTGGCCCGGGGACAGAGAGCGGCTCCGGACGGAGCGGGGCTCTCACGGGTTGGAGGCAGGCGAGCTTCTGAGTGTCACGGCCCTAGGAGGGGCGATGAGGGGCGCAGTCTCTTTTCCAGCGGGATGCACACACGGCTCGAATTGGAGGACGAGCAAGAAGCACAGAGAACCCACTGTTCCTGGGGTTCAGTTCAGGGGGCAAGCTCAGATCAAGCCCTTGGAGAATGTTCAAGCACAAAGTAGCAAAGTCTTTTCAGTAAGTCTCTTCCTCTCCTTTCTCAGCAAGGCAAGCAGCAGGCCAGCTCCTCCAGCGTCTTCTTCTCCTTCTAGTCGGGCAGAGGTTCTTTGTGGTAAACAGGATTCTGATTTCTTAGGAGCCAGGCTCCTACTTTTATACCATGATTCTTTTGTTCTTTAGCGCCAGGGGGCCTAGGCCTGGCTCAGTCCAGTTCTGGAGCACTTTGTTATGGTGAGTCTGCTCTTTCCTTTCAGCAGCAGGGCAGAGACATCAGCCGCCCCACAGGGGGTGGCGCCGGCTTTGTGGTGGCAGAGCACAGGTCTATTCAAGAGTCAAGGTGTACTCCTCCCACCCATCCAGGTGTAATCTCTCTACCCACCACCTGGCAGCCAACCTGTCTCTGGGGATTCCCCAACCCTGCTCCCTACTGTTGCCAGGCAGAACACATACACACAGCAGAGGCGGACTGAGATGGTCAGGTCAGTAAATACTAACTTTCTAAAGGTAGTATTTACAAACCCAGGATATAAAAATAGACTTGACTACAAGAAGTATTTTATCATCCTGAGTTCAGGCATACTAAACTTGACACTCTACCATGCTCTCTGAGTCCACTGGGGTCACAGCGTTGGCGTGATCCCAGCAGCCCATTCTGGCCTATGGAGAGCAGGTAGCCTTCAATAGTGAAAAACGAAAATGGCTGTAATTCACTACTAAGACATGCCACTCACACCAGGGCATGTCTTACCTTATGCCTACAATGCACCCTGCCCTTGGGCCTACCAGAGGGGTGGCTAATATGTAGGTAAGGGAAGGTTTAGGGACTGGCAAGTGGGGGCACTTGCGCAGTCAGCGCGACGGTCCCGGACCGCGCACAGGGTCTGCGGTGGCAGACCCTAGACACACTTTACAAGGCCGCTTCCGTGGGTGGCGCAACCAGCGCTGCAAGCCCACCAGCAGCATTGGCATTCACAAGCCCTGGCACCCCTGGTGCACTTTACTGGGGACTGACAGTGAATCCAATAACCCAATCATGGACATCAATTACAGGTACACTTTACTTAGGGAGCACTGGCACTGCGGCACGGATTAGCCGTGGCGCAGTGCCCTGAGCGGACAACACCAGCAAAACAGTCGAGGCACACCATCAAAAAGTGGAAGGGAAACTCACGCCAAGGTGCCAGGTCTAACAGAGGAGTTCAAAAATAACTGCAGAGGAGAACATGATTTGGTAAGAATCGGGTAAAGAGTAGATATGAGATATGAAATAGTAGAAGATTTAAAAAAACAGGGAGGATGAGCAAGGTTATCTAGCGAAGAAAAGGGAAATGGATGAATAATTGATTCCTCTAATTTATGCCATACTGATAAGGGAGGATCGTCTAAAGAAGAAAAGTAGGGCAAGGCTTGTCGATGTAGGAATGAGGAATGATATTGGCGAAAGTTGGGAAAGTTAACCCCACCTCTATATTTAGGAGCGGAGAGAACAGAAAGAGAGATACGAGCTTTACGATTGTTCCAAAGGAATTTACTCAATATACGATTAATATTCGTAAACATTTTTGGAGGAAGCTGTATCAGTAACTTGGAAAGGTAAAAATTAAGTACCTGAAGCATCATCATCTTGGAGGTATCCAACCTACCCCACCAGGACAAAAATAAAGGGGACCATTTCTCCGCCATGGCAGAAATTTTATATAAAATCTCTTCCAGGTTCAGTTGAACAGTTTTAGCAATTGAAGCAGAGTATTTTATCCCTAGACACGTAAAGCAATTAGTATTCCATTTAAATTCCATCCCTTCAAACATACTTCGAAGGCAATATTTATTGAGCGGAAGAATCTCAGACTTGGAAAAATTTAACTTATATCCAGAAATGGCAGCATATAAAGACAGAAGATCAACAAAAGCGGGCAAAGATGTAGAAGGATCAGATATAAATAACAGAATATCATCGGCATAAGCAGTGAACTTTATTTCAATAGATTTATGAGTAAAACCGCAAAAGGAAGGAGAATTCCGAAGAGAATGAAGAAAAGGATCAAGGGAAAGTATAAAAAGTAAAGGAGACAAGGGGCAGCCTTGACGAGTACCACATTGGAGAGTAAAATATGGAGATTGATAGCCATTGACAAAAACCGAAGTGGTGGGAGAGGAATATAGCAAACTAATAAGTGATAGAATGGTAGGGCCGAATCCATGGCACCTAAGGGCATGCATCATAAAGAGCCAGTGAACACTGTCAAAAGCTTTCTCTGCGTCCAAGGTGACAGCTGCCAACGTTGTAGAGCTTTTGGAAGCAAGATGTATGATGTTCAAAAAAGTTCTGGAATTACCCGCAATCGTTCTTCCCTTGACAATATCTGTTTGCTCATAGCCAATTAAATCAGGAATAACCTTGTTGATACGAAGGGCAAGGACTTTAGCGAAAATCTTACAATCTAAATTGATTAAAGAAATAGGGCGATAATTAGCACAAGAAGAAGGGTCCTTGACTTTCTTAGGAATGATACAGATCATGGCTTCAAGGAAGGATCCGCGAGCTTCCTTGAAAGACAAAAAGTATTGAAATAAAGATAAAAGGTGAGGAAGGAAAAATTGGGAAAAACAGGAATAAAATTCAGTAGTGAAGCCGTCTGGACCAGGAGATTTGTCCTTTGGAAGTAAGACTATGGTGGACTTGATTTCAGAGAGGGAGAGGTCCTTTTCTAATATTGAACAATCGGGAAGCTCGGAGGAACGCGGGGGGAGTGCTTCAAAGGAAGAATCCAACGCCGCTTAAGAATGGGAGGATTCTGGAGTGTATAGCTTCTTGTAAAAATCCGTAAAGCAACTTAATAATTCATCATCTTTGAAATGATCAACGCCACTAGTGTCGGTAATTTTGACAACCTTAGAACGTTGGGATTTAACCTTTAAATTGTTCGCTAATAGCTTGCCAGCTTTGTTATGACCACCATAGAATTTAGAATTAATCTTAAGTAAGGTGCCAGAGGCCTCCTCTGTCGATCTTTTATTAAAGGACATCTAAGCTTGAATTAGCTTTTTTAGGTTGTCCTCATTATTGGACGTGAAGTAGGCATGCTCCAGACGCTTTATAGAGGCTAATAGAGAAGCAGAATATTTACTACATTGCTTCTTTTTAGTCGCAACATAGTCAATAATAAAACCTCTGGCCGTAGCCTTAAAAGCATCCCATAAAGTGGAAAAAGGAATATCTGGAGAGGCGTTCCTTAGGAAGAACTCTGGCAAGAACTCATTGAAACGTTCCAGGAAGTTAAGATCCTTGAGTAAGTAAATATTAATGTGCCATCTACGTGACTTTGGGGATTCGAAGGGGAGATCTAGGTTAAACAAAACTGGAGCGTGATCGGAAATAAGAATGGACCCAATGTCTGCATAAGTTAAATTGGGAAGGAGGGGAGGGCTCAAAAAGATACAATCTATTCTAGAGGAAGATTTATGAGTAGGGGAATAGAAAGTGTTTTCTAACGTGTCCGGATGAGATATTCTCCAAGTGTCAACCAAACCCCTCGATTGAATTGTAGTCATAAAGGATTTTTGCATTTTGTTGGGAATGTATCTAGCATTAGATTTTCTATCTGCAAAGGGATCCATAACTTGATTACAATCCAACCCACTAGTACATTGAGATCGGAACAGGAATAAAGGGTACGCGACATATCCCTCCAAAATTGTACGTCAACACCATTAGGGCCATAGGTATTGAGAGGGGAGATGTGGGAATCATTTATAATGAGGTGTAAAATAAGCCATCTACCAACTACATGCCTCTCTTCCTTTTCCACAACAAGGGAAAGTGATTTATGAATCGAAGTAATCACTACATTTTTTCTATCCTTGGACGGGGAGCAGAAGACATATCCAACCCATTGCCTTTTAGGAGAATTAATCTCATTATCAGTAAGATGAGTCTCCTGGAGCATTGCTATTTTACAATGCAGCCTAGACAAATGAGTGAGAACCCTCTGCTTCTTAACGGGATTGCGTAATCCCTTAACATTCCATGAAACAATGCGAACATTTTCAGTCATGATAACCAGAAAAAAAACAAAATAAAGCAACAAGATAAGCAATAGATAGCTTTTAGAAATACCTGGAACAATCGGTAAAACTGAAAATAAGAGTAATCATATAAAAAACACAGAGATACATGTAGTGCATAACACCAAGGAGTACATATTGAAGAGCAGCAAAACAAATGAATAGGAAAATGAAGATGAGGGAAGCGAAATAGGATGGAGATAAGTAAGCATAATGCATTGCAGGGAAAGGAAAAAATAATGTCAGAGGACAATAGAAAGAGAGAAGAGAAGAAAACCATAAAGAGAAGAAAGGAGAGAAAAAGAGGGGAGAAGAAAAAAGTGATAGACATGTAAAGTTGACAAGAAGCCAAAAGACTTCAGTCAAGAATAATTAGGTAAGGAGATGAAGTATATAGAAATTAGCACGAGGAAGCCGCAAAGGAAAAGTAGATGGCCAAGCCAGCCAGGGCAACCGAGACCGACCGGTACCAATGATTAGAAAGAAGAACGGAAACACTTAACGAAAACAGGGAGCCTATGCGAGATGACAAACATGAGAGGTAACTGGAAAACAAACCTGAACCAATAAACATGAAACAAGCGTGCAAAGGGATGGAGGATGCGAGAATGAATGTTTCACACTTACCAAACATAGGGATAACCATGAACACTAGGAGTGAGGTGGAAACGCAGGGAGGAGGAGAACATCAGGGGTAAGGAACTTTACACGAGGGAAAGACATCTGTGGAGAAAAACGAAGAAAAACAATAATGTGAGATGACCGACCTGAATGACAACTAGCAACATTATTCTAAGAAGAACAACAACAGTAAATCGAAACTGACAACATAAAGAGACAACCAATAAATTCAGAACTATGAGTTCAAAGGAATGAACCTCCAAAAACATATGTCAAAATTAGATATTATAAAAGCTCAGGCCCTTCCAAAGTCCATCTCGTCCCCTTTCTGACGTGAGATGAATTGTCGTAGATCTTCAGGACGATCAAAAGAGTAGGATCTCTCTTTATAAGTAACTTTGAAGAAACAAGGATAAACTAAACCATATCTGGCATTCATGGAACGGAGATCCGGTCGAAGGCAAAGAAATTCCTTGTGATGTTCTGCAGTAGCACGGGCAACATCCTGAAAGAAGAAAACTTTGACCAGACCATAACATCTGCTTTCTTTGTTTTGCTGCCGAAAGAACCAGTAACAAGTCGGTATATTCCAGAAACAGCACATTTATCCCTCTCAGACAATTGACAGATGATGAAGCAGAAGAACCTCCAGCTTTAGGACCAATTCGGTGAGCACGATGCAGATTAAGAATAGTCCCATCTTTAAGACCAACAATTTTGGGGATGTGAATTTTCAAGAAGGCGAGCATATCTGTCCCTTCCTCACCTTCAGGAATGCCATAAATACGTAAGTTATTGCGTCTATTGCAGTTTTCTAAATCCTCCGTTTGTGACTTGTGAAGAGCAATCTCTTTAGACATGGCCGCAACCTGAGGTATCACATCTTGAACGTCGCTAACCCTCTGTTCCAAAGCCGACATTCTGGAGTCTAAGTTCGACCATTTTTCATCCAGTCTCTGAAGGGTGGCATTGGTTTCAATGACAAAAGACTTGATCATCTCCTCCATGAGATGCTCCAGTGTGATTGGTAGTGGAGATTTAGTAGGCGAGTTAGGTTCTTTTATGTGACGTTTAGGAGGAGCAGTTACGGAGAGAAGACATATTTGAAATATTTTTCTGCCCAAAAGATGAAGCAGGATCCATGTGGGTGAGAATAATAATATATTGAGCAAAAATTAAACAATTCGCCAAATGCTCTTTTCACCCGAACAAAGAACAGATTTAATGACCAATATCAGGGCTAATGACAGCCCCCCTGCGAGAAAAACAGTTCACAAGTTGAAATGGTAGTCGTATGCAGCATGGTAAATTAGCGCAGAAGTAATAGTCCTGCAAATAGGAAGAGCCATTCACCCAAACATCTTGAGCATGACAGGCAGCACCAAAAGAAAGTATGAAAACAATCCCAATCCAGCTGGTAAGTAAATGCAGGAAGAAAGAACTTCCTCAGTCAGGAAAAGTCAAATTAGGTATAGAGAACCCTAATGCAAATGTAAAAAGAGGATAATACACCTCAAGAGACACAAGGTGCCAATAGCATCTGCGCTGCTGCTCCAGCAACGCGGGAAATGTGGAAGGATGAAGCAGCGTCTCGCCGAAAACAAAATTGCGGGCGCTGCCTATAGCGCTGAGGAAAAACAGAGCGCGGCGGGGACAGGGCGTTAAGCAGGTAAAAATGAAAAAATAAAGACTGCAACCTGAGCCCCCGTGCCCGCTCCTCAGCGGCAAATAGTCTCCTTATCCATAAGTCGGGATAACGGCTCCGAAATAGGCAAAGGCTCCGACCGATACACGGAGCCTCAGCCAGTCGCGGCCATCTTGGTGGCGGCTCAAGCCACGCCTGTGATGTGCCTTTTGAAAACCCTCGAGCAGCGCTTGCACATAGCTGCTGCTCGCTCATCCCTCCTCCTTACCCCAGTGACTGCACTCGTAGGACACAACGTGTTCCACACAGGTGTTTTAAGTGTCCATGTGCCGGTCGAAAAGAGTCTCACACTTTTTAGCCTACGTGCATACCCGATTTTATTCACTTTAAATGGAAAACATCACACTTTAATGTGCCAATTAACAACACCGAGCAGCGCTTGCACCGAGCTGCCGCTGGCTCATCTCCTTGAGTGTCTCTCCTCCCCTCTGTATATCTCACATAGAGGAACAACCTAGCCTGCTGGCATTTGATTTGCATGTGGGAGGTGGGAGGGGACTCCTTTGGAGAGTCTTTTTTAATGCACACCCATCGCGCAGGCCGGCTCACTAATTACAAATATGCACCAGAGGAGATGAGCGGGCGGCAGCTGTGTGCAAGCGCTGCTCAAGTGCTGTTTAAAGGCACGCTAGAGGTCTGATGAACCCAAGCGGTGGTGGTGCACTTGAAACAGTCGCTCATAACATCATTACATTCAGAAATGTATGTAAGTAAATGCAGCATCTTTCAGATTTCACCTTTAACCCCAGAGACTCAAGTATGCCTCCGATAAAAATAGGAAACGCTTTCTAGCTTGGTTGCAACAAACAAGTTTGTCTACACGTTTGTAACTGACTAACAATTAAAATGTATGATGCCGTAAATATTTCAACGATAGCATTTCTGCATGAATGTGCTGCATGAGACATTGCTTCAAACAAACGAGCCGATTGAAAGCCCATTGCGTATCTACATAAGCATAATATATTCAATGAAACGTGCCAGGTTTGTTCAGCTGACACGGGACCCATCCTAGCGACATGGCAACCGGCAGACTACCGCCTTCAAGGTGCCCTGTGCAGCTGCAGCCACTGCCCTCCTCACCACCTCCCTTCCCCTCAAACACCGAATCCAAAACAAGGAGTACGCCTTGTGTTATGTTCTTGTTCTTGTTATTAGAATGTTATGAGGTAAGATTTTAGAATACACGATACTGGAATGTAATACATGTCATGTGGAATGTTTATACTCAATCCTGTGAGCCAGTTGGATTGATGTTTACTGGAGTTGTCGGTCATGCCCTTGATTGCTCCTCAACTTAATAAAGGATTACTTAAGGAATCACAGTGTGTCTTCCTTCACAACACCTTTCATCACAGCAGTGTCCTGGCCGGGCAGGCGTGGAGTCACTGGCAGCAAAGCTGGACACTGCCCGCCTCACTGCACACTGGGGAGGAGTGCATCATGGAGAAACAAGGACACGGCCCTGCTTTAAACCGGCAGCAAAGCCGGACACTGCCCGCCTCACTGCACACTGGGGAGGAGTGCATCATGGAGAAACAAGGACACGGCTGCTGCTTTAAACTGGCAGCAAAGCCGGACACTGCCCGCCTCACTGCACACTGGGGAGGAGTGCATCACAGAGAAACAAGGACACAGCCCTGCTTTAAACCGGCAGCAAAGCCGGACACTGCCTGCCTCACTGCACACTGGGGAGGAGTGCATCACGGAGAAACAAGGACACGGCTGCTGCTTTAAACTGGCAGCAAAGCCGGACACTGCCCGCCTCACTGCACACTGGGGAGGAGTGCATCATGGAGAAACAAGGACACACTGGGGAGGAGTGCATCACGGAGAAACAAGGACACACTGCAGAGGAGTACATCACAGAGAAACAAGGACACGGCTGCTGCTTGAAACTGGCAGCAAAGCCGGACACTGCCCGCCTCACTGCACACTGGGGAGGAGTGCATCACAGAGAAACAAGGACACAGCCCTGCTTTAAACCGGCAGCAAAGCCAGACACTGCCCGCCTCACTGCACACTGGGGAGGAGTGCTTCATGGAGAAACAAGGACACACTGGGGAGGAGTGCATCACGGAGAAACAAGGACACACTGGGGAGGAGTGCATCACAGAGAAACAAGGACACACTGGGGAGGAGTGCATCACGGAGAAACAAGGACACACTGGGGAGGAGTGCATCACAGAGAAACAAGGACACGGCCGCTGCTTTAAACTGGCAGCAAAGCCGGACACTGCCTGCCTCACTGCACACTGGGGAGGAGTGCATCACGGACAAACAAGGACACAGCTGCTGCTTTAAACTGACAGCAAAGCCGGACACTGCCAGCCTCACTCCACACTGGGGAGGAGTGCATCACAGAGAAACAAGGACACAGCCCTGCTTTAAACCGGCAGCAAAGCCGGACACTGCCCGCCTCACTGCACACTGGGGAGGAGTGCATCACGGAGAAACAAGGACACACTGGGGAGGAGTGCATCACGGAGAAACAAGGACACACTGGGGAGGAGTGCATCATGGAGAAACAAGGACACGGCCGCTGCTTTAAACTGGCAGCAAAGCCGGACACTGCCCGCCTCACTGCACACTGGAGAGGAGTGCATTACGGAGAACCAAGGACCCGGCCGCTGCTTTAAACTGGCAGCAAAGCCTGACACTGCCCTCCTCACTGCACACTGGGGAGGAGTGCATCACGGAGAATCAAGGACCCGGCAGCTGCTTTAAACTGGCAGCAAAGCCGGACACTGCCCGCCTCACTGCACACTGGGGAGGAGTGCATCACGGAGACACAAGGACATGGCCCCGCATTAAACCGGCAGCAAAGCCGGACACTGCCCACCTCACTGCACACTGGGGAGGAGTGCATCACGGAGAAACAAGGACACGGCCGCTGCTTTAAACTGGCAGCAAAGCCGGACAGTGCCCGCCTCACTGCACACTGGGGAGGAGTGCATCACGGAGAAACAAGGACACGCCCCTGCTTTGACCTGGCAGCAAAGCCGGACACTGCCCGCCTCACTGCACATTGGGGAGGAGTGCATCACGGAGAATCAAGGACCCGGACGCTGCTTTAAACTGGCAGCAAAGCCGGACACTGCCCGCCTCACTACACACTGGGGAGGAGTGCATCATGGAGAAACAAGGACACGGCCGCTGCTTTAAACTGGCAGCAAAGCCGGACACTGCCCGCCTCACTGCACACTGGGGAGGAGTGCATCACGGAGAAACAAGGACATGGCCCTGCATTAAACCGGCAGCAAAGCCGGACACTGCCCGCCTCACTGCACACTGGGGAGGACTGCATCACGGAGAAACAAGGACACGCTCCTGCTTTAAACTGGCAGCAAAGCCGGACACTGCCCGCCTCACTGCACACTGGGGAGGAGTGCATCACGGAGAAACAAGGACCCGGCCGCTGCTTTAAACTGGCAGCAAATCCGGACACTGCCCGCCTCACTGCACACTGGGGAGGAGTTATTTTACCAGGAAATGAATATTTGCACCTGCAGCGTACACACACTGATCCCCTGACAATGAAGCGCATTTTTGGGATGGACACCTGTACGTTGCACGGAATGACCTGGAATGTAACTTTTGCTCGTGCGAAGCTGTTGCTTTTTCTAAATAATAAACCTGTCCACTTCGGAGTGGTCTGGCTTTTTTGGCCTCCGAAATTATTTTAATTATACTGTACACAACTGCTTTGTGCACAAAGAACTGCACAGGTTGGAGTGGTTTTGTATTTATGGTTATTAATGTAGGCATTGCTTTCATGTTCCAAAAGCATCGCTAACATTTTCAAACAAGGATTTTTAAATGATCGTGACCTCTCCCCAGCCCACCTCAAGTTTAACTTCTTTTTGGGGTCGCTTCAGTGCTGCATTCAAGCTGGCGAAACAGCGCCCTACCGCATTATGCACTTTCAAACTTCACAATTTAAGACTTTGCAGTTTGGAGAGTGCAAGGTTGCAAGCTTCTCGGTGTTCATACTTAGGACCGGAACACCCCTTTACTGTGTGGATGTAAATATTTCACAAATAAATACCCACAGGTTTAGTTAATTCCACTCCAGACTACTACTGAGGGGTGACCTCTCCCCAACTCAGCTACATATTTAGACTCTGGATCCCCAACAATCGTATTGTACTGCAAGCTTCCTTCCCTCACCTTCGCCTATAGATTGTTACAAGCGCACACCATAAGTGTATTTGATAATGTGCAGGTCTATCGCAAGGTGACCTCTCCCCAGCCCATCTAACATTTTCCAAAGCTTTAATATACAGCAATTTGCAAAAGAGTACAAGCTTCCTCCCCTGGCCCTCTACCCCACTAGTTAAATGCACACACAATCCCTCACCTTCTCCTACACCAGCACCAGCACAGCACCACCTCAGCACCAATGCACCACCTCAGCACACTTCAGCACCAACGCAGCACCACTTCAGCATCAGCGCAGCACCACATCAGCATTACATCACCACAACAACTCAGCATCACTCTTCTACACAAGCACCAAGACAGCACCACCACCTCATTATCACTCAGCACCACTTCAGTATCACTAAGTGCCACCTCAGCACCAGTGCAGAACCAACTCAGCACCACCTCATCAGCACACACCACGTGAGCAGCACCATGTCCGCATCAGCACAGCACTACCTCCTCATCTCTTCACCACCACCAGTGCACCAACTGCACCACCAAATCAGCATCAGTGCAGTACCACCTCAGCACCCGTGCATCAACAGGGCCCCACCTCAGCACCAACACAGCCCTACCTCAGCACCAGTGCAGCCATAATTCAGCACCAGCACAACCCTACCTCAAAAGCAATTCAGCACCAACGCAGCACCACTTCAGCATCAGTGCAGCACCACATCAGCACCAACGCACCACCTCAGCACACTTCAGCACCAACACAGCACCACTTCAGCATCAGCGCAGCACCACATCAGCATCACTTCAGCAGAACAACTCAGCATCACTGCACACTCCACTACACCTAAGCAGCAATACAGCACCACCACCTCAGTATCACTAAGCATCATAGCTTAAAACATTGCCAAAGCCAATAGGTCTGGCTAAACACTTATAAGGTCACAAAGGCGAGACCTATTGTCTATGCCAATGTTTGTTTGATTTGGTATGTGTTTATCAGAAAGTACATTAATAACGTAAGAAATTTTCAAGTCGGCATAACATTGTCGCATTTACTGTGGAGAATCTGTGATCAGCAAATGTATTTCACATATTGAAAAATGCACCTAAAGAAATTTTTTAAGTCATAGCCACCACGGGAGGCCAAAGTTGTTCATTTTCTTGTCAAATAATTTTTGTAAAAAGGTTTTAAAATCCACAACGATGTCGCGATGATCACGATCACGTCGCGAAATCACAAAACGTATGCAGACATTCAACGACCACAACTACATTTAAAAAATGTAACTTAAAAAGTGAATTTTAACTATTACAATACACACATTACTAACTACATTGCTGCTTTAAAAACATATTTGTACACATATATTTGAAGTAATGTTTTTAAAAACTGTGTTTGAACCTGCACTATCGCAGTACCACAGTGACGCATGGTTGCGCTACAAGCTCTGCATGTAGACAATCACGTGCTTTGGGTTTCTCTTGAATTTCTCTCATTGGTCATTTGTTTATTGTGTCCTGCTCCAGCTCTGATGCCTAGTTTTCTTGTTTTGCACTTCTGTATTTAATGCCTTGCCAAAATGGAATATGCTTTAACATACATGATCTGTGGGACTGCAGTCTGGAGGAGCTAAAGGGGTGGTTCTGCAGGGAGCAGAACATAGCAGTGAGTTGGGCAAAAACTCAGGTAGACATTCAAAAAGTCATGCTCAGGTGGCAAGAGGACAAATGGGAACGTAAGGACTATTATCGGACTCAGTACTATGCTGACAAGTTTCCTGAATATGCGTCAACAGAGATCCAGGAGGGTGGTGGTTCTGAGGGAGACCCTGAGATTGACCCCGAGATTATGGAGGACTCTGAGAGTGAGGGTCCCAAGTCCATACTGCTGGAGGGCGATGACCCCTGAGAGTCTGACACACCCATTTCTCAAACATGGGGTCAGAGTATCTCCACCCTGACCCCTTATGTTGGCTTTCACACAAAATTTCAGGCCCAGGATATGCTCCTGGACGATAAAATGGCGGCCACAACTTTCTGTTCAGGTTGCGTCCAGTCAATCAGAGTATTCCTGTTGGCGCGTGCATCCGCGATTATTCACGAAACCATCGCGAAATATATGCGGCCAGAGATAGATCCGTAATTTTCAGCTTAAATTTCTCAAAAACTACTGTACAGATTTGCATCATAGAACAAAAAGCAAAATCTGGGTAACAACATCTACCTTTCTGCCAAACTTGGTGTAATTCCGTCCAGCGGTTCAGGCTGTAGGTTTGACAAAGCGTCCCTGAGGAAATTAACGTTACAAACGCACCCTTTTTTAGCACCTCTGTTTCACGGTCTCCACTGCATGGATCCCCCCTAAACTTTCCATGACAACCAGAACCTACTTTGACACTTTTTTGGAAAATTTCATTGGAGATTTGTCCAACGATGCCAAAGTTGTAGCCAAGTCAAAAATGCTTTTCCTATGGAAACTAGGTCTTAACTATAACTACCTATTGGCGACTGCCAGTAGGTAATATATATATATATATATAAAATTGTTAAAGTGATGTTATAGTTAGGTGTAGAAATGAGACAAGAGCTAAGGTTAAAGAACCCAAAAAATACTGAAATACACAATTTATAGTTTAGTCCACTAACTAAAACTTGTGTCCTTTTCATGCACTGATTTTGACTTCACATATTACCAAGTGGAATGGACCCAAAATTACTGATTCACCTCATTTCTCAGGGGATTGTAATGGACATTGATTTCATATCCCCAGAATTAACATGTTGGTGTGTTAACTCCAGGGTTGCAGAATTAATACCTGTATATCCAGGGCAATTTTGATAAATGTTTTTGTGATCTACGTCTCCTCCGGGGGACACACGTGGACCCCAAAGAGAGATAAGCGGTCAGTGTGGCAGAAGACCAGATCCACCGTGCAAAATGCCTCATTTATGAGGAACTGGCATAGGTCAGCACCGCAGGAGTTCTCGCTGCGCTGCCCTACGCCAAAGTGAAAGGGCAGAAATGCACCATATTTATGGAATATAGGGCAATCCTGTCCTTTCTCCCCTGCACTGGTGCACAATTTGCTGCCTAGCGTCATTGTAGACGCCTTGCACCATGGTGCAAATTTGTGCCTCAGTTACAGACAGGATTGTTTTTGCGCAGAAAGGGGCACCTTCCACCACAAAAAACAATCCCAAGAGGCGTTCTCCTAGTTCTAGAGTGCTGCAGAATGCACCACAAATGGATAGATGAACAAGTGAGGAGAGGCATAAGGTGTTGGCACTGCCCCAGGATTACGTGATTAAGTAAATCTGGGGCAGCGTCAAAATCCGTTGTGCTGCATGGGAAAGCCCAACGCAATGCTCATGGAACTCCTCCTTGACACAAAGTCAGTCAAGGCAGTGAGTAGCGCTGCTTTGGCCTCCTCATTATCTATGAGTCCGTGCAAAGCTATGCACAGTGGCTTTGAGTCACTTCATAGAAATGATTGAGAGGATTTGGCTGTTGGAGCATCAAAAAAAGTGATGCTCTGGCAACGCAAACCTCTCACAAATAACCCTCAGAGTGTCTGAGAGGAGGGCAGACTATAGTCAAATTCAAACTTTGGAAAGTGTCCTGCGTCATTGATGTTATTGCAAAATGGCAACATATGAATACCGTCGGAATGCGAAAAAGAAAGAAGTCAAATTGTCAACATCATATTATTATTAATAAAAGATTTCTAAAGCGCTTGATTACCTAAAAAAGCACCTTGGAGCTGAGACTTAACAGTGCGTAAGACAGCATGCCCAGGATTACACTACTTGCCTGCAATTACATGGCAAACAGCCAGGTTTTGAGTGACTTTCTGAACTTGCCGAGTGTTAGAATCCGGGTTCTCTGGTTGGCACAGGTAGGTACTTGTGTCAAGCAGGGAACCTTTCCTCTAGTCAGGGTAGAGGGGTACACTCTAATGATAACCCCTGCTCACCCTCTAGGTAGCTTGGCGCGAGCAGACAAGGCGTTATCTCAGGGCGTTTAGGTTAAGCATTTGTGACCACACTCAGTAATACAGTGACCCTCCAAAAATGAACTCCACACGGGATATATATCAAAAATAATTCTTTATATATTTATGAGGCTGAGCACAAGACCAAGCTAGCGTTTAAAAATGGCCCACAGTACTTAGTTGCAAAAGAGTTCTTGAGTTTAACGTTGATTTCACTGACTGTGCGCTTTATTCCCAGGCGTACGCTTCGTACGCGGTTAAAGATGAGCTGGGGAGCGGGACGGACACACAGTACCTTAAGCTTCAGAGTTCGTCACGGACACTTCCTTGGCAGCAGGCGCACCGTACGGTGCAATGTCCCCTGGGCGGCGCATACTACGGTACGGGAGACCTTGGGCGTGCGCGGCTCAGGGGACAGGGCGAGAGTACGGCTTGTACTGCCAGACGCTGTGATCGCGTCGTACCGAGATCGCTGGGCTTCACTTGGGCTATTGATACAGGCGAACAGTACGCTCCGTGCAGGAGACGTACGACTCCCTGATGCACCGCAGCCTTTCCCAAAGCAGGGGGCAGGCGCGTACGCTTGGAGTATGATCCGCAGGGGGTGCAAGCGGGTACAGGCGATGTGCTTCAGTTACGGTGCGAGCTACGGCTCTTAGGGGCTATAAGTCGCGTTGCTCAGGCCGGCAGTACCTTCCTTTGCGGTGCGAGCTACGGCTCGTAGAGGGACCCCAGACGCGTTGTTCGTGCCGGACAGCGGGATATCAGCTTACGGGGAGTACGCTGCGATCAGCGAGACGTACACAGCAGTTCAAAGTGAAGTTGCGAGGAAAACGGTCCGTTTTTCAAGGCGATCTCACGGCGGTGAAGTCCACTGGTCCTGGGACTTTGTTGAGGGGGCAAGCTCACTCCCAAGCCCTTGGAGATCTTTCAGCACAAGTCAAAATAAAAGCTTCTTGAGTCTTTCTTCCTCTCCTTCAGCAGCAAGGCAACCACTGCAGGCCAATCCCCCAGGTCAGGGACAGTACTCCTCCATGCAGCTTTCCCGGTTCCTCCTCGTCGGACAGAGGTTTCTTCTTGGCAGGACAGGATCTATTTTCTTAGGAGCAGGGCTCCTAAATTTATACTACAAATCTTTTGTTCTCCCAAGACAGGGGGGCCCTTGCCTAGTTCAGTCCAGTTCTGGAGCACTTTGTTGACGCGATGCAGGCTTCTTCTTTCAGGGTGCAGGGCAGAGTCATCAGACGCTCCACAGGGGGCGGAGCCGGCATTGTGGTGGCAGAGCACAGTCCTATTTAGAGTCCAGGTGTACTCCTCCCACCCATCTATCTGTCAATCTTCCTATTCACCACCAGGCTACCTAGCCCTGCCCATCTGGGTTTCCCCAGCCCTGTCACTCACACAAGCCAGACAGCAGATACACATCACGCAGAGGCGGGCTGAAATGGTTAGGCAAGCAAAGGCCAACTTTCTAAAAGTGGCATTTGCAAACGTGGAATATTAAAATAAACCTTACTAAAAGATGTACCTTATTGTTCTGAGTTCAGGCATACTAAACTCGACCTTCTACCATGTTCCCTGGGCATGTTAGGATCATAGGATGTAATAATCTTAACAGCCCATTCTGGCCTATGAGAACAGGGTAGCCTTACAATAGTGAAAAACGAAAATGGCTGTAATTCACTATTAGGACATGCCACACACATCAGGGCTTGTCCTACCTTATGCTTACAACGCACCCTGCCCTTGGGCCTACCATAGGGGTGACTAACATGAAGTTAAGGGAAGGTTTACGGACTGGCAAGTGTGTGCACTTGCCCAGTCAGCATGTCAGTACCAGACTGCACGCAGGTTCTGCAATGGCAGACCTAGACACATTTTACCAGGCCCGCTTCTGCAGGTGGCACAACCAGTGCTGCAAGCCCACCAGCAGCATTTGTATTTACATGCCCTGGCACTCCTGGTGCACTTTACTGGGGTCTGACAGTAAACCAAATAAGCCAATCAGGGAATCCAACCAACATATACATTTTACATAGGGAGCACTTGCACTGTGGGACTGGTTGGCAGTGGCACAGTGCTGTGAGCGGCCAACACCATAAAAACACATGAGGCACAGCGACAAAAAGTGGAAGGGAGACTCACGCCAAGGTGCCAGGTCTAACACGGAGATACATCAACTTTCGCAGAAAAATTGTCAAGCTATTCTATCCACGCTCCACTTGCAAGTGCGTGAACAGAAAAGGCTCCGTCCAAGTGAATCTGTATTTATGCTCTTAAAAGGCAACAGGTGGGCAGGGTGGGACCTCCGAAAGTTTGGGCCTCATTTATAACTTTTTGATGCAGAGCAGTGCAGAAAGTCGCTTTGCTGCACTGCATCAGAAGAAAAGAGCAGGAATGGGCCGTATCTATGGGATACAGCGCATCCCAGTCCTTCTCTACTGTGCTGGCGCTCAGTTGGCTGCCTTGTGCTAACGCAGGCACCCTTGCACCATGGTGTAAGGATGTCTGCATTGTAGGAATGATAGTTTTTGTGCAGGAAGTGAAACCTTATGGGCAGGCACATTGCTCTGCCGGTGCGTCCAAAAAAGTGATGCACTTGTGGTACAAGGGGCTTGTAAATATGCCCTTCAGTCTTTTATAAACAGACAAGGGCTAGCAGGACCCGGACTGAGTGAGCTGCAGCGCTGTGTGTGTGTGTTGAGCACAGATTCCAAGGTGGAGCTGGCAGCAGCCAACGCGGCATGTTGTCACCAGCAGTGCTCATTCCAGTGATTCCAATGTGAGGGACAAGCTCGGGAGCGAGCCAACTCTATCACCGTCCGCTAGGGAGGCAGAGGATGACACGAACGTCAGCTCCGCACTCTTTCTACGCCTCCTTTGTGATCTCCTCTGCAGAGAAAATAGGAGCATATTATCAAGCACAGCGTTAAAATTATCGCCGCTTTAGAGGCTGAAAATGTTGTGCACTTGTGTGTCTGTTGTTGACTGTGATGTGTTGCTGCACCCCTGTATATGTTTAGTGCGCATATACCTGTGATTCCACTTGAATATGCTCCTGTAAGTGAGATAAACAAGGTAGCAAAGCACTCCACAATCACTAGAAAAAAGAACACTTTGTATTATTTTAGCATTGGTCAGTGTATTCACTCTACAACTGAAGACAAGAGCCGAGTGGTTTGTTGAGCGTGGCTTGTATTGGAATCAGGAAAAGACGGCCAACACGTGTTTCATCAGCGGAGACTAGTTCAAGGCTGTAATTACACATATATACAGTTGTTTCCATTCATAGCACTTTTCGAAACTTCCATCACCATAGAGAGAGAGAGAGAAACCTTGGTTTCACCATCATGCAAACACTGCTGTGTATATTAAGCCTTACACATGCATTATGTGTAAATAAATGTTCCTGGTCCATATAGGTTATGTGGATTTCTAAAAATAACATTAAAGAAGAAGAGGAAAAAGAGAAATCAGGAAAAGCCCTTTTCCCTACTTGACCGGCAGTCAGTGGGGATCCTTCGCCAAACGTGGAAATAAAAAGTTGAAAAGAAAGGGAGAAAAAATGTCCCCTTACTTACCTTGGTCAGCAGCCAAGAAGTCTCAGGAAGTGAAGTACTCTGGAAAGGTCAAGATACTTCTTTGGACCTATGTAGTTACTGGTAAAAAGAGAGCAGCGTAATAAGTCATCTTGTAATTGTGGTTCGTCTAAAAGTAAAAAAGAACACGAGTGGCGTGAAAATCGAGTCGTCGTTTTCTAGTGCCTACTGCAGCAAGGAGTCCAAATATTCTTCTTATATTAAAAAGTAGGCGTCTTTCAGGGCAGATGTTATCCACAGAGGAATATCCTAGAAACATACATTATTTTTATTATACACTGCTGTATAGTTTTGCTCAAAGAAGGCCATATGTAGAACATAGTAGTACAATGTAAGTGCACCTTCCCACCTGTGGCGTAAACCTTGTGTGGACGATGTCGATAGCACTTACCTCAAAACTATGTCGAAAACCTACTGCCTGTAAGTCAGTCTTGCATGCTGACAGTGCACATCCAGCTACCCAGACCAATGCGATTCCATTGGGGGTATCGACACGTCTGTGGAGAAATTATAGTGGTGATCCTATTTTAATTAAGGAGCTGGACCAGTTGGAAGCAGGGTTCAAAAGTAGGGGATACTCCGACGAAACCTTGGCGAAGGCGCGTACCAATATCACCAGAGCAAAACGCGACTCTCTTCTGAAACAAAACTGAAAAAGACACAAAGCAGGGCAACTCTTGACGTTGGTGACACAGGGGCATATCAGCAATAAATTGCGATAATGATTGCAAAGCGCTCGTATCGCTGTTCTTCCTATCGCCGGCTATTTCTGGATTTCTTCGCCGAGTTAGCGCGGTATTACCAACGCGTTTCCCAAAGGCGATAAGAAATCCATCGATAGCGGCGAAAAGCGCCAATATCACGTGAAAAACAGCGATAACTTGTGAGCGCTAATGATGAGCTTCTAAATATGGGAGTGTGGATTTAACCTGCCAATCCACTTCCCATACACTAATATGCCCCTACATGGTTAAGTCAGGTTTTGAGGAGACGCAAGGATCCGGCGATACCTGCGGTTAGCAGGAGTTTCAATATCGCCTCGCAAATCTTGTTGATGTTGATACAGCGCTGTTGTGTTAGCGCTCTCTTACATGTTGTAACTTCGACGGCATGCCCACTTTGCATCTCATTAGCGATGTTCATCACTGGAATGAGATGCGGTACAAAAACGGCTGCTAACATGCGTTAATGCATGTTAGCGCCGCATTGTAAATATGGAGATGAAATTATCACCGCTTTTTTGGCTTTTAAAGCGAATTGACCCTTGATAATATGCATACTTTGCCCTAGTTACACTACACAGTACTCTCAGGAAAACATGGACACCTGGTTACCTGAAAAACCAAAATGTTTTTTTAAATGTACAAGATGTAATATGTGCAAATATGCCATTGATAAGATCACTTGTTTCCAATACAACACCAGGTTTAAACACATATAACAATTTATTAATTGCAATACTAAATTTGTAGTCTATTGTATATTGTGTACGTGCCAACTGATATATGTGGGGAGCACAATACGACCATTAAACAAACGTATACAAGAACATATAAGGGTGGGACTCGGTATTGGTGACGGGACTTTGGGCAGTCACCCTGTGGGCACGCGATCAGCTGACGCGTGTGCTACTTTGAGATGGTTGCAGGTATGAGGAATCTTCACAACCAGCTGGTTTGATGTGAATCTCGCACGAAGTAATAACTTGGAACCTCTACAGCCCTGAAGAAGTTGCACAAATTATTTGCAACGAAACATGTTGGCTTTTGGAAATTGAATATGGTTTGATTGAAACCATTTTTAATTGGGACAACCTACAGCGCTTAATAAAGTTACGTCAAGCTAGTAAGCTGTACCGCTTTTTAATGGTGGGAATTATATCTTAATTCTCACGGGGTACAGTGGGCATTTGTAGTGACATTATGCACTGACAGTTTATTCACATTTAGGTTTCACTGTCTTCTTCCTTTTCTTCATGTTTTTGAGATATTTACGATAGAACACACACTTTTCTTTTCTTGTATGGAGAGATAGTAACAGATAATGATAAGTGGGTGTACTAGTGAGTACCAACCAGCAGCCCCCTTGGTGTTACAACCGTGAGGTGCTTTCACTCCTCTCTCACACTTTTTATGTTTGGGTGGGAGTGCTCCTTTGATGTTGTACTGACATTTCTGCTATAAATTGGAACGCCATGACACTTTGATGAGCGATAGGGATCGCCTTTGTGAGGGAGAATGAAAAATATGGGTAACCCCTCTAGTGTCGAGTTTTTAGTATTAGGTGTTTAAATCTAGTCAGGCCTCTTGTTGTTTACACTGTGTACATGGACGCCTTAATGTCTGTTGGTCTGCGTGCATGGCCACCTGTGAGCTTGTTGTTCTATGTACATGGGTGCCCATAAGTTTGTTACTGGCTGTGCTGTATATGACCTGTGTGTTTGTCTATATAATGTCACCTGTGCATGTGTATCTTTGTGGTTTGCGTCATAATTGGATGCTTGTATGCGTTTTGTCTGTCCGTATCAGTGATTGCATTTAATTGTGTGCCTGTAAATCTTTAGGTCTGCGTGCATGCGTAATATTGTTGGTCAATGTACAAGAAGTATCTGTTTGAGGCCTGTGTGCATGGCTACCTGAAAGTCAATTTGTGCATGTTCATAAGCGCCTGTGGGCCTGTTCGGGATTGTGCATGGATAACTTTATGTCTGTTCTGTATACAATGGTTTCTGTGTGACTGCTGGTCTAATGGCATGGATTCTTGTATGGATTTTTGGTCAGTGCATAGAGATTCCTGTATCTCTGTGGTCTGTGTGGCTGTTGGTCTAATGGCATGGATTCTTGTATGGATTTTCGGTCAATGCATAGAGATTCCTGTAGCTCTGTGGTCTGTGTACAGTGGTGTATGTGTGACTGTTGGTCTAATGGCATGGATTCCTGTATGGGTTGTTGGTCTGTGTACAGAGATTCCTGTATCCATTATTGTCTGTGTGTCTGCTGGTCTACTTGCATGGTTGCCTCTGCTTGTTGGTCTTGGACACAGATGCCTGCATGTCTGTAGTATTTTTGGCAGAGTACCTGTATGTTTGCTGTTCTGGGTACATGGATGCCTGTATGTATATTGGCCTGTTTGTATGGATAGTTGTTGGTTGTGCCTCTGGGATTGTTGTTCTGTGTACATAGGTGTCAGCACATATACATATATTGTGTGTGCATGTGCGCCTATATATTGGAACTCTGTCTATACATACACTATACAAAAAATAAACCTATGGGGCTTGTCAATGTTTGGTTTATTTTGATACAGGACACTGGCAAGGAGAAGTACATAAAAGATCTGCCCAATCAGCTGAGACCTTTTGAGCGGTTTCTCTCCCAGAACTCTTCTGGATTCCTCGTTGGCAGCACGGTGAGTAGCATGACTGCCCTCTGGAGGGGAGATAATGAAATGCAGGTAAAAGAGAGGTTGGGCTTCAGGAAACCACAGTGCTGGAGACTTCCGGTGCCAAGGGCCCATGCACTCTGTCCCTCACAATATGTTATAGTAACAGAGACATAGTGGATCTGTGGAGTTTTCTGCCTCGCAGTGTACAGAGTGACAGACCATGGCAGGTACAGAGGGGCATATGGTCTGAGAGGTGGTCTCTCACACTCCATGGAAGTGACTGATTGACAGAGTGGCAGAGACAGCAGGGGTGGAAGGGTGTTAGAAATACAATATTTAGTCGTAACTTAAGCCACCTCTAGCGTCGCGTCTTGCAGCATGTCCTCTTTATGCCTGGTCCCAGCAGCCCCTGGGACAAACTCCCATCCAATCCCCCTGCTGCAAAACAGTGCAGGGATTGGCCGGAGCGTCTTCTTCCTGCCTGGTCCCAGTAGCCCCTGGGACAGACTCCCATCCAATCCCCCTGCTGCAGAACAGCGCAGGGATTGGCCGGCGCGTCCTCTTCCTGCCTGGTCCCAGCAGCCCCTGGGACAGACTCCCATCCAATCCCCCTGCTGCTGAACAGCGCAGGGATTGGCCGGCGCGTCCTCTTCCTGCCTGGTCCCAGCAGCCCCTGGGACAGACTCCCATCCAATCCCCCTGCTGCTGAACAGCACAGGGATTGGCCGGAGTTGGAGGGAAAGACGCTCCACTCAGGCCTGAAAGTCTGTGGGGTTTCTCGAGCCCGGTTGCTCAACGCAGCTGGGCTGGAGAAAACCTAAGTCCGCACATCTGTTTTGGTCGGCCTGAGACGGCCGGCCAAACACACATAGGACTTAGGGAGTGGGGTGCACCTAGCACTCTTACTCCCCTCCCATGCATTGGCCGGGCCCCTCCCTACAGTGCTTGCTCAGAGCCGGCAAATGCCAAATAAAAGGATGAAAGAACATTGTTTTATTTGTCATTTGCAGGCTCTGAGCCCGGCAATGGGGCGACGCACCTCAGCCATTGCAGAGGAGCCGCCACTGGGTGGAGAGACAGAGTGGGCATATGGTGTACTTGGGCTAACCCCATGTATGCCAACATTTTAAAACAGGACAGAGGAAGTTGGTGGAAAAAAGTTGGGGAATTTATTTTCCTCAGTAACTGACATTGAAACAGAGGCACCTAAAAGAAAGCCCTTTTTGGCTTTAAGAATCAGGAGCCTCTTGCCCGAGTCTGTTGGCATGTTTGTAACTCCTACATGTGGGTGTAAAGAGCTTGAAAGAGAAGAGCTCAAGGGAGGGCGGTTGAAAGTGGATGGTAGCTTTGTTCATATATGTTTTCCATCTATCAGTTTTCCCATGGACAGCTCCTCAGCTTCATCTCTGGATATATTTCCTTGGCCTTTCCCCCTTTTGGTCTCTTTTGAAAGTTCCTTCATCTCTTCCATTTCATCTCCTACAGACAGGCATCCTGTGCTGCGTCACTCTTCCTTGCTCCTTGTCTACTCCGTTATCTCTTGGGTGCTCCTTCATGTCCATGGTGTCCAAATCTTCTGAAAAGTGTCCTTCACTTAACTTTTCTATCTCCTTTGTCCTCTTCATCTGGCAGGTCCCCTTTTGTTTTCCCCTGTTACTCACTCTTGTCACTTGGTTATTACTTCTTCTCCAGCGATTTCTTCTTATGACAGGTCACCTTTCCACTTGGCCAGGCAAGCCACCTTTGGCGTAGAGTTCTTCCTTTCTCTCTCTTTCCCTCTCTCTCTCATAGAGGTAATCGTTTCATCTCTTCGGCACGGCACATGCGGTAGAGTACCCTCTAAGTCAAACGAAAGGTCCGCCGGCCTTATTTAAAGTTCAGCTACAGTATGTCGATGATGGCGCTTATTCTGTCTCCACCACCAACACACACCTCTGATGGCCGAAAAGAATAAAGGGCGTCAGAGGTTTTGCAATTTGTCCGCCCACTCTATTTAGAATGGGAAATAAAAATGGCAAGTTTTCACTGTTCAACACTGCCAGGTAAAAAATAGCGGTATGGGGCAGTGAAAACTGCAAAATGATCTTTCCCGGTCATTATTTTTTTATTTAAAAAAAAAAAATACTCCGGCTTACTCTTTTGATTTTGAAAGGAAAAAAAACAGTGAACGTTTGCCGTTCAGCTCCATCATGTTTACAGAGCCGTCCGTCAAACCTTTAATGCATTGACAAGAACCGCTATGATGGCGGTTTCTGCCAATACAAGAAATGTTCTCTAGACTGGTGGGCATCTCCAAATTAGGGTGACGGAGTACTTTACTCCAGCAACGTGACAAAGAAAATCCCAGCCACCAAATTCTAAATGGGTTCCTTTATCTTCACCTTTAGAAAGCTCCCCCAAAAGGAACAAAGTCAACAGGGGGGTTTACCGTCGACTGCTACAAAAGAGCCCATGCTTTTTGCCCAGGGGATCAGGTTGACCTCATGCTTTTGGCATTCCCACGAAGAAAACGCAAAAGACACAGAAACCAAGGATTTCTGATGCTCAAACCTAGGTTTGTGGCCCTATTTAGATACCGGCAGATGGGTTACTCCGTCACAATGGTGTTGACATCCCGTCCGCCGAAAAATAAATTCCATTATTTCCAATGGGATTGACATTTTGGCAGACGAGATATCCGTCACTGTTGTGATGGAGTAATATCCCGCCGATACCTAAATAAGGCCCTTAGCTCCTCTTGTTCTCCATATGAGAAAGGAACAGTCATTACTATTCATTTGACTACAAGACCTGGCTTTTCTGATGACAAATGAACAGATCTCCTTTTCTTTTCCTCTTATTATTCTCCCTGGTCACACAGGGGGTTCCTTCTCTTCTCCCTCTTCTCCTCTGGAAAGGTCGCTTTTGCTGAACCCCTCTGACTCTCTCTTATTCCTTGAGTGATCCCTTCATAACTTGGATGTCTTTTGCTCCGGACAGGTCTCCTTTGCAGATTACAATCTTCTGGACCTTCTCCAAACTCATCTGGACGTTGCCCCGGACTGCCTGAATAGCTTCCCCCATCTGAAGGCCTTCAAGGAAAAGATTGAATCTCGTCCCAAACTCAAGGCCTACCTGCAGTCGAGTGATTACAAGAACCGCCCCTTCTTCATCAACAAGAATCTGTAGTCGGGCTATCATCTAATGTGCCATCGGCCACCTCATCAAACCTCTCTTCCACCTCACCAGGAAGATGAGGCCTCCTGGCCCATCCAGTGGAAAGTGTGTACAACTTCTGGGCTCAATGGAGGATACTGAAAATAAAAAGATTTGTCAAACGGTGTTGTCTTCCCATCTGCATCTTTAATTTTATTTGCTTGTATTCAAAGCAAAGCTCTTTAAAAAGAAGAAATCCCCTTTGTAAATTGTAGAACAAGGGAATATTGGTGCTTACATGTAGAAGTGATGCTATGGAATAGTTAGCGTGTACAGACATAATACATAGATAATGTCACATATGTTAAAATGTTATGTTAAAATTCTTGTAAAGCACATGGCTCCCCCGCAACGGGGCGTCCCAGTGCTAAAACCTGCAGAGTGGAGTCGGGTGAAATGTGGGCGGCTAGTGATCAGAGAATAGCCAGGTCTACACAGCCCTACTAAAAGCCCAGTGCTTCAGAGTGCACCGGATGGGAGGAGGCATGGAATTCCAGATAGTGGGGGCCATCGCCCGGAATGAGCGCCTGCCGACTCTAGTCCTACGCAACCGGGGCAACAGCCGAGCGCAGGGCATGGGCAGGAAGACACAGATCACTCAAAATCGCTGGGCAAAAGCCCATGAGAATTTTAGGAGTGATAAAAAAGAGCCTTAAAATGGATTCTTTGCTCTACTGGCAGCCAGTGCAGCCGGTGAAGGAGGCCAGACACATGGGAGTGCTTGGGGAGCGTGAAGAGGGTACGGGCCGCTGCATTCTGGGCTCGCTGGAGCCTTTTAATCACCGACTTGTTAGAGCAGAGGAGCAGCGCATTGCAGTAGTCCAACCTAGCCAGAACGGAACATTGGGCTATCATCTGGCGAGTATGGGAGTCAGAGTCCTAAAATGGGCTTTAGGCCCCATAGGAGACCAAAACAAGTGCCTGCTACTGATTTAGCCTGGTTGTCAAAAGAAAGGGAGAAGTCTATCCAGACACCCAGGTTCTTTTCATCTGGTTTGGCTGGGGGGTGAGCCACCAGTGGTTGCCCCATAGATGGGTATCCCATCCTAAGGGAAGGGTTTCTGATTTGGTAGAATTTAATTGAAGGCCGTTGGCCGCAATCCATTCGGAGATGGCAATCAGGTCCTCTTGGAATTTCAGGGAGTCCTGGCTAGGAACGTTAGAAAAGGAAAATACCAGCTGAGTGTCATCTGCATTTGACACCAGGGAGATGTTACGGGCCTTTGCTACTGATGCCAGTGGCCGGATGTAAATATTGAACAGCGTAGGGCTCAGTGGGGAGTCCCGTGGGACCCCGCAACATAGAGGTGGTGTATGGGAGAAGAAGGGCGGCGAGATAACTTGAAAAGACCTATCAGCCAAAAAGGACGTAAATCAGGAGAGGGCTTTGCCACCAATGCTGATCTCCCGCAGCCGGTGAAGTTAGATCTTATGGGAGACCGTATCAAATGCTGCACTCAGATCAAGTAGAATCAGCGCCGAGGTTCTGCCCTCATCCAAAGAGACCCGCAGCTGCTCAGTGACCGCAAGCAGAGCAGACTCTGTGCTGTACCAGGGTCTAAAACCAGAGAGAGGTTCTCTTAGACACGGGGTAGCGGGGTGCAGAGTGGGTGGGCCAAACTCCAGGAGAAAATGTGTAAAGCATCCACGCAGCACACACAGGCGACAAACAAGGCACACTACAAAAAGAGACCACACACCAGGTTGCATGAAAAATAACATTAAAATGCAGAACACAGGTGCATATCTTCCGGGCCAGCCGGCACCGGGTAACCATTCACAGGGGATAACCAGTAGTCAATGCGGAGTCTATCAATGAAAATGTAACCGCCAGTCGCTGCTGGCAACCCCATGCATGTAGCATAAATCGCTTTAGGCCTATGTCAAATTAGCATTAGGCATGGAACGAAAACATCTCTGCCTCTCAGTAGGCATAAAACATATCGGGTTATGAGGCATTAACCATGAGCCTAGAATGAAAACGTCAGGTCAGCATATAAACACATTATGCGCAAGCCTGGAAGGAAAACATTAGGACCAGGAACGTATTAGTATGTGGCACCCCTTCCGCAGGAACACAATGGGCCTAAAATCAACACGGCACCCCTGAGGGGAAAAGCATTAGGCATGAATACACATCATCATGGCATGACATTAGCCCTTAAACATTTGCATGAGGCATCTTTAGTAGCTTAAAAGCATGAGCACACATTAGGCATACCGTTCCTTAGCATGAGTCCTGTCTGCAGGAGGCCTGGAGTGAAAACATCAGGTCTGAAACAAACATCATAGCAGCAAGCATGCATCAACACCTTATGCCTACCGTCACAGTGGACCTGAAAACGTGAACAATACATGAGGCATCAAACCAGCAGTGTAACTGCCTTAGGGAACACATGATCATGAGCCTTAAGGAGGAACACCTCATTGCATGACACTAGTATGAGGCATAAACCTAACCCAGCCATGTAGGCCTTAGGGGGGAAGCATTAGGCCTGAACCATGAGCAACACTTTGTGTAAATAAATGCACTCCCCAACACGTTAGCAGTAGGCATGGGAGGAAACCATTATTGCATGACATTAATCAAAGACACATGGCGTTAGGCCTGATCATATTAACATTGGCAGGAAACCACTATGCCTAATCTCATCATCGCAGTGCACACATGGTAACGCCTACAGTCCTTGCTTCCTACGATGCCGATGAGTTCCTGGCGCCACTGTGCAGTCACAAAGGGGCCTCTAAATTCACGAATGCCTCAACACGTGGCAGCTGCGGTGAGTAACTAGTACTGGGACGTTGGTGCCCCGTCCTCTGGGGCTCGGAAAGTACACAATGTCCCACCCGGTGCAGCTCCACTTGAGCCCCCACTCACCGGGCTTCTTCCTGTGGCCTTCGCACCCTCCTGGCCGGTGGTAGGGCAGCTGGACTGCAGCATCCACGGCTCCCGCTTCTCCGATGGCGGCAGGGCTCCCTCACCACACGGAGCCCTGCAGGCGGCACACTGCTTCTTCCCTTGGCCTTAGGCAGCAGCTACCACACCCGCATGGCTCTCCTCGACTCACGAGAGCCCCTCCAACACCGACGCCCCTCTCGTCTTCATCCGGGCCCCCTCCTGGGACCCGGGACTTCAATTGGCAGGGCGCGAGGCTCCAGACAGCTTCTGGGGCACCCCTCCTCTCACCTCCAGTGCGGCTTCATTTGCGGGGCACTGACCGGAGGGGTGGGCTCCCGCTTCGGTCTCTCTCCACCCACGGGGCACCCTCGTCACCACGGGAGCCCTGCCACCCCTCCTCTTACTTCCGGCTCCCTTCTTCTGGCCGGCGGGCCACGCCCCCAACCAGGCACGCTCCGGCCTGGCTTTCGGATCACTGTGAGCAGCGCAGTGGCCCGGAGCTTTCTCCGCTCCCGGGCTGCGGCGGTGATTCCTGGCGGCAATGAGGGGTAGGCTCCCTCTGACTGTAAAAAAGTATAATGCGGGGTAGGCACCTGCTGTTCAAAGTACTGCCAATGCGGTGTGGGCACCCGCTAAAGTCGCACTCGGCGGCCTGCTTCGATATCTCGGGCCGCGGCGGTGATTTTGCTGCAGATCTCGGCGGCAATTTGCGGGGTGGGCTCCCGCCAGTTTAGAATAGTTTTTGAAGTGTCCAAACTTGCGGGGTGGGCTCCCGCTGGGTTCAATAAGTGCACAAACACGGGGTGGGCACCCGCTCTTCCCCAAGCAGGCAGGGGGGATTCCCACACGCTGGGATTCCTTCACAGCACAGCGCTGCAGACACCAGCCCCTCTCTTCTCCTGGGCAGTACCCCTAAAGCGCTCTCCTTGTGCAGGGGTGCAGGCAGGAAACAGTCAATTAAAGTATAGCACCCACCAAATATAGCGCTCACCTACCCCTGGCAACTTGACTATAGCGCTCTCCTTACGTAGGGAAAGCAGTCAGGGTCACACGAGGCGCTAGGGTGTAGGCAGGGAGTACAGTCATTTAAGTGTAGCGCCCACTCTTCTCACCTCTTGGCCAGTCAGGTGGACAAAGTAGAGCGCTCACGAGGCGCTAGGGCGGGAGAGCCTCAGGTACTACTGGGCAAGATCAGCGGTCAGTGGGCACTTATCAGAACAGGGCTGCAGTTCCTAGGAACAGTCATCCCCCATAACACGGCACTTCTCCTGGTACAGCAGTCTATACTCCAGCCGTGGGCTCTCACTGGCCTGTGGACAGCAGAGGGAGAACAGATGGGCACAGGGGCCAGGACACAGGCCCTTGCGGCGGTAGCTCCTGGCAGTATGTCCCCTCACATTCAAGTCCACGCTCCGTCTGAGCACATGGTGGCACAGCCCCCCTATATAAACACCCCTCCTCCCACCTACCAGAAAGGGATAGAACCTTCCAGAAGGCTCCTGGCAGTTTCAGTCTCAACTGTCACTGTGGGGGAGATGTAGAGCACCCTGGGTGCCAGGCTTCCCTCCAAAAGCTGGGGGTGCTGGGAAACAAACGACTAGACTGGTAACCCACCTCAGTCAGGCGGCACATGTGCAGACAGGAATGGCGTCCATTTTAAAAGGGACATTCACACAATGGTATCAATAACTTGTGCACACCATTGCGCAGCATTTACTATTTTCCATCTTACACATCAACCGTACATATTTATCGTGTTTCCTTTCAAACCACCAATTCCAAGTTAGCCAAAACTAGGGGGGGAAAGGCAAAAGGTTTTGGGAACAAGGGCCAAGTCCAACAGGTTCAGATTCAAGTTGGATTCCAGAAACTGAGTTAGATTAGTATCTACAGGCGATTCTGTTATTTTGACAGGGAAATTGGACAAAACATTTCAGGCCCAGAAGCATCCAGTGTAAGTTTTTTTATCAGAGGGATAACTTTGGCATGTTTCCAAGATTTCAGTACCGACTCAGGTGATAAAAAGAGATTGGTCAGTTCAAAACACCTTGGAAGAAGACATCCCTGAAACTTTGTAAAAAGGTCAGTGTAGTACAGCACTGGCCGCCTCCGAGAAATCCAATATGTCGGCCAGTAACGAGACAAGGGAGTGTGAAATCAGCGTTCCAGTGTATGACACGAGCATATCCGAAAAAACTGCAGCAGTCCCCAGAGGCATTGTCTCGTCAGTGTTGGAAATGCCGAGAGGGAGAGGGAGACCAGACAACAACGCTGAGAAGGAGGAGGAACCAACGTGGGGCACGAGAGGAGGTGCGAACGGAGAAGACAGCATTGAGGAGGGTGAGTTACCAACACGGAGCACCGGGAGCGGCAGGAGCAGAAACAACAGGGACACTAGTCAAGGAGCCAAAGACTCGACACTGCCCTTTTCTGAACAGCAGGATAGTAGAGCCTTTAACGCCGGCAGTCTTCGAGGAGAGAAGTCCACCGAGGGCCGTGGCTGCAGGCAAGTTTCTCTCCTAAACTTCTTTTCTTTAAACAAGTGGTGGGCGGGGAACACTCACTACCCTTAGCATGAAAGCACCAGAGGTGACAATAAATCACCGGTGTAGTGGTGGTGGAAACGCAAAGCAACCAAACTGTTCCTGGGACAGTACGCTTACGGCCTCCCTTCTTTGCTTCTTTCCGAGGGCCATCCATAAGTCTTTTCCCATTTGGACAGTCTGAACGGACATTCATGCATGTGTTTGACAAGTGTATTACTTTACAAGTGGGAGGACATTTACTTAAGGAACTCAACTAGAGGCTATTTGGAATCTGGCCTCATTTACCTTTTGAGATAATGAATTATTCGAGTCCAGAGCTGGGTAGAAATGCACGCCAGGGGAGACGCGCGAGCGCGCGATTCAAGATGGCCGCCACCCGGTGAGCTCCTCCGCGTTTTCGCCCGTTTTTTCAATTAAAACGACGATTCTCTGTCAGAATTGTGCTTAAAAGGAGGTCGCTGCTAACACTATAGGCTTACCAGCATTGTGAAGCGTTTTCAGGCCGTTTTGATCGTGGGAAGTCGTGTTTCTGGCTCCCTGGTTCCTGCTCCGAGCTCTGCATTGAGGTACTGCCTGGTTAGTCTGTCAGGGGGGTGGAGCATACTTCAGGAAAGGGCCTGGCTTGGGCCTAGCCACTCCCCTAGCCCAGTTTAGCTGCTGCACCAGTATTTTTGAGGATTGCTTTGCATCTTTTCGCTCTTTTTACTCATAATTTCTTCATTTTTATTCAAATTTCATTATTTTTCTCAAAAATGGATAATAAAAATCCCCTCAACAATAAAAGAAAACAGCAGATTTCACCGCCCCCAATAAAATCAAAAGTGGTGGAGTCATCTGAACCTTCGCTTTCTTTAATTTTGGAGGAAATTCAGGCTCTTCGTGCCAATACAGAAACTATTGCGACTGAAATAAAAAATGTACGAAAGGAAAGGGCGAGTATGTCGATGAAAATCTCAGACAACTCAATTAAAATACAGGACAATAAAGTTAAAGTCGACGCTTTTACTCCACTTGTGGCGAAAATATCTCCTCTGTGCTCACAACTTTTGGACATGGAAAATCGCAATAGACAATACAACCTTCGCATATTTAATTTACCAGAAGAGGTTAAGGGTTCTAACTGTCGACTATACTTAGAGAACTTAATTCCTGGTCTTTTAAACGTCAAATTTCCAGAAAAATTTGAAATTGATAAGGTTCACAGAATTCCTTCATGTCGCAATCCTCAACATACCATGCCTAGACAAATGATATTTAAAGTTCTCCGTCATCATCATTTGGTTATGATCAGAAAAGCAGCTAGAGAAATTCCTTCATTGTTGGTCAATGGTCACAAAATCTTTATTCATCAAGAATTTGCCAAGGAAACTGTTGCAACGCGTAAGGGTTTTACTGACCTTCGCCCACGATTGAGAAGCCTTGGATACCAATATGGACTTTTTGACCCTTCAACTATGCGCATTTGGAAAGATAATTTTTCAAAATCCTTTCAGCGTCCTAAAGATCTGCGACAATTTCTGGATCTACAAATACAGCAAACTATGGACACTCAGGGTCCTACCACTTGATATTTTCCTGTATGACCTTCTTTGACAGAGTTATATAACTCATAATATTTTGGGCTCCAGCGGTTCTGGCCATGCTTGTAAAGCGTGTGTGCGTCCCAATGTTCATATTTATGTATTTTGTTTGTCTTTTTTGCTATATTTTATTTCTTCCATTCCCTTTTGTGTGTTCTGGAGCTACTTTCTTCTTCACATTTGTGTCTTTTTCTGACCTTCTTCTTTCTAATCCTTCTCTCCTTTTTATTTTGTCATGGCTAATATTAAAGTAGTGTCATTGAATGTTAAAGGTTTACGCCATCCTGTGAAACGTACAAAACTTTTGGATTATTTGGGTAGTTGCAAAGCTGATTTTTGTTTTATACAAGAAACTCATATAGATGATAAAATTTTAAACTATATGAAGAAAAAATGGGTTGACAATATTGTTTCTTCTCCTGCTAATAGCAAGAAAAATGGTGTAGCTATATTATGTGCGAAAAAAGCGCATTGCCAAGTTTTGAGCAAAATTACAGATACGGATGGCAGATATTTAATTGTTAAGGTTAAAGTTCATGATTCTATCTTATTTTTATTAAATGTTTATGGCCCTACTGCTGATGACCCTGTTTTCTGGTCTACTCTTTCAACGGAGGTTGTAAAAATTGGTAATGTACCTTTAATTGTTGCAGGTGATTTTAATGTCATATCTGATCCTTTATTAGATAGATTATCTAGTACTAAATTCCACCCCCCTAAGGTTTATTTTGCTTTTAGATTATTTCTTCAAACCACAAAGTTAGTTGATATTTGGCGTTTACACTTCCCTACAGAAAAATGTTTTACTTTTTTTTCTAACCCACATAATTCTCATTCTAGGATCGATTACATATTAGTTTCGAAGCAGCTGATCAACTGTGTTAGTAACCCTAGGATTGGCAACATTGACGTCTCTGACCATGCTATGGTTTCTTGTATTTTAAATTTAAATTCCACCTTTACTAACCAGCCTAGATGGAGAATGAATTCTGGTATAGCTCTCAATGAACTTAATAAACCAAAGCTCCTCTCTGCCATTCATGATTTTTTTCAATTTAATCCTGAAGGTACTACCTCATTGGTTAATAGATGGGATGCTTTTAAAGCTTATATTAGAGGGGTTACTATTTCTATTATGGCTCACGAAAATAAGATTTTTAATGCCAGTATTAAAAAGCTAGAAAAGCAAATAGCGGAAAATGAACGACTTTTTATTTCGTCTAATGACCCTCAATATAGAAGTAAGTTGCAAAAGCTTCGATATGAATTTAATACAATTCTTAGTAAAAGAGCTGGCGTTCAGATTTCTAAGGCCAAAGCTAAATTTAGTTTTAATGCAAACAGATCTGGTAGATTGTTAGCGAATTACTTGCGTATCAAAAAAGATAAAACTCAAATCACTTCTATTCACGGATCCAATGGTAAAAATGCTATATCTCATAAAGATATTGTGAATGAATTTTTGGATTTTTACTCCAAGTTATATGATAAACCTGATTTTCATAATGACTCTTTAGTTGATTCTTTTTTATCTTCATGTGGTCTACCTAAAATCTCTCCATCAGATAAAATGGAGCTTGACTCTCCAATTACTAAGGATGAAATTTTAGTCGCTATAAAATCTCTTAAAAAAAACAAATCTCCGGGTCCTGATGGTATCCCGGCGGAGTTTTATAAAGAGTTTCAATCCCATCTTTTACCCTTATTATTTCAACTTTTTACAACATTTGGCTCTACGGGAATTACTTCAGGATCCTTTACTGAAGCTTTAATTATCGTTCTTCCCAAACCTGATAAAGACCCCACCCTTGTATCTAATTATCGCCCTATCTCTTTAATTAATCAGGATTGTAAATTATATGCCAAAATATTAGCCACACGATTATCCCCTGTACTAGATTCTATTATACATTCGGATCAATCTGGTTTTATGAAAAATAGACACTCTGCAAATAATACGAGAACTTTATTACATGTCATTGAACAGGGTCATACGTTAACTACTCCTGCAGGAATTATGGCTCTGGATGCTGAGAAAGCATTTGATAAATTGCATTGGCAATTTTTGTTTCATGCTTTATCATCATTTAACTTTGGTGATAATTTTATTCTTATGATTTCAGCTCTATATTGTGCTCCTACTGCTCGTCTTTTTATTAATGGCCAAGTTTCAAATCAATTTTCCCTCTTTAGAGGTACTAGACAAGGATGTCCCCTTTCCCCGCTATTGTTTTTAATTGGCATTGAACCCTTCCTTACAGCTATAAGAAAATGTGATAACATTAAAGGAATTATTATTAATGAGATTATTATTAAAACTTTAGCGTATGCTGATGATGTACTTTTGTTTATTAATGACCCCTTATCCTCATTTCCTTCTTTATTAGAGATTATAACAAAATATTCTATGGTGTCTGGTTACAAATTAAACACTAATAAAACTGAATTTTTCCCTTTAAACATTTATTGTACTCCTGATATGATACCTATGAATGAAATTGTTTGGCAAAAGACTAAATTAAAATATCTTGGTATTTTATTTTCCTCATCCATAAAATCTACAATGACTTTAAACTGTAATTTTGTCTTAGATTATATTAAAGATAAAACGTCTAAATGGGCATCACTACATCTTTCCTGGTGGGGTAGACTGGAATCTATTAAAATGAATATTGCTCCAAACATTTTTTATACTCTTTCCTTGATTCCTACTCAGTTCCCATTAAAATTTTATAAAGATATTGATAAACTTCTCTCCAAAATCACCTCGCATTAGTTATAAAAAATTAAAAATATCTAAATGTAATGCTGGATTTGGTATCCCAGATTTTTTTCTTTATCACAAAGCTTTTATTTTAAAACAAAGTGCCATATGGTTTATTCATTCTCCTTTACATAATCCACCTTCTTGGCTCCAAATTGAAAAATCTATTGTAAAGCCGTTCCCATTACCAACTCTGGTAACTATGTCTAACAACTCCTCATTTTTTCATAAATCTATCATTCTCAAATCCACTAAAATGGTTTTTAATGATCTAGATTCCATTTTTCTATATCCCATGTATAACACTGTTGAATTATCATTATGGTATAGCAATATCATTAAATTAAATAGGAACATTAGATTTTGGTTTTCATGGATTAAAGCGGGTATTTTTTATCTTGGAGACATTTATTCCAATAATGCCTTTATACCGTTTGAGGATCTACAAACAAGGTTTGGTTTAACTCAATCTGATCTTATTAAATATGGATATTTAATTAATTCAATTTTAGATTCCTTTCCGCAAGCTATTCTGACTAGTGTTACAGCTGACCTATCCGTGTATATTCAAACTATATTGTTGAAAGCTAATGGTGTTTCCATTTTATATAAAAAATTATCTAACTCTCTAGGAAGTAACATAACGATGATTGCAACCTTCTGGAATAATGAACTTTCACTTACATTGTCTAATGATTCATGGGAAATTATATGGATTAGAAATATTTCTGGTTGGTTACCTGTCTCACTTTATCAAACCAATTCCTATATTTTATTTAATTCTTTATGGACTCCATTACGTTTATTTCAGGCTAAACTCCTTCAGGATGACACTTGTTGGCATTGTAAATTACATCCTGGTTCGTTACGACATATGCTTTTTGATTGTCCTTTAATTGCAAAATTCTGGAAAGAAGTTTGGGATGTTATTAAGAAGTTGTTAAATATCCAGGAAGACTTATTTTATAAAATGTTAATTTGCAAATCAGTTACATTATCACAATCTCTAAGTAATCTTGAATGTAGGCTTTTTGATTTTTTTATTTCTGCTGCGTTAAAATCTATTACCTTTTGTTGGAAAGATGTTTCTAAGTTATCAGTTCATGCTTGGTGGTCTTGGGTTATCTTTACAAGAAGAGGTGCTCAATTATCTTTGTCTGGGGTTAATCATAATCCTATTTCCTATCATTCTTTTTGGATTCCTGTTGATATCTATTTTGCATCTTAGGGGTATATTTATGTATTGTAATGCTGTTTACGATTTTTATATTATTTACTATGTCATAGTAGCTCTATTTATTGCTTACACAATAATTTGGTATTAGATGTTTCCCTTCCCCCCCTCCTTTTAAGTTTATAAGAATATGACTATTTTCTTTTCTATTGAAATGAATTCGATAATGTTTTTATACGCATTGTATTAGATATTTTAGTTTATTATTACTCTTTTTTTGTATGTTTATGTTGTTGCTGTTCATTGTAAAATTTCAATAAAATATTTTGAACACAAAAAAAAAAAAAAGAAATGCACGCCAGGCTTCCAGGCAGAAAGTGTGATGATTCCACATCAGATGGGGGAGTTGTAAATCAAACAATAATACCAAAATGTTGTGTAACCTAAATATCATGTGAAAAATAGCATCACCGCAACAATATCATGGACCAGAATACCTATGGTGAGAATATAGGGGCTGATTACGATGGCGGACGGACTTCAGTCCATCTGCCATCGTATCAGAGAATGGGACCTCCCGCCTACAGGCGGCAGTGCCACAATAGGCATTACACTGCAACCGCCACCACGGCGGTCACAATGCCTATCTTTTACATTGCTGCAGCACAAGCCGCAATGTAAACAAGCATTTACAATGCAATAGGTCTCGCGTTTACGTGAGTGTGAGCTATTGGCATTGTAAATGAAAATGCCTTTTATTTATGCTTTATTTTTTAAAACCTAAATAAAAGGCATTGTCATTTACAATATCAATAGCTCAAACTCGTGTAAATGCAAGACCTATTGCATTGCAAATGCTTGTTTTCTGTGGCAAACCCTATAGTAAATGCGTGGCTGTCGGTCGCCTTTCTGGAATGTGTTAGGAAGACTTATATTTGGAGTGATCTTTCTCAGTCCCTGGAGTGGGCTATAAAGCTGCACACCACAGGCCTCAGCGCGGGCAACACAACTGCACATCGCATAACCGGTTTGGCCTTGGCAAGCTGGTGCATGCGTTAGTTCTTTTTTTATTGCAAGCATGTCACAAAACAAAAACGATTTGAAAGAAAAGGTGCTGCTGCCTAAATATGTTGGCCATACCTGTATAAAAAAATAATTAAAAAAGAATGACCAGCTTTTATACTTTAGTAGAACTGTACAGGTGCGTCCTAGCAAGCAGGTGGACATGTAACAGATACATAAACCCTTTTTAGTTTAAATGCACAACTTGGCATAATGTATGCAAAGAAAACGTAGCCTTTTAATGATTGTAACAAGAAGACATAGTATAACATACAAGAAAGATTAATAAAAAACAGAATGGAAAGTAAAAACTCAAGGGCAAAGTGAAGTGTATTTGTCTATCACCCCTGCACTGAGGTGCACCCCTTTTTAGGAAGATGTGCCTATATGATCAGACAAAATGCTGGAATTCGGAGTGCAAGAGAAATGACTGAAATGAGCTTGCTGACCGACCCCTGCCTGCTGTGGTGGGTGGAAGCAAAATGCGAATGCAGATGAACCGACCAGAGTATCTATGTGTATATTTGTAAGTATGTTTGTGTTTTTTAAATCCCATAAGGCTAGCTAATTCAGTCTCTTGGCACAAACAAAACAAAAAGTGCACTTCTGTTATGATGTGAACTATGGGCCATGGCTAAACCTTTAATTTCAACTAGTCATTTTGAAGCCATAGCCAAGGTTTGAAATAAAAATAGTGTTAGAAGGAACACCTCCAATGATAATAAAAGTTGGATCCGATCTTTGGGATTCGATTCCTCAAGCCTCGGGGCCATGTTATTTTGTTGTTGTTAACACTGCTGGAGGCCAACTGACAAGGGGGAATTGTCCGTTTTCGGCGCTCCCAAGAGGTGATGGGGAATGCTGCATTTATTAAATCCGATTTGTACTAGTTCTATCTTTCACCGGGAACATGTCATTTAATAATTAATAACCACACTCTGTATTCTCTCACACTGCAAGCATGTGTTCGTTACCCCATATTTCGCGTCCTGACCTACTTACAGGGAGAGACAGGGAAGCAGCCGTTTAAGTTAATATAAACCAAGCTGGCGCAGTGCCTCGTGGGTAGTGATCTGCACAACCATGGTTTTGTAACGTTACTAAGGCGGCCTCTGAAGCCAGTACACCGTTGTAACCAACACGTGAGGCGAGGGGTGCATGAGAACTCCGAACATGAACGCTCTACCGCCATACCATCAATGAACAGAAATGAGACCCGGTGTACCTTTTCAGACTGGCACTCATTACAGAAAGGTTGCCGTCAATGCCTCCCGTTTCACCATCTCGGTGAGAATCATTTTAGTCGGTATATGAGGAGATACTATCTTTTCGGGTTTTGTCACTCTAGATATCAATCAAAACCCGAGATCCCCAGATTTCTCGACTTGGAAGTCGGCCGCATTGCAAAAGCATTAACATACACAAGCTTTGGCAACGCGGCCTCGAAAGTGACGCGAAAGTGAAAGTGATCGCAATTACGATCGCGTGCTACGGAGGAAAGACATATGGCGCTGCGCGCGTGCACGTTCACGTGCACTGAAGCTTTAGGCCACGGCAGCACTTTGAAAAGCCTGTATACAAAATGTCTCGGCCAGATCAGCGCAAGCGCTGGATCAGGCGAGACCTAAAAAGGGAAATGTTACATATCCCTGCACTACGTGCATGGTGCCTGCCACATGGTGCAGTGATATGTGCCCCCCAGGTCCCATGTCTGGGGGCCAGGGTGGGAAGGGGGCCCGCTACGGGCCCACAAAGTCTCTTTCCGACAGACTTTTTATGGCTGGTTAACCGCCATGAAAAGGCCCGTGGAAAGGGACATTGTAATCCCTACGGCGGTGCCTGGCAGGCACCGCCACCATTGTAGGGAATACAGTTCCTCCCGATGCACCGACGGGCTCAAGTAGCCCGTTGGATGTGTGGTGATTGGACTTTCCGACCACCATCTCCCCCGCCTACCATTGTCATATGGCGGGCGGGAAACATCTATCCGATGGCGGGGAGACGGCCACCGACAGCCTGTCGGTGGCGGTCTCCCTGCCATCATAATCAGGCCCATAGTTATTTTATGTATATTATACAGTTTTTAAAAGTATTGCAGTATTTAACATTGTTTACTTAATATATTCGTAGTAAATATTGTGTTTTAATGAATTTACTGTATATTGTTAGTGTTATTAATAGAATTGTTTTTATTTTTTAATATATTTTAGCATTTTTAAAGTGTAATTTGAATTTGACGAAATGTAACTAGAAATTTATAATGGAGTAGCAGCTGATGGGTTTGGAGGAGAATACAATGAGAAGGTATTTAAATAGCAAATTTAAAATTTTCATTTTTTTACATTTTAGAATATTTTTTATACTACTTATTTAATTGGTAATTAATGATGGTAATTTGTTAATTGTTATTCAAAAATTGTAAGTGCATTTTGTGTTTTTTAATATAATTATGTTTCTATATAGTGTAATTACTACTTGTAATGTAATAGCAGGATAGTAGGAGAATAGGGTGGAAAGTTATTCAAATTATATACATATATTTCAACTTGTTTTATGTTAATTATGCATATTTATTTGGTAATTATGTAAATTGTATAATTGGTGATTTGTTTTAATTAATTAAGTGTATTTTAAGTATTTTTAGTTTTTTTTTTTTTAAAATACATTCTTAGCATTTTTATTTAAATTTTATTTAGAATATATATACACATACACATATATTAAAAAAATAATTTTGAACATGTTTTCATTATTGTGTTTTATTACTTATTTAAATATTTTGTTAACATAATTAAGAGGTAAAAATCTATGTATAACCCTTTCGTTGGACCAACATTTTCCATGTTTTTGCTTACGTTGTAGTGGAACCAGTGAATCTATGTTTTTGCTTACGTTGTAGTGGAAGTTGTAAGTCTAAGCCTTTCAAAATCCAACATTTTCCTTGCGGTTTCGTAGATTGGAGTGGGAATAGTAAATCTAATACCTTCAAAGTGTGCACGTTCTCTGATTTTCCTTATGTTGGAGTGGGAATAATACTTGTAACCACTCCAAAGTGTAACCCTTTCTTACTTTCGTTAAAGTTGGAGTTACATTACTGATGTTTTCAAATTTTAGATTTTAATAGGTATATTATTTTTTAATGTATTTTGAATTTTAAATCATTTTATATTTTTATTTATTTAATTGTGATATATATTTTTAGTAATTGGAAATATTATTACTGTCAATTCTTTTTAATTATTTAAATATTAGTGTGAGGAAATTACTTTCTGCAGGTTTACCCTACTTTTGACCCCCTTTTTTGATTATTAGCTACTGGTGTAATGACTCTGAGAGTGCACTGAAGCCTTTTAGCCAGACGTCAGTGCTAGTGCTCTGACTCTTAAAAGTGAATGTATAATTGGCTTATACCCAATTGTAATCAGTTAACTTGCTTATACATCCCTAACATATGGCACCAGGGTTAACCAAGGCCTCTAAATTAAAGTGTCCCTCATGGGCTGCAGCACTTATTGTGCCACCATCAGTGTTACAAATTAAGGCCTGTCTCCTAACCTGCTACTGCAGACTGGTAGAGCAGTTTTAAATTGCCAACTGGACTTTGCGGTTTAAAACAATGACTAAGTCCAGGCCATACTTTTTGATATTTACAAGTCACCCCGACAGTAGGCCTGTCAAGCATAAGGCACGGGTGTTCTATATTCAAAAGTAAAACATGCATTCTGAACTTCCAGAACAGCAACAAGAGGAGATTGGCAGATACCCAGGGTTCCACGTGGCCTACTGTTCAGAATTGAGCACATAGTGAGGTTTGATCTGATCAATAGAGACAAACCTTTTGTCTCTGCGTCCAGAAAGGGGCGGAAGAAGTACAGTCTGTTTACCTTCAGCAGCCAGGGCAGGCACAGGTGCTCTGTAAGATGGCCCAAACTCTTTTTTGTCCACAATCCTTTCTCGGACCAGATCCCCGATCTTAGGGATCCAGCCGGTTCTTGCCAGAACAACCCTCACTTCTCCAGTGGCGGTACGTTTTACTTGGACTTTGCTTTGTTCGTCCCGGAAATCGTTAAATTTCTGTAAAACAGCCAAACGTTCATTGATGTCAAATAGTGTTTCCACCGCCACTGTGCTGACATTATCGAGGTCTGGGGCCCACATCTCAACCCCTAAGAGGATCTCATAAAGAGTACGACCACCCAGGGACTTTCTTGGCATGTTATTCAAAGCCCTCCATATCCCATATGGGTGATTAACTCAACTGCAGCCAGAGCCTAATACCCTTGCTGTTAAAGACAGATTTAAGTCTTGGTTGTTCCTCTCCATGACCGCATTTCCCTCGGGATGGTAGGGAGATAAGAAATGCAGGATCACACCCAAACTTTCCATGGCGTCTTTGTAAGCCCGAAAGCTAAACGCCGGACCCTGGTCAGAATATAATGTGCCAACTGCGTATGTCCTGATAACGACTTACAGATCCTTTATAACAGTTTGAACGTCAGCCAATTGCTGTGGCCATACCCACAGGAATCAAGAGTAGGAATCCACTGCCACCATGATGTACTTGTAAGCCCCGTCAGATGATAGGGGGCCGCAATGGGCCAAATACACTCAAGCCAGAGGCTTGTTTGAAATCAAAAGAGGTGTCTGGGGTGGATGTGCCATGGTGGAACCCTTCATCTGTTGGCAGATGTCACAAAATCCTTGGTCTCTTTGTAAAGACCCGGCACCAATAGAGTTGATGCAATAGAAAAATTATAGCAGCCACGCCCACATGTGCTGAAGCCAGACCCCCATGTGCAGCCAGCATTAGTCCTAGTCTGCAATCACTGTTTGGTATTACTCTATCCCCCACTCCTGGAATCTGAGCATACAGTTTGTTTTGTGCATCTAATTTGAAGGAGTACTTGAGTGGAAATCCTTTCTGTAATTGTGTGTCATTGTGTGCAGCATTGACGGCCACCATGATGTCTCTGTCTATTCTCGTACTTGAACGAGTTATCACAGGAACTGCGGCGGTGCAAACTGTCGCCTTTGCGACCTCATCGGCCAGTGAATTCCATGCAACGTGCACGCCAACACGGTGATGACTCAATGTATTAATGACATGAGCACGTGGGAAGTATTCTTTCAGCTTTGCCACCTGTTCCTCAAGCATCTTGTCCTTCACTGTGCAGCCTTCTGAATCCCTAAATCCATTCGGACTCCACTAATGGAGATACTCATTATAAGACTGCACACAGTAATAAGAATGACACACAATGAGTGTGGGGAATCCATCATCCGTATTCTGTATTGCCAGTACTAGAGCCTTAAATTCCGCTATCTGTGCCGTGTAATCACCAAGTGACTGAGTGTAGGTTTTTTCAGGATGGAATGTTCCATCATGCATACGACCTTTTACGTGCGGCTGAATATTGCTGTTTTGTCTGTGAGGAAGATTGTGCAGAATCATCATGTGTAAATGATGTAGCCATAGCAATCTAGAGGATATTCATGCTCATACTGGAGAAATGCTTGTGTTTGTAACGTAGAGTTGAATCTGTAGTCCACATCTGTTGCCGTGAGGGAGTTTGCCCATTGTATCCTTCTCAGATATTGAACTTTTGCATTTGGAACGCTAGCTCTTGTAGCCACCTCTGAAGTCAGTACTGGGGTCACAACAACAATTTGTTTCCCTTGAGCCAGGGCACACTCTCTCCCTACAGTAGTCTGGACTGCTGTCAGAATTTTCTCTGTTGATGCAAAATGCATGTCAGCATTTGTATAGAGATGCAATTTAAATGCAATTGGTACTGTGTCACCTTCATTAAATGTGACATGTGTACCCTGATGTACCCGCGACTACATGAATCACCAGATTTGTAGTTTTTTCCCCTGTATGTAAGTGTTTGGAAGCTATCATATCAGCTCGTACAGAACGTAACATTTCTATGTGTCTGTATGTTCAATGTGTACCTGAAAAGTCTGGATGTTTAACGTCGTAGAATGGTTTTACCTGTTCCGCATAATCAGGAATGTATGTTCTGCCAAAAATTATGAAATCCTAATATGGATTGTAATCTTTTTAGAGTTGTTGGAGGTTGGAGCAATGCATATGGTTCTAAAAAATGGGTTGCCAGACTCTTGCTTTCACTTGACAGCTTGTATCCCAAAAATAAGACATTGAGGTGGGCAATTTTTGAAAATGAATCTTTAGCCCATTTTAACAAACCCACAAATTATGTGGTCCCATCTGGTCAAGTGTTCCATCAGGTCATAGTCTTCTAAGTATATGTCATCGACATAAGATCATGCCTTATTGTGAAAGTTCTCAAGTAATTCTGTGACCCTGGCTACAAACAATCCGGGGCTATTCTTATACCCCTGGGTAAATGGCAGAATTGTTTCTGAGAGCCTAGCACCAAGAAGGCACATATCTGCTTCCAGGTGCTATGTTGTGGCAGAAGAATCCATTCAAGATATCAAGTGTTGTTTTGTATTTTTTATCCACACAATGTCATTCATTTGTAAAGTACTGTGTGCATTTTGCACTGTGAATGTGCGAGGAGTTGTGTTCAAATGTCTGTAATCTAATACTAGACAATACGATTGATCTGGTTTCATTACTGGAAACAGGATTATTCATTGAAAAGGTGCAACTTTCAATCACACCTTGATGCTCAAGTTGTCTTAGGATTCCCTAACTTGTTGTTTTGCTTCATTTTTGATGGGGTATTGTCTTTGGGGTTGTGACGTTGTCTTCAATGGTATATCATGATAAGGTGAATCATAATCCCACCCCACATGGTTGTGGTGAAACGCAGGAGCTAGCGCTAAAGTCCACTCGCTGGCGTATGAGTGTTTTAATGATTCTGAAACGAGGTCAGAGAAAGCTGGGGAAATTACCATTTCCCCCTTTTGGCAATCCGTCACAAAGTCAGTTGGTCAATCTTTTCCAGCCAGCAAAATACCATAACCTTGAGCGAGTTCCTCCCAAAAGAGGACATTTATAAATCTGGGTACGTCCCCTTCCAACCGAAGCTGGACTTTGCATAACCGATGTGGGACGCTTCCCTTGGTATCAAGGGTTTCCACCATGATATACTTAATCAGCGCTACTCCCACCAGACAATAAATCAGGTTCTGGTGAACTTTTGTGACCTCTGTCGCGCTGTCCAACGTTGTCAATGTCCAATTCCCGTTCAGATGCAGAGTCCTCAAAGTCGGGAGCATGCCTGACCTTCAGTCTGGCTACCTTCTTCCTTTTAAATAGAGGTTTCGATATTTTAGACTTATTTTCCTCTTTAATTATGTATTCAGGTGAGCGCTGTGGAGCCTTTCTTTGTTTCACACGCTCTTCCGATTCCCGCTCTGATCATCCTCCTCTTGCCGAGCGTCTGTTGGATGCATCCTGAAAGGAACGAGTGGGGCGTGTATCAGTATCCTGATACCTGTCATGTGGTTTAACATTATCATGGTTATGTAACTTGTTAACATTTTTCGGTAGATCCCTGTGTAAGAGACCCAGCCCGTGATTTTGTTTCTTCTTTATTTTTCTTATTATTCTACTTCTTCTTTGTGGAAGAGCTGGGTGCTTGCTCAGAGTTATCCTTTTCAGAATTACTCTTTCCCTGTGTTTTCCCTGGTTTGGCTCCTAAATTATCTATACCCAGCGTAGCTTAGGTTTCTTTGATAATTTTAGGCAATTTGTGCTCCTGTCGTGTAGGAGGCGAATCCCTCAGGCGTTGGCATATAGCTAACGTGGCTGCTTCCCCTTTTATGTTACTTAACGTTATAGCAGATACTGCAGCAAAACTGCCCATCAGTTTCATCACTAAGTCCGGGGCACGCGCTGCCCCATGCTCATTCTGTACTTCTTTCAATAAGTCAGGTAGAACCGCCAAAGAAGGGGTACCATGTGTTCTTATATAAACTGCATCAAAGATTGTACCGCAAGTAGCACAATGCACTATCGGGGGAGCCATCCCCATTGGCAAGGAAATTGTGAATATCCCATGCTTCTCCTGTGGGCCCATATGGGGCAAAACTGCTTCAAGCCGTTTTGTTTTTTGTGCGATCCAAAATGGAATTTCTTCCCTTTTGGTGGGAATCTTTCCCATCACTGCATTTAATGTGTGAGGGCTGATGCATGACGTAGCTAATTGTGGTGCTTCCGCTTGAACAGTCCGTGCAGGAATGAGTGTTAATGTTCACATCACAAATTGTGTAAGACTTCTGCATATTGTTACTAGATTATTAAATAATCCCCGTATCTGGCCTGCGGTCAGTCATCAGCACTGGGATGTGGTGAGTATCTAGCTAGGACTGGCCATGTTGCCCCCTCATTTGTGAGCGGGCCCAGTCTCACATTTTCAATACTATGGTTAAGAGCGTCCTTCAACCAATTAATATGTTCCTGGTAAGTTAAAGGAATTTCTACCTCCTCGTAAGGAGAGCATTCATTTGGTGTTTCACCTGCTTCATATTTGTGAAATAGCCATCTGGCATCATCAGCAGCGGATAATTTAACCCATGAGTAAAATACCTCAGTTCCAAATGCCTCCTGTGCCTCTACCACGAAGGTAACATTCCCACCATCTAGAGTGAGGCCACGTGGAAGTAATTTTTGAGTGAATGCATGTCTGCGGTTCTCAGAAATATTCTGTGTCATGTTTTATTACAAAACATGTATTACAGAGTTTGGCTAACACAGCGGGAACAATATCCTTTCAAGATTGGATTAAGCACCAGCCACTACACAGGATATACCCACTCAGCCAAGTACCACCACAGACGTCTCCGGTTTTTAAAAGATGTGTAGGGATTTCTGAGGAAGCACGATTGAGCTACTCAGTTGATCCATTCAAAAAAGGAAACCAACCAACGTTGGCGGCGCCATGTCGTGTTGTTCCCACCAATCAGGTGAAACTGCCCGTTTGCGGACAACATAAATATAGGAAGGTGCTAGACTATTCCATAGACTTCCCTAGAATGTGTTGGCCCTTGTACCACCTAGCTCGCAGTGCCACTGCCAGCCCCCCAAACATGAACCAGGAGTGAACAGTTTCGGCAACCATTGAACATGACAACTCTGCTCCCTCAGGAACCGTGATGACAGATTTCAAACTTTCTCTCATGCTTGATTATGCTCAGAGAAATATACAAAGAGTACACGAAGGGGCTTTTTCAATATTTATTGAACCGTAGTGATTCCTGTATGGAAAATATGGGCTGCGATGATTAATAGATAGAAGCAGACAAAAGCTATAATAAGTGTCAACACAGTGAATAAAGCAAAGAGTTCCACCAAACAGTTGAGACAGGGTATATATGCATACATATAAAAGATTATAACAATCTAGCGAACTCCTACGATGCCAACCCTAACCTATGTGTCTAGGGTGTGAATGTAAGAACTGTCAAGAAAACTCCCCTCTGGATGATCTAACCCCTTTACCTGGTGTGTAAGAGTGCATGACCCTGTGGGAAACAACCTTTACAACGCAGTCATTACGTCGCACTACATTTACAACGCAGTCATTACATCACAACATCCTTTCCAACGCATGTCACTACAACGTAGCCATTACATTGCATGTCACTACAACGCAGGCATTACATTGCATGTCACTACAACGCAGGCATTACATTGCATGTCACTACAACGCAGGCATTACATTGCATGTCATTACAACGCAGGCATTACATTGCATGTCATTACAACGCACACCATTACAATGGATAGTACTCCTGCACTATCCAACACTTACCTTACTGTTGCACCCCCTGGAGTTAGAATAGTAATTTTTACCCCTACACTTTCCAACACTTACCTTAAATGCAATGTAATAGTATGCGTTGTAATGGTATGCATTGTAAAGGTATAATCCGATGTAATGGAATGCGTTGTAAATGTAGTTTTAAAATATTTGTTGCGATGGCATGCGATGTAAATGTATGTGTTGTAAAGGGTGTTGCGATGTAAAAACTGCATTGTAAAGGCATGCTTTGTAAATGTATGCGTTGTAACGTCATACATTCGACCCCGTCTTAGTCACGAACTGGACACCCCTCATTGAGATGTCTGTCAGCTGCTAGGTGAAAGCTTCAGCGTGCATGGGAACTCCCCAAGGCAGCAGAAGTGTCTGTTCTAATTATGTTAGGAAACAGAATGCTATATATATAGAACATGTGCCCCCCTGCCTCGGGCCGAGATTGTGATCAGGCAACCATTGTTTGTGTTCTACAGATAGCTGTGTCGCCATATGGATGTAATAATATAACACATTTGTAGGCATTGCACATATGCCAAGGCAGTGTGATAGAATTCTAATGAAGTGTGCCATGTCTGCAAGGTCGGTGTTTCTGCAAATCCAGTCCAAGCGTCACAAATGCGCAATGTGAGTCAAATGTTAATGTGGCAAAGAGAAGGCAACGTTAGGAAAAATGATGGAGTGCATGCAAGAATCGCACGAATTGGAAAAATGCATAAGACAGTCGTTTTGGGACCCCCTGTCCCTTTTTCTTGGCTCCCGCTTGAGAGATGACCCTAAAACATTCCAGGAAGAAGCTGAGGTGGGGGAGACCTTTTTGGAAAGTGTGGTGCAGGTTTGCCAAACGGTGGCAAAGTTATTAGTGAAGACGGTCCCAACTAAAGTTAAAGTGACTTTATAGTTAGGTGAACATGTCAGTGTCAATATTAACATTTTGAACTAAAAAAAACACGCATAAATTCACCAGTTAGAGTTAGCATAGCTAACTCTAGCTTGCGCCCCCAGCATGCCCTGCTAATGACCTCACACATTTCATTACTCATGACATTTTCTGTGACATCATTTATGACTTTACTAATGACATCCTGTTAGAAATTGGGTTGTTTCCGGTTGGCTAGGGTAGGCACCTAAACCAGGCAGAACCCACCACTCTAGTCAGGGCACTTCAACTACACACCTAGTAGCTTGGCGCGGAGCAGTCAGGCTAACCTAAGAGGCAACACACTCACAAAGCAACAAGAGACTCCACACAGGATTATATATAAAATATACATGGTATACTGTACATAAAGCCAGACCAAAAGGACATAAATCATAAATAATGCACATAGGATGCACTGACTCAGATAGCACTTGTTATCCTGAACATGGCAAGAATAACAAGCATTGGTAAATGTATTAGGTTTCGCCTATGAGATGAATACTAAGGTGCGGGAGAATGGTGTGAGTGCTCTCTGTGTAGGGTGAGGGGTGCATGAATGATATCCGTTGACTTTGTCTGTGTTTATTTCTTGCCATGTTATACCGCAGCACGGCTGCTGTGCAGCATGTTTGAAAGTCAAAAGAAATGAAAGTGTTAAGACGCGGTTAGTGTTGAAAGCATAATAGAGCTTTTTCTCAAAATCCGCCTTCAACCATGTGCACCGCAGCCGCCCTCTTGGGCAACATGGCTAAAAAAATCACTGCAAAGTCAATAGATGTGGATAGGCAAGTCCTATTGCTTTGCCAATGCTTGTTTCTTTTGGCTGATGTTGCACACCACAGGCAAAGCAAATAAACCCAAAATACTTATTTATGAAATAAATGTATTACCAGTTGTTAGTTTTGCCAGTACTTTCCTTCAGCGAAGGCTGACTCTCTCTAACAATTGTTACTTCTGCTTCATGGCATCTCTCAGCTTCTCTTTCATTGACCGTGTGTGACATTCACACTTGCTTCTCCCATCACAACACACAGCATACAGCAATGGGTCCACACCCTACAGCCATAGATTCTCCCACACAAGTAATAACAGGGCAGGATGGCTTGTCACTTCTAGCCTGTGGAAAGGAGAGATCTGTCCACATGTGTGTGTCGCAAGCCTCAGAGTCTCTCACTGGCGTCTGTGCTCTGGGTCACAAGTGTGATGGGTCCCCCATCACTTACTGTGTCTGTGCATCCGGGTACATGCAGTGCTGCATACAGAATGGCCTCAGTGATAATGTTAGAGCGAGGAGTAACTACTTACACCTGACACAGAAAATAATTCTACTGTGTGTGAGGTGCGTCACCAATCTGCTTCCTGTACCCGGTGCCAAATTTACAATTATATATATATATACACACACGCACACACACGCACACACACATGTGAGGGGCAACGAAGAACCCGTGTTAATATATGCAATCATTGCCGAGTCTCAGCACGAATTGGGAACATAAGACATAACAAAACTGAAGGCATCGGAGTAAATTAAGTCAACAAAAATGAACATGTGAATGAAGCACATAAGAGTGATTCCTGAACGAGCGACGCTCATAATTAAGGTGCCAGTGCACGAACCTGAATTACCACGGCACACGACAGAGCTCCGCCAAGAGGAACACAATGGGGACGACGGAAGGAAATGTAAGCTGAAACATAAATACACAACGAGTAATCAAATATAATAGCGACGATTGTGGTAAATTAAAGTGAAAACACGAAAAGGTGAAAATCAGTGAGATGCATCGAAGTTGACATAAGGGGCGTGTGAAGAACTGCACAGCAACTGTATGTACACGACCACTGCCGAGTCCATATGTGGCATAAACACACTGAATGCATTGCTGCAAAATAAACCGATGTTAAATTATGAAATAAAACACCAGTGAGTGATAGAGCCCAGCATAAGAAGCAGCGACCAGTGAGTGATAGAGCCCAGCATAAGAAGCAGTGACCAGCGAGTGATAGAGCACAGCATAAGAGGCAGTGACCAGTGAGTGATAGAGCCCAGCATAAGAAGCAGTGACCAGCGAGTGATAGAGCCAGCATAAGAAGCAGTGACCAGCGAGTGATAGAGCCCAGCAGAAGAGGCAGTGACCAGCGAGTGATAGAGCCCAGCATAAGAAGCAGTGACCAGTGAGTGAAAGAGCCCAGCATAAGAAGCAGTGACCAGCGAGTGATAGAGCCCAGCATAAGAAGCAGCGACCAGTGACTGATAGAGCCCAGCATAAGAAGCAGTGACCAGTGAGTGATAGAGCCCAGCATAAGAAGCAGTGACCAGCGAGTGATAGAGCCCAGCATAAGAAGCAGTGACTCAGAGAGCCCAGCATAAGAAGCAGCGACCAGTGAGTGATAGAGCCCAGCATAAGAAGCAGTGACCAGTGAGTGATAGAGTCCATCATAAGAAGCAGTGACCAGTGAGTGATAGAGTCCAGCATAAGAAGCAGTGACCAGTGAGTGATAGAGCCCAGCATAAGAAGCAGTGACCAGCGAGTGATAGAGCCCAGCATAAGAAGCAGCGACCAGTGAGTGATAGAGCCCAGCATAAGAAGCAGTGACCAGCGAGTGATAGAGCCCAGCATAAGAAGCAGTGACCAGTGACTGAGAGAGCCCAGCATAAGAAGCAGCGACCAGTGACTGATAGAGCCCAGCATAAGAGGCAGTGACCAGTGAGTGATAGAGCCCAGCATAAGAAGCAGTGACCAGTGAGTGATAGAGCCCAGCATAAGAAGCAGTGACCAGTGAGTGATAGAGCCCAGCATAAGAGGCAGTGACCAGTGAGTGATAGAGTCCATCATAAGAAGCAGTGACCAGTGAGTGATAGAGTCCAGCATAAGAAGCAGTGACCAGTGACTGATAGAGCCCAGCATAAGAGGCAGTGACCAGTGAGTGATAGAGCCCAGCATAAGAGGCAGTGACCAGTGAGTGATAGAGTCCAGCATAAGAAGCAGTGACCAGTGAGTGATAGAGCCCAGCATAAGAGGCAGTGACCAGTGAGTGATAGAGCCCAGCATAAGAAACAGTGACCAGTGAGTGAAAGAGCCCAGCATAAGAAGCAGTGACCAGCGAGTGATAGAGCCCAGCATAAGAAGCAGTGACCAGTGACTGATAGAGCCCAGCATAAGAAGCAGTGACCAGTGAGTGATAGAGCCCAGCATAAGAAGCAGTGACCAGTGACTGAGAGAGCCCAGCATAAGAAGCAGCGACCAGTGACTGATAGAGCCCAGCATGAGCCCAGCATAAGAGGCAGTGACCAGTGAGTGACAAAATACAGGACAATAAAGTTAAAGTCGACGCTTTTACTCCACTTGTGGCGAAAATATCTCCTCTGTGCTCACAACTTTTGGACATGGAAAATCGCAATAGACAATACAACCTTCGCATATTTAATTTACCAGAAGAGGTTAAGGGTTCTAACTGTCGACTATACTTAGAGAACTTAATTCCTGGTCTTTTAAACGTCAAATTTCCAGAAAAATTTGAAATTGATAAGGTTCACAGAATTCCTTCATGTCGCAATCCTCAACATACCATGCCTAGACAAATGATATTTAAAGTTCTCCGTCATCATCATTTGGTTATGATCAGAAAAGCAGCTAGAGAAATTCCTTCATTGTTGGTCAATGGTCACAAAATCTTTATTCATCAAGAATTTGCCAAGGAAACTGTTGCAACGCGTAAGGGTTTTACTGACCTTCGCCCACGATTGAGAAGCCTTGGATACCAATATGGACTTTTTGACCCTTCAACTATGCGCATTTGGAAAGATAATTTTTCAAAATCCTTTCAGCGTCCTAAAGATCTGCGACAATTTCTGGATCTACAAATACAGCAAACTATGGACACTCAGGGTCCTACCACTTGATATTTTCCTGTATGACCTTCTTTGACAGAGTTATATAACTCATAATATTTTGGGCTCCAGCGGTTCTGGCCATGCTTGTAAAGCGTGTGTGCGTCCCAATGTTCATATTTATGTATTTTGTTTGTCTTTTTTGCTATATTTTATTTCTTCCATTCCCTTTTGTGTGTTCTGGAGCTACTTTCTTCTTCACATTTGTGTCTTTTTCTGACCTTCTTCTTTCTAATCCTTCTCTCCTTTTTATTTTGTCATGGCTAATATTAAAGTAGTGTCATTGAATGTTAAAGGTTTACGCCATCCTGTGAAACGTACAAAACTTTTGGATTATTTGGGTAGTTGCAAAGCTGATTTTTGTTTTATACAAGAAACTCATATAGATGATAAAATTTTAAACTATATGAAGAAAAAATGGGTTGACAATATTGTTTCTTCTCCTGCTAATAGCAAGAAAAATGGTGTAGCTATATTATGTGCGAAAAAAGCGCATTGCCAAGTTTTGAGCAAAATTACAGATACGGATGGCAGATATTTAATTGTTAAGGTTAAAGTTCATGATTCTATCTTATTTTTATTAAATGTTTATGGCCCTACTGCTGATGACCCTGTTTTCTGGTCTACTCTTTCAACGGAGGTTGTAAAAATTGGTAATGTACCTTTAATTGTTGCAGGTGATTTTAATGTCATATCTGATCCTTTATTAGATAGATTATCTAGTACTAAATTCCACCCCCCTAAGGTTTATTTTGCTTTTAGATTATTTCTTCAAACCACAAAGTTAGTTGATATTTGGCGTTTACACTTCCCTACAGAAAAATGTTTTACTTTTTTTTCTAACCCACATAATTCTCATTCTAGGATCGATTACATATTAGTTTCGAAGCAGCTGATCAACTGTGTTAGTAACCCTAGGATTGGCAACATTGACGTCTCTGACCATGCTATGGTTTCTTGTATTTTAAATTTAAATTCCACCTTTACTAACCAGCCTAGATGGAGAATGAATTCTGGTATAGCTCTCAATGAACTTAATAAACCAAAGCTCCTCTCTGCCATTCATGATTTTTTTCAATTTAATCCTGAAGGTACTACCTCATTGGTTAATAGATGGGATGCTTTTAAAGCTTATATTAGAGGGGTTACTATTTCTATTATGGCTCACGAAAATAAGATTTTTAATGCCAGTATTAAAAAGCTAGAAAAGCAAATAGCGGAAAATGAACGACTTTTTATTTCGTCTAATGACCCTCAATATAGAAGTAAGTTGCAAAAGCTTCGATATGAATTTAATACAATTCTTAGTAAAAGAGCTGGCGTTCAGATTTCTAAGGCCAAAGCTAAATTTAGTTTTAATGCAAACAGATCTGGTAGATTGTTAGCGAATTACTTGCGTATCAAAAAAGATAAAACTCAAATCACTTCTATTCACGGATCCAATGGTAAAAATGCTATATCTCATAAAGATATTGTGAATGAATTTTTGGATTTTTACTCCAAGTTATATGATAAACCTGATTTTCATAATGACTCTTTAGTTGATTCTTTTTTATCTTCATGTGGTCTACCTAAAATCTCTCCATCAGATAAAATGGAGCTTGACTCTCCAATTACTAAGGATGAAATTTTAGTCGCTATAAAATCTCTTAAAAAAAACAAATCTCCGGGTCCTGATGGTATCCCGGCGGAGTTTTATAAAGAGTTTCAATCCCATCTTTTACCCTTATTATTTCAACTTTTTACAACATTTGGCTCTACGGGAATTACTTCAGGATCCTTTACTGAAGCTTTAATTATCGTTCTTCCCAAACCTGATAAAGACCCCACCCTTGTATCTAATTATCGCCCTATCTCTTTAATTAATCAGGATTGTAAATTATATGCCAAAATATTAGCCACACGATTATCCCCTGTACTAGATTCTATTATACATTCGGATCAATCTGGTTTTATGAAAAATAGACACTCTGCAAATAATACGAGAACTTTATTACATGTCATTGAACAGGGTCATACGTTAACTACTCCTGCAGGAATTATGGCTCTGGATGCTGAGAAAGCATTTGATAAATTGCATTGGCAATTTTTGTTTCATGCTTTATCATCATTTAACTTTGGTGATAATTTTATTCTTATGATTTCAGCTCTATATTGTGCTCCTACTGCTCGTCTTTTTATTAATGGCCAAGTTTCAAATCAATTTTCCCTCTTTAGAGGTACTAGACAAGGATGTCCCCTTTCCCCGCTATTGTTTTTAATTGGCATTGAACCCTTCCTTACAGCTATAAGAAAATGTGATAACATTAAAGGAATTATTATTAATGAGATTATTATTAAAACTTTAGCGTATGCTGATGATGTACTTTTGTTTATTAATGACCCCTTATCCTCATTTCCTTCTTTATTAGAGATTATAACAAAATATTCTATGGTGTCTGGTTACAAATTAAACACTAATAAAACTGAATTTTTCCCTTTAAACATTTATTGTACTCCTGATATGATACCTATGAATGAAATTGTTTGGCAAAAGACTAAATTAAAATATCTTGGTATTTTATTTTCCTCATCCATAAAATCTACAATGACTTTAAACTGTAATTTTGTCTTAGATTATATTAAAGATAAAACGTCTAAATGGGCATCACTACATCTTTCCTGGTGGGGTAGACTGGAATCTATTAAAATGAATATTGCTCCAAACATTTTTTATACTCTTTCCTTGATTCCTACTCAGTTCCCATTAAAATTTTATAAAGATATTGATAAACTTCTCTCCAAAATCACCTCGCATTAGTTATAAAAAATTAAAAATATCTAAATGTAATGCTGGATTTGGTATCCCAGATTTTTTTCTTTATCACAAAGCTTTTATTTTAAAACAAAGTGCCATATGGTTTATTCATTCTCCTTTACATAATCCACCTTCTTGGCTCCAAATTGAAAAATCTATTGTAAAGCCGTTCCCATTACCAACTCTGGTAACTATGTCTAACAACTCCTCATTTTTTCATAAATCTATCATTCTCAAATCCACTAAAATGGTTTTTAATGATCTAGATTCCATTTTTCTATATCCCATGTATAACACTGTTGAATTATCATTATGGTATAGCAATATCATTAAATTAAATAGGAACATTAGATTTTGGTTTTCATGGATTAAAGCGGGTATTTTTTATCTTGGAGACATTTATTCCAATAATGCCTTTATACCGTTTGAGGATCTACAAACAAGGTTTGGTTTAACTCAATCTGATCTTATTAAATATGGATATTTAATTAATTCAATTTTAGATTCCTTTCCGCAAGCTATTCTGACTAGTGTTACAGCTGACCTATCCGTGTATATTCAAACTATATTGTTGAAAGCTAATGGTGTTTCCATTTTATATAAAAAATTATCTAACTCTCTAGGAAGTAACATAACGATGATTGCAACCTTCTGGAATAATGAACTTTCACTTACATTGTCTAATGATTCATGGGAAATTATATGGATTAGAAATATTTCTGGTTGGTTACCTGTCTCACTTTATCAAACCAATTCCTATATTTTATTTAATTCTTTATGGACTCCATTACGTTTATTTCAGGCTAAACTCCTTCAGGATGACACTTGTTGGCATTGTAAATTACATCCTGGTTCGTTACGACATATGCTTTTTGATTGTCCTTTAATTGCAAAATTCTGGAAAGAAGTTTGGGATGTTATTAAGAAGTTGTTAAATATCCAGGAAGACTTATTTTATAAAATGTTAATTTGCAAATCAGTTACATTATCACAATCTCTAAGTAATCTTGAATGTAGGCTTTTTGATTTTTTTATTTCTGCTGCGTTAAAATCTATTACCTTTTGTTGGAAAGATGTTTCTAAGTTATCAGTTCATGCTTGGTGGTCTTGGGTTATCTTTACAAGAAGAGGTGCTCAATTATCTTTGTCTGGGGTTAATCATAATCCTATTTCCTATCATTCTTTTTGGATTCCTGTTGATATCTATGTTGTAATGTAAATAGGTTGGATTCAATGATGATCAGAGGTAGCCAGTAAGTATAACAGAAGTAGAAGGTTTATTGGTTGGTTTAGTAGAAGTATATTACAGGACCCACCAGGAACAGCATCTCTGCCGCTCAGCCCACTCTCTCCAACTGCCAGTCTCACCACACAAGCAGGCACACCAACATTCCAGTCTCTCTGTCATCAAGCATTCCAACATTCCACGCAGACATCACATTTAACTTGGCTGAGCAGCTAAGGAGAAGATGCACCTGAGGAATTGAGATACAACACATCCCCTTTCTTTGGAGAAGAATAAACAACAATAATTTGCAACCTTGCAGCATGAAAGTATGAAAGATGGTACTTGCATCGTTGCGCACAATAAACATTAGAGGAAGCATGAAAGACTAGTGACAGGTTAGAAAAAAATGAGAATAAGTAGTAGAAAGTGACTAGAATGAAAGGAGGGTGAAACAGTGTGAAAAGCTTCAAGATATAGCACATGAAAAACTTCAATATATAGCACATGAAAAACTTCAAGATATAGCACATCCCCTTCCCTTGGGAAAACAATTAATAGAAATAATTCAACCATTGCATGTAAAACGTTGCATGTAAAACCTGCGTGTTAAACACTCGATTATAGCATCATACAAGTAAAGTACAGAAAAAAAGAGAAATAGACAATAAAGGAATTAAAAGTGTGATATAGAAGTAAAAGTAAGCAAAAAAAAAAAAATGATGTAAGAAAAAAAATGCAAGGCGATAGAAAAAAACGTTACAAAATATTGAACATATAGATTTCACTGCGTATGGGTACACTGCCCCTTATGAATCTCAAAATAAAGTATGGATACACTGTCCATTGCGCATTGTAACTAAAGATGGGAACACTGCCCATTGCGCATTAAAACTCAAAATGAATACACTGCCCATTACACATTTTAAATCAAGTATGGGTACACTGCCCATAGCGCATTAAAACAACAGATGGGTACACTGCCCATTGCGCCTTAAACTTAAGATGGGTACACTGCCCATTGCGCATTAAAATAAAAGTTGGGTACACTGCCCATTGCGCCTTAAACTTAAGATGGGTACACTGCCCATTGCGCATTAAAATAAAAGATGGGTACACTGCCCATTGCGCCTTAAACTTAAGATGGGTACACTGCCCATTGCGCATTAAAATAAAAGATGAGTACACAGCCCATCGCACATTAAAACTAAAGGTGGGTACACTGCCCGTTACTAGTTTCTAAAGAAAAATGTGGGTACACTGCCCACTGCGCCTTTTAACAAAAGATGGGTACACCCCACTGCGCAAGTAATCACTGAAAGATAACAATGTAGAGGGTAATGCAAGCGTAACACTGTGTAGGGTGAAATCAGTGTGAAGGGTGTGCGCACTACCCCACTGAAGAATGTAACTAGAGTAAGGAGACCAGCTCCCAACAACAAATACCCTGAAGAAAATGCATAAAACCCTGAAAGTATCTAAGTCAGTAAAAACAAATAAGGAAAGACGTAAATATCAACAGTAATAATCAAGTAAAATTATGAAGGGTGAACAACACACAACTGTAAGATGTCACTAACATTGTAATATAGCATACGATGTCCATTATAACACAATAAACTAAAATAAATAACGTTGTCACCGTAGTTCCACTTTTAAGGATATTTCACTGCAATGATACCAAATCATTCAGACTGGAAACATTCGGCATTGTGTGCTTCAATTGTTGGCTCTCTGCTTTCTCATTGAAAAATAATTAGATCAGTTCAGAAGATTTTTTTCCTTTACCAAAGCGACTGTCCATAAATCCGCACTAGTCGATTTCCGCCGAACATCTAAGCTTACAGGCATTAGGAGAATAAACCGGATACGATGTCCTGGTGTTTTCCCAGAAAAAACTTTATTGTCCTCCAAACGTGGTTGGCAGAAGAAGCACCGCAGAATGAACTGCAGAAGACAGCATGGCTAAGGTGAGTAACTCTGGTGGAAACGCAATATGGCGGCACGCTGCATGACGCAGTGCCGGATGGCTCACAGTACGTCCGTGCAGACAAACGTCAAGGAGCAGCTCCGACAGACATGGAAGCAGAGACACTTCACGAGGGAACGCAGGTGAGTTCGAGCGCGCTGAGGAAGCCACGCGCAACATTTTCAAACGGCAACACGCATTACTAACGGCTCACCCCCTCAACAAGGCTCAAAGTTTAGATACTAACACGGACAAAAACTCACCTAAGACATAGGTAGAGCACCATACATGGTCACGTAACACTTGTCCAGCAGCCGAGCGCGTCAGTCAGTCAACGAGCGCCTGTCTCCAACACCTTAAAATAATTATCTAATGCCACACTAATGTCCATGGTGATATCCGCAGCCTTGCCAGAGCAAAAATAAACGGTGTCTTCTGACATCAGATAAATAACATCAAGTTTCTCAAGATGTTTGACACGTAGCTAGGCACTGCTGAAGCCAGTAGTTTTAAAAATCGTGGAACATTTTCTTTCTTTTTTTAAAGTTCACGGTTCGGAAAGCAGGATTCTGAAAGTAAGCCAGTCTTTATCATATATTAATTAACGCTGTATCAAATTTCTTTTGAAGTATAGAACCATAAGTATGAGGAATGTGAAGCGCCCTGGGTAGGCTGTCCAGATGGTGAAGGACACTGGTGGGACCTTGGGGGCGTTCTTTTCCTTTCTTTTTCAAGTTGCTTAGCTTTGAGTAGTTTCTTGTAGAATAAAGTTCTGTAAATATGTTAGTTTCCTCACTTGCTGTAGTCTTGCTGTAGTCTTGTGGCCAAAGCACGCAGGGTTTCTTCCAGATCGTCGCCATTGTTGTAATGTAAATATGTTGGATTCAATGATGATCAGAGGTAGCCAGTAAGTATAACAGAAGTAGAAGGTTTATTGGTTGGTTTAGTAGAAGTATATTACAGGACCCACCAGGAACAGCATCTCTGCCGCTCAGCCCACTCTCTCCAACTGCCAGTCTCACCACACAAGCAGGCACACCAACATTCCAGTCTCTCTGTCATCAAGCATTCCAACATTCCACGCAGACATCACATTTAACTTGGCTGAGCAGCTAAGGAGAAGATGCACCTGAGGAATTGAGATACAACAATCTATTTTGCATCTTAGGGGTATATTTATGTATTGTAATGCTGTTTACGATTTTTATATTATTTACTATGTCATAGTAGCTCTATTTATTGCTTACACAATAATTTGGTATTAGATGTTTCCCTTCCCCCCCTCCTTTTAAGTTTATAAGAATATGACTATTTTCTTTTCTATTGAAATGAATTCGATAATGTTTTTATACGCATTGTATTAGATATTTTAGTTTATTATTACTCTTTTTTTGTATGTTTATGTTGTTGCTGTTCATTGTAAAATTTCAATAAAATATTTTGAACACAAAAAAAAAAAAAAGAAATGCACGCCAGGCTTCCAGGCAGAAAGTGTGATGATTCCACATCAGATGGGGGAGTTGTAAATCAAACAATAATACCAAAATGTTGTGTAACCTAAATATCATGTGAAAAATAGCATCACCGCAACAATATCATGGACCAGAATACCTATGGTGAGAATATAGGGGCTGATTACGATGGCGGACGGACTTCAGTCCATCTGCCATCGTATCAGAGAATGGGACCTCCCGCCTACAGGCGGCAGTGCCACAATAGGCATTACACTGCAACCGCCACCACGGCGGTCACAATGCCTATCTTTTACATTGCTGCAGCACAAGCCGCAATGTAAACAAGCATTTACAATGCAATAGGTCTCGCGTTTACGTGAGTGTGAGCTATTGGCATTGTAAATGAAAATGCCTTTTATTTATGCTTTATTTTTTAAAACCTAAATAAAAGGCATTGTCATTTACAATATCAATAGCTCAAACTCGTGTAAATGCAAGACCTATTGCATTGCAAATGCTTGTTTTCTGTGGCAAACCCTATAGTAAATGCGTGGCTGTCGGTCGCCTTTCTGGAATGTGTTAGGAAGACTTATATTTGGAGTGATCTTTCTCAGTCCCTGGAGTGGGCTATAAAGCTGCACACCACAGGCCTCAGCGCGGGCAACACAACTGCACATCGCATAACCGGTTTGGCCTTGGCAAGCTGGTGCATGCGTTAGTTCTTTTTTTATTGCAAGCATGTCACAAAACAAAAACGATTTGAAAGAAAAGGTGCTGCTGCCTAAATATGTTGGCCATACCTGTATAAAAAAATAATTAAAAAAGAATGACCAGCTTTTATACTTTAGTAGAACTGTACAGGTGCGTCCTAGCAAGCAGGTGGACATGTAACAGATACATAAACCCTTTTTAGTTTAAATGCACAACTTGGCATAATGTATGCAAAGAAAACGTAGCCTTTTAATGATTGTAACAAGAAGACATAGTATAACATACAAGAAAGATTAATAAAAAACAGAATGGAAAGTAAAAACTCAAGGGCAAAGTGAAGTGTATTTGTCTATCACCCCTGCACTGAGGTGCACCCCTTTTTAGGAAGATGTGCCTATATGATCAGACAAAATGCTGGAATTCGGAGTGCAAGAGAAATGACTGAAATGAGCTTGCTGACCGACCCCTGCCTGCTGTGGTGGGTGGAAGCAAAATGCGAATGCAGATGAACCGACCAGAGTATCTATGTGTATATTTGTAAGTATGTTTGTGTTTTTTAAATCCCATAAGGCTAGCTAATTCAGTCTCTTGGCACAAACAAAACAAAAAGTGCACTTCTGTTATGATGTGAACTATGGGCCATGGCTAAACCTTTAATTTCAACTAGTCATTTTGAAGCCATAGCCAAGGTTTGAAATAAAAATAGTGTTAGAAGGAACACCTCCAATGATAATAAAAGTTGGATCCGATCTTTGGGATTCGATTCCTCAAGCCTCGGGGCCATGTTATTTTGTTGTTGTTAACACTGCTGGAGGCCAACTGACAAGGGGGAATTGTCCGTTTTCGGCGCTCCCAAGAGGTGATGGGGAATGCTGCATTTATTAAATCCGATTTGTACTAGTTCTATCTTTCACCGGGAACATGTCATTTAATAATTAATAACCACACTCTGTATTCTCTCACACTGCAAGCATGTGTTCGTTACCCCATATTTCGCGTCCTGACCTACTTACAGGGAGAGACAGGGAAGCAGCCGTTTAAGTTAATATAAACCAAGCTGGCGCAGTGCCTCGTGGGTAGTGATCTGCACAACCATGGTTTTGTAACGTTACTAAGGCGGCCTCTGAAGCCAGTACACCGTTGTAACCAACACGTGAGGCGAGGGGTGCATGAGAACTCCGAACATGAACGCTCTACCGCCATACCATCAATGAACAGAAATGAGACCCGGTGTACCTTTTCAGACTGGCACTCATTACAGAAAGGTTGCCGTCAATGCCTCCCGTTTCACCATCTCGGTGAGAATCATTTTAGTCGGTATATGAGGAGATACTATCTTTTCGGGTTTTGTCACTCTAGATATCAATCAAAACCCGAGATCCCCAGATTTCTCGACTTGGAAGTCGGCCGCATTGCAAAAGCATTAACATACACAAGCTTTGGCAACGCGGCCTCGAAAGTGACGCGAAAGTGAAAGTGATCGCAATTACGATCGCGTGCTACGGAGGAAAGACATATGGCGCTGCGCGCGTGCACGTTCACGTGCACTGAAGCTTTAGGCCACGGCAGCACTTTGAAAAGCCTGTATACAAAATGTCTCGGCCAGATCAGCGCAAGCGCTGGATCAGGCGAGACCTAAAAAGGGAAATGTTACATATCCCTGCACTACGTGCATGGTGCCTGCCACATGGTGCAGTGATATGTGCCCCCCAGGTCCCATGTCTGGGGGCCAGGGTGGGAAGGGGGCCCGCTACGGGCCCACAAAGTCTCTTTCCGACAGACTTTTTATGGCTGGTTAACCGCCATGAAAAGGCCCGTGGAAAGGGACATTGTAATCCCTACGGCGGTGCCTGGCAGGCACCGCCACCATTGTAGGGAATACAGTTCCTCCCGATGCACCGACGGGCTCAAGTAGCCCGTTGGATGTGTGGTGATTGGACTTTCCGACCACCATCTCCCCCGCCTACCATTGTCATATGGCGGGCGGGAAACATCTATCCGATGGCGGGGAGACGGCCACCGACAGCCTGTCGGTGGCGGTCTCCCTGCCATCATAATCAGGCCCATAGTTATTTTATGTATATTATACAGTTTTTAAAAGTATTGCAGTATTTAACATTGTTTACTTAATATATTCGTAGTAAATATTGTGTTTTAATGAATTTACTGTATATTGTTAGTGTTATTAATAGAATTGTTTTTATTTTTTAATATATTTTAGCATTTTTAAAGTGTAATTTGAATTTGACGAAATGTAACTAGAAATTTATAATGGAGTAGCAGCTGATGGGTTTGGAGGAGAATACAATGAGAAGGTATTTAAATAGCAAATTTAAAATTTTCATTTTTTTACATTTTAGAATATTTTTTATACTACTTATTTAATTGGTAATTAATGATGGTAATTTGTTAATTGTTATTCAAAAATTGTAAGTGCATTTTGTGTTTTTTAATATAATTATGTTTCTATATAGTGTAATTACTACTTGTAATGTAATAGCAGGATAGTAGGAGAATAGGGTGGAAAGTTATTCAAATTATATACATATATTTCAACTTGTTTTATGTTAATTATGCATATTTATTTGGTAATTATGTAAATTGTATAATTGGTGATTTGTTTTAATTAATTAAGTGTATTTTAAGTATTTTTAGTTTTTTTTTTTTTAAAATACATTCTTAGCATTTTTATTTAAATTTTATTTAGAATATATATACACATACACATATATTAAAAAAATAATTTTGAACATGTTTTCATTATTGTGTTTTATTACTTATTTAAATATTTTGTTAACATAATTAAGAGGTAAAAATCTATGTATAACCCTTTCGTTGGACCAACATTTTCCATGTTTTTGCTTACGTTGTAGTGGAACCAGTGAATCTATGTTTTTGCTTACGTTGTAGTGGAAGTTGTAAGTCTAAGCCTTTCAAAATCCAACATTTTCCTTGCGGTTTCGTAGATTGGAGTGGGAATAGTAAATCTAATACCTTCAAAGTGTGCACGTTCTCTGATTTTCCTTATGTTGGAGTGGGAATAATACTTGTAACCACTCCAAAGTGTAACCCTTTCTTACTTTCGTTAAAGTTGGAGTTACATTACTGATGTTTTCAAATTTTAGATTTTAATAGGTATATTATTTTTTAATGTATTTTGAATTTTAAATCATTTTATATTTTTATTTATTTAATTGTGATATATATTTTTAGTAATTGGAAATATTATTACTGTCAATTCTTTTTAATTATTTAAATATTAGTGTGAGGAAATTACTTTCTGCAGGTTTACCCTACTTTTGACCCCCTTTTTTGATTATTAGCTACTGGTGTAATGACTCTGAGAGTGCACTGAAGCCTTTTAGCCAGACGTCAGTGCTAGTGCTCTGACTCTTAAAAGTGAATGTATAATTGGCTTATACCCAATTGTAATCAGTTAACTTGCTTATACATCCCTAACATATGGCACCAGGGTTAACCAAGGCCTCTAAATTAAAGTGTCCCTCATGGGCTGCAGCACTTATTGTGCCACCATCAGTGTTACAAATTAAGGCCTGTCTCCTAACCTGCTACTGCAGACTGGTAGAGCAGTTTTAAATTGCCAACTGGACTTTGCGGTTTAAAACAATGACTAAGTCCAGGCCATACTTTTTGATATTTACAAGTCACCCCGACAGTAGGCCTGTCAAGCATAAGGCACGGGTGTTCTATATTCAAAAGTAAAACATGCATTCTGAACTTCCAGAACAGCAACAAGAGGAGATTGGCAGATACCCAGGGTTCCACGTGGCCTACTGTTCAGAATTGAGCACATAGTGAGGTTTGATCTGATCAATAGAGACAAACCTTTTGTCTCTGCGTCCAGAAAGGGGCGGAAGAAGTACAGTCTGTTTACCTTCAGCAGCCAGGGCAGGCACAGGTGCTCTGTAAGATGGCCCAAACTCTTTTTTGTCCACAATCCTTTCTCGGACCAGATCCCCGATCTTAGGGATCCAGCCGGTTCTTGCCAGAACAACCCTCACTTCTCCAGTGGCGGTACGTTTTACTTGGACTTTGCTTTGTTCGTCCCGGAAATCGTTAAATTTCTGTAAAACAGCCAAACGTTCATTGATGTCAAATAGTGTTTCCACCGCCACTGTGCTGACATTATCGAGGTCTGGGGCCCACATCTCAACCCCTAAGAGGATCTCATAAAGAGTACGACCACCCAGGGACTTTCTTGGCATGTTATTCAAAGCCCTCCATATCCCATATGGGTGATTAACTCAACTGCAGCCAGAGCCTAATACCCTTGCTGTTAAAGACAGATTTAAGTCTTGGTTGTTCCTCTCCATGACCGCATTTCCCTCGGGATGGTAGGGAGATAAGAAATGCAGGATCACACCCAAACTTTCCATGGCGTCTTTGTAAGCCCGAAAGCTAAACGCCGGACCCTGGTCAGAATATAATGTGCCAACTGCGTATGTCCTGATAACGACTTACAGATCCTTTATAACAGTTTGAACGTCAGCCAATTGCTGTGGCCATACCCACAGGAATCAAGAGTAGGAATCCACTGCCACCATGATGTACTTGTAAGCCCCGTCAGATGATAGGGGGCCGCAATGGGCCAAATACACTCAAGCCAGAGGCTTGTTTGAAATCAAAAGAGGTGTCTGGGGTGGATGTGCCATGGTGGAACCCTTCATCTGTTGGCAGATGTCACAAAATCCTTGGTCTCTTTGTAAAGACCCGGCACCAATAGAGTTGATGCAATAGAAAAATTATAGCAGCCACGCCCACATGTGCTGAAGCCAGACCCCCATGTGCAGCCAGCATTAGTCCTAGTCTGCAATCACTGTTTGGTATTACTCTATCCCCCACTCCTGGAATCTGAGCATACAGTTTGTTTTGTGCATCTAATTTGAAGGAGTACTTGAGTGGAAATCCTTTCTGTAATTGTGTGTCATTGTGTGCAGCATTGACGGCCACCATGATGTCTCTGTCTATTCTCGTACTTGAACGAGTTATCACAGGAACTGCGGCGGTGCAAACTGTCGCCTTTGCGACCTCATCGGCCAGTGAATTCCATGCAACGTGCACGCCAACACGGTGATGACTCAATGTATTAATGACATGAGCACGTGGGAAGTATTCTTTCAGCTTTGCCACCTGTTCCTCAAGCATCTTGTCCTTCACTGTGCAGCCTTCTGAATCCCTAAATCCATTCTGACTCCACTAATGGAGATACTCATTATAAGACTGCACACAGTAATAAGAATGACACACAATGAGTGTGGGGAATCCATCATCCGTATTCTGTATTGCCAGTACTAGAGCCTTAAATTCCGCTATCTGTGCCGTGTAATCACCAAGTGACTGAGTGTAGGTTTTTTCAGGATGGAATGTTCCATCATGCATACGACCTTTTACGTGCGGCTGAATATTGCTGTTTTGTCTGTGAGGAAGATTGTGCAGAATCATCATGTGTAAATGATGTAGCCATAGCAATCTAGAGGATATTCATGCTCATACTGGAGAAATGCTTGTGTTTGTAACGTAGAGTTGAATCTGTAGTCCACATCTGTTGCCGTGAGGGAGTTTGCCCATTGTATCCTTCTCAGATATTGAACTTTTGCATTTGGAACGCTAGCTCTTGTAGCCACCTCTGAAGTCAGTACTGGGGTCACAACAACAATTTGTTTCCCTTGAGCCAGGGCACACTCTCTCAATACAGTAGTCTGGACTGCTGTCAGAATTTTCTCTGTTGATGCAAAATGCATGTCAGCATTTGTATAGAGATGCAATTTAAATGCAATTGGTACTGTGTCACCTTCATTAAATGTGACATGTGTACCCTGATGTACCCGCGACTACATGAATCACCAGATTTGTAGTTTTTTCCCCTGTATGTAAGTGTTTGGAAGCTATCATATCAGCTCGTACAGAACGTAACATTTCTATGTGTCTGTATGTTCAATGTGTACCTGAAAAGTCTGGATGTTTAACGTCGTAGAATGGTTTTACCTGTTCCGCATAATCAGGAATGTATGTTCTGCCAAAAATTATGAAATCCTAATATGGATTGTAATCTTTTTAGAGTTGTTGGAGGTTGGAGCAATGCATATGGTTCTAAAAAATGGGTTGCCAGACTCTTGCTTTCACTTGACAGCTTGTATCCCAAAAATAAGACATTGAGGTGGGCAATTTTTGAAAATGAATCTTTAGCCCATTTTAACAAACCCACAAATTATGTGGTCCCATCTGGTCAAGTGTTCCATCAGGTCATAGTCTTCTAAGTATATGTCATCGACATAAGATCATGCCTTATTGTGAAAGTTCTCAAGTAATTCTGTGACCCTGGCTACAAACAATCCGGGGCTATTCTTATACCCCTGGGTAAATGGCAGAATTGTTTCTGAGAGCCTAGCACCAAGAAGGCACATATCTGCTTCCAGGTGCTATGTTGTGGCAGAAGAATCCATTCAAGATATCAAGTGTTGTTTTGTATTTTTTATCCACACAATGTCATTCATTTGTAAAGTACTGTGTGCATTTTGCACTGTGAATGTGCGAGGAGTTGTGTTCAAATGTCTGTAATCTAATACTAGACAATACGATTGATCTGGTTTCATTACTGGAAACAGGATTATTCATTGAAAAGGTGCAACTTTCAATCACACCTTGATGCTCAAGTTGTCTTAGGATTCCCTAACTTGTTGTTTTGCTTCATTTTTGATGGGGTATTGTCTTTGGGGTTGTGACGTTGTCTTCAATGGTATATCATGATAAGGTGAATCATAATCCCACCCCACATGGTTGTGGTGAAACGCAGGAGCTAGCGCTAAAGTCCACTCGCTGGCGTATGAGTGTTTTAATGATTCTGAAACGAGGTCAGAGAAAGCTGGGGAAATTACCATTTCCCCCTTTTGGCAATCCGTCACAAAGTCAGTTGGTCAATCTTTTCCAGCCAGCAAAATACCATAACCTTGAGCGAGTTCCTCCCAAAAGAGGACATTTATAAATCTGGGTACGTCCCCTTCCAACCGAAGCTGGACTTTGCATAACCGATGTGGGACGCTTCCCTTGGTATCAAGGGTTTCCACCATGATATACTTAATCAGCGCTACTCCCACCAGACAATAAATCAGGTTCTGGTGAACTTTTGTGACCTCTGTCGCGCTGTCCAACGTTGTCAATGTCCAATTCCCGTTCAGATGCAGAGTCCTCAAAGTCGGGAGCATGCCTGACCTTCAGTCTGGCTACCTTCTTCCTTTTAAATAGAGGTTTCGATATTTTAGACTTATTTTCCTCTTTAATTATGTATTCAGGTGAGCGCTGTGGAGCCTTTCTTTGTTTCACACGCTCTTCCGATTCCCGCTCTGATCATCCTCCTCTTGCCGAGCGTCTGTTGGATGCATCCTGAAAGGAACGAGTGGGGCGTGTATCAGTATCCTGATACCTGTCATGTGGTTTAACATTATCATGGTTATGTAACTTGTTAACATTTTTCGGTAGATCCCTGTGTAAGAGACCCAGCCCGTGATTTTGTTTCTTCTTTATTTTTCTTATTATTCTACTTCTTCTTTGTGGAAGAGCTGGGTGCTTGCTCAGAGTTATCCTTTTCAGAATTACTCTTTCCCTGTGTTTTCCCTGGTTTGGCTCCTAAATTATCTATACCCAGCGTAGCTTAGGTTTCTTTGATAATTTTAGGCAATTTGTGCTCCTGTCGTGTAGGAGGCGAATCCCTCAGGCGTTGGCATATAGCTAACGTGGCTGCTTCCCCTTTTATGTTACTTAACGTTATAGCAGATACTGCAGCAAAACTGCCCATCAGTTTCATCACTAAGTCCGGGGCACGCGCTGCCCCATGCTCATTCTGTACTTCTTTCAATAAGTCAGGTAGAACCGCCAAAGAAGGGGTACCATGTGTTCTTATATAAACTGCATCAAAGATTGTACCGCAAGTAGCACAATGCACTATCGGGGGAGCCATCCCCATTGGCAAGGAAATTGTGAATATCCCATGCTTCTCCTGTGGGCCCATATGGGGCAAAACTGCTTCAAGCCGTTTTGTTTTTTGTGCGATCCAAAATGGAATTTCTTCCCTTTTGGTGGGAATCTTTCCCATCACTGCATTTAATGTGTGAGGGCTGATGCATGACGTAGCTAATTGTGGTGCTTCCGCTTGAACAGTCCGTGCAGGAATGAGTGTTAATGTTCACATCACAAATTGTGTAAGACTTCTGCATATTGTTACTAGATTATTAAATAATCCCCGTATCTGGCCTGCGGTCAGTCATCAGCACTGGGATGTGGTGAGTATCTAGCTAGGACTGGCCATGTTGCCCCCTCATTTGTGAGCGGGCCCAGTCTCACATTTTCAATACTATGGTTAAGAGCGTCCTTCAACCAATTAATATGTTCCTGGTAAGTTAAAGGAATTTCTACCTCCTCGTAAGGAGAGCATTCATTTGGTGTTTCACCTGCTTCATATTTGTGAAATAGCCATCTGGCATCATCAGCAGCGGATAATTTAACCCATGAGTAAAATACCTCAGTTCCAAATGCCTCCTGTGCCTCTACCACGAAGGTAACATTCCCACCATCTAGAGTGAGGCCACGTGGAAGTAATTTTTGAGTGAATGCATGTCTGCGGTTCTCAGAAATATTCTGTGTCATGTTTTATTACAAAACATGTATTACAGAGTTTGGCTAACACAGCGGGAACAATATCCTTTCAAGATTGGATTAAGCACCAGCCACTACACAGGATATACCCACTCAGCCAAGTACCACCACAGACGTCTCCGGTTTTTAAAAGATGTGTAGGGATTTCTGAGGAAGCACGATTGAGCTACTCAGTTGATCCATTCAAAAAAGGAAACCAACCAACGTTGGCGGCGCCATGTCGTGTTGTTCCCACCAATCAGGTGAAACTGCCCGTTTGCGGACAACATAAATATAGGAAGGTGCTAGACTATTCCATAGACTTCCCTAGAATGTGTTGGCCCTTGTACCACCTAGCTCGCAGTGCCACTGCCAGCCCCCCAAACATGAACCAGGAGTGAACAGTTTCGGCAACCATTGAACATGACAACTCTGCTCCCTCAGGAACCGTGATGACAGATTTCAAACTTTCTCTCATGCTTGATTATGCTCAGAGAAATATACAAAGAGTACACGAAGGGGCTTTTTCAATATTTATTGAACCGTAGTGATTCCTGTATGGAAAATATGGGCTGCGATGATTAATAGATAGAAGCAGACAAAAGCTATAATAAGTGTCAACACAGTGAATAAAGCAAAGAGTTCCACCAAACAGTTGAGACAGGGTATATATGCATACATATAAAAGATTATAACAATCTAGCGAACTCCTACGATGCCAACCCTAACCTATGTGTCTAGGGTGTGAATGTAAGAACTGTCAAGAAAACTCCCCTCTGGATGATCTAACCCCTTTACCTGGTGTGTAAGAGTGCATGACCCTGTGGGAAACAACCTTTACAACGCAGTCATTACGTCGCACTACATTTACAACGCAGTCATTACATCACAACATCCTTTCCAACGCATGTCACTACAACGTAGCCATTACATTGCATGTCACTACAACGCAGGCATTACATTGCATGTCACTACAACGCAGGCATTACATTGCATGTCACTACAACGCAGGCATTACATTGCATGTCATTACAACGCAGGCATTACATTGCATGTCATTACAACGCACACCATTACAATGGATAGTACTCCTGCACTATCCAACACTTACCTTACTGTTGCACCCCCTGGAGTTAGAATAGTAATTTTTACCCCTACACTTTCCAACACTTACCTTAAATGCAATGTAATAGTATGCGTTGTAATGGTATGCATTGTAAAGGTATAATCCGATGTAATGGAATGCGTTGTAAATGTAGTTTTAAAATATTTGTTGCGATGGCATGCGATGTAAATGTATGTGTTGTAAAGGGTGTTGCGATGTAAAAACTGCATTGTAAAGGCATGCTTTGTAAATGTATGCGTTGTAACGTCATACATTCGACCCCGTCTTAGTCACGAACTGGACACCCCTCATTGAGATGTCTGTCAGCTGCTAGGTGAAAGCTTCAGCGTGCATGGGAACTCCCCAAGGCAGCAGAAGTGTCTGTTCTAATTATGTTAGGAAACAGAATGCTATATATATAGAACATGTGCCCCCCTGCCTCGGGCCGAGATTGTGATCAGGCAACCATTGTTTGTGTTCTACAGATAGCTGTGTCGCCATATGGATGTAATAATATAACACATTTGTAGGCATTGCACATATGCCAAGGCAGTGTGATAGAATTCTAATGAAGTGTGCCATGTCTGCAAGGTCGGTGTTTCTGCAAATCCAGTCCAAGCGTCACAAATGCGCAATGTGAGTCAAATGTTAATGTGGCAAAGAGAAGGCAACGTTAGGAAAAATGATGGAGTGCATGCAAGAATCGCACGAATTGGAAAAATGCATAAGACAGTCGTTTTGGGACCCCCTGTCCCTTTTTCTTGGCTCCCGCTTGAGAGATGACCCTAAAACATTCCAGGAAGAAGCTGAGGTGGGGGAGACCTTTTTGGAAAGTGTGGTGCAGGTTTGCCAAACGGTGGCAAAGTTATTAGTGAAGACGGTCCCAACTAAAGTTAAAGTGACTTTATAGTTAGGTGAACATGTCAGTGTCAATATTAACATTTTGAACTAAAAAAAACACGCATAAATTCACCAGTTAGAGTTAGCATAGCTAACTCTAGCTTGCGCCCCCAGCATGCCCTGCTAATGACCTCACACATTTCATTACTCATGACATTTTCTGTGACATCATTTATGACTTTACTAATGACATCCTGTTAGAAATTGGGTTGTTTCCGGTTGGCTAGGGTAGGCACCTAAACCAGGCAGAACCCACCACTCTAGTCAGGGCACTTCAACTACACACCTAGTAGCTTGGCGCGGAGCAGTCAGGCTAACCTAAGAGGCAACACACTCACAAAGCAACAAGAGACTCCACACAGGATTATATATAAAATATACATGGTATACTGTACATAAAGCCAGACCAAAAGGACATAAATCATAAATAATGCACATAGGATGCACTGACTCAGATAGCACTTGTTATCCTGAACATGGCAAGAATAACAAGCATTGGTAAATGTATTAGGTTTCGCCTATGAGATGAATACTAAGGTGCGGGAGAATGGTGTGAGTGCTCTCTGTGTAGGGTGAGGGGTGCATGAATGATATCCGTTGACTTTGTCTGTGTTTATTTCTTGCCATGTTATACCGCAGCACGGCTGCTGTGCAGCATGTTTGAAAGTCAAAAGAAATGAAAGTGTTAAGACGCGGTTAGTGTTGAAAGCATAATAGAGCTTTTTCTCAAAATCCGCCTTCAACCATGTGCACCGCAGCCGCCCTCTTGGGCAACATGGCTAAAAAAATCACTGCAAAGTCAATAGATGTGGATAGGCAAGTCCTATTGCTTTGCCAATGCTTGTTTCTTTTGGCTGATGTTGCACACCACAGGCAAAGCAAATAAACCCAAAATACTTATTTATGAAATAAATGTATTACCAGTTGTTAGTTTTGCCAGTACTTTCCTTCAGCGAAGGCTGACTCTCTCTAACAATTGTTACTTCTGCTTCATGGCATCTCTCAGCTTCTCTTTCATTGACCGTGTGTGACATTCACACTTGCTTCTCCCATCACAACACACAGCATACAGCAATGGGTCCACACCCTACAGCCATAGATTCTCCCACACAAGTAATAACAGGGCAGGATGGCTTGTCACTTCTAGCCTGTGGAAAGGAGAGATCTGTCCACATGTGTGTGTCGCAAGCCTCAGAGTCTCTCACTGGCGTCTGTGCTCTGGGTCACAAGTGTGATGGGTCCCCCAACCCTTACTGTGTCTGTGCATCCGGGTACATGCAGTGCTGCATACAGAATGGCCTCAGTGATAATGTTAGAGCGAGGAGTAACTACTTACACCTGACACAGAAAATAATTCTACTGTGTGTGAGGTGCGTCACCAATCTGCTTCCTGTACCCGGTGCCAAATTTACAATTATATATATATATACACACACGCACACACACGCACACACACATGTGAGGGGCAACGAAGAACCCGTGTTAATATATGCAATCATTGCCGAGTCTCAGCACGAATTGGGAACATAAGACATAACAAAACTGAAGGCATCGGAGTAAATTAAGTCAACAAAAATGAACATGTGAATGAAGCACATAAGAGTGATTCCTGAACGAGCGACGCTCATAATTAGTGCACGAACCTGAATTACCACGGCACACGACAGAGCTCCGCCAAGAGGAACACAATGGGGACGACGGAAGGAAATGTAAGCTGAAACATAAATACACAACGAGTAATCAAATATAATAGCGACGATTGTGGTAAATTAAAGTGAAAACACGAAAAGGTGAAAATCAGTGAGATGCATCGAAGTTGACATAAGGGGCGTGTGAAGAACTGCACAGCAACTGTATGTACACGACCACTGCCGAGTCCATATGTGGCATAAACACACTGAATGCATTGCTGCAAAATAAACCGATGTTAAATTATGAAATAAAACACCAGTGAGTGATAGAGCCCAGCATAAGAAGCAGCGACCAGTGAGTGATAGAGCCCAGCATAAGAAGCAGTGACCAGCGAGTGATAGAGCACAGCATAAGAGGCAGTGACCAGTGAGTGATAGAGCCCAGCATAAGAAGCAGTGACCAGCGAGTGATAGAGCCAGCATAAGAAGCAGTGACCAGCGAGTGATAGAGCCCAGCAGAAGAGGCAGTGACCAGCGAGTGATAGAGCCCAGCATAAGAAGCAGTGACCAGTGAGTGAAAGAGCCCAGCATAAGAAGCAGTGACCAGCGAGTGATAGAGCCCAGCATAAGAAGCAGCGACCAGTGACTGATAGAGCCCAGCATAAGAAGCAGTGACCAGTGAGTGATAGAGCCCAGCATAAGAAGCAGTGACCAGCGAGTGATAGAGCCCAGCATAAGAAGCAGTGACTCAGAGAGCCCAGCATAAGAAGCAGCGACCAGTGAGTGATAGAGCCCAGCATAAGAAGCAGTGACCAGTGAGTGATAGAGTCCATCATAAGAAGCAGTGACCAGTGAGTGATAGAGTCCAGCATAAGAAGCAGTGACCAGTGAGTGATAGAGCCCAGCATAAGAAGCAGTGACCAGCGAGTGATAGAGCCCAGCATAAGAAGCAGCGACCAGTGAGTGATAGAGCCCAGCATAAGAAGCAGTGACCAGCGAGTGATAGAGCCCAGCATAAGAAGCAGTGACCAGTGACTGAGAGAGCCCAGCATAAGAAGCAGCGACCAGTGACTGATAGAGCCCAGCATAAGAGGCAGTGACCAGTGAGTGATAGAGCCCAGCATAAGAAGCAGTGACCAGTGAGTGATAGAGCCCAGCATAAGAAGCAGTGACCAGTGAGTGATAGAGCCCAGCATAAGAGGCAGTGACCAGTGAGTGATAGAGTCCATCATAAGAAGCAGTGACCAGTGAGTGATAGAGTCCAGCATAAGAAGCAGTGACCAGTGACTGATAGAGCCCAGCATAAGAGGCAGTGACCAGTGAGTGATAGAGCCCAGCATAAGAGGCAGTGACCAGTGAGTGATAGAGTCCAGCATAAGAAGCAGTGACCAGTGAGTGATAGAGCCCAGCATAAGAGGCAGTGACCAGTGAGTGATAGAGCCCAGCATAAGAAACAGTGACCAGTGAGTGAAAGAGCCCAGCATAAGAAGCAGTGACCAGCGAGTGATAGAGCCCAGCATAAGAAGCAGTGACCAGTGACTGATAGAGCCCAGCATAAGAAGCAGTGACCAGTGAGTGATAGAGCCCAGCATAAGAAGCAGTGACCAGTGACTGAGAGAGCCCAGCATAAGAAGCAGCGACCAGTGACTGATAGAGCCCAGCATGAGCCCAGCATAAGAGGCAGTGACCAGTGAGTGACAGAGCCCAGCATAAGAGACAGTGACCAGCGAGTGACAGAGCCCAGCATAAGAAGCAGTGACCAGTGAGTGATAGAGCCCAGCATAAGAGGCAGTGACCAGTGAGTGATAGAGTCCATCATAAGAAGCAGTGACCAGTGAGTGAAAGAGCCCAGCATAAGAAACAGTGACCAGTGAGTGATAGAGTCCAGCATAGGAAGCAGTGACCAGTGAGTGAAAGAGCCCAGCATAGGAAACAGTGACCAGTGAGTGATAGAGTCCAGCATAAGAAGCAGTGACCAGTGAGTGAAAGAGCCCAGCATAAGAAGCAGTGACCAGCGAGTGATAGAGCCCAGCATAAGAAGCAGTGACCAGTGACTGAGAGAGCCCAGCATAAGAAGCAGCGACCAGTGACTGATAGAGCCCAGCATGAGCCCAGCATAAGAGGCAGTGACCAGTGAGTGACAGAGCCCAGCATAAGAGACAGTGACCAGCGAGTGACAGAGCCCAGCATAAGAAGCAGTGACCAGTGAGTGATAGAGCCCAGCATAAGAGGCAGTGACCAGTGAGTGATAGAGTCCATCATAAGAAGCAGTGACCAGTGAGTGATAGAGTCCAGCATAAGAAGCAGTGACCAGTGACTGATAGAGCCCAGCATAAGAGGCAGTGACCAGTGAGTGATAGAGCCCAGCATAAGAGGCAGTGACCAGTGAGTGATAGAGTCCAGCATAAGAAGCAGTGACCAGTGAGTGATAGAGCCCAGCATAAGAAGCAGTGACCAGTGACTGATAGAGCCCAGCATAAGAGGCAGTGACCAGTGAGTGATAGAGCCCAGCATAAGAAGCAGTGACCAGTGAGTGAAAGAGCCCAGCATAAGAAGCAGTGACCAGTGAGTGATAGAGCCCAGCATAAGAAGCAGTGACCAGTGACTGATAGAGCCCAGCATAAGAAGCAGTGACCAGTGAGTGATAGAGCCCAGCATAAGAAGCAGTGACCAGTGACTGAGAGAGCCCAGCATAAGAAGAAGCGACCAGTGACTGATAGAGCCCAGCATGAGCCCAGCATAAGAGGCAGTGACCAGTGAGTGACAGAGCCCAGCATAAGAGACAGTGACCAGCGAGTGACAGAGCCCAGCATAAGAAGCAGTGACCAGTGAGTGATAGAGCCCAGCATAAGAGGCAGTGACCAGTGAGTGATAGAGCCCAGCATAAGAGGCAGTGACCAGCGAGTGACAGAGCCCAGCATAAGAGGCAGTGACCAGTGAGTGATAGAGCCCAGCATAAGAGGCAGTGACCAGTGAGTGATAGAGCCCAGAATAAGAAGCAGTGACCAGTGAGTGATAGAGCCCAGCATAAGAGGCAGTGACCAGTGAGTGATAGAGCCCAGCATAAGAGGCAGTGACCAGTGAGTGATAGAGCCCAGCATAAGAGGCAGCATGAGTCCACCATAAGAGGCAGTGACCAGTGAGTGATAGAGCCCAGCATAAGAGGCAGTGACCAGTGAGTGATAGAGCCCAGCATAAGAGGCAGTGACCAGTGAGTGATAGAGCCCAGCATAAGAAGCAGTGACCAGTGAGTGATAACGCCCAGCATGAGCCCAGCATAAGAAGCAGTGACCAGTGAGTGATAGAGCCCAGCATAAGAGGCAGTGACCAGTAAGTGATAGAGTCCAGCATAAGAGGCAGTGACCAGTGAGTGATAGAGCCCAGCATAAGAAGCAGTGACTAGTGAGTGATAGAGCCCAGCATAAGAGGCAGTGACCAGTGAGTGAAGAGCCCAGCATAAGAGGCAGTGACCAGTGAGTGATAGAGCCCAGCATAAGAAGCAGTGACCAGTGAGTGATACAGCATAAAAAGCAGTGACCAGTGAGTGACAGAGCCCAGCATAAGAAGCAGTGACCAGTGAGTGAGAGAGCCCGCAGTGACCAGTGAGTGATAGAGCCCAGCATAAGAAGCAGTGACCAGTGAGTGATACAGCATAAGAAGCAGTGACCAGTTAGTGACAGAGCCCTCATAAGAAGCAGTGACCAGTGAGTGACAGAGCCCAGCATAAGAGGCTGTGATGGTGGAAGCAAGGGAGATCTAACGATGTGCAGACTTGGCGACAATGTGTAATCAAGTCACCAATGTCATAAGAGATCAAAACGAAGCAGTGGATGATAAAAGCGAACTAGGAGAATGGCAGGAATTGTCAAGGAGATTAACAAGCATTTGCAATGCATCGGTCTCGCCTTTGGGACCTTATATGTATTTAGCTATGCAGCACATTAGCCTGGGCGCTGAAACCTGTACTGTTCTTTAACATGGAGGGAGAGTAAGCACCAAACTGCGTCACACGCCAGGTATGGCAACACTTAAAGAGAAATATTGCCTTTCAGCGGGAAATGGTATAGTCCAAAGCTGTATTTTAAAACAAGACTCGAAGACAATTTCTATGGACAAATGTCTGTGTGGGCAGAAGGACATGGAGGAGGTAGGTAGTATGGGTGGCTGGCAGTGAGTGGAAAGCTGGACCCAGCAGACCTTAATAGCACTTAGCATGAATTAATGAACCTCACGACAGGATCCTTGTAATTGGGTATTTATGTTTTTGCCGTATGTTTTTGCCATATGTTTTTGCCGTATGTTTTGCCATAGCTCACGCCGACTTGTAGACCGCCCCTGCTTCAGTTCAGTGCGGAAGAGTCAAGTGCCGCTACTGGCGACCTACTGTCAAGTCTCAACCCCTACACATTTCTCTGGAAGCCTTGACTCGAGAAAGCAAATTCAAACTTGACTTGCCATCTTATAAAAAAAGTAAAATGAAAAGAATGAAAGAGGAATGAGATGGATGGTGGTCCTTAAAACGGCATCCAGTGATGAAAAAGGACAGCTCTCTTCACCCAGCTCCGCGCCACTTCGAGTGAGAGGTCTAGAATGCTGCTTTGTTTGACGACGTCTTCTGGGGCTTTGAGGCAGGACCAGTTCTCTACCACACCCCTGGAAGCCACTAGCTGGAAACAACCGTGGGAGGCAAAACAGCGCCCTAAGATGTGTTCTGGATGGGCACAGCGAATTGTGTTATGCAGCAGCAGAAGACCAAATTATGTGGCAGAGTTCACCAAATTATGTAGTTCAGTGGACCAAATTGTGTGGCAGAGTTGACTAACGTATGTGGCAGAGTTGACCAAATTATGCAGCAAGGGCAAAGCATGTGCTGGGGCGGGTAGTACAAAATTTTGTATACCCACTCATTCTGCATGTTTATATTAATCCGAATAATCAATTAATTGTAATATTATTAATTTGTTTGAAGTGATAACTCACCAACCATATTAACCAAAGAATTACACGTGGGAATTGCATTTTGCATGGCTATATTAATTGTAAACTAACTTGAGTACGCATATTAAAAGTAGAAAACTAGAAAATTGCATGTTATATGTCGCTTTGGTGATGTATTTGTGATTTGTGCTTTATTCAGTGAGTATAAACCGCTCTGAGTGTTGCTTCTGCTAGATAAATACACACACATATGGGTATTAGCGAGGGAATAGCATTTTATCAGCCATTACTATGTTTTAATTACGTTTTGTGTTTCTTTTGCTTAAGTTGACCATTTTGGCCTAAACAAGATGGCTGAACGAGACGTTAAACGTGACTGCCCTGACAACACGAGGTTCTGGGTGGAGTGCGCAGGCGCCACCGCCAGCAGCAGTGGCCTGGACCTGACCCCGGGAGAACATGTACCCTTCAAGGACGCTCCGGGAACCCATCCAAGACCAAAGACAAAGCTCAATTTAAAAGCCGGAACAAGCAAGTTTGATGACTTCATCATTCGACACCCTGAGAACTGTACCCTGCTACCCCAAATGGACCAATCAGGACTCTCTAAAACCCCGATCTTGATACTTTTTGACATTATTTTCATTATAAAAGTAGGTAGGGAATTAGGCTAAAAAAAGGCTATCGCTGATCGACACGCTCTTCTTTGACGAACTCGATTTCCTGACGTTATGCTGACGGAGAGGACGGTGACACTGCTGGACAGCTGTTATCCTGAATCTTTGAGAGACTGAATTGCGGCCTAACTTTGCTGAATAAAATTCTTCTTGACTGACTGACTTAGAGGACGACTTTAGCCAGAATAGGTAAATATGATGATTTGAAATGCTGATGATGATTTCTAACGTTTCCTGCAATATTTCTTAGATAAAAAATATTTGATTAATTGACAAATGTGTTGTGTCGATTATTTGAATAAGAGAATAACGGTAAAGAAGTAATGTGTAGATAGACGAGTTTATTCACTAAAATCATAGACAACAACTAAATGATCCATCTCCTTATGAGAGGGATATCTTAGGTCTGAAGTCAATGTGTTTAGAGTAAGGTAAAGGTATTCCTCTCATGTCAGCGTTTGGAAGTGAATTTCCCTCTGAAAACAGATCAACGGAGTGTAAGTATATTGGTGTTATGGGCCCCACCAATGAATGTATTTGAGTGAATCTGATGATGAGGTAGTTGGTCTGTGCCGAAGGGGGAGATTTGACGTTCCGCGCTGCATCAGTTTTCTGGTAGCAAGACGATGGTTTTTATTGTTTTGGTTTGGTGATTATTGCTTGTAAATAGCTTATTGATTATTGGATATTGATATTGGTTTATGTACTAACACTCTATGTTGAGTTGTGTTGAGTTTTATGTTGTTTGCACGGCTTCTGGGATGTAGGAAGTCGGAAGTTTGTAACGGTTCCGTAGTAGAGCAGAGGTAAGCGCTGTTCTCGGGAAAGACAGAATTGTTGTTATCCTGTAGGTACACAGGAGAAACGTGTGACGATTGAAGTTGCACGACGCATTGTCTGGGTTCGATTCGGTGACATTGCCGTGTGTTGCCATTAGAGACATTTTCTGTGTGAAAGAAGTGTGTATGATAGCGAAGGTTACCTGTGAAATTCTGGTCTTAGGTACCAGGGATCCAACTGGGATTCCGATAACGCTTATCACTGGAGAGGTAATAGGTACTCTCTGAGCTTGTTAGAAGGACAAAGGAGAGGTAAGCGCTGCTTTGTTAACGTATGTCATAATTCTGTAGTAGGACAGACTGTTCGCTGTTCTCGGGAAAGACAGGATTCTGTGTGAATGCACTACATTTTTCTTGTGTGAAAGTGCGTGAACGAAATAGCATTCAGGTTAAATTGTGAAACTCTGGTTTTATTTCTCAGGAGCATTGGGTCTCCAACCATGTGTCTTAATTCTGGAGAAACGGTTAGCTAATGCTTGTTAGAAGGGTGAAGTAGAGGGATGTGCTACTTTATCAACAGAAGTAACGATTCCGTAGTAGGGCATAGATAAGCGCTGCTCTCGGGAAAGACGGAATTTTCGTGAGAAAGGTCTATTGCTATTCTTTGGTTAGCGAAGCGGACAATGGAGACGTTTTTATGTTGTTACTACCAGAATTGTAGAAATTGAAGCAAAAACTTACTGAGCAGATTTGTAAAGCAGGGGTAGACAGGAGCAGGAGCTGCCGCAGCGGCTGCTGACGTCAGAACGACCGTGCTGGGATTGGACAGTCGGTCGGAACTGTAAAACGCTCCGGATTGGTGCGTTAGTGTACGCCGCGCTAGGAGTGGAGAAATACAGGGTGATGTAAACGCTCCCTATTGGTGCGTTAGTGTGAATCGCGCTGGGATTTGAGAATTGTGACAGTGACGTAGACGCTCCGGATTGGTGCATTAGTGTGAGTCGCGCTGCGATTGGACAGAGTAGCGGTACAGTCCTAAGGAGAAACTAGTGAGACACGAAAGAAAGGAAAATGTATTACGATCCACCCGAAAAAGAGAAAAAGTCATGATTTGGTAAAATTAAGAAGTGGTTTAAGAAGGACAAACCGATCATAACTAGGGAAGGACAGCTACTTCCTCCACCAAAAACCCTTGCATCCTTTATGGTTGCGAAATATGGATATCACACCTGTATTTGGTTAGACAACTGGGTTAAGTATACGGAGAAAGACGGAGTGTTAGATTTTCCAGAACATGGTTCATTTAATTTGGCTGTTTTGAGAAATTTAAGAGAGAAAATGATGAATTTAGAACCGAGACCTAGACCGACTCAATTTGAGGCTTTGACGGAGTGGGAAGACGAAATGCGTGACCGAGAAAGACATAGAAATGGTAGAGAATATAGGTATCTGTTTGGTAAATCATACGGACATGAGACTCATGATGATCGAATGAGAAGGTGGCGAAATGCGAGTATGACTGAGGGTTTATTTCCCGTAAGAACTGCAGGAGAAAATGAAGGACGAAAGTGTGTAGAAAAGAGGCATAATGTGGAATCGAGAGGGTATGGAGTGAATGAGTCCGAGGATGATGTTCTTGATGATATGTTCTATAAGAATTCACCACCATACCGACCAGAACCAGAAATATTAACTCCAAGTGCCCCAATGAAAGAAACAGTACGAATCACAAAATCGGAACCAGAGTTCCAAGATTTGGGAAGAAACAATCCTATTAGAGGGGTAGAAAAGAAGTCTGGAGGAAAATTGGATGGAGAAAATTCAGCAGAATTAGCAAAAACGACCCTAGAATTAACTGAGAAAATAAGAGAATTGACTAAGAATTTAGAAGCGGTAACTGTTCCAGTAACGATAGGTCCAGTAATGCCTATTTTTGACAAGCAGAAAGACAGTGAACATTGTTTGACAGTCCCTTATAAAAGTAATAAACCAGTTGAACAACCGAGAATGAGTCAGAGTGAGAATCCATGGAGACAGACTATGAGTATGATTGAATCGAATTTTTCAAATAACCCGTTTGTAGGTCAGAACTGTGCAGAGAAACGTATGACAATGATAGAGACGATGTCAGAAACACAAAAAGATTTTGGACAAGGAAATGTAGAGAAGCCAGTAGGACCGTCTACAGAGGAGTTGAGTGAATGGTTGAGAAGCCTGCAAAAGAAAGACAAGGAATCCCAGTCAATAGATGTAGCTAAATTACGAATGGTACTGGAAGAATTAATATTAGGAACTATCCCAACAGAGAAATTAAAAACTTACCAAGATGAGGAGTTGTTATTTCTGTGCAAAACCGTAACATGGAGAGCGAAAAGTCTTCATGAAAGATTAGAGGAAGTGGAAAATGAGATGGGTATTGATATTGAAAAGGTAAAAGCCTTACAGAAACCCTATCGAGTAGATTTCTCCAAAAAAGACATTGAAAACATGAATACCACAGGATGAATAGGTCAGATTAAGGATATAACTATTTTGTTGAGAAAATGGGGAGATGTGGACAAATGGAAAAGCAGATGGTATCGTAAGCGAGACGAAGTTTCAGACAAAACGTTTTCAGCCTATCCCATGAGAGAAAAAGAGAAGGTTGTGACAGAATACCCTATGAGAGAGATTCCGGGAGGAGGATATGTGCATGTCCCATGTACTAGACAGGATATTTTGTCATTTACGAATGACCTCCCTCGACTGCGTGAAAAACCCGTCGAGTGGTATAGACAGGTGGACAGATTTGTGAAACTATCCAAAGTATTGTGGATTGATCTGAATAGCTTGTTTGACATAATCGTACCAGCAGATCTATGGACAGAATGTAAAATAGTAATAGATTGGCCAACACAAAAATACCCAAGGGATCCAAAGACAGTGATGAATACAGGCCCCAGCTAGGCCCGCAAGAACAAGGGTTCGCTCTCCTGTAACGGAATCTATAAGGAAGTTGGCACGGAAACTGCAAAGTACAAAAACAACGTTTATTAACCCTTAAGGGTGGTCCTACAATCCATACAACACTCTTCAGTATTGCATGGAGTAGCACAAAGAACATTCGTACACAGTCCCCTTTTATACACAACAGAGGGGCTCATAAGTGGGTGGATACAACATGAGGCCGAAGAACATTACCATTTATGGTCATTCTCGATACTGAATCAATACATGGGCGGAGCCAACACACTCCTTAAGCCCGCGAAAGGACATGGTCAAGCAAGGCTAATTATAACAGATGTGGTCAAGTCTGGGCATGCGCCAGACGGACAAGAGAGAGCTATTTATAAACTGTTGCTAGGCAGATTACAAGAGCAACTAACACAGAGGTCGGACTCTCCTCGTGGTGAACACATGGCAGCATGCCAATACAAAATGGAGTCCGGACTTCGGTCAACATAACGAAGAAAACATGACCGCAAGGGAAAGCATTAATGTTTTCAGTAAATGCTTAATCACATTCTGCCTTAATTTACAACAGACGACCCTTTCAGCATTTACTGAAGACATCCGGTTTCCAAGAATAATCATCATATATGTCAATTGTCATCATTCCTTTAACCTCTTTAGCTAGACCCCTTTGGTGAGCAGCATCGGCAACAGCTTTCTTATCTGGAATGCAGAATGAAATGCATACAGAACAGCACAATGGTCCACATTGAATACACATACAGAAAAGGAACAGAATTGCTATAATAATACAGAGACCAGTTAAGACCTTCCATCCCCAGGCAGTAACCAATGCCCAAAACCAACCAGAAAAGGACCAAGTGCCGTTTTCTGTGTGGATTTCAGCTGCTATTTTATGCAGCTTGTTAATGGCGTTATAAACGGATGGCGTATGATCAGGAATGAACACACAGCAGCTACTTCCAATAATTTTACAGGCTCCTCCTCGATCAGCTAGCATTACATCTAATACCATACGATTCTGCAATGCAACAATCCTAGTTATTTGTAACTCTTCCGTAAGATTCCCAAGAGCAGCGGCAGTCTGATTTGTCACAGCTTCTACCACTCTTGTTAATCTTCGGATCTTCCTACTATTCAAAGCGGCTCCAACAAAGAAAAACAGTCCTAAGTTAAAATCAATATACTGTTGCAAGCTGGTATCGGTCTGATCCACATCATCAATTGATAGAGTACGTTTGTATCTATTTACAGTCACATTATTCAAAAGTTTCAAATCCTTATGATATGACGCGGGTGCTAGGAATACAGGAGGTAATAGGAATGATACATAGCATACCCCAGACCACCCAGCCGGCAAACGGTAATAACCTTTATTTCCACACACAAAGTAGGTATTATGGGACGCTAGGAAGGTACTGTTATTCAACCCGTCAATGTTCAATACGGTTATGCAATCACTGACACCAACAGGGATAAAACCCACACTCTGGACACACAGGTCCGCTTGAGCTTGTGCTACTTGGATTACGAATTTGTCCTTCCCCACAGTGTCTCTGGTGTTCGTGAAGATATAGGGAATGGATTCATTGTCCGGTCGGTACTCTTCCCATTCCCAAATTGTCCCATTCGCTTGTGGATACCCATTCTGGTCTTGATGGCATTCTCTATTAAGTCTGAAAAGCAATCGTCCCACTTTCGGTTTCCGAGTGGCAAAAAGCAAAGTGTACCATGCTCTACAAGAGCCATTATGAGAGAAAGGAAGTGGTATGAATGGCGTACCTCCTTTCTTCTGATGGGCCGGCATCATCCCACATATCCAACAGTTCGTAGCGTTCGTAGCAACGTGGGTATGATGCAGCATCTGAATGAAAGTGTTATTCAAATAAGACTGTCGATGCTTCAACTCTTGATACGGCAATGTATAGAAGTAGTGCTCCGCAGGCACCGGAGTCGTCAACACAAGTGTTTTCCGAGCAGGAGTCACCTCCTCCACAAACCATGCGGTTATCCCAACAATAGCTACTGTTAGCATGAACCCCAACGCACAAAGGATTTTCTTCTTCTCCATGTCAAAAGAAACAATACCCTGATATCTTCCTGAAACTAAAAAGTCTGTCAGAACTCTTCCCCTTGGGCAGCGGTTGATTTCTTCACCAGCGGGTCAAGACGGGTGTCACTACACTAATGCAGGGCTGATCCCCCCCCCTTGCCTCATCGGCTCTCCGTTTCACTAACCCAAGGGCCGTTCTGACAGTATGTCCCGGTACTGGAAACCTTACTTCCTTGGTCGAAGATGATATCGCCTTCCTCCAGAAGTCGTGTGGTCCGGAAAGAGCTCCTCAGTGTCTCGTGGCTCAGCAGCACGGCCTGTCTCTGCTGCTAGGATTTCTCGTTGATCGGGCAGCACGGCAGACTCCACCAATCCGGGCGGTACCTTTCGACAGTGCAAGGAATGGATCCAATTCTGTCGGTTCGAGACTCGCACAGCCGTCCTCGTTGCAAGGAGGACTTGTTCAGGTCCTACCCATCTCGGCTCCAAACTGTTCGTTCTGTCGAAGACTTTCACCATAACATGATCTCCAGGCCGGAGACCATGTCCTTCGCCGGTAGACCGATAAGGGAGCGCCTCTCGGACCTGTTGATGAATAGAAACCAAGTTATCCGTTAACTGTGCCAGATAATCGCTCATCATTACACAAGGTACATCATACACAGCCTTAGGCCTTGGTGGACCCCAAATGTTCATTGGGCGTCCGAATACTATTTCGTACGGCGTAAGGCCGGTTCGAGAGTGTGGCACTGACCTAATTGACAATAACGCCAGTGGCAGGGCGTCTGGCCAAGTCAAAGACGTTGAAGCTTGGATTTTGGCGATCTTAAGCTTCAGTGTACCATTATATTTCTCGACTAGTCCTGCAGACTGGGGGTGAAACACGGCATGAAACTTCTGAGTGATGCCTAGGCCCTTCAAGACATACTTTATAACATCCGCTACAAAGTGAGGGCCATTATCACTCCACAGAAGTCTACAGACGCCGTATCGAGGGAAAAACTCTTTTAGCAGTAGCTTCGCCGTGGTCATTGCAGTATTGTCTTTCGTAGGGTACGCCTCAACCCATTTACTGAAAGCGCAAACCACTACTAGAACATACTTCAAATTGTTACAGCGCTCAAGCTGGATGTAATCCATCTGCAGAACCTCAAAGGGTGCAGTGGGTGTCGCAAATCCTCCTGCTGGAGTTCGAGTGCCTTTCCCTGGATTATACTTCAGACAGATCATACAGGTCTGCACCACCCTCTTTGCCGTGCTAGCAATCTCTGGATGCTCCCAGACTTGGGTAAGCAATTTCACAATTGCGGAAGCTCCAACATGTGCTAGCCCATGTGCCATCTGAACCATAGGTTGTACGAAAGCCGTGGGTAACTTCCATCTATCCATCTGTTTATTTCTCCAACAACCCTCATCATCCAACTCTCCCTCGCTAGCCCATTTCTCCCGCTCTTTATCAGAAGCGGTCCTTTGCATTTCTCGCACTTCCTCCTTCGCATCACGCCATCTCTCCACCTGTGATTTTACTACATACATGGCAGTAGCGCCGGGCTGCATCGCAGTCTCCCGTGCTACTCGATCCGCTAACGCATTCCCTTCTCCAACTTTATCAACCACTTTCCTATGGGCGCTACACTTAACGATAGCAATTTTCTTTGGGTATGTCAATGCAGTTAAAAGATTATGAACTAACTCTCCATGCATTATCTGTACTCCATGTGACGTTAAAAACCCTCTCTCCTTCCAGAGTAGGCCGAAGTCATGCGCTACTCCGAAGGCATAGCGGCTATCTGTATAAACATTCACACATAATCCTGTACTGAGCTCACATGCTCGTGTTAATGCTATCAGTTCCGCTGCTTGAGCTGATTTCTGTGGTATGCGTGCTGTCTCCACTATCGTGTGTAATGTAGTAATTGCATACGCTGCTGAAGTCGTACCATCTGGTAGCTTCAGGCATGATCCGTCTACCCACAACTCTCCATCTACATCTGAAAAGGGCGTATCCTGGAGATCAATACGACCCTTTGTTTGTTCCTCAGTCACAAGAATACAATCATGCGCTTTCTGCGCCTCAGGCTGGGTCTCGGGGTATGGCAACAATGTGGCCGGGTTTAATGTCACGCACCTTTTCAACGTAATATGAGGAGCCAAAAGCGTCAGCTCATATCCCGTTAAACGGGCACTGGTCAAATGCTGCGTCTTTGTTTGATTAAGCAGGGCATCCACAGCATGGGGAACTAACACCAACAATTTATGGGACAACACAATTCCTTCACTTTGGCGTATTGACACAGCTGTCGCCGCTACCGAGCGAAAACACCCTGGTAATGCTCGGGCGACAGGATCAAGCACAGCCGAAAAGTATGCACAAGGGCGCTGCTTGTCGCCGTGCATCTGTACTAAAACTGACAATGCACATCCATCTTTCTCATGCACATACAACGAAAAGGGTTTTGCATAATCAGGGGACCCTAACACTGGTGCTGAACAAAGGGCCTGTCGCAGTTGCTGAATAGCAGCATCACACTCATCTGACCAAGGGATTGGGATAGGCGTGTCTTTTGTCAAAAGAGCTAGTAATGGCTTAGCTATGTGTGAAAACCCCAATATCCACTGTCTACAAAAAGAAACAAGACCCAAAAATGCACGCACATCCTTCTGCGTGGATGGTCTCGGTGTGTCCAAAATTACTTGGATACGATCTGATGTGAGTGCACGTCCCTCCTTAGACAAAAGGTGACCCAAATAAGTCACCTTTGGTCTACAGAATTGCAATTTCTTCCTAGACACTTTATGATTGTGGGATGCTAAAAAGGAAAGGAGGGATAACGTGCTCTTTTCACACAACTCCAGGGTGTCAGCCGCCAACAAGATGTCGTCGACATATTGAATGAGGGCGACCCCCTCGAGTAAAACAAAGGAATCCAATTGTCGTTTCAAAGCCTGACTGTAAATACTAGGGCTTTCTGTATAGCCTTGGGGAATTCTACAAAAACGATAAGATCTATTATTTAATGTGAACCCAAAAAGAAATCGGCTATCAGGGTGAATGGGAATGGAAAAGAAGGCATTCTTCAAATCAATCACTGAAAACATGGTCGCCGTAGGCGGGACCAAGGTAAGCAACGTCGTGATATCGGAAACCACCGGGTACTGAGGTATCACGATCTTGTTTACCTCCCTCAAATCAATTATGAACCGATAGACCTTTGCATCCGTGTCCTTTTTCAAAATTGGGAGAATCGGACTGTTACAGATATTATAGGGAACTTCTTCCACTACCCCTACTGCGATCAAGTCTTGCACAATCTGTATGAGAGCCTCCTCGCCCTCCTGGGAAATACGATACTGCGGGAGGCGTGGTAACACCGCCCCCTCCTGGACGCTAATGTGGACCGGAGGAATCACCATTTGTCCCACATCTGTGTCCGAAGTCGCCCATAAAGCTCGGGGGAGGGTAGCCAACAACGCATCCTCTGATATCGTACACATCCGCCCAGACCGGGGGTAGTTGTCATTTAATATCACCCTCACACCCTCAGGGGAGCAGCGGATTGTAGCCCTAAAATACTTTAACATATCAAGGCCCATAATGTTATCCGGTGTATACGGAGCAAGCAGAAACGGACAGGGCGCAGAAAAAGAATCAACCTTAAATGTAAGGGGCTGTGAAAGAGGGCTTCGGGAGAGTGTACCGTCAAACCCTACCGATGTAACCACTGAGCCGGATGGGGGAGCCCCCGGAACCAAGTACCTAGACAATGCACTACGGGTCGCTCCTGTATCTACTAGGAACTGATCGGTAGAACCTAAAACTTCAGCCGATACATAAGGACCCGTCTGATCGATCGGCACCTCAACTGATTCAGACCCCCATCCAACGCATTCCTATGCATGCTGCGAATCGTGATATCCCGATCGATCGATGTCCGACACATGATACTGGTGCTGGCGATCGAAAACATTTGAGCTATCTCGGTGCTGCCCAGCAGTATCGAAACGGGCATTGTCATTAGAATTCCCTCTAAAGTTCGAGGAACCCCCTCTACCTCTCGGGCCACCCGGAGTAGGCCCCTGACGTGAAGCACGCAACACTGGGCAATCCCTGGCCCAATGGCCCAATTGCTTACAATACGCACACTGGTTCCTATTCAAATCAGATCGGCCCGAAGGGGGACCATAAGATCCGCCCCTTCCTCTATTATTACCCCGTCGGGGCGGGCCATATACTTGTGCTAACATCACCTTAGTCTTGAGGTCTTTCGATTTCTTCTCTTCCTGGCCCTTCGCCTCGTGCTCCTGACGCTCATAATACTGAGCGATAGTCAGAAGGGCCGTCGGCGTCGCGGAGGACCAGGAACTCTCGCTCGCTTTTAACCGGGCCGCAACTGCCGGTAGCAGATTAGCCACATATTTGTCCGCGAAAAGGTGGCGGCCCGTGTCGTCAGTAAGCGACTGGCCACTAAAATCATGAAACGTCTCCTCAAAGCGCGTAAAGAAGTCCGCAACTGACTCGTCAACTTTCTGTTTACATGCAGCTAACATATTCCAGTCAATCTTTTTAGGGGGGATAATCGTCTTCAACTTAGCCACAATAGCCGCAGGGAGATCTAAAATATTCTGGGGTGGTTTCTGTGCGGGCTTCCGTTCCCTATCCTCATCCTCAAGGTCAGACCACCGGGCCTTGAAGGCAACCGCATCATCTACCTTTCGGACAGAGCGCCACGTATCCGGCGGTAGGATAAGGCCAAAGAACAGGTCTATATCCGCTAAGGTCATAATGCAAGAATTCAAGGCCCCCTCGACTTCTTCATAGAAGGCCGCTGGATTCTTGCGGGGGTCAGGCAGCGCATTTTTTAATGCCATAACATCGGCCCTATGCCATGGAGTGTAAACCCAATTATATACAAAATATCCCCTTGCATCGGCGGAGTTAATATCCGAGCTAGTCCCTGCTCCCTTAGGAGGAACATACAAAGGCGCCGCCTCTCGCATTGGTTTAGCATGCACTATGTCATCCTTATCTGACTGGGAGGCGGATGGGTGGCCCCCTGCTGCAGACGAATCCGACTGCTTCTCCTCCTCCGTTTGTTGACGTGCTTTCTCTCTAAGGGCCAGCACCTCGTCCCGCAAAGCGAACAGCCGCCGAGCCGCCTCAGGAGCCTTAGGGGGAGAAAAAACACCATTACGTAATGCTCCGGCATCCGAAGACACTTCGTCAGGCTCAAGGACACTGGAATATTTTCGGAAAGCAGCAATTACTTCATCGGCGAAATGAGACAGAAAATACACCCTCTCTCTATCTTGCCACGACCCCCAAGTATGGAACAACTCCTCCTTAGACATCTTGCCCTTAAGGGCACGGAGGGAAAGTTTCCGAAGCTCAGCCATATGCTCGGCCGATAACATGGACCGTGTGTCGACCTTACCCGGAGCCGGGCCAGAATCTTGCGGCCGCGGAGCAGATGCGCCAACATAAGGGGGCGGAGAGCGATCTAGTAAATAAAAATCATCATCAGAATTATTAAGGACAGGATAAAGTGGCTGACGAACAACATATTGACCCGAGACCTGTAGCCTACGCTCTTTCTCTTGTCTGTCCGTGTGCTCTTTGTCCTCCCGACGCTTCGCTTCCTGCGCTCGCACATGGTCATTCTTCCGTTGCTCTTTATCAAACAGCGCTTTCTCACGTTTCTCTCGCTCACGCACTTCCTTCACCCATAATCGCACACACTCAAACATATCCTGACGAGCACGTCGCTTACACATACACTGTTCCACATACTCAATCTTACGTATATCAAACGATCCATACAAAGGCCATCGCAACTCAGGATCCTTCCTCGTGTATTTCCTCCATAGCGTGCTGTACATTATGGAAGAAAGACCATGCTTCACATACATATCCCTATTAGGAGTCCCCTCTGGGGGAGCTGGAGCAGATTCCTCGAGGTTCAACCGGTTACCCAAACAGCAGCACCACTTACGGAGTGCGCTAAAAGCAGGCATGCTAGGAATAATGCAAAATATGCAATATTATAAGGAAAAATGACACTTAATCGTTGCGCCGTTCAAAGTTTACACAGCTCCGGAGAAATCTCTCCACATTACCTGCCTATATGTGTTGCAACGCATATATTTTCACAAAGACAAATTCAAAATATGACTAGTCATCATCAATCAAACTCAAATAGCCAACCCAGGCTTCAAAAACTCGGAGCAAGTACCGTACAACGGTTCTTACCAATCAAGAGTCCAGGTTCCAACTGCCAAGCTCCACAATCGCCCAAACGGCTCTCACGGCAGGACCGACAGAAGAGGTCTCAGTCGATGACCGGCGCCACCCAGACGGTCAGCTCGGAAGGGAAGGAAGAAAAACCTCGGGATGCCAGGGCTAAGACGCCGCTGGCAGTGATCACGTCCCCGGCCAAACTCCTCACCTTCGTCGCGACCAGTCCTTCGAGCATCCGAGTCGCCGATGAGCCCCACGTGACGGGCGCCAATTGATGAATACAGGCCCCAGCTAGGCCCGCAAGAACAAGGGTTCGCTCTCCTGTAACGGAATCTATAAGGAAGTTGGCACGGAAACTGCAAAGTACAAAAACAACGTTTATTAACCCTTAAGGGTGGTCCTACAATCCACACAACACTCTTCAGTATTGCATGGAGTAGCACAAAGAACATTCGTACACAGTCCCCTTTTATACACAACAGAGGGGCTCATAAGTGGGTGGATACAACATGAGGCCGAAGAACATTACCATTTATGGTCATTCTCGATACTGAATCAATACATGGGCGGAGCCAACACACTCCTTAAGCCCGCGAAAGGACATGGTCAAGCAAGGCTAATTATAACAGATGTGGTCAAGTCTGGGCATGCGCCAGACGGACAAGAGAGAGCTATTTATAAACTGTTGCTAGGCAGATTACAAGAGCAACTAACACAGAGGTCGGACTCTCCTCGTGGTGAACACATGGCAGCATGCCAATACAAAATGGAGTCCGGACTTCGGTCAACATAACGAAGAAAACATGACCGCAAGGGAAAGCATTAATGTTTTCAGTAAATGCTTAATCACATTCTGCCTTAATTTACAACAACAGGTGCTCGAGACCCCGAGGTAATGAAGAAATATAAACAGGTGAGGGCATTCCTGAAGAACAAGGTACCCCCTAAAGAGACAGATTGGGTGAAAATTGACAGAACACATCAAGAAAGCAAAGAATCAGTACATGCCTATTATGATAGGTTAATCTTAGCCTTTAAACAATTCAGTGGAGATGAAAATTTGAGTGACAAGGATTTGAGTCATTTCGTATACAGGTTTGTATATGGTCTTCGTCCAGAAATTAGTGAAATGATAAAACAGCATACGGTAGATTGGCAAAATAAGAAAATAGACGAAGTATTGAGACATGCTAAATATTTCAGTGATGAAATTGAAGCAAAACAGCGAAAACTAAAAGAGAAGGCAATGTGGGCACAGGTAAAAGTAGCAGAGAGACAGGAAGCACAATTAGTGGAACAAGCTGGGTCAAAACAAAGATTTAATCCTGGGAAAAATAAAGGGAATATTGAGGAAGCTAAAAAGAAATTTCCGTGTCATAATTGCGGTAGGATAGGGCATTGGAAATGTGAGTGTAAGAATCCACCAAGTACTAACGATGAAAATTCATCCTTGAATCCACAGGTGTAGAATGAGGTGAGTGGTCAACAGCAACAACAACAGCAGGGTGTAACACAACAGAATCAGGTGCCAAAACCACCTTTTCCACAGAACAAAAATTGCCAAAAGTATAGTAAGGAGAATGGATTCTACAACGAACAACAGGTAAATAAGCCGCAACGCGCTAGCGCTGCTTCGCAGTATTGGCTGCAACGCGATGAAAGCGATTCAGAAGAGGGTTATTGACGGTGCCGAAGGGAGGAAGAGGAGTGCGTACTTGGCGCAACTCTAGAAGTAGACCAGACAGGCCATTTGTAGACGGAAAAGTTAATAATGAAAATATTACTTTCCTAGTTGATACTGGTGCTACTCGATCAACTGTTAGATCAGCTGATGTCAAGAATCTTCCTCTCTCGGATGAAACGATCCAAGTAGTTGATGTGTCCAACAGACAGACTAAAACTTACCTCACAGAACCAGTGAAAGTTAGTATAGGGAAATTTTATGAAATGCACAGATTCGTAGTGTGCGACACCAGTCCTGTGAATTTGTTAGGTAGAGATTTATTGTGCAAGATGAATTGCACTATATTTTGTACTCCAGATGGAATAGCCTTTGAAACACCAGATGATGATGTGCTGTATTAAATGACATTGGCAAACAGAGAAAAAGAGGTTACAGGAACATATGCTGTATATAACCCTGACGAACTACCAAAATAATTGAAACAATCAGAAAAGCAGAAGTTGGGGACTTCACAGGAGAGGATATAGGATTAATGAGGAATGTAGATCCAGTAAAAATAACTGTAAAAGAAGGAGTAGGTTATCCAAATGTCCCACAATATAAATTGACCCCTCAAATAATCGAAGGAGTTACTCCTGCGATTGAGAAAATTATAAAACAAGGAATTTTGAGAGAAATAATGAGTAGCCCATGTAATTCACCAATAATGGGACTGAAAAAGCCTTGTGGGAAGTTCAGGATAGGGCAAGATCTGAGAAAGATAAACAAAATTGTTGTACCATGTTGTCCCACTGTACCGAATCCATCTGTGATTTTATATCAGATTCCTTATGACGCAGAATGGTACACAGTGATTGATTTGTGCCATGCTTTCTTTTCCATCCCATTGCACCATTACAGCCAGCAAATTTTTGCATTTAGTTTTGGCGAGCGTATTTCGGCGTGGTGCAGAATTCCACAGGCGTATACGGAAAGCCCCTCAATATTTAATCAACTATTGAAAAAGTCTTTGGAGAGTCTAGAAATGCCTGAAAATTCAGTACTAGCCCAGTATATCGATGACCTACTTGTGGCATCGAAAACTCATGAAGCTTGTGGGGTAGACACAGTAGCTTTGCTGAATCATTTGGCAGATGGAGGACTAAAAGTGTCACCTTCGAAATTACAATTCTGTAAGAAAGAAGTCCAATATTTGGGACACAGCATTGAGAAAGGACACAGGAAAATAACCATAGATAGAATCAGGATCATAAAAAGAATGATTCCACCAATGACCCAAAGAGAAGTGAGAATGTTCCTGGGAATGGTTGGATATTGTCGTCAGTGGATAGGTACCTTTTCATTGATTGCAAAACCTTTGGTGCGATTGACAAGAAGTGATGTGAGAGATCCAATTGATTTGAACAAAGAGCAGTTGGCAGCATTCAAGAAGTTGAGAGAAGGATTGTGTGAAGCGCCTGCATTAGGTATGCCTGACTACGATAAGGAGTTCGAGTTGTATTGCAGTGAGAGAAATGGATGTGCACTCTCTGTTCTAGTACAGAAGCATGGAAAACTGAGGAAACCAATTGCATATTTTTCCTCCGTGTTGGACCCAGTAGCTGTAGCCCTTCCTGGGTGTCTGAAATCAGTAGCTGCTACATGTCGAAGTTTGGAACAGAGTGAAGGAATTGTGATGGGATACCCTGTGAAAGTGTTTGTACCTCATGATGTGGCGATTCTTTTAACAAGGAGTCGTACTCAGTATATGACGCACAGCCGACTGACTTAGTATGAAAAGGTTATTTTGGGTGCAACAAATGTGAGTCTTGTGAGATGTGTGAATGTGAATCCTTCAACATTGTTGCCTGATGTAAAGCATGTGGAGGTAAGAGATGAAGCAGATCATGATTGTTTGGATGTACTTGACTTTTGTACAAAACCAAGACCTGACATAAAAGATGACCCTTTCCCTGAAAGTGATTATGTCATGTTTGTTGATGGATCTTGTTTAAGAACAGATGATGGAGTGCTGAGTGCAGCATATGCGGTATGTACAGTTGCAGCAGTGATGGAAGCATCCTATTTGAAAGGAGTAAGGTCGGCCCAAATAGCTGAACTTATTGCTCTGACCAGAGCATGTAAGATTGGGAAAAGTGTGAGAGTGACTGTGATAACTGATAGCCAATATGGCTACGGGGTGGTCCATGTTTTCGGCCAAATTTGGCTGCAAAGAGGTTTCCTGACCTTAAGTGGAACTCCCATTAGGAATGCTGAAGTGGTTGGAAAGTTGCTTGAGGCAATACAGCTGCCTAGGCAATTGGCCGTGGTAAAATGTGCTGCTCATAGTCGCAGTGGTGATTACATTGCCACTGGAAATAAATTTGCCAATGACATGGCACAGTATTGTGCACGAAATCAGAATTCAATCAATCGGGCAAAGGAAAGGGAAATGATTTCTTGTTTCCCAATGTTTACTAACACTGTGGGAACATGGGATGAGGTAAGACAATTGCAGGAAGAAGCAGGAGAGGAAGATGTAAAACAGTGGATAAAAGCAGGATGTGCACCAAGAGAGAAAGATCATGTGTGGGTCTATCGAGATGGAAGACCAGTTATGCCTGATAGCATGATGTCTGCCATGGCACGGATGTATCATGGACAGGGACATATAGGGAGAGACGCCATGATTAGGTCTTTTAAACAAACTTGGTATAATGCCAAGTTTAGGCTTGTAGCGGAATGTATTTGTCAAAGATGTCTAATTTGTCAGCAGTACAATCCAGGAAGAAAAACAGTGGTGAGTCTAGGAACAATAGGTCGAGAGGGAGGACCTTTCACCAGAATGCAAGTAGATTTCATTGAGATGCCTCTTTGTAACAGGTTGAGGTATGTTTTGGTAATGGTATGCCTATTCTCTAGGTGGGTAGAGGCGCTCCCAACAAGAAGAAATGATGGAATGACAGTGGCAAAATTATTGTTGAGGGAATTTATACCTAGGTTTGGATTCCCAGTAACAATTGAATCAGACAGAGGAGGACACTTTCATAATGAGATTATAAAACTGATCTGTGAAGCATTGAATGTACGACAAAAACTGCATTGTGCCCACCGACCAGAGGCTTCGGGTGTAGTAGAACAAATGAATGGTACTATCGACAATAGAATAGGGAAAATGTGCTTTGCCACAGGTATGAAATGGCCCGATGTCTTGCCTCTAGTACTCATGACTATTAGATCAATACCAGACAGAACTACTGGTTTGAGTCCTCATGAGATCCTCATGGGAAGCGCAATGAGACATGTATTTATACCAGTCAACAAGCTGATGACAATAACTGATGACATTGTGTTGGAATACTGTAAAAGCCTGGCTGACGCAGTTCATTCTGTGTTTCATCAGGTTGGAGCAGATGCCACCACTCTTGAAAAGAAGCCAGCTCATGATCTAAGCCCAGGGGACTGGGTAAGGATAAAAGTACACAGAAGAAGAAACTGTTTGGTTCCCAGGTGGGGAAAACCAAGGCAAGTCATCTTGACTACAACAACAGCTGTGAAGTGTGCTGGATTGAAGAACTGGATACATGCAAGTCATACTTTGAGAATTCCAAATCCAGTTGATTGTAAAGAAAAGGAGTATTTTGATGAATCAGAATCCAGTACTGAGTCAGATGACGGAGAGCCAAAGGATAAGGAAGGAGAAAACTCTGAAAGGGGGGAGACAGAGCCAAGGTTAACTATGGTCCCCAGAAGTAACTCCCTGAGGAAAAGGTTACAGATTTCTGAATCCAGTTCAGACTCAGAGACAGCACAAAGAGCACATTCGTCCAAGAAAGAACAAAGGAAGAACAAAGAAAAAGAAAGCGGAGAGACAATAAAAGAAATCCGTGAGAAGGAAATGCCAGATGAAAGATTGAGAGAAATTCCACCTGAAACAACACCTTTATATGGACAGGTGCCAGATACAGAGAGAGAGGGAAAGATTATTGCAGAAGACCCCCGAGGAGGCGTAGGGAACTCCAACATCCAGTTAGAAGCAGGGACAAGTAGTCAGCAGGAAGATTGCGTGACGGAGATTCGAGGAGGTACAGAAGTAGGGAAAACAAAAGAGGTGAAAAAAGAACTCGTTGAAGGTAAAAAGCAAGTTGAAACAGAGTCTGAGGAAAGCGAAGATGAAATACCAGAAGGCCGAGTTTTGAGAAAGAGAGCTTGGAGAACTGAAAAGAATGATAAAGTGAGTAAATTGAAAAGAGAGGCCAAAGACGAGGTGTGGCCAAACAAAATAAAAAGACTGAGATATCGACTGACACGTGTAAATTCGCCAAGAACTGAACAGGTGAATGAAGTAACGAGTCAGGAAAAATCGAAAGAAGAAAAACAGACAGTAGTCAAAGAAAACAAACGAACAAGAACACCTAACCAGAAGTATAAATCAGCGGAATGGACATATGTGGCCCTGCCTGAAGTGAAGGAAGAGGCGGATAGCCAAGGAAATCCAGAGGTGGTTGTACAGAAAGTGGTTGAGGAAGACGAAGAATCGGAAATCCTGAGAGTTATCTTGTCCGATATTGGAGAAGAAGCGGATGTTCAGGACAATCTGTATGCTGAAAACGAAGGGAAAGTGAAAGATGATGAGATGCCAAACTGAATGAGATAAAGAAGTTACTGATGGGAAAACAATAAAATACTGAAAAATACAAAAACTGGTAGAACCACGTAGGTGCTTAGAATCCTTGGATTAGAAACTAGTTGTGAAGTAGAAGAGGCTAAGTCAAAAGGCACGGCTCATTTAGAAAGATGGCAAACATAGAAAGTAGCAAAAGTAGATGTACCTTCCTTAGAAGATGGTGCAAAATCTGTTGTTGTTGTACAGGATTATTGATGCTTCTTTGGAGTGTTCTTGCTCTACTAATTTCATTTAAAGTTACTGTAGATACATTAGAAGGACATAGTGATAACATAACTAATAGAGGGAAAGTTCAAAAGGTAGTTCCAACTAGAATAGATACAAATTATTTACATAAAGACAGGTCAATAACAGATTTTTCTAACAATGTGTTTTCAAAGTTGTTGTATGAATATGTAAAAACAATGGACGTAAGGGATTGCTACGTATGTATGCAATTACCTGCATCTGTATCTGAAGGAGTGACTTATCATCACCTTCCTGTAACATATAGAATAACATGTAGTGTAATAGCTAGTTTATTTTATCAAACAGGTAAATTGGAGTATTATTTTTCAGATGTAGATACTATATTTTCACAAGTACCAGCAATTAACAAACTAAACAAGGTAAAACCTGCAAAGGTATTAGGTGAATTTTTTTTAGAGACAAATGAACTAACCTTAGAATATATATTTAGAAATAACTTGACTTGCAGTTTAAAGAAAGAAGAGAAGACATTTTTGGATATGGTTGAAGAAAGGAGATTGAAAATGCAAAGAAAGGCTTCAGAAGGGAAAGTGGAGAAAACAGTTTGGGATGTAGAAACGGAGAAGCACTTAAGAGGGGAAACGAGTCCAACTATGGCTTTAGATTGGCCTCAGAAAGGAAAGTTGTGTATAAGAAGAAATCAGACGGCGTATGACAATTATTTTTTAGGGAATAGTGAGTGCCATGATACATACCGAATCATGGGAGGATGGGGATTTAAAGGTGGAAGAGATCCAGTCTTTCCAGGACTGTATTCCATTTGTGGGAACAGGGCATATTATCATTTGCCAGACCATTGGTATGGCACATGTTATGTTGGCCTGGTTTTTCCAAAGATTTTTCATATGGATAGAGGAGAAGATGGTGTACATAGCTTAGGTAGTTATTTAGCACGTAGTAAGAGAGAATCTTGGACTGAAATTGCGGGTGACATTTTTGGAGCACTGATACCCGCAGTGGGAATATCTCTGAATGCGAACAAAATTAGAAGACTTTTAACAGTAGTGGATCGCTTGTCAACAAGCACCGCTGGAGGATTCTTATTGGTAAATACTGAAATGGTTGCCATGCGTGCTATTGTAATGCAAAATCGACTTGCCCTTGATATTTTATTGGCAAAAGAGGGTGGAGTCTGCGGAATGCTGAAAGTTCAACATTGTTGTACTTACATACCTGATGAAAGTAGAGATTTGAAAAATTATATTAAGAATATTACAGAATTGCATGACAAAATTGTACCACTGGAGGTTGAAGGTGTTTGGGAGAAGATTGGTAAGAAAATATCAGCTATTAAAGACTTAATAGTAAAATTAGGTAGTACATTTATAGGTAAGATATTATTTCCATTAACATGTGTGATTACTTTAGTATTAATAATTAGACTAGGTTGTATTTGTTGTAGAAAGAATAAAAACCAGAAAAGAATAAAAAGAGAAAACTTAAAGAGAAGGGATAAGAAACAAGAAAGAGAATTTGAAGTAATAGAAGTAGAAGAGTTAAAGGATAGCATGTATAAAACAGCAAAAAGAGAAGAAACAGGGGAAACGGAAATATGAACGAAACAAGAAATCAATTCAAATTTCCGTAAAAGGGATACAAAATTTTTAATCAGTGTGGTGATATAATCACCAAAGGGGGGGGATTGCTGGAGCGGGTAGTACAAAATTTTGTATACCCCCCATTCTGCATGTTTATATTAATCCGAATAACCAATTAATTGTAATATTATTAATTTGTTTGAAGTGATAACTCACAAACCATATAAACCAAAGAATTACACGTGGGAATTGCATTTTGCATGGCTATATTAATTGTAAACTAACTTGAGTACGCATATTAATAGTAGAAAACTAGAAAATTGCATGTTATATGTCGCTTTGGTGATGTATTTGTGATTTGTACTTTATTCAGTGAGTATAAACCGCTCTGAGTGTTGTTTCTGCTAGATAAATACACACACATATAGGTATTAGCGAGGAAATAACATTTTATTAGCCATTACTATGTTTTAATTACTTTGCTTAAGTTGACCATTTCGGCCTAAACAAGATGGCTGAACGAGACGTTAAACGTGACTGCCCTGACAACACGAGGTTCTGGGTGGAGTGTGCAGGCGTCACCGCCAGCAGCAGTGGCCTGGACCTGACCCCGGGAGAACATGTACCCTTCAAGGACGCTCCGGGAACCCATCCAAGACCAAAGACAAAGCTCAATTTAAAAGCTGGAACAAGCAAGTTTGATGACCTCATCATTCGACACCCTGAGAACTGTACCCCGCTACCCCAAATGGACAAATCAGGACTCTCTAAAACCCCGATCTTGATACTTTTTGACATTATTTTCATTATAAAAGTAGGTAGGGAATTAGGCTAAAAAAGGCTATCGCTGATCGACACGCTCTTCTTTGACGAACTAGATTTCCTGACGTTATGCTGACGGAGAGGACGGTGACACTGCTGGACAGCTGTTATCCTGAATCTTTGAGAGACTGAATTGCGGCCTAACTTTGCTGAATAAAATTCTTCTTGACTGACTGACTTAGAGGACGACTTTAGCCAGAATAGGTAAATATGATGCTCTGAAATGCTGATGATGATTTCTAACGTTTCTTGCAATATTTCTTAGATAAAGAATATTTGATTATTTGACAAATGTGTTGTGTCGATTATTTGAATAAGAAAATAACGGTAAAGAAGTAATGTGTAGATAGACGAGTTTATTCATTAAAATCATAGGTAACAACTAAATGATCCATCTCCTTATGAGAAGGATATTTTAGGTCTGAAGTCAATGTGTTTAGAGTAAGGTAAAGGTATTCCTCTCATGTCAGCTTTTGGAAGTGAATTTCCCTCAGAAAACAGATCAACGGAGTGTAAGTATATTGGTGTTATGGGCCCCACCAATGAATGTATTTGAGTGAATCTGATGATGAGGTAGTTGATCTGTGCCGAAGGGGGAGATTTGACGTTCCGCGCTGCATCACATGCAAACCCTCTTCCATTGACGTGAGCTTCCCCTCAATAGAGGAATCCTTCGGGTGCAGTTGGAAGGGAGATGACATCCAAGCTTCATGGGCAATATATGCCACATTAAGTTATAAAAAGTAAAAATGCACTGATTTAGCTCACAGGTCTCCCTTGGTACAGGTGAGTGTCTTTTTTGTTGCAATGGCTAAACACTTCTGTGGGTATGTGTAGGTTGCACAAACATATCTCAATTACAGCCATATGCACCCAGAATATAAACACAGCCACATAATAGACCGAGATCGCACATTAAGCACTTTTATACGTCAGAGAACGCATTCCCATATGCAGACCCGTAGTTGTTGAATGAATTCACAGGTGGGTGGGTGTGCAGTGGATGAAGCTTGGTTGATTGTGGGTGCAGGCAAGTGTGGGTGCACAGGTGAATGGATACCAACATGGGCGTGGGTGGATGAATGCATGGGTGGATGGATACGCAGATGTAGGTGGTTAGGTGAAACTTTGCCCTTCCTCGTGTATTGTTTATATAATCTTACTTTTGATGGTCAAGTTTGCACCAACTTATAACTTTCGCAAACTTAATGGCACACTTTTGCAATGGCTTTTAATGCGCATGCGCCATCATGGTGCCTGTGCAGTTAAGCTATCCGGGCTTGACAATCTTTTATAAGGTGATGATAAAATGTGCAATATATACAGAAACGGGGTATGTGCACTGCACAGTCATATTTCGTGTTTTACCTTCAATACTCCAGATGAAAGTCACCCACCTAAGAAGAGGCACTGAATAACAGAACGGGAAATCAGAGCAGTTTCCTTCATCTGTTATTCATTGAGAAAGACAACTGTAGCCCCCTTTGACGTGATGCACACACCAGGGTTAAGAGAGCCATGATTATTACCGCGAGTCCAGTAACGGGGAGCGGGGGGCAGAGAGGGTGGGGTGAGGAGGCTTCCCTCAACGACCCGTGACAAACGAGCGGAGAGCAGTCGCGGGGTTTCCCGGCACTCAGTGACCGGTCCTCTTAGGTTTCATTACCCGGATGCCCTGGGCTCGGGTCAGCAGCGGCACCAGCTGCCAGAGTCCGCCGGCCGGGCGCTATTAATTCTATGTCAGGACCGGAGGCGAGGATTATGCTTCTCATTTCTATGCTTTATTACAGCAGCCAATAAAAAAACATCTTTTTTATTCAATAAAACTACAAATCCCATGAGCACCATGTGCCATACAACCATATACAAGGTCCAACAGAGGCAAACACTTGCTCTTTCTTTGCTGCTCTGCAGCCAGTTAAGTGCCTCTACGTAGATATTAAAAAGAGTGGGACTCAAGGAGGATCCCTGAGGAACTCCACAAGACAGTTGTATCGGGGCAGAAAGCTATTGGCCCATCTTAACTCTTTGCGATCGGTTTAAAAGGAACGAGGAGAGCAAATTAAATGCAACATCCTCTATCCCGATTTCCCGAAGCCTTCCCAGCAATCTACCAGGCGAGATGGTGTCAAAAGCCGCCGTCAGATCCAGGAGGATCAGTAGGGTAGAATTACCAGCATCAACCTGTTGTCGGATGTTATTAAAGACAACGGTTAAGGCCGTCTCCGTGCTGTGTTCACTCCTGAACCCATGCTGTGACTCATCAAGTAATTGATGTTCCTTCAGGTAGACGCTGAGATGGCAGTTAAGATGTTTTTCCAGGATCTTAGAAGTTTTTTAATTCTGTAGGATTCAGAGAGGCCTTTTTAAGCAAGGGTTTTACCACCGCTGTTTTCCATGTGGCGGGAACCTGGCCAGAGGAAATAACAGTATTAATGATGGTAGTCAGGGGGGTACAATGGCCTCCCTCCCTAGTTTTAGAATCATAAGAGGACAGGATTCAAGGGGCGGGCCAGATCTAATCCCACTTAACAACCGCTCAGTCTCCTCTTGAGAAATCGGAGGAAAGGAGCGCAAATCATAATCCTTAGGTGGGCCTACCCAATGATCAGCAGGAAGATTGGTTTTGGATCCCACAGAGTTTGACTTCTCCAAAGCGGAGTAAATATCCTTAATTTGAGTATGGAAATAAAGTCCCATATTATCGCAAAGGTCCTGGGTGACCTCGGTAAGAGCAGTGGTTGAGGGAGCAAGGAGGGAATTAACCATGGTGAAAAGTTCCCTGGGGGATCTAAAAGATTGCACCATTTTGGTGTAGTAGGAGACCTTTTCCTTATTAATGGCTTCCTTGTATTCCTTTAGCCTAAGTTTATGCAGATCCCTTTCAACAATAGTCGGGTCCAGGCGCCATTTTCTTTCCTGCTGCCGACAGCCCTGTCTAAGCTTTCTCAACCCCTCAGAGAACCATGGGGCAGAAGGGCGCTTCTTCGCCACATAGTGCTTTTTTATAGGGGCAAGGGAGTCCAGGGCTAACATTAGCCAGCTGGTAAAGTCGTCATAGATGATATTAACATCCGCATGAGTGGAGCAACTATAATTGCTAAGTTTAACGAGCAGATCCTCTTTACTAACCCCTCTAAGATTTCTTCTTAGCTCCACCCTATTCTTAAAATTGGGGTTCTTGTAGGAACCTCCAATCTCAAGGGTAAAAGGGATGGCAAAGTGATCCAACCAAGAGAGAGGAATAGGATCCAGGACCCTAATCCTTGGGTCATTCGAGAAAATCCCATCCAGGATGTGTCCTGCTGAGTGTGTCGGGGTCTTCACCAGCTAAGGGAACCCACAGGAGTCCATGACATCCAGCAAGGCCTGCGTTTCGGGGCACTGAATTCTCTCCAGATGAAAATTAAAATCACCCAAAAAGGTGACCTTAGAGCTGGCTAAAAGAGACTCTATTCGGCTGGATAAATTTTGAGGAAACGAGGCCCTAGGTCCAGGAGGCCGATAGGTAACCACACTTAAGAAACTTTCCGTAGGAAGAATTTTTAAGGAAAATATAAGGCCTGATAGGTGTCTAAGGGAGAGGAGAGGACTTTGGTGGAGCAGGAGTAAATGTCTTTATACTTTACACCCAAACCCCCGCCCACCTTCCCCTCTCTATCAAACCTATCAAACAAATATCCACCGGGAATAGCCTCCACTAAGTCAGGACCAGAGCAATCTTTGGCCCAGGTTTCAGTAACGAAAATCCAGTCAGGATTTCAAAGGGTCACAAAGTCGTTAAATTCACTGGAATGTTTAATAAGGGATCTGGCATTGAGTAAATAGCCCAAGCGAAAGTGTGTCAAAGGCAGAGATTTAAGCTCACGAGCGTCCTCAAAGGGATGGAGAGCAGGGCCCAGAGAAAAGTAAACCGCACAGTGGGCACATTTAAAGCTCGGACCGGCCCCCAAATGCTCCAGGTCTATCAGACTGCAATGGTCATGCACTTGGAATCGACACTCCAGGAGCGACTCCCTAGAATAGACATGTACATTATCGTAGATGGGCAACTGGTGGCCAGAATTTCCAGCGCAGGGCGCAGACTTGGCGCGGACGGGCGCAGACGGGCTTGCCTTTGGCACGCCTTCGGAGCGTCGGCGGCGTGCCCGCTGCGCGTCCGGCTCAGCATGGTGTTTAAGTAGCTGGGACCGGGAAAAGACTAGAGCGCCGCTCGACCCCTGAACAGGAAGTACCGGAGAGGAGCCAAAAGAAATCAAATGCCCACTTCCCTCCACATCAATCGGGAAGCCGTGGTGGAACGGAGAAGGGCAGAAAAATGCTCAGAAATACCCCAAGTACAGGCAAAGCAAATTGGAGCCCCCAGAAAGTGCAATCAATAAAAGCAGCAGAGAGGTACGATAGTTTGTCACAATAATTATTAACCACTGTTTCCGATTCCGATGAGCGTCTTTCTTCATTTAGGGCACTGTTAAACCAAGGGTTTTTATCTGTGTCATGGATTCTTTGGAATTTTAGCGGGGCTATGCCCTCAATAATACTCAACATTGTATTGTTATAATATTTCGTGAGGTCACTGACGTCAACCATATTACTAGGGGGTTGCAATTCTGTTTCACAGCGTGCTGCGACGTTACCCAAATTGAGTCCTCGAGTGTCACAAGTCAATTTTCTGGGATTAGTTGGTTGTGAAGACTTGCTAGTGTTTATGAAGGGCATTTGGAAGGTAATGATGTGGTGATCAGACCAATCGCAGGGGGTGATTTCAATGTTATCAATAGCTTTTTCTTTAGCTATGATCCAGTCTAAGGTAGATCCTTTGGAGTGGGTGGGTAGGTGACATTCTCGGACCAGTGATTGATCTTCAAGGAAGGCTTTAAGTAGAATAATGTGATTGTGAGTGGGATCCTCCCAATGTAAATTGAAATCTCCTAAGAAAATATAATTGGAATGCGGAGTAGAGTTTGCTGCGATGATTTCGATCAGCTGGTCTATGAACCTGGTATTCTTGCCCAGGGGGTGCTAGAAAGCATGACGTTTATAATTTTGATTGTCCGAGGAATTTAAGGATATGCCATGATACTTGAATGACTCTAAAAGGTCAGATTGTATTTTAGTAATGAAAATGTCAGATCTATGTATACAGGCAATGCCTCCTCCCTTTTTGTCTAGCCTGTCTTGTCTCACAATGCAATAGCTCGAGGGGACTAATAGATATAGGCATGGGGAAGAAGAGTCAGATAGCCAAGATTCTGTTAGTATAGTTACATCTATTTCTTGACTTAAGATGAGGTCGGCTAAGTCTGCAGGGTGTTTTTTTTGCTGACCGACAGTTGAGTAGTATACATCTAATGTGTTTCTGTGGTTTGATCTTCTGCGAATCTTGTTTGTCGGGAATTATTAACTGTTGGACTTGGCCCTTCTGGCAGGTTCACCCCGAGACTTTTTGCTTAATATTGTGACTTGGTTTAGTGATTTTAGTGACTTCTGCGCACTTTACCGCTGTGTCCCAGGGTAAAGTGCGTGCGTGTTGTGAGGTTGGCCTGCCCTCCCATAGGAATGCATGGGGGAATGTATGTGTCCCGGTAGTTCCTGATGCGTGGGGTGTGCAGGCCCGTGTTTGGTATGTGCGGACTCGTGGGAGTGAATGCTGCGCGTTGATGTGTGCAGCGTGCATGTACCTGGTGTGGAAGTGCCACTTCTAGAAGTGGGCACTTCAGTGTGCAGTCTGAAATGTGTGGCTTGTCTGGCGATTGGCTGGTGAGGTCAGGTGACGGACTAGGGAATTCCCCAGAGTCAGGAGGAGTCACCCAGTGGTGAATGGGGAGTTAGCATGTTGATGGCTGGGGAGGAGTGTACCTGGGTCCTGAATAGGACAGGGATTCCCCCACACAATGCTGGCGCCGGCCCCTGTGGTGCGTCTAATGACCCTAGCCCTGCCAGTGAATAGGGAGAGGGGCTGAGCAAAACAAAGTGCTCAGGAACCTGCTGGAACTGGTTCGCCCCTTCCCTGCACCTTAGACAAAGCCTTGTACTGTATAAAAAGGGGCTGTGTCCCCTTAAATGTTGTTCTCTTGCAGGATCCACTTGAGGGGGGGCCTGCTGCTGCTGGGCGCCAGGAGAGACCGCCACTGGGGACTGCCTCCCTGCTGGAGGGCCCTGTGAGCTGGCTCTGGGCCCAGCCTTTGCCCCCTGCTCTCTGGAGGACCTTTTTGTTGCTGAAACATTGCTTGAAGCGCCTGGGAGCGCTTTCTGGACTTCCTAGCGCTGGGCACGCTGTTTTCCTGGACTGGCTGTCTCTCAGAGCCTGGGAGCGCTCTGAGGATCCTTTGTAGCGCTGCGAGCGCTGGCTCACCTTGTAGCGCTGTGAAGCGCTTTGATTCGGCTTGCGGGTGCCCACCCCGCTTATTTGCGTATCGCTGCGGCGGGTGCCTACCCCGCCGAGGATTGCATTTACGGAGGGAGCCCACCCCTCTAATCACCGAGATCACCGCTGCAGCCCGGTTCGTGACCGGAAGTCAGGCAAGCCTGGGGGCGGGCCGCCGGGACAACCGGAACTGAGCAGAGGAGGGCGGGAGCCTACCCCGCCTCCTACCGAAGCGTCGCGGCTGCTTAACCCCCGGAGCAGGCAGGAGCCTACCCTGCGCCCCGGGGTACTTAGGAGAGTGACGAGGACGGCCGGAGCTGGAGCGGAGGAGGGCGCGAGGCACATTGTCGGTGCCTGCCCCCCTCCGTGTCGAGAAGCAGCCCCGGAGTCCGCCGGAGCAGAGAGAAAAAGCAGCCAACGCGGGAGTCCCCTGCCGACAGCCTGGTGAGTGATCGCGAGGGCTGGGGGACTCCGCGCACTTGCTGGGGAGGGCGGGAGCTGTGTTCACAAGTCCCCCCGAGCGGGACTCCAACGTTCTAGAGGGCCTTTGTTTAGAGCGCTAGACGCTCCAACGGTTGGGGGCATTGACTGGTGTTCAGAGCGCCCGGAGCGCTCCAACGAAGGGGAGCACGATTGTTTCTCGAGCCCAGTGAGGCTCCAACGTTGTGCTGAGCCACGAAGGCTCTAGGGGGCATATTTTTAATGGTCAGAGCCCAGAGAGGGCTCCAGAGGCACGCAGAGTGCCTGAAGTCGTTTTCCAGCTGCCCAGCACTTAGTGGGCAGCTGCCACGTTTAGGTGGGGGACCATTCTTGTTCTAGTCTGCGCAGCTGGCGCAGCCTGACTTTGTTAAACGCAGGGCGTCCTAGCCCCTTCCAGGCCAGTTGGCCCAGGGACTGCCACAGGTGGTGGCATAGGAGTTTTGCGCAATTGTGTTCCTACTTGCACCTCTGAATGTGTGTTGATGCATCATGTGCCATTGCTTTTACACCTCTGAATGTTTTATGCATCATGTGTGTTCCTTCCTTGCACCTCTGAATGTGTTTTGATGCATCATGTGCCATTGCTTTTACACCTCTGAATGTTTTTAGGCATCATGTGTTTTTCCTTCCATACACCTCTGAATGTGATGCATCATGTGTAACGTTCTATTACCCCTACAGGTATTGTGATACGTAGGTGGTTGTTGCTTTCTCCTAGTACGGGTGGTGCTAGCGAGGTTCTAGTTCCCTGCGTGACAGTCTCCTAAAGTAGTTAGGGTTACGTAGGTGGTACTTCCCCGATACCAGTAAGTACTGGTTGTGTGCTATACATATTATTTTTGTGCTACAGTGATTTTATATATTTTGTGTGCTAAATATCTAAAAAGTGCTAATTCCTGACAGTGGTCCAGGTGGCCCTGTCTTGTACATAATCCCTTGTAAATTCTGCCCGTGCCTGTTGGCACATTGTAAAGTGTGTGTTTTTATCTAATGTGTTGTGTATAATACAAAGGCTATTTTTATAGAATACCTTGTGTGGAGTTTCCTTTGTGGTGGGCCTTGGGTGTTGTTGCTGGGTGCGCGCGCAAACGCTTTACACATCGCCTCAGAGATAAGCCTGACTGCTCGTGCCAAGCTACCAAGGGGGTGAGCAGGGGTTATCTTTGGCGTGTAACTTCCTTGCCCTGACTAGAGTGGTGGTTTCTGCCTGGCTTTGGCGCAAGCCTTAGCCAACCCGAAACCGCCAGGTCTAACATTGGTGGCAGCGGTGGGATTTGGACTTGCGTTTGCGCTGTACCGCAGCAGCGACTGGCTACACCACAAAACTCTGCATTAGATAAATCACATTTTAGGGATTATTGTTTTGAAGTTCCTTTATTTCTTCTCCTGAAGGTATCATTGTGTAATTGTGTCCAGTACATTTGTCCCCCGCCCTGCGCCCAGAGTTTGGTACCTGTGTCACGTGGTGGTCAGGTTGAGGGATCAGGGGTGGTAGAAACTGCCTTACCAGTCCGAGGGGAGGGTTGTGTGGGGATGGTGTGTGGGGCATTAGACAGTGAGTGTGAGTTCTCCAGGATAGAGAGCTCACTGAAACCTTTTGTGAATTGTGTACTCCTGTGTAGCTCCGACACTCAGGTTCCTTGTGTTAAACTCTTCTCAGGAACGTCCGCCAAAATGGAGCCTGCTTTTAACTTCTGTAGTCTGTTTAGGTACAGTAGGTTGGAGCTGGGTAGGTTCTGTGAGGAGAGGGACATAGAGGTGGGTGAGTTAGATACCCAGTCCAAACTGAGGGACAACCTGATCACTTGGCAAAAGGAGGAGTGGGAGCGAGAGCGCAGCGAGGAAGATAGGGCCCGGGCCGCACGCCGAGAGGGTGGTGGGTCTGAGGGGAGCCCTGAGGAATCTGAGGAGGAGGAAGGTTACCTGACAGGGACGCCAGTAGAGAGTGAAGACCCCATAGATAGGGAGTCCCTTGCTGGGTCCAGTGTCAGGAGCAGCACCCCATCCCTTTCCCTGTCCCCAGAGGAGTGGGTAGATAGGAGGGAAGAGAGGGAGCATCAGCTGACCATGGAGAAGCTCAGGTTAGAGCATGCCTGGGGGATGGCGCAGCTGACTATAGAAGAGAAAAAGCTGGAGACCGAGAGGGTCTTAGCGCAGGAGAGGATAGAGGAGGCTGAGAGGGCCTTCACCAGGGAGAAATCAGCGCTGGAGAGTAGATTATCCCCTGCGCGCAGTCTTAGTTTTCTGGGCTCCCCAGGGAGGGTTGAGTCCAGTGGTGGCAGCGAGATAGATTTCAGTATAGGAAGTCCCAGTTCCCCCAGTCTGGTACCTAGTTCCCGAGAGGAGGAATGTAGGTTGAAATTCAGAAGCAGTAGGAAGCTGTCTCACCAGACTTGGGACGAGTTTTTGGGTGAATGTGAGGAGGCACTGGACGATTGGGCGAGTCTGAACCCGAAACGCAGTTATTCCACCATGTATGGTCTGGTTGTTAAAGAGCAGATGCTCAGGAGTTGTTGTCCCGAGCTGCGCCAACACCTGTTGGAGTATGGGTTTGCTAGTCCAGGGGACCTTGCAGAGGAAGCAGACCGTTGGGAAAGGGCCCAAGGTTCGCTAGAGTCATTAGGGTGTGACTCCAAAAGTAGTGGTTCAGGGATCTTCCAGCCCAGCGTGGTGGAAGAGGCGCCGTGTAGCCCAGCTAGGTCCCAGTATAGCGAGGAGGGTGTAGGGGCTTACGGCCTGGCTCAGTGGAGCGGGAGTAAGTGGGTGACTGAGGGTCCCCAGACGTACGAAACCCTGCCTCAGGACTTGGGTGGTTTCATGAGGGAACACCAAGTTGGGGACCTAGGCTGCCCTGTTAGCCCATTTGAGGAGGATCACCTAGTGAGTAGAGGACCGGGAGCACCTGTAAACAGGGCTCCTGTGGTTCTAGTGTCTGGCAGTACCGCTCCAGTAGGGAGGGTACAGAAGTCCAGCGAGAGGAGTGGCATGGGGCTGTGTTCCCCGGTGGAGGAGCCAGTGGGTCAGAGACCAGCCGGGAGGGCTGAGTCTCCTAGAAGTGACCATGGCGACTACACGTCTGGCCTGGGGGATCTTCACGCACTGTCAGGTGGACAGGGGACGGGAGATCTGCGCCAGGCAGACGGTCATGCAACATATGAGGCATATGTTACTCTCGGGGGGATGGTGTGTAAATCCCCAGAAGTCCTGGAGTGCCAGGCAATTATTCCACCGAAGGTTCTAGACCGGAGGGTGGAAGGCCAGGTTCAGGAGCAGCCTGACCTGAAGGGTCTGACTACTGTAACCAGTGTCCTGACCGGTTCTTCTTCCAGAGGGACCGCCCCAGTTGGTAGGGAGCAGGACTCTGGAAGGGGGTGCAGAGGGTGGGAGAGCCCACCTCTGACCCCGGTGCAACCTGAGGGGTTAAACCCTAGGTTGGGAGACCAGTTCTCAGGGAGGGGTCCTGAGCTGGTTGGTGAGTTATGTCACGGGGTCGCCTCTCAGAGGAAGAGAGGGCGGAACCCTAGGAGAAGAGGTAGGGGGAGGAGAGCCTCACCCGTGACTTTTGGTCAGTCTGAGGGTACGGACCCTAGGCTGGAGGATCAGTGGCAGTTTAGAACTGCCCTGATGAGGGGTAGAGTGGAAAATGGTCACTATGTGCCAGGGGTTACTACCCCCCACTCTGTGGTTAGGCAAGGACCAGTGGCGCCTAGGTGGTCTAGGGCCTGGTCCTGGCCACGGACAGCTGAGGAGTACCAGGGGCGTAGCCCAGTTGGTCCGCCGAGTTTTTTCAGAGGAAACCCTGTGAGTTCAGAGTGGCGTAAAACCGGAGAGTGTCCCTGCCGCGGCGGGCCTGCGTCCGTGTTTTATCGCCCCAAGCAGGGAAGACCATCACGGTGGTGATTGGTCTACCCTGCGTTTTGGCTGGAAGGGGGTCGTGTTGGACTTGGCCCTTCTGGCAGGTTCACCCCGAGACTTTTTGCTTAATATTGTGACTTGGTTTAGTGATTTTAGTGACTTCTGCGCACTTTACCGCTGTGTCCCAGGGTAAAGTGCGTGCGTGTTGTGAGGTTGGCCTGCCCTCCCATAGGAATGCATGGGGGAATGTATGTGTCCCGGTAGTTCCTGATGCGTGGGGTGTGCAGGCCCGTGTTTGGTATGTGCGGACTCGTGGGAGTGAATGCTGCGCGTTGATGTGTGCAGCGTGCATGTACCTGGTGTGGAAGTGCCACTTCTAGAAGTGGGCACTTCAGTGTGCAGTCTCAAATGTGTGGCTTGTCTGGCGATTGGCTGGTGAGGTCAGGTGACGGACTAGGGAATTCCCCAGAGTCAGGAGGAGTCACCCAGTGGTGAATGGGGAGTTAGCATGTTGATGGCTGGGGAGGAGTGTACCTGGGTCCTGAATAGGACAGGGATTCCCCCACACAATGCTGGCGCCGGCCCCTGTGGTGCGTCTAATGACCCTAGCCCTGCCAGTGAATAGGGAGAGGGGCTGAGCAAAACAAAGTGCTCAGGAACCTGCTGGAACTGGTTCGCCTCTTCCCTGCACCTTAGACAAAGCCTTGTACTGTATAAAAAGGGGCTGTGTCCCCTTAAATGTTGTTCTCTTGCAGGATCCTCTTGAGGGGGGGCCTGCTGCTGCTGGGCGCCAGGAGAGACCGCCACTGGGGACTGCCTCCCTGCTGGAGGGCCCTGTGAGCTGGCTCTGGGCCCAGCCTTTGCCCCCTGCTCTCTGGAGGACCTTTTTGTTGCTGAAACATTGCTTGAAGCGCCTGGGAGCGCTTTCTGGACTTCCTAGCGCTGGGCGCGCTGTTTTCCTGGACTGGCTGTCTCTCAGAGCCTGGGAGCGCTCTGAGGATCCTTTGTAGCGCTGCGAGCGCTGGCTCACCTTGTAGCGCTGTGAAGCGCTTTGATTCGGCTTGCGGGTGCCCACCCCGCTTATTTGCGTATCGCTGCGGCGGGTGCCTACCCCGCCGAGGATTGCATTTACGGAGGGAGCCCACCCCTCTAATCACCGAGATCACCGCTGCAGCCCGGTTCGTGACCGGAAGTCAGGCAAGCCTGGGGGCGGGCCGCCGGGACAACCGGAACTGAGCAGAGGAGGGCGGGAGCCTACCCCGCCTCCTACCGAAGCGTCGCGGCTGCTTAACCCCCGGAGCAGGCAGGAGCCTACCCTGCGCCCCGGGGTACTTAGGAGAGTGACGTGGACGGCCGGAGCTGGAGCGGAGGAGGGCGCGAGGCACATTGTCGGTGCCTGCCCCCCTCCGTGTCGAGAAGCAGCCCCGGAGTCCGCCGGAGCAGAGAGAAAAAGCAGCCAACGCGGGAGTCCCCTGCCGACAGCCTGGTGAGTGATCGCGAGGGCTGGGGGACTCCGCGCACTTGCTGGGGAGGGCGGGAGCTGTGTTCACGAGTCCCCCCGAGCGGGACTCCAACGTTCTAGAGGGCCTTTGTTTAGAGCGCTAGACGCTCCAACGGTTGGGGGCATTGACTGGTGTTCAGAGCGCCCGGAGCGCTCCAACGAAGGGGAGCACGATTGTTTCTCGAGCCCAGTGAGGCTCCAACGTTGTGCTGAGCCACGAAGGCTCTAGGGGGCATATTTTTAATGGTCAGAGCCCAGAGAGGGCTCCAGAGGCACGCAGAGTGCCTGAAGTCGTTTTCCAGCTGCCCAGCACTTAGTGGGCAGCTGCCACGTTTAGGTGGGGGACCATTCTTGTTCTAGTCTGCGCAGCTGGCGCAGCCTGACTTTGTTAAACGCAGGGCGTCCTAGCCCCTTCCAGGCCAGTTGGCCCAGGGACTGCCACAGGTGGTGGCATAGGAGTTTTGCGCAATTGTGTTCCTACTTGCACCTCTGAATGTGTGTTGATGCATCATGTGCCATTGCTTTTACACCTCTGAATGTTTTATGCATCATGTGTGTTCCTTCCTTGCACCTCTGAATGTGTTTTGATGCATCATGTGCCATTGCTTTTACACCTCTGAATGTTTTTAGGCATCATGTGTTTTTCCTTCCATACACCTCTGAATGTGATGCATCATGTGTAACGTTCTATTACCCCTACAGGTATTGTGATACGTAGGTGGTTGTTGCTTTCTCCTAGTACGGGTGGTGCTAGCGAGGTTCTAGTTCCCTGCGTGACAGTCTCCTAAAGTAGTTAGGGTTACGTAGGTGGTACTTCCCCGATACCAGTAAGTACTGGTTGTGTGCTATACATATTATTTTTGTGCTACAGTGATTTTATATATTTTGTGTGCTAAATATCTAAAAAGTGCTAATTCCTGACAGTGGTCCAGGTGGCCCTGTCTTGTACATAATCCCTTGTAAATTCTGCCCGTGCCTGTTGGCACATTGTAAAGTGTGTGTTTTTATCTAATGTGTTGTGTATAATACAAAGGCTATTTTTATAGAATACCTTGTGTGGAGTTTCCTTTGTGGTGGGCCTTGGGTGTTGTTGCTGGGTGCGCGCGCAAACGCTTTACACATCGCCTCAGAGATAAGCCTGACTGCTCGTGCCAAGCTACCAAGGGGGTGAGCAGGGGTTATCTTTGGCGTGTAACTTCCTTGCCCTGACTAGAGTGGTGGTTTCTGCCTGGCTTTGGCGCAAGCCTTAGCCAACCCGAAACCGCCAGGTCTAACATTAACACATTTTTTAGGTTGCTAGAGTTTAGCCTTCTATTGTTGGTCTTGGCAGTTCTGCATGCATTATTTGGGACTGATTGGATATTGTGTTCGCCTGACTTAGTAGGAGTAATGAGGGCTGGTTCATATGATAACAAAAGGGTTTGTATCTCATTGTCTGTCAGGTAATTAAGTTGATTACGAGGCTGGAATAATCTGTTAGATGCACCCATAGTGGTAGATCTTAGTTTACATTGGGATTCGTGAATGGATTTCTGTAGATGGGCCATTTTTGAAAGCCATTTTTGTGATAGGCAAATAAGGTTTTTCATATCTCGGATAGCAAATTGCATGGCTTTAAGGGTCTTGTTGGATTGCGAGCTGAGATTATCAAGTTCCCCATTGTGTTGAGTGGCTCTAAGATTTTTAGACTCTATTCTAAGTTGTGGAATGATGGGAGGTTGTGTGGGTTCCTCTGTTGGTAAGCTGGCATTACTTCTCTCTAAGGGATAGGGACAGCTGTTGGGATGCTCTCTGCATGTTTCCTTGTATCTAGCTGCTGTTTTGCGTTTCCTATTGTCAGTCAAATGACTACCTCTCCAGTTAGTCTGGTCAGCGACTGTAGGTTCCATCCTACTGACTAGTTCCACTAGAGGGATGTAGTCGGTGTTGGGGCTTGAATTGGAGCTAAAGTCTCTGTGGTAGTGGTGGTTAAAGTTGATTTAGATAGAGATGGGCTATTACTCATAGCCTTGGAGTTTCTGGCTTCCTGTGTCAGCTGTTGGGATTCATTAGCGATTATAAACACATCTTGAGTAGCCTGTTTGGGTTCCTTAGCACTGTTGTTTTCTATCAAGGCAGATAGATTTCTATGTGGGGAGATTGTTTGCGAGTTTTTTGGTCTGGTTCTTGCGGGAGGGCTGTTAAAGATGTGATCTTTTAGGGTTGAGAAGTAGTCATCAAATCGTTCCAGATCTTTGTTGGCAGCTTGAATGAGAACCTTGCCGTTTTTGTAGCATGTTATGCTTAGTGATGCTCTCAGTTTTCGAGAGAGTGTGCCATGAGGAATGTTTCTCAAATCCTGAACCTTCAATAGATTAGAGTATTTCACCATTTAGCCATTTTGGAAGTAAAAAATATAAAGTCGTTAATATTAGAACCTTTTTTAAGTTGAAGTAGGGATCTAAGATTAATCTTTCCGGAGTTCTTCTGAGTAGGTTATGCTTAAAAGCTTTGGAGGCATTTTTGGAGAGATTAGGGGGGTATGAGATTGAATAGCAATTTTTTCCTTCAGTTTTCAGATAGGGCCTGGTCATGGTTACGAATAATAAATTTGGACCTTATTAATAGTATCTTCTGTTGTTGTGTCAATCTTGTTGTAGGAGGGTGGCCAGACAGGAATTTTGGTGCTAAATTGCTTCTGAGGTTATTTAGATGACTAGTTGCGGTGTAAACATATATATATATATAGATGTTTGAACAACATTGCCCCATCAAAGATGGCTGCCATGAATCTCCAATCTAGGGAGTAGTCCTATACCTCTCTCACTGTCCCACGCTTCTCTGTTGCGTAGTCTTACGTCTCTTTCTATTCCCAACTCACAGAGATGCTTTGAGTTGTAGTCTTTTGTCTCTTTCCCTACTTAAATGATGAGGGAGTAGTCCTATCTCTGTTTGAGTTGTTCAGCCATTTTGCAGAAAGGCCCTGGCAAGGTTTAACGAAGGTTTAATATCTCAGGAGGTTCTAGATTAGTTATCCAAGGGAGAAGTACAAGAAGTCCCATCCCACTACCAGGTATTCCTCAGCAATCTCTTGCTAGTAAAGAAAGCAGACAAAGAGTTTCGACGTGTAATAAACCTCAGATCCCTGAATGGTTTTGTTTTGTACAGCCATTTCAAGATGGTGGGGATACATTGCCTAAGAGACTCTCTTCGTCAGAACGATTAGATGATCAAAATAGATCTCAAGGATGCTTATCTATCTGTTCCCATTCATCATTTACATTCTCGCCACCTACAATTTATTTGGCAAGGCTGCAAGTTCCAACTCCTTTAATTACCTTTCGGCCTGTCTTCAGCCTACTGTTTCTCCAAACTCCTGAAGCCACTGGTAGCCTTAATGAAGTAGGATTAATTATATAACTGGAAGATATGTTAAAATTGGTCAACTCAAGACAATTCCTACAAACACAGACCGTGTGGGCAGTATATCTTCTCCAGAATCTAGGGTCTGTAATAAATCAAAAGATATCAATTCTAATTCCAACTCAGACAATTCAGTTCTTAGGTTTCTAAATAGATTCCAAGAATTCAGCTCTCTTTCTTCCTCTGAAGATCAAAGTAATCAAAAAAGAAATTTCTTCTGTTCTAAAACTAAACAAACTTTCTCTCTGCAGAATGGCAAGAATTGTGGACTTTCTTTCCGCATCCATTCCAGCAAGTCTTCCTGCTCCTCTTCAATATCGAGCGCTCCAACGCCTCAAGGCTCACATCTTCAATGGGACCTCCCTTCCTCAGCGTTAGTTTCACTTCATGCACAGAAGGAGTTGAAGTGGGGGCTCTCCAGGATGGAGGCCTGGAATGGAACACCCATTTTTGGCCAAGCCCCAGATATCACATTAGAATCCGATGCCAGCAGATCAGGCTGGGGAGCATGGTGCGGAAATGTTGCAGCAGGAGGAGAATGGTCCCCAGAAGAAATGCAGTATCATATAAACTGCTCAGAGCTGCTTGCAAGTTCCCCACTCTATGTCATCTCTGAGAGCCTTGAGCTCAGCCTCTGCTCTCCGCTATCTCTGGAAGCCTCGAGCTCAGCCTCTGCTCTACGCTCTCTGAGAGCCTTGAGCTCAGCCTCTGCTCTCCGTCATCTCTGGGAGCCTCGTGCTCAGCGTCTGCTCTCCGCTCACTGTCATCTCTGAGAGCCTCGAGCTCAGCCTCTGCTCTACGCTCTCTGACAGCCTTGAGCTCAGCCTCTGCTCTCCGCTCTCAGAGCCTCGAGCTCAGCCTCTGCTCTCCGTCATCTCTGAGAGCCTTGAGCTCAGCCTCTGCTCTCTGTCATCTCTGGGAGCCTTGAGCTCAGCCTCTGCTCTCCGCTCGCCTTGAGCTCAGTCTCTGATCTCCGTCACCTCTGAGAGCCTTGAGCTTAGTCTCTGCTCTCCGTCATCTCTGAGAGCCTTGAGCTCAGCCTCTGCTCTCCGCTCTCTGGGAGCCTTGAGCTCAGCCTCTGCTCTCTGAGAGACTTGCGCTCAGACTCTGCTCTCTGGCATCTCTGAGAGCCTTGAGCTCAGCCTCTGATCTCTAGTATCTGAGAGCCTTGAGCTCAGCCTCTGCTCTCTGCCATCTCGGAGAGCCTTGAGCTCAGCCTCTGCTCTCTCTCAGAGCCTTGAGCTCAGCCTCTGCTCTCTGCCATCTCGGAGAGCCTTGAGCTCAGTGTCTGCTCTCTGCCATCTCTGAGGGCCTTGAGATCAGCCTCTGCTCTCTAGCATCTCTGAGAGCCTTGAGCTCAGTCTCTGCTCTCCGTCATCTCTGAGAGCCTTGAGCTCGGCCTCTGCTCTCTGTCATCTCTGAGAGCCTTGAGCTCAGCCTCTGCTCTCTGCCATCTCGGAGAGCCTTGAGCTCAGTGTCTGCTCTCTGCCATCTCTGAGGGCCTTGAGATCAGCCTCTGCTCTCTAGCATCTCTGAGAGCCTTGAGCTCAGTCTCTGCTCTCCGTCATCTCTGAGAGCCTTGTGCTCGGCCTCTGCTCTCGGTCATCTCTGAGAGCCTTGAGCTCGGCCTCTGCTCTCGGTCATCTCTGAGAGCCTTGAGCTCAGTCTCTGCTCTCCCTATTCCTTCTCAGGTGGCGAAGAATGTTGGATTTTGGTTGGATTGAAGCTCACTTAGGGCCTTCCAATGAGTAAGGAGTCTGCCAGTTTTTTTTGCCTGCTTAGAGTGCTGAGAAAAAAATCTATGACTTGACTCCTACCCATTTGTACCCAAAGGACAATTGTTCAGGCCTTGATCATCTCTAGTCTGGACTATGGTAATGTACTTTACTGGGGCCACAAATCATCTGTGAAAAAGCATCAAGTCATTCACAACACTGCAGCACACCGGCTGTGTCCCATCCATAAGCATGCCTCTGTTTCCACTCAGCTTTGGCATCTTCACTGTCTTACTATAGACAAGTGTATGAAGCTCAAAGCTTTTTGCTACATGCATAAAGCCAAGATGCAGTCAGGACCTAACTTTTCAAAGATGCTTGTTCATCTCATCCTTATTCTCCAACCGTACTCTACACTCAATCAATCAGCATTTGTATAGCGCAGCACTGTCATCCTTACGGGTTTCGCTGAGGGTGCCATGAGGGTACGCTGTGAACTTGGCCACAAAAAGAGGGCGTTCTTTTGCATATTTGAACTTCTTTCATCCTTTTATGAGACTTGTTCTGTAAACAATTGAACAAATGTTTATTTAATCTCTCTCAGTATGCCCCAGCTGTTCCAGTTCTGGGAAGCCCCTTGGAGCGGGCATTTCAAAGCCAGCTTGACAAATCAGATTAACATAACATGACCAGGGGGATATATAGTTTTACAAGCCATCAGAGAGAAGACAGGGTCTTGTCATCCAGAAATGAGATCAAGATCTTCTCTGGAGCACAGGATACGTTGGCTGACCTTGATATACCTTGCCTACTCTGAGGAAGGCTGGAGTGCGGGTGAGGAAGTCATCAGTGAAGGGTACAATGAGCTGGTGTGACAGAGTCTTCTCAGTACCTCTCCCTGAGGGATCTAGCAGGAACTCCTAGGGTGCGCACCACTGCAGGTGTAACAGTGTCCAGAGCCCTGGCACACCAGTGGTAATTGACAACACACCTGTCCAGTATCATCCGGATGTTCCAGACCTGGAGAAAAAGGCCTGATCTGGCTAACATCTGACCCTCTTGTTCCAGTCAGCATCATGGAGTCAGCTCTACTACGTCTCCAGCTTTCTGACTGCTGACCACCACCTCTGAACCCTTATCCATATTAACCTCTCTTGGCATTTAACGCAGTCGACCCCCCGCCATACCAGCCACTTGTGCCTCTAGACATCACCAGCAGTGCACTGCATTAGTTCTCGTCCCATCATTGCACCCACTTTATGTCTGTGTCTCGGTGCTCCCATAATCTCTGACCACACCCCTATCAGTAGGTGTCCCTGGAGGTTCAGTCTTAGGTACCATCATCTTCTCTCTCTACAGATGAACATCTGTGGTGGCATCGGATGTCACTTCTGTGCTAAGTACTCAAGTTATACTATTCCCATTCAACCCCATGTCCTCCGTCTGACTGAGAATATCAGACTTCCTCTCAGTTCTTAAGCAGTGAAGGGCTCCCTCTTTTTGGAGTTACACACCTCATCCTGTTGCCCTCTACTGCTGTTGCTCCCCCAACACTGACATGAGGAGGTGTCACAGTCACAATCACTTCCTGCCCACTAGCCTGGCGTGCAATTCTACCCTTGACTGGAATAACTCGCCATCTCCAAGCGTAAATGAGGCGGAGGTCAGATGTCGGCTTCTGAACACCAAGGAACAAGCCCTCATCTCCCCGTACATCCACCAAATCACTGATCAACAACCTGGTCATGAGGACGTTAGATTTCTGCCACATCCTCTAGTCTATACTCCGTAAGTGACTGTTCCTCCCACTCACAACGTAATAAGTTTTGCCAAACACGAAAGGACTGATTCATTTTTTTGTTATTCTCAAACTACAACTTAATACTAAGTTCATGACTGAGGAGACTCCGCAGTCAGGGTGGAGCAGCCCATAAACTGAAGTATAGATAAAACGTACATCTTGTAGTACGTTTTATTTTTTGTTTATGTTTTGTAGTACTACAAAAAGTACTAGAAAGCACAGTTTGTGACTCAGGGCCATGGTCTTTAAAGTGCCTAGACTCACCACTACTTCTCCCTAGAGGCGCCAAGATGGCCGTCATAAGAACCATGCAAACTCCTAACTACTGTCTGCAAGGCAGCATATGGCACAGCTTCTGTCTGCCTCTTGCTGTTATCTTTCCCCCTTGCCCAAGCTCACTCACGGCTTCTAGGCATCCAGAGCCTTCTGTCTATTCCCAAACCAACCAGTATGAACTCCTTGGACTCCTCCAAAGGAGCACCCTTGCCGGACAACCTGAGGTGGACACCCCCATACAACTCACCCCATGACTGCTAGCCTCTGTATTTGAATGTAAACATGTGACATTATCAACGCATTATGTCTGTACTCGTTAACTAAACTATAGTATCACTTCTATATGTAACCTTCAATCTTTTTTTCAAAGTGCTTTGCTTGAATAAACACAATAAAATACAAAAAAAAACAGTTGCACAGATGGGCAGACAAGACTTTGACAATGCTTTTTATTCTCAGTATCCTCCCATGAGCTCAGAGTTTGATCAGATCCTTTCATTGGACGAAGCTGTTCCTGGTGAGGAGGACGAGATGTTTGATGAGGTGGCAGATGGCACATTGGTTGATGGTCCGACTACAGCTGCCTAGAAGGGTGGAAATATAGGGTTCTTGTGAATATCCGACTGCAGGTAGGCCTTGAGTTTTGGACGAGATTCCATCTTTTCCTGGAAGGCCTTCAGATAAGGGAAGCTGTTAAGGCACTCCGGGGCAACCGCCAGGAGATTTTGGATGACATCCAGAAGATTGTAATCTGCAAAGGAGACCTGTCCAGAGCAAAAAACATCCAAGTTATGAAGGGATCACTCAAGGAATAAGAGAGAGTAAGAGGGGTTTAGCAAAAGAGACTTTTCCAGAGAAGATGGAGAAGAAACCCCCTATGTGACCAGAGTGAATGACATGAGGAAAAGCAAAGGAGATCTGTTTATTTGTTAACACTGACCACAAAACAATCACTGGTTAAGCAACCACCCTGGGGCTCAAGGAAGGTGGAGAAAATGATCGGAAAAGGCCAGGCCTTGTGAGTCAGGCGGATGGGCAGTAGTGAAAGTTCCTTCCCAATATGGAGAGCAAGAATACCCATAATCTAGGTCTGAGCACCACAAATCTTCTGTGCACTTTGCAGTTTTGTCAGCGAATGCCAGGAGCATAAGATCAGCTGAAGGATTTAGTCAGGTGGCACTTGCTGATGTTTTATCTGAAGCTCGAGAGGGTTACACCAGAGACAGAATCAGACAGAATCTTGTACCGGGAGTCAGTTTATTCACTCTCTAATGTGGTAGACCAGATCAATGTTTTGAAATCTGAAGATCAAATGCTGCGATCATGCGGTCTGAAAATTCAGCAATCCACCATACAAGGCATTGTGTAATCAATTGTTCAACTGCTTACATCTCACTCAATCCTTTATGTGAATTCCAGGACAAAATGCAGGGGGATCATTTGCAGCTGCCAAACTAATCCCCCATCCTTGAGGACTTGCTTTATTTGGGGAGGATCTGTCCAGAGGAGAAGAAAAAGAGAAGGAAGAATAACCCCACAAAAGGGAAAAAGAGAAAGGAAAAACACTATGACAAAGGTGGCTCATCTAGAGAAGAAGAAAACACAGAAGACGAAGGAATGACCAAGGGACAAAAGTGAGTAACCGGAAAAGTAAAGAGGGCCTGTCCGAAGAAGAGGACACCGGAGAAGAAGGAGTCAGCCAGGGATAAGAGTGAGTGGTAGGCACTCGGGAACAGTACTAAGTAGGGAACAAAGGAGACAGGTAGAAACGTTAAGAAAAGAAGATATTCTGAAAAAGATAACAGCAAGGGTTTGAAGGAAGAGTGATACAGCCATGGATACTTGCTTGGAGGAGAAGAAACGGCGTAGAAGAAGGAACTTTCAATAGTCCACAAAGGTATTAGGGAGAATCACTAACATAATATATAGGGAAACAATATTGTTCGACAAAAATGTTGTGTCCCTAAACTTATAATGGTAACTACAAAAATATTAAAAATAAAATATAAATTCAGACTAATACAGTCCAAAAACATTGAAAAATATAATTTTATATATACACACACACATATATATAGTTTAGTGAATCTTACATATTTTAATATATAACTTTAAGATAATGTAAAATAAATACTAATAACTTAATACTATATAAAAATATTAACTTATAAAAACATGTCTTTATATATATATACACACAAACACATATATATATTATCTACTGGCGGTCGCCAGTAGATAGTTATAGTTACAACCTAGTTTCCATAGGAAATCTCTAAATTCTATTTTGAATAACTTTGGCACCGGTTGACGAATCCTCGCGAAATTTTCAAAACTAATGGGGCGCTCCGTTCAGCTCCTACCCTGAAAGTCTCGGAGTGATTCGTCAAGCGGGGGCCGAGAAAAAGGGGGGGTCCCAAAACGCGTTTTCCCCATGCATTTTTCCATAGGACCTTTAGTCGCAGCTACAGCCCGAACGGCTGAACAGAATTACGTGAAATTTGGCAGAGAGGTAGCCATAAGGTCAAGGAAGTGCCTTTTGCAGGTCTGGTGTAAATCTGTTCAGTATTTCCTGAGACAATAGCATTTAAAAGCATATCAATATCTATACGCACGCACCGTGCGCGCACTGTGCGCTCACCCTGCCGTGCGCGAGCGCAATTCTGATTGGTTGTTAGATGTCGGTAAACATTCGAATCGGTCGAAAACATGAAGTGTCGGCTGCCATTTTGTCTCTCGCAGTCTGAGGGGGTCAAAAACAAAGATGGAGAACGAGAAAAGGGGGCAGAGTGGACAGTTCCTGACCCCCTAGCCTTGCTCAGGGTGTCACAGAAGGACCCCCAAGGGAGAAAAAAACAATTGTTAACTTTTTTTAAAATCGCGAGGTGCGCGCACTGTGAGCGCACGGCACGAACTACGAACCGAGCGCGCGCGATGCGCGCACCTCGCGGTTTTTAAAAAAAATAAAAATTGTTTTTTTCTCGCTTGGGGGTCCGGCACGAACTGCGAACCGTGGGCGCTCGGAGCGCACATCGCGCGCACGGTAGGTTTCACACATGTTATAGTTAGCTGGACATTTCACTCGTAAAAAACCAATGAAATTCCCCCGTTATAGTTACTGATGACATATGTGTCTTTCTGAAAAATAAATATTTGTAATATATATGTATAGCTAAAGATTAATGGAAGAAGACATGGGTAAATGAGTGTCTAAATACAGTGATGTAATATCTGACGTCATCAGCAGATCGCGGTCGCGTGAGTTATAGTTGCCTGCAGTAACTATAACGGGGGAATTTCATTGGTTTTTTACGAGTGAAATGTCCAGCTAACTATAACATGTGTGAAACCTATGGTTTTTCAAGTGAATATATATATGTATACACACAATGCAATATCATTAAAATATTTATATTTTACACAATATTACATTTCAGTAGTCTATTGAATTTTGTTATGGAAAGCATATGCATATTTAGATGTGTATAACTATACATATGCACACCACACACCTATCTATTTAATGATATCCATATCTAAATTTGTATTTAGATGAAGCATAAAAAAAGTCATACTACAATTACAAAACATTAAATAAATTATCAGATAAATATAAAAAATATAAAAATTAGAAACAAATATAAAGAAATAATTTAAAAATAATAATAATAGTAATAATAAAACATATATTTATTAGTATTAGGAAAAGTATTGGCGTCTAGGAATATTGGATACACTATTCCCACGCTAGTTTATGCAACAGCAGTGAAAGTGCAGAGTTTGTAGGAGTAACATTTATTATTCCCACTCCAAACAGCACAACAGTAGGAAAAGTGTTGCACTTCGGAGGGGTTAGATTTACTATTCCAACTCCAAAAAGCGTAACAGTAGGGAAAGCGTATGACTTCGGAGGGGTTAGATTTACGATTCCCGCTCCAGTCTTCAACAGTAGGGAAAGTGTTGGACTTCGGAGGGGTTAGATTTACTATTCCTGCTCCAGTCTAAGCAACCAACAAGATGCTTATCCTCGGTAACGCCTTATCTGGTAGAGGCTATACCTAGCCGCAGATTCCTCATCTTTGAATTTACCAGGCATCAGACTGGATCCGGAAGGTTTTTCGTGAGCAGTACCCCTGGGCATTGGTAGGTGGTGTTGTTTGACTCCGCATGCGTCATCGTCTGTGCGAGAAGTGATGTGCACGGCACCTTTATAGGAGCCACCTAGGCAGGCTGACATCAGTTTCTTTTCACGACTTTACATAACCAGAAGAGCAGAGCCATGAACGATAAACACTGGCATGAAAAGCTAGGACCGTGAAAGGTATTCGCCATGTCCCTAGAAATCGGTTCTCAGATCAGGGAGGATGGGTGAGTCGGTAAGGAATCTGAGGCTAGATATAGTCTCTACCAGATAAGGCGTAACCAATTCGAATTCATTTGCTAACCTGATAAACGTCTAGCGGCAGATTTGTTTGCCTTTGAATAGATAAACACCTAAGATGCCCACGCAATAGCTCCCCGGAGGTGGGTCTGCAGACCAATTTCACACAAGGAAGTCCTGCAGGACCAAATGGGCAAAGTGCCCATCTCTACAGACCTGGCTGTCCAGACAGTAATGTTTTGTGAACGTGTGCAGGAAAGTCCATGTTGCTGCCTGGCAGATGTCCAGGACTGGATATATGCGTGCTACTGCAGTAGTCGCGGCATTAGCTCTGGTGGAATGAGCTCGCAAACCTTCAGGAGGTTGCTTGTTCGCAAATGCTTAGTAGATTTTGATGAGTATGACCCATCTAGGTAGAATTACAACACTCTTTATGGGTTCAGATGATGGTGGAGTCGCTCCTCTTCTTTGGAAGGGTGTTGAGGAGCGTAAAAGGTAGGCTGGGTGATTGACTGACCTGCATGAAATGAAGTGACCACTTTCGGTAAAATGGTGGCCCTCTTGCGTAGCACCAGTTTGCCCACATATGCTATTTGGCATGAGTCACGAGCAGGATGCAGGAGGCCATGAGGCCCAGGAGACTCGGTCAGTCTCACCAAAACCCAGGACAGTGGATGAAACATTGGTATCATAGCCTGAATATCCTGGACTCTCCGCTCCGGAGGATAACCCCAAAACTGCACAGTTTCCAGAACAGCTCCGAAGAAAGGTAGCATCTGAGAGGGAGTTAGGAGTGACTTTGGCAACTTGATAGTGAACCCCAGTAAATGCAGGAGGTTTACCGTAGTCTAGAAATGGGAGTCAACAGCCTGGGGCGAGCCTGCCTTAAACAGCCAGTCGTTAAGATAGGGGAAGACTGGTACCCCTGATTTCCACAGGAGAGCTGCAACCAAAGCCATCACCTTGGTGAACACCCAAGGGGCACTGGTAAGGCCAAAAGGGAGCATGGTGAACTGTAAATGCTCGTGACCTACGGTATACCACCGAAAGCGCAGGTGGGCAGGCTGGACGGGGATGTGGAAGTAGGCGTCCTGAAAGTCCGAGGCTACCATCCAGTCTCCTGGGTCCAGGACAGACAAGACCTTAGCAACCGTAAGTATTTTGGATTTTTCCTCCTTGAGAAAGAAGTTGAGATCCTACAGATCTAGAATATGACGAAGGCCTTTTTCCTTTTTATGAACCAGAAAGTAGCAGGAAGCAACCACACCCTACTCTCTCTAAGGCTGCCTTGACCAAGTGAGTCAAGACTTCCTTGCGGAGAAGGGACAGATGATCCTCCGTCAGCCAGTCATGAGATGGTGGTATGGAGGGAGTGGTTGTGACTAAGGGGAGGGAGTAGCCCCTTAGGACTATCTGCAAAACCCACTTGTCCGATGTAATGCTCTGCCAGTGGGGCAGGTGATGGCGAATCAGGACACCAACTGGATGCCCATGGTAGCAATGGGGCAGATTAGGAAGGTTTGGAGGCTGCAGCTGCCCGGGAGGTGGTGGACTGACCAGGCCACTGGCTACCCGATCCATAAGGCTTGCAAGTACTGCGCCCTCGGCCACGCAGAGGCTGGGGAGCATGCACAGCTGGGTGATTGGGAGAGAATTGGGCCGGTTGGAAACCCTCCCATAGCTACGAAAGTAGTGAAAGGCGGATTGGGGTGACATGGAACCATAGAGAGGCCCAAGGACTTTGCTGTAGCCCAACTGTCCTTGAAGCACTCCAGCGCTGAAACCGCCTTGTCTCCGAAGAGACAGGTATCATTGAAGGGCATGTTCATAAAGGATGCCTGGACACCCTCCCCCACCCCCCCAGAAACAGTCATCCTCAACCAGGCGTGGCGTCTCAGGGCCACCACCGGTTAAACTGCTCTGCCCAGTGAGTCGGTCGTGTCTAATCTACAGCAAATAGTGAATAGTGAACTTTGCTGCATCCCTCCCCTCGGCAACAGCCTGAGAGTGTGCAGCCCGGGCCTCCTCTGGGACCTAAGGCAGCACTTGTGCAACCGTGTCCCACAGAGTGTGGGAGTAACGGAGCAAAAGGCATGCTGTGTTCACAGACCACAATCAATCAATAAGGATTTGTATAGCGCATCTAATCACCCATGAGCGTATCCAGGTGCGGAGAGTGCCGCTGTAGGGGGCTCAGTTGAATACCCAGGACTTGAGTCCCTTCCTGGATTTCAGCAGAGAGACGCAATACGGGTGTGAAGAGGAAAAATATGCCAAGATTTCATAGTGAGGAAAGAGAAGAAGCGCCCAACACTGTTGCTGCGGCAGATGCAGGGGGTGTGGGCGAGACAGCGGGAGGCGAAGCAAAGATGCTTGGAGGGAATGTGGAAGTTCAGTCGGTGGTTGATGTATGCTGGTCCCAAGTTGTGGGGTGCCTTGAAGGTGTGGTTCAGCATCTAGAACTGGCACCTCTTCTGAACAGGGAGCCAGTGGAGCTTCCTGAGGTGGGGGGGGGGGGGGGAGAGTGGGGGTGATGTGGATCCATTTGGGGAGGTCTAAAATGAGTCTGGCCACTGTGTTCTGTATAGACTGGCCACTGAGTTCTGTATAGACTGGCCACTGAGTTCTGTATAGACTGGCCACTGAGTTCTGTATAATGCTAGGTTGGTGAAAGAGAACATCTTCTTCCCCAAGAATTCCACCATCTTTAAATCCCTATCCGGGAAGCGGTAGGGCATTCACCATGGGATGTTGAGGCTTGGACGACCAAGATCTCTGGGGTAGGGTGTTGGGTGAGGAAATGTGGGTCTCCTTGAGCATGGTGGTAGCAGTGGGCAATTATCCTATTCACAGGATGTGAGAAATTGGCCTGGCATATGCTGGTCACTAGTTATAGTGCCCACCTTGCACCAGTCAAATTTGACTCTAATGGTAGATAGGTTTAAGACAACCTTTTAAAGAAAGCTATCCTAGTGGTAGCTGTGGAGAGCAGCCTTCAGGCTAAGTCTCTGAGGAATGTAAAGCAGCTTGTTTACCTTATAATCTCTTGAATTACCAAATGAAAAGGACACCACACCGGTATATATATCAAATATATATGTATTTATTCTTAGATACACTCTACTAATCTCTTTATGAGATTAGAGCCCAGATACACATTCAAATGTCAACACTTCTCAATAAATTAAGCACAAATATGGCTGGAGCCCTAGGGACGTACCAGACCATATACTAAGAAAATGGTTTAACAAACTCGACTTGCAAAATGAAAAGGCCTAGGGCCTTGGGAATCGCTGGGGCTTCACTTCTGCAGTGTTAGCAGGTAAGTAATCAGCCCACGGGAGACGCGTGCAGTGTCTAAACACAGCCGCGGGTTTCCTATTGGTTTCAATGGCACAAGTCGCGGTTTGTAATTTAAAGTTTTAGGGCAGTTCAGAGAAGTCAACAAGCAAGCCACTTACAGGGTAAGTATTTCGAGGGCCAACACACACTTGGGCACCGGAGTGCACGAGTTACCTCACCCACGGAAGCCGGGTGCATATGTGTCTTTTGGTGTCGGGTCGCGATGCTGTTTTCAATGGAGATCACTGAAGACTTGCTGCTTGTGACGACTGGAGAGGTGTCCGCTGGAATCCGAAGGTGGATTGGAATTGAAGAGGACCTGCAAATTGAGGGGACAGAGTTCAAAGTCACTTGCCAGTGACCGGTGGCCAGCAGGATGGATGACCACTGATATCGTGTTGCTTCAGGTCGTCGATGGTGATTTGTCTCTTTGCTCATGAGGTCCAGGAGAGATCGACGATGACCAGCAGCTGGATTCGGAGGGTTCCACGACGTCTGCAGCTGATGAGTGTCGGCAACCGGATTGGAGCCAACAAGCCTTGGCAACTAAAAGTCTCGTGTGGAGTGAAGATTGAAGATGATGCAGACCAGCAAGGACTGATGGACTTGCCCAGCGAGGGTAAGTGAGGGCAGGCCCGGAGCAACCAGGAGAGCCCTTGAAGTAGGTGAGAAAGTCTTCGGGTGAGTCACTAGCCAACGGGCAAGCAACCGCGAAGACGCCTTTGCAGGAAAAGTTCCACAGGAGACCACGGTCACTCGGGACGGGGTAGGCTGCTGATTTTCGGTACCAGACCTGCTAGGGACTTGGACTACAGCTGGTCCAAAGCACAAGTTCGTAGAACGTTGTTTAGGGTTTACACTCGAAATCAGTGCACGGTTCCCTGGTATTGCTGTTCCTCGTCACTCGTGGGGTGCAGACGCCACAGCTTCGCTGGGGACTTAAAATGGCCGACGAGAGGTCCGGAAATCCGCTTCAGGGGACGCAGGGACTTCGGACTCCGGCGGGAGCGGTGAAGTTTGCAACCGTTGATCAAAGTTACTGGTGCCTGCCAAGCAGGGGAGTCACTCCTTGACTCCAAGGGAGATTCTTCAGTCTTCCAGAGATAGTGGAACGTCGAAGGGCCAGGATTCTTCTTTGTAGAGCGTCGTCCAGGTGTAATCTGAATTGCATTGGCAATGCTTGGTATCTTATAGTGAAGATAGGGGAGGGACTAGCTCTATGACCACTCCTCTAGGAGGGTCAGGGTAGTTACACCCACTTCCCTTTGTCCAGTTTCGCCCCAGAGCAGGGGCAGGTAGCCCCTGAACCGGTTTGAGCTGGCATATGCACAGAGGAGCCTACTGCTCCCCCAGTGCAGGACTTCAAAGCACTCTAAGAGTGCACCCACCCAGCTCCAATACACTAAATCCTGTCTGGGAGGTGGTGACACCACCCTGTGACAGGATACCCTTTGTTGGGCTTCCTCCACTGCGAGTGTCGGTCAGCAGCAGGAGGGCAGCCCAGTGTCTGTGCTGGTGGCATCCATTTTGTGATGCCAGGGCTCTAGAAGATTTCTACCGTTTAGTACAGTGGGTACATGTCGTCCCCTCTAGAAGGGTGGGATCATACTCCCACACCAGTTACTGGTGTGGGGGTATGATTCCAAGTTGTTTGACACCAAACACGACATGTTTTGATGCAGTCATTCCAAAGTTAGCATTTACCGCGAGGTTATAATGCACTTAAGAGTATATGGTTTAACCGCATCCACAAACAGCAGCAGAGAATAGACTCTGCCAGCTGCAGAGGGGTCCTGCTCAGGCAGAAGCACCCCCTCACATAGTAAACCAAGAACCCTGCCCTCAGGATTGATAGGGCCTGCAAGAGGGGTGACTGATAGGTTTATATGTGTGTGTATGGTGAGATATAGGAACCTATACCTCAGTGAGGAGTGCTAACACTACCTCACACAGGCTGCAGTAGCAGGCATGTGGTGTCAGATTGTGAAGGCTTCCCAGGGGTGGCATAATACATGCTGCAGCCCCTGGTAGGCCTTTGAAGTACCAATGCCCTAGGTACCCAAGGTACCATATACTAGGGGCTCCTAAGGTACCAGAGTATCCAATCACTAGTGCATACATCAGAAAAAAAGTGGGGGCAACATAAGTGCAGATCCTACTCTCCTACACAGGAGCCCCTATGTTGGCTTTGGACCAAGTCCCCAAAGGACGTCAGTGAGGGAGTCATTGAACGGCAATAGCGGTTTTGATGTGGAGACTCCCGGTTGCAGCACCCCTGTCCAGATGTTAGTCTTGACTGCCACTGATGACCTCAGCCACCCTCCACCTCACCATTGCTTATGAGGCTCCCTCCTCCACAGCAATGGTAGGGGAGAAAGCATCTGAGGAGGTATCCAGTCCACTGGCTTCACCCCGTTCCTCACACCAGTCCATGCTATAATCTTCCTTATCCAATTCTTCCCCAAGTCCTACTGAGTCCAACCCGCTATGACACTAAATAAAACTTCTAAATCACTCACAATTACAAACTGTAGGAAGCTGTCTCACTTTATACTATACACTACACCAAAAAGAGGCATAGTGTGCAGAGAGTCCAGTGGATCCCCAGAGGTTTTACAGAGGCTCAAATAGATAATACTAACACTCCCTTTTTTGGGAGTGTGGGCAAGCAGTTAGGCTTATAAGAGGGTAGTGTTAAGCATTTGTTGTACAATAAATGAAACACACACAATTAATAAATCAGAGACCAATTTATAAAAATAATACTTGGTTAGATTTATTTTGTAGAACCACAGAACTTGGTCTTGGGTAAATAAGTTTTGCAATAGAAATAATTTTCAATATCAAAAGTGGGCACAGTGCAATTTTCAGACTTTGGGCTGCGTACAGGTAGGTAGCACCGGCTTACAAAACCAGTCTTCGGGATTTGAGCGCAGTATTTGGCAAGGTTTAGTTCAGCACCAGCAGTGCACCACCAGCAGAGGGGAAGCCGGGTGCAGCACTCAAGGTCAAAGTTGGGCCTCCTATACAAATCAATGAGGACTGGGGCAATCAGACAGAGGCTGCTTACTGGTAAGTAGCGGCAGCTTGCAGGGGCCAGTCTCCAGGGGTTGAAGCCAGCACTGGGCAGGGTCCAAAGCAACACTACACCACCGGAGGCCTAGGGGTGCCTAGGGGTGCAGGATGCCAACACAGCATCGGGTGCCTAACGTTAGGCAATGGAGAAAGGACAAATTGGAAAAGGGGTCAGCCTTTGGCCTGGAGGCCGGTTGGAGGAAACCAACAGCTGGAGAGGTAAGTTGCGTAGTTTGGGGATATAGGGATACATTTGGCAAACTTCACCAAGGCCCAGGGCAGAGGGGTGGCTTTTAGTGGCGGAAACGGCTTACTAGAGCATGTCACGGTTAAGGGGGTCTCTGTGCAGAGACCAAAAGCGCCGTTGAGGAGTCAGGTAGAGGTCGACTCATGGTGGACTCAGGCTCTGGAGCGCTGGGGAACCTTGCTGCAACCGGTGGGTCACTTGGCCTCGGCGGGAGGCATTGGTTGCAGAGGTGGAACCAGGAGCAGGATTTTGTGGATCTTCAGGTCAAAGAGGCCTTGCTTGTAGTTTGTTCCTTTTGAACAGGTCCGCTGGTCTCTGAAGATCTTGATCTTAAGTGAAGGCAGGCAGCCCGCCCATGGTTTTAGAGGATGCTGGGCTGCCTGACGAGTTGTTTTTTAGCGCAGGATCAACGAGGGCTGCGGACAGGCCAGTAGGGCTCCAGCCAACTCAGTAGTTCTCTGCAGTCTTCTCTGCTGGTACGGCTCTGTGGTGTCCGACATTTCTTAGGTTGTCAGGAACAGAAGTTAAGAGTCTGGGGATGCCACCTAAACACTAGTAGTGGCAAATGTGCCCTTAACTTGGGTGTCTACACCAGCTATTATGCCCACTTTCTCTGGGAAGGGGACATGGTTCTAGCCCTAATTGGATAAGTCCCATCATCTTCAAAATGGTGGGTACTGAAAAGCGTACTTTACCTCGCCTCCAGCACCTGAGCTGTGAAGTTGGCATCTCCTATTCGTACTAAGTTTTCCTGCCTATCCTTCCACCAAAAAGGGGGTGAGGAAAGGAAAGGGGTTTGCTCCTAACAGGAGAGGCTGGAATCACATTACAAAGGAGGTAAGGCCTTTGAAGCTCCCCCCACAGATGGCTCTTCCTGACCACAGGGACGTGTGAACACCTCCACCAAGGAAAGTCATTATTCTTGACCTCAGAGTGTGCAGGTACTGTCTGGTGGTAGCAGACTGGCTAAGGCCCGTCGGTGACCACACTAAGAGTTGGTAGGTTTCAGGGGACCTCTCTAAGGGGTCCTCTGTGTTCAATATTGAATAATTATACCACTGGAATCAGTGCAGTTTACTATAACGAAATGGTTACTTACCAGTAGGAGTAGTTTTGCAGCTTGAAGAATTTTCTGGATTCACATGCTGTGCATCATTCCGCAATCTAGTGGTTTGGTCCGGAATTGTCTTTGTTTTTTCCCAATTTTTTTCCTTGTTTTGGTCGACCACCTTTTGGTGCCAGGTACGCCCCCTGTGTGACGTCAGACGGTATCCTGGAGGTCGACGTGCGTGGTAGCCATCTTCGGATTCTTTTTTCTGTTTTTCTTATGTTTTGTAATCCTTGAGATGGTTTTGAAAAATTACTGATGTAGTTCCTTGCTTCCCCACCTGTTTGTTTTCCTTATAGGGGAGGCTGGGTGGGTCGCATGTGAATCCAGAAAATTCTTCAAGCTGCAAAACTACTCCTACTGGTAAGTAACAATTTTGTTTTGCAGCGTGAATCCTTTTCTGGATTCACATGCTGCGCATCAGATTACGTAGTGGTTTCTCACGTATTTGGGAGGCTGTGGTGAAAGGAAGACCTTGCAAACAAGTTTTGACGCACCCGCTGTCCAATTTGAGCTTCCTTATTCACTTGTATGTCCACACAATAATGCTTCGTAAAGGTGTGTGGTGATGCCCATGTTGCTGCTGCACAAATGGAATCAATGGGTACATTGGCCAACGTTGCTCCATTCTTTCTAGTGGAGGAAGCTGTTGGTTGCATTGTTGGTTCCTTTTTGGTATTGCTATAACATAATTGGATAGCTTGTTCTATCCATCTTGCAATAGTTGCTTTTGAGACAGCTGATCCTGTGTTGGTATGAGCATAAGCAACAAACAATTGCTTTGTTTTCCTGAGTTTTTCTGTTTTTTGCAAACAATAAAGTAAAGTCCTGCTTTACCCAGGGTATGGAGCTTCTCTCCGCTTTAGTTTTTGGGTTTTGGAAGAAAACTGGCAGGAGAAGGTTATGATTTAAGTGATACTTAGATACCACTTTTGGCTAAAATTTTGGGTTAGTCTTTAAGATTACTTTAGCCTTGTGGATTTGTGAGTAGGGTTCTTGTATTGTTAATGCCTGCAGTTCACTTACTCTTCGTAGTGATGTTATAGCAATGAGAAAGGCTGTCTTTAGAGTAATATGCTTGAGGTCCGCTGCATGCATGGGCTCGAAGGGTTTGGCATTAGTTGAGAAAGTACCGTATTTAAGCTCCATGTTGGTACAGGAGACGCTCTTGGTGGAGCTATTCTTTTTGCTCCTTCTAATGACTGGTCTTGTAAAAAAGCTTTTGCATGATTTTCCTTTTCTGTATGCCACTATGGCAGCAAGGTGCACGTTAAGGCTGGATAAGTTGATGTTGCTGTCCAAGAGGTAAGTAAGATATGTAATAACGGTTTCTTGTGCATTGATTGAACTTGTGTTGTTGTTAGCGGTGCACCATGTGGTATATCGCTTCCATTTAGCTGAATATCAATTTCTTCTTGACTGTTTTCTTGCTTCTTTTAGAAGTTACATGGTTCTGAGCGGTAGATTGAGATGCCCAAATTCGATGTATTCAGGCGCCAGGCTGCTAGTTGTAGCGTTGGAAGTTCCAGGTAAAAAAATCTGTCCCTGTTGCATTGTCAGCAGGTCTTTTTCTGCTTTGATCCGGACCATTTCTCCTTTGGAGGAGAGTTGAGTACCCTGTTTCCCATGGCCAATGAGGAGCAATGAGAATCATATTTGTTCCTGGTTCCTTTGCTTTTTGTAGCACTATTTGCATCAGGGGTATCGGTGGAAAGGCGTAAACAAATGTCTGTGACCAATTAAGTGAAAGTGCATTTCCCTTTGACAGGTGGTGTGGAAACCTCGAGGCAAAGCTGTGGCATTTCTTGTTCTGCATTGTTGCAAACTGGTCCAACACTGGCATTCCCTAGATGTTGAATAGATACTGTACAGTTTTCTGTTTCAACTCCCATTCGTGGGAGCAGTTGTTTTGTCTGCTCAGTTGGTCTGCTTTAATGTTGTCTACCCCTGGTAGATGTACTGTCTGTAGATTGATTTTTTGGGGTATCGCCCAATGCCAGATTTCCTGTGCAAGTTTGCTCAGGGGAAAGGACCTTGTCCCACCCTGTTTGTTTAGGTAGAACATTGTAGTTGTATTGTCCGTTTGTATTAGGATGGTTTTTCCCTGAATGTTTCTGCAATGCTTTGAGTGCCAGATAAACTGTTTAAATCTAAAAATATTTGATATGTTTTGTGGAGTCCTGTTCGATCCATTGACCATGAACTTTCAGCTGGTTGAGATGTGCTCCACAATTATTGAGGGATGCATCCGTGGTGACTGTCACAGATGGAGTTGGGTCCCTGAATGGTCTTCCCTGTGATATGTTGTTGGATGCCCACCATTGTATCTCTGCTCGCACCCTTTGTGTAACAACCACTAGATCCTCCCAATTTCCTGTGGCTTGTGACCAGCTGTTGTTGAGCCATTCTTGGAATGGGTGCATGTTTAGATGAGCGGGATGGATGAGAGGGATACATGATGACAACATGCCCATTAGTTTAATTACTTTCCTCACTGTCAGACTGTCCCCTCTCATAGAGGGCTGTTTCGTGATGGATAGCTTGTATCCTGGCATGTGTGGGATAAGCCTTGGCGTTTGCTGTGTTCAGTCTTGCTCACAGGAAGGTTTTTCCTCTTTCTGGTGCTGTAGAAGATTTTTTGTGGTTTATTGAGAAACCCTGGATTTGTAGCGTTTGAATTTTTTGAACATGATTGTGGCATGTTTGTTTTGTGCGTCCCCTTATTAGCCAGTCGTCTAAGTATGGGTAGACGTGGATTTTTTTCTCTTTTTAGGTGTGACGCCACTGCGGCTAGACACTTTGAGAACACCCGTGGAACAGATTTTATGCCAAACTGGAATACCTTGAATTGTGCAGGAATCTTAGGTCCTTTTGTGCCTTTTGTTCATAGGGATATGTAAGTAGGCGTCTTTGAGGTCTATTGTTGCCAAGTAATCCCCGTCTGAAGCTGTGGGTTTATTACTTGAAGGGTATACATTTTGAAGTGTAGTGTTAGTATGAACTTGTTTATGAATCTTAAGTACATGATTGGCCTTAGAGTTTGGTCCCGTTTGGGTACTAGGAAGTATGGGGAGTAGTTTCTTTTGTACCATTCTTGTGTTGGTACCTTTTCTATTGCGTGTTTTAGGTATAGTTCTTTGAATTCTGCGTTTAGCAGTGTTTGTTCTGATCTGTGTAATTTTCTTGTTTTCAGTGGATTTGCAGGTGGTGTTTTTGTGAGCTCTATGCAATATCCGTATTGTACCAAATTTAATATCCAAATTGCGTGTTGTGATCCTTTCCCATTGTTTGTGGAAAAAGGATATTCTTCCCTCCACTGGTGGCTTGTGTGGTTCTTTTTCTGTGATACAGTCAGTTAGAGCCCTTTCCTCTTCTTCTAGAGCATTGGCCTCTTCCTCTGCCATTCCCTCTTCCTCGAAAGGGCTGCTTCTGCTGTTGTTTGTTGCCACCCTTGGTAGCTAGACTGTTGACCCATCTGTTGATTTGGGTTCTGTTTCTGAAATTGTAGTGGCATCTGCTGTCCTTGACCAAAGATGCCTCTACCTGTGGTTTTTCTGTTGGTGAAGCGTTGTCTTTTAAAAGAACCTCTTTGCTGTAGGGCCCTTGCTGTTTCATTGTCCTTTTTAATTTGCTGAAGGGATTCATCCATTTTGTTGCCAAACAGAGCTTCTCCGCCAACCCCTTCGATGCTCCTGATGGAATGGTTCCGTCATGAGCATCGGCGCCCCCTGTGTTCTTGACGGAACCATTCCGTCATGAGGACAGGGGCACGAAATCCCTCTGCTGCAGACAGCAGAGGGATTTCTATCTCTCCCCTGTGACCTCGGAGCTGGGGAAGAGCTTCCCCAGCTACTGAGGCCCTCCCAAGCAGTTTCTGTGAATTAACGATCAGCGCGCACGTCACGCTGACGTCATTTCACAGAAACCGAAAGTTTCACTTTCTACGTGCTCAGGGGGCTATCTCAGCCCCCTGAGCACGTAAAAAGACGGGAGAGGTATCATTGGAAATGGGAGAATCTCCCCTTTGCAATGGTCCCCAGTGGATCCCTGCCTGGGGATCACCCCAAAGGGCGACCCCAAGCAGGGAAATACCCACTAGACACCAGGGAGGGGGGGGGGGGAGGAGGAGCGGCCCCTTGGTCAAGGGCCTTCGCTCCACCCAAAAAGTAATGGGCACAATTCAGTCTTTCTGCCCCCCCCCCCGGGGCAGAAAGCCCACTAAACGCCATGGATTTTCTTTTGCTCAATTTGTTTTAGTGTGGGGGCTGCCCGAAACGGGCACGCCAATGCCCCCCCCCCGCCACCATTACAGCTTTCCTGCCCCGGGCAGTAGCCCTCAATCTGCACCCCCCCTTCGGGAGGGGGCAGAAAGCCCACTTGACGCCAGGGATTTTTTTCTTGCCCAATTTGTTTTAGGGTGGGGGCTGTCCGAAACGGGCATGCCAATGCCCCCAATCCCGTATGAGGCAACATCAAAATTGCTTATCACAAAATATTTTGGGGCCTTGCCTGTTGCGGGTACTTGGGCCTCCCACACGAGTAAGGTACCATTTTTATTGGGAGACCCTGGGGAACGCTGGGTGGTAGGAAATGTGTGTCAGTCCGGTGATGCCACAACCTTCCCACACAAAAATGTGTGAAAAAAGTGATTTTTTCAGCTAAAATTGAAGTTTGCAGGGGATTCTGGGTATGGAAACGTTGGGGGATCCACACAAGCCATACCTCCCTGGAATCCCCTGGGTGTCTAGTTTTCAGAAATGTGTGGGTTTGGTAGGATTCCCTAGATGGCCGCTGAGCACAGGGCCAAAAACCCAGGTGACCCCCCTTGCAAAACCGGGTCGTTTTGAGATAGGCAATTTTGATGTCGCCTCCATTCGTTTTGGGCCCTTGCCTGCCGCGGGAACTTGGGCCTCCCACACAAGTGAGGCACCATATTTATCGGGAGACCCGGGGGTACGCTGGGTGGTAGGAAATCGGTGTCAGTCCGGTGATGCCACAACTTTCCCACACAAAAATGTGTGAAAAAAAAGTGATTTTTCAGCTAAATTTGAGGTTTGCAGGGGATTCTGGGTAAGGAAACGTTGGGGGATCCATGCAGGCCATACCTCCCTGGAATCCCCTGGGTGTCTAGTTTTAAAAAATGTATAGGTTTGCTAGGTTTCCCTAGGTGCTGGCAGAGCTAGGGTACAAAAACGACAACTAGGCACTTTGCCAAAAAAAGAGTCATTTTTCGGTGTGAAATTGTGGTGTGTCCACGTTGCGTTTTTCGCTGTTTCCTGTCGCGGGCACTAGGCCTACCCACACAAGTGAGGTACCATGTTTCTGGGAAGACTTTGGGGAATGCGGGGTGAGTGGAAATTTGATGATCCACGCAGATTCCAGAACTTTCCACCGCAGAAATGAGTGGAAAATGTGTTTTGTTTGACAATTGTTTAGGTTTGTAAGGGATTCTGGGTAACAGAACCTGGTGGGAGCCATTCAAGTCACCCCATCCTGTATTTCCCTGGGTGTCTAGTTTTAAAAAATGTGTAGGTTTGCTAGGTTTCCCTAAGTGCCGGCAGAGCTAGGGTTAAAAAACTAGAGCTAGGCACTTTGCAAAAAAAGGGTAATTTTTCATTGTGAAAATGTGGTGTGTCCACGTTGCGTTTTGAGCCCTTTCATGTCGTGGGCACTAAGCCTACCCACACAAGTGAGGTACCATTTTTGTCGGCAGACTTAGGGTAATTCAGATTTGTAAAGCAACTGTTATTACTTATTGACTTTTGATGCATTTCTGCCTTCCAAAAGAAAGACAATGTGTAAAAAAGAAGTAATTTTGAAAAATGATCGATAATTCTCATGCTAGTATGAGTATTCCCAATTTTGGAAATGTGCAAATATCTACTGTTTCTAAACTCTATATTTTGTTCCCATCTCAGAAATACATGGGTGTCTTTCATACAGATTTTTCCATGTATACATTTTACCAGAATAATTGCGATATACCCGGTACATAATAAAAAAACCATTGCAAGTCGCTTCTCAGTTTTTGGCTCTGGGTTCGTCGGGTTCTTGGTGAACCTACAAGTCCTATATATCCCCACAACCAGTACGGTCTAGCGGTTGTAACGGTATATTGTTTTCAAAGAGCTATCATAATTAGAAGAAGTTACAGGTGAAAAGATTGACACAAAAGGCTGTTTTTTTCAACTAATTTTCAATTTTCCCTATATTTAACTGTTGGTTTCTATAAAGAAACCTTGAAACATCTACACAAATGACCCCTTGCTGAATTTAGAACTTTGTCTACTTTTCAAAAATGGATAGCTTTCCAGGATCCATTATTGCTTTCATACCCATGTCTACCATTAACTGGAAGGAGGTTGAAAGCACAAAAAATAGCAAAATAGGCTATGTCCCAGAAAAATGCCAAAACTGTGTAAAAAATTTGGTTTTCTGACAAAAGTCTGTCATTCCGTAAAAGCTGGGAAAATGGCGATTTCAGCCCCATGAACCCTTTTTTGATACCATTTGCAGGGAAAAACCCAAACGCTTTCATTTGCAGCACTTTTTCCCATTTTTTCCCCCCAAAAAACTACATTTAGCTGTATTTTGGCTAATTTCTGGGTCCCCTCCAGGGGAATCCACAAACCCTGGGTACCTTTAGAATCCCCAGGATATTGGAAGAAAAGGACGCAAATTTGGTGTGGATACCTTATGGGGTCAAAAAGTTATAGAGGCCTAAGCACGAACTCCCCCCAAATAGCCAAAAAAAGGCTTAGCACAGGGGGAAAAAGGCCTAGCAGCGAAGGGGTTAAATGGTCTGTTGATGATTGGTGTCTGAACTTCTGGTTTAAAGCCAGAAGCTCTGAGCCAGACATGCCTTCTGAGGATGGTTCCGGTGCACGTGTGTCTGCTTGCAGTATCTGCTGCATCTAGGGCTGATTTTAGGCAGGTGTTATAACACATAAAGACGTAAGGATCATGAAATCGCAGTTTGTTAGATAAGATACAAGGTGTAGCAAAGTGCAATGCTTTGTAAAAACTGCCCTCACCCAGAACGGATTGTGGCATGCTTCATCATAGGGCGGCTGCGACACCTCTGCGCAGACCAACGCGAGAGGTGGAGCAATAGGGTGGGGAAGACAATACAAACACAGAGCAAAGGAAAGGATCCGAGGAAAGAATAATGAGTGCAGATATTAAGTTTAAAACTAACCATGGGTGGTCGCATAAAAATGTATTCCTGGACTCCCTCAATTAGGCTTAAAAAGGTATCTCCCTACCTAAGGATGGTGGTGAGGTAAGTGTATTTAAGCACCAATCACCCCTCCGTTCTGCATTAAAGTCAACATGTTTCAGCTGGAATCCGTTATACCTCCGGCCTTCGTCAGGACTGTAGGATCCCTGTGCTAATTAAAAAATGAAAGCCCTCAGTAAAAGGGATGCAGGTAATGATATGCCCCTCTATTAATATGCGAGACTATAATCGTTTCTGCTCAGCCATATCTTCAAACACGACGCCTCAACGGCGTGGCACCTCCGCTGCCACAGTTCTCAAGCAGACCTCGCTCTGTCATAGTCCAGACCCCTCCTTACTTCGTCAAGGGTGGAGCGCCTCGGCTCAGTTGTCTCTCCTGGTGCCGCGTAGGTACCGGGGCACTGCTATTGGTGTGTGGATTTTATCCCTCCGCTTCCTGTCACGTGTGCGGGAGCGTAAGACGTCATCACGTCTGCGCATGTTAATCATGCAACAAATGCTGAAGCGCTAGACCTGCTTAGGCTCTCTGTGTCGGACTCACGAACGCTGGCCAATGTGGTTGCCTAGCAACCTGCACGCGCCTGTCATGCCGTCCTTTCTACAGTGGAAATTCCATTTTCAAGAGGGGAGAGCCACGTTTATTACCTCTACGATAATTCAAGTGGGTAACTCAATCAATGTGCTGTAATGCAGTGGCATATTCACCATATCATCAATAGATAGATTCAATGCGGTGGATAATGTGATACCATGTCGGTTTTGTGCCCCCCTACCTTCAAATCTAGAGGTACTACAGAACCCACTCGTGGAACTCCCCTGAGAGCGATAGCAGGGAGTTGCAAAGTGTAAATGCTTGTGGGCAGCTTACTTGTGGTTATACGAGTAGACCGAAGTAGAACTGCATGTTCACTTCATCGGGTGAGCTGCTTCTATTAACTGTAATTATTCTAACTAAGATGGTATAGTTAAATACTACAGTACGGTATTTTACGCATTCATGGTCTTCCTAAAGTAGTCCAAGGCGTCTCATCATTCAGGCCACGCTCATGGCTACGTAATCTGTAGACCCATTTCTGTTGTCGCAGGAACAACACCCTATTGGGGTCCCTCGTGTTGGGTGCGATGTAAGGTTTGTCTAGTACTGTCCAGTACATATCATCCACAGTGTGCCTCATTTCTGCATAGTGTGTTGTGAAGCGTGTTATTGTCTTTACACATCTGGTATTACTTCTGTGTTCCATTATCCTCACTTTCACTTTGCGTGATGTCATTCCCACATACATTAAATTACAGTGACACTTCCGGTTGAGTGGAGGGAGTGGAGGCGGGTCGGAGGCGGAGCCTAGAACGAGCTTCCAGGTCTCCCTCTACATAGGCCGTATGGCAGCGCGGACGCGCCGCTGCAGCACCGAAGGCAAGCCCGTCTGCGCCCGCCCAGGACCAGGGGCCGGAACCTCTGCTCCCCCATCCTTAAGTAGAATTGTCTACTCTCACCAGGAGATATTAAGGCTAAGAAAACCTACTAATAAGTACTGTCAACATACATTGTTCCCATTTAGAAAGGAGCCTGGGTGCATACAACTCCTCGATTGCAATCCCCCAGCATCAAAGCCAGCAAGAGGAAAGCACGCCCTTGGGCTAAGCTTCCGGTAGAATCCTGGATCATAGCTCTTGATAATCTTTTTTTTTTGTCCTCATATAACCTCCATGATATTGTATAAGCATCCTCTCGGTACTAGCAGCCCCATTGCTTATATCTTGGGGTCTGATCTCAGCTGATGTACTATGGGACCAGGCCCACGTTTCACATCGTAGGCTGACCAAGAGGTGCAATCATTGGACAGATCTTACCAGCCATACCAGTTACTCTGAATCGAGTAATTTCCAAAATAGGCCAAGTTAATTTCTGTTATTGTGGGTGTTGGAAGGCGGACCCCGAGGAGTCGGTGAGACCACCAAGGGGGGGCCCTCTCACTGCACGAAGTAGCCGAGCGCTGCCGAGAAGTCTCCTGAGAGATCCTTCTCCTATCACGTACTAGCACAGTAACACCACCACACAGGACTCAAGGAGGTTGTCTTGTGACAAGCAATTCTTTATCAGCAATAAAAAGGTTACGAGGTCAATATTTACACGAAGGGATCGAGGGATCCACCAAAAGTCTGTGTCTCTTTGGAAGGGTCGGGGTAGCGGGACAGTCTTTGGCAGGAATGCGGTACGAGGGTACCTGGGGCCCAGTTCTTATCCTCAAGCTGGAGGACCTCCGGATCTCGGATGGGTCGAGCCGCGACGACGTCAGCAGGGCTCTGGCGTACAGTTCGTGGAGAGTCGCGATTCAATCAGCAGGGCTCTCAAGATGGTTTCTGCTCAGCTCGAGCCGCGACGTCGTCAGCAGGGCTCCGAGGAAGGTTTCAGCGAGGTTGGGCCGCGACAGCGTCAGCAGGGCTCCGATGTTCCAGGTGGTTCAGAAAGGTTTCACAAGAAGGAGCCGCGACGCAGTCAGCAGGGCTCGTGATGGTTCCGACAAGAGTTCTTCTCCGTAGGGTCAGCCGCGATTCAATCAGCAGGGCTCTCGACTCCGGGATACAACTGCCGAGCTGTGGTGGGGTCGCCCCAGATATAGGTCTGGAGCCCTTTGATGTCCGGACCTATGCGCCCGAGGGGGCGGAGTGGCCGGGTGGAGGTGGCCAGACGCCCAGCAGGAGAGGCGCCAGGCCCATGGGAGTTGCAGGGCGATCACACCTCGAGAGGGGAGGACAGTTGGGGGTTCCATCGATACTGTCCTCCGCCGGGGGCGATGAATGGTTCCTGCGGCACCCCCTGGCTAGTTCGTGGTGCCTCGATGTCGGGGCTTCGCTGGGGTCGAGGCCGGGTTGAGCGGGTCGCGCCGGCTGGTGCACAGTGTGACGTGGATGCCAACAAGATGGCGGAGCCACGAGGAGTATGCGACCACGTGCAGCTCTGGGTGAAGGGCCTTGGTGCAGTTCAGACGGGTGGCCCGTGAAGGCCGGGGCGGGGAACGGGCACAATCCAGGGGGTTAAGGATCACGCCACGAGGCCGGGTCCAACAGTGGGTATTAACCTTTTGATCCAAGTCTTTAAAATATCTGACTGAATTCCACCATTCCCTCCAAGATGGAGGGTCAGCCGGACGCCATTTTTTACAAATTTCTCGCCTTGCTAAGAGAGTTAAATACATCACAAGTTTACGCTGTTCATCCGTAAAGTCCGCCACCCCCTCTAAGGGCTGTGTTATGCCAAAAAAAATTAAAACAAGGCTTACATTTTACCCAGTGCTTCTGACAAGCTCTTACCCACATTCTCCCAGTATTCCTTCAACACTGGGCAGGTGAAAAACATATGGGTATCATCCGCCCCGTGGGTACGACATCTTGTACATCTGGCATCTCCTCCTCCCCTCATTTTGGATATCTTAAGCGGAGACCAATATATCCTATGAAGGGTAAAAAGGTGATTCTTTCTTAGTGCAGCAGATTTAACTAAAGGGTATAATATATCGGTATGCGGCTCTTCGTCTGGCAAGCACTTCTCCCAGATCGTATAGGGGGGGTCCAACTTTCTGTCTGCTGCATCCAGGAGATATTTATACCAGAGAGCCATCTCCTTTCTTGGGTTTAAATCTTGGAGATCATCCTCCATTGCGTTTTCTCCCGGAAATTGCCAGTGTTGATTCTTGTACCAGGTAGAGATTTGGTAATATTTAAATCTGGAAAGCCTGTCATTCGTTAAGTTCTTCCAGGTATCCCTGGGAAGACAGCTGTTTCCTTCAACTATGTCGCCCCATCGCTGAACCCCTGCCTCTTTCAGGGGTTGAGATAAAGCGTCATTCAAACATTCCGGGGTACCTGGAGAATACCAGACAGGGGCCCACTCACTAAAGTAGGTAATACTTAAAGTAGTTCGGCAGTCAAACCATAATTTGGAAGCAGCATATAAAACCTTCAGGCAGACTTTTTTAAAGCATTTAGGGGCGCCGAACTTGTACATAAAACCGTCAACTAGACCCTCATGCAGCATGGCCTTGAACATGCGACCTATCAACTTGTCATCTGGCCCGAGTATGAGCATCCTACTGTTTTGCAGCTGGTATGCCCAACAATATAATTGTAGGTCTGGTAAGCCCAGGCCTCCACGTGCCAGCTTTCGTCTGAGCTTTTTCCATGATAATCTGATCCCCTTACTAGCCCAGATGAACGTAGAAATATTTCCCTGAATTTTATTTAAAAGGTTTTTATCGAAAGTCAGGGGGATGTTATTAAAAAGGTAAGCGAACCTGGGTAGAATACACATTTTGATCAAATTTCACCTACCATAAAGTGTAAGAGGAAGATTCTGCCATCTCTTCAGAAGAAGATTAACCTCCTTAGAGACTCCAGCTATATTTGTTTTGGGGAGTTCAGACAGCTCTTGTGTGATGGTTATTCCTCGATACCTTAACTGCGTTGAGACCCTAAAACCCTGCACTACTGAATTCCAGGTCATAATCTCAGTTTTGCTGCTGTTAATCTCATACCCTGAAAGCTCACCAAAGGACTGCACCCCCCTAAATAAGCTGGGTAAAGATTGATTGAGTTTAGACGTAAAAAGTATCAGATCATCAGTGTACAATGCTAGTTTCCTTGAAAAGCCATTCATAGATAAGGGGGACATTTATTTATTTAGCCTTCAACTTTGAGCAAAGGGCTCTATATATAACTCAAAGAGTATAGGGGACAACGGACAGCCCTGTCTGGTACCCCACCCTATTGAGACTGGAGCTGAAAGATTTCCGTTTACTAAGATTGGGGCTCGTGGTTCGCGATAGATTTTTCCAAGAAGTTCTCTGAAAGTGGAATCAAACCTAACAGCCTTTAATACACTGGAGAGATAACACCAGTTACCACGATCAAAGGCTTTTGCAGCGTCCAACGTTATAATTGTTAGAGGAACCTTACCCACCGTTGCCAAATCTATTGCGCCAATTAACGAAGTGACAAGGTCCTTCATCTAACACCTGGGGAGGAAGCCCTTCTGATCTTCATGTAGTAAGGCCCCGACGATTTTACTTAACTGGGTGTTCAGAATTCCGGTAAAGATTTTAAAGTCGCAGTTCAGCAAAGATATCGGGCGGTAGGATGGACACTGTAGGATCTTTTCCTGGTTTTAAAATCTGTGTGATGGCTGCCTCTTTCCAAGAATCAGGCAATGGAAAGGACCCTCTTAGAATATCATTAAATAATTTTAACAATATGGGAATAACTTCATCAGATATTACGGTATAGATCTCGTTAGGGATCAGGACAGGACCTGCAGATTTGCCTTTCTAGATTTTCTTAAGAGCTTCTACAATTTCACTCCCTGTTATATCTCGAGTGAGTAGCAAAAGGCTTTCAGCACTCAGCTTTGGAAGCTGGTTTTGGGCAAGCCAATGATCTAAAGTTGGCTTATCTCCTTCCAAATCCTCCTTGTACAGGTCCTGAAAAAATTTACCAAATTCCCTCTCTATCTCATTCTTGTTATCAGAAAACTGATCTTGATTTTCGCCGCCACTTTCTATTCTGATCCTTCTGATAAAATTTGGAGACCGGTCCATTCTACTCGTAATTGCTAGAAGTTTCCCGCAATCCTCACCCTGACCGAACTCTCTCATTCTGCTTGCTTCCCATTTCTGCAACATTATTCCTTCCACTGCCAGGCTGTATTCGCGTTGCAAATCTCCGACTTTACCCACCAGTTCATCTCTTTCCTCCCCCTGAGCTTGTCCGAACTTTAGACTTGCTTTGGTCTTTATCAGTCTTTCCTCCAGTGAGGCTATCTTTTCTTTCTCCAGTCTGACCCAGCCTGCCGCTTCCCCCTTCAACATCCCTCTCAGCCAGGCTTTAAAAGAGTCCCATACCAAATGAATGGGCGCAGACTCTAAGTTTTGATTAAAAAAGGCAGCCGAGTCAAGTTTAATCTTCTCCATGACATCAGTTTGTGAGAGCAATCTTCTATTCAGTGTCCACCTCTTAACAGAGGGAGTAGAGGGAAGATCTATGCTTAGCTCTATTGCTCCGTGATCCGATATACGAGTGGGCAAATATTCAATTTTCTTGACCTTATCTACTTCTGAAAGGTCTATGAATACATAGTCAATCCTAGAGAAGTGGCTGTTCTTTTTGCTAAAAAATCAATAGTCCCTAGCGTCTCCCTTCTTTCGCCATACATCACACAGATTGAAATTATCTAACGTGGCATAAAGACAGGGTCTTACTCAAGGTGCACTAATTTGAGTATGGGGTGAGGATCTATCCAGCTTGTTATTTAATAATAAATTTAAATCCCCACCAATTATCAATGGAGCCTCGAACTGGAGCAGAGAAGAGCAGAGACTATTCAGAAAAATAACCTCGTCCTCATTTGGACCATAGTAGCTAGCCAGCGTATAGGAGCAAGTGCAGGTTTTTATTTCTGCAACCACCCAGCGCCCTTTAGTGTCTACCTGCGTTTTACCCAGTTCTATTCCGGAGTTTTCTTTGATGACTATTGCGACTCCTTTAGAGCAACACTGCTGATCTGTAGCTACTACCTTATTCACCCATTTCTGCCTATTAAATAATGCTAAGCACTCTGACTTCAGAAGATGGCTCTCCTGGAGCAAAAGAATGTTAGTGGAGGCACTTGATAATCCTAAACCCAAACCCAACCTAAATCTTACAGAATCTTTGGAACATTTTACTCGCTGGATCGAGTCTTCACTTGACACGGTCGCCCCAATGAAACCTAGCCACAAAACCAGAGAGAAAAAGACTCCATGGTACTCTCCCGGACTCCGAGTACTTAGACATGTAAAAGACTCGCGAGGGAATGGAGGAAAGAATATCAGGACCTGAGCAAAAGAAAATATAGAGAAGCTATAAAAGTCTATCAAAAAGAAATAAAAGTAGCGCCGGCGGCCTATTACGAAGGCATCATTACCTCTGCCACCAATATCCCCAGGGAAATCTTTCCCGTTGCACAGGATCTCCTAGCGCTCCCAAAAAATGAACTAGCCCTTGAGGCCTCCCCAGAACAGTGTAATGCACTGGCAGATTTCTTTCAGGGAAAAATAGAAAAGCTTTATTCCACATTCCCTAGCCTCCCTTGCCCTAGTGATCTTTCAGCCATTGAAGTGCCCTTACACCACCCCGAGCCCATGCTTGAATAATTTGCAGCTATGAATTTGGATAAGCTGGCAGAAATGTTTTCACAAATAAAATCCAGCTCCCCTCTAGAGCTAGCCCCCCATATATCCTACATAAAGTAGGAAGCGTGATTCTTCCTACTATCTTGGAAATTCTAAATCTATCCATTTCTACAGGATCCAGCCCCGGTTCATGAAAACATGCCATGATCAAGGCCTTATTGAAAAAATCTAGCCCGGACCCAGAGGAGCTAGGCAACTATCGCCCATTTTTGATGTTGCAGGCCATTGTAAAAAATGTTGAAAAATATGTGAATTCTCTTCCATCCAACTTCTTGGAAACCCATGACCACCTGCATGGCACTCAGCCTGGGTTCCATCCTAAACACGGAACCGAGACCGCCCTTCTTGCTGCGGTCTAGGACTCTTAACAGATCCTGGATCAGGGAGGAGCAGTTGCCATCATCCTCCTTGATCTAAGCTCTGCCTTCGACACACTTAACTTTTCCATACGAGTAGAGAGACTCAGGAGGCTGGGGATCCAAGATGAGGCGATTTCCTGGGTACAATCTTACCTAGATAAAAGAACCTTTCAGGTTTTTTCAGGGGACGCAGCCTATAAGAGACTAGAGCTCAGCTGTGGAGTCCCGCAGGCATCCTCGTTGAGCCCTACACTTTTTAATGTGTATATGCGGCCACTGGCCAATATCATCCTACCCCACAGGATTAAGATTGTCACCTATACGGACGACACACAGCTGGTCAGAACTCTTAATGGGCCCCGCAACTTTTCCTCAGACTTCGAAACATATCTGGAGAAAGATGCCTCTTGGGTGGAGCACTCCTGTCTCAGACTTAACGGAGGCAAAACCGAACTCATGCTCCTAGGCAACCACTCTACTGTAGACCTTAGTCAGATATGGCCTAAGTGCCTAGCCCCCCCCCAACCCCCAAAACCAGGATAAAGAGTCTGGGTTTTGGCACAGTCAGATCACGTCACTCCGAAAGGTCCTTTCCCTTCTTCCAATGGCTGCAAAAAGAATCTTGATTCAGGCCTTGGTCCGATCACGTTTGGACTACGGCAATTCCCTTTATTTAGGGGCTCCCAGGGCAACACTAAGGAAATTCCAAGGTGCTCAGAACTATGCTGCCAGGATGCTACTTGGAATTCCAAAAACTCAGTCAGCTAAGCCAGCATTTAAAACCCTACACTGGCTAACAATCCTTGAAAGAGTAAAACTTAAGGCCCTTTGCACTGCCCATAAGACTATGTGGGGAACGGGCCCGGCTATCAAAAAAACCCTCATTATCCCCTATCGCCCCAAGAGGGATCTGCGATCGCTCAATCTTGCAGTTGTCCCCAAAATCAGGAGGACAAGAAGCGGAAGATCCTTTGCCTACAAATGTAAAGGCGAAGCTCTGGAACACTCTACCCTTACACCTCGGCTTTGAACCCCATGTCCTTCCGTTTCGTAAACTCTTAAAAACCTGGCTATTCCAACAATTAGCTCGATACCTCAATGGTTTTTCTGCTCAGTCCCTAGTGCTGGAATGCCAGAGGGTAGCTATGCGCTTTACAAGGGTTCAATAATAATAATAATAATGTATATTACGATCGTAGAATTGCAGTTAGTATGCCTGCGTTGTTCCCATGGGTAATTTAGACCCACGTCTACACTTTTAGTGTTCGCGGTGAGTCTACAAACATCACAGGTGCCACGTCTGGTGTGCCCTGTCACCGGGGGGAGCGCCCACAAGCCTCGTTGCTCTTTCTGTGTCACAGAGCGGGGTCTCGTGTGGACTAAGTGGTCCCGGATATTTGAGCTTCTCCTGAAGGAGAACAATGGTTTATCCAGCTCCAGCCTTCTGAGTGGAGTATTCACCAATTCTTAAGTATAATACGTTTCACTTGTATGGTGAATGTTGTCACGCAAATAGCGTTTTTGTTTTCCTGTCTTTCACCTTTTCCAGGAGCGCCTCCCTGTGGGAATTCTGTGCCCTCTTCTGTGCTCTCCGTACTACTCTCATGAGGTACTTTCTCATTTCTAGTTTCCCAGCTTGTAGGAGAGCAGGATCTGCTTCACATGGGTACCCCCACTTTTTGCTGGTGTTTCACTGTTTTTCGACCTTAGTCTGGCTGTGGCCCTGCTAATCAGGACCCCAGCCTAGCTGCTTCCTCTCTAAAATGGTTTCCATGTACATTAGGTACATTTCTAATTGGAATCTGGAGTGCCTTATAAGCCCCTAGTATATGGTATGCTATGTACCTAGGGCATAGGTACCTCAGAGGCCTACAAGGGGCTAAGGCATGTATTATGTCACCCCTGGGAAGCACTCCAAAATGACACCACAGGTCTGCTACTGCAGCCTGGGTAAGGTGGTGCATGCACCCCTTACTGTGGTATAGGATAACTATATCACTACCATTGCACACACACATAAAATCTATAAGTCACTCCTATGGCAGGCCTTAACAATCCTGAAGGCAGAGTGCTTGGTTTTTATGTGAGAGGTGCCCCTGCATGAGCAGAGCCCCTCTGCAGCGTTCGGAGTACCTCCTCTGATGCGGTTTGTGGTGCAGCCTGACCATATACTCTTAAGTGCATTATAACCTCGCGGTAAATGCTAACTTTGGACTGGCTGCACGGAAACATGTTGTGTTTGGTGTCAAACGCTTTGGAATACTACCCCCCTGCCAGTTCTGGCGGTGGGGGTAGCATTCCACCCTTCTAGAGGGAGAGACATGATCACACTGGTCTGCCCAGTTAAGATTTTCTAAAGCCCTAGCATCACAAAATGGATGCCACTGCCACAGACAAGGGTTTGGCCTCCTGCTGCTGACCGAAACTCCGGCAGGGGAGGCCTGGACAACAGGTTTCCTGTCCCAGGGAGGTGTAACCACCTCCCCAGACAGGCAGATGTGTATTGGGGCTGGGAGGGAGCAATCTCTGGTGCTTTGACGTCCTGGACTGGGGGCACACTTGGTGTCCCTGTGCATAGTCCAGTTCAAACCGGTTGCAGGGGCTACCTGCCCCTGCTCTGACGCGAAACTGGACAAAGGAAATGGGTGTAACCACCCCTCTTTCCAAACCCTCCCATAGGTGGGTCCCTAGAGTATGTCCTATCCCCAAACTTAGTATAAGTATGGGAACCCAGTCCTTGAGACTTTAGATTACCCTGGATGAAACTCTGCAACATATATCCTGGATCTTCGACGTTCTATTTCAACTAGAAGACTGAAGAAATCTCCCTTGGGGTCAAGGAGTGACTCCCCTGCTTGGCAGGCACCAAAGAAGCAACTGACCGGTCTGCATCGCTGAAGCTCCCAACGGACACCGAAGTCTTTGCATCACCAGAGGTGGATTTCCAGACTTCCCAGAGGCTACCCTGAGTCCACAGCAAAGCTGAGGCCTGTGGCTATCATGGGCGACGTGGAACCGCAACCCCTGGACACCATGATCTTTTGCTGATCCATCATCTTCCTGGTCTTCCTCGACATTGTGCTTTGGGCTCAGAGTGGCCCCAGACTTGGGCATCTACAGCACCGAAGATCTCTGGCCTCCACTCCACGAGTGGCCCGTGGGCCCGTTTCCAGTGCGACTGCTCGAGGCTCCTTCGCAATCGCTAGTCCATTGGCTAGTGGGTCCCCACGAAGGTGACTCCTCTTCTGATTGGGCTTTCCTGGTTGCTCCAGATATGCCCCGACTTACCCTCGCTGGGTGAGTCCCCCAGACCTTGCTGGTCTGAACTGACGTCCTTTCTCTGTTTCCAAGTGACTTGCCGTTGCCAAGGCTTGTTGGGTCTAATCTGGTCACCGACACCGCAGCACTCGACAGACTTTGTGGGACAGCTCGAATCCAGCTCCTGGTCATCGTCGACGCCTCCTGGACTTCGTGGCTGAAGAGTCAAGACACCCGTCAACTCACCTGAAGCACCCGACATTTTCTATTGATAAAGTTGAGACATTATACAAATCATTGAAAGCTTGTTCACAGTTAGCCTCTGATGATAGCACGGCAGGAAATTGCACTACAAAACCAAGTCCGGTGTTCCTCTTTCGTCCGTCTTCAGAGGAGCAGATCAGACAAATAGTTATGTCAACTAAGTCCGGAGCTCCATCTGATCCTTGTCCCCCCAAAATCTTTCATATGCTCACAGATATGATCAGTGAACAACTTACAATAGTATTCTCAGAAATAATAAGGTCTGGGATATTCCCAGAATCATGGAAAATAGCATCAGTCCGGCCTTTATTGAAAAAGAGTAATCTAGATCCCAATGAGCCAAGTAGTTATCGACCAAAATTCAAGAATTCCCTTTTATTCCAAGGTGTTGGAGAAACTAATTAATAAGCAAATCTCAACCTTTATCATGGAAAAAGATCTTTTAGATCAATCACAATATGGCTTTAGAGACGGTCATGGAACCGAGACAGCATTGGTAATGGCAGTAGAAGAACTTAGAACAACTCTGGATGAGGGAAAGAAGGCCGCCTTAATTTTGTTAGATCTGTCGGCGGCCTTCGACGCAGTCAATCATGGAATCCTAATTGAAAGACTAACAGAGTTAGGGCTCCATGACACTGCCACCACACTGTTATCATCATACTTAACAAACAGATCGTTTGTTGTAGAAATGGATGGACTGGTCTCTAAATCCTTCAACTTTGCATGTGGAGTGCCACAGGGCTCTTCCCTCAGCCCCACTCTCTTGAATATATACGTGGAACCTTTGGCGGCCATAATTAGAAAAGCTGGCTTCTCGGTTGTCTCATACGCCGATGACACACAGATAGTGGTCTCGGTGTCTCGATGAGACAGCTGACCGATTCAATACCTGCATGGTACAGATTAATACCTGGATGCAGAGAAATTACCTCAAACTCAATGGGGGGGGAAACAGAGGTGCTGCTATTAGGAGCCAAGATACCCTTTTGGTCTCCAAGATGGTGGCCGGCTGACCTAGATGAATGTCCAGCCCCAGTCATGAAAGTGAGGAACTTAGGCGTCATAATTGACGAAAGACTAACATTTGAATGGCAAATCAAGAAACTGGCCTCTGCCTTTTGGGGTATCTTGAAAATGATCAGTAAGATCCATCATTTTATTCCGCTAGATACCTTGAAAACTGTGGTTGTTGCTTTGGCTTTATCGCGACTGGATTATGCCAATGCCCTATGTATGGGTCTTCAAACACAGTTTCTAATTAGACTCCAAAGGTTTGCAAAATGCAGCGGCGAGAATGATTTTGGACATTCCCAAGTTTGAGTCTGTCTCCCTCCGACTGAAAGAACTTCACTGGCTACCCGTGGCCAAAAGAATTATCTTTAAGTCACAATGCCTAGCATTCAATGCATTACATGGGAATGGATCACACTATCTCAGAACACATTAAAAAATACATTCCAGCTAGGAACCTAAGGTCATCACAAGCACTTCTTTTATCAATACCCAGATATAAGCAAGCACGATGGGGGAGTAGAAGCTTCTTTCTGGGAACAGCAAAAATTTGGAATACTCTACCTATGTAAATAAAGAATAGCAATTCACTAATGATATTTAGAGGGTTGCTGAAAACATGGTTATTTAAGAACTAATAATCTAAACATTTGGTGATCTAAGCAAAACTGTATAGAATCCTTATGTGTCGATCATAGCGCCAAGATGCCCTTGGGCATTCATGCGCTCTATAAGTTTTTAAATCAAATCAAATCATCTGTGGGCATTGGTCTATCGTGCCCTTGGTTACTGGTAAGTGACCCAGACTCTGTCCCCTCTGCTTGCAGGTTCCTTCCATCCTCGATCCGAGCTTGGATCTCTTCGGACAGTTCTCCTCTTCACGGCAGCAGCACTTCTTCGCCAGCTCCCAATGAAATCGACAACGCGACCCGACACCAAAAGACACCTATGCACGAGTACTCCGTTGCTCCCGTGGGTGCTAGCCCTAGAACTTCTTCAGTCCAAAAGGGTTTGGTCCTGACTCATTTCTAAGTGTCCCTAATCTTTAAATTTACAACCGCGACTTTTCCCATAGAAGCTAACGGGAGCTCGCGGCTGTGTTCACACACTGCACACGGCCCCCGTGGGTCCCCTGTGTCACTACCTTGGGTGGTTCCTTGGGGTCCCAGCGATCCTACAGGTTCTAGGCCTTGTGTCTAGTTCAGTTGTGGTTCTTATACCACTTTATTGGTATATGGTTTGGTACGCCCCTAGGGCCCAAACGCGTATTTGTGCTTTTACTGTTGAATACCGACTTGTAACTTAAGTACTTCGAACTCCAGTCTCATAAAGAGACTAGAGGGGCGTGTTTTATTTTAAATACATATATTTTAAATATATACCTGGTGTGGTTGTCTTTTCATTTGGTCATTCAAGAGATTATACACTGGTAAAACAAGCTGCTTTACATTCCTTCGAGACTTAGCCTGAAGGCTGCTCTCCATAGCTACCACTAGGATAGCTTTCAATAACGGTTGTCTTTAACCATTCACCATAAGGGGTAGTTTGGACTGGTACAAGGTGCCCACTTTAAGTAGTGGACAGCATATACCAGGCCAACTTCTCACACAGCTAATGTTTCCGCTTCCTTCTTAAAGTCATCCAGGTTGGAGAAATTCCTCCTCAGGCGTAAAAATTGCCCCACAGGGAGATTTTCCCGGAGAGATTTTGGATAGAAACTCTCAAATAGTAGAAGGCCATTTCTATCTGTGGAAACCCCGTGTGGTTAGTTTACCTCCCTGTGGGATAATTAACAGATCAAGAAATGGTAGGCATTCTTTTGGGATGGTAGAGGTAAAATGTAGATAGGGATTTTAGCGATTGAGCCATTCTAGACAGTTCTTGACTGACTGTTAATCACCCCTTTAAATGAGGAGGACGTGGTCTATGAAACGCCTCCACATCCTAATGTTAGGAGTCCATGGGCTCCCGGTAATGAAGATGTGCACTTATTCAAAGGCGGGTACATAGAGGCCTGCTAGGCTAGGCGCAAAGGCGCTGCCCATTGATGTCCCATGTGTTTGCAAATAGTATTTACCTCGGTACTCCAAAAAGTTTGTGAGCGCTATCTCAGCCAAATGGATGATGAATGTTCTGGGATGTGCAGTATTGCCACTCCTGTGCAAAAAGGATCTCCTCGATTACCCGGAGTGTTTCCATTTGGGGAATGTTGGTGTAGAAGTATTCAATATCCATCCCCACCAGGAATTCCTCTTCAGGGTCAAAGTCCATGTCTCTGAGTAAATTAGGGACATTGGTGGTGTCCTTAAGGTACGCCTCCCTGCTCTGTACCAAGGGTTTCAGGAAGTAATCGCTAAATTGCAACAGTGGTTCCAGTATTTTACTTATTTTTTTTATTTAATGAGTTTTATATAGCGCTGGTTAGACCCGGAGGTATCAGAGCGCTTTACATGAGAATCATGAGTTACAGGTTACAAGTTACATTTGTTACAAAAGCATAGTCAAACATGGGATAAAAAAGCAATGTTGCAGTAATACGTCAGAGGGAGTGGAAGGAAGGGGACAAAGCAGGGAGACGGGGAGAAACTGTGTCCAATGTCCGGCTGGGTAGGTGACGGCCGACGGGAAAAACCAGGGCCGATCTACTCTATAGCTGTCTAGGCAGCTCCATCGGGCTACGGCCATAATGCTCGGACTCCGCTGTCAGGAATGGTCAGGTTTAGTCTAAGAATGTGGAAATCAAACGAGGTAATAGGAGAGATGAGAAATCGCAGTCCGATCAGAATCCAGGTGGGAAAGAGGATATTGTTTCGGTGGATATCAAGGTGCAATCTGCGGGAGGCTTGGTGTCCGGGAGAGAAAGCCGCCGGCGAGCCGGAGAAAACTGGGGTCAGTACTGAGTCCGAGGGCGGGCACCATCTTAGAGTCAGGCGTTGTCATGGCCAGATCTTACAGGAAACACCATGTTTTCCAAATGCCCCCAGAATAGAGTGCCGATGTAAGGGGGCCCCAGATGGAATGCCACAACAGATCAGTTTGGGAGTGCCCCGGTGCCTCAGGGGACCCCCGTGGTGTTGATCAAGATTGGTTCCAGTCACCATCATGAGGTCAGGCACTGCACTGGGAAGGCTCAGCAAAGAAAATATTGGCTTCAACAAGGTCCCCGGGCCATACCTCTATCTCAGGGGGTTTTCCGGTAATGCCCCACTGCTACCATTTAACTGTTAAAATGCGCTACTTGGAAAAACCCCTATACGTTCACAACGGGCGCCATCTTGGAGTCAGGCACTGGCCCAGGTCTCGATCACAATGAGTTTGAGCTCACTGTAACTTTGGGGCTATTGTGGGCACAGAGTTTGTTAAGCGTGCCAGAGTCATCGGTCTCTTCCCCCAGGAGTCACCCTCAGAAGGCTCAAGCAGTGCAGGGGGGGCGCCCTTACCGAGCCTGTGAACCGCATCCTGCGCATCACAGCTCTTCCAATGCTGCCCATCACAAGCTGACTCTTGTCTGCCTCATGGATGGATGGAGCCTCTTAACAGACAGTAGAGAGGAGGTCCGGGTCCCGACCCGCGTCTCCGTCCGAAGGAGCCGCCATCTTTGAATCAGGCCACCGGGATCGCCCGTATCTCAATCTTGCCGCCTCTCGTGGTCGGTGCTACGATAACCTGGTGAGTAGCATCCGCAACCAACTTTCACCGAGGTGGCGTTCTGTTCATCAGGACGGCTCCGCTCGGCTCTGTGAGGAAGGCTATGGTCACAGTAAGGAGTCGCTCCCCCCCTCCAGAGTCCCTCGAATTTGCCAGCAAGCCCATTTTGCCATCATACTTGTTAACTCGCCTCTGGTCGCTTGGCTTGCTCTAGCGGTGTCGGCGATCCAGGGGATATAAGGGTCATAGCGACTAGCACTGGGGATAACTTGGGAATTCACACCACGCGTCGGCCTCGGTGCCTCATCAGATTGCATCCACCTCTTAAAGGCTGAATTTGCAGATCATTCACAGTTCCGATAAGGTAGTACTGTAAAACTACTGCGATGGTGTAGCGAGAGGCTTGTTTGCAGTCCAAAAAACTAGGATAAAAGTCAAAAGCCGATCCTTAGCCCGGGAGCTCTCGACGGGAGCTCCTTACTGTCGGACATCTTCCTGAGCCTACCTGCAACAATCAGCCTGCCAGGTGGTGGTCTCTTAGCTTTGTGTACCTTCGGCAGTGTGTAAAAGTATGGTACTACCGGGTCTCTGTGTCAGGAAATTGTCTTCTTGCTCCAAGATGCAGTCATTACTAGTGGCTTCCTCTATCACACTGGTGATTTCCAGTTTTAATTCTGCAGTAGGGTCTCTGGGGAGGACTCTGTAATTCCTAGCATCACCGAGTAGTGTAGTGCACTCTTGATCATATGCTACCCTCGTCTAGATCACTATGGCTCCTCCCTTGTCTGCAGGCTTTATGATAATGTCTTGATTCTCTTTAAGTTGAGCTAGAGCTTCTTTCTCTTCCCTAGTGAGGTTTCTGGAGGGTTGCGCATGGATTCTAGCTAGCTCTTCCACCTCGTGTATCACTGCTCTCTCAAATGTGATGGCTTCAAGGGGGATAGTGGAGCTCGCGGGGTGTAGCGCGATTTGAGGTGGAAATTACTGTCTCTCCTGCCCTCTGTTTTCTCTGGGTGCCCCTCAAAGAAGACTTTAAGTCTTATTGTTCTAAAGAATTCTGACAGCTCTTGCTATAGTTTGAAGCTGTCCAAGGAGTTGTTTGGGACAAAGCCCAGGCCCTTGTTCAGTAGTCTTTCTTGAGGTGCGGTGAGTGGTGTATCTGTAAGGTTCATCACTAGATTTCCTCCCTGCTGGTCCCTGGTGAGGGGTCCCGTGCCATGCTCCTCATCACCCTCTGATTGAGGTCCTCCCATTGCACCCCTAGTGTCCCTCTTTGCTTTCCCTTGCCTCATCCCCTGCCTCTCCCTAAAAAAGGAACGGGTGTTTGTGAATACTGTGGATTATGAGGCCCTCGCATTGGTGGGAATGGTTGGAACACTGGAGGCCATCCAAAACCTTGCCCTGGGTAGGTAGGGTACATGGGGTTATAATTTGGGCGCGGGCCTCGGAACGGACCTCTGCCTCTTCTCCTTGGTCTGCTCTCATAGCCGCCTCCTTCGCTGCTAGAGCTCATACTGTCCATGCTCCGGCTTCCTGCCTGTTGCCCTTTCTTCATATACTCCATCTTTTTCTGAATATACTCATCTGATGTATATGGGTATATTTCCACCCTTGAGAATCACTTAAAGATCTTTTTGCAATTTGTTAATCTTCGACTTCAATAGTCTTTGTAGTCTCCAATCTCTTTGTTTGTCTCCTCCCGCTTCCTTTTGTATGTGGCTAGTACAACGCTTGTTTTCAGACCCTGTTCACTAGTTTGAATCTGGATGAACAAAGTGTCTCCTAATCTTTTGGCCGTAGTGATGATCAACACCAGCCAGTCCCTGGTACACTTCCATGCGATCAGGGCCCAGTCTCTCCTGAAAGCGGAGTCACTATGAGACCTCGAGGGGCTGCATTAGCCCTCAGGTCCTCCGTGAGTATAGCCCCGTGTAAGATGGTTTTAACGTGGGTCTTTTTTTAACCAAAGTATCCCATCCTTCCCTTTGAGTAAGGACCTGGTTAATGGTAGTCTCTCCTAGTAAGGAAGAGCCAGAGAGGATTTCCAAGGCCGCTTCCTCATTGTAGGCAAGTCCCTGTTCTATTGACATGATTATTATGCAGTACATATAATCACGTTCTCCCTACCAGTGTGTGACTACAGGGGGTCGCTCTCTCCCCTCATGCCAGTTCAGGCGGCAAATTAAGTGAAACTCGGTAAGATATATCTAGTGACCTGGCATTAGTACCCGATCGTTTTTACGCATGTTTCCATTTAAGGCATGAACTTGTTGGACATAATATTGATAGATGTGCTCACACAGAATTGCTATAAACAGGCACTAAAGGTTTTAATGATTTGCAAAGGTGAAATTCACAAGCAATTGGGGGCAGTGCCGCCACACTAACGATGATAACTTAAGAATTATGAAGACTGCGACGCACCAAATCGGTAGATATATGAGATAAAGGTAGCACATATAGTATATAGAGTTTTTATCACTTTTCATCACGTTTACGTTCTTCTGAGAGCCTACACATGGAATTTCTTCACTTGTTTTTTTATTCTCTTCACTTGCAGATCCTATCAGGAGTATAAGTACGGAACCCACCATAATTAAAAGTAACAGGTGGAGTAATTAGATATACAATTCGTATATTAACAGAAAGGGATTTAGCACAGGGATCCTACAGTCCTGACGAAAGCCGGGGGTATAACGGATTCCAGCTGAAACATGTTGACCTTAATGCAGAACGGGGGTGATTGGTGCTTAAATACACTTACCTCACCACCATCCTTAGGTAGGGAGATACCCTTTTAACCCTAATTGAGGGAGTGCAGGAATACATTTTTATGCGACCACCCATGGTTAGTTTTAAACTGAATATCTGCACTCATTATTTCCTCGGATCCTTTCCTTTTCTCTGTGTTTGTATTGTCTTCCCCACCCTATTGCTCCACCTCTAGCGTTGGTCTGCGCAGAGGTGTCGCAGCCGCCCTATGATGAAGCATGCCACAATCCGTTGTGGGTGAGGGCAGTTTTTACAAAGCATCGTACTTTGCTACACCTTGTATCTTATCTAACAAACTGCGATTTCATGATCCTTACGTGTTTGTGTTATGAGGTCTACCCTGAGGAGGTCGAAGTAAGGGCGTATCCTCCTCTCCCTTTTATTTTGCGTTTAGTTCAGGCAGGTGTTAGCCACATTTGTCCCTTCTTGGACAATAGATCTTGCCTTCATTTTCTCCTCCTCGGGGAGTTTGTTCAGCAACTCTTCTATTTCGTCCCACAGTTGGTGGCATATCTGTTTAACAGGGCATTTGAGGTGGCAATGCGCCACGGTGTTGCAGCTTCTTTTTCCATCTTTCTCCCCACCATAACCATCCTCTTACTTTCTTTCTCTGGTGGAGGCCCGGTGTTGGAGACTGCCTTTGCTCTCCTCCTGGCTGTGGTGACAATGATGGAGTCTGGTGTAGTACTTCCCTGTATGTATTTTGGGTCCTTCGAAGAGGCCTTTTATGCTTTCTCCACTCGGGGAGTTACTCCTTTGTTTGATGCTGGCTCTTTAAAGGCTTCTTTGCCTTGATCCAGGTTACTCTGTAGCATGGGTAGGTATTGTGTCCCCTTTGTTGCAGGTGCCAGGGTTTCCAGTAGGAAACATATGTCCCCTTTTTCTTCCTCTAAGGGAACACAAAATTGGTTTGCTGCCCTTTTTACCATGCAAATGCAAAAACAACAGTTGATGGACAGAATGCATACCAATGTCATACATTCACTCCAGTACAGACATCTGCGCCTAAATCCATTGTTTTTTTGCTCACCATGCCACCCCAGTTTAGACCCAGCCATATGCAAATCAGTCTTGACTCTGTGCCTCATGGGAACAGTCCAGCCCGAACTGCCAAACCAAGTCCTCCCTGGACTGGAACCAAGCATCCTAGGACCGGTTTCGGGGTTTCACCCCTCTTCAGCCAGGATAGCTTGATTCCAGTGGCATGGAGAGCACGGGACTCACATCTGAGCATACCCGTCCCACTCAGGAAAAAAGCAATGTCAATCTAGAGGTGATGCTTCTGAAGTGAAGCAGCAGATTTCTTCCTCTGGACTCTCGGTGTCGAGGTCGTTCCATGTATCCTAGGACGTTTCTGAGTTTTCCTCTTCCTCCGGTACATCTCTGTATTCCTCGGGATTTTTGCCTCTAGGTTCTGGTATTGGTGAAGATTCGAAGATACCCTTTTCCTCCCCCTCACGTTTCAGCCTCTTCGGCATCAACGTTCTCGGTTTCGGCCGCCTGTGTCTTACGGATTCGAAAATCCTTTAGTGAGACGTCATATTCCATTTTCTTTTATATGAGCGTAGCCATCTCCTCCTCGAGTCTTCTCCTTTTCCTTTCGACCTCGAGGGCCCTCTCGGCGTTGGAGGCCGGGGACTTTCTTTTCTTCCCGAAGTCAAAGTTAGTCTTCAGCGGTGTTGTGCAATTTTCTGCGGGTTCGTTAGCGACCTTTGATTTCGGTGCCTTTGGCGATTTTCCCTCTTCGGCAACCTTTGGATGGGTTCCGTGGGGTTCTTTTAATTGCGGCTGACCCTCATTCGCCTTTTTTGCTCAGCGTCGGGGCGGCCTTGAGCGTCTTAGGTTTGTGGCCTTTCGGTTTCGATGGATCTTTATGGTGTCTTACCTTCTTCATCTTCTTTTTCATCTCTCTTGCTTTCTTTTCGGCGCTGATCTTTTCGGAGTCCTTCTCTAGGATCTCCACATCCGATCCTTTGTGTGTCGACTCTGCTGGAGCACCCTGCCGTTCTTCGTCGCTACAGAAACCCAGGTCCCTCATGGAAGGTTTCTTCGTCGACTGCGACATTGTGGTGTACGGGGCCTGTCTTTGGTTTCAGAGTGTCCTGAGCATCTTCGGCAGGAACGCGTAGCAGGCCTCACAGTCCTTGTCCGGATGATCTTCGGGCAGGCAAAGGTTGCACACGTCGTGTGGGGTCACGTTGTGCATATTTGTGGTGGCACTTGGTGCAGAATTTGAAAGGGGTATTCTCTATGACCCCTACCTCGCCATTTGTGGACTGCTGGTGTTCTAATGGACGCTCTGCTCCTGCCTTCGGCTACGACGTCGGTTGATCGATTATACTTCGATGATCCTTAGATGAGAATCTTCATTTAAAAGTTTTTTCGAGAAAAACAAAAACTTTATTTGGAGCTTCCCCTCTTGCTTTCAGACCCAACGGCAGAAAAAAGAATCTGAAGATGGCTACCACGCACGCCTACCTCCAGGATACCGTCTGACGTCACACAGGGAACGTACCTGGCACCAAAGAAAAAAACCCAAAGACAATTCCAGACCCAACCACTAGGTGGCGGAATGATGCACAGCATGTGAATCCAGAACAGGATTCACGCTGCAAAACAAGATGTTTGGAACCAAATTTCCCACAGTTCAGTGAATTCATCATATTTCTAGAGAACTTGTAATGACCAGTGTCCAGCCCATCTACTTACTTTGGCTTCCCTGGTCACTTACAATATCCCGGAATCGACAAGGATATTGCATGGGGTATATCTGCTCATGCAGATATACCTAACAGGAGATATAGTGCATCCTGCCTTAGGGCTAAGGCCTGCCAGAGAGATATCTTACCTGTACCCCATGCAGTGCCTCTGGCCATGGCACACAGGGATGTGTGCTATGTGGACTCTTCAGTTTTGTCTGCACCAAGACATGCCGGCTGCTGTGGCAGTGTGCATGTACTTTGTAAGGGGTCCCTTAGGGTCAAAGACTGCTAGAGGGGTGTCTTACCTATATCCCATGCAGTGTCTATGGCACTCAGTTTTGTCTGCACCAAGACACGCAGGCTGCAGAGGCAGTGTGTATGTGCTTTGTGAGGGGACCCTAGGGTGGCACAATTCATGCTGCAGCCCTTAGGGACCTTCTTTAGTCACAAGGCCCTTGGTACCCGGGGTTACTTTTACTAGGGGCTTATATGTGAGCTGAAGTAGTGCCAATTGTGGAAACAATAGGTACAGTTTAGGGAAGGAGCTCCGGCACAGGGAACATAGTTGGCAAGGACACTGTGCACTTCCTGATGAAATTACATCATTTTCCAGGCAAAACGTTGGGGCTAACCATGACCAAAAGAGGCACTTTCCTACACAACCTATATTTTAAAAAATAATTACAAAAACAATAGTAACACAAAAAATATATATATATACTAAAACACCTTAAAATAATTAAAAATATATATTTTTACAACTATATAATTGAAAACGATATTAACAATATTCATAAAAACAATATTCGCTACTAACTATATTTTTTCATCACAATATTTGTGTCACAATGTTTGTTTCTGATATTTGTAACTAATGATTTTTACAACTCAATATTTTGTCCAAACACCATTTGGGCAAAGGAAGAGGGGAAGGCAAAGAGAATTTATCAGGAGGTGAAGATTGCGGCGAAGAAATTGTCAATGGGAAAAGAGAGAGATGGAAAGCATTAACGAACAAAGCTACCATCCACTTCCAACCAACTTCCCCTGAGCTCTTCGGTTTCAGGTTCCTTACAGCCAGATGTAGGGTTAGACCATGTACACTATACGCCAAGTCGGTCTCTGTCGCTGTATAAATCAGTCATCTTTGTGTAGTGTGAAGGCCCAACCCCACCGACCATATACCATACAGATCACAAAGCCACTATGTCTCTGTTCCCATAATGCATTGTGAGGGACAGAGTCCATGGGCCCGCGGGACTGGAAGTCTCCAACACTGTGGTTTTCTGAAGCCCAACCTCTCTTTTACCTGCAGTTCCTTATCACCCCTACGGAGGGCAGTCATGCTACTTACCGTGCTGCCAACGAGGAATCCAGACGAGTTCTTGGAGAGAAGACGCTCAAAAGGCCTCAGCTGATTGGGCAGATCTTCCATGAACTTTTCGTTGCCAGTTTCCTGTATTGAAATAATTCAAACATTGACAAACTCATTAGCTTTGGCTTCTTTATAGTGCATGCACACAGACACCCAATATAGAGGTGTATAGTCATGTATATATGTGTGCTGACTCCTATGAACACCGAACAGCAATCCTGCATATACATACAGGCAGAAAAACATACATATATTCAGCCAACAAGCGTGCAGGCATCTGTGCACAGAAACCAACATGCATACAGGTAATCATGCATCTAAAACAGCAAGCACATAGACACCATTTTACACTGAACAGTCATATAGATAGCCATGTGTAATACCCAACATACGTACATATAGGCACTTATGTACATGAACAAACATACTTTCAGGTAGCCATGCACATAGGCCTCCATTAAACAGATATTCCTTGCAAATTGACCAAAAATGTTACCCATGCACGGAGACCTAAAGATTTACAAGCACACAACTACATGCAACCACCGATGTGCATACACAAAACACATACAAGCATCCACTCATGTAACAACCTACAAAAGGCACACATGCACCAGTGACATTATATAGAAAAATACACAAGTTATAATAACATATTCAAAACAAATGTATCAGCACTCATGCACACTGACCAACACACTCAAAGGTACCAATGCAAACAGACCAACGGACATACAGGTGTCCACGTACAAAAGCCAATGGCCATACAGGTACTCATGCAAACAGACGAGCAGACATGCAGGCACTCATTTATACACAAATCAACTGACATTCTGGCACAATAATAAACAGAAATACAGACATTCATGTACACAGGTAGTCATTCACACCACTTCTCAGACACTGATCAACAGTTTTACCCACACATGGAGACCTAAATACTTACAAGAGAATGTTTTACTGTAGTTACCGGTAAGCATGCACAAAACACAAAGGCATACACATATGCAGCAACCCACCATGGTACACAAACACACACAGTCACAAAAATCGCAGTCAATACCAGACATACAAGTTTACATGGAACACCGAAGGGATGGACAAATAAACTAGTAGGTGAAGGCAATGACCACCAAACGAAGAGGTAGGGAAACGGATGAACAGTTGGATGCATAATTTGTGGCAGAGCGATGCATTCTTCTTTGTACTGAGATAAGCAGCGCACACTCCTACTCAGCGCATTCACTCAGATAAGCAGCGCACACTCCTAGTCAGCGTATTCACTCTGAGATAAGCAGCGCACACTCGTAGCCAGCGGATTCACTCGGAGATAAGCAGTGCACACTCGTAGCCAGTGCATTCACTCGGAGATATGCAGTGCACACTCGTAGCCAGCGCATTCACTCGGAGATAAGCAGTGCACACATTGACAGCGCATTCACTCTGAGATAAGCAGCGCACACTCCTAGTCAGCGCATTCACTCAGATAAGCAGCGCACACTTCTAGTCAGTGTATTTCCTCTGAGATAAGCAGCGCACACTCCTAGTCAGTCCATTCACTCTGAGATAAGCAGCGCACAATCCTAGTCAGCGCATTCACTCAGATAAGCAGCGCACACTCCTAGTCAGCGTATTCACTCGGAGATAAGCAGCGCACACTCCTAGTCAATGCATTCACTCGGAGATAAGCAGTGCACACTCATTGACAGCACATTCAGTCAGAGATATGCAGCGCACACTCCTAGTCAGCACATTCACTCAGAGATAAGCAGCGCACACTGCTAGTCAGCGCATTCACTCAGAGATAAGCAGCGCACACTCCTACTCAGCGCATTCACTCGGAGATAAGCAGTGCACACTCCTAGCCAGCGCATTCACTCGGAGAGAAGCAGTGCACACTCCTAGCCAGCACATTCACTCGGAGATAAGCAGTGCACACTCCTAGCCAGCGCATTCACTCAGAGATAAGCAGTGCACACTTATTGACAGCACATTCACTCGGAGATAAGCAGTGCACACTCCTAGCCAGCGCATTCACTCGGAGAGAAGCAGTGCACACTCCTAGCCAGCGCATTCACTCGGAGAGAAGCAGTGCACACTCATTGACAGCGCATTCACTTGGAGATAAGCAGTGCACACATTGACAGCGCATTCACTCGGAGATAAGCAGTGCACACTCCTAGCCAGCACATTCACTCGCAGATAAGCAGCGCACACTCCTACTCAGCGCATTCACTCAGATAAGCAGTGCACACTCCTAGCCAGCGCATTCACTCGGAGATAAGCAGTGCACACTCCTAGCCAGCGCATTCACTCGGAGAGAAGCAGTGCACACTCCTAGCCAGCACATTCACTCGGAGATAAGCAGTGCACACTCCTAGCCAGCGCATTCACTCAGAGATAAGCAGTGCACACTTATTGACAGCACATTCACTCGGAGATAAGCAGTGCACACTCCTAGCCTGCGCATTCACTCGGAGAGAAGCAGTGCACACTCGTAGCCAGCGCATTCACTCGGAGAGAAGCAATGCACACTCATTGACAGCGCATTCACTCGGAGATAAGCAGTGCACACATTGACAGCGCATTCACTCGGAGATAAGCAGTGCACACTCCTAGCCAGCACATTCACTCGCAGATAAGCAGCGCACACTCCTACTCAGCGCATTCACTCAGATAAGCAGTGCACACTCCTAGCCAGCGCATTCACTCAGAGATAAGCAGCGCACACTCTTAGCGCATTCACTCAGAGATAAGCAGCGCACACTCCTACTCAGCGTATTCACTCAGAGATAAGCAGCGCACACTCTTAGCGCATTCACTCGGAGATAAGCAGCACACACTCCTACTCAGCGTATTCACTCAGAGATAAGCAGCGCACACTCCTAGTCAGCGCATTCACTCGGAGATAAGCAGCACACACTCCTAGCCAGCGCATTCACTCAGAGATAAGCAGTGCACACTCCGCCATGCCCTGAGCCTCAGACCCAGCCCCTTAATCAAAGGTTTACAGCTTCTGAACTCTCCCGGTCTCCTCCAACTCCCTGAAGACCTTCCCCAGGGCTTTCGGTGAGTAACTACCCAAACTAAAATGTTATTCAATCACATGCACTAACACCACAAAAGGGATGGTAGGTGCCACCCCACCCCATGAGGAGTCAGGCCCAGTGCCCTGCACCCTGAGTCTCTAGATTGAAGGATCTCACTAAAGAATGAAGGTGAGAACAAGAGGTCAGGGTCTATAAAGTTGTGAGTAAATTAAAGGTAGCCATTCCTCAGAGCAGCAGTACAGACATAAAGCGTGGGCTGCCCTATACGCGCTTGCTGACATGAGATTGACTCTGCACCTTATAGAGCATTGTTTGGATTGGAAATCAACCCAGTAGGCTACCCTTCTTATAAAGACTGTTATAGGTTTCTTACTTGGTGCCAGAAATGTAACCCTAAAAGGAGAGGACCCAGCTCTCTGGCTGCCATCTTGTAGTAAACATAAAAATAAACCTACCCATTCAACGTAAAAACATTTGTAAAACTTCTCTCGCAGGTCCTCCGACCCGTCGTTGGCCATGTCAATGAGCGCAGCTTCCTTGTTGTTCTTCCCGTAGAGATCTGTGAGGGAAGGAGAGGTGTTGAGAAGGGCGCAATGGGGCAGCACGTGCCTCGGGCAGGATCTGTTGGACATTTATATAACTGGGTTCACAATCAGTCTATGCTCGTTCAGCGTCTTATGAGCATGGTAGGGTCGATTCAAAACCTTCCCCTTGTTGAACCCTGGTGTACTGAGGGCTTCACCACTCCAGAGACACAGAATTTCATTGAACTGAGCATTGTGAGAACCTCAACTCCCTCTCAGTCACATCTACTCCACCTCACTCCCTGCTTATGCCTATCAAAAGAAAGGAATTCCCAAACGCTACCGTGAGTCTGTACCCCACAAATCCTTGTATGGTGCTCACCGTGTTTGCGCCCCAGATATCGCAGGATGGCATTGGACTGGAACAGGATAAATTCACCGTCAGCAAGCATGGGTAGCTGCCCAAAGACCTGAAAAAGGAGGTGAAAGAAGAGAGAGTACATACATTGGACCCAGTATGGATCTTACAGCCCTAGTGAAAAAATGCCGATAGGTAGAGCACAGATGGATCCTCAGCCGATGAGGGCACTCAATCAAGAACTAAGAGGCTACTGATCGGCCCACGGTGAGAACCTGAGACATTAACCAGATTTCTGGTTCGAATCCGCACCTTGGAAACCCTATGAATCTCCGTGTATGCCGTTAGCAATATGCCCCTCATAGAACCACCTGGCCTAGGAGGCGAGGATGCCTTAACAGCAGGCGTAATAGGACCCAAATCCATACTCAGAAATACTCACCGTTTTCTTCTTGAACTCAACCTTTCCATCTTGCCAGTCTTGATAGGAGAAATAGTCATCCTTCCACTCGCAGCCCTGGTCTGCCAGCAGGAACCGCATGGCCTCTGTGCGGCCTGGAGGGACAAGCGAGGCAGGGAATTACAAACACCTTACAAATCCTTGCATTTGGGGATACATACATGGGAGCCTGCAATGCCAGTATAAAAGCCCGCCTCTAAGTTCAATATTACAATGGAGTTGTCACATCTGTATTCACCTGTAATAACAAAATGATGTAGCTTTTCAACTGTAATAATGTATTATAGTAGAGTAGTGACTCATAATACCTGCTGCCAGCAGCTAAGGTGTTCGGTAAGTAACAGATCATGACAGCTGCAGTTTAAATAACGAAAAGGGAACTGGCATTTTGCTCTTCAGATCTGTTTTTCTAAATGAACAGTGATCAGCAATGGTCAGCAAGGTTAAGATATTTACGACAGCATGCTGATTTTCTGAACATGGCTCATTACAGGAAGGAAAGACTCTTTCTGAATGTTACTACTCCCCTTATAAATCTGATTTACATTAAATTGAGTCGAATGTTTTACAACAAATAACTAACTGCAAATTGATTCACAGTACATTTTTACAGCACATGCCACGTAACTATGTGAAGTGGCGCAACGGCATCAGTTCGGGAATTTCACATAACAACCCAACAAGACAACCACAAAATGGTGGTGTTTCCGGATTGCACACATGCTGTACTGGAGCGCTAAGAGTCCTTCACCGCAGTGAACAAAACCTCATGACAGAGCGGCTAGAGTATTTGGTGATGCCCCCGGCAAACTGCGTTACCTTCACTGGCCCAACCTTCTTCTTGTGACTCCAGATGCGGCCTGGGTTTGTGACTCCAGATGTGGCCTGGGCTTGGATGGGAGCCCAAAGAGCTACAACGTAGCCAATGCACCCTTGGCCACAGCCACGGACTTGAGATCTTAAAAATACCTGTGATTGCAAAGCAATCGCTCTAGGAAGCTCGAGGGGAGCCCTTCATGATGGAGCTATGGGACCGAAGACAGAGTGCAGATGACCAGCTCCTTGATGTCTAGCAATCCAATGACTCCATTCCCCGTCCAATACAGATGTTGAAGATCTATGGAGAAGCCTCAGTCCTTAGGTAAACTGGGGAAATCTACGTATCTCACTTTAGTTAGCAGGGGTTGGTCTACTCCGGCAGGTGAAACGCAAACAAGACGGATGGGTCAACCTGCAATAAACTATCATGGGAAGGGTAGACATATTCAAGAAGGTCACACTACCCCGCTTTTGATAGGTCCCTCAAAACTGCACACAGTTGTTTCAACCACTATAGTCCCTTCTCTGTAATGTCCTACAGGGGAGAGGAAGTCAAGTGGTTCACATGCAAAATGTGATGGACGATAGTGGACTGGGAATACCAGGAGATCAGCACCATTACAGGGCCGCCCAGCTGCTTCCAATCCATGGCTGGCTTTTCTGCTGTGAGGATGGAATTAGAGCCTTATAACTTGTATACCCTATTATACAGCATACCCATCCCCCACCCCAAAATATTGGAAAGAAGCACTGGGACAAATTAAACGGCAAGGGAAGTTACTAGACCTGGCTTTTTCAGCAGATGTATCCGCAGACTTTTTTTCTTTTTTGGCCTCCTGTTACTGACCTGTTTTTGTTGGTTTTATGACTCGGGGAACTTTACCACTGCTGATCAGTGCTAAAGTGTATATGGCCTCCATTTTAACTGTGTTTATGGATTGGCGTTTCCATGATTGGCTTACTTGAATTACTACCAAGTCTCTGTGTGTGCCCACGGCCTGTAATTTAAATGATGCTTGTGGGCTTTGAAGCTCTGATTGTGCCACCCTCACGAGCAGCCAAAGGGTTCTCAGACCTGCCACTGCAGTGTCTGCACGCAGTTTCTACTGCCAGGTCTACCTGGCAAGTGTACCCACTTGCCAGGCCCTAACCTTCCCTTTTATTACATGTGAGTCGCCCCTAAGGTAGGCCAAAGGTATCCCTGTGGGCAGGGTGCACTGCATGTGAAAGTTAGGACTTGTACTGGTGTGTGTGACATATCCGGATAGTGAAATACAGTGTATGTCTGTTTTCACTATGGAAAGGCTATCTGTTCCATAGGATAGAATGAAGAATACTTTGTAACATCTTATAACTATAACTTTGCATGAGGACAAGATGGAAAGATCTAGTATGCCTGAACTCAGAATATAAAAATGCATCTTTTACCAAAGATGATTTTTATATTCTGTGTTTGAAAATACTACTTTTAGAAAGTGGGTATATTCTTGTTTAGCCATCCTTTGCGCCTCTGCTGGTTTGTGGATTGACTATCTGGCTTTGGAGTGACAGGGGTTGGGGATGTGTATTCTCTTCAGACAGCCACGGGGGAGGGGATTGAAATGTGTCCTGCCTTTCCTGGATGAGACATGGCTGGGCTGAATAGATCTGGGCTGCATTTAGAATAGTGGGAGGAGATTTCCCTGCACCTGAATAGGCCTGGTCTGCCTTGGACAATGCTGTCTCCACCTCCTGCCACGAAGCTGGGCCAGAGAGCACAGAACTAGTTTTGACTAAGCACGGAGCCCCTCTGTCACAAGAGACCAAGGAGAAATTGGAGTATAAATATTGGGGCCCAGAACCTAGGACTTTAGATTACTTCTGGACTCAAGAGGAACCACTCCCAAGGAGAAGAGGTGGAAAAACTGAAGGAGAAGTACTGTCCCTGTGCTGTGTGCTGTGTGGGGTTGGCTGCAATGGCTGCTTCTGCCACGCAGAGGACCAAGACTTTGCTGTGTGCTGTGTGTCCTGCTTGAAGATCTCCAAGGGCTTGGTGTAGAGCTTGCCTCCTGCTCTGAAGTCTCAGGGACACAAAGACTTGATTTCATCTGTCCTCCTGCACCTGGAACTGCTATTTCAGCTGCCACAGAGGAAAAGAGCAACAACAACGGCGGGGAGCGGCGCCGCAACCTGCAACGAAGCCGTAGGCACTGCTCGTGAAGAGCACGATGCACCGCCCCGACACCTGCTGCCGCCGCCCCGTACCGACTCTGGTATTTCTAAAGTAGCACATGTTTGCGTATCAAACCACATCTAAATATTACAAGAGCTGGCAAACTAGCATGCCCTTAAAATAAAACAATTCTTTAGGTACCTGCAGCTCCCATGCACTAGAAGTGTATCAAGAGAAATTAGAGGGAGTTCACAATGGGCAAGCTAGATAGAATGGCCATATCCAGGGTCCATAAGTCATTACTACTCAATGCGTTTGTCCCTTTGTGCAGTTGAGAGAAAGATGGGAACGAGAGCTAGTGAGACTTGATGAGCAATGGTCAGAGGCGTGAATGGCCCCGTGCACTCTGGCCATCCCCTCGTGCCTGGCTCTAATCCAATTTAATTGCCTCCATAAGGTGAATTATCATCCAGCCAGGTCATCACAGATGGCTCGTGGTGAATGTCCCAACAGGGCTCCTTGCCCACATGTGATCTGGATTTCTACGGCGGTTGCCGACTGGCACAGTGTTGGGGCACCCAGTGGCATTGGACCTAAAACTTGCAATCTTGGACATTCTGGGTAGTTGGAAGGGCATCTAAGAAATACTCAAAGACCTATTGGGAGTGGGACTCCTGGTGGCTAAGCGCAGCATTACACCGAAGTGGAGGAGAGCCAGTGCCCCCGCCCTAGCTGAAGGGCCCGGAGGCCTGGACAGCTGAGCAGCAACTGGGAAAACAGTGAGTGTGGAAGCATGAGGCACTATCAGAGAAGCTAGGCCGCGTGGTGTGAATAAGGAGGCGCTAGATTAGGGGTTTATGCTCAAGCTGGATGTTGCTCTTCTGGTTTTTAGCTTTAAGACTTGATGGAGAGACAGCTGGGGGGAAGGGCCACAGATGGTCATTGTCTACCTGTAAGCCACAATGAACTGGTTGTATGCACGATGCCTGCACTGTCACCACAACACAAATTATAATAAACATTACACATTAATAATTCATAGGAATTATTTATTCAAAGAACAAAGATCCAAGGGATGAATCCGAAGCATATTGAAAGAGAATGAAGGGACCCTGAAACCTTTCAAAGGACAACTCCTGGGAGCAGTAGGATGACTAAAAAACATCCCAGCGATGTTGCCAAACTGTGTAGAAAGAACAAAGGGACCCTGAAACCTTTCTGCAGACCCCATTACATATACATGCAGAGGTGTGGTAAGGTTGCAGTGGGCCCTAATACAAGAACGGACAATGGCCCCATATGATTGGTACCTCCATCCCTCGGCCACTCCTGCCATTTGTAAAACTCCAACAACATAATCAGTACCTGCCATCTCATCACCACCCACCTCTGCCATGCACAAACCTCTCCTGTCTGGCTCCTTTCTCGCAAAGCAGCTCTGGGTGTGTGGTTTGCTGTTCGCCCTATGTGGGAAGGGTCCCGTGCTCACTACGCCACTGGAGTCAAGCTATCCTGGCAGAAGAGGGGTGAAACCCCGAAACCGGTCCTAGGATGCTTGATTCCGGTCCAGGGAAGACATGGCTTGGCAGTTCGGGCTGGACTGTTCCCATGAGGCACAGGGTCAAGACTGATTTGCATATGGCCATGTCTGAACTGGGGTGGCGTGGTGAGCAAAATAACAATGGATTAAACCCAGATCTGTGACTGGGGGTGAATGTTTTGCCAATGTGCAACATTCCGTCCATCATCTTGTGTGTTTTGCTCTGGGAGTCAAAGCCATAACCCTCAGAAGAGCGGGGCGGTTGAAAGGACAAACTACCAATCAGCAGCATTGACTTTGTTAAATATCTGTTATGTATGTTAGGATAAAAGGATAGTGAATGGGTATTACTGTGAAAGAAAGGCTTCAAACTTAGCTTGTAAAGTCTCTGCTAATGGGCAGCTACACACTTTATCCTGCTTCTGCGTTTAGAAGCATTCTGCACAAAACAAAGGAATCTCCAGATTATTTCACTTCTCTCTGCACCTTTACTCTGCAGTCACACCTTGCCCCTGCATCCTGTGAAAGCAAGTCCTTGCACACCAATCCCAAGACAGAACAACAAATTAAAAAAATAATAAAAATATAACCACAGGGAAATTCTCCAAGAAACCGGTCTGTTACTATAAATGGTATCAATGCATCTCCTCGACATCTTTACACTAACAACAAAGCAAAAACATGATTTTCATAATCAAAACACTTATCAGCCAGGTTTGTGGATAATTAGCATTTTGATTGTGACTGGATAAGAACTTGAAAAAGTGCTTAATGTGTAATAATGAAATAAATACATCGAGTATGGCAGGTGTCAGAACCCAGGTGTCCATCGCCCACTTTTTCACCTGGCACCACCCAGTTCCACCACCGGTGCAGTTCACTGTCCGCATAGGCAAAGCAAAAGCACCCCCACCTTCTCCTTTTTTTTTTTTTTGATTTTTTTTTTTATTGGTTTCATAACAACAACTCAGTACAAGCCCCGTTATCTCCACCATCGAAAGGAGAACTTTACAGTTATCGTTGCTACCAAGTATCCAGGAGCATAATCATCCTTCCCATGTGGACCCTCCCCTCCTCCCTTTCCCACCCCATGTCAGTGTGCCCCCCTCTGCCTTCCCCTCTCCTTATGTGCCCCTCCCCTACAATGAATCATGTATGGGTGCTCAACCATCCTTAGGAAACCAAGGCTTTCCCACATGCCTAGCTACTTTTAGTGCGTCCAGTGCTCACCACTGCTCCTCTCCTACTCCCCACTCATCGCGTCCTCCTGCCTATCAGATGTGCTCCCTGCTCCCCCCGCGTCAGACATCAGCCCCTGAAGTTCCACCATCAGCGCCTCCCACGCTCGGGCCGTCGCTAGAGCCTTCTCGTCATCCCTCCGAAGGGCTAATTGCAACCAGAGAGTACCCTCCGCGCTTGCCCATCTCGCAAACGCCGCCCTCCACCGCAGGAAGCTAGGCCCCGCCCGGGATTTCCAGTGCATAGTCAGTTCCCTCTTGGCCATAATCAACCCTAAATCGTAGAACTTGCTGGTAACCTTCGTCCGGCGGGTGTGGGGAAACCAAAGCAACAAGCAGACCCCCATTTCCGGAGCAATAGAGCGGTCTGTCACCTGATTCAGGCAATCCATAACATCTGCCCAATAGTCACCCAACTGTGCGCAGGACCGAAACATGTGATGAAAATCAGCCCCCTCTCCCCCACACCGCGGGCACTGAGAGTGAGCACCCCCAAAATATTGCAATATCTTAACTGGCGTCAGATAAGCCCTGTGCAGCGTAAAAAACGGAACCAACTGAAACCGGGCATTACGCGTTCCCTTCCATGCCCGCCGCACCAGCGTGGACCACGTAGTCTCGGGGATCGATTTCGCAAGGTCCTATTCCCACTTACCCCTCAACGCGGCAAGGGGCTGCAGGCCCTCCGTCGACAGTTTGCGATAGAGGCAAGTAATGGCCTTGGTCGTCCCCGCCGCCATTACTACATATTGGCAACCCGCGGCGACCGGCGGCTCCGAGAGCCCCATAGTCCAATGTCTCTGGAGGCTCGCTACAAGGGCCGCGTGGAGTAAATAATCCCCCCGTGGAAGCCCATAAGAGTCCTGCAAGTCCTGGAAGGGCAACAGCACCCCTTCTCTGAATAAATCGCCCACTACCTGCACGCCCAGCTCCTCCCAAACGGCTAGTCCAGACCAATCGCCCCCATGCGGGAGCGCCGTGCACATTCCCAAGGGGATCTCCGGGGCATAGGGGTGAGTTATGGCGGCCCTCCTCTGGCACCTGTTCCAGCACAACCGGAGGGTACGTTCCTCCAGAGTAAGCTGGGCCAACCGCTGTTGAAGGACTATGAAGGCGAGCACGTGCCGCGGAATTAACCTACCCTGCGGGCCTTCCGGGCCTCTATACTCCCTGGCCACCGCCTGCGTGAGCCATTGGAGTTGGGCTGCCAGGTAGTACCATTCAAAGTCCGGGACTGCCAGGCCCCCCTCCGCTCTCGGCCGCCGCAATGTGGTCAAAGCCACCCGCCGCCTTCCCGAGCCCCAAATGAAGCCCGTGGACAGTGCTCGAAGCCGCGCGAAAAACGATGCAGGTATCCATATGGGCAGGGTGCGGAAGAAGTAGAGGAGGCGTGGCAACGCCACCATCTTCAGCAGCGCTACTCTCCCGGTGCACGAAAGCGGGAGCGTGCTCCAGAAGCCCATACTACCACGCAAGCCGCGAATGGCTCTGCCAACATTCCCCTCCAGCAAATCACGCTGGGTGTGGTAAATACCAACCCCCAAATATCGCAGGCAGCTACCTTCCCAGCGGATCACTCCCAGCGATTGGGGGGCCTGTCCACCCGGCAACAGCGGGAACAAGCATGTCTTGCCCCAGTTGACCTTGAGCCCGGACAGGTGACCAAAGGCCTCCAACAAGGCGATTGCCCCTCGGAGCGCGCAATCTGCCTCCGCCAAGAACATCAGCAGATCATCTGCATACAGGGATATATAGTGGGCTTCCCCCCTCAATTGTACTCCAGCATATGAGCGCCCCAGCCGGGCATGCGCCGCCAGCGGTTCAATGGCCAGGGCAAACAACAACGGGGAGAGCGAGCAGCCCTGCCTCGTCCCCCTCCGCACTTGGTAGGGGGCCGATATGGTCGCCCCCGTCCTTACACGTGCCGTGGCATCGTTATAGAGCAAGGTGGTCCAGCGCACAAAGCCATCCCCCAGACCAAATGCCCGCAACACGCGATATAAATAGCACCCCCACCTTCTCCAGTGGAGGTCAGGGGCTCCTCCCAAGAAAAAAGTGCAGTTTACATCACATTTCCACAGAGAAACTGGCTAAAAAGGTGAAAGGAAATTCTGTCACCTGCTTTCTGGTTTTTCAACTGTCTCCACCTCTGCTGCCATCTTCTCTGCCCCCTATATTCCTTCCCCTTTCTTCTCACTTTTCTCTATGCGCTCTCCTTCCCTTTCCTACACACTGCCCCTCGCCCTAACCCTACCCTGCTTTTCTTTTCCTTACTTCCTTTTCATTCTTTCCATTTCCCTTTCCCCTTGTCTTTTGTTTTCTGCCCTCCACTGCTCCCATAAATGCATGCCCTCTGCTCCTTGTGACCTCATCCTTGCATCCATGAAGCCGTTTCCTCTGCTCGTGTGAACCTATGGTCTTTCTTCTGTACCTTCAACTGCATCCTGAATGTGCGCTATTTGTCCTACCATTTGTGAACCAGTGCCCTCTCTCAAGTACCCTTAAATAGGTGCTCTTGTTCCTGCCCCTTAAAATACTTTTCTCTTTGCTAAATTACTGCGGTGGCTGATCTGTTGATGTCCACTGCATTACCTCTCTAGGGCAACAGGCATTAACGGGTCGTCCACTGCATTACCTCTCTAGTGAGATGGACATCAATGGGTCGTCCACTGCATTACCTCTCTAGTGAGATGAACATCAATGGGTCGTCCACTGCATTACCTCTCTAGTGCAACAGGCATTAACCTGTTGTCCATTGCATTACCTTTCTAGTGCAACAGGCATTAACGGGTCGTCCACTGCATTACCTCTCTAGTGAGATGGACATCAATGGGTCATCCACTGCATCACCTCTCTAGTGAGATGGACATCAATGGGTCGTCCACTGCATTACCTCTCTAGTGCAATAGGCATTAACGGGTTGTCCACTGCATCACCTCTCTAGTGAGATGGACATCAATGGGTTGTCCACTGCATTACCTTTCTAGTGAGATGGACATCAATGGGTCATTCACTGCATTACCTCTCTAGTGCAATAGGCATTTACGGGTTGTCCACTGCATCACCTCTCTAGTGAGATGGACATCAATGGGTCGTCCACTGCATTACCTCTCTAGTGCAATAGGCATTAACAGGTTGTCCAATGCATTACCTCTCTAGTGAGATGGACATCAATGGGTCGTCCACTGCATTACCTCTCTAGTGCAATAGGCATTAACGGGTTGTCCACTGCATCACCTCTCTAGTGAGATGGACATCAATGGGTTGTCCACTGCATTACCTCTCTAGTGAGATGGACATCAATGGTTCGTCCACTGCATTACCCCTCTAGTGCAATAGGCATTAACGGGTTGTCCACTGCATCACCTCTCTAGTGAGATGGACATCAATGGGTTGTGCACTGCTTTTCCTCTCTAGTGCAATAGGCATTAATGGGTTTTTCACTGTATTACCTCTCTAGTGAGATGGACATCAATGGGTCGTCCACTACATTACCTCTCTCGTGCAATGGACATCAACGGGTCGTCCACAACACTACCTCTCCAGTGTGATGATCATCAACGGATCATCCACTGCATTACCTCTCTAGTGCGCATTACCTCTCCAGTGTGATGAGCATCAATGGGTCATCCACTGCATTACCCCTCTAGTGAGATGGACATCAATGGGTTGTCTACTGCATTACCTCTCCAGTGCAATGGACATCCATGGGTCTTCCACTGCATTACCCCTCTAGTGAGCCTCACCTCTCTAGTGAGATGGACATCAATGGGTTGTCCACTGCATTACCTCTCTAGTGCAATGGACATCAACAGGTCGTCCACTGCATTACCCCTCTAGTGAGCATTACCTCTCTAGTGCAATGGACATCCATGGGTCTTCCACTGCATTACCTCTCTAGTGTGATGGACATCAACAGGTCATCTACTGCATTACCTCTCCAGCGCGATGGACATCAACGGCTAGTCCACTGCATTACCTCTCTAGTGCGTTGATCATCAACGGGTCATCCACTGCATTACCTCTCCAATGCGATGAACATCAACGGCTAGTCCACTGCATTACCTCTCCAATGCGATGAACATCAACGGGTTGTGCACTGCAATACCTCTAACGCGCATTACCTCTCTATAGTGATGGACATCAACGGGTCGCCCACTGCTTTGATGGAGAAACGTTTTCTGGTTCTCGCACCAGAAGAATTTCCTTTTGTTTAATAAAACTCAAATCAGGACGCAAAGGAAAAGCTTCTCTCGCCTACAGAGTTTGCGTTTTTTTGTTTCCTGTAATGTGTAACGTGCACAGCACGCGGAGGTCACAGTAAGCAAAACATTATCAGACGCGGTCTGCTTTCACTTTCATCAGTGTTCAGGGGACATGTCTCTGCCCACCCAAGCAGGGATTTGTATGGGACGGATCTCGCTGGAAAGAGGACAATGTCCCCTTTCCTGCAGTACCTCTCATAAGTGGATCCCTAATTGGGGTCACCCTGGGATCCCTATCCCCAAGCAGGGATCCACCCAGTAGACACCAGGGAGTTCCTATCGGGAGAGGAGAGCGAGCCAACTTGGCATGGGCAAAGCCCCCCTCCTGGGTACAGACGTTTTTCTGCATCCATGGGTGAGCAGATAGTGGGAGTTTACCCTCAATCTGCCCCCGTGGGCAGAAAGTCCACCAGACACCAGAGATTTGTTGGCAAAAAAAAAAAGGAATGGGAGCCGCCCACCCTGGAATCGGGTCATTGCCCCACCCTGAAAGGAGCAATACAGTCTTTTTGCCCCTCTGGTGAAGAGTAGGGATTTTACCACCAATTTTCTCCCCCAGGAAAGAGGGACAGAAAGTCCACTATACACCTGGGAAAAATGATAACAAAAACTGATGGGGTAGGACTGCTCACCCAGGCCTTGGGCAGTCCCCCCGCCCCAGACAAGACCCAACAAGCTTTCTGCCCTCTTTTAGGAAGCAGTTTGTGAGATATAACCCCCCTCCCCTCAACCCATCTACCCCTGAATAGGGCAGCAAGACCAGTAGATTCTGGTTTACTTTTCTAAAAAATAATAGATTAGGGGCCTGACATAAGGCTGCACCCTCTTAAACCCACAACAGTCTTTCTGCCCTCCTGGGGTCTAGCGCATCCCCATCCATATGGCAAGCAAGAAGACATTTGGATCTTTTGGGCAAAGTTTTGCCATATGTGCCGGAAGAGTGTGGGTAAATGCTAATTTCCTCTAACTGGCCATGGCGAATACCTGCACTGTTCAGATTCTAGGTCACAAGGGAACCATGGAACCCAACCAACCCGGGCTATTTCTGAAACCTAAAGACCCAGACCAATCCATGGTGGTGTGGCTTGCATGGATCCCGCTAGATTGTCTTACCCAGAATGCCCTGCAAACCTCACACTTTAGCTAAAATCACGCATTTGTTTCACAATCCTAGAGGCTGAAAGCATGACTCGCTATGTTCAGGCGGCAGCCTCTGCCGGCCGAATGCATAACAGAATCCACGGTACTGGACAGAGGATGAACGCATCTGAATCGCAGACATGCATGCAGGCGTGGCACTGCATGGCAGGAGCGACAGCACCACCCAGCCAGCAACCGGAGCACTTTGGCAAGTCTGTCGCTGGCAGTCAGTGGCTGCGGAAAACATGGAGCTAAACTAGGCAGGACGGTCTCGGAATCGGATGCCTGGGAGAGAGGGGCAGAGAGAAGGACAGAGAGAAGGAGAGAGAACACTCTCTTGTATAGACGTGAACTCAGTTGTCAGCAGCTTAACCAGTGGATCAGTCACCTGAGTGTGTGACGGCATATGATTGCACACTTGAAAATATGCGGGATCTGGTAGGGTCACAGGATAGATCGCTATAAAATCATGGACTCCAGCACGTGTCGCAGTCAGAAGAAATAAGTGGCAGTGGCAACTGCTGAGCTAAAGGCCCCGATACAGAGATCCCAGACAACCTGCAGTCAAATGTTTGAAATCTGGAAAAACCATAGTTCTCTCATGTATCGTTTTCAGACAGTTATAGTTCATTTGCACTCAATACTGCCCAAATACAGGTACCTCAAACATGCACTAGGTCACAGCAACAGAATCTCACCAAACATTCCTCAAAGCTCCTCCTCGGACAAGATGCCACCAAGATCGCCTATACCCTCTCCTCCCAAATCTTCTGCAGCACCAAGGGGAGAAAGTGAACAGAGGAAGGGCATATGGCAGCCACTTGGCCACTTGAACGACACGGCATCCACTGTATATGCCTGACTGTCTTCTACTTCCGTGCCACAATGACGAGTCTGTGCATTGGACAGGGAGGCAAACATGTCTATCCATGGGTGACCACGCTCCATCACCAGCCAATGAAAGGCCTCCTTTCAATTGCTGCCAGGCAGAGATGATGATCTTCTCCCATAATCCCAAATGTTGGGCTACTTCAGCTAGTCTCTTCACTCTGGCACTGCCCTGGTGACTTATGTACCTCTTGGCTTCCTCATTGGGCCCTCACGACAACTGCTTTCCCTTGAAGCAGAGGAGCTGAGGCACGAACACCGGTCTCTATCGCTGGCAAGTCACTTCAATTTGAAGAGTGATTGGACCAATGCCCTTAACTTTCTCCTCTCTTAGGGTCACTCCCTACTCCGACTCACTCGCATCTGTAGTAACTACAAAAATTGGGATTTAGCGGCACGCTCCTGATCAAACTGACCACATTCAGCTGCTCCCCCAGAGTTTACTTTAGTCTGAGTAACACCGAGATCGTTGCCTCGAAATGCGGTGATTCTGGTGGACAGTGGGATGATGAAGAGGCTTGAGTTGAAGACAGGCTACAACAACAGCTGCTGCTGCTGTCCACCAGTCTTGTACTTTTAGAAATGCACTGGTAGATGGCGGACATGATAGGAGGCAATTCAACGCCCCCTGCAACGAGAGAACTTGTGATTCTGGCAGAGGGCTCAAGACCTCAGGGTATTGAACAGGGCTCTAATGAAGACCTTCCCTGTCTCTGGCTCCAGATTAGAGGCATTTAAGTTTAATCGAAAACCTCGATTGACGAGGCACTTGGAAACCATCTCTACGATATTCAGTGCTGTGTTTATTCCTTCAATGCTATGGAAGCCCGTTCCGACTTTGTTGCCTACTGCCTGTTGCCTGCCATCGGAAGGGAGAGGGGAACTAGGACCACCAGTCCCAGCCTCCCACGCGGCCGTCGCCGCCAGCGCCACCATTCTGCACCAGGTGGTGCTTTAAAATTCCTCGCAGGCTCCCGCAGCGCAGGACTCGCGCGGGCGTGCCCGTCCTGTGCCCATCAGCATCAGGAAGAGGCAGGGCTGGGCCACCCCTCTTATTTTTATCACCCGCTGAGTCGCTCTAGGTTGGGGAGCCCGTCCTACCGTACCAGCACTTTCCCTGGCTGGGGACTGCATGTATAAGTGACTGTCAAGTATCGCTCCAAGTGGCATAGAGCACTTAGCAACCCTTTTGCATATCCCTTTCTGAGAGATATTGTTGTATAATGGGGAAACGTATGTGTAACGAAGCGGGCTTGAAGGTCGCCACTAAAAAAAGGGCGAAGAAATGCAAAAAGGCTGCAAGTCCCAGTGAGGGGGGTGGGGGGGAAGGGGTGTTGGACCAAATAGATGTTATTGGCAGAGTGTGAGGGCCACCTTGATTCCAATAGCGCATCGACTCCAACAGTTGGCGCGCAGCCTCAGGGTAGGCCTGCTCATAACATCTGCCAAGGCCGCATTCCATCAATATTTAATAAAGCAAAAGTAAAGAAGCCATTTGCGTTTGTCTCAAAATCTAGCCACGTAGTGTCTAACATTGAGGCAATAGAGGTAGTAGAGGCGCAAGAGCCTATTGATGGACTCTCAGTTCTCCCCTGTAGTGAAAGATTTGCCCCCCTCATTGACAACAACGATGCCTTAGATAGACGCATTGGCCCGGTTAAAGAGGGTAAAGAGGTGATATTAGGGGGTGTCATGATAGACCATACACATAGGGGGGATCTACACTATCTGGAAACGCTGAGTATACTAGTATGGAGGCATCCCATGCCAATGGAAGTCTAACCACACCTACTAGTTCCTTGCAAAATCCCTTTGCAGGGCAGATAGTTAACTTAGTGGAAGACATTAGACTGCTTAAGGCAGCCGTAGGTAGCCTCTCAGAGTCTTTCCGTAGAATGCTTAATGAAGTCCAATCGCTCAAAGTCTTATGCCCTAATTTCAATAACCCAGTGGAGGGTAAGGTGGGGCCATTAGCAACGTTCCCTCCCTACATTAGGTAAACTGCAGGGTGCCAAAACTGACACTGGAGGAAGACCCCCATATAATGGGAGAGCCAAGGGTGGCAAACGAGTATCTGAGCTCCAAGGTGGGGAATCTCACAATAGAGGCTCCCTTTATCCCTTCCTAATTCTAAAACGTAAGCAGGACCCCAAAGAAAGCTCTTATTTCCCATAGGAGATAAACAAAGACAAATTTCCAGGGTGGAGGCAGACAAAACACTTGATAAATGTTCCTAGGCTTCCGCCTGAGAGAAGTAGAGAGGTTAAGGCAACCCTGGTCAATAAAGCAATCCACCGAATTCGACAAGTGAGAGGGTTTCGATCCATAATAAGGGAGGACATAGTAAGGGCGAAGAGGTACTCAACATTAGGATCTGTGACAGATACCATTGCCCTCACATTAACACATCACGACCTAGTAGAAAACTTGGCAGCTTTTGATCTCTGGACTTAGCATATTTTTAACACTGCAATCTGGTTTAAATACAATCGCCCAGATATGACCAGTGGTCCATCCTGCAAACTCTCCAACGATCCCCAATCCTCTGGGTCCCCACTAAGTGGGATTGATTGAAGGTGTCCTCCACCCTGTGCTATCAGTTCACAAGCCTCTAAAATTACTGAAGATAATGAGCATACTATATCTTGCCCCAATGGTATGTTCCAAAAGCCAATAAGCTTCGCTAATAGTACCAGGCACACATCGGACCAGGCCACAGGTCCATTAATTGCTGCATTCGGCCAGAGGCTGGATACCGATGTAACGCCTCGTATCCTTAGACCAGTATCCTGGAACATTACCGGCCTGAGGCACAAAGGTGAAGACCCTGATTGGAACAACTTCATAGAGGAATTTGATATCTGTACCTTCCAGGAAACATGGGTTATAGAGCCTATATATCATCTTGGATACCTCAATTTTAATGTTCCGGCAACCAAGGGAGCAAGAGGTTGGCCATCAGGGGACTTACACTGTGGGTCAGACAGGATATTGGCTTCAAAAGTTCGGCCCTCTCGACAGCCAGTAACGACATTCTCGCAATTAGGCTGGTGTCTGATCAATATGGCCCCACAAATTTATACAATGCGAATGCAAGAGGCCTCAGCGGAGGGCGGATCTCTGACACTATTCTGGCATTAGGTGATCTCTTAGAAACCCCCTTAGGGGCCACTCATGTAGTTATAGTTGGGGACCTAAACACAACATTCGAACCCTTTGATAACGAGGATAATGACGCGACTAGGGAGGAGGATGAACAATGGGGTATCCCATTACTGGAACTTGCACCCATTAAACGTTGGACTTTGTCTGCCATTCAAATGAAAGCTTTCTGCCTAGAACATGGCTTAAGGGCAGCAAATGGTAGAACAGTTTCCGATAGACTTGGAACAAACACATTCAACAGTGGACACCAGGCAAACCGCATTGACTATGTTATTGTTAGTTTGAATTTATGGCATACTCTGGAGGACATGGTAGTGAAAGATCACGTGAACAGTGACCTTGACCCACTGTGCTGTAGGTTCGTCCTTTGAGGCTCAAGGCCACAAGCACAGTATGATGCAGCCCACATTACTTGCGACCACCAGCCAACAAATGACATGCAGCGAGTTAAATGGTCCATGATTTTAGAGCGCTCTGAAATTCTGTCCACCATAGGTAATGAGCTGGGAAAAACAGTAAATGCGATGGGGTCACCCAGTTTTAATCACCATTTGTCAAATGATTTTATTCAACTGCATAATACCTTATTTGCAAAAGTTAGGTCGCACTTCCAAAGACCAATCCAAACCTGGACAAGGATAACAAAAGCAAAACAAACGAGCGCTGGTATAATCCCGAATGTAGATATGCCCGTGGGGCCCTCAGCGAGGCTATGAAGTCAGGAGATGCGGCCAGAGTGAGCTCGGCTAGGGCTATGTATAAGAAGGCGACTCTTTCTGCCAAGAAAGCCTGGGACGAGGACAGGTGGATGGAATTAAAACGCTCCGGTGGGACCAAAAACTCACAACGGTTCTGGTACTTGGTCAAATGGGGGAGTGGGGGAGCGGGGGAGTGGCTCCACCACCAGAAAACCACGTTTGCCCGGAAGCGTGGATTCGATATTTCTCTGCTCAATATGCAAGCAATGAAGCGGAGACCTGCAGCCCTGATTTGACACATTTCTGTGCTAATGATAACGTATGTGATGAGGCAGATGTAGATCCCGCCCTAAATTCACTAACAGGCGGTCGAGCCCCAGGCCTAGACTGTTCCTACTGATATTTATCTCCAGGACAGGCCTAAATGGTCTATTTATATACTTTTATTAGCAAATGCTATTGCCCTCGGTACTCCCATCCCGGATACCTGGTGGGGGGCAGAAATAATCCCAATCTACAACAAAGGAGACAAATCTATGCCTGCCAAGTACAGACCCATAAGCCTCATGGATTCCATACAAAAGGTGGTAGCTCGGCTGGTGCTGGCCAGGATCCATGTATGGATGTAAGATAATTCCATCCTCAGCCACCTTCAGGCAGGCTTTCGGGCTCACATAAGCACAATTGATCAAGTCTTTCACTTTGTCACTCTTCATTGGTGAACAGTAGTTCTCGCCAATGGCAGCATGTACGCTGCATTTGTCGATTTGAAAACAGCTTTTGACCTGGTCCCACAGCGCAAACTATTGAGCAGGTCGACTCATTCACTTATCTGGGCATTAGATTATATAAGGACATGAGTTGGAAGTTGCATGTAGATGCTATGGCACTAAAACAGACAGTTAGCGGGTATTTTAAGAAATGAATTTAGAACTTCCCTGACAAAACCGCCCAGCCCAGTACTCCAAATCTATAACATCAAGCTGGGGAGCTCGGCACTATATGGTGCCGAGCTGTGGGCTTTAGGAAACTCTCCGCAGCTAACTGTTGTGGAAAACTCATTCTTCCGAGCAATCACTAGTCTACCGCAAAGTACACCAATTGTTCCTTTAAGGAGTGATTTAGGGAGAAATGCTACAGCAGACCTCGCTAGACTCCGGCCGATTTTGTTCTGGCGTAGTTTGTGGAGTACGCCGGAACTGAAAGTATATGCTGAAGGTTTAAGGGACGTTATAGAAAAAGATCAATTTCATAAGATCAGCTGGCTGAGAAACCTTAAGGGTCTATTTTATGGAATGGGCCTTGCACCTCTGCCCCAATGACTCTTTGTTTCCGGCGAAAGATAAGCTCAAAGAAACATACTGGGAGATGGTTGCATGTGAAGAGAGTGGGCGCCACGACTCCACTTCACTCACAGGAGTCTTCCTACAGATTAAATCTCGCCCAAATCTTGAGCTGTTCTGGGATGCTATTACAAAGCCAGTGGACAGGAAACTATTTCCAATTTAGATTAAGGACCCTTCCTCTAAAGTGTTTCACAACCAAATGGTCTACAACAAAGAATAATAAATGTAATACATGTTGAGATCAGGTAGAAACTCTATCACATGTATTGTTTGTGTGCTCTGTATATGCAGGGCCGCGCAAAATATGGCTAGCGCAAACCTGTAGGAATATGGGTACAAGATCATGTAGCAGAGCCCTTCGTATTCTTTGCACAGATCCATCACTCGGGTATGCCATCCAGGTAGCAAAGTTCTTAAAGTGGATGTTGCTAATCCGTGCGCAGCAAACTGTGTTTGGAAATTGATAATGGGAACCCATCTATAACCTGTACGCGTATTAGGCCAATTGCGAATTGTGGGTTCTAACATGCCTAATTGTGCTGCAAATGGGATCTTCCGGGACCCTTCTGTTTATACTGTTTTATGAACTTTGACCAATGAACTAAAAGTCTGACCGCCTCTAGATATCTGAAGTCGGCTTTCTACCTTTGTATAAAAATCTTTGTATTCAAGTTTTATCTGTATACTATTTTTTTACTTTTTTATCGGCAATGCTTTTATGACATGTATTGCTGAATAAAGCAACTATTGATTGATTGATTGATTGCTATGGAATAGCAGTCTCTTACTACTGTAAGTGCCCACTTGCTGTTCATTAACCTAGTCCAAGTGTTCTCGTAACTGGTTAGTATTGGCCCCCACCTTGTCCGCTTGGTAGCCGCAGTTCCAGCTCAGCCTCGAAAGGGCCAATGAGCTTGTTGTGTAACTTGCACCAACTTTCTCTGAGACAATTATCGCATCTTCTGTTCGGTGCAAGGAAGACGATGCATCAAGGATCTTGGACTTGCATACAGCTTCCACATCTTCAACCATAACAACCTTCTGGCTGCAACAGATCCCCCAGCTGCTGTCAGCAACGACCACAAGGACTCAAAAGTTGTATCCAACAAGAACTTCACCAGGAGGTCCAGATTTCCCAGACAACTGAACAAGTTTTGGGGGTACTTCAAAGTCTGCACAGCATAAACTGCATTTTACCTTATTTTCAGAACAAAATTAGATGCCGCGTAGATTTGTTTAAATTGCTTTTTTTATAGCAGATTTATACAGCACGAACTTGACCCGAGGGTATTGGGGCGCTTTACACGAGCACTGGTTACGTTACACAAGGACACGTTCAGGCACGGGGAGATTCAGTGATCTGCCCAGAATCACAGGATGTGGACGTGGCCCCGAGGCTCGAACCCTGGTTTCCAGCACCAAAGTTGGCAGTCTAGCCGTCGGACCACATCCTCTCCCCCTTTCCCACTTTCTTGTGATAAGGCTCAGGCGTGAGTGCTTTTTCCGACACATGAGAGGAGGACGATGCCATGTTGGACAAAACTGAGTAGACCTTCGGAATCTTCAAAAAGCAGTGTCAAAATCCTCCAAACATTATCCTATCCCCAAAAACCTAGGAAAATGTAATCACTATAGGTTTTAAAAACACATAAAGAGGAGGAGAATCAGCAGACTGTGTCGTAGATTGTGCGTAGAAACCTCCAGTGGCTCCTGTGCTGAAGGTTCTAAACCCAGAACCTCCCAAATATAAAGCAGCATCTGTTGGAAATGAGCTCTGCCCATATCGGACCGTGGGGCCAGTTTCCTGATCATCCTCATTACAAGAGTCCACCAGATGTTATCTTTGTCTCAGCCTCATTAGGAGAAGAAGTGACAACTTCCTGTATCAATAACTATAGGGTGTGAGACTCTCTGAGTGAGATGTCGATCGAAGAGGCGGGGGCCTCATAAGGTACTGGGCGGGCTTAAGAGTAACATATTTTAGGGGTGGGCAGAACTAGAGGTTTTTCACTCGGCTAAATTCCGAGGAGTTACACAAAAACTCCACGAGATTCTACGGAGGTCCGCAAATGGGCGGAAATCGGCACATCGAGCTGATCCGCACTCCAAATCAGTGTGAATGGCACAACACCTGAAGGAAATGACCCGATTAGGGTCACCCAGGTCACTAATGACCACCTCTCAGCCTTCCAAGCCAAATGAAGAGTCGGTCAGACAGTAGAGAATACATACCAATAACTGTTTATTCAAAGTACACTCAGAGCGGAGCCCGGTCTGCCCAGTCTGATCCGCACTCCACATCAGCGTGAATGGCACCAGCGGGTGCTGCTTCTTTGCTGATGCTCAAGTAGATTTTAGAGTGGCAGCTTTCTCACCACAACTGGTCGCGACCACCGGCGTTGGGAATATATCGCCAGGTGCCCTCCTATGACCCAAAATCACGCAAAGGGACGCCAATTCTCGCTCGCCAACTTACCATTGGTGAGCCACACATAACAAAAACTCCTGCCATGCAACAGCTGGCCAAATTAGGCAGTAACAGGGAGTTGACAGGGTATGCCCAGACGTGGGTCCCTTGCTCACTTTGCCACTGGATTCAAGCTAGCTTGGCTGACGATGGCGGATTAGCCAGAAACTGGTCCCAGGATGCCTGTGTCCGGTCCAGGGAAGACATGGCTTGGCAGTTCGGGCTGGACTGTTCCCATGAGGCACAGCGTCAGACTGATTTGCATATGGCCATGTCTGAACTGGCGTGGCGGAGTGAGCTAAAGAATGATGATGGATTAAACCCAGATCTGTGACTGGGGGTGAGTGTTTGAAAAGTTTCAGGGCTCCGTCCATCATCTCCTTGTGTTTGCTTTGTTCGCTATAAGTTGGCAGGGTATGCCCAGATGTGGATCCCTTGCTCACTTTGCCACTGGATTCAACCTAGCTTCGCTGATGACGGTTGATTAGCCAGAAACCGGTCCCAGGATGCTTGTGTCCGGTCCAGGGAAGACATGGCTTGGTAGTTCGGGCTGGACTGTTCCCATGAGGCACAGGGTCAGACTGATTTGCATATGGCCATGTCTGAACTGGCGTGGCGGAGTGAGCTAAAGAATGATGATGGATTAAACCCAGATCTGTGACTGGGGCGAGAGTCTGAAAAGTTTCAGCGCTCCGTCCATCATCTCCTTGTGTTTGCTCAGTAACACAGAGTGGTCAAAACTCTGACAACTCCACTGGGCGAGCGGAATTTACCACCCACCCCTAATGTCTTTACAATTTAACTTTTAAAAATGTATGAAACCCACTGTGAGGCACTCTCTTGTGAATGATACTGTCCAGTTCGAGAAATAAACTATTACAAATCGGTCACAGCGCTAGATTGCACTGCAAAGCGTAAGAGGTTTTCTTCTAAACCATACACACAGTGCTTCTCCCAGCGGACTCAGAGAGCATGGTAGAAAGTCAAGTTTAGTATGCCTGAACTCAGAATAATAAAATACTTCTTTTAGTAAAGTTTATTTTAATATCCTGTGTTTGTAAACACTACTTTTAGAAAGTTAGTATTTACTGACCTGGCCATTTTAGTCCGCCTCTGCTGTGTGTGTGCTGCCTAGTTTCAGTGAGGGCCAGGGCTGGGGAATTCCAGGAGACAGGCTGGCTGCCAGGTGGTGGGTAGAGAGATTACACCAGGATGGGTGGGAGGAGTACACCTTGACTCTGAATAGGGCTGTGCTCTGCCACCACAATGCTGGCTCCGCCCCCTGGGGAGCGGCTGATGTCTCTGCCCTGTGCACTGAAAGGAAAGAGCAGTCACCACAACAAAGTGCTCCAAAACCGGACTGAGCCAGGCACAGGCCCCCTGGTCACAAAGAACAAAAGAAACTGTATATAAAAGAAGGAGCCCTGCTCCTAAGAAATTAGATCCTGTTGACGCCAAGAAGAAACTCTGCCTGAAGAGAAGGACCTGGGAAAGCTACATGGAGGAGTACTGTCTCTAAGCCTGAGAGACTGACCTATGGTGAGTGCCTTGCTGCAAGAAGGAGAGAGGAAGAAAAGACTGAAAGACTTTTTATTTCACTTGTGCATCTTAAACAATCTCCAAGGGCTTGCTTGTGAACTTGCCTCCTGAACTGCGCCCCAGGAACAGTGGGCGCTACCCCTCCCTTGAAGAAGGAAGCTGCTGCAATTCCCCCCTTCAGAGCTGACTCCGGAGACCTGAGTGCGACAGGGAATCTGTCCCGCACTCGGAGAGTCTGTGCGCCCCATCCCGCCGAGCAAAGTGACCTCTGCACGACTGTACCGCATCTAGCACCGTAACGGCCTGCCCCGCCTGGCCTGAGCACCGCGAACTGCTGCCCCCTCGAGCCGGAGCTCGCACCGCAAGAACGGACCGTCCGGTCCAAGCAACGCGAGTCTGTGGCCCCGGAGCTATAGAGCACACCGTGAAGACCGCCTGCACCGGAGCTCGCCTCTCCAGGACGACGCCCTGCTGACAGCACCTCACCGCTGTAATCACCTCAAGCCGCCGCCCACTCCCTCTTCAACATCGAGACGTACGCCGAGGTCAAGAGTCGCCCCACAACGCATCGCTGTCCTCCGTGAAGCAGGACCGCACCGCGACAAGAGACGCCCCCTCTACGCCTGCTGACTCGCCTCGAGCCGCCAAAAGAAAGCAAGGTACTGTAGCTGACACGCAGCGTACGGCTGCATTGTGGAGAACTGTGCGCTTCATACTAGTGAACAGTACGTCGCGTACTGCATTGAAAGTGACCGCCCCATACGCTTGCTCACGCGGGAAGCGGGAGGTATAGTGGGGCTTGCCCGCAAAGTGATACGGAGCGTACGAAGAGCGCTACGAAGCGCACAGATCTAAAGGAAGTGCTGTAGACAACAAAACCTTGCATTGAGAAGAACTGTGGCATCCTCTTAAAGAAATGGGAACATTGTGACAAGTAACTGGAACCGTTTTTAAAGCCTAAAAGACTAACTAAAGCCTGCTTAAGAAATCTATATAAAGAGATATATTTTTACAGATACAGTCTTGTGCCTCTGTGTGGAGGGTTGGTGATTACTGTGGGACATTACACAGGCTTAACCATATGTACTCTAGAGTTTAGCCTGACTGCTCGCGCCACACTACCTAGAGGGTGAGCCAGGGTTATTTTCTGAGAGTAATCCCTTGCCCTGACTTGGAGGAGAGGGTCCCTGCTTGTCGCAAGTGCATACCTGCGCCAACCAGAGACCCCCGATTCTGACATTGGAGGCAGCGGTAGGGATCACGGATTTGCACTTGTGGTGTCTGTACAGTGATTATTGACCATTGCACAGTAAGTACAGTCCAGTAGCTTGAGCCACAGACTTTTAATTTTTGCTTTGCAAACAAAAAGAAGATCCCTTGTGTTTGAAGTCATGCCTGGCTCAAACAGCATAGAGAAAACAGTATCTGAAACCTCCGAAGTAGGAGAGGTAGAATGGGATGAGTCAAAACTGAACAGCTACAAGAAATCCGAACTCAAGTACTTCTGCAGGAAGTTCAAGGTTCCACATGTAGGATGCAGGATCAAACCAGATCTCTACAAGGCGCTGAAAGCCTGGATTGAATCAAGGAATGCACCTGAGGAAGTTGTACCAGTGGAACCAGCAGAGAGGGTTCATAGCTTTGGAAGAGGCCTGTCGCCAGAGGAGCTGACAGACAGGCCACCAGGGATCATGAAATGAAATTGGCAGAGCTGAAATTAAATGGCCAATTGGAGCTAGAAGCAAGAAGATGGCTCTGGAACGAAGGAAAATTCAGATGGAGCATGAAATGAAAATGAGGGAGCTGGAGCTAAAAGCCAAAAGTTTGGAAAACCCTCCCTCTGGTAGCAGCGCAACGCCGGTGCAGGTAGAATCAAGGGTGTACATGCCAAAAGATGTAGTAAAAGAGTATTTTAAGAATGATGACATAGAGCAGTGGTTCAAGGCCTATGAGGTAGCAATGTCCTCCCACCGGGTCCCTGAGAAAGATTGGGGAGCGGGGTTGTGGGGGCGGTTCCTCAGTGAGGGGCGGGACACACTCTTAGATTTGCCCTCTGACGCCTATAACTCTTACCCCCACATGAAGGAAGCTTTAATGACCAGGTATGGGCTAACTCCTGAATTATATAGACAGAGGTTCAGAGGGTGTGCCAAGATTGCTGGGAGTACCTATGTGGAGTATGTAACCTTTTTCTGCAGAGCACTGGATTGCTGGGTGAAGGGTAGCAAAGTGAATGATTTCCAAGGTCTCTTTGATTTAATTGCATGGGAGCACTAGTCCCTTAATTGTTTTCCTGAGATACGCCAACACCTGATTGATAGCAAGCTGACTAACCCTAGGAAGCTTGCTGAAGAGGCGGACCGCTGGGTCAGCACCAGGGTCCACAAGGGTTAAGTGGGAGACTCCGCCAAGGGTGGGCAGGGTCCCCAGCAGAAGAGTGGGGGGGACAGGGGAAAACAGAAAGGGTTTCCAAAAGGCCCCCAAAGTAATACCCAAGGGAACCAGCAGAAAGGTTCTCAGCCTCCTCCACCCCCGAAGCAGGCAGGGGCCCCGACAGTTAAACCTGTTCCCAAGGGGCCCCCACAATGTTATAAATGTGGTGAGATGGGTCACTTTGCCAGTGATCCCAAGTGTCGCCAGTATGTAAAACCAGCACCCACTGGTGCTACACCCAAGCAGATGGCTACAGTAGCCTTTGGGGAGGAGGTAGAAGTCCAAGGTGGGTGGGACCCCGTTCAGATGACCCTAGTCTCACTAGGAGACAGTGAAATGGTCCCTGAAACCTACTTGCCCTCTAACACTAAGAAATATGGGCAAGTGGTGACCGTCAATGGGAGGAAGGTAGAGGCTCTTCGAGACACAGGCGCCAGTGTGACTGCAGTCCGGCAGCACCTGGTAGCTCAAGAGCAGGTTGTACCCCATGCCTATTGTCGGGTTGTCAATGCTGACAACACGGAGAGTCGTTGTCCAATGGCTCAAGTTCCCTTTGAGTGGGGGGGGGGGTCTCTGGTACTCTGCAAGTCGCTGTGAGAACTGCCATGCCTGTAGACTGTCTTCTAGGGAATGATTTGGAGAGCTCCCCTTGGGAAAGACAGCTCACCTGCGGATGGTGGGTTTACCCGACTGGGCGTGCGTGACCACCCGGTCAATGGCAGCCAGTAGGGGTGTTCAAGAGATCCTGGAGCCCGAGGGAGAGGCCCAGGAACCGGCCTTAGGGAGAGGGCGCAGGAGGCGCAGGAAACCAGCCCCTAAAGTTCCCACGGCCCAGGAGGAAGCAGACCTTGAGGGGGATGCCCTGGAGCCTACCGGGGAACAGATAGCCGAACTGGGGGACCTGCCTGAGCTGACCCATTGGCAGCAAGAAGGAGGCCCCTCCAGGGAGGAATTCTGCAGGGAGCAGAGAGAATGCCCCTCTCTCGTGGGTATGCGGCAGCAGGCTGCAGGCCAGGCCAATGGTGATCAGTCCGGTACTCACTTGATCTACTGGGAGAACGACCTCCTGTACTCAGAGCCTAAGGTTGCTGAACCTGGGTCAGCCCGTGCGCTGGTGGTACCCCAGAAGTTCAGAGCCTTCCTACTGGGGCTGGCTCACGATGTGCCATTAGCAGGGCATTTGGGGCAGGACAAGACCTATGAGAGGCTTGTCACCCACTTTTATTGGCCTCAAATGCACCGGAGCTCAGATGCTCATTGTAGAACCTGCCAGACTTGCCAGGCAAGTGGTAAGAGTGGAAGGAAGCAAAAGGCTCCACTCCAACCTTTCCCTGTGGTCAGTACCCCATTCCAGCGAGTGGGAATTGACATTGTGGGGCCACTGGACCCCAAGACAGCCATGGGCAACAGGTTAATCCTGGTCTTTGTGGACCATGCCACCCGGTACCCTGAAGCCATCCCTCTGAGGACAGTGACGGCCCCCGTGGTGGGACGGGCACTGATGGGAATTTTCTCCCGAGTGGGATTCCCTCTAGAGGTGGTGTCTGACAGGGGCACCAATTTCAGATCGAAATATATGAAATCCCTTTGGCAAGAGTGTGGTGTAACCTACAAGTTCACCACCCTTTACCATCACCAACAAAACGGGTTGGTTGAGAGATTCAACCAAACCCTAAAAGGCATGATTATGGGTCTTGAGGAACCCATGAGGCGTAAGTGGGACGTCCTCTTACCATGTCTTCTCTTTGCGTACCGTGAGGCGCCACATAAGTCTCTAGGGTTCAGTCCCTTTGAGCTTCTGTATGGCCACCCAGTACGAGGACCTCTCAGTCTGGTCAAGGAAGGCTGGGAGCAATCTCCCAGGAAACCTCCCCAGAATGTATACAGTTACATGCTGGCCTTCCGGAACCAGACTAGGCGTTTCAGGCAACTTGCTGAGGCAAATCTGGAAGCCAGCCAGGAGGAAATGAAGCGGTGGTACGACCAGAATGCCACTCTGGTTGAGCTTCAACCTGGACAAAAGGTGTGGGTCCTGGCCCCTGTGGAGCCTTGTGCGCTCTAAGACAAGTGGACCGGACCATTTGAGATTGTGGAGCGCAAGAGTCCTGTCACCTATTTGGTGAACTTGCAGTCCCCCAGGAACCCCTTGAGGGTCCTACATGTCAATCAACTAAAGCCCCAGTGATGGGGCGGAAGAGGAGTCCGAGCCTCTTCCTGACCTCCTGGTAGCCTCAGAGCGAGACGGGTCAGTGGATCGAGTTAGCCTCTCACCCACCCTGACCCCTGAGCAACAGGATGACTGCCGCCAGCTGCTGGGGCAGTTTCCTGACCTGTTCTCCCTGGTTCCTGGTGTCACAGATTGGTGCGTCCATGATGTGGACACAGGAGACAGCCTGCCTGTGAAGCACAAGGCTTACAGGGTGACTGACAGGGTCAGCGCCTGCAACAAAGAGGAGGTCTCAAAGATGCTTGCTCTAGGGGTGGTCGAGTCCTCCAGCAGTCCTTGGGCCAGCCCAGTGGTCTTGGTCCCAAAGGCTGCAGCGCCGGGTGCCACACCCGAACTCCAGTTCTGTGTGGACTACAGAGGACTCAATTCAGTCACCAAGACTGACGCGCACCCCATCCCCAGAGCTGATGAGCTCATCGATCGGTTAGGGGCTGCACGGTACCTCGGCACTTTGATTTGACGTCTGGGTACTGGCAGATCGCCTTGACTGATGGGGCCAAAGAGAGGTCAGCATTCTCCACACCAGATGGGCATTTTCAGTTCCGGGTTATGCCATTTGGGATGAAGAATGCCCCTGCCACCTTCCAGAGGTTGGTCAACCAGGGGTTGGCTGGGCTGACCGAGTTCAGCGCCGCCTACCTGGATGACATCGCAGTGTTCAGTGACACATGGGAAGAACACCTGCACCACCTCTGGGAAGTGTTGATGGCCCTGCGCAAGGCAGGCCTCACGATCAAGGCAAGCAAGTGTCAGATCGGGCAGGGTTCCGTGGTGTACTTGGGACACCAAGTGGGGAGCGGCCAGGTGGCGCCCCTCCAACCCAAGATTGAAACCATCCTGGCTTGGGAGCCCCCAAAGAGCCAGACAGAGGTGAGGGCCTTTTTAGGACTCACAGGATACTACAGGATGTTTGTCAAGGGGTATGGCAGCATTGTTGCTCCCTTGACAGAGCTGACTTCTAAGAAGCAGCCCAGGAAAGTGATCTGGACTGACACCTGTCAGAAAGCTTTTGACACCCTGAAGACTGCCATGTGCACGGCGCCCGTGCTCTTGGCTCCTGACTTCTCCAATGAATTCCTAGTGCAGACAGACACATCAAAGCATGGTGTAGGGGCTGTTCTCTCACAGATGACTGAGGAGGGCTGGGACCAACCGGTAGCCTTCATTAGTAGGAGGTTACTTCCCCGGGAACAAAGGTGGAGTGCAATCGAGCAAGAAGCATTTGCTGTGGTCTGGGCGCTGAGGAAGCTAAGACCCTACTTGTTTGGGACTCACTTCCGGGTTCAGACAGACCACAGGCCCCTCAGATGGTTGATGCAAATGAGGGGTGAGAACCCAAAACTGTTGAGGTGGTCCATCTCCCTACAGGGTATGGACTTTACGGTGGAACATCGCCCTGGCACAGATCACGCCAATGCGGACAGTCTGTCCAGGTTTTTCCGCCTTAGTGAAGAGGAACTCCCTGGGGTAGGGTAGTTCCCCCCACATTTCAGCTGGAGGGGACACGTGTTAGACCTGGCACCTTGGAGTGAGTCTCCCTTCCACTTTTTGCTGATGTGCCTCATGTGTTTTGTTGGTGTTAGCTGCTCAGGGCACTGTGCCACTGCCAATCAGTGCCACAGTGCAAGTGCTCCCTATGAAAAGTGTATACATTGATTGGTGTCCATGTTTGGCTTATTTGGTTTACTATCAGCCCCTAGTAAAGTGCACCAGGAGTGCCAGGGCTTGTAAATACAAATGCTGCTGGTGGGCTTGCCGCACTGGTTGTGCCACCCACAGAAGCGGCCTAGTAAAATGTGTCTAAGGTCTGCCATTGCAGAACCTGCGTGCAGTCTGGTACTGTCATGCTGACTGTGCAAGTGCACCCACTTGCCAGTCCCTAACCCTTCCCTTAACTTCATATTAGTCACACCTATGGTAGGCCCACGGGCAGGGTGCATTGTAAGCATAAGGTAGGACAAGCCCTGAGGTGTGTGGCATGTCCTAATAGTAAATTACAGCCATTTTCGTTTTTCACTATTGAAAGGCTACCTGCTCTCCATAGGCAAGAATGGGCTGCTGGAATTATTACATTCTATAATCCCAGCGGACTCAGAGAGCATGGTAGAAAGTCAAGTTTAGTATGCCTGAACTCAGAATAATAAAATACTTCTTTTAGTAAAGTTTATTTTAATATCTTGTGTTTGTAAATACTACTTTTAGAAAGTTAGTATTTACTTGCCTAACCATTTCAGTCTGCCTCTGCTGTGTGTGTGTGTGCTGGCTAGTTTCAGTGAGGGCCAGGGCTGGGGAAATTCAGGAGACAGGCTGGCTGCCAGGTGGTGGGTAGAGCGATTACAACAGGATGGGTGGGAGGAGTACACCTTGACTCTGAATAGACCTGTGCTCTGCCACCACAAAGCCGGCCCAGCCCCCTGTGGAGCGGCTGATGTCTCTGCCCTGTGCACTGAAAGGAAAGAGCAGAGTCACCACAACAAAGTGCGCCAAAACCGGACTGAGCCAGGCACAAGCCCCCTGGCCACAAAGAACAAAAGAAACTGTGTATAAAAGAAGGAGCCCTGCTCCTAAGAAATTAGATCCTGTTGACGCCAAGAAGAAACTCTGCCTTAAGAGGACCTGGGAAAGATACATGGAGGAGTACTGTCTCTAGCCTGCGAGGCTGGCCTGTGGTGGGTGCCTTGCTGCAAGAAGGAGAGAGGAAGAAAAGACTGAAAGACTTTTTATTTCACTTGTGCATCTTAAACAATCTCCAAGGGCTTGCTTGTGAACTTGCCTCCTGAACTGCGCCCCAGGAACAGTGGGCGCTACCCCTCCCTTGAAGAAGGAAGCTGCTGCTGGTGTAATTCCCCCCTTCAGCGCTGACTCCGGAGACCTGAGTGCGACTGGGAATCTGTCCCGCACTCAGAGAGCCTGTGCGCCCCATCCCGCCGAGCAAAGTGACCTCTGCACGACTGTGCCGCATCTAGCACCGTAACGGCCTGCCCCGCCTGGCCTGAGCACCGCGAACTGCTGCCCCCCACACTGGAGCTCGCACCGCAAGAACGGACCGTCCGGTCCAAGCAACGTGAGTCTGTGGCCCCGAGCTATAGAGCACACCGTGAAGACCGCCTGCACCGGAGCTCGCCTCTCCAGGACGACGCCCTGCTGACAGCGCCTCGCTGCTGGAATCACCTCAAGCCTCCGCCCCCTCCTTCTTCAACATCGAGACGTACGCCGAGGTCAAGAGCCGCCCCACAACGCATCGCTGTCCTCCGTGAAGCAGGACCGCACCGCGACGTGGAACGCCCCCTCTACGCCTGCTGACTCGCCTCGAGCCGCCAAAAAGCAAGGTACTGTAGCTGACACGCAGCGTACGGCTGCATTGTAGAGAACTGTGCGCTTCATACTAGTGAACAGTACGTCGCGTACTGCATTGACAGTGACCGCCCCATACGGTTGCTCACGCGGGAAGCGTGAGGTATAGTGGGGCTCTGCCCGTAAAGTGGTACGGAGCGTACGAAGAGCGCTACGAAGCGCGCAGATCTAAAGGAAGTGCTGTAGACAACAAAACCTTGCATTGAGAAGAACTGTGGCATCCTCTTAAAGAAATGGGAACATTGTGACAAGTAACTGGAACCGTTTTTAAAGCCTAAAAGACTAACTGAAGCCTGCTTAAGAAATCTATATAAAGAGATATATTTTTACAGATACAGTCTTGTGCCTCTGTGTGGTGGGTTGGTGATTACTGTGGGACATTACACAGGCTTAACCATATGTACTCTAGAGTTTAGCCTGACAGCTCGCGCCACACTACCTAGAGGGTGAGCCAGGGTTATTTTCTGAGAGTAATCCCTTGCCCTGACTTGGAGGAGAGGGTCCCTGCTTGTCGCAAGTGCATACCTGCGCCAACCAGAGACCCCCGATTCTAACAGTGCTCTTCTCAGTAAACACTCAAGAGTTTGCATTTCAGAAGTTCGCCTTGCAGTGTGTCCTCCTGCTTTTCATCAACTCACAAGAAGATGCAATGGTGTAGGGAGGTTATACTATATTTGGGTCACTACTTATTTCCAATACTTGGTGCGGATACGCACTAAGTATTGGATGAGCAAGTCTCACCCACATGTCGGCAGCCTCATCCCAACCTAACAAGATGTTACTGTCAGGCAGACTCAACCTCAAGATGCAGGAATTCTTGATAAAAGATGTACGGTGTAAAAGGTGGGATCCAGATCATTTTTAAAATACCTTGACATAAACCCAAAGGAAATACATTTCTTGGTAGGTACCTCAAGAATGTTTAAAAAACGACTAAGGGTGGATAATTATTGGGTGTAATAACGCATTTATCAGTCACAATGCGAACATGTTTCAGCCCGTACATGTGTCAATAAATTGTGAAGGCCTTTCATCAGGGCAAAAGGAATCTCTGCTCCAAGTGCTTTTGAAAACATGCAGGTGAGGGTAAAGGAATATCCTAGCTCCACTACAGAGTATGCTAAATGCGAGCTAAGAGTTCTTATAGTCACCTAATATAGACAGAGGGAGTCACACTCTGTAGCCGCACAGTCCTCAAGAGGTGTACCGGAATTTTCTCCGAAGTGATGAAATGAAAATGTTTTGTTATCTTGTTTGTGCTTTGTTCTCCTGGTAAGTTAGCATTCGCGGCAAATTTTAATGTTCAGGCACCATTTTGAATAATGTCGTCAGCTACGTATTCTCTGACTCGAGAAGCAAGCTGTGGAAATGTTCATTTTTTCAAGGTTAGGCCTTACTCTGCTAATGAATACACTGTTCTTATTAACGCATTCCTTTCCCATAGATAAAGGCTTTCTCCCCCTAGCCGAGCGATAGACTCGAACAGAACGACCTTTGCAATAAAGATAATGTGTGCTCGGTCTCAGAGTCGAGACTCATCTTACTGTACTTCTTTGTTTTAGCTGCACCTGCTAGTAGATTTCCATTAGGGGCGGGACATTCTTGGTTCAGAAACTTACAAAAAGTATCTCTATGTCTGCTGAAGTCAGTCTCTCTGCAGCAATCTCAGGAGGCTGGTCAGACTGGACTCCGCTCGAGTGCACCTGAATAAAATCTACTTGGTTTGTATTCTCTACTGTCTGACCGACTCTTCATTTGTATGGAAGGCTGAGAGGTGGTCGCGAGTGACCCGGGTGGCTCTCATCGGGTCATTTCCTTCAGAAGTAGCCCTCCATCAACTGTAAATTAAAAATCATGGGTGTTTTAGTATCTTTTCTTTGCGTTTTGTTTCCACCAGACACGTTACTTACCTTCTGTAATGCCTTATCTGGTAGAGACATGATCTAGCCGCAGATTCCTTACCTTTGAATTTCCCAAGCGTCAGACTGAATCCGGATGACTTCTCTTTGACCAATACCCTTACGCACTGGTATTTGGCATCGGTCACCTCTGTGTGATGTAGTCGGCATAGTCTTTGCCTTTCTGACGTCTGCGTCACATATATAGGCACCACCTCGGCGCACTGACGTCAGTTACTTTTCACCACTTTCCACGCAAGGAGCACGGAGCCATTAAGTGAACTGACAGTAGTGTGTTTCTGAACAAGTAGGGTCCTGAAAGGGAACATCCCTGACCCTAAAAACATGTCTGCAGTGTTGGGAGGATGGGTGGATCGGTAAAGAATCTGCAGCTACATCATGTCTCTACCAGATAAGGCGTTGCCATAGGTAAGTAACTTGTCCATCTGATAAAGACATCAAGTGGCAGATTCCTTACCTTTGAATAGATACCCAAGCAATACCATCCCCGGAGGAGGGACTGCAGACAAGTTTAGAGCAAAGTGCAGGACAGAGCTGAAAGGCAGTCCTTGTGGACTTGACTGTCCAGGCAGTAGTGCTTGGTGAACGTGGGCAGTGATGCCCATGCTGCTGCCGGACACATTTTGAGGACTGTGACTCCGTATTGCAAAGCCGTGGTATCAGCCTTAGCTTTGGTAGAATGAGCCCTTTAGCCATCAGGAGGGTACTTTTTGGCCAGAGCATAGCAGAGTTTGATGCAAAGGATGACCTATCAAGAGATCGTCCGTTTCTGCACTGCACAACCCTTCTTCACTACCACGTATCCCACAAAGAGTTGGTCATCCAACCGGAACTCTTTTGTGCAGTTAAGGTCGAATGACCACGCTCTTTTTGGGTCCAGACAGTGGAGTCGCTCCTCTTTTTTAGAGGGATGCAAGCATGGGTAGAAAGTGGGCAGGGTGACAGATTGCTCGACGTGTTACCACTTTTGGTAAAAAAGAGGCCCTAGTGTGAAGCACCAACTTATCAGGGAAGATGGTCAAGTGAGAAGGCTTGGATGTGAGAGCCTACTATTCTCTTTCCATTCTGGCAGATGTGATTGCATTTATAAGGCTGTTTTGATGGTAAGCAGTCGGAGGGGGCAGTTGTGCAAAGTTTCGAATGGAGCTCACATCTTGAAGATGAGAATAAAATGAAGGTCCCACTGAGGCATGATGAAATGGGCAGGGGAAGACATATGTACAAGCCCCTTGAGACCTATATTACACTAGGGGATTTAAATAAAGAAGGTTGGTCTGACAGGACGGAAAGGTGCCCTTTGAGAGTGCCCAGAGCAGAGCCCTGCAGGGCAAGGGTCAAAATAAAAATTAAGACTTGAGAGAGGGAAGCAAAAAGAGGATCAAAAGATCTTTCTGTACAATATTTTACAAATTAGTTCCACCGGTAGGCGTACATAGACTTGGTGAAGGGTCGACTGTCCGCCAAAATAATATTGCAAACTTCGGGAGGAAGGTCCAATGCTATCAACTGCTGCCACTCAATCTCCAAGCAAGAAGGTGCAGAGTTGACAGGTCCGGGAGGAGGACCCTACTCTGCTGCTGCAACAGAAGATCCTCCTGAAGGGGCAGCCTGATCGGAATATTAATGCTCAAATGGAGAAGCTCGGGACCCAGACTCTCCGTGACCAGTCCAGAGCCACAAGCATGACTTCAGCCGGCCGGGTCTCACCTGATCTTCTTGAGCACTCTGGGCAGGAGTGAAATGGGGGGGGGGGGAAACACGTATTAGAGGCCTGAGTTTCACTTAAGATGAAAAGCGTCTCCGAGTGAGAGCTGGCTTGGAAACTCCACCGCGCAAAACGGCTGGCATTGCGCGTTCTCCGGAGAGGTGAACAGATCTAACCAAGGCTCTACCCATTGAACAACTGTAGGAATCTGGCTCTCTAGATACTGTACCAAAAAGCGGTATAGTGTGCAGAGAGCCCGGTGGATCTCTAGAGGCTTTACAGAGGCTAAAGTATGTAATACTAACGCTCTCTTATGTGGTAGCGTGGGCAAGCAGTTAGGCTTATCAGAGGGTAGTGCTAAGAATTTGTTGTACACACCAAGGTAGTAAATGAGGCACACACTCCATGAATACATTCAAGACCAAGTTATACAAATAATACGAAGTTATATTTATTTTGTAGGAGCACAGAACTTACCTCTCAGGTAAAAATGGTTTGCAATAGAAATACTTTTTAATATCAAAAGTGGACACTTAGTGCAATTTGAGTCTCTCAATGTTAACCATGAGGAGGAAGAAAATATTAAGCGTGCATATAGGTAACAAACTTACAGAACGAGTCTTCAAGAGGCTGCTTACAGGTAAGTGGCAGCGGCTTGGGGACCAGGCTCCGGGGTTTGGGAAAGATCCAAAGCAGCACCAACACTATGCCACCAGCGGAACGGGGCGGCGAGGTGCCGGGTGCCAACATAGCGTCAGGTGCCACATCGGAAAAGGTCTGGAGGCTCAGGGCTGGAGGCCGGTCGAAGGAAACCAACAGCTCCAGAGAGAAGTTGCGATGCTCCTGGATGTAGGGACACCTTTGTTCCTCTTAACCAAGGCCTAGGGTGGACGGGTGCAGAGGTGCCTTTTGGTGTCAGAAATGGCTTACCGGAACAGGCCGCGGTAGAGGGTGTCCGTGGAGAGGCTGCAGGCGACGTCGAGGAGTCCAGAAGGGGTCAGCTGTACTGCGGACTCGGGAGCTGGGGAACTTCGCTGGAACCAGTAGGCCACTTGGACTCGGGCTGGAGGCGTCGGGTGCAGAGGTGGACCCGGGGTCAGGCTTGTGTTTCTTCAGGTCACAGAGTCTTTGCTTGAGGACGAGTCTTTTGATCAAGTCCACTGTTCTCTGGAGATTTTGATACTTGTCGAAGTCAGTAGTTTTCTGCAGTCTTCTCTGCAAGGGTGGCTCTATGGTGTATGGCTGTTAGGTCATCAGGAATTAAAGTTCATGGTCGGGGGATGCCACCTAAATACTAGATTAGGTGTGTTACAAGGGAGTGACAGGTAGTGGCCATTGGGCCCCTTACTTGGGGTGTCTACACCCTCTATTATGCCCCGCTCTTGTGGGAGGGGGGACATAGCCCTAGTCCCGATTGGATAAGTCTTCAAGATGATGAGCACTAAAAAGTGTACTTCACCTCGCCTCCAGCACTAGAGGGGTGGAGTTGGCAGGGGGGCACACGTCCTATTCTTGCTGATTTTTCCCACCTTTCTTCCCACAAAAATGGGGTGAGGACAGGAGGGGGCCTTCTCCTTCTAACATTAGAGGCTGGAGTTGCGTTACAAAGGCGGCAAGGCCTTTGAAGCTCCCCGCCACAGATCGTTCTCCCTGACCAGGGGGGGGTGTGAACACCTCCACCCAAGACAGGCATTTTTCTCGACCTCTGAGCGCGAAGGCGCTCACCCCATGAGGCAGAACACTGTCTGGTTGAGGCAGGCTGGCTTAGTCCAGTCGGTGACCACACTAAGGGTTCGAAGGTTTCAGGGGACCCCTCTGAGGGATCCTCTTTGTGCAATTATTAATAAATTTGACACTGGAATTAGTGCAAGTTTATTATGACGAGATGTTTGGTACCAAACATCCTATACTTCAGTGAACCCATTATAGAGCTGAGGAACTTGTATTGACAAGCTTCCCTGGTCACCTACAATATCCAGAAATCGACAATAATATTGCAGGGGCATATCTACTCATGCAGATATGTCCTCACAGCAGATATAGTGCACCCTGCCTTGGGGCTAAGGCCTTCTAGAGGGGTGTCTTACCTATATCTCATGCAGTGTCTGTGGGCATGGCACACAGGAATATGTGCTATGTCTTCTCTTCAGTTTTGTCTGCACCAAGACACACAGCCTACAATGGTAGTGTGCATGTGCTTTGTGAGGGGTCCCTTAGGGTGGCACTATTCCTGCTGCAGCCCTTAGGGACCGTCTTTAGCCACAAGGCGCTTGGTACGAGGGGTACCTTTTACTAGGGACTACGATGTGAGCTGAAGTGATGCCAATTGAGGACGTAAAGGGTACAGTTTATGGAAGGAGCTCTGGTACAGGGGACCTGGTTGGCAGGTTGAAATTACATAATTTTCCAGGCAAAAGTGTGGGATAACCAAGTCCAAAAGAGGCACTTTCCTACAGAGACCTTGTGCTACCTCTGGATAGAGAGGCCATTAGAGATCCGCTAGGCATCAACGGCTGAGTTCGTCCGACCTGGCATTCAGAGAACCTGCCAAGTGCTGAACCACCAGGAACATGCCCTGCTGTTCCATCCATGTCCAGAGACGCAGGGCCTCTTGACCCGGTTTGTTGCAGTACCATATGGCGGTGCTGTTGTCCGTGAACACTTGAACCAGCGAATCGTTTGAAGCTCCATTAAGTTGATGTGAAGTCCGGATTCCGCCAGAGATCAGAGTCCTCTGATCACCTCTTCCAGATGGCCGCCCCATCCCAGGAGTGACACATCTGTCACTACTGTGTGATCTGGTTGGGGAAGGGAGGGGGGGTCTGCCTCTGACCCAATCACGGTTGGTTAGCCACCACTGCAGATCCTGGGCAGTTCCCTCCGAGATCTGGACCATGTCAGAGAGATTCCCCTGATGCTGCGCCCACTGGAATTCAGATCCCACTGCAGAGCCCGCTATGCCATCTGGCATATGTCACAAGCAGGATGCAGGAGGCCATGAGGATCAGTAGCCTGAGAGTCATTCTCAACGAAATCCAGGATAGAGGTTGGAATATTGCTATCACAGACTGAATATCCTGGACTCGAGAGGATAAGCCCAAAACTGTACTGTGTCCAGAACAGCTCCAATGAAATGGAATGTGTGAGAGGGAGTCAGGTGTGACTTCGGCATGTTGATAGTGAATCCCAGTGAATGCAGGGCGGTTGGTCGTGGTCTGGGGGTGGGAGACGACAATCTGGGGCGAGCCTGCCTTTAACAGCCAGTCGTCAAGATAGGGTAAGACTGGAACCCCTGATCTGTGCAGATGGGCTGCGACCACCGCCATTACCTTGGTGAACCCCTGAGAGGCGCTGGTAAGGTCAAAGGGAAGCACGGTGAGCTGAAAGTGCTTGTGGTCTACCGTAAACTGCAGAAAGCCCCAATGGGCAGGCAAGACGGGAATGTGAAAATAAGTGTCCTACAAGTCAACCACTACCATACAGTCTCCTCGGTCCAGGGCAGACAAGATCTTAGCCAGAGTGAGCGTCTTGAACTTTTCCTTTTAGAGGAAGTAGTTTAGGACTCATAGATCCAGGATAGGGCGAAGGCCCTTGTCCTTTTTCAGGACCAGAAAGTAGCCCGAATAACACCCACAGCCTGCGACTGGCACTGGAACCCATTATATGGCTCCCTTGGCCAAGAGAGTTCTGACTTCCTCCTGAAGCAAGTTCAGATGGTCCTCCGTCAGCCGTTCATAGGTTGGAGGCATGGAGGGAAGGGTAGTCTCTAAGGGGAGGGATTAACCCCTTGGAACAATCTGAAGAACCACCTTTCTGATTTGATGTTTTGCCAGTGGTGGAGGTGATGACAGATCCTGCCACCAATTGGTCAGCCATCTTCTTGAAGGACCTGACTAGGAGGGCTAGGGGGCTTAGGGTGCAGGGGGGTGGTGGACTGACCAGACCTCTGGCTGCCCGACCCACTGGCTTGGAACAAGCCACGCCCACAGCTGCACAGAGGTTGCTGAACTTGAGCGATCTAGTGGCTGGGGTTTGGTTGGGGCAGCTAAAAGCCCCTAGCATAGCCATGAAAGGGGCAAAGAGCAGACGGTGGACGTGTGGCCACTGAAAGGACCATGAACTTGACCATAGCCAGTGAGTCCTTAAAGCACTCATGTCTGCTCTTTCTCCGTAGAAATGGGTCCCATCAAAGGGTATGTAAATCAGGGAAGCCTGGACATCCCCAAAAAAGCCAGTAGTTCTCATCCAGGTGTGGTGTCGAACAGCCACCATCGATGAAATCGCTCCACCCAGTGAGTGGGTCCTGTGATGCCCACAACAAATGGTGAGCTTTGCCGAATCTCTCCCCTCTGCTACTGCTTGGGAGAGGATGGCCTGGACCTCCTCTGGGACCTGTGGCAGCACATGCGCGATTGTTTCCGACAGGGAGTGGAACTAATGGCCCAATAGGGATTCGGTGTTCACCGATCGCAATGCAAGGCTGGTGGAAGAAAATATTTCCTTACCCCAACAATCCAGCTGTAGGACAGTGTGTTTCTGTTGTAGCAACCACCGCCCACACGTTTTGCCAGGTTTCTGATGAACTTTGACTTGATGTGCCCTGAGCCCCTGCCAATCTGGCTCCCAGGCCCTGTGTTTTTTCTCAAAACTATACCTTTGAATCCACAACCGGCACATCTCTGGCCACAGGTAAGCCCCTTGTAAAAGATACCATGGGTACCAAGGGCACTGTGACCAGGGAAGGCCTCTAAGGGCTGCAGCCCCTATTGTGCCACCCATAGAGACCTTGCACCTTAACACCCACACACTGTCACTGCAGGCTGCGTGTTTTGGTGCAGAGAAAAGTGAAGTGTCGATACGGCACACATCTCTGTGTGCCATGCTTGCACTACACTGCCTGTGGCCTAGGTAAGTCACCCTTTTAGTACCCACATGAGGATACACTTGCATGAGCACTGTACCCCTACAGTGTCTAGGTCCATTCTTAGACATTGTAATTGCAGTAAAGCCATAAAGATTATAGTGTCTGGGAGTTGGTCACTACAAACTCCACAGCTCCATAATGGCTTTACTGAAACCTGGGAAGTTTGGTAGCAAACGTCTCAGCACATTAAACCCACACTAAATGCCAGTGTGGGATTTAATGTACAATGCACAAAGAGGGCATATTAGAGATACCCCCTGAAAAACGACCTGAATGGCTACCCGCCATTTACCACCACCAGACAGGTTTCTGGACCACTGGGTAGAGAGCCTCCGCTCTCTGGGTCCAGACACAAAGCCCTTCCTGGACACAGGTGTCATGCATCCTCCCCCAGGATGGCAGGTTCCACAAAGGGGAAGCTTCAAAGGCCTGCTGCTTTTGAAAGCTTTACCTGCCTTTTGCTGCCCCCAGCAATAGGCTCCCACCGGTTCTGACCCCCACTTGCACAGGAGAATCAACTGGAAAACCGAATTAGGAGGAGAGGTATGCCCACCTTTGCCAACTCCACCCCTCAGATGGGGAAGGGGAGGTGAAGCACACATCTCAGTCCCCTCTATCTTGAAGATGAGTGAACCCAACTAATTAGGGCGAGGCTCATGCCCCTCTCTCATTGCGGGCGGCATAATAGGGTGTGTACTCACCCCCAAGGAAGGGACCCATTGGTCCCATCCTGCACACCCCTAAATTTAGTATTTAGGGGCGACCCTGAACCTCACGTCCTCAGATTCCTGCAACCTATGAAGAAGGACGGAAGATGTCGCACAGCAGAAGAGACTGCAGAGAAGAACTGCCTTGGCCTCAGCCCTACCAGCACTTCTGCAGTTTCCGCAGAACCAATGCTGAAAGTCGACGTGTTCTGCAGCCAGCGACCTCCAGAAACCCCTGGGAGGACTGACTGCCTTCAACAAAGATCGAATCTCCTGCAAACAGCAGCTCTGTTTAAAAGAAACTCCAAAGAAAGACTCAGAGCCTGCTGAGGACATAGAAACCAACGTCTGGAACCACCACTGCACCCGTTGCCTACAGCCCAAGTCCACGTGGCCCACCGGTCCCAGTGAGGTCCCCCGGCTCTCCAGAGTCAGAGCGTGGGTTGACCCCTCCAGAACTCCCCGACGTCACCTCCAGCCTCTGCACAGAACCCCCCCCAACCGCAAGTCGTCTGGTAAGATGAATTTCATCCTCAAAAGGCACCCCTGCATCCAGCCACCCTGTGCCCTGGAGAAGAGGACCGGAGGTGCACCTACGTCCCCGAGCCCTCCAACTTACCTGCCCAGCTGTTAGTTCCTCCCAGAAGACTTCCTGGACCGAGTCTGCAGCCAAAGTCCCAAACCGTCAACCTGCGTATGATTGAATTGGGCTACCAACCCCTCCTAAGCACCCTGCCCCCGGCCGCCCCTGCGCCGCTGGGGGTGTGGATTTGGTGCTGACCTGTGTCAACCTTTGCCTTGACCTTAACCCTAGGAGCTTGTCTCCCACAGCCGAGTGGCCTGCTCGTAAGCATCCCCTGATCGAAGCACCCCCTAGCCCAACTGGCTAACATTAGGCTCCTGCATTGTGCACCCGGCCGCACTAGTCCTGCTGGTGGTACAATTTGATGTCTAACTGTTCCTTGAGGACCCCTGGTGCTAACCCCCAAAAACCATACTTGCACACACCATTAACGCTCTTTTCCCCATAGGAACCCATATTACTAGGATTTTGTATGGAAGAAAAGTAACTGTATCTTAAACCTGATTAAAGTCTTACTTACCTTTGTATTGTAGGATCCACGGTGTGATATCTAGACATATCACCCTAAGTAGTTGATGTAATCCAAAAGGTAAAACAAAAGTAATTTCTATGTAATTGAAACAGTTTTTAAAGCATTTACAAACCTGTAGCGATTGCAAATCCTTTCCAAATTGCATTAACTTGTCAAGTTTTAGAATTGCAAGTACATTTTACCTTCCTGTATCAAGTCCTGCTTGGTCCTACAAACTAAAGTATACTTTTTTATACTTAAATAATTGGTCTGCATGCTGTCTCTGACTGTGTGTAATCAGCCATTTATTGAGTGAATACAATAAATGCTTAACACACCCTCTGGATAAGCCTAACTGCTCGCCCACACTACCACAAAGAGAGCTGTTAGTGATTATCGAATTTAGACTCTGCTATACCTCTGGGGACTCCCATGACTCAGTGCACACTATACCTTACTTTGGTATAGTATGTACAGAGCCAGCTTCCTACACCAGCCTCTTGGATTCCCTGTTCGGGGGTGCACAAGGGAACATGCCCTGTGATTGTAGAGGCTTGGACCACCAAGCTCTCGGGGGTAGGGTGGTTGATGAGGAAATTTGGATCACCCGGTGAGAGCGATGGCAGCAGACGATTGTTTGATTCACAGGAGCTCCTGTGCCGGGCTTGGACCAGGTTCCAACTAGGACATCAGTCAAGTCCTCATTGAAAGGCAGGAGGGGTTCAGAGGAGGAGACCCCCGGCTGCAGGACCTCCATCAAGATGTTTATCCTGACTGCCGTAGAAGGACCTCAGCTGCTCTTGCACCACCATAGCATATGAAGCCCCCTTCTCCGTAGCCACGGTAGGGGGAGAAAGCAGACCGCAGTTCCTCATACCAGTCCATTTCTTGCTCTGGCAAGTCTTGTAAAGGGTCCAGCGACCCCTCCCATTATTCCTCCATTCCCAGCCCCTCAGAATAAGGCTGAGGAACAAACCTAGGACCAAAGGGTTCTGTCTGTGCCGGAATTGCCGCCCAAAGGCACCAATCTGGTTCAGGGTCGTCGGGGATGAGAATGGGGCTGGCACCGCCAGCGGCGTTGGGAGTCTGGGCGTAGGAGCAGGTGCCAGGGAAGGTCGCAGTGGCACAACCGGCATCTGTCTGGATCCATTACTGGATCCATGGGGGGAGTCATTGGCACCAAAGCCACAAGCAGGGTCATGCCACCCAAATATGAGGCACATGGCGTCATAGAATTCCTTGAGCTGGGCGGGGGTCGCTTCGGCTCAAGGGAAGGCGGTGAAACGTGCAGCCAACCCAGGCATGGGTTCAGCCAAACAAGGCCAATAATGTCAAAACTTCTCCGTTGCATCAGCCGACCGATGGGGAGAAGTCCAAGCACGCTTCAACTTCTCTTATTTTTTATGCTTCTTACTTGACCGATTTGAAGACTTTTAGTGGGAGGACTGAATAATTTGGGCTCCCGGAGTGGAGCCAGGACCTTCCTCTCGACTGGGACCGAGAGCGAGACCTCCGGGGCCATTAACGGTGGTGCTGACCGCCAGGCCCCAAGTATATTTAGGGACTGCTCCCTCAAAGCTTTTGGCGCCATGGCCCGGCAGTCGGAGCACGACTTCAAGCCGTGTTCATTCTCCAGGCACCAAAGACAAACCAGGTGTGGATCCGTTACCAACATGGCGAGGTGATAGGCGCCACACGGCTTGAATCTAGAAGTCTTCTTGGACATCCTTAATACCAAACAATTTTGACAAAACGTCAAAACAGCCTGTCAAAAAGTGACAGAGGGTATCTCTCTTCATGGATCTGGCTAACTGTCAGGAAAGAAAAAAAACTGACGTGAGAGCGCCAAGGTGGCGCCTGTATAGGTGACACAGACATCACAACGGCAAAGATGACGCTGACGAAGTCACGCGGAGCCGACCAACGTCACCTACCAGCGTGCAAGGCTATTGCTCAAAGAAAAATCTTACGGATGCAGTCTGACGCCTGGGGAATTCAAAAGTTAGGAAATCTGCAGCTAGATGTCCTATCAGATATTTGTATATTTCAAGTATTTTTCCTATCGCAATATTCTGTGGCTTGGCTTAAACAGGTTACTGCTAAAGATTTATTTAAAAACTCATTTACATGTCTTTGTATCTGAATTTTCGACTGTATATTTAGAAAACAGATATAAGTATTTATTTCTTTGCAATGGACCATTTAAGGTAGGAAAATATTAATATTTTACCACCAACTCAAAGATGGTGGTAACCCATTCACAAACCCATTTCCAAGAAACACCACCCCCCTTTGTGAATATTGATCAACATTTTTCCAGTGTAGGCAGTGATCCATAGGACCACTACCTACTTTTGAAAACGTTTGGTGTCATTTTTTTTTTTTAAGGCATCTATCATTCCTTTAAGGAAAAGAGCATGCTTTGAAGAAGTCTGCTTTATTTGAGTGCAGTCACAGACATGGTGGTGTGCCAAGGCCAGCTGGCCACCATCCCCGAGATGGAGGCCAATCGTAGGACATATGCTGCTGGTTTGCAAAATGACAATATATTTTATTTATTTAAAAGGTTTTATATAGCGCTGGCTGGACCAGAGGGTATCAGAGCGCTTTACATGGGTATTAATTGCAATATAGCAAAATTTACGAGGTAGTATTCAAAACCAATACAAACAGTAGAAGGCAGCTTAAATATTACACAATCTAATTACAAAAGCAGCAATGGGCTACAGAAAATCCTGAGAGATTAGGCTAGTGATGGAGGGAAAGGATGGAGAAGAGAGAGGTAGGTTATAGGAATGGGGAAGAGGCTAGGGAGGGGGGGGGAGGTTAAGGCAATACCAAGTGGGAGAAGCAGGTCCTATGGGAAAGGGTAGTGGGAGAAGTTAGTGGGCGAAGGAGGATTAGAGAGGGGGAGGAAAACAGTAGGAGGTTGGGGTGGGATGAGTGCCAAGGGGAGGGATTTAAGGACCCCAGTATTTGTTGAGCAGAAGAAGTTTGAGGTATTTTTTGAAGCGGACGTAAGAGGGGTTGCAGTGAAGATCTTTGGGGGGGAGTTCCAGATGTTAGGCGCGTTCCCGGAAAAGGATCGAGATTGTGTGGTTTTCTTGTTTAACAGAGTGGGGAAAAGAGCGCGGGTGTTGGAGCTCCTCAATGATCTAGAGCAGCCAGCTCTGTGAAGCTTATCTGAGAGGTACTGTGGGGAGCATTGATTCAGGGCTTTGTGTGTGATGCAAGCTGTCTTGTAGGAAGCTCTACCTTCAACGGGAAGCCAATTGAGGGATATGAGGGCAGGGGAGATGTGATCGAACCATTTGAGGTCGGTAATGAGCCGAGCAGCCAGGTTCAGAACAGATTTGATTGGGGCTAGGTGGACTTTAGGGGTTCCAGAGTGGATGGCGTTACCATAGTCTATTTTCGACAAGAGCAGGGATTGGACGTCTAATTTAAAGTCATCTGCAGGAATGAAGGGTTTTATTTTCTTGAGGTGATGAAGAGTGAAGATGTCGCTTTTGGCCGAATATTTTATGTGGGGGATAAGAGTAAGGTTTTGGTCAATGTTAAATCCGAGGGATTTAACTGAGTTTGATATAGTGAGAGAGCAGTTGAGTGCGGTTAGGTCAGAGATCCAGGTCATCCAGGATAGAATGGGGAGCGAGTTCTTCTTAGGGGAAAAAAGAATGATTTCGGTCTTTTTTTGGGTTGAGTTTGAGGTGGTTGCAGTGGAACCAAGATTGAATCTTACTCAAGGCATCATTGAGGTGAAGAACATCCGAGCGAGATTGAATCTTATAGTAAAGTTGGGTGTCATCAGCGTATAGGTGGTAAGTGATTCCCGCTTAAGGATAAGGGTGAGGGGTTCCATGAAGAGGTTAAATAGAGAGGGGGAGAGGGTAGAGCCCTGGGGGACCCCTAGGGAGACTGGCATAGGTTTGGAAAGGCAGTCACGGATTTTAATTTGCTGGGTTCTGTGTTGGAAAAAGAAGGTGAACCATTTGAGGACTGAACCGTTGAGGCCAAAACGATCTTTAAGTGTGTTAAGTAGAGTAGAGTGGTTAACAGTGTCGAAAGCAGCGGAGAGATCAAGGAGAATGAGAAGGGAGGATTAGCCTTTGTCGAGGGCGTGATGGATGCCATCAATTATGTTTGGCATGGCCGTTCCTGTACTACAGCCCTTTCTGAAGCCTGATTGGAAAGAGTCTAAAAGATTGAATGAATCAATGTATCTATCTAGTTGGAGCAGGGCGCATTTTTCAAGGGCTTTTGAGGGAAGAGGAAGGTTAGAGATAGGACGAAGGTTATTTAGGTCATTAGGGTCACCAGCAGGATTTTGGAGGATGGGAGTGATTTGTCCCAGTTGGAGGGAAGCAGGGACACAACCCGAGGTAAAGGAGGAGTTGATGATAGAGGGGCAATGATATGTTTTAGATCTTGGACAAGGTTGAAAGGGAGAGGGTCTTTGGTGTGAGATGACGGTTTAAGTCTGGAAATGACGTTAAAGACATGAAGTTCAGTGACTGGTTGGAAGTCGTGCCAAGAAGCATTATTTCTTTGCTCAAGTATGATGGGGATGGGTTCAAGAATAGGGACGATAGGACGGAATGATGGGGAGTCATGAGGATGCGTAGAGAGTGAAGGAGAATTGGTGGAAATGTCCGGGGAGGGAAGTAGGTTAAGAGGGAGGGGAGTTAGAGCGAAGGATGGATCAATTTTGAAGATTTTTTCTGAGAAGTAGCTGGCAATTTCTTTGCATCTCTCAGTGGTGGCAATCACGCTGGGGGGTGCAGAGGAGGTTTGGTTTTTAACAATGCTGAAGCGTTACCTAGGTCTGTTTTTGGCCCGGTCGAGTTGGGAGCGGAAGAAGGAAGTTTTAGCATTGAGGATGTGTTTTTCATAGTTGGACCTAGCGGATCTGAGGAGAGAGAGATTAAAGGGGGAAGGGTTTTGCCTCCATATGCGTTAAGTCGATCTAAGTGCGCGCCTCTCATTGTTGAGAACGGGTTTGAACCAGGATTTGCAGGAGGAGTTTTTCTGTCGTTTATGTCTGGCTGGGGCAATTTGGTCAAGGACCTGAACGATGGATTTATTAAAGTGTTCGGTGAGGTCATTGGCATTTTGGGAGGGAGGAGAGAGTCGAAGTTGACAATGTATTCAGTACAAGTCGGTGCATAAATTGCGTCCATTTTTACCAAATCCATTTTAGTACATTCTACATAAGAAATAGGAACTTGGGAATCGCTAGAAGTTGCTATTTCTTATTTGGAATCTGTGTGTATGGGCAGTTCCCAGGACATTATATCAACCGTATATCAAATAGAGAGAAAATGTACCTGTAGAACTGTAATTAAAGTAGAGGTGATAAGGACTATGAAGCCTTAAAGTGATAAGGTTGTAAGTGAGCCCTGAGGAATTGTCAGCACGCCACGTTACATTTCAGATACTGGACTATGGGGCACATGCATCTAGGTGGCATTTTGTGATTTCTAAATAGCAAATTTTACAGATTCGCTATTTAGAAATCGCAAAATCCAATGCATGTAGGAATCGCAAAAAAAAAATGCGATTCCAAAAAATTCCTTAATTGCGACTCGCAAATTGCGAGTCGCAATTAAGAAATAGATTCCCATTCATTCTGAATGGGAAGCCATTCGCAATTTGCGAGTACCAAATAGGTACTCACAAATTGCAAATGCAATTTCAAAGGTTCTAGGGGGCCTTAAAGGCCACCCTGCTGCACCCCAAAATTTGGCATGTGTGCTCATGTGGCCCTTAGGGCATATGTGTGTGCCACATGACACTTTGAAAAATGCACTTTTGTGCATTTTTGACAGTTTTTGCAAATTACCATCAACTTGCAGTTGATGGTAATTAGCGTTTGCTAAATGTGAAGTCGCATTTAGGAAAGGCTTTGATGCATCGCAAATAGGGAATCGCAATTTGTGATTCCCTAAAAGCAGTTGCAATTTAGTTCATCACAAAATTTGCGATTACCTATATTGCGAATGGGTTTTGGGTTGATGCATCCCAATTGCCTACATACCGGTCGCAAAGGGGCCGATTCTACTAATCGGCCCGTTTGCGATCGATATTTAGGTTGATGCATGTGCCCCTATATAACTACCATGGACCCAAGTCAGAAAATCTGATGGCAAACTTGAAAAAATAAAAAATATTTTCAATAGTTGGTATTTTCAACTAAGCCTGAAAGATTTTTATTTTATTTTAGGGTTGAGTTTTAATTCATCAATCGGAATAACCACTCAAATAATACAGGAGGATTAAATATGGCGAGTGGACTAAAAGGAAGGTAATATTAACTTATGCCGAAATCAACATAATTTATGATGGATTCATTTTGGAGCCAGTAGGATGTTACTTCATAAATTGTGAATTCTTCTCAAAGTGTGGATTTTTAATGGCAAATAAAATGTGCATGTCTAAAATGTGATATTATTTCAATGGAACTGCTCCCCAAATGTAGATTTACTCAATGAACATAGAGAGTGGACAAGGACATAACAATACATTTAATCAATGACAATACACAGCGGAGACCACAATAAAACTTTAGATTTACTAAACGACCATAGAGAGCGGACCAGGACATAACTATGGATTTACTCAATGACCATAGAGAGGGGACCGGGACATAACTTTATATTTACTCAATGACCATAGAGAGCGGACAAGGACATAACTGTAGATTTACTCAATGACCACAGAGAGCGGACCAGGATAAACTGTAGATGTACTCAATGACCATAGAGAGCGGACCGGCACATAACTGTAGATTTACTCAATGACCATAGAGAGGGGACCGGGACATAACTGTAGATTTACTCAATGACCATAGAGAGCGGACCAGGACATAACTGCAGATTTACTCAATGACCATAGAGAATGCACCAGGACATAACTGTAGATTTACACAATGACCGTAGAGAGCGGACAAGGATATAACTGTAGATTTACTCAATGACCGTAGAGCGGACCAGGACATAACTGTAGATTTACTCAATGACAAAAGAAGACGGATGTAGGAGGCTGGCTCAGTATATGGTGTACACTCATAGGAGTGATGCACCTTATACTAATCCAGGTAACACTTATGGCAATTTTAATGGTCTTTGATAACCTTAGGCTCTCAAAGTGTGAGCTGTGGAGAGCAGCCTTCAGGCCTACCTTGAAGGAGTGTAAAGCAGCTTGTTTTACCACCTTTATTCAAAAGTGTAGGTTAGATAAAAGGGAACCACACAGTATTTGTAAGAAAATCAGTCTATTTACTATGCAACACACTCACTAACACATTGGTATATCTCCTACCCTGAGATATCCATAACACACACAAGAATACTTCAAAACAATCAGGTAAGTAGCACAAAAATACACTGGTCTCCAGAGGGAGACCAAACTATATACTAAGAAAGTGGAATGTGAACTGCGAAGGAGAACGGGACTTGGACAAGAAGACTCAGAGGAGCTGCGGGAGCCAGGAACCATCCGAGGTAAGTACCCAGGAACCCCACGGAGGCTCTGTGCAGAGTGGAAACACAGCTGCGTGCCCAACAAAAATCAATGAAAAAGTTGTGGTTGCAGTTTTAAAGAGGAAGGACCATTCTCGTAGGACCCTAAAGAAACCTCTTGGAGGACCGGAGGTTGGAGAGCCACCGTACACGGGGATGCCCCAGGAACCAGGTTATCTGCACCAGGGGAGCCGGATGCACAGGGGTGAAGTGACATCCAAACCGGCCATAGACAACAATGGAGAAGGCTGTGAAGGAGATCAGTGGAATCCAAGGATGGATTCTTGAAGAGGAGAACCTGCAAGCAGACGGGACCGAGTCCATCCCACTTGGAGGTGACCAGGAGGCACGGAAGCACAATGCCCACTGATGTCAGGAGGTTCAAGAGTAAAGACAGTGACCTTGTCGCTGCAGCTTTGAGGACCAGGCGATGCTGAGGAAGACCAGGAGCCGTGCACAAGTTGTCCCGATTCGGATGTCAGTGTCTAGGTGATCGGTGTCCAGTGGGAGCACCAACAAGCCTTGGTAGCCGCAAATGGCATGGAAAGCGAAGAGATGCCAACGTTGGGACCAGGAAGGTCCAAGATACTCACCAAGTGCAGGAGTCAGACCAGGCCCTGAGCAAGCAGGGGAGCCCACTGAAGCAAAGGCAGACCCTCAAGAGGACCCACAGGCCAAAGGCACAGGATCGCAAGAGGACCTCAGGCAGCTCACCCAAGATGGAGGCCCACGGTGCAAGGGATGCAGTGAGGATGCTGATCTTCGGTGGATGAGGTGCTGGAGGCTGGGGCTTTTTGCATCCCGAAGATCTCTGGAGTGCAGTCCCAACAAGCCTTGGCAACGGCAAGTGAACGCCGTGCACAGTGGTTTGTCCCCAGCGGCTCCAACGAGGGATACAGTCCTCCAAATTGCAGGGAAGACAGGCCAGGCCTCTGGAGAGCCACCGAACCAACACCTGTGTTGCTGAGCCTCAGGAAGTCCATAGGACGACAGACGCAGTAGATGCGGTGTCTACATATGCAGGGGAGTGGCTCCTTGAAACCAAGGGAGATTTCTCTGTAGGCCCTTGATGCCCACAGGTCTTCTGGAAAACCTGGGTGAGGCACGGACACACACGAGGCAGAAGACTTGAAAAACAGCGAGACTAGGAGCAGCAGGCATCTTCCTTGATGCAGTCTCGGTTCCAGTCGTAGTCCAAGTGTCCAGACTGTCGAAGAGTTTCTTGGCCTCAGAGGTGAGTCTTGTTCCGCGATGAATTTTAGGAACCAACCACATGGGAGCCCTTAAATACCTAAGGAAAGGGTTGGAACAACTCGGGGGCCCCTCCCAGCGGAGGGAGGGCTGGACAGAGGGGAGGATACTCCCCTGTCTTTGTCTAGTTTCGTGCCTATGCCGGAACCAAGGGTTCCTGAAATGGCTCAGACCGGAGTATGCAAGGAGGGCACTATTTGTACCCTTCAATGCAGTTTGGTGGTGCTGGAAAGCACCCCCACCCCAAATATTCTAAGTCCTGTCTGGGAGGTGGTCACACCTCCCTGTGACAGGAAATCCATTGTTCTACCTTCCCCTGATGAAGCTCAGCTCAGCAGCAGGAGGGCCGAATAGTGTCTGTGGTCGGCAGCAGCACTAGCTTGCTGGCAGACCCTGAAAGGCTGTTACCCGGAGTACAGGGGGGTCTCCTAAGGAGCCCCCCAGTACATAGAATCAAACTTCCAGCACCAGAATCGGTGTTGGGGTATGATCCCAGCATGTTTGATACCAAACATGAGCAGCGTTGATGTAGCCATTATATAGTAAGACATCTCATATTAACTGATGTCCACTATAGATCTTAAAATGGCTGAATGTACTTACAAAATCTGGAGAATTGGACTGAAGGGCCTACTATAGGGTTGACTTGTAGGTTTTGAGTACAGTGACCTCAGATATAAGGAAACGTATATCTGTGGTTAGGGGTGAACAAACCATCTTGCACGGGCTGCAATGACAGGCCTGTAGTCAGAGTTTAAGTGGACTCCCAGGGTGGCACGATACATGCTGCAGCCCATGGGAGACCCCGGGTATACCTATACCCTGGGTACCTCAGTACCATATACACTTCAGAACTCAGCTGGATGGAGCCAAAAATAGACCCAAGAAACTCTTCGGAATCATCAAGGAACAAACTAACCATTCTTCCAACCCGATCTCCACCGGCTCCCTAGTGGTGATGACTTCACAGCTCACTTCTCGGAGAAAACAAGGAAAATCGAATTAGAGCTATTACAGGTCTCCCCTAATCTGAGACCTTCAAACCCCTCTGCCGGAACAGCTGAGTTGGCAGATTCCTTGAAAATATCTGTGCCCTTGGGCCGTACTCTCAAAAACAACGCCTCTTGGAATTCCTTTCTCCTCCCTGATGTCACGGAGCTCCTACACAATATGGCATCCCTTAAACCCTCCAACCATCTCTGTGATTCTTTACCTGCTAAGCTTTTTAAAGAACTCAATTCAGCCATTCGCCCTCGTTGGTCCAGGATCATTCAAGAATCCCTCCTACAGGGAAAGATTCCGGATTGTCTAAAGGTTGAGCAAGTTACCCCATCCCTAAAAAGCCCAATGCGAATCTATCTGATCCCACATAATCCAGTGGTAGAGGTGCTTGGCAACGGCACGTAATTTTCAACACCGGCACTTAGGACAGCTGCCACATGGCGGCGATGTTGGTCTACTTTTAGGGCAAGCATAACATGAGTGTTTAATGTTACAGTTTCAGTACTACTTCTTTCTTTGTGAACTTGAAAGAGAAAACGTTAGGTTACTTACCGCGGAGGTCGAAGTAGGTGATGGTGTACTGTGCCACTGCAAGAAAGAAAACAAAGAGTCAGAGTGTGTAACATACACATATAAACAAACAAGCACAAAAGGCTTGCAGGCAGTAACCAGAGGGCCAGCATTGCCCAAGGGTACAGCCTGAAGGCCAGTCTTCACTGGGGCAGCTGAGCCCAGACGTACAGCCGGAAGGATAGTCTTCACAGTGGCAGTACTGCCCAAGGGTGCACCCAGCAGGCCAGTCCTCACAGGCGCAGGACTGCCCAAGGGTGCACCCCGGAGGCCAGGCTTCACAGTGACAGCACTGCCCAAGGGTACACCCTGAAGGCCAGTCCTCACAGGTGAAGCACTGCCAAGGGTACACCCTGAACACCAGTCTTCACAGGGGCAGCACTGCCAAGGGTACACCCTGAAGGCCAGTCCTCACAGGGGCAGCACTGCCAGGTACACCCCAGAGGCTAGTCTTCACAGGGGCAGCACTGCCCAAAGGTGCACCCTGAAGGCCAGTCCTCGCAGGTGAAGCACTGCCAAAGGGTACACCCTAAACACCAGTCTTCATAGTGGCACCACTGCCCAAGGGTACACCCTAAACACCAATCTTCACAGTGGCAGCACTGCCAAGGGTACACCCTGAAGGCCAGTCCTCACAGGGGCAGCACTGCCCAAGGGCACACCTGGAATGCCAGTCCTCACAAAAGCAGCACTGCCCAAGGGCACACCTGGAATGCCAGTCCTCACAGGGGCAGCACTGCCCAAGGGCACACCTGGAATGCCAGTCCTCACAGGGGCAGCACTGCCCAAGGGCACACCTGGAAGGCCAGCAGGTGCAGCACTGTGCAGAGGGTTCTGGAGCTGCCCTCACAAACACTGGGCACAGAGGCCCTGCACGCAGTTCAAGCTATTACCAGCCAGTGTCTGGCCCAGTATGACACAGAGCTACAAACTGTGCTAAGCGTGTGCGTCCGAAAGCATGACCGGCGCAAGGGGGCGAAGAAGACCTGGTCAGTGAGAACAGTCTGTGCCCTCTGCAACCGGAGAGATCATGTCCCCAATGTTTCTTCTCACCCCTTCCATGTCAGCAGCCCATCTAAATTGCAGACGTGGCTACACATGTAATCCCAAAGCCCTCTCTAGGAAAGAATGCCAGGACCCCCTGCCCCCTCTCTCCTCTCCCATGTCTCCAGGCTGCCAAGCTTCCCAGGTCCAAGCTTGAAGGGCTGCCCCTGTCCTAGTTTTGTTCTTTGAATTCCGGGTCTTGCAGCTTGTTTTTATGATGCATTATACGAGACTTCAAATCCCAGATTTCAAAGACAGCCCTGGACTGGAGAAACCCACCCAGCATGGCCCAGGGAACCTTCCGGGCTGTGTCTTGTCGCCACCCTTCCCCTGCTGCCCTGTCTGACTTCCGGTCCCCGAAGCCCCTTGTCACCAATGGAGAGCCGGGATAGTTGGCACCACAGAGTGGAGTTTTTAAACTGGAATCTGCACTCTGGCACCAGACCCCCCATCTTCCTGCTTCCTTCTGATGCGAAGTGGGGTGCGCGGGGCTGCAGGTCAGAGATGGGGCCCGGCAGCCTCCAGCAGGGACTGTTCACAGGCCAAGCGGTATTTTTTGTGAAAGTGTCCGTCACAAAAATTCTACAAATGTTAGTTTTTTTTGCTGCAATATTTGTTCTCTCACCACAAAATTAGCCAACCCAGGCCACATAATCCAAACCGGCACGTCATTTTCAACAGCGGCACTTACGACAGCTGCCACATGGCGGTGCTGTTTGTCTACTTTTGGGGCATGCATAACACGAGAGTGTTTATTATTACAAAATACATTCAAATGGAATAACACACGCCCCCCCCCCCCGAGCCATGCTGATAGCGTTGGGGCCTGGAATAGTCTGAAGTGTCACCCGTCAGAGTGTGAGGGTTAGTTTGTGGTGGTGCTGGCGGTGCTGAGAGGGACGAGGAATAGTGCACGCGCCACTGGCCTCCAAAGCAGGGCCCCGGAGCTCACCATTCTTACAAATGAAGCGCTGTGAGTCTGAAGAGGCGCTATGTCCGCTGGGGGAAACGACCTTACTAACGAATTTCTAACAACGATGGGGCTTAACAACGAATCCTGAACCACGACCTCCTTAACTACTACTTCACTTACAACGAATTTTCAGAGGTCTGTGCATTTATAAGCACACAGACATGGAAAACGGTTTCAACAGAGCATAAGAGTATAATGGTTTAACTAAAGAATTAAACAATATCGTGTTAACTAAAATATGAACATCTTTTTAAAAGCAAGCAGTACAATTAGTGATCCATCGGTATTTATTTAAAGTATGTGACAAGAGTAGGAGGGGAAAAGTATGTGCAGGTTCATGACCTTGAGTTTAAATCCGCTACCGACTGCAAAAACTGACACTGGACCAATTACAGGCAGACGTTTTGTAGCAGCAAATGAACAGCACCAGCACAGTAACTTTGGCAATACTGACATCTAGTGGCTAGATGTAACTCGACACGGTAGGGTTACAAATGCACTCGCTTATGTGGACAGCACGCAATTAACAAATATCACTTAGTGACCAGCGGAAGTGATGACCCAATTTCCAAGATAAGGATTTTGGGAAAGAGGTAACACAATTAGTAATAGTCGCGGCAAAAGCATTGCTGAGTTTTCTTTGAAAAGGGCTGATTTGTAGCAATACGTTGTTTCAGCGTGAGTCCCTGGTCCAGTCTGGAACAGTAGAGACACAAGATTCTTTATTAAAAATAGTTTTTATTGAAAGTGTGGTTTAATTTACTTACTTTTTTTAAGGATCGTGTTTCAAACCTGCGTTGTTTTGAACGTAGTGGTAGATTCGGAGTATATATCAACAGATTAATTTTCGAGGTTCACAAAGTCGTGGTTCAGTACATAGTTGTTTGGCTTTGGTCGTGGTTTAGCCTTCGTGGTTTAGGCATTCGTGATTTAGGTGGTAGTTGTATAATCATACATTCGTCTGGGACGCACAACAAAATTCGGTTTATTTATTTTTCTGTTATTTACCTGAAATCGTCCGTATGCCGCATTTTACGACCCCCCACTCTGCCCCTCACCCACCCCACGTCATCGCCCGGTGGCACGCCCTGTGCGGGCCGTGGCTGCTCAGGACAAGCACACAACTGAAGGCTGTGAGAACAATAACAGTCTTTCTTCACTTGAGACCCCCTCAGAAGATGAACTCAGAGACATAACTCTGCTAATCAAATCAGGCTCACCATATGATCCCTGTCCGCCTAACATCATGGACCAAATACCTGTCCAGGTGGCAAGTAACTTGGGCCAAATTCTAAATAAAGTATTCACAAGTGGGACCTTCCCGGTCCAATGGAAACGTACTTCAATTCTCCCACTTCTGAAAAAAGATAATCTGGACATTGCAGAGCCGTGTAACTAGAGGCCAATCTCGAGACTCCCCTTCACGGCTAAAGTGGCAGAGAAAATTATGAATAAGCAAATCTCAGAATATATAGAAGCAAACTCACTGTTGGATGAATCGCAACATGGTTTTAGGAAAAATTATAGCACTGAATCCGCTTTAATCATAGCCACGGAAAAAATACTTTAAATCCTCGATGGAGGAGGGACAGCGCTGTTGGTCATGCTTGACCTTTCAGCAGCATTTGACACGGTTAGCCATGAGATTCTGGTGGACCGGCTCCAAGACTTAGGGATAAAAAGCACTGCATTAAATCTATTAAAATCATTCCTATCAAACCGCCAGCAAAATGTGCCAATGGGGAAGTTTGTCTCCAAGCAGTTCTCCTTACCATGCGGATTACCACAGGGATCGGCACTCAGCCCTACACTTCTTAATCTTTATGTTACGCCATTGGCATCGCTTATAAAAAACACTGGTTTTTCTCTCGCCTCCTATGCTGATGACACCCGAATAGTGGGGTCTCTGACTAATGGGTAAAACAGTCCTGGATGCACATTCAGCACTTGCATGAGAGGCGAGGGACTGGATGGACAGACATTGCTTGAAAGTGAATGCCTCAAACACCGAGGTCATCATCTTTGGCAACAAACCCTCCCCCTGGACACCAGACTGGTGGCCGCGGGAGCTAGATACCCTACCCACACCCTCAACCAAGGTAAAGAACCTAGGTATTATAATGGATAGGGAACTTAAATTTAAAGAACAAGTTAACAAAATTACAGCGGCAGCCTTCCGTTCTATAAGGTTGATTAAGGAAATCAAACAATATATCCCGACTGAACTGCTAAGAGTAGTAACCTCAGCAATGGTCCTCGCACGAATGGACGACTGTAATGGTCTTTACCTTGCGCTTGCTACGGGTCTCGTGAACAGACTTCAGATCCTACAGAATGCGGCAGCCCGCCTCATCTTTAAGATCCCAGAAATCGAATCAGCAAGGGAAGCCATAAGAAAACTGCATCGGCCGCCCGTCAGACAACAATGCAAACTCAAGGCCCTCTGCTTGGCGTTTAAATCCTTGCAAGGACTGAGACCAGACCAGCTCAAAAACAAACTGCGATGGTGTACGCCAGCAAGAACGCTGCGCTCAGGCCTGGCGAGAAACATGATGGTCCCTCAAGCAAAGAAGGACACACGGGGAGGCAGATGTTCGCTCTGGAACCAACTACCTATCGCCCTAAAAACAGCACCCTCACTGATAAGGTTCAGAGAGGGCCTAAAAACCCGGCTATCTGTGGAAGCCGGATAATTCTAGTTGTTTTTTAGTTCTCGCCCACAGCAGAAGTTACCCACCTAAGCTGCACCAGTTCTCAGCTTTCTATAGCGCCAAGACGCCTTCGGGCATTAGCTGCGTTCTACAAGTATCATTTACATTACATTTCACTCCATGGTTACAGCGCCCTACAGTTTGTGGCTCTGAAACAATTCAATCTTCCACTCAACTAACGGCTTCACACAACCCGCGATTTCAAGTCAAAAGGTTGACGGATCTGTATCGCCACTGGCCTGATCTCCTGCCAGCTCCTCTGGACAAAACTCTAGTTTGGTAAAATAAACTACACCCATTCTTGCGATGGGAAAAATGGGAAAACTTCAAAGCTGGGCTTACAACGAGATAAACGACCTCGGAGGCAGACGCTGCTACTACAGAATCCAACAATCTGGACTGCGACAACATCTTTAGTGAAGTTCTGAAAATAAATAATAAATAAACAACCCCACCTTTGAAATGTCCTCTCAAGGTAGAATTTGTCTATGCGACTGTATTCAACTACTTAAGATTGCCACCTGCCGAGATAACCCCTTGAGGGTAACATATCGCTAACAGACGTGTTGGCCTTTCATACACGTTTTTGGGGACAGATCCTGGCTTTACGCACAACCTACCTTGAACCATACCTCTGCCATCCACTTCAGGTGCGCAAAGCACTTACCTTCTTTAACATGGATCAATGCATGCACCCTACAATGTATTGATTTGTAAACTGTCGACATACAACTTTTCCCACACACAACCACATCTGCCTCCAGAATTTGCCCTGTTTCCATGCTACGCACCCACACATGTTCACACAGTAACTTCATGCTGTATAGGACTATAGTGATGTCACTGACCCGTCACGAGAGGTGATGACAGTGCATGGTGGATGCACACGTTCTAGTTGAGTGTTCACGAACTGGTGAATTTCGGTGGGGGGGGGATCTTGGTCACCATGAGGCTGCATGGGACTATCAATTAAAGTCTACACGGGTTCCCAAGCAGCCTTTTCCCTTGGTGATTAACTAATGGCACGTGTTCGCATTGCTGTCAGACAGTAGGCACTCTGGTGAGAAAGCGCTTTTCTATAGCTCTCAGCACCCTCAGCTCTGGTCCTCACAGGGCAGGAGACACGTCACCCAACCAGAGCACCTCAAGGTCTGCATTAACAGCCGGGTACTTTTATCCACAATAAGCATGCAAAAGTTTTTAGTAAACTAAAAAAAAAAAAAAAACAGGTGTGTTCCTCCCCATATACCTTCGCCCACTTCAGCTTCAGTTCACATGCAGATGCCCTCTCAGTTGGATGGCCGGCAAGAGGTCAGCAGGGTCGCATTCACATTCACAACCCTCATACATTCTGGACCCATGACCTCAAAATCATAGCTCATGAGAACAAGAAAAGGTCAATCATGCATGCCTTTTCCAAAATCCTTTCAGAAAAATGTGTCTGTTCAGTCCTGCCAACATCCCCCCTGCTGGGAGGCCAGCTAAAGAGCATTTACTTCAAAAAGCTTTACTATTCGGGTACCAGTATTATGATTCAACATGAAATGGGCTGCAAACGGGAGGGGCGTATTCCTATCTAGATGCAAACGAGAGGGGCGTATTCCTATCTAGATGCAAACAAGAGGGGCTTATTCCTATTTAGATGCAAACGGGAGGGGCGTATTCCTATCTAGATGCAAATGGGAGGGGTGTATTCCTATCTAGATGCAAACGGGAGGGGCGTATTCCTATCTAGATGCAAACGGGAGGGGCGTATTCCTATCTAGATGCAAACAGGAGGGGCGTATTCCTATCCAGATGCAAACGAGAGGGGCGTATTCCTATTTAGATAGAGGGGCATATTCCTATCTAGATGCAAACGGGAGGGGCGTATTCCTATCTAGATGTAAGTGAGAGGGGCGTATTCCTATCTAGATGTAAATGAGAGGGGCATATTCCTATCCACATGCAAATGAGAGGGGCGTATTCCTATTTAGATAGAGGGGCGTATTCCTATCTAGATGCAAACGGGAGGGGCGTATTCCTATCTAGATGCAAACGGGAGGGGCGTATTCCTATCTAGTTGCAAACGGGAGGGGCGTATTCCTATCTAGATGCAAACTGGAGGGGCGTATTCCTATCTAGATGCAAACGGGAGGGGCGTATTCCTATCTAGATGCAAACGGGAGGGGCGTATTCCTATCTAGACTACCTTAAGGTGCCAGGTTAGTTCCAGAAGTGTACAACAGAGGGGATCAGACCATAGTTCATCATGTAAACTAAGAAATGCTGGACAGATTGAATTTGGGTGCACCAGTGACCCAGTTCTTCTCTGAACGCTGAGTGGCAGAGCAAGGAACACTGCTGAAGTGTCGGTACTTACACAAATCTCACGAATTAAGTGTTCTAATTTCAGAAATGAAGGCACATAATCGTACTAGCTGTACAGACACAAAATCCACAAACTTTTTTTTCAACAAAGGCTTTGTGGAAAAGAACCCTCCTCTTCAATGTATCAGAGCATACGCTGTTGGCCAAAAACACAACCAACAACCTACCGAGACACCCAACAGGAGGCCAACATATTGGCAAATGTTGAACTCTACAAAACTCATGAACGAAAACAAAATAGTACAATCCCACTGGGTTTACCCGTGCACAGTGCTGAAGCCCCCTTCACCGCGGAGCTATTGTTACGCCACTGGGCAGAACTGGTCAGTCGGATGACCCCGGGTTTCTCAGTCACAGAACGAACTGTAAACCACAGCCGGACAAACACAACACGCTGTGGTCTTGCTCTGCTAACAGATCCTGGCAGGGAGGTATGCCATGGCTTGGCAAAGCGAGCTGAACCGAGGGTGGTTAGAGTGTGTGATGGTCAGCCCCCAGAAACGTGGGTCCCACCTGCTGCCTGGAAGTTTATTATTATTATTATTAATGAGTTTTATAACGCGCCTGGTTACCCTTGGGCATCCCCGCGCTCATCCAGAAAGAGACGCCATAACATGAGGCACCGGAAGTTAGGCAGGAAACAGGTGAGTTTTTAACAGCTTGCGGAAGCGCAAGAAACTTGATTCCAGGCGTAGGTACAGTGGAAGGGAGTTCCACAGAATGGCCACATTGATGGAGAATCTTCTGCCCCCAGTTCTTGCCTTCCTTACTCTCATGACCTGCAGCAGATGTTGATGGTCCGAATGAAGGGAACGAGAGGCCTTATAAGGTTGCACCATATCCCGTAACATAGGAGGGCCTTTCCCCTGCAAGATTTTATGGGCCATGCAGAGTGCCTTAAATTTCACCCTCTCCCTAACGGGAAGCCAGTGCAACACCTTCAGCGCAGGTCGAGCAGACTGACGCCTGGTGAGATCCATCAGGAGCCTGGCGGCCACATTCTGCACTTGGTGTAATTTGTTTAAGGTGGACTCTGGGGCCCCCAGAAACAGCACATTACTAAAGTCCAGCCGGGAGATGATAAGCCCCTGAATAAGTAACCTCCTAGAGACCACTGGGAGGAGAGGTAAAATCTTTCGGGCTGAACGGAGCAGACCAAAACACACGCCTGCGGTCTTTTTAGCGTGAGTCTTAAAGGTAAGGTCCTGCTCCAACCACACCCCCAAACTCTTGATCTCCTGTTTGGGGGTGGGAGTCGCTCCCAGGCAACTAGGCCAGCTACTCGGAGACAGGGTAAGAGGGGAGTTCCCCAATATCATCAATTCCGTTTTGGAGCCGTTGAGCTTGAGTGCTGAGCTACACATCCACGTGAAGATCTTATCCAGACACGTATGCAGCTGATCAGGATGGTAAGATGACTGGGGGAGGCCTACCACCAGCTGGGTATCATCAGCATAGCTGATAATCTTGATACCCAGGGGCAGTATCTCATTCTCCAGGGGGGCCATATAAATGTTAAATAAGTAGGGCTCAGCGATGAGCCCTGTGGCACACCACACTGGAGAGGAACCGATGAAGATTTCATATGGCCTTCCCACACCTCAAACGTTCGGCCAGTCAAAAAGGAAGAGAACCACTTCAGGGCCAGCCCGGAGACCCCCACCCCCGACAGTCGTTGGAGAAGCACTTGATGATCCACAGTGTCAAATGCCGCACTGAGGTCGAGGAGGATCACTGCCACTGATCCCCCTGTATCCAGAATGCTCCTGGCATTCTCCACGACTGCCAGCAGGGCAGTATCAGTCCCCTGACCGGGGCGAAAACCCGTTTGAGAGTCACCCAAAAGGGAATTGGACTCCAGGAAGCCCGAGAGGCGCCGATTCACCAGTTTCTCCGCTACCTTGCTAAAGCCGGGGAGCAGAGAGATAGGCCTAAAGCTGGCAAGGTCAGCGGGGTCCAAGTTAGGCTTCTTCAAGAGAGCCTTGACAACCGCTCCCTTCCAACTCGGGGGCACCACTCCATGGGCAAAAGATAAATTTATCAGATCCGTCACTGGACCACCGATGATAGAAGCTACCTGCTTAAGATATTTCATTGGTGCAGGATCTTTAGGCGAGCCACTTTTCATGGTCCTCAAAACTGTGAGAACTTCTTCCACAGTGACAGGCCCGAAAGAGGCCAGCTCCACTGTCCGCACCCTGGACAGAGACTCAAACTTACCATCAGAGGAGATCTCCTCGTCCAACCGAGGGAGTGATGACAGGATGTTATCTATTTTGGTTTTAAAGAAGGAGGCAAGTGGAAGACTTGAGGTTCGGGAGCTTTTAAAAGTTCTTTGATGACCCTAAACGACTCTTTTGAGGAGTTGGCCGCCGAGCCTATTCTCTCCTCAAAGAATACAGATTTAGCTACCCGAATAGCAAATTTGTAAGTGCTAAGAGCCGCCCGGTATTCTCTCCGGGTTGCTTCGCTCCAATCTTTCCTCCAAGACCGTTCCAATCTCTTGCAGCCCCTTCTCAAGGTTCTCAACTCTGATGTGTACTAGGGCGCCGATCCCACTCTCTTACCCATAGAAAGTTGTTTCTTCTTGGGGAGGAGAGCATCAAGCGAGCTAGTCAGCCAGATGTTTAGCCTCTCATCGGCAACTAACGGATTAGACCCAAGGGGAGGCCGGGACGCCTCCAAATGGACCGCCCAGGTATCAACTGAGAGAGTCTCGACCAGGCTCTTTCCACCGTGTATACCCTGGGAGCCGATGTAACTGGAATATCAAACTGCCACTGGGCCGGCACCATAAAATGGTCAGTCCAAGGCAAGGCCAGCGCTGGAAAAGCTTTAAGGCAGGCCGAGTTCGAAAATATCGGATCCAACAAGTGGCCCTTCCTGTGTGTGGCACCGGAATTAACCAAGTTGATCCCCAAGGCTTGAAGATCACTTTGTAGATCTACTCCCAAGGGGTTGTAAGGATCATCAAAGTGGATGTTAAAATCGCCCAAGGCGATAAAATTGCCAGTGGAAGAGGCAAGAAGCGCAGCTGATTCCAAAAAGGAATTAAGAAAATTTCCCATGGGCCCAGGGGGACGATAAATCAAAAAGCCTGTCAGAGACGCCGTGGGTGAAAGTCGAAGAGAGAACTGGCAACTCTCACAGTCACTCATCCCTCCGTCCTGCACCTTACAAACTAATGAATCCCTATAAAGGATGGCAATCCCTCCTCCCCTCCCCACAGGCCTATCCAAATGTGCCATTAGGAAACCAAAAGGGAGAGCTGTGACTGTCAGGGCCCGAGCAGGAAGAGATCCAGGTCTCGGTTAAAAACAACACATCTAGCTTATGGTCCAAAATAAGGGAATTAATTTCTGTGGCATGACTAGGTACAGACCGGCAATTCAGCAAAGCTATAGACAACACAGAATTATCTGCGGTCATACACCGACCCCCACTACATGTCCCACAAGGCAGGAACGGTAGGTCGCCCTCATAGACATATCTACAAGGTACGGGATTCGTGAACCGCCAGGACATAAGTTCTTCCCTCCTATACCCAATTCGAGTGTGGCCCGGTTCAACTAGGGCGGGTATAACAACCAGCCCTGGGCCCGTCCGGGCCCGGACGGGCACAGACGGGCTGAACTCTGGCGTCAGTCCGGCGTCCCCGCTGCGCGTAACAGCTGCGCGTAAGCATGGCTGCCTAAGTAGTCTCCAACCAAAGTGGAGAGAGGACTTGCTGGCGCGCTGGGACCCACTCACCCAAGATGGCCGCCGCGAGTCAGGGGCGAAGGATCCGCAAAACGCGGTGAAATAGCCCAATTATCGTGCAGGTGTGATGGCAGAGGTGGGGGTATGCGTGGCCAAGCAGGTAGGACCCAAAAATAATACTAAAAGATATTCCTAATAAAATGCAAAAAACGAGTGGTTAAAAACAGACGCTGCCACAAAACAAGCGCTGCATGAATAGCGTTCGCTATTATAGTGCTGAAACTGGGCCGGAGGCTAGTATGTTTAACGTGCTTCCTCTGGAACAGCTGTTTTCTGCGGCCATGTGGCATTTCTGACATTCAATAGATTTGCCATTTTTTGTGTTACTGGTCTACAGTGCACAAGACCTAAACAAGCATTTGCAATGCAATAGGTCTACAATTTACACGAGACCTATTGCATTTCAAATGGTTCACATCACGGACAACGGGAGGGTGGGGGGAGTTTTCTTTTTTTATTTAAATTTTATTTATTTAATTCATTTTTATATAGTGCAGACTTTACCCAAAGGGATCAGTGTGAAGGCACGGACAATGGGAGGGAGAGCGGGGAAGGGAAAAGAAGGCACGACAACGGGGTCGGGGGGGAGGTACTAAAGCATGCAATGCTGTCAGTAAGAGAACCCCATTAAAGAAAATAGTGCTGAAAGACTAAAGAAGACGTACTGTGCAACAACCAAAGTGAAGGGGCCAGTCGCCATGGGAGGTGACAAATGAAGAGGAGGCGGTACTAAAGAGGGACAAATCAGACGCCAGCATTTACGACAGACAATGACACAAGCCAATGGCAAACATGGGCGGAGAGTGGGCGGGGCTTCTATTTGCTAATCGTCTAACAACAAGTCTCACAGAGCAGCGCATGCGCGCAGGCTCTAGGCTCGACCTAAAAAGAGCCTTGCAGCAGGGCCTAGGACCCCCGCGCACAGGTCGCATAGGTTGGGCACAGATTAGAGGGTGGATATCGGGACTCTCCGTGCCAGTTCCAAATTTCATACTGGACGAATCACTGTCTCTAGAGCATGAAATTAAGAATGTAGTAAAAACCTGTTTGTTTCACTTACTCTGAGGGCAAAAAACACCAATTTGATCCCTGAAATGGTTAGACCTCACCTAGTGGGTTCATTAATAAACTGCATAACTGATAAGTACTTATCCAGCAGCAAGAGGTGCAGAATATGGGGGTTCCCCTGACATCAAAGGAGATCAGACCATATCTCTAAGGATGGAGTGAATGCCTACCACACCGATTGCCCTACAGGCCGGCCCACAATTCAAAGCCCTCTGGATTATATTTACGTGCCTTGTCAGAATGGCCGCAGGGTAGCAAAGGGGAAAAGTGTGCCAGTAGGTTCGACATACACTCATCAGGTCACAGGACAACACGAATGGGCTTTTAAAAGCACTTTAATCGATGGTCAATGAATAACAATTTCCCTGCGGAGAATAGGAATACTTTCACCACAGAGGCTTTTAAATCCAAAGAGGATCCCCCTTTCTTAGGCTACCCTACTCCTGCTAGGTGCATTTAGAGTGGTACAGCTCCTACAAAGCGTTTAAAGAACCTTTTAATCATCTGTTCACTTTTTTTGCTGTACTTGAGGTTGCAACATTCTACAACACCTATAATGCCCTCTCCATGGGTAGAGCGGATCATTCCAAACAGTTCAAATCACGTCACCGGAACCTGGACCACAGCAGACCAATGGGCCTGAGGGATACCAAACAGGTAGTGGCATCGATGAACCGGCAAGCCCTTTCTAGGATGCTTGCCTTTCTGTGGCTCAAAAAGCTATGGAGATATGTTTTTGACTTCCCCTACTTCTTCTCTGCGATCGCTGCATCAACTGACGCAGTAATGCTCTGTCGATACCGCCCCTCCAAAATCATCAGTCTCACACCACTCTCTGGAATGTCAGGCGTGCACCCCACTCGGTCCATGCCCAAAGACTGACACCTTTCTCGCCAAAAACAAGCTGTGGTAGGTCTAAACAAGCATTGGCATAGCCAATAGGTCTCTCCTTTGGGACCTTGTAAGTGTTTGGCCAGAGCTATTGGGTTTGCCAATGGTATTAAGCTATGTTGTAGAGCATTGTGGCTGCAGTGCAGAATGTTGAAAATAAATAATAAAGTGTTATAAGCATTTTTGTCACCTTATATATACAAGAAAACAGGAGAGTGGAGGTTGGGAAATAGTACTTGATTGAATTACGAGTAGTGGACGGACACTCGGGGATTATCAATAAATGCCAGATTCCGAGGGCAGACTGAGTTGGTGCTGAGGGATGCTGAGGTGGTGGTGTGCTAGTGCGGAGGTGCTACCGAATGATGCTGAGGTGGTGGTGCTGCACCGATGATCAGGTGGTGCTGAGTGATCCCGAGTTGGTGCAGTGCTGAGGTGATGCTGCACTTATGCCGAGGGGGTGCTGCGTTAGTGCGGAGGTGGGGCTGTACTGATGCTGAGATGGTGCTCTGCTGATGCTGAGATGGTGCTCTGCTGATGCTGAGATGGTGCTCTGCTGATGCTGAGATGGTGCTGTGCTGATGCTGAGATGGTGCTCTGCTGATGCTGAGATGGTGCTCTGCTGATGCTGAGATGGTGCTGTGCGGATGCTGAGATGGTGCTCTGCTGAGATGGTGCTGTGCTGATGCTGAGATGGTGCTCTGCTGATGCTGAGATGGTGCTCTGCTGATGCTGAGATGGTGCTCTGCTGATGCTGAGATGGTGCTCTGCTGAGATGGTGCTGTGCTGATGCGGAGATGGTGCTCTGCTGAGATGGTGCTGTGCTGATGCTGAGATGGTGCTCTGCTGATGCGGAGATGGTGCTCTGCTGAGATGGTGCTTTGCTGATGCGGAGATGGTGCTCTGCTGAGATGGTGCTGTGCTGATGCTGAGATGGTGCTCTGCTGATGCTGAGATGGTGCTCTGCTGATGCTGAGATGGTGCTCTGCTGATGCTGAGATGGTGCTCTGCTGAGATGGTGCTGTGCTGATGCTGAGATGGTGCTCTGCTGATGCTGAGATGGTGCTCTGCTGATGCTGAGATGGTGCTCTGCTGATGCGGAGATGGTGCTCTGCTGAGATGGTGCTGTGCTGATGCTGAGATGGTGCTCTGCTGATGCTGAGATGGTGCTCTGCTGATGCTGAGATGGTGCTTTGCTGATGCGGAGATGGTGCTCTGCTGAGATGGTGCTGTGCTGATGCTGAGATGGTGCTCTGCTGATGCTGAGATGGTGCTCTGCTGATGCTGAGATGGTGCTCTGCTGATGCGGAGATGGTGCTCTGCTGAGATGGTGCTGTGCTGATGCGGAGATGGTGCTCTGCTGAGATGGTGCTGTGCTGATGCTGAGATGGTGCTCTGCTGATGCTGAGATGGTGCTCTGCTGATGCTGAGATGGTGCTCTGCTGATGCGGAGATGGTGCTCTGCTGAGATGGTGCTGTGCTGATGCGGAGATGGTGCTCTGCTGATGCGGAGATGGTGCTCTGCTGAGATGGTGCTCTGCTGATGCTGAGATGGTGCTCTGCTGATGCCGAGATGGTGCTGTGCTGATGCCGAGATGGTGCTGTGCTGATGCTGAGATGGTGCTGTGCTGATGTATTTTGGTGAATTGAAGCTAAGAGCCTGACCATGGGTCGAGAAGACGAACTGATGAAGTTCGCCAAAAAGCTGAAAAAAATGGTGTCACTGAAGAATCTGGTGGGTAATTCTAGATATTTATTGAACTCGGACTCTTCCTCTGAGTTGCAAGCTCGTGCCTGGTCGAAAAATGGTACGACAATGTTATTGACACTGCTGTATTGCACACTTAAGCGGGTCTTTAGTCACTTAGTAATCAATGCATTTCAAAACTCAGCAGTACTCACAGTATCTGCATCAGAGGTCAGGAGGCAGAGAGTTCTGCTGAGATGAATGTCTGGCACTTGCTACACACAGATCTCCGCAGCACGTGCTTTGACAGCAGAGATACCTACGCCGATGAAATGTTAAGATGCCACTCGATTAACACACAGTGGTCAATACATGCCGCCCTTGATGCCGCTTTCCAGATACAATTCTTATTTGGCCCCCATGTGGATTCATCTCAGCAGAGCTGATGTCTGATATGCATCGTCTTGTCTCTTGCAACGCCCCCCTCGCCACACCAGTCGTCTCTCTGGAGCTGCCGGGGGTCTGCCAGGATGGCATGGGTCTTGAGCAGCTGAACATGTGCCTTGTGGGCGCGGAGTGAATATGGGATGATTCCTGGCAGTCTGTATACTGTTGGTATAAGGGTGTAAGGGTAGGGCAAATGGAATTATGCGATTCTCCAACCGCGCTGTTTCCGCATAGTTATGGGTTTGCGGCATTTGCCACATATTGCATTATATCTTGCATAATTTGAAGAGTTTACCACACAAAAAAGTGTGTCTAGTTCAAATGAATTAAAAGCTATAAAACATGTGGCGATATTAATGCTATGCAGTGGAGGGCCTGTCACATAAGTGGACTTGCCACATTTCAACCCCTTAGTTCTATATTTGAGTGTTACACCGTTGCTACGGAGGTGGGACCTTTGCTTACACAGTGTTAACGTGTATAAAATACAAAACAATGCAGTAATACTGTCGTAAAATGTGACACATCACACTGCAAAATGTGCCTTTTGATGCCACATAATTTAGTCAACACAGCCATATAATTTGGTCCTCCCCTGTCGCTTAGTCCTGGTGCCCATTATCAGAGGCTATTCTGAAAGGCCGGTGGGTGTGGGGCTGGACTGGACTCAGAGGGGCTGTAAAAGGCCAGGAGGGTTGGGACATAGTCAGGTACACATGAAGCTTGAATCTGAGAAGGTGGGAGTGCTGGAGCGGACGGACGAATGTCAGGCGCAGCTTGGCATGCCACTGACTCCACCCCAGCCTAATCAGCTTTGGAGAGGCACTGCCAATCGAGAATCTTCTCCTCGTATCATAATTGCTTTTTTCAAGCTCAGCCTTGCCACTTCGCACCATAACAGGTGCGAGTGTATCACAATGAACGTCCTCAGTTTAACCGAACGTGTAAGGGTGAAAGGCTGCACTTCCCGCGCTGGTACATGTGTGACAGAACTGCACGGCCACGGCTCATGGAAGGACAGAATCAGCTTGGGTAAGGGAGTGCTTGCACCCCTTACAGTGGTATAGGCTACCTATATCCACTCCTATATACAGACACATATAAACCTATAAGTCACTCCTATGGCAGGCCTTGACAATCCTGAAGGCAGAGTGCTTGGTTTTGTGTGAGAGGGTGCCCAAGCATGAGCTGAGCCCCTCTGCAGCTTTCGGAAATACTCCCTTATGGCTGTTCTGTGATACAGCCATCCCATATACTCTTAAGTGCATTATAACCTTGCGGTAAATGCTAACTTTGGAATGGCTGCATCAAAACATCTCGTGTTTGGTGTCAAACGCTTTGGAATACTACCCCCCCCCCCCACCAGTTCTGGCGGCGGGGGTAGCATTCCACCCTTCTAGAGGGAAAGACATGTTCACACTGGCTAAAGCCGGTAGGACTTTCCTGAGCCCTGGCATCACAAAATGGATGCCTCTGCCACAGACACGGGTCTGGCCTCCCGCTGCTGACCGAAAGTCAGGCAGGGGAGGCCTGAACAATAGGTTTCCTGTCGAAGGGAGGTGTAACCACCTCCCCAGACAGGCAGATGTGTATTGGGGCTGGGCAGGAGCACTCTCTGGTGCTTTGAAGTCTTGCACTGGGGGCACATTTGCTGCCCCTGTGCATAGTCCAGTTCAAACCGGTTGCAGGGGCTACCTGCCCCTGCTCTGGCACGAAACTGGACAAAGGAAATGGGTGTAACCACCCCTCTTTCCAAGCCCACTCATAGGTGGGGCCTTAGAGTTAGTCCATCCCCTAAACTTACTATAAGTATAGGAATCCAGTCCCTAGGACGTTAGATTACCCTGGACGAAACTCTGCAACATATATCCTGGACCTTCGACGTTCTATCCTGACTAGAAGACTGAAGAAATCTCCCTTGGGGTCAAGGAGTGACTCCCCTGCTTAGCAGGCACCAAAGAAGCAACTGACCGGTCTGCATTGCTGAAGCTCCTGCCGGACGCCAAAATCTTTGCATCACCAGAGGTGATTTCCAGACTTCCCTGAGGCTACCCTGAGTCCACAGCAAAGCTGAGGCCCGTGGGTATCGTGGGTGACGTGGAACCGTGACCCCTGGACACAGTGATCTTTTGCAGCAACACCATTTTCCTGGACCTCCACGAAGTTGTGCTTTGGGCTCCGAGTAGCCCCAGCCTTGAGCACCTCCTGCACCGAAGATAGTTGGCCTCCACTCCACGAGTGACCCGTGGGCCAGCTTGAAGTTTGACCGCTCGAGGGTCCTTCGCGATCATTAGCCTGTTGGCTAGCAGGTCCCCACGAAGGTAACTCCTTTTCTGTTTGGGCGTTCCTGGTTGCTCCAGACGTGCCCTGAGTTAACCTCACTGGGTGAGTCCCTCCGACCTTGCTGGTCTGCACTGCAGTCCTATCTCTGAATTCCAGTGACTTGCCATTGCCAAGGCTTTTTGGGTCCATTCTAGTCGACGACACCACAGCACTCAACAGACTTCGTGGGACAGCTCGAATCTGGCTCGTGGACTTCGTCGACGCCTCCTGGACCTCGTGGCTGAAGAGTCAAGACACCCATCAACTCACCTGAAGCACCCGGCATCTGTGGGCATTGGTCCATCCTGCCCTAGGTCACTGGCAAGTGACCCAGACTCTGTCCCCTCTGCTTTCAGGTTCCTTCCATCCTAGATCCAGGCTTGGATCTCTTCGGACACTTCTCCTCTTCACGGCAGCAGCAGTTCTTTGCAGGCTCCCATTGAAATCGACAACGCGATTCGACACCAAAAGACACCTATGCACTCGTCTTCCCTGGGTTAGGTAACTCGAGTACTCCGGTGCTCCCGTGGGTGCTAGCCCTAGAACTTCTTAAGTCCAAAAGGGTTTGGTCCTGACTCGATTAGAAGTGTCCCTAATCTTTAAATTTCCAACCGCGACATTGCCCATAGATGATAACGGGAACTCGTGGTTGTGTTTTCACACTGCATACAGTCCCCGTGGGTCCCCTGTGTCACTACCTTGGGTAGTTCCTTGGGGTCCCAGCGATTCTACAGGCTATAGGCCTAGTGTCTATTCCAGTCGTGATTATTATACCACTTTTTTGGTATATGGTTCGGTACGCCCCTAGTGCTCATACGTGTATTTGTGCTATTACTGATAATTGCTGACTTGTAAACAAAGTACTTCGAACTCAAGTCTCATAAAGAGACTAGAGGGGTGCGTTTTATCCTAAATACAAATATTTTAAATATATACCTGGTGTGGTTGTCTTTTCATTTGGTCATTCAAGAGATTATAGACTGGTAAAACAAGCTGCTTTACATTCCTTCAAGACTTAGCCTGAAGGCTGCTCTCCATAGCTACCACTAGGATAGCTTTCACATAAGGTTGTCTTTAAGCTATCACCATAAGGGGTTGTTTGGACTGATACAGGGTGCCCACTAGAACTAGTGGACAGCATATACCAGGCCACCTTCTCACAGGATTAAGCCTTAGAATCCTCATTTCTATATTCTAATTACTGTTATGTCTGTTTTTGCTTAAGTTGGCATTCAGGCCCGCTAGGCCGCAGTACTTAAAATGGAGCTCCTGAGGTGCCGCCGTCAGGTGAGCGCGAGGACTACTGCGCAGAATCGGATGGCTCTGGAGATCTCCAAGTGACGTCAGCTCCGGTAGCAGCGTGTGCCTTGTCAAGGATAGGAGCATGGAGGGTTGCCAGGTGATGAACCGTGTGAACTACCAAGGGGACAATGGCTTGTTATTACTTCAGAACTTTCGCCTGTGAACCGAAGAAAACAGGACACATTTTATACTTTGCTATGTCAAGTCTCATGGAAAACCCGTGGGTCATGTGAAAAATGTAAGAAATTACAAATTGAACTGACCAATCCGAACAGTTTCTACTCCTAAAATTGTTGTATATTGATCTGAAGTAAGCGGGAAAAGGGTATAAAGACCCTTGTCCGCCCAAGAGGGGTGGTTCACTGGGATGATCGTCTATGGCGTTGGGTCTATGTCGAGCTGATGAAGATTTCCAGGGTTTACCTTGGGTTTCTTTAAATTCGAGAGAGAGATTCCATCTGATAGTTTGATTATTGCCGTGGGTTGGACAGTTTATCCTGGAGATTGTTTCAGAGACTTGAATAATCCTCTGTGTGATCGGAGGGTCGCCAATTTTGAGATTTTGGTAAATATAAGGCAATGCGAAATCTATGGTTATGTTCTAAAGATTTGATGTCTTCTTGAATTAAATCAAACTATTTTATATTCTGTAGCGCCTAAATGCTTATGCAGAACCAACTAATATTAGATAAACAACATTTGGATTAATAAGAAAGGAGTTTGTGATTCTTTGACTGAGTACCGGAATTTAAACAAATGTTTCCTAGGCTTTAATTGTGTTTTAGCTGGTTCTAAATCACCATCAACCAGTCCAACTAATTGGTCCGATGACCAAGTGGTGGAGTGCCTTGATGTTAAGGTCAGGATTCCATAGGTGCAGATGTATATAATGTATAGAATGTAAAGAAATTCAATCCGGATAGGTAATAAGGTACCAACATGTCCAGCGCTTTTTCTCCTGTGTACAGATTCGAGTGAGACGAATGTGTGTTGGTGTTATGGGCCCCACCAATGAATGAATGAATGAATGAGGTAGTGTGATGACGAGTCTGTGACAAAGGGAGAATATGTAAATTTGCCCTTTCGCGCTGGAGCAGTTTTCTTTAAGTAATGCGAGACCTTTTGCATTGCACCGCTGGGTGTATTTATAGCTCACAGAGCTTTATGATGTCAACTAATGCCCCACAGACTGCTAAGGCATGCCCCTGCCCCCTGGGGGAGGGGTGGAGTGACTCAGGAGCCACCCACACATCTCCCGGGATCAAGGCACACGCAACTCCACTCGGGAACTTCCACAGACTTTTTCTGGTTAAACACAGGCTGAAGGCAGCTAGCAGAAGGGATCTGGAAGGTATGTGGTTTAAACCACAAACCTCAGAGAAAGACTTAGGAATGTAAAAATGTCTGCAAAGAAGCTGAAGAGAGAAAAGGGTGGAGTGAGGAGACGGTTACATTTATAAAGGTGATCAACTCAAAGCAGGATGCTGTATGTTCATAAGGAGAGGCATTTACAACTACAACCATACTCTGAAGCAGGGAGAAAAGGCCCAGGAAGAAAAGGGCATGGGCGCACTGTGAGACAGGGAGAAGAGGCCAAGAAAGTAAGGGGCATAGCCGCGCTCTGAGACGGGGAGAAGAGGCCAGGAGAGAAAATGCATGACCACAATCTGTGACAGGGAGAAGAGGCCAAGAAAGAAAGGGGCATAGCCGCCCTCTGAGACGGGGAGAAGAGGCCAAGAAAAACAAGCCCGGGAGTGGTGCGTGCGTGGTCTTCACTTTTCAAGCACTGCACTCGTGCTTGTGGCGCGCCGCTGCTCGCTCCCGCAAGGTGGATGCCGCCACAAGCACGAGTGCAGTGCTTGGAAAGTGAAGACCGGTGGCTAAAGGCCCTCCTAGGGCAGCGCATGCGCGCTGCCTAGGCGAGACCTAAAAAGGTTATATTAGGTTGAGACGATCGTACACTTCACGGCTTGTCCGTACGCACGCAGTTTTGAGCAACTGTGCAGATCTTTCTGTGGGAATTCATTTGATCATAATCTATTTTACATCATTCTTTTCTCTCTATTCTTTAAATTCATATTTCATTTTCTTTTCATATTTTCCTATTCCGTATTCCCATTCATTTTTTAGTGCCTTCTTTTTTTATTTGATCATCCTCTTGTCCTTCCTTTATTGTTAAATCTGTCTTATATCTCATACTCATTTTCTTCCTTTGATTCCTCACTCCATTTGCGTCATACATCTTTTTGATTTACCATTTTAATAATTTATCTTTCTGTTCCGCTTTTGCCAACTTCGGCATCCATTGGGCCCCTCCCCACGGCAGCATCATAGTGATTATTCTTGTTTTCTTTATTAGGTTCTTATCCTGTCTTCTGCTGACCTGTGAGCAACAGATTAAAGTTAGGAAAGGCGATGAGACGCTTATATCTGACGCAGTCCCTCCCCCGCCGCCACCACCACTCAGCGGGTGCTTCAATACACCCTTGGCTCACTGTCATTCTTTATGTGATCATCAGCCACAGTCAGAATGACCATGGCCTGTCCACAGCGTGAGCGAGGTCGGGGAGGGGCCGCTGCATGGCCTGTCCACAGCCTGAGCGAGGTCGGGGAGGGGCCGCTGCATGGCCTGTCCACAGCGTGAGCGAGGTCGGGGAGGGGCCGCTGCATGGCCTGTACACAGCGTGAGCGAGGTCGGGGAGGGGCCGCTGCATGGCCTGTCCACAGCGTTAGCGAGGTCGGGGAGGGGCCGCTGCATGGCCTGTCCACAGCGTGAGCGAGGTCGGGGAGGGGCCGCTGCATGGCCTGTACACAGCGTGAGCGAGGTCGGGGAGGGGCCGCTGCATGGCCTGTCCACAGCGTGAGCGAGGTCGGGGAGGGGCCGCTGCATGGCCTGTCCACAGCCTGAGCGAGGTCGGGGAGGGGCCGCTGCATGGCCTGTCCACAGCGTGAGCGAGGTTGGGGGGGGGCCGCTGCAGCCTCTAGAGTTCGAAAGAGAAGTGCGAGCTGGCTGATTGTCGCAGGGGAACAGCATAGTTTGCTGCAATCCCAAAATTACAGACAAAAGGCGTCCGTAAGAGGAATAATGACGGCCAACGGACAAGACAGGAAATTGATGGACAGTCCGTGAAATTTAAGGGCGGTTGGTCAGCCTACGTTGGGAGTGATCTGCATGTGACATGCATGTCCTCACCCTGCAGAAAAACATGATCTCTGGCTTTGAGTCAGCAAGCTGTGAATCACATTCTTTACTCAGTCTGGGTTAGAAATGTCTTTACATTTCTTGAACAACTTTGTGATTTTGCTCATGGTTTCGGATTTGTTTTAAACTTTTATTATTAAGGACAAGGGTATACAAAATAGACATCGTGCAGTCATAAGTTTCCAAAGGTGCTGCGCTGGCACAAAGTTAGCTACAAATCCGAGTCCGTAGCCTATTACATACAGGTTACATTGGATCCCATTATGGAGGGTCTACCCAGGTTCACTACTACGTCTAGGTTGCGGGGGATCACAAATTCCTCCCTATAGTCATTCAATGTTTCCCAAATGTGTGTCCATTTAATGGGACACCCCCTGGATTCATACACCGTCCTCTCCGTCACCATGCGCCAGTCCATGTCTTTTCCCATTGGTCTCAGATTTTTGAGTGCCCTGGTAGGTCTTCTGTCACACCCATATTTCCCTGTATCTCAGAGCGTGGGTTTTAGCGAACAGTGTGTGTGACTCCTGCCTTGTTTTTTGCCTCCCTCCCTTTCACCCACTTCTTGTTCAGCCATTAGTGAGTAACTTTGGACTCTTTCTGTGTTTACTTTTATTGGAAGTTGGCAGTCCTATCCAAAGTTCTGCCTGTTAAGTAAGAATGTGTCTGTTGCTGACTGGGGGAGTTGTGTCTAAGGCTTGACGCGGGTGGAAGTGAAGGCTTCTGGGATATCTTCTGCAGGATGTGGCTGGGCCTTGTCTAAGGACCACACTGGAGTACTGGCAGGTCACTTAGGGGTGGCCAGGCCTGCACTGGCACCTCTATGAGATTGGATAATCATGCCTCACTCATGGGCAGCTGTGTGGATTCATGTTATGTTATGTTTATCTGTACAGTGCACTAATCACCCGTGTGGGTATCCAGGCACTTGAGCAGGTGCGTAGGTGAGTGTCCTCAGAGTAATTTGTCGAGGCAGGTCTTTAGCTTCTTGTGGAGCTCAAGAAGTGAGGAGGAGGCTCTGATGTGCCGACGGAGGCTGGTCATGTTTCTGTGCGATGTATGATGTCAAACTACCTCCTGTTCTGCTCTTGTGAATGCGGGGATGTGTGCAGGTGAGAGTAGGTGTCTGTCAGGCTGATGTAAATGTATGCAGTTGTTGAGGCATGTTGGACCAGTGTTGTGTATGGTTTTGTGTGTGTGCGCAAGGAGATTCTGGAGGTGCTCACGGTTTGATTCCTGGCGCCGACAGCAGGACAGCTCAGCATCATGTGCTTGGGCAATAGCTCACTTAATCTCCAGCGCCTTGATATTAGTAGGGGTGATATGTTTGCACTATACAAATGAGGATTATTATTATTAGTGGGTTGCCGTAGTCAAGCCTGCTAGTGGTGAGTGCTTGCGTGATCGTACATCTGGTGTTCTGTGACAGCCACCTGAAGATTTTTTGTAGCATAGGTAGGATGTGGAAGAAGCCAGCGCTCGCTACGTTGACTTTTGCTGTCATCCAGGATGATGATCCCACATTATTATCGGTTATTGGGATGTAAATAGAAGCCATGATATATGCACACATAATGTCAATACCAGTAAAAATGATGTACGCTATGACAGATGTATGCATAATAATGAGAGTGTCGGTGCAAGTGGAGAATAGAGAGAGAGTGCTTTCGCCTGGTAAGCTTAACAGGAACAGAGAACAACGCACCCTCCCCCGTAGGAAGCCAGGGCTAGGGCCTGGGCTCCACATGAAGATGAGCCTGGGGAAGACTCAGAAGAGAGGTCCCAAACAGAAATCCATACTCCACCCAGTCACTGGAGTAGGAGAGGGGCTGACCAAGAACTAAGAAATCACGATAGCCTAAAAGAAACACAATTAAGACATGGGACGAGCAGAACGACACCTTTACATGCGCACATGGAGAGTGCCGAGGATGTCCGCCACTCGTCCCAAATGAGCCGGTCAGGCAAACTGACCCCTATAGAAATAGTGTCCAGAGAGGAAGACAAGGCCTTCGCGCAACCATTTTGCCATCTGCTAGCCTACTGGACCAAAAGGAAGGGCCAGTATGTGAGACCTTGGTCCGAGGAGGGGTCCTATGCACCAGAAAACATGGCTGTCGCAGAAGACTGCATCCGGCATGAAGGGAAAGATCCACAATGGAAAATACCCATGAAGGAATGTCAGAGAAGATGGGAGCTCTACGTCGGGGAGAAACCAACTCAGATGCTTCACGCCAAAATAGGTCAGACGTTACAAAAGGGCGTGTCAGGGACCATCTATATGCCATGGGCATAGATAAACAAAAAAGGGCTCAGGAACAAATTGCGGACATTGATGGACAGGGCAGGAAAAAGGATCTTATGTTTTGAGATACACACAGAGAAAATCAACTTAGCTATCGACGACATCAAAAGTTTGTTAAGCAGCCTCATTGGGGAGCAGACCGACATGGTGTATTCCTGACCCCGTATCCCCGCAGTCACTCTGATCAACGCTGAGAATGATGAGGCCACATTTAACTCATTTTGATACCAGATACGGATGGCCCTGAGATATGTTCCCAGACCGCACAGGCATAGGCGGAGTGATGGAAGAAAGCAAGAAGCCTTGAAAGAATGTGATTAATTTCCTAGATAGAAGGAGGGAATAATGCGAACAAGAGACGGGACAGCCAGGGACAAACACGGGTCCCCAGGTTGCATTCTTCTACAACATTCTCAACAAGCATTGGCATAGCCAATAGGTGTCGCCTTTGGGACCTTAGAAGTGTTTAGCCATGCAACAGTTGATGTTGTTGCACCAAGGATATTGTGCTGGATAACTAAACACTTATAAGGTCCCAAAGGCAAGACCTATTGGCTATGCCAATGCTTGTTTTGTATGCTATTCATAGATACCTATTCAGTGAGAGACAAAATGCAGGCATCAAACAGTTGGCAATTAAGAGGGTAGGCAGCACACTGTTGGGGGACGTAAGGGAGGGCATAAGTGTGCAAGATTTAGTTAGAAATTAGTTTTGACCACCTTTAAGTATAGGTATACGAGCCTTTAAAACAACTTTTAAAGCAAGATGATAGAGCACATTTCAACTGGGGGACGATCGGAGAAGCATTGTCTAAATTACTTGAGTGAGTGGCATGGGGAAGCAGCACAGGAGGCTTGGGTATGACAAGAAGAGAAGATTTAGGTGATTCAAGTAAAGTTTGGTTTTGAAGAGTTTACTTTTGATGGTTGAACTCATTGTTAATTTAAGATCAGTTCAGAGGTCAGCAAGGAAATTAAATTGCATTTCAGTTTGAAGTCCCAGACGGTTTAGCCCAGAGGCCTAATCTCCTCTAAAATAAAGTATTACAAATATTTTGCCCCACACTTTGCCTCACCTGATATCACATGAAATCACCCAGTGAGAAGCAATATATGTTCTGCTGTTCTTGGACGTTGTTCCAACTTGAAGTATAATATTTTCATTGTTTCTACATATCAAAGAAAATTGAACACAACTTGCTTTACATGACCCTGGGGAATTTTACAAACTTCACAGTATGTGCTTTACTCATGCAGACAGGTAAATGTGTGATTTAAATAGGCCTAGGCCATTGCATGAACTGAGGGGCATTATCTTTTATGCTTGAATGAGGCACTATGCAAATGGGATAATATATGCTTGTGCCTTTTCTTGTGCATTTACACAGTTACACAGGAAAGCAGAAGCTAGTGGGCGTGGCCACACGAGGAGCAGAGCCGACATCCAAAGTGTCTATCAAGCCTCTGTTACTTGCAGTGAAGGGGGACCGCGGGGCACAGTGGCAGCCAGCCCCCGATGCAGTGTTTGCTCCTTCCACCTGAGTGTGTTGTAAGAAGCAGCTAGGGGGGGCTAGGAGGAGGTAAAGGGCCAAGAGGAGAGGGGAGGCTGTATGCTGTACGTAGTGAGTGCCTGGTATTAGTCTGCGTTCTCCCGGCTGTGGTGTAAAGGCGGCCGGCAATAGGTCGCTGCGGCTTGCACTACAACATGGGGATGCATGTGCCCACTGCCCTGAAAGCTAGAACTGCCCCACCACTCTAAACGCACCTTCACAATTCCATGGCTCTGTTCATCCTACGCTCCATGAACATTCCACCACCTATATTATAAACCTTACATAGCACAATCCCACCTCTCCTAGTACATAGGTGGTTAGAAGACAGAGGACGGATTGCAGATCGCGATCACAAGGATTGACACACTATCATAAGAAAGCCCATAGGGTTAACTAAGGGCCATTGCCGAAGAGGGTGTGGCCGACCTTCCGCTTCTGACCCCCCCCCTGGTGTGATCCTCTGAGCCTAGCACTCCAAAGTGAAGTAGCACCTTGTCCTGTTGGGCGTTCCCTGTTTTCTCGCTGCTGGCTCCCCAATGCAACTTGTGCAGAGCCTGATGGTGGCCCCTGCTTGTCCTTGCCTTGCCCTGGCCTGCTGTTGGCTGCTTCTCCTGCAGGTGAGGAGCCCTGTGCACCAATGGTCCTCGTGCTGGTGGTCCTCGCGCAGTCACTTTGTCAGAGTGTGGCCCGGGAGGTGTGGCTGTTGGAGGCGGGGGCCAGGGAAGGGGGACGCCGAGAGTGTGTTGTGGAGGATTACCTCAGCAGCAACATGAGGCACCTAGTTAAAAGGGGTATTGTCTTTATAAGGCGCAGGGGGCTAACAATGGTGCTCTCATAGGTAGTGGAGTAACGCGTAAACAAAGAGTGGCAGCCCCAGCCCAAGGAAAAGTAGCGGGCTCAGTGGGCTTGGTGTTTGAAGATTCGAAGACAGTGACATAAGACATAAACAAGCGCGTGCGTCTCGTGCTAAAAGTGGGAGGGGTGGGGGGAGTGCGACAGCACACAAAGCGTTTACCTTGCGGGAGCGATCCAGGGGCACGATGTGTTTGTAAGTGAATTACAAACATATGGTGTCAAGCTCGCTCCCGCAAGACAATCGTCACACGTGCACGCGTTGCCATTGAAGGCAAAGGAACGCGTGCACGTTTTCGGCTGAAAAGCCGAAGCAATTGCAAAAGGTCTTTTTGCCTATGCAGCGTATGCGCGCTGCGCAGGCGAGACCTAAAAGGGGACTGCCCGCTGAGATAGAGACTGGACTTGATTATTTAATAGGGCTAGACACGACTTCTTGGAGAGAAATATAGGCCCAAATATTACATTATTACCTGGAAAGACAGGAGAAGGACAGGTAAAAGCTGGAGCAATTCAAAGAGACACTGCCAAATTGGTCCAACAAAAATTTTAAATGACTGCCCTCGAGGGGGCCATGTTGACCACAAACATGCAAATGGTGCAGTCTTGAAGGGAGCTCGGCCTCCAGACCAGAAGGGGTATCCACCCAGTCCTAGCAGCAGAGGTCGCGTAAGATGGCTACAGCAGGTCTAAAAGAGTGCTACTATTGTCACAGAATGGGTCACATGGGTGACCGATACCGCCTGAAAACATATCAGGAGCAGAATGAAATAGTCCCAGGACAGCCCCCACAGAATACCCACCCCAAAACCAAACCCTGACCAACGCAAATGAATCGTACCATCAGCTTTAAGGAAATGTTATGCTATTAAGATTTCTAGAACGCACAAATACCAAACGGTGTCTTGGCGCAAGCAATCCTGAGTAAACTGAGATCCCTATTTATTGAATAACCAAGTTCTGAGAGCCTTCCTGAAGGCCGTCAGGTAAGAGAGACTCCTAATGGAACAAGGAAGGCTATTCCAAAGTTTTGTGGCCCCCACTGTGAAACTTCTGCCACCCCAGTTGGATTTGTGAAACCTGGGAGAAAGCATCAATTTAGCTCCTTCCGAACGGAGGTACTATTTGGGGGGTACCATTTCAACGATTGCCTCAGAAACTGAGGGCCGTTACCCAAGAGCACTTTATATATAATGAATAAAGCTTTGAAATGGATACTGCTTTTGACTTGTTGAAATGTAAAATCTGATTCTTTCGTTTTTTATTAAGCTGCGCCTCATCCATTTATCTATTTTCACCACTGCCCCGTTTTCAGCCTGGCTCTATCCATGACACCGCACCTGCATCAACATTGGTAAAGAATCTAGATTGGGATATTGTAGGCTGCGTAAACATGCAAAGTCAGCACAAAAGAACAGCTGATGTCTGCACTGGGTTTCCTAAACAATGGTAAAGCCTTAGATAAAGTTTGTTCAGATAGCCTATCTTGTTGTGCAGCTTCAGGATGTGACAGTTACACAAGACACCAAAGTTGTTGATTCTTACCGATGGTCTCATTTATGTGCTCTTCCCAAAGTTCTATTTACCTCTGGGCGTCCCTTGTCTGTGATCTTTGCTATAAAAACCCATGTAACAATCGTTCGGTGTGCTCTCTCCTGGAGTATCTCTATGGTACTGGTCGGATGGAGGCCCATTCATAAATGACCTATGGTTTGAACTTCGCTCCAGTGTCGATTCCTCCTTACTTGTTCAGAACCAGAGGACGAAGTGGTGACCCTGCACCAGCAGATTTAAATTAATGTGCTCGACAAATTGGCGCCCGAATGTGGGGCCCCATCAAGGGCTTGCAGTCAGACCAGGGGAGGAGATCGGGTCGGTAAGACGAACTTCGCTGAGGGGCGCCCCACCTGAAGAGACTAGTGTTGCTCATGGTCCAAGGTGATTTTTCAGCTCTCCGACTCGGATCTTCCTGGCGGCTGCTAGCCTTGACTGGGGCCTTCGGACGGTCATTTTTGGATCATGGAGGATCGACAGGTGGGAGTCGAAGACTACGCATGAGGTAAATCCGTATTGAACCGGTCCATTTGGTTAGAATTTGTTTTGTATTTGCCTTGGCATTTGTCTGGTATCCGTTCGGTATCTGCTTGGAATTTTGAAACTTAGACTCTGTTTTGGAACTTGCTATTTGTTTTGACTAACATTTTGTTTACAGGTAATGTGAGAATATTTTTTATTTCTCTCGCTTTATACATTTGTTATATCTTATATAACATGCCTGTACTTAGTACGCTTTGTAGGTTTTGTTGTTGCTGCTGCGATAAGCAGAGAATTTTGGAAGCAAGCCAGCCAGCGCCACCAGAAGGTATGCCGAATTTTGAGATGTACATCAAATATGGTATTTGTCTCGTCATGTACAATGCATTGTGGAACAAATATATAAAAGGGGATCCCCAGTTGCATCGGCCGTTAGAGGGAACAATGGACCCTCACAAACTTCAGTATTTAGAGAAATGATTATTTTTAAAGAAAGTTAGGCCAGCTATGTTTGACAGTTTGCGTATGTGGAGGAAGGAAGTGAAGGAGCGGCAGCTCAAGGCAGAGAAGGTACAAAGGAAACAGGAAAGGAAAAAAGAGTATCAGAAGTATAAGGAATTGAAGGATAAGGAAGTTCAGGAGAAAAAAGGGAGCATAGATTATTAACATCTAAGGAATATATAGTTAGACCAACAGTAGCAGTTAATGTCCGCCAAGAAGATGTGGATTCAGGTATTGATGGATTATTGATTTAACGACCCCCCCCCCCCAATATGTACCTTTAACACCTCTTCCCCCTGGACCACTGTTGGAGCCGGCCTCGTGGCGTGGTCCTGTTCCCCCTCGCTCAGCCGCACGAGGTCCCATGCACCTCGGGGCTCCTCCATTTTGGATTACACGTCACTCCACGTGACCACCTACGTGACCCTGCTCTACCCGGCCTCGGTCCCAGCGAGGCCCGACATCGAGGCGCCAACCCCTGGCACGGGGGATACCACGTGAGCCCTTCCCACTCCCGGCGGAGGGCAGTATCGATGGGACCCCCAACCGTCCTTCCACACCTAGGTGCGATCGCCCCACAGCTCTCTGGGGCCTGGTGCCTCTCCTGCTGGGCGTCTGGCCGCGCCCTACCCGGCCTCTCCGCCCTCCTGGGCGCAAGGGTCCGGACATCAAAGGGCTCAAGACCTATATCTGGGGCGACCCGACAACAAGATGACAGTTGTATCCCGGAGTCAAGAGCCCTGCTGATCGGATCGCGGCTGACCCTACGGAGAAAGACTCTTCCTGAACCTACCTACTGAGCCCTGCTGACGACGTCGCGGCTCCATCGTGCTTACAAGACCTTCACGAACCTTTGGGGCCCTGCTGACGCCGTTGTGGCCCGACCTTGTTGCAACAGACCATCAGAGCCCAGCTGACCTCGTCGCGGCTCGACCGAAGCGGACCTACCACCGGAGCCCTGCCGTACCTGGCTGGTACTAAGACTGTCCCGCTACCCTATTCCCTCAAAGACATTGAGACTCTTACTGGATCCCTCGATCCCACTGTACATATTGAACGTGCTCCTTTTTTTATATAAAGAACCAAGATAAGCAACTGATACGGAGTCCTGTGTGGTGGTGTTACTGGGCCTAGTACGATTATAGGAGAAGGACCTCTCCTAGGAGGCTTCTCAGCGGCGCTCGGCTATAACTTAGCGGTGGGAAGGTGCCCGGGGTAGTCCCTCCGACTCTCCGGTGGTCCTTCCTCCAACAACCACCAAATGTTGTTCCTTCTGTACCCCCGGTTCCCCTTCATTTGCCTGCGGTTGTCCAGCTCCCTATTTTCCAACCAGTTCCGGTACATTCCTTACCCCCTCCAACCCAGGCCACTGCGCCTCCACCTCAGGCCACTGCACCCGAACTGATTGATGATCCCGTACTTCCTGCATCTGCCCAGACCCCTCAAGTTCTTCGCTCTACTGTACCTCAGTTTCGTCAGGATGCGTTAAGGTTAATGGTATTAAATTGGTTAAGTGATCTGGAAATGCAGGTAGGAGAAATGATAGATCAGATACAGGGTTTTTCAAAAGGCGAGCTTCTTTGTCTCATAAATAAGCTTTCTCATCAACTTATGGTTCAATGGGAGATGGCTACAGGACAGAATGGCCCAGATGATGTTAGAGCTATTAATCGACAGAGTCAGATAGGGGCCTTCCCTGCAAGTAGAGTTAACACTGCCATAGCAACGATAATTGGATATCGTGATGAACTCTCTTCCTCTCATCGAATAAGACCTATGAGGGAAGCCGCGCTACAACTCATTCCTGGAAGAGGGAATGCAGATAATGATGACCCTAACAGTCCTGATGCTAGAGCTCATTTTTTGTACAATTGGATATATACGCCCTAGAAAAGGACGGATGTACTCACTTTAAAAGCCTCTTTACCAGACATACGGAAAAATCCTAGGGGATTTTATGATGTACGGGCGGCCATTGATTCCGGTGTCATGACCTTAGCAGATATTGATATGTTTTTTGGTATGATCCTGCCACCAGATATGTGGCGACTCACCCGGAAACAGGATCATGTTGAGTTAGGAGGAGATTGGACTGTAATAATAGCAGCTGAAGCGGATAGGGAGCCTGGTAAAAAACCTAATCAGCTCATACTGGACCTCACTGGCAACATGCCAACTTATATAAAAATGATCATTCTGGCACGGAAAATAGATTGGACGCTCCTTACTGCTTGTAAGCAAAGACAGGGCTAGTCCGTCCCCGATTTCTTTACTCGCTTTGAGGAAGTTTCCTCTAATGTATGTAATAGCCCTATTGCTCCTGTCCTTAAAAGAGGGGATGGAATACAGGATCAAAGTTTATCAATTTGTGATTGATTTGAGAGAAAGTAACAAAATAGTAGTCCCTCAATATCCTGTTGTTTCTCAGGTAAAGTTAATGCACCTGTAGGGATTTTCTGGCATCCCCGTTGAAAGCCCTGTTTCACAACAGCTAAATGCTAGAACAAGGGTCTCCAACATTTTCTGTAACAAAAGTCACTAGTGATGGAAAAGTGACCACCCCATCCAAGAGTATCAGCAGTGATCACATTGGTGCATTAGGCAGGGTTTTCAGGAGTAATGAAAAAAAAGAGGCTTTGACAATTTGAACTGAAATATTACACGGGTACTAGATACAAACTCCCTTGCGCCAAGATATAATTATGAGTAATAACATATCTCCAACTGAAATAATAGCTGTAAGTACATTTTCAAAATGTAAACTATTTTTCTGTAGACCTCAGTTTATGAGATGTGAAAATACAAAAGAAATGTGGTCTTGAATGCATGAGATTTATTTTTAAAATACAGGTTGGACCGTACACAGGAGAGCTACTCACAGGTACCTGGTGATCTACTGGTATCCAATGACAGTATTGTCAACAGAAGGTTACCTACTTAGGTCTCCTCCTGTCGAAGGGGTTAAGACGCTACACCAACATAGGATATAATTGGTGCAGAATTTGCAGAAACCACTGACTCAATCTAATATCTGTGCGTTTATTCCCAAATGTTTCACTAATTACAAAACCCCTGCTTGCTTTAACATTAAGGCATGTATGCTTGCTGCTTCCTTGGACTAATCAGTGTGAAGTTGTCTTTTTGTAATTTAAAAAAATGCTTTATGTAATGCTCCTGCTTCAGGTAAAACCCGATTATTACAAATTTGTGCATGCAAAAGATGGTTGCAGCTTGGCACGGTCGCATGTAGGAAGGAATAGGTCATGCGCATATTTCTCCTTCACATTGGACCCCACTGTGATAAACCAATCTGAAATGTTTCTTTAAGGTCACAATTTGACAGTTATGGTACCACATTTAGTGGATCTAAAAAAAATAATTCAGACCCAGCACCTGACCAGTGCGAGTGCGGTATTAACAGGGTATGAGTTGACACTTTTTGCTCTAAACATCACTCGGAAATGCTGTAACATTTTGAATCCCCCCACTGTACTACCCCTCTTGGAGTCCCAACAAGATGAGAAGCATGATTGCATATTTTATTACTGAGAAGGAGACTAAGGGACGGGTAGACCTGACAGATACCCCTATATCTGACCCACTAGGGGAACTGTCCGTGGATGGTTCATGTCACAAACTACCTGATGGCTCTAGTACAGCGGCCTATACAGTTACTCCCTTGAAATCTGTGGTTGAGTTATGTAAAATACAACAAATGTCTGCGCAATCTGTGCAGCTGACAGCTTTGACTAGAGCCTGTGAATTAAGTAAAGATTTGACTGTAAATATCAATCTATCTGCCTTTGGAGTTGCCCACTCATTCAGACGACTCTGGAAAAAAAAGTTTTTTTTACTTTGCATGGTGATATGATACAGTATGGGGAATGAATAGCAACGTTACCGGATACCTTGATGCTACCAAAAAGAGTTGCTATTGTTATATGTTTTGTCCACAAGAAAATTATAGATGAGCAAATACAGGGAAATAATTTTGCCAATGCAACAGCTAAACGAACAGCCTATTTAGAGTATAGTTTAATGTATATTGGAGGGACAGCTAGATGGACACCAGAAGTGCCTATGTTTAATCAGACTCTAGATTGCATTAGGGAAGTACAGGAAGAAGCTACAGAGGAAGGGAAGGAACAGTGTAAAAGATATGGGCGTCGGGATGCAACAGGATGTTGGATAGATCTGTCAGGAAAGCAAAGCAGAATGCTTCCAAATTATTATGTGAATGTTATTGTTACCATGGCCCACAGATCAGCCCACATCAGTGCTAAAGAAATAGTGGCCACGTCAGATCATGTATGGTTCAATAATCTGATTCCCAGGGTAGAAAAGTTCTATGTCAAGAGGTGCATGATGTGCCATACTTATAGCACAGGAAAAGGTAACCCGTTTCAACAGGATATTTTGCACCCCCAGATCTGCCCTTCGAGGTCTTGCAACCAGTTGAGGTGGTTATGGGGAGGCCAGCAAATGTATAGGGTGTACTAAGATCAAGGACAATCTGATATTGAATTTACCTTTCTTGTTGATTAAAGATTTGCATTTGATCCATTCACAGGTGAAGGCCAGTCTCTCTCCCAGTCTTAAAAGTCCAGCTCACAAGCTGAGGCCTAGAGACTATGTCTTTACCTAACAGTTTCAGAGGCCAGTGCAAGTTCTCTTCACCACTCAGACTGCTGTTAAGTGCACAGGGAACAGACACTGGATCCATCAGTGATGTGGAGAAAGCTACAAGCTAAAAACTTTCACGCACAGTGATGCTATTGAGTGTACCCCTAAAAAGAAGGCACAGGAATTTTCTGAAAACAATGATGTTTTTTTCCAAGCTAACATATTACCCACAGCTCTTATTCAACAGGTCTGCAACTGAGCCGTATGTGCACCATTGTTACAGCAGCCCGCCGCCCCTTCAACTGAAGCTCCAAACGGACTTCAACAAGGCCAACCTCTCCAGAGCACATACTGAAACTTGACTTTACTGACATTTTTTGATAAATAGACTCTTTTTTGCACTGTCCAACGCCAGACACCCCTGGGCGCCCAGATGACAGACATCTCCCCTGAAGCCCAACCCAAGACCTACAAATGTTTCCCAAGTTACGTTTTTATGTATTCTTGCGTGCTCTCTGTTTAGCAGACGTGCTCTCGCGCCCCTCCAGAGCCAGAAATCTGTCTAGTTTCATGGAACCAACCTTGACATTCTTGCAATGCTTGCGTAGGGAACTCTCACCTCAGTTACATTTGTGCTGAGCCAAAAGCTAGCATTCCACATGCACTGCACAGCGCACTCCTACATAACACCTGGTATCAGCACATGACCGCTGTGGGCACTCAAACCATGAACAGGTCATGCTACATATGTTTACCGATACCCCACACAGTAGGCACAGACAGGCTTTACTTATCCCAAGAGATAGCCCCAGAGAAAGCACAATGTCCCCTCTACTTGTACCTATGTAAGGTTAGGGCCTATATACAACCCAATAGAGTAGAGTCCCATAGAGCAGTAGGAAACATCTCCCAATATGAGGCCAATTCCACAGCACTGTACCTTTCCTAGCGACATTCAAACTAAGCTGGACAGGATGCACAGAAGGAGCTATAGGGGAGGACACTGTTTGGCCTGGGAATTCGTAGAAAAGAGGTTCTTGGCGGTAGCAAGACCACTGCACCAGTGCACAAATGCGTCCGCTCCTGCCTCTGTCTGTTGTCCCTGATTGGCCCTTAACATATTTGAGGCTGCCTTTTTTAATGGCAAATGGGCCCCTGATATGGAATTCCAGTGCAGGGCCATTCACCCAGACGACGCTAGGAGAAATGAGTCCCACGGGAGGGGGTCAAACGCTAGCACAGATGCCCAATGCCAGGAAATTTGGGATAACAAGATTAATGGGTATACTTGGTTGGAAAGGAAGGGGCAACTTCTGATTGTACCGAAACACACTGTATTCTTTGAGTTTCAGGGGCAAAGGAACCATACTGCTTGGTTCAAGTGACAAATGTGAAGCAATACTGTATATACCGGACCTGCAATGAGGCACCTCCACGTTGATTGATATGTACTGGCAGTGTGGCGAGTTTGCCTATACCAAGCTTGTTCCCGGATGGTGGGGTCACTGCACCCTCATGACCATACACACCCAACCCTGGTCATCCCTGGAGAAGATCTGTCTGAGTTGTCCTGACATCCGCTACAGAAGAAAACTCTGTTGCATCAGAATTGAAGAACTGCTGGTTATTTTGGATGGGCTCAGTACCAGAAAATTCCAGTAGAATTAAGACTTTTCTGAAACTCAAGTAACCGCAGGAAGGTCCATACCCTTCTTCACCTTGCAATCGAAGGCGAACATCAAGGACACAGAGTTTGGCCTAAACGCTATCAAGGAAGAACTAAGAGCCATCTGCCTCATGGTGATGTAACATCGGTATGTGCTGGACTTCATGACCACAATGGAAGGTCGGGTGTTGGCGAAGATTGGTGCTTCCTGTTGTACGTTTCTTCCTGGAAATTATCTCGAAAACTGAACACTTGCTCTTGCCATCCAAGCACTGCATTGTCTACTAGCTGACATGAAGAAGGAGAGAGGTGGCCCTGAGCAGGACTGGTTTCATAACCATTTTTCTTGGCTCCCACTATGGGTGTTCAAACTGTTCACGTCATTGCTTCCAGTTATTTTTGTGCGGTATCGTACAAATGGGGGTTTCCTGCTGTAAAAATGCAGTTTGATGATTTGTCAATGTTAGACCTGGCACCTTGGCGTGAGTCTCCCTTCCTCTTTTTTGCTGTGCCTCATGTGCTTTTATGGTGTTGGCCGCTCAGCGCGCTGTGCCACTGCCAACCAGTGTCGCGGTGCGAGTGCTCCCTTGTAAATTATATATGGTGGTTGGATTCCATGATTGGATTGTTTGGTTTACTGTCAGACCCCAGTAAAGTGCGCCAGGAGCGCCAGGGCATGTAAATGCAAACACCGCTGGTGGGCTTGCAGCACTGGTTGTGCCACCCACAGAAGCGGCCCGTAAAATATGTCTAAGGTCTGCCATCGCAGAACCTGCGTGCAGTCTGGTACTGACATGCTGACTGGCAAGTGTCCACACTTGCCGGTCCCTAAACCTTCCCTTACCTTCATGTTAGTCACCCCTCTGGTAGGCCCACGGGCAGGGTGCGTTGTAAGCATAAGGTAGGACAAGCCTAGATGCGTGGCATGTCCTAGTAGTGAATGACCGCCATCTTGTTGTTCACTACTGTAAGGCTACCCTGTTCTCATAGGCCAGTATGGGCGGCTAGGATTGTTACATCCTATGATCCTAACCGACCCAGGGAACATGGTAGAAGATCGAGTTTAGTATGCCTGAACTCGGAATAATAAGGTACATCTTTTTCCAAGGTTTATTTTAATATTCCGCGTTTGCAAATGCCGCTTTTAGAAAGCTGGCCTTTGCTTGCCTAAACATTTCAGCCCGCCTCTGCGTGATGTGTATCTGATGTCTGGCTGGTGTGAGTGACAGGGCTGGGGGGAACCCAGATGGGCAGGGCTAGGTAGCCTGGTGGTGAATAGGACGATTGACAGGTAGATGGAGGGGAGGAGTACTCCTAGGCTCTGAATAGGACAGTGCTCTGCCACCTCAATGCCGGCTCCGCCCCCTGTGGAGCGTCTGATCACTCTGCCCTGCACTCTGAAAGAAGAAGCCTGCATCGCGTAAACAAAGTGCTCAGAAACTGGACTGGACTAGGCAAGGGCCCCCCTGGCCTGGGAGAACAAAGGATTTGCTGTATAAAAGGTAGGAGCCCTGCTCCTAAGAAACTAGATCCGCTTTTGACCAAGAAGAATCTCTGCCTGAGGAGGAGGCACCGGGAAAGCTGTAGGAGGAAGACTGTCCCTATCCTGGGGGATTGGCCTGCAGTGGTGACCTTGCTGCCAAAGGGGAGAAGAGAAACTGTTGCTGAAGACTTTGGTTTATTTTTACTTTCAAGACTTGTGCTTTTCAAAACGATCTCCAAGGGCCTGAAACGAACTTGCCCCCTGAACTGAGCCCCATGACCATTGGGCTCTACCTGATCTTCACTCGCCTGCCGCTGGACTGTGGTGTCCTTTCCCTCACCGTAGCTGTGACACGCACCTAGAGGGTGAGCAGGGGTTATTCTGGGGTGTCATCCTTTGCCCTGACAAGAAGTAAAGGGTCCCTGCTTGTTGTGGGTACACACATGCGCCAACCAGAGCCCCCTCATTTCTAACAGTCAAATAAAGAGGACACTGTCACCTTGACTAGAGCTTATATAGGGGACACTCTATGGTTGGTCATGTGACCTGTAAGGTACTCATGAGTATTGTAGTGTTTTGGTTACTTTTCTTTTATTGGCTGCTGAGAAAATATCAGTAAAGAAATGAGAAGCATAATCTCCGCCTCCGTGTCCTTAATAGAATTGAAAATTCTTATCACAAATGTTTGCAAATTTTTTATTATGCTTTCCCTTTACTGAAAATCACAGCAGCCAAAGAAAAAAACATTTAACATCCAATTACTACCTTTCCCACAATGCCATGGAGTAACACCAATAACCATAGAGACTACCTTCTATAAATCAAGTCCCAACATGAGCACTTCCTCTTTCTTTGCTGCTCGCAGCCAAGTTAAGTGCTCCTTGATTTTTTCTTCATTGACTTATTCAAGTGCTTTATTGTGATATTTGGTCATTTGATGGTGATTGTAAGCTTACAGTTTACCTTTCTTTGATCGTATTGAGAAGCTTCACAGGCGCGGTCCCACCTATAAGCTGGTGTGGCAGAGTCCAGACCCTGAAAACCCCGATTGGACCTTACCTTATGTAGCCGCGCCTCTCGCTTCTTCACAGCCACCGGACTCAGACTTCTCCCTGGGTGATCGACGAGGAGGAAGATTCCTGTTCCACCCTCTGGGGGTGGAGCCGACGAGCGTCATCACTGGATAAAGAATCGCCAACCAATGCCACGGGGGGTCGATGACAGGAAGGAGGAAGAGAGCGTCCGGAAAGAACCTGGGAGCCAACGTTCCCTCGAATCGTCCTGCCACGCTCCAGGAGGAACGTGGCTGAAACAGGTGCATCAGTGCTTACGGGGAGCAGGGAAAAGGGTGGATTCAGTGTCCCCGGGAGGATCTGGGTTGCCGTCCGGAAAGCCTTCATAGAGGGTAACTATATCTGTCCCACGTGTCCCTGCGCTGTTCTGGTGACGGATACCTTCCCCCACACTATCTGATCCTAGGACTGGGTGACAACCCCTCTCACGACCTTCCCCTTCCACTCTTACAGAACTGAGCACTAATTAGTGCTGTCTTGTTTCTTTGTTTTGTTTCTTTCCTTCCTTGCTCCATCTGACCCCGACGTGAGTGAAAACGCTGAGCGATGCCAAGGTGGAGAAGCGTATCCCCTGCAGACGACGTTGGAGACGGTGTTAATTCCCCTCAGTGAACTGAATAAATACCCTTGCAACGCTAAAACGTGTCGCGCTTTTCTGCCCATTCGACAGGGTGTTTCTCTGCCACTATTAGTCAGACTCGGCTTGCGGCGTGGTTGGTTACAGCTCTGGTTCGCTCTCTGGCCTGCCGCAATGGATATCTCCCTGTTGTTTCGGCTGTATGGAGGTGTGCCTCCTCGGATAGAGCGGTGTTCCGTCCCCCAATTGGACCCGCACACGCACGAGAGCCGTACGCCGCATAGCCCAATTGGGATACCTTTGGGCTGTTTTTGGGCTATGTGACGTTGAAAAGAAAAGCGAGAAGAACGCTGAGCTCCGATCTATATCTAATTGCGGAGCTGTCCAGGCAGTGCCCTTTTATGTTTAAAACGTTTTTATTGAAACAAAACAAACCATGGGGGAGGGGGATAGGGGGTTAGGATACATAGAATACAATCAAAGAAAAAGGGTGCAACTCCAGAGGGTTGGCAATGGATAGCTCGGTGGGCCAGGGGAAAAACACAGTAAATGCAAGGCTAGAAATGCAATCTGTGGAATCCCCGCATGCATATACGACACCCCAAATCTAAGCAATGAAAGCCAGCAGCAACTCAACAAAGCACAATCCCCCCCTCCCCATCCCCCATCCCCCCAGTAACGAAAAAACAACACCCCACTCCCCCCGTCCTATGGTCCCGCACCAGATTAATCCTCACCAAGAAGCCCCGCACCCCCCCCCCCACCCACCGGGAGGCCCCCGTCTCACATGTGAACTAGTCCGCTGGGGTCACCGGCGGCGTCAACCTAAGAAGCCTAAGATACCTCGGGCAGGTGAGCTCCCGGAATTCAGTGGACAGCAGCGCTAGAAAGGGTTGCCACAGCTCTTCAAATTGGTCTATCTCCCCCGCAACCGTAAGCGACAGCTTCTCCATCCCCAGCACATGCCAAAGCCTATGCAACCAACCCGTGATGGAGGGGACGGTGGCGGTGCGCCAGTGGATAAGAATGTTCTGAACCGCAGACCCCAGCGCAATCGCGATCTGCCTACCCCTGCGGGACTTCAGTGGGTACATTAGGTCATTGGGGAGGCCCAGCAGGACATACGCCGGGAGGCGCGGCAGCTCTATCCCAAAGTGCTTATCCACCTCGTCCAAAACTTCCTTCCAGTAGGCGGTCAGCGCTGGGCAATCCCAAAGAATGTGTGAGAGGGTACCTTCCTGCCCGCAGCCCCGCCAGCACCCCTTGTCAGTGTGTTTATGCATTTCATACAGTCTCTCCGGGGTGTAGTACCAATATGTGGACACCTTAGTAAAGGTCTCCGTAAGGCCCGTGTGGTATGCAGAGTGCCGCGCCCGATACGCAATTTTGTCCCATTCCTTGTGGCTGAGTGTCCTACCCAATTCCCTGTGCCAGCCCTCCCTCCCCGGGTTGTAATAGTGAAACGGCAGGGGTTGTAGGTACTTGTACAGATCGGTAATTAGCTTGGCGTTGGAGGTCCGAGTAGCCAGCCACCTCTCATACGGTGTAATTTGACGGGCGGCGGTGGCACGCACCTGGGGCTGGAGGGCCCAATGCCGAACCTGCATGTAGCGCAATCTGTCCAGCTCCGTCAGGCCGAACTCCTGGCGGAGTTGCTGGAAAGGAACCACTCCCTCCGGGCCATAGATCTGGAAAAGTGCCCTGCAGCCTGCCTGCACCCAGTGGGAGAAAACCCCCGGCTCCATCCCTGGGGAGAAGTCCGGGTTGCCCACTATGGGCGTGAGCGGCGAAGGAAAGGTGGTGAGGCCCCGAGCCTCACAGACTGCATCCCACACCCGCAGGGGGACCCGCGTGACAAAAGAAGCGTAAAGATTAGGGGGGCGATGCGCGCGGCGCAAGAATGGAACCTCTTGTAAGGTGCGGCCCGCCACTGCCTGGTCTTGAAAGAGCCAGTGTTTGTCGGACTCCCACCTGCTCCATTCCACCAGATATCGCAGCTGTGCCGCCTGAAAGTACTTACGGAGGTCCGGAATACCGAGACCCCCCGCCTCCGGAGCAAGCGTGGAGAGGACCCTCTTCATTCGGGGCTTGCGGCCCTGCCAGACAAAGCGGGAGATGTCAGCCTGCATTTGATGTATCCAGCCCACCGGGGGCTGGAGAGGTAGGGCCCGAAAAAGATACAGTATCTGGGGCAACACCGTCATCTTAACCGCCGCGATTCGCCCCAGCCAGGACAGTAGGCCCTTGCTCCAGCGACCAAGCTCCTCCTTGATCTTCCTGCTGAGGGAGGCATAATTGGCCGTAACCATCTCCGGCAATGTGGGCGCCAGCAGAATCCCCAGGTATGGCACCGTGGACGAGGACCACTGCATGGGGAAGAGCCGCTGAAGGTCCCTCCTGGTATCCGCAGCCAGGGACACGTCTAACGCCATCGACTTGCTCATATTCATTTTGAAACCGGCCACACATGCAAAGGCTTCCAGTTCCCGGAGGCAAGCAGGCAGCAACCTCCTAGGGTCGTCCAAGGTCAACAGGACATCGTCCGCGTAGAGACTGACAGTGTGGACATACTGGCCCATCCGGACCCCAGTAGCATCCGGATTATTGCGAATCCTCTGAGCAAACGGCTCCATGTAGAGGGCAAACAAAAGCGGCGAGAGGGGGCAGCCCTGCAGGCAGTGCCCTTTTGTCTGGATTCTTACGCCACTATTTGGCTGCGATAATTGGAGGGCCCAGGCCAGGTGCAGGCCAATTTATCTATTTTCAGTGTAATGACGATTGCGCGTATGGCGCGCTTTCATCATTAAATGGAAAACAAAACGTAGTTTCAATTTCAATGTTTCGGTGCTCGTGGGGCTATCTCAGCCCCTTGAGCGCCGAAACACTTCGGAGAGGTATTGGTGGAAAGGGGAGAATCTCTCCTTTCCAATGGTACCCTTCCCTAGTGGATCCCTGCCTCAGGATCGCCCCAGGAGGGTGATCCCCAAAAAGGGATCCACCCACTAGCCACCAGGGAGGGGGGGGGGGGGAGGGAAGACAGCCGCTTGGGCAAGGAACATTGCTTCCCACATTAAATTTTTACACAGTCTTTCTGCACCCCTGGGGGGCAAATGGGGGCAGTAGCCTCCAATCTGCCCAAGGTGGGGCAGAAAGCACCCTAGACACCAGGTATTATTTTTTTTATAGGCCTGGATCAAAAACGCAGATGCCCCCGTGCCAGCACAAATGTCCTACCACCCAGCGTTCCCCTGGTTATCCTGAGTAAAAGGATACCTCACTTGTGTGGTTGGGCCAAAGACCTGTGACTTGGAAGGGCCAAAAACATAGGGATTAAGGGTATAGCACTGCAAATTCTAAGCGCTCATTTTTTTCAAAAAATACATTTTTAGCTGATTCTGCATCGGACAGCCACACTAGTGAGGTATCATTTTACTCGGGAGACCAAGGGGAATTCTAGGTGGTCGGACATGTGTGCTGATACAGCAATCCCACACAAAAATGTGTGGAAAATGATTTTGTTCAGCTAAATTTGAGGTTTGCAGGGGATTCTGGGTAGGAAAACGTTGGGGGATCCACACAAGCCATACCTCACTGGACTCCCCAGGGTGTCTAATTTTCACAAATGTGTGGGTTTGGTAGGTTTCCCTAGATGGCCACAATCCCGGGACCAAAAAAACAGGTGACAACCCTTGCAAAACCAGGTCGTTTTGTGATAGGTAATTTTGATGTCTCCACAATATGTTTTGGGCCCTTGCCTGTCACGGGTACTTGACCCACCCACAGGAGTGAGGTACCATTTTTTATCGGGAGACTTTGGAGAATGCGAGTGGGTAGAAATTTGTGGACCAACGCAGATTCCAGAACGTTCCATCGCAGAAATATTTGAAAAATGTGGTTTTTTTTACAAGCTTTGAGGTTCCCCGTTGAACCAAGTCCGTTTCTGCCATTATCAGTAGTTCGACAATGACACGGGCTCTCACCTCATCTCTAAGTTGTACAGGTCCTGCACATCAGAGATCCCAATCAACAACTCCGCAGTCCGTGAGGCCTGGGAGACAGATTTAGGGCATCCTATCACGGATGACCAATGGGAGTCCTGTTGCCAACAGGTTAAATCAATTTCCTTGAACAGCCGCCATAAACTCCTCCATTTTAAATTTAATATACATCACACTTGAAAAATCACATAGAATAGACACGGACAGACCACACCACAGCCTGAAATGCAAATCCCCGCATGCAGACTTTGCACACCTTACTTGGACATGCAGTGTGATCAGCAGTTATTGGACCGCCATACATCACACACTAGGGGTAATGGTTGGACTCGACCTGATCCCAACCCCTGAAGTGGCTCTGATGGGCTATGTCACAAACATTCCAAAACCAGTCCGGAAATTCACAGCGCTAGGTCTCTTATTGTCTAAACGGGAAATAGCTTTAAAATGGGGCGACATAGTGACTGTAACCTCAACTATGACTTATTTGCTTCCACCCTCTCCGTAACATCTCGTCCACGTTGTAGGAGAGTAGGATCTGCTTCACATGGGTACCCCCACTTTTTGCTGGTGTTTCACTGTTTTTTTACCTTAGTCTGGCTGTGGCCCTGCTAATCAGGACCACAGCCTAGCTGCTTCCTCTCTAAAATGGTTTGCATGTACATTAGGTACATATCTAATTGGATTCTGGAGTGCCTTATAATCCCCTAGTATATGGTATACTATGTACCTAGGGCATAGGTACCTCAGAGGCCTACCAGGGGCTGCAGCATGTATTATGCCACCCCTGGGAAGCACTCCAAAATGGCACCACAGGTCTGCTACTGCAGCCTGGGTAAGGGTGTGCTTGCACCCCTTACAGTGGTATAGGCTACCTATATCCACACATATATACAGACACATATAAACCTATAAGCCACTCCTATGGCAGGGCTTGACAATCCTGAAGGCAGAGTGCTTGGTTTTGTGTGAGAGGGTGCCCAAGCATGAGCTGAGCCCCCCTGCAGCTTTCTGTAATCCTTCCTTGTGGCTGTTCTGTGATACAGCCATACCATATACTCTTAAGTGCATTATAACCTCGCGGTAAATGCTAACTTTGGAATGGCTGCATCAAAACATTTTGTGTTGGTGTCAAACGCTTTGGAATACTACCCTCCCCCCCGCCAGTTCTGCCGGCGGGGGTAGCATTCCACCCTTCTAGAGGGAGAGACATGTTCACACTGGCTAAACCCGGTAGGACTTTCCTGAGCCCTGGCATCACAAAATGGATGCCTCTGCCACAGACACGGGTCTGGCCTCCTGCTGCTGACCGAAACTCTGGCAGGGGAGGCCTGGACAATAGGTTTCCTGTCGAGGGGAGGTGTCACCACCTCCCCAGACAGGCAGATGTGTATTGGGGCTGGGCGGGAGCACTCGCTGGTGCTTTGAAGTCCTGCACTGGGGTCATACTTGGTGTCCCTGTGCATAGTCCAGTTCAAACCAGTTGAAGGGGCTACCTGCCCCTGCTCTGGCGTGAAACTGGACAAAGGAAATGGGTGTAACCACCCCTTTTTCCAAGCCCACCCATAGGTGGGGCCTTAGAGTTAGTCCATCCCCTAAACTTACTACAAGTATAGGAATCCAGTCCTTAGGACTTTAGATTACCCTGGCCGACACTCTGCAACATATATCCTGGACCTTCGACGTTCTATCCTGACTAGAAGACTGAAGAAATCTCCCTTGGGGTCAAGGAGTGACTCCCCTGCTTGGCAGGCACCAAAGAAGCAACTGACCGGTCTGCATCGCTGAAGCTCCCGCCGGACGCCGAAGTCTTTGCATCACCAGACGTGGATTTCCAGACTTCCCCGAGGCTACCCCGAGTCCACAGCAAAGCTGAGGCCCGTGGCTATCGTGGGTGACGTGGAACCGTGACCCCTGGACACCGTGATCTTTTGCAGCAACACTATTTTCCTGGACCTCCTCGAAGTTGTGCTTTGGGCTCCGAGTAACCCCAGCCTTGAGCACCTCCTGCACCGAAGATAGTTGGCCTCCACTCCACGAGTAACCCGTGGGCCAGCTTCAAGTGCAACCACTCGAGGCTCCTTCGCGATCACTAGCCCGTTGGCTAGCAGGTCCCCATAAAGGCAACTCCTTTTCTGCTTTGGGTTTCCTGGTTGCTCCAGACGTGCCCTGACTTCCCCTCCCTGGGTGAGTCTCTCAGACCTTGCTGGTCTGCGCCGCAGTCCTTTCTCTGAATTCCAGTGACTTGCCGTTGCCAAGGCTTGTTGGGTCCATTCTAGTCGCCGACAACACAGCACTCGACAGACTTCGTGGGACAGCTCGAATCCGGCTTGTGGACTTTGTCAACGCCTCCTGGACCTCGTGGCTGAAGAGTCAAGACACCCATCAACTCCCCTGAAGCACCCGACATCTGTGGGCATTGGTCCATCCTGCTCTTGGTCACTGGCAAGTGACCCAGACTCTGTCCCCTCTGGTTTCAGGTTCCTTCCATCCCAGATCCAGGCTTGGATCTCTCCGGACACTTCTCCTCTTCACGGCAGCAGCAGTTCTTTGCAGACTCCCATTGAAATCGGTGACACGACCCGACACCAAAAGACAGCTATGCACCCGACTTCCCTGGGTGAGGTAACTCGAGTACTCCGGTGCTCCCATGGGTGCTGGCCCTAGAACTTCTTAAGTCCAAAAGGGTTTGGTCCTGACTCGATTAGAAGTGTCCCTAATCTTTAAATTTCCAACCGCGACTTTGCCCATAGAAGATAACAGGAACCCACAGTTGTGTTCTCACCCTGCATACAGTCCCCATGGGTCCCCTGTGTCACTACCTTGGGTGGTTCCTTGGGGTCCCAGCGATTTTACAGGCTCTAGGCCTAGTGTCTAGTTGAGTCGTGGTTCTTATACCAGTTTTTTGGTATATGGTGTGGTACGCCCCTAGGGCCCAAACGTGTATTTGTGCTATTACTGATGATTGCCATCTTGTAACTTAAGTACTTCGAACTCCAGTCTCATAAAGAGACTAGAAGGGTGTGTGTTAACCTAAATACATATATTTTAAATATATACCTGGTGTGGTTGTCCTTTCATTTGATCATTCAAGAGATTATAGACTGGTAAAACAAGCTGCTTTACATTACTTCAAGACTTAGCCTGAAGGCTGCTCTCCATAGCTACCACTAGGATAGCTTTCAATAAAAGTTGTCTTTAACCTATCACCATAAGGGGTTGTTTGGACTGATACAGGGTGCCCACTAGAACTAGTGGACAGCATATATCATGCCACCTTCTCACACACGTGACATCTGGGGCCCCCTTAAGCTGTACAACATGACAGCACACTCACAACGTTCTGCCCAATTAGAAAACAGCTTGGTCCCGACAGGAATAGGTTGATGGCCTGACCTGTGCGGATTCTTAGATCGATGGCTCCGCTGCAGAGTACATAAACAATCATACGTTCCATGGGCTGATATGGCACACACCACACCGTTGCACATTGTGAACCAAAGTGATGTATGATTTAGGCATGTTTGACTGTTTCCTTCATTGTACTTTGAAAATTGTGAGGACTGCTTATATATACGGATAGTCTTTTATGATTTGTCTCTTTTCTTGATACGTGCATCCTTGTTCACGTCAATATATTGGAGCCGGAGTTCTTTTGTGTATTGTATAATGAAAATGGAAAATAAAGTTAAAAAAAAATATATACATGTCACGCCTAAGATCTACCCTAGGTAGTAGGCTGATTTAGTCAGATCTTAACCCACAGGAGAAAGATTCTCCACCTTGAATTTTAAAGTGCAGTGCTTTATAGGATAAGAATATGCTTCACTTTGGAGGAATCGGTCATACTTTTGGGAGATATCCTGTACCCAGTTGGTCAGGGGTCCGCCTCATTTGTCGTCCCAGAACACAGTATAAATATGGGAAAGCTGCAGAGCAACTCAGATCTACTGCCTGAAACTGCAAGAAGGACTGCCCTGCTCGAACCCTGGTCTGCACCAAGAGGACGGCACTCTGAATGACTGCACCTGCCGCAGATTAATCAACTACAGCCCTCCAGCAAGAGGAACCCAGCTGACCGCCTTCAGCTGTACTTAGCCAGATGCATTGTGGGGGTTTGTAGTCCCACCTTCCGAGGAACAAATAAGACTCAGGAATCTTGGATTTGTGTTGTGGACACTTTGAACCCTCAAGAGAAACTTCAGAAAGAAGTTAGGAGACGTTTGGAGCAACTTTTGGAAAAAGCTCCGTAGGGTGACTGACCCGACGACGAGAGTCAAACGGAGTATGTCGAATCGCGACCCGGCCTGGATTTCAGGTTTGTCCTGGTGAAAGCTCTGGAGGTCCAGATGTCCAGGAGTTCACTGTATGCTCCCGCTGAACCAAGCCAACAAAGCAGTGGTGAATCCAGCCGGCTGCAGAGGCCCGCTCAACGTCGAGAGAAAATCCTTCAAAAAATGTCCTATGTGTGAAGGTAAAATTTTGACCAAAGCATCCCGCGTAGTGTATCCCTTCAGGGCGCCACTGCTGTTAGCCTCAAAGTTTTACCTGGTTCTGGTCACGCCTGACCAGATGTCCCAATTTGGCGCTACTGGTTTTTAAGCACTAGGCATGTTTATTCTATAAAAATTCATAACACCAGTTCCCAACATTGGATTTTTGTCATTTTGGTGTCAATTTATAGATACAATTTCCTATTTTTATAAATTGGTGTTGGATTGTTATTGCTTGTTGTGCCTTACTTATTTAATATATTGGTGTTTTTAAATGCTTTACACACCGGTCTCCTAAGCTAAGCCTGCTTGCTCGTTGCCAGCTACCAAGGGTTGAGCAAGGGAATCATTTATTGAGACCTTGTCTGGGCCTTATATTACATTGGTGGCCTTATTGCCAGAGGTAGGTGCAAACTTACCCCTACTAATAATTCACCTTCCAACATTGAATGAGCGTTCAAGGATTGTAGGATACCTTCTAAAGTGACCCTGCTTGCCCTGGGTATGTAGCATGGTAAGAGTCGTAGCTTAGTCAGTGATTTCTTTTTGGGGGGGGGGGGGGGGGGGTTTATCTCAAATGTCGCAACTAAACAAGCAGTGATTTCCAGGCCGCAGGGGTGAAATGGACTGTTCCATGAGGAATAGGGTCAGTACTGATTTGTATTAGGTGGAGCTTTGTCAAGAGTGACACAAAGGTGAACAACTGTGGGTTGGAACGCTACCCTGAGCCCCTGGTTACACTATTCGCAAGAGTTCATCCGATCACCTCTTGGGTGTTTGATTGCCAGAAGTGTGCCTGTACACCCGAGACGGATTACTGCTAATGTTTGTGAAATCCAAAAAGTAGTAAATTTGCAACCATTAAACGAGTACTTCTATGGGGGCAGATTTACAACGTTTTGGGCAAACCAGTCACTCGATATATTAAATAAAACGTACCTCTCCCTCCACCCCTATGCTGGGTTCTGCCACCTGATTTCAATCTGCTCTGTTCATGAATGAGGGTGGGTAGCACGGCAGGGGAGTCTCGAAGGCATTTACCTTCCTTGTCGTGGTCTGTCGAGTCCCCCCCACTCTTACCTGCACAGGCCGCTCCTGTAACCTCTTGAGTGGGAGCAACAAGTCCTCTATTCTTTCTGCGCACAGTCAAGATAAGTATTTTTCATACTGAACTTTAGCTTCTACGTTATTTCAATTAATTTTCTGACTTTAATGTGTATTCCTATTGCCAGGGTTGTTCATTTTCTTTAGGGCTTCCCTCTTTCCCCTCCTCCCCTCTCAGGCTACCATTGCGAGCACACTGGGGGAGATTCTCATCTGTCAGACGCTCCTTTCAGCCACGCCCTCCACATTGCTATCGTGTTTTCACTGTCTGCCCTTCAAGCAAGAGTCAGGCCGAGTCACTCCTCCCACGCCCCACGCCCTCCACATTGCTATCGAGTTTACACTGTCTGTCCTTCAATGGTAAGCACGAGTCAGGCTGGGTCACTCCTCCCACGCCTGACGCCCTCCACATTGCTATCGTGTTTTCACTGTCTGCCCTTCAAGCAAGAGTGAGGCTGGATCACTCCTCCCATGCCCCACGCCCTCCACATTGCTATCGTGTTTTCACTGTCTGCCCTTCAAGCAAGAGTGAGGCTGGATCACTCCTCCCACGCCCCACGCCCTCCACATTGCTATCGTGTTTTCACTGTCGGCCTTGCAATGGTAAGCAAGAGTCAGGCTGGGTCACTCCTCCCACGCCCCATACCCTCCACATTGCTATCGTGTTTTCACTGTCTGCCCTTCAAGCAAGAGTGAGGCTGGGTCACTCCTCCCACGCCCGACGCCCTCCATATTGCTATCGTGTTTACACTGTCTGCCCTTCAATGGTAAGCAAGAGTGAGGCTGGGTCACTCCTCCCACGCCCGACGCCCTCCACATTGCTATCGTGTTTTCACTGTCTACCCTTCAAGCAAGAGTGAGGCTGGGTCACTCCTCCCACGCCCCACGCCCTCCACATTGCTATCGTGTTTTCACTGTCTACCCTTCAAGCAAGAGTGAGGCTGGGTCACTCCTCCCACGCCCGACGCCCTCCACATTGCTATCGTGTTTTCACTGTCGGCCTTTCAATGGTAAGCAAGAGTGAGGCTGGGTCACTCCTCCCACGCCTGACGCCCTCCACATTGCTATCGTGTTTTCACTGTCGGCCTTGCAATGGTAAGCAAGAGTCAGGCTGGGTCACTCCTCCCACGCCCCACGCCCTCCAAATTGCTATCGTGTTTTCACTGTCGGCCTTGCAATGGTAAGTAAGAGTCAGGCTGGGTCTCTCCTCCCACGCCCCACACCCTCCACATTGCTATCGTGTTTTCACTGTCTGCCCTTCAAGCAAGAGTGAGGCTGGGTCACTCCTCCCACACCCCACGCCCTCCACATTGCTATCGTGTTTTCACTGTCTGCCCTTCAAGCAAGAGTGAGGCTGGGTCACTCCTCCCACGCCCGACGCCCTCCACATTGCTATCGTGTTTTCACTGTCGGCCTTGCAATGGTAAGCAAGAGTCAGGCTGGGTCACTCCTCCCACGCCCCACACCCTCCATATTGCTATCGTGTTTTCACTGTCTGCCCTTCAATGGTAAGCAAGAGTGAGGCTGGGTCACTCCTCCCACGCCCGACGCCCTCCACATTGCTATCGTGTTTTCACTGTCGGCCTTTCGATGGTAAGCAAGAGTCAGGCTGGGTCACTCCTCCCACGCCCCACGCCCTCCACATTGCTATTGTGTTTTCACTGTCTACCCTTCAAGCAAGAGTGAGGCTGGGTCACTCCTCCCACGCCAGACGCCCTCCACATTGCTATCGTGTTTTCACTGTCGGCCTTTCAATGGTAAGCAAGAGTGAGGCTGGGTCACTCCTCCCACGCCCGACGCCCTCCACATTGCTATCGTGTTTTCACTGTCGGCCTTGCAATGGTAAGCAAGAGTCAGGCTGGGTCACTCCTCCCACGCCCTCCACATTGCTATCGTGTTTTCACTGTCGGCCTTGCAATGGTAAGTAAGAGTCAGGCTGGGTCACTCCTCCCACGCCCCACACCCTCCACATTGCTATCGTGTTTTCACTGTCTGCCCTTCAAGCAAGAGTGAGGCTGGGTCACTCCTCCCACACCCCACGCCCTCCACATTGCTATCGTGTTTTCACTGTCTGCCCTTCAAGCAAGAGTGAGGCTGGGTCACTCCTCCCACGCCCGACGCCCTCCACATTGCTATCGTGTTTCCACTGTCAGCCTTGCAATGGTAAGCAAGAGTCAGGCCGGGTCACTCCTCCCACGCCCCACACCCTCCACATTGCTATCGTGTTTCCACTGTCAGCCTTGCAATGGTAAGCAAGAGTCAGGCCGGGTCACTCCTCCCACGCCCCACGCCCTCCACATTGCTATCGTGTTTTCACTGTCTACCCTTCAAGCAAGAGTGAGGCTGGGTCACTCCTCCCACGCCCGACGCCCTCCACATTGCTATCGTGTTTTCACTGTTGGCCTTTCAATGGTAAGCAAGAGTGAGGCTGGGTCACTCCTCCCACGCCGGACGCCCTCCACATTGCTATCGTGTTTTCACTGTCTGCCCTTCAAGCAAGAGTGAGGCTGGGTCACTCCACCCACGCCTGACGCCCTCCACATTGCTATCGTGTTTTCACTGTCTGCCCTTCAAGCAAGAGTGAGGCTGGGTCACTCCTCCCACGCCCCACGCCCTCCACATTGCTATCGTGTTTTCACTGTCTGCCCTTCAATGGTAGCAAGAGTCAGGCTGGGTCACTCCTCCCACACCCCACACCCTCCACATTGCTATCGTGTTTACACTGTCTGCCCTTCAATGGTAAGCAAGAGTGAGGCTGGGTCACTCCTCCCACGCCCCACGCCCTCCACATTGCTATCGTGTTTTCACTGTCTACCCTTCAAGCAAGAGTGAGGCTGGGTCACTCCCACGCCTGATGCCCTCCACATTGCTATCGTGTTTTCACTGTCGGCCTTGCAATGGTAAGCAAGAGTCAGGCTGGGTCACTACTCCCACGCCCCACGCCCTCCACATTGCTATCGTGTTTTCACTGTCGGCCTTGCAATGGTAAGCAAGAGTCAGGCTGGGTCACTCCTCCCACGCCCCACACCCTCCACATTGCTATCGTGTTTTCACTGTCTGCCCTTCAAGCAAGAGTGAGGCTGGGTCACTCCTCCCACGCCCGACGCCCTCCACATTGCTATCGTGTTTTCACTGTCGGCCTTGCAATGGTAAGCAAGAGTCAGGCTGGGTCACTCCTCCCACGCCCCACACCCTCCACATTGCTATCGTGTTTTCACTGTCTGCCCTTCAAGCAAGAGTGAGGCTGGGTCACTCCTCCCACACCCCACGCCCTCCACATTGCTATCGTGTTTTCACTGTCTGCCCTTCAAGCAAGAGTGAGGCTGGGTCACTCCTCCCACGCCCGACGCCCGACGCCCTCCACATTGCTATCGTGTTTTCACTGTCGGCCTTGCAATGGTAAGCAAGAGTCAGGCTGGGTCACTCCTCCCACGCCCCACACCCTCCATATTGCTATCGTGTTTTCACTGTCTGCCCTTCAATGGTAAGCAAGAGTGAGGCTGGGTCACTCCTCCCACGCCCGACGCCCTCCACATTGCTATCGTGTTTTCACTGTCGGCCTTTCGATGGTAAGCAAGAGTCAGGCTGGGTCACTCCTCCCACGCCCCACGCCCTCCACATTGCTATCGTGTTTTCACTGTCTACCCTTCAAGCAAGAGTGAGGCTGGGTCACTCCTCCCACGCCTGACGCCCTCCACATTGCTATAGTGTTTTCACTGTCTGCCCTTCAAGCAAGAGTGAGGCTGGGTCACTCCTCCCACGCCTGACGCCCTCCACATTGCTATCGTGTTTTCACTGTCTACCCTTCAAGCAAGAGTGAGGCTGGGTCACTCCTCCCACGCCTGACGCCCTCCACATTGCTATCGTGTTTTCACTGTCTGCCCTTCAAGCAAGAGTGAGGCTGGGTCACTCCTCCCACGCCTGACGCCCTCCACATTGCTATCGTGTTTTCACTGTCTGCCCTTCAAGCAAGAGTGAGGCTGGGTCACTCCTCCCACGCCTGACGCCCTCCACATTGCTATCGTGTTTTCACTGTCTGCCCTTCAAGCAAGAGTGAGGCTGGGTCACTCCTCCCACGCCTGACGCCCTCCACATTGCTATCGTGTTTTCACTGTCTGCCCTTCAAGCAAGAGTGAGGCTGGGTCACTCCTCCCACGCCCTCCACATTGCTATCGTGTTTTCACTGTCTGCCCTTCAATGGTAGCAAGAGTCAGGCTGGGTCACTCCTCCCACGCCCCACGCCCTCCACATTGCTATCGTGTTTACACTGTCTGCCCTTCAATGGTAAGCAAGAGTGAGGCTGGGTCACTCCTCCCACGTCCTCCACATTGCTATCGTGTTTTCACTGTCTGCCCTTCAAGCAAGAGTCAGGCTGGGTCACTCCTCCCACGCTCGACGCCCTCCACATTGCTATCGTGTTTTCACTGTCGGCCTTGCAATGGTAAGCAAGAGTCAGGCTGGGTCACTCCTCCCACGCCCCACACCCTCCACATTGCTATCGTGTTTTCACTGTCTGCCCTTCAAGCAAGAGTGAGGCTGGGTCAATTCTCCCACGCCCGACGCCCTCCACATTGACATCGTGTTTTCACTGTCGGCCTTTCGATGGTAAGCAAGAGTCAGGCTGGGTCACTCCTCCCACGCCCCACACCCTCCACATTGCTATCGTGTTTTCACTGTCGGCCTTTCGATGGTAAGCAAGAGTCAGGCTGGGTCACTCCTCCCACGCTCGACGCCCTCCACATTGCTATCGTGTTTTCACTGTCTGCCCTTCAAGCAAGAGTGAGGCTGGATCACTCCTCCCACGCCCCACGCCCTCCACATTGCTATCGTGTTTTCACTGTCTGCCCTTCAAGCAAGAGTGAGGCTGGGTCACTCCTCCCACGCCCGACGCCCTCCACATTGCTATCGTGTTTTCACTGTCGGCCTTGCAATGGTAAGCAAGAGTCAGGCTGGGTCACTCCTCCCACGCCCCACACCCTCCATATTGCTATCGTGTTTTCACTGTCTGCCCTTCAATGGTAAGCAAGAGTGAGGCTGGGTCACTCCTCCCACGCCCCACGCCCTCCACATTGCTATCGTGTTTTCACTGTCTACCCTTCAAGCAAGAGTGAGGCTGGGTCACTCCTCCCACGCCCCACGCCCTCCACATTGCTATCGTGTTTTCACTGTCTGCCCTTCAATGGTAGCAAGAGTCAGGCTGGGTCACTCCTCCCACGCTCGACGCCCTCCACATTGCTATCGTGTTTTCACTGTCTACCCTTCAAGCAAGAGTGAGGCTGGGTCACTCCTCCCACGCCCGACGCCCTCCACATTGCTATCGTGTTTTCACTGTCTGCCCTTCAATGGTAGCAAGAGTCAGGCTGGGTCACTCCTCCCACGCTCGACGCCCTCCACATTGCTATCGTGTTTTCACTGTCGGCCTTGCAATGGTAAGCAAGAGTCAGGCTGGGTCACTCCTCCCACGCCCCACACCCTCCACATTGCTATCATGTTTTCACTGTCTGCCCTTCAAGCAAGAGTGAGGCTGGGTCACTCCTCCCACGCCCGACGCCCTCCACATTGCCATCGTGTTTTCACTGTCGGCCTTTCGATGGTAAGCAAGAGTCAGGCTGGGTCACTCCTCTCACGCCCCACGCCCTCCACATTGCTATCGTGTTTTCAATGTCGGCCTTTCGATGGTAAGCAAGAGTCAGGCTGGGTCACTTCTCCCACGCTCGACGCCCTGCACATTGCTATCGTGTTTTCACTGTCTGCCCTTCAAGCAAGAGTGATGCTGGATCACTCCTCCCACGCCCGACGCCCTCCATATTGCTATCGTGTTTACACTGTCTGCCCTTCAATGGTAAGCAAGAGTGAGGCTGGGTCACTCCTCCCACGCCTGACGCCCTCCACATTGCTATCGTGTTTTCACTGTCTGCCCTTCAAGCAAGAGTGAGGCTGGGTCACTCCTCCCACGCCCCACGCCCTCCACATTGCTATTGTGTTTTCACTGTCTGCCCTTCAATGGTAGCAAGAGTCAGGCTGGGTCACTCCTCCCACGCTTGACGCCCTCCACATTGCTATCGTGTTTTCACTGTCGGCCTTGCAATGGTAAGCAAGAGTCAGGCTGGGTCACTCCTCACACGCCCCACACCCTCCACATTGCTATTGTGTTTTCACTGTCTGCCCTTCAAGCAAGAGTGAGGCTGGGTCACTCCTCCCACACCCCACGCCCTCCACATTGCTATCGTGTTTACACTGTCTGCCCTTCAATGGTAAGCAAGAGTGAGGCTGGGTCACTCCTCCCACGCCTGACGCCCTCCACATTGCTATCGTGTTTTCACTGTCGGCCTTGCAATGGTAAGCAAGAGTCAGGCTGGGTGACTCCTCCCACGCCCCACGCCCTCCACATTGCTATTGTGTTTTCACTGTCGGCCTTGCAATTGTAAGTAAGAGTCAGGCTTGGTCATTCCTCCCACGCCCCACACCCTCCACATTGCTATCGTGTTTTCATTGTCTGCCCTTCAAGCAAGAGTGAGGCTGGGTCACTCCTCCCACACCCCACGCCCTCCACATTGCTATCGTGTTTTCACTGTCTGCCCTTCAAGCAAGAGTGAGGCTGGGTCACTCCTCCCACGCCCGACGCCCTCCACATTGCTATCGTGTTTTCACTGTCGGCCTTGCAATGGTAAGCAAGAGTCAGGCTGGGTCACTCCTCCCACGCCCCACACCCTCCATATTGCTATCATGTTTTCACTGTCTGCCCTTCAATGGTAAGCAAGAGTGAGGCTGGGTCACTCCTCCCACGCCCGACGCCCTCCACATTGCTATCGTGTTTTCACTGTCGGCCTTTCGATGGTAAGCAAGAGTGAGGCTGGGTCACTCCTCCCACGCCTGACGCCCTCCACATTGCTATCGTGTTTTCACTGTCGGCCTTTCAATGGTAAGCAAGAGTGAGGCTGGGTCACTCCTCCCACGCCTGACGCCCTCCACATTGATATCGTGTTTTCACTGTCTGCCCTTCAAGCAAGAGTGAGGCTGGGTCACTCCTCCCACGCCTGACGCCCTCCACATTGCTATCGTGTTTTCACTGTCTGCCCTTCAAGCAAGAGTGAGGCTGGGTCACTCCTCCCACGCCTGACGCCCTCCACATTGCTATCGTGTTTTCACTGTCTTCCCTTCAAGCAAGAGTGAGGCTGGGTCACTCCTCCCACGCCCCACGCCCTCCACATTGCTATCGTGTTTTCACTGTCTGCCCTTCAATGGTAGCAAGAGTCAGGCTGGGTCACTCCTCCCACGCATCACACCCTCCACATTGCTATCGTGTTTACACTGTCTGCCCTTCAATGGTAAGCAAGAGTGAGGCTGGGTCACTCCTCCCACGCCCCACGCCCTCCACATTGCTATTGTGTTTTCACTGTCTGCCCTTCAAGCAAGAGTGAGGTTGGGTCACTCCTCCCACGCCCCACGCCCTCCACATTGCTATCGTGTTTTCACTGTCTGCCCTTCAATGGTAGCAAGAGTCAGGCTGGGTCACTCCTCCCACGCTTGACGCCCTCCACATTGCTATCGTGTTTTCACTGTCGGCCTTGCAATGGTAAGCAAGAGTCAGGCTGGGTCACTCCTCCCACGCCCCACACCCTCCACATTGCTATCGTGTTTTCACTGTCTGCCCTTCAAGCAAGAGTGAGGCTGGGTCACTCCTCCCATGCCCGACGCCCTCCACATTGCCATCGTGTTTTCACTGTCGGCCTTTCGATGGTAAGCAAGAGTCAGGCTGGGTCACTCCTCCCACGCCCTCGACATTGCTATCGTGTTTTCACTGTCGGCCTTGCAATGGTAAGCAAGAGTCAGGCTGGGTCACTCCTCCCACGCCCCACACCATCCATATTGCTATCGTGTTTTCACTGTCGGCCTTGCAATGGTAAGCAAGAGTCAGGCTGGGTCACTCCTCCCACGCCCCACGCCCTCGACATTGCTATCGTGTTTTCACTGTCGGCCTTTCGATGGAAAGCAAGAGTGAGTCTGGGTCACTCCTCCCACGCCAGATGCCCTCCACATTGCTATTGTGTTTTCACTGTCGGCCTTTCGATGGTAAGCAAGAGTCAGGCTGGGTCACTCCTCCCACGCCCTCGACATTGCTATCGTGTTTTCACTGTCGGCCTTGCAATGGTAAGCAAGAGTCAGGCTGGGTCACTCCTCCCACGCCCCACACCCTCCATATTGCTATCATGTTTTCACTGTCTGCCCTTCAATGGTAAGCAAGAGTGAGGCTGGGTCACTCCTCCCACGCCCGACGCCCTCCACATTGCTATCGTGTTTTCACTGTCGGCCTTTCGATGGTAAGCAAGAGTGAGGCTGGGTCACTCCTCCCACGCCCCACGCCCTCCACATTGCTATCGTGTTTTGACTGTCTACCCTTCAAGCAAGAGTGAGGCTGGGTCACTCCTCCCACGCCCGATGCCCTCCACATTGCTATCGTGTTTTCACTGTCGGCCTTTCAATGGTAAGCAAGAGTGAGGCTGGGTCACTCCTCCCACGCCTGACGCCCTCCACATTGCTATCGTGTTTTCACTGTCTGCCCTTCAAGCAAGAGTGAGGCTGGGTCACTCCTCCCACGCCTGACGCCCTCCACATTGCTATCGTGTTTTCACTGTCTGCCCTTCAAGCAAGAGTGAGGCTGGGTCACTCCTCCCACGCCTGACGCCCTCCACATTGCTATCGTGTTTTCACTGTCTTCCCTTCAAGCAAGAGTGAGGCTGGGACACTCCTCCCACGCCCCACGCCCTCCACATTGCTATCGTGTTTTCACTGTCTGCCCTTCAATGGTAGCAAGAGTCAGGCTGGGTCACTCCTCCCACGCATCACACCCTCCACATTGCTATCATGTTTACACTGTCTGCCCTTCAATGGTAAGCAAGAGTGAGGCTGGGTCACTCCTCCCACGCCCCACGCCCTCCACATTGCTATCGTGTTTTCACTGTCTGCCCTTCAAGCAAGAGTGAGGCTAGGTCACTCCTCCCACGCCCCACGCCCTCCACATTGCTATCGTGTTTTCACTGTCTGCCCTTCAATGGTAGCAAGAGTCAGGCTGGGTCACTCCTCCCACGCTTGACGCCCTCCACATTGCTATCGTGTTTTCACTGTCGGCCTTGCAATGGTAAGCAAGAGTCAGGCTGGGTCACTCCTCCCACGCCCCACACCCTCCACATTGCTATCGTGTTTTCACTGTCTGCCCTTCAAGCAAGAGTGAGGCTGGGTCACTCCTCCCACGCCCCACGCCCTCCACATTGCTATCGTGTTTTCACTGTCTGCCCTTCAATGGTAGCAAGAGTCAGGCTGGGTCACTCCTCCCACGCCCTCGACATTGCTATCGTGTTTTCACTGTCGGCCTTGCAATGGTAAGCAAGAGTCAGGCTGGGTCACTCCTCCCACGCCCCACACCCTCCATATTGCTATCGTGTTTTCACTGTCGGCATTGCAATGGTAAGCAAGAGTCAGGCTGGGTCACTCCTCCCACGCCCCACGCCCTCGACATTGCTATCGTGTTTTCACTGTCGGCCTTTCGATGGAAAGCAAGAGTGAGGCTGGGTCACTCCTCCCACGCCAGACGCCCTCCACATTGCTATTGTGTTTTCACTGTCGGCCTTTCGATGGTAAGCAAGAGTCAGGCTGGGTCACTCCTCCCACGCCCTCGACATTGCTATCGTGTTTTCACTGTCGGCCTTGCAATGGTAAGCAAGAGTCAGGCTGGGTCACTCCTCCCACGCCCCACGCCCTCCACATTGCTATCGTGTTTTCACTGTCGGCCTTGCAATGGTAAGCAAGAGTCAGGCTGGGTCACTCCTCCCACGCCCCACGCCCTCCACATTGCTATCGTGTTTTCACTGTCGGCCTTTCAATGGTAAGCAAGAGTGAGGCTGGGTACCTCCTCCCACGCCCGACGCCCTCCACATTCCTATCGTGTTTTCACTGTTGGCCTTGCAATGGTAAGCAAGAGTCAGGCTGGGTCACTCCTCCCACGCCCTCCACATTGCTATCGTGTTTTCACTGTCGGCCTTGCAATGGTAAGCAAGAGTCAGGCTGGGTCACTCCTCCCACTCCCCACGCCCTCCACATTGCTATCGTGTTTTCACTGTCGGCCTTGCAATGGTAAGCAAGAGTCAGGCTGGGTCACTCCTCTCACGCCCGTTTCTGCCTCCTTGGATGGCCCACGCTGCATTTAGAGAGTGATTGGCTCCGCCTCAGTGACTCCTCTGCCACGTCACGCTGCCCTTTACAACCAGCTGTCAATCCCTCTCTCGTCGCTTTTATTGCAGTTTCAACATAAGCACAGAGGAGTTTTAAGGCATCTGCAAAGCGGGCAATTGCCCAAGGCCCCCACCTTCCAAAGGCCCCTTGGCAAAGTGAACCTTCCCTCTTTGACCTCGGTCTATGCTATCTCTCTCTCTATCTCTACCCTGGAGTCTGTCCGTCTACTCTGTCATCCTAAGGATTTTTTGGCTCTGGGTGATGCATATTTGAACTGTTTTTGTGTGACCCAGTTAAAGTTTAACATGTGATTTAGTATTGTTTGCCATCATGCAGGCTTGATTTAGCAGGAATGGGTAATCAAACTCAACATGCGTTCTTTACAGGGCCCCCAAAATATGCCTTATGTAAATAGTTTTGGTTTAGTAGTTTAAGCTACATAAATTCATTTATATTTTCATAAGTTTGCCCTCAATAGAGTATTATTTTGCCAAAATGGAGAGAGGCAACTTATCCTACAGTGAAGAGGAAGCGCCGGTTTTCTGAAACAGTTTAAATTCTTCCATTAAACATTACGTTCTGATTCAGGGACTATGATATCTAAGACTATGGAAGCCTCCATGCTAATAAATATTTTAAGCACACAACGCCAACCCTACGAACAGCGTGGTGACTAAAAAGACTTAAAATAGTGCTTCTGATCAGTGAATGAAGTCTACAGACTCTCCGGACATCAGTCCTCACAGAGAGTTTAGCAATTGCACTATTAAACTGCATCTTACCACTCATGTGATACAGTTGTGTTTTCTGACCAGGACTAGGGTGACTGATAATGGCTGTGAAAATGATGACTGCGAAAACAACAGTTGATGGACAGAATGCAGAGCAATGTCATACATTCACCCCAGTACAGAGATCTGGGTCTAAATCCATCGTTTTTTTGCTCACCATGCCATTCCAGTTTGAACCCAGCCATATGCAAATCAGTCTTGACCCTGTGCCTCATGGGAACAGTCCAGCCCGAACTGCCAAGCCATGTCTTCCCTGGACCGGAATCAAGCATCCTAGGACCGGTTTCGGGGGGAGTGAGCTAAAGAATGATGATGGATTAAACCCAGATCAGTTGAATGGGGGTGAGTGCTTGCAATGTTCAACACTCCGTCTATCATCCCCTTTGGTTTTGCTTTGTTCGCCCTATGTTGGCAGGGTATGCCCAGACGTGGGTCCCTTGCTCACTTTGCCACTGGATTCAAGCTAGCCTGGCCGATGACGGCTGATTAGCCAGAAACCGGTCCTAGGAAGCTTGTTTCCGGTCCAGGGAAGACATGGCTTGGCAGTTCGGGCTGGACTGTTCCCATGAGGCACAGGGTCAGACTGATTTGCATATAGCCATGTCTGAACTGGGGTGGCAGAGTGGGCTAAAGAATGATGATGGATTAAACCCAGATCAGTTGACTGGGGGTGAGTGCTTGCAATGTTCAACACTCCGTCCATCATCCCCTTTGGTTTTGCTTTGAAAAAGATGAGCCAGAGAATGTTCTCCTGCAAGGGCCTCCGGAGAAGAAGCATAAAGCATCTCTAAATGGATTCTATGTTCGATCCAACTCTAACTTGTTTACCAAACTATATTGACTGTGTTCTTAAGAGCATATTGTCCAATATCTGTCACATAAGCTGAGACAGCCTATTGATAAGGCGTATCTGTATAGACTCCGGTTAGAACGTCCACACCCTTCCTTGCCTAATATTTTAGCTTCTACCCCTAGAATTGATCCCAACATATTCTCTTCTTTACTAAGTTTGGTAAGGACTCGAAAAAAGGGGTGGACAGCGCATGGACCAATTCTCAAGATAGACTCTTGGACCCAACCAGTCCACTGACTAGAATACTGGACATGGCAGAAGAAGCAGGACTCGAGGGCACACGAGTTGATGCTTCCTCTTTGTTTGATTGGGCTCGGGCGTGGTGTACCTTTTCGGTAACGCACAAGCAGCCACTGCACAGGAGCAGAGTGAGAGTTCACTCTTAAGATGACCCAAATTGGGAAATCTGGCAGCTACAGAAAACAGTTGGGAAGAAAATGGCCAACGGCATCTCCTAGTCAGTGAGATCCAGGGGGTGTGAACCGCAAATTTCCCTCCTAAAAACAGCATGCCGAAGGATGGAGGGATAACGGAGGTGCGAAATACACTGTTCCCATGAGTAACCGGTTCAACGCTGATTTGCATTAGGTGGGCCTCTGTCTAAGATCCTTTAAAAACAAGCATTTGCAATGCAATAGGTCTCGCATTTACGCAAGTTTAAGATATTGGCATTGTAAATGACAATGCCTTTTATTTTACGTTTTAAAAACAAAAACATAAATAAAAGGCATTGTTATTTACAATGCCAATAGCTTAAACTTGTGTAAATCCGAGACCTATCGCATTGCAAATGTTTGTTTCAATACCAAGCATTGTGGTTGTTTGCTTATAAGCTTGCTTGGTTCTCTTCTGTGTGCATCGTGTTGAAGCTTTTGCAACACTTTTACAGCTTCTCTGTTGCTTAAATGATTCAAAGTGACGCAGAAAACGGAAGGATAATGTGGTTCATGGCTAAATGCTTATAATGTCCCAAAGGTGACACTGATTGCATTGCAAATGCTTGTTGATTCCTGTGAAAGGCTGGTGTCCTTACCTCAGGCCCATAATGTAAGTTGTTGCATGTATCTAGACTAGGAGCTGCGGGTTTAAGGAGATGTAACAGTTATGTGATGCAAGGCCGATGTGGAAACAAAAATCCACACAGAAAAATACGCTGCAATATTCTGAAGCCAACACTAGATGGCAGCAGACTACACAGCAAGCGACCCACAGAGCCACACGCTCCAAATCACAGATGTCCGTTTAACATCACAAATGAAGGAAGCAGCTTGTGCTGCTGCTCCTGTTCTGTGCACGTCACAATTCCACCTCTTTGTCGTGTTGTGTTCCTCTTTAATAACGACCGACACAGTGTTCTATTTGGAAGACCTTTATTCACACATCTCCTGTCTTCCCTGTCCCTACTCTAACTGCCCGCCTCAACCGTTACTCCTCCTCTTCCCCTGCACCCGGCTGCTCCGCCCCCCTAACTGCTAGACTGCACACGATCTTACATCTCCCCCTTTGTTAACAAAACAAACGACACAGTTTTATATTTCTTCTATTAGCCGTTTAGGCCGTTGGATGGCTTGTCGGGGCCTGAGAGACCGGCCTTCAGTCACAGTTCCAGGGCTGCCTCCAGTATCCCGTTCCTGATTTGGGGGATCCTCATCACGTTCTTTACAGCACTCAGTTCCAGGTGTCACAGGCCCCACTGCGGGCGTCTCTGGCATGGCGGGACTGCACTTTTGGAAGTGAGACACATCCTGATCGATGCGCCTGTTTTCCGACTCCGCCGTCATCATGGTGCCCTTTTGCCGAGTGACTGTCAGGGGCTCCACTCTGAACCGACAGTCCATCTTTCTGCTTTGTTTTTGCTTGACCGCGGCACGGTCCCTTTCATGAAACGAGAGAGATCCAGCTCGTCTCCTGTGGTCCGCGTAAGTTTTCATGCTCTCCTTGCCGGCGCGATCAGCAATTCTTACTTCTTGGTGGAGACGATCTGGTGACACCGGTCCTGGTGACACCGGTCCTGGTGACACCGGTCTTGACACACCCTCCCACGTAGGTGTCCGCGTCCGAATGGGGCGCCCTAGCATGAGTGTCGCTGGACATTTGCCTGTGGTGGCATGGGGTGTTGTTCGATATGCTCGAAGCACGTCATTGAGAGCCGTTTGCTTATCTCGTCTATCAAGGGTGACTTGCTGGAAAGTCTTTGAGTGTGGCCATAAACCCTTCAACAGTGCCATTGGCTTGTGGCCCCACGGGCGTTATTCGTCGATGCTGGACACCTATTAATTTCACAAAGCTGCTGAATTCCCGTCCAGTGAAAGGTGGACCATTGTCTGTTTTCAGTTCCTTGGGCACACCCCAGGCTGCAAAGACTTCCTCTAAGACCGCAATGGTTGCGGCGGCACTGGTGGACGGCACAAACTGGGCAATGGGAAATCGTGAGCATTCGTCCATTATTACAAGAACACATTTGCCCGATTGCATTGGGCCATAAAAGTCCAGTGTTAGTTCTTGCCACACTTCAGGCGGTGGCGGTGTCATCTGAACCGGAGCTGGAGGATCACTGTGCCCTACCACTTGACACTGCGGACAATCCTTCAGGGTGTGTTCCACCATCCTCTCAAGAAGTGGGAACCAGACACGCTCTCTGAGAGCCCTTTGTGTCGCAACCACTCCCTGATGACTTTCGTGGGCCAAGTTGATAACCCCTTGCCTCAGTCGACTGGGAATGACAATCTGGTGACCCCTTAGCAGCAGACCCTCTGCGGTGACAGACAGCTCCTCACTCGCGTTTTTGAAAGCCTGCAGTTCTTGACGTGTTGTAGGATCGCTCTCCTCATTGGGCTCTTCTTGCCTCCAACGGTGTGTTTGTATTCTGCGTATCACCCTCTGTAATATCTCATCGTGCAATGTGGCGTGTTGAATGGCCTCCAGGGGAACCGCGGGTGGTCGCACTTGATCCACCACGAAATGGGTACCTTCTTCCGCAACGGACAGTCCAGGTGTGTGTGTTGCCATGGGGTGTCGCGACGTGTACTCAGCCGGGTTGACTGACTTGCCGGGCTTGTGCACGATGTCAATGTCATTGCTGACGCGATAGAGAACTTCCACCAGTCGCAGTCGCTCGCCCGTCGGCAGACTAAGCAGACAGTCAGCCTCCGGCCCGTCTATGACGTGGATCACAGCGGGAACTGACATTGTTTTGTGTCTCAGCGTAGTTGAAAACTTCCTGAGGCAGGGAAGTGGCTTCCTGGACATCCAGGTGTAGACCCGAACATACGCAGGACTCAGACGCGGGAGAGGGTTCATTTTTTTTGTACTCTGTCACCGGAATGTAATTTAGTGACGCTCCACTGTCCATCACAAATTTTGTGGCATGTGCACCGACGCTGAAGTCCAGTCGGGAATATTTCTTAAGTTGGTCTGGGTCAGCAACCAGACTCGCATATTCAACTGAGTATTCTTGTTCATCCGATGTTGATCTGGAGTTTCTGGATGATGATCTCCTCGACCATCGGGATGTCTGCGACCCTCCGCTGGAGTGGGAAGATCAGGACGAGGACTTTGGGCGATAGTGCACCGCTCGTGCATGGTGCCGGCGAGTGTCGCTCCGCGACGTCGCGGGCGAATTCTTTTCTTTCTCACGGCGATACTCTCCGCACATGGCTTCAAAGTGACTGCTCCGACCACACTTGCGGCACTCCTGTCCCATAGCCGGGCACACTCCGGAGTGTGGGAAGTCATACCCGCATCTGTAGCATTTTCGTGCTGTCGCCTTTTTCGCATGATCATATCGTCTGTTCTTCCTCCCTGAGTCCGGTCAACGGTGCCCAGAATGGCGTTGGCGCGATGATGGCCGATCGTGTCGCCCGCGCTCCCTGAACTCACGGCGAGAGCGACCGGTTCGCACCTGACATATCTGCTCTCGGCGTTCCGTATGTCCGGCTTCCATGGTCTTGGCCTGTTCCTCGGCCTGGTCGTGCACTCTGGTCAGTTCTTCGATTTCGTCTAGAGTGTGACTTTTTTTTTTTAACAGTTTTCTTCGGAGGGTCTCAGACTGGGAGCCGTCAATGACGCGCAGCCGTATGGCATCATCCGTTGAGAACGCTTCAAAGTTGCAGTGGCGTGCCAACCGTCGTAGTCGAGTTATGTATGTGCTCATCACTTCATCTTTTTCTTGGTGCGCCCGCTGGAACATGTACCTCTCGTAGTCTACATTTTTTTTGTGTAGAAATTTCTTATCCAGAGCTTCCCGTACCTTGGCGTACGTCCCTGCATCCGCAGCTGGGATTTCCTTGATCATTTTGCTGATGTCTTTCCCCACGAGGTTGCGAAGCGCAATGAGCTGATCCTCATCACCGAGTACCTTGGAGCCTTTGATGTAGTCCTCAAAATCTTTGATCCATTCTTCCCAGCGAGGGCCCATGCTACCTCCGACCACGAGCACCAGAGGCTCTGGCGGGCGCAGGTGTGATAGTCCCATGACAATGGGTTTCGCTTCTTGGCGTGCAGGTGATCCCTGGTTTGACATCGCGCCTCGGGTGGGCTTGTCCCGACTCACTTCTGTCCGTATTTGTCTTTGCCCGGGCTTGTTTGATGTGTTGGTTGCCTTTGCTCGTGCTTGTTCAGCTCTTCACTTGTCTTTGCTTGGACTTGTTGCAAAGTTCTCTTGCTTTTACTCGTGCTTGTTTATTTCTGTGTTTGTCTTGTGCTTGTCTTTGCTCGTGCTTGTTGCTTGTCGTTGCTCGTGCTTGTTTGATCCCCTTTAGTGGCTCCTGGGCGCCTGACTTCAAGATGGCCGCCTATGCAATTCAACAGGGGGTGTCTTTTAGCAGCTGCCTGATTCCAAGATGGCTGCCGGACCGACGTCACACCCGAGGCTTAACGGGAGGCTTAGCTGCTTCTCCCAGTCCTCCCTCCACGATCCACGCTGCAGTGAAGGCTTCACTCACCCGTTCCACCGGACCTCGGCAGCCTCAGGGTAGGCGCGCACAATGTCATCAGCGCTTTCAGGCGTGCGCGTGCTCCCGACCTCGCGCTAGAGGGGGGGGAGGGGGGTTTCAGTTGCTCACGGCGTGTCGCTCTCGCGCATCAGGGCCCGGGTCTCACTTTCGCCCCCACCTTCCCTGCTTTCTCACGGCGCTTGATCCAGCGCGAGTCCGGGATCTGGCGCGAACAGCGCTGGCTTCGAATCTCCTCACCGGCGTCTCTCACCGCAGGGCTCACACGCGATCGGGGTGTCGCGGAGCGCTTTCTGGGATCGCTGGTCCTTGAGACGGACGGCGATCAGTTCAGGGCTCGTGCGGGACACCAGCAATCACCTCCGCACCTGGCCCAGGGACAGACCACGTTTCTCTTTGGGGTTCAGGGGAGAGCCTGCCGCTCATCCCACCCTCGTCGCCAGCTGTCGTGTCGTGTTCCTCTTTAATAACGACCAACACAGTGTTCTATTTGGAAGACCTTTATTCACACATCTCCGGTCTTCCCTGTCCCTACTCTAACTGCCCGCCTCAACCGTTACTCCTCCTCTTCCCCTGCACCCAGCTCCTCCGCCCCCCTAACTGCTAGACTGCACACGATCTTACACTCTTCAGGAGCAATACTCGGGAGTTGTCTGAAACAAGCAACGGCGGCTCCATTGCTCCAAAATCTACGGCCGATTCTAAAATCCTTTCAAAGGATCAGCCGCCACGATCTTAGAATCCACTTACAAAGTACTCTCTCGACCTCGATGGATCGGGCACTGCGGGGCGGCCACGAGCCACTGTGATGGGACTAAAACTGACATGCTCGTTCATCGCGAGAACACTCAAGGCATTATGGACAACGGCGGCCGGGGCAGCTGACCGCATCCCCTCGAATCCATCGGAGGTATGTGACATCACATTCATGTGTGTAGCAGAGGTGGCAGGACAAACAGAGCAAACACATTCAAAAGGTTATGCAACAGCGTAAATAAATGGTGTGGAGTCATAAAGAAGTGGGAAGATATGTATAGATGGCGGGGAAACAGGCAACAAAGATTCGTGTTAGAGTACTGAGCAGTTAACACATTAAAAGTATATAGTTGAGTAGATAGCGTTTGTACAGATACGAAAATATTTCACAGGAAAACCCAATGAGTAGGGCAGGGAAACAAAATTCACCGAATGTTGAGAAGGTAAAATCTCAGAGATTTTTTCTTTTCCCACGCTACGAAATAATGCACAACATTGCGCCACATACTCCAGCACCTATGAGCATGGGACAACACCAGACTACTTCAGCCACCATTATTGGCCAAAACAGACGCCAAACAGGACATTCAAAACAAAGCACACAGCCAGCATTCAAAACAAAGCACACGCGCAAAAGAGACAAGGTGCAGACATCCCACATTTTGTTCTTATACAGATTATACAGATTTTGGGGCAAGGGAACTCACAAAGGGATACAATACACCAGTAAAATGCAACAAGCATTGGACGCGATTTCGCAAGACGCACGGCCACGAGGCCGTGATTTCGCAAGACGCGCTCTGTGGAGGGGGAGGGGTGAGCAAGACAGAGGCAGAGCGAGGCGCGCGCGTGGGAGAGCGAGAGGAAAGCCATATGGCGCCTCTGCTCGTAAGCACGCGCACATGCACGCAAACTGTAGGCCAGCGGTGCCGGCCATGGCAGCATTTTTGAAGCCCTTACTAAATGTCTCGCCAGAACAGCGCATGCGCTGGGTCAGGTGAGACCTAAAAACCATAAGAAGTTGAAACCTATTAGTCAAAGGAAGACAAGAAAAACCATCAAAGGCATTGAAGACCTGACTGAGGGCCCCCAGATCCAACTCTGAAACCAAGAATGCATTTATTTGGGCAGGGGGTGTTTCACACCACAAACATGCCACCTAAAGCTACGCCCCTGCAAATGGCAGCCTTTGTGATGATGCATCGATCAAACAACTGAGCAGATATGTGGCTACCTTTGCATCCATTGACAAGGCCACAACTTTCCTTGTGAAGTATATGTGGTTCTGGGGTTTTTGAAAAGGCCAGAAAAGGCAGGAGCCGCTTTACCGGCAAAAGTCCCTGATGAGGAAATTACTACTAAACCAGAGGCTCCCACAGACTCCAACAGGAATTCAAGCTGCAATTTTACCTTCAAAGGAATAGAGGGTTCAGACACTGCGGTTCCTGGAATAGAGGGCCATAAAATCCAGGTAAGTCTTTGTCCTTCTAGCCATCCTCCAGTAGGTCGTCTAAGTTCTCTCATGCCAGCATGACAAGCAATGACATCCGATCCTTGGGGTCTACAAACCATTCATAGGTATTGTATAGCTGTTTACAATCAACCAATATAAACCTTGCTACCTCCCCCTCTGTCCTTTGCCAAAGACTAGGAGCTATTAGTGTCTCTGAAGGTAAATTCTCTTCCTCTAAAGCAAGCTACAGAGATAACTGTGATAAGGAACTAACAATGGTGACTAAGCCCCAATGACTGCACATCTATCCAAAATCATTAGCTGTAATGAAAAACACAATGTTGAATGTATACACATTCGGTGGTGCTAACGAGCTATGCACCGAGCCACCTTAGGTGCTAATTGTCCCAATTCACAAAGTAAAGTGCGGTTTCAACGTCCAAAGAGAAAAAAGCACTCCAGCACACACAGTCCAGTTTCCACAGGGAGATCTCTTCTTGGTAAGTTTCTGTTGAAATGATCAGATCCAGTCCACAGGATTCACATTCATCCTCATCTTTTTTTTACTTCAAAAGCAAATGTACGTATTGTAATGTCCAAAGCACCGCAGCCGACACGTGTTTTGTCCTCCTGGACGGCTCGTGCTGCCTTAGAAACTATAGACCGGAGGGCTTATCAGGGTCACGTCATACTTTCCCCAGATTACACTGAAGTAGCCGTAGTTGGGGACTTTACTCTAAGGTTTGTTCATTACTGGGACAACCTTCTCACAGAGGCTTCACATAGAGGAAGAGACTGTAGGAACTCTCTGGACTAGTTTTCTATAGCCTTGAAAAAGTCCAGGAGGATGAAACACGTGTCGGCTGCGGTGCTTTGGACAATACAATATGTAAATTTGCTTTCAAATTGAAAAACGATGAGGAAGAATCGGAGTCTTGTGGACTGGATCTGATCATTTCACCAGAATCTTTCCAAGAGGAGATCTACCTGTGGAAGCTGGACTGTGTGCGCTTTTTTTCTCTTTGTACAAGGATAATTGTTTGGTCCGTCTGGTTGTTTGAAACCATATTTATTAGCATCAGTGAGCAGCATGCTTGCAAAAAGTGTTTGTTTTTTAGAATGATGGGGTGCAGATGCGCACAACGGTTTCAACTTTAAAGCCAGACTCAGAGCCTGAATCGGTCAGCAGTCAGACTCACTCGACTGCCATTATGCCGTAAGTAGTTTCTGCCACCACAGTTGGAATGTGCGATGCGATGACGCTTGCTTCAAGTTCTGGCTGGTGTACAGACTAGTTAATTAATGGCTACCACGCGTGTCTGAGTAATGTGATCCATCTACCACATTTGAATATAACAAGAGAAATGCGCTGTAGCATCATGATGGCCAAGCCCTTGTTGTCACGTCACCATTTGTCTGCATTTTCAGAATGTTGCACTTGCCCCATCGTTAAAAAGATATTGTTGTCCTACAAGCCCCAGCATGCAGATGTGTTGGTTAAAAACTGAAATCCACACTGGCACCCATAGCAGGATGCCGCCAAGCGTTTGGGCGCGTGACGCAGAATCAGAATAAAAATAATTTTTCAAGATTTGTGACGGCGCCGCTGTCCTCAGAAATTCAGAAGGACTCAGTCAGACTCCTTAGAGTGTTATTTTAACAGGACCCCGGACCCGGTCCGTCCCCAACCCGTCCAGCATAGTACTGGATTTTCTGACTGTGAGCCCGAGGCTGAGCGAGTTACTTGCAATCTCGCATACATAGCTTGGAAGGAAGAGAGGTGGTAGGAGGGCAGGCAAGGCAGGGTAAGGGTTACTGATGTCAGTTCAGAGCAGCATGCCCAGCACCGGTACCCAGTAACCCACGGTACCCACCCAGTTCCTTTCCTTTTTCATGAAACAGTACTTTGCCACGTTGCCTTTTTGCATGAGAACTCTTTAGGTAGGTCTGACCTGCTGACCCTGGGACTCTAGAACTTAGATACTTGGTAATGTTTTACCTTGCACACATCCCGTTTCAGGACTTCTCTAGTTTGTTCTGCATCACAGATCACTGCTGGCAGGCACGTCTGAGAACGCGAATAGTGTTAAACAATCTGATCGTTCATATATTGTGAAAACAAAAACAACTTCAAGAAAAAATACCCCTGCATGTATGGAGCCCAGAGTATGCAACTCCAAAAAAAAAATCTATACTGCCCAGGTGCAGATTTCCACAACACTGTAAAATCGTGCTGTAATATTTGCACAACAACTAACACCAAAAACATATGAGCTGACCTAGAGTACGGTGCACATGCAATGACCACGGAGTAGCCTCTTCTCCAGACTCTCAGTCCGCCCACCTGATTTAGAAGTGGGCGGACCATCAGGTGAAAGCTGACGGAGTAAATCTTATGCTCTCAGTACCATCGGAGGCAAGCCATTCGCCCGCCCTGCATAAAGTGGGCAGTCGGATGGCTGTTTTTTACTGTCAGTCACTGCCATCTTGCCCAGCTGAACCTGTAAAATCAGTTCATACTGAGAGACAGCTCGGCCACCTATGTCTCTGGCGTAACTTCTCGCTTTCACATCTTTGCCTGTCTAAATAGTTCTAAAAGCATTGGTTAAACACCAACTTTACATGGAATGTGCATAAGGAAAATCAAAGGAAATGAAAACAGAAATAAAGACAACGGTATATGTTTTGTACTTTCTAAAAATGAGAAGAGACATCTTAAATGTTATACGTAGATTATTTTGCATGTCAATGAAACCAATGGCTTTTACAGAAATTGTATGTAGAAAATGTTGCTGTAGAATGTATTAGTGGGTGACCCAGCCATTTGTTGTTGACTTAAGTCAAGTGAGAGACCACCAGAAAGTGAAACCAAACCAAACTGCATTTCGTGGGGAACGGCCCCGAGAAGAAGTGAAGAGTCGAGACAAAGTGCTGTGATTGTGAAACTAATTCCTGTTTGGACAACAAAGCGGCTGTGGTACACGCCGGGCAGGGCCTTGGCTTTCTCTCTACTCCTCTCTCTACATCTACAACAACAACATATACAGTAGTACGTACTATTAAGTGAGTCTTCTTAACCCCGGCAGGTCTGTACTGCGGCTAGCTCCCGCCCCCCCTCCCCCCCTATTGAAAAATCACATGATTGAGGATTGGCATTGGTTTAACTAAGGTCGAGGAACTTACTTAGGGCCTGGATGGGTGCTACTTCTGCTGCTTAATTGTACCAACCAGACACTCCACAGTACTACTAGTACTGACTGATCGATGCCCAGCTCAACAGCGCCATGACTGTCGGTCCTGGCCTTGGGCGGCGGGAGGGCAACTTGAACGCAATGACTCACTTACTCGTCGTGGTAAGCGAGCTGCCTGTTGCACGCTGCGGTGGTTATGCTGGAGCGTGGCAATGTATACAAAATCTGCGCACGTTGCCGCACAGCCTCTACCCCATCATAACCAAAATGCAGCCCAAAAAACGCCCAAACCAGTGTCCTCCTCCGGCCCGGGGCCCGCCCAGAAGCAACAAGTAAGTGGCTAAGGCGGGTCCGTGGCGCGCAGTGCACTGCGGCGCCGCCATCATCACAATTTAAATATATGAATAATATAGAATCTGAGAATCTGATACAGACTACAGTGTGAGTGTGACTGTGACTCACTCCTCAGAGATGCGATTGCGATGCGAAAAACACGCTGCGGCACAAGAGTCTGACAGAGACACACTACTCGGTAGTGTAAGTTAAATTATTGAAAAATGTGACGTGCTCGCAGTGCAGCAGATGCAGAGTGTAGACCCGGTCCTGTCATAGAAGTGACGGTGCTAAGCACCTGAAAGCACCGGCACAAATTAAGCCTTGCTGCTGTTTAAGAAAATTCGAGAAAATAACACAATACTCGCCTCTGTGTCTTTAATAAAATCAAGACTTTTTCATTAAAGCTAAGAAAATCCCCATTTCACTACCAAATGACATTTACGACATTGTTTAATGCTTACTTAACACATCTCCACTTGGAAACTCACGGATAAGAACGTTCGCAGAGAGTCCACTCCTCAGATAGGACGTTGTGGGGCCAATTCACATGATCATATACCCTTTTCCACTGAAGTTATTTTGAAAGTGTCATAAAACTGTTTTTTTCCTTAACTCTTTTGCAGCAAAAACAGTAGTAAATCAGCGTGAGCACTTTAACCCTCTCCGAAGTTGCAAGTATCGTGGGTAAGTCTTGGATTACTTCAACATTTATGGGTTCTGCGACTTTTCACAAAAGTTGCAAAAATGGAGCATATAAGGTTTCTCTCATTTTAAACCGCTCTATCCCTAGGTTTATGGCGACTGAAGACATGCAGCAAATACATATATTTTTGTACGACTAAAAACTGGAGGAGGAACAGGAGTAAAGTGTCGATAGCTCACTTCGCTAATGGTATTCATGACTAGAAACCCAACATTTGTGCCTTTCAAACTCTCAACTTACTTTTTGTAAAGTAATTTTTATAGAAACAAACTGAAAATGCTCCATGGTTTGCACCGTTGCAAAACTCGATGTAAGAGGCTGGCGGACTGGTGCAAAACTGTGGTGTTACATAACAACGGCCAGACTGAAGGACATCACGTGCTCCACACATCCCTCCCATCAGCCTGAAGGGAGAGCCATGTAAGTGACCCAGCTGTGCCTTACTGTTTTCATGTAAAAGTTGTTGTTGCATCAGTTTATTGTCACCCCTTTGGTGTGTCCTCCGGTGCAGACTGAGCAGTGCTCACTTTGTGCCAGTGTGAATGTGTGTGCTGTGCTTACTTTGTGCATGTGTGGGTGTGGGCGTACTCCAGGTGTAGGTTGAAGTGAGTAGAAAGTGCAAACTTCTTTTTTTCCCGGAGTTTTTATATAGAGTGAACTTGGCCCGCAAGTATCAAGTATCAGGGCGCTTTACATGAGCACCCGTTACGTTACAGAAGAACACATTCATTAGGTCGAGCCTGAACTAGAGCGCATGCGCTGCTCTGGAGACCTGCTGTAGTAGAGTATGGAAGAGAAGCCCCGCCCACTCTCCGCCCATATTGGTCATTGGCTTCCGTCATTGTCCTTTGTAAATGCAGGCTTCTGATTAAGTCATTGTTTGGCTAATTCCTCCTTAGTACCGCCTTTTCTTCATTTGTAACCTTCCATGGCTACTGGCCCCTTTACTTCGGTCGTTACACGGTACATTGTATTTAGTCTTGTAAGCACTATTTTTTGCTAGTCGCAAAACAGGTGAGGAAAAAAGCGTTTTTATTTGAATTTTTGGATTCTTGCATTAGGTTTGCTTTTTAAAACAATAATTAACTGTGGTAAATGCCATCCACGGCCGCCTCGCATCAGATTTCAGCACGCACGCATAACTTTACTTTCATTTCCTTAGCAAAATGCCATGTTTGAGTTCCCGGTGCCTCTGAACAGTGCGGTAGCAGTGAGCACTGCACAGAATAATCGGTTTGTCAGGGATAATGCTTGTTAATATTTTCATCGGCGGCATGGCCGGCTTTAGGGCGGTGCGACCGGTGCCACCGCACCGGGTGCTGACTTCACATGGGGGCGCCTGTTTGCTTAAAGGCACCTGCTGCTGCGTTCCTGGCCTCAAGCAATTTTCAGTTAACAATTAAAATGTCAAGAAAGCTCTAGTGATTAATGTTCTTCCAGGCAAGATCGGAGTTTTTTGTCTTAGAAGTTTTGACTCGTAGAAGTTGTGAAGGTAGCTCAGAGGGTTAATATGCCTGCTGCAAATAACATGTACCATGCAGATAACAAAGTGAATATAATGTAAGCAGGTCAGTGGGTTACTACTTTTGTCAGAGACTTCCTTTTGTTAGTTTCAGTTTACAGTTAGCTATTAACTGTCATCAAAGAACTGCCTGCAGACTTCAAGGTATAAATTAGAGCTATGGATTTTTTCCCCAGACTTTCATTATTGTAATGTTGCAAAAAAGGGTTCATTTTGGGTACAAACCGTTCTTGCTATTAAAGAGAGCCCCAATCCATTGTGTTACATTTTAAATTCAGAGTTTGTGCTTCTTCAGACCGAGTACTCTGCAACATTTACTATACATTGATTTACAGACCTACGATTGATTGTCTGTGTAATGCGTGTGTTCTCTGAAATGCTTTGACACCTTTCACTTTTATGAATGACGCTATAAAATTAATTAAATGCATCTGAGAGAGAGGTTATGGAGACTCTTAAAGGGTGGTAGTGAGGGCATCCGTGACTGAGGTGGTCGTTGGGGGCGCCAAAAAACATTGTCGCACTGGGCGCCACCAGTGCTAAAGCCGGCCCTGATCGGTGGCCAGCAGCAGAGTGATTTGAGCACCGTCTAGAGCCGAGACCTATAAAGGTTGAGCTACGTGGCTTTATCCTGCAGCCATTGTACGTTTATCTCCAGACACGCTTGAAAAAAAGATGGCTTTTATACAAAACCAGGGGCGTAGCTTTCATTGGTGCAGGAGCACAGGGGACCGGAGACGTGGGGGCCTATTCAACACTGAATATCGCTGTCTTTTCCAATTAAAACAGCGGCTAGGGGATCGGCTCCTTCCTTGCACTAGGGCCTATGACACATTGCTAAACTTTAAACATGCTCAAATAATGCTTAAACCAGCTGCAGCTACTGTCAGGCCATACTGTGACGCATGGCCGGCCGTGCACAAGGTCGCAATCAGGAGCTGTAGCCCTGTGTGCACCCACCCCGCCCCCAGACCCACTTCTGGCCTCTATGACATACGTGCCACCATGGGCGTCCGCAGAAATTTGTCCGGGGGGGGGCTAACCTGGCAAATAAAGGGGCGTGGCTAATGTTGAGCAATAGGGGTGGGGCTAAAATGGCAGACAATCAGGATCGGATAATGCTCAGGCCAAGCTGAGAAAAACAAGCATTGGCATAGCCAATAGGTCTCGCCTTTGGGGCCTTATAAGTATTTAGTTATGCAGCAGGTCCCAAAGGTGAGACCTATTGGCTATGCCAATGCTTGTTGTTATATCTGGGCATGTTGAGAGGCTAGGGGACTGGGTCTCGATGTCGGGTTGGGAGCACAGCAATGACCTACTCAATTTGAATGTGTAGGTAATACAACCTTAGGCGTGAAATGAAAGGTTCACTACCAGGAATAACAGGAAGGTAGAAAGTTAGGCTGGTTAGAAAGGTAAGGAGGGGTAGAGGCAAGCATGGTGGTGAGGGGAGAAACAGATGCATGCTAGGAGAGTGGAGTGAGGGATTGAGGCGAAATGGGAAGAGGCACTGAAAGGTGGGTCGGGTAAAGACTTTAGTGAGGCAAACAGAAGGGTAGCGAGGGGTGAAGGGTAGGCAAAGAAGTGAGGTGTAGAAGAAAAATATTCAGGAGCAGACACAGGTAAATCAAAGATGGAGAGGGCACAATAACGCAGCCGTAGAACGTGAGAGAGCCAGGTAGAGAGAAGGAGAGGTGTGTCAGAGACAGGTAGAGACAGCTGAGGAAGAGGGAATAATAAAGACTGAGGTAGACAGGTGAGGTAGAGGGGTGCGTTGATATAAAAGAAGTGCAGAGATGTGTCAGAGAGATGTTACTGAAGAGGAAAAGAAGTAGAGCTATTGAGAAAGAAGTAAGGTACTAAAAGAAGTAAGGGGTGAACAGAGGTAGAACGAGTGGAAGGGGAGAGAACCCATAGAAGATGAATGGCAGGGTAAAGTGAGCGATCAGGCAGTGAGTGTGAGGAGTGGGATACAGAGGGATATGTGGCAGTGAGCGCGAGGTGCGGGGTACACAGGGCACAAGTCCTAAAAAAAGAAGTGGGGGGACGCTGACGTCACGACAGGAAGTGACGTCACGAAAGGTGGCTTGCACCATCAGACTAATTGCCTCCCCTCGCTCACCCCTTAGATGCGATTGCATCAGAGAAGCCAGCTCGTGACCAGCGTTCTGAATGAGCTCCGATCTCGCCCCAGAGAGGCCAAAGAGTTAATGTGTGGCTCCATTTGCTCCAGTTATCGAGCACTGGTAAAATAAGTGGGGGGACGCCGTCCACCCGCGTGGTACCCTGACTCGAGGACTGGGGGTACAGAGTGATATGTTGTGGCAGTGAGCACGAGGTGTGGGGTACAGAGGGATATAAGGCAGTGAAACACAGAGTCAGGACATCCTGCCAGACATGATCGGGTGCATACTGGCAGATACATATGTTATTGACATTAGTCTGTGTACGTTTTATTAGGATCTGAAATCCGGGCTACGCTGCAACCTCAATTTTTGACTTGGGAGGATAATGCATCGACTCCCCCCAGAACTTCATTTAGAAGACCCCTTGCTCTCAGGCTACACAGTGTTAAAAGGAGGTCTTGCAGTGGTGTAATGAAACTTGAGTGAGCCCCCCGGCAAAGAACAATGAAGGCCCCCCCCCCCCCCCCCCAGCGGCCCGGCCCACCACCTACCATCGTCCACCAATTAGTTATCACTAATATGCATCTCACATTGGAAGTCACGCAGGGCCACGAGAAGGGTGCGCAGGGCTTTTTTACGGGGTCTTTATGGCCGTACAAATGAGCTGTGCCCCCCACCCGACAGAATGTGCATGGCATGTGAAATGTCACCCTCTTACAAACAGAGATGTTAAAACAATAAAAATAAATCTCGCTCCTTAAACACAAATAGTGTCTTTTGTGTGAGTGCACGTCAAAATAAGTGCACGGAGGTTTGTTTACACGATCCTCGGCAGACGTAATCATAATGAGTGATTACGTGTGTCTGGCCATGCAGGTTATATGACGAACATACAGGATCCTCATCAGCTAATTTGGACGCGAATCATCGCTGCTCATGTTTAAACCGTTCTATCGGCACTCTTAATCCCAGTGCGAACGGTACACAGTAACCGCGTTATCTTTGGATTGTTTCACTCAGCACGCACCACACGTGTTTTACAAGGTTATCCAGCTTGCACGCTCCCATGGTGTAGGACCCATGAAGGGTTGTGTTGGGGGTGGGTGTGGGGGCTCTACACAGTGTAAGAGGGCAGCTGCAGGTGCCACAACAGGAGTTCAGCTGACACAAGTACTGTAAAAGCAGCAGTGAAAACTGCTCTAAGTGCCACTACTGCAAGTGCAGGTTGCCCCAATCTTCCCGATGAAGTGTGCTGCGAAGTACTGACTGGTAGGGCATCTTGTGCTACAAGTAGTGTAAGTGCCTGGAGCAGCGCCCTTGTGCCCACTCTTGCAAGCACAGTCAAGTACTCATGCTGCAAGTTGGTGTGAGCACTCCTGCAAGAACCCTGACACTTAACGAAACAGGGGAGGTTGCTGTGAGTGCTGGAGGCTGGTATTCTCTGGGGTTTTGGGGGCGCTCCTTGGTACTTTTAGGGCCACACCCCTCACTGTGCAAGACATAGAGGAAGTGCAGCTGCTGAAAGTGACTGAGGCAGGAGACTTGCTTCAAAATCACCGATAATGCAGGTTGCCTTTGTGCTAAATTGGGGAACTGAAAGCCCCTCGCGTCCTTGCAGTGTAGTTTGCCTTAATTGCTGCATCTGCACCCCGCGAAGGCTGCTACTTTACCCTCTCAACCCTTCGGTGGCACCAAAGCACCCAGACACCATAATTGCCCTCACTGTGTTTCAACAAAGTGCCTACTGCAGTAAGTGCCATTGTGAATGTGGTGTAGGCAAAGCATCACAGCAGACCGTTACAAATATATCTATGTCATCTGCTTTTGCAATATGTTTACTATGTTATTTGCAGTGGTACCAGCCTCTCCATTGTTAGTCTTTCCTATTTGCCTTGATTTTTGGGTCGCTCCAATCCCATCCAAACTCTATTATACTCCCTCCTCCCCCGGGTCCCGTCTTCCGCACCACCTTGTATGAAGCACTCAGAAGTAGCAGCAATGTGCAGTGCACTTTAAATACAATTGTGAAAGGAAAGGGGCCTCTCAAGCCTCGAGACAGAGATCTGGCTTTGGGTCAGCATGAGGGCCTCTGAATCTCAATCCAAACTTTTTATGTGGTTTCTGTTCCTGCACTACTTGCCTTAGTTTCCATTTTCTTGAAAATACGTTAATTTACTATGCCTCCTTTTTCTCGACCAGGCCAGATCCAAGAAAAGCCAGCAAAGGCACAGGAGGAGGTCATTATGTTGCCGTCTAGCGGTGCGACGTCAAGAGAATAAAAGACAATGGCGGTCAGTCACACCAGTGATTTGTCGGAAAGAGATTGTGCATTTCCTGATAACCAGTCCTTAATTTGTACCGGCGGTTACAGGCGTGGCACCATCACTTATTTTGGGAGCCAGTTTTTTTTTTAACATCAGACTTTAATCCAAAGCAGCAAAGAGAGAAAGGCAGCACCGCCGACGTTTCTTATAAATAATAATAAATATGTTTTCACCGATGAATGAAATCGGCTTTCTACTTTAGGCCCTGAATCGTTTGATTTAATTCTGACAGGGCTGGCGAGGATCAGAAGAGCTCTCCCTGTTTGGACTGAGCGAAGTCAACTTTTTCAAAGCTAAAGAACGAAGACCTCGAGAAATGCCGCTGGCCGCGTCCCACGCAGGGGTACATCAGCAGGGCAGCTCTCTAGTGGCCACCCGTCGGAGCCTCCTCCTCTCCCCCCCCCCCCCCTGTTCCATCTCTCCCGAGAGGCCGCGCCTTGGGGAGGGGAGGCCCCAATAGGCATATGCTGGGGGAGGCGGGCCACTGGTGCTGGGCGGGGCTAGGCCCTATATATGCCCTCCGCCCCCGCAGATCGCCCTCTGCTTCCTGGGGTACACTCCTGGGCCGCGTGAGTTCCCACCCTTTCCGCTTACCCTGCGCGGCGTAGGCAGCGCGCAACTGGAATGTTATAATGTTTTTTCTTGTGTTGCAGGCGGAGTTACAGGGCGATCTGGAGGCAGAAGGGTACAGTAAGGGTACCTCTGCGACAGTCGGTACAGTAAGGGTACCCCTGTCCGGCACAGTAAGGGTGCCCGAGCCAAGGTCCGGGAGTCGAAGGAGGTTCTGGGAAGACTGCGACGGCGCCCCGTTAGTCCTTCGGGCGGTTGGGGGCCCTGACCAACCGGGGGTGTGCCATAACACGCTCCGCCCCCGTTAAAAGGGGCGGGAGTATTAGACAGATCACGTGATCCAAAGGAGGATCTGAAAAATGTGCCGCACTGCCGGGCATCGACCCACCGTGCGTGCTGGCTCGCAAGGCGGGCGGAGCAGCGAGGGGCTGCTTGCCCTGGATCGCCCGTAAGATAACCCACTCTATCGTCATACTTATGTTGTATGAAATATACCTGCAGCAGTTCTTCACCCATAACTAATGTGTCAGTGTAATCATTGGGTGATGTCTGTGCATACGTGTTGAGTGGAGCGGATGACGGTGTGGTCACTACGAGACCCGCACTGGGTTCATCTTCTCCCATGTACCTGTATTCTACAGTAACGTAGACTCCGCCCAGCCTTGTATTCACACACCGTCGTACAGATGTGCCTCGGTTTATGTTTGAAGATCCCCGGACATGTGTGCAGTACTCCCGCCCATACCCAGCCTTGTCACTCATAATTGAAGTTCAGCTGTGTTAAGATGGATATTGGAGCAGTTTGGAAATCAGTTGCACATTTTCATGAACTTTTCACTATAATGTCTCCGTGTTTCATTATTTGTCTCAGAGGATGAAAGGATGAACTGACGAGGCTGGGGTCAGAGCTCATGACCCCGGATAAGCAGGAAACAGGAACAGGTGCTGAACCGACTAGGAAATCTCTTGGGTGTTTGAACATTTTCTTTACCGCATTTATGGGGATTTGTTTCCAAGCTCAGTAACCGATTCTACCGTTCCCTCAGTGGTCGCATGGTGCACTGATTACGAATCATTTATTCACAGCATGGTACAATTCTAGCTGAAGGTAGCCTTGTGAAACAAAAGTACGAATTTGCATTTGAGATTTTTCTGTGGAAATCACTGATTTATCAGTCTCCCACAGATGTCAAAGTTTTTTTTTACAGGTTTTACAAATTTTGTACATTCCCGCATATGCTGGGCATTAAAGTCGAGAATTAAAGCTGGCATACTGGCTGTGATATTCATTGACTGAAATAGCCGGTCGGCAGAATTTTAGGCTGGTCTCGGCAGTGGACTCCTGCAGAGTGAGCCTATGAACGGGGGCCACCAGACAAGGCGATGAAGTCACCCACCGAAGGCTTTCTCCTCCTCCCTACGACCGAATGCAGCAAGTGCCAGTGCACTCACAGGGGCATAGACGTCAAAGGGAGGCTTGAGGAAAGGTGAGTGAGGAGGCAGACACCCTGGCATCGAGACTCAGAAACGCTTCAGAGAGAGAGAGATTAGGACGGAGAGCTTTGCGTGAGATGGAGACAGTGGCATAAGGACTCACTAGAGAGATCTGTGCATAAGGGAGAGAAAGAGCATGAACACACCTCCATTACCTCCTCGTCCGTCTTCCTCGCCACAGTAACCACTAATGAGCCTTCGGCTCCCACAGAAACTCTAAGTATAAACTTTACATTCTAGTCTCCCTCTCCTCCAAAATATGGCCCCCAACTACACAGCCAATCCCATAAAGGGACACAGAAAGCACCTGAACGACCTGAGAAACCAAGCCGCAGACATGAAGCCAAGAAGAGGGCCGGGAGGGAAAGGGAAACTATACTGTGGCGAGGAAGACAAGGCATCGGAGTAATGAAGATTACCGGTAAGTAACCGGGGCATTATCTTGCCTCCTAAACTGCCAGGTATCTTTAAATGATTGCAGTTTCTGCATCTCGATGTGCTTTTCTTTTTCTATTTTGATTTTGTCTAGGAAACATTATTCAACATTTTCACCGTTGTTTCAGCAGATTTCTTGTAGACATTTTTTTAAACTACATCTACAGATTTTCAAATTTTCTGCAGATAAGGACTGCCTCTAGTCTTGTGCTATGAATGTATTTATAGACGTGGCAGGAGACAGTCCTTTGACTGTGCTCAATGGAGAACATTAAAGCAACTGGCGCGCTGCCCCCCCCCCCCCACCGCTGGGGCCTTTGTTACGCCCCTGAGGTCTTGGTGTCCAGACCTAACCACTCGTGCTTGTGGCGCGCAGTTCAAACTGGCCCTTGTCATTCGGTTTGTGACAATGGGCGGGAGGGGCTGCGAGGAGGAGTGCGAGGCGTCCCATCAGGGAGCTGAGGCCTCTGGCAGGGAACACCTCTGCTCCCTGCAGGGCCCCTAATTACGGACAAAAGTCGTCCGTAAAAGCATGGGCGGCCTCAGGGGGGGCAAGGAGGGGCAAGGAGGGGCGCTCCAGGGGGGGCAAGCGCCCCTCCTTGCCCCCCCCCCCCCCCGCGGACACCCATGCGTGCCACCAGGGATAAATTCGAATCGGGCCCCATCGCAACCAACCCTCAACCCCCCCTGTTCTTACTTGGACCAATCTACCCTTCCCGTCCATCTCAACTCAATGCACTGGAATGCGCTCAGCTGGCAACACGGTGAGAGCAGAGCTCCCCTAAGGAGAACCTTAAGACCCCCAGGTTTCCTTGAAGAGCGGCTCCGCTGTCGTAAAGCCTGAAGGGCTCGTGTTCCTCTGACAGTAGCTCTACTTCAGGAACACCGTCAAAACCACCTCGCCTCTCATCCTTCCGAGGCGGATAGTAGGAACACCGCTGTTTAAAAGCAACAGCTTTAATGAACGTCAAATAAAGATGTATAGTTATTGCTGTATTGTCACACTGGTTTTATTTTTGCAGTTTTATGTAATGCGACATTGGCCCATTGGCATTGAAGCCCAGTATTTGTGCACTCGTTACACTACACAAGGTGAGATTCGTTTTTTAGTTTCTACCCATCGGAAGATAAGGTGTTTTGTCAGAATCACAGGCTTACGAGTCGGCGCCGGGACTCAGACTTAGCTTCCCAGTTCTAAAGTTGGCAGCTCTAGCCATAACGCCACATCCTCCCCAGGATACCTGGTAGAAGCAGCGAATTATTCCTTTGCGTACAGGTGGCATGCCAGTGCATTCTATCTGCATTTCTTTTTTAAATAATGGCTTTTATTGTCCCGGCAACATAAATAATGACTACTGTAACTATAAAATGTAGGTGCTTAATGGTGGCGAGTGAGTTGTTTGCTATTAACCAGCATGCGTCATGACGCTTGTTTTTTTGTTGTTTTTTTTTTTTAAGCGCTATGTTCATGCAGTTATGACCGTATTTTGCTTACAAGGACCGCACAGGGCTTCCGCCCACCAGCCAAGAATAAATTAGAGTCTTTACAAAGTAACTGGAAAAGAGAAACCAGAAAAACGTAGAGGGAAGGAGTGTAAAGGGGTGTTGCTTTTGGGACTTCGCTTGCTGACCAGTGTCCAATTTACTGACTTGAGTCCCTCTTTCGCACTCCAAAGGCCAACAACAGACACAAGCTTTGGGAGAATGCCCTATTACTTACTGGTAATCTTCACTACGCCTGGTCCCGTTGTCCTCGTTCCCTTCATGAACAAAGTGAGATAACCTATCTCACCGACAGAAGAAAAAGAAAAAGAACGAAGGAATGCTGGTCTACCCCACCCCCTCCCTCTGGGAGTACATAAGGGTACCTGTCCCAGCATTCCTCCTGAGAATACCAAGCCGAGATGAAGGCCGGCAAGACAGGAAGGGAGGGAGAGAAGTCATGTAGGGGACGAGGACAACAGGGCCAGGAGTAATGAAGGTTACTGGTAGGTAATAGGGCATTACCCCCAGGTCCCTCCTGTCCTCGTCCTTTCATTAACAAAGTGAGAATACCCAAGCAAACACCGGCATTCATCCAAACAAACCACCAGGACACAAAACACAGCAAACCCAGTGATTTATTGAACAGCAGAACAAGAAATCAGGAGCACACAGCATGCAGGACCCCCAAACCAAAATTAGCATCATCCCCCAGCAAATTCTGGAGCCGATAATGCCTCACAATGGTATTAGAGGACACCCAAGTGGCCGCCCTACAGATCTTGCACAGGGGAACCCCCCCCCCCCCCCCCCCCGAACCTCACCCCAAGAAATCACCAACCCCCCTTCCCCCCGCAAGAGTCAACCGCCCCGGCAACACAGCCAGAGGAGGAGACCCAAAAAGGGAGTAAGCCAACCCAATGACCTGTTTAAGCCAACAACCAATGAAAGCCGAAGAAGGCTTCCCACTATGAGAGGCCACCCCAAAGGAAACAAAAAGGGAGTCAGACTTCCGAAAGGAACTCGTGTGATCCAAATAGATACGCAAAGCCCGGCACACATTCAACGGAGATCAAGGAAGGACACCAGGAGAGTCAAGACCAGCACTCAAAGCAGGCAACACCAGCTCCTGGGAGTGATGGAGCTGAGAATACACTTTAGGAACAAAAGAGGAATCCAACCGAAGAACCACCTCATCCTGCGAAAAGCACAGAAATGGCACCTGAGCCATCAGAGCCCCCAATTCCCCCAGGCGCCAAACCGCGGTAATGGCCACAAGAAAGACCACCTTAAAAGTAAGAAACTTGATGTCCACCTCAGACAAAGGCTCAAAAGGAGGAGCCACCAAACCTCTCAGAACCAAAGGCAGGTCCCACCAAGGAAAGGAAAGCCGCACCACAGGACGAGATAAGGAAAAACTCCCCAACAGACGAGACACCAAGTCCTCCACATCCGACAAAGTCCCCCAAGGAGAACAGAATGCCAGAATAGCCGCCCACTGAGCCCTCAAAGTGGAAACCACCAAACCTTTCTCAAAGTCCTCTCAAATGAACTGCAGAACCTCCTGCAAACAACAAGCCAAAGGGGACAGATCCAGTACCAGACACCAGCGCTGAAAATTACCCAAATGTCGCCCATAGGATTTCAAGGTAGAAGGCTTGCGAGACTGCTGAAGAGCCACTGCTAAATGCTCCGGAAACCCCAATGTCCCCACCCTTGCCTCTCAACTTCCAAACCGAAAGCCGCAGCTGAGGTAGAGACAACAGAGGAGCAGACCGCAGGGGAGACGGACGGCAAGGGAGAAACCAGGGACCTTGCACAGCCAACAGTCGCAGAGAGGGGAACCACGACCGACGAGGCCAAAACGGAACCACCACAATCACCTCACAGGACTCCCGGCATAGTGAGCCAAAAACCGGGGAATCAGAGCCAACAGAGGGAACGCATAGAGGAGGTGAGAGGGCCAAGGAATGGTCAGAGCATCCACCACACAGGAGCCCTCCTGTTGAATCCGGGAGCAGTACCGAGGCAGCTGGGCATTGTGCCGGGAAGCATAGAGGTCGAGATAGGGAAGACCAAACCTCCTGCACACAAGCTGTAAAGCCACTGGAGACAACTCCTGAGAGGCAGGAAAAAAACAGCTGAGAGCATCCGCCCCCTCGTTGTCCACACCGGAATATGAACAGCAGACAGAAACAGCAGACACCCCACCACCCAACAAAACAAGAGAACCACCACCACATTCAGAGACTTGGCCTGGGAACCCCCTGGTGTCAGAACGCACCACCACATTGTGCCCTGACAACTGGATGCAAAACCCCATCATAGCCTGGAACACCGCCGTCAACCCCTGCCAATTGCAAGAATGCCGACCCTCCAGAAGGGACCAACGACCCTGAAGAGACAGAGAATCCAAAATGTCGCTCCAAACCCAAAAGAACAGGCATCCAATGTCAGGACCACTGGAGGAGAGGGTTGAAGCAGCAACCCAGAGAAAGATGGTCCAAAACTGTCCACCAGAGCAGGGAGGACGAAAGGGGACACCGGAACCCGAAGTGCCAGATTGCGAGACCACAGATTCCAATGAGCCAACAGATACAACCACAGAGGACGGAAGGGAAAACGAGCCCAAGCTACCGTAAACGCAGTTACTGCCATGAGCCCCAGAAGCCGCAACCAAAGGCGAACAGGAAAGGAACCCCCCTCCCAAAACCTCCAAGCAAGGGACACTAAGGTTACCACCCGAGGGATGGGCAGGAACACCCTGTTGAGATTGGTCCAAAAGTGAGCACCAATGAAAGTCAGGTCTTGAGAGGGCTCCAGCCGATACTTGAGAAGAAACCCATGAGCTCTCAACGCCTTGCATACCAACCCCAGATCCACCAACAACTGGTCCTGAGAGGGAGCATGAATCAACCAATCATCCAGATTTGGGTAAATCAGGATACCCTGGCGATGCAAGGAAGCCACCAACGGAGCCACCACCTTGGTGAACACCCGCGAAGCCAACCTCAGCCCAAAAGGCAGGACCTGAAACTGAAAATGACGGCCCTGAATGCAAAATCTCAGGAACCGCTGAGAGCTGAGGTGAATTGGAACGTGATAATAAGTGTCCTGGAAATGGAGGGTGCACATGAAATGACCTGGAAGAACCAACAGAATCACCCGATGAAGATTCTCCATCCGAAAACGCCGATGAACCACCCATTTGTTTAGAGTCTTCAAATCGAGGACCAGCCTGAACCCCCCGTTACTTTGGGAACCAGGAAAATCAAAGAGAAAAACCCCCTCCCCACCTCCAGACAAGGAACAGCCTGAATTGCCCCCTTGAGCAGGAGAGACTCGACCCCCAGAGAAAGATCGGACCTCTTGGCCAGACAAGACGGCCAAGGAGTCAAACTAATCCCTGACTCCGGAGGAGGCTCTGAGAATTCGATGACATGACCCTGACGAATGTCCATCACCCATATGTCTGAACATGACTGCACCCAAGCCGGAAGGAAGAACCACAACCGACCTCCGACCAATAATCCGGGATCTGCAGACATATAGTTAGGAACGAGGTTTGGAAGGGGGAGACAGCCTTCCTGTCCTGACCCCTGCCAGAAGAGAACTTCCTGTGGCCCCTCTAAATCTGCCTACAAGGGGGAGGATGGAAAAAAGATATAGGGTTAGAGGAAACACCAGCAGCAGAGGACTGCTTAAAAGAAGAATGCTTTTTATCCTTAAACAATGCATGCAATTTCTCCCCAAACATCATAGTTCCCTGAAAAGGCAGGCGAAGAGCGCAAGCCTTCTGAGCGGAGTCCGTTTTCCAGTCCTTGGTCATCAAATTATGGTGGGCAGCCACCCCCGCACAACCGAACAGGGCCGAGACCCGCACCACATCGAATACTGAATACTGAAATATTTATAAAGCGCTCGAATGCCGAGGCGTCTTGGCGCTGGGATAACGTAGAGAATGGTGAGAGTGGATCATTGATGAGGATAGAAAAGCCAGGTTTTTAATGCTTTCCTAAAACATTGTTTAGATTTTTGCGAGCGCAGGTGGGAGGGTAGAGAGTTCCACAGGCTGGAGGCCTGGTATGAAAAAGACCTGCCGCCCCATCGCGTTCTTCTTATTCTTGGGTGGCATATTAGATCATGGTTGGCTGACCTTAGTGCACGCAATGGCACATAACGGGGGATAAGTTTAGACAGGTCATCAGGTCCAGTGCCATACAGAGATTTCTGGACCAGGCAAAGGGCCTTAAATTGTATTCTGGCTTTGACTGGGAGCCAGTGAAGTTCCCTAATAGCTTTTGACGTAGGGTGGCGGTAGGGTAGATTTAGTAGAGCCCTAGCTGCTGCATTTTGAGTTGCCTGGAGTTTGCTGATTTGTTTTTCACCTGTGCCCAAGTAGAGTGCATTACAATAGTCCACTCGGGACATTATCAAGGCAGCCATTACAGTCTTCTTTAGAGTAGGGGGGATGTAGGGTAGGATTTTTTTTAGGACTTTGATGTAGAAGAAACAAGTGGAGGTGACCTGGTTAATCTGTGTTTTACAGGAGAGATCCTTATCCATCAAGAAGCCAAGATTTCTGACTTTATCAACCGGATTGGGGCAGGGGCCTGCCTCCTGAGGCCACCATAGGTTGCTCCAGACAGATGGTTTCTGACCGAACTCAATTATCTCGGTTTTGTCCGCGTTTAATTTAAAAAAATTACAACTCATCCAGTTTCTAACATCCAGGAGGCAGTGTTTGAAGCGTTCTGCCGTAGCTTCGATGGACTGGGACACTGACACTATGATTTGAGTGTCATCGGCATAAGACACTAATTGGAGGCCATGAGATCGGATTAGGGCAGCCAGGGGAGTGACATACAAATTAAAAAGGGTGGGTGACAGTGCCGAGCCCTGAGGGACCCCACCTGGAAGAAAGAATTCATCAGAGTGAAAGCCTGCCCAGTGTACTTGTTGGATATGAGAATCCAGGAAGGAGGTTAACAGGGCCAGTGCCGTGCCCGCGAAGCCTAAAGTTTTGAGTCTATTTAATAGGATGGAGTGGTTTACGGTATCAAAAGCCGCCGTAAGATCTAGTAAGACAAGAGCCGTTCTGCCGCCCTTGTCCATTTCCCTTTGGATGTTTTCAGTGGCCATAATTAGGGCGGATTCTGTCGAGTGATAAGGGCGGAAATCATGCTGAGAGGGATCCAGGAGTTTGTTTTGGTCCACATATCTCATCATTTCCTGGTTTATAGCCTTTTCAAGAATCTTAGCTGGCAGGGGGAGGCAGGATATTGGCCGGTAGTTCTTTAGTACCATTGGATCCAAGGAGTCCTTTTTGAGAATCGGTCGGATACAAGCTTTTTTCCAGCAGCTGGGAAAGTCACCAGAGGAGATGACGTTATTGAGCAGCGGGGTCAAGCCAGCCGCTACCGTTTGAGGGATCAGGTGTAGAATGCGTGGTGGACAGGGGTCTAAAGGGGACCCCGACTTCATCAGAGCAATTAGGTCTGCCACCTGAGTCTCCTCCAGCAGCGGAAAACAGGAATAGCCAGGCCCAGACGAGTGGGCAGTGTCGACATTGTCGTTAGGTATTGTTAAAGCAGATGAGCATAGACATTCTGGACCTTTTGCTGGAAGAAGGTTGCAATATTGGTCACGAGGTCCTGGTTAGGGGTAAAAACAGTGTCGCGGGGGCTCTTAGTCAGTTGAGTGACCGTTTTAAATAGTTCTCTGGTGGTATTAGAGGCTGCCTGAATTTTGTTTGTAAAATATAATGACTTGGCCAGAACTATTGCTGTCTTATACTCCTGTAGAGCTTTTGTGTATATTAATTTGCTTGGGGCACTATAATCCGAGCGCCACACCCGCTCAAGTCGCCGGCATTTGGTTTTTATGTGTTTCACTTCTGCCGAGTACCATAGCGCGGTTGCAGACCGTCTTCTTGCTTTTTTTATTTCAACCGGCGCTAGTTGATTAACCGCCTGACTGATCCAGTTTTGAAATATAACCGCTCCCCTATTGGTATTGCCGGATCCAAAATTCGGGGGGGTTTCTGTAAGTGCATTAGCTAGGCTAATAGGCTCAAGTTTGTTCCAGGGGCGCGTTTTGACAGGGAGTGAAAGGCCTTTTCGGTGGTTGGATGAGTTGTTGTAAGGCAGATTAAAAAAGATGGCATAATGGTCAGACCAGGGGAGTGCTAGGATCGAGGTAATATTAATGTGGTTATTATTGGTAAAAATACCATCAAGGGTATGTCCGGCGGTATGGGTAGAGCCAGATACTAGCTGAGTCATGCCAAAGCTAAGAAAGTTATCTATTAGTGTGGCTGAGTCAGAGTCGTTGTTAGCCTCTAAATGGAAATTAAAATCACCCAGAACGGTATAAGAGGTAGAGTCAAATGTGGATTCTAGGAAAGTGAGTAACGCCGCAGTAAATGGTGCTCTTGGCCCAGGGGGGCGATACACAAGGAGGCCTGTGAATATTAGGCAGTTATTGCTTTTGACTTTAAAACTCATGGCTTCTGCTTCTAAACCCGGTTCTGGTATAGAGAAAATTTTTAGATGGGATTTGAAGATTATCCCAATGCCACCGCCCACTGCTGCTGACCTGTTTACATATTCTACCAGGTAGCCTTCAGGAACTGCATCATTCCAGTCCGGCCCCGAGGTCTCAGATGCCCATGTTTCTGTTAAGAACATTAGATCTATGGTGTGATCCAATATAAGGGCAGAAATTTAATGTTTGTGTTTAGCCATGGATCTGGTATTCAGTAAAATACACTTTAGGGAACTCTCCCCGCTTGTCAGGCGGTTGAGTTGACAGTTATCGTTGTTGTTGGCCCGTGGGGGGGTATGAGAGTTAGGACAGCTGGGTGGGGTGCGTGGTATGTAAGGTTGAAGAGGGGGATTATTGGACCTTAGTTGGCCACAGGAGTTACAGCTGAGTGTGAAAGAAGGGTCAGCTAAGTTTATTCTTTTCGTACGGGTACAGGGGAATTGATTCAATTTTAACAGTTGAGCGTTAGAGTATTGGAGAGGCTGGATACGGTTAAAAATGTCAGGGTCTCCGGCGCTAGGTGCGGAGCTGGCGCGGACGGGCGCAGACGGGCTTGCCTTTGGCGCGCCTTCAGCGCGCCGCCGGCGCGCCCGCTGCGCTCGTCCGCTGCGCTTCCTGTACGGAGGGGCCATTTTATGCAGTAGTGCGAGGGAGGGGCCGAAGACTGGACCGCTCTCGAAATTCACCCCCAAGATGGCGGAAGCCGAGGCGAGTCACACCCCCAACAGCGTGTATTCAGCTGCCAGGGAGCCTGAGCAGGTAAGCGCCAAGGTGGTGGTAGAAAAAGGAGCGATAGGACCTAACGAATTAGGGTTCAGGAACAGTCTGTGTGCCCAGAAATTATTTACAGTGAAGATTAAAAAGGTTAAAAGCACGATTGAATGCAATTCACACACTCGACATACCAGTCCCGGCTTTCCGCCTCAGGACTCACTTCACGCAACGCTCGTTAATCAGCGGTGTGGTGGGGAAGTGGCAATTTATGCAGTAGTGCGAGGGAGGGGCCGAAGACTGGACCGCTCTCGAAATTGACCCCCAAGATGGCGGAAGCCGAGGCGAGTCACACCCCCAACAGCGTGTATTCAGCTGCCAGGGAGCCTGAGCAGGTAAGCGCCAAGGTGGTGGTAGAAAAAGGAGCGATAGGACCTAACGAATTAGGGTTCAGGAACAGTCTGTGTGCCCAGAAATTATTTACAGTGAAGATTAAAAAGGTTAAAAGCACGATTGAATGCAATTCACACACTCGACATACCAGTCCCGGCTTTCCGCCTCAGGACTCACTTCACGCAACGCTCGTTAATCGAAAGTGACATCCGAGAGGAACTCCACCTGTCTCTTGATATGCTCCAAAAGCCCAGAACAGTCGGAAGCATCATCCATCGAATGATACAGAGCTTTGATGTCGGAAATCAGGAATTGAGCCACATAAGTACCATAAATGCCCGCCATCAGGGCCAGATGAGAACCAGAATACACCTTCTTGAGGGAAGCGTCCACCTTTTTATCAACCGGATCCTTAAGCACCGCATCTTCTGCCAAGGATGTCTTACCCACAAGACTGGCCACAAATGAATCAATAGGAATAGAGTCAGGAAGCTCTTTAGACATATCCAGAAGAGGGTAAAGTTTTACCATAAACTGTGGAAGCATGATATGGTTGGATCCTTCCATTCCCTGTTCAAGACCTCACTGATGCAAGGATGGACATGAACATCGACAGTGGCTGAACTTTGGAATTGTCACAACAAGGAATCACCGGACGTGCTAGGAGCCTCATCATCCGGAAAACCCATGTTAGATTTAACATGCCTAATCAATTCTGGCAACATATGCTTGTCAATGTGCTTTCCCTTATGCTCCACACCCCCCATTGATTCGTCCTCCGATTCTAACCCCCCCATCTCACGCAGGGTCACTGGAATCAAATGTTTGATCCCGGCATCATCCCCCTCCCTGCGGCGTTTAGACCTGGCCGGCGAAGGAGACGAAGAGGACTCAGAGGAGGGGGAGGGGGAGAGCTCCCTATGGCAGCTCTTACGAGTATGGTTGCCCATGATAGAGCAGAGCCAGGAACCACAGGAGACAAACTCCCTGACAAGCACAACTACCAGGAAGCTCAAAGACACAGACCAGAACCAGCCTGAGTAACAACGTCCAGTGACACACGGCAAGATTCAGCACTCAGGAACCTCGATAACCCATATGAAGGGCTCCAAGTGCGGACAGTGACCCCTCCACTGAATTGCAGCCCCTAGAATTTCCAGGCACTGTCACATGCAGGTATGAACCGGGGCCGACTGCTTCACCACTGCTGAGCCGCGAAATGAAGGGGCAAACAGGGAGAGAGGTCGCAAGCCACTTGAAATCAAAGGAGCCAAAAAACATCAATAAAGCAATCCGCTATGCCGACTTAACTAATGCCGGCTCTTAAATGCCCCGCGTAGAAGACCGCCACAGCAGCGCCTGACTTCCGGTCCCGCCTGGCACCCGGAAGTCAGACAACATGACCCGGAAGAGGACCAGCAGACACCATCATCTCCCAGGGAAAGAAAACTTAGCGCCTCCCAATGAGCCCGGCAACACAGGAGGCACGGGTAATGATCCCCGCAGTGCAAACCGCCAGAGAAAAAACTCCAACGCCCCACAAGCCCAGCAGGGAGGGAGAGGAAGCCACACCAGCGCGCCCACACTGCCTAGCAGCGAAGAACGTACGTTTTTTACAGGAGCGTCCACGCTCCTGCTTCGTCCCCTTCTGTCAGTAGACATAAAAAAAAAAAAAAAAAAAAAAAAAAAAAAACAAAAGAACAGGAGGAATGTTGGGACAGGTACACTGATGTAGTCCCAGAGGGAGGGCATGGGTAGGGAATGCCTAAAATGGGTAGGGAGTGCCTAAATTGAAGTATACTCAAGGCACAGCCCGCAATGAGGCTTTTTAGGTCTCGCCTACGCAGCACACATGCGCTGCATAGGAAAAAGACCTTTTGAAATCAATTCAGCTTTGCCGGCAAAAACGTGCATGCATTCCATTGCTTTGAATGGCAACGCGTGCACATTTGGGGATTCCCTTGCGGGAGCAAGCTTTCAAACCATCCGTTTGTAATTAACAGATGGTTCCTGCTCGCTCCCGCAAGGGAAACAGGCGCAGGCCCTCTCCCCTCCTTCTGCTGCCTCTCTGCAAACTTTTTTTAATTTTTTTACTTTGAGCGCGATGCGCGCTTGTTTAAACTGCCTCCGTTGATAACCCAGGTCTTGTTAGTGGCACTCATATAGGTTTTGTCTTTACAAACTTTATATAATCTCACTTGGAGTTATTGAGGTGTCTGCAGCCTCTGTTGTAAATCTCGCAGGTTTAATTCGAAGCCTCTCTGTGAGCAGTAGAGTGATTATGAGACGGCTCTAGGATCCTCTGACAGGCTGGGCCTATATCATAGCATCACTGTTGACACTTCAGTGCCGTAAGAGTTAACTGTACTCCTGAGAAGACTCTCGTACACCTGTGAAGGAAGTGCCTAAAATGAAGTATACTCAAGGCACAGCCCGCAATTAGGCTTTTTAGGTCTCGCCTACGCAGCGCGCATGCGCTGCATAGGTAAAAGACCTTTTGAAATCGATTCAGCTTTGCAGGCAAAAACGTGCACACATTCCATTGCTTTGAATGGCAACGCGTGCACGTTTGGTGATTCCCTTGCGGGAGCGAGCTTTCAAACCATCTGTCTGTAATTAACAGATGGTTCCTGCTTGCTCCCGCAAGGGAAACAGGCGCAGGCCCTCTCCTCTCTCCCCTCCTCCTGCTGCCTCGTCAAACTTTTTTTTTTTTTTTTTTACTTTGCGCGAGGCGCGCACACTTGTTTAATGCCTCCGCCGATGACCCAGGTCTTGTTAGTGGCACTCATATAGGTTTTGTCTTTACAAACTTTAATTAATCTCACTGTGAGTTATTGTGGCGTCGGCGGCCTCTGTTGTAAATCTCGCAAGTTTAATTCAAAGCCTCTCTTTGTGAGCAGTAGTGATGCTGAGATGGTTCTAGGACCCTCTGACAGGGACTATATCATAGCATCGCTGTTGACACTCCAGCGCTGTAAGAGTTAACTGTAATCCTGAGAAGACTCTCGTACAGCTGTGTAAACATGCAGCCTTTTAACCGCTGGCACTGCTGAGGTTTGCACTGAAGGAGTGCCCTTGTATTAAGTGGAGCATCAAGGCGCAGAGCTCTTTGGGTTTCAGTGAGTTGCCCATGGCTCTACACTGCGAGCTTGAGTTGCCACTTACTCTTAATGTAATACACTTTCATTTGATATCCTTTCAGGTCACTGCTTCCACTGACACAGAGATCTTGAAATCTCAGCTATTTGAATCTGAGACCAGGCGGCTCTGCATTCAAATGGCTTTGTGGATGTGAGACCTTCTCATGCTAAATATGCCCTTTTCAATTCGTTAATATTAGGACTGCTGCAAAAGCACATTTGCTTTAAAAATATGGATATTTTTGGTGTGTGCTGTAGTTTGTGATATTTGCCTCGGGGGCCTGAAATTCTTCCATTAGCTATGCCCATTCATCAGTGTTTCACTTCAAAAGACTTACAGTACTGTTTTGTGTGGGTTTTTTTTACCTGGCCACCCCTTTTGTCAATTTGCTTTAGTGATTATTTAGACACACAGAGATGGAGAAGATTAAACCTGGTGAATCAGCCTTTTACTTTAGCCAGTCAACTTGCTTTGGCTTTTAGTTCCCATTGTTTATAATGGGTTTGTTTTTCTAAATCTTGATGTCATTTTAACCCTAAATTTGCATTCTGTTTAGCTAAACTGGATTCATATTTTTAAATTATTTCTTTCTAAACTGTTGAGTTGCTTTGGTGTTGAGGTCTTGTTGCTGTGTAAAGTCACCATGGGCGAGTAAGGAATATCTCTCTCTCTCTCAATATCTCTCTCAAAATCTCTCTCAATGTCTCTCTCTCTCTCTCTATCAATATATCTCTCTCTATATCTCTCTCTCTCTCTCAATTACTCTCTCTCTCTCAATATATATATCTCAATATCTCTCTCTCTCAATATCTCTCTCTCTCTCAATATCCCTCTCAATATCTCTCTCTCAATATCTCTCTCTCTCAATATCTCTCTCTCAATATCTCTCTCTCTCAATATCTCTCTCTCTCTCAATATCTCTCTCAATATCTCTCAATATCTCTCTCTCAATATCTCTCTTTCTCTCTCAATATCTCTCTCTCTCTCTCAATATCTCTCTCTCTCTCAATATCTCTCTCTCTCTCAATATCTCTCTCTCTCTCAATATCTCGCTCTATCTCTCTCTCTCTCAAAATCTCTCTCTCTCTCAATATCTCTCTCAATATCTCTATCTCAATATCTCGCTCAATATCTCTCTCTCTCTCGCAATATCTCTCTCTCTCGCAATAGCGCTCTCTCTCTCGCAATAGCTCTCTCTCTCTCGCAATAGCTCTCTCACTCTCTCAATATCTCACTCTCTCAATATCTCACTCTCTCAATATCTCACTCTCTCAATATCTCACTCTCTCAATATCTCACTCTCTCAATATCTCACTCTCTCTCAATATCTGTCTCAATATCTCTCTATTATATATATATTTATATCTCATTATCTCTCTCTCTCATTATCTCTCTCGCTCAATATCTCTCTCTCTCTCTCAATATCTCTCTCTCTCTCTCAATATCTCTCTCTCTCTCTCAATATCTCTCTCTCTCTCTCAATATCTCTCTCTCTCTCTCTATATCTCTCTCTCTCTCTCAATATCTCTCTCTCTCTCTCAATATCTCTCTCTCTCTCTCAATATCTCTCTCTCTCTCTCAATATCTCTCTCTCAATATCTCTCTCTCTCTCTCAATATCTCTCTCTCTCTCTCAATATCTCTCTCTCTCAATATCTCTCTCTCGCTCAATATCTCTCTCTCGCTCAATATCTCTCGCTCAATATCTCTCGCTCAATATCTCTCGCTCAATATCTCTCGCTCAATATCTCTCGCTCAATATCTCTCGCTCAATATCTCTCGCTCAATATCTCGCTCAATATCTCTCTCAATATCTCTCTCTCTCTCAAAATATCTCTCTCTCTCTCAAAATATCTCTCTCTCAATATCTCTCTCTCAATATCTCTCTCTCAATATCTCTCTCTCAATATCTCTCTCTCTCTCAATATCTCTCTCTCTCTCAATATCTCTCTCTCTCTCAATATCTCTCGCTCAATATCTCTCGCTCAATATCTCTCGCTCAATATCTCTCGCTCAATATCTCTCGCTCAATATCTCTCGCTCAATATCTCTCGCTCAATATCTCTCGCTCAATATCTCTCTCGCAATAGCTCTCTCTCTCGCAATAGCTCTCTCTCTCGCAATAGCTCTCTCTCAATATCTCACTCTCTCAATATCTCTCTCTCAATATCTCTCAATATCTCTCTCTCTCTCAATATCTCTCTCTCTCTACATCTCTCTCTCTCTCTACATCTCTCTCTCTACATCTCTCTCTCTCTACATCTCACTCTCTCTACATCTCTCTCTCTCTACATCTCTCTCTCTCTACATCTCTCTCTCTCTACATCTCTCTCTCTCTACATCTCTCTCTCTCTACATCTCTCTCTCTCTACATCTCTCTCTCTCTACATCTCTCTCTCTCTACATCTCTCTCTCTCTACATCTCTCTCTCTCTCTACATCTCTCTCTCAAAATCTCTCTCTCAAAATCTCTCTCTCAAAATCTCTCTCTCAAAATCTCTCTCTCAAAATCTCTCTCAAAATCTCTCTCAAAATCTCTCTCTCAAAATCTCTCTCTCAAAATCTCTCTCTCAAAATCTCTCTCTCAAAATCTCTCTCTCTCTCTCAATATCTCCCTCACTCAATATCTCTCTCAATATCTCTCTCTCTCTCTCTGTCTCGCTCAATATCTCTCTCTCGCTCAATATCTCTCTCTCTCGCTCAATATCTCTCTCGCTCAATATCTCTCTCTCTCGCTCAATATCTCTCTCTCAATATCTCTCAATATCTCTCTCTCAATATCTCTCTCTCTCTCAATATCTCTCTCTCTCTCTCTCAATATCTCTCTCTCAATATCTCTCTCTCGCTCAATATCTCTCTCGCTCAATATCTCTCTCTCGCTCAATATCTCTCTCTCGCTCAATATCTCTCTCTCGCTCAATATCTCTCTCTCGCTCAATATCTCTCTCTCTCGCTCAATATCTCTCTCTCTCGCTCAATATCTCTCTCTCTCGCCCAATATCTCTCTCTCTCGCCCAATATCTCTCTCTCTCTCGCTCAATATCTCTCTCTCGCTCAATATCTCTCTCTCGCTCAATATCTCTCTCTCTCGCTCAATATCTCTCTCTCTCTCAATATCTCGCTCAATATCTCTCTCTCGCTCAATATCTCGCTCAATATCTCGCTCAATATCTCGCTCAATATCTCGCTCAATATCTCTATCTCTCTCGCAATATCTCTATCTCTCTCGCAATAGCTCTCTCTCTCTCGCAATAGCTCTCTCTCTCGCAATAGCTCTCTCTCTCGCTCAATATCTCTCTCTCTCGCTCAATATCTCTCTCTCTCGCTCAATATCTCTCTCTCTCGCTCAATATCTCGCTCAATATCTCGCTCAATATCTCGCTCAATATCTCTATCTCTCTCGCAATATCTCTATCTCTCTCGCAATAGCTCTCTCTCTCGCAATAGCTCTCTCTCTCGCAATATCTCTCTCGCAATATCTCTCTCAATATCTCTCTCTCGCTTTCTCAATATCTCTCCCTCAATATCTCTCCCTCAATAACTCTCAATAACTCTCCCTCAAAATATCTCTCTCTCTCTCTCTCTCTCTCTCTCTCTCTCTCTCTCAATATCTGTCTCAATATCTCACTCTCTCAATATCTCTCTATTATATATATATATATATATCTCTCATTATCTCTCTCATTATCTCTCTCTCATTATCTCGCTCTCTCTCAATATCTCTCTCTCTCTCAATATCTCTCTCTCTCTCAATATCTCTCTCTCTCTCTCAATATCTCTCTCTCTCTCTCTCAATATCTCTCTCTCTCTCAATATCTCTCTCTCTCAATATCTTTCTCTCACTCAATACATCTCTCACTCAATACATCTCTCACTCAATACATCTCTCACTCAATACATCTCTCACTCAATACATCTCTCACTCAATACATCTCTCACTCAATACATCTCTCTCTCTCAGTATCTCTCTCTCTCAGTATCTCTCTCTCTCAGTATCTCTCTCTCTCAGTATCTCTCTCTCTCAGTATCTCTCTCTCTCAGTATCTCTCTCTCTCAGTATCTCTCTCTCTCTCAATATCTCTCTCTCTCAATATATCTCTCTCTCAATATCTCTCTCTCAATATCTCTCTCTCAATATCTCTCTCTCAATATCTCTCTCTCAATATCTCTCTCTCAATATCTCTCTCTCAATATCTCTCTCTCAATATCTCTCTCTCAATATCTCTCTCTCAATATCTCTCTCTCTCTCTCAATATCTCCCTCTCTCTCAATATCTCTCTCTCTCTCTCAATATCTCTCTCTCTCAATATCTCTCTCTCAATATCTCTCTCTCTCAATATCTCTCTCTCTCTCAATATCTCTCTCTCTCTCAATATCTCTCTCTCTCTCAATATCTCTCTCTCTCTCTCAATATCTCTCTCTCTCAATATCTCTCTCTCTCTCAATATCTCTCTCTCAATATCTCTCTCTCTCTCAATATCTCTCTCTCTCTCAATATCTCTCTCTCTCTCTCTCAATATCTCTCTATTTCTCTCTCTCTCTCTCTCTCTGAATATCTCTCTCTATTTCTCTCTCTCTCTCTCTCTCTCTCTGATTATCTCTCTGATTATCTCTCTCTGATTAGCTCTCTCTGATTAGCTCTCTCTCTCTCTCAATCTCTCTCTCTCTCTCAATCTCTCTCTCTCTCAATCTCTCTCTCTCAAAATCACTCTCTCTCTCTCTCAATCTCTCTCTCTCTCAATCTCTCTCTCTCTCAATCTCTCTCTCTCTTTCTCAATCTCTCTCTCTCTCAATCTCTCTCACTCACTCTCAATCTCTCTCACTCAATCTCAATCTCTCTCACTCACTCTCAATCTCTCTCACTCACTCTCAATCTCTCTCAATCTCTCTCACTCACTCTCAATCTCTCTCAATCTCTCTCAATCTCTCTCACTCAATCTCAATCTCTCTCACTCAATCTCAATCTCTCTCACTCAATCTCAATCTCTCTCACTCAATCTCAATCACTCAATCTCAATCTCTCTCACTCAATCTCTCTCACTCAATCTCAATCTCTCTCTAATCTCTTTCTCTGTCTCTCTGTCATAGCTTAACAACTTCGTTTCCTACACATATCAAATGCTGCAACTCTGTGATTCTGCAGAAGCCTGTATGTACCTTTCCAAAATGTGCTAGGGGTGTTTAACGGACTGCTGAAACAGACATAAACAAGCATTTGCATAGCCAAGAGGTCTCACCTTTGGGACCTTATAAGTGTTTAGTTATCCAGTACAATGCAACAACATCAAGTGTTGAAAGGCTAAACATTTATAAGGCCCCAAAGGCGAGACCTATTGGCTATGCCAATGCTTGTTTGATCATGTCACAGTGCTGTGACTCGAGAAAAGGAAATAAACCTCTTAGAATCTGAGAAAACAGCTGCTCAAGACAGTTATTATTACCTTTACCATTTGTTGCAACCCAGAAACCAGACGTACATGAACAGAGAAACTGTAATGACCTCAGCCCTGACCAGAGAACCGTCATCTTGTGTGACATGTACAACTTCTTCAGTGAACACATAATTTGTACAGTTCACTCCCAAAACGCCTGTCACATGTAAGTATAGTCAAACCACATATATTCAGGGTATGAGAAGAACCTCCGTTACTGAGGAATCATCGGATTTTTAAACACGCATTTACAATGCAATCGGTCTCGCATTACTGAAAGTTTGAGCTATTGGCGTTGCAAATAATAATGCAACGTCAATAGCTAAAACTTTCAGTAATGCGAGACTTATTGCATTACAAATGCTTCTGTCTGTTAGGCACCGGGAGATTAAGAGACTTGCTCAGAATCACAGGATGTTAAGCGTCATTGCCAAGACTTCAACCCGGTTCCCCAGATTTGAGATCGACCGCCCTAGCCGTTGGACCACATCCTCTCCCGAAGCGTGCCAACACGCCTATAATAAGCAGCCACTGGAACCTAAGCGTCTGTTATTTAGTGCACTGAGCACATATGTGAGGGCGTCCAGGCGCTTGAGCAGGTGAGTGTCTGAAGGGCAGGTCCTCACTTCTTGCAGCGCTCAAGAGGGGAGAAGGAAGCTCGGATGTGTGTGGACTTGCAGCCACTGCTCCTCACCCCAGCCCTTCCCTCACACCACGACCCTCACACTGGGACCTCGGTGCAGGCCGGGGCAGCCATCTTTGAATGGGTTTTGGAAGAGAACAAACATTACAATCCCCACTCGTGTCACTGCACCCAGGGCCAGTGGGATCCTTTTTATACAAATAACTTTACAAACGAGCTGCCGGTGCACGGGCGTGCATGGACACACTCACGTGCACATCTCTGGATGTCTTTTGTAATACTTGAACAGAAAACATGCAGCGGCAAAGCCAATTGCTCAGCTGCAAAGTTAGACTGATTAGATTTGCCAATGCATGTTTACATGCTAATGTGGATAACTATTTTTTTTGTTCATCAAAAGCATTGGTTAAGCCAACGGTTCTGCATTCCAAAGGCGAGAAGTGAAGCCAATGGTTTTGCCAACGCCTCTTAGCATTTCTACTTCTGTCTGCTTTAATGATTATTTACGATTAATGCAAACCGCCCTCGGTGCTATGAACTGAATGCGTCGTTTGGTAATTTCCTCATTGTGGTTTTTAATTGTTTCTACAGTAAAACACTAACTGAGTCAGTAACATCCCGCCCAGGAGACACCGCCCCCCGCCCAAGGGAAGGGTGGGGGCACTTACTTGTGGTTCCCGGTTAAGAAGCGTCTCTCCGACCCGTCCAGCCCCGCAATCTGAGACCGAGTGCAGCGCCTAGACTCGGTGCCAGACTTTATCTGTTCTGGGAGCTGCTGAGTCATGCAGAGAGGGGGTGGGACCGGAAGATAGACGGAGAGAGAGAGGAGTGAGTGAGGGGGGCAGAGAGAGAGAGAGACAGTGATTGGAGAAGAGAGAGTGTGAGCGAGAGAGAGAGAAAGCTGGAGAGAGAGGGAGGGAGAGAGACCAGAGGAGAAAACAGAGTTAGAGAGAGAGAGGTAGTGACTGGAGGAAAAGCGAGGGGAGAGAGAGAGAGAGAGAGCCAGCGAGGAGAGAGAGGAGAGACTGGGAGAGAGAGAAAGGGAGTGAGTGGAGGAAGACAGAGAGTGAGAGAGCCAGCAGGGAGAGGGAGGCCAGGGGGGGGAGAGAGAGAGAGTCAGCATGAGAGAGAGGGAGTGAGTAGAGGAAGAGAGAATGAGAGAGAGAGAGAGAGAGAGAGAGAGACAGCCAGCAGGAGAGAGAGGGAGGGGAAGAGATCCAGAGGGAGAGAAAGAGAGTGTGAGAGAGAGAGCCAGCAGGAGAGAGAGGAGAGAGTGGGGAGAGAGAAAGGGAGTGAGAGGAAGAAGAGAGAGAGAGTGAGTGAGGGAGAGGGAGATAACCAGCAGGAGAGAGAGGACAGAGGGAGCCAGGAGGAGAGAGAGGGAGTCAGCATGAGAGGAGGGAGTCAGCATGAGAGAGAGGGAGTCAGCATGAGAGACCCCCGTCCTGAGAGACCTGCACTGGCTCCCCATCGACAAGAGGATCACCTTCAAGCTCCTCACCCACGCACACAAAGCACTCCACAACGCGGACCAGCCTACTGAATAGCAGACTCAGCTTCCACACCCCCACCCGCCAGCTCCGCTCCGCCAACCTCGCCCTCGCAGCTGTCCCCCGCATTCAACGTACGAGCGCCGGCGGCAGATCTTCTCTTACCTCACCGCCAAAACCTGGGAACACCCTCCCAACCCACCTACGACAGACCCAAGACCTACTTGCCTTCAGAAGACTCCTCAAGACCTGGCTCTTCGAGCAGTAGCGGCACCCACCCCCCTCCCCCCACCCCTCAGCGCCTTGAGACGCTCACGGGTAAGTAGCCGCGCTTTACAAATACCCTGATTGATTGATTGATTGAGTAGAGGAAGAGAGAGTGAGAGAGAGAGGCAGCCAGCGGGAGAGAGAGAGAGAGAGAGAAACAACCAGCAGGAGAGAGAGGGAGGGAGAGAGATTCAGCGAGAGAGAAAGAGAGTGTGAGAGGGAGAGAGGGAGCTGTAGTGTCCTGCGCGACACGATCTAGTGCTCCGCAGGAAGCCGTTCTCCCAGCCACTTCCTTGAGGGCTGGACACACTTGTGATAGAGATCAGGGTATCTATAATATGCCCACTACCACGGATAGAGTAATCTCACAGTTGCACGCACATACATTCATCATACGCTAGGGCCCATTTCACTAACATACGCTCAAATACTCTACCGGTAATAAACCTGTGGAAGAAAACTCCTAAACACCCTGCATCTGTATCGGGGTCGATAAGACCTAATTATTATGACTGTCCTGATACATAATCTAAACAATCTTTACCACAATAATCAAATAATGTACACAATAATTGACAAGAAATGATGACCAACTCCGTATTCAAAAGTATGATACTTTATCTAAATTAGTCAAAGAAAGTAAATCGAAATAAATCATTTTCTCATAGTTACCTATTCTAGCTAAATGTCAGAATGGGTCAGGACAAGTCTCTCGGAAAAGTCTCTCAAGACGAAGTCCTTTCAGCATCGATCCTCAGCAACGCAGATTCGGTACGCGGCAAAGGCAAAATGGCAAGTGGCAAGTGCCCTCTCTAGGCTAACAACTCTTATAGCAAATCACACAATAGAATGATACATAAAAGTTTGCAATATTCACTGAATCACTGAGCAGAGCGAGAAGGGAATGATGTCACATCGCTACATTTGGAAATCTCCGCTCAGGAAAAGCTCACAAAATAAAGACAACGGAACAGGAACCAAGAAATACATTCATATCTTGTAGATTCCACGTCTCCTCGGCTATGAGACCATAGTTCGTTCAGAGTCTTTCTCTAAGGCTCCTTTGTCTCCCAAGGCTGCCAAGGACGTTTCATTTACACTTGGAGAACGCCCAAAACTGCTGCTGTCCTCATGGAAAGTTTTCGGGCAAGCAAATAAGGACTGTGGTCAGTTAACTTCAAGACCATTTCCAGCAGGGGTCTCCCTCGTCACAGTTTTCTACTTTCAACTCAAGGCCAGGCTCATAAATCAGCCATCTTTCGACTAGGCCACCATAGGCCACAATAGATCATCTTAATTAAAGAGACAAAAACAACGTTACCACAGCATAATGATTAAACAGTGTTAACCCCACTAATACCCTTATGTGTATGTAATTATCTAGCTTTGCAACATAAAAAAGCATTAATTCAAACAGCATTTCGTGCTCAAAAATAAACAGCACATAGCAACGTTTAAACATGAAAACACATATAACTCGCATGTTATTATCAGTCAGCACGTTTATGCTCACCCTCGTGTAACTTTCTCTTATGTTAAGACAAACGGATTGATTAATATAAACATACTTGCACAAGACAAGTGATTAATTGTTAACTATTAATAAATTAATAAAACGCATAGACATGCCAGAGCTTCAAAAACCAATGAATTTTCAAACTGAAAACTCTGCTCCAGCAATCCCCCCTTTGGTGATTTTATCACCAAATAAACCACAAAAACAAAAAAAAATTGTGAAAATTTTAGTCCCATTTTAGGAGAAATCAGAAATGTCTTTTCCCCTTACACAAGTTACACACCAGTCACTCTTTCATCATCCCTCTTTGTTTCCAAGTAAACACTCTCCCTAAATTCTTCTAATTCAATTTCCTGTGGTTCTCTTCTAAAAATTTTATTTCTCTTTTCAGGTTCTCTTTTAACTTTCTTTTTCCCTCCCCTGTTTTTACAACACACACACACTAATCTCAGAATCAATAAAGCCACAATTATACAAGTCAAAGGAAACAATATTCTACCTATAATAGTACTACCTATTCTTGTAATAAAATCCTTAATAGCTATCATCTTATTAGCTAATTTAGTCCAGATACTCTCAGCTTCAAGTGGTACTAATTCTTCATGCAAATCAGTAATATTTTTGATATAGACCTTCAGGTCTTTACTTTCGTCAGGAATGTAAGTGCAACAATGTTGAACTTTCAGAATTCCACAGACTCCACCCTCCTTGGCCAATAAAATATCAAGGGCAAGTCGATTTTGCATAGACATGGCACGTACGGCACTTAATTCCGTATTCACCAAAAGAAACCCTCCAGCGGTATTTGTTGATAAGCGATCAACCACTGTAGACAGTTTCCGAATTCCATAAGCATTCAAAGAAATTCCCACTGCTGGAATTAAAGCACCAAAAATATCACCTACGATTTCAGACCAAGTTTCTCTCTTGAAACGTGTTAGTGAATTAATATTCTCTACATCTTCTATTCTATCTACATGGAAAACCTTTGGAAAAACCAGACCCACATAACATGTGCCATACCAATGGTCAGGCAACTTGTAATAAGCCTTATTCCCACAAACATAGTACACTCCTGGAAAAACTGTATCTTCTCCACCTCTGAAACCCCAACCTGTTGCAACGAAGTATGTATCATGGCACTCACTAGTCCCCACAAAATATGTATCATATTGGGATTTCCTTCTGGTAATGCATAGTTTACCCTTCTGTGGTGCATCTAGAGCTAAAGTTGGACTAGCCCCATTTTTCAACTCTTTTCCCATCTCAATGTCCCAAATTGTCTCACTCACTTTATATTTCCCTGCTTTCTCATGCATGTTCAATCTCCTTTCCTCTACCATATCCAGGAAAGCTTTCTCCTCTTCTTTCAGACTGCAAGTTAAATTATTCTTAAAAATATAATCTAATGTTAATCCTTTTTCTTCAATAAAAATCTCACCAAAAGTGTTAGCTTCTTTAGCTGGATTCAGCTCTTTGTTCATCGGCAAGTGCCCAAAAATACTATCTCTGTTAGACATCTTATAATCTATTTTCCCTAACAAATAAAAAACACTACTTAAAACACTACAAGAAATACCATATGTAGCTGGTAAATGGTGATAAGTAACACCTTCTGAAACGGATGCAGGTAATTGCATACAGACGTAGCAATCCCTTATTTCCATTGTTTTCACATATTCGTATAACAGCTTTGAAAAAATATTACTAGAAAAATTAATTGACCTATCTTTATGTACATAAGTATTACTGGTTCTATTTTGTGAATTTTTCTCCGAATTTGTTACATTCTCTGTATGCATTCCAAATGTACTAAAAGTAACTAATAAAACTAAAACACCCCATAGAAGCATTAATAATCCAGTACAGCAGCAGCACATCTTGCACCATTTTCTTAAAAAGGCACATTTTTTCTCATTATTCTTTATGTTAGCCATTTTACTATTTGGACTTTTGACTTAGCCTCCACTATTCCACTACTTTGACTTTAAAATTCTCGATCACTTTAGACAATTAATTTCAGCTTTTTCTCTTCACTTTTCCAAGTGAATTTTTTAACTCAATTTGGATATTCGTCACTCTTTACTTCATTTTCTTCAACATCAAATTGTATTAGATCTCCAATATCAAAATCCTCAGTACTTGACTCTTCTCCGATGTCAGTCAAGAGTATTTTCAGGATTTCACCAGTATCTTTCTCAACCACTTCACGTACGGTCTCCTCTGGATTTCCTTGACTTTCCACCTCTTCACCTTCAGGCAGTGTCACATACATCCATTCCGGCGACCTATACTTTTGGTTAGGTTTTCTTACTCTTTTGACCTCTTCTGGTTCTTTTGATTCTTTTGATTTTTCTTTTTCAGCTTTTGAACTTTGACTTGATATCTCATTCACTTGTTCAGCTTTTGATGAATTTGCTCTTATTATTCTGTATCTCAGCCTCTTAACTCTGTTGTTAGGCCAACGATCTCCTTTCACAACCTTTTAGGCTTTATCTCTTTATTATTCCTTTCTCCAATCCAAGTTCTCTTTCTCAGAACTCGACCCTCTGTTTGCTCATTTTCATCATCCGATTCCGTTTCAAGTGCCTTCTGTTTTCGTTTTCTAGCAGTTTTCTCCACAGATTTTTTCACCACTATTTGAGACTTCCCTACTTCTGTCCCTCCTCGGGTCTCCGACACGCAATCTTCTTGCTGTCTACTTGTCCCTTCACCTAGCTCGTCATGAATGTTCCCTACACCTCCTCGGGGGTCTTCCGCAATCTGTCCCTCTCTATCTTCTTCTGACCCTGCTTCTTCAAGTATAATCTCAAGTGGTTCTTCAATCTCCTCCTCTTCTGATTCAGGAGTAGTCTCTGTGTAATTTCTTTTTTCTTTTCTTTTCCCTTCACCGCTGCTCTTTGAAACTTCAGGCTCTCTTGCGGAATCTGATCTCTTCTCTGATACTCGCAGTGGTTCACTTGAAGCTCTTTCTGCTTCTCTTCTCACTGATTCTGTATCTTCATCATCACTGGAATCTGACTCTTCAAAATACTCTTTACCAGTCCCTTCTTTTGGGTTTGGAACTCTCAGAGTATGACTTGCATGTACCCAGTGTTTCACTCCAGCACACTTTACTGCAGTTGTCGTAGTCAGAATAACTTGTCTCGGCCTTCCCCACCTTGGAATCAAGCAATTTCTTCTTCTGTGCACCTTAATCCTCACCCAGTCCCCTGGACTCAGATCATGGGCTTGCTTCTTCTCAAGTGTGGTAGCTTCTTCTCCAACCTGGTGAAACACAGAATGAACTGCGTCAGCCAGGCCTTTACAGTAATCCAAAATCATGTCATCAGTTATTGTCACCAACTTATTTACTGGCACGAATGCATGGCGCATTGCACGTCCCATGATTATTTCGTGCGGACTCAAACCAGTAGTTCTATCTGGAGTAGATCTCATAGTCATCAGAACTAGAGGTAACACGTCTGGCCATTTCATGCCAGTGGCTAAGCACATTTTTCCAATCCTATTCTTGATTGTGCCATTAATTTGCTCAACCACACCAGAAGCCTCTGGTCGGTATGCACAATGTAGCTTCTGCTGTATTTTCAATGCTTCACAAATCAAACCCATGAGCTCATTATAGAAGTGTCTACCTCTATCAGACTCAATCGTTACTGGAAACCCGTACCTAGGAATCAACTCCCTCAACAGTAACTTTGCCACTGTTAATCCATCATTTCTTCTAGTCGGGTAAGCTTCCACCCACCTTGAAAACAAACAGACTACCACTAGGACATACCTTAGTCTGTTCACTTGGGGCATTTCAATGAAATCAATCTGCATTCTTGTAAAAGGACCTCCTTCTCTGCCAATTGTTCCCAAACTCACCACTGTCTTTTTCCCAGTGTTAAATTGCTGACAAACTAAACACCTTTGACAGATGCTTTCTGCAATTGTCCTGAACTTTGCATTGTACCAGGTCTGCTTGAAAGACCTGACCATCGCATCCCTCCCCAAATGTCCCTGGCCATGATACATCCTTGCCATTGACGACAAAATGGAGTTAGGCATTACTGGTCTGCCATCCCTATAGACCCAAACATAGTCTGTTTCTCTTGGAGCACATCCTGCTTTAATCCAATCTTTCTTCTCTTCCTCTCCTGCCTCATCTTGCAACTGTTTCACTTCATCCCATGTCTCTAAGACATTAGTAAACATCACAGAGAGAAAAGACATTTCCCCCTCTCGTTCCCGATTAATGGACTGATTTGTCTTGGCGCAGTATTGCGCAACATCATTTGCATATCTGTTTCCGACCGTTATAAAGTCCTCTCCTTGACCATGGGCAGCACATTTTACAACCGCTAACTCCTTAGGCAGCTGTATCGCCTCAAGCAATTTACCAATCATTTCAGCATTCTTTATTGGAGTTCCACTCGATGTCAAGAAACCTCTTTGTAGCCAAAGCTGGCCAAAATCATGCACCACTCCAAATCCATACTGACTATCAGTCATCACCGTCGTTCTCAAATCTTTCCCAATTTCACAAGCTTTTGTCAATGCCACTAATTCAGCAACTTGCGCAGATTTCACTCCTTTCAATGGTGATGCTTCCATAACCTCTGAAACTTTACACACCGCATATGCTGCACATAGCACACCATTATCATTTCTCAGACATGATCCATCCACAAACAACACATGATCACTCTCATGTAAGGGAAGATCCCTTATGTCTGGTCTCGGTTTTGTACAATACTCAAGCACATCCAAACAATCATGATCATCTTCCATTTTCACACCCACATTTTCAATATCCGGCAAGAGTGTCGCTGGATTCACATTCACACATCTCTCAAGAGTCACATTTGATGCTCCCAGAATCACTTTTTCAAATTTAGTCAACCGACTATGTGACATGTACTGGGTCCTGCTTCTTGTCAAAAGAATTGCCACATTGTGAGGTACGAATACCCTTACAGGATATCCCATTATGATTCCTTCACTCTGTTCCAGGCTTCTGCATGTTGCAGCTACAGATTTTAGACAACCTGGTAAACCCACAGCTACAGGGTCAAGTGTTGATGAGAAGTACGCAATAGGTCTCCTCAGCTGTCCATGTTTCTGGATTAACACTGAAAGTGCCCATCCATTTCTCTCACTGCAATACAGCTCAAATTCCTTTTCATAGTCAGGCATACCCAAAGCTGGAGCCTCACACATTTTACTTTTCAGCTCTTCAAATGCTGCCATTTGTTCTGCATCCAGATCCAATGGATCTGTCATCTCACTTTTTGTCAGCTTAATCAGTGGCTTTGCTATCAGCGAAAAATTAATTATCCACTGACGACAATAACCCACCATACCCAGGAACATTCTCACTTCCCTCTGGGTTCTCGGGGCTTTCATTCCCCTGATGATTTTAATCCTGTCATCAGTCACTTTTCTCAGACCTTTTTCAATATTATGTCCAAGATAATGCACCTCTTTTTTGCAAAATTGCAATTTGGCTGGAGATACTTTTAACCCTCCATCTCCCAGATGATTCAGTAAAGCTATAGTATCTACTTCACAAGCTTCACGTGTCTTTGATGCCACCAGTAGGTCATCAATATACTGAACTAGTACTGAGTTTTCGGGCATGATCAAACTCTCCAATGATTTCTTCAATAACTGATTGAATATCGAAGGACTCTCCGTATACCCCTGTGGGATACGACACCATGCTAAAATACGCTGGCCAAATCTAAATGCAAAAATTGGCTGGCTGTCATGATGTAATGGAATTGAAAAGAACGCATGACACAAATCAATCACTGTATACCACTCAGCATCATGTGGAATTTGATACAGGATCACTGATGGATTTGGCACAATAGGACAACATGCCACCACAATTTGATTAACTTTTCTCAGATCCTGCACGATCCTAAATTTGCCATTAGGCTTCTTTAGCCCCATTATCGGTGAATTACACGGGCTACTCAGTAGTTCTCTCAGAACTCCCTGCTGAATCATTTTCTCAATTATAGGAGTTATCCCTTCAATTATTTCTGGTGTCATTTTGTACTGAGGAATGTTAGGATATGTAATTCCCTCTTTCACTGCAATTTTTACTGGATCTACATTATTCATCAATCCCACATGCTCTCCAGTAAAATCCCAAACTGTCCTTTTCACTGTGTCTCTCAACTCTCGAGGCAAATCCTCCGGATTAAACACAGCAAATGCACCAATTAACTCACTTTCTCTATTTTCTAGAGTCATTCGGTACAAAACATCATCATCTGGTGTCTCAAAAGCTATTCCATCTGGTGTACAGAAAATTGTACAGTTCATCTTGCATAACAAGTCTCTACCTAACAGATTCACTGGACTCGTGTCACAGACAATAAATCTGTGCATTTCTGAAAATTTCCCTATCTGTACTTTTACTGGTTCAGTAAGACGTGTTCTGATTTGTGTATTGGCTACACCAACTACTTGGATTGCTTCATCCGAGAGAGGAAGATTTCTAACATCTGTTGACCTGACAGTTGATCTTGTCGCACCTGTGTCTACCAAAAAAGTAACACTCTCCTCATTTATTTTCCCATCCACAAATGGTCCTGCCTGGTCTATTTCTAGAGTTGCACCAAGTATGCACTCTTCTTCCTCTCTTCGGCACCGTCAATAATCACCCTCAGACTCACTCCCTTCACTCTTTAACAAGTACTGCTGTACTTTGTTAGAACGTCTTGGTTTGTTTACCTGTTCATCATTGTAGAATCCTGAGTCCTGATTATACTTTTGTAACCCTCTATTCTGCGGCAAGGGCGGTTTTGGCTCTTGACTCTGCTGTCTCACAACTTTCTGCTGTTGTTGCTGTTGATTATTCCCTTCGTTCTGCACCTGTTGATTTAAGGGTTTATTCTCATTACTTGCTAATGGTGGATTAGGACACTCTGATCTCCAGTGCCCCAATTGGCCACAGTTGTGACAAGGAAACTTTTTTTTCTTTGCTTCCTCAAGACTCCCCTTTCCTTTCCCCACATACCTAGGTCTATTACCCGCATTATTTCCTGGATTATTCGCCTGTTCTACCAACTGCGCTTCCTGTCTTTCTGCAACTTTCACTTGTGCCCACATTGCTTTCTCTTTCAGCTTTCTTTGTTTTGCTTCAATTTCATCACTGAAGTATTTTGCATGTCTCAGAATCTCAGCTATTTTCTTACTCTGCCAATCCACTGTGTGTTCACGAATCCTCTCACCAATTTCAGGTCTAAGGCCATATACAAATCTGTATACAAAATGACTCAAATCTTTGTCACCCAGGTGTTCATCTCCACTGAATTGTTTAAAAGCCAGTATCAGCCTTTCGTAAAAAGCATGAACTGATTCCTTTGCTTCCTGTTGCGTTCGATCTATCTTAACCCAGTCTGTCTCTTTTGCAGGTACTTTACTCTTCAGGTATACCATCACCTGATCATATTTTCTCATTACTTCTGGATCTGGTGCCCCTGTTCTTGGATCTCTTGGATATTCCTCAGTAGGCCAACTCACAACTATTTTACACTCAGTCCACAAGTCTGCTGGAACAATTATATCAAACAGACTATTCAGGTCAATCCACAGGACTTTGAACAATTTCACAAACCTATCTACCTGCCTATACCACTCGACAGGCTTTTCTCTCAATCGAGGGAAATCATTCGTAAATGATAAAATATCCTGTCTGGTCCATGGAACATGTACATATCCTCCTCCAGGTATTTCTCTCATAGGATAATTATCCACTGGTTTCTCCTTTTCTCTCACTGGAAATGCTGAATAAGTTGTTCTATCCTCAGATTCCTCTCTTTTCTTATACCACCTATCCTTCCACTTTTCTACATCACCCCATCTTCGCAATAATGCTAATTATCTTTAATCTGTCCTGTTCTACCAGTAGCATTCAAATTCTCTATGTCTTTCTCTGAGAAGTCCATCCTGTAGGTTTTTTGTAAAGCTTTCACTTTATCAATGTCAACTCCCTGCTCATTTGCTATCGCTCTTAGCCTGTTATGTGTATTTCTTGCTCTCCAGGTGATACTCTTACACATAAACATTAATTCCCCATCATGATGACTCTTCAGGATTTCTGTTGGAACTGTTCCTGTAACAAGCTCTTCTAATTCTATACGTAACTTAGCCACATCAATTACTTGTGAATCTTTATCCCTTTTCTGAAGAACTTTCATCCAATCATTCAAATCTTCAACTGTTATTTCAGCAGTTTTTCTTACTGGAACCACTCTTTTCTGCGGTTCTAAAATTGGCATCCCTGAACAACTAGCTTCACTAGCATCCAGTCCTTCATTACATGTGTCATGTCTGGATTGTCTCAGGTCACTTCTTTCTGTTCCTTTACTCGAATCTCCTGAAGGACCAACTGAATTTGTCAAATTATTCGGAACATATGGAACTACCAGTCCATTTTCACCTGTCCTCTGTCTGTCAAACACAGGAATAACCGGACCTATAGTTACAGGCACCTTAACAGCTTCCAGATTCTTCGTTAACTCCCTAATTTTCTCAGTCAGTTCTGTTGTGGTTCTGGCTAATTGTCTGGCATTTTCGTCAAGGTAGTGATCACTTTCTAACCCAGGTGTCTCATTTTCTGTCTCATTGACACAAACTGTATCCCTTATCGGAGAAACAACTGGTGTACTCTTATCCGGTTCTGGTCTATATGGAGGTGGTCTCTTGTAAATCATGTCATTCAAGACCTCATCCTCATACTCTCCATATCTTCTCATTTCTGACTCAGGAACCCTTTCTGCTCCCCCTTCAACTGTTCTCATTGGATATAATCCCTCTGACATACTAGCATCTCGCCATCTTTTCATTCGATCATGATGAGTCTCACGATCATGTCTCCTCCCAAACATATGCCTGTAGTAATCTCCAGATCTCTGTTTCTCTCGCTCATGAACTTCCTCTTCCCATTCCACTAAAGCCTCAAACTGTGTAGGTCTCGGCTTCGGGTCTAGACATGACATTTTTTCCCGTAGATTTCTCAACACGGCCAAATTAAATGAACCATGTTCCGGAAATGCTAGAACACCATCTTCTTTAGTATACCTAACCCAGTTCTCCAACCATATACAGGTATGATACCCATATTTCGCAGCCATGAAGGATGCAGGTGTTTTCGCTGGAGGTAACAACTCACCCTCTCTCGTCTTAACATCTTTATCCTTGCTAAACCACCTTTTAACTTTTCCAAAGAATGTTTTCTTCTTTTTCTCTTCTTGGTAATACATCTTAGCGTTTACCCAAAACTCTCTACTCTCTCCGTACTCTAAATATACAATACGAATTTCCAACCAATAACAGCGCGACTCACACTAACGCACCAATCCTGGAGCGTCTACGTCACTAAACAGCTCTTCCAATCCCTGCGCGACTCACACCAACGCACCAATCCCAGCGCGAACACTATTCTGATCACTATCCAATCAGAGCGCGGTCTTTCTGACGTCAGCAGTCGCTGCAGTCGCTTGTCTCCTGTCTCTGTCACTAGTCTACCCCTCCTTTACAAAATCTCTCAGTAGACTTCGTGTCAAAATTTCTACAAAATCTATTAGTTACAACATAAAAACATCTCCATTGTCTGCTTCGCTAACCACAGAATAGTTAAAGAAAGTCTATTTCTCAAGAGTCAACCAACCTTCATACATCTCATAACTGTTTCCTCTAGGACTTGTCCAAGGAGTCTTACAATCAATAAATGTATATGCATCCACGCACATTCATACAAGGAGAAAAATAGTACATACACACAGAATCCTGCTTCCCGAGAACAGCGCACAACCTGTCCCACTACAGAATTATAACACACATTAACTAAGCAAGCTTTCCTGCCCAGTTCTTCAAACAAGCTCAGAGAATACCTATTACTCCTCCCGCAATAAGCTTTAACGGAAATCCTTTACAGATCCCTGGGACTTAAGACCAGAGTTTCACAGATAACCTTCACTACCATACACACTCCTTATATACCAGAAATATATTCTAATAGTAACATACAATAATGTCACTGATTCCGATTCCGAACTCAGACAATGTCACGCGCGACTTCAATTGTCACACGTTATTCCTTACAATTCCGTCTTTCCCGAGAGCAGCATATACTTCCCTCTGCCCTACTACGGAACTGTTACCAGCTTCCAAATTCCAGAAGCACTACATATAACTCAACAAGACAACTCCAACATATAGTATTAGTACATATACCAATATCGACCAAAAAATCAATAATCAATAAGCTAATGTACAAGCAATCTTATCAGATCAAGACAACCATCAATAACCATCCTCTGCTACCAGGAAATTGATAGAGATCAGGGTATCTAAAATATGCCCACTACCACAGATAGAGTAATCTCACAGTTGCACGCACATACATTCATCATACGCTAGGGCCCATTTCACTAACATACGCTCAAATACTCTACCGGTAATAAACCTGTGGAAGAAAACTCCTAAACACCCTGCATCTGTATCGGGGTCGATAAGACCTAATTATTATGACTGTCCTGATACATAATCTAAACAATCTTTACCACAATAATCAAATAATGTACACAATAATTGACAAGAAATGATGACCAACTCCGTATTCAAAAGTATGATACTTTATCTAAATTAGTCAAAGAAAGTAAATCGAAATAAATCATTTTCTCATAGTTACCTATTCTAGCTAAATGTCAGAATGGGTCAGGACAAGTCTCTCGGTAAAAGTCTCTCAAGACGAAGTCCTTTCAGCATCGATCCTCAGCAACGCAGATTCGGTACGCGGCAAAGGCAAAATGGCAAGTGGCAAGTGCCCTCTCTAGGCTAACAACTCTTATAGCAAATCACACAATAGAATGATACATAAAAGTTTGCAATATTCACTGAATCACTGAGCAGAGCGAGAAGGGAATGATGTCACATCGCTACATTTGGAAATCTCCGCTCAGGAAAAGCTCACAAAATAAAGACAACGGAACAGGAACCAAGAAATACATTCATATCTTGTAGATTCCACGTCTCCTCGGCTATGAGACCATAGTTCGTTCAGAGTCTTTCTCTAAGGCTCCTTTGTCTCCCAAGGCTGCCAAGGACGTTTCATTTACACTTGGAGAACGCCCAAAACTGCTGCTGTCCTCATGGAAAGTTTTCGGGCAAGCAAATAAGGACTGTGGTCAGTTAACTTCAAGACCATTTCCAGCAGGGGTCTCCCTCGTCACAGTTTTCTACTTTCAACTCAAGGCCAGGCTCATAAATCAGCCATCTTTCGACTAGGCCACCATAGGCCACAATAGATCATCTTAATTAAAGAGACAAAAACAACGTTACCACAGCATAATGATTAAACAGTGTTAACCCCACTAATACCCTTATGTGTATGTAATTATCTAGCTTTGCAACATAAAAAAGCATTAATTCAAACAGCATTTCGTGCTCAAAAATAAACAGCACATAGCAACGTTTAAACATGAAAACACATATAACTCGCATGTTATTATCAGTCAGCACGTTTATGCTCACCCTCGTGTAACTTTCTCTTATGTTAAGACAAACGGATTGATTAATATAAACATACTTGCACAAGACAAGTGATTAATTGTTAACTATTAATAAATTAATAAAACGCATAGACATGCCAGAGCTTCAAAAACCAATGAATTTTCAAACTGAAAACTCTGCTCCAGCACTTGCACCTCATACCCATCCATCGTGGGTGCCATGAGTGATGTGGCCCCGCCAAAAAAAGGGCCCGTGTGCACGTGCTCGTGGCCAGTTCATGCACCATAATACCGAGTGTCCGTGTCTGTCTCTCCTCACCATGTGGGCCTGAGGCCCAACTTTATACTGGCGACGAGAGGGCTGTGCCCGTGTGTGCAGCAGCCCAACTGATCGGCCTGGAGGGGGAAATGCAGCCCATGTCGAGGTCACCCCTCTGCGGGCCGGTGCGGGTCATGCCCGGAGGCCTGCGGGCATGAGAAGGGCCTCGAGGGAAAGACGGTGATCGGGAGCACCTGGTGTGCCCGTTAGTACGTGACGACACAACGGGAGTAACAGACCACGCGGCGATTCCTGGAGCCGGTTTCACGGCCCCACTACCTGCCTACTGAAGCCCGAGTCCAGAGCGAGCTGACCGGAGCCTACCCACATCAGTCGTGACGATACGCCGGGCAGGAGGTGAGCCCATAGATGGTGAGAGGTGTCGTGAAGGCCGTAGCGCGAAGAAGGTCCACGGGAGCCCACCCCGCATGCTGTGCTGGGTGCCCAGGTGAGAAGAGCCTGGATCGACCGTGCCTCGCAAACCCCCGGTGCACGCCACCACCCGGAATGACCGTGCTGGCCACACACGCCGACACACGCTCCCCTGTGCGACCGCTCATTGTCCCTGAAAGGAAAAGGCGAGTGACAGAGTACGTGCGAGACTTTAAAAGCGACGCACTTCCGCCATACCGGCTGTGGGACCTGTCTTGCACCTAAATGCTGGCAGTGTTCACCGGAGCCACGCAGCAACAAGAACGGGCTGCCCCTACCTTGAACGCCTGTCTCTACAGCCACCAGCAGCAAGAAGCGACACTTGCGAGGAGCGGGCGGCCACTTTTTCCGAGCCCTCGCACGCCTCTGCAGCGGCCCCAGGGAGGCCCCTTTAGGCGAGAGAATCCCCTGCATCAGGGTCACTGCATGGAGCCTGCACCGCGAGGTCAACACACCAGAGGAAGCGGCCGCGGCCAGCAACATCAAAGCCAGCGCCACCCAGCGGTCGCATGCCTGCACCGCACCTGGGGTATCAAAGCAGCAGTCTGACGCAGGCCACAGTGGAAGAGCCCCAGCGGCCAGAAGCCAGCAGCACCGCTGCTCCCATGAGCTTGGCCGAACAGAATTGCACTGAGGCTCAAGGGGCCAGTACCAGGAATGAATAGTACCTCACAGCCACACTCCTGCCTCTCCAAGCATACAGGCCAGCAACTAACGACCGCAACACCTTTGGAAGGAAGGACAGTACCCCTAGTGACCGTGGGCGGTACTGCAGACAGTGAATTGCAGCCCTTTCTAATGCAAGGTCAAGACAAGGCAATTAGACTGAGGGCAGCGGATCCGCCGGAAGACTGGGTGCATTGCGCGCCGCCCCAGGCACAGCAAGACGTGCCATCAGAGGGATGTTGGGAAAGCGGTCCTCAGCACTCAGCAAGTGAGAGCAGCAAGGACACCCTCAGACACAGCAAAGTCTCCAAATAGCTGCCACCCCTTGAGACACAAGGCCAAACACACACCACCGGTGGTTGCTCGACTCTACTTCAATCAAAGATGCTGCAACAGAAGTCCCACGAGCAACAGTGGACGACAAGGATACAGAACAGCAACGTCTCATGGTCGCTGTCCCCACCAACAGTTCAAGAGAGACTTGTACAGAGCACGCACCACCTGTGGCTGCCCGACGCCACCGCCAGAGGAGAGATCGCATCACTCGCTCCTCCAGGTACACAGAAATAATCGCAAGCTGCAAAGAGACGACGGAGCGTGCTAAATCAGATGTGCGCAGAAGGCAGCGCCAGTGAACCTGACGAACGGGTGAGCGCCCAGGAGACAGAGACATCTCCCCAAAGAAGCACTGCAGAACGTAGGTAGGAGAGCATCCACTTCTCCACCGCCCCAGCGAAACCCCGCAGAGTGTCCTCCCTCACACCGCCTCAGGACGGAGTCAGCAGAGACCCGCGACAGGCAAGAGAGAATTCACACACTCCATGTGGCAGGCCGCCACAACAGCAGGCACTCCGACAACTGGCGACACGTGCCCGGACGTCACGTCGCCCAGCAAGCAAGGAGCACGTCACCCCAACTGACCAGTCCGGACAAGCACCTCGAAACGAAGGCAGAAGCCAGCGCCGCCTCGAGATCCAAGTGCAACGCCTTTGAAGAAAGAGGAGAGTGACATCCCTGCCACCCCAAAGACCGGATGAACACAGGTGGGCCAAACAGACCAACAAAGGGAGAAGACCAAGGACTCATACAGCAAGCCAAGAGCACACCCTGACACACCAGATAGCCACCAAGGGGGACCGACGGCCCTGGAGACAGCACCAAGGGAGAAGCAAGAGTAAGCCGCAGCAAGCGCAAACCGAGTCTCATCCCAACGCTTCCCCAGGTGAGCGTCAACCGGCTTCCCTGGATACAGCCTCACAGGAGAATCGAATATAAACCACAGCAAGTGCAAACCGTGTATCATCCCAACGCTTCCCCAGGCGACCGTCCACCCCAGAGTGACAGCAGTCTAAGTCAAACGGCATCCCTGCTCCTGACTGCAGATGCCAAGGGTGAAGATCAGCACCAAGTGTCTTTCCTCACACTGCCTCAAGACGGAGTCGGCAGTGGCCCCAAATCAGGCAAGAGAGGATCCACACACTCTACGTGTCACCCCATCACTGAAACTCAACCTCAGCAAGGCGGAGGCACATGGCTGCCAAGTCCCTCCTGACATCCAACTCTCCCAGCAAGTCACCACCACCGGTCATCCCGAGTCACCCCATGGCTGGCAACAGCCATCACGCCAGCCATCAGCATATGCATCAAGCTCCACTCCCAGAGTATCGATGGACTGGAGTCCCACGCTGTTGCCACACCAGCCGAGAAAAGATACCAGAGGCTACCTGTGAACCAGGCACACCCCTGAACCACGGTAGCGAGAGCAAGCATCGGCCAAGACATCTCCACCCTCGAGCGTTGTGCATGTGACCAAGTAACGGCTCCTCGGGGGTCCTGCAGCTGCCTCAAGTCGGCACACAAGCGGCCCCAGCGTAGTCTTCCTACAGTCCCACAGCAACCCCGGCAACGGGCCTCTCCAGGCGGGAGAGTCAAAAGAGACTTTGCCCCACCGACGGGTCATCGGTTGCAGCCAAAAGGTTCCACAGCGACAAGTGATCAAGCAACACGTCGACGAACTGTCACCATGAACTCCATCCATGCTCAGGACGCATCCCATTGAAATAACTGTTTGAATTCACCACAGACCATCACCGACGTCAACAAAAGGGAAGCCATGCAAGACATGTCATCACAAGTGAACTGACGCTATGCAGCGGACGTCTCCAAGCCAGCGGTTGTGTCCTGAACCTTTCAGGTTAAACTACGAGTACCAATCGAGAAGGTCCTGCTGCAGGCGGAGTCATCAGCCCACGTCTGACATCTTCCTGCCACCTGTCTCAGAAGACTGATGGACTCTGTGGTGGCTTAGTTAATTGGTTTTGTCCCCACAGGTTGGACTAACGTTATGTTTGTTCTTCAATAAAGTTGGGAAGGAATGTAGTGTCCTGCGGGACACGTTCTAGTGCTCCGCAGGAAGCCGTTCTCCCAGCCACTCCCTCGAGGGCTGGACACTTGCACCCCCACACCCATCCATCACGGGTGCCACGAGTGACGTGGCCCCACCAATAAAAGGGCCCGGGTGCACGTGCTCGTGGCCAGTTAATGCACCATAATATCGAGTGTCCGTGTCTGTCTCTCCTCACCATGTGGGCCTGAGGCCCAACTTTACAGGAGCCAGTAGGAGAGAGAGAGAGGGAGAAAGAGCCAGCAGGAGAGAGAGAGGAGAGCGTGGGAGAGAGAGAGAGGGAGCCAGCAGGTAAGAGAGAAGAAGGGAGCGAGATCAGCAGGAGAGAGAGAACAGGAGAGAGATGAGAGAGGGAGCAAGCAGGAGAGAAAGAGATCCAGCAGGAGAAAGAGAGCAAAAGAGGGAGAGAGAGCCTGCAGGAGAGAGAGGGAGCCAGCAGGAAAGAGAGGAGACAGAGAGGGAGCCTGCGGGAGAGAGAGGAGAGAGAGAGGGAGCCTTCAGGTGAGAGAGGAGAGAGAGCGAGGTGTGTTGACCCACGGGACAGTATGACTCAGGTGAGGCCTACTACATTTACTCGATGGCCTATGATTAAAGGGGACACATACATTTATTTTAATAGTGCCGGGAGATAGCCCACGTGCGGGCTCTCCCCTTTATTTAACCCCGCAGGCCACGCCTGGCCTGTGGATGACGTGGGCACAGTTCCGGTTAGCAAACTGGAACACCAGAATGCTAACCATTACATCCCTCTCCAACTTGGTTCTTGAAACAAAACTGCTGAACTTCAAGTGAACATACGCAGTTCAGTTGCATCAGCCTTTAAAGTCTTAACACGCAAAATCTTGAAGTTGTCTGCTCTGGCGGGGATTAGGCCACAGACTGTAACTGTGTTGTTGGCTTCGTAGGAGCAGTTCACTGGGTGCTGGCTGGCTTGGAGGTGAACCGGGAGATAGCGTGCCTGGGGGAGGGGGGAGGCAGGTTCCGGTATGTTGTCCCCAGCTTCTTCCTGGCTCTGGATGTTTCTGCTGGAGCTGAGGGCCGGACTCTGAAGACTCTGTTGGGACCTCTTTGAACCAGGAGGTGTTACACGATATTTCCTCACTGCCTTTCTGGGCTGTCACCATAGTTCCATTGCTGGCGACAACTGTCCAGGTGCCTGGTTCATGGGCGGTCCGGAACTTCGGCCCGGGCAGGTGGTCTTTGAATAGGACTGTTGCACCGGGTCAGAGTGACCGGGGTGCAGCATGGCGTTGAGCGCTTGCTCAACGGTTTTGTCACTCTCGTCTCGCTTGGGTTTCTTGGACGTCCAGAGGTGGGGGTGTCCACCCTGGACACGTAGGGATCAGGTCGCCGCTCAGGATTCACTTGTTCTACACTAGCAATGCGTAGCATCTTGTTCAGGGTCCTCATGAACCGCTCTACGTCCCCATTGCCCTGGGGCCATTGAGGCATCATACGGCAGTGGTGGATCCCTTGCTGACGAAAGAAAGTGGCAAACTCAACCCCGTGGAATGGGGGCCCATTGCCGCTCCGGATCTCCAGGGGAAACCCAAAGGTTGCAAACACCTTCTCCAGGACCGGGGCCAAATGTGGGAAAGCGGTTGACATGACGGGTTCCACTATAGGATATTTAGAGAATGCATCCACAAGGACAAGCGTGTGTTTCCCGCCATGGAAACTCCCAAAATCTATGCTCACTTTCGACCATGGAAGGGTGCAGGCCTCTTCTGTGATTACTGGGGTCGGCCTCTCGGGAGCGCTGGTTATCTGGCAGGTCGGGCACCGGCATACTAGGTCCTCAACCATTGCTTCGAGTTCTGGAAACCAGACCTTTTCCCTCATCCTCGCTTTCATCATGGTCACGCCTTGTTGGCCTCCGTGGGCAAGTTGAGTTGCTTAGTGCCTCAGTGCTTGTGGTATCACCAGCTTCGAGCTTCTCAGGAGTATTCCATCTGCCATGGCGCTTAGCTCACTCCTCACCCTCCATATCTTCGTCAACTCTTCTCGGTCTTCTGGTGCCAATGCGTTAGTTTGTTGAAGGTAGTTCCTCCATGACCCTTCTTAGACAGCTTGTAGAGTCCGAGTACAAATGGTGACTTGCTTGGCGGCTTCCTTGATTTCCTCAAGCATCATCGCCTGGGGACATGCTGCTGCTGAGATCATGTTTATGTATTGTTCTGATCCTCCGGGGTCATCCATAGTTGGCGTGATGTGGCGCTTTCTTTTAATGGCCGGTTGGGCAACCTCCTGTCGATACAGAGGTGTATGGCACCTGGCTGTTTGGGCTTCTCCGCAATGACCATCGGGAACACCAAGGGCGTCGGTCCTGAGACCTTTTCAATTACTCCTTGCTTTTCAAGGTTTTCCAGTTCTTTTTTCACCAATGGCCTCAAGTGAAAAGGGACTTTTCGGTGTTGCAGCACGACTGGGTTGATGAACTTGTCAATATGTAGCTTGATCGGATCGCATTTGACGCGTCCGAGTCCTTGGAAGAGTTCCGGGAATTGGTCGCGGATCTCGTCGACTTGATGTACTTGGACGCTCCTGGCAAAAGACACCAGGCCCAGGTCTTCCACCGTGTGACTTCTGATTAGGGTGTCTGCTTCACGATCTATTACGTGGATGACGGTTGTGACCTCCTGGTCGTTTGACCTGATCGGGATGGATATTTTGCCTCTCAGTGGCAGAGGGGTGTGGCTCCCATAGGCAAATATCTTGGTCCAGGATGGGATGATCGGCAGTCGAGTTCGGAGGTGCCGGTATTGCTGGAGGCCCATCACGTTTACAGACCCTCCTGCATCGATGATCGCTTTTACTTCCTTCCCTGCAATTTTAATCGTACAGCTGGGTTTTAGCATTCTGCGATTCTTGACCTCTCATGTGAACGAGATCAGGTATGTTTCAACCTCATCCTCCTCCATGGATGAATCTGCCGGCCCGCCGTCAGTGGCTCCTCTTTCTGTGCGGAGTCTGTTAAGGATAATTGTCGTACAGCTTGTGATAGTGACCTCTGCCCCTGGGTGTCTCGGCCTCGATTCCATCTCCTACATACTGCTGCAAAGTGATGGGGATCCCAAAATTAGCGCAGGTTTTTCCTTGCACGGGGTTGTCTTTCGCTGCATGTGCCCACAGTACCCACACCGCGTCTTGGGCACTTCGGGCCTTGTCTTCCTGAGTATGTCACTTCGTGGTCTCGTTCGGAGGGCGTCAGCCCGCTCCGTTTTGATGGTTTCCAGTCTTCCTTGAGGCTTTGTCAGGGCTTGGTCCATTTCATTGGCCCTAGCCGCAGATAGATTGTGGGTCCTTGCTGTAGGAAAGTGGCTCCATATATACTGTTCCCAAATAGGTACAGTGTGTATAGAGTCCACAGTCCCCAGAGGTTTGGCAGAGGCTAAAGTTAGATATAACCTTACTCTCTAAAGTGGTAGCTTGGTCGAGCAGTAAGGCAGTATCAGAGGACAGTGTAAAGCATTTGTTGCACACACTCAGCCAGCAAATGGTCTCACACACTCAAGAACTGAACTCTAGGCCAATGGTTTGTATCAAAATATATGGTTGTTGTATTTTAGAACCAACAAGAGGTATCAAAATATACTTTCTCAGAATGAGATGCTTCAGTAAAATACTTTGCAAAAGACAATTGACTTGGAAGGCAATAGTTACAGTTTGTTGTAATAGGCAACACAATTTCAAACACAATAATACATTGAGCTCAATGGGAATTTTAAGTTATATGCAATTGATTACTTTCAGGATTACTTTTCTAACTCCAGGACTGGTCCTAGATTCAGACCTGGGACAGTTCTTGGAAACAAGTGAGCAAATACGTTTTAGTTACTGTTGTGATTTTTAAGCAATATCTTGCTATTTTAAAAGTTGACACTTAAAAACTTTTTCTGGTCAAATTACCCATGTTATCCTATGGGAGGAAATTCACTTAGCAGGTAAGTGGGGTTATGGTTACTTTTTCAAGATCAGTGTTGGATCCTGGATCCAGCACTAGTGTACCACCTGTAAGCAGTTGAGAAACTGCGTTTAAGTTATACAGGCGATTTTTAAGGAATATTTAGAAGTTTGCAAAATCGACACAGAAGAAATTTCACAGAAAAATATCAATGGTTTCCTATGGAAGAAAATTGAGTTAGTGGTAAGTATGGTTGGGAGTACTTTTCAGGGTCAGTGCTGGGCACCAAGATCCAGCACTGGGATCTCTCCTAATAGCAGGTGAGTATTTCCGTTTTCGTTACTCGGTTGATTTTAGGTGAATTTTAAAGTTTAGAAACTCCACACCTAAAAGAAATTTCAAGAGAAACCAGTCAATGTTACCCTGTGGAAGAAAAGTGAGTTATCAGCTTTTGGGTAAGTACTCGACTGGCAGAGTTAAGGTTCTGGGCATAGACTCAGGGTCAGGTAGGTACAGTTGGTACACCCTCAGCGGCACTGAGGCGGCCGGGTGCAGAGTGAGTTAGGCCCAATGTTATCCCATGGGAGGCAGGGGGCCTTTGGTTGGTGGCTGCTAGCTAACAGGCCAAGCGGCTGTGGGAGCTGGGCTCCTGGTCACTTGCTCAGGGCAAATGGGGAAGTAGGTAGGAGTAGAGGTTGCACAGCCTGGGGCACTCGGGCGGCTGGGTGCAGGGTGCTTTTGAGCCGTCGGGCGCTCAATGGATTGCAATGGAGAAGCTCAAGAATGAACAAAGGCTGCAAGCTCTGGGACGAAGATTCTTCAGGTGCAACCACCACTTCGAGAGATAAGTTGGGTAGTTCGAGGATAGTTAGGTACCCAGGAGTCGGGCACAGGGGGCCGCAGGGCGCCGGGTGCAGGGGTGCCTTTTTGGCGTCGGGAAATCTTACCCTCTGTTGATTGCGGTTGGGGGGGACCCTGGTTCTGAGGCTGCAGGCTTCTTCAGGAGTGTCGAGGGAGGTCCTTGGGTGCCGGATTCAGGGTCTTTGTCCACTCCAGCACAGGCCAGGCTTGGCGGGTGCGGAGTGTGCACGGTTCGCGGTTCCTGGCTGGTGCCAGGGGTTAGAGACTTGCTTTGAGCAGAGCCACTGCTCGTGGGAGTCCCAGGTGCTCAGAGTCACAAGGTAGCCAGGTCATCCGGGGTTTGTGAGGTTGCTGGCCACAGGAGGTGCCGGGATTTAGCAGGAGCAGGTTCGAGGGTCAACAGGCCGGTAGGGCTGGGGCCAAAGCAGTTGGTGTCTTCTTAGCAGCTGCATGGCAGGTCTTCTTTCTTCTTAATCTTCTTTGCTGTTTTAGAATCTGGAATCTAAGGATGGAAGGTTCAGGGTGCCCCTAAATACTACATTTAGGGGCGTTACAGGTAGGTAAAGGGCAGGGACCACTGGGTCCCTGTCCTGGGGTGGGTACACCCCCTATCCTGCCACTCGCCTGTGGGAGCGGGGCAGTGGCCTAGTTCTGATTGGGTAGGGCTCCCCATCTTCAAGATGGCGAGAGTCCGGAGATGTGCTTCACCTCGCCTCCTCCACCTGAGGGGTGGGGTTGGAAGAGGCTGGCACACCCCCTGCCCTTACTTGGAGTCATGCTGGAGTTTCCGGCCAGTCTTCCCACCAGAGTGGGGGTCAGAACCAGTGGGGGCCAGTTGCTGAGTACAGCAAGTGGCCTAGAGAAGCTCTCAAAGGCGGCATGCCTTTGAAGCTTCCCCCTGCCCATCCTGGGGGAGGAGACCTAGCACCTCGCCCAGGATGTGCATTATTTCAGGCCCAGGAGAGCGGGGGCTCTCCACCCAGGGGTCCAGCAACATGTCTGCTCTGTGGCAGGCTAGGCGCCTCTCAGACAAGACGTGGATTGTAGGTTAGATTACAGGGGGCATCTCTAAGATGCCCTCTGTAGTGCATTGTACATTAATTCCCACACTGGCATCAGTGTGGGTTTAATGTGCTGAGAAGTTTGATACCAAACTTCTCAGTCATCAGTGTTGCCATCATGGTGCTGTGGAGTTCGTGTTTGACGAGCTCCCAGCGCCATATACTCTTAAAGGGCAGCACTGCACTTACAGTGCCCAGGAATGGACCTGGGTACTGTAGGGGCACAGGGCTCATGCTCCTGTGCCTACACCACTGGTATATGGCACCCAGCTAGAGGGGTGGCTGATATATGCCAGGGCAGTGTAGGTTGTGGGCATGGCACACAGGGATGTGTGCCATGTCGACTCTCTGTTTTGTGTTGTACCCAGACACTCAGCCTACAAGGGCAGTGTGTTTGTGTTAGGGTACAGGGCCTCTAAGGGTGGCACAATAAGTGCTGCAGCCCTTAGAGGCCGTGCCTGGTCACAAGGCCCTGGGTAGCTAGGGTACCATTTACCAGGGGCTGACGTGGCCAGGGTTTGTCAAGTTGGGTTTTAGGTTTTAGGGAAGGAACATAGGCCCTGGGCCCCTGATTGGCAGGAGTCCAGGGCACACTCAGTCAAAGTACATTCAGCAATTCAGCAAAAAGTGGGGGCATACCATGCAAGGAAGATGGCACTTTCTCACACTTGCTAATATAAGTATGTCTTCCAAAGCGATTTTCGGCCGGCGCTGGATGAGGCCTCTGCGCTTCTTGTCCCGGCACCCTTGAATGAGCTGGGCTCTTATCTCCTTTGGTTAATCATCCTCCGTGCACGTGCTGGCCAGTTTGCGCAGGCGAGCGTAAAATGCATCAATCAACTCCCCTTCCCTTTGGCAGGCCGGACGTCATTTAAATCGTTCAAAATCAGGATTAAGTTGGGGGTCGAAATGTGTGTCTAATGCTGCCACCGGAGCATCATAGCCTGTGGCAAGGCCTGTATTCGACAAGTGTTTAAACCGCTTGAATCTTTAGTCTCCAGCATAGTGAATAACTAATGACCTTCTCACTATCCCGTCGGACTCCCTGGTGGCTGCAAAATGATTATTCAGGCCCTCTATCAAGATTTTCCACCTCGGGGACGCTGTGGCCGGATCTTCCAGTTCACTGAAGGGTGGCAATACCCCGGTAAGGGCATGTTGGACTGGGATACTTGGTGGTGCTTGCGCCTGGTCTTCGTCCCCCATAGTTTCTGTGGGTGGGTGCCTTTCTTTTGTCCCTTCTGTACCTGTCCACTTTATCTGTGCAGTGATCTGTGTCTTTTCACTCTTTGCTGCTGCCTCTTTACTGCCTTTTCACTTTCCGCAGGAGAGAGAGAGAGAGAGAGAGAGAGAGAGAGAGTGTGTGTGTGTGCACGCGTGTGCTTGCGTGTGTGCATGCGTGTGTGTGTGTGTCTCTCTCTCGCTGGACACTGCCTGGGTTTCCCTGCCTTTTCTCCCCTTGTAGTCACAGCAGTTGGCAGTGTTTCCTCCCTGTTCCCGGGTCTGGAGACATGCCCCTGGCTCCCCACTCTGTCACTCTGAATTTCGCCTTCCTTTTCCCCTGGTTGGGAATTATATTGTCCTCCTCCTCCTCAATTTCTGCCTTGTGCGGTATTTAAAAAACTATTTCCCCATTTTCAGTTTTTTCAGTTCACTCTCTTTCTCTCTCCTCCAACACTCTCCTTTCTCTCTCTCTCTTTCTCTACTGTTTTCCCAATCTCCTTCACACTCTCTCCTCCTGGCTTCCTCTTTATTCCAGTCTCCTTCCCTTTCTCCTCCAGGCTCCCTCTCTTCGGCCCTCTCTCTCCCAGTGGCCCTCCCTCCATCTCTCTTTCTCTCTCTCTCTCTCTCTCTCTCTCTCTCTCTCTCTCTCATGCTCGTTCCCTCTCTCCCCCTTCCAGCCCCCCCAGTCTCTCTTCTGCTTGCTCCCTCTCTCTCTCCCCTGCTGACTGTCACTCCCCCTCTTTCCTACTGGCTCCTTGTCTCTCTCCCTTTCTCTCTCTCTCCTGCTGGCTCTCTCTCTCTCTGTCTCTCTCTCTGTCTCTCTCTCACTCTCTTCTGGTCCCACCCCCTCTCCCTCTCTCTCTCTCCTTCTCTCTCTTTCCCTCCTCCTTCTCTCTATCTCTCCTGATTGCTCCCTCTCTCTCCCTTCAAGCCCTCCTGTCTCTCTCTTCCCTCCCTCCTGCTCTCTTGTCCAGTCTTCTCTTCTCTCTCTCTCATCTACTCTCGTCTTCTCTCTTCTGCTGGCTCCCTCTCTCTCTCTCCCGCTGGCTGTCTCTCCCCCTCTCTTTCCTACTGGCTTCTTGTCTCTCTCCCTCTCGCTCTTCTGCTGAACTCTCTCTCTCCCTGTCTCTCCTGCTGGCTCCCTCTCTCTCTCTCCTCTCTCTCTCCACTCTCTCTCTCTTCCTCCCTCTCTCCCTTCATGTCCCACCCTCTCCCCCAAATCTATCTCTGCATGACTCAGCAGCTCCCACAACAGATAAAGCAGTGGCATAACGAACCTTGAGGGGGCCCCCTGCAAAGTACATGGAGGGGGCCCCCCATTCTCTGTGCCAGTCAAGAGCTCTCAAGCCAGCGACTCGCCATACTGCCCATGAAACACATAAAAACGTGCCTCCCTATGTCTTTAGTCAACCCTCTCTGAAAACCAGGACATGTGCTAAAATTGTCGAAATCTAATGGGACAGCGGGTGAAAAACCTGGACTGTCCTGGCGAATCCAGGACACCTAGTCATCCTAGGCCCTCCAGAGGTTGGTGGCTGGTGCTCTTCTCTAGTAGTCAGAGCTTGCTGCGAGGCCAGGGCTCCTAGTGAGCCACTGCAGAAGAGGCAGGAGCCAATGAAAAGTACCAAGAGGAAGGATGCAGCCACGGACTATCATTTAGAAGTCGCCAGGGATCGCACCTGTGGCACCTTGCTACCAATGGCACTCCCCTTGCGACCCATGGCACTCCCCTTGCGACCCGTGGTACTCCCCTTGCGACCCGTGGTACTCCCCTTGCAACCCGTGGTACTCCCCTTGCGACCCATGGCACTCCCCTTGCGTCCCGTGGTACTCCCCTTGCGACCCATGGCTTCCCCTTGCGACCCATGGCTTCCCCTTGCGACCCATAGCACTTCCCTTGCGACCCATGGCAGGTAGATCAAAATGAAGAGCAGAAAGCAAACAGGATGCCGATAAGAACTGTTTACTTTCAGAAACTTCTCGTTCTTGTGTCAATCGCTTTCTGTTTTGTGAAATAAATATATTCATCCTGGCAATGTACGCTCTGAAAAACTTTCCTCGGTTGTCTTGATTGCAAAGATTAATACAATATACGATCCTTAAAATGTAAAGCCTTATTTCTCTATTCTGGCCAGATAGATAGATTCCAAATTACAATGCTTTGTAAAATGAATAGATGGCCCTGAATAGGGTGCCCCTGGTGACATAGCCTATCTGGTAAACTTACTATACATTAACACCAGCCTAAGGGCCTGATGAAGAGGAGATTGTATATCTGATAGATATTGAGAACAGAGCCAAACTTTGCAATTATAAAAACTTTTTGAAAATAAGTGATGTGACACGCCACCAAGTCAGCTACGCCAGGTTTGACAAACTCTAGACAGCCCTGGCCTTTGAGCCAATAGCATGTTGCATTTTTGGAGATGCTATTCATTTCCCTAAACAGAGTCGATACAATCTAGTGCAGTTACAAAATTAATTAGGAATTTAATCAAAACGGCACAATATATCAGAGCTAGTGAAGAAATACATCAAACACCCTTCTTTGTATTGAGAGAGTCTAAATAACTAAAAGCAGACCAGCTGTGTGCTTGCGTTTTACAAATAAATGACTGAATCTATATACATTTAACAGGTTGGCTTTGCGTTTTGTGCTCTGTAAAAAAAGAGAATGCATATACTTCTTTCAGAGAAACATGATCCGCTTGACTCAACTAGAGCTAGGGTGACCAACCGTCCGTAAATTTCACGGACCGTCCGTAATTTGGATCTCACGTCCGTTGTCCGTGACGATCCCTTTTACGGGCGCCTTTTGTCCGTAGTTTTATAGCATTGGGGAACATCACTGTTCCCCTGCCAGAAGCCTCACCTCCCTGATGGGGCCGCCACGCGCTCATCCTCTGAGCACACTGAGCGCAAGGCAAGCCCCATCCACCCATTGTCATTCTGTTGGGGGCTGATTGCCACATACAGAATGACAATGGGACAGTCATTAGTCGTAATGCATGTGGTGAGCCTCCTGCAGCCTCGGTCTAGGGCAGGCCATTCAGTCAGGTGGAAGAAATGCACAAAAACGCCAATGCTGCTACACGAGAATCAGGTTCATGAAAAGAAGGCGGTGAAACAAGTTAAAAAAAACCATTTCAAAACGGACACATTTTCAGTGCTATAGTCAACAAAGCCATGGTTGCTGCTTTTTTTTATTTTATGCAACTGACAACCATTGACAAAGACAATAGTTCTGGCTTGTAGGTGTAACTCTACTTGTTGTGTCATATATCTGGATCCAATGAAAGAAGCAGCAAATTACCAGTTGGGTGGCACACTATGGTAAACACAGATTTTTTGCTTAGTTGTTTTAAGCCATGCCCTTAGTTACACCGAACACCCCGTTTGGAGAGATCCCCCAGTTTTGTCATCCCATTTAAAGCCCCGAAAACAACACCATGTCACAGTGGCACTGTGCTTCATGCATGACTCATGACTTCCCCTTTTTAGGTCTCGCGCCTAGCGTTGCAGTACGCAGCACTGCCCGCGCAGCGCGAGACCTCTTGTACGGGGTTCTGAAAGCTGACCACACGCTCATGCGTGTGGTTTCGCTTTCGCCGGCTGCCATTGGCTTTAGCATACTTAAAAAAGAAATAAATAAGGCACGCAATTGGGCAAAGGCGGGCGCATGTCCCGCCTTTGCTCTGCCCAGTTCCACCGCTGTCTAGCACGCGCATCAGCGCGGCACAGACAGGCTCCCTCGCCCCCACTCGTCTGTGGTGCGCGCTCACCACTGGTTCCGGCTAGTACCGAGTAAGTGCTGTGTGCTTCTCTTATTTATCCGTGCCCGACCTGTCTTATCTTTGGGCGTGCACACCACACAGTCATCACACCACCTGCCTGCTCTTTGTGATAATTCTTAGTATTTGGAAAAAATCTATTATGGATGTCATTACTGCATAACTAAATATTTTACTGAGTCCTGCCTTAAAGTTCGCTTAGATTTGAGGGGAACTACCATGAATTCAGGTCGAGTTCGTACTAAAACTACAACAACAACAACAAAAAACTCAGAGATACTCGTGAGCCTTTTCTAACCGGTACAGGATGAAACAAGTTTATGTTTTTTCAAGACATTATCTTGCTTGTTGAGTTGGAACTTTGGTGAAAAAGGTCCCATAAAGTTTCACCAGAAAAGAAACGAGTAACAAGTACAACGACACAAAAAACGTAACCTGTTTGAGTTTACTTCAAACATGCATTAGCACATTCATATATGTATTTCTCTGGTAGTCACTTGATGGCAGTGTTGTGCTTAACTCTGCACGTTTAATTTAATAACAGTTTACAAGACTTCCGTGACTTTCAGTAGCTCTCGCTGTTAGTACTGAGACAAGGATCTACAGTGGGAGGATTTTTCATGGACGTATAGGGCCCCCACTGAGCCTAATACTAATATCTATGACTTATGGGAGAGTCAGGGGCCCCTCATCACATTCTGCAGGGGAGGGCATCAATTTGCGTCACGCCACCACTGAGCTATGGTCGGTACCCTTCCGCACCCCAACCAACCACCCTCTTCGTCTTCCCCTATGTGCTCCTCTCGGCCGAGGACTGAGGGTTGCCAATGTGAACTCATCTCAATTTATTTCTCTAAAGGTTCTTTTTATTAATATTTCAGTCAATTCAAATATAGGTGTACATACTGTTACACTTAGAGAGCCCTAAATATTTTTACCATTACTCAACTTCATCTTAATTATTTATGTAGTCTGCTGAAGTTTTTTGTATGGTTGCGGTTTTATATAGCGCAAACTCGACCCAAAGGTATTGAAGCGCCTTTTATAAGCACCAGTTACATTACACAAGGACACATTCATGTTTGGTAGGCACAGGCAGATTAAGTGATGTGCTCAGAATCACAGGATGTTGAGCCAACACCGAAGCTCGAACCTGATTCCCCAGATCGGCAGCTCTTGCATTTGGGCCACATCCTTTGTTATGTCATGTCCACTGCAGTCCTATCCAGGGAGGCTCTCTGTGATCTATGCTGTCCACGCCAGGGGTGCCAGGCTTGGCGTCATGGGGAGAACAAGCATTTACGATGCAATAGGTCTCGCATTTTTCCTCTTGCATACGTGCATTTTTCCCTTTTCAATATAACATCCCCCTTACTCTTTAACACACTCACACACTTCCCTTTTCACAATTATTTTTATTCTTGCTTATATAGTTATAACCCCATTACCACACAATAGCGCTTTAATACACTACAACTACTCTTGCTCGCTCCCTTCCTACCTGTCTCTAAAGGCCCTACCTGCTTTGTCTACATCACACTACTATTTGCTTTCCGTCTTGCGCGCTCCTCTCTCCCTGTGTCCTACAAGCTTCTTTTTTTTTTTTTAAATCAATACCGGACCATTTGCATTATAAAATACCCACCCAACAGCCCTTTCGTTTTTTTCCCTCTTCCATACACTTATTTTTACTTTCATAACATGCAATACCGTAATGTTGCATTAATATTTGCTACACCAAAAATTCAAACTTTTACTAATGTGAGACCTATTGCTTTGCAAATGCTTGTTTGGATTGCCTATGTACAGGGGTATAGTGAGCCCTTCCCCGTCCCACCCCTTACTTAAGGAACTACAGCAGGGGTGAAGCACTTGATGGGCCTCTTCTGTCTGCAACTCTGCAGACAAAGGCTCAGCTCATAATTAATGTGAAAAAGTGAGTAAGTGAAGGGATGGGTGGATGGCAGGGTGGATTAGTGAAAGGGTGAATGGATGAATGAAAGGGTGAATGAATGGATAATGAGAGAAAGGATGTACGGATAAGTGATTGGGCGGATGGATGAGAGAAGGTAAATACATGGATGTATGGGTGGAAGGGTAGATGGACGGGTAAATGGATGGATGAGTGGATGGATGGATGAGTGAAAGGGTGGATCATAGGCAAGTGAATGGGTGGATGGATGAGTGAACTGATGGGAGGATTGATGAATTGATAAGTGGAAGGATGGATGAGTGAAAGGGTGGATATAAGACTGGATGGATGAGTGCAAGGTAGGGTAAATGGACAATAGGGTGGATAGATGAGTGAAGGAGTAAAAGGGTGGATGGATAAGAGAAAGGTTGGATGGATGAGTGACAGTGAAAGGGTGGATGGATCGGAGAAAGAATGGATGGATGGATGAGTGATAGGGTCAATGGATGGATTCATGAGCGGATGAGTAGATGTATGGGTGGATGGATGACTTAGTGAAAGGGGATGGAGAGAGAAAGGGAGGATGGATGGATGACAAAACGCGAATGGGTGGAAGGATGAGTGACTGGGTGGATGAATGAGTAAGTGAAAGTATGGCTGGATGGGTGAAAGGTTAAATGGCTAGATGGATGAGTGAATGGTTGGATGAGTGTACGAATGGATAGGGTGAAAGGATGAATGGAAGGATGGATGAGTGAAAGGGTGGATGAAGGGATAGATGAGTGGAATGATGGATGGATGCATGATGGATAGGTTTGCAAATGGTTGAATATTGATATGGATGGGCACACAGATGGAAGGACAGAATGAATGGTGAAAGACTGAATGATGGATGAAAGAATGATTACACCTTGCAACCCCCATTATCTTAAGTAATATTTCCTGTACATTGACTTTCACATTTATATGAGTCATTGTCTCTGTATAATATGTGTGATGTGACGCACCCAACACCCTGTATACTTACTTGGGATGAGTGGCACTATAAAAGAAATTAAATACACATGAGAGAGGGTCTTTGTGGAGATGAGGGGTACCACTGGAGGGTGGTAGCAAGGCCAGACTGGCCGGTCCAGGCATCATGCGTTTCCCTGGGACGCTGGAAAGGTGGGGTGGGGTCGGTTTTGTTGCCACAAAAAGACCTGCACATTTGCTCAAAGCTGCGCATACTGAAAAACCATGAAGTGCACAATTGGCTCAACCTAATATAAACTTATTATCACTTATATCTAAGTGGTTGTCTATTTACTTACTGATATACTTTTGCGCAACCTCCTCTGATGTGTCTGTAAAACATACCTTTTGTCCTGAATTTCGACTTCCTGTCCTGAATTTTTGTCCTGAATGTTGACCCTTTGTTCTGAATTTTTACACTCACTATCGTGAATTTGCACCCATGTCAGTTGGTCACCCTAACTAGAGCAGATTAAGTGGGTTGCGAAGCGCTATAAAAGACTTCACGTACAAGAATCGAGATACAGCAGAAGGATGTGTGGGGACCGGCCGAATACAGAATGATGCTGCCAGTTCCATGCGGAGCCTTCTTGACGCCACTGACAAGGGCTTTACGTGGGATGCAAAAAAGAGGGGGTCTCTGAAACGGGGGTGGTCTATGTAATTAAGGGTGTGACATAAAGAAGTAAACTACATTTCTGTGATTCTGATAGTGTGCCAACCAATCTGTATTTTGGTTCCTCTCTGAGCTTTCTGTTCTTCTATCCAGATATATAACACAACTGACAACCTAAAATCAGCCAGGGCTATTGGCTTTATCAATGATCGTTAGCTCTTCAAGATAAATAAGTAACAGCTATTATTTTGCTGTAAATAATTACTATTGATTTCTTCAAATTCTGAAATTGTGGGACCTGTGGAAGCTGTAGTGATCTTCAGAGCGTTGTAATCGCTCAAACACACAACGCACCCACTTCCCTATAAACACTGTATTTTATTTTGCCTTATCAGCCTTTAGACAGCTGTGTATCTCCAGTGCAAACATTACACAAAATGGCAACTGGAATAGTGACCAATTGGTCTGTGTGCTCTACAGAGAGGCCAACGATTGGATGGCTGTCTTCTGAACAACTTTTTCGGCCCAGTAACAGGAAGGTCATAGGATTATTAAACCATGCGGATGATGATGAGGAGTGAGCGGCTGGGTGCCCCTGCAGCTGGTGCCTGTGCGGCTTTTGCTGATTGGTTGTCTTCCGTTTTTTCTCAAAGGCACTTCCTAGTTTCTGATACGGCCCTGCATAGGGTGCGTGGGTAGCACCTCTCTCGCCCGGGAGTGATGGTGGAGCTACGCCTGGGGCGCACAGTGTGTCTCCTGCTCCCTGTAGGCAGGGGACACGCCATACATTTGAACCACAGGTGGTGGCCTGGGGGTACAGTCACAGGTAGGGGTTCATGGGTGGGACACGTGGGTACATGAAGGTAGGTGCACGGATGCTACAGACGGGTGCATGCAGGTAGGTGCACGGGTGGGACACGTGGATGTATGCAAGTAGGTGCACGGCTGGGACATATGGGGACATGCAACCCCCCCTCCTCCCGCCTCCAGCCCACGCAGAAAGATCGCTGGCAGAGACGTTTTAACGCACGGGCAAAGTGGGCTCGGGCCCAGGGCCCCAGCCTTTCAAGTGGCCCCCTTACAGAGCCAGTTCTGTTCTGCAGAGTCTTACCCTGATGACTTTGACTAATTATTAAACAAATTCTTTTACATACAGTTTACCTTTAATTTATTTATTTTTAATGTGGTGAAGTGTGAGAGTCTATTACGGGCATTTTGCAGACAAATGTCCTGTTTAGGTTTCATCAAACATCCATAAATATTTTCTTTTAGATCAAAACCAGACCCCATATATGAGAAATGGGAGGGGGTCTCAAGAGATTATTTGCAGTAATATTAGTGAGATGCTGCTGTGTTACAATATTGACAACACATCACTGTCCCTGAATTTTAGAAATAAATACATTTAGAATTTGGATGAGGGAGTCTGTGCATTTTCAGTGACCTGGCCAAAGATGGCATAATAGAACTGAAACAGGATCAGAAATTCAAAACTGTTCTGAACATGGGCCCCCAAAGTCCGTGGCCCTGGGCCCCCAAATTCCTTAAGATATCCCTGATCACTGGGTTAACAGCCTACTTGCAGCGATCCCTCTAAATGCACATCCCAGGCCTGTAACTCTGAGGGCCCCCGCCCCATCCTTGCTACGGGCTCGTGGCTCTGACTGAAGAGAAGGGGGTCGTTGGCCCCTGGTGGCGTATTCTGGACCTCGGGGATGGTGGCGGTGCTTAGTGGCAGGGCTTCTCCCCCCTCGGAGGAAGGCACTCTGAGAGTCATCGAGCGCGTGGTGGCGCATACCCAATCGGGTAGGCCCATCATCTCGAGATGGGCTCTTCGTTCCACTTGTCCCCACGGGGAGTTCTCAAGGTCGTTGCCCAGGAGGCAGTCCACGGGCTGGGAGGTTCGGACCGCCACCTTTAACTTGCCGGTGACTCCCCCCCATTCGAAGGGGACTAGGGCCATCCGGCAGAGGCTCTCGGAATTGTCTGATGATATGACGGGACAAAAGGCGCCAGGCAAGATCTGATCTTCGGAGATCAGGTGACAATGAACCGCCGTGACACTCGCCCCCGTGTCCCGGAGGCCCTCGATGTGGTGACCGTTGACCGTTACCTGCTGTCGGTACTTCTTCGTGTTGGCGGGCAGGGACGTTCCGGGGACCGTCTCCCGGTCCCCTAGGGAGACCAAGGCCATGGCGGCTGGTTCCCATTCTTCGGAGTCTTCCATCTCTTCCCCCAGGGCTACGGAGGCCATTTGTCGAGCCGGCGGGGTTGTTGTGGCGGTCCGCTGGTACAGGGGACATTGAGGGTCGCTGGCATAGTGTCCGGTCTGTTGGCAGCGGAAACAGGTGATCCTCACTCGGGGCCCCGGCCTCCCTGGTGGCCCGGTGCTGGCCGGAGGTGGAGCTGGAAAGGGCGGAGATTGTCCTCTGGGAGGGCTGAGCGGGGATCCCCCCGGGAGCTCCCGTGGCCAGCCTTGATTCCCTCCGCCCCTCTGGCGGGGGGGTCCCTGACTGTGGCGACCGTAGTCTCCCACGGGGCCCTGGGAGGCCCGGGTGTTCACCCATCGGTCAGCCTCGACGGCCAGTTTTCGAGGGTCTGTGAGTTTGCTGTCCAGGAGGTGCTGGCGCAGCTCTACGAAGCAATTAGCGGACAAGTGTTGCCATGCGATTAGGTCGAACAGCTCCTCAAAGGTGGAGACCTTGCTGCCCTTGATCCATCCGTCCAAGGCCCGGCTGTAAAAGTTCACGTACTCCACCCAGGTGGTACCGGGTATCTTTTTGCAGCCTCTAAACCGTTGCCGGTACATTTCAGGGGTGAGCCCATACCTGGCTACCAGGGCCTCTTTCATGTGACTGTAGGAGTTCATCACCGTGGAGGGCAGGTCCAGCAGGGTATCTCTCCCCTCGCTCAGGAACCGGCCCCACAGCCCAGCCCCCCAGTCTTTCTGCGGGACTCGGTGGGAGGTCATGGCGACTTCGTAGGCTTTGAACCATTGCTGGATGTCGTCGTTCTTATAGTATTCTTTCACCACACCTTTGGGGATGTGGACCTTTGGTTCCACGGTGGAGGAGATGGGTTGGGTTTCCGAGGGTCGGGCCTCCGCCTTCTTAGCCTTGAGCTCGATTTCCTTTAGGCTACGTTCGTGCTCTAGTTGGAGTTTTCTTTCTTCGTGTTCTCTTTGTCGTTTCTTTTCCTCTAGTTCTCCTTGTAGGCGTAACTGTTCCACCGCCAGTTTTTTTTCAGCCAGTTTTAGCTCTCCTTCGATTTTTAATTTTGCTAGTTCTAGTTTGTGGTTGCGACCTCTTTCTCGGTCCGCTAGTTCTTCTGGGGATAGGCTCCCCTCGGGGGTGCCGTTCCTCCCCGGGGTACTTCGTGGTTCGTTGGGAGGCTCTCCTTCTGTTTGTGTCCGGGGAGTTCCCGCCTCGACCCAGGTTTTCAATGCCCCCTGGAAGTCCTCTTTCGTGCTTAGTCCGGTGGTAGCGATTCCTAAGTCTTTGCAAAATTGTTTCAGTTCTCGGTGCGTATAAGATTCTAACTGGTCCTTTTGGAATGCCGTGCTCGGGTTGGTGCCTGCGGCACCTAGGGAAGTTTCTCCTTCCATTTCTTCTTGGTAGTGCGTAAGCCGTCTACTGCACGATCTCTAGGTGTTGGCTCGGATCCCGTCACCTGCCACCAAATGTTGGAAGGCGTTCCCCGGGGAGGCTGCGGAATGCGTTCCCGACCACCCGGAGGCCCACCTTACCCAGAGTTAGGCCGAGCAAGAGCAGGGAGGCCCTTCCTGGAAGGGTCTCGTACCTAGGATCGCACACGCTGCGCTTACTCTCTCTTCGGATAGAGGGACACCACACAGTAATTCGTTGTAAGACAAGATGCTTTTATCGGTAGTTGTCAGGGATCTTTATGATCCGGCAGGCAGGTGCAGAATTAATGCCACAAGCGGCAGCGATCTCGTGAGGAGGGAAAGGGTAGCGGGACAGTCTTTGGATCAGTGTCTCTGCGAGATATCCGGCGCACAGCTCTCAATCCTCGAGCTGAGGGGATGTTGCTTCTCTCGGCAATCTCTGCCGTTTCTCTTGGAGGAGCGGGCCGCGAGTCACTCAGCAGGCACCGGAGGGTCGTAGTTCGGGGAGCCGCGACGGCGTCAACAGGGCTCAGATGGTTCAGAGTTCGGGGAGCCGCGACAGCATCAGCAGGGCTCAGATGGTTCAGAGTTCGGGGAGCCGCGACGGCGTCAGCAGGGCTCAGGTGGTTCAGAGTTCTGGGAGCCGCGACAGCGTCAGCAGGGCTCAGATGGTTCAGAGTTCGGGTAGCGTTCTTCTGTTCGGTGAGGGTGAGCGATCGAGCCGCGACCAGGTCAGCAGGCTCTCGTCAGTCCAGGTCTTCTCTGCTCCCGTCCCTTCAGCACCCCTTGTTATACTTCCCCTCCTCTTTGAAGTCCGGAGTCCTCGCGGAGAGGGGTCTGGTGCCTGGGGGGCGGTGTGACGGGGTTTCCTGTCGCTCGGCCCTTTGATCTGTTCAGGTGGGTCTGGGAGGGACTCCAGACACCCAGCAGGCGAGGCGCCCGCGGGGAGAGACCAGAGGTGTGACTGGGTCGGCGCCTCTCGGTCTGGTTTGGGGGGGTTTTCGCTCTCCCTCGGCCGGGCATGCGTGTTGGGGATCTGGTCGGCCCTCGGGATGTTGGCCCACGGGAGCCGGAAGGCCGTGTCCACGAGGTTCGGCGTGGTTGTAGAGTAACTTGCTGGTCGGGAGGGCCCACGCCACGAGGCCGGTCTCACATGAGCACATTCATTTTTGTTAGGCACGGGGAGATTAAGTGATTTGTCCAGAATCACAGGATGTTGAGCATCGTTGCTGAGACTTGAACCCGGTTCCCCAGCTTCAAGGTCGACCGCTCTAGCCATAAGGCTACATCCTCTCCCGTTAAATGAAAGAGATAGCTGGGTGTGCAATTATGGAATGAGAGGAAGGAGGAGCGAGTAAACGCCGCCGCCGAGCGCTGGCAGTCAGCAGGGGAAATGGAGGAGCAGCGGGCAGGGAGGCTGTCAAGAAAAGCTGCGCTGAACGAGCCATGTGGCGGAAGCGGTGCAAGTGGTAGATTAAGGAAAGCCATCTGAGGATAGGATGTTGTGGTCTGATGTCTTTGTGCTTGATGTCTGTCGTTCTGCACGGATCACGCCTGCTGGCAGCAGCGACAGAGTCCAGTTAACATGTTGGCCTCATCTAGACAGATGTAATGTCTAGACCAGGTGTCTCCAACCAGTCGACCACAAGCTACCAGTAGCTCACTGACACCTTCAGAGTAGCGCACAGCCTTGAGTTTAAGTACAGAGTCACATTTTCCTTTAAAGTTAAGGAGCGGCTTTGTTATTTTACAATATTATATTCACGCTGCAAATACTGAGGTGAAGAACTGGAGCTCTGAGGAATTTAACTCTTATAAAAACGTCCTTGTTATCTCAAGATTGGAATGCGTGTACAAACTTATCTTTCTGAATGCTTTTAAATGGGATAATATTAAAATGAAGAGGTAATGTATGGATTACATCAGCTCTTCATTTTAATTGTATCGCATTTCAAAGTGTCACATGTGCACACAGCACACTTCTTGCTCCCGGTTGCCAGTAGACACTGTGCCATATTTATAACTGAAAAGTACTGTCATTTGTTTCAAATGGGAGAAATTTAAAGTAGATACAAATATTTCTATTAAACACTGAGTCAATATTTTTTTCCACTTTCAATTAAGCCAATCACGTCGTAATATTTTATGAAGCATGTTTCTTCAATTTAAATTCCTCCTATTTAAACAAATGGCTGTATTCTGTTGTAAACATTGGCACCATATCTACAGGGCATTTATACACAGCAGGCATTTTGCTCCCAGTGGCTGGTAGACACCGTTTTTATATATTTCTAATTGAAAAATACAGTCATTTTTTGAAGTGCAGAAATCTGTCCCATGGTATGAACATGTTTGCAGAACATTTTTCTGCACTTTAAATTCCTCCCATTGAAAAATATACATATGTTTGTGTTATACATGTAATGGAGCCACATACGGTGAAGATATGTCCTTTGCCACAAGTACACACAACACAGACGCTCATTCACCCATAGACATATATATACCATTCATACACACACCTGTTCATACGCCCCACAAAGACAGCACTCTCACTGACACACAAGGCAGCCCCGTCAGTGCCCCTAGTCACAGCATTTTGTTCAAACCATAGTATCTGATTCTATGAACATTAGGCTTAAAGTCAATATAACATGGTGTGGGGGGTCTGGTGACATTGCGCAAATAAACACAAGGAGATGATGGGCGGAGCACTGAAACTTTGCTGACGCTCTCCCCCAGTCACAGATCTGGGTTTAATCCATCATCATTCTTTAGCTCACTTCGCCACCTCAGTTCAGACCCAGCTATATGCAAATCAGTCTTGACCCTGTGCCTCATGGGAACAGTCCAGCCTGAACTGCCAAGCCACGTCTTACCTGGACCGGAAACAAGCATCCTGGGAATGGTTTCGTGCTAACAGCCCTCATCAGCCAGGTTAGCTTGAATCCAGTGGCATAGTGAGCAAGGGACCCACGTCCGGTTCAGGGAAGACCTGGCTTGACAGTTCGGGCTGGACTGTTCCCATGAGGTCTTCACACAGTGCAGGCGCTGATGATACTGATTCTCCATCACTTGGCCTCATCGTGGGCTCCTGACTGCCCCCTCTGGGCAGCGGTCGCTCCGCCCCTGCAATGGTCTTCACACAGTGCGGGCTTCGATGATGCTGATTCTCCATCACTCTGCCTCATCGTGGGCTCCTGAGTGCCCCCTCTGGGCAGTGGCTGCTCCGCCCCTGCAATGGTCTTTACACAGTGCGGGCTTCGATGAGGCTGATTCTCCATCCCTCAGCCTCATTGTGGGCTCCTGAGTGCCCCCTCTGGGCAGCGGCTGCTCCGCCCCTGCAATGGTCTTCACACAGTGCGGGCTTCGATGATGCTGATTCTCCATCACTCTGCCTCATCGTGGGCTCCTGACTGCCCCCTCTGGGCAGCGGCTGCTCCGCCCCTGCAATGGTCTTCACACAGTGCGGGCGCTGATGATGCTGATTCTCCATCACTCGGCCTCATTGTGGGCTCCTGACTGCCCCCTCTGGGCAGCGGCTGCTCCGCCCCTGCAATGGTCTTCACACAGCGCGGGCGCTGATGATGCTGATTCTCTATCACTTGGCCTCATCGTGGGCTCCTGACTGCCCCCTCTGGGCAGCGGCTGCTCCACCCCTGCAATGGTCTTCACACCATGCGGTCTTCGATGATGCTGATTCTCCATCACTCTGCCTCATCGTGGGCTCCTGAGTGCCCCCCCTGGGCAGCGGCTGCTACGCCCCTGCAATGGTCTTCACACAGTGTAGGCTTCGATGATGCTGATTCTCCATCACTCGGCTTCATCGTGGGCTCCTGACTGCCCCCTCTGGGCAGCGGCTGCTCCGCCCCTGCAATGGTCTTCACACAGTGTAGGCTTCGATGATGCTGATTCTCCATCACTCGGCCTCATCGTGGGCTCCTGACTGCCCCCTCTGGGCAGCGGCTGCTCCGCCCCTGCAATGGTCTTCGCACAGTGCGGGCACTGATGATGCTGATTCTCCATCACTCGGCCTCATCGTGGGCTCCTGACTGCCCCCTCTGGGCAGCGGCTACTCTGCCCCTGCAATGGTCTTCACACAGTGCGGGCTTCGATGATGGTCATTCTCCATCACTCGGCCTCATCGTGGGCTCCTGAGTGCCCCCTCTGGGCAGCGGCTGCTCCGCCCCTGCAATGGTCTTCGTACAGTGCGGGCTTCGATGATGCTGATTCTCCATCCCTCTGCCTCATCGTGGGCTCCTGACTGCCCCCTCTGGTCAGCGGCTGCTCCGCCCCTGCAATGGTCTTCACATAGTGCGTGCGCTGATGATGCTGATTTTCCATCACTTGGCCTCATCTCCTGACTGCCCCCTCTGGGCAGCGGCTGCTCCGCCCCTGCAATGGTCTTCAAACAGTGCGGGCTTCGATGATGCTGATTCTCCATCCCTCGGCCTCATCGTGGACTCCTGACTGCCCCCTCTGGGCAGCGGCTGCTCTGCCCCTGCAATGGTCTTCACACAGTGCGAGCTTCGATGATGCTGATTCTCCATCCCTCGGCCTCATCGTGGGCTCCTGACTGCCCCCTCTGGGCAGCGGCTGCTCCGCCCCTTCAATGGTCTTCACACAGTGCGGGCGCTGATGATGCTGATTCTCCATCACTCGGCCTCATCGTGGGCTCCTGACTGCCCCCTCTGGGCAGCGACTGCTCCGCCCCTGCAATGGTCTTCACACAGTGCGAGCTTCGATTATGCTGATTCTCCATCCTTCGGCCTCATCGTGGGCTCCTGACTGCCCCCTCTGGGCAGCGGCTGCTCCGCCCCTGCAATGGTCTTCGTACAGTGAGGCGTTTCTTGCAGAAATTTAAAGCAGATGCTGAACATGTGGGGCTTGGGTTTATGGCCTTTGTTCTGGCTGGGTACAGCATTGCATATTCACTGTCCTTGGACCTTAGAATCACTTCACTTCAATCATACCCGTCTCGCCTCCTGAACCGCACTGGTGAAATCCGGATATATGGGCAAGGTTGTGTCTCGATGTTGGGAGAGTCCTTTTCTCTGCCATTCGAAGGGCCACCTCACGGTCCCTGTAGTTGAGGAGCCTTACAATGAATGGTCGAGGATGTGCTCCCGGTGACAATCTGGGCAGGGGGGCCCAACAGCCCCATAAAAGGGGGTCCCCATCGACTTCTTAAGGCTGCAGAAAAAAACAGTATCTGCCATGGGGGTGGGCTCTTCCATCACAGGGTCTCCACTAGGGGTGGGCGGAATTTTCAAAAGTGACTTTCGCAAATTATCGCGAAAATGTTACAAATCTCCGCAAACACGCGGAAATATCGCGAAGATGCGGATGTTTTTTTCCCGCCCGTTCGCGGTATTTTCTGCGTGGTCGCGGCTCGCCAACTTACCCATGCGGTTGCTCGCGGGCGCGGCCTTCTTGTTTTCACTCTTCTCGCGGTGCATGATCGCGAGAAGAAAGACGTGATCGCGCAACCAATGACATTATTGCGGGCGCGAACTGTCGCGAGACAGCACAAATGGCTACCAACAATCCAACATCTCGTGGAGAACGCGACCGGATCGGGAAAACTTGTCGGCGAACGCGGGGATTCCGGTAAGGCGATCGCGCGTGCGCAAGAATGTATTATTTTACAGCGCGAGCAAGAAACAAACTATCGCTAAGCTGCGGAATGCGGAAATTTTGACATTTTCGCGCTCTCCGCGGAACGAGAAAATGTCAAATTATCGCAATTTCCGCGAGCGGAACGGAAATTTAGCCCAGGCCTAGTCTCCACAAAGCAGCCGTTTCAGACGTGCAAAGTGCGTCATTATTGCTGACAAAGAAGAGACCCCAGCGGCAAGGCGCCTCGAAGTCTCTTGATATCAGTGAGCTGGAGAAAGATACAGTCGAGCCCAGAGGGGAAGATGTGAAAGACAACCAGGGAAGGAGAAAGACCACAAGAGGGAGAGTCACCTGTGAGAGGGAGGGAGAGACCGTGCGAGCGAGAGAGAGAGAAGGAGAGACAGGGAGAGAGGGAGGGAGAGGCAGAGAGAGAGGCGTGAGAAGGAGAGGCAGAGAGAGAGGGAGGGAGAGGCAGAGAGAGCGAGAGAAAGAAGGAGAGGCAGAGAGAGAGGGAGGAGAGAAGGAGAGGCAGAGAGAGAGAGCGAGAGAAAGAAGGAGAGGCAGAGAGAGAGGGAGGGAGAGGCAGAGAGAGAGGCGTGAGAAGGAGAGGCAGAGAGAGAGGGAGGGAGAGGCAGAGAGAGCGAGAGAAAGAAGGAGAGGCAGAGAGAGAGGGAGGAGAGAAGGAGAGGCAGAGAGAGAGAGCGAGAGAAAGAAGGAGAGGCAGAGAGAGAGGGAGGCAGAGGCAGTGAGAGCGAGAGAGAAGGAGAGGCAGAGAGAGAGGGAGGGAGAGAAGGAGAGGCAGAGAGAACGAGAGAAAGAAGGAGAGGCAGAGAGAGAGGGAGAGAGAGAAGGAGAGGCAGAGAGAGAGGCGTGAGAAGGAGAGGCAGACAGAGCGAGAGAAAGAAGGAGAGGCAGAGAGAGAGGGAGAGAGAGAAGGAGAGGCAGAGAGAGAGGCGTGAGAAGGAGAGGCAGAGAGAGCGAGAGAAAGAAGGAGAGGCAGAGAGAGAGGGAGAGAGAGAAGGAGAGGCAGAGAGAGAGGCGTGAGAAGGAGAGGCAGAGAGAGCGAGAGAAAGAAGGAGAGGCAGAGAGAGAGGGAGAGAGAGAAGGAGAGGCAGAGAGAGAGGCGTGAGAAGGAGAGGCAGAGAGAGAGAGAAGGAGAGGCAGAGAGAGAGGCGTGAGAAGGAGAGGCAGAGAGAGAGGGAAGGAGAGGCAGAGAGAGAGGCGTGAGAAGGAGAGGCAGAGAGAGAGGCGTGAGAAGGAGAGGCAGAGAGAGCGAGAGAAAGAAGGAGAGGCAGTGAGAGAGGGAGGGAGAGAAGGAGAGGCAGAGAGGGAGGCGTGAGAAGGAGAGGCAGAGAGAGCGAGAGAAAGAAAGAGAGGCAGAGAGAGAGGGAGAGAGAGAAGGAGAGGCAGAGAGAGAGGCGTGAGAAGGAGAGGCAGAGAGAGAGAGAAGGAGAGGCAGAGAGAGAGGCGTGAGAAGGAGAGGCAGAGAGAGAGGGAAGGAGAGGCAGAGAGAGAGGCGTGAGAAGGAGAGGCAGAGAGAGAGGCGTGAGAAGGAGAGGCAGAGAGAGCGAGAGAAAGAAGGAGAGGCAGAGAGAGAGGGAGGGAGAGAAGGAGAGGCAGTGAGAGAGGGAAGGAGAGGCAGAGAGAACGAGAGAAAGAAGGAGAGGCAGAGAGAGAGGGAGGGAGAGACGGAGAGGCAGAGAGAGAGGGAGGGAGAGAAGGAGAGGCAGAGAGAGAGGGAAGGAGAGGCAGAGAGAACGAGAGAAAGAAGGAGAGGCAGAGAGAGAGGGAGGGAGAGACGGAGAGGCAGAGAGAGAGGGAGGGAGAGAAGGAGAGGCAGAGAGAGCGAGAGAGAGAAGGAGAGGCAGAGAGAACGAGAGAAAGAAGGAGAGGCAGAGAGAGAGGGAGGGAGAGAAGGAGAGGCAGAGAGAGAGGGAGGGAGAGAAGGAGAGGCAGAGAGAGCGAGAGAGAGAAGGAGAGGCAGAGAGAAAGGAAGGGAGAGAAGGAGAGGCAGAGAGAGAGGGAGGGAGAGACGGAGAGGCAGAGAGAGAGAGCGAGAGAGAGAAGGAGAGGCAGAGAGAGAGGGAGGGAGAGAAGGAGAGGCAGAGAGAGAGGGAGAGAGAGAAGGAGAGGCAGAGAGAACGAGAGAAAGATGGAGAGGCAGAGAGAGAGGGAGGGAGAGAAGGAGAGGCAGAGAGAGAGGGAGGGAGAGAAGGAGAGGCAGAGAGAGCGAGAGAGAGAAGGAGAGGCAGAGAGAACGAGAGAAAGAAGGAGAGGCAGAGAGAGAGGGAGAGAGAGAAGGAGAGGCAGAGAGAGAGGGAGAGAGAGAAGGAGAGGCAGTGAGAGAGGGAGGGAGAGAAGGAGAGGCAGAGAGAGCGAGAGAGAGAAGGAGAGGCAGAGAGAACGAGAGAAAGAAGGAGAGGCAGTGAGAGAGGGAGGGAGAGAAGGAGAGGCAGAGAGGGAGGCGTGAGAAGGAGAGGCAGAGAGAGCGAGAGAGAGAAGGAGAGGCAGAGAGGGAGGCGTGAGAAGGAGAGGCAGAGAGAGAGGGAGGGAGAGAAGGAGAGGCAGAGAGAGAGGGAGAGAGAGAAGGAGAGGCAGAGAGGGAGGCGTGAGAAGGAGAGGCAGAGAGAGAGGTGTGAGAAGGGCAGTGAAGTGATAAAGAAACAGCTTAGTGACAAGTGTGAGACGTGAGGAAGGCATGTGTGAGACAGAAAGGGGCAAAAGATAGCTGCCAGAGCCTGAAGGGAAGAGAGGCGAGAAAGAAAGGGACAGCTTAGAGACAGAGTAGACAGAGGAGAGACAGGTGTGTGAGAGAGACTGCTGAGGGACATAGAAGGGGAGACCAGTGAGACAAGTAGCAAAGAGACCAGAGGAGAAAAAGAACTAGCTTAGAGAGAGCAACAGAAAGAGAGAGGGAGAGAGAAGGAGAGGGAGACAGAGAGGTGAGAGAGAGATAGAAAGCTGAGAGGACATGAGAGAGACAGCGATGAAGTGGGTGAGATAGAGGGTTGATAAAGAGACAGCCATTATGAAGGGACAGCTGAGGATGACAGTATGGAGACAGGTGTGAGAGTGGATAGAAGGGGAGAGAAGTGATAGCAATAGACTATTGAGAGAGATGGGTGTGTGAGGGGTTAAACACAGTTGAGAGATACAGAAGGAGAGGCTCGTGAGAGAGAAGCGATAAAGAAAAGAGACAGCTAAGAGAAAGACACAAATGGGGCCATTGGAGAGGGAGAAGGGATGACAAGTGAGGAAGACGGAGCGGGAGATGAGAGATAAGTAAAACGAAGGCTGCAGAAACAGAGAGCGAGAGATGAGGAGGAGACAGGTGTTTGGGGGGAAATGATGAGACAACTGGGAGAGAACAAAAGGCCGGCATATGAGAAAGGTAATAAAGAAACTGCAGAGAAAGAGAGAAAGGGGTGAGAAAGAAACTTAAGGGTTAGAGTAAGAGCAGAGAGAGAGAGGGGTTAGAAAGTGACAGATGAAATGAGGGGACTAAATGAAAGTCAGGTGAGACGGAGCAGCTCAGAGGGAGAAAGAAGGGTGAAATGATGGATGTAATTAAGAGACGGGCGACAAAGAGACAAGGGCAAGACAGCGACATTAATGAAGAGACAAGTAAAAATGAGAAAGAGAGTAGGGTGATACAGAGACAGACAGGTTAGAAAGAGAGGAGAAGGGGTTGGGAGAGATAGCAAGTTGATAAAGAGACAGGTATGATATTAAGAGACAGGTAAGGAGGAGCAGGTGAGGAAGACGTAATAAAGAAGCAATCAGGTGAGAAAGATACAGGAGCAAGAGTGGGGAGAAAGATGGAAGAGGTGGCTACAACACAGACAAGCAAAAAAGAGACAATTGAAAGAGAAAGGGAGAGTTGATAGTAAAGAGACAGATGAGAAAAAGAGAGAGTTGAGAGAGGGAAACCGGTGACAAAGAAGAACGATGGAATGGGAGAAAGGAGAATAGAAGAGCAAAAAAGAGCAGAGGAGAGAAAGAGAGGCAGAGGAGAGGGTGAGATAAGAGTGAAGGGGAGAAGAGAATAGTAGGCCATGAAAGATGTGAAGGAGAGAGCAAAAGGAGACATCCACACAAGGGAAAATGTAAGAGAAGGAACAGATGGGGAGAAGAGATATGAGAAGAGGAGAAAAGACAGAAAAGTGTGAACAGTGAGAAAAGGAAGCATGTCCTCTTGCACAGTTGGATTAATATTCAGTTTTTGTTTTATGGAGAATGTGTATTTTATTATTGTAGCGTGGGTCCCTGTGCAGTAAACACAAACACCCTCTACATCGGAATCCCAGCCCATGTCCTACGCAAACTTAAAACCACCCAGAACGCCGCCGCCAGACTCATCCTTACCATCTCATCACATACCCATCTCTCAGAACCTCACAAATCTCCGCTGGCTCCCAGTCCAGGAAAGATGTAAGTTCAAGCTACTCACCCACGCCTACAAAGCTCTCCACAACACCGTTCCAGCTTACCTCAACCACCACCTCAACTTCTGCCAACCCACCAGACACCTTCGATCTGCTTCCCAGGCAAGAGAACACCTCCCTCACTTCAAGAACACCAGAAGCAGAGGGAGATTCCTTCTCATACGTGCAGCCGAGACCTGGAATGACCTCCCGAAACCCCTCAGACCCTCCCCTCCCTCATGGACTTCCGAAGGAACCTCAAGACATGGCTCTTACAGAGGAAACAGGCCTGGTCTCCTCCTCCTCCTCCCTCAGGCCTGCTCTGCTCAGCGCCGGGCTCTACAAATTCACATAACATAACAGAGCTCTGCATCGCCAGTCAGAGCAGGGACCTTATCCTTAGCTACGCATCTTCTAAAGACTCCACGTCTGTAGCAGACTTCAAGTTACCTAGAGAGCCTGGTAAAGGCGTCCATCTGACCAGAGCTAAACAGATGAAGTAAGTGGAAAAGTAGGAGAGTGGCACTGAAAGACAAAGAGGCAAGAAACTGAAGAGGGAAAAAAGACCCAGTGGAACTGAAGAGACTATGGGAAAGCTCGAACAGTAGGAGAGTGCAGCCCGAGGAGTAGGGAAGGTGAAGAAAGTGGAGCAGTGATGAGCAGGAGGGAAATCAGTTATGTAGAGCTGAGCTGGAGAGCTCCTGTACTGAGTTGTGAAGCTCTGACTGATGGAACTGAACTCCCTTCAGGTGTGCAGCCACTTACACATGCTCACGTGATGAGTGTGTTCTTAAAGGCGTATGCTGTACATTGCTGGGGACAAGACACTGGTTCCCTGTCATTGTGCAGTTTGCCTAATCTTATCTAGGAAGAAGGTGGCATTCAACATTCTCCTCTATTAACCATGGACTTGTCTGGGTGTCTACCATGGGCACCAGGGTGATGACGGTTGAGTTCTGTGCTTGTCTGGGTGCCTACCATGGGCACCAGGGTGATGACGGTTGAGTTCTGTGCTTGTCTGGGTGCCTACTATTGGCACCAGGGTGACAGCAGCTGATTCTGTGCTTGTCTGGGTGTCTACCATGGGTACTGGAGTGACAGCGGCTGATTCTGTGCTTGTCTGTGTGTCTACCATGGGTACCGGAGGACAATGGCTGATTCTGTGCTTTTCTGGGTGCCTACCATGGGCCCCAGGGTGATGTCAGCTGGTTCTGTGCTTGACTGGGTCCCTACCATGAGCATCAGTGGGACGACAGCTGATTCTGTGCTTGTCTGGGTGCCTACCATGGGCCTCAGGGTGACAACAGCTGATTCTGTGCTTGGTTTGGGTGCTGATGAAGGCTCTTAGCTGAAGGCAATAATTCCAGGATTCACAAATGTCGTCAACGAGGGGACATCATCTCTGTTAGCCATTAAGAAGGCCTGAGATTTACTTTGCTCCAGATGAACCATTAGTTGAGTGTCATCTGTTTAGAGAGTCCAGTCCATCTGAAAGTCCTGCATATATACATTAAAGCACAAAGGATAAACTGTGGAACCTTGTAGCAGCCAAACAACGGTGCTCCCTTATCATGGAATAATTACCTTCACCTCCAAACCTGGTCTGAGAGACATAATTCCAGCCCAGCTTTGGCTGTACACCAAATCCGTAGGTAAGGATTCAGCCTTTCCTGAGGAACTGAGTGCCCAGTTGTATCAAAGGCTATTGGCAGATACAGCAAAAAAGGCTACCTTTGTACCATGCCCTAGCTGAAACCCTGATTAACCTTTCCAGAGCAGAAAAAGCATGCAAACATGCCGCTGCAGCGTTTCATGAACCACTCCCTCTAACACTGGCCACTACGTGCAGTCAATGCAAAGATCTTTATTAAGGAGGGAATCACAGCAGCCCTCTTGGGGCCACACAATCTTGCCACCAGAGCAGCAGATACCATGACATGCTGCTGGACAGGGATCCACGGTGCCAAGACTTATGCCTCATCCGCAGAGATGGGAAATCCTGACCAGACTATTCATGTTTTTTAATGGATTATAACAACCTTGTGTCGGAAGGTCCACATATCTTTTAAGTTCATTTATCCACCAAGCTTTGGGAAGACAATACCATCAGGAAGAGGTCAGACAACTGAACGCGCTAACAGCTGGATGTGCGGCCTTGATTACTTTTATTTATTTAATACTTCTCTTTGCCTTGTACAGTTCCTTGTGGATCTGCAATTGCTTGCTGCAACAAGCCTTGTCATCTTCAAATCCTTCCTTGCTTCATCTTCTTTCTGCAGTTTGCCTTTGTTAAAAAATGGACAAAGTAAACCAGCTGTTGGGCTTATCCCTAGCCAATCGACTGTCTCCCTCAGAAGTAGCAAACATCTTCAAACATGTGTCTACGGCTTGATAAAAAGCCTCAAAGTTTCTCTCTACATACCCTAAGTACTGAAAGGAAGTACTTGGGATCCCTCTGCCTACCTGAATTTATTTGTTGCTCAAGGTGGGAGGGAGCACACCGCATCTGTAGAGAGCAGACGTTGTAGAGAGCAGAGAAAAGTCATCTGGGGTTACTGAAATGCTGCCAAGTCTTTACTGGTCACAGTACAACTCCACAGGTGCATCCCAGGTCAGCTTTTCAGCTTGTTGACTCAAGGGAGCCTTTTGAACACAAGGGGGAGGGAGCATTACTGATAAAGGGTAAACCCAGAAGCATGTATTTACAGATAACAGCACTACCTGCACCAATCTTGGTGAAAAACTACAGCAACTTTGAAGTAAGCGTACTGCATTTACCAGAATGCAATGAGTGACCTCTGCTTTGATGAGAGGCAGTGTGATCCCTGCCCCCGTCTCTTTATATTGGTGGTTTACTCTATATGACCCTCTGACTGATTGACTGTCATTATTGTCTAAAGTTATCTACATCTGGGCTCTGCCATTTCCTCACTTAAATAAAACATATTTTCCAATCTTGTGATTTCCATTCTGCCAGTGCAAACAATGCATACCGTAATAAGAGCCATCATTTTAGTTCTAAAAGGCATCTCTTTATTATTTACTCTCCAGCTCACACCCAGTCTGGTTGATGCCACTCAGTGTGAGGAGTCTGTAAGTCTTGTGTCATCCGAGGGACAGTACTTTAGTCTCATTCCAGAGCATGAATGTTAGACCTGGCACCTTGGCGTGAGTCTCCCTTCCTCTTTTTGTCACTGTGCCCCATGTGTTTTTATGGTGTTGGCCGCTCAGCGCGCTGTGCCACTGCCAACCAGTGTCGCGGTGCGAGTGCCCCATATGTAAATTGTCTATGTTGGTTGGATTCCATGATTGGATTGTTTGATTTACTGTCAGACCCCAGTAAAGTGCGCCGAGGGCGCCAGGGCATGTAAAGGCGAACACCGCTGGTGGGCTTGCAGCACTGGTTGTGCCACCCACAGAAGCGGCCGGTAAAATATGTCAGAGGTCTGCCATCGCAGAACCTGCGTGCAGTCTGGTACTGACATGCTGACCGGCAAGTGCCCACACTTGCCAGTCCCTAAAACCTTCCCTTAGCTGCATGTTAGTCACCCCTCTGGTAGGCCCACGGGCAGGGTGCGTTGTAAGCCTAAGGTAGGACAAGCCCGGATGCGTGGCATGTCCTAGTAGTGAGTTACCGCCATCTTGTTGTTCACTACTGCAAGGCTACCCTGTTCTCATAGGCCAGTATGGGCGGCCGGGATTATTACACCCTATGATCCTAACCGACCCAGGGAACATGGTAGAAGATCGAGTTTAGTATGCCTGAACTCGGAATAATAAGGTACATCTTTTCGCAAGGTTTATTTTAATATTCCGGGTTTGCAAATGCCGCTTTTAGAAAGTTGGCCTTTGCTTGCCTAAACCTTTCAGCCGCCTCTGCGTGATGTGTATCTGATGTCTGGCTGGTATGAGTGACAGGGCTGGGGGAACCCAGATGGGCAGGGCTAGGTAGCCTGGTAATGAATAGGACGATCGACAGGTAGATGGGTGGGAGGAGTGCTCCTAGGCTCTGAATAGGACAGTGCTCTGCTACCTCAATGCCGGCTCCGCCCCCTGTGGAGCGTCTGATGACTCTGCCCTGCACTCTGAAAGAAGAAGCCTGCATCACGTAAACAAAGTGCTCAGAAACCGGACTGAACTAGGCAAGGGCCCCCCTGGCCTGGGAGAACAAAAGATTTGCTGTATAAATGGAGGAGCCCTGCTCCTGAGAAACTAGATCCGCTTTTGACCAAGAAGAATCTCTGCCTGAGGGGGAGGCACCGGGAAAGCTGTAGGAGGAAGACTGTCCCTATCCTGGGGGATTGGCCTGCAGTGGTGACCTTGCTGCCAAAGGAGAGAAGAGAAACTGTTGCTGAAGACTTTCACTTTACTTTTACTTTCAAGACTCGTGCTTTTCCAAAACGATCTCCAAGGGCTTGGAACTGAGCTTGCCCCCTGAACTGAGCCCCAGGCCCATTGGGCTCTACCTGATCTTCACTCGCCTGCTGCTGGACTGTGGTGTCCTTTCCCTCGCCGGAGCTGTGACCCTCGTGCCCCAGTCCCTCCTTGAGCCGTGACCAGGACTGCTTAGCCGCCCCCGCCTTGGGAAGAGCCTCGCTCGATCGGAGCCGCTCCCCCTACGCTGTGCTGGGCTGCCCCGTCACCTCGCTCGTTGGAGGCTTGCTGTGCACCTTCACCCTCTCGCCGGAATCGGCGTTCGTGAGCATCTCCAAGCCTCGGACGGCCCAGACGTATCTGCGTGCCCGGCTGCCCCGCTTTGTTCACCCGCCGCCTGCAAACACCCCGCTCTTGTCGTGAGCCTGAAGATCAGACCCCCCTCGTGAAGTGTGGAAGCCCCGGACGCCGCCTCGCTCTTCTGTCGAAGAGCCGCTGAAATCCCGCACCCGCCTTTGCGTCAAGAAACAAGGTACTGTACTCACGAACTCGACCGCGAGCTCGCATCGGATCCAGGGTCCGCAACGTTCTGATTTCCCTGTCATCTGCTGTGTGCTTCCTGGGCGCTGCCTCAGCACAAAGTGCGCTGAGGCCTACAGTTACCTTGTGCCCGCCTAAAGAACTTTCCGTAAAACAAAGAGAACTTTACCGTATTTCCAAGAATTGTGGCCCCATCAGTTCAACGTTACTGGGCCTTGTATTTGAATCTGCTGAATCTACATAAAAGCTTATTTTTATATACTTCCTGATTGGTGTCCGTTTGTGGTGCATGCAAGGGATTTACTGTATGTGTAATTGCATTTGCCTAACCGTGTACGCCTGAGACTTAGCCTAGACTGCTAGCGCCACGCACCTAGAGGGTGAGCAGGGGTTATTCTGGGGAGTCATCCTTCGCCCTGACAAGAAGTAAAGGGTCCCTGCTTGTTGTGGGTTCACACCTGCGTCAACCAGAGCCCCCTCATTTCTAACATTGGTGGCAGCGGTGGGATTTACGGATTTGCATTTGTGGTTTGCGTATAGTGAATCACTGATCACCACGTAGTGAGAGCAGACCAGTAACACAGCCTCAAGGCTAGAATTTGTTTTTGTTTTGCCAAGAATCTCCGTTGTTAGAGCCATGCCTGGTTCACTTTCCGCCGGAAGGGCGGCTTCCATAATCTCTGGATTTGAAGACGTAGATTGGGAGGAAGACGCACTTCAGAATCGTACCAATGAAGACTTGAAAGGTCTTTGCTCCAAGTTCAGGATTGCCCAAACTGGATTGAAAAAGAAGGAACAAATTGTGAAGGCGCTGAGGGCCTGGTATGAGTCAAAGGCACCAGAGAATCAGGTGGAAGTGGTTCCACCGGAAAGTGTCCATGAGTTTGGCAGATGCCTGTCGCCAGAAGAGTTGGCAGACAGGGCCGCAACCCGGGCACACGAGGTGGAAATGGCAAAACTTCATGGGCAGATGGATATGGAAAAACAAAGATTAGCCATGGAAGAAAAGAAACTACAATTAGAGCATGACATGAAGCTGAGGGAGCTGGAGCTGAAAGCAAAAAGTTTGGAGCTTAATCCCTCTGGTGGCAGCACACCGCCAGTACCGGCTGAACCAAGAGTTTATATTCCCAAGGATGTGGTGAAGGAGTTCTTCAAGAATGACGACATCGGGCAGTGGTTCAGAGCCTACGAGGTAGCCATGTCTTCCCACCGGGTCCCTGAGAAAGACTGGGGAGCGGGGTTGTGGGGACGGTTCCTGAGTGAAGGGCGGGACACACTGTTAGATTTACCTGCTGATGTTCATAATTCTTATGCCCATATGAAGGAAGCATTGATGGCTAGGTATGGGTTGACCCCTGAGTTATATAGACAGAGGTTTAGGGGTTGTACTAAGATTCCCAATAGTACGTATGTGGAGTATGTGACTTTCTTTTGCAGAGCGCTGGATGGTTGGGTAAAGGGTAGTAAGGTAAATGATTATCAAGGGCTTCTTGATTTAATGGCATGGGAGCACTTGTCCAGTAATTGTTTTCCTGAGCTACGCCAGCACCTGATTGATAGTAGGCTGACTAACCCTAGGAAGCTTGCTGAGGAGGCGGACCGCTGGGTCAGTACCAGGGTCCACAAGGGTACCGTGGGAGATTCCGCCAAAGGTGGGCAGGGTCCCCAGCAGAAGAGTGGGGGGGACAGGGGTAAACAGAAGCAGTTCCAAAAAGGGCCCCAAAATAGTCCCCAAGGGAACCAAGGGAAGGGTTCTCAGCCCCCCCCACCCCAGAAACCGACCGGGGCCCCGACAGGTCCTCCTGTTCAAAAGGGGCCCGTAAGATGTTACAGGTGTAACAATTTGGGGCATTTTGCCTCTGATGTAAAGTGTCCATTGTTTGGTAAACCAGCACCCACTGGTGCTCCATCCCGGCAGGTGACTAGTGTAGCCTTGGGGGAGGAGAGGGATGTCCAAGGTGGGTGGGGTCCCGCAGAGATGTCCCTGGTCTCGCTAGGAGACCGTGAAGTGGTCCCTCCAACCCAGCTGCCTGAGAACACTAAGAAGTACAGGCAGTGGGTGACCATAAATGGCCATAGAGTGGAAGCTCTTAGAGATACAGGAGCCAGTGTGACAGCTGTCAGGTGTCACCTGGTGTCTCAGGAGCAGGTGGTCTCCAATGCATTCTATCCCGTTGTTGCCGCTGACAACACAGAGAGACACTGCAAGGTGGCTCAGGTTCCCTTTGAGTGGGGGGGGGGTCTCTGGTACTCTTCAGGTAGCTGTGAGGCCCGCCATGCCTGTAGACTGTTTGTTAGGGAACGATTTGGAGAGCTCACCTTGGGCTAAGGTGGAGCGGAGTGCTCACCTGGAGATGTTGGGTATGCCGGATTGGGCGTGTGTCACCACACGGTCCATGGCAGCCAGTAGAGGTACTCAAGAGGTCCTGGAGCCTGAGAGGGAGGCCCAGGAACCGGCCTCAGAGAGAAGGAGCAAGGGGCGCGGGAAGCCGGCCCCTGAAGTTCCCACGGTCCAGGAGGAAGCAGACCTTGAGGGGGATGCCCTGGAGCCTACAGGGGAGCAGATAGCTGAACTGGGAGACCTGCCGGAGCTGACCCATTGGCAGCAGGAAGGGGGTCCCACCAGGGAGGACTTTTGCAAGGCACAGAAGGAGTGCCCTTCTCTCGTGGGTATGCGGCAGCAAGCTGCAGACCAGGCCGCAGGTGATCAGTCAGGATCGCATTTCGTTTACTGGGAGAACGACCTCCTATATACAGAGCCTAAGGTTGCTGAGCCTGGGTCAGCCCGTGCGCTGGTGGTACCCCAGGACTTCAGAGCCTTCCTACTGGGGCTGGCTCACGATGTGCCATTGGCAGGGCATTTGGGGCAGGACAAGACCTTTGAAAGGCTTGTCACCCACTTTTATTGGCCTCAAATGCGCAGGAGTTCAGATACTCACTGCAGGACATGCCAGACTTGCCAGGCAAGTGGAAAGAGTGGAAGGAAGCAGAAGGCTCCACTCCAGCCATTCCCTGTGGTCGGTACCCCATTCCAGCGAGTGGGGATTGACATTGTAGGGCCACTGGACCCCCGGACAGCGATGGGCAATAGGTTCATCCTGGTCCTGGTGGACCATGCCACCCGGTACCCGGAAGCCATTCCTCTAAGGACAGTGACGGCCCCCGTGGTGGGACGGGCACTGATGGGAATTTTCTCCCGAGTGGGATTCCCTCTAGAAGTGGTGTCTGACCGGGGTACCAATTTCATGTCCAAGTACATGAAATCTCTTTGGCAAGAGTGTGGTGTAACCTACAAGTTCACCACCCCTTACCACCCCCAAGGAAACGGGTTGGTTGAGAGATTCAACCGAACCCTCAAAGGCATGATAATGGGCCTAGAAGGAGCCATGAGGCGTAAGTGGGACGTCCTCTTACCATGCCTTCTCTTCGCTTACCGTGAGGTGCCACAGAAATCTCTGGGGTTCAGTCCCTTTGAGCTTCTGTATGGTCACCCAGTCAGAGGACCTCTAAGTGTGGTCAAAGAAGGCTGGGAGCAATCTCCCAGGAAGCCTCCCCAGAATGTATATAGTTACATGCTGGCCTTCAGGAATCAGACTAGGCGATTCAGGCAACTTGCTGAGGCAAATCTGGAAGCCAGCCAGGAGGAGATGAAGCGGTGGTACGACCAGAATGCCACTCTGGTAGAGCTTCAGCCTGGACAGAAAGTATGGGTCTTGGCCCCCGTGGAGCCGTGTGCGCTCCAGGATAAGTGGACCGGTCCCTTTGAGGTGGTGGAGCGCAAGAGTCCTGTTACCTACGTGGTGGACCTGAAGTCTCCTAGGAACCCCTTAAGGGTCCTACATGTCAACCGCCTCAAGCCCCACTTGGAGAGGTCCCAAGTGGGCATGCTCTTGGCAACAGATGCTGGAATGGAAGAGGAGACAGAACCTCTTCCTGACCTCCTGTCAGCCAAGGAGCAAGATGGGTCAGTGGATGGTGTCATCCTCTCTTCCACCCTGACCCCTGAGCAACAGAATGATTGTCGCCAGTTGCTGGGACAGTTTTCTGACCTGTTTTCCCTGGTCCCTGGTGTCACTGATTGGTGCGTCCATGATGTGGACACTGGGGATAGTCCACCTGTGCGGCACAAGGCCTACAGGGTGACTGACAGGGTGAGGACATGCATCAAGGAGGAGGTCTCCAAGATGTTTGCACTCGGGGTAATTGAGTCTTCTAGCAGTCCTTGGGCCAGCCCCGTGGTCTTGGTCCCAAAGGCTGCAGCGCCGGGAGCCACACCCGAACTCCGGTTCTGTGTGGACTACAGAGGACTCAATTCGGTCACTAGGACCGACGCACACCCCATCCCCAGAGCTGATGAGCTCATCGATCGGCTAGGGGCTGCCAACTACCTCAGCACGTTTGATTTAACGTCTGGGTATTGGCAGATCGCCTTGACCGAGGGGGCCAAAGAGAGGTCAGCATTTTCCACCCCAGATGGGCACTACCAGTTCCGGGTTATGCCATTTGGGATGAAGAATGCCCCTGCCACCTTCCAGAGATTGGTCAACCAGGTGTTGGCTGGGCTGGATTCGTTCAGTGCAGCCTACCTGGATGACATCGCAGTGTTCAGCTCCACTTGGGAGGAACACTTGCGTCACCTCTGGGAAGTGTTGATGGCGCTGCGCAAGGCAGGCCTCACGATCAAGGCGAGTAAGTGCCAGATCGGGCAGGGTTCCGTGGTGTACTTGGGACACCAAGTTGGGAGTGGCCAGGTGGCACCCCTTCAGCCCAAGATAGAAACCATCCTGAATTGGGAGGCGCCCAAAACCCAGACGGAGGTGAGAGCCTTCCTAGGTCTCACCGGGTACTACAGGAGGTTTGTCAAGGGGTATGGCAACATGGTTGCCCCCTTGACAGCGCTGACTTCGAAGAAGCAGCCCAGGAAAGTGATCTGGACTGACACCTGTCAGAAAGCTTTTGAGGCCTTGAAAACTGCTATGTGCACGGCGCCCGTGCTCTTGGCTCCCAACTTCTCCAAAGAGTTTATCGTTCAGACAGACGCTTCAGAGCATGGTGTGGGGGCTGTTCTTTCACAGATCAATGAGGAGGGCCTAGATCAACCCGTAGCCTTTCTTAGCAGGAGGTTACTTCCACGGGAACAAAGGTGGAGTGCTATTGAGCGTGAGGCATTTGCTGTGGTCTGGGCGCTGAAGAAGCTAAGACCCTACTTGTTTGGGTCTCACTTCCGGGTTCAGACGGACCACAGGCCCCTCAGATGGTTGATGCATATGAGGGGTGAGAATCCAAAGCTGTTGAGGTGGTCCATTTCCCTACAGGGTATGGATTTCACGGTGGAACATCGCCCTGGTACAGATCACGCCAATGCTGACGGTCTGTCCAGATTTTTCCGCCTTAGTGATGAGGAACTCCCTGGGGTAGGGTAGTTCTCCCCACTTTTCAGCTGGAGGGGACACGTGTTAGACCTGGCACCTTGGCGTGAGTCTCCCTTCCTCTTTATGTCACTGTGCCCCATGTGTTTTTATGGTGTTGGCCGCTCAGCGCGCTGTGCCACTGCCAACCAGTGTCGCGGTGCGAGTGCTCCCTATGTAAATTGTCTATGTTGGTTGGATTCCATGATTGGATTGTTTAATTTACTGTCAGACCCCAGTAAAGTGCGCCGAGGGCGCCAGGGCATGTAAAGGCGAACACCGCTGGTGGGCTTGCAGCACTGGTTGTGCCACCCACAGAAGCGGCCGGTAAAATATGTCTGAGGTCTGCCATCGCAGAACCTGTGTGCAGTCTGGTACTGACATGCTGACCGGCAAGTGCCCACACTTGCCAGTCCCTAAAACCTTCCCTTAGCTGCATGTTAGTCACCCCTCTGGTAGGCCCACGGGCAGGGTGCGTTGTAAGCCTAAGGTAGGACAAGCCCGGATGCGTGGCATGTCCTAGTAGTGAGTTACCGCCATCTTGTTGTTCACTACTGCAAGGCTACCCTGTTCTCATAGGCCAGTATGGGCGGCCGGGATTATTACACCCTATGATCCTAACCGACCCAGGGAACATGGTAGAAGATCGAGTTTAGTATGCCTGAACTCGGAATAATAAGGTACATCTTTTCGCAAGGTTTATTTTAATATTCCGGGTTTGCAAATGCCGCTTTTAGAAAGTTGGCCTTTGCTTGCCTAAACCTTTCAGCCGCCTCTGCGTGATGTGTATCTGATGTCTGGCTGGTATGAGTGACAGGGCTGGGGGAACCCAGATGGGCAGGGCTAGGTAGCCTGGTAATGAATAGGACGATCGACAGGTAGATGGGTGGGAGGAGTGCTCCTAGGCTCTGAATAGGACAGTGCTCTGCTACCTCAATGCCGGCTCCGCCCCCTGTGGAGCGTCTGATGACTCTGCCCTGCACTCTGAAAGAAGAAGCCTGCATCACGTAAACAAAGTGCTCAGAAACCGGACTGAACTAGGCAAGGGCCCCCCTGGCCTGGGAGAACAAAAGATTTGCTGTATAAATGGAGGAGCCCTGCTCCTGAGAAACTAGATCCGCTTTTGACCAAGAAGAATCTCTGCCTGAGGGGGAGGCACCGGGAAAGCTGTAGGAGGAAGACTGTCCCTATCCTGGGGGATTGGCCTGCAGTGGTGACCTTGCTGCCAAAGGAGAGAAGAGAAACTGTTGCTGAAGACTTTCACTTTACTTTTACTTTCAAGACTTGTGCTTTTCCAAAACGATCTCCAAGGGCTTGGAACTGAGCTTGCCCCCTGAACTGAGCCCCAGGACCATTGGGCTCTACCTGATCTTCACTCGCCTGCTGCTGGACTGTGGTGTCCTTTCCCTCGCCGGAGCTGTGACCCTCGTGCCCCAGTCCCTCCTTGAGCCGTGACCAGGACTGCTTAGCCGCCCCCGCCTTGGGAAGAGCCTCGCTCGATCGGAGCCGCTCCCCCTACGCTGTGCTGGGCTGCCCCGTCACCTCGCTCGTTGGAGGCTCGCTGTGCACCTTCACCCTCTCGCCGGAATCGGCGTTCGTGAGCATCTCCAAGCCTCAGACGGCCCGGACGTATCTGCGTGCCCGGCTGCCCCGCTTTGTTCACCCGCCGCCTGCAAACACCCCGCTCTTGTCGTGAGCCTGAAGATCAGACCCCCCTCGTGAAGTGTGGAAGCCCCAGACGCCGCCTCGCTCTTCTGTCAAAGAGCCGCTGAAATCCCGCACCCGCCTTTGCGTCAAGAAACAAGGTACTGTACTCACGAACTCGACCGCGAGCTCGCATCGGATCCAGGGTCCGCAACGTTCTGATTTCCCTGTCATCTGCTGTGTGCTTCCTGGGCGCTGCCTCAGCACAAAGTGCGCTGAGGCCTACAGTTACCTTGTGCCCGCCTAAAGAACTTTCCGTAAAACAAAGAGAACTTTACCGTATTTCCAAGAATTGTGGCCCCATCAGTTCAACGTTACTGGGCCTTGTATTTGAATCTGCTGAATCTACATAAAAGCTTATTTTTATATACTTCCTGATTGGTGTCCGTTTGTGGTGCATGCAAGGGATTTACTGTATGTGTAATTGCATTTGCCTAACCGTGTACGCCTGAGACTTAGCCTAGACTGCTCGCGCCACGCACCTAGAGGGTGAGCAGGGGTTATTCTGGGGAGTCATCCTTCGCCCTGACAAGAAGTAAAGGGTCCCTGCTTGTTGTGGGTTCACACCTGCGTCAACCAGAGCCCCCTCATTTCTAACATTGGTGGCAGCGGTGGGATTTACGGATTTGCATTTGTGGTTTGCGTATAGTGAATCACTGATCACCACGTAGTGAGAGCAGACCAGTAACACAGCCACAAGGCTAGAATTTGTTTTTGTTTTGCCAAGAATCTCCGTTGTTAGAGCCATGCCTGGTTCACTTTCCGCCGGAAGGGCGGCTTCCATAATCTCTGGATTTGAAGACGTAGATTGGGAGGAAGACGCACTTCAGAATCGTACCAATGAAGACTTGAAAGGTCTTTGCTCCAAGTTCAGGATTGCCCAAACTGGATTGAAAAAGAAGGAACAAATTGTGAAGGCGCTGAGGGCCTGGTATGAGTCAAAGGCACCAGAGAATCAGGTGGAAGTGGTTCCACCAGAAAGTGTCCATGAGTTTGGCAGATGCCTGTCGCCAGAAGAGTTGGCAGACAGGGCCGCAACCCGGGCACACGAGGTGGAAATGGCAAAACTTCATGGGCAGATGGATATGGAAAAACAAAGATTAGCCATGGAAGAAAAGAAACTACAATTAGAGCATGACATGAAGCTGAGGGAGCTGGAGCTGAAAGCAAAAAGTTTGGAGCTTAATCCCTCTGGTGGCAGCACACCGCCAGTACCGGCGGAACCAAGAGTTTATATTCCCAAGGATGTGGTGAAGGAGTTCTTCAAGAATGACGACATCGGGCAGTGGTTCAGAGCCTACGAGGTAGCCATGTCTTCCCACCGGGTCCCTGAGAAAGATTGGGGAGCGGGGTTGTGGGGACGGTTCCTGAGTGAAGGGCGGGACACACTGTTAGATTTACCTGCTGATGTTCATAATTCTTATGCCCATATGAAGGAAGCATTGATGGCTAGGTATGGGTTGACCCCTGAGTTATATAGACAGAGGTTTAGGGGTTGCACTAAGATTCCCAATAGTACGTATGTGGAGTATGTGACTTTCTTTTGCAGAGCGCTGGATGGTTGGGTAAAGGGTAGTAAGGTAAATGATTATCAAGGGCTTCTTGATTTAATGGCATGGGAGCACTTGTCCAGTAATTGTTTTCCTGAGCTACGCCAGCACCTGATCGATAGTAGGCTGACTAACCCTAGGAAGCTTGCTGAGGAGGCGGACCGCTGGGTCAGTACCAGGGTCCACAAGGGTACCGTGGGAGATTCCGCCAAAGGTGGGCAGGGTCCCCAGCAGAAGAGTGGGGGGGACAGGGGTAAACAGAAGCAGTTCCAAAAAGGGCCCCAAAATAGTCCCCAAGGGAACCAAGGGAAGGGTTCTCAGCCCCCCCCCACCCCAGAAACCGACCGGGGCCCCGACAGGTCCTCCTGTTCAAAAGGGGCCCGTAAGATGTTACAGGTGTAACAATTTGGGGCATTTTGCCTCTGATGTAAAGTGTCCATTGTTTGGTAAACCAGCACCCACTGGTGCTCCATCCCGGCAGGTGACTAGTGTAGCCTTGGGGGAGGAGAGGGATGTCCAAGGTGGGTGGGGTCCCGCAGAGATGTCCCTGGTCTCGCTAGGAGACCGTGAAGTGGTCCCTCCAACCCAGCTGCCTGAGAACACTAAGAAGTACAGGCAGTGGGTGACCATAAATGGCCATAGAGTGGAAGCTCTTAGAGATACAGGAGCCAGTGTGACAGCTGTCAGGTGTCACCTGGTGTCTCAGGAGCAGGTGGTCCCCAATGCATTCTATCCCGTTGTTGCCGCTGACAACACAGAGAGACACTGCAAGGTGGCTCAGGTTCCCTTTGAGTGGGGGGGGGGTCTCTGGTACTCTTCAGGTAGCTGTGAGGCCCGCCATGCCTGTAGACTGTTTGTTAGGGAACGATTTGGAGAGCTCACCTTGGGCTAAGGTGGAGCGGAGTGCTCACCTGGAGATGTTGGGTATGCCGGATTGGGCGTGTGTCACCACACGGTCCATGGCAGCCAGTAGAGGTACTCAAGAGGTCCTGGAGCCTGAGAGGGAGGCCCAGGAACCGGCCTCAGAGAGAAGGAGCAAGGGGCGCGGGAAGCCGGCCCCTGAAGTTCCCACGGTCCAGGAGGAAGCAGACCTTGAGGGGGATGCCCTGGAGCCTACAGGGGAGCAGATAGCTGAACTGGGAGACCTGCCGGAGCTGACCCATTGGCAGCAGGAAGGGGGTCCCACCAGGGAGGACTTTTGCAAGGCACAGAAGGAGTGCCCTTCTCTCGTGGGTATGCGACAGCAGGCTGCAGACCAGGCCGCAGGTGATCAGTCAGGATCGCATTTCGTTTACTGGGAGAACGACCTCCTATATACAGAGCCTAAGGTTGCTGAGCCTGGGTCAGCCCGTGCGCTGGTGGTACCCCAGGACTTCAGAGCCTTCCTACTGGGGCTGGCTCACGATGTGCCATTGGCAGGGCATTTGGGGCAGGACAAGACCTTTGAAAGGCTTGTCACCCACTTTTATTGGCCTCAAATGCGCAGGAGTTCAGATACTCACTGCAGGACATGCCAGACTTGCCAGGCAAGTGGAAAGAGTGGAAGGAAGCAGAAGGCTCCACTCCAGCCATTCCCTGTGGTCGGTACCCCATTCCAGCGAGTGGGGATTGACATTGTAGGGCCACTGGACCCCCGGACAGCGATGGGCAATAGGTTCATCCTGGTCCTGGTGGACCATGCCACCCGGTACCCGGAAGCCATTCCTCTAAGGACAGTGACGGCCCCCGTGGTGGGACGGGCACTGATGGGAATTTTCTCCCGAGTGGGATTCCCTCTAGAAGTGGTGTCTGACCGGGGTACCAATTTCATGTCCAAGTACATGAAATCTCTTTGGCAAGAGTGTGGTGTAACCTACAAGTTCACCACCCCTTACCACCCCTAAGGAAACGGGTTGGTTGAGAGATTCAACCGAACCCTCAAAGGCATGATAATGGGCCTAGAAGGAGCCATGAGGCGTAAGTGGGACGTCCTCTTACCATGCCTTCTCTTCGCTTACCGTGAGGTGCCACAGAAATCTCTGGGGTTCAGTCCCTTTGAGCTTCTGTATGGTCACCCAGTCAGAGGACCTCTAAGTCTGGTCAAAGAAGGCTGGGAGCAATCTCCCAGGAAGCCTCCCCAGAATGTATATAGTTACATGCTGGCCTTCAGGAATCAGACTAGGCGATTCAGGCAACTTGCTGAGGCAAATCTGGAAGCCAGCCAGGAGGAGATGAAGCGGTGGTACGACCAGAATGCCACTCTGGTAGAGCTTCAGCCTGGACAGAAAGTATGGGTCTTGGCCCCCGTGGAGCCGTGTGCGCTCCAGGATAAGTGGACCGGTCCCTTTGAGGTGGTGGAGCGCAAGAGTCCTGTTACCTACGTGGTGGACCTGAAGTCTCCTAGGAACCCCTTAAGGGTCCTACATGTCAACCGCCTCAAGCCCCACTTGGAGAGGTCCCAAGTGGGCATGCTCTTGGCAACAGATGCTGGAATGGAAGAGGAGACAGAACCTCTTCCTGACCTCCTGTCAGCCAAGGAGCAAGATGGGTCAGTGGATGGTGTCATCCTCTCTTCCACCCTGACCCCTGAGCAACAGAATGATTGTCGCCAGTTGCTGGGACAGTTTTCTGACCTGTTTTCCCTGGTCCCTGGTGTCACTGATTGGTGCGTCCATGATGTGGACACTGGGGATAGTCCACCTGTGCGGCACAAGGCCTACAGGGTGACTGACAGGGTGAGGACATGCATCAAGGAGGAGGTCTCCAAGATGTTTGCACTCGGGGTAATTGAGTCTTCTAGCAGTCCTTGGGCCAGCCCCGTGGTCTTGGTCCCAAAGGCTGCAGCGCCGGGAGCCACACCCGAACTCCGGTTCTGTGTGGACTACAGAGGACTCAATTCGGTCACTAGGACCGACGCACACCCCATCCCCAGAGCTGATAAGCTCATCGATCGGCTAGGGGCTGCCAACTACCTCAGCACGTTTGATTTAACGTCTGGGTATTGGCATATCGCCTTGACCGAGGGGGCCAAAGAGAGGTCAGCATTTTCCACCCCAGATGGGCACTACCAGTTCCGGGTTATGCCATTTGGGATGAAGAATGCCCCTGCCACCTTCCAGAGATTGGTCAACCAGGTGTTGGCTGGGCTGGATTCGCTCAGTGCAGCCTACCTGGATGACATCGCAGTGTTCAGCTCCACTTGGGAGGAACACTTGCGTCACCTCTGGGAAGTGTTGATGGCGCTGCGCAAGGCAGGCCTCACGATCAAGGCGAGTAAGTGCCAGATCGGGCAGGGTTCCGTGGTGTACTTGGGACACCAAGTTGGGAGTGGCCAGGTGGCACCCCTTCAGCCCAAGATAGAAACCATCCTGAATTGGGAGGCGCCCAAAACCCAGACGGAGGTGAGAGCCTTCCTAGGTCTCACCGGGTACTACAAGAGGTTTGTCAAGGGGTATGGCAACATGGTTGCCCCCTTGACAGCGCTGACTTCGAAGAAGCAGCCCAGGAAAGTGATCTGGACTGACTCCTGTCAGAAAGCTTTTGAGGCCTTGAAAACTGCTATGTGCACGGCGCCCGTGCTCTTGGCTCCCAACTTCTCCAAAGAGTTTATCGTTCAGACAGACGCTTCAGAGCATGATGTGGGGGCTGTTCTTTCACAGATCAATGAGGAGGGCCTAGATCAACCCGTAGCCTTTCTTAGCAGGAGGTTACTTCCACGGGAACAAAGGTGGAGTGCTATTGAGCGTGAGGCATTTGCTGTGGTCTGGGCGCTGAAGAAGCTAAGACCCTACTTGTTTGGGTCTCACTTCCGGGTTCAGACGGACCACAGGCCCCTCAGATGGTTGATGCATATGAGGGGTGAGAATCCAAAGCTGTTGAGGTGGTCCATTTCCCTACAGGGTATGGATTTCACGGTGGAACATCGCCCTGGTACAGATCACGCCAATGCTGACGGTCTGTCCAGATTTTTCCGCCTAAGTGATGAGGAACTCCCTGGGGTAGGGTAGTTCTCCCCACTTTTCAGCTGGAGGGGACACGTGTTAGACCTGGCACCTTGGCGTGAGTCTCCCTTCCTCTTTTTGTCACTGTGCCCCATGTGTTTTTATGGTGTTGGCCGCTCAGCGCGCTGTGCCACTGCCAACCAGTGTCGCGGTGCGAGTGCTCCCTATGTAAATTGTCTATGTTGGTTGGATTCCATGATTGGATTGTTTGATTTACTGTCAGACCCCAGTAAAGTGCGCCGAGGGCGCCAGGGCATGTAAAGGCGAACACCGCTGGTGGGCTTGCAGCACTGGTTGTGCCACCCACAGAAGCGGCCGGTAAAATATGTCTGAGGTCTGCCATCGCAGAACCTGCGTGAAGTCTGGTACTGACATGCTGACCGGCAAGTGCCCACACTTGCCAGTCCCTAAAACCTTCCCTTAGCTGCATGTTAGTCACCCCTCTGGTAGGCCCACGGGCAGGGTGCGTTGTAAGCCTAAGGTAGGACAAGCCCGGATGCGTGGCATGTCCTAGTAGTGAGTTACCGCCATCTTGTTGTTCACTACTGCAAGGCTACCCTGTTCTCATAGGCCAGTATGGGCGGCCGGGATTATTACACCCTATGATCCTAACCGACCCAGGGAACATGGTAGAAGATCGAGTTTAGTATGCCTGAACTCGGAATAATAATGTACATCTTTTCGCAAGGTTTATTTTAATATTCCGGGTTTGCAAATGCCGCTTTTAGAAAGTTGGCCTTTGCTTGCCTAAACCTTTCAGCCGCCTCTGCGTGATGTGTATCTGATGTCTGGCTGGTATGAGTGACAGGGCTGGGGGAACCCAGATGGGCAGGGCTAGGTAGCCTGGTAATGAATAGGACGATCGACAGGTAGATGGGTGGGAGGAGTGCTCCTAGGCTCTGAATAGGACAGTGCTCTGCTACCTCAATGCCGGCTCCGCCCCCTGTGGAGCGTCTGATGACTCTGCCCTGCACTCTGAAAGAAGAAGCCTGCATCACGTAAACAAAGTGCTCAGAAACCGAACTGAACTAGGCAAGGGCCCCCCTGGCCTGGGAGAACAAAAGATGTGCTGTATAAATGGAGGAGCCCTGCTCCTGAGAAACTAGATCCGCTTTTGACCAAGAAGAATCTCTGCCTGAGGGGGAGGCACCGGGAAAGCTGTAGGAGGAAGACTGTCCCTATCCTGGGGGATTGGCCTGCAGTGGTGACCTTGCTGCCAAAGGAGAGAAGAGAAACTGTTGCTGAAGACTTTCACTTTACTTTTACTTTCAAGACTTGTGCTTTTCCAAAACGATCTCCAAGGGCTTGGAACTGAGCTTGCCCCCTGAACTGAGCCCCAGGACCATTGGGCTCTACCTGATCTTCACTCGCCTGCTGCTGGACTGTGGTGTCCTTTCCCTCGCCGGAGCTGTGACCCTCGTGCCCCAGTCCCTCCTTGAGCCGTGACCAGGACTGCTTAGCCGCCCCCGCCTTGGGAAGAGCCTCGCTCGATCGGAGCCGCTCCCCCTACGCTGTGCTGGGCTGCCCCGTCACCTCGCTCGTTGGAGGCTCGCTGTGCACCTTCACCCTCTCGCCGGAATCGGCGTTCGTGAGCATCTCCAAGCCTCGGACGGCCCGGACGTATCTGCGTGCCCGGCTGCCCCGCTTTGTTCACCCGCCGCCTGCAAACACCCCGCTCTTGTCGTGAGCCTGAAGATCAGACCCCCCTCGTGAAGTGTGGAAGCCCCGGACGCCGCCTCGCTCTTCTGTCGAAGAGCCGCTGAAATCCCGCACCCGCCTTTGCGTCAAGAAACAAGGTACTGTACTCACGAACTCGACCGCGAGCTCGCATCGGATCCAGGGTCCGCAACGTTCTGATTTCCCTGTCATCTGCTGTGTGCTTCCTGGGCGCTGCCTCAGCACAAAGTGCGCTGAGGCCTACAGTTACCTTGTGCCCGCCTAAAGAACTTTCCGTAAAACAAAGAGAACTTTACCGTATTTCCAAGAATTGTGGCCCCATCAGTTCAACGTTACTGGGCCTTGTATTTGAATCTGCTGAATCTACATAAAAGCTTATTTTTATATACTTCCTGATTGGTGTCCGTTTGTGGTGCATGCAAGGGATTTACTGTATGTGTAATTGCATTTGCCTAACCGTGTACGCCTGAGACTTAGCATAGACATCTCGCGCCACGCACCTAGAGGGTGAGCAGGGGTTATTCTGGGGAGTCATCCTTCGCCCTGACAAGAAGTAAAGGGTCCCTGCTTGTTGTGGGTTCACACCTGCGTCAACCAGAGCCCCCTCATTTCTAACAATGAACATCTCTCCAACCTGGGATCAGTTCGGCTGCAAGGTTTGAGCCCCGAGCTACAAGTCTCAGTACATTGTGCGGCTCCGAGAGTCCTTTTGCAGGTTATTGGTGAGGGCCAAGGATTGAATGTGGGTAAAGGGGACCCCTTCATCGTACCTTGCAAGAGGCTCCTAAGGTTTGTTATCCCACTGGGTCTGCAGTGAAGGAATCTCTAGGCTGTCTCTCAACCCGGATTGCCTCGAAGAAGCTAGACCACCCAAACAGGTCAGTTAATAGATATTCCATAAAAGAGCCTGCTCGAGCCCTGTTCATTGACTCAGTGAAGCCTATAACCCTTATATTATTTCATCGCAATCGTGCTTCTTAATCTTTGTTTTTGGTTACTATGTTGCTGACAAATCTCTCCATCTTCAATGCCTTCTCGGTGGCTGCTGTGAAGTCTTCTTCCAAGTCGGATATCTGACGTGTCACTCCTTGCAACCTGACGTCTGGTGATCGGTCCGCACTGTGTGATGGTTGAGATGCAATGCCATCGCATCAGCCTTTCTGCCCATGAATCCAAGGCTCTCTCTGAGGTCTAGTCAAAAGGTCCTTCTGCCCTCACTGGGGCCCGGCTGATCTGAGTCCACAGCCCATGCCATAAGTCCCAGCAAGCAGTTTCCACTGTTCGAAGACCAGTTTACTTTGCATCTGGTCACTTTCGCCTATTACAATGTTATTAAGGGTGCTCAAGTGTGTTGCTTGATATCCAAGAGCCGAGTTAGTGGCTACTGATATGTATGTCGCAGTGTGTGTCCGCAGGACTCTTCGTAGATGGGTCTCTCTACATTGTTAAAGGGGGGGCCAGGTCTCCCATTTAGATGCCCGCTGCCCATTCAGCAAGGCTTCTCTGGATATAATCTGTCAGGCCCCGCACCCGTGCCTCATATCTAGCTAGACCTACATTATGCCCACCTCAGTTCAGGCTGGATTTGCATCATGCCAGCATGGGCAACCGGGAGCCACTGGTATAGTGTCACTCCCCCAACCCAGCGCACACACTCTTCATCCTGGCAGCAGCACACCATTCTCAATCTCTACTCTGAGTGAGGGCCCGCCTGATCACATCTCTGGGCAGTCTTACAATGAGTTCCTCCAGTATTAATCCTCACTCCAGTGCAGTGCTTCAAAGGGGAACAAATAAGTGCAGCGAGTAGGCGGGGCTAGGGGCGGGGCTAGAGGCACTACATGATGATACCTAATGGCTTCTATACCAGTTGAAACACACACCAAAACACATGAGAAATACGTTTATATAAACAAAATAGGTTAAATCATTGCATAAAATAAAACCAAAATGCTATTATATGTTAACATTTACTTGTTGTGTAATATGTGCAGCTTCTTATTGCCATCCTGTTATTTGCTGTTGTTTGGCACAAAAACTATATCTTCTTGAGCGTGCACACTCTGAAAGAAACAAGCAGACATGTACACACACAAACACGCACACACACACACAAACAAGCAAACATGCACACACACATGCGCACACACACACACACACACACAGAAACAAGCAGACATGCACACACACACACACACACAAACACACAAACACACACACATACACACACAAACAAGCAGACATGCACGCACACGTACACACACATACACACACACAAACAATCAGACATGCACACACACATGCACACACACACAGAAACAATCAGACACACACGCACACACACACAGACACTCACACACAGAAACAAGCAGACATGCACACACACACACAGAAACAAGAAGACATGCACACACACACACGCGCACACACACAGAAACAAGCAGACATGCACACATACGCGCACACACACACACACACACAAGCAGACATGCACACACACACGCGCACACACACACACAGAAACAAGCAGACATGCACACACACACACACACAGAAACAAGCAGACATGCACACCCACACAAAGCATTCCACACATTTCCTTTAAAATATCTCGAGAGTGTCCTGATTCTCTCCCTCTTTCTCTCACAAAAACATGCACACACCAGCAGACACACACAGGCAGGCACACAGTTCCTGTGTTTGCACAACTGCACATGATTGAGTGAATGTGATTGACAGGACAGGAACGGGCCTGAATGAACCCCGCTCTGTCAACACAGCCTTATGGTGAATACCTGAACATTATGCAAACTCGCTTCTGTTGAATAGTTCAGCTGGGGCTCTGCTAAGGGCTTCAGAAGCGCCTTGGCTGTCAGAGAAAGGTTCCAACCCTGACAGCCTAGTGGTCGCCAGCGCTAGCAGCTGATGAGCCTACCTTTCATGAGTACCCGTACTCTCCTCGCCAGCACTAGCAGCCAATGAGCCTACCTTTCGTGAGTACCCGTACTCTCCTCACCAGCACTAGCAGCTAATGAGCCTACCTTTCATGAGTACCCGTACTCTCCTCGCCAGCACTAGCAGCCAATGAGCCTACCTTTCGTGAGTACCCGTACTCTCCTCACCAGCACTAGCAGCTAATGAGCCTACCTTTCGTGAGTACCCGTACTCTCCTCACCAGCACTAGCAGCTAATGAGTCTGCCTTTCATGAGTACCTCTCCTCTCCTCGACAGCACTAGCAGCCAATGGGTCTACCTTTCATGAGTACACATACTCTCCTTGCCAACACTAGCAGCCAATGAGCCTGCCTTTCATGAGTACCCTTACTCTGCTTGGCAGCACTATTAGCCAATGAGCCTACCTTTCCTGAGTACCCATAATCTCCTTGGCAGCACTAGTAGCCAATGAGCCTACCTTTCATGAGTACCCATACTCTCCTCGGCAGCACTAGCAGCCAATGAGCCTACCTTTCATGTGTACCCTTCCTTTCAGACGCACTAGCAGCCAATGAGCCTATCTTTCATGACTTCTCGTACTCTCCCCACCTGCACTAGTAGCTAATGAGCCAACCTTTCATGAGTACCCGTACTCTCCTCACCAGCACTAGCAGCTAATGAGCCTGCCTTTCATGAGTACCTGTCCTCTCCTCGACAGCACTAGCAGCCAGTGGGTCTACCTTTCATGAGTACACATACTCTTCTCGCCAGCACTAGCAGCTAATGAGCCTGCCTTTCATGAGTACCTGTCCTCTCCTCGACAGAACTAGCAGCCAATGGGTCTACCTTTCATGAGTACACATACTGTCCTCGCCTGCACTACCAACCAATGAGCCAGCTTTTCATGAGTACCTGTCCTCTCCTCGACAGCACTAGCAGCCAATGGGTCTACCTTTCATGAGTACACATACTCTCCACGCCAGCACTAGCAGCCAATGAGCCTGCCTTTCATGAGTACCCTTACTCTCCTCTGCAGCACTAGAAGCCAATGAGCCTACCTTTCATGAGTACCCATACTCTCCTCGGCAGCACTTGCAGATGATGAGCCTACCTTTCATGAGCACACGTACTCTCGTCGCCAGCACTAGCAGCCAATCAGACTACTTTTCATCAGTACCCGTACTCTCTTCACCACCACTAGCAGCCAATGAGCCTACCTTTCATGACCACCCGTACTCTCCTCGCCAGCACTAGCAGCCAATGAGCCTACCTCTCATGAGTACCCGTGCTCAACTCAGCAGCAGAGAAGTGCCGGTACTCAGAGTCAGAAGTGTTGGTACTCAGTACCTGTGAGTACCAGCCCAACTAAAGCACTGCTCCTACGCTCCAAGCAATGTGTCCTCCATGTCTAATCCCAGTGCTCTGACCCACAGGGCTGCAAGATGGGTTGCACAGGTGGGCATGGGAGTCTATTTGAGGCAGTAGTAGGTGGGGAGATTGGTGCACCTCACCTTCCCGCAAGTATAATTAGAGAGGCCCTGCAGCCCCAGGTCACCTCGGTCTCCACCAGGCCCTGGGTTCTGCCATATGCCTTAGTGATGCGGAATACGTCTAGGTCCCAGGCATGTAGTGTAGGCGGCGCAACTACCAATTGAGGTTCATGGACAGAGGGTGTGCATGCCTGCTTGACTCTGGGGGAGGGTGGGCGTGTCAACAGGGCAGCCTCATCCTCATATGGGGCCCCTGCCATGACCAGGCCTCCCCTGACTGTGCTTGTCCCTGCCTACTGTACCGCCTTATTTTTGTAGTGCTTAATTTGAGCCGGTAGTTTCCTGTGGTTGGCACCAGCACTTAAATGTCAGCACCAGCAGTTATGTCAGTCTGCCACATGGTGGTGCTGTTTGCCTAATTTAGCAATGAACACAACAACAGTAGCTTCTTAATTCCATATTCATTAAAAATGACTGATGCCTGCCTCACATGCACTTCTCATAGCTTTGGGGGCCTGGAATAGTCTGAATTGTCACACCTGTAGGAGTGTGATGGTGAGTAGTTGTGTTGGTTTTGTCATTGGCAGCATGGCAGGGGCAATGGGTGGTGCAAGCTGCTGTGGCCTTATTTTTTACAAATTAAGCTCTGCATTTTTGCCATCTGCACTGCTCAGACGTCACGTTGAGAGGTCAGTGTTGAGCACAGCTGTGCACCTGCACGATATGCGGCCATCATGGCTGCCCTCCTCGCTACGCTCCCTGACGATTATGGTTGGTTTTGTTTCTTGAGCAGGGTTTTGAGGGGGAGGGCGCCAATTGTGGCTAGATCAAAGGGTCTTCTTTCTCTGTGTTTGGTTTTATATTAACAGGTAGGGTTGTACTTGCTGAAAGTTATCAAATAGGCCTGCTTATCATACTGGGGGAAAGTTCTGTAAGTCTTTAAGCTTTTGTCCATCTGAAGATTTACAAACTATTTACTAAATGGTCATGTTTACTCTTTTTATGGGTATGGATCACCTTCTCAAATTTTGGGGAGTCAAGATTATGGCAAGATGTTTTCCTCACTCTCCTGTTTGACAGCAAACGTTGAGTTGCAGCTTGACTTGTTCTGTTCAGGCCTGCTCCCAGGTGTGTTCCTGCCAATCGCCGCCTTTTCAAGCTGTATTTTGTTGATTCCACGTGGCATCTATTCAGGGTGTCTGATTGCAGGAGGATAGTCAGGAATCTTATGGGTGGCATCGAAAGTGACTGCCAGAAATGTCATTCATTCATGACATCCAATTTTGAAGGTCTTTTGTCCATCCCCAAAGCTCTGCACCATATGAGATTCAGCGTCCAGCTTTTGCCCATACAACTTGACTGGTGTAAGGTGAGGAGTGATTGCCCTGGGTGTGTGCCAACCTACAGGTGGCATTCAATGAGGCTTACGCCTTCTCTGCTGCTGTTCCACTTCAGGGTATTTACGTTAGTCACGCCCGAAGTATGTCAAATAATGTACTTCTTCCAGCGTGATGCAGCTGACCAGGACAACTTTGCTGTTACTTTGGTCTTTCTTAAATTTATTTTTTTTTGTTTTCCGTGTATTTATCTTCAAGCCATATTCTGCTGGACATGCACATTTATTATTTATTTATTTATATCATTTATAGAGCGCGACTGTCACCAAAACTGGTATCCTGGCTGTAATGATTGAACAGAGGTGCAGTGCCGCCAACCATAATATCTACCCTGAAAACATGGAAGACCTTATTAGGGGAACTGCCAGGCCTTCAAGGTGCAAATGTATCAATTCCTGACTGGATCCTAATGATGGTTGGAGATCAGTCCAGATATGTGCAGCTTTAACTGAAGTTGCCCGACCACCTTGTTTTATCTTCCGGACCTTGCTAACACAGACTACATTTGCTGTGCTTGAACACGTATCGTCCAGGGTATATCTTTTCAATTTTCATCTTAGAGGCACCAGTCCAGAGCCTTGTAGTGCCTTGAACCTTACTGCCTTATTGTCCTCAACATGACTGCATCTAGTAGGGTGAAGTCGCACATCGGAAGGCTTTCATGGATTTTGTCTACTGAATTGATTTTGGCACAAAGTTTTCATTCTGCGGTTATTGTGTGCCTGTCAGTTGTGTGGTTCATCTTGTGTGGTTGATGCAACCGGAAATGTTCATGCGATAAAGGTTCATGTCTCATGATGACGATGATTTCATGTTCGGTCAAGAAGCTCATGAAGTCTACATCACTGTGTTTTTGTGGCTACCAGCCACGGTCCATGGCCAGAGCGTGGCTATCTTTCCACATCGAACATGGGTTCCTCTTGTCCTTGCGTGGCCGGTTGCTCCTCAGCCCTGGTGTACGTGTGGAGGTCCTGCGTTTTCTTTCCACATCAAACATGGGTTCCACTTGTCCTTGAATGGCCAGTTGCTCGTCTGCCCAGGTTTACGTGTGGAGGTCCTGCGTTTTCTTTCCACATCGAACATGGGTTCCTCTTGTCCTTGCATGGCAGGTTGCGCCTCAGCCCTGGTTTACGTGTGGAGGTCCTGCGTTTTCTTTCCACATCGAACATGGGTTCCTCTTGTCCTTGCGTGTGTGGTTGCTCCTCAGCCCTGGTTTACGTGTGGCGGTCCTGCGTTTTCTTTTGCATGTAACTGAAGTGGTGGAAAGGAAGAGTTTGCTGGTCATGTTTGTTTCTTGCATACAGGACACTTTTCAATGATTTCTGATCGCATTAGTGAGATTCCTGTACAAAAATAAAGAAACATATGATGATGTGCCCTGTGTTTGGTCTTTAGTTTTTGTGTGATGCCTTAGCAGTAGTCTGATTTTCTGTGACTGTTCTGTTTGTGGTATTTGAAGTCCTAAAACTTCTTGCATAGTATTCGTCTCCTGGTTGGCTGGTTTTAAAATGTACCATCTTGTAGCCCCTTGTTTGTTTTTTGAGGTTATTATTCTGCTTTCAGAAAAGGATTGGTGAGTGGTCGGATTTCAGCAAATATTCATTCAGATTTGAGTTTCCTGTGCCCAGAAGGTCCTGGTTGCCTCTTGGTCCCAATTCTATTCTGGGTCATTTGACCATTTGGCATTTGTTCATAGGGACGGTGCTGTCCCCCCGTTTGTCTGTTTGTCATTTATAAACTGCGGCTCTGATTTACAGTTTCATGGACAGGGTGCTCCTTCACTAACAAGATGGACGACCCTGCAAGCAAAAGCTTTCTCAGCAGTCTCCTGCAGTTATGTAATATAAATCTCCAGTCCTCCTCCCTTAACTCCATGTCCATATCACCTTCCCATTGTGTCTTCAGTGTGGTTATAAGTGCAACCGTGCAGGGAATCAACAATAAGTAATTTTGAGTGCTGAGTTTGCCCTCTCCTCCCATGTGTGGAAGGTTGTGGTTGAACACGTGTTCCCTGTTCTCATGGAAACACGACCCTGACCTTGCGAACAGCCACCGCCAAATCAGCATATGCCAGAAAGCATCCACTAGCTATCCCCCATTTATCGCAGAACACCACATAGCCCACCATTTGGCCAGCCTCAAACAGGTCTCCCATATTCTGTGGTGTATCTTCCTCACCTTTGTCTCAAGAAGAATGGATTGTTGTGCTGATCCCAGAAAGGCAGGGAAGCAGCTGCGGCATATAAATATGCTCGTCCCCTGTTTTTTAGTTGCCTGACCCCATAAATCTAACTAGGTCTTAACCTGTAACTGTAAAGCTGGCTTCTTCTAGCAAGGCACTAGGGGTAATGCCAGTAATGCCCTTGGTCAAACCTAGCGCACTAACATCCCTGCCACCGGATCAGCACCCCCCCCCCCACTGAAACCACGACACTGTCAATCAATCACTCAATCAGGATTTTGTAAAGCGCTCTACTCACCCGTGAGGGTCTCAAGGTGCTGGGGGGAGGATGGGGTGCAGCTCCGGTTCATTCGAAGAGCCATGTGTTGAGGTTCTTCCTGAAGGTGTGCAGGGTCGGGAAGCGTCTGATGTTAACTGGGAGCTTGTTCCAGGCTTTGGCTGCGACGTAGGAGAAGGCTCTTTCACCAGCTCTGTTTCTGCGGCTGCGGGGGGTCTCTGCTAGGGCGAGGTCGGCGGAGTGGAGGTTCCTTTCGGGTGCGTGGAAGGAGACTTTCCCACTGAGGTATTTGAGTCTGCTGTTGTGGAGGGCTTTGTAGGCATGGGTGAGGAGTTTGAAGATTACTCTCTTCTTGACGGGGAGCCAGTGGAGGTCTCGTAGGTGTTGGGTCATGTGTTCGTGTCACGGGGTCCCGAGGACGAGTCTGGCTGCAGCGTTCAGGATGATTTGGTGCTTGTGTAGCAGAGTTCTGTTGATCCGGTATAGAGAGCGTTGCCGTAGTCCAGTCTGCTGGTTATGAGTGCGTGGGTGACGGTCTTTCTGCCTTCGGAGAGTATCCACTTGAAGGTCTTGCAGAAGATGTGAAGACAGTTTAAGCTGGTCGAGGCGACGGAGTTGATTTGATGCAGAGGTTCCGTGCGTGGTCTGTGGGAGTGGGTGGGCTCCCGAGGGCGGTGTGCCACCAGGTGCTGTCCCAGGCAGAGGTGGAGGGTCCGAAGATAAGGACATCAGTTTTCTCAGAGTTGAGCTTCAGGCAGCTATTCTTCATCCAGTCTGTGACGTCCATTCCATTTTGGAAGCTGAGTCTGGTGTTTTCGGGGTCCTTTGTGAGGGAGAGGATGAGCTGGGTGTCGTCGGCGTATGACACTATGCTGAGCCCATGTTGTCTGACGATGGATGCGAGGGGGGCCATGTAGATGTTGAAAAGCGTAGGGCTGAGCGAAGGTCCTTGGGGTACTCCGCAGTTGATCTTTGTGGGTTCGGAGAGGAAGGGAGGGAGTCTGATCCTCTGGGTTCTGCCAGAGAGAAAGGATTGAATCCAGTTGAGGGCAGTTCCTCGTATCCCAGCACCGTGTAGTCTGCTACGAGAGTGCGATGTGAGACGTGTCGAAGACTGCAGAGAGGTCTAGTAGGATGAGAGCTGCAGGGTGGCCCTGGTCAAGTAGCATGCGGATGTCCTCAGTGGCGGTGAGGAGGGCGGTCTTGGTGCTGTGGTTGCAGCGGAATCTGGACTGGGAGGGGTCTAGGGTGAAGTTCTCTTCGATGAAGGCGGTCAGCTGAGCGTTTACTAGTCTCTCTGTGACTTTGGCAGCGAAGGGGAGGAGAGAGATGGGCCGGTAGTTTTTCAGGTGAGACGGGTCGGCCGTGGCCTTCTTGAGGAGGGGTTTGACCTCAGCCCGTTTCCAGTCGTCTGGGAAGATGCCAGATTCGAAGGAGATGTTGATGGTCCATCCTAATTTCGGGTGCGATGGCGGTGGCGGCTCTGTGGTAGATGTGCCGTGGGCAGGGGTCCGTGGGGGCTCCTGAGTGAGTGGTCTTCATGATCGCGGTTGTGAGTTCAATGGTGGCGGGTTTCCAGGTTGTGATGTTCGGCTTGTTGTCTGCGGTGGAGGCGTCTGTACGCTGAAGTTGTCATAGAGGGTCTTGATTTTCAGAGTGGAAATATGAGCTGAGCTTGTCGCAGAGTTCCTGCGAAGGCATGACGTCCGCGGCTTCGTTTGGGGGGGTCTGGTGAATTGCTGGATGACGTTGAACAATTCTTTGGCATTTGTTGTGTTGGAGTCTATTTTGTTCTTGATGAAGGAACTCTTGGTATCTCTTATGCGCTGATGGTAGTCCTTCAGGGTGATCCTGTGGCTGTTCAGGTCTTCCGAGGTTTTCCGGTTTTGCCAGGTTTTCTCGAGGCGCCTGCAGATGTGCTTGGCTTCTTGGAGTTCGGTGGTAAACCAGGCGGCCTTCAGGGGGCATTACTTGGCGGGGTGGCGGAGTGGCGCAAGCTTATCGGTGCTGCTGGAGATCCAGCGGTGGAGTTCTTTGACTGCGGCGTTCGCGTCAGTAGTGACGCATGGGGGGTCTAGGAGGAGGGTGGAGTTCAGGAGTTCCTCTGTGATCTTGCTCCAGTTCCTTTGAGGTGGGCGAGGAGCAGGTTTGGGTGCGGAGGTGTTGTTGAAGGGTCATTGTACGCAGTGGTGGTCAGTTCAGAGGGGCTGCGTGGTGTGGCTGAAGTGGATGTTAGTCCCTCCTGCGAAGATGGGGTCAAGGGGGCGTCCTGCTCTGTGGATGGGGGTGGTGACGAGCTGCTTCAGTCCGAGGTTGGAGAAGTTGTCGAGGAGAGTGGTGGAGTCGGGGTCACTGTGGTTATCGAGGTGGAAGTTTAGGTCTCCAAGTAAGATGTAGTCCGTCGAGGTGATGGCGTGGGGTGTGACGAGGTCAGCAATGGAGGGTGCGTACTGAGTGCAGGGTCCGGAGGGTCTGTAGGTGAGGGTGCTGTGCAGCGTTGTCTTAGGGCTGGGCTGGATCTGGAAGCGGAGGTGTTCTGTGTTGGAGTGAGGGTCGCTCGTGCTGGATGTGGAGAGTCGGAGGGGGGTCTTGTGTGCGATGGCAAGTACTCCCCCGGACGGTGGCAGTCCTTCCTCTGGATCTTGTACCCGTCGGGGATGGCGGTGGCGATGTCGGGGCGGAGGTGGCGTTGGTCCAGGTTTCCATGAAGAAGGCAACGTTGGGCGAGAGGGTGTCGAGCAGGTCCCAGATTTGGTGGTCGTGGGGGTGCTGTTGATGGTGAAGGATCGCCGACAGTGTCTGCAGGAGAACTGTCCGTGGGTGGTATTAGGATTGGATCTTTCGCAACCAGCATGTCTTGCGGAGTTGAGTGCGTGGAGTGCAGCGGAGTTGTATCGCCGGGGTCCCGGATATCCAGGGTTCCTGGCGCTGACCGCGGTCGGGTCACGGGCGCAGACGGGCTTGCCTTTGGCGCGCCAGCGGCGCGACCGTGCAGAGGCCGCCATTATGTAGGGGAGGGGGGAGGGACGGGCAACTAGGAGGCAGGCGGTAAGGGGCAGGGGTCACGGGGCAATGCGGCGGCGGGAATGTCGGGAATGGCGGGAAGAACGTAAAGGGAAAACCAACAACAGTGCTACGGTGACGACAAAGTACAGTAAGGCACAACAACAGAAAAAGAAAAGAAACCACAGAGCAGCAATAAGGTCATACAAGGGAGGCTGAGCAATACCAGAATCATCCCAGAGGGTGCGAGGTGCAGGGCAGTCTCGAACCCTGCATGGGTGGGGCTTCCAGTGGCAGCGCAGAGCACAGCGGAGCTGCAGGGGAGAGTGCGGGCCTCGGACCGAGGTCGTAGGTCTCACTCATGCTGTCCCGCACTGTGAGGTGAATTTGAGCTGCCCAATCATAGGTCTTGAAATGTGGTGCCTGTAACCCTCTACTATCCCACGGAAGCTTAAGTCCCTCCAAACGTATCCGTGCTCCCCCGGGTCCTTAGTGGAGCAATCTGAGCAGGTCATCCAATCTGCGGAAGCCGGACTCCGGTAAGCGCATCGGCATGTGTTGTGATACATATAGTACTCGGAGTAGCATGATCACTTTGCTAATTGCAATACACCCCATTAAGGACATCTCAAACTTCAGCCACTTGTGCACACTGCGTGCAAGGGAGACCAGTAAACTGCTCACATTGGGATCATATGTTTCAGTGTAATCTGAGCTCAGATACTTTCCCAGGTACTTCACTGGGGTCGTCTGTCCCTTTCTGTTAGGTAGGCATGCCTGATTAGCTACAGTCGCTTGTATGGGATCCAACGTCGGCTTGTCTGTGTTCAGCCGGAACCCTGAGTGCGGCCCACCCTTGCTAATGTACGGTCCATAGCCGGACTTGTGGTCATCTGGTTTTCTCAATGTAAACAGTATCTCATCAGCATATAAAGAGATGACTTCCTGCTTAACACCCACCTTTATACCATCGTCAGCGTGTCAGATACGTATGATTTGTAGCAGTGGCTCAATAATTAGTGCAAATATCAGTGGAGAGAGAGGGCACCCCTGCCAAGTTCCTCTCTCTATCGACCAACTGTTTGACACTCTATTACCTACTTTCACTCTGCTTTGCCCGCAGTATAAAGTAGCTTCACCCATCACAAGTAGTCTAACCCCGAGGCGGAGCGCTGTGGTGTGCAGTCCATACAAATCCAGTCAACCGTGTCAAAAGCCTTGAGGGCATCTATATGAGCAACTGCTTGGTTCCTCTCCCTGCACCGCCTGTTCCATGATGAGGAATGCCTTTGGGATGTGGTGGTGCGTCCGCCGACAGATCCCGCCTGATCTGCGTGTATTGTCCCCTCTGCTGCCTTTGCTGGGCGCTGTGCCAATATCTTCCCCAGTATTTTAAATCACATTTATCATTGACAATGGGCGATATGATTCGCAGTCAGTGGGGTCTCTCCCAGGCTTGGGGAAGACTGCTATACTAACAGGGGCAGTCAAAGGAGGGGCATTACACCGTTAGCCCTGCTTTGGGTGAAGTGTGTAACGCCTTCTTCTCTGTCCTTTGCCACAAGGGAAACCCTGGTGGGGAGGAACAGGAAAAAACCAACAACGACCCCATACCCTGGGAGAGGAACATCCAGGGTTTTGGAGGGTCGTTTGTTTTTTTAGAAACAAACTCCCGCTATGTGAGTTTGTTTCTGAAAACAAAAATAATTGAAAGGTTGGGTGGATGTCTGTCAGACCCGAGGGTGGACGTCCACCAAACTTTAGTACATTGAAAGGACCTGCCAGGACCGTGGCTCGATCCTGTATGCAGAGATAACATGAGGGGCCGGTGGTCGTCTCTGGCAGGCAGACTGCCGTTGAAATAGCGGAGGTGAAGCCCTCTGCCAACCTGACGGGCACTGCTCAGTCCGCACGCGCTACAACATGTCCTTTGTTTTTGAGTGAGACTCTTCGTTCATTGTTCATGAGTTTATCAACATTGCAGATGGCAAAGTTTCTTGCATCAGATCTCCAATGTTATAGTGTTTAGTCCACTGCTGTGGAATTAGGATTGCTTCCCAGGGTTTTTATTCTCACGCCGCATTTGCTCTTTTGCACATTCACGGGAGGCTGACCCTGTAGCACGAACCCGATCCCGCCCCGGTCCGCCGCAGCTGAGCGCTGTTTGCGCGGAGGGCATGGTGATCATTCGGCAGTTCCGGGGGGCCAGGCCAGGAGGAACACCTACTGCCGGTGGTGAGCGGTCTAGTTCCTCCGCCACCACGCTATTTAAACCGCATGGAGCGGACACGCGCAGCGGGCGCGCCGGCGGTGCGCCGAAGGCAAGTCCGTCTGTGCCCGTCTGCGCCTGGACCAATAGATCAACATCAGGGATCAGTCAGTCCCTATGTGAAGATATTGCCAGGGCATTTAGGAATAAACGCCCCTATTACTGAAACTAAAGAGAAGAGGCTTCTGTCTTTCTCACCGGTATCTAGTGAGCTGGTGGGAAAACTTATTCAGGAAACCAAATGAGGATCCCCGTTGGATCCTTGCCCCCCCCCTGCAGTTCTAAAAAATATTGCAGGGGAGGTAAGCCTAATATTAACAAACATTTTTAATAGTATGTTTTTATCAGGTACATTCCCAGCAGTCTGGAAAGATGCAGCCATTCTCCCTTTAATAAAAAAAAGCAAATCTGGACACATCTATAACTAGCAATTATCGCCCAATTGCCAGGCCGCCGTTCCACGCAAAAATGGTGGAGAAAATAATGAACATTCAACTTACACAATTCATTCAAGAAAATGGATTGCTCGATCCCTCCTAGTTTGGCTTCCGTCCGGGGCATAGCACGGAAACAGCACTTATCAAGGCCACCGGGGAGATCAGTGCAGTGATGGACAAGGGAGGTGCCGCGATTTGACAGCAGCCTTTGATACCGTGCACCATGATACATTGCGTCTGGAACGCATAGGGGTGAAGTGTAGGAGAGTAGGATCTGCTTCACATGGGTACCCCCACTTTTTGCTGGTGTTTCACTGTTTTTCAACCTTAGTGTGGCTGTAGCCCTGCTAATCAGAACTCTAGTCTAGCTGCTTCCTCTCTAAAATGGTTTCCATGTACATTAGGTACATATCTAATTGGGTTCTGGAGTGCCTTATAAGCCCCTAGTATATGGTATACTATGTACCTAGGGCATAGGTACCTCAGAGGCCTACCAGGGGCTGCAGCATGTATTATGCCACCCCTGGGAAGCACTCCAAAATGGCACCACAGACCATTGTAGCGGTGACGTAGGGGTACGCATGGTACGGCCCGTACCCACGCTCTGGGGGCGTGGGTACATGCCGTACCACCATTGTAGAGGTGATGTAGGGGTACGCGTGGTACGGCCCGTACCCATGCTCTGGGGGGCCCATTACATGATGGATACAATGCGTACACACGCCACAAATGTTGGTTTACGGCTTGGTGCAGCACATCAGCTGTAAATTGGTGGTGGTGTATGCCCAGGACAACAGTGTACCACAGCAAGGGGGCAAGTGGGTGGGTGGGTGGGTGCAGAGGAATACCAGCAGTGGACACAGACATGTGAGGGGTGTGTGCAGAGGAATACCAGCAGTGGACAGAGACATGGGGGTGGGTGCCTATCACTCCCAGCAGTGGACACAGACATGGGGGGTGTACATCATTATCAGAATACCACAGCTCCATGGGTGAATGTACGTATCCCTAACTTTGGACAATGATGATAGTGCCATAACAGCACATCACTGAGAGCAGTGTCCCACTCCCAGGAGGATGGATGTCTTACCCCCACTGCATGACACACCACATGTGGGTGTGAGTACAAATCACACATGCATACCCACCCATGGCGGATGCAGCACAATACACACACAGAGATCATGCCACAAGACTGTATGGTCATGTCAATGCCTACTAAACTAAGAGAGACAAAGGGAACACACACTGTCACGCACATCCCAAGACTGATAGGAATGTTCAGGTGCTGGGACAGGCACCAAGATGTTGTCTCTCATGGAAGGAATAGGGGGGAGTTCCCACAGATACAATGCCCACAATTGTGAGTCTGGTGCCCAAATACCCTGCAGAACAAGTACCATATGTGTGCTAGGCTGGGATTACACACATGCATTGTGCGGAAAAGGGACAATTTCTCCATGAAGGCATGGCAACATACTCTATACACAAGTACAGTGAGTACCAAGGATGGCACAGACGATGCAGCCGGAGACATTGCTGAGCAGGCATGGCCAGAGTTGAAGGGATCCATCACCAACAAAGGAAATGTAGACACAGGGCAACACAACAATTGTGCAACCCTCTGCAGGGGAGATGTCAGGTGCCACAGAGGAAGGAACACTCCTTGGGACAATGTCTCCAAACACAAAGAGCATACACGACCAAAGATTCTTTGCAGAGACCTTGTGAGGGCCCGCAGATACCAGGTTCCACCCCATGAGATGCAGACTACAACATTTCCATGAAACATAACACATTCCCACAACCCCAACTCCTGGAGCCTCAGCATCAACATCAATACATGAAATGCAAGACTTTTCAAAACGGAAAAGAAAATGCTTTATTCAGCATGAAAAAATAAGATGTAGTAAAGAACACTATGTACAAAGCCCAATGGCCAATGGCCAGTCCAGATATGAAGTCCTTGGGGGGGACACATGGCCACGCGTCTCCCCTAGCTTGCCTGCATATCAGAACCCTCTGGTTCGTCGACTGGGGGGGGCATCATGTGGGGAAGGACCAGGCACCGCAGGGACAGGAGGGGGAAGGGTAGGTGTGGTGGGTGCAGGGACGGACGACTCCACCACAGGGGTTGGGGCAGTGCCAAAGGTGGTGAGCTCGGCGCTGCACACTTCTGCCAGATCTTCAAGAGTCTCCCCTGCACCCGGAGAAACAACAAGCCCCAAGGAGGGGGGGGGGTCAGAGGGATGGGTTGCAGCGCTACTGGGGGAGGTGGTGGACAGGCTGGGGGACTTAACTCCCCTACCCGTGAAGTGCCTTGACCGTTTGCGGCCAGGTGAACTAGTGGGGCTGAGGCCCAGCCCAGCCAAGTAGGCCTCCTTCTCCGATTCTGGGGCAGGGGAGCCAAGGGGAGTGACATCGGAGGGACTGGGGAGTGTCATGTGGACGAGGACTGAGGCTGCGTGTCTGCCTGTGTGCCCCAGACCCAGTGGGTGTGCCTGCTTCCCCCTGAGTGTGCGTGTCAGGAGGTGTGCGCTTGCCCTTACGTGGTGGTGTGCTGCTTGTGTCTGGTGGGGTGCGTGTGTGTGGATGTCTTGGTGTGCTTGGGACAGGCATGGGTGTGGGACTTGTGGATGGTGCAGGGGTAGTGGGGGGAGGCAGCGCTGCAGGTGACTCACTGCTGCCGTCAGTGACGAGTCCAGGGACCTCAGCAACATCCGTTGGTCAGACATCGCTGATGACATGCCCTCCATGTACAACACCATCTGGGTCAGCAGTCTAGTGTGGCCATGGAGGACAGTCAGGATCGGTGACCTGTTCTTAGGACACCCCCGCGCCGCACGGCCACCAACTGTAGCATGTGCTTCCCGCCTGCCGCTGCCCTCTGCCTTGCTGAGCCTGCCGGCTGACCCCGCCCCCCGCCGTTGTTCTGTGTGGTCTCCTGCGATAACTCTGTTTCCTTTTGTGATTATTCTGTTTCCTTTTGGTCTAATCTAGCTTTTTGTCCCGATTCTCTGTATTTGTGTGGCCCCCTGTGCTGTTTTCCCTGTAGTTGCCCCCTGTGCCCACCCACCCCGCTCCCCGCTGCCGTGAGAGCGGCCACGCCCCCTTTTCTTTCTGTGCCCTCCCCGCTCCCGCCTCCCAGCTGCTCCTCCCTCCCTCGCACTTGGCCATAAATGGCGACCGCGCGGCGCAGGTGAGTGTGACCTGTTCTTAGGACACCCCCGCGCTGCACGGCCACCAGCTGTAGCGTGTGCTTCCCGCCTGCCGCTGCCCTCTGTCTCGCTGAGCCTGCCTGCTGACCCCGCCCCCCGCCGTTGTTCTGTGTGGTCTCCTGCAATAACTCTGTTTCCTTTTGTGATTATTCTGTTTCCTTTTGGTCTAATCTAGCTTTTTTGTCCCGATTCTCTGTATTTGTGTGGCCCCCTGTGCTGTTTTCCCTGTAGTTGCCCCCTGTGCCCACCCACCCCGCTCCCCGCTTCCCGCCGCCGTGAGAGCGGCCACGCCCCCTTTTCCTTCTGTGCCCTCCCCGCTCCCGCCTCCCAGCTGCTCCTCCCTCCCTCGCACTTGGCCATAAATGGCGACCGCGCGGCGCAGGTGAGTGTGACCTGTTCTTAGGACACCCCCGCGCCGCACAGCCACCAGCTGTAGCGTGTGCTTCCCGCCTACCGCTGCCCTCTGCCTCGCTGAGCCTGCCTGCTGACCCCACCCCCCGCCATTGTTCTGTGTGGTCTCCTGCGATAACTCTGTTTCCTTTTGTGATTATTCTGTTTTGTTTTGGTCTAATCTAGCTTTTTTGTCCCGATTCTCTGTATTTGTGTGGCCCCCTGTGCTGTTTTCCCTGTAGTTGCCCCCTGTGCCCACCCACCCCGCTCCCCGCTTCCCGCCGCCGTGAGAGCGGCCACGCCCCCTTTTCCTTCTGTGCCCTCCCCGCTCCCGCCTCCCAGCTGCTCCTCCCTCCCTCGCACTTGGCCATAAATGGCGACCGCGCGGCGCAGGTGAGTGTGACCTGTTCTTAGGACACCCCCGCGCCGCACGGCCACCAGCTGTACCGTGTGCTTCCCGCCTGCCGCTGCCCTCTGCCTCGCTGAGCCTGCCTGCTGACCCCGCCCCCCGCCGTTGTTCTGTGTGGTCTCCTGCGATAACTCTGTTTCCTTTTGTGATTATTCTGTTTCCTTTTGGTCTAATCTAGCTTTTTTGTCCCGATTCTCTGTATTTGTGTGGCCCCCTGTGCTGTTTTCCCTGTAGTTGCCCCCTGTGCCCACCCACCCCGCTCCCCGCTTCCCGCCGCCGTGAGAGCAGCCACACCCCCTTTTCCTTCTGTGCCCTCCCTGCTCCCGCCTCCCAGCTGCTCCTCCCTCCCTCGCACTTGGCCATAAATGGCGACCGCGCGGCGCAGGTGAGTGTGACCTGTTCTTAGGACACCCCCGCGCCGCACGGCCACCAGCTGCAGCGTGTGCTTCCCGCCTGCCGCTGCCCTCTGCCTCGCTGAGCCTGCCTGCTGACCCCGCCCCCCGCCGTTGTTCTGTGTGGTCTCCTGCGATAACTCTGTTTCCTTTTGTGATTACTCTGTTTCCTTTTGGTCTAATCTAGCTTTTTTGTCCCGATTCTCTGTATTTGTGTGGCCCCCTGTGCTGTTTTCCCTGTAGTTGCCCCCTGTGCCCACCCACCTCGCTCCCCGCTTCCCGCCGCCGTGAGAGCGGCCACGCCCCCTTTTCCTTCTGTGCCCTCCCCGCTCCCGCCTCCCAGCTGCTCCTCCCTCCCTCGCACTTGGCCATAAATGGCGACCGCGCGGCGCAGGTGAGTGTGACCTGTTCTTAGGACACCCCCGCGCCGCACGGCCACCAGCTGTAGCGTGTGCTTCCCGCCTGCCTCTGCCCTCTGCCTCGCTGAGCCTGCCTGCTGACCCCGCCCCCCGCCGTTGTTCTGTGTGGTCTCCTGCGATAACTCTGTTTCCTTTTGTGATTATTCTGTTTCCTTTTGGTCTAATCTAGCTCTTTTGTCCCTATTCTCTGTATTTGTGTGGCCCCCTGTGCTGTTTTCCCTGTAGTTGCCCCCTGTGCCCACCCACCCCGCTCCCCGCCGCCGTGAGAGCGGCCACGCCCCCTTTTCCTTCTGTGCCCTCCCCGCTCCCGCCTCCCAGCTGCTCCTCCCTCCCTCGCACTTTGCCATAAATTGCGACCGCGCGCACGCGCAGTGTTGACGCGCAGCGGGCACGCCGATTGTGCGTCGAAGGCGCGCCAAAGGTAAGCCCGTCTGCGCCCGTCCGCGCCTGGCCCGCGCCCAGCGCCCGGACCCCTGGCCCCCGCAGACACCAGCCCACCCGCTGGACCTACGACGCCACCGAACTCAACGCACTCAACGCCGGCCGGATCCCCGGATGCTACTGAGCCACCCCGAGACGCACCCAGGGACCCTTCAGCTGCCACTCCTGCAAGTTCTCCTGCATCCGGACCTGCACTGCACCCACACCCACCAAGCCGAGCACCAGCAGCAACCACCTGAAGTGCATCCTGCTCAACACCCGCTCCGTCCACAGACACGCCGTAGAGCTCTGGAACCTGCTCGACACAACATCACCAGACGTCGCCTTCCTCACGGAAACATGGATGAACGCCTCCTCAGCACCCAACATCGCCATCGCCATCCCGGACGGATACAAGATCACCCGGAGGGACCGCGGCAATCAGACCGGAGGAGGCATCGCCATCATCCACAGGAACACCATCCGCATCACGACCAACACCGACGACACCCTCACCCTCACAACCGCCGAACACCTGCACTTCCAGATCCACACCGACCCCAAGACCACCCTCAAAGGCACCCTCATCTACAGACCCCCGGGACCACGCACACAATTCAGCGAAGACATCGCCGACTTCATTAGCCCGCACGCCCTCCCCTCCACTGACTACATCCTCCTCGGGGTCCTCAACTTCCACCTGGAGAACAACAACGACCGCAACACCACCACCCTGCTGGACAACCTCCCCAACCTCGGTCTCAAGCAGCTGGTGACCACCCCCACCCACTACGCCGGACACACACTCGACCCCATCTTCTCATCCAGCAAGGACATCGCCTTCAGCCACGCCACCGGACTCCACTGGACTGACCACAGCTGCGTCCACTTCAACTTCAGAAAGAACACGATCCACCACCACCAGCAAAAGGTTGCACGCAGAAGCTGGAACAAGATCACAGCCGACCAGCTCGCCGCATCCCTGAGCCAGGACCCCCCGCCAGCTCAGCGAACCCCAGCCAGGCCGCCAACAACCTCACGAAGTGGATCAGCAACTGCGCAGACGACCTCGCCCCTCTGAGGACCCCGCCTAGCAGACCCGGCAGTAAGAAAGCACTATGGTTCACCGACGAACTCAAGAGCTCCAAGAAGAACTGCTGAGCCCTTGAGAGAGCCTGGCGCAGAGACCCAACACTAGACAACATGACCACCCTCAAGCTCGCCACTAGAAAACACCACCAACTGATCCACACCACCAAGAAAACCGCATTCAAGGAACGACTGGACAACAACGCACACAATAGCAAGGAACTCTTCAACATCATCAAAGAGCTCTCCAACCCCAACGCCGGAAACAACGACATCACCCCATCACAAGACCTCTGCAACTCCCTCGCCTCCTACTTCCACAACAAGATCGCTGTTGGACAGGCCACGTGAAGGGCTTGCTCCCTCCCCGCATGACAGGGCCCAAGCCCCGGCCTTCCAGGTGTTACCCACAAGAACAACCCGCACCCCATCTCCCGACGGAACTCCTGCCCCCGGACATCCATGTATCATGGGGCCAAACCACTACCGGCTCCCCCGGCCGGACCAGCCGCCATCTTGGACACTGCACCACGAGGCCGCGTGGCCTCAGCTCGACCCTAACCCTGGGCCTGGCCAGGCCCCGACATCCCGGCACCACCATCCACCCAGGAGGTGAACGGACCACTTGGCAGGTCAATGGGAGAAAGAAGTGTCGATGGCTCTCCCCGCCAGGTGCCGATCGCCCTCCAGCTCCCCGGGCGCTGGCTCCACCCCCCTGCTGGGTGTCTGGACTCCCTCATCCCGGACCTTCCAACCTCCACGTGCGAGGGTCCGGACATCAAAGGGCGCCAGACCTATAACTAGGGCAGCTCCAGAGCAGGAAGGCAGTTGTATCCTGGAGTCGAGAGACACCGAGAAGAACTCAGCCTTGACGGACTACCGGCGCTGCCGTAGCCCTGCCTTGTGAACTATCGTCCTGCCTGCTGGCGCTGCCGCGGCCTTCTGCATACTCCATCCTCGTCGGGACCTGCTGGCGCTGCCGCGGACCGTGTAACGACCACCTTCATCGGGACCTGCTGGCGCTGCCACGGACCGTGTAACGACCACCTTCATCGGGACCTGCTGGCGCTGCCGCGGACCGTGTAACGACCACCTTCACCGGGACCTGCTGGCGCTGCCGCGGCCCGTCCAAAGCTAGAACATCGAGCTCGAGGATTGTGAGCTATCCATCAGACCATCTCAGCTACCAGATTGGTAACCAGACTGTCCCGCTACCCCCTTTCCCAAACCCAGAGACTAGAATCGAGGGGACCCCTGAGTCCAGACCTCCTTGTACCATTCCATCGTACCCTAAGAAATCGCTTATAAAGAACGTTAAATCCTATCCCGGTGTGGTGTATATCTGTGGGGGGGAAGTTACTCATCTGTACGATCGCTGGAGACGGCTCTCCCCGGAGACCTCTCCCCTTGTCCTCGGCCGACCCTCCCGGTCCGTCTAACATTGGTGGCCAGCGGCGCGATCCGAATCAACGCGTAATCGTACAGAGAGTAGCTCACCCCACGACAAAACCACGATGTCAACCAGAGAGAGCAGATCCACCGAGAAATTCCAGATGGATAAATTGGAAGAGTACAGCCATCGTGAATTGAAACAATTCTGCATGGAACTAGGCATTGCTACCACCGGCCTGAGTACCAAAGACGATTTTAAGCACGCCATTGAGTCGTGGGCAGAAACCGGGGTCGCCAGATCCCCAGACCGAAACGGTGCAGCATCAGAGAGGAACGCCACGGCTCCCGAGGAGCGAGGAACGGGCCTCTTGCAGGAAGAGATCCAAGAAAGAGAAAAAAACAGACTACATGAGTTAGAAATGGCACGACTCAAAATGGACGGTGAACTAAAATTAGCCGAGCAAAAACTGAACCTAGAACATCTGCGGCTCCGAGAAGAACGGGAAGAAAAACAGAGGCAGAGAGAGCTCGAAGAAAAAAGATTAACATACGAACACGAGCGCAAACTGGCAGAAATAGAACTACGGAAACAGAACAAAGAACCGGAGGTGCCCGAGCGACCGCGCACCCCGGGAGCGACAGAAAAGAAAGTCCACATCCCCAAGGATGTCGTCCGAGAGTATGTCCGAGAGGACGACATACAACAGTGGTTCAAGGCCTACGAGATCGCCATGACCTCCCACCGGATCGATCGAAGTGACTGGGGAGCCGGCCTATGGGGGAGGTTCGTCAACGAAGGCCGCGATGCCCTGCTACAGCTCCCAGACCATCAGATGTCATCCTATGACCACATGAAGGCTGCCCTCCTCACCCGATATGGGCTCACACCCGAAATGTACCGCCAGAGGTTTCGGGACTGCACCCGGATCCCGGGTACAACTTGGGTGGAATATGTCAACTATTTCAGCCGGGCCTTCGAGGGTTGGATCAAGGGAAGCCACGTAACGACCTACGAGCAACTTTTTAATCTCATGGTGCGGGAGCACCTATCTAACAACTGCTTCGTCGAGCTCAGGCAGCACCTCCTCGACAGTAAATTGACTGACCCACGGCAAATCGCCGCCGAAGATGAGCGGTGTGAAAGCACCCGGGTGGGCCGGAGAGGGTCACACGAGCAGAACCGGAACAACCAAGGTCAGCACCGTCCCCGAGGAGGAGGAGGAGGCCAGGGGCGAGGGAGAGACACCGTCCCGGCTGCTCCCACTGCCAGCACCCCGCCCCCGGCCAGCCGGGGGAACCCCCCGATGCGCCCGGGTTTCCGAGCCAACGTCACGTGTCACCGATGCCAGCGAGTCGGCCACTACGCCAATGACCCGAACTGTCCACAGAACCAAACTCCAAAACCCCGCCAGGTAGCTGCCGCCGCCCTGGGGGGAGAACAAATCTCCGAAGAACAAGAGGAATACGAGCAGGCACAACAAGAGTGGGAACCGGCCGCCATGGTTCTAGCGTGCCTAGGGGGAAAAGACATGGTCCCGCGGGCCCCCCTATCCGCCAACACCAGAAAATATAGCCAGTGGGTGAACATTAATGGGCGCCGGGCCGAAGCCCTTCGTGACACAGGGGCCAGTGTGACGGCCGTCCGCTGTCACCTGGTAAAACCAGAACAGATCCTGCCGAACATTCTCTGCCCCGTCCGCTCAGCCGACAACTCAGAGAGTCTATGTCGGATGGCCTGCGTCCCCTTCGAATGGGGAGGGGTCTCCGGCATGTTGAAGGTGACGGTCCGGGATGATGCCCCCGTGGACTGTCTCCTGGGGAATGATCTTGAGAGTTCCCCGTGGGCCGCCATCAAAAGAAGAGAGCACCTGGGGATGCTGGGCCTCCCGGACTGGGCGTGCGTAACCACCCGGTCCATGGCCGCCCGTGCCATCCCCCGACCAGAAGAACCTGAATGGCCTGCACCTCCTCCCCCGATCGCTCCAGTAGAGGACACCGACTATACCGACCCCCCAGAGCAAACCCCCGAAGGGGTCGCCCAGCCCCAGGGCCTTCCCGACCTGGCTCAGTGGCGTCAAGAAGGGGGGCCCACCCAGGAACAGTTCCGCCAAGAGCAGAAGACCTGTCCCTCCCTCGAGGGACTCCGCCAGCAAGCCATCACCCAGAGCGCAGGGGACACCACCGGAGCCCATTAGGTCTATTGGGATAACGACCTGTTATACAGTGAACAGAGAATCGCGGAGTTAGGGGCCAGTCGAGTGCTGGTGGTGCCCCTCCGTTTCAGAGACTTCCTGTTAAATTTGGCCCACGATGTCCCTCTGGCTGGACACCTGGGCCAGGACAAAACCTACAGTCGCCTGGTGACCCACTTTTTCTGGCCGAGGATGCGAAACAACGTCCTCAACCACTGCCGGTCCTGCCCCACGTGCCAGGCCAGCGGGAAGAGCGGCCGCAAACTCAAAGCACCTCTGCAACCCTTCCCAGTTGTCACCACCCCGTTCGAGAGGGTGGGAATAGACATTGTGGGGCCCCTGGACCCCCGTACAGCACAAGGACATCGGTTCATCCTGGTACTGGTGGACCACGCCACCCGCTACCCCGAGGCTGTGCCCCTGCGAACTGTAACAGCTCCGGTGGTCGGCCGGGCCTTAATGGGGATCTTCTCCCGGGTGGGCTTCCCCCGAGAAGTCGTCAGCGACCGAGGCACAAACTTTATTTCGAAATATATGAAGTCCCTCTGGCAACAGTGCGGGGTCACCTACCGATTCACGACCCCCTATCATCCTCAAGGAAACGGACTAGTTGAGCGATTCAACTGCACGCTCAAGGGAATGATTGGGGGATTGGAAGAGCCCCTCCGTCGCCAGTGGGATGTACTACTTCCGTGCCTCCTCTTCGCCTATCGAGAAGTTCCCCAAAAGTCCCTCGGTTTTAGCCCCTTCGAACTCTTGTACGGGCACCCTGTGCGAGGGCCCCTCAGCCTAGTCAAAGAAGGTTTGGAGATGGCCCCCCTAAAGACCCCTCCAGACGTCTTCAAGTACCTCCTGACACTACGCAATCAGACCCGGCGATTCAGGGAAATGGCAAAAGCGAATCTTGAGGCCAGTCAGGAGGACATGAAAAAATGGTACGATCAAAATGCCTCCTCCGCCGAATTCGAACCTGGTCAACAAGTGTGGGTGATGTCCCCCACCGAACCATGTGCCTTGCAGGACAAGTGGACGGGGCCCTTCAAAGTGGTCGAACGCAAGAGCCCAGTCACCTATCTCATCGATATGGAGTCTCCCCGGAACCCCCTCCGGGTCCTCCACACCAACAGACTCAAGCCCCACTTTGTGCGCTCGGAACTCAGCCTCCTGATGGCTACAGACAGTGGGGCGGAAGAAGACTCCGAGCCTCTCCCTGATCTCCTGAAGACTCAGGAGAAAGATGGTTCCGTGGACGGGGTCCGGCTCTCCGAGGCCCTCACCCCAGAGCAGCGCCAAGGCTGCCGGGACCTCCTGCTGCAGTTTGCTACCTTGTTTTCCCTCACCCCAGGGGTCACCCCCTGGCGCTTGCACGACGTGGACACTGGGGACAGTCCCCCTATCAGACACCGGGCATACCGCGTACCAGATCGGGTGCGGGCCTGCATCCAAGAGGAAGTATCCAAAATGCTCACGCTCGGGGTCATCGAGCCCTCGGACAGCCCCTGGGCCAGCCCGGTCGTGCTGGTCCCCAAGGCTGCTGCCCCCGGCACCACTCCTGAACTCCGATTCTGCGTCGACTATCGGGGCTTGAATGCTGTCACCAGGACCGACGCTCATCCCATCCCCCGAGCGGATGAATTGATCGACCGCATGGGGGCTGCCCGCTACCTCAGCATCTTCGACCTGACAGCGGGCTACTGGCAGATCGGTCTCACACCCCGGGCCCAAGAACGGTCCGCCTTTTCTACCCCCGATGGCCACTACCACTTCAAGGTCATGCCCTTCGGCATGAAGAATGCCCCAGCTACTTTTCAGCGACTAGTGAACCAGGTCTTGGCGGGGCTCAAGGAATTCAGTGCCGCCTACCTGGACGATATCGCTGTGTACAGCCGCCACTGGTCCGACCACCTCCACCACCTCCGAGAGGTCCTGCAGGCCCTCCAGCGGGCCGGCCTCACGATCAAGGCCGGCAAGTGCCAAATTGGTCAGGGATCCGTGACCTACCTCGGACACCAGGTGGGAAGTGGTCTGGTGGCCCCTCTGCAACTCAAAATCGCTGCCATCCAGTCCTGGCAGCCCCCAGTCACGCAGACCGAGGTCCGAGCCTTCTTGGGGCTCACCGGCTACTACCGGCGGTTCGTGAGGGACTATGGCAGCATTGTGGGGCCCCTCACGGGTCTCACGTCCAAAAACCACCCGAAGAAGATTAACTGGACCCCCGACTGTCAAGCGGCCTTCGAGAAGCTGAAAGCCGCCCTGTGCACTGCCCCTGTGCTCCAGGCCCCCGATTACAGTCGGGAATTCATTGTGCAAACAGACGCCTCCGACCACGGCATCGGGGCGGTTCTCTCCCAGCTGAACCCCGAGGGTCTTGACCAGCCGGTGGCCTTCATCAGCAGACGCCTCCTGGCCCGAGAACAGCGCTGGAGCACAATCGAGAGGGAGGCCTTCGCGGTGGTGTGGGCCCTCAAAAAGCTCCGGCCCTATCTCTTCGGGACCCACTTCCGGGTGCAAACCGATCATCGACCCCTGCAGTGGCTAATGCAGATGCGGGGGGAAAACCCCAAGCTATTGCGCTGGTCCATCTCCCTGCAGGGAATGGACTTCACTGTGGAACATCGACCGGGCCAAGACCACGCCAACGCAGATGGCCTGTCACGCTTTTTCCGCCTCGACGAGGAGAGTCCCCAAGAGGATGGGTGACTCTCACCGCCTTCAGCTGGGGGGGACGCATGTTGGACAGGCCACGTGAAGGGCTTGCTCCCTCCCCGCATGACAGGGCCCAAGCCCCGGCCTTCCAGGTGTTACCCACAAGAACAACCCGCACCCCATCTCCCGACGGAACTCCTGCCCCCGGATATCCATGTATCATGGGGCCAAACCACTACCGGCTCCCCCGGCCGGACCAGCCGCCATCTTGGACACTGCACCACGAGGCCGCGTGGCCTCAGCTCGACCCTAACCCTGGGCCTGGCCAGGCCCCGACATCCCGGCACCACCATCCACCCAGGAGGTGAACGGACCACTTGGCAGGTCAATGGGAGAAAGAAATGTCGATGGCTCTCCCCCGCCAGGTGCCGATCGCCCTCCAGCTCCCCCGGGCGCTGGCTCCACCCCCCTGCTGGGTGTCTGGACTCCCTCATCCCGGACCTTCCAACCTCCACGTGCGAGGGTCCGGACATCAAAGGGCGCCAGACCTATAACTAGGGCAGCTCCAGAGCAGGAAGGCAGTTGTATCCTGGAGTCGAGAGACACCGAGAAGAACTCAGCCTTGACGGACTACCGGCGCTGCCGTAGCCCTGCCTTGTGAACTATCGTCCTGCCTGCTGGCGCTGCCGCGGCCTTCTGCATCCTCCATCCTCGTCGGGACCTGCTGGCGCTGCCGCGGACCGTGTAACGACCACCTTCATCGGGACCTGCTGGCGCTGCCGCGGACCGTGTAACGACCACCTTCATCAGGACCTGCTGGCGCTGCCGCGGACCGTGTAACGACCACCTTCACCGGGACCTGCTGGCGCTGCCGCGGCCCGTCCAAAGCTAGAACATCGAGCTCGAGGATTGTGAGCTATCCATCAGACCATCTCAGCTACCAGATTGGTAACCAGACTGTCCCGCTACCCCCTTTCCCAAACCCAGAGACTAGAATCGAGGGGACCCCTGAGTCCAGACCTCCTTGTACCATTCCATCGTACCCTAAGAAATCGCTTATAAAGAACGTTAAATCCTATCCCGGTGTGGTGTATATCTGTGGGGGGGAAGTTACTCATCTGTACGATCGCTGGAGACGGCTCTCCCCGGAGACCTCTCCCCTTGTCCTCGGCCGACCCTCCCGGTCCGTCTAACAATCGCAGACATACACAACAGCTTCATCACACAGCCAACGCACCCCACGACCGCACCTGCACCCCCCACCACCACCCTCCGCGCCTGGACCCCGATCAACACCGAAGAAACCCGACGCACGATGAACTCCATCCACTCCGGATCTCCAACCGACCCCTGCCCGCACCACATCTTCAACAAGGCCGACACTGTCATCGCACCCCACCTGCGGGACATCATCAACACCTCCTTCGACACCGCTACCATCCCGGAGAGCTGGAAGCACGCCAAACTCAGCGCTCTACTGAAGAAAACATCAGCGGACCCCACCGAACTCAAAAACTACCGCCCCATCTCGCTCCTCCCGTTTCCGGCCAAAGTCATCGAGAAGACCTTCAACAAGCAGCTGGCCGCCTTCCTCGAGTCGAATGGTTCCCTCGACCGCTCGCAGTCTGGCTTCCGGGCCAACCACAGCACCGAGACCGCCCTCATCGCAGCCACTGATGACATCCGAGCCCTGCTCGACAACGGGGAAACAGCAGCCCTCATCCTCTTGGACCTCTCCGCGGCATTCGACACTGTCTGCCACCGCACCCTAGTGCAGCGCCTCTGCAACGTCGGAATCCAAGAGAAGGCACTAGAATGGATCATCTCCTTCCTCGCCGGAAGGACACAGAGAGTCCGCCTCCCCCCGTTCAGATCAGAAGCCACCGAAGTCATCTGCGGCGTTCCTCAAGGCTCCTACCTCAGCCCCACCCTCTTCAATGTCTACATGAGCCCCCTTGCGGCCATCGCACGCCAACACAATCTCAACATCATCTCTTACGCCGACGACACCCAGCTGATCCTCTCCCTCACCAGCGACCCCGCCACCGCCAGAGCCAACCTACACGAAGGGATGACAGACGTAGCCGAGTGGATGATGAACAGCCGCCTGAAGCTGAACTCAGACAAGACGGAGGTCCTCATCCTGGGCTCCTCGCCCTCCACCTGGGACGACTCCTGGTGGCCCCCTGCCCTGGGCAGCGCACCCAAACCAACAGACCACGCACGCAACCTGGGCTTCATCCTGGACTCCTCCCTCTCCATGACCAGACAAGTCAATGCCGTCTCCTCGTCGTGCTTCAACGTCCTGCGCATGCTACGTAAGATCTTCCGGTGGATCCCTACCGAGACCAGGAAGACGGTTATCCAGGCCCTCGTCACCAGCCGACTGGACTACGGCAACTCCCTCTACGCCGGAACCACTGCCAAACTCCAGAAGAGACTCCAGCGGATCCAGAACGCCTCAGCTAGACTCATCCTTGACATCCCCCGACACAGCCACATCTCTGGACACCTGAGAGACCTGCACTGGCTCCCGGTCAACAAGAGAATCACCTTCCGTCTCCTCACCCACGCACACAAAGCCATACACAACCAAGGCCCAAGATACCTCAACAGCCGCCTCAACTTCTACACTCCCTAAGGGATGGCATTTGCAGGGTTGCCTGCCTCCTCCTGGGTGCCCGGAGAACCTTGTCCCTCCTGGTCAGACTGGCTCTGTTCAGTGCGAGCAGTGCTCCTGGGTGTCTCCTGGGATGTGGCAGGAATGGGGGTGGTGGTTGGCACAGATGTACCTGACGCAGGTGCTGCAGGGGCTTGGGCACCAGAGGGTCCGGGTTGGTCCGGGTCATCCACGGAGTGGTGAGAGTCGTCGCTGCCGGTGGGATCATCTTCACGCAGAGCCTGGGACTGTGATTGTTCCCCCCAGTGTTGGGGGGAGCTCGACGACGTTGCCCTGTGTGTGAGAGAGAGACAATGTTAATGGTGTTTCATGCGACATCTATGTTTCATACATATTCAAGTTGACACAGTTCCTCCAGGTAGTTGGATGTGCCTAGCATTCCTCTCAATGTCCACTTGGGGATGGGTATGTTGTGGGGGACAGATTGGAATGTTCTCCTGAGTGTTTGACCTGTAGATTGTTGGCTACGATGCTTATTTGGCTATGGATTGGTCTTGTTGTGTCACATGTCCATTGTGGGAGTGTGTAAATCCGTTGCCTGCCCCGGGGGTGTGTGCTTGTGTTAGGGGGGAGTGTGTGACCGGGCCTGCTGTTGTGTGTAGTGTGAGTTGTCATTGGGTCTCCCAGGTGATGTGTCTGTCCCCTCATGGTGCATGCTGGCATGACAGTGAGTGTGAGTTCCTGTGCTAGATACCTGTGCTTGTGGAGTTGGTGTTTGAGTGTACAGTGGTCCCAGGAGGGCCTTGTGCTGCATACAGCAGGGTCAAGTGTCAGCTACCTTGTCAGTACTTTGCCGGTCCCTGTGCATTGTGCATGGGTATGTACCTATGCCATATGGGCTGAGGGCATTGGTGTCTGCGTCTCATTTTCACAATGTGTTGTGTGGGGCCCACCCTCCCAGCCTCCCGGACATCCAGTCTTGTGTTTGTGGTTGGTGTAGCCTTGGACATGGCATTGCCTTGATTTGTGAATGGTGCATGGAGACGTTAGTGGCATGAGCGTGGTTTTTAAGTGTGGTTGTGTGCGGTGAGTGCTTGGGGTAAGTTGCGTGCATTTGGTGTATTTGTGGTGTGGACCCCATTGCCCCCATGTTACGTAAGTTGTTTGTGTACTCACCAAGCTCTGCGACTCCTTCGACTCCGTGTACTCCCACCGGCGGTAGCAGGGCCATCACCTTCTCCTCCCAGGGATGGTAGTGTACGGGTCTGCGGGGCAGCCCACCTCCAGTGATGTTACTCTGGGTGTATTCCTCGTTCATTTTCCTCTTGACTGCCCTGCGCAGATCGTACCACCTGGCTTGGCATTCATGCCTGGTCCTTCGGATGGGCGCAACAGCCTTCACCTTATCGACGATCCTCTGCCACATGCGTGATTTTTCAGCTATGCTGGTCTGTCTGACCAATGTTCCAAACAGCTGTGGCTCGACTCTGATGACTTCGTTGACAAGGAGGTCCAGCTCTGCCCTTGTGAACTTTGGATTCTTGTCTGTGGGCATGGTGTGGGGTGTGGGTGTGGGTGTGGATGGTTGTGGGTGTGTGGGTGTGAATGTGACAGTGTGTGTGTGAATGTGAAGATGGGGATGTTTGTGAAGGAGGTTGTGTGAAGGTGTGTGAGTTAAGGTGTAGTTAAGGTGTAAATAAGGTTGAGTTTTTTCTCTGTGGGGTCTGGCAGCAGTGGGTCTGTTGCAAAGGCTCATGGGTTGTGTGTGTGGGCCCTTTTTATTGGTCCATTTTTGGGTGTGGCTGTGTTTGAATTTTGGTGGGTGTGTTATAAGAGGTGGTTGTGATTTTGGGCCTCTGTTTGCCTGTTTGGATGTGCCAGGTCAGTCATTGAGATGTATTTTGTCATGTAGACGTGTTTTGTGGTGTTGTGCGAGTCGAATTGACCCTCCTTGTGCTGTTTTACAGTGTCCTGGTTCTGTAAAAGTCTTTTTGCGTAGGTACGGTCCGTACATACGCGATGCTGGGTGAGGGTGCTGGGGTACGGTGTTGGAGTGCAGCGCGTACATGCGGTGGGGGTACGGCGCGTACAGGTGTGGGCCTGGGGTACGGCGCGTACATGGGGGGGTACGGCGCATACAGGGGGGGTACGGCGCATACAGGGGGGTACGGCGTGTACATGGGGGTTACGGCACGTACAGGTGCGGGCCTGGAGTACGGCGCGTACATGCGGAGGTACGGCGCGTACATGGGGGGGTATGGTGCGTACATGGGGGGGTACAGCGCATACATGGGGGGTACGGCGCGTACAGGTGTGGGCCTGGGGTACGGCGCGTACATGGGGGGGTTCGGCGCATACAGGGGGGGTACGGCGCATACAGGGGGGTACGGCGTGTACATGGGGGTTACGGCACGTACAGGTGCGGGCCTGGGGTACGGCGCGTACATGCGGAGGTACGGCGCGTACATGGGGGGGTATGGTGCGTACATGGGGGGGTACAGCGCATACATGGGGGGTACGGCGCGTACAGGTGTGGGCCTGGGGTACGGCGCGTACATGCGGGGGTAAGGCGCGTACATGGGGGGACGGCGCGTACAGGTGCGGGCCTGGGGTACGGCGCGTACATGCGGAGGTACGGCACGTACATGGGGGGTATGGCGCGTACATGGGGGGGTACGGCGCGTACAGGTGTGGGCCTGGGGTATGACGCGTACATTCGGGGGTAAGGCGCGTACATGGGGGGGATGGTGCGTACAGGTGCGGGGCTGGGGTACAGTGTGGACAGGGGGGTGTACGGTGCTGACATATTGGGGGGTGGGGGGCTGTACGGCTCGTACACGGGCAAAAGTTTACCCGTGTATATGTGTGCTGCTGCGTTGGCTCCGTACGGGCCATTTTACGTGCAATTGTGTATTCGGACGGCCGGTAGGGATCGTACTTGCGTGCTCGGACTTGTTTTACGATTTGCACGTAACAATGTCCGGCTCCCTCTCGTACACTTTTCCCGATGGTATTCGGACGTAATAATTTGCGACTCCCTCTTGTACACTTTTCCCGACTCGATTCGTAGGTTTTTTTCACGTCCGAATCGTACTTGGCCATTTGTAAGGTACTTGTAATATAAAAAAGCTTAAAATGTAAACATAATAAAAGTAATGTAAAAAAAGTAGAGATTTTGTTGGATAGTGAGAGCGTAAAAATTACTATTCTCACTCATTCTCCCTCCAGTGAGTGCAACAGTAGGGAAAACGTTGGATAGCGTAGGGGTAAAAATTACTATTCCCACTCTAAAGAGTGTAACAGTAGAGAAAGCGTTGGATAGCGTAGGGGTAAAAATTACTATTCCCACTCCAGAGACTGTAACAGTAGGGAAAGCGTTGGATAGCGGGAAGGGAAAAATTACTATTCCCACTCCAGTGAGTGCAACAGTAGGGAAAGCGTTGGATAGCGTAGGGGTAAAAATTACTATTCCCACTCCAGTGAGTGCAACAGTAGGGAAAACGTTGGATAGCGTAGGGGTAAAAATGACTATTCCCACTCGAAAGAGTGCAACAGTAGGGAAAGCATTGGATTGCGGGAGAGTAAAAATTACTATTCCCACTCCAGAGAGTGCAACTGTAGGGAAATCGTTGGATAGCGGGAAGGGAAAAATTACTATTCCCACTCCAGTGTCTCCAACAGTAGGGAAAGCATTGGATAGCGTAGGGGTAAAAATTACTATTCCCACTCCAGAGAGTGCAACAGTAGGGAAAGCGTTGGCTAGCGGGGAGGGAAAAATTACTATTCCCACTCCAGTGAGTGCAACAGTAGGGAAAGCGTTGGATAGCGGGAGGGTAAAAGTTACTATTCACACTCCAGAGAGTGCAACAGTAGGGAAAGCATTGGATAGCGGGAAGGTAAAAATCACTATTCTCACTCCAGTGAGTGCAACAGCAGGGAAAGAGTTAGATAGCGGGAGGGTAAAAATTACTATTCCCACTCCAGTGAGTGCAACAGTAGTGAAAACGTTGTATAGTGTAGGGGTAAAAATGACTATTCCCACTCCAAAGAGTGTAACAGTAGGGAAAGCGTTGGATAGCGGGAGGGTAAAAATGACTATTCCCACTCCAGTGAGTGCAACAGTAGGGAAAGCGTTGGATAGCGGGAGGGTAAAAATTACTATTCCCACTCCAGTGAGTGCAACAGTAGGGAAAGCGTTGGATAGCGGGATGGTAAAAGTTACTATTTCCACTCCAGAGAGTGCAACAGTAGGGAAAGCATTGGATAGCGGGAAGGTAAAAATTACTCTTCTCACTCCAGTGAGTGCAACAGTAGGGAAAGAGTTGGATAGCGGAATGGTAGAAATTACTATTCCCACTCCAGTGAGTGCAACAGTAGGGAAAGAGTTGGATAGCGGAATGGTAACAAATACTATTCCCACTCCTGAAAGTGCAACAGTAGGGAAAGTAATGATTTAATTTTAAAATAAGATTACATTAATTATCAATACCAATAAAAAGTTAATTAAAAATAATTACCAATCAATAAAAATTAATTACCATTGAAAAAAATTAATTACCATTTATTAAAAACTAATTACAAATTAATAATTAATTATCAATTAATTATCAATACATATAAATAAAAATTAATATTTACTTTATTACAATTAATTTACTTCTCACCCAATTCCCCTATAAACCCACAACCCACTCTCAATATTAAAAAATACAATTAACATTTTCAATTAATCAATTAATAAAAATTATTTAGCAAGTAATAAAAATTAATTACCAATTCATACAAATTAATTACCAATTAATAAAAATTAATTACCAATTAATAATTAAATATCAATTATCAATACACATAAATAAAAAAATTATATTAACTTTATTACAATTAATTTACTTCCCACTAACCCCGGGCGTAGCACTACGCTTCGCCCACGTAGTGTACGTAGCGCTGCCTGCTTCGCACTTTCCGAAGTAGGCGAAGCAGGGCAGCGCTACGCACACGCCGAGGGCGAAGCGTAGCTGCTTGCCACCCGCCACCCACCTCCCGCCTGCCCTCCTTTTAATAATATAAGCATTGAAAAATAAATTAAAGTAAGTCGACTTACCCGTATGCGCGGCGTCTCCGGGGCTCCCTCTTTCTGTTTCTAATTTCTTCTGGCAAATGCGCATGCGCGGACACCCGCGCATGCGCATTTCTCGCGAGAAATGCGCATGCGCGGGCGTCCGCGCATGCGCATTTGCCAGAAGAAATTAGAAACAGAAAGAGGGAGCCCCGGAGACGCCGCGCTTACGGGTAAGTCGACTTACTTTAATTTATTTTTCATTGCTTATATTATTTAAAAGAAGGGCGGGCGGGAGGTGGGTGGCACGTAGTGGGGCTACGCGAAGCGCGTAGTGTGCGTAGATTTGGGCACACTACGTGCTGCTTCACGTAGCCCCACTACGCCCACTACGCCCACCCTTACTTCCCACCCAATTCCCCTATAAACCCACAACCCACTCCCAATAATAAAAAAATACAATTAACAATATTATGAATTAATCAATTAATACAAATTATTTAGCAATTAATACAAATTAATTAGCAATTAATACAAATTATTTACCCATTAATAAAAAATTAATTACCAATTAATAATTAATTATCAATTAATTATCAATACACATCAATAAAAAAATAATATTTAATTTATTAAAATTAAATAACTTCCCATCCAATTCCCCTATAAACCCACAACCCACCCCTAATAATAAAAAATACAATTAACATAATTATCAATTAATCAATTAATATAAATTAATTACCAATTAATACTAATTAATTACCAATTAATTAATTATCAATCAATTAATTATCACAACACATAAATATAATTAATATTTAATTAACCATATTTAAATTACTTCCCACCCTATTCCCCTATAAACCCACAACCCGCTACGGAATTAAATTACGCAAAAATTAAATTACATAACATTCATTAGTTTAAAAAAATTAAACATACATTACAAAAATAATACATTATTTTTTACACATATACTACCATACATAACACAAAAAAAAATCGATATTATAGATATGTATATTTTTAAATTCGATGTTATGAAATTCTATATTTAAAAATTCGATATTATGGAATTCTATATTTTTAAATTCTGTATTATGGAAATCGATATTTCATACCCCAATTTCGATATTCTGACCTATCTATATTTTGATAATTCGATATTCTGTCCTATTTATATTTTAGAATCGATATTCTGTCCTGTCTATATTTTGGATTCTATATTTTGGTCGTTCACCCTAGTGGACAGCATATATCAGGCCACCTTCTCACATCGAGGACCTAGCACTTTCCTTAATATCATCATTCCTGAAGAATAGAAAACGGACGGTGACCCTAGATCAGTTTCAGGCTCCTTCTTACGTACTGCCATGCGGGGTCCCTCAGGGCTCCTCGCTAAGCCCATCCTTATTTAATGTCTATGTATCAGAACTAGCCCCGTTAATACAACAGTTTGGATTTAATCTGACATTTTACGCCAACGACACACAGATTGTGGTCGCGGCTTATAAACGCACAATATCCCCAGCAATGCAGTTTCAGAAATGCATGAGGGAAATTAGCCACTGGATGGGAAGACACTGTTTAAAGTTGAACTGGGATAAAACCGAAGTGGTAGTCTTTGGTAACCTTCAACCTAAATGGGATGGATTATGGTGGCCAGCTGAAATTGGACAGCTCCCGAATCCCGTAGAGAAGGCTAAAAACCTTGGGGTACTGACGGATAGCAAACTCACCTACTCCAAGCAAACTAACGCCCCAGTCTCAGCCTCCTTCTATCTGATGAAGAAACTTGAAAAGGTAATGCCTTATATTCCCACAGATCTCAGGAAAGCTGTTGTTACAACGTTGGTGCTATCAAAATTAGATTATTGTAATGGCCTTTACCTTGGGCTACAGAAACAACATCTGAAAAAATTTCAGATGGTGCAGAATGCTGCGGCCAGGCTTTTACTGGACATGCCGAAGTATCAATCAGTTAAAGAGGAGATCCGGAAACTTCATTGGTTGCCTGTGGCGCAACGTATCAAGTTTAAGGCACTTTGCCTAGCCTACAAAGGATTGAGCAATATAGGACCTGCACCTTTGAAAAACCTCTTCACCTGGTACCACCCATGCAGACAATTAAGGTCTACCAATGCCAGATTAATGCTGGTACCAAGGATTCAAACCTCGAGTTGGGGAGGCCGAAGTATTGGCCATTGTGCGGCCAAGCTTTGGAACACACTCCCGGCACACATGAGAGAGGCCAACTCCCTAATCTCTTTCAGAAAAGAACTAAAAACGTTATTTTTAAATTAATCCACTTCCTTTTTCCACTTTGCTCAGGGTTTACGGTACGGTTCAGCGCCAAGACACCTCAGGGATTCGTGCGCTTTAGAAGTCATAATAACATAACATAACATTCTGCCAATTTTCTTTTGTGGGGCCGAGTGTGCCCAACAGAGTTGCTGATAGAGCAGCCTGATATGACAGTTTTTTGCAGCGCCTTCTCAGCCTCCTTCGTGGCTCTATAAGCTTGATTACTCCATGAGCTACTGTCTTCGCCCTTGATCGTCTTTTAGGGTACCACTTTTTCTGCGGGTGCTTCAAAGAAGGTGAGTGGGATGGTGAGTTCTTGCCTTGCAGGGCTCAACCTTGACAAAGATGTCCTTGTCACCTACCGGAAGTGACACATTTCTGAGTTTTTTGCGTTTAAAGGGATATTTGATCTTAGAACTGACTCCAAAAAAAAACTGCACGCACCCAAGCTTAGGACATTGAACATGTGCACTTTTCACTGTAACCAAGTGAATAAAACGTGCTGCTTGTATGTTTATAAAAATGTCCCTGTTTTCTGTGTTAGTAGTGAGAGGTGGCTCTGGATCAGGGACACACCTCCATCTCAATAGCAGACTTCGGCCATGCTGATCACTTTTCCATGAATTGTGGGAAACAAACACCTAGATAATAACCCCATTACCTGAGATTAAAATGCCTCCATGGATGAAAGAAGTCGCTGTCCCTTATCTATGGCCACCCAAGGCACATGGCTGGGTGTGTCTGATTACAGGGCTGCACCTGGCAGAAGATGTGAACTGGGGTTCAGTTGGCAGAAAGATGTGCCTTGGTGATATTCAGTACAATGAGCCACACCGAGGACTTTAAACTGCACTCCCTGTTCCACTGTTAACCAATGAAAAGCCTGGAGGAGATAGCTGTCATTACAGATAAGTGAACAAACCTTTGTAAAAAAGATCAACTTTGAAGTGGAAAAAGCAGGAAGTGGAGGCATCCCTAGGCTAAGGGGTGAAGAACAGAGTGTCAAGTTCACCTCACCTGGTCACACTCTGACCCATAGTGGGCAAGGCGTCATCACCTCCGAAGAACCTTAACCAATGCTTTATCGCTACTCAATTGGAACCAAAGTGAATGAGTAAAGTCCTCAATGGCTGCAGCAGCATCCCAAAAAGGGGACGAAATACCAGAATTGATACCTCACAACATCAGAAAGTTCCCAGCTGGTTGCTGTGGTCCATAAAGAACCTATTGTATGTTAGAGAAGTTTAACCACCACCACGGAGCAGAGCCTTAGATAGCGCCTGTTCTCTGTGGTCCCTAGGGACCCTACTCTATGCTAGGATAGCTTCACCGCCCGTTGAGGCTTGGCTGTGCATATTCGTTAGAGCAGCTGTTCGCTTCACGAATCTTTCGGAATGAGGCCAGATCAGAAATGACACACACACGCAAACACACACACACGCACGCACGCACACACACACGCATATGCTTACTGTCAGTAGAAGCTTAGATTTGGTTCATTTCAAGCGGAGCCAAATTGTTTTCCTACACAGGTGTTTCTGGAAGAGCCCCCATGTTACGTGTTGAATGGTATGTTCCAAAAATTATAAAAACATGGACAGTGTACGCATGAAATGTGTTTTCTTTATGGAGAAGGGGGCCACGATGGTTCCTAAACGATAATAAAAAAAAACACAATGTACCACGGCTCACCCCAAGTTACTCTGGGTCAGCAGGGAACATTGGGTCAGCAGCAGGGAACATTGGGTCAGCAGGGAACATTGGGTCAGCAGCAGGGAACATTGGGTAAGCAGCAGGGAACATTGGGTCAGCAGGAACATTGGGTCAGCAGGGAACATTGGGTCAGCAGTAGGAACATTGGGTCAGCAGCAGGGAACATTGGGTCAGCAGCAGGGAACATTGGGTCAGCAGGGAACATTGGGTCAGCAGGGAACATTGGGTCAGCAGCAGGGGACATTGGGTCAGCAGCAGGGAACATTGGGTCAGCAGCAGGGAACATTGGGTCAGCAGCAGGGAACATTGGGTCAGCAGGAACATTGGGTCAGCAGCAGGGAACATTGGGTCAGCAGCAGGGAACATTGGGTCAGCAGGGAACATTGGGTCAGCAGGGAACATTGGGTCAGCAGGGAACATTGGGTCAGCAGGGAACATTGGGTCAGCAGGAACATTGGGTCAGCAGCAGGGAACATTGGGTTATCAGGGAACATTGGGTCAGCAGGAACATTGGGTCAGCAGGGAACATTGTTCAGCAGGAACATTGGGTCAGCAGGAACATTGGGTCAGCAGGAACATTGGATCAGCAGGGAACATTGGGTCAGCAGGAACATTGGGTCAGCAGGAACATTGGGTCAGCAGGGAACATTGGGTCAGCAGGGAACATTGGGTCAGCAGGAACGTTGGGTCAGCAGGAACGTTGGGTCAGCAGCAGGGAACATTGGGTCAGCAGGAACATTGGGTCAGCAGCAGGGACCATTGGGTCAGCAGGGAACATTGGGTCAGCAGGAACATTGGGTCAGCAGGAACATTGGGTCAGCAGGGAACATTGGGTCAGCAGGAACATTGGGTCAGCAGCAGGGAACATTGGGTCAGCAGCGAACATTGGGTCAGCAGGGAACATTGGGTCAGCAGCAGGGAACATTGGGTCAGCAGCAGGGAACATTGGGTCAGCAGCAGGGAACATTGGGTCAGCAGGGAACATTGGGTCAGCAGCACGGAACATTGGGTCAGCAGCATGGAACATTGGGTCAGCAGCACGGAACATTGGGTCAGCAGCAGGGAACATTGGGTCAGCAGGAACATAGGGTCAGCAGGGAACATTGGGTCAGCAGGGAACATTGGGTCAGCAGGGAACATTGGGTCAGCAGCAGGGAACATTGGGTCAGCAGCAGGGAACATTGGGTCAGCAGCAGGGAACATTGGGGCAGCAGGAACATTGGGTCAGCAGGGAACATTGGGTCAGCAGCAGGGAACATTGGGTCAGCAGCAGGGAACATTTGGTCAGCAGGGAACATTGGGTCAGCCGCAGGGAACATTGGGTCAGCAGCAGGGAACATTGGGTCAGCAGGGAACATTGGGTCAGCAGGGAACATTGGGTCAGCAGGGAACATTGGGTCAGCAGGAACATTGGGTCAGCAGGAACAGTGGGTCAGCAGGGAACATGGGGTCAGCAGGGAACATTGGGCAGGCAGGAACATTGGGTCAGCAGGAACATTGGGTCAGCAGGAACATGGGGTCAGCAGGGAACATTGGGTCAGCAGGGAACATTGGGTCAGCTGGGAACATTGGGTCAGCAGAGAACATAGATGCACGGTCAGGAAAGTCATGAGGACAAGTAGAGGGCGAGTGCCATTCCCCGCGGGCTTCTTTAGTTCTGAACATGGCATGGCATGGCATGGCAGCTGACGGACATAATAGGCCATTAAGACACTTCTTGGCATCCTTCACATACAGTCAAACAGAGCCGAGGCTTGAGTTGCCCAGTCCAACAAGGAAGCCACTGTTCTCAAGCCCTAGATTTTAGAGTAAGTGCATTTCTGAGAGCGGGCCACGTGCCAGGTCCTGTTTCATTCATGCCAGTCGTGATTCTATTAAACTGCAGAGCACAGAGCGATGTGTGCCTTGAATGACCAATGCCAGTGTTGCAAACACTTTTTTTGCACTGATGAAGTTTTACAGTTATTGGTGTAGAATCGGTATCTAAGTGTACCCATTCTACTCCCTGGCGTGCAGACCCATCCTCACTTTTGCATGACATCCGTGAAGGTTGGGCAAGGGACAGGAACCTATTGAAGGCTTCTCTTGATGGTTCTGTTCTGCGTTTGGAAGGCCTAAAGAGCTCACAGGACATGTCACCATGCTCCAGACACAGCAGTCCTTGGCAACATCTAAAATGGAAGACTGAGGCTGAATGGTGAGGGTGGGTAGGCCTAGTGGTGTTTTACTGCATCCTCAAGGTAAGAGAGATGGGGTGCCCCGGCAGGCGTGCACACCTGGGTGCCTGAACAGCCCAGGGAGAAATAGGGCCCCCTCTCACAAGGTGCAGATAGGAGCTGTGCTTCCGTAGAGCCGCAGACACTTCAAACATGCCAGTTTCACAGTGAAATATACGGCTAAATCAGTTTACATTGAATTAAGGCTGAAAAGGAATGACTACAAGTAAAATAAAGTGCCTCAATATTGCTGCTAAATTTCCATTTTCTTGCTGCTAAATTTCCATTTTTGTGCCGCTAAGTTTGCATATCTATGACGCAATATCCTGGGGGGTCTGATATAGGATGATCCCTAGATTTCTTGCATGGTCTGTGGGTGCTGGTTTCTAGCTCCAATGGCCAGCAGAGGGAGTCCCATGGGATGTCTCGTTGCTGAAGACCATTACTTCCGTCTTGTCAGAGATGACCAGCAGGGAGTTGGTTTGCATCCAGCCTGCTACCATGGTCATGCAGTTGGTGAAGTTGGTTTTGGTGGTGGTTATCTTGTCTGTCAGTGAGAAAATGAGTTGGGTGTCATTGGCATAGGAGATGACTGTGATGTCTTGTGATTGGATGATGTTGGCAAGCGGTGACATGTATATGTTGAAAAGGGTGGAGCTATGGGACGATTCCTTTGGGACTCAACATTTCAATTTCTTGGTCTCTGATGTGTAGGGTGGCCGCCTGACCTTTTGGGTTCTTCCAGTGAGGAAGAAACAGATTCATTTGAGAGTAGATCCTTGTATACCAATCTCGTGGAGTTGTTTGATGAGGGTGTTATGTGAGACAGTGTTGAAGGCTGCAGAGAGGTCGCTGTTTCTCGTAGGCCCAAGGATGATTTGAATGTCATTGGTGGTTGCAATGAGGGCTGTTTTAGTGCTGTGGTTCTTTCTGAATTCTGATTGAGTGTTGTCTAGATGGTGAAGTTCAATGTGGGTTGCGAGTTGCTTGTTGATGGCCTTCTCAATCAGTTTGGCTGGATGGATGAGCACCGAGATGGGTCGGAAGTTGCTCAGTTGATTCGGGTCGGCTGTTGGCTACTTGAGGAGGGAATTGATTTCTGCAAGTTTCCATTCATCCAGGAAAGTGGAGGACGTGATGGAGGTGTTGATGTGGTTCAAGGTGGTGCAGATTTATGATTTTCCCAGGTTGTAAACGTAGTAGGGTCCCCTGTTGGGGCTCCTTAGTAGATGGTCTGCATGTTTGCTGCTGTGTCGGTTCTGGTGAGGGTTATCCATTCAGTCAGGTGGTTATCTTGGTTGGTGGTGGGTAGATTAGCAATGAGTTCACTGGGGTTAGGTTGGTGTGCAAAGGTACTGTAGATGTTTGCAATTTTGCTGTGGAAGAAGTTGGATCGGTTGTTTCAGAGTTGCTGGGAGAGAGCAATGTCGGTGACAGGGGCTGAGGAGAGGTGAAATCCTTAATGACCGAGAAGATCTCCATGCAGCTGTTGGAGCTACCTTCAATGAGGTCCACTAGTGTTCTTTTCTTGGTGTCTTTTATTTGCTGGTGATAGCATCTGAGTGCAACCTTGTAGGTAGTTCTGTCGGTGGTGTTATGCCTGGCTTTCCATTTCCTTTCTAGCTGCTTACAGTGTTGTATGGTGTCTTGGAGCTCTTCTGTGTACCAGATGGCCTGCTTTTTTGATTTTGATCTACTATGCTTATTGGGTTTGATGGATGCTGGGGAGTTTGTGCAGATGTTGATCCAGTTGTTGAAGCTCTTGATGTCCTTGTCGAGGGTGTGTGAGAGGCTCGGTTGATCTGTGATGAGGGCAATGAGCCAGTCTGCTTCTGTGTCTTAGCCCCAGATGCAGCTTGGGATGCTGAACATGGTAAGGGTGTTGACTTGAGGTGTGTTGCTTTGGGAGTGGATGATGGAGTGGTTGGCCCGTGTGAGCAGTGTGGTGGATTTGTATTTGATGCTGCCAATTGTGGTGAAGATGAGGTCCAGTGTGTGTCCTGCAGTGTCTGTTGATCCTGGGACGAGTTGGGTGAGTCTGAGTTTGCTAAGGTTTTTGAGGAGTGCTGTGAAGCAGTGGTCGTTTTGGTCTTCCAGGTGAAAATTGAGATCACCGAAGAGAATGTAGGCTCTGAAGTCAAAAGTAAGAGGAGCGATGAAGTTAGTGATGAGATTGGTAAAGGGGGCTCGTGGTCCAGGTGGTCGGTAAGCAAGGGTTCCGTTAAAGGTGAAGTTTTCAGAGATTTGCCACTTTAAGTGCTGGTGTTCCATGAATAGAGTTGTGTTCTCTGTGGATATTGTGCACGTGATGAATTCCTTGTACATAATAGTGAGTCCTCCTCCTGGTTTGTGAAGGTGGTCTTGTTGAGCAATCTTGTAGCCCACAGGGATTGCCGTGTCAAAGCCGGGAGCTAATGAGGTATTGAGCTAGGTCTCTGTGATGAAGAGGATGTCGGGTGCGATGTTACTCAGCAGGTTCAGTATTTCGTTTGTGTGATTGCTGAGTGATCATGTGTTGAGAAGCATGCATGCGAGTGATGTTGATGTGCGGGTTTGCTGTGGCGTGTGGTGTAGAGGGGATTCTAGGTTTTTGTTGATGCCTGTGTGGCATGTGTGTTGGAAGGGGGTGTTGAGGGCATTGTTAATATTTGCGTGTGAGGTGTGGGTGTGTGGCTGCTGGTGAACCAGCAGTGGGTGCAGGTAAAACCTCCTACCGTGGTGTGAGGCGCAGTGCAGCAGCAGTTGAGGGACTGGCATCCAGAGTTTTGTGACTTAAGGAATGCTGTGGTGTATCGCTGGTGGTTACTGAACCAGGGTTCCTGGCGCTGGGCGCAGTCCGGGTGTGAACAGACACAGACAGCCTTGCCTTTGGAGCACCTATGGCACACCCATTGCATCTCTGTGTTGCAGCTGCCATCAGGTTCTCTTGCTTGGCTTCTTCTTATAAAGATGGTTTAGAGAGCCTGGTCTACGCTGGAGCTTCATCACCATTATTGTGCAGAATCTTGGATGCCAGCTGTCCGTTGTGGTGGTCTGTGCTAGGGCTTCACCACCACCATTGGGCAGAGCCTTGCATCCTTGTAGTACACTTAGGTCCGTAGAGAGACTGGCATATGCTAGAGGACCTTCACCACCATCAATGAGCAGAGTCTTGGATACTGGGTGTTTGACATGATCCATTATGAGCAGGGGCTACACTGGTGCTTCACCACTATCATTGTGCCGAATCTTGGATACCAGCTGTCCAATGTGGTGGTTTGTGCTAGAGCTTGGCCACCATCGCCGAGCAGAGCCTTGGGTACTGGGTCTTCTCTGTAGCCTGTGGAGAGGCTGGTCCATGCTACTGGTTCCAGCTGAGATGTGAAGCAGGATGAGGGACACAACTCAGCAGCTATCAAACTCTATGCAGATGTCCTCCAGAACTTCCCAAAGATCTGACTACGCCACATACCTGTCATTTACACTTCTTGAAGAGTAGCAACTGTGAGCTTTGTGTGCTTCCTGTTGGTTGCAAATCCTGCACCTTAGTTTGGTAGTTCTACTGCTCATTCTGGACATTATTGTTTATGTTCAGGCTTGTATTCAAGGCTGGTGACATCCTGTTAGATGGCTGGTCACTAAAATAGGATGTCACGGTAATGCACCTGGAGCCTGTCATGGCAGCAGGTGTCTCACGGGGAGTCGGACAGAGTGCACATCACCTACTGTGGCAAGTTATGATGGGATGGCATGTACTAGGTGGACATTCAAACCAGCACAGGTAGAAATAGACTTGGGCAGCTCCACAAGAGAATGGAGGAAAATCCTACACCTTTTCCTGACTATGTCCTCTACATCTGGGCAGCCTTGGGTGCTGCAATGATTTCCTAGTCATCTCTTCCATCTAAGGTGGCTGCCGGCACCGAACATGGACCCAGAACTGGACAAGGAGTGGCAGGTCTGTGCATGCCAATCCTCTGAAGAAGTTAGCTTCCTGGGCATTGACATCTCCTCGTTTCCGAGGATGGATGAGATGACCAGGCTTCCCAAGGGCAAGACCAAGATATCTATTTCTCATCTTCAAGGGAGAACACTGCCATCTGGTGGCATGTACATGTTGCAATGGCATGACCATGGCATGAGCATATGTTGCATCAGCGGGTGAAAGGGCCTCTGTCCACCTGACTCTCCTACTCGCTGCCCCATGATGGCAGTGCTCTACCTACCATTGACTCAAAGGCTGTTCCCTACATCCGTGGTATTCAGTTGGGCGGGGCAGAGGCCTACCTCCAGCAAACTTAGGCTGGACATCACCATCTCTGCTTCCTTGGGGAGATGGTCATATGTAGATCCTTCCGTTAGCTGCAGTGCTTGCTCGGTGTGTCTACCTCTTCACCGGAAAGCTGGCTGTGCTGCTAAGAATAATGCAGCATGTACTCACTGCACCCCAATTGCATGAGGGCCCCTGGCAACCGTGTTACACGACTGTGTGTGGCCCGAGTGTAGTTTCCACATGACTATTTGGGATGCAGTGGTGATATACAAACTGGGCTCCCAGTCCCTGGGCTCAAGCAGGCAGTCTCTCCTGAGTGCACGATGGATAAGCGCATGAGTGGCTGAATAAATGTCTGCGCAAGCAGGCAAATGAATGAGTGAGAGAATTTTATAATCAACCTTCAGTGGCCAAAAATAATACTCTCAGTTTAGGAAACATAAAGTCCGGTATTTGACTAAATGTGGCTCAAACACCAACAAAGCAGAATAAGCAGTAGCAAAGCCCTTAAATGTGATGCGTATCAGGTGTATATGTTCTACAGTGTGATGGCCACGTGCAGTTCTGTGATGTTTGGATGCACCAGCAGACGTCACACTTAAAGCCACCAACGTGTGCATAGACAATTACTAGACACATAGACAAAAGTAGGTGCAAGAGTAGGAGTATCTAAGAGTAGGAAGAGGTAAAATTAAGAGTAAGAGAAAATAGGTAGGCATAAGTAAAGGAGTATATTGGAGTAATGTTAGAAGAAGTAGGACCAAAACCAAGTTAAGAGTTGGACTAAATAGAGTAAGGCCCTCATGAAGAAGGATCAGTAATTTTTTTTTTGTTTTTTGTTTTTTGTTATTAAAATCCAATTTAATAGTGCAGTAAGTATTTTAATACATTTTCAGGAAAATTAACTTTATGAAAGCTACCTTTTACATGCCTGAACTCTCAAAAGGATATTCAACATAAGCCTCTGCCAGTGCCCGGCTTGTGCTCAAGCACAAGAATAAATATGAAAGATGTGTGAATCCCCTTGTAGGACTAAACAATAAGCTAACCTGAACAGTCAAAATGGACTCCTCAGAGCTCAATAGAATATGAATGGTGGGGTTGTGGGCATCCTGTGACATCACACTGTCAAATCTTGCTTGAAAGGTCTGTGCAGTCACATGTAACACTTGGTGCATACTAGAAAGGGAGAGAACAAGATACCAAGACAATTCATGTGTATTCTCTGTCTAGTTGCTAAATGACCCTGCTTTTGTCCTAGCAGACTTGTGTCCCTGGGTTTGCTGTGGGTCCAGTTCCTGTTTCAAATTGGATTTTAGTGTTGGATGTGGGAGGGCACTTGGGATTTCCCTATTAAACTCCCACAGACACCCCCGAGCCCACATTTTTTATAGCCAAGGCTTTCGCCATCTTGAAAATGCTCTGGTACATGGCATTTGACCCACAGTTCCACGGTGTGTTTTACCTCAGTAGAAAAAACACAAAGTCCCCTTTCAAATGGGTGTTTAGAAACTTTTTCAAATTTTCCCTCCTTCAAGGCCCTAGTAGGGCCAATCTACGTGGTGTACCTGACCCGTTCCCCATCGTGGTTGCCTCAAATTATGCCTTGGTTCTTGTCTATCACGACCATTGACCATAGTCGAGGCTTTGCACTTCTTGGAGCTAGTTTCTCTTAAATCTATTTTTCGTTAAAACGTAAAAAAATTAAATCTCCAGTTTCCCTTATTGGATGTTTGTTGTTTGGGTGTCATTTTGCTTGTTACGTTTTTCTTTATTTATAAAGATTGGATTGGGATTTTCTTTTTTTTTTTTTCTTTTTTTTTTATTGATTCAGCGAGGAAGCATTACATTATACAAACAAAAATATACCGTTATTTCTCCTGTACAGAACAAAAAAAAACAAGATAATGCATACATACAAGCATATAAACAAATAATACCGATCATTGTTGTATCCATTTTCTCATTGGCTCCCATATCTGCACCCCTAGCTTTTTCTTTGAAAGACCTTTCAATTTATACAGGGCTGATTCGGTGTTAAATATTGAGATTATCTTGGCCCTCCAACCACAAAAGGATGGGGGGTCCGGATCAAGCCACTGCGACGTTATGCATAACCTCAAAACCGACATAGACATAAACTTAAAGCCTCTGTAGGGAACTCGTGATCCAGTCGGATCTGAGATAGATTCAGATTCGATTCCAAACAATACCAAACTTGCTGTAATAGTTATCTGTATCCCCAGATATTGCATCATAAACCCCTCTATCTCTAATAACAGAGGCAGTAGGGCAGGGCAGGAAAAAAACATATGAATTGAGTCTGCAGCATAGAAACCACATCTTGCGCATTTATCACCCCTCCCACCCTTCCATTTTGCTATCTTTGCCGGAGTATAATACAAATTAAACAGAGCCATATATGACTGGCTCTTAAGACCACCAGACAGCAAAATGGAACCGGCAATTTGGGTTACCAACTTTAAATCTAAATTACTAATTGCTAATTTCTCCTTCCATATTGCTTCCTGCCTAGCCATATCATCCCGTTGCATACCCATAAGCTCCATATAAATCTGACGTATTTTAACGTTCTGTTGTATTAAATCCAAAATACGAATCTGTCGAATCTGACATCTACCCCCCGCGACTGCACCCTGAAGAAAACTTCTCAGCTGCAGATATTTAAAAAAATCCGCATTTCTAACATTAAACCTGCCCTTCAAGGCTACAAACGAGATCATCTCACCCTGCAACAACAGATCCCCGATTCTTTTAATGCCATAATGGGCACACCTCCGCATAACCGCATCCTGAAATATCCCAGGTAAAATACCAATAGAATCTAATGTTGTTACCCATAAAATACTCGGAATATGCAGTTGCTTACGTAACCCCTTCCAAACTGAATAAGCTGCCTGAATAATTTTAAACCTAGTTTTTTTGTAATAGCTTGGCTCCAAAATTTTCAACAATAAACCTTGTGCTGAATCCCCAAGACACCATTCATATACTGACGGAGAGAAAGCAACATCCAGACTCGCTATCCGGCCACACACCAACACGCCCATAAATTGAAATAATGTTGCACAGTAATACAAATAAAAATTTGGGAGAGCCAGGCCTCCCCGTTCCGTTGGGAGGTAGAGAAACTTCATTGCTCTTCTTGATCGGTGATAACCCCATAAAAAACGTGTGCACATTCGTTCTATTTTAGTGAACAACAATCTGGAAAAAAGGATTGGAATAGCCCGAAAAAGGTACAGAAATTTTGGGAAAACAGACATTTTTAAAACATTACCTCTTCCATATAGTGATAAATGGAGCCGATCTAACCGTTCCAACGTTTTACTAACGGAAGCAATCAACGGTTCCACATTTCTTTCTGGGATAGTTTGAATTTGAGGTGAGATAATTATGCCTAAATAGATAGCCTCCGAAACTACCTCCATCCCAGATACTAACCCGACTTCTGTATGTAACACCTGGGTTTTCCCCAGATTTAATTTGTAACCAGAGACTGCCCCGAACATTTTTGTAATAACCTCAATTCTTTGCAATGCCTTATTCATATCACTGGACAAAACGGCCAAATCATCAGCATATGCCAGGACTTTAACAGAGTATGAATATGCCATTACTGGTCTAATTTCCGGGTCCGCCTCCAGACTGGATATGAGAGGATCAATAAACAAAGCAAATAACAGTGGAGAACAGGGACAACCCTGTCGGGTGCCTCTGTTTATCGAAAACTCCTGTGACTCCTCTCCGGTCAGCCGTATTGTAGCCCCTGGAGCAAGATACATTGAGCGTATCGCCCGTATATAACCATCCGGAAATGATTTCCACCTCATCACTGCCCAGAGGAAGTCCCAAGAGACCCTATCAAACGCTTTTTCGGCGTCCAAAAGGGCCACGCCGACAAGTAGACTCATTGCCTGGGCCCAGTCAAATATAGAGATAACCCGTCTAACATGGTCCGTGGTCCCCCTCCCTGCAATAAATCCATGCTGACGTAATGAGACTAATGAGGGGATGCCTACCCCCATTCTTCTGGCTAGACATTTTGAGTAGATTTTATTATCCGCATTAATTAAAGATATTGGTCGATACGAGGATAGATCAAGAGGATCCTTTCCCTTTTTTTGAAACACCACTATTACTGTTTGCGACCAAGATGCCGGGGGTACCCCTTCAAATGCCCCTTGAAATACTAACATCATTATCTCCTCTAAAGGCACTCTAAACTTAACATCAGTATTTTGTTTGATATTTTTCGCACCTGATAATGTCCGAGCCTGTCTATTTGAAATGTCTGATGCACTGAGTAATACCCAAACACCAGCGACCAGCATACAAGCACAGACAAGTCCGCTCAGGAGTAGCAATGGGACAACCAGTGTCCAACCAGCGACCAGCGTGTAAACACTGAGGAGTCTGCTCAGGAGCAGCAAAGGGACAGCCAGAGTACAACCAGCGACCAGCGTATAAACACCAAGGCGTCTGCTCAGGAGCAGCAAGGGGACAGACAGAGTACAACCAGCGACCAGCGTATAAACACTGAGGAGTCAGCTCAGGAGCAGCAAGGGGACAGCCAGTGTACAACCAGCGACCAGCGTATAAACACAGAGGAGTCACCTCAGGAGCACCAAAGGGACAGTCAGTGTACAACCAGCGACCAGCGTATAAACACTGAGGAGTCTGCTCAGGAGCAGCAAGGGGACAGCCAGTGTACAACCAGCGTATAAACACCAAGGAGTCTGCTCAGGAGCAGCAAGGGGACAGCCAGAGTACAACCAGCGACCAGCGTATAAACACAGAGGAGTTAGCTCAGGAGTAGCAATGGGACAACCAGTGTCCAACCAGCGACCAGCGTGTAAACACTGAGGAGTCTGCTCAGGAGCAGCAAAGGGACAGCCAGAGTACAACCAGCGACCAGCGTATAAACACCAAGGCGTCTGCTCAGGAGCAGCAAGGGGACAGACAGAGTACCACCAGCGACCAGCGTATAAACACTGAGGAGTCAGCTCAGGAGCAGCAAGGGGACAGCCAGTGTACAACCAGCGACCAGCGTATAAACACAGAGGAGTCACCTCAGGAGCACCAAAGGGACAGCCAGTGTACAACCAGCGACCAGCGTATAAACACTGAGGAGTCTGCTCAGGAGCAGCAAGGGGACAGCCAGTGTACAACCAGCGTATAAACACCAAGGACTCTGCTCAGGAGCAGCAAGGGGACAGCCAGTGTACAACCAGCGACCAGCGTACAAACACAGAGGAGTCTGCTCAGGAGCAGCAAGGGGACAGCCAGTGTACAACCAGCGACCAGCGTATAAACACAGAGGAGTCACCTCAGGAGCAGCAAAGGGACAGCCAGTGTACAACCAGCGACCAGCGTATAAACACAGAGGAGTCACCTCAGGAGCAGCACAGGGACAGCCGTTGTACAACCAGCGACCAGCGTATAAACACAGAGGAGTCACCTCAGGAGCAGCAAAGGGACAGCCAGTGTACAACCAGCAACCAGCGTATAAACACAGAGGAGTCACCTCAGGAGCAGCAAAGGGACAGCCGTTGTACAACCAGCGACCAGCGTATAAACAATGAGGAGTCCACTCAGGAGCAGCAAGGGTACAGCCAGTGAACAACCAGCGTATAAACACCTAGGAGTCTGCTTAGGAGCAGCAAGGGGTCAGCCAGAGTACAACCAGCGTATAAACACCTAGGAGTCCTCTCAGGAGCAGCAAGGGGACAGCCAGTGTACAACCAGCGTATAAACACCTAGGAGTCCGCTCAGGAGCAGCAAGGGGACAGCCAGAGTACAACCAGCGACCAGCGTATAAACACAGAGGAGTCCGCTCAGGAGCAGCAAGGGTACAGCCAGAGTACAACCAGCGACCAGCGTACAAACACTGAGGAGTCAGCTCAGGAGCAGCAAGGGTACAGCCAGTGAACAACCAGCGTATAAACACCTAGGAGTCTGCTCAGGAGCAGCAAGGGGACAGCCAGTGTACAACCAGCGACCAGCGTATAAACACAGAGGAGTCACCTCAGGAGCAGCAAAGGGACAGCCAGTGTACAACCAGCGACCAGCGTATAAACACAGAGGAGTCCGCTCAGGAGCAGCAAGGGTACAGCCAGTGAACAACCAGCATATAAAAACCTAGGATTCTGCTTAGGAGCAGCAAGGGGACAGCCAGAGTACAACCAGCGTATAAACACCTAGGAGTCCGCTCAGGAGCAGCAAGGGGAAAGCCAGAGTACAACCAGCGACCAGCGTATAAACACTGAGGAGTCCGCTCAGGAGCAGCAAGGGTACAGCAAGTGAACAACCAGTGTATAAACCCCTAGGAGTCTGCTCAGGAGCAGCAAGGTAACAGCCAGTGTACAACCAGCGTATAAACACCAAGGACTCTGCTCAGGAGCAGCAAGGGGACAGCCAGTGTACAACCAGCGACCAGCGTATAAACACAGAGGAGTCCGCTCAGGAGCAGCAAAGGGACAGCCAGTGTACAACCAGCGACCAGCGTATAAACACTGAGGAGTCCGCTCAGGAGCAGCAAGGGGACAGCCAGAGTACAACCAGCGTATAAACACTGAGGAGTCCGCTCAGGAGCAGCAAGGGGCCAGCCAGAGTACAACCAGCGACCAGCGTATAAACACTGAAGAGTCCGCTCAGGAGCAGCAAGGGGACAGCCAGAGTACAACCAGCGACCAGCGTATAAACACAGAGGAGTCAGCTCAGGCGCAGCAAGGGGACAGCCAGAGTACAACCAGCGACCAGCGTATAAACACTGAGGAGTCCGCTCAGGAGCAGCAAGGGGACAGCCAGTGTACAACCAGCGTATAAACACCTAGGAGTCCGCTCAGGAGCAGCAAGGGGACAGCCAGTGTACAACCAGCGTATAAACACAGGGGAGTCTGCTCATGAGCAGCAAGGGGACAGCCAGTGTACAACCAGCGACCAGCGTATAAACACAGAGGCGTCAGCTCAGGAGCAGCAAGGGGACAGCCAGTGTAGCTCCAGCGCCCATCGTATAAACACCAAGGAGTCTGCTCAGGAGCAGCAAGGGGACAGCCAGAGTACAACCAGCGACCAGCGTATAAACACTGAAGAGTCCGCTCAGGAGCAGCAAGGGGACAGCCAGAGTACAACCAGCATATAAACACCAAGGAGTCTGCTCAGGAGCAGCAAGGGGACAGCCAGTGTACAACTAGCGTATAAACACCAAGGAGTCTGCTCAGGAGCAGCAAGGGGATAGCCAGTGTACAACCAGCGACCAGCGTATAAACACAGAGGAGTCCGCTCAGGAGCAGCAAGGGTACAGCCAGAGTACAACCAGCGACCAGCGTACAAACACTGAGGAGTCAGCTCAGGAGCAGCAAGGGGACAGCCAGTGTACAACCAGCGACCAGCGTATAAACACTGAGGAGTCCGCTCAGGAGCAGCAAAGGGACAGCCAGTGTACAACCAGCGACCAGCGTATAAACACTGAGGAGTCCGCTCAGGAGCAGCAAGGGGACAGCCAGTGTACAACCAGCGACCAGCGTATAAACACTGAGGAGTCCGCTCAGGAGCAGCAAAGGGACAGCCAGTGTACAACCAGCGACCAGCGTATAAACACTGAGGAGTCCGCTCAGGAGCAGCAAGGGTACAGCCAGTGAACAACCAGCGTATAAACACCTAGGAGTCTGCTTAGGAGCAGCAAGGGGACAGCCAGAGTACAACCAGCGTATAAACACCTAGGAGTCCTCTCAGGAGCAGCAAGGGGACAGCCAGTGTACAACCAGCGTATAAACACCAAGGAGTCTGCTCAGGAGCAGCAAGGGGACAGCCAGTGTACAACTAGCGTATAAACACCAAGGAGTCTGCTCAGGAGCAGCAAGGGGATAGCCAGTGTACAACCAGCGACCAGCGTATAAACACCAAGGAGTCTGCTCAGGATCAGCAAGGGGACAGCCAGAGTACAACCAGCGACCAGCGTATAAACACCAAGGCGTCTGCTCAGGAGCAGCAAGGGGACAGCCAGTGTACAACTAGCGTATAAACACTAAGGAGTCTGCTCAGGAGCACCAAGGGGACAGCCAGTGTACAACCAGCGACCAGCGTATAAACACAGAGGAGTCAGCTGATGGGTAGCAAGGGGACAGCCAGTGTACAACCAGCGACCAGCGTATAAACACCGAGGAGTCTGCTTAGGAGCAGCAAGGGGACAGCCAGTGTACAACCAGCGACCAGTGTATAAACACCGAGGGGTCCGCTCAGGAGCAGCAAGGGGACAGCCAGAGTACAACCAGCGTATAAACACCAAGGAGTCTGCTCAGGAGCAGCAAGGGGACAACCAGTGTACAACCAGCGACCAGCGTATAAACACAGGGGAGTCTGCTCAGGAGCAGCAAGGGGACAGCCAGTGTACAACTAGCGACCAGCGTATAAACACAGAGGAGTCAGCTCAGGAGCAGCAAGGGGACAGCCAGTGTACAACCAGCGACCAGCGTATAAACACAGAGGAGTCAGCTCACAAGCAGCAAGGGGACAGCCAGTGTACAACCAGCGACCAGCGTATAAACACCAAGGACTCTGCTCAGGAGCAGCAAGGGGACAGCCAGTGTACAACCAGCGATCCGCGTATAACACAGAGGAGTCACCTCAGGAGCAGCAAAGGGACAGACAGTGTACAACCAGCGTATAAACACTGAGGAGTCTGCTCAGGAGCAGCAAGGGGATAGCCAGTGTACAACCAGCGACCAGCATATAAACACAGAGGAGTCCGCTCAGGAGCAGCAAGGGGACAGCCAGTGTACAACCAGCGACCAGCGTATAAACACAGAGGAGTCAGCTCACAAGCAGCAAGGGGACAGCCAGTGTACAACCAGCGACCAGCGTATAAACACCGAGGAGTCCGCTCAGGAGCAGCAAGGGGACAGCCAGTGTACAACCAGCGTATAAACACAGAGGAGTCAGCTCAGGAGCAGCAAAGGGACAGCCAGTGTCCAACCAGCGACCAGCGTATAAACACTGAGGAGTCAGCTCAGGAGCAGCAAAGGGACAGCCAGTGTACAACCAGCGACCAGCGTATAAACACCGAGGAGTCAGCTCAGGAGCAGCAAGGGGACAGCCAGAGTACAACCAGCGACCAGCGTATAAACACTGAGGAGTCCGCTCAGGAGAAGCAAGGGGACAGCCAGTGTACAACCAGCGACCAGCGTATAAACACAGAGGAGTCCGCTCAGGAGCAGCAAGGGGACGCCCAGTGTACAACCAGCGTATAAACACAGGTGAGTCTGCTCAGGAGCAGCAAGGGGACAGCCAGTGTACAACCAGCGACCAGCGTATAAACACTGAAGAGTCCGCTCAGGAGCAGCAAGTGGACAGCCAGTGTACAATCAGCGTATAAACACCGAGGAGTCCACTCAGGAGCAGCAAGGGGCATATCTTCTCATGAGCCCGTGTGGGCTTAGATATGTTGGAACATGTTGCACAATTAGCCCGGTCAAAAAGAGAGTCCTAGAGTATTTCAGGACCATTAAAAATCTTGATGGAGCTTACCCTGTTGCAAGACATTGGGCCAAGTAACACAGACCGGTTACTAACCTTCTTGTCTTTTTTGGCATTGACAGGATCGCAAGGAGCAGCAGAGGTGGCAACAGGGAGAGAAAGCTAAGACAGAAAGAGTCAGGGTATATCATTTTGCTTTGGAACACGTTCCACAGGGGATTAAGCAAGAGTGAAGAATTCCATATACACATTGAGTGATGTGGTAGCATTCTCTTCATTGCCTGCTGTCTGTTGCCGTTTGAGCAACAACATTTTTTGGTCTCTCTTGTCTCTTTGCTCCTCATTGTGTCAGTGACTTTCTTCTCTGTTTCTTCTTTCTGACTATCCCTTCAGAGAGTTATGTCCCCTCTCTTGTTTTTGATATTCTGTTTCTGTTTTCTAAACAATGATGCACAATAGATCAATGAGACTTTTTCTTTCGAGCTCCTATAATGATAAGATGTGTGCTGTCCTTTTGGATTACTTTTCACTTATGCACATAGTGCCTCACACGCTTTGACTCGGCAGAGGAGCTAGGGGTAAAAGAAGTGAGTGTGGCCGGGAGGGAAAACTCTCATTTCTTTTTGTTTTACTCATTTGGTTTTTCTTGCATATGTCTACATGGATGTGTTGTCTCATCCAGGTCACGTTTACTGATTATGTGGACCAATGAAATGTAGTCTCTAACAATGTTTGACACTCGGCGCATTATGGGATGGGAAAGTAAGCCACTTGGCTTGTAATCTGAACTGGTTGTGTTTAGCAGATGTAAATTCAGAAATTCTGAACATTTTTGTAACATTAGGCAGTCGAGTAGATTTTTTGATTTGATTTTAAATTTATATAGCGCACGAATGTCCAAGGGCATCTAGGCGCAGTGTGGAAAAGTTTGCCGAAGAATAACAGAGACCGTGGCCTTAGTTGGCAAACAGCCAGGTTTTTAGTGATTTTTTCTAAAGGAGAGTAATGTGAGGCTGAGTTTGATGTCCATCAAGAGGGAGTTCCATAGTTTCACTGTCCTCAGAACAAAACTTCTGCCTCCCCATCAGACTTTATTGTATTTGGGGGTTTGGGGGAGTTTGCTCTGTGATGATCTTAAGTTTCGAGCTGGATGGTACCAGGTGAAGTGTTGTTTCAGGAACAAGGGACCGGTCCCGTGCATAGCTTTGTGTGCTAGGCATAAGGATTTGAAATCTATCCTCTTTTTCACTGGGAGCCAGTGAAGGGTTTTCAGGCCTTGGGAGGTAGACTGGAGATAGACTGGAATAGAGTAGACTGGAGATAGACTGGAATTTGGGAATGTCCAGCAGCAGTTGGGCGGCTGGGTTCTGCGCCCGCTGGAGTTTGAGCAGATGCTGTTTTTGAAGGCCCGCATACAATGCATTTCTGTAATCGAGTCTGGCCAGGGCTAAAATGGTTACCAGTGTTTTAATGCATTTGGAGGGATAAAAGTGCACATTTTCCTGATTGTCTTGAGTGTCAGGAAGATCATCAATGAGACCTTATTAATCTGATGATGAAATATTAATTTGTCATCAAAAATAATACCCAAATTCCTCACCTTATTGACCGGGACAGGAAGAACTCCCATACTGTGAGGCCACCAGTTCTGCGACAAATAAGATGTGTCGGAGCCCAACAGGAGAACCTCTGTTTTTCCTCCGTTGAGCTTTAAGCAGTTCGCGCTAATCCATTGGTCTACGCGGGACATGCATTGGCTAAAATGGTCTGCAGTTTCCCCCACACTGCTTGAAATGAACACCACTATTTGAGTGTCATCCGCGTAGGAGATCAACGAAAAGCCGAACTGCCTGTATCTTTAATAGAGGAAGAATTGAGGCGTTTTCAACGCGTCAGGGAAGATGCCAGCGCTAATAATTTCTTACAAAGTATGCTGAGTTGCTCACTGATGCTATCAGGTGCCATCTGAAATATTTTTGGGGGGCAGGGGTCTGTCGGTGCTCCTGACTTCAATGATCTGGTTACCTGGGACATCTGTCCTATATTAGGAGGATAGAAAGATGCTAAAGCATTATCGGAGCCGTGCGGTGATTTAGTGAGAGTATTGCCAATGCTATCTATACCTTTGTCTGTAAGGGTTCTAAAGACTGTCTGCACGAGTTGGTTGCAGGATTTCACACTTGTATCCCCATTCGATGCTTCAGGTCATTTGACGAGCTTCTTTAAAGTTGCAAAGAGTGCTTTGCTAGAATTACCTGCCTGCAGAATTTTCTCTGAAAAATAATGATTTTTTTTTTCGAGTATCATTTTTTGATAAACAGTCAGTGTCTGAGCGTATGTGATTTTATCAGCTACATTGTACTGCCTTCTCCACCGTCTCTCTGACTGTCTGCAAAGTTGTGTTTGCACCCGCGGCACGTCACAGAACCAGGTTTCGGAGTTTTTCTTGCGCTTGGTAGTAAAGCTTTTTTCCGGGGCTAAAGTGTTTACTGCAGTTTTTACCCGGCTGGTAAAAGTGCCTGTCGCCCTGTTTCCCCCGGATGTTAGGTCAGGTTTTGAAGCTTGCAGAGCAGATTGCAGTAAATGGGGGTCGATGTTCCTCCAGCTGTACCCTTTGTGAGCCCTATGAGGATTATGGGGGCGGGAGATATGATGTGTAGTGGTTACCGCAAACACTATGGCTTTATGGTCAGACCACGTGATTGGCAAAGCCTCCTGAATTTTCAGGTGAGGGTTCGATGTGAAAAATCCATCTAGAGAATGACCAGCATCATGTGTGGAATGCTTGACCAGCTGCTCCAACGAGGCACCGGCCATCATCTCAACAATAGAGGCTGTGTTATAGTCACCTAGATCTTCTAGATGGTAGTTAAAATCACCTAGAATCGAGAAAGTCTAATAATTTCTGCAAATCTATTTTTGCACCTGGAGGTCCTTACAGTAACGTTCCTCTAAACGTGTAGATATCACTTAAAGTGATTCTAAAGGAAAGTCGTTCGCGATCAGTGCAGCTCCCTATGGGGACGCCCTTTATTGGCAGAGTACCTTTGAGGATGATCGCTAGACCTCCTCCTCGTTTGCTTTGTCTGTCATTTCTGATTATTGTAAATCCTGATGGAATGGCTAGAGCCAAATCAAAATCGGAGGTAGTATCCGCCCAGCTTTCTGTCACAAAAGCCATGTCCATTTTGTGTGCTGTCCACAGCTCCGCAAATTCTAAATTGTGTTTCAAAAGAGACCTTGTGTTGATGGGCAAGCCTCAGACCCTTTTGGGTGCCGGTGATTGTTGGCAATGGACTTGTTGCAAACTTGCAAGCTCTTACTTTGTGAAATAATTTTTGGGGAGCAGTGCATCCATGAATAGGGCTCCTTAAATAGATTAAGGTGAGGACAAGCTGGAGGTTTAGTAGACCTATTAAGACTCAGAGGAACACATTTTGAATAGGTCACTCTGCGTCCCCCATTTGAAATGGATCGGGCAGGGGTTATCGGTACAGGCGCGGACGGGTGCAGACGGTTTTGCCTTTGGCGCACCTTTGGCGCACACAGTGCGCGCATCCCCTCCAGCATCCTGCTTATGTATAGATTAACCGCAGGAAACTGGCGCGCAGATACCGGCTGCCCCCTTTGACCCGGAAGTTCAATCCCAGGTGTTTACGGTTCACTGAACCCTCCACGCAATTGGCAACGGCACTGGTGGAACGAGGCTTTGAACCGTAAGACAGCCGTCGACTGAGTGAGTATTAAAACTAATTTTAATCTACAACTAACATTCCACTGCCTCAGGATTTTTTTTTTTTTAAAAGGAGTTCGAGTTAAAATTCTCCGGGCTGTAAAGATATTTGAAAAAGCACAAGATTAAAAGATATGCGCCTTATAGCGTCAATGCCAGTAATAGTCAGAATGGTCAGAATGGTCAGAATGCGCAACAAACAGAAGAACGCAGCCAACCTACCGCTGGCCCTTTAACAATGGGCCACGTGGCATGAAAATTATTGTAGGAGATGCAAGAAAAGGTTTGTAACCTATGTTCCCTCCAATGTGCGCGCCTGCACGCCCGCGCACACAGCCTTCACCAAGCGCTCAGAATTCATCTGAAAGCGCACAGATTGTTCAAGGCTTTAGGAAGGAGCGATCCTGCCTATTGTTAGAAGATCGTCTTTTAGAAAGACGTGCGAAAGGCAGTGTCTCTTGATGCTCTGAAAGATAAAGCGGCCCCCCTAGGAAGGGGATCTGAGGTGTCGGACCCTGTGGTGGTGTGTAACCCGCTTTCACTTTGAAGTGCAGTCTGATTATTTAAGATTGTGATTTTTTTTTTCTTTGGGGCACAAGTGGATCACTCTGTCCTGTATTTATGTGGATTGTGACATGCCATCATGTATTTAAAATACTGAAATGAAAACAGTGAGAGTCACTGCAATGTGTGCATAACCCCCGTCACTTATTTTGAAATTAATGGGATGCACAGCCTGTGAAATGCATAGTTCCACCGAGGATGTAAATACAGCCATATTTGTGTACAGTTCATGAACTGCTTGAACAAACACGTTTCAGCTCATTGCCTTTCTCAAGGCCTTGAGAGATCATCACCTGGGGGTCCTTTAATTCCATGGATTTTGGCTCCCATTCAAGCATGTCTATGACCACACCAGTCTGTTAAAGTGACAGTGTCCAGTCATTGTGCAAAACAGTACGCTTCGCAGTCAGCCGCTAAAAGACCATAGGCAGATCCCTACTGCAAGCGTTAATTAAGTAACATAATAATGCCGCAACGTACGTCAGCTTGCGGGATGCACGGTCATCTCTGTGGCCGAGTCTCTGCTTCTGGTGGTCCAACTCTCACTGCTAAGGCCCCTTCACACAGTAAATGCTGCTTCCTCCCTTCCCAATGCAAAATTTAGAGCCATCAGTAGTGTGGGGGGGCATTGCGGTGTATCAGTCCCTACAGGGCTCCTACTTTGACAGAAGCCGGGCTACTGCTGACCGGGTGGGCGGTGTTGGTGCCAGTGCCGACAAACTAGCCAAATACTACTGCCCCAAACCCCACTCTAACTGAAGAATGGGCTGCGACACAGCAGAAATATATATTTAATTGTTCAATACATGAGACTCCTAGGACAGGTAAAGCTGTTTCTAGGTCAATTCTATAAAGTGACAGCTTATCAGCACAGTGACTGTTGCATAGAAACAGGCAGTGTGGCTGGCTGTGTGCAGTGACACACTGCGGCTCCTTACATCCTAATTACGAGTGTGGAGGTCCCCTGCATGTGCGCGGCCTCCTGTGCTGTGTGTCCTGCCAGACACCTCTCACACCCTCAGGCCCCTCCCTCCTAGGGGGTTTCCCTCTGTGGTGAATCCCCCTAGGACTACAGGCTTAGAGAATCTGTCTGATTAGCACAGTGCGCACTGTCAGCAATATGGAGCCTAACATTCAAGATTGACTAAGTCCTACTTTACCACCATCCTCGAATTTTCCCATATGGGGGAGGGGAGTGGGGTACTCACCGCCAACCCTGAGCATCCCCGGCGGTTGAAAATTACCTGCCCCATTAAGTTTTAGTTTTTGTTGAACACTGGACGTGCCAAATGTTCTATTGACATAGTAGCCCATTGTGCTTGACACCTTGTTACCCAATTTATTGGGACGGCAGCACACTATGTTGGCTGCCCGCGTCCACACCAAGCGTGGCTAATATAGCTGAACGTGCGGGGCTTTTGAGCTTAACTGCAGCAACAGGTTACCCACCCTTGGTTCTGGAGTGCACTTACTGCACCCCGTTGACCAGTCAATTGCACAGACCCCTTTGAGTGCTAACCCTGCTGAACACCTTATTGGTGTCAAATCTGGTTTGAACCATATATGTATTGTCCCACTATTGGCGACACCTCCCCTTTCGTTTATTGACAACTTACGCAGCGCACCCCACTTGCTGGACTGCCGTCGGATCACAGATACCAGCACCTGCTAACCATGTCTGACCCTGGATGCTTAATTCGCAAAAGTGTCGGAATCCCAGATTCCCAGTTTTATGTTTAGCTGCAATACACCTTCAGTTGACCCGCTGGGAGATACCACCAAACGGCCCTTCAAGGTACATCTACCCGCGTGCTGCCCTGGCTAAAGCACGGGTGAATATGTCTTAACTGAAGTGACCTGTAGCCCGCCCTTGTTTGTAGAGGGCACTTTTTAACTGCATCGACCAGACATAGCAAGATGAAACGAGCTTGCGAGCCCCACTCCCACACAACTAAAATTAAACCTAGTCCATCAGGGGCCGAGGCATCGCCTTCGCTGCACCTCCCCTTGCGTTGTAATTACCCAGAGTAAGTGTAAAATTGTACTGTCCCACAATTGGGCAGTTAACCAAAAGCTAAGATAGACAGAACCTGGGAATAAGATCCCCGTTTCCTAGGGTAAAACAATATTTATCCTGCGCCATTCTCAAATGTGCCACAAGCACCCAATGTGCTATCCACCTGTTGCTATTCAGATGTCACCCAATTCAATGACATAAGCGACTTATCAACCCCTTCTGCCTTTGTGGTGAACAAAATACCATCTGCTGGGATTTCTCCACTAATCCTATGATGCTGAACCTGGATTTGTAAGGCGCATGTGAGGTTTGGCAATTGTCCCAATACTAGATGCCATGTCCAATTTATCAATATCGTCCCACTTAGTGAGGGCACTACCAGGACTCGTGAAACGGAATAGAGGTCTAAAGCCTTAGTGCCAATTAAAAAACCGCCAGGAAACCTCCGCATCATGCAGGAACTAGCCAGTGGGGTCACATCCCCGAAAATCGGCCACAAACCCGTAACGCCCATAATCCCGCAATCCAGATATACCCCAGGGGGGGCAAACAGGCGACTCTGGTAGAGGTGAAAGAACGTGTGAATTCTATCCTTGCAACCCGGGCATACTACTAAGTTAGAACCGAACATCTTTATAAGCAAACAAAAGGACAGCTGGACACAGTCGTGCCACATCCAAGAAGAACCCTCTATGGTTTAAAACCCACTGAGGGGAGAAGTACAGTTCCTGCCTACTTCAAAACCAACAAAACTAAAGAGAAGGTGGACCTCACTGGAGTGCCCCACCTTGGCCCCCTGACATGCACATGTCTAGGGGGGTGGCGGCAGAGAAACCATGACCACTGAGTGGTCACTCGCGACACCGATTGGGTTGAATGCCCAGACAGAACTGATATTGAAACCTACATGCTCCATGATTTTACTTGGGCGCCATGAGACAGAGTCTTAAACAAGAACCGGTGGACAGCCGGCCCTCTGGAGGCAGAGGTCTGTTCAGTTCTCCTCCGAATTCTCCGCTATAGGGGCTCCAGATAATCTCAGGTGTGAGAAAAGTGTATCTAACGTAGCCAACCTACGTCTTATACGTGAGTGACTGCCCCAATTATGGTACCACCAAACCAAAGCTAAAGCAATAGGAGCGTGAGGCCTTAAGCAACGGGTGTCTTTGTGTACTGGAAACCTTAATTAGCCACGCAAAGAACCATGGAAATCCCCGTAAATGCGAGTCATCAGATCGTCAATGCAATAGTGTTGGAAATGAGACATCGGCGCCATCGAAAACTACTGGTTAAAATTGGTGAAAATAGTCCTATGAGAGAAAAGCATTGAACGAATCGCACATCAAAGTCAAAGGACATATCAAACCACTTTGGTCTACCTTGCTGAGAAGGATGGAGCGATGCCCCTTATCAGTATTAGTGAATGAAGGCATTATACATTCATGTTCAGCCAAAGTGAGAAACACTGCCCCCAAGTAGCCTTCCCACTTTACGGCACCCTGGCAGTGCAAATTGGTTTAAAGCACCAATAATCAACCCCAAACTGATATACTGATTTGCCCCACCCAGGGCACCCTGTCCGGTTACCGCCAAGGCAGGCACTGCAAGGCCAACTGAAGGCAGAGTAAAACACAAGTTCTGACCTAGAGCTGTTCACGGCGACACATACATAGAGACGCCCAATGTTGCGCGAAACTGGAATCAGCGTACGCCCGCGCTATATGCAGCGAGGCAGTTCTATGGAAAGCCTGACACTTGTGCCGGCCACTTCCTTTTGCACCACACCTTGCTCCTGCCGTGCCGCCAATATAGTAACACCATAACTCCTAACCCTGACACTCGTGCAAGCGTGACCATTCCGCCTATTCCAAGCCCTCAAAGCTATAAGAATGGCTTGGGCAGCAGGCAATAGCAGCAGGCCACTCTCGCTTCCTTGAAGAATGTTGAAAATTATTTTGTTCTGAAATGAAGAGACTGCAAGATCTATGATGAGTGTCTTGTAAGTTACAACCCAGTCCCAAAACTCCACAAAGCTACAACTTTATCGCAGTGTTGTCTGAAGATGGGCAACCTCAAAGTAACAAAATGCAACTAACAATTCGAACCTGAACCTGACAAATAACAATCACTGGCCCTGAAACAAGGCACACAACGCTAGAGAACTCAGCAGCCTCGCATCAAAATGTCATGCCCATTGATCGAAACAGGTGAATAAATAGAACCCAACCTCCAACACCATCTGACTGGCACAAGATAGACCTTAAGGCATAATCAGCATGCACATTTCAAAGGTGCCAAATGCACGTTGAAAGTGCCTAATGCAAATAGCAAGTAACTGGGCAGCAGAGCCAGTGGATGGCATAGCTCTTTTCTGTTCTTGACTGGCATAATGTTAGAAATACACAGTGGAGCACTCGAAGAGGACATTTCATAAATAGCGTGTCCACTGTGCTCCACCTCTTCATAGTTATAGCAACAGTAAAATCGTGCAGCACTGCCACCCGGTGGCATACATGGCCTATGGCACCAAGTACTGCGGTGGCCTACATAGCCTATGGCACCAAGTACTGTGCTCGAACCATAGGAAAGGAGACTGCATCTGCGAGTGTTGTTCCAGCCCGCCCACGGTAAATAAGTGCTGAAGGACGAACATGGTGAAGGTGGGCGAGTCCACGGGCTTGAGCTCGACACGCATTTAAGTGCCCCCGACCCCAATCTGTCGTCCCACTCATAACTTGCTGCCCGCACGACAGGTCCATCAGCATTTGTGACCATTTTGAGAAGCACAGACATTTTTGACACCCACAAGTGCACTATCTGAATGCGGGAAACCTCCAGAACTACACGGCCAGAGCCACGCATTCCGGAAGCCCGCAAGTGTAACCACGCTTGCCCGAACAACGCATTTGTCTAAACCACGCTTATGCGTGGTTCAGGAAAATGTGCTCTAGTGTTCAGGATGGGTGGGGACTCAAGACAGGAACGTCAAAATAGGAAGCGGAAACGGACCGGTAAGAGGGGCTGGAGCCAGGTCAGGGGGTCGATGGGGGAGTCGGTGGCAAGTTTTTAATGCTCAGGGGGTGAGGGGTCATGGTACTTTTAAGGAGGAGTAAAGTGTTTATGGCTCAGGGTGGGAGGAGGGGGTTGCTTTAAGGGCCGGGTTTGGGGAAGTATTTGAGTGGGGTGTTTTTAGGGTTCAGGCTGGGGAGGTAGGGGGTTTGTAATTTAGGGTTTGGGGCAGGTGGATGGGTGTCAGAGTAGTGGTGAACTTAGCCACGCATGCACCTTTACCATTCATGCCTTTATCATGAAATTACGTGGTAAAGGCGTGTGTGGTAAGGGAATGCTTGGTTCAGTCCCATACATGGTTGGGGCTGCGTGGTAGAGTCATGCGTAGTTGAGCCTTGCGTGCCTCAGTCATACAACTGGCGCTGAGCTCTGGGAAGGGGGCGCTGTGTTTAGAAATAACTTGAGTTTGAAAGCACCTGCTGCAAAGTTCCTAACGCAGCTGTTTTCAGGCAACACTAATATCTCTGGTATTTAAGGTTCCTGATGGAGAGACACTGAAGTTTTGGCAAGTGGTCATTTTCACTCCTCGTAGAGCCAGAGGGTTAATGTGCCTGTTGCAAAGAACATGTACCATGCAGATCACAGAACTGTAGTTTATTTAGATAGCTCAGTGGGTTACAGCTTTTGTCACGAAGATCCTTTTGTTACCTGCAGTTCATAAGTTACAGTCTTCCTAATACATCACAGTGGCCTATGAACTGCCATCACAGAGGTGCATGCAAACTGTACAGTATAAGTTAAAAAGTTATATTTTTCCAGTTTATATTCTCAGAGCTGGGAATTTGGGCAGATAGTCCCTGGGAACCAGGATCAGCGCATCAGTCCCTAGCAATCAGGGTCAGTGCATCCACCCCTGGCAATCAGGGTCATTGCATTCCTCCCTGACAATCAGGGTCAGTGCATCCAGCCCTGGCAATCAGGGTCATTGCATTCCTCCCTGACAATCAGGGTCAGTGCATCCAGCCCTGGCAATCAGTGTATCCGCCCCTGGCAATCAGGGTCAGTGCATCCACCCCTGGCAATCAGGGTCATTGCATTCCTCCCTGACAATCAGGGTGAGTGCATCCCTCCCTGACAATCAGTGTAACCGCCCCTGGCAATCAGGGTCTGTACACCAGCCTCTGGCCATCAGGGTCAGTGAATCCATCCCTGGCAATCAGGGTCAGTGAATCCATCCCTGGCAATCAGGGTCAGTGTATCCACCCCTGGCAATCAGGGTCTGTGAATCTGTACCTGGCATTCAGAGTCATTGCAAACATCCCTGGCAATCGGGGTCTGTTCATCCATCCCTGGCAATCAGAGTCAGTGGACCCGTCGCTGGCAATCAGGTACTGTACATCCATCCTTGGCAATCAGGATCACTGCATCTGCCTCTGGCAATGAGGGTCAGTTCATCCATCCCAGGCAATCAGGCTCAGTGCACCCCAATCTGGCAATCAGGGTCTCTACATTCATCCATGGCAACCAGGGTCAGTGCATACATCCCTGGCAATCAGGGTCGGTGCATCCGTACAGCTGCAAAGGTGAAAGTGCAATGGGAAGCCAGGAGCCCCTGAAAGAGGAAAAACAAAGAGAAATATTTCTCTGTGTTATGCGTCCCCCGGGAGGTGTGGCATTTTGACACATTTCCAGTTCTACCACGAATGGTAAATCTGGGAATGCGCCAAAATCCATTGGTGGATGTGTGGGCACACCCACGCTCCACCCATGGAACACCCGCGCAGTTTCTATGGAACACCCGCGCTGTACCCATGGAACGCTCCCAGGGGCAGAGTAACACAAGGCAGTAATTTATGCTGCGTTGCCTTATTGAAGATTTATCAAGCCATGCAGGGCCACGCAAGGAGGCCTTACATGGCTTGATAAATCTCACTTAGGCTTTGCGTCACCCTTGCGCCCCCTTGCGTGGCGCAAGGACAAAGCAAAACCTTGATAATTCTGCCCCCATGTGTCCTCCCTCCCGCAAAGAACTCCTCAGATCTCTACAAACCGTTCAAAACTTAGCAGTCAGACTCACCCTCTGCGTCCCACGCGGCGCTCATATCACACCCCACCATAGTTTCTCCATTGGCTCCCTATAGACAAACGGGCACAGTTCAAGTTCTAACTCCTCACTTACACCTTCACCACTGGCTCATCCTAGGTCCGTAGTCGTACCTCCTTTCTCAAACCATCCAGACACCTCTGCTCAGCCGAACTCCTTGCACACATTCCTCGCACAAGCAGAACCCGATCCAGTGGTCGGGCTTTCTCCCACATCGCTCCTGGAGCATGGAACGACCTGCGGTCGCACACCACAGCCTCCTCCTCTTCTTGTGTTCCACAGGAAGCTGAAAACTCAACTTTGATGCCTCCCTCACGCCTGCCCCAGGCGAAGCTAGGGGCACATTTACAAGAAAATGGCCTGAAGCCATTCTGCTGCGCCAAGCTGTGTCATTTTCTAAGTGCAGGAATGCTCAGTATTAGCAATATGGTGCATTCCTGACTCACCGCAGGGCCGGTGCAAAAAAAGCAGCCTAGCACCAGCGCAGGCACCCTTGCACCATGCCTGTATAGCACGGATGATTGTTGTTGTGCAGTAAGGGACACCTTCCTGCACAAAAACAGTCATCAATGGTGTTTTGCACCTTCTGAGTGCTGCAGAATGCAGCACACATAGAAAGAAAATAAAACCTAGGAGAAGTAAAAGTATTTCTCCTCATTGAGACACTCTTATGCCTCCCCAGGAGAGGCGGAGGTTTTTGACACTGTGTCAGGTTTACAGATCCTTAGAAATCTGGAGCAGTCTCAAAAAGCAATGGGTGTTGCCTGGCAACACCCACTGCACGCCCTTTGCCATAGAAAACTGCTTCAAGGAGGACCATTTTTGGAAGGCGGCGCTAAGCCACGCACAGTGGCTTGGCGCCGCATTGTAAATATGAAGCATGGCACAGCGCCACCAGAGTGTTGCAAAAAGTGATGCTCCGGTGGCCCACTGCCCTTGTAAATATGCCTCATAGTCTCATGCGTGCTCAGCGCTAGGAAAACCTCCCAGGCGAAGCACTGAGGGAGGGGTTTGTTTCCGGTGGGCGGAGCTCGGACTCCCTCTTGTAAACCCCACTCTTTAAATAAAATAAGAGTTTGGATCAGTTATGGATAACCCTCAACAGGTGCAAAATGTTTTATCTTACATAGATGTTCACAAATGGCAATTATTGCCCTCAGCCTCTACATATGGCGACAGGTTAGCAACTTCGTACTTAATTTGTGCCGGTGGTTGCCAGTGGGCATCACAGGCATGTCACTCCTGGCTCCCAGTGAGTGTCAGTGTGGCCCTTGGATGTCTGTGGGGTGCCTGAGAAGAGCCCCCCCCCAGGGTCTGGCGCAGTCCAGATCCTCCCGGTTACCAGTGAGTGACAATGTGGTCTCTGGTTGTCATTGGTGTCCCTGTTCACCTCAGGAAGAATACCTCCAAACCAGGAACCAGAAATACTGGCGTTAAAAGAATTTCCCATCATTACCTCTCAAATAGACAACTTAGTAAAATTGAGCTAGAGGTGTTGGAAAAAGGGTTCAGTTTTGCACCCACCACAAATGTTAATAAATTCATGTTGGAAAAGGATCTTAAGTCCTTTTTTTGTAAAATCAGATGAAAGTGTTTTTTTTAAAATAGAGAACATACAGAGGAGAATAATATTTCTGGCCTTAGACCTAAATCCACCTTAACCCGTAATATTAGCCACGTTGCTAGAAATATTGATGTATTTGAACAAGTAGTGGAGTCTAAAATACGGAATATCTGGGAAAATTCACCACCGATAACCAATAATATAAGTAAATCACATAGAGAACCCATTACATCCCTTAAAAAAGATTTAAACATAACCATAAAACCTGCGGATAAGGGGGAAGGGGTAGTGATTTTTGACACCCCAGACTCTGAAAATCAGATCATGAATCTTTTGAATGTGGAGGAACACTATCTAAAGGTACCCATGAATAAATGGTCCATGTTAAAAGCTGAAATTGGTACACTCTTATCGTTTTCGAAAGAAAATGGCTGGATCACAGATAGTGAATTTTTGACAAAGCCATTATACCAGCGATATGTGGCCTCCCCAAGATACATAAAAATGAAAAAATCCCCCACTAAGACCGATTGTAAGCTGTATTAACTCACCATTAGAACCATTAAGTAAGTACGTAGATAGTTTTCTTAGACCTTTAGTGCAGACACAACAATCTTATATCAAAGATTCTGCCCATATTATCAGTATCAAAGAGGGTTCCATTTTTAACAACTTAACACAACTACTTGTAACCCTTGATATCGAAGCCCTGTATACGAACATACCCCAGGATGATACTCTATCTGTCATCAAGAACGTCCTGGGGCCTGCAGAAGGCAGAGGTGCTAGCACAGAATAGGCCTGAAACATAACATGTTTTTATTCACAGATAGACAATTTCTTCAGTGCAAAGGGACCAGTATGGGGGCCACTTGTGCCCCCAGTCTGGCATGCCTTTATGTGGGGCAATTCGAAGAAAGACACATGTTCAATGAAACTGCCGAATTTTACGAAAATGTGACAAAATGGTACAGATTTATAGATGATCTTCTCTTCATCTGGGAGGGAACAACAGAACTCCTAGGAGACATTTATGACATGGCTAAACCTAGGAGATGCAAACTTGAAGTTCACATCTTAATACAGTAACGAAAGTGGAAGCTCTTTAGATCTTAGCATCAAGGATGTCGGTGGCATATTAAAAGTAGAACTTTTCACAAAACCCACCGACAAAAATAACTTACTGTACTATGCCAGTTATCATCCAAGAGCCCAAAAAGACAACATTCCTTTAGGACAGTTCCTTTGACTTCAAAGGAATTGCTCATCATTGGATGACTTTTAGAAGCATTCTGAAGATCTTAAAATAAAATTGAAAGACAGGGGCCATCCAAAGAGATTAATAAAGCATTCATTCAAGCATGCTCGCTTTTACGACCGCGATAGTATGCTAACGAACTGAAATAAAGAACGACAAGAGAGAAAAGAAACGCAACACATTGTGTTTGTGAGCCAGTTCTCATGTATTAGTAGTAAAATAAAAAACATCTGTAACTCCAATAGGAGTTTCCTCAATGACAACGAACATAACCTGGACAGGCCGCTGCTTGTGTTTAAGCATAACAACAATTTGAGGAAAGAACTGGTGCAGACTTCAGAGATGCCTCTGAAACAGGACAACGTACGATCACAGGGTCCAAAGCTGTGGGCAACCACAAATGCAGCAGTTGTATGATCTGTGACCACTGTATAGTGGGTAGAAATATCACATGTAATAAACATGTCCTTTCCGCAATAGACCTGGCTAAGTACAGAGGCAGTAATATGGTTTTACTCTTATGCCCATGTCACTTAGGTCACGTGGGTGGAACAGCTGGGGAACTTCGAGTCCGCCTCTTAGAGCATAAATCAGCTATGAAGAATAGCACGGAACATGCTCCACTTGTGGACAATTATAGAAAGGCAGGGCACTCTTGCACCTATTTCAAATGGTTCATTATTGAACAAATCAAAGGGAACAAAAGAGGAGGCAGTCTCACTGTTAAACGTAAAAATCGTGAGCAGTGGTACATTTCCATCCTGGACACAGTTAGAACAGGTCTTAATCCTAAAGAGGATTGGATGAGATGAATTGGCGAGTCCCTTCCTCTATAAACAAAACTGTTTATGCACATTAGGCAAGAAGTGAATCCAATGAGGAAGAGGGTTTGTGATATTACCATCGAGATGCCTAATAAGAGATGTTTGGTATTAGTGTGAATAATCTTGATATTAATGGAGCCTTTGAGCTTTACTGTTGGGGGGCCCCTTTGGTTGAATAGTGGGATTCTGTACCGGCCAGGACCTTTTACACAGCCAACAGACTGACCACCAATAAGCTCTTAGAAACTCATAGACATTTCTCTGAACATATGCACTAATACATAAATCATTTAGATAAATTATCACACTATAGCGGATTTATGCAATAAAATTAATAGTAAGATTAGCAAAACAGGACAGGTTTCCATTATATATTTTACTATAATCTGTTGGTTTGATGCCAGAATACGAATTTATTAAAAAAAATATTTTTAGAGATTTGTATACTTCATTTGTATTTTAAATTTGAAGTATTTCTTCTATTTAGTTACTGGGCTAGCTCCGGAGATAGGCTGGTGCAAACATAGAAATGGCACAAGGTACTTCCCCTTTAAATACAAAGTCGACGTATGCGACGTAATGCGCAGCTTGTTGACGTCGCCAGGCAACATCAGGTGTTCCACATTGGATACAAGAATTTAAGACGGCAGGAATCCTGCCTTTCCGTCTTCCTATTGCGGAGTGGAATGGTTTGGCCTTCATGCGAAGGAATACTTCCCTTAAAGGTAAGGGCTAGGGGGAGGGAAAAAAAATTGGGAGGGTAAAAAGTGGGTGAGGAAGCGGAGCCTTTATACTATATCGTGAGCCCGTCTTTCCATTTTTTTCTTTAAATCTTAACATTTACATTCATTTTTGTTCCTCTTCTCACTATAGAACTGAATAGGAGTATAAATCGGGTTTATTTTACCCTCTTGATATTGGATTAATACGCATAATTTATCCTAAATGTGCAACATAAGGCCAGTCGCGTTAGACAGTGAAACCATATATTTATTTCCCCAGAGTCGTGCATACACAAATAAAAAAGACTGAGATATTATTCTGATGACCAAGAGACATACCGCTTCTTTGAAATAAACTAGAGAATAATTTAACCTCCTGTGGAAAGACTGCTAAAACTTAAGGTACGTAGATAGGATCCTTGATCCATTATTTCTTTAAGGTAATCTTAATTAGAACAAGCTCATGAATATGATATTTTTGATCCTATTCTATCTATTTATTCGTTAAAGGGTCATCGTATCCTACCATTGATAAGGCACTAGAATTTTAATTTGCAACGATTCACTCTTTAGTTTATTACCTATCATCAAAGTTTGAGGTGGGTCTATAGTGTGCTTAAAATATAAACCTAAAAATATATATAATTCTTTTTTTTAACATGATAATTTTTTAATCCTCATGTATTATTAGATTACAATATAAAAGGTTTTTGGGAACAGTATTGATATATAAAATTGTCTCTCTATATAACAGAAGATATTTTATTCTGGTCACAACAAAGAATTGGGAAAACCATCCTCCCTCCTTGATGGGATGATTTCATTATAAGATATACCCTATCAACATTTCAAAAGGTACCAAAGACCTTTTTGTTTTTTTTAAATCTATTTTATAGCTATTGCTATTAATTGAGTGATAACTCTAGGGGAACTTGGTAAGCTAATTCCCCAAACAGACGCTAGATACGAGTGGTACGGCGTTCGATCCGTACGGAGCCTTTTCCATGCGCTTGTGTTTTCGGACGGCCGGTACGGATCGTACTTGCGCGCTCGGACTTCAGTTTTACAATTTGTATGTAAAACTGTCCGGGGACGTCTCGTAGACCTTTCCCAAAGTCATTCGTATGGATTTTTCACGTACGAATCGTACTTCGCCGTTTGTACGGGACTTGTACGATTCGTACGTAAAAAAATACGGATACGAGTCAGACGGTAATTTTTTTTAAATGATCGGAATCGGCACCTAGATGTCAATACGGGGAGCATGCCGTATATGTATATCTACACCGATTCATGTCAGTGAGGAAGATATATATCTCCCAAATATAGGATGACTGTGCAAATTAGTGAAAAGAAAGAATGTAGAGTGAATGGAAATAACGAATATCTATTGGTATGAATGTTTTGAACATAGACTTGGGCTCTTAAAACAGTTATAAATTAAATAATGATATTGTTTGTTTTTAAATGTACGATCAGTAATGTTGTTTATATGTTAGATAAAAAAACATGATTTTACATTATGGTTATGCTATATATTGTCACTTTGATGCATTTTTACACAGAATGGAATTTTGTTATTTGATTTACTTTTTTAGGTCTTGCATAGGCAGCGCATCCGCTGCCTCTCCAAGGCATCAAGTAATTAGAATGTTGGGTGAAACTCCGCCCACTGCCGGGTTATTTCTGTTGCTGCTCGCCATTAGTTTAACATTGCTATAGCTGCTGTTATCTGGCTTTTTAGTGGATGTTGATGTGATACTGACTTCCGTTTAGTCCAGAAGCAGCAGCGCCTAACTACTGTTTTGGTCCGCTTGTATGTTTAATGTGTTGCTAAGAAGAACTCTTTTAAATGATTATTGCAGCGATGCTTTCAGACCCCTCCCGCCTCCCAACACAGCATGCCGAAGTGCCTTTATTTATTTCATGTCAGTGGTGCTTACGGACCCCTCCCACCTCCCAACACAGCATGCCAAAGCGCCCTTTATTTATTTCATGTCAGCGCTGCTTTCGGACCCCTCCCGCCTCCCAACACAGCATGCCGATGCACCTTTATTTATGTAATATCAGCGACGCTTATGGACCCTTCCCGCCTCCCAACACAGCATGCCGAAGCGCCTTTATTTGTTTTATGTCAGCTGTGCTTTCGGACCCCTCCCGCCTCACAACACAGCATGCTGAAGCGCCTTTATTTATTTCATGTCAGCGGTGCTTTCGGACCCCTCCTGCCTCCCAACATAGCATGCCGAAGCGCCTTTATTGTTGCAGCAGACCTCTCGCGAAACTTGCGGCCGCCCTCCTCTCTGTATCAGCTCCACGTCATACTCCAGACAAACGTTAAGAAACATGGCGGATTGGCGAAAGACAGAAGAAATGGAGCCAGGTAAACAGAGGCCGCTCCTTTCCTCATGCATGTTCACTGGTGGTTGTTTACTGAACACTGCGCTTTAAAAACTTACAGGTAGGGTTTGCCTACAACCTCTTGGAGGCGGAGCCACACTACGAGAGGCTTTGTGCCCAGCTTGTTACACGGGTCTGGCTCATCTTTACTTTGTACTGCTGGTGCCTCTGGTGTGGCTCCTGCCTCAGCAATAAAAGGTAACATTTGTTTCCTATGTGAGTGGCTGAGTGTGTGTTTACTTTGCTCACAATTTCCAGCCTGGGGTTATCTTGACAACTCCGCTTCATTCGAAATTCCATGTAAGGGCTGGGCTTGTTCTATTCATCACTCGACTTCTTTCAACCTCTGTTCTTAAATCACCCCCTTTCCATCTAATCCTCCCCCTCAGGCGCGCAACGCCCATTAGGCTTAACTGGCTTCAGCACTCCCCCCACACCCCTCCCCGTCATGTGTGTCAGCCCGGGTTGAGACAGCTTCCCGGGCGCACACACAGACAGTTTTTAAGCTGCCAGCTGCACCCGAGTACTTCACAGGTCTTTAAAAGACCATTATATTGTTAACGAGGCTTTGTTGTTTTTTCACTGGCTTCTGCCCTGTGTGTGTGTGACACGTTTGTGTGTGTGTGTGTCTTCTGCATATGTTTGAGCTTCTGGTGTGTGTCTGCGTGCATGTTACCTTGTGTGTTTGCGCACCCCCCTGTGTGTATGTGTGCGCGTGTATCTGTGTATATGTTTGTATGCATTTGCTTGTAGCTGCTGGCAATAACCTCGTGGGCAGCTAGCAGCAGCGACAGACATGATGAGAGCAGAGCTCATTGACAAGCCTGCGGGCCGCCAAGGGGCTGCCTGCTCACGAGGCTGAGCACAGAGTAAAAACACTGCGAGCTGCTGCAGACTCCTCAACACGAGACATCCTGCAGTCTTGTATAATGGGCTATTAAGGCAGCCCCCTCACACTTGTGAACGTGTCCCATCCAAAGTTAATCGCCATGCACTTCAGGATATCATATCATGCTTTTGGCTCACCGCAGCCACTAAAAATGTGTATATATATCTATCTATATCTATATATATATATATATATATATATATATGGTTTGGCCCTTTGCCCTCCTATATATTTTTGAGAATTCACTTTCTAAGCTACCTATTTAATACCTCACATTCCTTGTTCACCTGTCACCTTTTAATATGTGCTAAATTGCAGTACAAAGATTTTTTAGTTTGAAGTCCCTTTAGATATGCAGATTCTGTTACTTCCTTACATGTAATCAAGAAGCACCTGAGCTTCCTTGTACAGCTAGAGCAACAAAAAAGTATATATTTTTAAAATTATTTTACAGCATACTGATTTATTTAGGTTTTGTCATTTCCAATATAGCGCCTTAAGTGAGTCGCTCCTTCACACTTTCTAAGCTACCCGCTACATTCCATCTTTATATTATAAAATGCGAGCTCCCTGTTTTAGGTTGGAAGCGTTTTTCATTGCTCTGTTTTTGAGTTGCATTCTTTTCCTGCCCTTTTGGACTGGTTTGACCTGCTAAGTCGATGATTAAGTATCCCCTCATGCTAACTTGTGGATCCTGGCTGTGACACAAGTCCACCTTTACCAGCCCCCCTTGGATAACTTCAAAACATAAGTTATTGTGTATTGTTTTCAGGACATTTTTTTACACAGTCTGTAAATTATTTATACATGTGTCCTCCTTTGGGCTGTCTTTTTTTTCAGCAGTTTGGTACATTGAGACTGCACCAGTAAAATTAAATGTGCACTAAAAATCTTTCTACGCATCTTGGCACTTATTTATAGCTTTTGCCTGCTCCACACATCTTCGTGGTGTTTTGAAGATAAGTGTGCCAATTACGGTTTCTGATCCCATTTCTTTTTCCCAAAATACCTCGCACTCTATAAATGCATATTTCCCTTCTTTTTTTTTGAATTGTCTTGCTATAGCACATACAACAAATAATTTTTCACTAAGGTGAGTTTTTCCACACCAGCAAGAGGCGGTGGTATAATATAGCATGTGTTGTACTGAAAATAGGCAGACAGGGCCACCATTAATTACAAATACGTAACACACCACATAAATCCAATCCATACCACAGAATCCCACATCATGTCACAAAATTCAACAGCACACCACATAATTAAACTACACTACATACCACTCTACAATCCAACCATATCACATAATTACACTTCGTGACACCATCCCACTCTGCATAATTCCAGTACACTCACAACCACATAATTAGAATCCACATAATTCCACTGCACACTATGACACACAATTTTCACACAAATACACTGCATACCACACAATTCACCCCTAATTCCACAACTAACAATTCCAATTCAATACACATAATTCCACTCCAAACCAAAACACATACATAAAAGGCATTGCCATTTACAATGCCAATAGCTCTAACTCTCGCAAATGCGAGACCTGTTGCATTGCAAATGCTTGTTTATTTTTATTTTCTGTCTTAAATAGGCATAGCTGATACAGTGCCAAACTTAGGAGAAACAATATAAATGATTGTCCTGAAGAAGGTGGTTTAGAAAATAGAATCCACCAAAACGCGTCGACACCTTTTTTTCTGCACTAACTTTGAAGAACATTGGAGTCTAATCACAATGAAATTTATAGACCCCAAAGAAATTGATTCTATTGAAGTAACCTAGTCATGATGATCTTTATTGTTTCACTTGTTTTTTGTCCCTTGTACACATTTATATATGTCTCAAGTTTCATCATATATATGTATTTGAGGATGTATATTTCAGATGTCCTTTTTTGTTCATATTATGTTTTTTAAATTATGGTTTTAATAAACACATGTTTGTGATATTTTAAAAAAAAGTTTTTGGCGTATTTATGATTGATTTACGGCTCCAGAATCCTAAGTGGATTTAATACAGCTGAATGGTTTATGGTTTATGTATGGTTGAATGTAGTGAAGTTTGACCATTTGTGATTCATTCCCGAGAGAAAACCTTCAATTTACCTCCGTGTGGAGGGTCCTGGTGCAGTCCGAATACACATGGGTCCCAGGGAACAGGACTCTGGCTGTCTGTGATGTCCCTGTGGAGAGGCCCCCTGGTATGGACTCTGGGGTCACGTGTTGTGATCCAGAAACCTCGGCTCAGGTATGTGTCTCGGTGGGGCTTTGTGGCATCAGGAACACCAAGGTGTACAAGGGGATACTTGGTCTTCTTGTATTAGGTGTCTCCACGGCTCCCCAGCTGTCTGCTGCCCACCCCCACTTGCCCCCACACCCTTTGATGTGAGCTCCTGCTGCCCAGTTTTAACCCCACCTCTAAACCCCACAGAGAGGCGTTGCGCATACACAAGGATGTACAAGGACGTCCTTTGAAGCTACATGTATCATGTTGATTGACATACATTATAATGTAACGTCAGCATAAAAAGAGTGCACTCTCTTCCCTTAACTTACCTTTTTCGGTCGAGCATTCGAGACCTGTTTAATTGTTCATGTTGGCTTAAAGCCATCCCCCTGCTTTTGATTTGCTTGCCTCAGTGTCCTTTAGAAATCCTTGCTTGCTAGTGGTCAGCCCTACCTCCTTGTTCCTCCTTTTTATCCTTCTGTTCCTCCCATGCAGCAGAGACTAAGTACTGTCTCATTCCCCTATGGCTCTTTATGTGTTCTTGGAGAGACTATTTTTTTTCTTTTATTTATTTATTTTTATTTACATAATGCGATTTTATATAGCGCAAACATTTCCCGAAGGTGTCAGAGCGCTTTACAAAAGAACCAGTTGCGTTACATAAGGACTTTGGATTACATGAGTTATGTAAGAGATACAAACAGAGAAAAAAAATTGCAAATATACAAGTGGAGTGAAAGGAGGGAAAAATTGCAAATGTACAAGTTTTAAAGTCACTCAAGGAAGAGATACAGATAAACTCTAAAATCACATAGGAATGGTAGTAAGTAGTAAGTACAAAGGTTTACTACATATACTAGTGGTTAGAGTTATATATATATATATATATATATATATATATATATATATATATATATATATATATATATATATATATATATATATATATATATATTTATCTACTGGCGGACGCCAGTTAATAGTTATAGTTAGGACCTATTTCCGCAACATTCTATTCCCAATAAGTCTGGCGCCGGTTGATGAATCCTTGCGAAATTTTCCAAACTTTTGGCCAGCTCCGCTCCTACCCTGAAAGTTTCGTGGTGATTCGTCAAGCGGGGGCCGAGAAAAAAGGGGGGTCCCAAAACGCGTTTTCCCCATGCAATTTCCCATAGGATCTGTTGTCGCAGCTACAGCCCGAACCGCTGAACGGAATGACACCAAATTTGGCAAAGAGGTAGTCCTCAGTTCAGACTTGTGCCTTTTTCTTAAATGGTGTAAATTCGTTCAGTAGTTTCTGAGAAAATTAGAGTTAAAAGTACATAAATATCTATGGCCGGGGAGGATCCGCGGACCCTACCCGCACCGTATGCGCATCCTCCCCGAACCAAGCGCGCACCATCCCGATCGAGCGCTGAATGCTAATTGGCTGTCGAGTGTCTTTCTACATTCGAAACCAGGAACTGTTGGCGGCCATTTTCTGCCTCGTTAGAAGCGAGGCTGAAGAAGCAAGGGGAATAAGTGTGTAAAACATATAAAGGGGGTAGAGTGGAAATACTCTGACACTCTAGACCTGCTTAGGGTGTCCCAGAAGGACGCCCTGGGGCCCCCTTTTTTAAAAAAAAAAAAAACGCAAAATGCACGCACAGTGTGCGCATCCTATCGCGTTGGGTGCTCGGATTCTCTCGCGTTGGGTGCGCGAATCCACGGGAAAAAAATTGAAAAAAGACAAGAAATCATTGGTTGTATTACAACTTTCTACACTGAAAGGTAGGGTGTATATTTCTGTTTTTTAAAGGTATGATTCTTATTGGTTAACAAAAACAGATTGTAAGGAACATTATATATGATAAGCTGATATGTTGAAAAGTTAAGCACACTTGCTGTCTTGTTTAGTAACATTGTGTGCAGAACTTGTGACCTGTGTGCTCAGTGCAGTGTTCCATGACCTGTTTCTATGGTAACAGGCAGAAGGCAGATTGGGGGAAGGGTTGAAATGTATTTCATTTGGAAAGGGTTGAAATGTTTAACCAATAGAAATGTGTGTTTGCTTTTGAGTTTATGTGTGAAGGATTGTGATTTGATGTTTACATGTATATGTGTGGAAAATGAAAGGGAAACTTTTCCATTCTTTGTTTTTGCTGAGAGGTGCACAGTGCAGAGATTATGTAAAAGAAAATCTGGTGTGTGACTGATATCTGGTGTGTGACTAATATACTTCTTAATCTACAAAACAACTTGAAAGGTGAGTTATTTAATTGTGAGGGGATGTATGTAGACTATTTTTATTTTAATCAGACTAATGTATTTCTCCTGCTAAAGTGTAGGGAGTACTTTTTTTCTCTACAATCTTATTGACAGTGTGTGTGCATGTAGAAACCATTCTGTGATAAGCATTTGTGTTTTTCATGTGTTTGCAGACAGATAACTGTGCTGTTTTTATATTTTGGTAGAATTAGAAAGCAGTCATTGTTTATGAATTTGTGAAATGAGTTATGTTTCTATATTAAAATGTAGTACTTCTAGATGAAGAAATGTGTTTTGGTATAGTGCAAGGGATAGTGTTGTTTGTCTAGAATCACACTGTGAGTCTGTGTGCATTTGGGAACCACTGTGAGAGAAGCATTTGGTAACATCGTGTATTTGCTGACAGATAAGTGTTTTAAAACCTGTCATGTTCTCAAGTTTTAGTAGCTATAGAAGCTATTATTTGCTTATGCCTTGATAAAATGAGTCAGGGTTTGACACTAAAGTGCAGTACCATGTACTATTCTCTTCACTGTGCCAGAACTGAAAATTTAAACGTTTTACCCAGGCACTGTCCTAGCAGTAGTCTGATGATTTAGTCAGTTTCCAAGTACTCATGTTGTGAACCATACATTACCATATAGATTGCTTCAAATGTCTATGCAGTATGCATGCAGTCTTCTAACATACTATACACTTGTCTTTCACATTTTCAATTCCCTAGTCAGTATCCATACACTTCCAGGAAACACCCTGTAACTCCCTTTGCAGTCCTCTAGTGACCCATTCAGCACCATGTACCAATCCATTCACTGTGCCAAAACCCAAACACTTATAAATTCACCAAGACACTCTCTTTGCAGTACTCTAATCATTCAGTCAGTGCCTAAGTATTCATGCACTGAGCCAGGCCTTAGCACATGGACTGCTTCTGTAACGCCCTGAACGTCTCAGGATCGTTTAACAGACACGACAATGAGGACGCAACCACTAGTGAAGGGTTAGTTGTTTTAATGAAGGCAAATATAATACAAAGAATAAACAAGTTATAGTCACTGGAATCCTCCAGGCTAAGTACGTTACCAGCCCACAGCACGGATGGTCCTAACCGTCCTCTGCATATACGCCGGTCCCGGCATATGCCAACAGAGGGCAGAAATGAAATGGCCGACAATGCCAATCGGTAGGCTGTGAGGGGCACGAAGAGTGTTGGGGAGAATCGAGGAGTCAGGGAAACACCCAGCCGGGGTCTCTACCTGAAGGGAGCAGCCGCTCAACCTCTTCCTCAGACTGCACCGGGACGCGGAGTCACCTCCTGGTGATGCGTCACCGATACCCCAATCACAAGCAAGAAGACTGAACCGAGAGCAGCCGCTCGATCGATCGATCCTGTGGACTTCCGAGTCTGTAACGCGGCAAACACCTCCTGGTGTGCGTTACAGCTGGCAGTCCCTGTGTCTCTGGTCGGGCTGGGAGTTACGACTCCAACCAGCAAAAGCGCCACTGCGCTTGGACTCAGCCGAGTCAAAAAGCGAAGCTCAATGGTTGACCGGTAGAGCTTCCGGGTCCTTCACAGGTGACGATGGGGCAAGACACGGCCCAGGGAGTAACGACTCGACCTACCTCCGTTCTTGCCTTACTGGAGCACCACTCCGGAACACTGCTCTTCACGAAGCAGGTACGTCGGTGTGAACACAATATCCGACAGCGTTGTACCTCCCGGTTCCTCCCTTTATAGGGCGTGTTTTCCTTGAGTTATGTAACAGCTCTCCTGTTTACATAAGGGCGTGTTTCCTTGAGTTATGTAACAGCTCTCCTGTTTACATAAGGGCGTGTTTCCCTTGAGTTATGTAACAGCTCTCCTGTTTACATAAGGGCGTGTTTCCCTTGAGTTATGTAACAGCTCTCCTGTTTACATAAGGGCGTGTTTTCCTTGAGTTATGTAACAGCTCTCCTGTTTACATAAGGGCGTGTTTCCCTTGTATGACAGGAATTCTTGACAGTACATCCTCCCTCTCAGCGGCTCCCCACGGGTCCAGCGCTGGCAGGAAAACGCCGATGGAACAAGGAGACCAAGCGCGGAGCATGAACCCCTTCAGCCGGTTCCCATGAATGCTCCTCCGGGCCATAGCCTTTCCACGCAACCAGGTACCACAGCTTCCCCCCGCGCCATTTGGACGCCCGTATGCCCGACACTTCATACTCCACCTCCGACTCCACGCATACCGGCCGAGGTGTCCCAGACGGCTTGGAGGGTGCTGGTTTGAGCAATGATACATGAAAGACAGGGTGTATCCGCAATGACTGGGGCAAGCACACCTTCACGTTCACGGGACCCATACACTTGGTAATTCGATAGGGGCCCATGTACTTGGGATGGAACACACTGTTCTTTCGAAACCTCATGTTTCTTGTGGATATCCAGACGTAGTCTCCAGTGCGGTACAGTGGCCCGGGCCTTCTCTTCCTATCTGCCGCAGCCTTGTATCTTCTCTTGGCCTCTATTAGGACAGCCCTTGAGCGCATCAATGTGTCTTTTATGTGTGCCACCCTGTCCGCTGTGGCGGGAATCCTGTCCTCTCTGAACGGATGTAGAAATGGCAAGAACCTGGGATGTTGGCCATAGTTGCTATAGAACGGAGATGACTGTGTGGAGCTGTGAGTGGCGTTGTTATAGGCTATCTCTGCAACCCATAGCAAGTCGACCCATTCTTCCCTGCCCTGGTCCACAAAACATCGCAGATACTGTTTGAGCGTTTGGTTCAGGCGCTCGGTTTGGCCGTCCGTTTGAGGGTGGTAGCTGGTGGACAGGGCGGTCTTAACATGCAGCGCAGTGCACCAAGTCTTCCAGAATTGCGCAGTAAACTGCGACCCCCGGTCCGACACGATCACCCCAGGTAATCCATGCAGTCGTACCACATTCTTTAGGAGTAGTGACGCCAATTCCCCGGCCGTAGGGACTCTCTTGCAGGGGATGAAGTGCCCCATTTTCGTCAAGTAATCCACCACCACCAGTATTGCCGTCATCCCCTGGTCTACCGGTAGGCCCACCACGAAGTCCAGTGATATGCTATCCCATGGTCTATCCGGGGTTGGAAGTGGATGTAAGAGCCCTTGGGTTCGGCCATGGTCGGCCTTCATGGTAGCACACGTAGGACACTCCTGTCCCCACCTCCTGACATCCACTCTCATGGTTGGCCACCAGAAATGCCGTCCCATGCTAGCCACCGTTTTTTCAAAGCCCAAATGACCTGCGCATGGAGAGTCATGGCACCAGATGAATGCTTGTTTCCTTAGCCTAGGCGTGGGTATCAATAGGCACCTGCCCTTCAGGGGTATCCCGTCCTTCAGCTGCCATTCTCTGTGACTGAGGAGCCACCTCCGCCATGCGAATGACCTGATCCCTCTCTTTATTCCCCTCAGGAAAGTATCCGGTTGGATAACCCCCAATACCATCCTCGGGGAAATGATGGAACGCTCGGTCGCAGGCAATGGTTCCTTAACTGCAGATTGACGGGACAGGGCGTCCGCCTTTCGGTTTTCCGTCCCCGGCCGATATGTGATGCGGAAGTTGAACCCCGCAAAGAAGATCATCCACCGCAGCTGCCTGGGAGAAAGGTGTCTAGTGGCAGTCATGAACTGTAGGTTCCGATGGTCCGTGTACACCGATACCACATGTCTTGCCCCCATCAACCAATGCCTCCATTCGGTGAAGGCGTCCTTGATTGCGAGAAGCTCCTTCTCCGCTATATGGTAGTTGCGTTCGGCGTCGTTGAGTTTGCGGGACATGTACGCAACGGGATGAAGCACCCCTGTGTCGTGGTTGCGTTGGGACAAGATAGCCCCCAGCGCCACATCCGACGAGTCCGCTTCCACCACGTAGGGGAGATCCGGATCGGGGTGAGCCAACACCGGCGCCTTACCAAAGGCGCTTTTCAGGGCCTCAAAGGCTTTGTTCGCTTCAGGGGACCAGACAAACTCCTTGGACTTCCTCAGTAGCTGTGTGATTGGGGCCACCACTCCTGAAAATCCATCTATGAACCGCCTGTAAAAGTTGGCGAAGCCAATGAAACTTTGGACGTCCTTCACGCTTTGGGGCACCGGCCATTCTTTCACCGCCTTGATCTTTCGTTCTGCCATCTCCTGTCCCTCTGGACTCAGCATCACTCCGAGGAATTCCACGGATGTGACGTGGAAGTCACACTTGCTGAGTTTACAAAACAGCATGTTTTCCCTCAGCTTTTGGAGCACAGCTTTGACGTGGTGTACGTGCTCCTCCACACTGGACGAATAGATGAGGATGTCGTCGATATATACGACCACGTAGATATCCAACTCTTCTCTGAATACCTCATTCAAAAAGTACTGAAAGGCTGCCGGGGCGTTGCACAGACCGAACGGCATGACGAGGTACTCAAAAAGGCCGAACCTGGTCTTAAAGGCGGTCTTCCACTCGTCTCCGTCCCTCATGCGCACCAGATGGTATGCCCCTTTCAAATCCAACTTGGTGTAGATACGAGCTTTCTTGACCTGTTCCAGAAGTACACTGATGAGAGGCAAGGGGTACCGATTTTTTATGGTTATCGCATTCAATGCCCTAAAGTCCACACAGGCTCTCAGCTCCCCATTAGCCTTCGGGATGAAGAAGAGTGGCGAGGCGGCCGGAGACTTGGACGGGCGGATGAATCCTAGCTTGAGGAGTTTATCCAGGTACCCCCGGAGATGCACGTTTTCAGGCTCCGTCAGGGCATACAGCCTGCCGCTGGGAACGCTGGCCCCTGGCACCAGGTCGATCTGGCAGTCAAACTGTCTATGTGGTGGTAGCACTTCCGCCTTCACCTCATCAAATACATCCTCAAAACTGTGATAAGCCTGGGGGAGAGCCACATCTTTTTCTGCCGCTGTAGCCACCGTCTGACTCCCGCTCTCATCTGCGTCAAGGGATTCCGTTCTTATTCCACAATGCAGGATGCAATACGGTGACGTCATTTCGATGCGATGTGTTGGCCAATCCACAAAGGGGTTGTGTTTCTGTAGCCACGGCAATCCCAATATGACGCCATATTGGGGCGCTCGGATGATGTTAAAATCGATTTGTTCCAAATGGTTCCACCCATATCTCATCGGAAGGGCCCCCGTGTGCTGCCCGATGGGCCCCGTCACCAATCGCCTTCCGTCTACAGCATAGACGTCTTCGGGTACAGCTTTGGGAAGAAGCACTAGCCCTAGCCTGCATGCCTCGTTGTGGTCCATAAACATGCCAGTGGCCCCTGAATCCACCATGGCCACAACGGGTATCCACTGGTCATGCACTCCCACGTGCACCGTGATAAACAGGTGTCGTTGTCCCTTAGTGACCGAGTTGGAAAGTGAAGGGATGGATGAGTGACTCCGAGATGCCCCTTCTCTGGTCTTGGAGTCCTCTAGTTTTCCGCCGGTATGTCCACCACGGCTGTTACCGACCGGTTGGCCCGATAACGTGACGTCTTCGGTTTGGCAGGGCATTCACGTACGTAGTGGCCTTTTTTGCCACAATATAGGCACAATCCTTGTTTACGGCGTGACTCTTTCTCCGTGGCTGTGAGGCTCGCTCGTATTGCGCCGATGTCCATGGGTTCTCCCTTGGATGCGGTGGAAGTTTCAGGACTTCCCACCGTCACATAGGATGGAAGGGATTTTCCTTTTCTCCCATGATCCCCCTTTCTTTCACTTAGCCTATGTTCCAGCCGTAATACCAGGTTGATAAGGCCCTCACATGTCTTGGGTTGAGGGTCAATATGAGCCACGGCGTCCTTGAGCTCATCGCACAGCCCTTGATGGAAGAGCGCCGTCTGTTTAGCAACAGGCCACTTGGTTTCCGCAACCAGCCTTCGGAACGCGTTGAGATACTGCACCAGGTCGTTGGATCCCTGTCTCAACTCAAGCATTTCACGGTCCGCCGTGTACGAGTCAGCCCTTCTGTCGAATACCTTCAGGAATTCCTCGCGAAAAGCACCCCAATCACATAAGAGGGGGTCGTCCCTGCTCACCAGAGGTACGGCCCATTGTGCCGCGTTTCCAGCCAAATAGGATATAAGGAAAGCCACACGAGCCTGACTCGTGGGGAACGCCTTTGGTTTGCACGATAAATGTAGCGCCACTTGTGTGAGGAATACCTGCACTGTGTTAGGATCCCCACTGTACCTCTCTGGTGTCGCCAAGGGGATGGCTACCGGCATTTCCACTACTACCGCAGGGGTCTGATTCGTGAGGGAGGTGCTGGGCGTGAGCGGGTCCAATTGGATAGCATCCAGTCTGGCTTTTACATCGGCTGTTTCTTGCCTAGAGGCAGCCACTTCAACTTGCATGGCCGCTAAAGCAGCCAGCACATCATCAAGTGTTGCCATGTCTGTTATCGACCGGGAGACAGTTAGTGTTATTAAGGTCGGATATTTTGTAACGCCCTGAACGTCTCAGGATCGTTTAACAGACACGACAATGAGGACGCAACCACTAGTGAAGGGTTAGTTGTTTTAATGAAGGCAAATATAATACAAAGAATAAACAAGTTATAGTCACTGGAATCCTCCAGGCTAAGTACGTTACCAGCCCACAGCACGGATGGTCCTAACCGTCCTCTGCATATACGCCGGTCCCGGCATATGCCAACAGAGGGCAGAAATGAAATGGCCGACAATGCCAATCGGTAGGCTGTGAGGGGCACGAAGAGTGTTGGGGAGAATCGAGGAGTCAGGGAAACACCCAGCCGGGGTCTCTACCTGAAGGGAGCAGCCGCTCAACCTCTTCCTCAGACTGCACCGGGACGCGGAGTCACCTCCTGGTGATGCGTCACCGATACCCCAATCACAAGCAAGAAGACTGAACCGAGAGCAGCCGCTCGATCGATCCTGTGGACTTCCGAGTCTGTAACGCGGCAAACACCTCCTGGTGTGCGTTACAGCTGGCAGTCCCTGTGTCTCTGGTCGGGCTGGGAGTTACGACTCCAACCAGCAAAAGCGCCACTGCGCTTGGACTCAGCCGAGTCAAAAAGCGAAGCTCAATGGTTGACCGGTAGAGCTTCCGGGTCCTTCACAGGTGACGATGGGGCAAGACACGGCCCAGGGAGTAACGACTCGACCTACCTCCGTTCTTGCCTTACTGGAGCACCACTCCGGAACACTGCTCTTCACGAAGCAGGTACGTCGGTGTGAACACAATATCCGACAGCGTTGTACCTCCCGGTTCCTCCCTTTATAGGGCGTGTTTTCCTTGAGTTATGTAACAGCTCTCCTGTTTACATAAGGGCGTGTTTCCTTGAGTTATGTAACAGCTCTCCTGTTTACATAAGGGCGTGTTTCCCTTGAGTTATGTAACAGCTCTCCTGTTTACATAAGGGCGTGTTTCCCTTGAGTTATGTAACAGCTCTCCTGTTTACATAAGGGCGTGTTTTCCTTGAGTTATGTAACAGCTCTCCTGTTTACATAAGGGCGTGTTTCCCTTGTATGACAGGAATTCTTGACAGCTTCAAACCCCTATCCACTATGCATGCAGTCTTCTAACCACCTAGACACTTGTCTTTCACACTTTCAATTCCCTAGTCAGTATCCATACAGTCCAGCAAACATCCTGTCACTCCCTTTGCACTCCTCTAGTGATCCATTGTGAGAAGTTGGCCTGGCATATGCTGGTCACTAGTTCTAGTGGCCACCTTGTACCAGTCCAATTCGACTCTTAAGGTGATAGGTTAAAGACAACCTTTAAAGAAAGCTATCCTAGTGGTAGCTGTGGAGAGCAGCCTTCAGGCTAAGTCTTGAAGGAGTGTTAAGCTTATTGTTTTACCATAGATAACCTCTTGAATAACCAAATGAAAGAGTAGTCCACACAGGTATATATATAAAATATATGTATTTATTCTAGGAATAACCCCACTAGTCTCTTTATGAGGCTAGAGGTGAAGATACAATTCATACAAGCATTGATAGTTGCAATAAATAGCACTGGAATCACAAGGCCCCATGGGGGGACAAAACCATATATCAAAAAAGTGGTATAAGAACCATGACAATTCTACAGACAATGCCTAGGGCATTTAGGGTCGCTGGCCCCTTGTGAAACCACCCAAGGTAGTGAGGAAGGGGACCCACGGGAGACGCGTGCAGTGACTGAAGTTACTGTCGGGATCTCTATTATAGCCTATGGAGAATGTCGCGGTTTGATTTTACAAGTTTAAAAACACTTCTAGCAGGAGTTCAAGTTCAATACTTTAGAGTTAAGCTTTTGAAGGGCCCACACCCACGAGAGTACAGAGGTACCACTGTCACCTGCCCCAGGGAAGCCGGGTGCATAGGTCGTTTTCGATGTTGGGTCGCGGGCTGATTTTCAATGGCAAAACGTGAAGAACTGCTGCTAGCCACAAGCGTCGTCGTTGTCGTGAAGAATGAAAATGTAGATCTTGTAGAGATGGACCTGAAAGCAGAGGGGACAGAGTCTGGGTCACGGCAGAGTGACCAGGGGGCTCAAGAGAAGGAGCCCTTCAATGTCGGGTGCTTCCAAGACGAAGAGGTGTAGCTTGGATCGTCAGCCACGGGCCCACACCCACGAGAGTATAGAGGTACCACTGTTACCTGCCCCAGGGAAGCCGGGTGCATAGGTCGTTTTCGATGTCGGGTCGCGGGCTGATTTTCAATGGCAAAACGTGAAGAACTGCTGCTAGCCACAAGCGTCGTCGTTGTCGTGAAGAATGAAAATGTAGATCTTGTAGAGAAGGACCTGAAAGCAGAGGATACAGAGTCTGGGTCACTGCACAGTGACCAGGGGGCTCAAGAGAAGGAGCCCTTCAATGTCGGGTGCTTCCAAGACGAAGAGGTGTAGCTTGGATCATCAGCCACGGGGTCCAGGAGGCTTCAAGGAAGGCCAGCTTCTGGAGGCCGACTATACCACAAAGGATGAGGGTCGCTGCGGTGTTAGTGTCCAGATTGGATCCACTAAGCCTTGGCAACCGCAACCCACGCAAGAAACACAAAGCAGCTACTGATGCAGACCCACGAGGTCTGAGCGAGGTCTCCAGCAAGGAGACTGAGGAGCAGGCCTGGAGCAACTAGGGGAACTCTTGGAATCAAAGATTGTCCTCCGCTAGGGCCCACAAGTTGAGAGACAAGGGACCGCGGAAGGCAGCAATTTGGCGTGCGTAAAGGTGTGCCCACGGGTCACCGGAGCGGGCTAGGGCGCCGATCTTTGGCACAGTTGCTGCAGAGAGGTTGGCTCAATAATGGGCCAAAGCATGACTTCCCCACTTGTCGGGGTCGGGTGCTATGCAAGAGGTGGCTGGTGTCCTGGGGTATTGAGGATCTCTGCACTCACGGGGTCCACGGTGCATAGCTTTGCTGTGCACACTCACTGGCCTCTAGGATGCTTGGAAACCCACCTCAAGGTAGGAAAGAGTCGTCGATGTCCGAAGGAGCAGCAAGGTTCCAACTGGGTCACTTGCAGTGTTTCAGGTGCCTGCCAAGCAGGGGGGTAACTCCTTTACCCCAAGGGAGATTTCTTCAGGTAGCTGTGCGGCAGCAAGTTGAAGGTCAAGACTGTGAATTTCAAGAATAATCTAAGGCTCTGGGGACCAGTATTCACCTTTATCCAAAGATTAGGGGAGTGTCCAGATCAGGGTCCACCGATGAGAGGTCAGGCGGGAAAGGGTGGCTACACCCTCTCCCCTTTGTGTGTTTCCCGCCTGGGCAGTGGACAGGATGCCCCTAAACCGGTTCCAGGCGGTGTATGCAGAATGTAGGCACTGGAGAAGCCTACGTGCAACTCTGAAATGTATCCTATGGTGCACCCATCCAGTTCCAATCCACATAGTCTGTCTGGGGAGGTGGGAACACCTCCCTGCAACAGGATCCCTATTGTCCAGCTGCCGTGGCTGGAGTTCTGCCCAGCAACAGGCAGCCAGAGTCGTGTGGGTGGCGGGTAGCATCCATTTTGTACTTTGCGTGCACTTTTAAATTGGTGTCTAAATTCTGCCGCTTTTCCCATATCGCCCCTCTAGCAGGGGGGAATCATGCCCTCAGTCCCATGGCTGGATTGGGGGCATGATTCCTACATGTTTGACACCAAACACGATATGGTTCTGTGTAGCCATTCTCAAGTTATCACGCTATCGCGATAGACTTATAATGAGATTAAGAGTATATGGTATGGCTACACTACAAACAACCCAGTAATGATTTTACGAAGGTTGCAGAGGGGCCCTACTCAGGTTGGGGTCCCACCTCACACATATCTCAGCACCCTGCCTTGTAGGATTAGCAAGGCCTGCTCTAGGGGTGACCTATGAGGATATATGTGTTGTATTAAGTGGGATACAGGATACCTATTTCCCTGTAAAGGGTGCAAGCACCACCTTACCCAGACTACAGTAGTGGTCTGGTGGTGTCATTTAGTATGGCTGTCCCAGGGGTGGCACAATAAGTGCTTCAGCCCCTGGTAGGCCTCTGAGGGACCCATGCCCTGGGTACCTAGGGTACCATCTACAAGGGGCTGGTAGGGTGTCCTCAGTATACAATTGGAAGGTAGCTAGGGTACTCACATCCGTTTAGAGAAAAAGCAGTTAGGCTGGGGTCCTGGATAGCAGGATCCCAGCCAGACTAGTCAAAAACCATCCAAATACCAGGCAAAAAGTTGGGGGCAACCATATAGTCAGATTCCACCTTCCTACACCCATTCAGTACTAAGTACTGATCCATTCCCTGCGCCAAAAGCCTACCACTTATAAATTCACCCAGGCACTCTCCTTGCTGTACTCTAATCATTCAGTCAGTACCCAAGTACTCATGCAGTGAGCCAGGCCTTAGCACATGGACTGCTTCAAATGCCTATTCACTATGCATGCAGGCCTCTAATCACCTACACAGTTGTCTTTCACACCTTCAATTCCCTAGTTAGTATTCATACACTTCTAGCAAACACCCTGTCACTCACCCAGTGTGTCTCCTTATAGTACTGTAATCATTCAGTCAGTTAGCATGTAGTCTTTTAGTGAGGTAGGCTTTAGGGCTTGAACTGCTGCAAAGTAGTCTGCACTATGCATGTAGTGTTTTAACGATCGTCACACTTGTGGTTCAGGGCTATAGTTTCTTAGTCAGTTTTTATATAAAATGTGTTTGGACAGTAATGGAATAGTATACATTTGAAAGTTATTATTATACATTAATTTGTGATTCTTTTTTACAGATACAGAACAGGAGTGTTTCTCATCTGTTTGCACTCTTCTCTTGCAAGATTGTTTGGATGAAGGGTCCTTCGGTGTTTCATCATACTTGCCGTGCCGTACGAGTATTTCTTGTTAGGATCCCCTTGCAACAGAACTCTTTTGCAAATCTTGCACGTGACCAAGGTGGCATTGGTCTTTGTTTGCCCCTCGGGAACAGTAAAAAATGTCCACACCACTGAAGGAAAACGTTGTGGGCGTGGTGCGTCCTCCAAAAATTCATCCTTAGATTCAGTGAATATTTTAAAGCGACAACATTTACAGTTTTTGTAAGTTAAATTTATAAAATTTTGTTAGATGTAAGCATTTTATATATCTGTGATTTGTATCTTGTGGCATTTTGTTGAGAATAGCATGTTGTTGTTTTTTTAACAATCTTTGTGATTGTTTTTTTTTTCCTGCTGTTAAGTGATGAGTACAATTGAAATCACTATTTTTAGTGAAATTTAATATATTCTGAGGACAGCATAAAAAGGCAAACAAATTACTTTGTGGAAATTATGCTGTGTTGTAAAAAATGTATTATTACATGTAAAAAATTTTTTTCCTTTTTCTTTCACAGATCCAAATTTTAAAATAAGCAATTTATATGAATTTAGATTGGAATGAAATTCTGAAAAAAATGTATACCATTTTTTATTCCTATTACTGTGAAGGTAAGTTTAACTAAGTCTCAATATGCAGACTGAGGAGGTCTGCAAGAAGCTACAAAGTTGAAACACGTTTCTAAAAACACTCTGTTTACACCTATGTAGTTTTGAAATCTGACCATAATCAGATATCATGTGACCTGCAAAAAAAGAGATTTGAGGGTTCATAATAGTTCCCATTTTAGCTATTGAAGGACCGCAATTATTTCAATCATTCTTCTTTGAACATCTTTGCAGACAAAACTCTGTGCTTACCTTATCATTCGCAAGGAATTTTAAAAACGGAAATATATCACTTTTTGTAACATTGTTATTGTGCAAGACACTCTTTCATATTTACAGAGAAAGAAAAAGGCACTCTGTGCACTTTTTATACCCAATGTAAATACAACCTCAGCATGCAGACCACCTTGTGTTGAAAGGGTGTTCTATAAGTGTTGTTGTGCATGATTGCAGTTAATACTCATAGAACAAGACACATGTCTAGATGTATCAGAAATCATAAATGTCGATATGTATGTGAATGCTGCACCATTCTACAATTGGTGTAGGAAAGCACAACAAGGAGAATTGTTTTCATTTCTCCACATTTTTATATCTTCAATGCATGCTGAAATGTTCAGCATACATTGAAGGAGAAAAATGCATTCTCTTATTGTTTTTGTGCAGGAAGGTGTGTCTTCCTGTAGAAAAACAAACAGCACATGACACAGATATCCTTGCACTATGGTGCAAGGGTGCATTTGTCACCACATGGCTGCAGTTTAAGCAGCCGTGCAGAGAGAAGCATAGATTTGTAACATATTTATATACATATGTTGCATTTCTGTGCTTCGGAAGTACTACAGCACACAGCAGTTAAAGAGGTTACTGTGGGATGCTGCAGCACTTCCTCATAGTTCTGCACTTATACATTCACCATACGCTACTAATGCATTCATTCAGTCAATTACGTACTACACATACATTCATCTAATGTTTCACACACTAACAAAGAAATTTAGCTCTTTTTTTAAACCAGGAAAGTTAGTTCTTAGAAGACCTTTTCTTTTTCTTCTTTTTTGTTTTTTAATTTTTTTATACTTTTTGGATTTTTTTTTTTGTTTTTTTCAAAAGAAAAAAAAGACAACAGGAGGAACAAAACAGTCAACTTCTGCAAAAAAAAACATAAACACAAGTTTAGCACTTGTGGTTTTGCTGCGCTCGGCAGATTAGTTCAATTGACTGCTCGCCGTAACATAGTAGTTTGTTGCATTTAATGCAACTAATTTTTAGTTTTCCAAATTCTGGATGTATGTTCGGGTGAGTGCGTGATGGTGATGCTGCAGAAGTGCTTGCCACTGCTGGCTGAGGCTGCTGTCGGAGTCTTCTGCATTACTGCTTGGCCAGGTTCATGGGATGCAGAGTCTTCAGGTGTTTTAACATACTCGCAGTCCCACAAGAGTATTTTTTTGATGGATCTCCTCTGGAAAGCACTCTTTGACATATTTTACATGTCACTTTAGTTGAATTAGTTTTATTTTGTCCTTCTGGGAAGGAAATCAATTTCCACACCACAGAGGTGTATCTTTCTGGGCGTGGAGGTTCCACAACAAATTCCTCATCCGACGAATGGTCTGTTTCTGATGGTGGCTGCTGTGCAGAAGCCATTGTCTTCAGAAAAATTGCAGCTGTGGAAATCTTCCCCAAAAAGTTTCTTCTAGTTCTAAGGTGTGAGATGTTCCTCCAAAGAAGCTCTAAGAATGATTGAAATGGGTGGGATCTTTCAATAGTTAGAATAGGAAGTGTAATGAACCAATCAAATCTCTTTTTTTGCAGGTCACATGGGATCCGCGCACCCTGCGCTTACGCTGCACGCACCCAGCACGCATCCGCGAAATAAATAAAAAAAATAGGATTAGATGTAAAAATATATTAGTTTTAAGACTAGTTTAGAGTTTGTCTTCAATTAATGTTCACATGAAATACATATATATATATGTTTTTTTAAATGTTAAATATTTCGCAGGATCCGCGCACTTACCGCGTCATAGACGCAGATGACGCATCGCGGAAGTGCGTAAACGTCGCGTTACGTACATGTCATTAGTGATGTCATTTGAGATGTCATCAGTGATGTCACTGACCATGTCATGAGTGATGTAATATGTGACGTCATCAGCAGTGATTTGCGGGGGCGAGAGTTATAGTTAGCTGGACTAACTATAACAGGGGAATTTCAAGGGTTTTGTACGAGAGAAATGTCCAGCTAACTATAACACCCCTGAAACCTATGGTTTTTTCAGTGAATTTCTAAGGTTTTTTAAATGCCAATTCCTAACTATAACACCCCTGAAACCTTTGGTTTTTTCAGTGAAGTTATATATATATATATATTCACTGAAAAAACCATATGTTTCACACATGTTATAGTTAGCTGGACATTTTACTGATAAAAAACCAATGAAATTCCCCCGTTATAGTTAGTGCAGGCAACTATAACTTAAAGTTTTTTTACCGTACGCGTACGGTAAGCGTAATCGGCGATTTTTGCCTTGGGGGTTCTTAGGGGACACCTTCATCATGGCTAGGTGGTTGGGAGCAGTCTAAACAGCCACTTTACATGTTTTTTGCCTTTGTTTTTCCTCCTCCCCCTCAGAGTGCGAGATAGAAAATGGCGGCCGCCGCTTCCTGGTTTCGACCGATTCGAATGTTTACTAAGATCTAACAGCCAATCAGAATCGCGCTCGCGCACGGCACCGTACGCGTACGGTAAGCTTACCGTAAGCGCACCGTAAGCGCACCGTAAGCTGCCACAGATATATATATTGATTTAAAGGCTATTTTCTCAGGATCTACTGAACAGATTTACACCAAACTTACAAAAGGCACTTCCTTGACCTGTAGACTACCTCTCTGCCAAATTTCAAGTAACTCTGTTCAGCCGTTCGGTCTGTAGCTGTGTCTAAAGGTCCTATGGAAAAATGCATGGGAAAAACGCGTTTTGGGACCCCACTTTTTTCTCAGCCCCCGCTTGACGAATCCCCCCGAGACTTTCAGGGTAGGAGCGGAGCATAGCGCCCCACCTATTTTGAAAATTTCGCGAGGATTCGTCGACCGGCGCCAAAGTTATTCCAAATAGAATGTTGCGGATTTCCTATGGAAACGTGGTCCTAACTATAACTATCTACTGGCGACCGTCAGTAGATAATATATATATATATATATATATATATATATATATATATATATATATATATATATATATATATATATATATATATTAACACAAGTTTCCCCAGAGGCAGGACCGCACTCCACAGCAGGTGAGTTTACAAAACTTATTTATTCACTGGCATGCAACTTCACACCCCCGTATTTTGTCCCCAGGCCTGACGCGTTTCGAAGCTTTCTTGCTTCTCCTCAGAGGCCAGTATCAGCAGGCATTATTGTAAGGCTCTCCGCATCCCACCTGAATGCTTTTAACAATTACGTGGCTTCCGGTGTGCCTCCGTGATGGAAAACGAATCACTAATGCATGTCGGGAGTTGGAGTCTTTTCCGCCTAATTACACCCTCCAGTGGGTTTGTCTGCTATACACAATGTTGGGACACATTTCAAAGCCCTCCATTAGGCTCCAGGATGAGACTTTGCATACCATAATTGTTCGCCGACTGTTCCCGTCAAAAGTGAATTTTCACTCCTGGGGATCCGTTCTTTGCTTTTAGGCGGTGCGTCGTCCTCGCGGCCTGGAAGCGCCGCGTATGTATTAACACAAATTTCCCCAGAGGCAGGACCGCACTCCACAGCAGGTGAGTTTACAAAACTTATTTATTCACTGGCATGCAACTTCACATCCTCGTATTTTGTCCCCAGGCCTGACGCGTTTCGAAGCTTTCTTGCTTCTCCTCAGAGGCCAGTTTCAGCAGGCATTATTGTAAGGCTCTCTGCATCCCACCTGAATGCTTTTAACAATTACGTGGCTTCCGGTGTGCCTCCGTGATGGAAAACGAATCACTTATGCATGTCGGGAGTTGGAGTCTTTTCCGCCTAATTACAACCTCCAGTGGGTTTGTCTGCTATACACAATGTTGGGACACATTTCAAAGCCCTCCATTAGGCTCCAGGATGAGTCTTTGCATACCAGGTGAGTGATTGGAGGTGTATGTAGACCTAAGAGTTAATGAGTGGGTATGTAGTTATTGGTATTGGAGTATCTATGGTTTTGAGAATGGACGTCTGAAATTTTGAGTTGGTGTATCAAAGGTTAAATTAGGGTGTGAGAAGATGCAGTAATTTATCACATGGATGATTTCATCAGTGATGTCATCATTGATGTCATTTGAGATGTCATGAGTGATGTCATGAGTGATGTCACTGACCATGTCATGAGTGATGTAATATGTGACGTCATCAGCAGTGCATTGCGGGGGCGCGAGTTATAGTTAGCTGAACTAACTATAACAGGGGAATTTCTAGGGTTTTGTACGAGGGAAATGTACAGATAACTATAACACCCCTGAAACCTATGTTTTTTTCAGTGAATTTCTAAGGTTTTTTAGATGCCAATTCCTTACTATAACGTGCCTGAAACCTATGGTTTTTTCAGTGAATTTCACAGGTTTTTTAAATGCCAATTCCTAACTATAACGTGCATGAAACCTATGTTTTTTCAGTGAATTTCAAAGGTTTTTTAAATGCTAATTCCTATCTATAACTTATCTCTGAAGATATCATGTTTAATGATTTTGATTGGATTTCTATATTTTTCAAATTCAGTGTATCAATTTCATTAATTACATTTTTTTTTAAATACTTTTTTATCACCATTTTTTAAACGTATGTTTTCAATTAATTCTTTTAAAAATTAAAAAATATTATTTGAACTTAATGGGTTTTTCAAACATATTTTGTTATATTTTTCAAAATATGTTTTTTAACTATATGTGCAAAACTTTATTTTATATATTTTTTCCATGTTTTTGGATCTCCGCACCCTTCGCGCACCGTTCTCGATCCCTACGCAATAGCATCCGCGCATGGTATGCGTTGGGTACGTGTTTAGTGTGCGATTGCAATGCGACTGGTACGCGACTCCCAGTCTATACGCGACACGTTCGATGTACGTAACGCGACGTTTACGCGCTTCTGCGATGCGTCATCTGCGTCTATGACGCGGTAGGATCGCGGATTCCGCGAAATATTTAACATTTAAAAAAACATATATATATGTATTTCATGTGAATATTAATTGAAGACAAACTCTAAACTAGTCTTAAAACGAATATATTTTTACATCTAATCCTATAATTTTTTAAAATTCAATTTCACGGATGTGCGCTGGGTGCGTGCTGCGTAAGCGCAGGGTGCGCGGATCCCATGTGACCTGCAAAAAAAGAGATTACACTTCCTGTTCTAACTACTGAAAGACCCCACCCAATTCAATCATTCTTCTTTGAGCTTCTTTGGAGAAACATCTCTTTGGAGAGAAGAAGATTTTTTAGACTAAGTTTACACTTAGCTCTAACTTTTTTCAACCAAAAATGGCTTCAGGGCAGCAGGCATCACCTGCATCACCTCATAGTTCTGAGGATGAATTTTTGCCGGAGGCACCACTCAAAAAACGTTTTTCTTCAGTGGTGTGGAAATTGTTTACTTTTCCCGAGGGGCAGAATAAGACCAATGCCACCTTGGTCACGTGCAAGATTTGCAAAAGAGTCCTATCGAGAGGGGATCCTAACAAGAAATACTCTTGCGGCACGGCAAGTATGATGAAGCACATGAGGACCCTTCATCCAAACAATCTTGCAAAAGAAGAGTGCCGACGGATGAGAAACACTCGTGCTCCTGCGCCATCCACCTCATCGCAGCCGAGCACATCAAGAGTGCATCCATCAGCACAAACCTTGGACATCCGTCCTCAATTTCAATTTTTAAAAGTGCTCTGCACTAAGTGCAATGCGACTTTGTGCTATGGTGAGCAGTCGATCGATCTGATCTGCCGCCGCCAAGAAAGTCACATTTGCTAGTTTTTTTTGTTTTTTTTTTTTGTTCCCTGAAGTTTATTGTTTGGTTTCTCCTGTTTTGTTTTTTGGTTTTTTTTTTGCAGAAAAAACAAAAAAAAAAAATTGTTTAGAAAACGCAAAAAAAATTATAAAAGAAGAAAGAAGAAAAAAAAAGTTCTTGTAAGAACTAACTTTCCTGGTTTAAAAAAAGAGCTAAATTTCTTTGTTAGTGTGTGAAAGTTTAGATGGATGTATGTGTAGTACGTAATTGACTGAATGAATGCATTAGTAGCGTATGGTGGATGTATAAGTGCAGAACTATAAGGAAGTGCTGCAGCATCACGCAGTAACCTCTTTAACTGCAGTGTTCTGTAGTACTTCCGAAGCACAGGGATGCAACATATGTACATGAATATGTTGCAAATCTATGCTTCTCTCTGCACGGCTGCTTAAACTACAGCCATGTGGTGACACAGGCAACCTTGCACCATAGTGCAAGGATATCTGTGTCATGTGCGGTTTGTTTTTCTGCAGGAAAACACACCTTCCTGCACAAAAACAATCAGAAAATGCATTTTTCTCCTTCAATGTATGCTGAACATTTTAGCATGCATTGAAGATATAAAAATGTGGAGAAATTAAAACAATTCTCCTTGTTGTGCTTTTCTACCTCCAATTTTAGAATGGTACAGCATTCACACACATATCGAGATTTATGATTTATGCTAAATCTAGACATGTGTCTTGTTCTAGGACTATTCAGTGCAATCATGCACAACAACACTTATAGAACACCCTATCAACGCAAAGTGGTCTGCATGATGAGGTTGTATTTACATGGAGTATAAAAAGTGCACAGAGTGCCTTTTCCTCTCTTTCTAAATATGAAACAGTATTTTACACAATAACTATGTTACAAAAAGTGACATATTTCCGTTTTTAAAATTCCTAGTGAATGATAAAAGTAAGTACATAGTTTTGTCTGCAAACATGTTCAAAAAAGAATGATTGAAATGATTGCAGTCCTTCAACAGCTAAAAAGGTGAAATATTATGAACCCCTCAAATCTCTTTTTTTGCAGGTCACATGATATCTGATTATGGTCAGATTTCAAAACTACATAAACAGAGTGTTTTTAGAAATGTGTTTCAACTTTGTAGCTTCTTGCAGGCCTCTTCATTCTGCATATTGAGACTTAGTTAAACGTACCTTCACAGTAATAGGAATAAAAAATGGCATACATTTTTTTCTGTTTTTCATTCAAATATAAATTCTTAAAAATTGCTTATTTTAAAATTTGGATCTGTGAAAGAAAAGAAAAAAAAATTATAACATATAGGTGCCGATTCCGATCCGTTAATAATAATTTCCGTACGACCCGTCTCCTTATTTTTTTACGTACGAGTCGTAGAAGTACCGTACAAACGGCCAAGTACGATTCGTCCGTGAAAAATAACTACGAATAGCGTCGGGAAAAGTCTATGAGAGTGCGTCGGAAAGTTTTCACGTCCGAATATCGTCGGGAAAAGTGTACGAGAGTGAGCCGGAAATTTTTACGTGCAAATCGTAAAACACAAGTCTGAGCGCGCAAGTACGATCCCAACCGTCCGTCCGAATACACAATTGCACGTAAAAAGGCCCGTACGGAGCCAACGCAGTAGCACACATGTACACGGGTAAACTCATGCCCGTGTACGAGCCGTACAGTCCCCCCCACCCCCAAATATGTCAGCACCGTACACCACCCTGTCCGCACTGTACCCCAGCCCCGCAACTGTACGCGCCATACCCCCATGTACACGCCGTACCCCCCATGTACGCGTCTTACCCCCCTGTCCGCACTGTACCCCAGCCCCGCACCTGTACGTGCAGTACCCCCCCATGTACATGCCGTACCCCCCCGTAGGCACATCACCCCCGCATGTACGTGCCGTACCTCCGCATGTACGCGCCGTACCCCAGGGCCGCACGTGTACGCACCGTACCCCCACCGCATGTACGTGCCTTACCCCCCATGTACGCGCCGTACCACCGCATGTATGCGCCGTACCCCAGGGCCGCACCTAAACGCACCGTACCCCCACCGCATGTACGCGCCTTACCCCCCCATGTACGCGCCGTACCTCCGCATGTACACGCCGTACCCCAGGGTCGCACCTGTACGCACTGTACCCCCACCGCATGTACGCGCCCTCCCCCCCATGTACGCGCCCCCCCCATGTACGCGCCTTCCCCCCCATGTACGCGCCGTACCTCCGCATGTACGCGCCGTACCCCAGGGCCGCACATGTACGCACCGAACCCCCACCGCATGTACGTGCCGCACTCCATCACCGTAACCCAGCACCCTCACCCAGCATCGCGTATGTACGGATTGTACCTTCGCGAAAAAGACTCTTACAGAACCAGGACACTGTAAAACAGCACAAGGAGGGTCAATTTGACTCGCACAACACCACAAAACACGTCTACATGACAAAATACATCTCAATGACTGACCTGGCACATCCAAACAGGCAAACAGAGGCCCCAAATCACAACCACCTCTTATAACACACCCACCAAAATTCAAACACAGCCACACCCAAAAATGGACCAATAAAAAGGGCCCACACACACAACCCATGAGCCTTTGCAACAGACCCACTGCAGCCAGACCCCACTGAGAAACAACTCCACATCACTCATACCTCCACTACACCTTCACTCACACACCTTCACACAACCTCCTCCACAAACATCCCCCTCTTCACATTCACACACACACCGTCACATTCACACCCACACACCCACAACCATCCACACCCACACCCACACCCCACACCATGCCCACAGACAAGAATCCAAAGTTCACAACGGCGGAGCTGGACCTCCTTGTCAACGAAGTCATCAGAGTCGAGCCACAGCTGTTTGGAACATTGGTCAGACAGACCAGCATAGCTGAAAAATCTGCCATGTGGCAGAGGATTGTCGATAAGGTGAATGCTGTTGCGCCCATCCGAAGGACCAGGCATGAATGCCAAGCCAGGTGGTACGATCTGCGCAGGGCGGTCAAGAGGAAAATGAATGAAGAATATGCCCAGACTAACATCACTGGAGGTGGGCCGCCCCGCAGACCCGTACACTACCATCCCTGGGAGGAGAAGGTGATGGCCCTGCTACCGCCAGTGGGAGTACACGGAGTCGAAGGAGTCGCAGAGCCTGGTGAGTACACAAACAACTTACGTAACATGGGGGCAATGGGGTCCACACCCCATATACACCAAATGCACGCAACTTCCCCCAAGCACTCACCGCAAACAACCACACTCAAAAACCACGCTCATGCCACTAACGTCTCCATGCACCCTTCACAAATCAAGGCAAGGCCATGTCCAAGCCTACAACAACCACAAACACAAGACTGGATGTCCGGGAGGCTGGGACGGTGGGCCCCACACAACACATTGTGAAAATGAGACGCAGACACCAATGCCCTCAGCCCATATGGCATAGGTACATACCCATGCACAATGCACAGGGACTGGCAAAGTACTGACAAGGTAGATGACACTTGGCCCTGCTGTATGCAGCACAAGGCCCTCCTGGGACCCCTGTACACTCAAACACCAACTCCACAAGCACAGGTATCTAGCACAGGAACTCACACTCACTGTCATGCCAGCATGCACCATGAGGGGACAGACACATCACCTGGGAGACCCAATGACAACTCACACTACACACAACAGCAGGCCCGGTCACAACCCCCCCCCCTAACACAAGCACACACACCCGGGGCAGGCAACAGATTTACACACTCTCACAATGGACATGTGACACAACAAGACCGATCCAGAGCCAAATAAGCATCTGAGCAAACAATCTACAGGTCAACCACTCAGGAGAACATCACAATCTGTCCCCCGCAACATACCCATCCCCAAGTGGACATTGGGAGGAATGCTAGGCACATCCAACTACCTGGAGGAACCTGGACCCTCTGGTGCCCAAGCCCCTGCAGCACCTGCGTCAGGTACATCTGTGCCAACCACCACCCCCATTCCTGCCACATCCCAGGACACACCCAGGAGCCCTGCTCACACTGAACAACAGAGCCAGTCTGACCAGGAGGGACAAGGTTCTCCGGGCACCCAGGAGGAGGCAGGCAACACTGCAAATGCCATCCCTCAGGGGTCCCGTAGACCCGATGTGCCCACAAGGGCAGGCCAGGCTCAAGTGGGCAGGGGTGGTGGGAGTGGAGGCAGGGGGAGGCGCGAACCTGACCAGCCAGCTCAGGACACCGGTATGTCACACATACGCAACATCCTGGAATCATACCGGCATGACGCCAGAGGCATCAACCAGGTCGTGTCAAGACTCTCCGAGATGCAGGGGACCCTCGATGAGATTAAGAACCTGCAGGTCGAGCATCATGCCAGTCATCAACAACACCAAGGACGGATGGAGGCAAGACCGGCTGAGCTCCTGGCGGTGCACAGGGACGTGAGCCAATCACTCCGTCAGATCGCCCAAAGCATGGCCAACCCTCCCTGTGCCACCAGGCGTAGACCAGCACCAGACACAGGGAGGGAGGAGGAGGAGGAGGATTCATCTGACGGAGCGTCCCCAGCATCGTCAAGGCCTGCATCTGAGGGTCCCTGGAGGAAGGTGGGTCGTCCACGGAAAAGACCGTGAGAGTCAGCGGACCATCCCCATCTCCCAGGTCACCTGGCCTGGCACCTGGCCCTCTGGCACAACAGCAGCACCTCATCCAATGACATTCTCTGCCACATGGACTTGCTGGTCACAGTCTGACCAATGATGACCAACACTGTGGTCTGGACTCTGATGACTTCCAATGCCAAGGATACCATCTCCCCCTGTGAGCTTTGGATTCTATTCCCCCGGTACAGCACCTAATTGCATCTACCAAACCACTTACCCCACCGCAAATAAATATTTCACTTTGGACATGAGACGTTCCTGTCATTTTGCATTATTCAACGACATATGTGTGTGGAAATGTCAAACTATGCCTGAGTGTTGAACTAACTCCAGCCATCCATACCCTGGGATCAGAGTCTGGTACAGGACACACATGGGTCACAAGGTATCATTCAATGTAGGCATGGAGCACAACACTCACCTGTGATGGCCTCTGTCTGCTGAGGGGGGGCTTGCTAAACTGTGTGGAGAGACCTATTTGGGAGATCATCATCAAGGCGTAGAGGTCATGGCTCATGTGGAGGTTCCCGGGGAGGGAGTCCCAGTTATGTGTGGCCAGGTGGGAGAACAATGTCCTGTATGCTGGAGTACGGTGGATGTCAAGAACGGTGGCCAGGGCAAGGTTGGATGCACGGAGATGGCCCAACGGGATCTCGGATGACAGACGTACAAGATTGGTTGGGGTCGGGGTATTGGACTGCCTCCTGAGTGTGGGTGGGGAGTGTGGAGGTCACCCTACAGCAGACAGTGATCCATTGCAGCAATCCATGGTGGACGGTGAGGTGGCTGGGGCGCAGGGTGTTGAATCTGAGGTGTGCAGATGCCCTCTGGAAGTGGACCAGTTTCCTGGGAGTTTGGATTTACTTGCTCCGTAAAGGGCAGGGAAGTATTTGACACGGATGTTTTCATGGACCTGGGGGATGGTCTGTCTTTACTTGGAGTGGATCTATCTGTGGATCATGTGCTTAATGCAGAGGGCGTTGCAGCATGAGGTACAGATGCTGTGGACTAGCATGGCATATGTGAGAGAGCCAAACATGATGCACACCATCTTGTGTGTGTGGCCACTGGGTGCTTGTGCAGGGCTCTTGCGGGTGGGACACAGGCACTTGACCCAGCTGGAAGGGGAAAATCCTCAGATGTTCACCTCAGTCCTGTACAAGTCCCGCCTCAGGTGGCTCGTGTGCAGCCATTCATCAATAGATCTCATGCATACTTGAATGATGGAACTGCCAATGTCTGTGTCTTTGTTGAGGGTGAGGAGCACCTGGCTGTCAATGGCATACGAGCTGATGAGGTGCTGTGCGCATGTGATGGTGGAGAGGGGGGTCCTGGACACTCTATAGATTGACATGCTGAGAGATGATACCTGTGCCATGTCCCAGACGATGACACCATACTACATGCTGAAGCCTTGAGTCCCACTCCCATGCCCTTGCTGGGCTACAGAGCCGGTGGGGAGTATTAGGGACGTGACCTGGTTGGTGTGACAGGGCCTGGAAGGCGGGGCAGCGCAGTGTAGGCAGTTGGAGTTGCACACTCAGCATGCAAAGGTGTCTTGTGTGTCCAGGGTATGTCTGACAGCAGGCGTTAGATGTGCGGATGGACATAGCTCGGAGTGTGGCTGATACATCAGACTGTAGTGTGATGTGGGTTATGCAAGGACAGGATGGTGGTGCAATGTGCACCTTGCATGTGCTGATGGTCCAGCCTTTGGCACCGCGTGGCGGCAACAGTGGCATAGACAAGCTGAGGACAGCCAAATGAATGGGTGGAGGGAGGAAGTGAGGAGCATCCTGGGGGCGTGTCTGTTGCCAAATCTGGATACTCTGTTGGCCCTTGCTGCAGGGGCCGCAGCAGCAGGCAGCATCTCCTTGCAAAATGACAGAATTTGCACACATAGACTAGGATGTCAGAAGGACAACTGCAACAGGCGCGTGTGTAAAGTAAGGAGTGTCCAGTGTCACATGGCACACCCAGAGACAATGCATGCACAATCTCCAAAGAAGCATGACACCGGATCAGGAAACTGAAGGCCGACCTGCGCACAGGAGACACACCCTCAGCAGCTGTTGATGGCGTATTGTGTGGACCAACATGCCAAAAAACATACACGACCATGTACTTCATGCCCAATAGGGAGCCTAACCCATGAGCAACTGCATGTATGTTGCTAAACTACACATGGACTCCTATGCATAATCTTCAACAACTATACCAGATATGCCGCATGCAAAGTGCCAAGAGACCTGCAGTGACAGAGATGAGGCACCTTTGAGTGTGACGAACACCTTTATTACTCAGCCTCACACTAAGGGAAATGCATCAATTGGAACAGACTCACAGGTCATTTGGCTGACCATTTGTGACCTACACTGGACACCCCCTTCCACACACAGATGTGTAAATCCTACTGAGCTGGCACACAAGTGAAGGGGTTGAGCCTAACACCCCTTGCTGCACACGGAGAGTCTACAATTCCCCATTGAGCCTCATATGGGGATGTCCCGCACTATGTCCACCATTAGCATCCCGTATGTTCCTGAGGGACGTTAGTCATCTGTAATGGTTTGTGCATTCTGATTAAGGCATCAATGTGTGTATGTCATGAAGGGTGACCATCAATTCATGGGAGCCATGCAACACGTCATGTGCCCCATGGTGAGTCGACATGTATGCATGGTAACACAACATGCACAGGAGCAGTCCCCACATATCACAAACACGTGCCACCTACAAAATGCCTTGCTACACTCCTTACCCCAAATGACTTTTCACCATGTCTGTGCATGGAACTCTGATCCAGCACACGTTGCAATACTCATGAGGAATAGCAGGAGGGCAATGATGACATGAGCAGACGACAGCCGCAAGAACCTGGGGAGGACAGACACACAACAAGTCAGCGAAGAGCTAGTAATCCGCAGACATTTACATGTACTCTACAGGAATGATGTTGTCACCATGCCCTTAATAAATTTAGTGTCCCAGCTAATATGTGTGGAATGACATCATCACTTGAATGACACATCAGAACACACCTCCAAGTCACTTAGCACACAGTCAGCTCGACACACACATTGCAACACATGCCACACAAGGCTCAAAGCGTGCACACTCAGACACAGAGACTCACCATCATGAGAAGAAGTTGCGGATAAGCTGACTCCAGATGTCCTCATCCTCATCCTCACTTGCCCCGTGCTCGAGCCCTTCATCCTCGACGGGTGGATGATCCTGCTCATCCGGATCAAGGATGAGTGGCACGGCCTTCTCCACTGCCATTTTGTGCAGCATGCAGCACACAATGAAGATTTTGCAGACCTTCACCGGGGCATATGGGAGGGCGCCGCCGGTCTTGTGGAGGCACCGGAATCTGCTCTTCTGGAGTCCAAACGTCCTCTCAATCACGCGCCTTGTCTGCCCATGGGTGTCGTTGTACCGGTGTTCTGCGGCTGTTCTGGGGTTGCGGAGAGGCGTCATCAGCCATGCCATGTTGGGATAGCCAGAGTCCCCTACATGGAAACAGCATGTGAAGAAGTGGGTCAGGAGATGCCGTAAGATACAAAGATAGTGCCGAACACAGGACTAACAGAGTATACCCACCAACAAGACATGCTCGTTCCGCGTGCAGCTGCAGCATCATTTCTGGCACCCTGCTACGCCTCATGATGTATGCATCATGTGCGGACCCTGGAAAATGTGCACAGACATGGGAAGTCAGCATGTTAGCAAGACACACCACAAGGGCATTAATGGAGTGGTAATGTTTTCTGTTTCTATAGGCTACCTCCTGTGCCTGTGGTGGTACCAAAGCCACATGTGTCCCATCAATGGCCCCAATTACATGAGGCATCCCTCCCAGGGCATAGAACTCACCCTTGACACCTGTCAACTGCTCACGAGTGGGAAAATGGATGAATTCATCCAGGTGCACCAACATGGCTTTTATAACATCATGCAGGACACGGCTGAACATTGTCTGGGACATGCCACCGACATCAGCTATGGTCAATTGAAACGTGCCGGTGGCAAAAAAATTTAGGGCTGCCATCACCTTCACCTTGGGGGTCAGAGCTGTAGGATACCTGTGTTGTGGTTGGAGGTGTGGAGCAAGCCGGCGGGTCAAGTTCTCTATCAACTCTTGCAAGAAGCGGTATCTGCGTATGCAGTCATGTTCACGCATGGCATCCAGGTCTGGCATTCGTCTGGGGAGAGGCGGTGCCCTGCAGAGATTTGGAAGGAATAACGAAGAGTAAGTACATTACCGCACCAATGTCACTGAGGTGAGCACATGTTCATCAGCTAATACACATCTGCTTAATACAGAGTCTGTGCTGTGCAATACATCCAGGACACGTGGGCTAGCCAGGTAATACTCCTACGAAGAGCCTGCCACAATAGTTGCATGGCAATGTTGACCTGACATGCCATGAAAATAGCTGTTGGCCAGTGTAAGTGACAAGCCAGACACATTACATGAGTGACAGACATCCACATATCAGCATTTGAAGGATGTCATCTCATACAGACAGCTGGCGGGAGTCTAGACGCGTTGGTCACATGTTATCTGGAAATGGACAGATGATACACTTTTCCATTAAGGGGTCCATGTCAAAAACTGATGACACAGACATCGAGAGAACGCAGATATTGCCGCATGTCAGGAAGTCATCTTCGAACCATCATGACACATGTAACGTGTGAGTCCACATGTGGCATGGTGTGCGTATATGTGTGTCATGCACATATGCACACAGACACATGTTCAATGCTGCAGCAGCAGATGGAGTTGACGGAACACCAACGGAAAGCTCATGGGAACACATGACACACACATGACATAGTCACATCGTGGCACACTGGGAGTCACATGTGAGGTGTAATTATCCATGTACCTGGCATCAGGGGACAGTTGCGGGTGTTGCTGACTGTGCCATGCCAGTGATGCAGTGCTTGGCACGTGTGTCGTACATGCACACATGTGCAAAGTGTGAAGGGAAAGTGTGCCACGTAGTGCCCCATCACACATGACATGTGTTAACAGCTCATCACTCATCTATTGTGCCACAACATGAGAAGACATGTGCCACATCACTGCCTGACACACCTAGGCCCTGCACATTCAGGACTGCACTGACAATGACTTGATGTACAGCCTTGTGCGAGTCTGACACCTCCATTCCTTTCGTGTGCGCCTCCTATCACCAGTGTAAGCAGTGAAACGCAGTACACACGCTCTGAGGGCGTGCATAGGGCCCGTACTCACGCGTGTACGGCCCATACACGCGTGAGTACGTGCCTATCACCATAGTTGGGGGTACCGTAGTGCCTAGTGATACGGCACGTACTCACGCGTGTACGGGCCGTACACGCATGAGTACGTGCCTATCACTAGGCCCTACGGTAACACGACTATAGTGATAGGCACGTACTCACGCGTGTACGGCCCATACACGCGTGAGTACGTGCCGTATCACTAGGCCCTACGGTACCCCCAACTATAGTGATAGGCACGTCCTCCCGCGTGTACAGCCCGTACACGCGTGAGTACGTGCCTTTCACTATAGTTGGGGGTACCGTAGGGCCTAGTGATACGGCACGTACTCATGCGTGTACGGGCCGTACACGCGTGAGTACGTTCCGTATCACTATAGTTGGGGGTACCGTAGGGCCTAGTGATAGGCACGTACTCACACGTGTACGGCCCGTACACGCGTGAGTACGTGCCTATCACTATAGTTGGGGGTACCGTAGGGCCTAGTGATACGGCATGTACTCACGCGTGTATGGGCCGTACAAGCGTGAGTACGTGCCTATCACTAGGCCCTACGGTAACACGACTATAGTAATAGGCACGTACTCATGCGTTTATGGGCCGTACACGCGTGAGTACGTGCCGTATCACTAGGCCCTACGGTACCCCCAACTATAGTGAAAGGCACGTACTCACGCTTGTACGGGCCGTACATGCGTGAGTACGTGCCTATCACTATAGTTGGGGGTACCGTAGGGCCTAGTGATAGGCACGTACTCACGCGTGTACGGCCCGTACACGTGTGAGTACGTGCCGTATCACTAGGCCCTACGGTACCCCCAACTATAGTGATAGGCACGTACTCACGCGTGTACGGGCCGTACACACGTGAGTACGTCTCGTATCACTGTAGTGATGGTGCCCGAGGGGTACGTGTGAAAAGCGCCGTACCTGTGTGGGGATTTAAGAATTACAATGGGGACACATAAGGGACAAGTATTAGGGCCTAAATGCATGCTGGTTGTCATGGATACCGAGTTTCAAGTTCAACATTTTACATCATGTGATCTGGAAAAATCAGTTGCCCGCATTTAAAGTTGTTGCAAAGTGGTTGTTGACTTGACATGATGCTGCAACATCGAAAGAGGCTAAGGCTGTCACTGGTGTATGTTTAAAAGGATTTGGAGGAAACGTAGGATGCAAATGAGTCTGACCAATCACTCTGTACTCCTGTAAATGAAATAGGCCAGCAAGGCAGATATAAGGCAGGCAGAACCCATGAGAGTGCACTTGCCTGCACAACATGTCAGTCGATACCACTGCTGCTGTATTGTCTCCCTCGACCAGGGAAGCAGGTGAGTGCTGACTCCAGTACCTTTGCCTGTGCACCTTTATTGTGTCTGTCACTTCTGGCATTGTGTCCAGGTGTGACAGACATGCAATGTTGGTTGGATGGCTTATGTCTCTCATGCAGGGCTTGATGTAGTTCATGTGTGCACTCCTCACTTGCATTGTGCTTACTGTGACATTCACTGCATAGTGCATGGCACATTCAGCCAGCCTAATCCTCTTGGGCATTCTTGTTCTATTGTCCTGCGGTGATTCAGTGGTCACCCCGGTGTGACAGGTGACTGCACCCACAGATGTGTGTGAGAGTTGAGTGGAGCTGTGGTGAGAGTGGTGAGAGTGTCCAAATGATGTGTACGCCCCCTGGACATTGATGTGTGTGAATGTTTCTTGTCATGTGGATGGGTGTCTATGTGGAGTGTTGCACCACAGCTGCATGGAGGAGGCAACTGCTCAATCCATCTGATGTGTGAAGTAAGCCGTGCTGTGTGTCTGACTTGCTGAGCTAGCCCCACACCTGTGACCCCCCCCTGGCACGTGGCACATGTGCAGAGTGAGGTTTGCATCCTCTGTTGCCAATGGCAGGTGATTGGTGTGTGCCTGTGTGTGTCTGTGTACTCTGCTGAGGTTTTGTCAGTGGCCTGGGGCATGTGACTGCTTTCCGGTGCTGTCCATCAGCCTTGTGTTGCTTGGGATGCACAGTGTGTGCCATGATCAGGGATTGGTTCGCACCCCTCATGCCACCTGTGTACTGACTATGCCATGTAGTGCATTGGTGCGTCCCCAGTGGAAAAAGTCCCTATGACTAAGGTGCTATTACTTGCCAGCATACTATGCTCTGTTCAACAAATCTAAGATGTTCAAATGTGTGTCTCTGTGACATGGTGCAGGTGTAGTGATGTTGTCCCACTTTGTCATCCACACAGGTATCCCCCTACCACAAGGGGAAGATCTGGAAGGATGCCGTCAAGGCCGTGCAATCGGCGGTGGGTCGCAGTCGGCGCCTGCCACAAGTGAGGAAGAGATGGCAAGACATCCGGTGCTGGACCCGGAGGATCGCCCGGGTCGTACTGAAGGAGGAGGCTCCTCGCAAGCATGGCGGGTGCCGGCGCCTGACCCACCAGATGCGGCGTGTCCTGGCGGTGGTCTTCCCTGACCTGGATAGGTGGATACAGGAGTTACAGCAGCAGGAAGGGGGTAGGTACATGTGTGTTTGTTGTGTGTCACCAGCTTTTGGAGCTGCTCAGTCGCCTGGATACACTGCCAGGCTATATATGTGCAGTGCATATCCTGTACCCAAAGTCAACCTGTGCTGTTCTTCCTCCCTTCCCCTCCTTGACATGTGTTACCTGGTCTGTGTGTTATCACTATTGCACATGGTCATCTAGGCTGCCAGTTTATCAAGGTGCACACTGCTTTCAGCATCATGTGTGGGGGATGGTCTGCCTGTGCCCTTTCCTGTACAGTCATTTGGGGGGGCATATTTGTTGCCACTGATGCTGAGTCCCAACATAGGAGTGTGAGGGTTCAAATGAACAGACTTGCTGCATGCATTACCAATGTTGTGGCCTCAGACATGATGTGCATGAGTGGGATATATGCATAGTGCCGGGATGGTTGCTCCTGTGCACACTACAGTCCCCTGACACAGCATGCCCTCCTACTCATGTGTGTCATCCAACACTGTGCACATTCACTGTGGGTTCATCATGGCTCTGCCTCTGTGGCATTGTTCCCTGGCCTAGGTAGTAGTTTTCACATGTGTGATACATTTGCCCACTGGACAGGGATACACCAGTTTGCTTGTGCATACTCACACTGGGCAGTGCATGTGCGGCTATTCACAACAATCTGTTGATGTTTGTTTGTGACCAATATGTTTTGCCAGCCCTACAAGGTGATGTTGTGTTAATGAAGCTAGTTTTCAAGCACAGTTATTGTAATCCTGAATAAGAGGTTTCACTTCTTGATCGGTATCAGTCACATTGACTCAGGTATGGGTGGGTGTGTGTGGGAGGGGCGTACATGTTCAACCCTGATGTTTCATTGCCAGTTCTGACTTGTGTGTGATGATTCGCAGTACAGAAAGTCATCGTGCAGTGCCCCCGTGATGTTGGCCAGTGCTTGATGTTGGTGCTTCATTGCCTATGTCAGTTCTTGACAATCATGTATCCTGCTTGGACATTTTTGGCACCTGTGTGTGGTTCAGATGCTACACAGTTGTGACTTTGTGTGCTGACATCTGTGGGTACATTCTGCCTTGCCATGAGGGGGAACCCACAGTACAGCTAGGCTTTTTTGCTAAACAATTGCAGGCCCAGTAGTTTATGCATTGTCCTGGGTGTTGACATGTGTGCCACTCCAGATGACAGTCAGTAGGTCATATGTGTAGCCAACTGTGTGATGAGGTGACGGATAGCCATGTGACAAATGACATTATTCAAGTTGTTACACTGAGAAAATGTCCATTGGCACTCACTACACCTGTCAACATGTCTCAATGTTTCATATGCTTGACCTTGTTGTTTGGTTGTGAAGGACAATGATGTGCCTGCATGACAGATGTCTTCCAGGGAAGTGCACAAGACACCACCTTTACACTTTCCAGGGACACGCTGGCACATTTTAAAGTAAGGCACAGTTTGAACAACACTTGTTTGGCGTTCATACATATACATGTTCCCACAGTGTGCTAGTATTTGGGTTAGTCCTTGGTTGTTGCTGATGCCAACTTACGAGTGTCAAGTCATCCAGACCACCTTGGTGCCATGTATATGTACTTACTGCTACGCCATTTCTGCCTAACAGTGGCTGATTTGAATGAGTCTGGCAGCTCAGACAATGACTGTGTACATGTAGTTTGGTGTGCACCTCCTTGTGTGACTTCTGCTATACAGACACATGTGTGTTGTGTTCACAGAGTGCCACATTCACACATGCTAGACATGTCCATTTTGTAAAGGGTTGTGATTCTCCAGGAGTCACAATGTATTTCTTTGGGGTGTCAAAAATACTCACAGGTCTCTGAGTGTGGGGACACCTTCTGCATTGGCATGTGGTATTTGGCCTTGGGTGCGACACTACTGTTTGTTTCACAGTGAACAAGAGGTGGCATGCCTTCATAGTCTTGCTGTGCTCAACTGATCCCAGACACTAGCTTCTCATGATCTTGTGATTTCAAGTTATTTGCTGTTATGTCCTAATTTTCATTGTTTGCAAGTGGCATGGTGCGTCAACCAACTGGGGAGTGCAGGGCTTACATATGTGGGGAGTATCCTAGATGTTACTCCTGATCCCTTTCCTGATATGCACTGTTGCCTATTTTGTTTGGACTCATGTGTCAGATGTATACAGGTGACTGATTTTTTCCTGTCTCTTCACCTTGCCCACAGCATCATCGGAGGACACCGAGGGAGACACCGGCACAGACGTGGAGGAGGGACCGAGCAGTGGTGCCACCACTGCTGTGGAGTCAGTGGAATCTAGTGGCATGGAGGGCGAGGGGAGTGAGGCGGAGGACCTGCCCAGTACCAACACAGACTACGAGGCAGACGGGTCCGAGGCTGTGCTCCCAGAGGGGGCGGAGGCTGCTCCCACAGCTGAAAGCAGCAGTACATCTCTCGCCACCCCCTCCATTCCCTTGCTCGGGTCCCTTCTGTCCGTGCTAGGCCACACCATGTCTCCTTCGTGCCAGGCACCGCACCCCCTGCCCCTGTCCCCCCTGCTGCCCTCACTGCCGAGTCTGTGGACATTCAGCGGCAGTTGCAAGTTGGGCAGACATCGATCCTGACTGTCCCCCATGGCCACACCAGACTGCTGACCCAGATGGTGACGTACATCGAGGGCATGTCATCAGCGATGTCTGACCAACGGATGTTGCTGAGGTCCCTGGACTTGTCACTGACGGCAGTAGCGAGTCACCTGCAGCGCTGCCTCCCCCCTACCCCTGGCCCATCCACAAGTCCAACACCCGTGCCTGTCCCAAGCACACCAAGACATCCACACACACGCACCCCACCAGACACAAGCAGCACACCACCACGTAAGGGCAAGCGCAAACCTCCTGACACGCACACTCAGGGGGTAGCAGGCACACCCAGTGGGTCTGGGGCACACAGGCAGGCACGCAGCCACAGTCCTCGTCCACATGACTCACTCCCGAGTCCCTCCGATGTCACTCCCCTTGGCTCCCCTGCCCCAGATTCGGAGAAAGAGGCCTACTTTGCTGGGCTGGGCCTCAACCCCACTAGTTCACCTGGACGCAAACGGTCACGGCACTCCACAGGTAGGGAAGTTAAGTCCCCCAGCCCGTCCACCACCTCCTCCAGTAGCGTTGCACCCACCCATCCCTCCGACCCCCCCCCCCCCCTCGGGGCCTGTTGTTTCTCCGGGTGCAGGGGAGACGCTTGAAGAACTGGCAGAAGTGTGCAGCGCTGAGCTCGCCTCCACCTTTGGCGCTGCCCCACCCCCTGTGGTGGAGCCGTCCGTCCCTGCACCCACCACACCTACCCTTCCCCCTCCTGTCCCTGCGGTGCCTGGTCCTTCCCCACATCATGCCCCCCCCCCAGTCGACGACACAGTCTTGTGATGTGCAGGCAAGCTAGGGGAGACGCATGGCCATGTGTCCCCCCCCAAGGACTGATGATATGGACTGGCCATTGGCCTTTGTGAATAGTCTTGTTTACACATTATTATTTTCATGCTGAATAAAGCATCTTCTTTTTCGTTTGAAAAGTCTTGCATTTCAGGTATTGATGTTGATGCTGATGCTACAGGAGTTGGGGTTGTGGGCATGTGTTATGTTTCAGGGAAATGGTGTAGTCAGCTGCTCATGGGGTGGAACCTGGTATCTGCGTGCCATCACACAATCTCTGCAAAGATTCTTTGTCGTGTATGCTCTTTGTGTTTGGAGACATTGTCCCAAGGGTTGTTCCTTACTCTGTGGCACCTGACATCTCCCCTGCAGAGAGTTGCACAATTGTTGTGTTGCCCTGTGTCTACATGTCCTTTGTTGGTGATGGATCCCTTCAACTCTGGCCATGCCTGCTCAGCAATGTGTCCGGCTGCATCGTCTGTGCCATCCTTGGTACTCACTGTACTTGTGTATAGAGTATTTTGCCATGCCTTCATGGATAATTGGTCCCTTTTCCGCACAATGCATGTGTGTAATCCCAGCCTAGTACACATATGGTACTTGTTCTGCTAGGTATTTGAACACCTGACTCACAATTGTGGGCATTGTATCTGTGGGAACTCCACACTATTCCTTCCATGACAGACAATATCTTGGTGGCTAGCCCAGCACCTGAACATTCCTATCAGTCCTGGGATGTGCGTGACAGTGTGTGTTCTCTTTGGCTCTCTTAGTTTGTTAGGCAGTGACATGACTATACAGTCTTGTGGCATGATCTCAGTGTGTGTATTGTGCTGCATCTGCCAGGGGTGGGTATGCATGTGTTATTTGTCCTCACACCCACATGTGGTGTGTCATGCAGTGGGGGTAAGACCTCCTTCCTCCTGGGAGTGGGACACTGCTGTCAGTGATGTGTTGTTATGGCACTATCATCATTGTCCTAAGTTAGGGATACGTACATTCACCCATGGAGCTGTGGTATTCTGATAATGATGTACACCCCCCCCATGTCTCTGTCCACTGCTGGGAGTCCTTTGCACCCACACCCATGGCGCTGTCCACTGCTGGGAATCCTCTGCACCCACCCCCATGTCTCTGTCCACTGCTGGGAGTCCTCTGCACCCACCCCTCATATGTCTGGGCACTGCTGGGAGTGATAGGTACCCACCCCTCATGTCTGGGCACTGCTGGGAGTGTTAGGCACCCACCCCTCATATGTCTGGGCACTGCTGGGAGTGATAGGCACCCACCCCTCATGTCTGGGCACTGCTGGGAGTGTTAGGCACCCACCCCTCATATGTCTGTCCACTGCTGGGAGTGATAGGCACCCACCCATCATATGTCTGGGCACTGCTGGGAGTCATAGGCACCCACCCCTCATATGTCTGTCCACTGCTGGGAGTGATAGGCACACACCCCTCACATGTCTGGGCACTGCTGGGGGTCCTCTGCACCCACCCCTCATATGTCTGGGCACTGCTGGGAGTGATAGGCACCCACCCCTCATATGTCTGGGCACTGCTGGGAGTCCTCTGCACCCACCCCTCATATGTCTGTCCACTGCTGGGAGTGATAGGCACCCACCCCACATATGTCTGGGCACTGCTGGGAGTGATAGGCACCCACCCCTCATATGTCTGGGCACTGCTGGGAGTGATAGGCACCCACCCCTCATATGTCTGGGCACTGCTGGGAGTCCTCTGCACCCACCCCTCATATGTCGGTCCACTGCTGGGAGTGATAGGCACCCACCCCTCATATGTCTGGGCACTGCTGGGAGTGCTAGGCACCCACCCCTCATATGTCTGGGCACTGCTGGGAGTGATAGGCACCCACCCCTCATATGACTGGGCACTGCTGGGAGTCCTCTGCACCCACCCCTCATATGTCTGGGCACTGCTGGGAGTGATAGGCACCCACCCCTCATATGTCTGGGCACTGCTGGGAGTCCTCTGCAAAACTTGCGCCCTTGCTGTGGTACACTGCTTTCCTGGCCATACACCACCCCCAATTTGCATGTGCTGCACCAAGCCGTACACCTACATCCGTGGCGTGTGTACGCCTTGTATCCATCATGTATTGGGGCTGTAGGGGTACGCGTGGTACGGCCCGTACCCACGCCCTCAGAGCGTGGGTACGGTCCGTACCACCATAGTTGTGGTGATGTAGGGGTACGGACCGTACCCACGCTTTGGGGGCCTGGGTAAGGGCCATACCACCATTGATGTGGTGATGTAGGGGTATGAGTGTACGGACCGTACCCACGCTCTGGAGGCGTGGGTACGGTCCGTACACGCGTACCCCTACATCACCACTGTAATGGTGGTACGGCCCGTACCCACGCTCTGGAGAGCGTGGGTACGGGCCGTACCACCATTGTGGCGGTGACGTAGGGGTACGCGTGGTACGGCCTGTACCCATGCTCTGGGGTCGTGGGTACGTGCCGTACCACCATAGTGGCGGTGACGTAGGGGTACGCGTGGTACGGCCCATACCCATGCTCTGGGGGCGTGGGTATGGGCCGTACCACCATAGTGGCGGTGACATAGGGGTACGCGTGGTACGGCCCGTACCCATGCTCTGGGGGCGTGGGTACGGTCCGTATACGCGTACCCCTACATCACCACTACAATGGTGGTACGGGCCGTACCCACGCTCTGGGGGGCGTGGGTACGGTTCGTACCCACGCTCTGAGGGGCGTGGGTACGTCCTGTACCACCATTGTGGTGGTGACGGGTACGCGTCCACGTCCACTTCTGTTGTGGCGGGACGTGGGGTTGGTGGACACGCCCCCCGAAGTGACCAGACCATGGAGGTAATTAATGTGCAGGATGTATTAGTATTTTGTGGGGTGTGGGTTATGTTTCCTGCCCCTTGCACACACCTCCCTCCCCCTTAGCCCCTGGGGGTTTTTCTGACCTTCTGCGGCATCTGCGTCGGTTTCTGAACACGAGGTCGTAGGCTATGAGGGCCGGGATGACGCGTAGGTTGGGGTCCATGGCTGTCTGTCGCGTACCGGTGCTCCTTGTTCGTGTCGTCCTCAATTTCCCAGCAGTTTTTGGCTCCCGTAAAAAATGCTACGTGCGGAGTGACGTCGGCACGAATTGTACTTGCTGGTCCGTAAAACGCTGCCTGACTCCGTCCGGACGTCGCGTATGCGCCGTCCAGAATCAGATTTGTATGTATTTTTTTGCCGGTCGGTGTTTTTTACGACTCGTACGGAAATGGTATTTCTGTGCGAATCGTACTTGCGAGCTTGTAAGGTGTTTTTCCTGGGTACGAGTCGGACGGAAAAAACGCTCCGTACGACCATTTGTACCCGGGTTTTACCGGATCGGAATCGGCACCATAATAATACATTTTTTACAACACAACATTATTTCCACAAAGTAATTTGTTTGCCTTTTTTGCTGTTCTCAGAATATATTGAATTTCACTAGAAATAGTGATTTCAATGGTACACATCACTTAACAGCGGGCAAAAAAAAAAACACTCAGAAGGATTGTTAAAAAAAAAACAACATACTATCCTCAGTAAAATACCAGAAAATACAAATCATACATCTATGAAATGCTTACAGATTACAACATTTTATAACTTTAACTTATAAAAACTGCAAATGTTGCCGCATTAAAATAATCACCGAATAAATGACCACCAAAAAGTCCATAATTCAAAAATATACCTTTCCTTGAGGCCAAATGGTATTTTTGCACTTCTTCTTTATGTAAATTGTCCAATGGTAGTCCTATTAAATTATAATAATAAATTCCTCAGAGAGTGACTTATCTTCCTAAAACTTTGGCTTTAAAAATATTAGGTAGGAATTTGGTAATTCACTAGGCAAACGTGTAGTAATCAAGGAATATAGATCCAAGTTAAGTTTGAGGTAACTTTATTGAAGTTACAACTATAGCTGCAACAACCTCCAGCCTACAGACTAATACTGGTCCCATTTAGAACTCCAGTCATGATGCAGTTCTCTTACATCATACCTACATCATGACATTCTTGATATTGCCACATATCTCCCCCTTATAGAACACAAAGAATAAAATAAAGGAACAAATTATATAAATATAAACCGTGAGCTATAAATATTGCTAATACATCTATCAACAGTTGCATATAACACATTCAAATATAATTTTCTATAATGGTACACAATATACATATGTCTTAAATAGTTATAGATGGGAAACCTTACATGAGTTTCGAAAACTCCAGTTCCTTCCATCATCCAACTTGGCCACTGAACCCTTGACAGATATTACTTTATGAGGCTGAGAAAACTTACTCTCACCCTTCTTCACAAATCCAAATTTCTTTACCACAACCCAATCACCTTCCATAAATACTTGTTCTTTAACGCCTTTCCTAGTGTCAAAAGCAATCTTATTACGTCTTTGACACTCAGCAGCCCTAGACCTCATAATATCTCTGTCCACCCAAACCTGGTTCTTTTATTTTAACCAAATAGGAGATTCATTGGTGCCTGGTTCTCTTCCCTTTAAAGCAACAAAAGGAGAAATACCAGTCACTGAATGTGGTGTAATTCTATGTGCCCACATCATCCTCCGTAGTTCATCTTTCCACACTAAACCATTTGATAATGAAAGTTGAATGCACTCCATGACAATACGATTTACTCTCTCCACAAGACCATTTGCTTGCGGACGGAATAAAGCAACCTTGTCATGAGAAATTTCAAAACTGTCCAGAAAACTACTAATTTCAGAAGAAATTAGTTGAACACCATTGTCCGTCACTAGTACCTTCGGTACACCTTCTTCTACAAAAACCTCTTTAAGAAATCTTATCACATTAGCAGTTGTGACCTGACCCATAGACTTACATGTAAACCATTTGCTCTGATAGTCCACTAACACTACTAAAAATCTGTTACTTGAACCTAATTTTTCAATTGGACCTAGTACATCTAATGCCAATTTCTCCCATGGTCTTGTAGGCAATTCAACACATTTCAAAGGTGGTTCTCTCGTAATTTTCACTTTATCGCTATTGCTACACGCATAACAATCCTTCACCAAATCCTCAACATCCCTATCCATTTCAGGCCACCAGAAAGACTCTCTCAATCTTCTCTTGGTCAAACTCCTACCTAAATGTCCTTCATGTACAATCCTCAACAATCTTTCCCTCAACTGCACAGGAGGAATTATCCTGTTCCTTCTCAACACCTTATCACCCTGTACACTAAGCTCATCTCTTACAAAATAAATAGTTCTTATATGATTCCACCTCACTAGAACTTGCCCAGCAATTCACAATGAGCTCTTTCAGTTTCTTATATTCCTCATCTGTTCTTAGAGCTTCCATCCATTCCTCTTGAGTAATAGCAAATTCATTATCAATATTTACAACTAAATCCTCCAACATTTCCACACAAGAGTTGTCCTCAATTGGCATCCTCGAAAGACAATCTGCAGCCACATTCTTCTTCCCACGCACATACTCAACTACAAAGTTATAATCCAACACAGACAGTAACCACCTGGAGATGCGAGGAGTCACGCTCCCATCTAGTCCACGTCCCCCTTTAAATATATGGACCAAGGGTTTATGGTCAGTCTTGACCACAAAAGGAATCCCCCATAGATAGTACCTAAAATGTGTTATTCCCCAGCAACATGCCAGGGCTTCTTTCTCTATTGTAGAATATGTCTTCTCAGCCCCCTGCAATCTGCGCGAGGCAAAACCAATTATCGTCTCTTCTCCTTCATAGACTTGCAATAAAACTCCTCCTAAACCAACATTGCTAGCATCCGTGATCAGCATGGATTTCCTTTTGCTGTCAAAATGACCTAACGACGGGGCACTAGACAGACACATTTTTACCCTGTTAAACGCATCGTCACATTCAGAATTCCACTCAAATACAGCCCCTTTCTTTAACAAAAGTCTCATTGGTTCTACTAAATCTGCAAATTTAGGAACAAACTTAGAACAGTACTCTGCTAAACCCAAAAAGGACTTCAATTGCTCCTTATTATTTGGACAAGGAGCATCCTTCACAGCTCTCTCAATACTACCTTTTGGTTTAATTCCTTTTGCTGACACTCGATGACCCAAATAATTGACTTCACTCAACCTTAATTGACACTTTTCCTTTTTTATAGTCAACCCACAATTACCAATTCTTTTTAAAACGTCTTCTATAAGTTTATCATGTTCCTCAAAAGATCTTCCTACAATCATTATGTCATCTTGAAAACACAACACTCTATCCATCCCTTTGAATATATCCTGCATGACTCGCTGAAATACAGCAGATGCCGATGCTAAACCAAAAGGCATCCTGCGATACCTAAATGCACCTAGTGGAGTTACAAACAAAGTCAAAGGACGTGATTCCGGATGTAGGTCTATCTGATGGTAAGCTGAAGACATGTCTAATACACTAAAGACACATCCCCCACCCATCATGCTCAACATCTCTCCAATGTTTGGCAAGGGTTGCCTATCCACCCAAATGTTTCTATTCAAATCTCTCAAGTCAATGTACAGACAGATTTTATTATCATCCTTTGGAGCAACGACCACCGGAGATAGCCACTCCGATGATTCTATCGGTTCTATGACCTTTGCCTCCAATAATTTCTCCAATGACTTTCGAAGTGGTCCCTTCATCATGTGTGGTATTGCTCTGACCTTGTGTACAATAGCTTTTGTATTTTTCTTTAAAATAATGCGATGAACAAACCCCTTTAACATTCTTAGATCATCAGTGAAAACATTACAATACTTTTCCATTAGTGTCTTCCCCCATTCTTTGTCACGTTCAACATTTTCAGATACATTTTCTACATTTGGTTCAACAGCCATAACTGGTTCTACAGCATTTGGATTGAGTATAATATTCAGATCCTTTTGATGTCGCCACCCCAACAAATCTGATCCCTCTTGCGTTATATATATTCTACCGTAAACTCCATTATTTTTTAATATAATGTTTATCCATTGCATTCCTAAAATATTAATTTTAGATCCACCATACCCAACCGCTCTTACATCAGCTTGCAGTAGTTCCTTCATTTTTCCTTCCATTTTATCTTGAAAAGTCTCTTTTGAAACCAGGGTAAATAAGCTCCCAGAATCAGCCAACAATCTTACAGATCTCTTTCCCAACCTTACCTCACAATGAGGTTTCTCCAATTTTTCAGTAATCTCTCTCTTTAGATTTATATAATTACTATCCACATTTCCCACAAAATCAGAATCAACTTTGTTTCTGACTTCATTTCCTTGAGACATATCCAATTCCACTCCATCTATGGTTAAAAACAATTCATCACCCTCTTCGTCTTTATTCTCTACTTCCTTGACGCTAGTCATTTGACTGTTACCTCTTGATCTACATGCTTTTGCTAGATGTCCTTTCTTCCCACAAGCCCTGCATGTCGCATTCCTCGCACCACAAGCAAAGCTTGAACTCACATGACCAGGACAACCACATCTATAACAAATAATGGGTCTCCTCTCTCCAAACTTAATGGCTGTATTCCCATAATTTTTGTTTGTTACCTTCTTGAATGCTTCCTTCTTAACCTCTTTTATTTCTGTAGGAACTTCCTTCCCATTAACCACTATTGAGTTGTCAGTTGTACTTTTCTCTTTGTCAATCTCTTTGATCCAATAATCAGTGTTTTCCATACTCCTGGCAATTTGAATGGCTTGCTCTAACGTTGGATCTTTAGACAACAGTTTTTCCCTAACTCTTTTGTTATTTGTGCACCTTACAATTTGATCCCCTATTAGAGATTCACACAGCCCCTGAAATTCACAGGTGACAGCTAAACCACGTAAGGATGCTACATATGTCATGATATTTTCATCATTTTTCTGTACTCTGCAAAAAAAATTATGTCTTTCAAAAACTATATTTACTTTTGGAGTAAAATGTTTCTCTAACATTTGTAAAGACATCTCGTATATATTCACAGGTTGACCATCCCCCATTCCCAGGGATATTTCAGGCAAGTCATCATATATCCTCCTTCCTTCCACTCCCAAATGGTGCAAAAGTATGGCTTGTCTCCTGACTGGACCATATTTGTCTCCCCCGATTGCCAGTAAATATGTGAAGAATATATTCTTCCAACGTTTCCACGGAATAGAAGGTTCCCCTGGGATAGGTAGAAATTTGGGAGGTGCAGACATAGATTCATCAGACATGCCTGCAATAAAAATGTAAACAAGAAACTAAAATAAAGATTTAAAATAATTAACTAATACAATAGACTAAAACAACTAATTAAAATAATTAAATTCAGTTTCTTTACAAATTCCTTCCAATAGTCCTTTTTTTGTTTCCCAAAAATAATCCAGGAGATGTTTCAATTGTCCCTCTTCTCTTTTGAAACTCTTTTCCTAAAAAAAAAAAAACTATCCAATGCTATAATAGTCCTTCCTCAATTTCTTGCTTTTATTTGAACTGAGAATCTATTCAGTGAGTGCCTTTCAAGATAACTCAGAGAGAACGGTAAATAACTCTGATGTTTCTTTTAATAATGGCTACATCCATGATTCATGCTTTCAGATCGTGTTTGAGCCTTTAAGTGTTTTTAAATTCAGTGCTCCTTCATATTCTATTTCAATTGTGCTTTGTTGACCTTCAAAACGAATTTCTGAAGTTTATTTATTCAAAAGGGCTAAAGACTGTCTTGGTTTCAATTCTCTCGCTCTAGGCTTCACGCGCGCGTTGTTTATTTCCAATCAGGAGGAAAGCTTCACGTCAGCTGTAATGCTCGTGTGGACCTCCTCGCGCTAGACCTCACGCGCGCATTGTTTATTTCCAATTTAGAAAGCTTTCATGCACAGCATTCCTCGCGCCGGATTCTAATGCGCAAGCTTTTACACGCGCTTATTTCTGAAGCACACAATGGTTACACGCGCATTGTTTACATTCAATCTAATGTTTGGTTTTAAATCGTACACTTCAAACCTTCAGTGATTACATGTGCCGGTTTACTTTTACCCCCCGTTTGAAAACAAAGCAATGTTTGCACATAAATCACTCGGTTGGCAGGATAATTATTCCTTAAGTGCTTTACATTCAAGATGATGTTTGTTTTTGAATCATATGTTTTCAAGCCTTCAATGATTACACGTGCTGGTTTAGTTTTACTCTGCGTTTGAAGACCAAACAATGCTTGCACATAAATCTCTCGGTTCACAGGATAATTACTCTTTAAGTGCCCATTAATGCATTATGTTGTTTTACGCTCGAGTGCATCAATCCTTCTCACTCGCTTCAATCGCTTGACAAGATAACTTTAAGTGCCCATTAATATATTGTACATGTCACGCTTGAGCACACACATCCAATATTCTCTTTGAGACGGCAAAACTTCTCCTTATATTGTGCTTTACACGTTAAGGTTCGTTTGTTTAAGCATTGAAATAGATTTTCATATTTAAAAAAATATGGAACAGTTGCTTTTCCTTGTGTAAATCTCTACAAACGCATTTTCCAGGTGTTTTTCATTGTTTAGGCTTTGTATAGTAGAAAGTAAACACTTACAGTTGAGCAGGTTAAAGAAATTCTTTTCTCTTTTTCTTTCTTTTCTTCAATAGCGCTAATTTTAAGTTTAGTGGCGTTCCAGAGGTGAAGGTTGTGCTTGTTAGTTGCCCTCTGCGCAGTCCATTTCTCGTCGCCAAAATTTGTAGTAATCAAGGAAATTAGATCCAAGTTAAGTTTGAGGTAACTTTATTGAAGTTACAAATATAGCTGCAACAACCTGCAGCATACAGACTAATACTGGTCCCATTTAGAACTCCAGTCATGATGCAGTTCTCTTACATCATACCTACATCATGACATTCTAGATATTGCCACAAAACGTTGTTTGAAAACCAACTGGGCATCATTACAAAGTGTCCAGCCTTTGTCACATTTTAGATAGGCAGTGTAATGTCCAGATGTGGGGGAAGGACCATCATGGAAAATTATTGCAATTGCTACAAAAGTCCTTCCTGATATTGATAGTTGTGCTGCTACAAATTGTTTTATTAAAGTATCCAATTTTCTTCCGTCAGCTGTACAATGTTACATCATTAAAATTATGTATTTTCCATATTTTGTTAAGAATAATGTGGATAACATTTCTGATTTACATTGGCTACACTCCATGTTTTGAATTGCACCTTTCACTAATTTATTGAAAGACACTGATTTATAGTCTGGTGAAGTTAAATACAGAAATCTGTCAGTGTCTACATTGGTGCTACATGTATACATGCAATTTTCACAATAATGTTCCCATTTGTATGAAAGGCCAAACAAATTTTCTATTTCTACACCTTCATTTTCAAAAATGGTAAGCATATACATTAAAAATTCCTGAGCATCTTGTTGGATATTTTGTGTAAATTGTGTAGAACCGGAACACACATCCAAAAGAGTACGAACATCTGAAACAGATTGTATATTACTTCTATCTGTTGTCAATTTTTCATAAACAGAATGCAACAGAGAACAAAATCTTTTTTCCCGATTCTGCATAATTTGTGCTTGCAAATCTTACAGATAAAAAACAACATTGACCACTACATTAGCATAGCAGTTGACACCAGAACTATTTTCAAACTGATAACCAACAATCTCTTCAACAGTGTCCAATTTCTTTTTACCTGCAATCACAACATTATCTTGTTCTTTTCTTTTCTTGATACCTTCAGAACAGATATTCTCTAACCTACTTTTTCGACCAACCATACGCTTTTCAAATACAGGATATTGACCTAAATTTGGAGCATACACCCTTCTGAACCTATTATACTCTTTTACACAGTTTGCATCTGCAGTAACCTTTGTCTCATCAAAATCAATAAAAACAAACCAGATAATGTTCTGACTCGCGACAAAGCAACATATGCCATACCCTCTTTAAATACTGTAGATCCAATGTTCACCAATGCACTGTCTACACTTAATCCTTGAGATTTATGAATAGTCACTGCATATGCCAGAGAAAATGGAAATTGTTTCCTACGGACATATCAATCTTTAACAAGCAAGAAACAAACTGAACAACGACCAATTTCTTTAACTTCATCAATCTGATCAAATTTAATTTTTAAAAATTCAATTCCTTCTTTTTTCTGATAATTCACAAAATCCACCACTTTGCCCATTGCCCCATTAACTAAACCTTTCTCTACATCCAAATTACGCCTTAATATTACCCGACAGTTTACACACGCATACAGTGTCTTTTCCAATCCAGCAGTTTTAGATATTTTTTTTCCTAAACAATCTAGTTTTGATCTCAACTTACCCGTCAAAATAATAGTGATTCCTTCATGTAGTATTTTATCGATGGCTTCCATTTTACAATCTCTTCATTTTCCAATTTTAATAATTCTTCGTTGAATATTGAACACTCACGCAGTGTCGGCATTAAGCAAATCACTGTCTTATTTTTAGCAATTTCCACGTACACTTTTGCAGGAACTGCATTTTCATTTGGAAAGACATTGCAAAGTATTCGACTCTCCAAAGTTTCTTTCTCTTTTTTTGAAAGAATTCCAATTCTTATATCTTGAAGAATACTTCCTTATTCAGCATCATTTGCCTGTCGCATATTTGTTTTCAGTTCCTTGTATTCAAAATTACTCCAAATGTTCACATTGCCAACACTGCCAAGAGACTTTCTGGTATCTTCATGGGCAAGTGTTTTAAATACCGGTTGTCCTTTTACCGGTGTCAGTTGCAGTAGATCTCCAAAAACTATGACGTGTTTTCCTCCAAATAACACGTCGTACTCTGTTTTAAGAATTTGCTGCATTCTTAAATGCACAAAGGCAAGCATCAAGTTTGAAACCATGCTCACCTCATCAATAATGAGAAGTTTCATTTTCTTCAGCACTCTTGAAACTTCACAACAAGCTTCTCCAGATAGCTTGTGGTATTCCAATTTGTTCTCATGCTCTACTGGCAGAGTTAGTAAACGATGTAAAGTAATTCCTTTAATGTTATGTGCTGCCAACCCAGTTGGAGCAGTGACAACACAAGACAAATGCGACTCAGTTGTTTTTTGCAGATAACTTGTAATTACTTTAATTAAGAAACTCTTTCCTGTTCCAGCTTGACCACTCACATACATAGGTTGAAATGATGTACATGAGCAGTCTTTCTTTTCATGAAGCAATCCATGGTCAATCTGCTCTTTCACTTGCTGATATATTTGTTTCTGTTCAACACTTAGTTGGTCTTCCTAGTTTCCTAACTGTATTGCATCTTCTTGTGCTTGATACATTGCTGTTTCCACCTCATTCATTGCAATCGCTGCTTCATTTTCAACAATTGGTTGTCCTAGTGGATCTTGACTCAGTGCAGCAGAACTTTGACTGTCGTGAGAACTGTCTCTAGCAATCTCAGCTGCAATTGTAGCTTCTTGATCAATTTCATCATTCAACATTTTGACATAATTTGCGAAAGCACTGCATTGTATGCTATCTTTAGAAGCATTAAATGAATCTTCATAGCTGGAAAAATCTCCAAGTAATTCCAGTTCAGAACGCCATGGTTTGAACATTTGCAAAAGGGCTAAATAGTAAAATTCCCTTTTGTCACCAGTGTCGCAACTCCGTTTTCTGTGATTAATTACATTTCCTTTCCTTTGTTTCACCAGACATCCTTCAGAACCAATCACTCCATATTTTCCATAGTTGATGTTCTCTGTAATATTCCGTTTAAAAGTGTAGTTTTGCAGCACTTCATAGAGACACATGTTCTCAAGATGATGACTTCTCTTTGGATAGTATGTGTCCAACATATTGTTTTTCAAAATATCTGTACTTTCAGGGTCATTTTCTGCTTTTTCTTGAACAGATTTCAGTAGCCGATTTCGCATTCCTGCAAGACCTAGACTCACCCAAATGATGCTTCTACTTTTGGAATATAGACTTGCAGATGATAACCGATCTAAACATTCATATGCTCCAATTTCACTATGCGATATCATCTTCAAACTGAAACTGTATAATTTCCTACTAGAGTCTTCTCGTGAGAAATCTCTTCCCACATTTCTTTCAATTCAGTCTTTTCTAATTTAGTAATGTAAGACGTTACATATCGAGCAACAGCAATGGAATTGTCCGCAACATACTGAATATCCATGTTAGCATTCCACATGGATAAAATAACTGGATTGTAGTCATTTATGTATTTTGATTCTTCGCTTCTTCTTAAGTTGTAGGTGTTTTTCGGAGACTTTCTTGTGATGGTATGTCGTACAGCTGACATAAAACTGTTCACTCTTCCTTTGGCTAATACAGGACGTGGAAATCCAAAACGACATTTGGTATAGAACTTATCCTTTGACTTGTACTTTCGTCGACAGTATTTTCCACACCTGTGGCTTTGAAATCGTAAGACTTGTTGTTTTAAGTTTTTCTCTTCTCTGCTATATGGAAGAGCACATGTAGCATAATTTTCAATGAAAGACAAAACAGTTTCATCTGAATCTGTTCCAAATTTGGGGGCGTCTTGGACCCATAACAACATATGCATGTGAGGAGCACCTCTTGCTTGATACTCCTTTCTCCAAAAGAAATCCACAACTTCTCCAAGAGGAGGATTCTTTTTATTGCAGATGAAAGACATCATAGCTTCAAATCTATGACTGAAATATCTGCATACATTGACAGGATCCAAAGAGCACAATTCTCCAGATGTCTTGTATTCAATATTTTTTATATTCGAATTTGCCTCTCGAAGAAATTCAAGTAAATCATCCCAAGCATACTCAGCACAGCTTAGTGTAACAAACCATGTAGGAGTTCCTAAGTTCCGTAGCATACATTTCAGTTCTCCATGTCGACGGTACCAATATTCATTAGTCCCACACTGACATGCCATCAGACTAATCAACTGAGATTCTAAATGATCATCTCTCTGATGCACTTTATCCATAAAATCCTTTGCAGTTACATTTTGCAGATGCATTCCAGTTTTTAAAATGTGATTTACTGCATATGAAAGTCCAGACAATTCACTTTCAAACAGAAGATGAAACATATAAGGGATACATTGCTGAAATCTTGGATCTTCTGCATATAATCTTGTTGTCCGATATTCAGATGCAGGAATCTGCACAGGACATTCATCATATCGTCCACCTTTTCCTGTTGGAAACAACTGTGGGAAACAACGAGCTTCCAAGCTCTCTTCCCATACACTCATGGGACTTCCTGTTGCTTTTTTCATTTGAAACAACTCAATTGTATTCCCCATCACCTCTTTGGAATAAAGTGGATGTACACTGTAATGTTCATAGATCTCTTCACATCTGGACATGTCCACTTTTTCAATTTGTCCACTTAATGTTTCACTATCTTCTGCTAAATCTATTTCTTCTTCTCCAACAAACACATTTCTATAGTACTCATTAGTTTTTTAACAGATACAATGATGCCTTTTGCACTTTTCTAACATCCACTAACTCTTGCCAGATTTTCTTATTCTTAGTAGGAACACCATTAACTAGAATGACTAGTGGCTCATTTTCGGCATGATCTACACCAATAGTTTCAACATTTTTCCTTAAATCTAATGGTAAATACACAACTCTTCCTTTCAATCCTCTTTGCAACTCTGATGGAGGTAATTTACTTGTTATGGGCTCCATACGAACAATAGCCTGAAACGGGTGAACACATTGAATGAGAATAGACTCATACGTATTTAAATCTATCAGCTCTGGAGGAATAGCAACCAACTCTAGATTATTATGAATAGCTCTAGCAGGCATTTTATTCTCATCTAATTTATTATAACAATATTTGCAAATACGCTGCTCACATCCCAAATCAAAACAATCCTCTACCAACAAATAAGTTGCAAATTCCATCCACTTATCATTATCTTCTATTTCACTTTTTAAATACAGATTGACACCCCTAGTCTGATTTTTATAGTGACTTCGCCAACAACAACTACAAGAAACATTTGGTCTTTCACCTGAAATTACCTTAAACTTTGTGATTTCATCCTCAAATTTTTCTGTAATTACAGGTTCTACATTGTCTTCAACATTTTGTTCTACTAATGTGTCAGTTTCTTCACTCTCTTGCTGCGGCCTAAAGTAACAAATCTCAATATCCTCACAGACCTGCTTCACATCTGAAACTGACCCACGTAAAAGAGCACTGTTTAACTCACTTAACTTTAGTGCTGGACTTTTTGCATAATACAATCTTCTCACCAACTTCCGCATTTGAGTATGATGCACTGCCTGCATTCTGAAATGGTGAAAAACGCTTTCACAAACTTTCCTAGAAAGACAAGCCAGAGAATGACCTTGCAAACCAGTAAATGTAAATTTGATACTTGTATAGCGGACTACTCACCCACAAGGGTCTCAAGGTGCTTGTACGAATACCGCTGTGGAACCCATCCCGGCTTTCCCTGTGAGGCGTCCACTCCTGGGCACCCCCAAGGTGGAGGCCAGGCATCCTTAGCGTTGTGGGGGCCATTGTGGAGATTAAGCAAGCCATTGCCCAGAGTTGCACTCCGTGATTGGACTAGGCACCGAGGTGAGAATTATCAGGTCTGTGGAATTTTTCAGCCCAAGACCCGCCAAGGTGGGGAATTGAACCCTGGTCCCAGGCCAGACCTCTGCATCAGGGTCTGCCGCTCTAATCATTGAGCCACACTTCTCCACTTATGTTTTTTCACTCTGCAAGGGTCTAGTCTTTGCAACAGCTTAATCTTTTGTTTTACACTTTTTTTAGTATAGACTCGTAAAAAACTACATAATTTTTCAATAGATTCCTGTCGTACACTACAAACACTACTGCAATCCCAAGTGTACACAGGGTTTTTAGCACGTCTCCCTAAAACTTCATCAGCTATCACTTCTTCTGCATTTCTTTCAACCATTTTCTTTTTCTCCATTGGACAACCATCACTAACCTCATAACCTCTACCACTGGTGTCAACTGCATACAATCATTTTTCACTTAGTGAATAACTCTCTTCATTAAAAAAGGCTCTGAACTAGAACTGTGTTTCCATTCTCCCAAAAAAAGTCACAATTTTTTTTTTATTAATAAATCTTTTCCTCCTACTTTTGGCCTTCATTACATATATTGGTTTATCTAGTGATCGAATTTTGTTTAACACTAAAATAAACAGTTTCCTTTTTACTCAAAAGCCTTTTCCACAATGCTTTCAATATGCTTCTTCTTTTTATAAAATAAAGCTCTCTTTTTATATTTCTTTACATCTTTCAGCAAATTATGCACAACTCTCTTGTAAAATATTATTTTGCGTAATTCCTTATACTGATTTTGTCATCTTTTACCATACTTTATCTCCTTTGACTGAACATTTGCATTTTTACTTTTCCTCTTATTTTGATTTTTTTTCTTACTTAAAAAATTCTCTGAAGTTGCAGCATTATCTACATTCTGTTTGCTCCTACCAACATTTTTAATAAATTGCTTCGTGATCTTACCAGAAGATTTTTTCCTTTTAGCCACATTATCTTGTTCATTCAATGCTTGTGGTTGATGTTACTTCAAATAATCCTCCTGTCTCTGTTCTTTTCTTTTTCTTTTTTTTCTGGCATAATTTCTCTATTTTAACGTTGAAAAACAGTATCTGCAAAAAAGAATCAGAAATAAATGTATATTAATAACTTTCAAATTTACAGTATTCCATTACTGTATAAACACATTTTATATACAAACTAACTAAGAAACTATAGCCCTGATCCACAAGTGTGACGATGATTAAAACACTACATACATAGTGCATACTACTTTGAAGCAGTTCATGCCCTAAAGCCTACCTCACTAAAAGACTACATGCTAACTGACTGAATGATTACAGTACTAAAAGGAGACACACTGGGTGAGTAACAGGGTGTTTGCTAGAAGTGTATGAATACTAACTGGGGAATTGAAGTTGTGAAAGACAACTGTGTAGCTGATTAGAGGACTGAATGCATACTGGATAGGCATTTAAAGCTGTCCATGTGCTAATGCCTGGCTCACTGCATGAGTACTTGGGTACTGACTGAATAATTAGACTACAGCAAGGAGACTGCCTGGATGAATTTATAAGTGGTAGGCTTTTTGCACAGGGAATGGATTAGTACTTGGTACTGAATGGGTCACTAGAAGAGTGCAAAGGGAGTGACCGGATGTTTGCTGGACTAAATGGATACTGACTAGGAAATTGAAAGTGTAAAAGACAAGTGTCTAGGTGGGTAGAAGACTGCATGCCTAGTGCATAGGGGTTTGAAGCAGTCCATGTGCTAAGGCCTGGCTCAGTGCATGAATACTTGGGCAGTGACTGAATCATTAGAGTACTGGAAAGACAGTGTCTTGGTGAATTTATAAGTGTTTGGGTTTTGGCACAGTGAATGGATTACTACATGCTGCTGAATGGGTCACTAGAAGACTGCAAAGGGAGTGACAGGGTGTTTCCTGGAAGTGTATAGATACTGACTAGGGAATTGAAGGCATGAAAAACAACTGTGTAGGTGGTTAGAGAACTACAAGCATACTGCATAGACATTTGAAGCAGTCTATTTGATAATGAATGGTTCATAACATAAGTACTTAGAAACTGACTAAATCAGACTACTTCTAGGACAGTGCCTGGGTAAACATTTTAAATTTACAGTTCTGGTGCAGTGAAGACAATACTACATGGTACCGCACTTTAGTGTCAAAGTATGGCTCATTTTATCAATGCATAAGCAAACTCTGGCTTCTAATGCTACTAAAACTTGACAACATGACAGGTTTTAAAACACTTATCTGCCACCAAATACACAATGTTACCAAATGCTTCTCTCACAGTGGTTCCCAAATGCACACAAACTCACAGTATGATTCTAGACAAGCACCACTATCCCAAGGAGTTTACCAAAACTAATTCACTACAGTGCAAGTGGTAAGGGAACTGTACACAATCTACATATTTCACGACTACACATTACTGTCAATACCTGACTCATTTATTGAAAGCATAAGCCATAACTGTCTTCTAATGCTACTAAAACTTGACAACATGACATGTTTTAAAACAGTTATCTGTCACCAAATACATGATGTTACCAAATGCTTCTCTCACAGTGGTTCCCAAATGCACACAGACACACAGTGTGATTCTAGTCAAGCACCACTATCCCTAGGAGTTTACCAAAACTCATTCACTACAGTGGAAGTGGTGGTAAGGGAACTGCACACAATCTACATATTTCACAACTGCACTTTACTGTCAATGCCTGACTCATTTAATGAAAGCATATGCCATAACTGTCTTCTAATGCTACTAAAACTTGACAACATGACATGTTTTAAAACTGTTATATGTCAGCAAATACACAATGTTACCAAACGCTTCTCTCACAGTGGTTCCCAAATGCACACAGACACACAGTGTGATTCTAGTCAAACACCACTATCCCTAGGAGTTTACCAAAACTCATTCACTACAGTGGAAGTGGTAAGGGAACTGCACACAATCTACATATTTCACAACTGCACTTTACTGTCAATGCCTGACTCATTTAATGAAAGCATAAGCCATAACTGTCTTCTAATGCTACTAAAACTTGACAACATGACATGTTTTAAAACAGTTATCTGTCAGCAAAGACACGATGTTACCAAACGCTTCTCTCACAGTGGTTCCCAAATGTACACAGACTCACAGTGTGATTCTAGACAAACATCACTATCCCTAGGAGTTTACCAAAACTCATTCACTACAGTGCAAGTGGTAAGGGAACTGCACACAATCTACATATTTCACGACTACACTTTAATGTCAATACCTGACTCATTTAATGAAAGCATAAGCCATAACTATCTTCTAATGCTACTAAAACTTGACAACATGACATGTTTTAAAACAGTTATCTCTCAGCAAATACACAATGTTACCAAACGCTTCTCTCACAGTGGTTCCCAAATGCACACAGACTCACAGTGTGATTCTAGACAAGCACCACTATCCCTAGGAGTTTACCAAAACTCATTCACTACAGTGGAAGAGGTAAGGGAACTGCGCACAATCTACATATTTCACAACTGCACTTTACTGTCAGTGCCTGACTCATTTAATGAAAGCATAAGCCATAACTGTCTTCTAATGCTACTAAAACTTGACAACATGACATGTTTTAAAACAGTTATCTGTCAGCAAATACACAATGTTACCAAACGCTTCTCTCACAGTGGTTCCCAAATGCACACAGACACACAGTGTGATTCTAGTCAAGCACCCCTATCCCTAGGAGTTTACCAAAACTCATTCACTACAGTGCAAGTGGTAAGGGAACTGCACACAATCTACATATTTCACGACTACACTTTAGAGTCAATAACTGACTCATTTAATGAAAGCATAAGCCATAACTATCTTCTAATGCTACTAAAACTTGACAGCATGACATGCTTTAAAACAGTTATCTCTCAGCAAATACACAATGTTACCAAATGCTACTCTCACAGTGGTTCCCAAATGCACACAGACTCACAGTGTGATTCTAGACAAGCACCACTATCCCTAGGAGTTTACCAAAACTCATTCACTACAGTGGAAGTGGTAAGGGAACTGCACACAATCTACATATTTCACAACTGCACTTTACTGTCAATGCCTGACTCATTTAATGAAAGCATAAGCCATAACTGTCTTCTAATGCTACTAAAACTTGACTATATGACATGTTTTAAAACAGTTATCTGTCAGCAAATACACAATGTTACCAAACGCTTCTCTCACAGTGGTTCCCAAATGTACGCAGACTCACAGTGTGATTCTAGACAAACACCACTATCCCTAGGAGTTTACCAAAATTCATTCACTACAGTGGAAGAGGTAAGGGAACTGCGCACAATCTACATATTTCACAACTGCACTTTACTGTCAATGCCTGACTCATTTAATGAAAGCATAAGCCATAACTGTCTTCTAATGCTACTAAAACTTGACAACATGACAAGTTTTAAAACAGTTATCTGTCAGCAAATACACGATGTTACCAAACGCTTCTCTCACAGTGGTTCCCAAATGCACACAGACACACAGTGTGATTCTAGTCAAGCACCACTATCCCTAGGAGTTTACAAAAACTCATTCACTACAGTGGGAGTGGTAAGGGAACTGCACACAATCTACATATTTCACAACTGCACTTTACTGTCAATGCCTGACTCATTTAATGAAAGCATAAGCCATAACTGTCTTCTAATGCTACTAAAACTTGACAACATGACATGTTTTAAAACAGTTATCTGTCAGCAAATACACGATGTTACCAAACGCTTCTCTCCCAGTGGTTCCCAAATGTACACAGACTCACAGTGTGATTCTAGACAAACACCACTATCCCTAGGAGTTTACCAAAACTCATTCACTACAGTGGAGGTGGTAAGGGAACTGCACACAATCTACATATTTCACGACTACACTTTAGTGTCAATACCTGACTCATTTAATGAAAGCATAAGCCATAACTATCTTCTAATGCTACTAAACCTTGACAACATGACATGTTTTAAAAGTTATCTGTCAGCAAATACACGATGTTACCAAACGCTTCTCTCACAGTGGTTCCCAAATGTACACAGACTCACAGTGTGATTCTTGACAAGCACCACTATCCCTAGGAGTTTACCAAAACTCATTCACTACAGTGGAAGTGGTAAGGGAACTGCACACAATCTACATATTTCACGACTACACTTTACTGTCAATACCTAACTCATTTAATGAAAGCATTAGCCATAACTGTCTTCTAAAATGCTACTAAAACTTCACAACATGACATGTTTTAAAACAGTTATCTGTCAGCAAATACACAATGTTACCAAACGCTTCTTTCACAGTGGTTCCAAAATGCACACAGACTCACAGTGTGATTCTAGACAAGCACCACTATCCCTAGGAGTTTACCAAAACTCATTCACTACAGTGGAAGTGGTAAGGGAACTGCACACAATCTACATATTTCACGACTGCACTTTAGTGTCAATGCTTGACTCATTTAATCAACGCATAAGCAATGACTGGCTTCTAATGCTACTAAAACTTGACAACATGACAGGATTTAAAATAGTTATCTGTCAGCAAATACACAATGTTATCAAATGCTTCTCTCACATTGGTTCCCAAATGCACACAGACTCACAGTGTGATTCTAGACAACAACCACTATCCCTACGAGTTTACCAAACCTTATTTACTACTATGGAAGTGGTAAGGGAACTGCACACAATGTGCATATTTTCAAAAGTGCACTTTTGTGTCAAAGCCTGACTCATTTAATCAACGCATAAGCAAAGACTGGCTTCTAATGCTACTAAAACTTGACAACATGACAGGTTTTAAAAGAGTTATCTGTCAGCAAATACAAGATGTTACTAAATGCTTCTCTCACAGTGGTTCCCAAATGCACACAGGCTCTCTGTGTGATTCTAGAAAAACAACACTATCCCTTGCACTATACCAAAACACATTTCTTCATCTACAAGGAGTACTACATTTTACTGCAGAGACATAACTCAGTTTACAAATTCATAAACAATGGCTGGTTTCTAATTCTACCAAAATATAAAAACTGCATAGTTATCTGTCTACAAACACATGAAAAAAACTAATCGTTATCACAAAATAGTTTCTACGTGCACATACACTGTCAATAAGATTGTAGAGAAAAAAAAGTACTCCCTACACTTTAGCAGAAGAAATACATTAGCCTGATTAAAATAAAAATAGTCTACACACATCCCCTCACAATTAAATATCTCACCTTTCAAGATGTTTTGTAGATTAAGAAGTATATCAGTCACACACCAGATATCAGTCACACACCAGATTTTCTTATACAGAATCTCTGCACTGTGCACCTGTCAGAAGAACCAAAGAATGGCAAAGTTTCCCTCTCATTTTCCATACATATACATGTGAACATCAAATCACATTCCTTCCCACATAAATTCAAAAGCAAACACACATTTCTATTGGTTAAACATTTCAACCCTTTCCAAATGACATAAACTTCAACCCTTCCCTCAATCTGCCTTCTGCCGGTTACCATAGAAACAGGTCATGGAACACTGTACTGAGCACACAGGTCACAAGTTCAGCACACACAATGTTGCTAATCAAAACAGCAAGTGTACTTGAATTCTCAACATATCAGCTTATCATATATAATGTTCCTTACAATCAGTTTTTGTTAACCAATAAGAATAATGCGTTTAAAAAACAGAAATATGCCCCCTACCTTTCAGTGTAGAAGGTTGTCAAACAACCAATGATTTCGTGACTTTATTCAAAATTGCATCTTAGCCACCATTTTAGAAACATCTTACTTTCCAAACTGCCATTTCATTTACAGAGACCATCTGAGTGCATCCAGATCTCCTTACAAGAATACACAAAGGCAGTTTTAGGGAAAAGTGAAATCAGTTCTGCAAAGGTGTCCTTCATAAGCATTTCCAGACCTACCCCAGTCAAAGTGCCTAGGTCATTGCCACCGCAGTGCACTATTATGAGGTCAGGGTGTTGGTTTTGCATGAAGGATTTCACCAATGGCATCAATTGGTGCCACTTTAACCCTCTCTGACCAATCCATTTAATGTCTACATTTGGCAAAGCAAGGTCTCTCACCATACCTGTTTTCTCTGCAAACTTTTCACTCCAGAAGACATAGCTGTGTCCTACAATCCACACTGTGAACATCTTCAAAGGAGATCTGGATGCACTCAGGAGGTGTATTTCAGTAGAATGGTAAAAAGAAATGAAACACAGTTTGGAAATGGAGGCATACATATTTTTTTTAAAAAAAGAACTGATTGGCTGTTTCATACCATTCTACACTAAAAACTAGGCTGTATGTGTAAATTTATAGAAGCATGTTTTGTATTGGTACAGAAAAATGTGTTACCAAAGAACAGTACTATGGATTTGCTGTTAGGTTAGAAAAGTCAAGCACTCTTGCTCTGTGGAATTGAAACATTGTTTGGCGAACTTCTGACCTAACTCCACACAGCAGTGTTCCATGAGCTGTTGCTATGGTAGCAGGCAGAAGTCAAGTTGGGGGAAGGGTACTAGGCAGAAGTCAAGTTGGGGGAAGGGTACTTTTGGAAAAGGGTTGGTTTTCAACCAATAGAAATGTGTGATTACATTTGAAAAAAAGGGGGAAGCACTGAGATTTGAAATTAACATGTATATATGTGGAAAAAGAGAGGGAAAGTTTGCCATTATCTGGTTCTGCTGAGAGGAGAGAGGTGTAAAGAACAGAGATCCTGGCTCTGATAATCTGCTGTTTGAGTGCCACATTTCTTTCACAACTAACTAATTTTAAAGGTGAGTTTAGAGTTTGAGAGGGGATGTATATGGTAAATTAAGAAATGAATAATAGAAATGCAATTCTTTTTGTTGAAGTTGTGTTTATTATTTTCTGTTTTGGGAGAAATTTAAATGTGAGGAACATGTAAAATAATATGGACTATGTTTTCACAATAAATTAAGGTGTACTGGTATAAAAAAAGAATAGTTTAAGGGTTTGAGGTTGGACTCAGTAATGCAAATACATTCAGCATCACTAAGGCTGGTTGCCCTTGCTGGAGTGTAGGCAGTCACCCAGGTTACAAATGGTGCTGGTCTGAAAAAGCAGTTTGGACATGTGCTTTTTAAAAAATCTGAAAAGTGGATTCATAATGTGTCAATCTGTAAAAGTGATTATCACTTGCCAAAAAAAGAGCAGTAAGTGTGCTTTCAAATTGGCAAAGAAATTTCGTTTTGTGACTAATGTGAAAACATGACTCTGTGTGCAAAGAGGAATTATAGACAGAGATTTATTGCGTATTGCTCTGGTGATTTCACAGTTGCATTAGATGGAAAGGAGGAGCCATTTTTTGGTGCAGAAGCAGACTCTTAGCACACACCCAGCTGCTTACCATGTGGAATCATGCACAGTATTCATAAGCGAGTGGGGTTTGAGGTTTCAGTCAGTAATGCAAACACATTCAGCATCACTAAGGCTGGTTGCCCTTGCTGGAGTGTAGGCAGTCACCCAGGTTACAAATGGTGCTGGTCTGAAAAAGCAGTTTGGACATGTGCTTTTTAAAAAATCTGAAAAGTGGATTCATAATGTGTCAGTCTGTAAAAGTGTTTATCACTTGCCAAAAAAAGAGCAGTAAGTGTGCTTTCAAATTGGCAAAGAAATTTCGTTTTGTGACTAATGTGAAAACATGACTCTGTGTGCAAATAGGAATTACAGGCAGAGATTTATTGCGTATTGCTCTGGTGATTTCACAGTTGCATTAGATGGAAAGGGGGAGCCATTTTTTGGTGCAGAAGCAGACTCTTAGCACACACCCAGCTGCTTACCATGTGGAATCATGCACAGTATTCACAAGCGAGTGGGGTTTGAGGTTTCAGTCAGTAATGCAAATACATTCAGCATCACTAAGGCTGGTTGCCCTTGCTGGAGTGTAGGCAGTCACCCAGGTTACAAATGGTGCTGGTCTGAAAAAGCAGTTTGGACATGTGCTTTTTAAAAAATCTGAAAAGTGGATTCATAATGTGTCAGTCTGTAAAAGTGTTTATCACTTGCCAAAAAAAAGAGTAGTAAGTGTGCTTTCAAATTGGCAAAGAAATTTCGTTTAAGGGCCTAATGTGAAAACATGACTCTGTGTGCAAATAGGAATTACAGGCAGAGATTTATTGCGTATTGCTCTGGTGATTTCACAGTTGCATTAGATGGAAAGGAGGAGCCATTTTTTGGTGCAGAAGCAGACTCTTAGCACACACCCAGCTGCTTACCATGTGGAATCATGCACAGTATTCACAAGCGAGTGGGGTTTGAGGTTTCAGTCAGTAATGCAAATACATTCAGCATCACTAAGGCTGGTTGCCCTTGCTGGAGTGTAGGCAGTCACCCAGGTTACAAATGGTGCTGGTCTGAAAAAGCAGTTTGGACATGTGCTTTTAAAAAATCTGAAAAGTGGATTCATAATGTGTCAGTCTGTAAAAGTGATTATCACTTGCCAAAAAAAAGAGTAGTAAGTGTGCTTTCAAATTGGCAAAGAAATTTCGTTTAAGGGCCTAATGTGAAAACATGACTCTGTGTGCAAATAGGAATTACAGGCAAAGATTTATTGCGTATTGCTCTGGTGATTTCACAGTTGCATTAGATGGAAAGGGGGAGCCATTTTTTGGTGCAGAAGCAGACTCTTAGCACACACCCAGCTGCTTACCATGTGGAATCATGCACAGTATTCACAAGCGAGTGGGGTTTGAGGTTTCAGTCAGTAATGCAAATACATTCAGCATCACTAAGGCTGGTTGCCCTTGCTGGAGTGTAGGCAGTCATCCAGGTTACAAATGGTGCTGGTCTGAAAAAGCAGTTTGGACATGTGCTTTTTTAAGAATCTGAAAAGTGGATTCATAATGTGTCAGTCTGTAAAAGTGTTTATCACTTGCCAAAAAAAAGAGCAGTAAGTGTGCTTTCAAATTGGCAAAGAAATTTCGTTTTGTGACTAATGTGAACACATGACTCTGTGTGCAAAGAGGAATTATAGACAGAGATTTATTGCGTATTGCTCTGGTGATTTCACAGTTGCATTAGATGGAAAGGGGGAGCCATTTTTTGGTGCAGAAGCAGACTCTTAGCACACACCCAGCTGCTTACCATGTGGAATCATGCACAGTATTCACAAGCGAGTGGGGTTTGAGGTTTCAGTCAGTAATGCAAATACATTCAGCATCACTAAGGCTGGTTGCCCTTGCTGGAGTGTAGGCAGTCACCCAGGTTACAAATGGTGCTGGTCTGAAAAAGCAGTTTGGACATGTGCTTTTTAAAAAATCTGAAAAGTGGATTCATAATGTGTCAGTCTGTAAAAGTGATTATCACTTGCCAAAAAAAAGAGTAGTAAGTGTGCTTTCAAATTGGCAAAGAAATTTCGTTTAAGGGCCTAATGTGAAAACATGACTCTGTGTGCAAATAGGAATTACAGGCAGAGATTTATTGCGTATTGCTCTGGTGATTTCACAGTTGCATTAGATGGAAAGGGGGAGCCATTTTTTGGTGCAGAAGCAGACTCTTAGCACACACCCAGCTGCTTACCATGTGGAATCATGCACAGTATTCACAAGCGAGTGGGGTTTGAGGTTTCAGTCAGTAATGCAAATACATTCAGCATCACTAAGGCTGGTTGCCCTTGCTGGAGTGTAGGCAGTCACCCAGGTTACAAATGGTGCTGGTCTGAAAAAGCAGTTTGGACATGTGCTTTTTAAAAAATCTGAAAAGTGGATTCATAATGTGTCAGTCTGTAAAAGTGTTTATCACTTGCCAAAAAAAAGAGCAGTAAGTGTGCTTTCAAATTGGCAAAGAAATTTCGTTTTGTGACTAATGTGAAAACATGACTCTGTGTGCAAAGAGAAATTACAGGCAGAGATTTATTGCGTATTGCTCTGGTGATTTCACAGTTGCATTAATAATAATGTGGAGTTATTTGAGATATATTGTTGTGATTATACTTCTGAAACAAAAATATCAGACGGTATTTTAAAGAAATAAGAGATTGATATTAGATGATATTTTTTAAGAATATTATGCATTTCTATAAAGTTATGTTTATGCAAAAAGAGATTGTGGGCTTTTTTAAAACAATCTTTTGTTAATTTTTTTTTTGCCTGCTGTTAAATGATGAATGCAATTGCTTTCACAATTTATAGTGAAATGCAATATATTCTGAAAACAGCAAAAATAAGGCAAAAATATTTTTTGAAAAATATGTAAATATGTGTACTGTATTATAAAATGTTTTATTAAATATTAATACTTTTTTCTTTTTTTTCAGATTGAGATAGAAAATTTTCGAAAACTAGAACCATTTTTAAAGCAATTAAAAAAAGATTTAAATGAATAAATATTTTTTTGAGTGGGTATGGTAAGTCAATAATATCATGGTCCCTTTTTTCCACTTCTCTACAATCACATTTTCAGTTTTTAATTGTAGTCTCTCAAGGACCTTGTAATGTGATAATTGATTTTTAGTGTTTTTTAAAAAAAAAAAAAATTACGCGTACCGTACGCGTACGGTAAAAAAAAAATTTAAAAAAGTTTTTAAAAACATATATAACAAATAGATGAAAGGTAAGGTTGGCTCTTAAAAGAGCCGTTGTGTTCATGCAGGGACAGAGGAAAGAAAGATTGGGAATATTAGATGGTACGACAAGTGTGCTGATCTATTTTATTGTTCACTAGGGAAATACCGGTCTCCCTATAACTAATTAGATCATGACAAGTGGCGCACCGTACTTCAACCCTCGCAAACCGAGGGTTAATTTCCAGAGGACCAGAAAAAGGAGATGCTCCCCCCACAGATGAAGGGCTCACCTGACCTGCAGAAGAACGACTCGGCACTGCAGATGATGGTCCAGGCTGAGCTGCTGTGGATGTGCTTGGTTGATTTACTGAAGGGTTACCTTCAGTAAGTCGAGCATGTGTCCTTCTGTGTACATCCTTAAGGTGTCTCATCATGGTGTGATTCCCAAAGGAATACTTCCTGTCAGGATTCCCTCTTGAAAGTACACGCTTACACAGCTTACAAGTCACTAAGGGTGCATTTACCTTTTGCTGGCCTTCTGGAAAAGAAAAATACTCCCATACGTAAGAGGTCTTTTGTTTCCTCGCTCTCTGCCTCAAGGTAGTGCTGCTAGCCTCACTCTCAGAAGAGCTCTGCTGTTCTGCCATCGTATCACAAAGACAACCCAGCTCCTTCTCCTAAGGGATCACAAGCAGAAATGAGGGGAATGGGTGTGGTGTAGGAGAGTTCTAGAACTGAAAGTAGTTTCAACCAATCAAAAGTTGTGTTTCATGATCACATGACCTACTGTACGCTTACGGTACGCTTACGGTGCGCTTACGGCAAAAGTACGCATGCGCGTAAAAAAGACACGCGCGCGCGCGCATGCGCAAAACAGGCACGCCCCTTCACTTCCGCGTAACGTGCGCGTGCAGCGTACGCGTTACGCGCTATGCGCGCGTGACGTGCGTCTACACAAATTGCGTAAATGAACGCAAACAGCGTAGAAATCTAACGTAATTACAGCAAGACGTGCGCTTACCGTACGCGCACGGTAAAAAAAAAAAAAAAAAAAAAATGTATTGCTAATAAATTTTACCTGTTTATTTTAAAAAAAAATGTCAAATAAAAACATATTGTAGAATTTTTAAAATTTAACCATAGTCTTTAAAAAAGGATAGAAAATTAAAATAAAAATATGTAAAAAAAAAAAAGAAGAAAAAAAAAAAATTATCATTTAAAAAACCTTGCAAATTCACTGAAAAAACCATGGGTTTCACACACGTTATAGTTAGGAATTAGCATTTAAAAAACCTTTGAAATTCACTGAAAAAACCATGGGTTTCACACACGTTATAGTTAGGAATTAGCATTTAAAAAACCTTAGAAATTCAATGAAAAAACCAAAGGTTTCACACATGTTATAGTTAGCTGGACATTTCACTCGTAAAAAACCATTGAAATTCCCCCGTTATAGTTAGTTCAGCTAACTATAACTCGCGCGCCCGCAATGCACTACTGATGACGTCACATATTACATTACTGATGACATGGTCAGTGACATCACTCATGACATCACTGATGACATCTCAAATGACATCACTGATGACATCATCCTTGTGATAGAGTGGTAGACCTCCTCTCACCCTAATATAACCTTTGATACACACATTTAAAAATAGAGACTGAAATTTTCAAAAAAATGGACATACCAATAACAGTTACAACAACCTATTCAGTAATTCTAAGATCCACATACACATCCACTCATCCACCAACAATCCTATACAGTCACTCATACATGTACTCACACATCATATGTACTCATACACCTAAACATCCTGTAACACAATGCCACTCATTCATAGAGTTACTCACACATAGTCACTCATGCTAATAAAGAATCAAACATCCATTTACCTGCATATACAGTTATACACACACCACCACACTTACTTTTACAGAAACTTACACATACTTAGTCTTTTAAATAATCACTTATAGAAACACATACTTATTCATACAGGCACTCTTCCAATCTCTCACTCGCACATATACTTACTTATATACACCAATAGTCATATATACTAGTTTAAAACATATGTAGTTACTCATAAAGACACTATTGAGACAGTCATTCACTCACTAACACACCCATACACACACTCATCCACCCATACGGTCCTACACACATGCTGTCTTCAACACATACAAACAGTGAGTCACTCATTCATGCACCTATGCACTACATAATAACCCCCACCGAACCATGAAGACACTCAGACACTCATACTGATACTCAAAAAAACAACTAATAACCTATATAGACACTCATGTAGCTACTCACCAACCCATGAAGCCACTTATATACAAAGTGAGAGACTGATACAGGTATTTACACATTTAAACATTACTCACTTAGCCATGTATTCATAAAGATACACTTAATCAGTCAGTTACACAATCAATTTTTCAAAAACAAATCATCAATTTAGACACTTATATACTCATTTATTCTTCCATCGACCTTGAGATATACATATATTAAACATATTTAATTTTCAGAAAAACACACATTCACTGGATGATGTCATCAGTGATGTCATTTGAGATGTCATCAGTGATGTCATGAGTGATGTCACTGACCATGTCATGAGTGATGTAATATGTGACGTCATCAGTAGTGCATTGCGGGCGCGCGAGTTATAGTTAGCTGAACTAACTATAACGGGGGAATTTCAATGTTTTTTTACGAGTGAAATGTCCAGCTAACTATAACATGTGTGAAACCTTTGGTTTTTTCATTGAATTTCTAAGGTTTTTTAAATGCTAATTCCTATCTATAACGTGTGTGAAACCCATGGTTTTTTCAGTGAATATATATATATATATACACAAAACGCAAATTCCCTCAGGATTACATTTTAACAGCGATTAGGCTTAGAAAATTATATATTACATATTTATAGAGCAGGAAATTCTTGCCATCGTTCAGCCAGGTGTTCAGGTGGTGTTGCACTCAAGGGTGGTGGTCTTGGGTTTGGAGAGATCCCCGAGTTGGAGATGTCCATAGGGGTAGAAGGACGGATGGTGGGTGGGGAAAGCAGCATGCTGGGTCCCCGGGCTGATCTTGAGGTCATGCTGGGCTCCATCTTGTGGATAGAGGAGGGCACCCTTGTTGAAGTCAGGCTACCAGAGGTGCGGGGGTTCCCCCCCCCCCCACAGTTATGTTATGTTATGTTAGCCCCACCGGTACCTTCGAGATGCCGAAGCTAACCGTAGCTCACATACACTGCTCCACTCCACCAGCATGGTTTGATCACCCGGCACCACTCTTGCTCATCTTTCCCAGCTGGGATGCCTGTAATATGGTATCGTATTAAACGCCGGTCAGCTCAAGAATAGCGGCACTCCCCTCCGGTCAGTGAGGAGGCGCCGATGCCACCAGCAGCGGATAGCCCGATCTGTCACCCAGCACACCGCAAGGGGTCGCGAACTTGGCACCATCCAGACCCCAGTAGGTGCGTATGACAGTACCGAGTTCTTTTTGGCTGGTTTGGCAGTCCCGGGTTTCCCAATATATGCTTTATTTGGCAGCGGTGAGCGGAGCTCCGGGAAGCACTGCCGCACCGCTGCCGCCATCTTCCTTCCTCCTCCTTTGTTTCCTGGTCTGTTACTGTTTACCTGTGTTCAGCTTTGGAGTCAAAGCTGCTTTCATGTAAATAAATCATTCCTCCGTCCCACCTCCTCTTAATGCCACCATTGTGTCAGTGCTTCGTTCCTCTCTGTTCCTCTCGCTCTGTTGATTTTATTAATTCAGCCTTTTTCCACTTTTCGATGTGCGGCAGTTGGGCTCATTTTTGGTAGGATATTATGTTAGTTTTGGGCATCCTTTTATGGGGCATTCAGAGCGTTCCTTGCATGCAGCATGGGGGAAGGCAACAGCTTCAGCCTTGTTTAAAAATGTGTTGCTCACGGTGTCCTAGCAGGAGTAATGGTGCCCGCACTTTTCCTATGGTTAGTTGCATTGGCAAACATGCCTTTTTTTCTCTTTATTTATTTTGGTTTCAATCGCGGCACTCGCGCTTTAACTGTAAACATCTTAAGCTAAAGCGCGGTGCCACGATTGCTTCAAAACTAAAGATATAGAAAAAAAGTTTTTTTCTTTCTATTTCTGTACTTTTGAAGCAATCAGAGCACCCACGCTTTAGCTTAAGATGTTTACAGCTAAAGCACGAGTGCTGCGATTGCATGGCAAATGCTTGCTTTTTTAAGTGAGGGCTAGCAGAGCATCTGCTGAGGAGATTTCTCACTGTGGCACTCAATTCAAGCAGTTTGGCTCGGCCAGTCTGCACGCATTGCTAATTGGCTGAGGAGGCTGCAAAACACAGCCATGGCTTTTGACCGACAGCAAGTAAGCTGGGTGGGGAGCAAAAACTATGGGATAGACATTCTTCGGGAAATGCCGCTAACCGCGGCCCCCGCAGGGGGCCAATTGGCGGTCGGCGCCTTAGTGCCCCTCGGGCACCGGTCACCCCTCCCCACCCCCTCCCACAAGGGGGGTGGGGGGGACGCAGACCGGAGCCCCCCTCCTCGGGCTGGCCGGAAGTGACGCGCAATGCGTGTCACTTCCTGGCCCTGGTGTGAGGGGGAGGCTATTTAGCCTTCCCCCACCCTCCTGGCGACCTCTTTGTCGCCCACCTCGCCATTTCCCTCCCTACCGCTTACCCGGCGTAGGCGTTGTGTGGGGGGGTTTCTGAGCATTGTAATGTTTTCTTTTTTCGTTGCAGGCGGAGTTACAGGGCGATCTGGAAGCAGGCCGGTACAAAGGGTACCTCTGTGCGGGACCATAAGGGGTGCCTGAGCCAAAACCGAGGAGCCTCAGGGGAGGTCCCGGAAGCCGTGTCGGCACCCCGCTAGTCCTGCGGGCGGTTGTGGGCCTGAACAACCGGGGGCTTGCTAAGCGACGCTCCGCCCCGATAGGGGGGCGTGAGTAGAAGTTACCAACGGCACGTGATCGTAGAAAGAATCACATGGATGGCAGCATCAGCGGGCATCGCTCCCGCGCTGCCCGGCTCATCAGGCGGGCAGGCGACCCAGTTGGTTGCCTGCCCTTGGATCGCCCGTAAGCTAACCCACCCATTACATATGCTGAAATTATGTAATAAACCTGCAGCATTGTTACCCAACACCAACTGTCTTGTGTGTGTCATTTGGGTAACCTACTATGGGGGAGGGGGGACAGCGGGGTGCCCCTCGGGGTACTATGGGTGGTGTCTTCTGTTTCTAAAGAAGATGCAGCCGTTTGTTGTTTCTTTGCCGCGCCTTTTCAAGATAAAAAAACCTGCTGTGATCCACGAGCAGTCCAATCGGAGAACAGGGCTCGAGGGAAGTGAGAGGGTGGGGAATGGTACATGCGGAAACAATCACAAAGCTCTTACTGAAAGTCTGCAGTTTTTGTTCCTGCTCGGCAGATCTTTCTGTGCAAGCTGTTAATATTTCGCAATTCTAGAATCGGTAGTAGTGTTTTTGGGGTCGCACCTCAAAAAATGTACAAACAGACTGGGCAACCAAATGTATGGTAAATTCTCTGGGGCATATTAACAAGCAGAAGCGATAATTATCACTAAATGTGCTTAGCGCGTTTTTGATTACCTCCGTGTATCAATGGTTTACATCGCCGTGTTAGCGGCGTATTTACAACGCTTAGCTCACAGGTGATGTCAATTCCAGCGATACAGGGCGATAATCATCATTAGCGTGTGAAATCCGGCGATGATTTCACATGCTAATGAAAAGCTTGTGAATATGGGAGTGTGGATTTTGTCAATCCACCTCCCATTAAAAAGATAGCTAAGTCAGGATTTTACCTGATGTTAGATTACAGCGATAGCGCAGCTTTTTCTATCGCTTGACCTGCGATGGTAATAGGGCAATGTTGCTTTTGGTGATGGATTCCATGTGGATTCGGTGAGTAACGCCTACTTTGCATGTCATTAGCTGACATGCAAAGTAGAAAAATAAATGCAGCTAACTCATGGAAACTCACGCTACAGCTTGGTAGCGAGTCCTTGTTAATAGTGAGTTAAAAAAATCGCCGAGCTCAGAGCAAGAGACATGCAAGGTCTCTTTGACCTGAGCAGCAGCTCTAGTGTTTCTGAGGTCTCTCTAGCCTGGGGGATGTCTCTGCTGTCTCTGGGCTCGGAGCGTGAGACATGCAAGGTCTCTTTGACCTGAGCAGCAGCTCTAGTGTTTCTGAGGTCTCTCTAGCCTGAGGGATGTCTCTGCTGTCTCTGGGCTCAGAGCGTGAGCCGTGTAGGGTCTCTTTGACCTGAGAGTAGCTCTAGTGTTTGTGAGGTCTCTCTAGCCTTAGGGATGTCTCTGCAGTCTCTGGGCTGTGACCGTGAGACATGCACGGTCTTTTTGACCTGAGCAGCAGATCTAGTGTTTGTGAGGTCTCACTAGCCTGAGGGATGTCTCTACTGTCTCTGGGCTCGGAGTATGGGACATGCAGGTCTCTTGGACCTGAGCAGCAGCTGTAGTGGTTGTGAGGTCTCTCTAGCCTGAGGGATGTCTCTGCTGTGTCTGGGCTAGGAGCGTGAGGCATTTCCCCGTGTCTTTGACCTGAGGAGCAACTCTAGTGTTTGTGAGGTCACTCTTGCTGGGATGTCTCTGCAGTCTCTGGGCTCAGACCTTGAGACATGCATGGTCTCTTTGACCAGAGCAGCAGCTCTAGTGTTTGTGAGGTCTCTCTAGCCTGAGGGAAGTCTCTGGGCTCGGAGCATGAGACATGCACTCTCTCTTTGACCTGAGCAGCAGCTCTAGTGTTTCGGAGGTCTCTCTAGCCTGAGGGATGTCTCTGCTGTCTCTGGGCTCAGAGCATGAGCCGTGTAGGGTCTCTTTGACCTGAGAGTAGCTCTAGTGTTTGTGAGGTCTCTCTAGCCTTAGGGATGTCTCTGCAGTCTCTGGGCTGTGACCGTGAGACATGCACGGTCTCTTTGACCTGAGCAGCAAATCTAGTGTTTGTGAGGTCTCACTCGCCTGAGGGATGTCTCTGCTGTCTCTGGGCTCGGAGTATGGGACATGCAGGTCTCTTGGACCTGAGCAGCAGCTGTAGTGGTTGTGAGGTCTCTCTAGCCTGAGGGATGTCTCTGCTGTGTCTGGGCTAGGAGCGTGAGGCATTTCCCCGTGTCTTTGACCTGAGGAGCAACTCTAGTGTTTGTGAGGTCACTCTTGCTGGGATGTCTCTGCAGTCTCTGGGCTCAGACCTTGAGACATGCATGGTCTCTTTGACCAGAGCAGCAGCTCTAGTGTTTGTGAGGTCTCTCTAGCCTGAGGGAAGTCTCTGGGCTCGGAGCATGCGACATGCACGCTCTCTTTGACCTGAGCAGCAGCTCTAGTGTTTGTGAGGTCTCTCTAGCCTGGGGATGTCTCTGCTGTCTCTGGGCTCAGAGCGTGAGACATGCATGGTCTCTGACCTGAGCAGCAGCTCCAGTGTTTGTGAGGTCTCACTAGCTTGAGGAATGTCTCTGCTGTCACTGGGCTAAGAGCAAGAGACATGCATGGTCTCTTTGACCTGAGCAGCAGCTCTAGTGTTTGTGAAGTCTCTCTAGCCTGAGGGATGTCTCTGCTGTCTCTGGGCTCGGAGTATGTGACATGCACGGTCTCTTTGACCTGAACAGCAGCTCTAGTGTTTGAGAGGTCTCTCTAGCCTGAGGAATTTCTCTGGGCTCAGAGCATGAGACGTGTCGGGTCTCTTTGACCTGAGCAGCAGCTCTAGAGTTTGTGAGGTCTCTCTAGCCTGAGGGATGTATCTGCAGTCTCTGGGCTCAGACCGTGAGACATGCACGGTCTCTTTGACCTGAGCAGCAGCTCCAGTGTTTGTGAGGTCTCTCTAGCCTGAGAGATGTCTCTGCTGTCTCTGGGCTCGGAGCATGAGACATGCACGGTCTCCTTGACCTGAGCAGGAGCTCTAGTGTTTGTGAGGTCTCTCTAGCCTGAGGGATGTCTCTGCTGTCGCTGGGCTTGGAGCATGAGACATGCACAGTCTCTTTGACGTGAGCAGCAGCTCTAGTGTTTGTGAGGTCCCTCTAGCCTGAGGGATGTCTCTGGGCTCAGAGCATGAGACATGCACGGTATCTTAGACCTGATCAGCAGCTCTAGAGTTTGTGAGGTTTTTCTAGCCTGACGGATGCCTGTGCTGTCTCTGGGCTCGGAGCGTGAGACATGGACGGTCTCTGTGACCTGAGCAGCAGCTCTAGTGTTTGTGAGGTCTCTCTAGACTGAGGGATGTCTCTGGTCTTGGAGCATGAAACATTCACGGTCTTTTTGACCTGAGGAGCAGCTGTAGTGTTTGGGAGGTCTGTCTAGTAGCCTGAGGGACGTCTCTGCTGTCTCTGGGTTCGGAGCATTAGACATGCACGGTCTCTTTGACCTGAGCAGCAGCTCTAGTGTTTGTGAGGTCTCCCTAGCCTGGGGGATGTCTCTGCTGTCTCTGGGCTCGGAGCGTGAGACATGCACGGTCTCTTTGACCTGAGAGCAGCTCTTGAGTTTGGGAGGTCTCTCTCGCCTGAGGGATGTCTCTGCTGCTTCTGGGCTCAGAGCGTGAGATGTGTAGGGTCTCTTTGACCCGAGAGCAGCTCTAGTGTTTGTGCGGTCTCTCAAGTCTGAGTGATGTCTTTTCTGTCTCTGGGCTTGGAGTATGGGACATGCACGGTCTCTTAGACCTGATCAGCAGCTCTAGTGTTTGTGAGGTCTCTGTAGCCTGAGGGATGTCTCTGCTGTCTCTTGGCTCAGGGCATGAGACATGCGCGGTTTCTTTGACCTGAGAGCAGCTCTTGAGTTTGTGAGGTCTCACTAGCCTGAGGGATGTCTCTGCTGTCTCTGGGCTCGGAGTATGGGACATGCAGGTCTCTTGGACCTGAGCAGCAGCTGTAGTGGTTGTGAGGTCTCTCTAGCCTGAGGGATGTCTCTGCTGTGTCTGGGCTAGGAGCGTGAGGCATTTCCCCGTGTCTTTGACCTGAGGAGCAGCTCTAGTGTTTGTGAGGTCACTCTTGCTGGGATGTCTCTGCAGTCTCTGGGCTCAGACCTTGAGACATGCATGGTCTCTTTGACCAGAGCAGCAGCTCTAGTGTTTGTGAGGTCTCTCTAGCCTGAGGGAAGTCTGTGGTCTCGGAGCATGAGACATGCACGCTCTCTTTGACCTGAGCAGCAGCTCTAGAGTTTGTGAGGTCTCTCTAGCCAGGGGATGTCTCTGCTGTCTCTGGGCTCAGAGCGTGAGACATGCATGGTCTCTGACCTGAGCAGCAGCTCCAGTGTTTTTGAGGTCTCACTAGCTTGAGGAATGTCTCTGCTGTCACTGGGCTCAGAGCAAGAGACATGCACGGTCTCTTTGACCTGAGCAGCAGCTCTAGTGTCTGTGAGGTCTCTCTAGCCTGAGGGATGTCTCTGCTGTCTCTGGGCTCGGAGTATGTGACATGCACGGTCTCTTTGACCTGAACAGCAGCTCTAGTGTTTGAGAGGTCTCTCTAGCCTGAGGGATCTCTCTGGGCTCAGAGCATGAGACGTGTCGGGTCTCTTTGACCTGAGCAGCAGCTCTAGAGTTCGTGAGGTCTCTCTAGCCTGAGGGATGTATCTGCAGTCTCTGGGCTCAGACCGTGAGACATGCACGGTCTCTTTGACCTGAGCAGCAGCTCCAGTGTTTGTGAGGTCTCTCTAGCCTGAGAGATGTCTCTGCTGTCTCTGGGCTCGGAGCATGAGACATGCACGGTCTCCTTGACCTGAGCAGGAGCTCTAGTGTTTGTGAGGTCTCTCTAGCCTGAGGGATGTCTCTGCTGTCGCTGGGCTTGGAGCATGAGACATGCACAGTCTCTTTGACGTGAGCAGCAGCTCTAGTGTTTGTGAGGTCCCTCTAGCCTGAGGGATGTCTCTGGGCTCAGAGCATGAGACATGCACGGTATCTTGGACCTGATCAGCAGCTCTAGAGTTTGTGAGGTTGTTCTACTCTGAGGGATGCCTGTGCTGTCTCTGGGCTCGGAGCGTGAGACATGGACGGTCTCTGTGACCTGAGCAGCAGCTCTAGTGTTTGTGAGGTCTCTCTAGCCTGGGGGATGTCTCTGCTGTCTCTGGGCTCGGAGCGTGAGACATGCACGGTCTCTTTGACCTGAGGAGCAGCTGTAGTGTTTGTGAGGTCTGTCTAGCCTGAGGGACGTCTCTGCTGTCTCTGGGCTCGGAGCATTAGACATGCACGGTCTCTTTGACCTGAGCAGCAGCTCTAGTGTTTGTGAGGTCTCCCTAGCCTGGGGGATGTCTCTGCTGTCTCTGGGCTCAGAGCGTGAGATGTGTAGGGTCTCTTTGACCCGAGAGCAGCTCTAGTGTTTGTGAGGTCTCTCAAGTCTGAGTGATGTCTTTGCTGTCTCTGGGCCCGGAGTATGGGACATGCACGGTCTCTTAGACCTGATCAGCAGCTCTAGTGTTTGTGAGGTCTCTGTAGCCTGAGGGATGTCTCTGCTGTCTCTTGGCTCAGGGCATGAGACATGCGCGGTTTCTTTGACCTGAGAGCAGCTCTTGAGTTTGTGAGGTCTCTCTAGCCCGAGGGATGTCTCTTCTGTCTCTGGGCTCAGAGCATGAGATCTGTGTAACATTTCCTCTTTCCACCCTGACCCTTCTGAGAAGATTCATATTCACAAGATATGAAATGAAATCTGAGAGGAGCAGGCAAGGTGGGAAAGGAAGGTAAGTGAAAGAGAGACCTTGATAGGACGAGGTGTGGCCTCGTGGCTCACGCTGACGTCCTTGGGACCTGGAGCCCTGGGTCAGATCCTGACCCTGGAGCTTGGGTCAACATCTTGGGATTGTGGATGAATACCTTCACCTTCCTCTGCCTAAAAATGTGAATTGTAGATGTGTAATCAGTAATCCCCACTTAATGGAATCCACTTTGAAGATTTTCGCCCAACCCCTCATTTAATAAACAGCACTCGCAGTTCCCTGGGTTGGCGATGTATAAATAGCGCTACATACTTTTAATTAGTCAAACCAAGGTTATTTGAATTCTCTGTGCAAACTGTGGCTTCCTACTCCATTTTAGGTGAAGTTGTCGTGAAAACGTCACTGTTCTGCCCAGGGCACAAGTCGGGGGTACATGCAAGTACACAGCGTCCCCCCACTATTTTGTCATGGTGGACGCCGCCGCCCTGCCAATAAGTTGGGCTCCACAGAAATATGCTGAACTTGTCCCAGTGTAAGACACTGGGACACATTCAGCTGCGTCTGCACGTTGTCTGCTTTCCATTCCCAGCAGCAACGTACAGGCAGCGAGGGAGCTTTTTTTCACTGGGCCGAAGTTAAGGGGTCATCCGGCCTCCTTTAGTTTGAATATCCTGACTGGAGGCGGCCTGGAACCTCACACTGGAATGTAAATGCCAAGGAGGGAAAACAAAGGCACACAGTTTGTTATCTCTTCACAGGTGCTTAAGAGAGGCAGCTTCTACCTTAATTTAGTCCCTGTGTATAAAAGATGCATGCACCGTAAGAATGCCAGATGTGTTGGTCTGTCCCAGTATTTACACAAATAACAATTTCAATAGCACTATTTTATTTCTTTTATAGCGCTACGCAACCCAATGCGGGGAGTCAGAGCTCTTCACGTAACATACACATTATACATTGACAATCAATCATGCGCATGTGGGAATCAATGTACACGATGAGTTGCATGAGACAGGGTACGAGGTGTAGGAGTCACGTGTGCTTCGTAGCTCACTGTGCTATATTACAAGAATTACAATGTATGATCTGCAGGAAACAAAAGGATCTGTGTTAAAAGCATTAATCCACTTACATAACTACATAAAATACAAATCTGTCATCTGCGTGTTACATAATGTGCTTTGCAGGAGACACATTAACCTTCTCTACTATTTTGAATCAAATCTGGGACTTTAAAAAACTCAGATCTCTCCAGCAAGTGCATTAACCACCAGAGTTATCTCACCATTATTACCATTCCCTGAGATTTACTGGAACCTTTACAGCAGGTGCCTTAACCCATTCAAATATTTTAAAATGTAGAATTTGCAACAAATTAAGCAGAGCAGATCTACCCCCACGCTTCTCCTTGATGCCAGTTTCTTTGTGGCAGGGCTTAAAAAAATAAATGTATTAGTTGAGGCCCAGATTTTGCGTTGGGATTGCACCACTTTTTTTGCTCAACCCGGATGCCAAGTCCCATTTGTTAAATCTTATAATGCGCTTAAATGTACCCATGATATACCTGATAATCATATGTGTGAGGTCTTAATATCTGATGTCACTTGCTGTGATGTCACATGCAATGTCACGCATCGCGACATCATACGCTGTGATGGCACGCGTGATGATTTCACTTGCAGACTGTCTAACCTGGTTAGTCCCCCCACTTCTTTTTTTAGGACTTGCGCCCTGGTTCTGACCCGATGTTTTTAAGTTGTCTTTAAGGCTGTATCACCCCTCCCCCCACCCACCTCCACCTTTGTAAAGGTTGGGGTTACTCAGAGGGCAATTCGAAGCTTTGGTAAACATCAATTCTGCTGCTTGAGAATTGTCAGTAAAATGTATGGCTTATTAGCAATTTATTTTTCAAGTTTATTGGATACTTTTCAAAGGCAGCAGTTGTCCTCGTGTTTGTAAAACACTCTGGTGGTAGATGCGCCCCCCCCCTCACCCCCCCCCCCCGCAGAGTCCTGCCCCCCTGGCTGAACACAGAGCTGAATTTCTTCACCTGCTAGAAGGGGGGAGGCAGGTGTGACATCTCTGGGATGTCTTCAAACCTAATATATCAGCATCGACAGCTGGTAATTAGTACATTTTCAATATGAACAGAGTGGGCAGAAAGCAAGGGGGCGTTTAAGACCCAGCAACCTGACCCGTCTGCTCAAGGCAGTGTCTGAAATGAATAAAGGTCAAAGTGCAAATGTTGATGCACCCCAAAGGGTGTCGGGGTGAAAGTGGCGGCGTGAGGCTAAGAGACCACTTTCCCTCTTAGTGTGTTGTGCTGCTGTAAAGTTGTCCGTTATCACTTTTTGAGAGAAACCCCTGGATGACAGCCTGCAGGGCGGGGCGGAGTGGGCCCTCAGGTGCTTTGACGTATGTACCACACCTCGATAGGGGTCCTGCTTCAGCGTGGGGGAAGCACAGCGGCCAAGCCTCTCGGCAGGAGCGAGCCTCCTTGTTTACATACATGGGTTTCAGGCGGGATCTCCCAGGGGCGTCAAGCATGGGACAGCAGCACAGAAGGTAAAGCCATGATTCTTGCAGAGTCTGCAGCCCCCCCCTTGCCTTCTGAGCACGTGGGTTAAAGTCAACCAGTCTAACAAGCACATAAATAAAGTGTCTCCGCGGACCCGTCTGTTTATGCCTTCTGAGAGGCATGGCTCTGGATTCTGCAATAGGTGGGAATTGTTCGTGGGAGATAAGATGTACTATTCTCTTCACTGTGGCAGAACTGAAAATTTAAAAGTTTTACCCAAGCACTGTCCTAGAAGTAGTCTGATGATTTAGTCAGTTTCTAAGTACCAAATAGACTGCTTCAAATGTCTATGCAGTATGCATGTAGTCAATATCCATACACTTCCAGGAAACACCCTGTCACTCTTTTTGCAGTCCTCTAGTGACCCATTCAACACCATGTACTAATCCATTCACTGTGCCAAAACCCAAACACATATAAACTCACCAAGACACTCTCTTTCCAGTACTCTAATGATTCCGTCACTGCCTAAGTATTCAGGCACTGAGCCAGGCCTTAGCACATGGACTTCTTCAAACCCCTATCCACTATGCATGCAGTCCTCTAACCACCTACACACTTGTCTTTCACACCTTCAATTCCCCAGTCAGTATCCATACACTTCCAGGAAACCCCCTGTCACTCCCTTTGCAGTCCTCTAGTGACCCATTCAGCATCATGTACTAATCCATTCACTGTGCAAAAACTCAAACACTTATAAATTCACCAAGATACTATCTTTGCAGTACTCTAATCATTCAGTCCGTGCCTAAGTACTCATGCACTGAGCCAGGCCTTAGCACATGGACTGCTTTAAACCCCTATCCACTATGCGTGCAGTCTTCTAACCACTTAGACACTTGTCTTTCACACTTTCATTTTCCTAGTCAGTATCCATACAGTCCAGCACTTGTGACTGTCTTTGCACTCCTCTAGTGACCCATTCAGTACCAAGTACTAATCCATTCCCGGTGCGGAAAGCCTAGCAGTTATAAATTCACCTAGGCACTCTCCTTGCTGTACTCGAATAATTCAGTCAGTACCCAAGTAGTCATGCAGTGAGCCAGGCCTTAGCACATGGACTGCTTTAAATGCCTATGCAGTATGCATTCAGTCCTCTAATCTGCTACACAGTTGTGTTTCACACCTTCAATTCCCTAGTTAGTATTCATACACTTCTAGCAAACACCCTGTCACTCACCCAGAGTGTCTCCTTATAGTACTGTAATCATTTAGTTAGTTAGCATGTAGTGTTTTAGTGAGGTAGGCTTTAGGGCATGAACTGCTTCAAAGTAGTATGCACTATGCATGTAGTGTTTTAACCATCGTCTCACTTGTGGTTCAGGGCTGTAGTTTCTTAGTCAGTATTTATATAAAATGTGTTTGTACAGTAATGGAATAGTATAAATTTGAAAGTTATTAATATACATTTATTTGTGATTCTTTTTTACAGATAAGGAACAGGAGTGTTTCTCATCTGTTTGCACTCTTCTCGTGCAAGATTGTTTGGATGAAGGGTCCTTAGGTGTTTCATCATACTTGCTGTGCCGCACGAGTACTTTTTGTTAGGATCCCCTCGTAACAGAACTCTTTTGAAAATGTTGCGCATGAGAAAGGTGGTATTGGTCTTTGTTTGCCCCTCGAGAAAAGTAGAAAATTTCCACATCACTGAAGGAAAATGTTGTGGGCGTGGTGCATCATCCAAAAATTCATCTTTAGATTCGGTGAATATTTTAAAGCGACATCATTTACAGTTTTTGTAAGTTAGAGTTAAAAAAAATTGTTAGCTGTGTGCATTTTATATATCTGTGATTTTATCTTTTTTTTTTTTCTGAGAATGGCATGTTGTTTTTTTTTTAACAATCTTTGTGATTGTGTTTTTTTTGCCCGCTGTTAAGTGATGAGTACGATTGAAATCACTATTTTTAGTGAAATTTAATATATTCTGAGAACAGCACAAAAGGCAAAAAATTACTTTGTGGAAATTATGCTGGGTTGTAAAAAATGTATTATTACATGTTATAATTTTTTTTTCCTTTTCTTTCACAGATCCAAATTTTAAAATAAGCAATTTATATGAATTTAGGTTGCAATGAAAAACAGAAAAAAATGTATACCATTTTTTATTCCTATTACTGTGAAGGTAAGTTTAACTAAGTCTCAATATGCAGAATGAAGAGGTCTGCAAGAAGCTACAAAGTTGAAACACGTTTCTAAAAACACTCTGTTTATGTAGTTTTGAAATCTGACCATAATCAGATATCATGTGACCTGCAAAAAAGAGAATTGAGGGGTTCATAATATTTCCCATTTTAGCTATTGAAGGACCGCAATTATTTCAATCATTCTTCTTTGAACATCTTTGCAGACAAAACTCTGTGCTTGCTTTCTATCATTCACAAGGAAATTTAAAAACGGAAATATGTCACTTTTTGTAACATAGTTATTGTGCAAGATACTCTTACATATTTACAAAGAGAGGAAAAGGCACTCTGTGCACTTTTTATACTCCATGTAAATACAACCTCATCATGCACACCACTTTGTGTTGAAAGGGTGTTCTATAAGTGTTGTTGTGCATGATTGCACTTAATAGTTATAGAACAAGACACATGTCTTGATTTATCAGAAATGATAAATCTCGATATGTGTGTGAATGCTGCACCATTCTAAAATTGGTGTAGGAAAGCACAACAAGGAGAATTGTTTTAATTTCTCCACATTTTTATATCTTCAATGCATGCTGAAATGTTCAGCATACATTGAAGGAAAAAAATGCATTTTCTCATTGTTTTTGTGCAGGAAGGTGTGTCTTCCTGAAGAAAAACAAACAGCACATGACACAGATATCCTTGCACTATGGTGCAAGGGGGCCTGTGTCACCACATGGCTACAGTTTAAGGAGCCATGCAGAGAGAAGCATAGATTTGCAACATATTTATGTACATATGTTGCATCCCTGTGCTTCGAAAGTACTACAGCACACTGCAGTTAAAGACGTTACTGTGTGATGCTGCAGCACTTCCTCATAGTTCTGCACTTATACATTCACAATACGCTAGTAATGCATTCATTCAGTCAATTACGTACTACACATACATTCATCTAAACTTTCAAACACTAACAAAGAAATGTAGCTCTTTTTTTAAACCAGGAAAGTTAGTTCTTAGAAGAACTTTTATTTGCTTCTTTTTTGTTTTTTAATTTGTTTGTACTTTTTGGAACAATTTCGTTATTTTTTTGTGTTTTTCAAAAGGAAAAAAAGACAACAGGAGGAACTAAACAGTCAACTTCTGCAAAAAAAAACAAAACACAAGTTTAGCACTTGTGGTTTTGCTGCGCTCGGCAGATTAGTTCAATTGACTGGTCGCCGTAACATAGTAGTTTGTTGCATTTAATGCAACTAATTTTTAGTTTTCCAAATTCTTCAATTCAATTAATATTCACATGAAATAGATATATATAGGTTTTTTTAAATGTTAAATATTTCGCAGGATACGCGCACCTACCGCATCATAGACGCAGATGACGCATCGCGGAAGCGCGTAAACGTCGCGTCACATACATCGAACGTGTCGCGTATACGCTGGGAGTTGCGTACCGGTCGCATTGCGATCGCGCACTGAACACGTACCCAATGCATACCATGCGCGGATGCTATCGCGTAGGGATCGGGAACGGTGCGCTTAGGGTGCGCGGATCCAAAAACATTGAAAAAATATATAAAATAACGTTTTGCACATATAGTTAAAAAAATATTTTGAAAAATATAAAAAAATATGTTTGAAAAACCCATTAGGTTCAAATAATATTTTTTAATTTTTAAAAGAATTAATTGAAAAAATAAGTTTAAAAAATGGTGATTAAAAAGTATTTTTAAAAAAAGGTAATTAAAGAAATTGACACACTGAATTTGAAAAATATACAAATCCAATCAAAATCATTAAACATAATATCTTCAGAGATAAGTTATAGATAGGAATTAGCATTTAAAAAACCTTTGAAATTCACTGAAAAAAACATAGGTTTCGTGCACGTTATAGTTAGAAATTGGCATTTAAAAAACCTTTGAAATTCACTGAAAAAACCAAAGGTTTCAGGGGCGTTATAGTTAGGAATTGGCATTTAAAAAACCTTAGAAATTCACTGAAAAAACCATAGGTTTCAGGGGTGTTATAGTTAGCTGGACATTTCCCTCGTACAAAACCCTAGAAATTCCCCTGTTATAGTTAGTTCAGCTAACTATAACTCGGGCCCCCGCAATGCACTGCTGATGACGTCACATATCACATCACTCATGACATGGTCAGTGACATCACTAGGAGTGCCTGCCATTGAGCCGATCACTACACAGCACATCGTTGCTGAGGACAGAGATCTCCATTGCTGTGTCTCTCCATAGCTCGGACTGTAGCATATTAGTATATTGAAGCAATACCTCGGCGCATAGAAATGTGGCCCATCTGCACCACAATCTAACTACCCAACAGCCTATCCAGGCAAGGAGCAGCACACTCCAGCGCCCACTAAGGTTTATAGAAACCTTAACTGCAAGCGACCAAACCAAAAGCAACATCCTTGATGCTGGCCTTCATTGTCAGTTTCCACTCTGATCTGCCATATGTGATACCCCTATGTCCTCAATTGGGGCGCTAAAAACCAGGCAAATGTTATAAATTTAGTCCTGAAGATGATCCCGTTAATCAATGAGCTTGGGATCGAAACGTCGACTTTTTAAAAAATAGTGCCACAAATATCCATTGTGCTTACTCGTTGTGGTCTCTATTTTGTAAAACTTGCTACAACTCCATTTATGCCTGCAAGTTGCTACAGCTCTCAGTCTTTGCCTGTAACTGTTGTTTGTCCTAAACTGTCTGCATTGTTATTCCCTTTTTTCCCCCGCACGTTCCCCATGTTGTAGGGTGCAGGATTGTGCCCCACGATAAATGTAGTATTTTCATTATCCTTGACCATATCCTTGAGTATCTGATGAATAAAAAAGCCCCTGTCCGACTGGACATCGGATGTGTATAGTAACCCATTGTGGTCTATATTTAATTTTATGTAAAATTTAGTGTTTGCTCAGGACCATTGTTTTCTACATATATAATTGATACCCGTGGTCCTTAGCCATTTTTCGGGTTCCCTTGTTTGTATAAAATATGATTTCATATATAGCAGTACATTACTAATTAGAGGATCCATTATAGGAGGCACAGACGAAGAAAGGGGAACAGTGTTGTTAGTGTTCCATATATAGTTCGCACGATAACTCTATATCTTAGAATCAAAAATTTGCTAGCATTCGCGCCAAGATTTTTCAATTCTATTAAGGACACGGAGGCGAGGATTATGCTATCTCTTTCTTTACTGTAAAACAAACAGCAGCCAATTAAAAAATTGAATTAGTTAACACAAACTACATTGTTCATGATCAGTCACACCCTCTTAGCCCCCAAGAAGAGCAATGAGCACAGTCCCATCATCCTCTTTCTTTGCTTGAACTTTAAAAGTCCACTAAGTCAACAAAATGATCCAATTAACGTCCTCCAACATGGAAGTTAATAGGAAACCAAGATCCATCGAGAGACTTCAACGTGACAAAACTTTTTATTCAGATTTCTTATCTGCTCATAGAAGAAGACATGAACAACCCGTAATTTCTGCTTATTATGAAAATTATCAACATTACATCATCAACGGGTGGGTAAAGCATGAACAATGGTACTGTACCATGTCCTTAATAGAATTGAAAATTCTTGGCGCGAATGCTAGCAAATTTTTGATTCAATTACAGGACCGGAGGCTTCGGATTATGCTAGTTTAACGCTTAGCAAAAACAACAGATGTTATATCTCCCATCAGCTTATAATAAAATTGCTTGAAAGTTGATTCAGATGACCAATCAGCACAACGCATGTTAGAACCTAACATATAAGATTTTGATGCCATGGCACATGCACGGAATGTGCACCAAACATTTAAATGTCAATACCAGCATTCTTTCATAACATAACATAGCCATCTGGCTATTGTAGCAGCCGACACAGGCTTAAAGGGTTTTTGCAAAGCAATTAGAAGTTGAGTAGAACCCTCTGGTCTCAGAGAACGAGTACATTCCTCATATGTTTTTAAATATTGCACAACACATAATTTGTCATTGCTAGGAAAAGCATTATAGTCAATGTGTCTTGATAGATTCTTTGTACGTCCTGTGATAGTAAAGCAAACTCCTTCCGGAGTAAATACTCTACCTGTAATGTCCAGGGCCGGCACATCCAATGAACGCCTACAAGCTGATAGATAGTGAAACATCGCTAATTTGGCAAACAACTGTTTCCTAGATAAGAGATTGTTCGCTGGCCAACTATTAAAGAGAGAAATGACTAAGGAAACATCCCACAAACCGGAATTCTTGGGTTTAGGAGGATTAGCTACTCTTATGCCTTTAAGAAGCTTACATATCATAGGGTGCATGCCAACCGGTTTCCCGTCAACCTGGCAATGGTCCGCCGAAATGGCCGATCTAAAATTATTCACCGAACGGTAAGCCAAACCTTCGGCTGCTTTGTCCGAAAGGAAATTTACGATATGTGGTAAGTCTGCCCCCACGGGATCCAGGTGCCGTTCCAGGCACCAACCCACCCAGCCTTTCCAGGCTGAAGAGTATTGTTTCCTAGTTGACGGAGCTCAAGCCTGTTAGATGAAAGCTGTATCTGTCTCCGAAAATCCTGGCATTTCCCACTGCTGCCGGAAAGCCGCCATGCCATCAGCGACAATCGCCCCGATAGGATCAATGGATGCTGTTCCTTGTGAGGTCCCAGGAGTAGAAACTCCGACCACGGAAGCATCCTGGGAAGATCGCAGCTCATCTCCAGCAACACCGGGAACCAGGGCTGCGATCTACACAGGGGCATCACTAGAATCACTTCTGCCTGTTGTTTGAAAATGTGTGATGTCACTCTGGGAATTAGAAGGAAAGGTGGAAACGCATAGTTCAATGTCCCCGACCAATCCTGAAGGAGGGCATCCATCGCCTTCGCTGCTGGATCCGGCTTCCAACTGAAAAAGCTGGGAAGCTGCCGATTCAGCCTGGAAGCAAACAGGTCCGTCTGGCAAGGACCCCAAAGATCCTGCAACCATTGGAATATGCTCAGAAGTAATTGCCAATCGCTGTAATCTCTGAGGTGTCTGGAATTCCAGTCCGCTATCAGGTTAGACTGGCCCGGAATGTACTCCGCTATTACCGTGATCTGACGGTTCAGGCAATAGTGCCAAAAGTCCTTGGCAATCTCCACTAGGAGAGACGATCTTGTGCCTCCCAACTTGTTGATATACCTCACCGCCGATATGTTGTCCATCCGTAGAAGGATACAACATGAGGTCTGTTTGGGAGATAGAGTCGGAATCACGAAGAAACCCGCTCGGAGTTACAGACAATTGATATGTAGAGATAATTCTTGGGGAGACCACCTTCCGCCTGTGGAAATATCTCCGCAGCGCGCTCCCCAGCCCCAACGGCTGGCGTCAGATTCGATGATGACCTCAGGTTGTGAGCCAAATATCACTCTGCCGTTCCACGCTTCCACGTGGCCCAGCCACCACTTCATCTCTTCCCTCACTTCTTGTGACAACGGGACCAGATCCGTATAAGACAGACCCTTCTGTAAATGCTGGATTTTTAGCCTCTGCAGTGCTCTGTAATGCAGCGGTCCCGGAAGAATCGCCTGAATGGATGACGCTAATAACCCCACTACTCTGGCAATGACTCTGAGGGAAACCACTTGTTTGTTGAGGATTGCAGTAATCTCCTTCTTGAGATCTTTTAACTTCATTTTGAGAAGACTCAACTGGGCCGTCTGGGAGTCTGTCACAAAGCCCAGAAAATCTGTTGTCTGCGACGGGATCAGAGCTGACTTGGGGTGGTTGATTACAAACCTCAGATTTTGCAAAAGAGACATCGTCATTTGGAGGTGTTGCAAAACTAATTCTGGACTCTGCGCCATGATTAGGATGTCATCCAGATAAATGATCATGCGAATTCCTTGCTCCCACAGGTGAGCCACCATCGGCTTCATCACTTTGGTGAAGCACCAAGGAGCCTAGGATAGCCCGAAAGGAAGGGCCAAATACTCGAACCATCGACCGTTCCATTGAAATTGAAGAAAACGTCGATAAGGTGGAAATATGGGAATGGATAGATAGGTATCTTTGAGGTCTAACCTGACCATCCAATTCCCTTGCTTGAGCAGATCTCTCAAAAGATGGATCCCTTCCATCTTGAAATGTTTGTAAATGAGAACCAGTCTGTGACCACCCCCCTTCTTCTGGACTAAAAAGACATTGCTGCAAAAGCCGTGAGGCCTGTTGTTGCATGGTGCTATCGCGTGCTTTCGTAGCAATTCGGCTATTTCGCTGGCTATATAATGCACTCTTGTTCGGAAAAATGCAGTGGTTTGGGGAGTGTGTCCTGACAGGGCGTTTCATAAAATTCCAGATGGAATCCCTGAATGGTTTGAACTGCCCACGCATCTTGTGTAAGGAATCTCCAATTGTGAACAAAAAACTGCGTTAGACCCCCCAGTGGTAATGGAGACATGTCTGTCACGCTTACCTGTAGAAATTTGCGCCAGGAAGCCTGCTCTGTTACCACCTCTGTGGAAACTGCATCTGTTGAATTGACTACCAGTGGGGTAGAAGGTGCCCCCACTTGTTGAATCCCAGTCGCCTCTGGGGGGACCTTGATTATAGAAACGGCCTGACGAGCGTCCCCTGCCTCGTCCGGCCCTGTTGTAAAGGCCTTGCTGGAAGACACGTTTAATGCCTGCTAGCGCTTTGTCAAGTGATGTAAATGTCCCCACGTTTTTTGTTACATCCTTTACAAAGTGGTCTCCGAAGAGGTTGCCTTCTGCGAGGGTTCCTGGCTCAGCGGCCGCAAGATCGGTGAGATTGGAATCCATGCGCATAAGTAAGGAATTTCACCTTTCGGTGGAAATGGCGCAATTGGCATTACCTAAAAGGCGTATTGCCCTCTGCGTCCATCCTGCCAGGATATTCGGCTCCACTGGAGTTGCCGCCTCCTTGGCCACCAAGGCCATTTCTAGGATTTTTGCCAGAGGTCCGACGACGTCCAGGAGCTTGTCTGGACATCCGCGCCAAGCGCAGTCAATCCCCTTCTTGGGGTCCTTTGCAAACTTTTTCAGAAAGGTGATGTTAGAAATGGGGGTCTCTAGTTGGCAATGGCTGGCCACTGTCCAAGTAGGGACCCTTCTTCCTAAGTCAGAGTAAGCAGCCTACACACTTTGATAACCCCTGCTCAACCCTGTGGTAACGTAGCACGAGCAGCTAGGCCTATCTCAGAGGCAGTGTGTGAAGCATTTATGACCATACACAGTAATACAATGAGGAACACTACAAATGGACACCACTCAAGTAGTTATAAAAAATAGGTATATTTATATAGACTTAATCAAAAGACCAATAACAGTAAAAATACACAATATTAGAAAAATATGGTTACTTTAAAAATTCTGCAAAAATAGTTCAAGGTGCAAAAAATGATGTTCAGTTCAATGCAGTGGTCTCTGTGACCCTTTTACTCACAAGGTATCTGGATTCTGTAGCAAAGCAACAAAAATGTTGCTAAGGAGTTGTAGCGATAAATTTCCTCACGCTAACCAAGGTTGAATCCTTACCGCAAGGGAGGATGATGCGCTGGGTTGCGGGCAGGACAAAGCGACAAACTTCTTCACGCTAAGCCGGTGATGCGATAAAATCCTTGCCGCTAAGGGAGAATGATGCACCGAGCCTGTTGCGTGTGCGATCTTGCTGCGATGAAAGAAAATGGTGCTCCGCGAGGGAGCGACGATCCTGATGCGATGCGGGGAAAATGGCGAACGCTCCACGTCCGCGCTGCAATGAGCTTGATGTGATGATTTGGGGTTAGCGAGCACTTCGGGGCACGCTAGCAGGCAATGCAACAATCCTTGGGTTAGCGAGCGTTTTCAGACCCGCTGACAGGCGATTCAATAACTAGGGTTAGCGAGCGTTTTCAGACCCGCTGACAGGCTCTGCGACGATCTTCGGGATAGCGGGCGTTTTCAGGCCCGCTGAAGGGTGATGCGATAATCTTCGGGATAGCGGGCCTTTTTTGGGCCTGCTGATGGGTGATGCAATAATCTTCGGGGTTAGCGAGTGCTCGGCGGCAGCAGAGCGACGATTTTTCTCACGCTCACCAGCTGCAGCGGCCCGCTAACGGGGGTTAGCGACGGTTTTCAGCACTCTTTTCTCAGCAGTAGAACTAGAGGCCCTGGAACTCACAGGAGCCTCACCTGCAGATAGAAATCCTCGCTGGGAGGACATAGGAGGCTGGTGGTGGAGTATGGTGTGCCTGAGACTCCTGCAGGAGGCTAGCTCTCTTCTAGCCCTTGGGTGATTGCTGTAGCCACAAAACAAAAGTTCCTTCAAAGTCCTTTTCCTCTTCTTCCAAGTCCAGTAGTAACCACTGCAGGCCAGTCCAAGAAACAGCACACAAGCACAAGGACAGTCCTTCTCCTGCAGATTCCTGTAGTCACACGGACAGAGGTTCTTCTTGTTGTCCAGGAGCAATACAAATTGTAGGGGTTTGGGCACAAATATTTATACCCCCAAAGTCTTTGTTCTTAGGAGTCACAAGTCTCTGAACCCAGCCAGAACCAGTTCTGCCCAGCCCTGGAGCACTTTGTTTACCAGGCTGATCCTTTGTTAGACCTGGCACCTTGGCGTGAGTCACCCTTCCTCTTTTTTTCGCTGTGCCTCATGTGTTTTTATGGTGTTGGCCGCTCAGCGCGCTGTGCCACTGCCAACCAGTGTCGCGGTGCGAGTGCTCCCTATGTAAATTGTATATGTTGGTTGGATTCCATGATTGGATTGTTTGATTTACTGTCAGACCCCAGTAAAGTGCGCCGGGGGCGCCAGGGCATGTAAATACGAACACCGCTGGTGGGCTTGCAGCACTGGTTGTGCCACCCACAGAAGCGGCCGGTAAAATATGTCTGAGGTCTGCCATCGCAGAACCTGCGTGCAGTCTGGTACTGACATGCTGACCGGCAAGTGCCCACACTTGCCAGTCCCTAAAATCTTCCCTTAGCTGCATGTTAGTCACCCCTCTGGTAGGCCCACGGGCAGGGTGCGTTGTAAGCCTAAGGTAGGACAAGCCTGGATGCGTGGCATGTCCTAGTAGTGAATTACCGCCATCTTGTTGTTCACTACTGCAAGGCTACCCTGTTCTCATAGGCCAGTATGGGCGGCCTGGATTATTACACCCTATGATCCTAACCGACCCAGGGAACATGGTAGAAGATCGAGTTTAGTATGCCTGAACTCGGAATAATAAGGTACATCTTTTCGCAAGGTTTATTTTAATATTCCGGGTTTGCAAATGCCGCTTTTAGAAAGTTGGCCTTTGCTTGCCTAAACCTTTCAGCCGCCTCTGCGTGATGTGTATCTGATGTCTGGCTGGTATGAGTGACAGGGCTGGGGGAACCCAGATGGGCAGGGCTAGGTAGCCTGGTAATGAATAGGACGATCGACAGGTAGATGGGTGGGAGGAGTGCTCCTAGGCTCTGAATAGGACAGTGCTCTGCTACCTCAATGCCGGCTCCGCCCCCTGTGGAGCGTCTGATGACTCTGCCCTGCACTCTGAAAGAAGAAGCCTGCATCGCGTAAACAAAGTGCTCAGAAACCGGACTGAACTAGGCAAGGGCCCCCCTGGCCTGGGAGAACAAAAGATTTGCTGTATAAATGGAGGAGCCCTGCTCCTGAGACACTAGATCCGCTTTTGACCAAGAAGAATCTCTGCCTGAGGAGGAGGCACCGGGAAAGCTGTAGGAGGAAGACTGTCCCTATCCTGGGGGATTGGCCTGCAGTGGTGACCTTGCTGCCAAAGGAGAGAAGAGAAACTGTTGCTGAAGACTTTCACTTTACTTTTACTTTCAAGACTTGTGCTTTTCCAAAACGATCTCCAAGGGCTTGGAACTGAGCTTGCCCCCTGAACTGAGCCCCAGGACCATTGGGCTCTACCTGATCTTCACTCGCCTGCTGCTGGACTGTGGTGTCCTTTCCCTCGCCGGAGCTGTGACCCTCGTGCCCCAGTCCCTCCTTGAGCCGTGACCAGGACTGCTTAGCCACCCCCGCCTTGGGAAGAGCCTCGCTCGATCGGAGCCGCTCCCCCTACGCTGTGCTGGGCTGCCCCGTCACCTCGCTCGTTGGAGGCTCGCTGTGCACCTTCACCCTCCCGCCGGAATCGGCGTTTGTGAGCATCTCCAAGCCTCGGACGGCCCGGACGTATCTGCGTGCCCGGCTGCCCCGCTTTGTTCACCCGCCACCTGCAACACCCCGCTCTTGTCGTGAGCCTGAAGATCAGACACCCTCGTGAAGTGTGGGAGCCCCGGACGCCGCCTCGCTCTTCTGTCGAAGAGCCGCTGAACTCCCGCACCCGCCTTTGCGTCAAGAAACAAGGTACTGTACTTACGAACTCGACCGCGAGCTCGCATCGGATCCAGGGTCCGCAACGTTCTTATTTCCCTGTCATCTGCTGTGTGCTCCCTGGGCGCTGCCTCAGCACGAAGTGCGCTGAGGCCTACAGTTACCTTGTGCCCGCCTAAAGAACTTTCCGTAAAACAAAGAGAACTTGACCGTATTTCCAAGAATTGTGGCCCCATCAGTTCAACGTTACTGGGCCTTGTATTTGAATCTGCTGAATCTACATAAAAGCTTATTTTTATATACTTCCTGATTGGTGTCCGTTTGTGGTGCATGCAAGGGGTTTACTGTAGGTGTAATTGCATTTGCTTAACCGTGTACGCCTGAGACTTAGCCTAGACTGCTCGCGCCACGCACCTAGAGGGTGAGCAGGGGTTATTCTGGGGAGTCATCCTTCGCCCTGACAAGAAGTAAAGGGTCCCTGCTTGTTGTGGGTTCACACCAACGTCAACCAGAGCCCCCTCATTTCTAACAGCCTTCCTTTCAGAAAGAAGGGGTCTGCCTTTAGACGCACAGTGGGAGGTGGAGCCAGCATTCACCTTGCCAGGCACAGACAGCCAATACACATAATAGCAGAGCACACTGGAAGGCTTAGGCAAGAAAGTACCTATACTCTAAAAGTGGTAGTTTCAAACACAGAATATAAAAATAACCTTCACTAAAAGATGTATTTTAATATTCTGAGCTCAGGCATACTAAATTCGTTTTTCTACCATGTTCTGTGGGTCAGTTAGGACTATAGGATGTAATAGCCCAGACCTCCCATTCTGGCCTATGGAGAACAGGTAGCCTTACAGTAGTGAAAAACGAAATTGGGTGTAATTCACTACTAGTCCATGCTACACACATCAGAGCATGTCCTACCTTACACATACAATGCACCCTATCATAAGGGTGGCTTACAGGATGCCAAGGGAAGGTTCAGGGGCTGGGAAGTGGGTGCACTTCACAGCCAAGATGGCAGTTCTGGACTGCACACAGACACTGCAGTGGCAGGTCTGAGACACACTTTACAAGCTGATTCTGTCGGTGGCATAAACCAGTGCTGCAGGCCCACCCGCAGCATTTGGTTTACCAGCCCTCGGCACATACAGGCCACGCTACTAGGGACTAACAGGTAAACCAAATAAGCCAATCGTGGATGTACCAATTCACATGTCATCTTTACAAAGGGAGCATTCGCGCTGTGGTACTGAATGGCAGTGGCACAGCGCCCAGAGCATATATAACCAGCAAAAACAGAGGAGACAACAGCGAAAAATGGAAGGGAGACTCACGCCAATGGTGCCAGGTCTAACACGCGTCCCCTCCAGCTGAAATGTGGGGAAAACTACCCATCCCCTTGGAAGTTCTCATCACTAAGGCGGAAAAATCTGGACAGACTATCAGCATTGGCGTGTTCTGTACCAGGGCGATGTTCCACCGTGAACTCCATACCCTGTAGGGAAATGGACCACCTTAACAACTTGGGATTCTCACCCCTCATCTGCATCAACCATCTGAGGGGCCTGTGGTCTGTCTGAACCCGGAAGTGTGTCCCAAACAGGTAGGGTCTCAGCTTCTTCAGTGCCCAGACCACAGCAAATGCCTCACGCTCAATTGCACTCCACCTCTGTTCCCATGGAAGTAACCTCCTACTGATGAAGGCTACAGGTTGGTCTAGTCCCTCCTCATTCATCTGTGACAGAACAGCCCCCACCCCATGCTCTGAAGCGTCTGTCTGGACAATAAATTCCTTAGCAAAGTTGGGCGCCTGGAGTATGGGTGCTGTACACATGGCAGTCTTGAGGGCATCAAAAGCTTTCTGACCGGTGTCAGTCGAGTTCACAATTTTTGTCCGCTTATTGGAAGTCAGCTCAGTCAAGGGGGCAATGATGTTGCCATACCCCTTGAAAAACCTCCTGTAATAACCCATGAGTTCTAAGAAGGCCCTCACCTGGGTCTGGGTCCTTGAGGGCTCCCTAGCCAGGATGGTTTCAATCTTGGGCTGTAGGGGTGCCACCTGGTCACTCCCTACCTGGTGTCCTAAGTACACCACAGAACCCTGCCCAATCTGGCACTTACTGGCATTGATTGTGAGGCCTGCTCTGCGCAGTGCCATCAACACCTCCCAGAGGTGGTGCAAGTGGTCCTCCCATGAGGAACTAAACACTGCAATGTCATCCAGGTAGGCGGCACTGAAATCCTCCAGCCCAGCAAACACCTGGTTGACCAACCTCTGAAAGGTGGCAGGGGCATTCTTCATCCCAAAGGGCATCACACAGAACTGGTAGTGCCCATCTGGGGTGGAAAATTCTGATCTCTCCTTTGCCCCATCAGTTAAGGCGATCTGCCAGTACCCAGACGTTAGATTAAACGTGCTGAGGTACCGGTCAGCCCCTAGCCGATCTATGAGCTCATCAGCTCTGGGGATGGGGTGCGCGACGGTCCTCGTGACCGAATTGAGACCTCGGTAGTCCACACAGAACCTAAGTTCTGGAGTGTCACCAGGCGCTGCAGCTTTTGGTACCAAGACCACGGGGCTGGACCAGGGGCTGCTAGAGGACTCAATCACCCCTAGGGCAAACATTTTGGAGACCTCCTTAATGCAGGCCCTTACCCTGTCAGTCACTCTGTAAGCCTTGTGCTTGACAGGAGGACTGTCACTGGTGTCCACCTCATGGACGCACCAATCAGTGACACCAGGCACCAGGGAAAATAAATCCGGAAATTGCCACAACAGCTGGTGACAATCTCTCTGCTGCTCAGGGGTCAGGGTGGTGGAGAGGACCACACCCTCCACTGACCCATCCTTCTCTCCTGCACACAGGAGGTCAGGAAGAGGCTCACTCTCCTCCTCCATCCCTGCATCTGTGGCAAGAAGCATGCCCACTTCAGACCTCTCAAAGTGGGGCTTTAGGCGATTCACATGCAGGACGCGCAGGGGATTCCTGGGAGATTTAAAGTCCACCAAATAGGTAAATTGACTTTTGCGCTCCACCACCTCAAATGGACCGGTCCACTTTTCTTGGAGCGCACAAGGCTCCACTGGGGCCAGTACCCAAACCTTCTGACCAGGTTGAAATTCGACCAGAGTGGTATTCTGGACGTTCCAACGTTTCATCTCCTCCTGGCTGGCTTCCAGATTTGCCTCAGCAATTTTTTTGAAACGCCGAGTCTGGTTCCTGAAGACCAGGATATAGCTAAATACATCCTGGGGAGGTTTCCTGGGAGATTGCTCCCAGCCTTTCTTGACCAGACTCAGAGGCCCTCTTACCGGATGGCCATAGAGTAGTTCAAAGGGACTGAACCCTAAGGACTTCTGTGGCACCTCACAGTATGCTAACAACAAGCATGGCAAGAGGACGTCCCACTTACACCTCAGGGGCTCTTCCAGGCCCATGATCATGCCCTTCAAGGTCCGGTTGAACCTTTCAACCAGACCATTACCTTGGGGGTGGTAAGGAGTGGTGAACTTGTAAGTTACCCCATACTCCTTCCACAGAGACTTCATATACTGGGAGATGAAGTTGGTCCCCCTGTCGCTCACCACCTCTCTGGGGAACCCCACACGGGAGAAGATCCCCATCAGTGCACGTCCCACCACGGGGGCCGTCACTGTCCTGAGCGGGTTGGCTTCAGGGTACCGGGTGGCATGGTCCACCAAGACCAGGATGTACCTGTTGCCCATGGCTGTCTTGGGGTCCAGAGGCCCCACAATGTCAATGCCCACTCGCTCGAATGGGATACTAACAACTGGAAAGGGCTGGAGTTGGGCTTTGATCTCCCCCCCACTCTTCTCACTTGCCTGGCAAGTCTCACAGGTCCTCCAGTATGTATTAGAGCTTTTGCGCATCTGGGGCCAATAAAAGTGGGTGACCAGCCTCTCAATGGTCTTGGTCTGCCCCAGATGTCCTGCCAATGGAATGTCATGAGCCAACCTCAGTAGGAAGGCTCTGAAGCACTCGGGTGCCACCAGCACACAGGCTGACCCCGGCTCAGCAGCCTTAGGCTCGCTATAAAGGAAACTGTTCTCCCAATAAATCAGATGTCAACCAGACATATCACCTGCTGCCTGAGCTGCAGCCTGTTGCCGCATACCCTCAAGAGAAGGGCAAATTCTCTGCTGTTCACAAAACTCCTCCCTGGTGGGCCCTCCTTCCTGCTGCCACTGGATCAGCTCAGGCAGGTCCCCTAGATCGGTACTCTGCTCCCCTTTAGGCTCCAGGGCATCCCCCTCAAGGTCTGCTCCCTCCTGGGCCATGGGAACCAAGGGGGCCGGCTTCCCGTGTCCCCTGCCCCTTGCCTCTAAGGCAGGGACCTGGGCCATACTCTCAGGCTCCAGGCCTTTCTCAACACCCTTCATGGCCGCCATGGACCGAGTGGTAGCACACGCCCACTCAGGCAGACCCAACATTTGTAAGTGAGCTTTCCTCTCCACCGTAGCCCACGGGGAGTTCTCTAAATCATTGCCCAACAGACAGTCCACAGGCATGGCGGGCCTCACAGCCACCTGAAGAGTTCCTGAGACCCACTCAAAAGGAACCTGAGCCCCCTCACATTGGCTCTCTGTGTTGTCTGCAGACACTACTGGGTAGAATGCATGGGGCACAACCTGCTCTTTGGACACCAACCGGGAGTTGACAGCAGTTACACTGGCTCCTGTGTCCCTCAGAGCCTCCACTCTATGGCCATTGATGGTTACCCACTGCCTGTATTTTTTAGTGTAATCAGGCAGCGCAGGCTTAGGAACCATTTCAAAGTCTCGTAGTGAGACAAGGGTCAATTCTACGGGGTCCCACCCACCTTGGGCACCCATCTCCTCCTCCCCCACGGCTACACTAGCAAGCTGGCGGGGCGGTGCACGGGGTGGTGCAGGAGTATCCCTTTGGGGACACTGGGGATAAAAGTACCTGTGGCCCACCTGGCCACACTTAAAACAAGTAGGGGGCCCCCTTGGAACAGGCCTACCTGTTGGGGGCTTTGGCTTCTTATCCTGGGGAGGCTGGGACACCACTGCCTGGTTCCCTTGGGAATTATTTTGGGGCCCTCGGTGGAACTCCCTTGGCTTACTCCTGTCCCCCCCACCTCTCTGATGGGGACCCTGCCCACCTTTGGCGAAGTCTCCCACTGGACCCTTGCGAACCTGGGTGCTCACCCAGCGGTCCGCCTCCTCAGCAAGCTTCCTAGGTTTAGTTAGCTTGCAATCTATCAGATGCTGGCGTAGCTCAGGAAAACAATTACTAGAGAAATGCTCCCATGCAATCAAGTCAAACCGTTGCTCAAAAGTTTCTACTTTGCTGCCTTTTACCCAGCGCTCTTTGATCTGCCAAAAAAAGACACAAATTCAACCCACGTGGTACCCTCTAACTTCTTGCAGGTTCTAAATCTCTGCCTGTACATTTCAGGGGTCAAACCATAGCGGGTAATCAAAGCTTCCTTCATATGGGCATAAACCAACCTACTTTCTGGGGGCAGGTCCAACAAGGTATCCCTCCCCTCACTCACAAAGCGTCCCCACAACCCCGCTCCCCAATCCTTCTCAGGGACCCGGTGGGACACCATAGCTAACTCATAAGCCGCAAACCATTGCCCAATATCTTAACTTTTATGGAAATCCGTAATAACCTCTTTATGTGTATACACTCTACTCTCAGTATGCACTACTGGTATGCTGCCACCAGAGGGGGAGATCTCTATACTCTTTGCTTTAATCTCCAACTCCCTCAAAATTCTCTCATGTTCAAATTTCACCTTCATCATCTCAAATTCTAACTTCTTATTCTCTAGGTCTCTCTGACCATCCAATTTAAGCCTGGCCATCTCCATATTATGCCGCCTATCTCTCTCTCTGTCCTCCATCTCTTCTGGAGTCAGGCCCCTTGAGGACACACTAGTGCCCGGGCTGGAAACTGCTTTATCCCCTCCCAAATCTACAACTTCCTCCTGCTGCTCTCCTGCATTCTCTCCGCCCTCCACGGGCTCTTCCCTATTCCTAGGGGCATCCCTGGCCTCTAGCCAGGCCTTCAGTGCCTTGTAAAACTCTTCTCTCTTAGTGAGACCTGTGATAGGGACTGTGAAGCGTTTGCAAAAATATTTGAGCTGCTTAGAAGTGTAGGTGTCTATTTTCTCTTCTTCCCAGGAGAGATCCTCAGAGGCATTGGATCTGGGCTTGCCCATTGTAGCAATAACTGGCAATAACGATCAAAAATAGAATCAAGAAATCTCAAAAAACGTACGTGGTTATGTTATGGTCTGCACTCACTAGTAGTGTACACTATAATTACTGTATGCAATCATAAATGCAAGTCCAGACCTCACCGCTGACCACCAATGTTAGAAATGGGGGTCTCTAGTTGGCAATGGCTGGCCACTGTCCAAGTAGGGACCCTTCTTCCTAAGTCAGAGTAAGAAGGCTACACCCTTTGATAACCCCTGCTCAACCCTGTGGTAACGTAGCACGAGCAGCTAGGCCTATCTCAGAGGCAGTGTGTGAAGCATTTATGACCATACACAGTAATACAATGAGGAACACTACAAATGGACACCACTCAAGTAGTTATAAAAAAATAGGTATATTTATATAGACTTAATCACAAGACCAATAACAGTAAAAATCCACAATACTAGAAAAATATGGTTACTTTAAAAATGCTGCAAAAATAGTTCAAGGTGCACAGAATGATGTTCAGTTCAATGCAGTGGTCTCTGCGACCCTTTTAGTCACAAGGTATCTGGATTCTGTAGCAAAGCAACAAAAATGTCGCTAAGGAGTTGTAGTGATAAATTTCCTCACGCTAACCAGCGATGCGTTGAATCCTTACCGCAAGGGAGGATGATGCGCTGGGTTGCGGGCAGGACAAAGCGACAAACTTCTTCACGCTAAGCCGGTGATGCGATAAAATTCTTGCCGCTAAGGGAGGATGATGCACCGAGCCTGTTGCGTGTGCGATCTTGCTGCAATGAAAGTAAATGGCGCTCCGCGAGGGAGCGACGATCCTGATGCGATGCGGGGAAAATGGCGAACGCTCCGCGTCCGCGCTGCAATGAGCTTGATGCGATGATTTGGGGTTAGCGAGCACTTTGGGGCACGCTAACAGGCAATGTGACAATCCTTGGGTTAGCGAGCGTTTTCAGACCCGCTGACAGGCGATTCAATAACTTGGGTTAGCGAGCATTTTCAGACCCACTGACAGGCTCTGCTACGATCTTCGGGATAGCGGGTGTTTTCAGGCCCGCTGACGGGTGATGCGATAATCTTCGGGATAGCAGGCGTTTTCGGGCCCGCAGATGGGTGATGCGATAATCTTCGGGATAGCGGGCGTTTTCAGGCCCGCTGATGGGTGATGCGATAATCTTAGGGGTTAGCGAGTGCTCGGCAGCAGCAGAGCGACGATTTTTCTCAAGCTCACCAGCTGCAGCGGCCCGCTAACGGGGGTTAGCGATGATTTTCAGCACTCTTTTCTCAGCAGTAGAACTAGAGGCCCTGGAACTCACAGGAGCCTCACCTGCAGATAGAAATACTCGCTGGGAGGACACAGGAGGCTGGTGGTGGAGTCTGGTGTGCCTGAGACTCCTGCAGGAGGCTAGCTCTCTTCTAGCCCTTGGGTGATTGCTGTAGCCACAAAACAAAAGTTCCTTCAAAGTCATTTTCCTCTTCTTCCAAGTCCAGTAGTAACCACTGCAGGCCAGTCCAAGAAACAGCACCCAAGCACAAGGACAGTCCTTCTCCTGCAGATTCCTGTAGTCACACGGACAGAGGTTCTTCTTGTTGTCCAGGAGCAATACAAATTGTAGGGGTTTGGGCACAAATATTTATACCCCCAAAGTCTTTGTTCTTAGGAGTCACAAGTCTCTGAACCCAGCCAGAACCAGTTCTGCCCAGCCCTGGAGCACTTTGCTTACCAGGCTGCATCCTTCCTTTCAGAAAGTGGGGGTCTGCCTTCAGACGCACAGTGGGAGGTGGAGCCAGCATTCATCTTGCCAGGCACAGCCCTATTCAAGTGCAGGAGCTACCCCTCCTGTTGGACTTGGCCCTTCTGGCAGGTTCACCCCTGAACTTTTTGCTTTTATTGGTGACTTGGTGATAGTGGTTTTTGGTTTCGGCGCCATTTCCCTGTGTCCCAGGGTAAAGTGCGTGCGCACTCTGAGTGCATGTGGTGAGATAGGCCTGCCCTCCCATAGGAATGCATGGGGAATGTATGTGTCCCTAGTAGTTCCTGATGCGTGGGGTGTGCCGGCCCGAGTTTGGTATGTGCGGACTCGTGTGATCGAATGCTTCGCAATGATATATAATGCGTGATTATGTCATGTGCGGAAGTGCCACTTCTAGGAGTTGGCATATTAGTGTAAAATATGTCTGGCGTGTGATTGGCTGGAGCTGGCTGATGAGCCTGGCTCCAGGAGTCTGGGTGGGTCTGCCCCAGTGGTGAGTGTGAGATTAGCATGCTGATGGCTGGGGAGGAGTGCACCTTGGACCTGAATAGGGCAGGGCTTTCCCCACACAATGCTGGCTCCGCCCCCTGTGGTGCGACTGACGACCCTAGCCCTGCCAGTGAATAGACACATCAAGGGTGCTCCCCAACCAGCTGCGACTGGTTTTTCCCCTCACCCTGAACCCAGAACAAAGGGAAAAGGTATATAAAAATGGGGCTGCGTCCCCACAGAGTTTTTCTCTTCCAGGATCCTGAGGGGGGCTGCTGCTGCTGGAGGCCAGGAGGAACCGCCACTTTGGAATGCCTTCCTGCCTGGAGGGCCCAGTGAGCTGGCCCCTGGCCCAGCCTTGTCCCCTGCCCACCTTCCTAAGAACTTTGCTGGACTTTTGTGTTTACTGGCACCCCTAAGCACCTGGAAGCGCTTTCCATTTACTTATAGCGCTAGGAGCGCTTTATGCGTGGCCAGCAGCGCGGAGCTGCAATTGTTAGCGAGGGAACCCCGACGTAGGGATTCCCTGCTAGTCCGCCTAGTAGTAAAGCGGGTGCCCACCCCGCATTGTGGAGCTCGAGCGGGAGCCTACCCCGCTTTATTGGAAAATCAATATCCCTAGCGGGTGCCCACCCCGCCAGGGACCTTGCCGCTTGTTTCCGCCACCTAAGACTGAAATCCGAAGGCGGGAGCTCACCCCGCGCTTCGGAGAAAGCCGGCATCGCAAATCACCGCCGCAGCCCGGAGTCCCGGCCGCGTCATCCCCCTGCCGCGCTGGGATTGGTCCAGCGGGAGGGAGTGTGGCCCACGTGATCGGGGCCTCCAGGAAGAAGCCGCGTCGTGAGGAAGGGAAGCGGACGGGAGCCCACCCCGCGCTTCCCCGGAAGGAGGAAGATTCAGCGAGTCTCTACGCAGCAGCGTCGCTGCTGCCCTGCAGGAGGGCTAGCGGCCACTGGTCCCGAAGCGGAGACGACGCGGGAGTCCCCCGAGGATAGCCCGGTAAGTAGGAAGGGCTGGGGGACTCCGCACGGGTACTGTGGGTGCCGGTCCCAGACCGGCTGATTCTTCAAGTGGCCCCTGCCTTGCAGAGAGCCTCGCTCAGCTCTCCAGCGTTTGGGGACATTCTTCTTTGAGAGCGCGAGGCGCTCCAACTTGGAACATTGCTGGCATGAGTGTTTAGAGCGCGAGGCGCTCCAACTTGAGACATTGCTAAACCCAAGAGCGCTAGGTCGCTCCAACGTTGGGGGCATCTTTGTATTTGAGCGCATTGTTCGTTTGGAGCCCACGAGGCTCCACCATTGCCCCAGGGCACAGTTGTTCGTCCCGAGCCCACAAGGTTCCCACGCCGTTTTGGGGGAATGGTTCTGTGAGGACCCAGAGAGGCTCCCACGGGTGACACGTTGGGTGTTGGAGGCACGCCGGTGCCAAGTTCCTTTCTACAGCTGCCCAGCACTTAGTGGGCAGCTGCACCGTTTAGGTTGTGCCCCTCCACGCTTGGGCTTGCGCAGCCTGCGCAGCCTTGCCCTGACATTGAGACACAGGGCGTCCTAGCCCCGACAAGGCCAGTTGGCCTAGGGACTGCCACAGAGGGTGGCTAATGTGAGTTTTGCGCTATAGTTCCTTTCCTGCACCTCTGAATATGTGTTTATGCATCATGTGCCTTGTTTTACACCGCTGAATGTATTTTATGCATCATGTGTTTTCCTTCCCTACACCTCTGAATGTTTTTTTATGCATCATGTGTTTTACTTCCCTACACCTCTGAATGTGATGCATCATGTGTAACGTACTATTACCCCTACAGGTATTGTGATACTTAGGTGGTTGTTTGTTTACTCCTAGTACAGGTGGTGCTAGTGAGGTCCTAGTTCCCTGCGTGACATTTTCCTAAGGTGGTTAGGGTTGCGTAGGTGGTATCAGTAGTTACTGGGTGTGTGCTACATGTTCTATTTTAGTGCTACAGTGATTGTATGTGCTATGTTCTAAAGTATTATTCCTATGTTCTAAGTGCTAATTTCTACAAAGTGCTAATTCCTGACAGTGGTCCATGTGGCCCTGTCCCCTGTACATATAATCCCTTGTAAACTCTGCCCGTGCCTGTTGGCACATTGTAAAGTGTGTGTTCTTATCTAATGTGTTTTGGTAATACAAAGGCTATTTTTATATAATACCTTGTGTGGAGTTTCCTTTGTGGTGGGCCTTGGGTGTTGTTGCTGGGTGCGCGCGCAAACGCTTTACACATCGCCTCAGAGATAAGCCTGACTGCTCGTGCCAAGCTACCAAGGGGGTGAGCAGGGGTTATCTTTGGCGTGTAACTCCCCAGCCCTGACTAGAGTGGTGGTTTCTGTCTGGCTTTGGCGCAAGCCCTAGCCAACCAGAAATCCCATTTCTAACACCTCCCCTCACTCCAAGGCAGATCTCTCTATTCAACCCAGGTCTGACTCAGCCTGCCCTGTCCCTCCAAAACTAGACAGCCAATACACATAATAGCAGAGCACACTGGAAGGCTTAGGCAAGAAAGTACCTATACTCTAAAAGTGGTAGTTTCAAACACAGAATGTTATGTTATGTTATGTTACAATATTCTTATAAAGCGCACAGCTACCCAACAAGGGTTTCCCAGCGCTGAGGACTGACAGGGGAGGAAACAAGTTTAATCGCTAAAAGACAATAAGGAAAACTGATTATTGGTCAAACAGCCAAGTCTTCAGACTTCTGCGAAAGGATAAAAAAGATGGCTCAGTACGGAGTGTTATTGGCAGAGAGTTCCAAAGTACAGGACCAAGGTAGAAAAAAGAGCGGTAGCCCATTCTTTTCAGCTTAATAGTGGGCACCATTTATTTACCTGGAGTAGCAGAACGAAGCACACGCAAGGGCAAATATGGGTGTACTAGACTTTGCAGGTATTTAGGGGAGGTGCCCGATTTAATTTTGTGCATGTAGCACAAGGCTTTGAACTTCACTCTGCTACCAATCTTAAGCCAGTGCAAGCTGCGCAGAGCACTTGAGGTAGAAGACTGCTTTGACAACGAACATAGCAGCCTGGCAGCAGAATTTTGCACCACTTGTAATTTCCGGGTGACATCCTTGTTAACACCTAAATACAAGACATTGCAATAATCTAATCGTGAAGTCACAAGAGCCTGTACAACAGTTTTTTGAGAGGACGTAGGAAGCATCCACATAATTTGTTTTAACCATTTTAAAATGGTGAAACATGTGGCAGCTACTTTTACCACTTGCTGTCTCATGGATAGGTCGTCATCAATCAAAACCCCTAAGTTACGAACACATTTAGAGGGCTGGGGCGGGGCTCCCATTTCACATGGCCAGTGTAAGGGACCCCAGACATCCTTGTTTTTTCCTAAGATGATGAGCTCAGTCTTGTCGCCATTGAGCTTAAGGAAATCGCTCCGCATCCATAGAGCAATATTCCTCAACCCCATCTGAAGATCAGATGAAGCATGGCATTGTCCAGAGGAAAGAGAAAAAACAATCTGAGTGTCTTCCGCATAGGAAAAAAAACAGAGGCCAGATTCTTCTGCTATGTTCGCCAACGGTTTAATATAAAGATTAAAAAGAATAGGACTCAATATGGAGCCCTGAGGCACGCCATGCGAAGAAGAATAGGTTCTGGGCATAGCCTTGGAAGAAAAGACTTGGAAGGTCCGATTTGTAAGAAAGGAAGAAAGCCAAGCAAGAGCAGTGCCCTTGATACCTAAGTCCTGTAAAGTTTTGAGGAGCACAGTATGGGACACCGTATCAAAAGCAGCGCTCAAGTCAAGTAGGATGAGAGCTACGGTGTCCCCTACGTCCAGATGCTGTCGCAGCTGTTCTGAGACTCCGAGCAGTGTCGACTCCGTGGAAAAACCAGCTCAGAAACCCGATTGGGAAGGGTGGAGAAGATTGGCTGAATCAACAAACAATGTGAGTTGGTGATTAATATGTCTTTCCAGTATTTTGGAGTAGATAGGAAGCAAAGAAATGGGTCTGAAATTAGACAACTGTGAAGGATCAGCTCCAGCCTTTTTCAATAGAGGAAGCACCATCGCATGCTTCCACTCAGATGGTACCACAGCCTCTTGAATAGAAGCATTCAGCAGTTGCATAATAAGAGATAAAGAAGAAGAATCCAGCTGCTGCAGCACAGAAACTGGGAGCAAGTCACGGGGAGATCCTGATTTAATTCCATTCAGAATTTTACTAAAAGAAATAAAATCGGGATATGACCAGGCTTCCAAACTCACAGGGCTACAAGTCGTATGATCAAACTCTGGCCAACAAGAAAAAGGACGGAGTCCTGCAGTCTGGGTATTTTTTAGCGCAGAGTAGATTAATTCGAATTTGTTCACAAAATAATTTGCCAAATTATCGCACTGTTGATCATCAAGAGCAGGTGAAAATGCCTGCGTATTTGAGCCCGCAATTTTTTTTACTGTACTAAACAGTGTGCGGGAGCAGTTACCGGTGTTAGAAATGGTCAGGGATACATAGGTCTTCCTGGCCAATTTGCAGTGATCATGATAGTGCTTTAAGGCTAGTTTATAACTTAGTTTGGAATCCAGTGAGTAATTTCTCCTCCAGTTCCTTTCAAGTGCCTTACATTTGGTGTTTTCTATTTTTAGCTCATCAGTAAACCAAGGTGCCGGAGAGCGATGATTGAAAGGTTTTTTTTATAGTTAACGGAAGGCAGTGTTCAACTGAGTTTAAAATCCATTCATGTATCATATTTGTCGCTTGAGTAGAAACATATGGGATAACGGGTGCATTTTGGTTAGGAATCCTGTTAAAAAAATCAAAATCCAATTTGCTCCAATTCCGGATGCTATGGGGCACACTCATCGGGTCAGAGAGAGGGGGCTTAGGAAAAATGCACTGAAACTTTTGAGCAAAATGATCCGACCAGCACAAAGGAAAAGCAGGGTCACAGTGGATATTAGATACGTTAGAAAAAATAGGATCTAATAAGTGTCCTGCAACATGCGTAGGGCCACTATTTCTAAGTAGAAGATTTAAGGCAGCTAGGTCAGTAATTAGGGTACTACTAGTAGTACAGTTGGCGTTTTCAAGGTGCAAATTAAAATCACCCAATATTGTAAAGTTAGATGCCTTGAGAAGATAAGGTGCAATTAATTCAGGGAGAAGTTGAGCCCAAGAATATAAACATAACCTTCACTAAAAGATGTATTTTAATATTCTGAGCTCAGGCATACTAAATTTGTTATTCTACCATGTTCTGTGGGTCAGTTAGGACTATAGGATGTCATAGCCCAGATCTCCCATTCTGGCCTATAGAGAACAGGTAGCCTTACAGTAGTGAAAAACGAAATTGGGTGTAATTCACTACTAGGACATGCTACACACATCAGAGCATGTCCTACCTTACACATACAATGCACCCTATCATAAGGGTGGCTTACAGGATGCCAAGGGAAGGTTCAGGGGCTGGGAAGTGGGTGCACTTCACAGCCAAGATGGCAGTTCTGGACTGCACGCAGACACTGCAGTGGCAGGTCTGAGACACACTTTACAAGCTGCTTCTGTGGGTGGCTCAAACCAGCGCTGCAGGCCCACCAGCAGCATTCGGTTTACCAGCCCTGGGCACACACAGGCCACGCTACTAGGGACTAACAGGTAAACCAAATAAGCCAATCGTGGATGTACCAATTCACATGTCATCTTTACAAAGGGAGCATTCGCGCTGTGGTACTGAATGGCAGTGGCACAGCGCCCAGAGCATCTATCACCAGCAAAAACAGAGAAGACAACAGCGAAAAATGGAAGGGAGACTCACGCCAATGGTGCCAGGTCTACCAGGTGAGTAGACTAATGTCAATCTCGGGAGTTTCAGCCACCTTGTCTGGTAAATCGGGTTGAGGGCACTCTGATCTGAGCCAATTATGGAATTACTTATCGAAACCTTTGCGAAGGTTCTCGTGAAGGTACTCAGTAACTTCCGGTGCCGGAGCCTAGTCCGAAGATCGGGGATGGATGATATCAGTAGGGTTAAGGTAAAGGGAGTGTTGGGTGACATATCCGGAGTGGATGAAGCCACTTTCTTAGCCTTCTTTTTGGGAGGGGCTTCCTCATCTGTTGTGGTAGTGTCGGTATCGGTGTTGGTGGTATCAGTATCCACATAGACCTTCTATTTGCTCTTCGCTTTGCCACCTGCGGAATACCCATGATCCCCTATTGGAGCCTGGGGTAATGAACTTAACGTACTAGCATGCGGCCATTGACTCTCTTTCGCTGCGCTCATGGTTGGAGTGTTAAGCTTGGATTTATCTTTGGTGAACCCATGGCACTTGGCAAAACTGTCAAGCTGCTTCGTAATTGGTTTAAATGCAGCTGCCAATGCATGTTGCACAGTGTTTGGTACTGTGGTTTCTATATCCTTGTGCACTGAGGATTGGAACGAGGCGTCTAGAGCCTCTACGATGTTATCTTCAAGGACAGTCTCCTTCTGTCCTTCATAATAGACATGCGCCTCATCATCTTCATATCTCACCCATCCTTCCATCTTAATGCTGTATGAGGTGGTGGCGATAATTATAAATCAATAGAAATCAGTAATGGAGGAATAATGGGGGGGGCACCCATTTGCACACTCTAAATTATTGTTAAATAGTACCAAGCCCCCTCAGCAAAGCTGTACGCAAGTTATTGCAGCCAATAATAGGTGTAGGAGCCAAAATACCAATATATGGAGCGTGTGCTCACTCCTGCAAGGTGATGTTTATTTCTGCCGATCAGGCATCTACCTCCAACCAACTTTCTGCCTAAATGCAGTGAAATATGCACTATCGGGACGATTGCGACGTGTGCAGCCCAATGCAAGCCCAAAAGGAGCCCAAATGGGCTCGCTTGCGCTGCGCACGTCGGCCGTGAACCACATGGCTCCTGTGCGTGAACTGGCGATGAGGGGAGCGCAGAACACCAGCGTGCAGTACGCGCGGCCGAAAACGGCTAAATCAACTGCTAAAGCGGTCCTGTTGCGCTAATGAATGCGCCTTTCCGTAACAAAACTCAGCCGCGCTGATAATCGGGCAAGAGCCCCGTCTCAGCGCGCGACGCCCACTTTCCAAATATTCGAATAAAGCAACAAGCAGACAATAAAGCACAAAGATCCACAAAGGAAATAGGCATCACAATACATGCAGCAAACCCTGCAAATTCAAATAATTATAGCGCTAAGCATTTATCAAACACGAATTACCAAGCAATAAAGGTAATAACAAGAGAGGAAGTACTTAGCTCTGCTATGAGCAGCAAAGAAAGAGGATGATGGGACTGTGCTCATGGCTCTTATTGGGGGCTAAGAGGGCGTGACTGATGCAAAGCATCATGGACAATGTAGTTTTTGTTAACTAATTGAATGTTTTAATTGACTGCTGTGATTTTACAGTAAAAGAAAGATAGCATAATCCGAAGCCTCCGGTCCTGTAATAGAATCTTGTAATAACTTAACATAACTGTAAATAGTAGACAAAAGTGTGTTATCATATAGGTATTGTTCAGTAGGAATTAATTAACGACACCCAGTGAATAATTGAAACAGAAAAAGCCCATGGTTAAAAACATTCAACATTGCTTGTGGCAATATATATCCTTAAATTCCAAACAGCGATTTACATTGGAATTGCAATTGTACCTAGTGAACCAAACATTGGCTAATATATGTACTCAAGACACAGTGCCCCTAGAAGTATTATTCAGTAAGAGTAAGAGATGCCCAATGAAAGATTACAACAGAAAATGCCCATAGTTAGGAGCATACAACATTGCTTGTAGCAATACTTATCATTAGATTCCAAACAGCTCTTACATTGGCATTACAGTTGTGCCTAGTATATGAAACATTGGCTCATGTGTGTAGTGAAGACATAGGGCCCATAATTAAAAACTATGTTAGACAATGCACAGGTGATCAATTATTCGGTTGAAACTTTTCACATCCTTTACAATTGTCCAGAAGAACTTATGTCTCATTCCGATAAAAACACATGTAGCTGCTTCTCAAAATTGAGCCCCAGTTCCACAGCCCCTAGGTTAAGGATCCACTGTGTCTCAGCTCTTCTCAGTGTTAACACTCTATTCCCCCTCTGGGACTACATTGAGTGTGTGATATACCATGAAACCTGATTCTTCTCATATGGACAACGGTCTCAGCACACCTTGCCGTTCTGGACGAGTCATGTGTTATCTGGCGTCTGCCCATTGCCCCGTGTGAGGGGGCTCGACTCACTGCCCATGTGATCAGCATAGTGCTCTGCCACTGGAGTGCGCAGATTGTCTGCTCTGCTGACAGTGATTAGGTGGAAGGGTTCGACAGGTTCACGTGTCATCCTACATTGCCATGTGTGTTCACTCACCCCAGCAGTGTGTCCGAATTGGTAACGTTGCAAAACGACTCTGTGTTGCTCCGAGCATGGACCGGCATCACCTTGCACAGGTGTGTGTACACATGCGTAGTTCCACGCACATGCATCCAGAGTCCTGACGATGGCAGACAAGTCCTCTGTTGTGGTGGGATATGTGAGCATTCCTCACGATGCAACAATTTGTTGGGACCTGTGCTGTGTGTGACAATTGGATGTGGCTGCAGGGACGTAGTTACTCGTCCATGAATGCCCGTGCACCTTCATGTGCAATATGTTCCAATTGTACGTCGTTGTCGTGTTCGAGGAACACCAGGGTGAGCCAAACCATTAACTGGTCCGGGCAGGTGTGCTCAGCCCACGCCGTTTCCCCAATCCGCAACACAGCCCAATAGGGGAGCGCCTCGATGTGGTCACTCTACATGAGGAATTGTGCAATCTCCCATGCACAACTGCCAATACATAAGCAGTATGTCAAGGCATCCCATGCACGGCTGTCTCGGTTACACTCCTGTTCATGATCCAAAAGGGGGTGCAGCAACAAGTCATAGTACAATTAATCTACGGTTGTGTTGGATAGGGAGAAATGCATGGGTCACTCGAATGTGCATGTTCGGCAGTGGAACGAGGGCTGGACGCAGGTGACGTAGGCAAGGCAGAAGCTCAGCCGGTAGCTGATCCGCAGCACTGCCAGTGCAATGAGCCCAGTGAATGCAGCATACGTGCACGGTACTGTTCCACGTGACGGGGGTTGTGCATGTGCCCGGGATGGCCTGACATTGCTTTGGTGTGTCTCGTGGAACCGGCACTGTTCTGGACTGCGGCAGTCGTGTGAAGGATATGCCACAGCTCTTGGCTATGATTAGATTGTGTGTGCCACATTGGGGAGAATGGGTTGCTGTTTCCATGAGTGTCAAGGGCATCCCATGTGGGGGTACCTCAGGCAAGGCCTTCTGTGTGTGGGGTGTGGATACATTGGATTGTTCATTTGCGCAATGCGTGATGTGGAAGTCGTCCACGTCTGCCATGGCATCTCTCTCAGGTTGTTCCAGCCGCGTTCAGGACCAAGGTCAGAGGTGCAGGTGTCCTCCAGCCTTCTGCATTGGTACAAAGGAGCTTGCATCCCTAATGTGTATCTGACTACTGCTTGTGTTTTCGGAATGTGATGTGGCTTTGGTGCTGAGATTGAGGCAAGGCCTTGGGCTCATGGTGTCCCGATAGCGATACACACACACATGTTGGAATGTAGGGCCAGGTGCCCGGGAGTCCTTGCGCTGCTTGTGTAGTCTCACTCCATCTCTCTTACTCGCTCTCTCCCTCCCTCTCGCCCTCTCTTTCCTTTGTTGTGCGCATGGCTTTCCTTCCCTTGGATGTTGTCTTCCAGGCTGTGTCCCACAGATTGTCCGGTGCGGACCCGCTACGACTCGTCTGAATAGTTTTTGGGTTTTGGTTTGAATGGTGTTTTGTGTTGGTGATTGTATTGCTGTATGACTGATTCTCCATTTTCTGGGCACGCATGTGTGTTGGTATTCCTGCTTGTGCAACATCTGTCAAAATATTTTTTTGGGGGGGATTCATAGTGTTGGTGTGCAGTTTATTTGTCCAGGGGGCCCAGGGGCAGGGCCCGGGAGGGTGGGGGTGTGGGGCCTGGGAGTGGTGTCAGTGGGTGTTGTGGCCCTCTTGGGTGTCCGTGCTGCATGGGCAGAGCCTCGGGGGCATCTGTGGTTCTTCATGTGTGGCTCTGGGCTGGGCTCCCTTTTGTGGTCCGACTTTGCACCAGGTCAGAGCAGGTGTTATTTTGCTGCTGCTAACGTGCCATATCGCCTGTTTTGTGTTCTCGCAGTTCTGGCCGTTCATTGTGAATGTTGGGGAGTGGTGTTGTCGCGGCTTTTGGCATGGGAACGCCTACTTTGCATCTCATTAGCGATAGTTGCTGGGGTCATCCGCGGCGATGTTTTTTGCAGCTGCTATTGCGGGTAAACTGGTGCTGTGGGCTGTTAACACCAGCTTGTGATTGGGGCGATAATTTTATCTCAACCTTGGGTGTGATAAAGTGCCGTTGGTGATAGTTCCTTATGAATTTGGCCCTCTGTGTTTCATGCCAGTAGTGCCCATCCCAAGTCACATATAAATGCTATCTCGTTGGGGGAGATGACAAGGCTACAAAGGGAGGATACTGTTTTCCTCATGGAACTCCAGAAGATGGAGGGAAGGTTTACTAATAGAGGATACTCACAAGGAGTACTGGAGTGTGCTAAAGATAAGATAAAAAAGACAACAAGACAATGCCTTTTGAATTCCAGAAACAGGAACAAGCCTAAAATTAAAGATCGCAAAATTGCTTTAGTGACAAATTATAACCCACACAGTCACCAGATTTACAACATTCTCCAGAAACACTGGCATATTCTAAAACTAGACAAATCGGTGGAGAAATGTCATATCCAAGAAACCCACAATGTCACATAGAAGGGGCACAACATTGAGAGAGCTGCTGTGTCCCAGTTATTTGTCCCCCTTGAAAAAAGGTGCCACCCGGTTACCAACTAAACCACATGGTTTTTTCAAATGCACAAAGTGCAATATTTGCCAATTAGCAGCAAATAGGATCACTGATTTCCAGTACAACACGTCACAAAAATACGGGGAACAACCTTTACAACGCATCTTTTACAACGCACTACCATTACAACAAAACTGTTACAACGCGAGTGCATTGACAACGCAGGACATTACAACGCAAGTCTTTACATCGACTTGCACTAGATGGCGTGCTAACATTAAAAATAGTGAAGTTTACTATCCCAACACCTTCCCTACTGTTACGTGGACTGGAGTTGGAATAGTAAATTACACTTTTTTAATGTTAGCACGCCATCTAGCGCAAGTCGATGTAAAGACTTGCGTTGTAATGTCCTGCGTTGTCAATGCACTCGCGTTGTAAAACTTTCGTTGTAACAGCATGCGTTGTAACAGCATGCGTTGTAACGTCATACATCCCAAAAATACACCATACGACACTTTATAAACTGCAACACAAGCTATGTAATTTATTGTATCATCTGCTGCTGCGGCCTAATTTCATAGGGAGCAATTTCTCTGATCTAGTCAGCAGTGCGCATGATGACTGTATTTCCTCCCTTGTCTGCCTCTTTTATAATCACATCAGATTGTGCAGCTAACTGTCGTAAGGCTTTATTCTTTTGTGAGGTTAAAATTGACGTGGCCCCGATTCGCATTGTATTGATCCTCTAATTTATAGAAGTCAGATATAACCGCCCTATGGAATGCGTCCACCAGATTATCTGACTGTAGAGTCGGTGTGAACCCAGTTTACGCCTGAGGCCACTATCCAAAGTAGGGTCTGGCATGATGTCCAAACCTGCGAGAATGTCTGGCATTGAGGGAGGTGTACTGGAACAATCATCTATGGATAACAATAAATGCAGATCTTGTATCTCTTTTATTGTCTTGTTACATGGCATGGAAACAAGATTTGTCGAATACAGTGGTACACGTTGTTCTTCAAAAAATGTCTTTAATTTTAATTGACGAACGGATTTAAACAAATCAATGTGAATATCAGTAAAGTTTGGTAACATGGCGGGACAGAAGCCGAATCCCTTACATAGTCCTCTTAGATCATCTTTAGAGAGAGCAGGAGCAGATAAATTGACAATAGATGCATTCTCCATAGAAACAGCCACGCCTGAGATATGCCCTGAGTTTTCTTTTATATAGAGTTGGTGTCTGCTCAATACCTCTTTTAAAATCTTATCATTTTTTTCTGTTGCTTCTTGTAGATTTAGATTTTTGATTTTTGACTCAAGTTTTTCTATCTCTCGGAGTAAGTTTTCCCTTTTCCGGTCAGCATGTCTCATTAGCACGTCCCTCATTGTATAGGAAGAGGAGAATATTCAGTCCTCCCGCTCCTTTAATAGGTCTGGGTCTGGATCTTCAAAGGTGGGACAGATTATGATCCGCTTGCTTGATATCTATATATATTTCACTTGGTTTTGGCCAGGTTTACAACAGTGCATGTTCTTGGTGTCCCGGAAAACATACCTTCATTTCGCAGTCGTCCGGAGCGTCACTTTATTCACTTTTTATTGAAATCCAGCATCATATACTTCAATCGTAGCCCACCCTCCTCACCCCCACACATACACCGCGCTACGCCACTCTGCTCCATATAATAGGGCAGAGCCCACCAGTGCCTCGTTTGTTTGTGGTCAGTGACATGGCACAAATTAATGGGGCCCTTGAGATGCACCTAGGTCACAGATATCCATGGGCTGAATGGGGCCCTCGTGAAGGGTGGGACCAGCGCACACCAAAGGGGCTGCAGGGGTCGGGGTTACACGCTTGTCTGTATTATTTACAAAGTGCTCTAGAATTAGCTAATTACATCTTCAAGGCGCTTAGCACAGATTCAAAAAGCCCCATCCAAAGAAGCCATCAAGAAACTATCAAATGTCTTCCTGAAACCATGAGTCTTCCAAAGACATATTTCTAGGTGTCCAGTTGCATATAGCGAGTAATGCAGGGGCAGCCATACATTCATGTGTTCCTGGTTTTGATGCGTACGATCGCCGAGGCCCACAAAGTTAGACCGAAGATCAGACGGTTTGGTCAAGTAGAGATACCCCCGGTTGGCGCTGCGGCCTCCTGGGTCCGCCGTGGACACGAGGAAACGACCAGGAGACTCTGATACCGGGTGGCTTTAAATCTTGAAATCAATCACGGACTTCTTTAACAGTAATCTTGTTTAAATATAACCGCGTTTAAATTCCATGCCTGCGGCATACCTGTGAGATTTGCCCACTGTGCTGCACACCGTCAGGGAGCCTGTCCTGTGTGACAGGCGTGCCTCTGACCCCCAAGGGCGGTACGCCTCCGTCTGTCCTGTTTCAAGCAGCCACCCAGAGATGGGACCTGCTTTTCACACGGGTCGGGTGTGCGGCCCCACTCACGTGTCCGCCGACGGCTGCCGCTCTTCTCTTCTCTCTTCTTCTTCTTCTTAACTGCACACCGTCGGGGAGCCTGTCCTGAGGGCATTTAGCAACAGATATGGTACCAGCGTGTGAGTATCAGATATCTGCTTTCCAGCAGCACCGTGCCCTGGGAGCACACGCGTTGCCCTAACTCTGAGGCCCTCCCAGAAGGGAGCCGGGTAGCAAAACAAGTGAATAGGCTCCTTAGGCGGGCCTCTGGCCTTCAGCTGGGTGTAATCACCATCAATTGGAGATAGGCCCAAGTAAAAATGGGCTTTCCGTAACGCTTGGAGGACCATTGCGGTTGGTGGCACTCCCCACCGGAATCACTGGTCGCGTACTGCAGCTGCAGGAGACTGGGATCCTGGTTTACGGACACTTTACCGCGCTATGGGTGCTACTGTCCCAATAACTGGGGTGTCAGCGGGGCAAACACAAGGGGACATTATGACAGCGCGCAATGCTTAAGCCAAACAGATTCCCGAAGCTGGTATGTCTAAGGGATCATCACTGAGGGATCCGTAGGGGCATAATTCCTATAAGGTATAAGGTATGGTGGGCAGGGGCAAGAGTCGCCCCTTGCCCATGGTCACGCGCTGGCAGTTAGGTGCACTCCCATGCCCCAGGTTAACTATCTGAGGGGACTGTACAAATGTTAAGTAAAACCCTTCTCGTCATAATAGCCAAAGCGGGCAGGCCCAGGATTGTGAATAGGTGTAACCTTCCCGCTGGGGAGCGAATAGTTATTGCACATCTTCACAGGCCCCTTTATTTCAACAGACCCTATCCGATTAGGATGGTGTCTAGGGATTGGGGACATAGATGGGGCCCATCTACTACTCCAGGAGCTATAGCTCACTGGTAAGTCTTGGGCCTGTGGTTATAAGGGATCTCACAGGGTTTGAGTCCCGCGAGCACTGTCAAACTGTCATGAGGTGGCAGAATGTCAAACTCTTCTGTCTGCAGGGATGGTTCCCTTCCAGCTAGTTGCAGGAAGCCCTAGATAGGAGAGGTGCAGGTAAGACTATAGCGGGTTGGTGGGGGGCCCTGGCTGCGACGGTTAGCCGCCTCCAGGGCTGTGGCGGAGTTACAGGGCGATCTGGAAGCAGGCCGGTACAAAGAGTACCTCTGCGCGGCACCAAAGGGGGTGCCTGAGCCAACACGAGGAGCCTCCAGAGAGGTCCCGGAAGCCGTGTCGGCGCCCCGCTAGTCCTGTGGGCGGTTGTGGGCCTGAACAACCGGGGGCTTGCTATGCGACGCTCCGCCCCGAGAGGGGGGGCGTGAGTAGAATTACCAATGGCACATGATCGTAGAAAGAATCACCTGGAGGGCAGCACCGGCGGGCATCGCTCCCGCGCTGCCCGGCTCATCAGGCGGGCAGGCGACCCAGATGGTTGCCTGCCCTTGGATCGCCCGTAAGATAACCCACCCATTACATATCTTGGAATTATGTAATAAACCTGCAGCAATTGTTACCCACCTACAACTGTTTCGTGTGTTTCATTGGGTAACCTAATTTGGGGGAGGGGGGACAGTGGGGTGCCCCTGGGGGTACTATGCCGCTGACCGCGGCCCCCGCAGGGGGCCACTCGGCGGTCGGCGCCTTAGTGGCCCCGGGGCCCCGGTCACCCTCCCCACCCCCTCCCTAAGGGGGGGGGCGGGGACACAGACTAGAGCCCCCCTCCGTTGGCAGGGCCGGAAGTGACGCGCAGTGCGTGCCACTTCCTGGCCCAGGTGTGAGGGGGAGGCTATTTAGCCTTCCCCCACCCTCACTGGCGACCTCTTTTGTCGCCCACCTCGCCTTTTCCCTCCCTACCGCTTACCCGGCGTAGGCATGGGTGGGGGGGTTGTTCTGAGCGTTGTAATGTTTTCTTTTTCGTTGCAGGCGGAGTTACAGGGCGATCTGGAAGCAGGCCCGTACAAAGAGTACCTCTGCGCGGCACCAAAGGGGGTGCCTGAGCCAAAACGAGGAGCCTCCAGAGAGGTCCCGGAAGCCGTGTCGGCGCCCCGCTAGTCCTGCGGGCGGTTGTGGGCCTGAACAACCGGGGGCTTGCTATGCGACGCTCCGCCCCGAGAGGGGGGGCGTGAGTAGAATTACCAACGGCACGTGATCGTAGAAAGAATCACCTGGAGGGCAGCACCGGCGGGCATCGCTCCCGCGCTGCCCGGCTCATCAGGCGGGCAGGCGACCCAGATGGTTGCCTGCCCTTGGATCGCCCGTAAGATAACCCACCCATTACATATCTTGGAATTATGTAATAAACCTGCAGCAATTGTTACCCACCTACAACTGTTTCGTGTGTTTCATTGGGTAACCTAATTTGGGGGAGGGGGGACAGTGGGGTGCCCCTGGGGGTACTATGGTTTTGATGCGTACGATCGCCGACGCCCACAAAGTTAGACCGAAGATCACACGGTTTGGTCAAGTAGAGATACCCCCGGTTGGCGCTGCGGCCTCCTGGGTCCGCCGTGGACACGAGGAAACGACCAGGAGACTCTGATACCGGGTGGCTTTAAATCTTGAAATCAATCACGGACTTCTTTAACAGTAATCTTGTTTAAATATAACCGCGTTTAAATTCCATGCCTGCGGCATACCTTTGAGATTTGCCCACTGTGCTGCACACCGTCGGGGAGCCTATCCTGTGTGACAGGCGTGCCTCTGACCCCCAAGGGCGGTACGCCTCCGTCTGTCCTGTTTCAAGCAGCCACCCAGAGATGGGACCTGCTTTTCACACGGGTCGGGTGTGCGGCTCCACTCACGTGTCCGCCGACGGCTGCCGCTCTTCTCTTCTCTCTTCTTCTTCTTCTTAACTTCCTGCAGATTCTGAGAAAGACGAGCCAGGCCTGCCTTTTGTTCGCTCCTCCCTTCAGTACAGTGCGTCACTACAAAGTACTTTTGGGCAGATTTACAAGCCCCTTGCGTCACTTTTGCACTGTTTTTGCGTCACTTTTGTGACGCAGTGGCAGCGTAAAAGTTGCGGCCCATTTACAACGTGACGCATCTAGGGAGATGCGTCACGTTGTAAAGCCCTGCGCCACATAGGGGTGGGCGTTCCGTCGCAGGAAGCCCCGTAAAAGTGACACAGTGAAATCTACAAGATTTCACTGAGTCACGTTTACGTCCATGCTGCGTCAAAACCCTGCGCCTGCTTGAAGCGGGCGTAAGGAGTGACGCTGCATGTTAGGCATAGGGCGCTCCTGAGCATTGCTGGAGTTGCGTTGTGCTTGTGACACGACTCCAACAATGCGTTGATTTTCCATCAACAGATGCGTCAGAATTTCTGACGCATCTGTCAATCCTTGCGCCATGGTGCGCCGTATTGTAAATACAGCGCATCCATGGTGACGCGAGGGTTTTGAATGCTGGCGCAGGGAAAGTGACGCATCTCTATAGATGCGTCACTTTCTTGTAAATCTGCCCCTTCAAGTGAAGGAGCTACGGGGCATATTATCAAGACAGGCGATAAAATTGGCTGATGAGGAGTGAAACCCCGAAACCGGTCCTAGGATGCTTGTTTCCGGTCCCGGGAGGACCTGGCTTGGCAGTTCGGGCTGGACTGTTCCCATGAGGCACAGGGTCAAGACTAATTTGCATATGGCCAGGCCTAAAATGGGGTGGCATGGTGAGCAAAAGAATGAGGGATTTAACCCAGATCTCTTGACTGGGGGTGAATTTTTTGATTTATTCTGCATTCCGTCCATCAATTGTGTGTCTTTTGCTTCCTGCAACTTTCAGCGCACCATGCGTTCCAAGCAGCCCGAGACAATGGCGGCCTCTTCTTTGAAGTGAAATAGGTTGCATTAACAAGAGCTTGAACTATTGGCATTGTAAATGACAATGCCTCTTATTTATGTGTTAATTATCAAAACCAATAAATAAAAGGCACTGTCATTTACAATGCCAATAGCCTAAACTCTCGCAAATACGAGACCTATTGCATTGCAAATGCTTGTTATGTTTTTTCTAGAAGGACTTCTGTTTGCTGGATTTAAGTAGTGACAAGTTTTATTTATGTTTTTCTTGAAACGGAGGAGAGGACAAGAAATCCATCCACTGGTTAACATGCACACTGTGTAATCGGAGAGCCCGATTCACAAAAGTAATCTGTGACAAACTCCTAAGTTTACGACTTTCGGTATTCACAAAGGGCATTTAGGAGAACAACAACGACCGCAACACCACCACCCTGCTCGCCAACCTCGCCAACCTCGGACTCAAGCAACTGGTGTCCACCCCCACCCACCTCGCCGGACACACACTCAACGCCATCTTCTCATCCAGCAAAGACATCGCCTTCAGCCACGCCACAGGACTCCACTGGACGGACCACAGCTGCGTCCACTTCACCTTCAAAAGAACGACGATCCACCACCACCAGCGACAGGTTGCTCGTAGAAACTGGAACAAGATCACAGCCGACCAGCTCGCCGCTTCCCTGAGCCAGCACCCGCCTACCAGCTCAGCGAACCCCAGCCAGGCCGCCGACAACCTCACGAAGTGGATCAGCAACTGCGCGGACGAACTCGCCCCTCTGAGAACCCCGCCCAGCAGACCCGCCAGCAAGAAAGCCCCATGGTTCACCGACGAACTCAAGAGCTCCAAGAAGAACTACCGAGCCCTCGAGAAAGTCTGGAGAAGGGAACCAACACCAGACAACATGTCACAGCCCACTTGCCGGGAAAACCTAGAACCCTGCCAAATCGCGCTCGAGTGCGCGGGACGGGGAAGAACTACTAATCCCATGAGCCTTGGAACACTCGCTGACGGTGGTGACGTCATGACGCTCGCGTACGGCGAGCTCAAAGAGGTTCCGGGGCATCGAGAGAGCGCCGCTTACTCTTTGCAGAGAGCTGCGCTGGACGTCGCGAAGGCTGGTAAGGGTGCCTAGTGCACCAAGCTGCGTTCGCTGTTAGTTTGTGGCTCAACTTGATTCCTGGTGGCCATTCCTGGCGGGGACTCGAATCGTGAGTCTCCTTGTGGCGGGTCCGTTGATTCGTCCCTAGTTCCTCCCCCGGTGATCACCCGTAGTACAGCGCAAGGCTGGTATCGGGAAACCGCCGAGGAACTTCTCCTTGGGTGCTTCCTTCCCTCGTTGGTGAACTCGCGGTACTAAGTTCGTGCGGGGAAGGAAGGCACTATTCGTGACTTTGTTAGCGGGGCTCTGTGAAACGCCACACGGGGTGCTGCGTGCTTTCTTCCCTCGTTGGTGAACTCGGGGTACGAAGTTCGTGCGGGGAAGGAAGGCACTATTCGTGACTTTGTTAGCGGGGCTCTGTGAAACGCCACACGGGGTGCTGCGTGCTTTCTTCCCTCGTTGGTGAACTCGGGGTACGAAGTTCGTGCGGGGAAGGAAGGCACTCTACGGAACTTGGTGTAGCGGGGCTCTGTGAATTATCCTCACGGGGTGCTGCAGGACTACAAAACTTTCGTTGTTACAGGGTCGTGGGGGTTCCGACTTTGTCGTTTCCGGCAAGGCAGAAGGCGCTGGCCTGGAACCTAATTGGAACTTATCTAAGGGTGCATGACTTAATGCAGAAGTGTGTCCAACTAGCCAAGGCCTGTTGTTTAATGGTGGAATTCTCCACACCTGCGGAATTATTTTGAGAGTTTTCTTTCTTTACAGGTACTTTTCTCATTCTTAGAGAGAGGGTGGAGTCGGGTAGGGAGTGAGGCAGGGTGTTATTGATTACTGTCCTGTTTCTGTCTTCACAGGTCTCCCTCCCTGCTGTCCCCATCCTTCCCTTCCCCCGCTGGACCACTCCATGGAGTCTGTCATGCTTAATCAGACCGTGGTGGTGTCGAGAGAGGGACCCCTTTAGAGCAACGTACGATCCTGAGGATTCCGGCCACAACACAACATGACCACCCTCAAGATTGCCACCCGGAAGCACCACCAACTGATCCGCGCCGCCAAGAAAACTGCATTCAAGGACCGGCTGGACAACAACGCACACAACTGCAAGGAACTCTTCAACATCGTGAAAGAGCTCTCCAACCCCAACGCCGGAAACAACGACATCACCCCATCGCAAGACCTCTGCAACTCCCTCGCCTCCTACTTCCACAACAAGATCGCGGACATACACAACAGCTTCAGCTGTCAACCGCCGCACGCCACGACCACAGCAACGCCGCCCACCAACACCCTCCGCGCCTGGACTCCGATCAGCACCGAAGACACCGTCCGCATGATGAACTTCGTCCACTCCGGATCTCCGACCGACCCCTGCCCTCACCACGTTTTCAACAAGGCCGACGCTGTCATCGCACCCCACCTGCGGGACATTATCAACACCTCCTTCGACACCGCCACCTTCCCTGAGAGCTGGAAGCACGCCAAACTCAGCGCTCTACTCAAGAAACCTACAGCGGACCCCACCGATCTCAAGAACTACCGCCCCATCTCGCTCCTCCCGTTTCCAGCCAAAGTCATCGAGAAGACCGTCAACAAACAGCTGGCCGCCTTCCTCGAGATGAATGGGTCCCTCGACCCCTCACAGTCTGGCTTCCGAGCCAACCACAGCACAGAGACCGCCCTCATCGCCGCCACCGACGACATCCGAGCCCTGATGGACAACGGAGAAACAGCGGCCCTCATCCTCCTAGACCTCTCCGCGGCTTTCGACACGGTCTGCCACCGCACCCTAGTGCAGCGCCTCAGCAACATCGAAATCCAGGAGAAGGCACTGGATTGGATCGTCTCCTTCCTCGACGGAAGAACACAGAGAGTCCGCCTACCACCGTACAAGTCAGAGGCCACCGAAGTCATCTGCGGCGTCCCTCAAGGATCCTCGCTGAGCCCCACCCTCTTCAACGTCTACATGAGCCCCCTCGCGGCCATCGCACGCCAACACAACCTCAACATAATCTCCTACGCCGACGACACCCAGCTGATCCTCTCCCTGACCAACGACCCCGCCGCCGCCAGAGCCAACCTGCACGATGGGATGAAAGATGTAGCCGAGTGGATGACGACCAGCCGCCTGAAACTGAACTCAGACAAGACGGAGGACCTCATCCTGGGCTCCTCGCCCTCCGCATGGGACGACTCCTGGTGGCCCCCGCCCTGGGCACCGCACCCAAACCGACGGACCACGCACGCAACCTGGGCTTCATTCTGGACTCCTCCCTCTCCATGACCAGACAAGTCAACGCCGTCTCCTCGTCGTGCTTCAACATCCTGCGCATGCTACGGAAGATCTTCTGGTGGATCCCCACGGAGACCAGGAAGACGGTCACCCAGGCCCTCGTCACCAGCCGACTGGACTACGGCAACGCCCTCTACGCCGGAACCACCGCCAAGCTCCAGCAGAGACTCCAGCGGATCCAGAACGCCTCAGCCAGACTCATCCTCGACATCCCACGTAATAGCCACATCTCCGGACATCTGAGAGACCTGCATTGGCTCCCCGTCAACAAAAGAATCACCTTCCGTCTCCTCACCCACGCACACAAAGCCCTTCACGATCAAGGCCCGAGCTACCTCAACAACCGAGTCAACTTCTACGCTCCCAAACGCCACCTCCGATCAGCCAGCCACGCCCTCGCCGCCGTCCCCCGCATCCGAAGAGCGACAACAGGAGGAAGGTCCTTCTCCTACCTGGCCGCCAAGACCTGGAACTCCCTCCCGACCGACCTGAGTTGACCCAAGACCACCTCTCCTTCAGGAAGAAGCTCAAGACCTGGCTGTTCGAGCAGTAACGGCACCCCACCCCCCAAAGCGCCTTGAGACCCTACGGGTAAGTAGTGCGCTCTATAAATGTCTTTGATTGATTGATTGAAAGTTAGGATTCCTAACTTTACTACTCCTAAATGCACTTTGTGAATAACGAAAGTCGTAAAGTTAGGATTTTGTCTCAGATTACTTTTGGGCCCGGAGACCTGAGTTCATTCCCACCTACTTGCTTGACCAACTTGTGTGATCCTAGACAAAGAAGTTACTTCTCTTTACCTCCTTTGGCTGTAATCACTTTTGAGAGCGCCTTCAAATGATTCAGTTCTGGATGGGCGGTGTACAAATACCTCTCTTGCACAGTTACTCCACCTGTTATAAGACAATTATTGGCCTGCTGTGAAGGTCACGTGACCTGTTGTGAAGGTCACATGACCTCTGAAAAGCTGGTTTACCTCTTGAGTCACTTATGGCAGCTTTTCAGAACGGGGCGGCTCAGGACAGTTTCTAAGTTCCTGGCTGCCAATTATCACTTCTAATAAATGCCTTTCTACGCAATGATATAATGTGATTTACTAATTTCAAACCTTTCAAATGCTTTAGGAATATACTTTCTTGAATTTTGAAGAGCATTCATCATGATACGGGGTGGTTTTGAGCACAATTTACATGCCAAATATTTTGAGGGCTTGGCTCGCGCTCTTGTTACAGTCAAGCCTGATTCCTGCTTGGGCGCGTGCACTGACCTTTAGACCTAAGCTTCATCTCTGGCTCGGCTCTAGTTCGGCTCGTAAACTCCCACTTTGAGCAAAGCCTGATCCCTGGCTCTGGTCCTGCATGAATGTTCTGAGCCACGCCGGATTACTGGCTGTCAGATCCAAACTTGATCCCCGGCTCGGCTCTGGTTCAACTCCTACACTTACTCTTAGAGCCAGGCCTGATCCATGGCTAGGCTCTGGTTCGGCTCCTACCTTTACTCTTAGATCCAAGCTTGTTTCCCGGCTCAACTCTGGTTCGGTTCCTACACTCACTCTTTGAGACTGGCCAGATCCCCTGCTCGGCTTTCGTTCAGCTCCTAAACTTACTCTTAGATCCAAGCTTGATCCCTGGCTCCTCGGCTCTGGTACAGCTCCTACACTTACTCTTAGATCCAAACTTGATTCCTGGCTCGGCTCTCGTTCGGCTCCTAAACTTACTCTTAGAGCCAGGCCTGATCCATGTCTCAGCTCTGGTTCAGCTCCTACACTTACTCTTAGATTCAAGCTTGATCCCCTGCTCAACTCTTGTTTGGCTCCTACACTTACTCTTAGAGCAACGCCTGATCCCCGACTTGACTCTGGTTCAGCTCCTACACTTACTCTTAGATCCAAGCTTGATCCCTGGCTCGACTCTGGTTCAGCTTCCACACTTACTCTTAGATCCAAGCTTGATTCCTGGCTCGGCTCTCGTTCGGCTCTTACACTTACTTTTAGATCCAAGCTTGATACCTGTCTCAACTCTGGCTTGTGCACTGCCTCTTAGTTACAAGTCTGATCCCTGTCTCAGCTCTGGTTAATGCACTGGTTCTTGGATCCAAGTCTGATCCCTGGCTCGGCAGTGGCTCTTGCGCTGGTTCTTAGGCCCAGGTTTGATCCCTGGCTCGGCTGTGGCTTGCGCACTGCCTTTTAGTCCCAAATCTGATCCCTGGCTCGGCTCTGGCTCATGAGCTGGTTCTTGGACCCAAGTCTGTTCCCTGACTCTGCTCTTGCTCGTGCACTAGTTCTTGGACCAAAGTCTGTTCCCTGACTTATCTCTCGTTCAGCTCCTACACCTACTCTTAGAGCCAGGCCTGATCCCTGTCTCAGCTTTTGTTCGGCTTCTAAACTTACTCTTAGATACAAGTTTAATCCCTGGCTCAACTCTGGTTTGGCTCCTACACTCACTCTTAGATCCAAGCTTGATCCCTGGCTCGACTCAGGTCCTGCTCCTACACTTACTCTTAGATCCAAGTTTGATCCCTGGCTCAGCTCTCGTTCGGCCCCTACACTTAGTCTTAGATCCAAGTTTGATTCCTTGCTCGGCTCTCGTTCAGCTTCTACACATGCTCTTAGCTCCAAGCTTGATCCCTGACTCGACTCTGGTTCGGCTCCTACACTTACTCTTAGATTCAAGCTTGAACCCCGGCTCGGCTCTGGTTCAGCTCTTACACTTACTTATAGATCCAAGCTCGATCCCTGGCTCGGCTCTCGTTCAGCTCTTAGACTTACTCTTAGATCCAAGCTTGATTCCTGGCTTGGCTCTCGTTCGGCTCCTACACTTACTCTTAGATCCAAGCTTGATTCCTGCCTCGGCTCTCGTTCGGCTACTACACTTACTTTTAGATCCAAGCTTGATCCCTGTCTCAACTCTGGCTCATGCACTGCCTCTTAGTTACAAGTCTGATCCCTGGCTCGGCTCTCATTCGGCTCCTACACTTACTCTTAGATTCAAGTTTGATCCCTGGCTTGGCTCTCGTTCGGCTCCTACACTTACTCTTAGATCCAAGCTTGATCCCTGGCTCGGCTCTCGTTCAGCTCCTTCACTTACTCTTAGAGCCAGGCCTGATCCCCGGTTCGGCTCTGGTTCATGAACTGCCTCATAGGTACAAGTCTGATCCCTGGCTCAGCTCTGGCACATGCACTGGTTCTTGGATCCAAGTCTGATCCCTTGCTCGGCTCTGGTTAATGCACTGGTTCTTAGATCCAAGCTTGATCCCTGACTCGACTTTGGTTCGGGTCCTACACTTACTCTTAGATTCAAGCTTGAACCCCGGCTCAGCTCTGGTTCAGCTCCTACACTTACTCTTTGATCCAAGCTTGATCCCTGGCTCGGCTCTCGTTCAGCTCTTACACTTACTCTTAGATCCAAGCTTGATTCCTGGCTCGGCTCTCGTTTGGCTCCTACACTTACTCTTAGATCCAAGCTTGATTCCTGGCTCGGCTCTCGTTCGGCTCCTACATTTACTCTTAGATCCAAGCTTGATTCCTGCCTCGGCTCTCGTTCGGCTACTACACTTACTCTTAGATCCAAGCTTGATCCCAGTCTCAACTCTGGCTCATGCAATGCCTCTTAGTTACAAGTCTGATCCCTGGCTCGGCTCTCATTCGGCTCCTACACTTACTCTTAGATTCAAGTTTGATCCCTGGCTTGGCTCTCGTTCGGCTCCTACACTTACTCTTAGGTCCAAGCTTGATCCCTGGCTCGGCTCTCGTTCAGCTCCTTCACTTACTCTTAGAGCCAGGCCTGATCCCCGGTTCAGCTCTGGTTCATGAACTGCCTCATAGTTGCAAGTCTGATCCCTGGCTCAGCTCTGGCACATGCACTGCTTCTTTGATCCAAGTCTGATCCCTGGCTCGGCTCTGGTTAATGCACTGGTTCTTAGATCCAAGCTTGATCCCTGACTCGACTCTGGTTCGGCTCCTACACTTACTCTTAGATTAAAGTTTGAACCCCAGCTCGGCTCTGGTTCAGCTCCTACACTTACTCTTAGATCCAAGCTTGATCCCTGGCTCGGCTCTCGTTCAGCTCTTACACTTACTCTTAGATCCAAGCTTGATTCCTGGCTCGGCTCTTGTTCGGCTATTACACTTACTCTTAGATCCAAGCTTGATTGCTGGCTCGGCTCTCATTCAGCTCTTACACTTACTCTTAGATCCAAGCTTGATCCCTGGCTCGGCTCTCATTCGGCTCCTACACTTACTCTTAGATTCAAGTTTGATCCCTGGCTTGGCTCTCGTTCGGTTCCTACACTTACTCTTAGATCCAAGCTTGATCCCTGGCTCGGCTCTCGTTCAGCTCCTACACTTACTCCTAGAGCCAGGTCTGATCCCCGGCTCGGCTCTGGTTCATGCACTGCCTCTTAGTTACAAGTCTGATCCCTGGCTCAGCTCTGGCACATGCACTGGTTCTTGGATCCAAGTCTGATCCCTGGCTCGGCTCTGGTTAATGTACTGGTTCTTGGATCCAAGTCTGATCCCTGGCTCAGCTGTGGCTCATTCACTGGTTCTTGGACCCAAGTCTGAATCCCTGGCTCAGCTCTGGCTCATGCACTGGTTATTGGGCCGAAGTCCGATCCCTGGCTCGGCTGTGGCTCGTGCACTGCCTTTTATTCCCAAATCTGATCCCTGGCTCAGCTCTGGCTCATGCACTGGTTCTTGGATCCAAGACTGATCCCTGGCTCGGCTGTGGCTCATTCACTGGTTCTTGGACCCAAGTCTGATCCCTGGCTCGGCTGTGGCTCGTGCACTGGTTCTTGGACCCAGGTCTGATCCCTGGCTCTGCTGTGGCTCGTGCACTGCCTTTTAGTCCCAAATCTGATCCCTGGCTCTGCTCTGGCTCATGAACTGGTTCTTGGACCCAAGTCTGATCCCTGGCTCATCCCCCATTCAGCTCCTACACTTACTCTTAGAGCCAGGCCTGATCCCTGTCTGGGCTCTCGCTCGGCTTCTAAACTTACTCTTAGATTCAAGTTTAATCCCTGGCTGGGCTCTCATTCGGCTCCTACACTTACTCTTAGAGACAGTTCTGATCCACGGCTCGGCTCTGGTTCAGCTCCTACACTTACTCTTCGATCCAAGCTTGATTTCTGGCTGGGCTATTGTTCGGCTCTTACACTTACTCTTAGATCCAAGCTTGATCCCTGTCTCGACTCTGGCTCGTGCACTGCCTTTTAGTCTCAGGTCTGACCCGTGGTTTGGCTCTGGCTCCTGCACTGCCTTTTAGTCTCAAGTCTGATCACTGGCTCTGCTCTGGTTTATGCACTGGTGCTTGGACCCAAGCCTGATCCCTGGCTCGGCTCTGGCTTTTGCACTGCCTACTCTTAGAGCCAGGCCTGATCCATGTCTCGGCTCTAGTTCAACTCCTACACTGTGGCTGTTTTTCTAAAATTAAATGCATTGAACTAATGAAAACCAAACTCATGCTACCTTAGAGACAGTAGGCCTCAGCCTCCATCTTGGCTGTGACCTTTCTTGCCAATGATTTGTATTATGTAGAGAAACTTGTATTTTCATGTCTCAGTAGAATTCTCGGGTCGCCTTTGTGATGACGGCTCAACAATTCTTTCTGCCCATCTTTCTTTGCATCTTTTCTTCCTTCCCGCCATCCCTGTTTCTTTTTGTCCTTCTTTCCTTTTTATCTATCAGTCATTCTTTCTTCTTGTCATCTATCAATTGTTCTCTCCACCCTTCCTTCTCTCCATCTTGTCGCCCTTATTTCCTACCATCAAGCACTATCTTTTCTCTCCATCCACCCATAACCATCCATCCCATCCATCCTCTCTCTGTCTTTCTCCTTCAACCACACTTCTCTCCACCCATCCCATCCATCCCTCCCTCTTTCCATCCATTCACCATCCATCCATCACTCTATAACTCCATCCATCCTCTCTCCAGCTTTCTCTCCAACAACCCTTCTCTCTACCCATCCATCCATCTGCCCGTCCATCCATCCATCTTTCTTTTCAAACACCATCCCTACCTACCTCCCTTTCTCCATCCATCCATTCATCTATTTAAACATCCATCCATGCATCCATTCATCCATTCATCTATCCACCCATCCATCATCCATCCATCACTCCATAACTCCATCAATCATCTCTCCAACCACACTTCTTTCTACCCATCCATCCATTCATCCATCCATCCATCCATCCATCCATCCGTCCGTCCATCCATCCATCCATCCATCCATCCATCCATCCATCCCATCCATTCATCCATCCATCCATTCATCTATCCATCCATCCATCACTCCATAACTCCATCCATCATCCATCCAGCTTTCTCTCCAACCACCCTTCTCCCTACCCATCCATCCATCTGCCCTTCCATCCATCCATCTGTCCATCCATTAATCCCCCCTTTCAATCTATCCCCCTCTCTCCACCCCCTCTCTCCATCCCCTCTCTCCATCCCCCTATCCATTCCCCCTCTCTCCACCCCTCACCCCTCTCCATTCCCCCTCTCTCCACCCCTCCCTCTCTCAATGCACCTTTCTCCATCTCTCCCTTTCTCCACCCCCTCACTACATCCCCCTCTCTCCATCCCTCCCTCACTCCATCCCCCCTCTCTCCATCCCCCCTCTCTATCACTCTCTTTCTCCCTTTCTCCATTCCCCCTCACCCCATCCCCCACTCTCCATCCCTCCCTCTCTCCAACACCCCTCTCTCCATCCCCCATTCCATCCCTCTCTTTCTCCACCCCCTCACTCCATCCCCCTATCTTCATCCCCCCTCACCCCATCCCCCCTTTCGCCATCCCCCCTTTCTCCATCCCCCTTTCTCCATCCCTCCCTCTCTCCATCCCCCCTGTCTCCTTCCCCCCTCTCTCCATCCCCCTTCCATCCCTCCCTTTCCCCACCCCCTCACTATATCCCCCTTTCTCATCCCCCTTTCTCCACCCCCTCACCTCATCCCCCCTTTCTCCATCCCCCTTTCTCCATCCCTCCCTCTCTCCATCCCCCTTTCCCCATCCCCCTCTCTCCATCTCCCTCTCTATCTCTCCCTTTCTCATCCCCCCTTTCTCCATCCTCCCTGTCTCCATCCCTCCCTGTCTCCATCCCTCCCTGTCTTTATCCCCCCTCTCTCCATCCCCCTCTCCATCCCCCCTCTCTATCCCTTCCTTTTTCCATCCCCCCTTCTCCATCCCCGTCTCCATTCCTCCCTTTCTCCATCCCCTCTCGCCATCCACCCTCTCTAAAACTCCCTCTCATCCATCCCTCCCTCTCCAACCCCCCTCCATTCCTCTCTCCACCTCCCTCTCTCTACCCCTCCTTCTCTATATCCCCCTCTCTCCATCCCCGCTCTCCATCCCTCCATTCTCCACCCCCTCTCTCCATCCCCCACGCTCCACCCCTCCCTCTCTCCACCCCTTCTCTCCACCCCCCTCTCTCGTCCCCCTCCCTACATCCCCCCTCTCCAACCCCCTCTCTCCATTCCCCCTTTCCATTCCCCCTCTCTCCACCCCTCCCTCTCTCCATCCCCCCTCTCCCCACCCCCTCTCTCATCCCTCCCTTTCTCCATCCCTCCTCACTCTATCCCGTCTTTCTCAATCCCCCTCTCTCGATCCCCCCATTCTCCATCCCTCCTCTCCATCCCCCTCTCCATCCCTCCCTCTCTCCACCCCTCCCCCTCTCCATTCCCCCTCTCTCCACCCCTCCCTCTCACCACCCCTGCTCTGCACCCTTCTCTCTCCATTCCCCTTTCTCCATCCCCCGTCTCCATCCCTCCCTCTCTCCTTCCCCCTCTCTCCATCCCTCCCTCTCTCCATCCCCTCTATCTCCATTCCCCCTCTCTCCACCCCCTCTCCATTCCCCCTCTCTCCACCCCCTCTCCATCCCCCCTCTCCCCATCCCTCCTTCTCTCCATCCCCACTCTCTCCCTCTCCCCTCTCCATTCCCCCTCTCTCCACCCCTCCCTCTCTCCACCCCCTCTCTCCACCCCCTCTCTCTATCTTTCCCTCTCTCTATCTGTCCCTCTCTCCATCCCCCTCTCTCCATCCCCCCTTTCCATTCCCCTCTCCCTACCCCTCCCTCTATTCATCACCCCTTTCACCATCCCCCCTCTCCATCCCTCCCTTTCTCTACCCCCTCACTCAAACCCCCCTTTCTCCAGCCCCCTTTTTCCATCCCTCCCTTTCTTCATCCCTCACTCTCTCCATCCTCCCTCTTTATCCCCCTTTCTCCATCCCACCCCTCTCCATCACTCCCTCTCTCCATCCCCCATCTTTCCATCCCCCGTATCCATCCCTCCCTCTCTCTATCCCACTCTCTCCATACCCCCTCTCCCCACCCCCTCTCTTCATCCCCCCTCTCTCCATCCCTCCCTCTTTCAATCGTTCCCTTTCTCCATCCCTCCCTCTCATCCATCCCTCCCTTTCTCCATCCCCCTCTCTCCACCCTCCCTTTCTCCATTCCCCCTCTCTTCACCCCCCCTTTCTCCATCCCACCTCTCTCCATCCCTCACGCTCTCCATCCCCCTTCTCTCCATCCCCCATGTCTCCATCTCTCCCACTCTCCATCCCACTCTCTTCATCCCTCCCTCTCTCAATCGTTCTCTTCCTCCATCCCTCCCTCTCATCCCCCTCTCTCCACCCTCCCTTTCTCCATCCCGCTCTCTCCATCCCCCTCTCTCCATTCCCTCTCTCTCCATTCCCCCTCTCCATTCCCCCTCTCTCCACTCCTCCCTCTCTCCACCCCCTCTCTCCACCCCCTGTCTCCATCGCTCCTCTCTCCATCCCTCCCTGTCATCCATCCCTCCCTTTCTGCATCTCTCCCTTTCTCCATCCCTCTCTCCATGCCCCCCTCTCCCCACCCCTCTCTCCATTCCCCCTCTCTGCATCGCCCCTCTCTCCATCCTCCCTCTCTCTACCCACCTCTCTCCACTCCCTCTCTGCATCCCTCTCACTCCATCCTCCCTCTCTCCACCCCTCCCTCTCTCCACCCCCTCTCTCCATTCCCTCTCTCCACCCCTCCCTCTCTCCACCCCCTCTCCACCCCCTCTCTCCATCACCCCTCTCTCCATCCCTCCCTCTCATCCATCCCTTTTTCCATCCCTCCCTTTCTCCATCCCTATCTCTCCACCCCCTCACTCCATCCCCCCTCTCTCCACACCCCCTCTCTCCATCCTCCCTCTCTCCACACCCCTCTCCCCATCCCCTCTCTCCATTCCCTTCTCACTCCATCCTCCCTCTCTCCACCCCTCCCGCTCTCCACCCCCTCTCCACCCCCTCTCTCCATCCCCCCTCTCTATCCCTCCCTTTCTCCACACCCCACTCTCTCCACCCACCTTTCTCTACCCCCTCTCTGTTTCTCTTTCGTTTCTACCCTCCCTCTCCTGCCTCCGCCTGGAGATGCTTTTCATGAGCTAGTTGCAGATCAGAGTTAGGCATATGTGTGAATTCCGAGATCTCTAACTCTAGGTGACTCAGCTATATTGTATGTGCTTGTGTTGTTCTCATTCTGAACAGAGTTTATCTGTTGTATCACCCCCAGCAGTCTGTCCCTGTTCAGCCTGTGGCTTGGTTTGTTCAGATGCGATCCCCTCTCTATCCTCTAAGTCCAAGGTAGTGGCATTTCACTGTCCATTGTAGTCCAGGGCTCTCCTAAGTACTTCACCTTTATCTATTGCCCTGTATTTCAGCCTCATTTGGAGAGGACCTGGTCTGATTGAGAGTGTTTTTTAGGTCTCGCCTACGCAGCGCGCATGCGTTGCTTAGGATAAAGACCTTTTGTAATCGACACAGCTTTGCAGGCATAAATGTGCACGCGTTGCATTGCTTTCAATGGCAATGCGTGCACGTTTGGTGATTCCCTTGCGGGAGCAAGCTTTGGCGCCATGTGTTAGCAATTATCGCTCCTGGCGCTGCTCGCTCCTGCAAGGGAAACGCTTTCACTTTTGCCGCCACTTGATTTTGTTTACTTTTAGCGCGAGGCGCGCGCGCTGTTTTTTTTTCTTTCAAATTGCAGTTCTTTAATCCTCCCTTAACTATCTAGATAAATTGCCCTAATCCACTCTGCACAAAGGCTGTGGTTAAGGAGTCAGAGTCATGGGAGGCACTGCTCTTTCGCCCCCCTTAGCCTTTTAATCTCCCAACCAAATGTTCACATTCAACAGTTCTGTTTAGCTGGTGGTCAGCGCATGTCATTGTCTCCTTGGCTGCCGGCCTCCTCCGGGGAGGGGGCGCGGGACTTTACCCTGCAGAAAAAGGGATACCGAGACTGAAGCTATTGCAAACACCATTTCTGCCCAGGGTTTGACAATGTCAACACACTGTATTATTTTATTCGTTGTTCTATGAATCATATTGTACTTTCAGCATATAATGGTTGAAGTCACCCCTCCTCCCCTGGCCACACGTTAGGAATCCAAGCACAGCTCTGCAGTGATGGGGCTGACTTTTATAAAGCCTCTTTGGAGTAGCCTTTCAGAACTGCTGATATCCCCTCTGCTTGTGGTAACGTCATAAGCAGCGGGGCGTTTGCTACAAGCATCTCGCGTGGCGTACACTTGGCATTTTGTTTTTAATACAACGTCTCGCGTTCTCCAATCTCTCATGGCCCAGGAATGTTTTGAGCAGAATGTACACAGCAGGTGTGGTGCTGACAAGTCAATGAGAAAAACCTGATGGGAAATGGGGGCTGGGCCGCCACTTGCTATCTAAAGGTTGTAAATGGCGCTTGAAGGAGCTTGGCGTTTATTTGCTTTGTTTTATTATGTGTTTTTGTAATGCTGCATGGTTGTCTCCTGGTGCTTATATAACGAAGACACGCATATAAGTCAATGTTTACAAGGTACCAAATCAGTGAGTTATTAGCAACTGGGTCAGGCCCAATGTGCCTAGCCTTTTAGTACAGGTGTTCGTTTCCTTTCGTTTGTTTAGGCACAGGGCGCCGTTCTATGTTTATATTCACTACTGATTGCACACTGTGCTTTCCTTTTCTCTGAAAGTGTAACTGTTGGATGTGTTTTGTATGTAGTAAAGACATCACACGGTGTGGTGGCCAGCGTAGCACAAGAGCCCTTCAGAGTCTGGTATACTATTGGATCGCCATTTTTAAGAATTAGAAATGTTTTCACTCCTGTTATTATTACTTTTGTTTATTCTTTGTGAATATACCTGTGCAAATCGTTGTTGCCATGCGGATATTGAAGGTGCAGTGGGAGATTATCATCTGTGATCAGACAGCAAGCTATAATTATGTATTCAAAACATGTGGGTCAGAATTAGATAGAGACCATGTGCTGTGTTAATTATTAATCTTAATATGCTGAGCTTTTTAAAAATCACACAAATTTAGCCAGCCCTTAGCAAATTGCTTATGCATGTGCATCTTCGTGTTTGATTATAATTTCATTATGCAGTTTGTGTCACCTTAGCTTTCTCTTTGCCCTAGAGGATTTATACAGCCATATAAGAAACCTGGCATTAATGAGTATATTCTCAATGCTTACCTTCTAAATTAATTCGTATTGAACATTGTGGTAGTTTTTAATCTCGTTCTATTGAGCATCAGTTGTGCCATCAGACTATTCTGTGTGAATGTACTGAAGGCTAATGTTTGCTTTTGGACTCCAGGAGTCAGTCACGTGGCAGAGAGTCCCTGTATTTGGCCAACAAAACGAGTCTTAAGTTTCCATAGCATATAAGTTCAGGAGGTCCCACAGGTCTTTTCTCCCAAGAATATCACATGCCATGTTCCTGCCATGTGCCACATAATTACACTCTACTCAATACAATATAAATACACTCCACACAACAACACTCAAAACCACATAATTAGACCACATAATTACACTCTACTAAATGCAACATACACCCCACTTAATACCACTCAATACCACATAATTACATGCCACTTAACTACATAACACATAATTACATTATACTAAATCCAACACACACCCCACATAAAACCACTCAGTGCCACATAATTAAATATCACATAATTACACTCTACTCAACACAACATCAATACAATCAACATAATATCACTCAGTGTCACGTATTAACACGCCACATAATTACACTCTACTCAATGCAATATAAATACACTCCACACAACAACACTCAAAACCCCATAATTACACCACATAATTAAACTCTACTAAATGCAACATACACCCCACAAAATACCACTCAATACCACATAATTACATGCCACATATTTATACTCTACTCAATACAACATAAATACAAACCACATAATATCACTCAGTGTCACATAATAACACACCACATAATTACACTTTACTCAATAAAATATAAATACACTCCACATTTCAACACTCAAAACCACATAATTACACCATATAATTACACACTACTAAATGCAAAATACACTCCACATAATACCACCTACCAACACATAATTACATGCAACATAATTACACTCTAGTCAAAGCAACATAAATACACTACACATAAAACAAATCAGTGCCACATAATTACACTACACATAATTACACTTTCCTCAATACAACACAAAAGCACTGCACATAATACAACTCAGTGCCAAATAATTATATGATACATAATTATACTGCAAAATACCCTCCAAATAATACTACTCACTGCCACATATTTACAAACCACATAATTACACTCTACTAAATGCAACATACACCCCACATAATACCAATCAATGACACATAATTACATGCCACATAATTACACTCAACTCAATAGAAAAATAATACAATCCACATAATATCACTCAGTACCACTTAATAACACACTACAGATTTATAAGTTCCCTCAATGCAATATAAATACACTACACATAACAACACTCAGTACCACATAATTACACACCACATAATTACACTATACTCAATGCAACATCAATACACTCCGCATAATACCACTAAGTACCACATATAACACTTTTAATTAGAACTTTTCAACATAAAACACATCAGCCACAACACTCTACAACATAGCAAAAACTTCAAAATAAACACTTAAAGTCCCAAAAGCGAGAGCTATTGGCTATGCCATTGCTTGTTTAATATATGGTAATATATCTGCGTAGCTCCTGACATTCCACTAGCCTTCCCTCCACTCTCCCTGTTGGTGATGTGCCCGCTGAGCAGTCTTTGGCTTCTAGTTACGGAGACTCTACCGAGTCAGTTTCCAGCATTTGCCGCTTGATGGCAGCAGCATGCCATCTTTTGTTCTGGATTCATTCTAATTGTCGGACGCCATCTCATGTGCAGTCTCTGGACGTCTTGTCTATTGGGGCTCAGGCGTTGCCCGGGCGATATCGGGGTACGGGTACCTCGATTACCGGTAGGCCCAATTTCTTTCAGAGTTTTCACCTTATCATAGTCTGCCACATGGTGGCGCTGTTTTGTCTAATTATGAGATGGGCACAACACTGTTGTTTATGATGACTCGTATCTGCCACTCAAGCCATTCTTGGGGAGAGGATGTGGTCCGCAGGGCCGGACTGGCCGTAGCGGGCACCGGGCAATCCCCCGGTGCGCCGCCGCATGGGTGGGGGCCGATTTTGGGCCCCAGGGGGCCGTTTTTGTAACAGGGCGGTGCAAAATCGGCCGGAAACCGGACCTGGCAAACAGCTCGGCGGCACCCCCAACACCCCGCCCACCACCCGAGGGATGGGGGCCTGCCGAGCACTTTGTCAGGGCCGGTTTTGGTTCCCAGTCTGGCCCTGGTGGTCCTTCGGCTTAAACTGCCGACTTTTGTGCAGGAAACCAGGGTTCGAGCCTCGAGGTCACGTCCACATCCTGTGATTCTGGGCAAATCACTTAATCTCCCCCGTGCCTGAATATGTAATGTAAATACGGTGCTATGTAAGGCGCTCCAATACCTTCGGGTCGAGTTTGCGCTGTATAAATATGCAAAAAAAAAAAAGTCTTGTAGATTTGGGCCTTGGAATAGTTTGAATTGTCACTCTTACAAGAGTGTGATGATTAGCACTTGTGTTGGTAGTGCCATTGGCAGGGCCAATGGGTGGTGCAAGCTGCAGTGGCACCCTAACAAATTAAGCACTGCTGGGTTCTTTAGTGGTGGCCCCATTTGGCTGTCTTTTGCATGTGAGTGATGCACCAGGCGCTATAGATGATCCAGGGATTCGCTCCTAGCCTCACATAGATTAACCCCTTGTCTGCCTCTCGGTGCCGTCGACACACCATGGATTCCCTCGCATGGTCTCTGGGGTTTTCATAATCATTGACGCCAAAAGGGTTTCCCCCCTGAGCCCCTCCCGCTGCGTAGCACTCGTGTGATATTTTTCCTGCATCTCACCCGTTGCGTCTAAAAGAGTATTTTTTGAGTTTTGTGTTGTTCATGAAGGGCCTCGCATGTGACGTCACTCCTCAATGCATGAGTTTCCTTTTCATTCTAAGATGTTACCATTCACATGTTATATCACCTCCCCTGCCATACATAAGGCTCTTTACTTGACTACCTCCGATTGTTCATCTTTTGCAGAATGCACGTTAATGTTTCGAATGGGTGATTCCTCCCCTCATGCTGGTAGCTTTCCTTCAGTATAAAATGACACAATCTTTGGTATTCTGCACCCACTACTCGTAGGTGTATGCTAATAGCATTCAGCTCTGTTCTTCCTTTCAGGTTGCTACCAGTATCTTCTTGCCCTGATGATGACTCTGTCGAATTACATTCGATAACGTCGAAACGCCCACAAAAGAGACTAATGGACTCATCGGATTTGTTATGATGACGCACGCAGTGTTGTTTTATTTCATGTCATGTTGAGAATCAGCATTTCATCAACCCCTAGCTCTGTGTGTGTGTGTGTGTGTGTGCCCGCCCCCTTTTTTTTTACCATAACATTGTTATTGGCATTTTGTGTAAATTGACAAATAATACATCAGTGGAATACTCATTAGTGCATACATTAGATGATATAGACATGGTTAAGCCGTAGTACACCTCTCGCATTGATCAATCGATTTCAACTCCGGCTCAGTAGCTACTGGTCTGCTGCATGCTGTGACAGAAACCCCGTCCTCCCCGTCTTTATTGGTTAGTCGCTATCACTCGACACCTGCTCCTCTTGGGGGGGTTTGCAAATATTCCCATGGAATGTATTCCATCCTCCCCACACCCGGGCCCTTTATTTGGGACAACCCCGGTGAACATAAACTGACTTCTCAGTTATCATTGTGCCGTCCATATCACCGCACCACTGTCGATGAGTCAGGATCACCCCTGAACCCCAGTGCTGTGCTATGTTGCGCTTCGCCAATGCCATTCTCAGTGCCACCCAATCTTGAGCTGCATGATTGAAATCTGTGGGTTCCCAGATGTTGAGCAAACATCTTTTCGGTTCCGGTGGGATCTCAACTCTAGTTACTTGAGAAATCGTGAGCATGATGGCCTCTCAAATGAGTGTGATTGCCGGGCATTCCCAAAGTGTGTGCCAAAAGGTGCCTGCTGCCCGCACTGCCTGAGGCAGTGTGGGGTATCCACCCTTCCTAACTTATGTAGCAGGATTCGTGTATAGTAGGTGCGGTGTAAGATCTTCAATTGTATTAGTTTTAGTGTAGAAGGAATTGCTACTTCTCTCGGTGACGCAAGGGCTTCTCGCCAGTCCTCCTCATCCAAATCTCCTACGTCTGCCTCGCTCTTTAAGGGTTGTCGTGGGGTCCGGCTGGTTGTTGATTATTTTTCGGTATGTCAGGGAGATGGCTTTTTTACTTAAATGATCTGTTAGAAGTCTATCCTCTAGTGGCGAGGCCTCTGGAAGTTGTGTGGATTGTGCAATTACTGCCAGGAGCGCGTGTCTAACTTGCATATATCTGAATGTTTCTGTCTGTGCCAATCCGTAAGTGGCTTGCAGCTGGGCGAATGGGATTACCCCACCTTTTTTTTCGAAAGGTCTCCCACCCTGGAGATATCTATCAAGTCCCATTGTTGGAATCTCAGGTGTTTCGCAGTTTCCCCAAATTTCGGGTGTCCCACTGTGGCGTCGTTTGTGTGAAAACCCCTTCCCAGCCTAATGCTCGTTGCGCCATGTGCCAGACATATATTGTGTGTGCCGTGGGACCTGTGTAAGTCGCCTTCCTAGACTTGCTATATAGTACCCCCATGATCCCTTCAGTTTCTAGGAGACGTCTACCCATGCTGGGTCCTCCTGTGGAGCAAGAAGCCATTGATTTATCACTATGAGCTGTGACGCCCAATAGTACATTTGTATATTTGGGAGGGCGATACCGCCGTCATACCATCCTTTCACTAGGTTCTTCATGGCGATATGGGCCAGCAGTTTAGTTATCTCAGAGTTTCTCGTTGTAAAGTAGGAGGGGCAAACCGGGATTGGGGTGTTTTGTAGGAGATATAAAAATTTGGGAAGTGCCATCATCTTGAAGAGAGCCGCTCTTCCCAGTAGAGTGAGCGGTAACGAACGCCAGTGTTTGACATCGTGGCGAAATCTTGGCATGGGTTGCATCAGGTTTTCGTCCGTGAAATGTGTGGCCTGAGGTGTGACATATATACCAAGGTATTTGAATCCCTGTTCTGCAATCTGAATTTCACAGTTGTGAGGCAATCTGGGCGAGGGGCCGTGCAGGATGTAGAGAAGTGATTTCGACCAGGTGGTAGTGTAGCCTGAGGCCCTGCCGTATGCTGCACAGATGTCTAGCACGCCGTTGATGGAACGTGCTGGGGACGTCAGATATAGCAATACATCGCCTGCATATAGTGATATGCGGTCCTTCCATCCCATGGTCCATTTCAGCCCCCGGATGCCGGGGTCCTGGTGTATCCATGCCGCCAGTGGTTCCAGTGCTATCGCGAATAAGAGTAGGGGGAGTGGGCAGCCTTGTCTCGTCCCTTTACCAAGTGGCAAATCCGTTGAGATTCGGCCATTAGCAACTACTTGCGCTAGGGGTTTAGTGTACAGCAGGGCGCACCCATGCGCAGAATTTAGGGCCGAAGCCCATATGTCAGAGGACTGCGAAGAGGAAGGGCCATTCGACCATGTCTAATGCCATGTATGCATCTAGTGAAAGAATAACTGCATCTTCCGTTTAGTTGACCTGCGTGCCATGACACTATGAAGCCTCCGGAGATTCAAGGCCGTGCTACGGTTTGGCATAAAGCTTGACTGATCCGGGTGGATCACCGTTGTGAGATATGGCTGCAATCTCATTGCCAAAGCTTTGGCCAATATTTTCGCCTCTACATTTATGAGGGATATAGGCCTATAGGACATACATTCCTGCGGTGGGTTGCCCGGCTTGTGAATCGCCACTATGGTCGCTATGCGCTGATCCCGTGTCAATTCTCCCATTTCCAGACTTGTCTTGTACATGTTAAGTGGGTGTGGCATAAGTTGGGTAGCTGTTCTTTTGTAGAATTCCACCGGGATGCCATTAGGTCCCAGGGCTTTCCACGTATGCAGTGCACCAATGGCCAAAGCAAGCTCGTCCGGAGTCAGATCTGCGTCCAGCACCAGGGCAGCGTTGTGCGACAGCACGGGCATATGTATGTCTTTCAGGAAGGCTAGATTATCTTCTATTGTGTTTATGGCTGTGGACGTATATATAGTTTTGTAGTGTGAGGCCAATGCATCAACTGTCTGCTGAGGGTCTGAAGTCGTATGCTTTGTCGCCCAGTTCGTAAACAGTATGTTGTGAGGCCGTGAGCTTGGCCTTCGCTTCCTCTTGTGCAAATGCCTTATATTCCTTTTGTATTAAATGCAGCCTATGTGTTGTGGCATCGTTAATATCTAGAGCATGATCCACCTCGGCTACTCCATGTTCTAACGTTTCAATATGTTGTCTTTGTGACTTCTTGTGCCCAGCCACTAGTGAGATTGCATGCCCTCGCAATACCGTTTTATACGCCTCCCACAACGTCAGAGGTGAGGATACTGAGTGTTCATTTTCGGCGAAATATTGCTTTGTGGCTGTGAGCAGACCCTTTCCTATCTTCCGGTTTTTAAGATATCCAGGGTATAGTGGGAATAGTTGTCGTCGAGTTGTAGTGGGGGACGTGTATGTAATGTACACTGGTGAGTGGTCAGAGATGCCTCGGGGTAAGTGTTGGATGTCTGATATCCTGTCGAGCCCTGTTGCTAACGTGAATATGTAGTCTATTCTAGAAAGACTATTGTGCACCCCCGAGTGGTAAGTGTATTGTCGGTCCTGCGGGTACTTAGTTCTCCAGACATCAATGAGGTCAACAGCATTGACAAAGTCCACTAATTTTAGGTTGGCACTACTGGGGTCTCTAGGGGTTGGTCTATCCACGGATGCGTCAATTGTGGCATTGAAATCTCCACCTATAATGATTTCTCCTTGCGGGAGAGAGAGTAAGAATTTTCCCTGTGCCGGGAAGGTTGTTTGGTGTAGTGTTGGCGGGGCGTAAACTGACACTCGGTTATACGACCGACCCTCCCATTGACATGCCAACGCTGCAAACCACCCATGCTCATCTGTCCAAGATCCAGTGAGTATCAGTGGAAAACATTTATTGATTAGGATGCCCACCCCTCGAGAACCAGAGGTAAATTCAGAATGTACTGCCATTTTGCACCCTCATCTATCTAGGGCCTTACAGGCCGAGCCCGTCAAATGTGACTCTTGTATCAGTGCTACCGGCGGACCTCTGCGTTTAATGTATTGGAGGACCATCCCTCTCTTAATCTTGTCACCCAGTCCATTAACATTTCATGTCAGCACTGTAAAGGGAGGAGGCGTCCCCCTGGGGTCTAGGGACGGGTTATCTGTAATGCCCGTTATTGGGTCTATGTGTGCCATTTATGATATTAACTACGTAAGGGTGTAGAGCACCTTGTGATATCCACTTCTCTTTGTCACCATATATGCCAGCTAATAAAAACAACAAAAACAAACATAAAACCATGAACTGTTCCCCTTTTCCCTCCCCCTCTCTGCCTCCCTGCCCGGCGGTCCTCCAACTAACCGCCACCTCAACTGCGCAGAGTGCTTTGTCCCCATAACTTGTACATGCGTAGGGGTGAGAGTCTGTCAGCGACCCTCGGAAGCCCTCCCTTCTGTAACTGAACTGCAATGGCAAACATCTTGCATAGAGGTATGTAGTTCACAACTATAGAAGGCGGCTGATTTGACAATCTTGTCCCAGTGAATGAGGCGCCTCCACAGTTGGGGATAACCAGTCTGGTGGTTGGTTCGGTATTTCAGAGATTTCCAATTGTTAACGAGGTCTAACAACGTGTCTTGTGGTATCGGCCACAGTTCCAAATATCCATGCGTACTCAATCCCCCTTGTTGCTGGATTCAGTAGAACTGGATCTTTGTGATTGCTGCAGTCGGGGTTGCTGCTGGGTTCTCGATTTTCCGGATCTTTTGGCTGGGCGCCATCCCTCCACCTATTCTCTGGTCTCCTCAGGCATGGCAAAAAATCAGATTTTTCCTTCCGCCTCTACTCTTAATTTTGCCGGGAAGAGCATCTAGTATTTAAGTTCACTGGCACGCAGCTCCTTCTTCACATAAATGAAGGGGCGTCTTTGGTTACTGCTGCTGTGTAATCAGGAAAGAGCGTGACAGTACAGTTTTCGATCCGGATTGGAGAGGCTATTCTTGCCGCCTGTAGAATTGCATCGCGATCACGAAAGTTGAAAATGCGTTCCAGTATTGGTCTGGGGGGGCACCTGGTCATGGTCTCCTCCCCCCGGTACACTATGAGCTCTTTCTACCGAGAAGAAACTGGACAGTCCTCGTGGCTGCAATTGGTTCTTGATGAGGTCTTCCACAAATAGGTCCAAGGCAGGCCCCCTACATTTTCCGGTACACCAATAATTCGTAAATTATTGCGTCGTGAGCAGCCTTCCTGGTCATCCAGTTTAGCCAGGATAAGCTTATTGTCAGCTTCCAGGTGACGTACCTGGCGTTGTAATGCGGCCGTCTCTGTGGAAAGTGCCGTTGTTGTGGATTCGACCTCCGTTAGTCTTTCTGATAATTTTGAGAAGTCTGCTCGTATTAGGGATATATCTGTGGAGATCGTGCCAATAGAGGACTGGACCTGTTGTTAGGCGGCCATAACGTCAACCAGCGTGACCTCAGCAGGGTCAGTAGATGCGGGGGTCACTGTTTGGGCAGTGTTCATTTGTGGTTTTTCAGTCTGGTCTTTGCTGTAGGCATATTTGTCCAGTTTTCTGGCAGGTGGGCCTCTCTGATCCCTGCCTCCCATCTTGTCCTAAGCGCCAAGGGTTTCACCAGTCACACAGGGGGAGGACAGTAATCACCGCCGCCTGCCAAGTGATATGCTACCACGTGCGGCCTTTTGGGTTCCTACCCACTCCTCCTGCGCCACCGGATGTAGGCAGCATCGATTCGCGTTGCAATCCCGTCTGCAGAGCTGCTACGTCAAGTACTCCAGAAGGCTCAGGCCTGCCACAAGGAACACAATGCCTATGGCCAGTTGTTCGGTGCATCGCGGTAATCTCTATTCTCATGCGGCCTTTCGTTTGTCCAGGGCACTCTACCAGTGTTGTCTTGTCTTGAGACCCCGATCCTCCGTGACTGTGGGAGGAGTCCGTGCAGTGAGTAGGTGATAGCGTGGGTCCGTTGGTGACGACCCGGTTGTGGCGAGGCAGCGTAGTGTCTTGTGACTTGTACTTGTGCTTGCGGCTATGTGTCCCAACGGCTCGTCCTCACGAATTTCAAAGAGGACATTTGCCACTCCTGTTTGTTAGCAAGAGTCAACAGGCAGTATTTCCTTTTTTGCCTTCCCCGGTACTGCGCTGTACCCTCCGGTGTGGCAGGCCTTGGATAGTCGGCACCGACCCACACAGTTTCGGGTTTCCCTGGCCTCAGGGATCCCGTCTATCACTGGCGCAATCTGGTTTGGAGCCCAGGATAGGGACTCCGCCCTTCCAAATTTCGCCGATCTGGGCCTGTGCACCACGCCAGGTATGTCTTCCCTGCCGGTTGGGGGCTTTAAGGAGCGTCAGCAGGTGGCTCACACAACTCACCGGGTTATATCTTCCCTGCTGGTTGGGGGCTTCCAGGAGCATCAGCAGGCAGCTTACGCAACTCACCCGTTCCTCTACTGCAGTACTTTGTGTCACCGCCACTTCTTCCCGAGTCTCTCATCCGTGGTGAGCCCCGCGATTGGCTTCCCAGCAGCTCTACAGCTGACCATCCCTTGGAGCTCTGGAACGTCTCAATCTGCTCCGCTGAAGTTCCAATTTCGGCGCTGCCTTGTTTGGGCCGTGTAGCTGCAGGATAAATGAACGGATTTACCGGGAAGGCTCCCTTGGTCACGGAGCTCTCTTAGGCTGCGGCCATCTTGCTTGGCTGCTAGCCACGCCCCCGTGCCCGCCCCTTCTTGACATGGTCACCCCCCCTTTTTGTCTGATACCTGATGTGATTTTGAATGGAAGTGCACTGGGCCTCTGCTAACCAGGTCCCCGCTGCCTGAGCTCTTTCTCAAAACTGTACAATTGTTCCACAATTGGCACAACTTCAGCCCCCCTGTAAGTTGCTAGTAAATGGCACCCCTGGTACATAGGACATTGGGACTGAAGAGGGCTCTCGGAGGCCGCAGCACAAATTGTGCCATCTAGTGACCCCCTCACCAAGGCCCTGCACTCCGCCATTGCAGGCTGCATGTCTTGGTGCAGACAAAACTGAAGAGTCAACATGGCACACATCCCAGTGTGCCATGCCTATAGGCACTGCATGATATATAGGTAAGACACCCCTGCAGCAGGCCTTACAGCCTGAAGATAGGGTGCACTAGATCTCATGTGAGGAGAAACTTGGTCAGAAATTGTAGGTGACATTTTTGGAGCTTTAATTCCAGCAGTGGGAATTTCTTTAAATGCATATGGGATTCGGAAACTGTCAACAGTGGTGGATCGCTTATCAACAAGTACCGCTGGAGGGTTTCTGTTGGTGAATACGGAGATGATTGCCGTACGTGCCATGTCTATGCAAAATCGACTTGCCCTTGATATTCTATTGGCCAAGGAGGGTGGAGTCTGTGGAATGCTGAAAGTTCAACATTGTTGCACTTACATTCCTGACGAAAGCAAAGACCTGAAGGTCTATATCAAAAATATTACTGATTTGCATGAAGAATTAGTACCACTTGAAGCTGAAAGTATCTGGACTAAATTAGCTAATAAAGTGTTAGCTGTTAAGAGTTTTATTGCTAAGATAGGTAGTACTGTTATAGGTAAGATATTGTTTCCTTTGACCTGTGTAATTGTTGCTTTGTTGATACTAAGATTGGTGTGTTTGTGTTGTAAAAACAGGGGAGGGAAAAAGAGAAAAATTAGAAGCAATGCTGAGAAGAAACAAAAGAGGTCAAGGAGAGATCCACAAGAGATAGAATTAGAAGAATTGAGGGAGAGTGTGTACTTGGAGACGAAGAGGGATGATGAAAGGGAATCTGGTGTGTGGTGTTGTGAAAAAGGAAAAGACATTTCCAATTTCTCCTAAAATGGGACTACATTTTTTTTTTTTTTTTGGGTTGTTCATTTGGTGATGATATCACCAAAGGGGGGATTGCTGGAGCAGGGTTTTCTGTTGAAAATTTATCGGGTTTTAAGCTCCAGTTTTGTCTAGAAGTCGAGACTAAAATTATTAATCTATAATCGATAATTATTGGTTTTGTGTGAAAACTTTGACTAACCAACTTAACTAACAAGAGAAACTACACGTGGGAATGCATATATGTTGCTTAATAATAATGTGCAGGTTTTATTAAATGAATGTTGCTAAGTGCTGTTTGTTTTAAAGCACAAAACGCTTTTGAAATAATGTGTACTAATGCTTTATTGTGTTGCAAAAGGCTAGATAATTACATACACATAAGGGTATTAGTGGGGTTAACACTGTTTTATCATTATGCTGTGGTAACGTTGTTTTGTGTCTCTTTTAATTAAGATGGTCTGTTTTGGCCTATATCAAGATGGCTTCCGTTTACAGCCTGCACTCGAGTGAATGTGAAAATGTCAGAAGGCCTCGCTGAACATGGTTGACAGTCACCTGACCATGGCTTCTGCTGGAGTTTAGAAAGTTTCCGTGATGACAGCGACTCCAGGCAAGCTTCCAATTGTCCTTGGAGGGAAAGAAAGCCACAATGAACTTTGTGATTACAGCGGTGGCTTCGCTATGGTTCCGAGGAAACGCGCTCATGAAAGTATCTTTTGCAAAACTCGAGTTTCCTTCTTCCGTCTTTTTATTTTTGTGATTTTTTCTGAGCGGAGGTTCTAACAAATGTTGCGATGCAACATCCTTTCCTGCTCGTTTCGCTTGGTGATTCAATGAACATTTAGAATTTTTTATGTTGCTTTATTTTGCAAGTTATATTATAAATATTGTTAGACTAGGGAGGGTCTAAGGCCACTTCTTCCCAAACCTGCGTTGGTGAGGATCGATGCTGTGAGGACGGCGACTCGGGAGACTTTTACTGAGAGACCCGTCCTGACCCATTTATGACAATTAGCTAGAATAGGTAACTATGAGAATCATGATTTTTGCTAATGTTTGACTTTCATTTGAACTAATTTTAGATAAATATCATTTATGAATTACTGTGTTGGTGGTTATTTCTTGTTGTTTATTGAGTACTCTAATATGATTATTGTTGTTTAAATCATGACTCAGGACAGTGACAATCTGATCACGTCGACCTTACTGTAGATACAGGGTGTTTAGGAGTTTTCTCTCTCCATGTTTAGTGCTGATAGAGTAATCGAGCGTATGTGAGTAAGATGGGCCCAAGTGTGTGATGAGTGCATGTGCGTGTATCTGTGAAATTACTCTATCCGTGGAAGTAGGGAGAATTTGTATGCCCTGATCTGCAGCAAGCACATATCTGCCTGAGCAGATATGACCCTGCAATGTCTAAGTCCAATCTGAGTAAAACACCTATCTGCGGGTTATCTGAGGGCTTAGAAAAGCACTACAGAACTAGAACACAAGCAAAAGGCGCTCAATCATGTATATGGGGAATCCCGTAATAAGGACAGAATCCCATGACCCGTCGAAGTGGCATGCTTCATCATCTGGGATTTCTCCTCTTGGCTGAAACACCTAGTACAGCCAAGGGCTACAACCCCCTCACTGTGAGGGAGGAGCTCAGGGATATTTTATAGATACTACTCTTGCATAGGATCTGCTAAAATCCAACAGATGTAAAGCACTAAAATACGTGAGTAATGGGTGCAGTGCAAAAAGAGGGATATGTGATATAAAACTAACTCCCAAGAGAAAAAAAGAGCTTTATTAGTTAACTCTTGGGGTCAGGATTAAAAACAGTGCATGTGCAGTGTAGAAATATTGGTTGCATCTGTCCAGTAAATAGGTCTACATGTTTCGGCCAGTGTGACCTCAGTGGTGTCATTGCCTTCCTCAGGATCTAGATGTTAAATGCTACAGCGTTATGAAGTGAAAAAGTGCAAAACTATAAGTAACAACAAGGTTGGTTTGAAACAAATACAACCTACATCACCAGTAGTCTCAGTTTGGGTAGATTATGATGTACTGGTGATACCCATAATTTATGAGTTGGAAGCCTCACCTGGCAACAGCTCAGGACTGGAGGCTCTGCTCTATCCGTCGGTACCCCGGGTTCCAGCTTTTGAAATACCTCTGCCCCCTCTACCCCATGAACCTGGACACCGTCTGTCAGGGTCTAAATGATTCCCTCAGTTTAAGGCACTCGCTGTGGGCGTCCTTTCATTCATGTCACAGTCTCTGGTAACTGCAGATTTTAATTCCATGGTTCACAATGAAACATTTCATCTTCTAAAGTGATGGAACTTTTTATCAAATGATTTATCCTCACTGCACCTCTCTGAGGCTGTAAGGCTGGTGTAATGTAAGAATTGTGTGCTGTCTGAACGTGTGCAGACTCAGAGACCTGAGTATGAGACATCAAATTGCACACCTTCTGCCACCCTCCAGGTAAAAATGACCCATTCATTGACCACCTCATGGAAATCATTGTAGCAAATGCCTCCTCACACTCCAATGATATATTCCCTTGAGACTTTAACCTTCATTGGAATGACCTCAATGACGTTCAGGTCAACATCTTCAAAGACTTCCTGGATGACCAATCACTTACTCAAGCCTGCACTCTACCCACACACTCAAAAGGCACCACGCTGGACTGGATCATCTCAAAGGATACGGCGGTCAGGCTAGCCTCAATTGCTCCTTGTGACTGGTTAGAGCACCATGCTATTTCCTTTCAAATACTGGGCGTACCTAAGAAAAGATCAGTGCAACCAGTGAAACCGAAACTATGGCTCCTGGACACTAAAAGCCTAGACTCTGAGAAGCTGGCAGCACGATGCGAGATGGATCTCCCCTCCCCCTCCAAAATATCAACTGCCATTGAACTCACAAACCACTACAACTCAACAATGTCAGATATAATTGACTCACTAGCCCCATTAAAACTAAAAAGAACTCAGGCCAAAGACAAAAATCCCTGGTTCAATGGGTCCCTCGACACCAAAAGGAGAAATCTTTGGCTAATAGAAAGAAATTGGAGACAACACCCCTCCTCCCCCCATCTAAAACTTCTCAGAAAGACCAGAAATGCGTACAATAAGAGCAATTGCAATTCAAAAAAAAAATTCTTCAGAGTAGAACTTGAAAACTCTAAGACCAGACCTCGTAAGCTCTTTCAATTGGTAAAACAAAAATCGAATAAACTGGCTAAAACCTCTAAAAAAACAACCAGATCCTTAATAAGTTGTGATGAGTTCTCCTCCTTCTTCTCAGCTAAAGTCAACTCCCTGGCTAACGAGTTGTATTCTGCCAATATCGTACTCTCACAGCCCGCGGTGACACTTCCAAATTGTGCTACACACATTCTCCACAGACGGTACCCAAAAACCAAACACACTGGATCACCTTCAACTTGTATGACGAGCATAACATATCAAAAATTCCATCATCCATTACACCGAACAACCACTTCAATGACACGCTTCCATCCAACTGCTTATCCGCAACCAACCATTTCATCAGACCCATCTGGACTACTGCAATAATCAACGCTTCCCGAATGCAAGGGTCTATACCAGACTCGTTAAAAACGGTACAAGTCATCCCTATTCTAAAAAAACCCTCGCTAAGCCCTGCTGAACCAGACAATTTCAGACCAATATCTAACATTCCTCTACTTGCAAAACTACTTGAGAAATGCGTGCAACAACAACTTAGCCAACACATCGCCACTTTCAACCTGCTAGATGAGTGCCAATCTGGTTTCAGACCAGATCACAGTACTGAAACTACTATTCACCACATAGTAGAAGACGCCCTCCAAGTTCTAGACCAAGGCAAAACATGTCTCTTAATTCTGTTGGATCTATCATCGGTGCTCGACACAGTCAACTATGAAAAGCTACTAGAACGTCTGGAATTCGGGATGGGGCTAGGGGGAACCGTTCTCGAGTGCTTCAAATCCTTCTTACAGAACCACTCCCAGAGATTCTTAGTTTATCGCAATCTATCCTCCCCTTCCCCGATTACGATTGGTGTCCCCCAAGGTTCAACTCTCTCCACAACTCTCTTTAACCTCTATCTCGAACCATTAGCTGAAATTCTACGTACCGCCAACATCTCTTTCCACATGTACTCAGACGACACTCAGATCTACATCAACATTTCATCTCTAGAGGAGATCAAAATAATGAATGATGCTCTGAAACAGACCGTTCAATGGCTTGCTAGCAAGCTGCTCAAACTTAATGCGCAAAAAACTAATTCTTATTAATTTCCCCTCTAAAAAGCTCCCCTGACATAATTGAATGGGCTAACTCGATCACCGCGCTGAACTGCACACCGACTATAGTGGACTCAGCAAAATCACTAGGAATCACACTGGGCCAGAACCTGAATATGCAAGCCCACATAAACAGACTGGCTAAAAATGCCAGATTCCACCTGAACTACCTGAGAAATCTCAAACCTTTTCTAGATACTTCGGACCTAAAAATGGCAGTACAGGCATTAGTTATCTCTAGGATCAAATACGGATGCTCAACCTTATCTGGCCTACTCAAGATCTGAACAGCTCCCCTGAAAGCATGTCTTAACGCAGCTGCAAGACTCCTAACTGGCTCAAACAAATTCGATCACATTTCACCGCACCCAATGGCACTGAATTGGCTGCCGTAAGAAGCCTGAATCCAACTCAAACTGGCCTGTTTCACTCATAAAGCTGTACACTCCAAGTCTCCTGCGTACCTTACTCAGAAAATCATGATTTCCGGATGAGGTAGGCACTCCCGGTGTGCCAGGGATTTTGCGTTGAAACCACTCCTCTTCCGGAAGAAGAAAACATACAACAGAGCTTTCTCTGGGGCTGCCTCCAGAATCTGGAACTCCCTGCCGCTTTACATCAGAAGAATACCTGCTCGATCAAGATTCAAAAAGGAAGTGAAGACTTCCTAATGGGCAAATTGCTACCCTAATCTCTCTCAGCGCTTCTACAGTTTCAGCAGTTCAGCGACTTGCTTTATCCCGTACTGGAACTCTGCCGGGATTGTCGACTCTGCTCTCATATATGCACACCAGGTAACTCCTTTTTCAGTGACGTTGCCTACCACTCTGCATTCTTTTCCACCTCACTGTCACTTTATGGGCAAAGGCTGTTGCCTGCAGTATCCTCTGCTCTTGCCATCTTCCTCCTGCTATCTCCCCAACTGTTCTCCTGTTCGCCTCACCTATTCCCTGTGTATCGCCTGTTTCTCCCTGCACTGTTTTTTCATGTTTGCATGCTCCAATTTGAATCTAACTTGTTTTTGCTAATTCTTGTAATTACTTGCTACTGCTGTAAAGCGCTCTGATACCCTAACGGATCATGTTCGCGCTATACAAAAAAAATAATAAAATACGTGTGCGGTTTCAGAGACCTGAGTATGAGACATGTGCAGTCTCTGTAACCTGGGTATGAGATGTGTGTGGTTTCAGAGACCTCAGTATGAGACGTGTGTGGTCTCAGAGACCTGAGTAGGAGATGTGTGCAGTCTCAGTGACCTGAATGTGAGATGTGTGCGGTCTCTGTAACCTGGGTATGAGATGTGTGCGGTCTCAGTGACCTGAGTATGAGACATGTGCAGTCTCTGTAACCTGGGTATGAGACATGTGGGGTCTCAGTGACCTCACTATGAGATGTGTACAGTCTCAGTGACCTGAGTATGAGACGTGTGCAGTCTCTGTGGCCTGAATATGAGACGTGTGCGGTGTCAGTGACCTCACTATGAGATGTGTACGGTCTCAGTGACCTCACTATCAGATGTGTATGGTCTCAGTGACCTGAGTATGAGACATGTGCAGTCTCAACACCTGAAATTAAATATCTATTTACTGTTAGGATTAGTTCAAATAGCGTACACAGCAACTTCATGGCGATTTGAGCTCGGGGCAAAAGAAAGAGCATAGAGCAGATGTGAGCAACGTCTTTGAACAGGTAAATCATAACTCAGTAAACTGTGAGGGCTTTTTACTTAAGGACACAGGAACAGTAAATAGATATTTAATTTCAGGTGTTGAGTTGGGAACAGGGTCCAGTTTATTTAGAGGTTACACTGAAAGCACTGGGGTGGTTGAGTGTCTGTTTTACTACGCTGCATTTTTGGCAGGTTTAACAACGAGGTTGGAGAGGGGGAGGTTACCGTGTTAAACAAACTCTGGATACAGTTAGGAGGGTTTCAAGGGTTTAAACAGCTTCCCCTGACGGAGGGCAAAAAAAAGCGATGCCCAAAATGCATTGGGAGTACGATGTGCGCTGCATTTCATAAACCAAATGTCTCGACATAAAGTAGTAAGAGGCCTGGATTGGCACAACTATTTTACGTGAAGCAGAAGGATATTTGGCCAGTTTTATCGTGCATAAATCATGTCAAGTTGGATGACAAGTGAATATTTTTTAATAAAAACCATGAAATGTCAATAAGTTTACGACGCAACTTTCCTAGCTGTGCGAATGGGTATACAGCATAGTTATGCTGCATCTTCTTGTTCTGTGATACAGCCATACCATATACTCTTAAGTGCATTATAACCTCGCAGTAAATGCTAACTTTGGGATGGCTGCACGGAAACATGTCGTGTTTGGTGTCAAACGCTTTGGAATACTACCTCCCCGCCAATCCTGGCGGCGGGGATAGCATTCCACCCTTCTAGAGGGAGAGACATGTTCACACTGGCTAAACCCGGTAGGACTTTCCTGAGCCCTGGCATCACAAAATGGATGCCTCTGCCACAGACACAGGTCTGGCCTCCTGCTGCTGACCGAAACTCCAGCAGGGGAGGCCTGGACAATAGGTTTCCTGTCAAGGGAAGTTGTCCCCACCTCCCCAGACAGGCTGATGTGTATTGGGGCTAGGCGGGAGCACTCTCTGGTGGCTGAGCGAAGGCACCTTGATGGCGTATACCATGTAAAGAGCCCCTGCACAGGTCCAGGTCCAAGGCCATGGAGGGCCTTAAAGACCAGACACAGGGACTTAAACTGAACCCTCTGTAATATGGGTAGCCAGTGAAGTTCTGCCAGTGCTAGTGACCCAGACGAGCGGCGAGGCCACATCAGTGCCAATTTAGCTGCCACAGTTTGCACTCTTTGGAGGCGCTCAATCAAAGATTTTAGGGCCTGCAATAAGAGGGCATTACAATAATCAAGCCTACTAAGGATAATGCTACCAACAACCAGCGCCCTGGTCACCTTTGGCAGAAAAGGAAGAATTTTCCTCAGTATCTTGATCAGGGAAAAGCAGCTTCCAACCACCCTATTTACCTGCGCTTCCATGGTCAGACGCGCATCCAACATCACTCCCAGATTGCGCACTGTTCCAACTGGTGTTTGGACAGATGTAGTTGGGGAAGGCCAAATGTTAGACGGAAAAGGAGGGGGGACCTTCCACACCCCACAGTATAAGACCTCCGTCTTATCTGAGTTGAATTGAAGTGAGTTATTTCTCAACCAGTGGGCGGTGTCTTGCATACACTCATGAAAGGAAGTCAAGGAGATTGATTGATCTCCCTCCAAAGAGAAAAAAAGCTGGGTGTCATCGGCATAGTTCACTATTCTCACCCCATGCGCTTTCATAACACAAATTAGGGGTCTCATATAGAGATTAAAGAGAATAGGGCTGATAGCCGATCCCTGGGGAACACCGTAGCAGATATCAGAGAATTCTGATTGGTACGGAGGAAGAAGAACCACCTGACTGTTGTAAATCGAAACAACGATGTGATTAAGCATTTACTAAAAACATTAATTCCCCTCTTATAGAGCATGTTTTCTCTGTAATGTTGACCGAAGTTTGGACTCCATTTTGTATTGTCATGCTTCCACGTGTTCCCCACGAGAAGAGTCCAACCTCTGTGTTAGTTGCTCTTGTAATCTGCCTAGTAACAGTCTATAAATAGCTCCTTTGTTTATCTGGCACATGCCCAGACTTGACCACATCTGTTATCAGTTAGCCTTGCTTGACCATGTTTTCGCGGGCTCAAGGAGTGTGTTAGCTCCGCCCACATATTGATTCAGTATCGAAAATGACCATAAATGGTAATGTTCTTCAGCCTCATGTTGTATCCACCCACTTATGAGCCCCTCTGTTGTGTATAAAAGGGGACTGTGTACGCAAGTTCTTTGTGCTACTCTATGCAATACTGAAGAGTGTTGTGTGGATTGTAGGACCACCCTTAAGGGTTAATAAATGCTGTCTTTGTACTTTGCAGTTTCCGTGCCAACTTCCTTATAGATTCCGTTACAGGAGAGCGAACCCTTGTGTCCTGCGGGCCTAGCTGGGGCCTGTATTCATCAATTGGCGCCCGTCACGTGGGGCTCATCGGCGACTCGGATGCTCGAAGGACTGGTCGCGACGAAGGCGAGGAATTTGGCCGGGGACGTGATCACTGCCAGCGGCGTTTTAGCCCTGGCATCCCGAGGTTTTTCTTCCTTCCCTTCCGAGCTGACCGTCTGGGTGGCGCCGGTCCTCGACTGAGACCTCTTCTGTCGGTCCTGCCGTGAAAGCCGTTTGGGCGATTGTGGAGCTTGGCAGTTGGAATCTGGACTCTTGATTGGTAAGAACCGGTGTACGGTACTTGCTCCGAGTTTTTGAAGCCTGGTCCGGCTATTTGAGTTTGATTTGTGATGACTAGTCATATTTTGTATTTGTCTTTGTGAAAATATATATGCGTTGCAACACATATAGGCAGGTAATGTGGAGAGATTTCTCCGGAGCTGTGTAACTTTGAACGGCGCAACGATTAAGTGCCATTTTTTTTCTATAATATTGCACATTTTGCATTATTTCTGAGCATGCCTGCTTTCAGCGCACTCCGTAAGTGGTGCTGCTGTTTTGGGAACCGGTTGAACCTCGAGGAATCTGCTCCAGCTCCCCCAGAGGGGACTCCTAATAGGGATATGTATGTGAAGCATGGTCTTTCTTCCATAATGTACAGCACAGTATGGAGGAAATATACAAAAAAAGATCCTGAGTTACGATGGCCTTTGTATGGATCGTTTGATATACGTAAGATTGAGTATGTGGAACAGTGTATGTGTAAGCGGCGTGCTGGTCAGGATATGTTTGAGTGTGTACGGTTGTGGGTGAAGGAGGTGCGTGAGCGAGAGAAGCGTGAGAAAGCGCTGTTTGATAAAGAACAACGGAAGAATGATCATGTGCGAGCCCAGGAAGCAAAGCGTCGGGAGGACAGAGAGCAGACAGAGAGACAAGAGAAAGAGCGTAGGCTGCAAGTCTCGGGTCAATATGCTGTTCGGCAGCCACTCTATCCTGTCCTTAATAATCTTGATGATGATTTTTATTTACTAGATCGCTCTCCGCCCCCTTATGTTGGCGCATCTGCTCCGAGGCCACAAGATTCCGTCCCGGGTACGGGTAAGGTAGATACGCGGTCCATGTTATCGGCTGAGCATATGGCTGAGCTTCGGCAAATTTCCTTCCGTGCACTTAAGGGTAAGGTGTCCGTGGATGAATTGTTCCATACTTGGGGGTCGTGGCAGGATAGAGAGAGATTGTATTTTTTGAACCATTTCGCTGAGGAAGTGATTGCCGCTTTTCGGAAATATTCTAGTGTCTTTGAGCCTGAAGAAGTGACATCGGATGCTAAAGCATTGCATGATGGTGTTTTTTCTCCCTCTAAGGCTCCTGATACGGCTCGGCGGCTATTCGCCTTGCGGGACGCGGTGCTGGCCCATAGAGAAAAAGCGCGCCAACGAGCAGGGGAGGAGACGCAGTCGGATTCGTGTACCGCAGAAGGCCACTCATCCACCTCTCAATCAGATAAGAGCGATCTAGTGCATGCTAAGCCAATGCGCGAGGCGGCGCCTTTGTATGTTCCTCCTAAAGGAGCGGGGACTAGCTCGGACATTACCTCCGTCGATGCTAAGGGATATTTTGTGTATAATTGGGTTTATACTCCGTGGCATAGAGCTGATGTGATGGCATTAAAGAATGCGCTGCCTGACCCCCGCAAGAATCCAGCGGCCTTCTACGAAGAAGTCGAGGGGGCCTTGAATTCTTGCGTTATGACTCTAGCAGATATAGATTTGTTCTTTGGGCTTATTCTACCACCGGACATGTGGCGATCTGTGCGAAAGGTAGATGATGTTGCCACTTTTAAGGCTCGATGGTCTGAACTGGAGGATGAGGATAGGGAGAGGAAGCCTCTGCAGAAACCGCCCCAGAATATTTTAGATCTCCCTGCTGCTATTGTGGCTAAGTTAAAGACAATTATCCCCCCTAAAAAGATTGACTGGAATATGTTAGCTGCATGTAAACAGAAAGTTGACGAGTCAGTTGCGGACTTTTTTACGCGCTTTGAGGAGACGTTTCATGATTTTAGTGGCCAGTCGCTTACTGACGATACGGGTCGCCACCTTTATGCGGATAAATATGTGGCTAATCTGCTGCCGGCAGTTGCGGCCCGGTTAAAAGCGAGTGAAAGTTCTTGGTCCTCCGCTACACCGACGGCCCTCCTGACTATCGCCCAGTATTATGAGCGTCAGGAGCAAGAAGCAAAGGGCCAGGAGGAAAAGAAATCGAAAGATTTGAAAACAAAGGTGATGTTGGCACAAGTCTATGGCCCGCCCCGGCGGGGTAGTAATAGAGGTAGGGGAGGATCTTATGGTCCTCCCTCGGGCCGATCTGATTTAAATAGGAACCAATGTGCGTATTGTAAGCAATCGGGTCATTGGGCTAGGGACTGCCCAGTGTTGCATGCATCGCGTAAGGGGCATACCTCTGGTGGCCCGCGAGGTAGAGGGGGTTTCTCGAACTTTCGAGGGAATTCTAACGAACAGGCTCGTTTTGATTCTGCTGGACAGCACCGCGATAGATCAAACGTTTTTGATCGCCAGCATCAGTACCAAGCGTCGGGGATTGACCGGTCGGGGTACCATGACTCTCAGCATGCATAGGGATGCGTTGGATGGGGGTTAGAATCAGTTGAGGTGCCGGTTGATCAGAAGGGTCCTTATGTATCGGCTGAGGTTTTGGGCTCTACTGATCAGTTCCTAGTGGATACAGGAGCGACACGTAGTGCACTGTCCAAGCAATTGGTTCCGGGGGCTCCCCCATCCGGCTTAATGGTCACATCGGTAGGGTTTGACGGAACGCTCTCCCGAAGCCCTCTTTCACAGCCCCTCATGTTTAAGGTTGATTCTTTTTCTGCACCCTGTCCGTTTCTGCTTGCCCCGTACACACCGGACAACATTATGGGTCTTGATATGTTAAAGCATTTTAGGGCTACGATCCGTTGCTCCCCTGCTGGTGTACGGGTAATACTGAATGACAATTACCCCCGATCAGAACGGATGTGTACGATGTCAGAGGATGCGCTGTTAGCTACCCTCCCTCGTGCTTTGTGGGCAACTTCGGATACTGATGTGGGACAAATGGTGATTCCACCGGTCCACATTAGCGTCAAGGAGGGGGCGGTGTTACCACGCCTCCCACAGTACCGTATTTCCCAGGAGGGCGAGGAGGCTCTCATACAGATAGTGCAGGATTTGATGGCGGTAGGGGTAGTGGAGGAAGTCCCCTACAACATTTGTAACAGCCCGATCCTTCCCATACTGAAAAAGGATACGGATGCCAGAGTTTATCGGTTTATAATTGATTTGAGAGAAGTGAACAAGATCGTGATACCTCAGTACCCAGTGGTTTCCGATATCACGACGTTGCTTACTTTGGTCCCGCCTACGGCGACCATGTTCTCAGTGATTGATTTGAAGAATGCTTTCTTTTCCATTCCCATTCACCCTGATAGCCGATATCTTTTTGGGTTTACATTGAATAATAGATCTTATCGTTTCTGTAGGATTCCCCAGGGCTATACAGAAAGCCCTAGCATTTACAGTCAGGCTTTGAAACGACAATTGGATTCTTTTGCTCTGCTCGAGGGGGTCGCCCTCATTCAATATGTCGATGACATCTTGCTGGCGGCTGACACCCTGGAGTTGTGTGAAAAAAGTACGTTATCCTTACTTTCCTTTTTAGCATCCCACAATCATAAGGTATCTAGGAAGAAATTGCAATTCTGTAGACCAAAGGTGACTTATTTGGGTCACCTTTTGTCTAAGGAGGGACGTGCACTCACACCGGATCGTATCCAAGTAATTCTGGATACACCGAGACCGTCCACACAGAAGGATGTGCGTGCATTTCTGGGTCTTGTTTCTTTTTGTAGACAGTGGATAGTGGGGTTTTCGCACATAGCTAAGCCATTATTAGCCCTCTTGACAAAGGACACGCTTATCCCAATCCCTTGGTCAGATGAGTGTGATACTGCTTTTCAGCAACTACGACAGGCCCTTTGTTCAGCACCAGTGTTAGGGACCCCTGATTATGCAAAACCCTTTTCGTTGTATGTGCATGAGAGAGATGGATGTGCATTGTCAGTTTTAGTGCAGATGCACGGCGATAAGCAGCGCCCTTGTGCATATTTTTCGGCTGTACTTGATCCTGTCGCCCGAGCATTACCGGGGTGTTTTCGCTCGGTTGCGGCGACAGCTGTGTCAATACGCCAAAGTGAGGGAATTGTGTTATCTCATAAGTTGTTGGTATTAGTCCCCCATGCTGTCGATGCCCTACTCAATCAAACGAAGACGCAGCATTTGACCAGCGCCCGTTTAACGGGATATGAGTTGACGCTTTTGGCTCCTCATATTACGTTAAAAAGGTGCGTAACGTTAAACCCGGCAACATTGTTGCCATACCCCGAAACCCAGCCTGAGGCGCGGAAAGCGCATGATTGTATTCTCGTGAATGAGGAACAAACAAAGGGTCGTATTGATCTCCAGGATACGCCCTTTCCAGATGTAGATGGAGAACTGTGGGTGGACGGGTCATGCCTGAAGCTACCAGATGGTACGACTTCAGCAGCGTATGCGATTACCACATTGCAAACGATAGTGGAGACAGCACGCATACCACAGAAATCAGCTCAAGCAGCGGAACTGATAGCATTAACACGAGCATGTGAGCTCAGTATAGGACTATGTGTGAATGTTTATACAGATAGCCGCTATGCTTTCGGAGTAGCGCACGATTTCGGCCTACTCTGGAAGGAGAGAGGGTTTTTAACGTCACATGGAGTACAGATAATGCATGGAGAGTTAGTTCACAATCTTTTAACCGCATTGACATACCCAAAGAAAATTGCTATTGTTAAGTGTAGCGCCCATAGGAAAGTAGTTGACAAAGTTGGAGAAGGGACTACGTTGGCAGATCGAGTAGCACGGGAAACTGCGATGCAGCCCGGTACTACTGCCGTGTATGTAGTAAAGTCACGGGTGGAAAGATGGCATGATGCGAAGGAGGAAGTGCGAGAAATGCAAAGGACCGCTTCTGACAAAGAGCGGGAACAATGGGCTACTGAGGGAGAACTGGATGACGAGGGTTGCTGGAGAAATAAGCGGATGGATAGATGGAAATTACCCACGGCTTTTGTACAGCCTATGGTTCAGATGGCACATGGGCTAGCACATGTTGGAGCTTCCGCAATTGTGAAATTGCTTACCCAAGTCTGGGAGCATCCAGAGATTGCTAGCACAGCGAAGAGGGTGGTGCAGACCTGTATGATCTGCCTGAGGTATAACCCAGGAAAGGGTACTCGAACTCCAGCAGGAGGATTTGTGACACCTACTGCACCTTTCGAGGTTTTGCAGATGGATTACATCCAGCTTGAGCGCTGTAATAATCTGAAGTATGTCCTAGTAGTGGTTTGCGCTTTCAGCAAATGGGTTGAAGCGTACCCTACGAAAGACAATACTGCAATGACTACTGCGAAGATGCTGCTGAAAGAGTTCTTCCCTCGATATGGCGTCTGTAGACTTCTGTGGAGTGATAACGGCCCTCACTTTGTAGCGGATGTTATAAAGTACGTCTTGAAGGGCCTGGGCATCACCCAGAAGTTCCACGCCGTGTTTCACCCTCAGTCTGCAGGCCTAGTTGAGAAGTATAATGGTACACTGAAGCTTAAGATCGCTAAAATTCAAGCTTCAACGTCTTTGACTTGGCCAGACGCTCTGCCACTGGCGTTATTGTCAATTAGATCGGTACCACACTCTCGAACTGGCCTTACACCTTACGAAATTGTCTTCGGACGCCCAATGAATATTTGGGGTCCGCCAAAACCTAAGGCTATGTATGATGTACCTTGTGTAATTATGAACGATTATCTAGCACAGTTAACGGATAACTTGGTTTCTATCCATCAACAGGTCCGAGAGGCGCTCCCTGATCGGTCTACCGGCGAAGGACATGGTCTCCGGCCCGGTGACCATGTCATGGTGAAAGTCTTCGACAGAACGAACAGTTTGGAGCCGAGATGGGTGGGCCCTGAGCAGGTCCTCCTCGCAACGAGGACGGCTGTGCGAGTCTCCAACCGAAAGAATTGGATCCACTCTCTGCACTGTAGGAAGGTGCCGCCCGGATTGGTGGAACCTGCCGTGCTGACCGATCAACGAGAAATCTTGGCTGCAGAGACAGGCCGTACTGCGGAGCCAAACGCCACTGAGGAGCTCTTTCCGGACCACGCGACTCCTGGAGGAAGGCGATATCATCTTCGGCCAAGGAAGTGAGTTTTCCAGTACCGGGACATACTGTCAGAACGGCCCTTGGGTTAGTGAAACGGAGAGCCGATGAGGCAAGGGGGGGGGGATCAGCCCTGCATTAGTGTAGCGACACCCGTCTTGGCCCGCTGGTGAAGAAATCAACCGCTGCCCAAGGGGAAGAGTTCTGACAGACTTTTTAGTTTCAGGAAGATATTGGTTTTATTCTTATCTTTACCTTGACATGGAGAAAAAGAAAAATCCTTTGTGCAGTAGGGTTCATGTTGACAGTAGCCATTGTTGGGATAACCACATGGTTCGTGGAGGATGTAACTCCCGTTCGGAAGATTCTTGTATTGACAACTCCGGTGCCTGAGGAGCACTACTTTTATACGTTACCGTATCAAGAGTTGAAGCATCGACAATCTTACTTGAATAACACTTTCATCCAGATGCTGCATCATACCCACGTTGCTACGAATGCTACGAACTGTTGGATATGTGGGATGATGCCAGCTCACCAGAAGAAAGGAGGAACGCCATTTATACCGCTTCCTTTCTCTCATAATGGCTCTTGTAGAGCATGGTATACTTTGCTTTTTGCTACTCGGAAACCAACAGTGGGACGATTGCTCTTCAGACTCAATAAAGAATGCCATCAAGACAAAAATGGGTATCCACAAGCGAATGGGACAATTTGGGAGTGGGAAGAGTACCGACCAGACAATGAATCCATTCCCTACATCTTTACGAACACAAGAGACACTGTGGGAAAGGACAAGTTTGTAATTCAAGTAGCACAAGCTCAAGCGGACCTGTGTGTCCAGAGTGTGGGTTTTATTCCAGTTGGTGTTAGTGATTGCATTACTGTTTTGAATATTGATGGGTTGAACAATAGTACCTTCTTGGCCTCCCATAATACGTATTTTGTGTGTGGAAATAAAGGTTACTACCGTCTGCCGGCTGGGTGGTCTGGGGTATGCTATGTATCATTTCTATTACCTCCTGTATTCCTAGCACCCGCATCTTATCATAAGGATCTGAAATTATTGAATAATGTGACTGTAAATAGGTATAAACGTACTTTATCAATTGATGATGTAGATCAGACTGATACCAGTCTGCAACAGTATATTGATTTTAACTTAGGACTGTTTTTCTTTGTTGGAGCTGCCCTGAACAGTAGGAAGATCCGAAGGTTAACAAGAGTGGTAGAAGCTGTGACAAATCAGACTGCTGCTGCTCTTGGGAATCTTACGGAGGAATTACAGATTACTAGAATTGTTGCATTGCAGAATCGTATGGTATTAGACGTTATGCTAGCTGACAGAGGAGGAGCATGTAAAATTATTGGAAGTAGCTGTTGTGTGTTTATCCCTGATCATACGCCATCAGTTTATAATGCCATCAATAAACTGCATAAAATTGCAGCTGAGATCCATACAGAAAACGGCACTTGGTCCTTTTCTGGATGGTTTTGGGCGTTAATTACTGCCTGGGGATGGAAGGTTCTAACTGGTCTCTGCATTATTGTAGCGGTTCTGTTTTCATGCTGTATCTGCGTTCAGTGTGGTCCTTTACTCTGCTCATTATGTGTATCATTTTGTATCCCCGATAAGAAAGCTATTGCCGATGTTGCTCACCAGAAACGTTTAGCTAAAGAAGTTGAAGAAATGATGACGATTGACATATATGATGATTATCTTAACAAACCGGATGTCTTCAGTAAATGCTGAAAGGGTCGTCTGTTGTAAATCGAAACAACGATGTGATTAAGCATTTACTAAAAACATTAATTCCCCTCTTATAGAGCATGTTTTCTCTGTAATGTTGACCGAAGTTTGGACTCCATTTTGTATTGTCATGCTTCCACGTGTTCCCCACGAGAAGAGTCCAACCTCTGTGTTAGTTGCTCTTGTAATCTGCCTAGTAACAGTCTATAAATAGCTCCTTTGTTTATCTGGCACATACCCAGACTTGACCACATCTGTTATCAGTTAGCCTTGCTTGACCATGTTTTCGCGGGCTCAAGGAGTGTGTTAGCTCCGCCCACATATTGATTCAGTATCGAAAATGACCATAAATGGTAATGTTCTTCAGCCTCATGTTGTATCCACCCACTTATGAGCCCCTCTGTTGTGTATAAAAGGGGACTGTGTACGCAAGTTCTTTGTGCTACTCTATGCAATACTGAAGAGTGTTGTGTGGATTGTAGGACCACCCTTAAGGGTTAATAAATGCTGTCTTTGTACTTTGCAGTTTCCGTGCCAACTTCCTTATAGATTCCGTTACAGGAGAGCGAACCCTTGTGTCCTGCGGGCCTAGCTGGGGCCTGTATTCATCATGACTTCTGTCAGAAAGTTATGACCGAAACCATTCCAACACTACACCTACCACCCCAGCCTCCTCCAACCTGGTCAGCAAGATGCAATGATCCACCGTGTCGAAAGCGGCAGACAGGTCGAATAGGACTAAAATACCCGATTGACCCCTGTCTGCCCGTAGTCGTAGATCATCTAACACGGTCACCAAGGCAGTCTCAGTTCCGTGGCCCGGTCGAAAACCAAACTGAACATCGTCCAATTTAGAATTAGCTTCCAGGAACTGAGACAGGGATTTACTTGCCAGCCGCTCAATAATCTTGATTGGGTATGGTAGGAGAAAGATGGGTCTGTAGTTCCCGGCACAAGTTGGGTCTAGAGTCGGCTTTTTTAGGAGCGGTGTAACCATAGCCCGTTTCCAACAGGCTGGCACCATACCAGAAGTTAAGGAGTGGTTACAAATCTGGCGTAAAATAGGAAAGAGCTCAGATCCCAGTTCCTTCCAGATCTTATGAGGAAGCGGATCTAAAGGAGACCCTGAGGATACACTCAAGGCGATTTTATTAAATACTTCTTCCGAAGGTAGTTCGAATGTGCTTAAGGACGGCAATTCCTTTTTTCCTACCATGTTGTCCTGCCCTAAGTCACATGACTTATTACATTGTAAGCGGGCTGCAATGAGGACGCTGACGCTGAAGTGTTTGCTGGGGTTGTTTATTGATGGTTCACACAGTTATGGGTCGTCTCCGTTCCCCTCGGTGTCGTATCACGGGTCCGGGCCCTCCGGGTCTTCGTCCGGGGCTTGCTCAACTTCGCTCCCCTCAGGCGCCGGGTTCTTAGGTCGAGGTCTCCCTCCGGGCCATGCGGGATAAAGAGAGAGATGCTAGGGTTAGGACACGGCTCTTCCGTAACTTCTTACGTGAGGGACGGGGGTGAGGGAAACACACAGGTGCTACAGTGCTCTCGTCAGGCGGTTGTGACTCAAAGGAGTGAGTGTGAGGGAGGGGGTCAAGTCTAGTGGTCTTTGAGGCGGTGAACGTTTAGCGGTCAGTGGCGAGCACCCTTCTCCCGCCTCCCGACACAACCCGCGAAGCGTTCCCGTACCTGGGAAAGCCACGCACCTCCTCCTGGGGCGTGGCTCGGCGGAGCGTGGTGTCCGGGGTCTCCTGCCTCCGGTCTCCAGTCCTCCTTGCGGTCGCTGCTTCTCCTCGGCTGTTCCTCTCTCCCGATCCCGTCTTCTTCCTCCGATTCACCGTCGTGCTCCTTCTCCGTTCTCCCTCCGGTGTCGTCACACATCCTGGTTCTCTTCTCCCGTCCTCTTATTGGCGGTTGTTCCTCCACGTTAGAATAGAGGGCGGGACTGTCGTGGAAGGCGTCCCAGTTAAAGGTACAGAGGTCCGTTTTGGAGGTGTCTGAATCCTTGGTGGTCCACGGATCCTGGGAGATAGAAAGCACATGATCGTTCTGATCTTGAGGAGACCACCAGTCACCCCCTTTGCAGTCCTCGTCCCTGCTGTCCCATACATCCAGAAGTATTTCTTTCTTTCTGGGAATGATTATTCCTGTTCAGTCCATCAATGATGTTGCTGATTTTCTCAATAAAGAAGGTTGCTAAGTTATTGCATAGAGCTTGAGTTGGTATAGTTTTAGATTGAGTACACTCAGGAGCACTCATATCCTTCACTATTTTGAAAATAGATCTAGAGTCATTCTTAGAGTGTAGAATAGTGTTGTCAACAAAGTTAGATTTAGCCGCATTAATCTCCTTCTCGTATTCTGCCACAGAAGCCTTCCAAGAGGCTCTATCCTCTTCCAGGTAATGCTTCCTCCAGTTCCGCTCGGCCTTTCGACAGTTCAACTTAAGCTTTTTCAGGTGGTCATTGTACCAGCATGCCGACGGCCTGCCAGTCCTTTTACAGTCTTTAATAGGAGCAACCAGGTCGAGCCTATTTAAAATCTGAGCACAGAAGTCCAGATAGATATCTTCTACTGTTCTGTCTGTATCAGGAACCTGATCCGCCGGGAAGGTTAAGGAAAAATCAGTCTTATTTTTTAAAAAACCTTTCCAATCTCTACTTTTAAACACTCTTGTTACTTTGGTGTCCGGTCGACCCCCTCTAATGTCAAGTAGCTGAAACTTGACCAGGTGATGATCAGACCAGTCAACCGGGAGAATCTCCACTATTTCCACCGCTTTTTCCTTAGAGAAGACAAGATCCAAAATATTCCCTCCACTATGTGGGTTCAGTAATCCACTGGTGCAATTGTAAATTCTCGCAGGCCTGGATAAAATTACTATATCCAGAGTCAAGGGTTCCATTGCACCAAATATTGAAGTCACCCATAAGGAGTAAATTGGAGTGAGTAAGGGCCACATTGCAGATGGTGTCAATCAGTCCCTGCAGATGAGATACTTTTATCATTCCTGGGGGTATGTAACAGATAATTCCAGACAAAAGGCATCCCCTGGAGTCTTTAAAGGAAAAGCCAAAAAGTTCAAGGCCCTCAGTCTCATCAATCTCTATTTGGATAAGGTCCAGATTTTCCCTAAAAATAATTACTACCCCACCTCCTCGTCCTGAGGCTCTCGGCATATGCATAACTTTAAAACCTTGAGGACAAGCCAGGCCTAAATCAACCTCCATACCTGGCAGGGTCCAGGTTTGGGTCATAAAGATAGCGTCCCGGCAATGAGAGTCAAGTAATAATTGAATCTCCGCATAATGTTTAGGCAATGACCTAACATTAAGCAGTCCTCCCAGTATAACATTCTTCCTTTTTGGATCAGAGGTGCTAGGCCTATTGCTCACTGACCTGCCTATCCTTTTAAGTTGCTTTCTCGTGTAGCAAAGCCGCTCCCTGACGGTGTCCTCCACAGCATCACGGGCAGCATAACTGGCACTACGCGCGGCCCGGGCGCAGACGGGCTAGCCTTAGGCCACACAGTAGGTACATTTCTACCCCTCTAGAAGGATGGGATCATACTCCCACACCAGTTACTGGTGTGGGGGTATGATTCCAAGGCGTTTGACACCAAACACGACATGTTTTGATGCAGCCATCCCAAAGTTAGAATTTACCGCTAGGTTATAATGCTCTTAAGAGTATATGGTTTAACCGCATCCACAAACAGCTACAGAGAATAGACTCTGAGGGCTGCAGAGGGGCTCTGCTCAGGCAGAGGCACCCCCTCACCCTGCCCTCAGGATTGATAGGGCCTGCCTTAGGGGTGACTGATAGGTTTATATGTGTGTGTAAGGTGAGATATAGGGAACCTATACCTCAGTGAGGAGTGCTAACACTACCTCATCCAGGCTGCAGTAGCAAGCCTGTGGTGTCAGATTGTGAATGCTTCCCAGGGGTGGCATAATACATGCTTCAGCCCCTGGTAGGCCTGTGAAGTACCTATGCCCTTGGTACCTAAGGTACCATATACTAGAGGCTCATAAGGTACCACAGTATCCAATCACTAGTGCATCTAATATGCACTCCAAGTTGTTTAGAGAGAACAGAGAGGCTGGGGCCCTGAATAGCAGGGTCCAACCAGACTATAGCCAGAAACCAGTGTATACATCAGAAAAAAGTGGGGGCAACGTAAGTGCAGATCCTACTCTCCTACACAGAACCAAGGTCATATATTGCAAATCCGTATAATTGGTATTGAAAGTTCGAAAAATTTGTTGCGAAAAAGTAATAATAGCCAATCTAATCCATCAACGTGTAGGCACAGTATGTTGCAACAGCCTCCAAGAGGAAGTCATTGTAATCATCAGTAAATGAGTCAGCCATCCAGTCAAGTAAAGTAAATCAACATACATGTTCTTCGAAAACCGGAGCCTCTAGCACCATCAGAGGACAACTTGCGTGTTCTTCAAGATAACTTCTCATTAGGAAGTCATGGGCTGCAGCATATATTAAGGGTGGGTGACAATTTCCGTTCCGCTCGCAGAAATTGCGAAATTTCGGCATTTTTGCATTCCGCGCGGAACGCGAAAATGTCGAAACATCCGCGATCCGTGTGGGAACGGAAATATGCAGGGCAGGATTCATTCTGGTACGATGCTCCTGTCATTTTAAACCAACAGGAAGCACAAACAGATTTAAATAAAGCAGGTGCCCGAGTTGAAGGTCAAATTCAGTAACGCATTAATCAGCACAAACGATTCGTGAGCACAGTGGAGGCTAGGCAGGTGTGCTTTCTCCCCGTATCTAACGTCAACAATTTGCTGTAATCCTTGATGGAGGTCTGTGCATCCATGAATTTCTCAAGCGCAATCCCAGTGTAGTTCCTGACACCAGGAGGTTCTGTCTCCTCATCTGCTTCTCTAGTCGGTCTCTGACCCTTTATAAACAAGAGGCATGTTAACTGCATAGATGCCCCGCCGTTTGGCCCCAGCCCAGACACCAGCGGTGTGCAACGTCTTCCCGCTCTTTCCCCACTATGATGGACAGCTCACTCGATGGACCCCGGCGCCCATCGGCACGGTGGCAAAAGTTACAGGCACACATGGTCGCTGGAGACAACTCTTCTGGCCCTTTACGCAGCTGTAGTGTAGGAAAAGCACATTTACCCACCGAGGTAGCACTTACTGATTATTAGCCAGTAGAAAGAACTCCAGTTGAGTAGAGGTATTGCTCAAAATGGTGGCATCCTCTTGGATAAATATGCAGGGCAGGATTCCTTCTGGCACGATGCTCCTGTCACAAAAATGAAACCTCAACAGGAAGCACTTACAGATATAAATAAAGCAGGTGCCCGAATTGAAGGTCAAATTCAGTAATGCATTAATCAGCACAAAATCTCTGCGTTCACGCAAACTTTCTCGTGTTCGCGGAGATTTTTTGCCGTTTTGCGATATCTTGCGAAAGGCACTTTCACAAATTCCGCCCACCCGTAGCATATATATCCCAATTCCCTAGGATTCCATGCGCCGCTCCACAGGCCATAATCCCGATACCAGAACAGTCCAACTCATGAGCCACTAAGGGACTCATTAGTCGATCATAATCCGGGGCAGGAGACGCCGTGTTCGACAGGCACAAATCCAGAGCCCATTTGAATGGACAATCAAGGCAATGGAAAACAGGTTGCACGTAAGTAAAATATGAAAACCAGAAGGACAATCCATAGGCTACGCTCAAAGTGGCCAGTGGTAGTGTTCCATAGTAGTCAAGCATTCGGTTGCGCAGCTGAAGCAGCCTGGGCAGGCTGTCGCGTGGCACAGATCGTGCAGCCATTGTGGAGCAAACAAATCAACAGCAGCACACCAGCAGTCAAGGCGAGAATTAACGGAAGCCCACCGAAGATGCTGGAAAAAATAGAATGAAAAAATGCCAGTATCACACCAAATATTGTTTGGAAGGAGGTCACAAGGCCGGAGCCCACTACTTTGAAAAAATGCACCAAGCCAGTTGTTGACGAGGCATTGAATATAGTGTGAATCAGAGCACCGAAATAAAGTGGGAGATCAGTATTTAAAAGCGCATGTACCTCGGTGCGGGTGTTTGCTACGTGAAGGACAAATGTTTCACGGGAGGAAGGCAGGGCGACTTCTTTTTGAGCCAATAGAGCCCTTATTCTGCTCATCTTGTTGAACTCTGCTTTCAAGGTTGGGGTGGAAGGCCAGATGGATACATCCAGTCTCCCATGCGGGGGTGGGAAAAGGACATTCTTACAACAGACTACTCGTTGTGAGACAGTTACAATGTACGAAATCCCGACTAGCATCGCGCAACAAGCCTCATTTTTTAAAAGCAAATAACGACCGTTAGCTAATAAAGTGAAAGTGGGTGTAATCGCTGGCACTGGATTTTCCTTCAGAATGCAAGCTAAATTCGGTGCTTGAACGTTGCATGCACCATGAAATTGGATGTTCCTACAGACTACTGAGTGATCAGGTGTGGAAGTGCATTCCTCTCCTTTTAAATAAACCTCTTTACCCTCTCTCAGGCACCTGTATGTAATTGGGAGTGACCAAACTTCATGCAGGAAAGCGGTACCCAATGGTTCGTACCTGCCTTTGGCATAGTGTTTCATACATGAACTGAACTTAAACAATGGAAATGGTAAAGTGATCAATCCATGGCTAAGCCACACAGCTGAGTTCGATTCAGCCACAGAGCATAGTAAAGGTTCCAACTTTTCAATATGCAATAATGAGTATGTCGCATCCTTCATGGACATGAAATGTTGTTTATCAGTCAGATTAAATGGCAGGAATAAAGATGATGTATTCATGTAGTCCCAGGGAACTTTTCCAGCCTTCAATGTTTGCAAAGTCCATGCAAACTGCATTATAGAACGCAATTGATTTTGACCATGGTATAAAACAGACATATCATCCTGCACAATGTCCACAACAGATGAAACAAAATTATCTAATGTGTAAATTCGGGAAGAAAGGGTGTTAATGCTATTATCAATGACAGCTAGCACTTTTTCCAAATTTGCTTGATCAATAGCTCTTAATCTCGAAGCAGCTTCAATTTAAAACAATTTCCAAACTTTGTTGTAAACAGCATATACCCATCTTTTGGACCTGCCACCCACAGGGCCCTTAACAAAATCATTCAAATCTACTTTGTCATTTAATTTGGATAAATTATGTTTAACTGATGCTAAGGTGGAATGTGTAAGCCAGTTTTGACATCATTTTCCTACAGAATAGGTAGTAACAGAATGTGATGATACAAATCGGGGGTCATTTATAACCTGTGTATAACCGGGGTGCAGACCCAGAAAAGGATGTTGACAGGAATCTGAACTTTTCTGCCATATTAACCATCCTTCAGGATCTAAGTTCGAAATATTGAAGGATGTATTAGTAATGAATGACTGCAATTCATCATGGGACAGATCTGTGTGATTATCCCAGGTCCGATAAGCGCCCAGATCAGGAATAGTAGGGGAATTCACCTTTTTAGAAGTAGCCAATCCAAAGCAGATGTATGAAAAATGGTAGAATTCAAAAACAACAAGTGGTTTGGGATAAGGCATGCATGATGCAGAGCTTCTGTGCCTTGTACCTGCCAAGCTTTAGAACCCCAAACAGATTTAAGATCAACAGTATCTTTAAACAGCTCATAGCCTCCTATAGCTAATTCATCCATAAAGGACTTGGAATACAACAATTTAGTATGGGTCAGTCTAACTTTGGAAGCTGGCTCAGCAGCCATTTTGAAATAAAAGGCTTCAGGTTTAGATACACTGAAATCAGTAAAATATGTCAATTTTTTCACTAGAGTTTTGGAGCTGCCTTTAATGGGAGCTGGACAATGTTTCCATTGCATATAATTAACGACATTTCTAAATGTATTTGCTTTATGCAGGAAATGATTGCCATAGTGTTGGTAACAGAACAATTCTCCATAATGTGCTGTGTCTAAATACAAATCTTCAGCGTCAAAAGAAGCATAATATTTTAAATCAGAAAAAAGAGCCTCAACGGCTTGGACATCCCAATAATCAGAGCGTATGTTTTGTTTCACAACATCCCTCATAGAAACACGAAGTACATTGGGGACATTAATCACCTCTGTGGGACCATGAATTTGAAATTTTACAGCATCCCACACAATACCATCTAACACAGGCCAAGCAGTAATGTTAACAAAAGTCTGGTCTCTCTTCATGATGTGGGACGAGGAGTGGGGTGCCAAAGTTCCATCAATTAATCTAATTGCAGATCTTTCGAGTAGATAGTGTCCATTTACTGGACGAAAAAAGACAACCACAAATCCAATCGACATAAACAAAAAAATAGATATGAGCCACAGCCAAATGTAAGTCCAAGAGGGAATTAAAAACTGTCTTTTAAACCAAACAGCAAAAATAGAAATTTTCGATGGGGCATTCGATGTTGTAGAGTTAGTGTCAAATAAAAAACATGACTGGTCAACTGCACTTGATTATAAACCAGGCAATGACACATCTGTGGGATAAGTATACTCAGTATCTTCAACTGGACCACCAGCTGGTGGAGGCAATAAAGGATTTGTAACTGTATGCATCTCGATGGCAACGTCAGGCCAGTTGGTATTTGCCAGAGCCAAAACAGAATTTCTCAGCAATGCTGGACAAGAGACCGCTGGAGTCATACTAAGAAGAATCGGCCACTCGTTGTAGTTTGACATTGTTAATGGAGATGTACCTGTTATCCTTGCGATCAAGAAGTGGAGGTGAAATGACTTTTCTTGTACCCTGCACGCCAAGCACTGGAACCGGAGCAGGATAAGAGGGGCTGAACTCCTTCTTGTTCTCCACCTTCTCACGGACCAGGTCACCAACTCGAGGTAGCCAGCCAACTACCGGAATCTGAAGTGCAGCATCAGTTGTGGAGGGCAAGTGTTCCTTTGCAAGACTGTCTCGGGTCTCTTGTAGATTCTGTAATACAGCAGAATGATCATCTACGTCAAAGGGTGGAGCCGACGCCGCCATGTCTAGACCATCAAGGTCCGGGACAAACATCTTTATGCCAAAGAGCATTTCGTATAGGGTCCGCCCACCCAGAGACCTTCTAGGGAGATTATTAAGTGCACGTTGAATGCTATACAAATGGGTCAACAAGTTCCCGTCCGTACCTAAAACCCTAGCTGTCACGGATTGCTTTAAGTCACAGTTCATTCGCTCCACAACACTATTGCCCTCAGGCCGATATGGAGACGAAAATTTGACTTGGACCCCCAAAGATCTCATGGCATCCTTGTACGCCTTAGAGGCGAACGCTGGACCCTGGTCTGAATGGAGGGTACCACATTCAAAAATTCCCACAAAGACACGCAAATCCCTGATGCCAGTTTGAGCATCAGCACTCCGCTGTGGCCAGACCCATAGAAAACGTGTGCACGAATCCACTGCAACTAAGATGTACTTATACGCAGTATCAGAGGAGAAAGGACCGCAGTGATCTAAATAAACACACCCAAGTGGTTTATTAGATATGTACAACTGTGTTTGAGGTAGACGCGCAGCAATCAAAGGTTTAATCTGCTGGCAAATGTCACAATTAAGGACATACGCACAAGTCTGTTTATACAATCTGTGCCACCAGTAACGTTGTTGTAAGATAGTAACAGTCGCAGAAAGGCCGGCATGGGCAGAAGCCATACCTTTGTGAGCGGCTGTTATCAAGGAAAGCCTGCAGTCCGCGTTGGGAATCAATCTGTCACCAACGTCGTTAATTTTCATGTAAGGAACTTTATCAGGACTTAAATGATAAGAGTATTTGGAAGGGAAAACTCTAGGGTAATTATCGCCCTTCTCTGTTGCAGCAATTGTTGACAAGATGTTATCATCAATTTTACTTTTGGATCTTGTAACTGCTGCTGCAAGATATGTTGCCACTGCTGTTTTCGCTGCTTCGTCAGCTAAACTGTTGCCAACAGCGTGGACACCTACGCATTGGTGCCCAAGAGTATGAATTACATTCACGAGCGGCAGACGTTGTTTAAGTTCTGCAACTCGAACCCAAGGCATTTTATACTTGATTGTGCTACCTTTGGAATCACGATACTCAATTTGAGACCAAAAGAATAAATTGTTGTTGACAGACTGAACACAGTAAAAAGAGTCACTCACAATAAGAGTAGTCACTCGAGGATCAGCAAACTCCAGTGCAAGCACCAGAGCACGTAGCTCCGCCAACTGAGCGGTACAATCACCCAATGTCTGCGTGTGCACGACATCAGACTTGAATTCTCCATTCACGAAAGTACCAGCCACTATTGCACAGGCCGTTGAATATGCGTGCTTAGATTCCGACGCCGGTTGCGCCGAACCATCAGTGTAAATGATACAATGGTAATCCTCAAGCGGGCGCAAGGACAGAGGAACTGGATGAACAAATTCATACTGTAAATACAACTGAGTCTGCAATGAGGCATCAAAGATGAAAGTGACATCCGGAGACGTCAAAGAAGTGGCCCATTGTATCCAGCGCGGATGCAAAGATTTAGAATTTGGTACACTGGCTTTTGTCACTGCCTCTAGGGCAGGATACGGTGTTACAACCAACATGCGTTTTCCTTGCGACAGCGCTCTCTCTTTCAGAATCGCCATCTGCACTGCAGTCAAAACATTTTCGACAGTGGAAAAGCACATTTCAGCCAAAGTGTACAAGTGTGACTTGTAAGCAATAGGGACTGTGTCTCCCTCATTGAACGTTAAGTACGTGAAACCCACACTGCGCCTGGCACAATTCTTATTACGGGGTTAGTGTGGTTATCACGCATCAGTAAGTATTTAGAAGCAAGAAGATCAGCCTGCAAAGATTGCAGGATTGCTGAATGTTCTGGCAGCCAGCTCGATTTGGAAAAAGTAGGTTGTACCAAGGCATATAGCGGCTTGATATGCTGTGCAAATTCGGGAATGTAAGTACGCCCGAAATTTTAAAAAAACAGCAAAGATTGTAGTTTTTTCAGAGTTGTTGGAGCGTGCAAACATGTGCATTTCTCCAGGAAGTGAGGTGCTAAACCTCGACCTTTGTTGTTGAGTTCATAGCCCAAAAACAACACTGTATACTCTGCAATGTGTGATTTTGCAAAGTTAAATTTGTATCCGTAGTCCGCAAACATTACAATGATGCGGTCAACGCGACAGATGCCGCCATAATTAGTCGTCTGTGAGATAGATATCATCAACATACTAGTACGCATCAGGGTCAATGCTCTCCAACAGAGAGACTACACGTGCGGCAAAGAATCCAGACGGTTTTTGTAGCCCATAGCTAATCTTTTAAACTGTTTTTGTTTGCCGCCTGAAGTAAAGGCTGTCCATTGACTACTAATAGAGGACAGGTTATGGCTTTAAAAGCCATTGGAGATATCAAATGTGGTTTTAAACCTTTTTCCCACGAGACTATCAACGAGGGAAGAACTGTGAGTGTTTTGTACCGCGCACATCTGACTGTGAGAGTTCAAATGCCGATAATCCAAAACTAGGCCGTACGACCCATCAGGTTTGGTTACAATGAAAAGAGGATTATTCATGGGTGAAACACATGTTTCAATTACACCTTGATCTTCCAATTGTTCAAGGATTTCTGCGACGTGAGATCTAGCTTTGCGGCGCATGGGATATTGGGGTTGTGGCTGTGGCATAGACCGTAACGGAATCTCATGGCTTGGTGATAATTTATCCCACCCAACCGGAGTATGGTACAACGCCAGAGAAAGCACCTGTGCCCACTCTTCTGCAAAGTTCTGAGCTTGCTCCTTCGGCACAGTGTGCGTGAAAGATGGGAGGATTAACTCCTCCCCTCTGGGAGCGGCCAAAATGAATGCTGGGGGCCAGTCCGCCTCTGATAACAAAATGTCATATGTAGAGGTCAGATTCTCCCAAAAAATCCCTTTTATGGTACGTTGTATGTCACCTTCAATTAAAAGGACTATGTCACATAGTCTGTCAGGGGGAGCCACTCTAGTGTCAGCAGTTTCTACAGTAATAAACGTGTCAGTTGCTGTCGCCTTCAGATATGGACGATGTGCTTGCCGCACTATTGTAACCTCCACTGCGCTGTCTAGCAGCGTTAGTGCCCATGTCAGGTTCCGAAGCTGTGTTCTCACTATCTGTGGCATACCTCTCTGTTAGTGCGGCAACTTTCTTTTTCTGAAACGGAGGTCGTTGACGTGCAAATTCATCCTGCTTGCCTTTACCATCAGCTGGGCAGTGCTGCTCTTTTCCTTGAGGGGCATCCCAACCTTTGCCACGTTCTCCTCGACTGGATTGTGAGACCGATGTTTCCTGTGAAGAACGAGGAGAATGTTGTTCAGGAACCTGCAACCTATCAGGAGACCTAATTCTAGTGCGATCGCGCAATTCATAAGTGCATTCAATAGTCACTTGAACCGGTGACGCGGGACGAGACCCCTGTTTCTGTTGCTGCTTTCCCTGTTTCTTAGTTTTCCAATTATGCTTAGGAAAAGCTGGACAGTCGTCTTTAGTAGACTTAACCACCTGAGTTTGCGGCTGCGCTGTTGTTTTAGCAAAAGGATTAACACCCAAACTATTGCGGCCAATGGTCTTATAAGCCTCCACAATAATTTTCTGTAACTGCCGGGGTTTGTCAATGTCGTCGACGAGGTGCAGGGCATTCAAAACTTGAAAGTTAACTGCATCTCCCTTGACGTTAGCAAGGATGAGATCAGCAACTACATCGCACATGCCGACAAGCCTCATTCCTAACTCGACCGCCGCCTCCAGACCGTGCTCATCCTGAACACGCTTGATCACGGAGGGCAATACAGTCATAGACGGTGTGCCGAAGCACTTTGCGTAGACTGCTGCAAACACTTTACCCCAGTTCTCACAATCTGTCACCTCTGGGGCTAAGTCTTTCTGCAAACTAATGGTAAAGATCCTGTGTTTTTCCACAGGAGTAGAATTTGGAAATACTGCTTCCAGCTGGTCAAATTTCTCAGCAAGCCAATAAGGCATATCGTCCTTATTCTGGTGGCGCTTGCCCATTACTGAATTAACCATGACGGGACTAATAGTAATCCCGGCCTGGCCAGCTGGTTGCGCCGCAACCCCAGGTGCCCCCACCTGGACATTGCGAGAGACGTATTAAACTAAAGCCCTATGTACCGTAATCAAGGCAGTATGGAGTTGATGTAAGACATCCACCGGGGCTTGCAAATAACATGGATGTAGTGTAAACCCGGCCAAGACTGGCCAAGTGGTCCCTGGAATAGACAAGGGACCTAAACGAACCGGTGTTACGGAGTGGAGGAGGGAGCCATTGAACCAAATACAATGCTGCCAAGCAGAAATGGGAAAGAGCTCTTCAACATTGTGAAGGAACTCTCCAACCCCAGCTCCATCACCAACGACATCCCACCTTCGCAAGACCTGTGCAACTCCCTGGCTTCCTTCTTCCACCGCAAGATCGCAGACATCCATGACAGCTTCGACAACCAGTCTACCACAGGCAGCCAACAACACCTCAGACCCCACGGCCACCACCCGCGGCGATCCCCTACTCACCTGGACCAACATTAACAACAACACCATCAAAATCATGAGCACCATCCACTACGGCTCCCCATCTGACCCGTGCCCTCACCACATCTTCAACAAAGCCAGAGCCACCATCGCACCCCACCTCCGCAAAGCCATCAACATCTCCTTTGAGACCGCAACCTTCCCGGAGAGCTGGAAGCACGCCGAGATCAACGCCCTGCCCAAGAACCCCAAAGCAGACCCCAAGCACCTCAAGAACTTCCGGCCCATCTCCCTGCTCCCGTTCTCGGCAAAGGTCATCGAGAAAACTGCCAACAAACAGCTGACCCGCTACCTCGAGGAGAACAACATCCTGGACCCGTCCCAGTCCGGGTTCTGCAGCAACTACAGCACCAAAACTGCCCTCATCGCCACCACCGATGACATCAGGACCCTGCTGGACAACGGCGAGACCGCAGCCCTCATCCTCCTGGACCTATCAGCCGCTTTCGACACAGTCTGCCACCGCACCCTACACACTCGCCTCCACGACGCAGGAATCCGAGGCAAAGCACTGGACTGGACCACCTCCTTCCACTCCGGCAGAACGCAGTGCGTCCGCCTCCCCCTTTCGATCAAAAGCCACCAAGATCATCTGCGGCGCAACCCAAGGATCCTCCCTCAGCCCGACATTGTTCAACATCTACATGGCCCCGCTCACCCGCGTCGCCGGACTGCACAACCTCAACATCATCTCTTATGCCGACAACACACAACTGATCCTCTCGCTCACCAAGGACCCTCTCACCGCCAAAATCAACCTCCACGAAGGAATGAAAGCCGTCGCCGAATGGATGAAGAACAGCCGCCTAAAGCTGAACTCGGACAAGATGGAGGTCCTCATCCTTGGCTCCACCCCCTCTGCCTGGGGCAACTCCTCGTGGCCGACCGCCCTGGGAGCAGCACCAACACCCACCGACCACGCACGCAACCTGGTATTCATCCTCGATTCAGCGCTCTCCATGACCAAGCAAGTCAACGCCATCTCATCCTCCTGTTTCAACACCCTCCGCATGCTCCGAAAGATCTACAGGTAAATCCCCACCGACACTAGAAGAACGGTTACCCAGGCCCTCGTCAGCAGCAGACTGGACTACGGAAACGCCCTCTACGCGGGAGCCCCGGCCAAACTGCTGAAACGACTGCAACGCATACAGAACGCCTCTGCACACCTGATCCTCGACATCCCTCACCACAGCCACATCACACCCCAACTGAGAGACCTGCACTGGCTTCCCGTCAACAAAAGGATCACCTTCAAGCTCCTCACCCATGCACACAAAGCACCCCACAACACTGGACCGGAATACCTCAACAGACAACTCACCTTCTACACCCCGAACTGCCAGCTCCGCTCCATCGACCTCGCCACCGTCCCCGCATCTGAAGAGCAACCACTGGCGGCAGATCGTTCTTCCACCTCGCCGCCAAAACCTGGAACACCCTCCCCATCCTCCTACGAAAGACCCAGGACCGACTTACCTTCAGGAGGCTATTCAAGACCTGGCTATTCGAGCAGTAGCAGCACCTCTCCCCCCAGCACCTTGAGACCCTCACGGGTGAGTAGTGCGCTTTACAAATGTTATGATTGATTGACTGATTGATGTTGGACTCGGCCTTTCTGGCAGGTTCACCCCTGAAACTTTTTGCCTTTTATTGTGACCTGGTGTTAGTGATTTTTGGCTTCTGCGCACTTTACCACTGTATCCCAGGGTAAAGTGCGTGCGTGTAGTGAGGTTGGCCTGCCCTCCCATAGGAATGCACGGGGGAATGTATGTGTCCCTGGTAGTTCCTGATGCGTGGGGAGTGCAGGTGCGAGTTTGGTATGTGCAGACTCGTGTGATGAAATGCTGTGCGATGATGTGTGCGGTGTCAATGTACCTAGTGTGGAAGTGCCACTTCTAGAAGTTGGCATTTCTGTGTGCAGTGTGAGATGAGTGCCTTGTCTGGCGATTGGCTGGCTGAGGTCATGTGATGGGCTAGGGAATGCCCAGAGTCAGGAGGAGTCACCCAGTGGTGAATGGGGAGATCAGCAGCCAGATGGGTGGGAGGAGTACACCTAGGACCTGAATAGGGCTGGGCTTTCCCCACACAATGCTGGCTCCGCCCCCTGTGGTGCGACTGATGACCCTGGCCTGTTCTGTGAATAGGGAGACGGGCTGAGCAAAACAAAGTGCTCAGGAACCAGTTGTAACTGGTTCGCCCCTTCCCTGCACCTTGAGACAAAGGAAACCTGTGTATAAGAAGGGGCTGTGACCCCATGTAAAATGTTCTCTTTGCTGATCCTAACTGGGGGGGCATGTTGCTGCTGCTGGGCGCCAGGAGAGACCGCCACTGGGGACTGCCTCCCTGCCTGGAGGGCCCTGTGAGCTGGCCCCTGGGCCCAGGCCTTGCCCCCCTGCCTCCTAGAAAACTTTGTTCCTGGAGACTTTGTGCTACAGCACCTGGGAGCGCTTTATCTTTGCAGTGGAGGAAACGCTTCACGTAATTCTGGGCAGAGCGCTGGAGTTATGCCCTGGTGAGCGCTCTATTCCGCTTCTAAAGGAGCAACGCTTCGGATTATTGAACTTGCAGCTCGGAGCCGCGATCATTAGGAAAGGGGAATCCCCGGCGTGGAGATTCCCCCGCAAGTCCGCTTATTTACATCGTGGGTGCCCACCCCGCGTTATGGCCGCCGTAGATAGTTGCCTGTAAATTCATAGCGGGAGCCCACCCCGCATCTGTGCCACCGTGCGCTCATTATATCGCCTAGCGGGTGCCCACCCGCCAGGGTCTGTGTGCAAACGAGGGTGCCTACCCCTCTTGCCGCCGAAGAAGAAAACACCGCCGCAACCGGGCTTCACCCGGAAGTCAGGCGAACTCCGTAAGGACGTGGGCGGGACTTCAAACAGGAAGCGACGGGAGCCTGCCCCGCGCCCCTGCACTGGGAGGAGGAAGAGGAAGCAAGAAATCCGTTGCTCGGCCGGCTCCGATCCAAGTCCCGGGTCCCAGGAGGGGGCCCGGGTGAAGGGAGGTCCGCGCCGCAGAGGAGACACCCGAGAGAGGAGACGCCGCCTCTCAAACCAACGGTGAGTGCGGGCGTCCCCGTGGGTCCCTCCTCCGCCTTGCGAGGTGTCTCCCCGGCTGTGGAGCCCCTGAGCGGGACTCCAACATCCGGCACCCAGTATTTTGAGGGCAGTCCTTTTGTGGATCAGAGCGGCCCCGGAAGGCAGCGGGCCGCTCCAACGGTGTCCCACGCTGTTTTGTGCATTTCTAGTCTAGAGCCCAAGAAGGCTCCCACGCCGGGCATTGTTTGTTTTAGAGCGCTAGTGCGCTCCAACGAAGAGGGCATTATTCTTTAAGAGCCCAGAGAGGCTCCAACGTGTGTGATATGTTTTTGAAAGGCGCAGTGGTGCCCAGGCTCATTTTTCCAGCTGCCCAGCACTTAGTGGGCTGCTGCAACGTTTAGGTTGTGCCCCTGTGCGCTTTTACTTACGCTGCCTGCGCAGCTAGCCCTGACTCTGATGGACAAAGGGCTTTTGAGCCCCTGAGAGGCCAAGTTGGCCTGGGGACAGTTTTCCTGTGTTGTGCCCTCCCCTAGGGTGCATGGTTATTTTAACATGTATACTTTTGCGCAATGTGCCCTGCCTTTATGCTGTTTTCACCTCTAGATGTATTTTTATACCTAGGAGGTTGTGTTACCTAGTATAGTGATACTAGTGAGTTCATGGTTCCCTGCGTAATAGTTTCCTAAGGTAGTTAGGGTTGCGTAAGTGGTACTTACCTGTTACCAGTGGTTACTGGTTTTGCGCTACATTTATCATTTGTTCTACATTTCTACATTTACAATTTGGTGATTTGTGCTAATTCTGACAGTGGCCCATGTGGCCCTGTCTTGTGTAAATAGTCCCCAGTAAATTCCGCCCAGTGCCAGTTGGCACAGTGTAAATTGTGTGAATATTATCTAATGTGTTTTGGTATAATACAAAGGCTATTTTTATATAATCACAATACAAAACAACTGGTCATAGGGTCTGAGGGAAGTTTAAAGACCTGCGCAGACAAATCCCCAAATCAATCGAATCAACACAACAAATAAAGTCCGCGGGTCTAAAGCACTCTTGAGAAAAGAAGCGACAAGTCAGCACATTCAAAAAATATAAAGAAGTCCTCATTAAGAGGGCCAAGTCCCATCACCCACCGAAGTGGCATGCTTCATCATCTGGGACCTCCCATAACTACACCTAGTGTAGTCATAGAGCTACTACTCCTTCAATTACTGTAACAAGGAGGAGCTCAGGGATGTTTTGATTACTGTAGTTGGGAGGGTAGATTATCTCAGACTGAGAAAGCTGTCATAAGTGTGGTGAATCTAGATGCAGTGTGTAGAAAAAAGTGGTTTAAAATTGATCATCATTGGAAAATAAATTTTATTCTGTATCCAATGACACCAAACTAAAAACAGCAGAAATTGTCAGGGGAGCGCGTCCACAAACGTTATAGGGCCGCGCCCTCGTGGGTCAACATGTTTCAGCCAACCTGTGTCTACCCAATGACCGTGGCTTTCGTCAGGACCGAAAAGGTAACACTACTGCAAAAACGTGAGTGAAAAGTAAGGTAAAAGGAACAATACAACCTACCGAAGTACCTACTTATCTGTAGATATGTGGCACCGTAGTGATGTAACTGAATCACCCGCAAAAAGTCGGGGATGCACCTACACTCCTGGTTACTACTCAGGGCGTGAGGCAACGCTCTGTCCGTCGTTACCCCGGACTTCTTTCCTGGTCGTACCGAGCGTACACACTGCATCTAGATGCACCACACTTATGACAGCTTTCTCAGTCTGAGATAATCTACCCTCCCAACTACAGTAATCAAAACATCCCTGAGCTCCTCCTTGTTACAGTAATTGAAGGAGTAGTAGCTCTATGACTACACTAGGTGTAGTTATGGGAGGTCCCAGATGATGAAGCATGCCACTTCGGTGGGTGATGGGACTTGGCCCTCTTAATGAGGACTTCTTTATATTTTTTGAATGTGCTGACTTGTCGCTTCTTTTCTCAAGAGTGCTTTAGACCCGCGGACTTTATTTGTTGTGTTATTTTTATATAATACCTTGTGTGGAGTTTCTTTTGTGGTGGGCCTTGGGTGTTGTTGCTGGGTGTGCGCGCACAAATGCTTTACACATTGCCTCCGGGATAAGCCTGACTGCTCGTGCCAAGCTACCAAGGGGGTGAGCAGGGGTTATCTTTGGCGTGTAACTCCCCAACCCTCACTAGAGTGGTGGTTTCTGCCTGGCTTTGGCGCAAGCCCTAGCCAACCCAAAATCCCATTTCTAACAATTGATTGATAGCAGTGATGGTCAAGTAGACTCAGGCTGACCTTTGTCTTTTGGTGTTGGACCACCTCTTGGTGGTCAACACTGTGATATGTTGTGGTTTGGAGGGCAATGGGGCAGCTGCATAGGGTGCAGGCTTACAGTTCTTTTGTGATGGGGAGGAGATTCTCAGGCAAAAGGGTCACAGGCAGGTCCCAGCCCCCACAGGCTCTGTCAGAGTCCTGTTGCACTGCGGCCCCACTGAGGCCCCCACTGGAGCATGCTGTGTGCAGCTCTGCAGCCGCACCTCGTGAGCCCAGTCCTTAGATCCTGGGGTGAGGCGGAGTAGCACCAATACTGTGGCTGTGGGGCAGCAAAGAGAAAAGGTTGCTACCCCACCTCGGGTCGGATGATGTCCTGTGGTGGGTGCCGGCCACTACTCCTGCCCTGTTGTGTTGATGGGGTCGCAGGGCCAGGCGACCTCGTCAGTGGTAGTGATACACGTGTGGGTGGCCTGGGCCCAAAATGAAGACGGGAGCCAGGAGTATGCTTAGATGGCTAGCGCAGTCGTACGCCCAACTGGCGTTACGTACGCGCTACGCCGTTTATTACAACTTGGGTCACATGACCCACCATTGCGTACCCGTTACGTCACAGGTACAACACAACATTCCTCCCCAAAAAACATCAAACCATAATTAATTCACAATTACTGCGCTCAGCCGTTCATGGCAGTCCGTAATGACCACTGGCGCACTCTCAACAGCATTTAACAACACACCTGGGAACAGTCTTACGTGAAATAATCTCGCAGCCTGCGAGTCGGCTCAGGATTCTCTGAAGGCGGTATCGGAAGCGTCCTCGCCCCTGGGTCTCTCTCTCCTCGGCACCAGGCTGCGACTCGCCTCGATCGTCTAAGAGACCACCGGAGCCTTCTTCTGACGCATCACTCACAGGCTCTTCCTCCGGGGCGGGACCCTGTCAGGTACGTCAACACGCCCCCCTACTCGAGATGTCTCAACTTCCCTTTCCCCATTTATCTCCGTTGCTACCGTGGCCCCTGGGGAGTGGTCCATGGTGGTAGGCCCAAGTGAGGGTACGACCTGTTGCAATTTCTTAAAGTATGACACATTTCTTGTTACTGTTTCTCTTCCTCTGGTCGCAATGTTTCGGGTGCCCTTCACATCAACAACAGTCCAAGGATCTCTTTCGTAGGGCAATCGAAACTTGCCGCTAGTTATCCTGTTTCTGAGTAGCACCCGGTCCCCTTTTGCAAGCTTTACTGGTTGCGCCCACCGCCGTTGACTGACTTGAGTGTAGGCCCGTAGCCGTTGAGCCTCCACTTGCGTGTCATCAAGCACCTCGGGCGCCACTGAGGGTGATGTGGAATGGAGTCTGTGATTACTCTCCCCATGAGTAGATGCGCCGGGGCCACTCCAATAGTAGTGTGGGGCGTCTGTCGGTAACTCCGCAGAAATGTGAAGATGGCCAACTCCACTGACTGACCCTTGCCATGAGCGATGTGTATCACTTTGTTTAAAGTCTGCATAAATCTCTCTACCTCCCCATTAGCTTGTAGCCACCTTGGTGTGATCCTCCGGTGCCGAATGCCCAGAGCAGTAAGGTATGCAGCCACTTCCTGCCCTTGGAAGGGGGGTCCATTGTCCGTTCTCAGCTCCTGGATGAGGCCGTGATCGCCATGATCTTCTCCAACTTTGGGATTACTTCAGCGACACTGGGTGATGCTATGATCTCGACCTCAGGGTACTTGGAGTGATCATCAATGGCTACGAACATGTGTCGACCATCAGGGAGGCTGCCAAAGTCTAAACTGGCACATCACCATAGTGTTTGAGGTCTCGGCTCAGCAATTATTGGAGCAGGGTGAGGAGCTTCCCCTGTTACCTGGCAGGACTGGCAAGAGTGGACGGTGGCTTCCACTAACTCATCCATGAGGGGGAACCATACTTTGGTCCGTAGCCTCGACTTGGTCTTGACCATCCCCTGGTGTCCAATATGGGCCAACTGAACAACCCGGGCTGTCAGGGCTGTCGGGATTACCAGTCGATGTCCCCTCAGATTGACACCCAGTAGCGTCCTCAGTGAGCTCTTCCCGGACGTTGTTCAAGCTGTCCATGATGCGCTGTGCTTTTCCAGTCAGAATCTTCCAGTCTTCCTTCGCTCTGTGCCAGTTGCCGTGTCTTAGGGCCAACTCCGCACATTGTAGGCAGTCGCCCTTACTTGTCTCCTCTCGTAGGTTGTCCATGGAGAGTGGGAGAGGGCAAGACAGTGCTGTGTCACACCTGATATATACCTCTGAATCAGCGGCAGCTTCTTTCTCCTGTTCAGTAGCCGCTCGAGGATGACGCGACAGATAGTCCGCCGGGTTCCTGGAGCCCGGCTGATACTTCACTCTGCAGTTGTAGTTTTGCAGCTGCAGCATCCATTTCTCGATCCTGGGTGGTGGTTTGGTAGATGTCACAGAGAATAGAGCCACCAGGGGTTTGTGGTCAGTCGCCACGACAAACGGCTTGCCATATACGTAGAGTTGAAAGTGACAGCACCCCCAGTGTATGGCAATGGCCTCTTTCTCTATCTGAGAGTACCGCTGCTCCGTGTCTGTGGGAGACCGGCTGGCGAAGGCCACAGGAGCCCAATCTTCCTCCGGGTGCCACCGTTGTAGCAATACAGCTCCCAACCCTGTTGGACCAGCGTCTACGGCAATCAGTGTCATCTTCCGGGGATCGAAGAATGCTATAGTAGTGGCTTCAGCGAGGGCATCCTTGATGTCTGTTAGACCCGGCCCTCGTAACATAGCCATCCCTGTCCCCGCACCCCATAACCTGACCCCTGCACCTCACCCAGCCCTAGCCGATCCTTCCCACCAGAACACACACACCCGACCCGGACTTCCCCGTCCGTGGCCTTCCTCCTTTCGGCCACACCGGGCCCGCATGCCCACTTCATGCACCATGATGGCCGCCCGGCCCCAGCGCGACCCTGGCCTAGAGGCGCCACTCCGGCTGGGGGACATCGCGCTCCCATTGGGATGAGAGAGGGAGGAGCAGTTTCCATCGCACCTCTGAGCTTCCCTGGGAAGGTGGGTTTCGATCAGCCCGCCGGCCTCCCCGAGGGCTGGCTCCACGCCTGCTGGGTGTCTGGGACTCCTCCCGACCCGGCCCTGAAAGGATCAAAAGACAATGGCAGGAAACCCCGACAAGCGACCCCCAGGTGACAAGACCCCTGCCTGCACAGACTCCGGACATCAAAGAGGAGTCGTCCTATAACAAGGGGTGCTCTGGGACGGTCCGACAGATTCGCCTTTGGAAACACCTGAGCCCTGCTGAGTGACTCGCGGCTCCCTGAAGATTGTAAGACCTCCGAACTTGTGCTTGAGCCCTGCTGAGTGACTCGCGGCTCCCTGAAGATCGTAAGACCTCCGAACTCGTGCTTGAGCCCTGCTGAGTGACTCGCGGCTCCCTGAAGATCGTAAGACCTCCGAACTTGTACTTGAGCCCTGCTGAGTGACTCGCGGCTCCCACAGACTCTCTTGGTCCCACCGGACCCCAACGACGACAAGAGTATCCCCCAGCTCGAGGATTGTGAGCTGCGCGCTGGGTACGCTCCTGCATTTGATCCATATCCCCAAAGACTGTCCCGCTACCTCCTACCCCCCCTCCAAGACTCTGTGAGCCCGCGCTCCACTTGTATATATTTGCCTTGCTGATCATAAAGATCCTACAACTCCGATCTGATAAAGATTTATTCTTAAGAACTCCTGGTGTGGTGTCTCTTTGTCGTGTGGTGACGAGTGTACGATCCTAGATACGAGATTCCTCCCCTGAGGAGTCTCCCGCCAGTGCCCGGCTACGATACCTTGAGGGTTGGTCTCAGGATAGTCAGGGCCCCCTCCGGGCTCCTCTGAGGTCGCCTTCTAACATTGGTGGCAAGCGACGGGATTCGGGCCCATAATCTAGAGATCGTACCGTGAACGGCTGACACACTACCGACAAAGATGGCAGAAGGAAACGCCGTGGTTCTCACAGAAAACGACACCAGTACCGTGTTCCAGGCGGAACAACTGGAGGAGTACACACACAGAGAATTGAAGCAATTCTGCAAAGAACTCAAAATCGCTACCACTGGTCTCAACACCAAAGAAGATATGCAGAAGGCACTAAAAGCTTGGGTGGATTCTGGAGCCCACCGCCCAGAAGGAGCGGTGGAGCCCCACGACGAAGCGGGACCCTCCCAAGGAGAACGCAGCAGCAACCAGGTGCGAAGCTTCGTACCAGACGGGGGCCTATCCCCGGAGGAACTCGCAGACAGAGAAAGAAGTCGCCATCACAAACTCGAACTAGCCAAACTCAAAATCGAGGGCGAGTTGAAATTAGCCGAGAAAAAGCTAGCAGTGGAACAGATGCGGGTGCAAGGAGAACTAGAAGAGAAAAAACTCCAACGGGAACATGAAGGAAGGAGACTTCAACTGGAGCACGAACGCAGCTTGAAGGAAATGGAGCTAAAAGCAAAAAGCGAAGAAGCGCGGCCCCCGGGGAACCGAGTGGCGGCCTCCCCGGCGGAGCAGAAGGTCCACATCCCCAAGGATGTGGTCAAAGAATATTACAAAAACGATGACATTCAACAGTGGTTCAGGGCCTACAAGGTCGCCATGACCTCCCATCGGGTCCCGCAGAAGGATTGGGGGGCCGGGTTGTGGGGGCGATTCCTGAGCGCAGGGAGAGACACCCTGCTCGACCTACCAACCTCCATGCAGACCTCCTACGACCACATGAAAGAGGCCCTCCTCACAAGGTACGGCCTCACCCAGGAGATGTACCGCCAGCGGTTCCGGGACTGCAGGAAGATCCCGGGCACCACCTGGGTGGAGTATGTGAACTTCTTCAGCCGCGCATTCGATGGGTGGATCAAGGGCAGCAAGGTAACTACCCTAGAAGAACTAACAGACCTTATGTTGTGGGAACACCTGGCTGCGAACTGCTTTGTGGAACTGCGCCAGCATCTGCTCGACAGCAAGCTCACGGATCCGAGAAAGCTGGATGTCGAGGCGGATCGCTGGACCCGGGGCCCTGTAGGAGAATACCCCCGAGCCAGTCAGGGACCACCCCGCCAGAGAGGGGGGGGAACCAGGGAGGGCAGAGAGAGTCCCAGTCCAGTCCCCCGAAGACCCAACCTCCGCCTTTCCCGGCACCCCCACCAGCTGTATCCGGCCCCCCCCTGAGACGGGGGCACCGGGTGACCATCACTTGTTTCCGTTGTCAGAAGCCCGGGCATTACGCCAACGACCCTGAATGCCCCATGGCCCCACACACCACCCAGGCAGCACCCCCCGCTAGACAGATAGCCAATGTAGCACTGGGGGAGGAGGTTGAGGAGACCGTAGAGTGGAACCCGCAGCCATGGCCCTAGTATCCTTAGGAGATAGAGAAATGGTCCCTGGAAGCCTCCTGCCCTCCAACACGAAGAAATATGGGCAGCTCGTAACGATCAATGGCCACCAAGTAGAAGCCCTCCGTGACACCGGGGCCAGCATCACCGGTGTCCTCAGTCATTTGGTCAACGAAGACCAGGTCCTCCCCAACGTCTTTTGCCCGGTCATTTCCGCTGACAACACGGAAAGTCTGTGCAAAGTAGCCCTGGTGCCTTTTGAATGGGGAGGGGTGGTCGGTAAACTGAAAGTCGCAGTGAGAACCTGCCAGCCAGTCGACTGTCTCCTGGGGAACGACCTGGAAAGTTCCCCCTGGAAACAAGTCGAGCGCAAGACCCACCTAGGGATGATGGGTCTCCCTGAGTGGGTGTGCGCCACCACCCGATCCATGGCGGCCCGACTGACCCCCCTGGGGGAAGTCGACGACGCCCCGACCACTGAAGATAGGATGGTCCCTGCCGAGGGTCCCCACATCCCCCCACAGGAAGGGTCGGTTGCCAGTGACGAACCCCCACCTTCCGACTCCGCACAGGTCACCGAGTTAGGCGCTCTGCCCGAATTGGCCCAGTGGCGCCACGAGGGGGGCCCCTCCCGAGAGGAGTTCTGCCGAGAACAGGCTACCTGTCCTTCCCTGGTCGGGCCCCGGCAACAGGCAGAGGCCCAGGCCGCGGGCGACCAAACTGGAACGCACCGGGTGTATTGGGAGAATGACCTTTTGTACAGCGAGCAGAAGTCGGTGGAGCTAGGATCCGCCCGGGTGCTGGTGGTACCCCTACGCTTCCGAGACCTCCTCCTGGGCTTGGCCCACGACGTTCCCCTCGCAGGCCACTTGGGCCAGGACAAAACCTACAGTCGCCTCGTGACTCACTTCTACTGGCCCAGAATGAAAGCAGATGTAGAAGCCCACTGCAAGTCCTGTCCCACGTGCCAGGCCAGTGGGAAGAGCGGAGGAAAGCGCAAGGCTCCCCTCCAACCCTTCCCTGTCGTCAGTACCCCTTTTGAGCGGGTCGGGATGGACATCGTGGGGCCTCTGGACCCCCCAACCTCCCAAGGGCACCGCTTTATCCTCGTCCTGGTGGATCATGCCACCCGATACCCTGAAGCCATACCCCTGCGCACCGTCACAGCCCCCGTGGTGGGCCGGGCGTTGATGGGAATCTTCTCCCGTATGGGTTTTCCCCACGAGGTCGTGAGCGATCGCGGTACAAACTTCATCTCCAGATACATGACGTCCTTGTGGCAAAAATGCGGAGTGTCCTATAAATTCACCACCCCGTACCACCCCCAAGGAAACGGCCTGGTAGAGCGGTTTAACCAGACTCTGAAGGGGATGATCGCGGGCCTGGAAGAGCCCCTCCGGTGTAAGTGGGACGTCCTGCTCCCCTGCCTCCTGTTCGCCTACCGAGAAGTTCCCCAGAAATCCTTGGGGTTCAGCCCCTTTGAGTTACTCTACGGGCACCCCGTCCGGGGGCCCCTCAGCCTGGTCAAGGAAGGGTGGGAGGCGGCGCCCCGAGGCCCCCCCCCGAGATGTGTTCCGATACGTCCTGACCCTCCGAAACCAGACTAGGAAGTTCCGAGAGATGGCCGAGGCCAACCTGGAGGCGAGCCAGGAAGAGATGAAGCGCTGGTACGACCAGAATGCCACTCTGGTCGAGTTTCAGCCGGGCCAGCAGGTATGGGTCATGGCCCCCGTGAAACCCTGCGCCCTCCAGGATAAATGGACCGGGCCCTTCAAAGTGGTTGAGCGGAAGAGCCAGGTCACGTACTTGGTGGACGTCCAGTCACCACGGGACCCCCTCCGGGTCCTCCACGTGAACCGCCTCAAGCCCCACTTTGTGCGGACGGAGCTGAGCCTCCTGCTGGCCACTGATGACGGGTCCGAGGAGGAGTCGGATCCCCTCCCTGATCTCCTGTGCACCATAGAGAAGGACGGCTCCGTAGAGGGAGTGAACCTCTCCCCATCCCACACTTCCCAGCAACGTGAGGATTGCCGCCAGCTCCTAGGGCAGTTTTCCGACCTCTTCTCCCTGGTCCCCAAAGTCACCGACTGGTGTGTCCATGACGGTGATACCGGAGACAGCCCGCCGGTGAGACACCGAGCCTACCGAGTCCCTGATCTGGTCCGGTCCTGCATTCAAGCCGAGGTCTCGAAGATGTTGACCTTAGGAGTGATCGAACCCTCAGACAGTCCCTGGGCCAGCCCCGTGGTCCTGGTCCCAAAAGCAGCTGCCCCCGGGGTCGCCCCAGAACTCCGCTTCTGCGTGGACTACCGGGGACTCAATGAAGTCACCCGAGCCGATGCCCACCCCATTCCCCGAGCCGACGAGCTCATTGACCGACTCGGGGCTGCTCGGTTCCTCAGCACCTTCGATCTCACCTGCGGCTACTGGCAAATTGCGCTCACAGAAGGAGCCAAGGAGCGGTCCGCCTTCTCCACCCCGGATGGGCACTATCGCTTTCGCGTGATGCCCTTCGGGATGAAAAATGCCCCGGCCACCTTCCAGCGACTGGTAAATAGAGTCCTGGCCGGGCTGGAAAAATTCAGCGCTGCCTATCTAGACGATATCGCAGTTTTTAGTTCCGAATGGAGTGAGCACCTCCAGCACCTCCGGAGGGTGCTAACCGCCCTGCGCCAGGCAGGCCTCACCGTGAAAGCCAGCAAGTGCCAGATTGGGCAAGGTTCGGTAACCTACCTGGGGCACCAGGTCGGAAGCGGCCAGGTCGCCCCTCTACAGCCCAAAATCGACGCCATCCTAGCCTGGGAACCCCCCACTACCCAAACGGAGATCCGAGCCTTTTTGGGCCTCACGGGCTACTACCGGAGATTCATCCGGGGGTACGGCAGCCTCGTCGGTCCCCTCACGGGACTCACGTCCAAGAAACAGCCCAAGAAAGTGCAGTGGACCCCTGCCTGCCAAGAGGCGTTCGATGCCCTGAAAGCGGCCATGTGCACTGCCCCTGTCCTCCAGGCCCCCGACTACTCCAAGGAGTTTGTGGTCCAAACGGACTCCTCCGAGCATGGAATTGGGGCCGTCCTGTCCCAGGTGAATGACCAAGGCCTAGACCAGCCCGTAGCCTTCCTCAGCCGAAGGCTGTTGCCCAGAGAACAGAGATGGAGCACCATCGAGCGCGAGGCGTTCGCCGTAGTCTGGGCCCTCAAGAAGTTACGCCCTTACCTGTTCGGCACCCATTTCAAGGTCCAAACCGACCATCACCCCTTGCGATGGCTCATGCAGATGCGAGGAGAAAACCCCAAGCTACTGCGGTGGTCAATCTTCCTCCAGGGGATGGATTTCACCGTGGAACATCGCCCGGGTACTGACCACGCCAACGCCGATGGCCTCTCCCGGTTCTTCCGCCTCAGCGAAGAGAACCCCCAAGAGGATGGGTAGTTCTCTTCGGCTTTCAGCTGGGGGGGACGCGTGCTAGACCCGGCCCTCGTAACATATTCATCCCTGTCCCCGCACCCCATAACCTGACCCCTGCACCTCACCCAGCCCCCGAGCCCACGGCCTAGCCGATCCTTCCCACCAGAACACACACACCCGACCCGGACTTCCCCGTCCGTGGCCTTCCTCCTTTCGGCCACACCGGGCCCGCATGCCCACTTCATGCACCATGATGGCCGCCCGGCCCCAGCGCGACCTTGGCCTAGAGGCGCCACTCCGGCTGGGGGACATCGCGCTCCCATTGGGATGAGAGAGGGAGGAGCAGTTTCCATCGCACCTCTGAGCTTCCCTGGGAAGGTGGGTTTCGATCGGCTCGCCGGCCTCCCCATGGGCTGGCTCCACGCCTGCTGGGTGTCTGGGACTCCTCCCGACCCGGCCCTGAAAGGATCAAAAGACAATGGCGCCGGATCCATGGTTTCGTATAGGGTGGAGGCCATGATATTGATCGTGGCACCCGTATCTACCACAGCCATGACGTCATGGGGGCCCACTTCGATGTTGCATTGGGGCAGTCGTTTTGCCTTCCGGGTGGCCGTACCAATCAAGTGCACTTTGTGCACCACCCGTTCTTCTTCGTCATCATCATTCATGTCACTGGGCTCTCTTCTGCCTTCCGGTACCATGTTGACCACTTGTCGGGGCTTCCGATACCTTTTTGACATGCAAACATTTGCGAAGTGATTGAACCGCCCACATCCTGAGCATCTTTTGCCCTTTGCTGGACATTCCGCCGCTTTCTGAGGTGGTCCTCCGCAGTACCCACAGGTTTTCGCCTGCCCTGGGGACGCAGTCCCGGTGTCTTTCTTGTTCCACCGAGGAGCTGGCTTGGCTGGCACGACCTTCACAGGTTGAGTCTTGACCGGGGACTGGAGGGCAGCCTCCATGTAGGCTGCTCTGGCCTTTGATAATTCTTTGGTGCGACCGAGTGTCAGTATGTCTGTTAATGCCTTCCTTGATTCCTCTAGAATCCGTTCACGGAACTTGGCTGTCGCACAGCCTTGAATTATCTGTCTCCTAATCTCTTCTGTTTCATCTCTGAACCTGCACGTGGACGCTAAGTTCTTGAGCCGGGCGTGGAAAGTGTCCAGCGATTCTTCCAGGAGTTGGCGCGCTTGTCGGAATATGAACCTTTCGTAATTTTGATTAGCCATCGGTTTAAAGTATCCGTTGAGAGCATTTATTAACGTGTGGTGATTCTTTGGGGTGGCTTCTGCGAGTGTCTTGGTTATATTGTGGATGTCCTTGCCCCCCAGATGTAGTAACATGGCTCTTTTCTGGTCCTTGTGGACCTTCGTGGCCTCGAAGAAAATGAGCAAGCGTTCAACCCAGTCTTTCCACTTCGGTGCAAGTGCGGATGGGGAACCTTCCACTACAAATGGTTCTACCGGGGTAATTGTGGACATATTGACTCTCTGCTGCCCTGCGTTACTGTGTCCTTGCCACCGCCATGCTGCGTTATGGATCAATCCTAATGCTGGTGTTGGTATGCCTCACTCCTGTTCATCCAGCACTGCTGGTACTCCTAAGCACTGGGCTACAGATCCGTGCACTATTCCTCTCCTCTTTCCTTTTTCATTTTTTATTTTAGACTGCTGGCCAGCCCTCTGCTGCTCCCTGCAACCTTCTTTACCCCCAAAGCTTTCTTCCTCCCTGCAGCGTCAAAGTACGATGAAGAGGTGCGCCGGGCAGATTGCCGATCGCAGCTGCGAGTGTCCAGAGCACGTGATGGCTCAGAGCGGGTGCCTGCGTATGCAGGGAGCGCGCGCCCGCCTGCCGATACGGCTGCGCGACGGAATGCTTCACATGCGGCAGGGTGCGTGAAGGCAGCAGCGGTCCACCGTTCAGACGTCCGCAGGTCAGTGCCAGGACGCGGCGCGCTTCAGCAGCGGTGAAGTCCACTCCGGGCTTCAGCGCACCATGGCACGAGCACCGCAGGGTCGATGGAACACCCTTGTGGCCGCCACTCGGTGCGGAGACGGGACACGCCCACCCTCGTCACCAGTTGTTGTGTTGACGGGGTCGCAGGGCCACTCGACCTCGCCAGTGGGGGCGATATATGTGTGGGTGGCCTGGGCCCGAAATGAAGACAGGAGCCAGGAGTACGCTGAGATGGCTAGCGCAGTCGTATCCCCAACTGGCGTTATGTACGCGCAATGCCGTTTATTACAACTTGGGTCACATGACCCACCATGGCGTACCCGTTACGTTATGGGTACAACACAACATGCCCTTCGATGCGGTCCGCTGATGGAGTGGTGTGCCAGAACTGGTGCCCCCCCTGCGTGCTACTCAAGGGTTGAAGGGAGCATCGCAGGAACACAAGCACATCTGCAGTTGGCTCAGTGAGGGGGGTCGAGACCCCCGGGCCTCCGAGCCACAGGGGATGAGACTTCGGGATGCGGTATCTGGGCCATGGTGCCTGTGAGAGACCCCGCTGAGGCAGGGGGGCCCGCAGGGGGCCTTGGCCAGGAGCCCAGGCTGAGGCAGGGGGGCCCGCAGGAGGCCCGGGTAAGGCAGAGGGACCACAGGGGGCCTGGGGTGGGGGCTGGTGTGGGCTGATGGGACGGGGGCCTGGGCTGAGCGGTGATCAGTTTCCGACTTCTGAAAGTGGAGGCGGCAGAAGGGCGGGTCCACAGCGTTCATTACACAAAAGTGTTAATACTTTGGGTTTTGGACTATTGCGCCAATGACAGTGGGGCAGGACCCAAGGATCAAGACTTCACGGATTGGAGTGATTTTTAAAAACATATTCAACATATATCTCGCCCAAGGACATTCGTTCGGTTTGATTTGGACTCTGTGTGAAACTGAGGGACCTAGGAGTGACGCCTGGCACTTGGAATGATCATCCGATGGCCAGGTTTACACTTCCGGGTCAGTGTCAAAGAAAGCCTCATAACACAAGGATAAAGTCTATCTGAAATGGAGCCATCTAAAGAGGGAAGCCATGCTGGGAGCATTTCAAGGGACAGCGTCTGTGCCAAGTGAGGGCGGAGATGCAGCGGAAACGGAGTTTAATCTGTGACTAAAATCAATGAGAGACTAACCTGCCCCCCTGAAAAACTATCTGGTGACCAGTAGAGCAGAGCCAGAGCCTCGGTCCTCAAAGGAATTAAGAGGCCAAACTGAAACTTTGAGGCCCCGAGCAGCAGTAGCAGAACAACTACAACAAAGATTGCAACAAAAACTTCTGAGAAGGCTTAACTGACTACAAACATAAACTAACACAAAGCAAAACAATCTACTGCCCACAGAAAATCACTGAAGCCCCTAATAAACAGGAAGACATCTTTACATTCATGACTGTTCTAGGAAGGCGCCCTTTTTAGGATGTCCCCCCCCGCACTTTTTGCAATAGATCTGAAAGTGCACTGGACCTGCTAACCATGTAAAAGTCCAGGCGCTCGGTCCCGCAAAGTAATGTGAATTGGTAATATACTTCAACCGCCCCCCCCTTATGAGTCCCTTGTAGATGGTACCAGCAGTACCCAGGACAGGATGTTAAAGGGGTCACCAGGGCATTCTTTGTGCTATACCGGACTAAAAGTAAAGTCTGCAGGTTTGCAATCACAGCTTTCACAAGCAGCTACCCTGCTCAAGAGGGACTCTGCACACACCATGTGTCAGTCACAGCACTACCTTAACATATATGTGAACCCTAAGGTAGGCCTCCGACAGCCCAGGAGGCAGGGTGCAATATATTAATTGCGTAGGTATATATGTACAGACATATATGCCTCTACATTAACCTTGCCGTTCAGTTTTCTGTAAGCGAATGGAGGTCTGTAGGTTAATGTGGACTGGCTACCGGACAAAACCTAGATAGCCACCTCTGCGACGGTACCACCAAATCTAGGCATGTTTAAGATCAAACAATGCTCTTATTCATCCCTGACACAAATCGTGTCAAGGGTGAGCTGGAATGGACCCAGATGGCACCCTTAGAGGGTGGCCACCAAGATACCGAGTCCCCTTACACCTTGGTTAGCTTTCTGAACTTTTTGTCGCCAAGACAGTAGTCTGACCTCCTGCTGGTGAGGGCTATCACTCCTAGAGGACATAAGAAAAAAGACCTGGGCAGGAAGGAGGCCACATCGCTGCCCTCCCAGGATGGCTAGTGAATGACCCATCAGGGCGGTGAGCCTCAAAGGCTTCACCGTCTCTGATATGTAAGTGACTTGTGGAGACAAAGGTCCCCACCTCTCCTCAGGCACTCCTGTGTGCAAGCAGATGGAAATGTAGGTATTCAGGAGGTGTATACCCCCCAAAGGCTAGCCACACCTCTAGGGTGGGCTAGTGAATCTCTACAGCAGAGGATGGCCCGTGCCATCTTGAAAAGTCCTGAGAATTTTGGGTTCTGGGACGTTTGGGACATATACCCCCACGGTTGTTGTGACATCAAGGACGGATAAGCCAAAGGGCTAGCAACCCATTGGCTACTAGCCCTCACACCCCTAAACACTCCTTATTTCCAGGATTTAAGGGACACCCCTGACACCAGAACTGTAGATCTGGTCTGAAGAAGAAAAGGACAAAGAAGAGACCCGTGTCAGAACAAGTCAAGACTCAACAAAAAGTCCCTGCTAGACAACGGAGAAACAGCAGCCCTCATCCTTCTGGACCTGTCAGCCGCCTTCGACACGGTCTGCCACCGCACACTACGAACATGCCTCCACGATGCCGAGATCCAACAGAAAGTCCTGGACTGGACCCACCTCCTTCCTCGCCGGCAGAACACAGAGCGTCCGCCTTTACCCCTTGCACTTCGAAGCCACCGAGATGATACGCAGCGTACCACAGGGCTCATCCCTCAGCCCAACGCTGTTCAACATCTATATGGCACCACTTGCCCACATCGCCTGACTGCACGACCTCAACATCATCTCCTATGCCGACCACACCCAGCTGATCCTCTCCCTCACCAACCCCCCACACCGCCAAAACCAACCTCCGCGAAGGAATGAAGGCCGTCGCCGAATGGATGAGGAACAGCCGACTGAAGCTGAACTCGGACAAGACGGAGGCCCTCATACTCGGTTCCACCCCCTCGGCTTGGGACGGCTCCTGGTGGCCGACCGCACTGGGAGCAGCCCAAACACCCACCGACCACGCACGCAACCTAGGGGCCATCCTCGACTCCACCCTCTCCATGACTAAACAGATCAACACCGTCTCATCCTCCTGCTTCAACACCCTCCGCATGCTTCGCAGGATATACAAGTGGATCCGCACTGAAACGAGAAGAATGGTCACCCAGGCCCTCGTCAGCAGCAGACTGGACTACGGAAATGTCCTCCACGCAGGAGTCTCGGCCAAACTCCTGAGACGGCTGCAACGCATCTAGAACGCCTCTGCACGCCTGATCCTCAACATCCCTCACCGCAGCCACATCACACAACCCACCTGAGAAACTTGCATTGGCTCCCCGTCAACAAGATGATAACCTACAAACTCCTCACCCACGCACACAAGGCACTACACAACACCGGACCAGCTTACCTCAACAGATGACTGAGCTTCAACACTCCCACCCGCCAGCTCTGCTCCTCTGACCTCGCCCTCGCCACAGTCCCCCGCATCCGAAGAGCAACCTCCGGCAGCAGTTGGTTCTCCCACCTCGCCGCCAAGACCTGGAACACCCTCCCCACCCACGGTAGACCAAAGACCTGCTGACCTTCAGAAAACTCCTCAAGACCTGGCTTTTTGAACAGTAGCAGCACTCCCCAACCCCCAGCACCTTGAGACCCTCACGGGTGAGTAGTGCGCTTTACAAATGTTATGATTGATTGATTGATTGATTGAAAGTACTGCACCTGTGGCATTCTCCCGCTGGACCAGGACTCGTCCAGGACCAGAGATCAGTTCCAAAAGGAAGGGAAGCCCCTCTGCGACCCAAAGGCTTCATCAGGACTCCCTAGGGCCCTGTAGTCGGCAGGCACAAACCGCACTTATAAGATCCAAAGAAGGACTGTCTGCCGGGCTCTGTCATGGACCAGCCCAAAAGTAACCAGCCAGGTGCCTTCTGGGAAGCATAGTCCTGAAGCTCAGCAAGTCTAAGCGCTCTACAATGTTCCCAGGATCTTTGGAAGAAGATTGGCCCAGCCGTGAATTTTGCTAGGACTAAGGCTTTTGGTGGTCTTGTTGACAACTAACTGTTTCACTTGAGCACCACGTAGAGAGAACCTTTTTCATCATCACCCCTCCTCTTCTGTGATGTAGTTGTCGAGTTCTTGCAACCCAAAGATACCTTTGTTAGCCCGCCTGGTAGCCCCAGTTTGAAACCACGCAATGATCTTTGACTACCATCATTTTGATAGGCTTTTGGTGCTTTACATTACCCTAGCATGAATGTACGTCCTGCATATGCCTGGTTTCCCTTGAAGATTTCTCATGTGTAATCTCGTAGTTTTACAGTGGGAGCTGTCACAGAGTAGAACAGCTTGCCAAGAACAGAACGTGTGGGATGTGCATTTGAAAGCATATGAGAGAGAGGTGTGGAATGTACTTTTTAGTCTTGAAATGCAGTGTTATGAGCATTGGTGCTCAAATGTGCATTGTGTTGTACATTGGGAAGTATTTTGAAGTTCTTGCTATTGGCTTTGACAGGCCCTCATTTCTTGAATTCTGACTCTGTCTTGCTTGAGCTTTTGGTGCACACAGGCAAGCCCCCAGACTGCTCAAGTTGTTTGGGTTATTCACGTTCAAGGTTGCTTTGTTTTTGGAGAGAAGATTGTTGAATGTACAGCCAGAGGCTTTTTTAAGCTTCATTAAGATAAAGGCTGGAACATGTGAGATTGCAGAAGGAGCGTGTGAACTCCTTTTATCCTAGAATGCTTGCATTGAAGGTGGCCAATCCCAGTAACTTTCCTTGGCGCAGAGGGAAGGTCTCTCGGAACCTTCTAGTGTCTTTTGAGACTATTAAGCTGTGGTTTCTTGACTTAGAAACCAGGATTGTTTGAGACTGTACGGTGGATGCACCGTCAGTGCAGGCATCTGGTTGCGGAGTCTCCTGACTTCGGCTGTGAGTCCCCCACTCTGGAGTGGGCCAGGATGAAGATTGCACCAGTTGAAGTGTTTGATTTTTGATTGTTGCCATTGTGATGCATGGCTGTTTGTGGGCATATTCAGTTTCCAGTCACTGCAACAGTCATTGTGATGCGTGAATGTCAGTGTGCACCTTGAGTTTCCAGTGGCTATAATCATCTGAGGTTTTTTCTTTGAGTATTGACTTTGTGATGTTTGAGTGAGTCTGGGAACACATCCCAAGTAATCATTTCATATATTTAGTGTATATATCTTTCTGATTTCTTGCAGGGTGTCCAGTATTATTTGCTGCTTGTGTTTATTAGTATTCATGCACTTAACAGTTGCATTTGACAAGTGTATTATTATTGCTTGCATACATATATGTATATGTATCCCTATATATCTATATAAATAAATATATACACACACATTTGAATGTTGTTCATTTGACATCTGAGAAAGCCTTTCTGTTAGAGAGCATTGCATAAATAAAACCCCAAGCCTTACTCTGAAAAGAGAGTCTTTGATGTGTTTCATTTCATAAAGTGAAATCCCTCTCCAGGGGGTGTGGTGTTGTGTCTATTACTTCGTCATGTATGAGCCACAGTGTGGTATTCTGCGTCATCTGACTTAGGGTGAAGCAAGACAATCTGAGACACCCGAGCTAGGGAGAGCTGTTCTGCCTGGTGATTCCTGGTCCTGGGGCCCCTCCAAGCTTCACCTCCAAAGGGCTCCTGTGAACTGACCCTCCAAGTATTGTTTTATCTAGTGTAATTTTGAACAGCTCCTGCGGCTTCCATTCAGCACCAAGGATAGCCAAGTCACCTCTGCACCCAGACTTCCTGTGCAAGATAAAATTGTTTCGACTATCGAGGCTTGGTCTGTGGACCCGCAAGTCCTTAACCCCAAGTGGGTTCCGTTGAACTCACCCGAGGTGACCGAGTGTCACCTGAGATTTCTCCCATTGACTTGAATGGTAAAAGTATGACAATTCTACAAAGTATTGATTTCATTATCACTGTAAATTCTATACCTCCAGTTATGCAAACTGTACATTCTTCATTCTGGTGTCTAAACATATATAAAAAATAAGCTCTATTTATCCCAAAGTGGCACAGAGCCTGTCTGCTCTTTGCCCCTCTACCACGACTGAGAGAAGGATCACTAATGCGAATCTGAGGTCCACTTCTGGGTATCATGTTAATATTATATGGTGAGGCCTCTCAGCCATACCACATAATATTTCCCCCTTGCCACATTGGTGTTTCAGTGGTTGGGATCTACAACTTGTGTTTCACAGTACCACTTGACTGTAAGTATTTTATTTGTCCACAAATAAATCCTCAAAAGTGTCTTTAGTAAGTTTTGTTAGATTTTTCGAAAAACTAGCTTAATTGGCATCGTTAGGTTCCTGTGTAGACCCCCATTCCAATAGCAAAAGTTCAAGCTCCTGTATTCTAGAAAGTTAAGATGAAAGTGTGTTTAAAAGGTCCTAGTAGGGGGCATGGCTGAGCGGCAAAGAGAAATGGCCCAGCTTAGCAGAGCTCCATGAAGCCCATCTCTCACCCGCATAGCCGTACATTCATCCGAAACCCTGAACCGGAGATTCAGCTGCAGGAAGATGTCCGGTGCCCGCTCCTGAAACAGTGGACCTCATTGACCGCCTGGGGGCCCGGATAAACCTAACGGAAGAGTGCGGCCTGCAGAGGGTGCTTGCACCGGACCTCTTATAAAAGCTGAGGCGGCGTGCGTGCTCACACAATTGGGCGAACCGGGCTGCGGTCCCCGGAACTTCCACAATGCCCTGCCCCAGAGACACGCGAGCCGGAGATACCGTTGGGGGGAACAGGGGGGCCGGCCACTCCGTCTTTCATTGGGAGATGTTGAGGGAAGCAACAGAGCAGTGTGCTGCTGCATCAGGCCCACAACAGGACAGACGCCATTGGTGGCAGTGCGGGACCCCGGCGGCTGAATCCACACGTTAGAGCTGCATCCCCCGCCAGTAATTTAAGGTAGATGGGCGGAAATTGAGAAGGGCCTGAGAAGGCTGGGACTACTCGTGCACAGACCGTACCTGGGGTGCAGTGGTTGGTCTCCCCGGTGCATCGACTTGCTGCCACTGCAGGCCGAATCTCCACACCGGCTAGCCTCAGACTGGGGCGACATATGAGACACGGTGCCCGGGTACAGATGCCTCAGCTGCGATCGCAGAGTCGCTGGGGACCCCTGGGGGTCTCTCCTGAGAAGTATTGAACCCCGTGGTGGCGACTGTGGCCTAGTCTGGGGAACCATCAGGGAAGTTGCGGGGATCTGACCCTGCGCCACCCTCTACACTACTGCCGGGACCGGAATAACTGAGGCGAGGCGCAATGTCCTCCACGAGAGGCAAGAAACCGACCCAACAAAACAGGCTTGACTGGTATACCCTCCCCAAAACGTCCCTACCTGATCCCACATTACTTGGGAAAAGCTCAGAGACAAAGGAAACGGCAGACCCTGAGTCTACCGTCAAAGAAGTCATGGAGGCCATTGCAGGAATCAAGACCTTGCTGGAACAAAAGATGGACACTATCACGGTTGAAGTCAACCTACTGCGAGCGGACCTTACTAAGACTAGGGAGCGAGTTAAGCAGGTGGAAATCATGACCACAAGTCTTGTGGAGGCCACGTCCCAGCTTCAAACAGATGTGAAAGACCTGCAAGCTTTCCGGAAATTTGCTGAAGCAAAGCTGGACGATTACGAAGGGCGTCTTTGGCGCAACAACGTGCGCATACTGGACGATTACGAAGGGCGTCTTTGGCGCAACAACGTGCGCATACTGGGGGTCCCAGAAAAATCGGAGGGCCAGGCGACTGACCTCTTTTTGAATCACCTGCAACTCAATGTGCTGGGGAAGTTCACCATAGAAATGGCCCACAGAGTCCCCAGAGGTCACCCAAATCCTAGGGCCCCTCCTCCCCCGATCTTAGCCAGTCCTCAACTTCCGAGACCGGGACGTCATACAACAACACGCCAGGAGTGGACCACCGCTCCGCTACGAAAATGCTGACATAACCTTTTTCCCGGATTTCACCCAAATGGTCCAGAAGCAATGTCGATCCTTCCTGGGTATCAAAAAACACTGAGAGACAAGGGATACAAGTATGCCATGTTGTTCCCGGCTAGACTCCGGGTGGAAGCCGATGGTAGAGCCTGGTTCTTCGACCACCCGGAGTCAGCAGTGGACTGGCTTTGGGGGGGTGGGGGATGGCCAACAATTGAAGGTGATGGACCCGACCGGCATGTAAGTAAGCTTGACTATGGATGGACCATGGGGCAGATACTAGAGAGCATCGTAAGACTTCGTAAGGATCTCTTACATGCAAAGATTCGAGCAAGTACTGACATTCGTATAAGGGACTCATTTACAGTTACGCCTGCAGGGGGATAAAGGGGCACGCATCCTCGCTTTACTACATTTAGTTACATTTTTCTGGACGACAGGCACTCTGCAAGTCGATTCATGGGCAGTCTGAAGCCCAGAGTGCAGGGACGCAGGGAGGGGGGCGGTTCGGAAGGGGTATTGTTATTGTTTCATGTTCTGTTTAAAGAAACACACGTCTCATCCATAGTACCAGAAGGCAACACGATGCAGGAGCAGTCCACAAGCATAGACTCCCATGGGTACACAGTGGGACATGGGGATTAAGGTCCTCAGCTGGAACGTCAATGGGCTGGGCGACAAAGTTTCATGCAGCATTGTACACCAAGACATAAAGAGACAAGCCCCGGATGTGATCCTACTGCAGGAAACACACCTAGTGGGGAACACTTGCAAAGCAATAAACAAGGGGGGAAGGGGTACAAACTGTTAGCTCACGTGGGCTTCACGACAGGTTCACGTGGGGTGGGTATTATGGTCAGGAATTCTTTCCCCTTCGCTATTCAGTCCACATGGTCAGATGATCGGAGCAGATACATTGGAATCTCAGGAATGTGGGAGGTTAAAGCGACTACTTTTATGTCGATCTACGTGCCCCCGGGTCTCAGGGATCTGTGCGCTATTTTATTATCGCCCCCCGAGGGCCTGCTTATGGTTGGGGGGGGGGGAACATTAATGCAGTGGTATTGGGAACTCTAGATCGGCACCCACCACGTGACATTAGACTTGCACATAGGTGGCTACCTAACTTTCTTGGGGCTATGGGACTGGTGGAAAACTCTCAACCCAGATAGGATCCAGTACATCTTCTTGTCAGGGACCCATCACAGCCTCTCCCGCATTGACTATGTCTTGGTCCCGGCATCCTAGGCTCTCAATATTCGTGAAATCCACCACCTAGCTAGGGAAATATCAGATCACTCTCCGATTTGGGTACATGTGGTTATAGGCCAGATGAGAATTGAGAGAGTAGCTCCCATCAATCAGTGGTATCTCCGAGACCCAGATATCAAGAAGGAGCTTATCCAGACCACGGATCACTACTTTCAGGAGAAAGTGGGAACAGTGGACTCTGCCCAAACATAATGGGAAGCCTACAAATCAGTGATCCGTGGGCAGGCCTGGTCCTGAACAGCCGGTATGAAGAAAGATCGGCAAAAATATATAGTACAGGCGGAGGACGAGGTTCAAAGATTGGAGAGCGAATTTGTCGGGGCAGTGACTCCCGAGAACTTGCACTTGCTACATCTAAAACAAGAGGAGTACAAAGCAATAGTGACAGACAGGGCTAGGGCACAGGGGAGAGAAACGCAAAGGTGAATCTATGAACATGGAGATAAGGCGGGGAAACTGATAGCATGGTTGGACAGGAAGGAATGGGCCAGCCGTCTAGTGCCGGAGCTGAAGGGAGAGAATGGGGATCCAATCACCGACCCGCAGGACATTGCAAATCAATTTGCCGCTCACTTTCAGTCAGTGTACCGCACAAATGGACAATACACCGAAGAAGACTCCCGAGCTTTAATCCATGACATCACACTTCCCACCCTCACAGAAGAAAAACGCGCCTCTCTCGAAGCGGACTTATTGGACTATGAGAAAGCTTATGCTTTATGGTCGTGCAGTCAGGGAAGGCCTCGGGTCCCAAGGGCATTCCCATTGAGCTCTACAAGCTCAGACCCGACAAGATAGCCACACACCTCCATTTGATGTTTATAGACAGCAAGGAACAGTGGAGGCTCCCAACTGATCAAAGAGTGGTGAATATCGTAGTAATCCACAAGCAGGGAAAGCCCAAAACCAACTGTGCCTCGTATAGGCCGCTATCCCTCCTCAACGCGGAACCCAAGATCCTCGCAAAATAACTGGCGATCCGGTTAGTGAAAGTGATCGACAGCTTAGTGCATCCTGATCTGTCGGGCTTTATGCCTCATCGGAACACAGCCTTAAATCTACGCAGACTACACAGGTTTTGGGAAGAGCCGCCACAATCCAGGAACCCACGATATTGGTTTCCTTGGACGCCACTATGGTGTTCGACATGGTGGAATCGCCATACCTTGTTATAGTTCGACAAAATGGGTTTTGGGCACAATTTTATGGGCTGGGTCAGACTTTTATACCCGGCACCTTTGGCGCAAGTCGTGGTAAACAATAGAAAATCGGAAGAGTTCCAACTGAGCCGCGGTAAGTGCCAGGGATGCCCTCTGTCCCCACTCTCGTTTGCCCTCGCCCTGGAGCCCCTGGCGGTGTGGATTCGCAAAGACCCGGACTGGGAAGACAGAGTATCTCTATACACTGATATTTTATTATACCTGGCCTCCCCGAGGGCCTCTTTGATATACACGCTCGATATTCTGGCGGTGTTTGGCAGGTATTCAGGGTTTATAATAAAGTGGACCAAATCCATCATCTATGTCCTTAGAGGGGAACTACCAGTTCTACTGAGGAACTGCCCAATACAGATAATGACAGAGGGCTTCAAATATCCTGGTATCTTCATCTCACTAAATCCCACGCTCCGTTTCACCCGGAACCTCCTGCCCCCTATGCATAGATTGAAGCAAGACATGGGGAGCTGGAAATCTTTGCCGCTCTCCCTGCTGGGCAAGGCCGCCATTTTTATAATGATGGCGTTGCCCCGCTTCCTATATGTCCTCCAAAACTCTTTAGACCCTGTTCCCAAATCATATTTCCAAGAACTTGAGAGCCTTCAGAGAAACCTACTATGGGACGGAAAACCCAGGATTGTCCTGGCCAAGCTCACCCTCAATTGGTACGATGGTGGCATTAGTCTCCCAGATATCAAAAAGTACTACCTACTGGGCTTCCCATCTTGCGGCCATAAGCCAGGGGTCCTACGGTCGTGTCGATGACCCGGGATACGCTATGGATAGATGGCTCCTGCCGGGAGGGAACTACAATAGAGCGCTCTATTCTCGGTCCCATAAATATCCCTTGACGGGTCCGACCTCTTACTCGGTCCATATATGGCATATAGCCAACAAACATTTGGGTTGGAACCGCAGACACACTGGCAACCTCCTTGTGGGACCCTGAGAAACTCGGGAATCAGTGGCAGACCCGGGGGTTTGATAAATGGGACCTCATTGGGATCTCCCAGATCAAGGACCAGCTGGGTCAAGGATGCAGTGGTATCATTTGTCTCCCTCCAACGACAGTCTAGATTGTCCGACACAGAACGCTTTAGATATTATCAGATCCGTCATGCCCTCCGGACCAATCTAACTGAGGGTACCTCCCTCCCAGACGCCTCTCCCCTGGAGGACAGGATACTGGACGGCCACCTACCCAAAAAGGCTATCTCCCTAATTTATAAAAAGCTAATCAACAATATGGAAGACCCACTTCAGTCCCTTAAAGAGAAGTGGGTGAGAGATGGAATTGAACTGGACGAGGAGGATTGGCGGGAGGCAGTTTCTTCCGAGGGAGGTGGCAGTTCAGGCCAGATTGTGCTTGGTGCAGCTCAAGATTCTCCACAGAATCTACATAACGGGGCAGTGCCTGGTGCGTATGGGTAGAGCAGAAAGTGGGGAATGTAGGCGCAAGTGCAGAGGGGAAGGCACCTTCATACACATACTATGGGAATGTGATCACATACAATCTTACTGGCGCGCCATCCACCACATCCTCAGCGAGGTGCTCGCCTTGGAGTTGCTACTGGAGGCACACAGGTGCAGCCTGAACATATGGGAACCAACGGATCTCACGTTCTACACGAAGCTCTGGGCTGCTCTGGCGGTAAGGATTGCTAAGAGGAACATCGCACGACATTGGGGAGCCCTTCAACCACCCGGGGTAGAAACTTGGAAAGAAGACCTAGACTGGCGCATGCTCATAGAAAAGTTAATTTACATTGCCAGGGGGTGCCCTAGGAAATGGAGCAGGGTCGTGGAACTAATACCGTGGTGATCTATGTACCTCACCAACACACAGGACTGCAGACTATAGTCCCACACCCCCGTAGTTGTCCCACAACATACACTGAATTGCTTCTATGTAATACGAAGTCCAAGTTGATTGAACGGTACGGACCCCTCAGTAAGTTAATTTATGATGTGTTGTGTTGATACTTAATAAAAAGATTAATACATTTTTTTTTAAAAAAGTCCTAGTAATTTTGAATAAGATCTCCACTTCTAGGTAAAGTAAGCACAATAGAGGATGGAAGGAACGTGGATATGCCCATCTTCTCCACTCTCAAGATAAAGGATCCAAGAGCACTGTGCAGTTAGAGGTATTTGCTTTAGAGCTACTGCCAAGAGAGATGACCTCAAGAAGGCACTCAGTGCCTACGAGGAAGATTAGGATAAGGAGAGTCCGACCTCTGAGGTCAAGATAGAAGAGGACGAGCTCCTAGCCCAAATGGACAATGGAGAAGGAAGTGAAGACCAAAATGCTGCACCCTTCCCCAGACCCCACCTCACCAGTGGGAAGTGACAGAGGTCACTCTAGTATCCCCCCTACTGGTAGGGAGGTAGGAGACCCTGGGACATGCTTGAACACATCTCCCTGGGGGAGAGAAAGCTTGAAATGGAGGAGAAGAGACTAGCTCTTGAGGTAAAAAGGGCTAAGTTGGGATAGTTCCCAAAGATGGTGGCAGCAATGTATATAGGGAAAAAGGAGACTTTTGACCCCAAGATCCCCCTAAGGGATTGTCCAAGTCAGTGATGGAGACGCCATTGATAAATGGTTTGCAGCTTTTAAAAGGGCTTGCAAAATGAGGAGACTAGGTCACCAATATTGGGGATCTCTACTTTGGGAGTTATTCTCAGTGAAGGGCAGAGATAGACATCTGACCCTTAATGAGGATGTAGCGGAGTCCTATCAGCACATGAAGGAGACCCTCATAGAAGGGTTTGGAATCACCACAGAGGAGTTCAGACTCAAGTTTAGAGAGACCCAAAAAAGTCAAAACCAAACTTCGGTAGACTGGTTGACTCCTCAGTCAAGGGCTGGGGATAAGGTTTTAAGGCGGACACTTTTGATGGGCTGTATAATCTATTGATGAAAGAGCACGTCCTGACTAATTGTACCACAGAGCTATTGCAACAGTATGAAGTTGTTATATCTTGGTACAGTGTGTTTCTTCCTATTTACTTCTCCATCAGTGGAACACTGGGTGATGAGGTCATGTGGAATGTTGATCTGTGAAACACACAGTTGGAGATGGGCTGAGCGCCGGGCTGGCTGCTCCTGGTGGGGCTCTTTAAGGGCTCTTTACTGGCTCTTCACTGGCTTAACTCTGGCTTTACACCGGCTGTACTACTGATCCTGTAACTAACCTGAATAAATCATCTTGAATCATACCTACCAGTGTGGACCTGATTACTACAGAAGTCAGCTAGGACCTGTCCTCTCCCAGAGAGCTGGGGAGGAAGGCAGAAGAATGGGCACAGCTGAACTCACCCCACAAGTGAGTGAGTGTCACCTGAGATTTCTCCCATTGACCGCATTGATAAAGTTTGACAGCTCTGCAAAGTATTTATTTTATTATCTCTGTAAATTCATAACTCCAGTTATGCAAACTGTACATAATTAATTCTGGTGTCTAAAATGATATAAAAATAGGCTCTTTTTATAAATTGGTGTCAGATTTCTTTTGAGTTGTGACAATTACTCATCAATGTCCATGCTGGAAAATGCTCAATACATGTTCCTCTAAGGAAGCCTGTCTGCTCTTTGTCACTGTACTAGGACTTCGAGAAGGCTTACTAGTGTGAAATCAAACCACGTTTGAGTATCGTGTCAATATGAAATGGTAAGCTCTCCCAGCCGTGCCATATAATCTTGCCACCTTGCTACAACTGTGCTCTCGCCTACAGAAATAGTCACTCAAAGCATAACCCCCATGCAAGAATTCTGGGATAAAACTAAATGATTTCTTTATAAATATGATAAAAGTAATCAAAAAATGATTATGTATATTAAGTCAAAGGGAAGATTCCAAAATCAAACAAAAATCTTATCAGTTTATTCAATTTCACCTAATTGATGAGGAGCGGCTTAAAGATTTGATGAACAAATTTAAATCTGGCTCCCCGTTAGATCATAGTCCTTGTCAATTTTGAAATCAATGCTATCTGCAGCACAGACTCCGCTGATTGATAAATTGGATACATCCCTATCAAAGGGCTCTGTCCCCCAATCTCCTAAGAACGCGGTGGAAACAAGCAGAAGATCTTACAGTAATAAAACAAATACAGGCCAATTTCACAGCTTCCCTTTCTGCATACATTCTAGCAGCCAGTGTGGCTCAGCGAACGTGTGGTGACCTACAGAGCTCAGATTACCTGGACCTCCTTCAACCAGGTTTCTCTCCGGCACATGGAACAGAGTCTAGGATTCTTCCAGTGATCGTTGATCTGCGTTGGGATTGTGAGAGAGGACAGACTTCAAGATTTGATTGGATCGGTCCGCTGCTTTCGACGCGGTCGACCATGGTATAATGGTTGATCGTGTGGAAGCTGCTGGACTCCATGGTCCCTCGCAGAATTGGGGGGGGGGGCGGAGGGGGGGGGGGGGGAAGTCTTTCCTAGAAAATAGATCAAGCAGTTCAGCTGTCCCCTTGCTGGGTTCCCTGATATCACCATCTGCAGACTACTAGGGGTTCAAACGAGGCTGCTGATTTAATCCATAAACTCCCCAGAAATGCCCATGTTACCCTCTATTGAAGCAACCCGACTGGCTGCCAGTGAAACAAAGAATTCAATTTTAAACGTGTTGCCTCATTTCTAAGGCCTTGAGAGCTGTTCTCCTCACTTTTTAGCCTGGAGGATCAAACTCTAAATTCCATCACACGTTCTCCTGACATCCTTCCCCAACATTCTGCCCATGTCCAGTCATAAAAAGAAAACATGTAGTATCTTGTATGTGTATTTATGCTTCTCCCCTGCTGCTTTGGCCTCTACCTGCTCGGCCGGTGTGAATGTTCTGCGTGGAATGATGGTGCGGTGATGCTGAATGGAATGCTTGGGTGCCTGAGGTGAGAGGGACATTTGGAGCGTTGACTGAGCAGCAGGCACGCTGCTCCTGGTGGGGCTGCTGGACATGGACTTCCCAACCTGCAACTGATTCTAAATAAATCTTAAACTACACCTCGGCTACAAGACATTGATCACACAAAGCAGCTATGGGCGGATGCTGTTCAGTGCAAGCTGGCTCTCTGTGGAATTCTCTCCTGTCCATCTACACCTAGAAACCAAATTCAGGTCATTCAGAAGAAACCTGAAAATAGTTATTCACACAATCTACCATTATTAATATGCTTTTCCACCAACTCCTATAACTGCCTCATTCAATTTTTCACTCACCGCCAAGAAGCTTTTGGTGACCGTGCGATCTATCACGATTGCTTAACAGAGCATTAAATAACCTTAAGCCCTCTGTGGGAAGTTGGCTCTTGTGCTACGAGTCAAGCAGCAGCTTACACCCTATCACTTTCCAAGCGCACCAGTCGCCACCACTTTTTACACTCCTTCCACTCCCGACTCCTGAATGGTTGGATGTATCTAATCAGGTGAGGGCTTTGTTGTTAGTGGATATGCAGACGCCTCAATCTAATAAATGTTTGTATTTTTTATTTTTTTGAAGGCATACAAAAGTTCAGAGTGTCCTCTGTGGTGCAGTCATGTGGTCCTCGGATCCAAAGATGTTCTGCCATTGAGGCGTTCACTGCTTGTCCTTGGGGTGAGCAGGGCGTTTCTTGCAGGCATCGCTCTCCAGGTAAGCCTTGAGTTTTGGGCGGGAATCCATCTTTGCTACGAAGTCTTTGAGGAGCGGAAACTCACTGAGGCACCCTGGGGCAAGCTTCAGGTGCATATGGAGGACGTGCAGGAGGTTGTAGTCTGCATATGAGATCTGTGGGAAGAAAATAAAGGCATTAACAAACCTGCAAGAGACTCCATGACCATATGTCCAACCAGCCAGCCACCTACATGCTTTGAGCAGAACAACAAAGTGAATGGACTGTGGGCTCCTTCTGTATCTTACGCTTGCAGAAATCTCCTCCTCAATACAGGGGTGAAGCTTATTCCATTGACGTCAAGATTCCCTCGGCCGCTTCCAGACTAGCATCATTTAGTCAAGGACTTCACCGACGTGTGGGACAGACTCCGTGGAGAGGGAAAATGTACTGTATTTCAATCTCCAGGCAGTGAGCTCAGTGCGATAAGAGGGACACACAAGGAACAGGAGACCACAGTGTCTCTGTTGCTATGTAGACCGTGATACTAGTGCCACAGAAGGGATAGACTCCATGGACTAGAAGAACACACCATCTCTTTTTTTCTCTAGGCAATAAGGTAGTGGAAGTGGCAGGCTCGAAGTCCCATCTTGTGTGTGTCACTGGGTATGTAGCCTCCATGCAGTGGGTGTGACAGGCACCAAAGCTCATCTTGTGTGGGTGACTGGGTCGGTCTCCTCTATGCAGTGGGTGTGACAGGCTACAAAGCTCACCTTGTGTTTGTCACTGGGTCTGTCGCCTCCATGCACTGAGTGTGACAGGCACTATGGTCAACAAATCTCTCATCCACCCTCCTCGAGTGGAGACTCTGCCCCACTTAATAAATATACAGATGTTTATTTTCTTTTGTCAGCGCCCCCCTCACCAGCAGACAAGTAACTGGATAGAGGCGCCCCTGCTGGCCAGTCAGAAAAACGCCAGGCCTCTCAGATGCAGTTCCCACTTTGTCACTAGAGGGGGCTCAGGTGCAATTTGGATGGTGCCATTTCCTCTTCTGACCATCATACTTGGGCATAACCCAGCCCCCTGTAGCCCTTTCAGCGCATGGGGGCTCCACCCTCCAGGGAGCCCGAAGCACCCTAAGCTCAGTGCATGTCTTTGAGGCATTGATAATCCCAGCTGCCCCTCACCCCTGTTATGCCACTGCTCTTACCTGGCTTCCTGCGACAAAGCCCCCTGGATGTTCAGAGAGGATGCGCTCGAACGGGCGCAGCTGATTGGGCAGGTCTGCGATATACTTGTCTTTTCCGGTTTCCTGCAGTGAGAGACCAATAATATCAGAACACGTTGCCTCCCATAGGGCGAACGATGCACGAGGCACACCATATGAAACATTTGTTGTCATTGCTGCTTGAGTTAAATACCTAATGCACTTGAGGCTGTGGAAATGGACTTAAGGGGCCCTTCATGGTCTGTGTTCAGGGGGATTAAATAGGACCCCGATAAACCCCACTGATGTGGAACAACCCTCTCTGCTTTTGTGGTCTGGCCTCTGGGGCACTGGCATATGCTACCAGGGGGCATGGATCCAGTTGGTGGTTGTGAGTTTATTATTTGGGGTGATTGGGTGTCCACCACAAGTGATAAAGTCACGATCATGTTAGGTCCAGGCAAAGATTCCAGTCTTTACCCTGAGCTCAGCCCCTGGTAGCTGTGGCACAGAGCAGACAGACCTATCTTAGAGACAATAAGTAACGAATTTAGAAGTACCAAAACAGTTACAAAGTGGAAAACCCAACAAAACAGAATTGAAATCCAACTCCAAATTTAAAAAAATAGAATAAATGTTAATAAACACAATGACACCAAAATGACAAAAATCCAATAGGGGAAACTGCAGATGAATTTTTAAAGATGTTAGTTTAAAAGATTTAAGTGAAAGGCTGTCAATGGTCGTGGTGGAGCAGACATAGGCACGATTCGAGGCCGACCACGAAGGAGCATGGGTCGGACACACCCAGAAGATTGGTCCTACTAGGGCCTGCAAGTAGAGAAGTTCGAAAAAGTTTCCAAGTTCCAGTCTGAAAGTGGACGCTGTCCTTTTTCTGAAGGAAACGTCTTCTCTGCATGAGGCAAACCTGACATTCGGCCTGACGCTGTGGAACTGCTGGTTGGATACTTCTATCAGTCAGTCCCTTTGAAGCACTGGAGCAAAGGCTTTGAAAAAATGCCCAAACCGCTTGTGTTGCCAAAAAAAAACTACACAACAGGAAGATATATGGCCTGATGGCTCAACTCGCTGCCTTTGGAACCTTGAGACCCAGGTCCAAATCCCAGCATCGCCAGCTCAACTTACCATTGTGTGATTTTGGGCCGATAACTTAAATATTCATGTGCCTAAATATGTAATATGGACTACATAGGACTACACTCCTATGGGGATTAAGACAGGCACTTAGAGACTCTCTGGGTGCCAGGCAGTGGCAACAGCAACATTCAGTCTAGGCCCAGCTTCCACTTGCCAGCTGGGATATTTTAAAGGAATATCCTCTTCAGCTTTTTTATGTTCCTAACTTGTCCTTTTTCCGAGTCAGCAGTATTAGTATTTTAATATGCACTGTGGATTTCTACATAGGACAGCTAGGCCTGCCACAGTCAAACTAGCTTTTTGGGCCTCGTCACTGCAGGGACATACTAACATAAATTATCTACATGTCCTACTTTTAAATATCATGCAACCTATCTTGTGGGCTCAAGGCCAACATAGGGTTGACTCATTAACGTTTAACAGGGAGGCACCTGATTCGCAAATGTAACTATCACTTATGAGAATGTTTATACTTGTCAGTTTTACATTTTTGGCATTCAGAAACGGCCCTTTTGTAGTGACCTACACTTTCGTAGTAAGACCAGCACATAATATGGCCAACTGCTGATACTGCAACACATTCCCGTATAAAATAATGGAAGTAGACACTTCCTACAAAAGTGTAAGATACAACAAAATGAGAAGTTGCTACAAATGTGTAGTTTGTGAATACCGAGGTATAAACTTGCTCAAAAGTGTAAGTTACTGCAAATGTGCAGTTTGTGAATAGTACTTTGTGGTATATTTTGTAGTAACACAAGACTCACTACACAGTGCAGTTTGTGAATCAGGCCTTGGTGTTTATCCGTCAAAAAGGGTTCTTGTAGCAGGCACATTGAAGGCGTAATGTGCTCTGGTCAGGCTACACTTGTAGGCCTGAAGCCTTGTTTCCTTGTCACTCTAGCAGATGGCACAATAAGTGCTGCAGTCCATAGGTGACATTCAACCTTTCATGCCATGGGTGCATTTCTACACCATTTACTAGTCTTGTGGGAGAGTTAAATATGCCAATCAGGGATTAGCCCGTTCCTACAGGTTTTAGGGGTCAGTGCACATACACTGGCCACTGGACAACAGTGCCCCAGGGTGGAGAGTCTAAAAACCAACAATAAAGTTAAGCAAAAAAAGGATGGTGGTGACTAGGGGTGGACGGAATTAGCGTAGTCATGCTACGCAAAACTCTGCGAAATGGTAAAAAAATCTCCGCGAGCACGCAGAAATTCAGCGAACACGCGGAATGGCTTGTTCGGGATGCTTTTTTCCTGTTAGCGAACACTGTTTGCATGCTCAGAGGGGGGGGGGGGGGGGGGGGAATATCTTGTGAACACGCATTTTGAGAATGCGAACAAGCAAAAATCTGTGAAGCTGCGTAATGCAGAATTTTGGGCAAATCCGCGTTCTCCGCAGAACGCGAAATTACCCAAAGTCAGCCAGCGGAATGGAATTTACCGCCCAGGCCTAGTGGTGACCCCACAAAAAGAGGCATTTACTCAGTGAGTGGTGATGACAGCGTTGAGCCCCCTGGGTCACTAAACCATGTCAGGGGGCTGCTGTGCAATAATGACGTGCGTCATCAAGCAGAGACTGCAGGGAGGGGTAGGAGGCCATTGATGTCACACTTGCAGGTTCCAAGTGGCACTGGTCTGTGAAGGCCGACTATTGAAAAGCTGCCCTTTCTGCAGGGTCACCCTGGATTTATTTTTTCTGGACCCTATTTTTCCTAGCTGTGGAACTCTGTGTCCTTTACCCTTGCTATCTAGTGGAAAGGAAACAGAACAAATGATGGACAGAATGCTGAACAGTGCAAACAGTCTCCCCCGGTTATCCGCCCGGGTTAGGCCCATATATCAAAGCGGCTCATTTCTCCCATTTTTCACAACATTTCAGCTGTGACCTTTTGCACATATTCGCATGCGCAACAATGTTGGATTCGTTTTTTTCTGAAATTACTTTGTTTACACATCTAGCTTCGCACAGCATTATCACGATGCCTAAGAGTGGCAGGGATAGGGCTGGGCGACCACGCCCGCACACTAAGGGTCAACCAAAGCTGCTGCTCTGAGCTGTACAAGGAGGACCAAGCAGCACAGATACCCGCTCTGCTCACTACCGCTGCACTGGTGCACAAACAGGCTGCCTAGCGCCGTGCACAATCTCTGCACCAGGGTGCGACCCTTCCAGCACAAAATACAATTGACTCTGCAAATTCCTAAACACCGTATATGTTCTGTACAGTGCAGCACACATGCAACGTGTGAAATGTTTTCCATGTTGGTGCCTTCTTTCAAGGACGTGTTATTTTTTTGGTGCAGAGCCCAGGCTGGCTACACTAGCCTCAGGTTTTGCATCAAAAGCTTCGCCGCCAAGACATGGATCACCCACCCCACCCACCTGCGGCAGACCCAGGACCTGCTGACCTTCAGGAGACTTCTCAAGACCTGGCTGTTCGAGCAGTAGCTGTGCCATCCCCCACCCCCTCTAGCGCCTTGAGACCCTCACGGGTGAGAAGCGCGCTTTACAAATGTTTGATTGATTGGGTGCTTGCACTAGTCTGAGTAAAGCCTCCTGACGGCAAACGGCACAGAGTGGTGTTGGCGCTGAGAAATGGGCTCCTTTCCAGGCGAAATCCCTGCACGATGGACAGTAAATGCATTACAAGAGTCTGCGCTGCTTTGGTCACTGTAACCTTGTCCAGGTGCACATGCCTAGGAATCCGGCCCCAAGATTCTGTTAATTATACTTAGCTTGTTGTTATGGGCCGCGTTATTATGGCAGGAATTCCTGCTGTCCCACTCACTTTACCAGGGGCCCCTTGGAAGCTGGGGGCCCTGGGCAATCGCCCACTTTACCCAGGCCTTAAAACGTCTTTGTAGACAGAATACAAATGGAGCTCTAACCCCCCTGTTACCCTCCTGAATGGGGATGCTGGAGGGACCCCGGCTCTGCTCAGCTGGGCCCGTATTACAGATGGGGCGCAGTTTCCATGTTTGCACCACGGATTTTTCGGCCTTAATCGTCCAGAAGCGTTTCAAAGTTAATCCCCAACTTTTACCGGGCACCAGCTGGGAGGCGTGGACTGGTGCCAGGAAAGGATGGACCAGAAGAGACTGGGCCTGCTGAACCAGAAGAGGGACCGGGCCTGCTGAACCAGAAGAGCGACCGGGCCTGCTGGACCAGAAGAGCGACCGGGCCTGCTGGACCAGAAGAGCGACCGGACCTGCTGGACCAGACCTGCTGAACCAGAAGAGGGACCGGACCTGCTGAACCAGAAGAGGGACCGGACCTGCTGGACCAGAAGAGGGACCGGACCTGCTGGACCAGAAGAGGGACCGGACCTGCTGGACCAGAAGAGGGACCGGACCTGCTGAACCAGAAGAGGGACTGGACCTGCTGTTTCACCTGGGGAGAGAATCCCCAAGGGCTGGACCTGCTCCCACTTGAACCCAGGACAGAAGAGTGGGCACCACGGGCTAGTAGGCGCGCCTCCTGGGAGGCTCCAGGAACACAAATACTGCAAGTAGCCGGCTACAAAGAATGAATTTGCCCGAAACTCTGCTGGCAGCTTCTGGGACATTGAATCTTAACTCACTTACTGGTACCCAAAAGGTCCTGCCCCCCGGGCTGGCGTTAGAATATACTCGCTCCACCTAAAGAATGCAAAGGTAGATCGTTTGGTACTTTTATGAAAAAGTTTAGAATAAGTTTCTTTGGCATCAACTGGACCGCCGTCGAACTGCAGCCGCTGACATTGCCTCGCCGATTTAATTCCACTTGCTGGTCTCCCACTGAAGCAGCTCGAGTAACAGAAAGGTTTCTAAATGCCAACATGGAGGATTTCACCAGGTCCAGCGCCGAGCAGCACCTGGCCGTCGTTGAGCCCACAAATCGATCCAGCTGGCGGCCAGCTCTGGCCAATCGGGCCGTCCTGCACCAGGGCGATGGAGTATTTTACTTGGTCGTCCTGACAGCCATATTTAGAACTATCCATAGGCCCGACAGACATTTCTAGCATTGCCAGGAACCATCAAGGCGCTTCCTGACAGAGTCATATGGCAAAGTTAGAATTTAAAAAAAGAAAAAACACACCAAATGGGGACTTTTCTTTTGAAAATTAAAAACCACAACCCACCCCCCCCGCCCACCCCCCGGGAGTTCTTATGGCAGGAGTGGCAGTTTGAAGGTTTTGCTGCCCCTAACCCAAAGGGTTTCCCTAGCGGTAACAGCAGTAATAAACGGCTATATGTCCGTCCATCTAAACTGGGCAGGCGGACATATAGTTTATCCTCCTATGGCCCTCACTCCAGTGGGATGTCGAAGACGTGTGGGCACAGCGGAGAATGAGCAGTCTCCAGCGTCAAACTATGGTCCGCTTGTATTTAAATTGGATGGGCGGACCATACTTCTGGCAGGAACGGTACCCCTTCGCCGTAGGGAAGGAATAACCCTTTCACCTTCATGGAAAGTAGGCCCCAAATCTGAAGGTGAACCTTTCACCAGAACGGACCTGGCCGCTGTATATAGTCTGCGCTCGGCCTTAACTCTCGATTCGACCTGATCTAGCACGACCAGATACCCGCAGGCTGGCACTCTGCTATTTTTGGCGCTAGAAAGCTTTAAAACATCTAAAAATCACATCTCCGTTGCTCTTCATCAGATTTTTTTTGTCTTGGTGCATATTTAAAGATTAAAAAATGCACATTTTATGTGAATTGGATCGGGATTTTTACTGCGTCTTGTTTTTTACCTATTGCCTGTTTTGGTGCTGATAACTACTTTCCACTTGTTTTCCTTGGAGTTCAGCCCGATTGCTCTGTGCTACAGCGACCCGGAACTGAAATACGGATTGATTAAAAGAAACCTAACTGGACCGGATATAGGATAGTGACATTACCACAGAATGAGGTCTCACCACCCCCCCCCCAACTAATAATCCACTTCCTCACACCAACAAGCTTCCACTCAGCAACACGTACAACCCCTAGATCGTGAGAAGTGTCTAGAACGTACGTATTCCATGAAAATGAGGCGTCCAAATTTCTGGCGAAAGTCTTCCACTCCGTCGTTCACCATGTCGATAAGTGCGGCTTCCTTGTCGTTCTTGCCGTAGAGACCTGAGGTGAAGCACAACATTTATAAGAGACGGAGGCGAGGGATAGAATAAACATCCAGAAACTGGGCTAGAAAGAGGATCTGGGTTGCGATAGCCAGTGCATGGGTTGCAATGGACAAGGTGATGGCTAGCACAGTGTCTGTGGGGCTAGTGTGAAGCTCTGGTTGCAGTGGCCCGTGCATGTGTTGCAATGGGTTGCATGTGTCGCGATGGACAGTGTTTGGGGCTCCTGTGGGTGGATGTGGGTTGTGATGGCCAGTGCATGGGTTGCTCTGTACAGTGTGTGGGGCTCGAGGAGTCTGTATGGGTGGATGTGGGTGGTGATGGAATGGATGTGGGTAGGGATGGCCTGTGCATGCATTGCAATACAACAGTGTGGGGGGCTAGAGAGGGGTGGATATGGGTTGTGATAGATGTCTGTGGGGCTAGCATGAGGATCTGGTTCATAGCCGGTGCAATCGATCGTGTGGGGGGCTCGAGGAGTCTGTGTGGGTGGCTATGGGTTGTGATGGGTGTCTGTGGGGCTAGAGCGAGGATCTGGTTCATAGTCGGTGCAATCGATAGTGTGGGGGGCTCGAGGAGTCTGTGTGGGTGGCTATGGGTTGTGATGGGTGTCTGTGGGGCTAGAGCGAGGATCTGGTTCATAGTCGGTGCAATCGATAGTGTGGGGGGCTCGAGGAGTCTGTGTGGGTGGCTATGGGTTGTGATGGGTGTCTGTGGGGCTAGAGCGAGGATCTGGTTCATAGCCGGTGCAATCGATAGTGGGGGGGGCTCGAGGAGTCTGTGTGGGTGGCTATGGGTTGTGATGGTTGTCTGTGGGGCTAGAGCGAGGATCTGGTTGCTAGTGCATGGGTTGTGATGGACAGTGTGCAGTGCGTGTGTGGGTGCATGTAGGTTGTGATGGCCAATTGGCCAGTGTAAGGTAGAAACGAACCGTGTTGGGGTTGGAGAGGTCTGTGTGGGTGGATCAGTAATGGATGGGTGTCTGTGGAGCTATGCGAGTATCTGGGTTGTGATGGCCAGTGTGGCGGGGCTTGAGGGGGTCTGTGTGGGTGGATGAGGGTTGAGCTGGCAGGAGCATGGGTTGTGATGACAGTGTGGTCACACCTCCCCTCGACAGGAAACCTATTGTCCAGGCCTCCCCTGCCGGAGTTTCGGTCAGCAGCAGGAGGCCAGACCTGTGTCTGTGGCAGAGGCATCCATTTTGTGATGCCAGGGCTCAGGAAAGTCTTACCGGGTTTAGCCAGTGTGAACATGTCTCTCCCTCTAGAAGGGTGGAATGCTACCCCCGCCACCAGAACTGGCGGGGGGGGGGGGTAGTATTCCAAAGCATTTGACATCAAACACCACATGTTTTGATGTAGCCAGTCCAAAGTTGGCATTTACCACGAGGTTATAATGCACTTTAGAGTATACGGTATGGCTGTATCACAGAACAACCATAAGAAAGTATTTCCGAAAGCTGCAGAGGGGCTCAGCTCATGCTTGGGCACCCTCTCACATAAAACCAAGCACTCTGCCTTCAGGATTGTCAAGGCCTGCCATAGGAGTGGCTTATAGGTTTATATGCGTCTGTATAGGGGAGTGATATAGGTAGCAAGCACACCTTACCCAGGCTGCAATAGCAGACCTGTGGTGCCATTTTGGAGTGCTTCCCAGGGGTGGCATAATATATGCTGCAGCCCCCGGTAGGCCTCTGAGGTACCTATGCCCTAGGTACCTCAGATACCATATACTAGGGGCTTATAAGGCACTCCAGAATCCAATTCGATATGTACCTAATGTACATGGAAACCATTTTAGAGAGGAAGCAGGTAGGCTGAGGTCCTGATTAGCAGGGCCATAGCCAGACTAAGGTCGAAAAACAGTGAAACATGCAAAAAGTGGGGGTACCCATGTGAAGCAGATCCTAGACTCCTACAGGGCCTAGTTAACAATCTGAAACTAATCATGTTGCACCTGTCACATGTCGAAATATCAGCACAGGCGTAAGCACAGTGATATTTGCCAAATTAATAATCATGTCTTGCCCGGTGCTGCAGCCACGCTCGGAGTTCACAAGTCCGTCAGCTTTTGTAACTGGTTTAATTATCATAATGTGTTAGCAGGTTGAGGGAGCAGAGGTCCACGCTGGGACCTCTCGCAGGATGCTGTTTGTTTGGGTACAGTCGAGTCCCACGTGGAGAGCCTCGACAGGCTCCCGTTGGTGCTCGTCCATTTCTGGTACTTTGCAGCAGTTTTAAGATCTTCTTAGAGTTTGTCGTTGCTCAAACTGATTCAATGAGATATTTATATGTTTCCCTCGTCTACATTGCATGATTTTAGCTCTCCAGTAAGTGTCACTCACAGTCGTTGTATGTCATTCATAAGTACACTAAAATTATGAAAATGTCACACAGGCATCTACGCGGATTGTGATGGGTTTCTGTGGGGCTAGCTTGAGGATCTGGATTGTGATGGCTAGTGCATGACTCGAGGGGTCTGTGTGGTTGGATGTGGGTTGTGATGGCCCATGCATAGGTTGCATGGAGAGTGTGGGGTGCTTGAGGAACCTGTGTGGGTGGATTGGGTTGATCTGGCCAGTGCATGAGTTGCAAGGGACAGTGTGAGACTAGAGGGGTCTGTGTGGGTGGATGTGGTTTGTGATGGCCCATGCACGGGCTGCATGGACAGTGTGGGGGGCTTGAGGAATCTATGTGGGTGGGAAACAACCTTTACAACACAGTCATTTCATCACACTACATTTACAACGCAGTCATTACATCGCAATATCCTTTACAACGCATGTCACTACAACGCAGCCATTACATTGCCTGTCACTACAACTCATGACACAACGCTGGCATTACATCGCATGTCATTACAACACATACCATTACAACGCATAGTACCCCTACACTATCCAACACTTACCCTACTGGTGCACCCCCTGGAGTTAGAATAGTCATTTTTACCCCTACACTATCCAACACTTACCTTAAATGCAATGTAATAGTATACGTTGTGATGATATGCATTGTAAAGGTAGGTAGAATGCAATGTAATGGAATGCGTTGTAAATGTAGTTTAAAAAAATTTGTTGTAATGGTATGCAATGTAAATGCCTGCGTTGTAAAGGATGTTGCGATGTAAAAACTGCGTTGTAAAGGCATGCGTTGTAACGTCATACATTCATGTGGGTGGGCGTGGGTTGAGATGGCCAGTGCATGGGTTGCATTGGACTGTGTGTGGGGCTCAAAGGGTATGTGATGGGTGACTCTGGAGCTAGTGAGATTATCTGGTTGCAGTGGCCCATGCATGGTTTGCAATGGACAGTGTGGGGGGGCTGGAGGGGTCTGTGTGAGTGGATGAGGGTTGTGGTGGGTGTCTGTGGGGCTAGCGTGAGGCTCTGGTCAATGGCCAGTGCATGGATGTGATGGCTGTTATGGAGTGGTCCGGTCTGGCGAACCGTTCCCCGATGGTAGTTTCAATGTGAATAGTGCAAACATCCAATCGGGGACCGGTTCGCCAGACCCGACATTCATTTATTCGTATGAGGCGCTGCCGGACAGTGCAAGGGATGGAGCAGCACAACATTAAATTCAGTTGAAGGTTATTGTAACTTTGGATTACTGAGTGCATTGAGAAACCTTATTAATTTTATTTTGGCCATTATGGAGGGCCAGAAGGCTCATGCCAGGTGTAGGGCGGTACAGGAGGCTCCGGCTGTGAAGGATAGGGCATGTGCATTGGGGCTCAGTGGCTAGTATGAGGGTCAGGTGTGAGAGGGAGTCATTCATTTGTTAAATTACTCCCACCTGGTCCTGGGGTCAAATACCACAGACAAGGCAGTAACAGCAATAGGTTTCCTTTCCTGGGGCCTATCGTTATGTGAGGACCCATCATCCTCTGATACCACAGTTGTCTGTCAAAGCGACTGGTGTAAAACACAAATGTAGGGCACCTACATCCGAAACACATACCCACCGACCCGGGCACCCTTGTTCAAAAACTGGCATCTGCCCATCAGAGGCCCTCAACTTCCATCAGCTGATCGGGGGCCCTCCCCGAGGTTTATCCCATCGTCTCTATATTGATCCTGTCCTAGGACAGTGCCATCTTCTGGGCAGCATCCTTCAGGAAGCAGGACTCACTGAGCTGCACCCTCCAGACAGTCTCTGCCTCAGGGAAGGATGAGGACAGTGTCTGCCCCAGGGCACTGGCCATGCAGTGGGCACTTGTCTGACGGATATCTCCACGGGCCAGTCACCCCTCTACCCACTGGTCCCCACAAGACACCCACATTCTCACCATATTTACGCCCCAGGTGCCGCAGGATGGCGTTGGACTGGTACATGACAAAGTCTCCATCTTGAAACTTAGGCATCTGTCCAAACATCTGAAGGAGAGAGAAATTAACACATGTCAGACTGGTGGGGCCCCAGAGGGGCCTGGTGACTGCCAGGAGTGTGTACAGTACAGCGAGGGCCCACCTGAGAGGCCTGTTCTATAGAGGAGAGTTTCAACCCTCAAGGCAGCCTACTTACTAGTAGAGGGCCCTTAGAAAGACCTGGTGTCTAGCCTGCTTAGTCGAGCCTGGGTAGTAGTATAAGAAGGGAGCCTTAGAGAGGTCTGGGGTCTAACCTGCTTAGTAGTATATGAGGGGAGCCTTAGAGCGGTCTGGGGTTTAGCCTGCTTAGTAGTAGATGAATTGGCCCTCAGAAAGCCCCGGTGTTTAGCCTGCTTAGTAGTAGAGGGCCCTTAGAAAGGCCTGATGTCTATTCAGCTTACTAGAATAAGGGTGGGGCCCAGCCTGGTATCTTGCCTGATTAGTAGTATATGAAGGGGCCCTTAGAGGCATAGTGTCTATCCTGCCAAGTAGTATAAGAGAGTGCCCTTAGAGATGGTTGAGGTCTAGCCTGCTTAGTAAGAGGGGGGGGCCCTCAGAGAGACCGGATGTCTACTCGGATTAGTGTTGTGTGAAGGGATCCTCAGAGAGGGCTGGGGTCTAGCCTGCTTAGTAGTACAAGGGTGGGGCCTCAGAGAAGCCGGATTTATTTGTCTGATAAGTAGTATATGAAGGGGCCCTTAGAGAGGCCTGGGGTCTAGTCTGCTTAGTAGTTTATGAAGTGGTCATCCGAGAGGCCTGGGGTCTTTCGTACTTGGTAGTACAAGAGGGGGGTCCTTAGGGCGGCCTGGGTTCCAGCCTGCTTAGTAGTATATTAAGGGCCCTGAAAGAGGCCAGGTGTCTGGCCTGCTTACTAGTCGAGGGCCCTCAGAGAGGCCTGGTGTCTATTCTGCTCAGTAGTATATAGGGGGGCCCTCGGAGAGGCCTGGGGTTTAGCATGCTTAGTAGCATAAGGGGGCCGTCGGAGAGGCTTGGTGTCTATTCTGCTCAATAGTATATGACCTTGAAGAGGTCTGGTCACTAATGTCAGATAGGGGCCCTCAAGGAGGTCCATCACTAGTGTGAGATAGGAGCCCTTGAAGAGGTCTGGTCACTAGTGAGATAGTGGCCCTCAAACAGGATTGGTCAGGTTATTAGTGTGAGATAGGGGCCCTCAAAGAAGTCTGGTCACTGGTGTCAGATAGGGGCCCTCAAAGAGGTCATCACTAGTGAGATTGGGGCCCTCAAAGAGGTGTGGTTACTAGTGTCAGATAGGGGCCCTTGAAGAGGTCTGGTTACTGGTGTCAAGATAGGGGCCCTTGAAGAGGTCTGGTTACTGGTGTCAAGATAGGGGCCCTTGAAGAGGTCTGGTTACTGGTGTCAAGATAGGGGCCCTTGAAGAGGTCTGGTTACTGGTGTCAAGATAGGGGCCCTTGAAGAGGTCTGGTTACTGGTGTCAAGATAGGGGCCCTCGAGGTCCGTCACTAGTGTGAGATAAGCGCCCTTGAAGAGGTCTGGTCACTAGTGAGATAGTGGCCCTCAAACAGGATTGGTCATGTTATTAGTGTGAGATAGGGGCCCTCAAAGAGGTCATCACTAGTGTGAGATTGGGGCCCTCAAAGAGGTGTGGTTACTAGTGTCAGATGGGGGCCCTTGAAGAGGTCTGTTCAATAGTCTGAGATAGTGACCATTGAAGAGGTCAGGTTACTAGTGTGAGATAAGCGCCCTTGCAGAGGCCTGGTCACTAGCGGGGATTGTGACCCTCATGCAGACCTAGTTACTGGTAGATAGATGGGTGTATAACCCCCAAGCACAAGTATGGCAGTTCCAGCATGTGCACCAAGCACCGTATGCGCGCCAAGCACTGTATGCACGTCAAGCACAGTATGCACGTCAAGCACCGTATGAACAGCAAGCACAATATGCAGCCTAGTACAGTATTCACGGCAAGCACAGTATGCACGCCAAGCACAGTATGCACGGCGGTTGCAGAAGGTGGTCCAGTGGCGTAGGTTAGTCAAGTGAGATTTGGGGAATGTGAATCTTAAAATCTCCCGACTAATAAAGCAGTGGGCCTCAGGGTGAGATGACCAACGTTTGGGATGGAATGTTCCAAAGAGGAATAGTCAGGACTGATTAGCCTTAGCGGGAGCTCTGTGGCGGAATTAGAATTGAGCGGACAGAGGTCTGTCGCAATGGCAACAGACTGTCCTGTCAACTAAACTCAAGGTCCGCCCACCTGATTGAGTCAAGCGGATTGCAAGTTTTACATTGACGAAGTAACATTTACTCGTCAGTGTAAAAGTTTCTCTGACCAAGTAGGAGCAGATGGAGGTAAGCCATCTGACTGTTCATCCTGTTTAGAGTGGAGAGTTGGCTGCCTTTTTTTTTTTTTTAACTGTTGCTCATACCCTGGCTGTGAGAGACAGTAAAAGAAAAAAAAAAAAAAAAAAAAAGCTTGAAGTTTTAAAAGGTTTTTCTCTTTATTCTTGACCCGTTATTGTGCTGCCGCGCTCTGGGTTGTTAATCTTTGTTTTACGTGACGGCGGTTGATGTTCCGCCTCATAGCCGCGCTGCACTCAAGGCTTATTTGGCTCAATATGGAGTGCCTGATGCGGGTGCGGAGCTTATATTTATAGTGGAAGCGAATTCAGCTTACCACGTCGAGCTGTTTCATTCTTGGGTCACCTTTCCGGCGGTGGATGGAATAGACGATTTGTTTCAGGATTACACTGCCACAGCCTTTCCTCACGCTTATCAGCCTCATAGGGCTCTTGAGGTTCCGCTTACAGCTTGGCAACACCCAATTTGGTTTAATGGCACCCTTCCTCACCCAGTCTCACTGGATCATTTAGGTCCTTTATCGATAGATCGGGCCACTTGGCCCGTTTTGGCTGGATACATCTCACACCCACGTTATTTAACCCTTACAATTGGAGACTTTCACATCTTACATACGTCTTTAATATGCATACATAGGGCTGTTATTCAATATAATATGCTCAACAGCCAGGTGGGACCACCTGGCGTTGCTGCGCAACCTGGTGGTGTAACTATCAACCCCATTATGGTTAATTCTGTAATGGGCAAGCGCCCTCAAAATAAGGATGAGTTACCTTATTGGGTTGCTGAAAAATTTGGACAACTAGAGGCTGTTCTTCCAAATACGTCTTCTGTGGAAGAACACAGGATTTTGACTAAGTTTGCCTAAAGACTTACTTCCGAGTTAGCTTATTGTAACACTTGGGGCAAGGTGTTCACATTTGTATATTAGAAGTGTTTCGGCACTCCCTCCATGACCGTGCTCCCCTCCGTGATTAAGCGGGTACAGGATGAACGCTGAGCTGAAGCGGCTGTAGAGCTGGGGATGAGAATGGTGGGGGCGTTCAACGTGGTTGCGGATATGATCCTTGCCAATGTCAAGGGCGATGCAATAAGTTGTCAAATGGCAAATCGCTTGGAGGCTGTCCCTGATGTGGACAAACCACGTGAAATACCAAAGATTATTGCAAAAGCTTATAAGACAATAGGCTGCAATAGTCTGGGAGTTCAGTCTTTTACTCAAACGCAAACTCCATCTCAAACTCAACAAAAAGCCCAGACTGATAAAGATTGGCGTCCGTTCTTCCCACAGGGGCAGCAACAACAGAAGCAAGGTTGGTGTTGGTTCACCGACACCGGAGTCTTCTGAGCGTCCTGAGTCGCGCGACCATGCTAAAATTAAGTTTCCTGATAGATTTAAGGTCCCTGATCAGCGTTCTCCTCGTTCTTCAGAGGAAACATCAGGCTCTCATGTCGGTAGAGGGGAACGCCAAGATCGTGGCAAAAGTCAACCTGCACCACAGAGACAAGATCAGCCTCGACAGTTTGAAGTCAAGGGAAAACAAGAGGATCTACCTCGTTTTCGAACCCAGTTTCAGAAGAAAAAAGTTGCTGCTTTAACAGTGAGATATGCCTCAGATGGTGAGAACGCGACTCCTGGACTGGACATTGGCAGTGACTCTGCTTGACAGAGCAGCGGAGGTTACCATAGTGCGGGAGGCTCTGCGTCCCAGTCTGGAGGCGACAGCAACTGATACATTCATTACAGTAGAGATTGCAGACACCCGGGTTGCCCCCCCGGAAAGGCTCAATGTAATTATTTTCCAAATTGAAGGTGATATACCTCATCCTATCAAGGCATTTTTTGGGGAGAATCTCACCTCCTCGTATGACATTTTGTTAGCGGAGGCAGACTGATCTCCACACTTTGTGTTAACTGCTTCTAGAGGGAAAGATGTGATACTTCTGAGTTTTTCGCGTTATGTCCCTGAGGAGCATGCACAGGCCATCGCAGCAGAGTGGGCTTTGGCCCTCCCCCCGGCGGTGTATCATTATCAAGTGGGTTGGGATGTTGATTCACCGGCTCATGAAATACTTTTACGCGTATGCCACAACCACAATATCCAATCAGACGTGAAGCAAAGGCTTCCGTTTGTGACATTCTAACACAGTTGGAGTATCAGAGAGTGGTTAAATCATGTACATCACCGATGAATAATCCTATCTTTACAGTACCAAAACCTGATGATTCAGATCGGATTGCATTGGATTACTGAAATTGGAACAGTCATGGTCGCACTTTTGTGGTGCAGAACACGCACAGCTCTGCGCTGGTTTAATGCAACATTAATATCACTGTCCTGGGTCGCCACTCCCCATGACACGGCCTTAGAGAACTTGTCTTGCAAGATGTTATTCCATGCTCTATAGCTCTTATTATCTGCTGTAGCTGACTGATTTGTTACATAGGTCATAGCACAAGCACTGCACACATGGCAAACATGCCACGCACAATACAACACACATGCCAAGCACAGCACACATGCCAAATACAGCACACATGCCAAATACAGCACACATGCCAAGCACAGCATGTACCCCAAGCACAGCAAGTTTCCTGCTGCATATGCACGAAAAGCACAGAAGTAAACTTTTCCCACCATGACTGCAAGCACAGCATGGACACCAAGCACAGCAGGCGCTCCAGAGTGCACCATAAAAGACTGAAGAGAAATCCTACTCACCGCCTCCTTTTTCAGCACTGATTTTCCACTCTTCCAATCGTCAATCGGCACTACTTCATCCTTCCACTGGGCGCCCTGGTCAGAGAGCAGCAGCCGCATGGGCTCTGTCCGTCCTGTGGGGGGCGCAACAACTTCATTAGCACTGGAAGCCACCCTTCAGTTCACTGGTTAGCAGAGGAGATCCTAAAATCCTCCGCCCACATTTTTTAGTTCAGTCTGTGTTGGATGCTTACTGACCCATTGCAGTCCATAGCACAGCACCACTGAGGATGTGGTTAACTCCTAGCCCTGAAATGGTACAGACTTACCAGAAGCGTTTGCAAGGCCTGGGGCAAAACACTAATACATGCTGCTGGACTTGGCCCTTTATGCAGGGTCATCCCTAAACTTTTTGCCTTTCTTCCAGCCTTTCTTACGTGGTGTTGGTGGTTTTAGGCCTCTGGGCACTTTAGCACTGCTGTCCAGTGTAAAGTGCATGTGCTCTCCGTGTTACATACGGTAAGATTGGTCTACACCGGTTTGGCCTATTTAATTTACCTGTCAGTACCTTGTAAAGTGTTCTCATACCCAGGGCTGGTAGATTAAATGCTACTGGTGGGCTTGCAGCGCTGATTGCGCCACCCACCAAAGTAGCCTTTCAAAACCTATCTCAGGTCTCTGCCATTGCAGGGCCTGTGCGCGCAGTGCCGCTGTGACGTGGCACGCAAAGTGTGTGCAATGTCTGTGACCCCCCTTTCACTATATGTCAGTCAACCCCTAACATAGGCCCCAACTAACCATATGGGCAGGGTGCATTGTAGGTAAAAGATAGGACATGTACCTTAAGTGTGTGACATGTCCCGTTAGGGACAAAACAGCCATTTTGGTTTCTCACTGCTGTAAGGCTGCCCTCCCATAGGAATGCATTGGGGAATCCCTGAGGAGTGTTTCAGTGGTAATTCCTGATATGAGAGGAGCAGCGTGGTCAAACTTAGTATATTTGGAATGATAATAATAATAATAATAAATGCTGCACAATGGTGTGAACAGATTTATTATAACTATTTTAAAAATGCCACTTTTAGAAGTTGGCATTTCTGTGTGCTCTGTGTCTGCCTGCCTGATGTGAATTGCATGACTGGCTTTTGAGTGACAGGGGCGGGGAGGTGTGTGTGGCTCCAGGAGGGGCAGGGTGCGTCAGCACTAGGCTGAACAGGACATCTACATTTGGAGTAGTGGGAGGAGTAGTCCCCTGACCCTGAATAGGATTGTGCCTGCCCTGTACAATGCTGGCTCCGCCCCCTGTGGTGTGTCTGATCACGAGCCCCCACCTGACAAAGGAGAAGAGGAGCCTGGTAAACAGAGTGCTCCAATTCCCCCCTGAACCAGTTTTTGGTGGTTCCCCCAAGCCCTGTGCCAGGGCGGACAAAGGAATGTCTAATATAAATATAGGCGCTGTGACCCCATGAAGTGGTGCTGTTCCTGGACTTGGTGGGGGCTTGCTGCTGCTGGGGGCCCAGGAGGAACCGCCACGAGGGCTTGCCTCCCTGCTGGAGGGTCCTGTGTAATGGCCTCCTTGAGCCACACTATGCCCCTTAATCCCCAAGGACTTTTGCTGCTGGAGCTGTGGCTCCTAGCGCCTCGTGAACGCTTTTCTTTTGCTTCCAGGAGAGAGGAGCATATTTGCCTGCATCTGCAGAGCCTAGCTGTGCATCCTGGAGAGGGAATCCCCGGCGTAGGGGTTCCCCCCGGTGCTGCTTTATGGAGCGCAAGCCCAGCCTGCAGTTTGCGCAGCCAAGCGGGTGCCCACCTAGCTTTATACTTTAAATTGGAGGTGGGTGCCCACCCCGCATTGAGGTGCCGAGCGGGAGCCTACCCCGATATATGAATATTTAACGTAGCGCATTTTAGTGCCTTTTGAGCGGGTGCCCACCCTGCTTTTGTACTTCGAGCGGGTGCCCACCCCACATTGCGGCAGAGAAGGGAGCAGCCGGCCCGACCAGGAAGCCAGGTGGCCTTGCCTGACTGGGTGGGGCCCAAAACCGGAAATGGCCGCCGGAACGGCCCAGGGAAAGCCTGTGAGTGGGAGGGGATCCCATGAGCTGGGGGAAGCCCCGCTCACATCGCCTAAGAAGAGAGTCCCAGAGGAGTGGGGGCTCTCCTGATGCCTGCCACCAGCACCACAAGAGGAGTCCCGGTGCAGGTGGGGCTGAGAGGGGAGCCGTGTGGAGTGCTCCAGCAGCCCTGAGAGCCCAGGTGAGTGGAGCTTCACCATGGTCCTTTCGGTGCCTTTCGAAGCACATTGCCGGTGCTTGGTTATTCTGAGCGGACCCGCAGGAGAGCGGGCCGCTCCAACATGAGCAACATTGTTTTCAGGGCCCCCGTGGGGGTCCAGAGGGCCAGGGGTGCCCGTGCCTTTTTGTTAGATATTGTCCCAGCTGCCCCGCCTGACAGTGGGCAGCTGCAACATTGGGTCGCATATTTGTTGGTAGAGCCCCAGTGAGGGCCCAGAGAGCATTCTGAGGAGTGCCACTGTGGATTCATTTTCCTCTGTTGCGCCACCATAGCGGGCAATTGCAACGATTTGGCATGTTTTTTAGAAAGTCCCAGTGGGGACCCAGGGCACAGTGAGTGCCAGTGCCCACATTTCTCTGCACAGCGACCTTCAAAGCTGCACAGCAATTAGTGGCAGCTGCAACGCTTAGGCCAGAGCAATTGCGCACTTTTGGATTCTGCTGAATTGGCAGCAAGCCGTGACATTATGGACAAAGGGCATTTGAGCCCTCTGAGAATTCCAGTTGGCCAGGGGGACAGTTTTAGGTTGATCGAGCATCAGGCCCTAATGCGATTAATGTGGTGCCCAGGAAATGTGATTTATGCACCCCGATTTATGCCTCTAATGTGGTTTAGGTTTAGGAGGTTATTCCCTAATCTGAGGTGTATGCTTGTGAGGTTATTCTCTACTGTGATTTATGCTTATGAGGTTTATTGCATACTGTTTTTATGCTTGTGAGGTTATTGCACAATGTGTTTATCCGGCTGAGGATATTATTCTCTAATCTGTGATTTATGCTTATGAGGTTATTGCATACTATGTTTGTGCTGGTCATGTTGGCGCATAATGTGTTTTACGCCCAATGTGATGCTGATTGCATAATATGATTTATATTGCAGGACATAATGTGGAGTACAGTGTTTTGCCAGTAATTACTGGTTGTGCTCTACATTTCCTATTTGTGCTTGTGATGGTTCTGGCAGTGGCCCAATTGGCCCGGTCAGGTGTATATAATCCCCTGTAAATATGGCCTAGTGCCAGTTGGCACAGTGTATATTGTGCGATTACTATTATATTGTGTTTTGGATAATACAAAAGGCTATTTTTATTTATAACCTTGTGTGGTGTGCCTAGTGTGTTGCTGCTGTGTGTGTTGCGCAAACGCTTTACACATTGCCTCTGGGATAAGCCGGACTGCTCGTGCCGAGCTACCAAGGGAGTGAGCAGAGGTTATCTTCAGCATGCAACTCCCCAGTCCTGACTTAGAGTGGTGGTTACTGCCTGGCTTAGGCGCAAGCCCTAGCCAACCAGAAATCCCATTTCTAACTCATGCCCTCTGGGATCTTCTTGCATTCTTGCCAGGTGTCAGAATCACCTCTGCCTAGATATAAAAAAAATGTACTCCAGGGAAAGAGAAAACATGGTATCTGGTGCCATCTACGGGTATACACATGTAAACTGCCTCTTTGTTAATGAAGACGCCAGAACATCTATAAGTAACTTGCTGAAGTAGCGCAGGCCTTAGAATTAAAGAGCCAGGGTGTTAGAAATTGGGTTTATGGTTGACTAGGGTATGGACCTAACCAGGCAGAACCCACCACTCTAGCCAGAGCAAGTAAATTACACACCAAAGAAAATCTGTGCTCACCCTCTCATAGCTTGGCACAGAGCAGGCAGGCTGATCAAAAAAGTCTTTGATGATGGGGTGACTTCAAATGAACTCTTAGAAGTGCACAACAATCTTTCAACCCAGCCCTGGCTCCAGATGATCAGTGGGGGGTAATTCAGCCCTTTGTGCGTGGGTAGGACACAACCTATCAGATGTAAGTGTACTCCACCTTTCCCTCTCTCGGCCTGGAGGACCATCAGTATGCAGATGTATCCCCTGTCACACACAGTGTCACACCCAGTACTGCCTGTGTTATGGCAGTCTGGAAAGTATGCATCAAGTATAGCGGTCACCCAGCCTAGACGTGTATTAGAGTCAGTCTGCAAAGCACAAAGAGTCTTAAGCACAGATAGAGATCCACTTTCTAAAAGTGGCATTTCTAAAATAGTAATGTAAAATCCAACTGCACCAGTAAGTAGGATTTAACACTACTATTCTAAACATACCAAACATGGCAAAACCACTACTTTCAGATTAGGAATTACCACTTAACATATATAAGGGGATTCTCAATGTTGGCCTATGAGAGGAGTAGGCGTCACAGCAGTGACAAACAAATTAGGCGGTTTGTTACTACCAGGACATGGCACACATAAAGGCACATGTTCTCCCTGTTACTTGCACAACACCTTGCCCACAGGGCCTACGTTAGGGGTGACCTCTGTATAATAAAAGGGGAGTTTAAGGCTTGGCAAGCAGTTTAAAATGCCAAGGTGAAGTGGCAGTAAACTTTGCATGCAGGCCGTACAGTGACGGTATTGAGACAGGTTTAAAAGACCAAGTCTGTACATGGTACAAGCAGTGCTGCAGGCCTACTAGTAGCATTTAATTTACGGGCCCCGAGTGTATGAGATACTACTTTACAAGGTACTTACAAGTAAATCAAATATGCCAAACAGGAGTAAACAAATCATACCTTGTTTATATGAGAACTCACATGCACTTTAGGCCTCATTAGCAGTGGTAAAGTGCCTAGAGTCCTTAAGCCAGCAAAAAGGAGATCACAAAAATAGGCGGAGGAAGGCAAAAGGTTTAGGGTAATCCTGCGGAAAGGGTCAGGTTCAACATGGCGTAACGTTCCCTCATCCACACCCATTCAAACACCCCATTCAAGATACCCCCAGTGGCAAGGGAAGAGATACTGCTCTGGCGTCGTCATGGCAGTCCGCAGGAGCACTCAAGAGAGAAGAGATTGAAGAGAGAGCGAGAGGGAGAGAAAAAGAATCCTGCAGTTCAGTCTGGAAGGGACACCACTCCCAGGCTGCCTTCCACCATCACCAGCAGCTGCATCCATCCTTCATGCAATAAGCTTCCTTCAAAGCAGATCAGGGCTGACACTTCCATAAGGGAAGGTATTGCAGCAGTCTTCAAACGCCACCTAGTGGTGGTGCCGTGTTACTGCAAAAGAGGAGCTAGAAAAGTGGCCTTTAGCGCATGGCGAGCACTCCAAGAGACAATATGAAATGTTGTCTTAGGACTCGTATGTCTCGCTCCATTCTTTAAGCAGAAAATAGAAGACTGTTCCCAGGGAAGGAAAGGGTTATTTACAAGCCCATTGCGCCGCCGGTGAGCCGCTGTAACTAAGCCCTAAGGTCTCTTCTTCTCGTCATCCTTCCCGGATCTCTAGGTTAGTGACGTGGGCGGTGCCGTGACGGTCCTTGAGAGGATGCTGAAGTTACACATGCATGTTAATGAGGGGGGGGGGGGGTGGGGGGGAAGGGGTCAAATAAAAACTCATCAACTGCAAACATTTGTAAACTTTGCACAGCTTCCCTCGCAGAGGAGCTGTGAGGCAACATTTTGTTTACTGTAGAATTCGCCCTCTAACAGACATTTTGCGGAGAAAGTTGTGTAGACCAAACTACTGAGTAATTTAGCAACCATTGTAAAGTTATTAAGTTTGGAAATTGTGTTGAAAACTTCAGAAATTTAGGAGAGGAAAATCTTTAAACCGCCGCATACAAAGATGAAATGCACACGGATCTATCATTTGTTATAGCGCCTTGAAGCCAAAAAGGACAATGACGTGGGTGCCGTGTGCCAAGCCACAAGGCGGATGTTCGGCGAAGACGTGGGGCTCTCCAAGGCTCACGTGTCTCTGGGGTGTGGCTCATGTCTCAGAAGGGCGACATTTCCTCTCCTGGCCTTCCTCGTCCTTTGCTCCACTGAAACCACGGTCGCTGCCATGCACACACACATCCACACAGCTAGTAATTGGTTGTAAAAACCATGTATGAGTGGTGTAATGTGTCACCTCGTGACGTGTGGTAACACGCAGAGAGCCCTTCTTCTGTGTTGGGAACTGGGGGGGGGGGGGGGTCAATAATCAACAGGCTGCCCTAAAGGGCTTCCTTTTGCTGCTGGCTGTTAGTGTCGAAGGCGAAAGGCCATTCACACGGTCTGCAGGCTGTGACAGCAGGCATTGTAGTGTCACAACTAAACTGTAATAACATATTACAGGACAGTACATATGGCATCTTCTTTCGATAGGGGATTAGAGTAATAAGGAACTCTAAGGCAGGTTTTTATATGAGCATTACGTGATTTATAAAGAACTTACGGCCCTAAGTTCTAGACCTGGGTACAGGGGAACCCTAAATTTATCAGGGAGAACTTTCAGCTCCCTCTGCCTCAGGGTGGCAGCTGTAATAGCCTGAGTCCTGCAACGGCGGAACCCGGGACCTGGCCCGGAAAGGGCATACAAACATTGTATCACCCTCTGGGCAGGCGTGGCCAGAGAATATAAATAAAGGGGCGAGGATCACGCGTGGTCCTTCCTCCCGTACTCACTATATGGTGTGTGTGCGTCTCAGTAATTGCAATGCTCGGAGTTGGGCAGATCACTGCCCGCGGCTCGTGTCGTAACACTGGCGACGAGGGCGGTCGCTGTTTGGCACCACCGATCACCCTGAAGGCAGCAGGTGCGACAGTCAGCCGGCTGGTCCTGCCCACCGACGTGAAGGCCTGCAAGAACTGACCGATGCTGCAGAACTTGGCAGCCGCACCTGCTCCTGCAAGCGGTGTACTCAGACCGCGCCCTCCAGTGCTCCGAAAGCACCGGTGAACCAGAGTGCTATTTGCAGGAGCATCAGAGGGGTACAGTGGCCCCGCCCACAATACAACACGGCCACGCTCCTTCCAACATCGCTAGAAGACTCCCGCTGCGCCACACATGACGTCGAATGCAGGCGCGGGGCACTCTACGAGGAGGGAAGGCCACAAACCACTACGGCCGCAGTACAATCCCACTGGCCAGACTGCATACCACAACCAAGGCCACCGCAAGCCCAACGCTGCTAGTTTGAGAGAGAAACAGGAAAACAAAAGGGAAAAGAAAAAACAGCAAATGCTAATTTAAACAGGGTTGAAGAAAAAAAAAAAAAACTGGAAAAGCAAGTGGAGGGAAAAGACATCCACAATCATGACAGACGCCGCCAAACAAGCTGGTCACCAACACATCCAACCAGCCACACAACACACCCAAATCAACGCTCTGCTACCATTTAACAAACTCGTGGATCCTGCCACCACTCCCCTAGGTGAAAATATGGATTGGCTGCTTAGACAACTATTTCACTGCGACGGGGGAGACAGATAACACCATCAAAAGGTCTCTGTTACTACACTTTGCAGATGAGATATATAAACTCTTTGCATACCTGCCAAACACCGGCGCTGCAAATGACTACGATGCCGCAGTCAGGGCCCTGAATGCACACCTCAACCCCCAGTTAAATCTGGATTATGAGAGATTCAAGCTCTTACAAGCGTGCCAAATTGAAGGAGAATCAATGGACGCATTCCACGCACGCCTTAGAGAACTAGCCAGCACGTGACCAGCTGATGATCAGAATAAGGAAGGGAGAGAGCAGGCCATACAAGGATGCCAAAACAAGACCCTTCCGACCCTCATCCTCCACCAGCCCAGGACCCCACTGGAACACCCCCTCATCATGGCAAGGTCCCACGACCTGTGGGACGCAAGAGCAACAGAGATGGACATTGCCGTCACCCAGCAACCGGAAAACCCCGCAACTATAAAAACAGAATGAGCAGATGCACTTTGTGCGCAAGGCAGAGGGGGCAGAGGAAGTCTGCTGGAGAAGACCACACCCGGGTCGCGGTGTGGATACTGTGGGCAAGAAGAACATTCCCCAGAAGAATGCCCAGCACAAGGGCAGACATGAATACGATGTGGTACCCTAAACCGGGAAACAACTGTTCCAATGCATGCTTTACAACGCATGCTTTTACCCGGCATGCCATTACATCGAAATGGTTTGCTGTAGGGGGGGGTATAAGGTGTTGGATTTAACTCCAACACCTTCCCTACTGTTGCACAGCCTGGAGTCGGAATAGTAAATTATACTATTCCCCAAACTCCAGCGCACCCCTGACAGCAAGTAGTTGTAAAGACTTGTTTTAACAGCATGTGTTGTAACGTCATACAACCCTCTAAACCACTTTGCCATCACGTGCAGAGGTGGGCCGGGGACAGAGGTGCACGGGGAAGGGACCACTGTCAATGTCCATAAGAGAACTGTCCCTTGAAGACGCCGAAAAGCTTGAAGACAATTAAGGCACCACTGCGACAGCTACATCGCCTAGAAGAGTCATCTACGGAGGATGAAAACGAGTGTTACATCCCCACATTTGCCAGTGAAATTCCGGAGGTGCCCTTAACCCACGTGCGTCATAGAAATCGTACGATCACGTATCACAGCACTAATCGACACCGGGGCTTCTGTAAATGTCATGGGCAGTCAACAGTACAAGCAACTACAGCCACGATCCCAGCTAACCCCGTCGCATGTCAAGATACTCACATACGGGAGCCAGACACCACTGCCTTTGAAAGGCAAGATGCTAGTGACATTTGCCCATGTGGTCAAGGCCCTACAAACAGATGATACTGGAACTATTCCTACAACTCTTCACTGGACTGGGATGCATGAAAAGACCACCAGTCAAGCTATACATTGACAAAGCAATAAAACCAATCACAGGAGTATCCAGTCTCACCTACGGCCGCTGGTTGTGCAAAAGCTCCACGATCTAGAACACCAAGGAGTAATTGAAAAGGTTACCAGCCCAACACCCTGGGTCTCGCCTATGGTAATAGCAGAGAAGCCAAAGCAACCCAGGAAGATAAGACTGTATCGACATGCGCCTGCCCAACCAGGTGATCAAAAGAGGACACCAACCGTAGATTACATCATAGCCAACTTGAATGGATCCCGTTGGTTCGCTAAGTTAGATCTCAACTCAGGGTATCATCAATTGAGGTTAGCATTGGAGAGCCGGTACATAACAACCTTCTCGACCCACATAGGACTGCGCCGGAACAAGCGGCTGAACTTTGGGATTTCGTCAGCCGCCAAAACTTTCCAAAACACCATTTGGAAAATCCTGTCCTGCCTCCAAGGAGTATTGAATGTCAGCGACAATTTTTTAATTCACTCGTCAACCATCGAGGAGCACCACCGCCACCTTCGAGAGACTCTGCGACGATTATCAGAGAAAGGTGTAACCCTACACGAAGACAAGTGTTTATTCTTTCAGACCTCAAATTCTTGGGGTATGTTTTCAGTCAGGATGGAGTACAAGTGGAGCCCCGAAAGTCACATGCCATACAGCAAGCACCAGAGCCAACCACAGTATCAAAAGAACGAAGCTCCCTCGGGATGGCCACGTACTGCGGGCAATTTATACCCAACCTCGCCACGATAGCCGTACTCCTTCAAACCATCACAAAGAAAGATGCTGCGTGGGAATGGGGCCGAGAAGAGGATGAAGCGTTTTGAAAAGTCAAAGACACTGCTTGGGAAGACCACAATGGCATACTTCGACACCACCCGAGCCACCGAGCTGTTCCAGACGCCAGCCCTGTAGGTCTCAGGGCAGTCATCACGCAAGAAGTAGAACCAGGTAAATGGACGCCCCTTGCATTCACAAGCAAAGCTCACACCAACCGAAGCACGCTACTCCCAAATCGAACTGTAAGCGCTGGCAATCATGGGTATGCCTCTGGTTATACCCCTACTAAGTTGTATTTGCATGTACTCCAGCCCTGCTGCTCCTAGCTGCTCAGCCAGAGTGACAGATGGTGGCGGAATGCTGGTGTGACTGATGCGTGGAATACCCGAGTGGATGTGTGGATGACAGTTGGAGAAGGGCTGTGCAGCTAGGCAGGTTGCTCCTGGTGGGGCTGGTGTAGGAGAGGGTACCACACCAGTGCTGGCTGGAGTTAAGACTGATGTAACTTGGACCGAAGACTAAATAAAGAAGATTTGAAAATACATCCCGGCTCTTGGTGTCTACCTTTACAGGACACAACATATTTTGGTGACAAGCGGACTTGGACCCTAGAGACTCTTGGTACAGCACAGAAACAAAGGGACTACAAAGAAACTTCAAGAGATCCCACAAGTAACTACATCTACAAAGAAAGTATTTCCAGGCAAGCCAGCGCCAAACCCACTAGTGTCCTTACCAACGGACAGCCCCACCGACCAGTGTCATCACCAACTGACACTTTAGCCTAGAAATACTCAAATGGATTTACAAAGCTACAGTGAGTTGGAGGAGTAGTTGCACTACAGCCACATCTGGTGTTCCAGCCACGTTTTACCTACAATGGGGTTTGGTGAGTTGGATGGGTAGCTTCACTACAGCCAGTTGTTGGTGTTCCAGCCACATCGCTCTACAGTGTCTTTAAGAAAAAGGCACAATTTAGGATTCTTCGTCTTGAAGATCTTAGAACAAACAGCGTGCAGTGGCTGCACAGATAGAGAATTTGCAGCGTGTTGGACTCTTAACCAACGTCGGTACCTACTAGCACCACACAGCTACGGTGTGGTATCGCAAAGATTTGTGCATTGATGTCTCATGGAAAGCTCTATTAAGGACTTATGACCAAAGTGAGGGTCATGGATTTTCAACCAAAGTGACTAAATCTTCTTGGTACTACGTGCCACTGTGCAACAGCCTGTTTAAAGAAACAAGGGACCTGCTTCAAGTCTGTCAACCTCTGGATGTCGGTTCTAGTGGAGAGGTGTCAGTTTGTCGGTGTGTGCTCCTTGGTGTCTACACTACGGTTCCCATCTACACTGTAGCAAAGATCCCCACACTGGGTCTTGCTCGGGAATTGGCTAGCACAAGGTCAGCAGTGTTCATCTTTGAGAGTTATGCTCTTAACGTATGAGAGCTTGTGTCGAAGCCGTTTGATGAGGAGACGTTTCCCGGACATTGTTTTCACATATTCAAGTATGGGGGTAAGTTAACATTCATTTATTTTGTTAACGCCGCCCCCCAACTTTTGCTAGTTCAACTGCTCTCCTCATGCTTAGATTTCAAAGTTCCTGCTCGTGCTACTTTCCTTCGTTTGGCGTTGCGCGAGGCTCCTGTGGAACTTCGGTGACGTTTTGTCCAGTTTGCTGCTTGTTCACCACCGATGGACGCTTGCCAGCCTTGACATGCCGTGAGCCATCCGGCAGGACATGTGATTACGTGCAGCCATCTTGCGTTTGGTGGCTGCTGTCTATTCCCCATACAAGCATTGCAGTCATGTAGTTGACTGGACACACTTTGCCAACCACGCTTTTGTCTTTTTGTGCTCCAATAAAGTTTGAACAAGGGGAGCGTTGATGATCAAAACCTCATGAAGTCCGGGTACAACGTGGTGCTTGCGCGACCTGTACATGATGAAGAATTGTCGATTTTGGAATTTTCTTGGAGTTCCTCCTTTTCATGTATGTTGGAGGTATTGTACATTTTTCATTGTACCCACAGTTGTGTGCATGCTTGCCACACGTCACAACCACGATCTCTGCTAAGAGTAGTTTTTCTGCCACCAGCTACTCTTTACAAGCAGCTTCACTGTTTTGAAGGTGACCAAAGCTTTATGTTGAGTACATTATGTCGTTGAATCGCTGCAGTTGCTGGCACTGGGGTACGTACCAGCATGCTCCCACTTTTGACATCTGACACTAATTCGATATGGTGTTGTTCCCAACAAGGTTTTTATGTGTGCTATGCCTTGGTCACACTTCAAGGTGAGGTATTGAAGAATTAACCACACGGTAGACTCTGTTTTTTCCGATTTAGCAGACTTTTTGCTGCATTATGGTCATTTCAGTGCTTGCTAGGTTTGCGTTAGCGTTATTAGCGTTGTAACCGTTTCAAATTTCGTGATGCTGCAGTTTTACGCGGTTTATGGTTGGGACATCCTAATCTCATGGTGGGTGGACATCACAGGTTATCCCTTACATGAGGGTGGTTCTCGTCTTGGTGGGTTGTTTCCCACCTCTGTGTGTTCTGGTGACATTACTTATGTGGTTTTGTGTCGTGATCAATCTGTGTAAGTCGTCTTGCGCTGCACGTTTGGTCTGCACTTTTGCTTTCATGTTGTTCTGTGTAAGTCATACCGCGCTTCAGATGTGTGTGTAAGTTGCCCTGCGCATCACGTGTTGTCCTGTGCAAGTCACCCTGCGCTTCAGGTGTTGTGTGCAAGTCACCCTGTGCGTCACATGTTGTCCTGTGTAAGTCGCCCGCACTTCAGATGTGGTAGTGTGTAAGTCGCCCTGCGCCTCACTGTGTGTACCCTGTATGTGGTCCATTTTGTGGTACACGTGTGTTTTTGGTTCACCCTTGTTGTCTGTTTCTGGCCTTGGTTGTTAGTCGTGGGGTGTGTCCACCCTTCTCTACATCATTTTCCAATTTGTTTGGGGGGGGGGGGGGGTTATTGCTTCCAATATTATTTATTATTGCTTGGTATTTATTATTGCTTGACTATTTTATTCCTTCCCAAAGGTACGCAGTCTTTCTACTCTGGCGAAGTTGCGATTTGCTTGGCTTCTGAGTTTTTACATTGTTGGTGATTTAATAATTAAATGTCTCAATAATTTTTTATGAGGGAGGATGGGGGATATTGTTGCTCAATTGTAGGATGCTGTATTTTAACCATCCTTGGTCTTAATGGTTTTATCTCTTGTGATGTTCTGTCTTTATTGCTGCATTCTAGAGCTTTGCACCATTACTCACTTTTACTCATTTCAACCACTCATCTTTACATCAGCGGGTACCCATTTCGAGTAGCAACTTACCATCAACCACTGTTCCGAGGCACGGCCCCACACCCACCGCTGAGGATTGAACAGTGGAGGATACAACTGCAACACTACCATCTGGAGCACGTGTATCGCCCGAGGTCAAAACATCCTGGGGATTTCCTCTCCCGACACCCGCCAGGTCCACAAGAAGCAGACGTCGACAGTGAAGCAAAGGCCGAAGAATAGGTCAACATGGTCTCCCAATGGTCATGCCCCCGTGCCCTCACCACCAAGGATAACAAGGAAGTGACCGAAGGCGACCCTATTCTGGCCAAGGTGATGGACTTTCTGCAGAAAGGATTGTGGGAGAGCTTCCTGTGCAACCCCAATAACTGGTGCAGCCAAGACCAGGAACGTCTCGGGAAATTATGGAGGGTGTGGGACAAACTAAGTTCAGCAGCTGACGGTCTAGTGCTAGGAGGATCCCAAATTGTGATCCAGCTTGGTCTCCAGGAGAGAGACACAGCCCTCGCCCACGAGCGTTTCCTAGGAACGGTGCGGGTGAAGTTATGCATGAGGGAGAAGGTGTGGTTCCCCAGGCTAGAAGCAGCCATAGATAGCCTGGTACAAAACGGTTGCCCCTGTCAGCTCACAAGCACCCAAGAGCAACCCGCACCTGTAATAACGGACAAACCTGCCCCGGCGCTGTGGTCTTGAGTAAGTCTCGATTTCTGAAGCATCCCAGATGGGAGAGTAACCGCAGTACTCCTCAACAGTTATTCCTAATATCCACTAGTCGAAGTACTAGACTCCACGTCATTCGCACACGTTACCAGTTCTAGAGAAAACATTTGCAGTGTTCGGCCTGCCACATGAGCACAAGACAGACAGTGGTTCCCCCAGTCCACGGAGGAGAGTTCAAAGACCTACTCAAGTTGATGGGCTTACTCCGCCAATAGATCACCCCCCAATGGCCACAAGGCAACGGTGAAGCCAAACTCTTCATGCGTACACTGAATAAGATATTGCACATCGCTGTGGCAGAGCAAGCCGACCCAGAGACAACGCTGCAACAGCTCCTGCATGAATACTACAGCACCCCTTATTGCAAGACCCAAAGGTCCCCCTGGTCCTCAATGCTAACTGGACACAGACGAGACACCATCCCCATGGCTGAAGGCTGGGTCCCGCCATCATAAGAGCCAGCCAACACCCAAACTCAACCAACCCAGAACAATGAGCGAGCCAGCCAATGGAGAGGGGCCAAGCCTAGAGTCATTGCACTGGGGAGCTCAGTTCTAATTGGAACCGCCGTGCAGAATGGAAGTTCAAGACAGCCTACGAAAGCAGGCACCGGGACTGTACTGCTATTGCTGCCGAGCGTGGAACCAAAGTAGTCACCAGGAATGTATCCTGGTTCTGGAAAGTTCAACAGTCAGAAAAAGGGAGTGTTAGTCCCGAGGATACGGCGGTCAGAGATTCCTTGGACGGAGAGACTTCCCATCTTCGCTCGATAGAGTTAAGCCTGACAGTCTCTCCTGAACCATCAACAACCACGACTGAAGAGACCGAGGAGTTGACCAGCAAAGCCATAAATCAAGTCATTAATCCCACCAACGGCATTACAACTGGAGGCCGAACCCAACACCTATTCAGAGACTTAGAGACTGTTTGCGAATGTAGTTTGGATACGGTTTTGGGAAGGAATGTCATGACCAGAGTCCCGCAAGAGCTGAACCCGGGGCCTGGCACGGAAGGGCATACGAACATTGTATCACCCTCTGGCCAGGCGTAGCCAGAGAATGTAAATAAAGGGGCGAGGATCACTCATGGTCCTTCCGCCTGTACTCGCTATATGGGGTGTGTCTCAGTAATTGCACTGCTCGGAGTTGGCCCTATCACTGCCCGCGGCTAGCGTCGTAACAGGCAGCGACAGCTCCCTAATGCAATGAAGAGACAGGGGTGCCATTGCCCCTCAGGGCTATAAGTCAGAAAGGAGGCCCCTCGGGGCACTACCCGGTGCCACTCACCCGCTGCACCCCTCACAGCTTTGCCTGCTGTACCCCAGGCTTGGACGAGCCGGTCTAATCAGACACCACTTTATAAAACCAAAACTTCTGAATCTTGTCAGATCATTCCAAACACTGCTGTCTGTGGTCGGGGTGCCAGCCTAGCGCCCCAAAAAGTACCCGTGAGGAATTGCACGGTGATAGGGGACCGGTGTGCACAACCCCAGAATACCCCCTGTGTTAATACAAGGAATCTGTGTTCACCACTGCAAATCACCTGCTGTGCTAATACAAGGACTCCGTGTGCGCCACCCCAAATCACCCTGTGTGTAAATATTAGGACAGTGTGCACCACCTCTGATCACCCTCTGTGTGTAAATATTATAAATCAGTGTGCACCACCTCAGATCACCCTCTGTGTGTAAATATTATAAATCAGTGTGCACCACCTCTGATCACCCTCTGTGTGTAAATATTATGACAGTGTGCACCACCTCAGATCACCCTCTGTGTGTAAATATTATAAATCAGTGTGCACCACCTCTGATCACCCTCTGTGTGTAAATATTATAAATCAGTGTGCACCACCTCAGATCACCCTCTGTGTGTAAATATTATGACAGTGTGCACCACCTCAGATCACCCTCTGTGTGTAACTATTATGACAGTGTGCACCACCTCAGATCACCCTCTGTGTAAATATTATGACAGTGTGCACCACCTCAGATCACCCTCTGTGTGTAAATATTATGACAGTGTGCACCACCTCAGATCACCCTCTGTGTGTAAATATTAGACAGTGTGCACCACCTCAGATCACCCTCTGTGTGTAAATATTATGACAGTGTGCACCACCTCAGATCACCCTGTGTGTAAATATTAGACAGTGTGCACCACCTCAGATCACCCTCTGTGTTACTACAAGGAATCAGTGTGCAACACCCCTAGGTCCTACGCCTGTGCATGTGACCTGTGTACAAATCCCTTCAGTGCAGGGAGTTTATGTATTAGTTCATGTAACCTCCGTGAAACACATCTAGGTCCTGGGTCTTTTTATGATGCTACATGTGACCTGTGTGCTACACCCCAAGGCGCTGCATCTTCATGTGTTAGTAGGTGTGACCAGCGTGCAACATCCTTCAGAACTGGACCTTTATGTGTGAGTGTATGAGAGTTGTGTGCCTCACCCTGCAGTGCTAGGCCTTACTGTGTTAGTACATGTGACCTGCGTGCAACATCCCACAGGACTGGGCCTTACTGTGTTAGTACATGTGACCTGCGTGCGAAATCCCACAATACAGGGTCTTTATGTGTTAGTACATGTGACCTGCGTGCAACATCCCACAGGACTGGGCCTTACTGTGTTAGTACATGTGACCTGCGTGCAACATCCCACAGTACTGGGGCTTTGTGTGTTAGTACATGTGACCTGTGTGCAACATCCAACAGTACTGGGCCTTACTGTGTTAGTACATGTGACCTGCGTGCAACATCCCACAGGACTGGGCCTTACTGTGTTAGTACATGTGACCTGCGTGCAACATCCCACAGTACTGGGGCTTTGTGTGTTAGTACATGTGACCTGTGTGCAACATCCAACAGTACTGGGCCTTACTGTGTTAGTACATGTGACCTGCGTGCAACATCCCACAGTACTGGGCCTTACTGTGTTAGTACATGTGACCTGCGTGCAACATCCCACAGTACTGGGCCTTACTGTGTTAGTACATGTGACCTGCGTGCAACACCGCTAACTTACAAGATTTATGTGCAACTCCCTCTCGTGGCCGGGACTTCAGTGGTGACATGTGACAACTGTGAGCAAAGCTGGGTTTCTTGGCACTGAGCTGGCCTTTCAAGCTACTATGGCTCTCTGTGAATAAAGACTTCCTTTTACTATGTCTCCCAGCATGCACTGGGGATGAACGGGACAGCAGTGCAGCTCCACCCCCTTCGATAAACTTCCTGTGAAACTCTTAATGTGGTAATGCGCGAGACATTGGTGGAGCACCCCAAATAGCGCTTCTGTGTCCTCTGAGCGCCTTTATGTTGTAATGCACATTACATGTGAGAAACACTTCCCCCGGCCCCACAGGACTCCTGTGGGACTTAGCGTGGTAATACACGGTGTGTGCCACACGACCCCAACCCAGCCACCGCCCCCCCGAAGAAACAAGAAACCTCATTCCAGCACCAATAACTAACATACCAAGCATGGAATGCTTATGGACAAGACAGAGGCTGCACGGACACCTCTATACTTATGCTTTATTGACTATAAGGCCGTACTTGATCACGTCAACCGCTCTAAACTATGGTCCAAACTGCACAGATGGGGGCTGCCACAACCCTTATTAAATTTGTTAATAAACTTGCATACAGATACATGGCTGCAGGTGAAGTTAGGCAACGGAACTTTCCTGTCGAGGCGTATGCCCATGGAAAAAAGGCTGATACCGGGTTGTGTTTTAGCGCAGACTCTCTTCAACCTATATATAGCTGACTTAGTACCACTTCTAATCAGCTGCAACTTACATGCCCCAAAACAAGGAGACATTTTGATAGCTTGCCTCCTGTACGCGGATGATATAGCCCCGATTAGCAAAACAAAAGTAGGGCTGCAACATCTTTAAAATGCAACGCGAGACTTCTCTAAAGCAACGATTTAACGATCAATCTGGATAAAACTAGAACTATGATAATCAGGAAAAAATGGTGTCAAACTGGAGCTTGGTGCTGGGGAGCAACTAAAATTTAGGATACCGCGGAATACAAATATCTGGGTGTGAAGTTGGATTATAGGGGGACGCTTTTTGGCACAGAAGAACAGCATCAAGCCTAAAGGCCTAGTATTGGCTACCACTCTAGAATCGCTAAACTCTGAACGGACGGGACCCTCAATCCTTCCCTTGATCGAGGTGGTCTGGGCAAAGCTGTTGCCAACAATTACCTATGGCAGCGAGGCCCAGAAAGGCAGAGACGCAAAAATACTTGATGCCACAGTAACAACAGCATACAGGGTCTTCTTGGGCTGCCCAAACACCCTTCGCAAATTAGACTTGAATTTGGCGTTCAAAAAACAAACAGTTGCAAGACAAGGGGCCTTCATTATCGCATGGGACAAAGTGTGAAAAGCTCCGCATTGCACACTAAATGAACTATGGAAGGAGCTACAACAACACCACAACGCCCGCTGCGATGTATCTTACAGCAGCTTAAACAGGATGGGGCTATGGCAGCTTTGGGAAACAACAACAACTTGCACCTTTTTAAAAAAAACTAGCTTGGAAGACAGTGAAACACCTTTCCTTGCTGGAGGACAAGGCCTCATTGACAAAAAGAGCCCATGGTTGGATGGCATTGAAGACAGACAGAGCTGGCCGCTCAAGCCTACTTCAACCTGGGTTATGACAAAAACATACAAATTGCTTTCATGAAGTACAGACGGGGGCTCTCCCCTGTGTAGAGCACCTTCCTCCCTGGCTAAGAGAGGAGGCGGGCTCGGCGTGCCGCTTATGTGGCTCAGCAGCTGAAGATCTGCCGCATTTACTGTGCTCCCGCAAAACACTACCCAAGGAACGGAAACAACTGCTGAAGCAGCACTTCAACCGGCGGGGGATCCCCACCAGGAGACAAGCTCTGCTGGCATGCTTCGCACCCAATGACCCGCAACTGAACTGTAGTCTGGTGAAGTATCGGAGACTGTGCGAAAGCAAAATGCCTGAAATACTGACATAAGGAGCCAAGCCACCAAATCCTTGGGCAAACTTCCAAAGTTCAATAAAAAACTTTGTATCTGAAGCACAAGGTGGTCGAGTAGCACAGCACCCGAGGGCAAGAGTCATGGAGCTGCTGGCATTCTTATAAGGGTTGATCTGCCAAAGCCAAATGGGCATGCCAATGCTTGGCGAACGGTCTCTTGACCCACTGGAATGCTCATCATAGTACTTGGACAGAGATTAGACACTTCGTTGGTCCTGCTGCTTATTTACAGACTTATTTCTTTTAACAGGTTTTAAAGAGAAGAATCGCGAAGGCCTGAGCTGCAGATGTATATATTTTTGTTGTTGATAATGTTGTCTTGCAACGGTTTTAATTAACTATGCAAATAAATTAACCTAATCTAATCATTCCAGCACCACTTGTGCCGTTTATTCCCACTTCTACCACTGCTTCCTTTACACAAGGGTTTACAAACTCAATGAAGAAGAAGGTGTCAGAGGGGGCACTTACCTTGCACGGGGAAGTAGGTGATGGTGTACTGCGCCACTGCAAGAAAAGAGAGAACAAGTTACACACCGTAGAGTAAGTAGGGAGGCTGGCAGAGTGTGGCCGTGCAAGAAGAGGTTAGGGTGGACTCATGCGAGGGTTCAAGCCTGGGTGTGTGTACAAGAGCACACAGTGTATGTGCGAGTAACCACAGTGATTGTGTGTGAGCGAGAATGTAGTCCAAGTGCAAGTAGTGGGGGTGCCCTAAAGTTGTTGTAAGGAGGGGGAGTGGTTGCTCTTGCGTCAGGTTCCCACAACAGCACCTTTTCTCACCTGTGGCCCCATAACTTTCCTGGTTCGATTCTTAGGTGGAGCCTACCGGATAGCAGCCGCAAAGATATATAAAGTGGTTTCCCCAGACCTTTCCCGGCCATAAAACCCACCAATTGCTTTCTATTATCTTGTTTTATCGTCAAGTACATTTGCTTGCTTTCTATTGGCTTGTATTAGTGCCCATTGCATTTGCTTGCTTTCTATTGGATGACTTTGCTGGTTTCAACCTGCTCACCGGGTGTCTGTCCCTCCCATGGAGCATAGCCTCTTTACTATCCCTATGACTCATTGGCTACAATGCTCTTTCAGCATTTTTTAAAAAGATTTGTTTTACACTCCATGAGAGTGCATTTGTTGTCCGGCTCTCTCCCCCATGTTCTTTTCTCCCCCTTACACATTGCTCTCCCTTGCCCATGTGATTCTCTTCCACCACCCACACTCATGTTGCTTTCTCTCATCTATGTGCTTCCCCCGCCATGGTCCTCTTTGCTTTCTTTCACCCATGTATTTCTCCCTTTGCCCCCAGGAACCCTCCCTTGTGTTGCTTCTTTCGCCACCTGCTATGTTGCTTCAGCCCCACCTGCTCCTCTACCAAGTTATCGGTTTCTGTTTTTTTTTCTTCTTTTAAAACTGCTTTCGTGCTACTTTTTTTTTTAACTTACTGCTCTCTTTTTTGGTAAATAAAAAGAAAAATATATGCCCCTGTCATTTTTTAGAGGCGTGCAATGCAATACAGCATGGCTAAAAAACATTGGTGAAATAAATTGGTCTCTTAGGCGAGACCTATTGGCTTTGCCAATGCTTGGTCCAACTGCATGCTCTGAGAAGCCGCCAGGGGTCCTACACTAGTGCTCACCATGACAGCCCTAGACTGGGGGTAGGGGGGGGGGGGGGGGGAGGGGGGAGGTGGAGGAGTTGGGGAGGTACCAAAAGGGCTCCTCTGCTTAAAGCAGGAGCGAGGAACCTATATTTCCTGGTGACCGGGAGACACCCTGGCTGGTACAGACTTGAGCGTTAAAGGTGCAATCTGATCACTGTCTGTGGAAGGTGTGTAAAATCCCTGTAGGCCTCTATATGAGGCCCTTTTTAGGTCTCTCCTAGCGACGCAGCGCATGCGCTGCTCGCTGGGTGAGATCTATTGTCGCCGATTTTTTTTTTGAAGGGGGACAGGAGATCTGCACGCGATGGGTGTTTCAGCACAACGCGCGCATGGCGCTGTCCCTTTCCCTCCCTAGCGTGAGGCCGGAAGTGATGTTCCTCAGGTAATGTTGACAGTCGGGCCGAGCCTGGCTGCTAAGGTTCACGTGATGGCTGCAGCGGTGAGAGTCTTGCGGACCAGGAGCCGAGGCAGCCTCTGGAGGGGTGGGATGACAGAAGCGGGAGGAGGGAGGTATTTCCGAGCCACCATTACATCCGCTCTCGTCCCACTCCAGCTGTGGGCGAGCCACTGGGGCTGCTCGAGTTAGATGCCGGGCTCAGCTCGAGGTGCTCTTCTAACCTCCAGCCAAGGTTTCACTGGAGGAGATGCGACCCAGTGGCTACAGCTCCTGGCCATGTAACACGGAGAGCCAGGTTCCAATTAGGCTTTCGCTCACCACCCTGTGAGATCGGGCTACTCTCCCTTTACTCAAGAAAAAAAGTGTAAATTAGTCTGTTACAAAGCCCTGTTAAATTCTTGGGGCAAGATAATTCGTTCTATTTAAACCCTCCGATTTAATTGATCCCGTTTTCAATGCCATATTATATTCTTTTTAAGTTTAAAGTTTATTAAAGGAAAAGTTGAAGCAAAAACATATGAGAAAAAACATTATATAAGTGAAAAACAATCTTAGAGAAGCATAAAATCAAAACAATTAAAAGCTTATTTCTAATAATCGGAAAGGGAAATAGAGGGGGGGGGGTAGGGAGAAATCAATATACCTATTACAATAATTCTTTATAACAGTAAGAAGAAAGGCAATATCTAAAATCTTAATCTCTTATTCAAATACAAAGACATTAACAACATTATAATCATAAATTATAAAAACAAAGGAGTAGTACTAATATTATATCGAAACAACCTAGGTGAAAAGACAAGTAGTTCATGGAGGTTTTCTGACTTCATCAGGAAGATTAGCGGAGGATAAGGCTATATCAGTTAAATACGTGGATAGAGGGAGCCAAAAGAGATCTCTTAATGGATATGGGAGTGACATTGCTTGTATCCAGTGTATGGTGAAAACAAACAGCATTCCACCATGCTTTGAAAGTAACTTTGTTAATTACATTCTAACTACCATCCCACCCCTCAGTTACAAACCCCCCTGCCCCTTACCCCCCCCAACCAATCTAACCGGTATGGTGTCCTGCAGTGGTTTAAGAGATAGCGAGCCAGAGCAGTACTGTCAGCAGAGAGCAGTAGGTCTCGCAAATGTGTGCATGTGTGGCGCTAGGACGCGACAGGGAAGCCCAGATGTGTGTCTAGGAGGCTCTCCACAGTCAACAGCCCTGTGCTTGCATGCAGTCCCTGCCTGGCACTATCCCAGTGTGTCAGCTCCCTGGCCTTTCAGGGAATCATCTTCTCTCAGTTCATCGAACAGACCCTCCCACGCTCGCGCAACATCTATGGATCCCATGCCTTTTTGCTTCTCTGAGGAACATGAGGTTTTCAAATACTTGCCATTTAAGCATTTTCTACCTCCGCAGATGTCCATTTGAGAGTGATCTGTCGCTTAGCCAGGATAAAAGCTAGATCTATAAATTTACCCATGTGTTTGTGATTACCAGGCCGGAACCTAACCAGCACAACTGCCCCAGAGTCCCAACGATGATGCGGTCTGTGATGGCATTGATCAGAGCACAAATATTTCCCCAGCAGGAGGTGAGCTGTGGGATGTCCCAAGCCATATGTAACTGATCTGCCCCAAGGGCCCTGCACCTAGGGCACAGACTTGCGGGAAGAATGTATCGATTTTTGCCAGGTGTAATGTACTCTGTATGTAAGAAATGAAAGTTAATCAGTTTAAACCTCTCACTCCGAGACCTTCAGTGTCCTATCCAGTATTTTCCCCCAGGCATCATCTGCAATAGATGTCCCCACAACGGTCTCACTTATCCTTCAGTGCATCCAAAGGGGCATCTCTTTCAGTGTTGAGGGAGCCGATGCAATCCCAGTATCTCCAGAAGAGGAGAAAGTAAAATGGGAAAACTGATGCGTCTTACGCTCTCTGACTTTCCCCTGACCACTTACGTCTAATACCTGCCACCGACGCCCCATGTACAAGAGGTCTCGCATTCACGTGAGTTTGAGCTATTGACATTGCAATAGGACAATGCCTTTTAATTTTGTTTTTAAAACATAAATAAAAGGCAGTCATTTACAATACCAATAGCTTAAACTCTGGTAAATGCGAGACCTATTGCATTGCAAATGCTTGTTACTCCTTTCCCTGTGTGTAAAGAGTGCTGCAATGTGTGGCTGAGAGCCTTGCTAGAGGAGGTGTATGTGGCAATAACATGGTTTCCCACTAGAGGGCAAGTGTCTGCCCCTCACCAAATGCCAGGACCAAAAACAGAAGCCGTGTCGAGGTCTGGCTTTGGCTGAAATACACATTTGTTCTAGCCATATAAGCAGGTGTATTACCCAATGCGAGAGGTTGTGAAATTAATTCTCTGCTGAATATTTGGGGGCCTATTTCTGAAAGTGCAGCGTCACTTTTGCACCATGCAAAGTGGTTCATGCGTAAAGCCTTCCAAGGTTGCTTTGTGGCCTCATAAATCACGAGTAAGGAAACGCAGCTCAAAGTGCTGCGCCCCTTGCTCGGCACCAGAGGCGTTTCATGGGCATTGCTGTGGGTTTTCCCACTGAGCTCAATGGTTTTTGATGCTGCCCCAGATTTACAAAGGAGGGATGTAAACCTGGGGACGTGCCAAACGTTACGCCTCCCGAGGCGAGGCGTAACGGGAAGAAATATATATCACATAGTTTCCTCTTCCCATGTGTGCTGTATTTTTCAGCACACATTGAAAAAGGAAAAACACCTCCCAGGATTGTTTGTGCAGGAAGGTGCCCCTTCATGCACAAAAGCAATCCTGCTGACACAACAGGCACCCTTGCACCATAGTGCAAGGGTACCTACGTTGGTGCTAGGCTTCTGAACAGTGCCAGCGCAGGGAGAAATGACAGGAATGCACGGTATTGCATAAATAAGGAGCTTTCCTGCCCTTTCACTTTGGTGTAGGACAGCGCTGCCCTACTCCAGAACCCCATACATGAGGCCTTCGGTTTCCAAGGTTGCTATGCTGCTGCCCTCGAGCTAAGCTGGGACGAATATTTGAGACCATAATTGATGTGATAATTAAACACCTGCTAAAATCGGACTCCACTGAGACAGAATTGATCAGATGTGGTAGATATCACTCAGCTACTTGTTTTTTGGGCAGAACGTGGATTGTGCTGTTTTCTGCCCTAAAATCTTCATATATCATCTATAAGTGTATCTTTGGAAACGTGGGGCAAGTTTGAGATTGCAAGAGTGGCAGGTTTCACTGAAGACACTAAAATATTCTCAAGTACGAACACTACACCAGTTTATACCACGGTGTCACTAAGGCCCGTTTCACTACAGCTCACTATCACCAGTGGAAGCGTCCGGGAACACCAGTCAATATATTAAAGTGGGCTCTTGATTAATGCAGCCATCAGGACAGCTCTAGCAATGGCTGAGGCCTGGAGATGCAACCATTACACCGGTCCAGGTGAGCCCGGAAGTGTTAAGCAGTACAGGAGTGTCCAGGTGAGCCCTGGAGAACCAAGCAGCACAGGAGTGTCCAGGTGAGCCCTGGAGAACCAAGCAGCACAGGTGTGTCCAGGTGAGCCCTGGAGAACCAAGCAGCACAGGTGTGTCCAGGTGGACCCTAGAGTTACAAACATGACAGGTGCCTAGGTGAGCCCTGGAGTACCAAGCATTATACCTGTTCAGGTAAGCCCAGAAGTGCCAACCAGCACACATGTTCAGATGAGCCCTGGAGTGCCAAGCCGCACAAGTGTGTCCAGGTGAGCCCTGGAAAGCCAAGCCGCACAAGTGTCCAGGTGTGTCCTGGAAAGCCAAGCCGCACAAGTGTGTCCAGGTGAGCCCTGGAAAGCCAAGCCGCACAAGTGTGTGCAGGTGAGCCCGGGAAAGCCAAGCCGCACAAGTGTGTGCAGGTGAGCCCTGGAGTGCAAGCAGCCCAGGTGTGTCCAGGTGAACCCTGGAGTGCCAAAGAGCACAGGTGTGTCCAGGAGAGCCTAGAAGTGCCAAGCTGCACAGTGTGTCCAGGTGAGCCCTGGAGGCCAAGCAGCACAGTGTGTCCAGGTGAGCCCTGGAGGCCAAGCAGCACCCTTGTGCGTGTGAGCCCTGGAGTGCAAGCAACACAGGTGTTTCCAGGTGAGCCTTGGAGTGTCAAAAAGCACAGGTGTATCCAAGTGAGACCTGGAGTGCTAAGCAGCACAGGTGTATCCAGGTGAGCCCTAGAGTGCTAAGCATCACACCTGCCCAGGTGAGCCCAGAAGTCCCAAGCAGCACAGGTGTGTCCAATTGAGCCCTGTAGTGCCAAGGAGCATGTGTGCCAGGAGAGATTGGAAGTGCCAAGCTGCATAGGTGTTGTCCAGGTGGCCCCGGGAGTGCCAAAGGTGTTTCTAGGTGAACCCTGAAGTGTCAAGCAGCACAGTTGTGTCCAGGTGAGCCCGGGAGTGCCAAGCACCACAGGTGTACCCCGGTGAGCCCAGGAGTGTCATGCAGCACAGGTGTGTCCAGGTGAGACCTGCCGTGCCAAGGAGCACAGGTGTGTTCAGGTAAGCCATGGAGTGCAAAGCAGCACAGTTGTGTACAGTTGAGACATGGAGTGCCAAGGAGCATGGATGTGTCCAGGTGAGCCCGGGAGTGCCTAGCAGCACAAGTGTGTCCAGGTGAACCCGGGAGTGCCAAGCAGCACAGGTGGGCCATGGAGTGTCAAGCAGCCAATGTGTCCTAGTGAGCTCTGGAATGCTAAGCAGCACACATGTCCAGGTGAGCCCAAAAGTGCCCAGTGGCACAGGTGTGTCCATGTGAGCCCTGAAGTGCCAAGCATAAGACCCGTCTAGGTGAGCCCGGAAGTGCCAAGCAGCACAGGTGTCCATGTGAGCTATGGAGTGCCAAGCAGCACCTGTGCTCGGAGGGTTGGAATGCCAAGAAACATAGGTATTCAGATGAGCCCTGAAGTGCCAAGCAGCACACGTGTGCAGTAAGCCAAGTAGTGCCAAGCAGCACGTGTCAGGTGATTGTTGCAGTTCTCAGAAGCACAGGTTTGTCTAGGGGATTGTTGGACCTGGCCCTTTTTGCAGGTTCACCCCTAAACTTTTTGCATTTCTCCCAGCCTTTTCTTGGTGCAGCGTTAGTGGTTTTAGGCCTCTAGGCGCTTTTACACTGCTGTTCAGTATGAAGTGTGTGCGCTCTGTGTTACATTTGGTGAGATTGGCCTGCCCTCCCAGAGGGATGCATTGTGGATTCCCTGCTAAGTGTGTGTCAGTGGTAATTCCTGTTAGGGGAGGAGCAGTGTGGTCAAGTCTAGTATGTATGAAATTGTGAGAATGAATGCTGTGCAATGGTGTGCGCAGATCCGTCATGACTATATGAGAAATACCACTTTTAGAAGTTGGCATTTCTGTGTGCTATGTGCCTGCCTGCCTGATGTGTATTGGCTGTCTGGTATTGGAAGGTCAGGGCAGGCTGAGCCAGACCTGGGTTGAATGGAGAGGTCTTGTTAGATTCGGAGTCTCTGGTTGGTGCAGGTATGCACTCGACAAGCAGGGACCCTCTCCTCTAAGTCAGGGCAAAGGATTGCTCTCAGCAGACAACCCCTGCTCACCCTCTAGGTAGTGTGGCGCAAGCAGTCAGGCTCCTCTCTAGAGCACATATGGTTAAGCTCTTGCAATGTCCCACAATAGTCACCAACCGACCACACAGAGGAGCCAGACTGTATTTGTAAAAATAAAGCTCTTTATATAAAATTCTTCAAGCAGGCTTTTAAATACAGACTTCAGACTTTAAACACGGTTCCAGTTACTTGTTATAACTTCAGATACCACAGTTCTTCTTAGTTCAAGTTGGGTGCTGTCTGCACCTCTTTGGGGTCTGTGCGCGTCGCAGCGCTCTTCGTACGTGTCGTACCGCTCTTCGGGACGATCCCTACTACATCTCACGCTTCCCGCGTGAGCAAGCGTACGGGGCCGGGATCTCTAGGCAGTACGGGCCGTACGGGTTGCCTATGCGGATGTGTACAGTTCTTTGTGAGGCACCCATACGTTGGAGGTCCAATAGCGCACAGTTCCCTGCTCTGCAGCCGTGCGCTTCAAGTACGCTTGGAGTTCAGACGCGCACAAGTTAGATTACGCTCCAGCCGTACGCTGGGGCTTTCAACAGCGCACAGTACCTTATTTCTTGTTGGGGATTCGAGGCGACTTCAGTAGTCGTAGAGGGGGCGTCCCACGTCGCGGTCCCGCTTCATAGAGTGCAGCGATGCGTGGTGGGGCGCCTCTTGACTCCAGCGTCCGTCGCGATGCTGAGGAAGGCGGGGCGGCGGCTTGGGGTGAATTCAGCGGCGAGGTGCTGCCGACAGGGTATCGTCCAGGAGAGTCGAACTCAGGTGCGGGCGATCTTTGCGGTGGGCTCTACGGCTCAGGGGCCACAGAGACTCGATGCTTGGACCGGACGGTCCTTTCTTGCGGTGCGAGCTCCGGCTTGAGGGGGCAGCAGTTTGTGATGCTCCGGCCAGGCGGGGCAGGCCGTTACGGTGCTCACTGCTGCACAGTCGTCCAGGGGTCACGTTGCTCGGCGGGATGAGGGCGCACAGGTTCTCCGAGTGCAGGACAGGTTCCTAGTCACACTCAGGTCTCTGGAGTCAGCGCTGAAGGGGGCATTCACCAGCAGCAGCTTCCTTTCTTCCAGGGAGGGGTAGCGCCCACTGTTCCTGGGGCGCAGTTCAGGGGGAAAGTTCACAAGCAAGCCCTTGGAGATTGTTCATAAACACAAGTTGAAAATAAAGTCTCTCAGTCTTTTCCTCTCCTTCCAGCAGCAAGGCACCCACCACAGGCCAGTCTCTCAGGCTTAGAGACAGTACTCCTCCATGCAGCTTTTCCAGGTCCTTCTCTTCGGGCAGAGGTTCTTCTTGGCATAAACAGGATCTGATTTCTTAGGAGCAGGGCACCTTCTTTTATACACAGGTTCTTTGTGACCAGGGGGCCTGTGCCTGGCTCAGTCCGGTTTTGGAGCACTTTGTTGTGGGGACTCTGCGCTTTCCTTTCAGCAGCAGGGCAGAGACACCAGCCGCTCCACAGGGGGCGGAGCCAGCATTGTGGTGGCAGAGCACAGCCCTATTCAGAGTCAAGGTGTTCTCCTCCCACCCATCCTGGTGTAATCTCTCTACCCACCACCTGGCAGCCAGCCTGTCTCCTGGAATTCCCCAGCCCTGGCCCCCACTGAAACTAGGCAGCACACACACAGCAGAGGCGGACTGAAATGGTTAGGCAAGTAAATACTAACTTTCTAAAAGTAGTATTTACAAACACAGGATATTAAAATAAACTTTACTAAAAGAAGTATTTCATTATTCTGAGTTCAGGCATACTAAACTTGACTTTCTACCATGCTCTGAGTCCGCTGGGATTATAGAGTGTAATAATTCCAGCAGCCCATTCTGGCCTATGGAGAGCAGGTAGCCTTTCAATAGTGAAAAACGAAAATGGCTGTAATTCACTATCAGGACATGCCACACACATCAGGGCAGATCCTACCTTATGCCTACAATGCACCCTGCCCTTGGGCCTACCATAGGGGTGACTAATATGTAGTTAAGGGAAGGTTTAGGGACTGGCAAGTAGGTGCACTTGCGCAGTCAGCATGACAGTACTGGACTGCACACAGGTTCTGCAATGGCGGCCCGGGTGAAGAGAAGAGGCGCAGAGAGAAGCCGGGCTCCCGTGAGCAGTTGGGAGCCCCGGCGCCGAAATAGACGTCCCGATCCAAGCCCCGGTGAGTGAGGGCTGGGCTGGATACATGGCCAGTATCTTTTCGTTTCCATGAGCAGACCTGCCGTCGCAGGCCACTCCAACGTTACCTGCAAAGTTTGTTTGCAAGCCCCGTGGTGGGGGTGGGAAGGGGGATCCAGAGGGCACCGTGATGCCGGGCCCCTTTTAGGGATATGGTTACAGCTGCCCCGCTTGCTAGAGAGCAGCTGCCACGTCTTTGGGGTCATGTTTGCCGAGAGAGCCCCAGTGGGGCTCCGAGGGCATAGTCGTGCCAGGGCCCCTTCCCCGGATCCTCAGCTGCATCGCACAAGCGCAGGCAGCGGCAACATTTTTGCACATTGATTCAGAGGGCACCTGAAGAGCCCCGGCCTCATTTGATATTCACAGCTACCCAGCAAGTAGTGGGCAGCTGCAACGTTAGGTCTACGCAATTGCGCCCATGGATTCTGCTGCCTGGGCAGCCGCCCTGACATTTGACAGAGGGCATTTGAGAAGGCCGGTTGGCCAGGGAGTGGGGGGGGGGGGGGGGGGGACAGTTAGGAGGTTTACAGGGCGCCAGGCCCTAATGTGGTGATAGGAAATGTGATGCATGTAGTACGATTCATGCACCCTGCTTTATTCTCCAAGGTGGTTTATGTATGGGGATTATTGCATAATGTGTCTAGGTTTATGTATTTTACGCCTAGTGTAATGATGACTGTTTAATATGACTTAGGATGGCCAAATGTGTTTCTTACTTGCGAGGCCCATTGGCTTAGTTGATGACTGGACAAGGTAGTATGTTAGCGATGCCCATTGATTTATTCCCTACTGTGGTCTATGCTAGTGAGATTACTCCCTAACGTGAGTTATGCTTAGGAGGTTATGGTCTAATACGTTTAGACTTCGGAGAAGATTGCATAATGTGTTTATGCTGGTGAGGTTGGCGCAGAATGTATTTCACGCCTGAATGTGATACTGTGCATAATATGGTCTATGTTACAGGATGATGCGGAGTACAGTGTTTGCCAGTAATTACTGGTTGTTCTACGTTTATTCCATATGTCCTTACTTTTACTATTCTTACAAAGTGATGATTCTGACAGAGGTCCATGTGGCCCTGTTAGGTGTATATAATCCCATGTAAATATTGCCCAGTGCCAGTTGGCACAGTGTATATTGTGCGATTACCATCTAATGTGTTTTATGATGATACAAAGGCTATTTTTGATATAACCTTGTGTGGAGTTCCTTTTGTGGTGTGCCTAGTATGTTGCGCAAATGCTTTACACATGGCCTCCGGGATAAGCCTGACTGCTCGTGCCAAGCTACCAAGGGGGTGAGCAGGGGTTATCTTTGGCGTGTAACTCCCTTACCCTGACTAGAGTGGTGGTATCCGCCTGGCTTTGGCACAAGCCTTAGCCAACCAGAAATCCCATGTTAGACCTGGCACCTTGGCGTGAGTCTCCCTTCCACTTTGTCGCTGTGCCTCATGTGTTTTTATGGTGTTGGCCGCTCAGAGCACTGTGCCACTGCCAGCCAGTGCCACAGTGCAAGTGCTCCCTAGGTAAAATGTATATGCTGGTTGGATTCCACGATTGGCTTATTTGGTTTACTGTCAGACCCAAGTAAAGTGCACCAGGAGTGCCAGGGCTTGTGAATGCCAATGCTGCTGGTGGACTTGCAGCACTGGTTGTGCCACCCACAGAAGCGGCCTAGTAAAATGTGTCTACGGTCTGCCATTGCAGAACCTGCGTGCAGTCTGGTACTGTCATGCTGACTGGATAGGTGCACACACTTACCAGTCCCTAAACCTTCCCTTAACTTCATATTAGTCACCCCTATGGTAGGCCCAAGGGCAGGGTGCATTGCAAGCATAAGGTAGGACAAGCCCTGATGTGTGTGGCATGTCCGAATAGTGAATTACAGCCATTTTCGTTTTTCACTATTGTAAGGCTACCTGCTCTCCATAGGCCAGAATGGGCTGTTAGAATTGTTACATTATATGATCTTAACAGACCCAGGGAACATGGTAGATATTCGAGTTTAGTATGACTGAACTCAGAATAATAAAATACATCTTTTAGTAAAGTTTATTTTAATATTCTGTGTTTGCAAATACCACTTTTAGAAAGTTGGTATTTGCTTGCTTGACCATTTCAGCCCGCCTCTGCTATGATGTGTATCTGCCTGTCTGGTTGTGTGAGTGACAGGGCTGGGGAAACCCAGAGGGGCAGGGCTAGGTAGCCTGGTGGTGAATAGGAAGATTGGCAGTCAGATGGGAGGGAGGAGTACACCTGGGCTCTGAATAGGGCTGTGCTCTGCCACCACAATGCTGGCTCTACCTCCTGTGGAGCGGCTGATGTCTCTGCCCTGCAGCCTGAATAGAAAGGCAGAGTCATGTCAACAGAGTGCTCAAGAACTGGTTTGGACTGGGCAAAGGCCCCTCTACCCCAGAGGAACAAAGGAATTAGGGGTATAAGTATTGGGACCCTGCTCCCAAGAAATTAGATCCTGCTGAAACAAGAAGAACCTCTGCCAGAAGAGAAGGAACTGGGAAAGCTGTAGGAGGATCCCTGACCTGGGGGATTGGCCTGCAGTGGTTGCCTTGCTGCTGAAGGAGAGGAGAAAGACTACTAAAGACTTTGCTTCAACTTGTGCTTTAAAAAGGAGCTACAAGGGCTTGAACTGAGCTTTCCCCCTGAACGAAGTGCCAGGACCAGTGGACTTCACCCCCCGCTCCCCAGAGTCTTTTGGAAGTGACTGCTGCTGTTGTTGGGCCTTCTGAGGGACTGCGTGTCAAGGAGCTGGAAGCGCGATGCAAGGAAGAGAAGCGTGCCGCTGTCGAGCATCTCGCAAAGGGTGTCGCCGCTGCAGCATCGCATCGAGCGGAAGAGGCTCGCATCATTCCAGAAGTGTCTTGCAACGCCGAAGAAGCGTGTCGCCATCGTGGCTGTCGCATTGGACCGCATCGAGAGAAGAGTCTCGCAGCGAGGAAGAAGCGTGTCGCCATCGCAGCCATCGTAGTTGTCGCATTGCACCGCAACCAGAAAAGTGCCTCGCATCCACGGAGAAGCGTGCCGCCGGAGCCGCTGCATCTCGCAGAAGGGGTGTCGCCGCTGTAGCATCGCATCGAGCGGAAGCGTCTCACAACGTCGGAGAGGAGTGCCGCTGCTAAGGCCGCTGTCGTCGCATCTCATCATGGGTGACGCCGCTGTAGCTGACGCATCGAGTCGAGTCTTCTTGCAACATCGGAGAAGCGCACCGCATCTGGAAGATCCCGCCTTTATTTTTTTAGCACCAAGAACTTCAACGCATCTGCATCGCTGCAACACTTTCGTTGCCCTGCGTGTCGCATCTAAGGTACATTGACTTAAAGTGTCGCATTTAAGAACTTAAGAGAAACTAAGCAATCTTTTACCAACTAAGCAACCGTATTGTGTATTTTTAATCGTTTAATGGTCGTGATAATCCTATATAAAGAATCCTTATTTTTAATATAAATACCTGTGTGGTGTCCATTTGTAGTGTTGTCACTTGGTTACTGTATGTGTTCACAAATGCTTAACCTAGAACGCTCTGAGATAAGCCTGGTCTGCTCGCGCCAAGCTACCTAGAGGGTGAGCAGGGGTTGTTTTAGTAGTGTAACCCCTTACCCCGACCAGAGAACCCGGATTCTAACATCCCATTTCTAACAGGGCTCCTTGGAGTGCCAAGCAGCATAGGTGTGTCCAGATGATCCCTCGAGTGGCAAGAAAAATAGGTATCCAGATGAGCCCTGGAGTGCCAAGAAGACCATGTGTCCAGAAGAGCCCGAAAATGCCAAGCAGTACATGTGTCCAGAAGAGCCCTGGAGTGCCAAGAAGCACAGGGGTTCAGGCGAGCCCTGGAACGTGCAGGTAGCACAGGTGTGTCCAGAGAAGCCAGCCATGGAGTGCTAAGCAGCCCAGGTATCCGGGTGAGGCCGGGAGTGCCAAGCAGCAGAGGTGTGTTCAGGTGTGCCCTGGAGTGCCAAGCAGCACAGATGTGTCCAGGTAAGCCTGGGAGTGCCAAGCAGCACAGATGTGTCCAGGTAAGCCTGGGAGTGCCAAGAAACACAGGTGTGTCCAGATCAGCCCTGGAGTGCCAAGCTGCATAGATGTGTCCAGATCAGCCCTGGAGTGCCAAGCAGCATAGACGTGTCCAGGTAAGCCTGGGAGTGCCAAGCAGCATAGACGTGTCCAGGTAAGCCTGGGAGTGCCAAGCTGCACAGATGTGTCCAGGTGAGCAAGCACAGGTGTATCCAGGTGAGCCCTGGAGTGCCAAGCAGCTCAGATGTGCCTAGGTGATCCCTGGAGTGCCAAGCAGCTCAGGTGTCAAGGTGAGCCTGGGACTACCATGAGCCACACCTGTCAGGTGAGTCCTGGAGTACCAAGCAGCACAGGTGTCCAGGCGAGACCAGGAGAGTCAAGGACCATGGATCTGTCCAGGTGAGCCCTGGGGTGCCAAGCAGCACAGATGTGTGCACGTGACACTGACTGCTAAGATGCACACCTGTCCAGGTAATCCTGCAATTGCCTAGCAGCACAAGTGTGTCAAGGTGAACCCGGGAGTGCCAAGCTGCACAGGTGTGTTCAAGTGAGCACAGTAGTGCCAAGCAGCACCCATTGTGCAGGTGTGTCCAAGTGAGCCCTAGAATGAAAAGCAGTTAGCATGCTCAAGCTAGCCGTGAGTGCCCAGCTACAGATGGGATCAAGCAAGCCCCGGAGTACCAAGTAGCAGGTGTACCAATCAGTTGGCTTGTCTAGGTAGCCTTGAGGGCAAACAGCAAATGTACATAGGTGTGCACCCACATACTTGGCACACATTGCTGTCAGTGTGCACAGTTAAGTCCTTTTGTAGATGTGCACAGGTTAGCCGTGCTGCAGTTGTGCACAGGGAAGCTTTGCTGTCAGTGTGCACAGGGAAGTCCTGTTGTGAGTTTACACTGTGAAACCCTGCTGCCAGTGTGCACGGGGAAGTCCTGCTGCGGGTGTGCACAGGGACATCCTGCTGCGCGTGTGCACAGGGACGTCCTGCTGCGCGTGTGCACAGGGACGTCCTGCTGCGCGTGTGCACAGGGACGTCCTGCTGCGCGTGTGCACAGGGACGTCCTGCTGCGCGTGTGCACAGGGACGTCCTGCTGCGCGTGTGCACAGGGACGTCCTGCTGCGCGTGTGCACAGGGACGTCCTGCTGCGCGTGTGCACAGGGACGTCCTGCTGCGCGTGTGCACAGGGACGTCCTGCTGCGATTTTCCACTGGGAAACCCTTCTGCGTGTGTGCACGAAGTTCTGCTATGGGTGTGCACAGGGACGTCCTGCTGCGAGTTCGCACTGGTTACCCATCCTGTGGGTGTGCACATTAACATGTAAGGGGGTTACACTACTAAACAACCCCTGCTCACCCTCTAGGTAGCTTGGCGCGAGCAGACAAGGCTTATCTCAGAGCGTTATAGGTTAAGAATTTGTGAACACATACAGTAACCAAGTGACAACACTACAAATGGACACCACACAGGTATTTATATTAAAAATAAGGATTCTTTATATAGCCCTGCTGTTGGTGTGCACAGGGAAGCCTTGCTATAAATGAGTGAGGGCAGGGCACAAGTCGAGTCTACCCCCTCTTTTCATGGACACCGTCTACCCAGCCAAGAAGTTGTGTCCCACAGAAATATGATAAACTAGTCCCGGCCTCATTCTCAGACACCGGGACACATTCAGCAGCGCCTGCACGTTGTTCCCAGCAGCAGGGTTCAGGTGAGGGGGCTTCGTTATTTTACATTCCAGGTGGGCCCAAAACAAAGGCCGAATTGAAGGGACTACCAGGCCACCTTGTGTTGGAATATCCTGGCTGTGAGCCGTCGGAAGCCTCACACCTCGATGCCAATGCAGTGAGGGAAAATGAAGGCTCGCGGCTGGTTATTACTTCGCAGGTACTTAAGAGACGTAGGGCTTTGACATTGTTCAGTTCCTCTATATGAGAGATCTGCGCGCCCTGTAAAGATATCAGAGGTGTTGGTTTGTTCCAGTATTTACGCAAATAATTTAAAAACCGCTCTTTTATTGCGCTGCTTGTCGCAGGGCAGGGCCTCACAGCGCTTTACATCCCACGTACACGTTATGTATTGAGAGTACATCAAATGTGTGTAAATCAATGTACAGGATGTGTACAGGCGCGCAACACCCATTGGACTCAAAATGCTTAAGCCCCCCCCCCCCGTCGTGTGTGGCAGCCCGGGATGAGACACCTTCCCGGGCAAAAAAGCAGCCGCACCCGAGCATTTAACAGGTCTTTAAAAGACCATTTGCATGTTAATGAGGCCTCGCTGTTGTTTCACCCCTTTAAGAGCCCCTGCAGCTCCACTCTGCCTATTGCTTAAAGTTCAACCCCCCCCCGAAATTTTTGCTCAGCCCCCCCCCCCCCCGAAATTTGGCTCTAGTTGCGCCTCTATTGTGTTGCATAAGACAGTGAGGGATACAGGGTGTAGGAGTCACGTGTCCTTCATAGTTCACTCTGCAATATTAGAAGCATTACAATTTATGACCCTCAAGAAACAAAGGGGGTCTTAAAGGCAGTAACCCACTTAAATGAAATACAAATCTGCACTTGCATACTACATAATGTGCTCTGCAGGAAAAACCATTAACCTTCTCTGCTACTTTGATTCAAAACTGGGACTAGACAAAGCACAGCTCTCCCCAGCAAACAAGTTCACCAGCAGAGTTAGCTTCCCATCAGACAGCAGGATTCCCCGAGATTCACTGGCACACAAATCTCTCCAGCAGGTGCCTTAACCCCATCAGATACTTTGAAATGCAGACTTTGCAACCGATTACGCAGAACAGACTCACTGCCACGTTTATCCTTTTACCAATTTCTTTGTGGCATGCTTTAAAAAATAAATATAAACATTGAGGCCCCGATTTTGCGTCAGTTTTGGCACACCTCCCACCCAAAACCCCCCTTTGCTAAATATTGTAATACGCTCAAATGTGCTCACGATAGTCCCCCTAAACATATGTCTGAGCTCCTAAGATCTGAGGTCTCCTTGTGATGTCACTTCCTGTGAGGTCACGAGTTGGGATGACAGTTCTTGCCATGCCACCACAAGCGATGCCACGTGCCGTGATGTCATGCGCTGTGATGTCACACGCCATGTGGTCACTTGAATATTGCCTATCTAGGTTTGGGCCCCCACTATTGGTTTAGTAAAAGGATACCCTACTGGAGGTGTGCACAGGTTAACTCTGCTCCTTACCTTGTGTTAACCCTGCTCCCGGGCGTGCACAGGTCAACCCTGCTCCCGGGCGTGCACAGGTCAACCCTGCTCCCGGGCGTGCACAGGTCAACCCTGCTCCCGGGCGTGCACAGGTCAACCCTGCTCCCGGGAGTGCACAGGTCAACCCTGCTCCCGGGAGTGCACAGGTCAACCCTGCTCCCGGGAGTGCACAGGTCAACCCTGCCAGTCCTGCAGCAACTGTGTGAACTGAAGACAAACTCACTGAGTGCTTGCTCCTGTCGATGAGCCTCGGCGCTGCTGGCTGCGTCCTCTGCTGGTGTCTGGCTCCCTCTGCTGGTGTCTGCCGCCCACGGATGGTGTCTGCCTCCCTCTGCTGCTGGTTTCCGGGTGCACACTGATCCCCCCCCTTCGCTCCTCCTTTTATCTGATCTGTGCTGCTGAGTCACGGTGAGAAGATGGAGGACAGAGAGCACGGGCTCGCAGCCAGAGAGGGAGTGACCAGAGGGCGTGACCAGGAGGGAGGGTCCGAGGCAGGTAGGGAAGTGCCTGCTAAAGGTCAAAGGTTTATGAAGCAGCAGCCGCAGGCAGTGCACAGAATACACACTGCTGACCATTGGAGATCAGGTACAGCAGCAGCGCTGACTGAGGCCGCTTCTAGGCGCTCTGCTTTCAGAACATTTACCGGTCACGGTCCCTTTAAGAGCTCTACGGCCCAGCTGGGGAAGATGCTGGCCGAGGTGGAGAGGAGGGATGCACACGAGTGGGGTTCATTTTATCCACCTACATACTTATTGGCTTCAGACACACGGCCTCTCGCGCCCCCCCAACTTCTCTCCATGTCTACTTGCAGCTCTCACTTCCCCCTCACACTACTCCAGCTAGACTAATCTTTGCCTTGCTCTCTCTTTCCCAATCCTCTATCTCTCTTCTTGCTTCTGACACTTTCTTTCCTCACCTCTGTTCCTCCCCTTCTGGCTTTCCTCCCTCAGTTTATCGCTCCTCCTCCCCCCTCACCTCTTCTTCTATCCCTCCTCTCTGTCCTTTTTTTCCTCCACTCGTTCTTCCCCTCCCTTATCTCCCTCCCTCCATCTGACTCACTGACTGTTCCACTTCTTCTCTCACCTCTCAGTTCTCTCCCTACCTCCATCTGACAATCGGAATGCCCGCTTTTACTCTCCCTTCTCACTTCTCTCCCTCCCTCCCTTGACACACACACACTGACCGCCCGCTTCTCCTGTTTCGCCCTCACTTCTCTCCCTCCCTCCCTTAACACACTGACTGCCCACTTGTACTTTCCCCTCTCACTTCTATCCCTACATCCCTCTGGTACACTGACCACCCGCTTTTATCCCCGCCCCTTCCATTTATCTCTCTCCCTACCTCCCTCCTACACACTGACCACCCGCTTCTACTCCCCCTCCCATTTATCTCTCTCTCTCCCTCCCTCTGACACACTGACCATCTGCTTCTACTCCCCCCCTCTCACTTCTCTCCCTTAACACACTGACTGCCTGCTTCTTGCTCCCATCTTCTCTCTCCTCTCACTTCTCTCCCTTGCTCCCTCTGACACACTGACCGCCCGCTTCTACTCCCCCTCTCACTTCTCTCCCTCCCTCTGACACACTGACCGCCCGCTTCTACTCCCCCTCTCACTTCTCTCGCTCCCTCCCACACACTGACCGCCCTCTTCTTGCTCCCTTCTTCTCTCCCCTCTCACTTCTCTCCCTCCCTCTGACACACTGACCGCCCGCTTCTACTACCCCTCTCACTTTTCTCCCTCCCTCTGACACACTGACCGCCCTCTTCATGCTCCCTTCTTCTCTCCCCTCTCACTTCTTTCTCTCCCTCCCACTAACACACCAACCAATGTAGTGTCTCATGGATATGAATAGCGAGACCCTACTGGTCCCTGATAGACTCCGTATGAGAATGACATAATAGATTCAGGGGGACGGGGGGGGCGATACTCCAATGACCTTTGTCCAGTTTCACACCAGAGCAGGAGCCAACGGTTCCCAGGACTGGTTTGAACTGGACTATGCAGAGGGACATCACATGTGCCCCTCATGCAGACTGAGTGGCGCTGGCATGCACACCCACCCCATTCCAATACACTAAATCCTGTCTGGGAGGTGGTCACACCTCCCTGTGACAGGACACTTACTGTTCTGGCTTCCCCTGCTCGAGCTTGGCTCAGCAGCCGGAGGAAAGAATCGTGTCTCTGGCCGGCAGCAACCATTTTGTGCTGTCTGGGTCAAGAAGGCTGATACCGGGAACACTGAGAGCCTAACGGCGGGCTCTTCCAGTGGTTGGAATCATACTGCGCACACCGTTTATGGTGTGGGGTATGAAACACCTGAAGATAATCTCCCTTGGAGTAAAGGAGTCACTCCCCTGCATGCGCAGGTACCTCAACACTGCTGACCGGTCTCCCAATCCTGAGCTCCTACGGACTCCGAAAGGCTCAGCAACACAGGACGTGCGTTTCTAGTTCCCTCGAGGTCCGAGTTGCCCTCTCACCGAGTTTGAGGTCAGAATCCCTTGTGGGGGCTGCAATACCCAAACCCCTGTGCACTGCGCACTTTTGCAAGTGCATGTGTGTAGGAAAGTAGGATCTGCTTTCATGGTTACCCCCACTTTTTGCTAAATGTGATAGTGTTTTTGACACATCTGACTGGGATCCTGCTAATCAGGACCCCAGTCTATCTGCTTTCTCCTTAAACTGTTATGCTATGTACTTGGGTACACTCTAGATTGGATACTGGGGTACCCTTGTCAGTCCCTAGTGTATGGTACCCGTGTACCCAGGGCATAGGTACCCCAGAGGATTCCCATGGGCTGAAGCATGTATTATGCCACCCATGAGAGGCCATGCAAAATGGAACTACAGGTCTGCCACAGCGCCTGTGTAAGTTGGTGCCTGCACCACTTAGGCAAGATATAGGTTTACTATGGTGATGACCAATTCTAAAATGGCTGAAACAAGCCCTGTCGTGTTTGAATCATACCCCCACAATGGTAACTGGTGTGGGAGGTATGATTCCACCACTCAGAAGCGAGCCTTGTGGGATCCCTGGTGTTCCTGGTATCAGCCTTCTAGTCCTACACAGCACAAAATGGTTGCTGCCGACCAGAGACCCATTTCTGGCCTCCTGCTGCTGAGCCAAGCTCGAGCAGGGGAAGGCAGAACAATAGGCATCCTGTCACAGGGAGATGTGACCACCTCCCAGACAGGATTTAGTATATTGGGGCTGGGTGGGTGCGCTTGTCAGCGACTGAAAGTCTGCATGAGGGGCACATTTGGTGTCCTCGTGCATAGTCCAGTTCAAACGAGTCCTGGGATCCGTTGGCTCCTGCAGTGGCGCAAAACTGGATAAAGGACATGGGAGTAACCTCCCCACTGTCCAGACTCTCCCCTGGGAGCGTTCCCTGAATTTTGCTAACCCTCATCCTCGGGTACTTAAGGGTTTACCTGGCTGTAGGACCTTAGATTTGACATGGACAAGATTCTGAAACCACAAAACTTCGACAGTCTGGACACTCTGGACTTAGCTGGACTTCATTTGAGCCCAACTTCATCTCCTTCTCAGTCTGAAGCATCGTCTGTTTCCGTGCAACATACAGGATCCGTGCAGGACCTGTGGAGCATCAAGGACAACCGAATATATCTCCCATGGAGCGAAGGAGTCACTCCCCTGCAATAGCAGGCACTGCAACACTGCTGTCCGGTCTGCTGATCCTGAGCTCCTACGGACTTCAGGCTTCAGCAACACAGAAGGTGGGTTTCTACATGCCTCGAGACCTGAGCTGCCCTCTCACCAAGCTTGAGGTCAGAATCCCTCGTGGGGGTTACAATACCCGAACCCCTATGCGCCGTGTACATTTGCAAGTGCATATACTCAATCAATCAATCAATTTATATAGTGCGCTACTCACCCGCTAGGGTCTCAAGGCGCTGGGGGGGAGGGGTCCGTTACTGCTCCAAAAGCCTGGTCTTGAGTTGCTTCCTGAAGGAGAGATGGTCCTGGGTCAGCCGTAGGTGGATGGGGAGGGAGTTCCATGTCTTGGCCGCCAGGTAGGAGAAGGATCTTCCTCCGGCGGTGGCTCTACGAATGCGTGGTACGGTGGCGAGGGCGAGGCTGGTCGATCGCAGCTGGCGGGTGGGCGTGTAGAAAGTGAGGCGGTTGTTGAGGTACTTGGGGCCCAGGTCATGGAGAGCCTTGTGTGCGTGGGTGAGGAGTCTGAACGTGATCCTCTTGCTGACGGGGAGCCAGTGCAGGTCTCTCAGGTGGGCGGAGATGTGGTTGTGGCGGGGGATGTCCAGGACGAGTCGTGCGGAGGCATTCTGTATGCGCTGGAGTCTTTTCTGTAGTTTGGCTGTGGTTCCCGCGTAGAGGGTGTTCCCGTAGTCCAGTCGGCTGGTGACAAGTGCCTGGGTGACCGTCTTCCTGGTTTCGGTGGGGATCCATCGAAAGATCTTTCGGAGCATGCGCAGGGTGTTGAAACAGGAGGACGAGACGGCGTTGACTTATTTGGTCATCGAGAGGGAGGAGTCAAGGTTTCGTGCGTGGTCCGTTGGCTTGAGAGGGATGATCTCAGGATGAGGACTTCCGTCTTGTCTGAGTTCAGTTTCAGGCGGCTGTTCTTCATCCACTCAGCGACGTCTTTCATTCCTTCGTGTAGGCTGGATCTGGCGGTGGCGGGGTCGTTGGTGAGGGAGAGGATCAGCTGGGTGTCGTCGGCGTTGGAAATGATGTTAAGGTTGTGTTGGCGTGCGACGGCTGCGAGGGGGCTCATGTAGACGTTGAAGAGGGTGGGGCTGAGCGAGGATCCTTGAGGTACGCCGCAGCTGACTTCGGTGGCCGTGGAACTGAACGGGGGGAGGCGGACTCTCTGGGTTCTTCCGGCGAGGAACGAGATGATCCACTCCAGTGCCTACTCTTGGATTCCGGTGTTGCTGAGGCGCTGTATTAGTGTGCGGTGGCAAACTGTGTCGAACGCTGCAGAGAGGTCCATGAGGATGAGGGCAGCTGTTTCCCCGTTGTCGAGCAGGGATCTGATGTCGTCGGTGGCTGCGATGAGGGTGGTCTCGGTGCTGAGGTTGGCTTGGAAACCGGACTGTGAGGGGTCGAGGGATCCGTTCGTCTCGAGGAAGGCGGCGAGCTGTTTGTTGACGGTCTTCTCAATGACTTTGGCAGGAAAAGGGAGGAGCGAGATGGGGCGGAAGTTCTTGAGGTCGGTGGGGACCGCTGTCGGTTTCTTCAGGAGGGCACTGAGCTCAGCATGCTTCCAGCTCTCCGGGAAGGTGGCGGTGGTGAAGGAGATGTTGATGATGTCCCGGAGTTGGGGTGCGATGATGGAGTTGGCCTTGTTGAAGACGTGGTGGGGGCAGGGGTCGGTTGGGGATCCGGAGTGGATGGTGTTCATCGTGCGGGTGGTGTCTTTGGTGCTGACCGGGGTCCAGTTGCAGAGGGTGGTGGTGGGAGGCGTTGGTTCGGTGGTTGGGTGCGTGGTCTGTGCGCCAAAGCTGTTGTGTATGTCGGCGATCTTGCGATGGAAGAATGAGGCGAGTGAGTCGCAGAGGTCTTGCGAGGGTGTGATGCCGTTGTTTTCGGCGCTGGGGTTGGAGAGCTCTTTGACGATGCTGAAGAGTTCCTTGCTGTTGTGGGTGTTGTTGTTCAGTCGTTCTTTGAATGTTGTTCTTTTGGTGGTGCGGATCAGCTGGTGGTGTATGCGGGTGGTGTTCTTGATGGCTGTCATGTTTTCTGTAGTCTGGTCATGACGCCAGGCTTTTTCGAGGGTGCGGCAGTTTTTCTTGGATGTTTTGAGTTCGTTGGTGAACCACGAGGCTTTCTTGCTGCCGGGTCTGCTGCGTGGGTTCTTCAGAGGTGCGAGGTCGTCGGCACAGTTGGTGAGGCACTGTGTGAAGTTGAGGGCTGCTTCGTTGGGGTCCGTTGCGCTGGTGGGAGGGTTCTGGCTGAGGGAGGTGGTGAGCTGGTGTCAAGGACGGGATTAGTGACACCAATGCTAGTACAGTCACTAACCTTCGTCGCTGGGACTCAGCAGGAACGATGGTGGTTGCGTGAACCCCACCTCCCGTAAGCGCCCACCCCCACAGAGAGAAAGTACCCTACTGTGCGAGGGGGCCCCCAGGGGAAACGGGGAAACAAGGGAAAAGAACAACAAAGGACGTTGAGGCAGGAGAGGTGACTTCCCAGGTCGGGTCGCTAGGACTACAACTTCTGGTGATGGGGTGCTCTGAAGGGGGAAACAAAAACAACAAGGATTACTGGGTTCCTGAACTGTCTGATGTAGCCCACCCCTTATTGTGGTCTCCAGATGTACCTGTCTCACTCACCAGGTTTCCCTATCCCCTAGAAGACTTCTTCAAAGCTCGAGATTCTGGGATGGAAGTCTCCTGCACAAGTCACAACAAAAAAAACACTCTGGAATCCTGCAGGGTCATAAGCAAATTGTCTCGACCAAAAGGTTTTGCTGAGTGCCTGCAGAAAGTCTTTTAAATATAGAAATGATAAGGTCCTGACAATGGGTAGATATCCAAAAGGATCGTTTCGTGGGAAAGACCTCGCCGTTGACAATGTGGTAACACTCCCCACTTCTACGTCCCTCGTTAAGTGGCCATAAATCAGGAAAGCCTCTGGACAACCTTCTTGGCTGAGCGCGACTCCTGTAAATAGCGCGGCGGAAAAACTGTGAACTGCTGCGAAGAGGAGAGAGACTGCAGTTTCACTCTGTTCATTTCCTTTTGCGTATTCTAGTTCTTCCGTGTCCCCTGGGAGGTTTTAGACCGTCGGACACAGTAACTCCCCTGCGCCCAGGGACTCAATGGGAATTCGGCTTTCCCCCCTTGGTGTCAGGAAACAGAGCCAGCTGCAAAATGCCCTATACCGGAATACCTGGTTCTCGGGTTCCGTTGGTCTTCGAGCGAAGGATTGTTCCGTTGTTCCGCTTCTCACTCGTCTAGGCTTGACAGTTGAAAACAGGAAAGACGCTGCAAACACTTCCCGCTGGAATCCGGCGGGGAGCACCATCTGCCACGTCCTCACGAACTTGGATTGACAAGCACCTTCCTCTTGAGGAGGAGGAGCTTATATGCAATGGTGATCCTAGCCTCCGTTTGAGGCGACGCACAGCATGCTGGGACATGTAGTATCCCGGGCCTTTCTTCCACCAGCATTGCGAGTTTGGTGCCTGTTTGTCTCTCCAGGAGTCCAGCTTAGTGTTTGCCCCTTGAGTGGTCGCTACAGCTGGTCGGCGGTGATCTTGTTCCAGCTCCTGCGGGGAACCTGCTGCGGGTGGTGGTGAGTCGTAGTTTCCCTAAAGTTGAAGTGGACACAGCTGTGATCAGTCCAATGAAGTCCGGTGGAGTGGCTGAAGGAGTTGTGCTTGCTGGAGGAGAAGACGGGGTCAAGCGTGTGGCCGGCGTAGTGGGTTGTTGGCGTTTCCCGAACAAGTGCATTGGGCTCCGAGTAGCCCCAACCTCTTGCACCATTTCCTACCAAGAACTTTGACCTCCTCGCACTCAATGCTCCATGGGCTGTTGTTTGGTGAAATCGCTCAAGCTGCTCTCGCGACTCTTGGGCCTCTGGCCTGTGGGTCCACTTGAGGGTCAACTCTACTTTTCTTGGGCTTCCCTGATTGCTTCATGCTTGCCCTGACATCCCTGTGTTTGGTGAGTCTTTTGGACCTTGCTGGTCCGAACCATAAAATTCCTTGACCTTCTGCGTGGGTTGCTGTTGCCAAGGCTTGGTGGTGCCCCTGCCAAACACCGACCCCTCAGTACTCAACATCCTTCATGGGATAGCTCTAATCTGGCTCCTGGTCGTCCTCCTGGTCCCCGTAGCTGCAGAGTCGAGGACTATATTAACCAACCTGAAGCACCCGATATCGGTGGGCATTCGTCTACCGAGCCCCTGGTCACTCCTAAATGACCCAGACTCTGTCCCCTCTGCTTTCAGATACTCTTCAACAAGAATCCACCTTTGGATTCCTACTGACACTTTTCTTCCTTCCAGCAGCAGCACTTCTTTGAAGTCCTTCATTGGGTTTGACGGTGGTTTCTGACGCCACTTCAGACCAATGCACATGGCTTCCCTAAGATAGGTAACTTGGGTACCTCGGTATCCATGGGTGGGGTGGCTCTCCAAACTCATATCTTCCATGGGGTTTCTTCGAAGCCCACTGGGAAGGGTCCTTAAACTTTAAAATTCCAACTGCGACTTGCACATAGACTTGTACGGAGCACGCAGTAGTTTTCTCACGCTGCACACGCACTCCATGGGGTCCCTATCTGCTCACCTTGGGTGGGTCCTTGGGGTCCCAGCAATTCTATGTCCTCTTAACATTGTCTTTACTCAAGTCCTGGTTCGTATACAAGTTTCTTAGTATATGGTTTGGTCCCCCCTGTGGCCCACTGTGTATTTGTGCTATTTACTGGTATTTCTTTGCTTAAGTATCGTGTGCTTTGTGTCTATCTCCGGGTAGGAGATACTGTAACGTACAAGATAGTGTTATATAATAAATACATATTTTTAGAAATACTTTGTGTAGTTCTCTTTTATTTAATCTAAACTGTGAGATTGAATTCTGTTAAAACACGCTGTGTTACATTCCCTCAAGACTAAGCCTGAAAGCTGCTCTCTACAGCTACCACTTGGATAGGTTGTCTGAGACCTCTTAAATCACCATAAGGGTTGTCTGGACTTGTGCAAGGTGCCCACTTTAATTAGTGGACATCATATACCAGGCCAGCCTCTCATAGCGCCCATCTCTACTTCCCTGTGAAGCTGGTGGCTTCTCAGAATAACTCCCAGGTGAGTTCTAGGTCTCTGTGCCCATCTCTACCTCCCTGTGAAGCCTGTCACCTCTCAGCATCACTCCCGCTCACACCTAGGTGAGTTGTAGGTCCCTACGCCCATCTCTAGATCCCTGTGAATCTTGAGGCATCTCAGCTTCACTCCCGCTCATAGCCAGGTGAGGTCTGGATCTCTGCGCCCATCACTATCTCCCTGTAAAGCCTGCGGCTTCTCAGGATCGCTCGTGCTCACACCCAGGTAAGGTCTGCGTCTCTGCAGCCTCACTACCTCCCTCTGAAGCCTGAGGCTTCTCAGCATCGCTCCCGCTCACACCCAGGTGAGATCTGGGTCTCTGCATCCGTCTCTACCTCCCTCTGAAGCCTGAGGCTTCTCAGCATCGCTCCGCTCACACCCAGGTGAGGTCTGGGTCTCTTCCCCATCCCTTTCTCCCTCTGAAGCCTGAGGCTTCTCAGCATCGCTCTGGCTCACACCCAGGTGAGATCTGGGTCTCTGCACCAGTCTCTACCTCCCTCTGAAGCCTGTGGCTTCTCAGCATCGCTCCCGCTCACACTCAGGTTAGTACTGGGTCTCTGCCCCATCACTACCTCCCTGCATCACTTCCTCACTGTGAAGCCTGTGACTTCTCAGCACAGCCAGATGAGGTCCCGGTCTCTGCCCTATCACTACCTCCCTGCATCTCTACCTCCATGTGAAGCCTGTGACTTCTCAGCACCGCTCCCGCTCACACCCAGGTGAGGTCTGGGTCTTTGCCACTGTTCCCCTTAAGGTGCGCGCGCGCACCTCTATTAACGTGAGTGCGCACTGCCGTATGTGCAGCGCACACACACGCACGACATCCCGTGATTGAATCGCGCTGCTGCTTTAAAAAAGCGAGCGGCACGAAAATCACTCACTTCCTGGATGCGGTGTGCCGGGACTCAGGAGTGAAGGTAAGGTGGGCTTTGGGGCTTGGGGGCTTGCGGCTGTCGGCACTTGCGGGGCAGATTGTGGGCTTTTGTTTAAGTATTCATGTTAATCACAGCCCCTTCATGAGCTGTGATTAACATAAATACTTAAAGAAAAGCCCACACTCTTCCCCACCAGGCCCGGTTCTAGCCAAACAGGAGCCTTGGCCCTCGCAGTGAGGGCTTGAAGGCAGACGCGCAAGAAATTGGGCTCAAAGTGCTTCAACCCTCCCCTCGTGTGTGTCAGCCCGGGACGAGACAGCTTCCCGGGCGCGCACAGAGACAGTTTTAGAGATTATCGCAGCCGCACCCGAGTACTTCACAGGTCTTTAAAAGACCAGTTACATGGTAAGGAGGCTCTGTTTATTTTTTCACCCCTTCATCTCCACATGGTGAAAGGCGACAAATCCTTTCTTTGACAACAGTATCATTTGCCTACAGTCCTGCTGCGTGGATTTTTTTTTATTTTTCTATGCAGCGCAGGAGAGAAGTTTATTTATTCCTATTTACCTTTCCTGACCCCTGCAGCGGCTTATCACATCAGGCTGTGACACAAAGTTTGACTAATGGAGTAGATACGAGAATGTGTTACTGCATTGTTTTTTCTTTTGTAAAATTTGCACAGTGTGTGCTTCATTTAAACAGTTTTTATCATTATCATGGCTGATGCAGGACAACAATAAGACATGAAATGAAATGCCCAGATAACACTGGTGATCCTGTTGGAGAGCAATCATTTGTCTGTCAGATGAGTAGTATTTTATGTGGATAGCTCAGTGGGTTACTGCCTTTGTCACAGAGATCCTTGTGTTACTTGCAGTTCAGAAGTTACAATCCTAACGTAGGACAGTGACCAACGAACCGTCATGAAAGAGTTGCAGACAAACATGAATGGTATAGTTAGAACTTGGCTTTTTAGGTCTCGGGACCATCCGGTCTGCCGAAGGCAGAACCGGAAGTCGAGAGATTTAATGACTTGGAGAAGAGGGGCTTGAACCCGCCCCTCTTCTCCCCTGTTCTCCATTGGCTGGCCTCTTGAATGCTGGCCAGCCACTGGAGAAGAGGTCAGTCATTCAGATTAGGCCCCGTCCTTTTCGGATCGGGGGGCGTGTTTTTTGCAAGAAGTCTCAAGGAGGAGATAACAGCAAAACACGCCCCGAATCCGAAAAGGACGCTGCGTTTCTCCGAGGCATTTCTGCTCTGCCTCGGAGAAAGGCGGTGGTGTGCTTTTAGTCATGAGCCTCGTGAGATCTGAATACACACAGCTCCCTCCCTCCTCTCGCGGTTTCTCGCCCCCTCTCTTTGCCCAACCTTTCCTCATTGTGTCTTTTTTTGTATGAGTGTATTTCGTATAACCCTGGGCCATCTGACGGCACTTGTAAAACCCAGAAGTCCATCTCGCGGTGGCTTTTCACCATTAATCAAACTGCCTCGGAATTGGAAAATAACGCTGACAGGCTTTTATCTGGAGAGAGGGGGAGGCGGCCCGGGCAGATGTATTTTATTGTGGCTGCGGATTTTCTCTCTCTCTGCGCACACAGACACACACACACAAAATACGCAACCTGGTCCCCTGTGGGCCCCCTTCTGTCAGAGTCTGGCACAAAATGGCGGCTGTAAGAACGGGGACAAGCAGAGAAACGAAAAGCCCAAAATAAAAACAGTGTCTTTTTTTAATGTGTCTTTGTCAGTTGAAGACCGAATAAGCAACCCCCCCCACCCCCCCACCGAATGTTACAACAATCTCGGAAGACCTGCGCCTAGGGTCAGTCAGTGGTGATGGATGTCAACAAATTCTGCATACCTCACTCGGAGACAGAAAACTTGCTTGCCCAAAATGGGATTTTTCAGTTCTCTGGTAGAGAGTTAGTGCGAGTGACGTTTCTGTCTTCGTGTTCCTGCGGTATATATTTCTTTAAACGGCTGAAAGAGAGTGTTCACGTGGGGTTAAACCCCGTTCAGTTCATACACCGCTTCTTTCAAAAATAGGAAGGTATGGCCTGGGGCTTTAATTGGGGCGGGTCCTGCCAGTGCTCAGCACCGACAGTAACTAGACACGGACATTGAAACCGGACCCAATTGGGCCCTGGATTTATATTCTTAACTGAAAGAGTGACTCTTTCTAGACAATGTGTGCAGAATTCCTTCTGAATCTAATTCAGTGATGCATTCCTAGTTAGATTCCACAGGGATTACTTCCTGCTGCATGGTGTATGTGTCCCTGTCTCCCAAGAGCATTTTCTTTTACCAGATCTTTCTGTAGTTCTTTTTTCTGGCCTCGTTTGGCTCTTGTGAAGCGCCTACTGTGAACGCAGTGCCCTTAGGCACTTGGGCGTGCACCAGTTAGGGGTAGCTGCTCCCAATGGGGTATGATTGACAGATTTGGAGTTGAAGCTCAAGGCTGTGCGAGTTTCTCAGAGTTCTCGTCAGTGGCTCATGAATATGTTTGGACTACATGCCCATCCAATTCGTGGCCTCTGTGCAGAGCACGCAGATTAAAATCGTACATGTGTCAATTGTAATTAGGATTCAATAATAAAGCGTGTTCAGGAGGTACCAAGCTGTTGAAAATATTGATAGCACCAAAGGAGAAGAAAACAAGCATTTACAATGCAATGGTCTCGGCATTGGTAAAGTAAGAGCTATTGGCATTGCTCATGACATTATTTTTGTTTATGTTTTTGTTTTTAAAACATTTAAAGAAACGGCATTGTCATGAGCAATGTTAATAGCTCTAACTTTAACAATGCCGAGACCGTTGCATTGTAAATGCTTGTTTTGTTTTGTGATATAGTTAGAACTTCCCCAGTCTTTCATTATTCTAATGTTGCTAAAATGAGTATGTTTGGGCAGATATACATTTTTATCAGTAAAGCTGACCCCCATGGAATACTCTTTAAATCCTAAGGTTGTGTTTCCCCAGACCAAACCCTCTTAAAATATACTGCCCACCAGTATGGATGACATGTGATTCCTACACCTTGTAATCCTCATTGGCTTATGTGACATTCTCTGTAGACTGATTGACAGACTTGTATGATTCATTGTCTCTGTATAATGTGTGTGTGGTGTAAAGTACTGACACACACTACACTGATATGAGTAGCGCTATACAACAAATGAAATGCATATGAGAGAGGGGCTAAGTAAAGATGAGGGGCACTGTTGGAGGGTGGCAGTGAGGGAATCTGAGGAAGAGGTCGTGGGGAGGGGCTAGGGAGAGATGAGGGGCACTGGTGGAGGGTGGTAGTGAGGGAGTCTGAGGAGGAGGTCATGAGGGGGAGGGGCTAGGGAGAGATGAGGGGCACTGGTGGAGGGTGGCAGTGAGGGAATCTGAGGAGGCGGTCATAAGGGGGAGGAGCTATGGGGAGATGAGGGGCACTTGTGGCAGTGAGGGAATCCGAGGAGGAGGTCAATAGAGGGGGCCATGGAGGGATGAGGGGCACTGTTGGAAGGTGGTAATAAAGGTATTTACGGAGAAAGAGGTTATTGGTGTGGCACCAAAGAATACTTTCGCATCAGCGCTGAAGCCGGCCCTGTCATGGCCTTTCTGTTTTTGTTTATTTAATTAGCAGTCGGGTCATAAGGGCTACTGTGGAACATACTTTAAAGTGCGTGCTAATTATATTTACTGCTATATTCAATGTTTTAAATTTGTAGGCGATTTTACTAATGTTTTTACCGGGTAAAATGAAAGTGGAGTCCTATGGTGCCTGATGTGGGGCTGGGGTCCAAGGTCAGCTGTGAGATAAGGTGAGGAGTAGTGGATAATCAAGCCTGTAAGTGAGTGCGTTGCAGAGTCCGGGGTCAGGCGGAGGTAGTAATGAAGAGGGATTCTCCCTGAAGGCTCGCACAGAGGGAGCCCGAGTAGTGTCACTTGCCTGACACTTCCACCTCAGAACCCTCCTCTTCCCAATAAAGGAACATTACATGGAAAAAGCACTTTTTGAGAGTGATAATATTTAGAAAGAGATTTGGAAAAAAGTGTGTTTTACTGGGCCTTGTAAGACTAAGAAGAGATAAAGGAGGGCCCGGAAGCAGGCCTGCCTAGACATATATGCCACAAATCAAGCCCGCAGTGGCCCACCCGAATGCACCCTTGGCTCACCCAAATAAAAATTCCTGGAGCCGGGCCTGTTCCCCACATGGGGCTTTACAAACAAAAGAGTAGAGCAAGTTTAAAAACGCAGCGTGTACTTTCTGAAAGTACACGCTGTGTTTTTAAACTTGCTGTGCTCTTTAGCACAGCTGCCCAGGTTTCGGATTGCGATGTGTGGCATTTTAATAATTTCCCTGTAATTGTGAATGAGATTTCAGCAACTATGAGTGACATTTTCTCCAGAGCAAAAATCAAGCAATAAAACCTAGGGCAACAAATAAATATCTACAAGAAACTGTAAGAAGCAATTGAAGTACAGTGCACTAATGGGGGCGTGCAAACAGCGACGGTGATCTGCTCTGCCAATCAGTGCGCCCCTTGCTGAGGGGTAGATGAAACAAGAGTATTCGCTCGATAACTGCACTTTTTATCTCCATCCTGAAACGTTGCAACATTCAGGTGCTGCACCTTTAGGTCCTCATTGGAAACAAGACTTCATCTCATTTGCACCTTTATGCCCAACACAAAACATGATGCCGTCCAGTCTGTGGCTCCATCAGGCTATTCTGAGAACACATTATTTTGATGATCACCGTACAGGCCAGGGGTTTGCAGTTAGGAACTTTCTGCTTTGTAGGAATGCTTGTCATAAAAAGGCTCGCTGGGTGCTCAGAAGCAGGGAGTGAGCACAACCACATTGATACATGGTCTTTTTAAGTTACAAGACCATTGGCATTGTAATACCCTAAGATCATTTAGCTGGCATGGTTTACGTGTGTACACAGAGCATGCCTCTGCGGGGAAGCAGTGAAATATGTCAAATTTAAGCATGGATTTTATGAATGGACTTTAGGAGAATCCTATTTTATTTGTGTTTTACTAAAAAAAGGTTTTCTGAATATAAAAAGGATTAATAAAATCAGTAGCTTTATGTAATGTTCCTAGCTCCCAGCTGAAACGCATTGTATGTGGTAAAGAGTATGGCAGAAGTGTTTTTGGATTAGTAGATTGAACAGCGCAGAGCCTATATTCTTAGTGAACTATTTTTTGTTGGCAAAGTGGAAACATAGATGAAGAACACACTCAAAACCACGTTTGAGCGTAGGCAACGACTCCCATTTCCTGCTGCCAGTGCTGGATTTTGCCTTGCAATTATGCAAGAGGGGGGGTGGCATTATCCCAGGGTTAGGCATCATCGTGCCATAGATGCCTCGATGTGCCACCCTTATGCTTGGGCTAGTTTTATTCAAATGGTAGGCACCATCATACCATGGATTCCATTAACTTGCAAAGAATTATCAACATTATACCACCGCCGGCTTTATTCTGGAAATGTGCCAGTCACACACATTCAGGCATGCGCTCCCATACTCTGGCACACGCACTCTCGCTAACTGTATTAAATGTAGTTACTCTGCGAGGCTGCAGTGAGTGTGGTGCAAGCTGCAGCCCCTCTCCCTTGTGGTACCTACAGCATAGCAGGAGGTATGGGGTCAAAAATGCAGAGCTTGAATTCTAGCTAGCCACTTTGTGGTTTGAGACGTATAGAGGTTGGCTGTTATTTAGGCATTTATTTTAGTATTTAAGGAACTCCCTTGAATCGGAAGCCCTACTGTGCCTTGTTCTGTGTTTTGTTTAAACTTATCTGCAAGTAAAACATGATTGAAGGTTATTCCTCCTGATGCTGATTTTTAAATTTAAGGCTGAATTTTTCTATTTACTGTTCAAAAACCCCCTTACGTTCTTACAATCAAAAGCTATATTACTCTTCCGCTCGGGTGGTCTGTCGCAGGTTTTCTGCCGTTGCAATGAATGGAAATGCAGCTCTTTGATAGTTAATAGCTTATTGTTCTATATTAGGATTCAAACTTCTAAACTGCAAGTAACAAAAGGGGCAACATTTCCCCACCCAATGAACAGTGCTCCAGTTAAGAGTCTTTAGTAAAATCTTATGATGGTACCACCGTTGGGGGCATATTATCTCAAGAATGGCGGTAAAATTATCGCCGCTTTAGCAGCAGGAAACTGCCGCTTAAGCGGCGATAATGGGCTTGATATTATGCCCTTGAGCATTCCAATAGAAGCCCAGGTTCACACCAGAACATGGGCTTCGATTGGAATTCTCTGCGGCATATTATCAAGCCCATTATCGCCGCTTTAGCTGCAGTTTCCTGCCGCTAAAGCGGCGATAATTTTAACGCCGTTCTTGATAATATGCCCCTTGTGCTTTTCTAAAGCTGAAGTGTACTTGCCTGTGTAACCAACTCATGTCATGGAGTGTTTATCCAATTTGCAAACCGACCTTAAGACCCTTAACGTGGCGCTGTATGTGTAAAAATGCACCATCTTTTCACTTTTTAAAGTAAACGTTTGGAGTGACATTTGTCGCTGCACACGTGCGCGGTCTGGTTCCTGGCGCACATAGCCAAGGTTGCAGTGCACAGAGACCCTCCACTGCCGCACACAGAGGAAAAAAATTAGAGGGAACATTGAACTTTGCGCCCATCTCTTCCTCCCTCTGAAGTCTGAGGCTTCTCAGCATCACTCCCACTCACACCCAGGTGAGTTCTGGGTCTCTGCGCCCATCTCTGCCTCCCTGTGAAACCTGTGGCTTCTCAGCATCGCTCCCGTTACTCCCAGGTGAGGTCCAGGTCTCTTCGCCTGTGAGAAGCTGGCCTGGTATATGATGTCCACTAATGCCCCGATTACTTACCGGTAATCTTCATTACTCCGAGTATAGTCTTCCTCGCCACATGACTAACACAGTGAGCTTCAGCTCCACACCAGAACCCTCCAAAGCCAAAAGTCAGCATCCCATGCCTCCCATCCCTTCCCAATATGGCCGACCCAGTCACCCATGACCCCTATAAGAGGCGGGCCGGCCCAACCCATCAGCCTGAAACTACCAAGCACAACATGAACCCGATAGCCAGACAGGGAGGGAGGGATGGGAACTCATGTGGCGAGGAAGACTATACTCGGAGTAATGAAGATTACCGGTAAGTAATCGGGGCATTACCTCCTCGTTAGTCTTCCTCGGCACATGACTAACACAGTGAGCACATACCAAAGCCAAACGGCTTCATGGAAACTCACAAGCAACCAACAGACCAGAAGGGAACGCCCACGAACGAGGGCAAAACCCAACAGGCCAGAACGAGCGGAAGGACCACCCAGGGGAGATGCAACCACGAGCCGGAAGAACCAGCCCGGGACCGAAATACACCGGGAAGGACAAAAACCCGGACCCCAGAGACACGAAGTGCCGGCAGGAACCAGCCGGAAGCAAAGGACAAAAGGGGACAGAGAAAAACTCCGGACCAGACCGCACTGAGCCAAAGGCCACAGAAAACAGAGCCCAGAGAACAAGCCGGCCAAACACCGGCCAACGGACATCCCGAAAGAGGGCAACAAAAAACCCCCCACAAAAAAAAAGGGAAACCGAAAGAACAGAGGGCAACCCCACCACCGCGACCCAACAAAAAAAAGGCACAGCAGAAAGTGAGAAGCCAACTGACAAACATAGCAACCCTGCAAGGGAGAACACCACCCGCGAGAGAGTCGAAATCACAAGAGGAACGGGGCAGCGGAACCAGACGAAAGCAAACTGGCAAGAGCCGGTTTCCCACGAAAGGAAGAGGGGCGCAGAAGAGAAACAGAAGGGTAGTTGAACCCCAGTCACACAAAGGACCCCCCGGAAGGGACCGCGACCCCAAGGAGAGAACCCAGGCAGGAACAAGGGAACAAAAAGACCCAGGAAGGTGACAAACGACACCGAAGAGAACCGGCCACCAAGGGAACACAAACAGGCCACCGCAGAAAGCGGAGAACCCACAAGAACACCCATGCACAGAAGGCAGGGAAAGGAAGTGCAACGGACCGAGCCCGCCCCTCATAGGGACCAAGCGAGTCGCAGAAGCGAGCACCCACCAAAGAGAGAAGGACAGAAGCCCCAAGCCAAACCGGAAGCGCACGGGCCAGGAAGCAGAGAACCGGAGGCACCGGACTTCTGCAGAAGAAGGAACGAGAAGGCCGAAGTGTCAACACCGGAGACCCCAAGGGAGCAAACAGCACCAAAGGGACCCAGAAGAACACCGTTACACAGGCAGCCACAAACAGGGGCGAACCCAGCAAACACCCGGGAGCACAAGGCAGGGCCAGCAAGGCAGGGGAAAACCCCAGAGCAGCCAAAGAACAGCAAACAGAAGCCAGACTGGAAAATCACCCAGAGTGAAAACCACAGACCCAGCCCAGAACAAAAAAGCCCACGACAACCAACACGGGCATTGGAGAGCAGAACAGCAGATGTGCGTCGTCAACCAACAAAACGGCCAACAATGAAACAACCACAAACGGATGAACGGCAGAGGGGACTCAACAGGATCAGAACTGCGACCGGGAAGCCGAACACAGGCCTCCGTCTGAGACGCATAAGTCCATAGAGCCACCAGCACCCAAACCTCCCAGCCGTACCAGGACAGAAGCGGGAAGAGGCCGGAGCGAACTGAACCAAGGAAGGACCAGAGGCAACGAGACCAACTGGAAGGAGAAGAACAGCCAGGCAACAAGACTGCAAGGAACGCCACACGATAAACACGTGGAAACCGAGTGCAGGGAACATGCGAAAAGCACCGAAACGTACCAGGTGGAGAACACATGCCGTCGAAGCGAGCACCCAAAACACCATACGAGGAAGTCCCCAACCAAGTCAGACAACCTCATAAAAGTACGACAGGTAGCCAACAGAGGACACAGTGACAGTATTAGCGGGACACGAACCAGAGACCCGCGAAAACCAATACAACCACAGGTACAAGACGTACCATCGAGCCACAGCTCCTGGTACAACACCGACAGGAAAAGGGGGGCAAGATCCAACCGCCGAGACAGGGTGTAAGAAGAAGAGGGAGCGGCACAGCCGCATACCCGCACACGACAGGGATAGTCCAAGAAGGACCCCAAAGCCCACCGCACCCGGAAGACCCAGGCGGGCCCCCAACCGGGCACAAACCAGGCCAGACCCTGCACAACCGCAGAAAGCAGACCAGGCCATGCGAAAGGAATGAAAGAACCACGGGCACAGAGTGGACACCGTCGGCAAGCTGAAAGCCAACCGAGCCCCGCGCCCCAAACAGACAGAGGGGGCCGAGGGACCCACACGCACCCAGGCGCCACAGACGGAAAAACAGAGAAGCCCACAGCCGCCCCCACAGAGAGGGGCAGCCAAATGCCAAAACCCAAACCCCAGAGCCCGCTATAGCAGGGCATCAAGCACAAGGCGGCGGGGGAGGGGGAGGGCAGGGCCGCGACGGCCAGAAGGAGGAGGAACCAGCAAGTGGACCCGATATAGCAGGGCCTCCACCCGAATCAACCGGGGCAGAGCAGGAGGAGTGGGGAGATAAGGAAGGCAACACACCGCCAGCATGCAGGAAGGATGACAGCGAAGCAAAAAAAACATTCGCCCACAACCCCCACCGCCCGCACCCGAATGGAAGGCGGGCGGCGCCAGCGACAGAGACGAAGACCAGCGCCCCAACCAGTAGGCCACGCGGTCAACCCATCACACAGAACGGAGGGACCGTAGGCCCAAAGCCCGGAAGGGAAGAAGGACAAGGGTCGTAAACCAACCGAAGCCGCGACCCCGCGGCACACTCCACATAAAGAAGTGTCAGAAATTTGCCAAGTTAAGACACTATGACAGTGGACTCGGGCGAACCCTTGTCCCGTCGAGAGCCATGCAAACCAGAGGCACAAGACGTACCAGAGAGCCAAAGCACCTGGTCCCTACTCCAGCAGCAACAGACCAAAAGGGAAAAGATAGCTGCCAACAGCAGCCCGCCCCTAACAGAAACGCAGAAGCCAACAGCCTCCGCAAACCCCAGATAGCAGGGACTTGAAAATCGCCATCCAAAGTCACACAAAAATCCGGAACCACATAACATAACAAACGTCTGTGGAAAGCGCACGTACCCCCAGATGTATCATGGGGCTGAATAACAGATGGACAGTGCAACCGACTATAATGGCACACCTATCGTCGACCACAGAGGGACGAAAAGCTGAGTGGACCCGCCGGGACACGAACCGCTGACCAAGGGGTGGAACACAGGCCATGGATGCAGCAGGCCACTGAGCCACCAGACCTGGCTGGAAAATAACACACACACGAGAGGAGCACCACACGAGGGAACCGGGAGCGCCCGTAGGGAAACCCAGGCGCCGAAAAACAGACGCCAAGGGAACGGACACAAAACCTCGAGGGCCATTGCAACCCAAGTCGATACCCACGGAAATGCTCCCAGGAGGAAGAAAGCCAACTCAAAAAAAAAACGGCAGGGAAGAACTGTAACAAACGTAGAACGTTCAAAACAATTACCAACCCAACGGAAGGGAAACCCAACAAACAGAAAGCACAAACATGGCCAGGACCGAAGCAACAGGCGCCTGAAACTCCACCAGGAAGCAACTGTGCAAAGCAACACTCACCTAGAGGACGCAGGTCCCGTAGCACAACGAGACGGCAGAGCCGTAAAAGCGACAGGCAGCCGAAGAGGCCAGCAACACACGTACACAGTCGCAAATCATGAATCAGCGACGAACCCCTGGACAAACACTGTACAGACCGCGTGCCCCCAAACCCAGAAACGGGCGAGCACGCAGCAACAACGGGACCGGGAACGCGAAAAGACAGCAGCGCGCGCCTCCCGGGGAAGCAGTGTTGATCCGAATGGAAACTCATCCCCCGGCGCCAGCCGGGCATGGACTCGAGGAATAATAAGCCAACCAGGTAAGCAAACCAAATTGCAAGCCATAGTCAACTAAATCCACGTGTACCGCACAGCGCGGTGGCGGTCCTCCTGCCCGCACTCACAGGAACAAAACATATGCCCTGATAACCCAACGTGGCATAGAATGCAACCAAAACAGGCACAGACGGAGTCCGCAGCTGCCAGCGCCGGCCCTCACGGAAGCAGCACGGAATGCAGCGTGGACGGGGAATAAGAAGCGGCTACCGAGGCAGGAAAGGGAAAACCTCGCCGGACGCCAGCAAGAGCCACCGCATGCCGGTGCAGCCTCGGGCGTGCAGCAAGGCATAAACAACAGAGGAGCCCAGGCGCCAAAAACCCCGTCCCCGGGAAAGATCATCACAGTGAGGCCCCACGAAACCCCCAAAACAAAACAGAGGAGAGCCCGGGGACCGCAGAACGGCCCGCCGGGCGCCCCCCAAAAGAGGGGGGCCCCGGCAAGAGTGATGACAAACACTCTGCCCACACGGACGAGGGGACAGGACAACCTAGATAGGAAAAGTCCCAGACCCCCAGGCCCGCCTCCTGTACACCCAGGGCCCGCTAAAGCAGAGCCTAACCGGGTCAGAGCACCGGGGGAAGGAAGGAGGATGGTCCCAGAGCCCAAGAGCCCGCTAGAGCAGGGCCACCAACCAGGGACCCCAGTTCCAGCTACAGCAGGAACAACTTACCTGAAAGAAGCGCAGGAGAGAACTGCAGCGCAGAACAAAAAAAACAGGCTGATGGGTTGGGCCGGCCCGCCTCTTATAGGGGTCATGGGTGACTGGGTCGGCCATATTGGGAAGGGATGGGAGGCATGGGATGCTGACTTTTGGCTTTGGAGGGTTCTGGTGTGAAGCTGAAGCTCACTGTGTTAGTCATGTGGCGAAGAAGACTAACGAGGAGGTAATGTAAGTGGGCATCTTGTACCAGTTCAGACAACCCTTACGGTGATTTAGGATGTCTCAGACAACCTTAGAAAGCTATCCAAGTGGTAGCTGTGGGTAGCAGCCTTCAGGCTTAGTCTTGAAGAAGCGTAAAGCAGCTTGTTTTACCAGAATCCAATCTTATTGTATCGATTAAATGAAAAGAGAACCACACAAAGTATGTATAAAAATATGAATTTATTATATAACACTATCTAGTACGTTACAATATCTCCCACACGGAGATAGATACAAAGCACATAATACTAAATCAAAGAAATCACAGTAAATAGCTCTAATACACAGCGGGCCCCAGGGGGGGACCAAACCATATACTAAGAAAGTTTATAAGAACCATGACTCGGGTCAGAACAATGTCGAGAGGACGTAGAATTGCTGGGGACCCACAGAACTACCCAAGGTAAGTAGATAGGGACCCCACGGAGAGTGTGTGCAGTGTGTGAGCACGACCGCGTGCTCCGTACATGTCTATATGCAAGTCGCAGTTGGATTTGTAAAGATTAAGGACACTTCCCAGTGGATTCTGAAGAAACCCTGTGGAAGACATACTGTGGTACCCAAGTTACCTATCCCAGGGGAGCCGGGTGCCTAGGTTTGAAGTGGCGTAGGAGACCGCTGTCAAACTCAATGGAGGACTTCAGGAACGTGCCGCTGCTGGAAGAGGAGAGTACAGAGGAATCCAAACGTGGATTCTTGAAGAGGAGTACCGGAAAGGAGGGGACAGTGTCTATGTACTCAGAGGTGACCAGGAGACTTGGAAGACGGATGACCTCCGATGTCGGGTGATTCAGGTAAGATGACAGTGAACTTAACTCTGAAGCTGCGAGAACCAGACTACGCTGAGGATGACCAGGACCCACGTAAAAGCTGTCCCATGAAGGATTTCGAGTGCTGAGGGGTCGGTGTCTGGTGGGAGCACCAACCAGCCTTGGCAAATGCAACCCACACAGAAAGTCAAGAAGGTGCACGTTTTGGACAATCAAGGTCCAGGAGACTCACAATAAGCAGGGGAGACAGGGCAGGCCCTGGGCAATCAGGGGAGTTCAAGGAAAACAAAGGTCACTCTGAAATGAACCCACAGGTCGGAGGCACAGGAGTCACGAGAGGACCTCAAACAGCTCACCAAAATATGCAGGCCACGATGCATACGATGTGGTGTGGAAGAAGATCCTGGTCACTGGTGGTGCTCGAGGTGGGGGCTTCTTGGAGCCCGAACATCTTTTTGCAAAGATGTCAACAAGCCTTCGCAACTGCAAAGGGGACACGGTACCCAGGGGTTCAGTTATTTCAACCCCCACCAGGACTACTGGCGTCAAACTTGGCAAGAGGGTAGAGCAGGCCTCGGGTGCTGAGGAAAACCACCACCTGTGTGGCACAGCCCACAGAGTTGGGAGGAGCTTGGGATCTGCAGACCGGTCCACTTAGTTGCTGTGCCTGTGAATGCAGGGGAGTGACTCCTTTACTCCATGGGAGATTGCTTTGGATGTCCTTGATGCTTCACAGGCCTTGGAGTGTTCCTGTATGATGCACAGGCACAGACGATGCAGCAGACTGGAAGGGAGACAGTCAGGCCTCAACCAAGTCCAGCGAAGTCCAGAGCACCCAGACTGGAGAAGTGCAGTGGTTTCAGTTCTGAATCTTATCCCACGACGAATCTAGGGACCTACACCCAGGTAAGCCCTTACGTACCTTAGGGAAAGGATTGGGAAGATTCAGGGGAGGGCCTGGACAGGGGGGAGGTTTCTCCCATGTCCTTTGGCCAGTTTTGTGCCAACAGCTCCCAGGACTGGTTTGAACTGGACTATGCACAGGGACACCAAATGTGCCCCTCATGCAGACTCTCAAGCGCTGGCAAGCGCACCCACCCTGCCCCAATACACTAAATCTTGTCTCGGAGGTGATCACACCTCCCTGAGACAGGATACCTATTGTTTTGCTTTTCCCTGCTCGAGCCTGGCTCAGCAGCCGGAGGGCAGAAATGTGCCTCTGTTCGGCTGCAACCATTTTGTACTGTCCGGGACTAGACGGCTGGTATCCGGAACACTGAGAACCTAACGGAGGGCTCTTCCAGTCTTGGAATCATACCTCCCACACCGTGTGATGCCAAACATGATAGGATTAATTGCAGCCGTTTTCGAGATGGGCATCGCACGATTAAGCGGTGCCCCTCTATATAGTACATGGCTGCACCACTGACAACCTGGGAGAAAGGACGCTGTAGGCTACAGGGGTGTCCTGCTCATGCAGGGGCAGCCTCCCACTTAGAAGCAAGCACCCTGCCTTCAGGATTGTAAAGGCATTCTATTGGGGTGACTTATAGGTTTTAAGTGCAAAGACCCTTAAATATAGTAAACCTATATATAGTAAGTAGTGCATGCACCAGCTTACACAGGCTATAATGGCAGGCCTGTAGTTCCATTTTGAATGGTCTCTCATGGGTGGCATACTTTATTTATTTATTTATGTCATTTATAGAGCGCTTGAATCACCCCGGTTGGGGTATCTCCGCGCTGTGGACGTATAGAGGTAGTGACTAGGAACTAGAAAAGTGATGTTTTAAGTTTTTTCCTAAAGGTCAAGTAGTTAGTGCATTGGCGGATGTCCAAAGGTAGTTGGTTTCAGAATTGAGGGGCTTGGAGGAGAACGCTTTGCCTCCTAGTCTGCTTTGTTTTATGCGTGGAGCGGTGAGAAGGCCTTTCCCTTTTGAGCTAAGGGTACCCGAGGGTGTGTGTCTGACCAGTTTGTCCGCCAGATATGTTGGTCCCATCTGGTGTAGGCCTTTGAACACCATGCAGCACATTTTGAATTGGATTCTTTTGCGTATGGGTAACCAGCGTAGTTTGTGGAGAAGGGGGAGTGAGGGAGCTCGGTGGGGTGCACTGGCTCCAAGGCGGGCTGCTGTGTTCTGGACCTCTTGTAGACTGCTCCGGGAGGTTCCCTTGGCAGAGATCAGCAGGGCGTTGCTGAAATCCAATCGACTGAGTACCAGAGCGTGTACCAGGGTTTTACGTGTGGAAGAGGGGAGGAAGTGAAAGACTTTGGGGAGCAGGCCGAGTGCATGGAAGCATGCCTGTTGGTTGCGATTATATGCTCGTCCAGGTTGAGTTTGCTGTCTATTAGGACCCCAAATTCTTAACCACTGACTCTGGGGACGGTGCAGGGCCCAGTTCCTCTGGCCACCAGCGGGGTGACCAGCTAGTTACTGCATCTTTGAATAGCCTTATTTCTGTTTTTTCTGCGTTTAACTGCAGGAAGTTGTTGCTCATCCACGTTGTTATAGTTTTCATGCCTTCTGCGAAAATGCTTTCGGTATTAGGGGTGTTTTTGTCGAAGGAAAGGAGGAGTTGAGTGTCATCCGCGAAGGAAATGGGGGTAAACCCGATGTTTCTTAGCAGTGCTGCAAGTGGGGCGACATATATGTTGAATAGTAAGGGGCTGAGGCAGGAGCCCTGAGGTCCGCCCTTGGATACCATGGTGGTCCTAGATTTATAGGACCAAGGTTTACCGTTTGGGTTCTCCCCTTAAGAAAGTCCGTCAACCAGTTTAGTGCAGTATCCTGAATGCCTATGGTTCGGAATCTTTCCAGCAGAATCTGGTGTGGGATGGTGTCGAATGCTGCGGACAGGTCGAGCAGTATGAGGATTACTGCGCGGCCAGCGGCCGTATGCATTCGGATGTCATCTATGACCTTGACCAGGGCTGATTCCGTGCTATACCTGGGACGGAATCCTGACTGCGAATGATCAAGGCAATCAGAGGATTCAATGAATGCGGATAGATGTGTATTAATGTGTTTTTCCAACAATTTGCTATGGAGAGGGAGTAGTGAGATGGGTTGGTAGTTGGAAATCATGTCAGGGGGCAGTTTGGTGTTTTTCCTGATGGGCATAATCTGGGCGGCTTTCCATTCCGTGGGAAGCTTGCCTTCTATGAATGAGCTGTTTAAGAATGGAGCAAAGTTCAGCTGCGAGGATTCTGGAGATTTTAGCTCTTATTAGGTCTTTGGGGATCCAGATTTGGAAGATTTTAATAGGGATTCTGTGTCTTGGATGGTAAGCAGAGGGAATTATTTTAAGGTAAGGGAGCTAGGTGGGGCCGGGGGGGGCCGGGGGGGGGGGGGGAATGGTTCTGCAATCGAGTTTTGGCATGTACTTGTGTTGGAGGAGGTTATCTTATTGTAGATGTTGTCAATCTTTTGTGAGAGGTAACCGGCAATACTATCGCAAAGTGACTGGGTTGGCGCGTCTTCCGGGTTGCAAGCTTTGGGATTGATGAGAGTGTTGAGAACTTGAAAGAGGACTCTAGGGGTGTTATCCGTTTGTACAAGTTGGTTGGCTATATCATTTTTCCGGGCGATTTTTATGTTTTTGTGATAAGAGTCTAAGGCAGGTTTATACTTTCCTTTGTCAAGGGGCGCTTGGGTTCGGCGCCATTGACGCTCAATCTTTTTACAATTACTCTTTTCTGTCTGAAGGGCTGAAGAGTTCCAAGGGGTCTGAGGAAGCTTGGGAGCTGCAGATGATCTCTTCAGGGGGATCAGAGCATCTATGGTGGATTTAATTGCGTTCTGAAAGACAGTCAGGCGTTGCTCTACCGTGTCTGATGTAGAAAAGTGAGGAGGTATGAAGGTGTCGCAGAAAAGTGTGGGTGTTAATTTGTGCCACTGTCTGTAGGCTCGTATTATTGGTGTTTCTTTGGCTATGTGCTCAGGGGGGCCCACTAAACCGAATTCAATTATGGAGTGGTCTGACCACGTCAGTGGGCTAGTAGATTTATATAATGTGGGTGGTGAGTTGGAGAGAACTAGGTCCATGGTGTGGCCCGCGATGTGCGTGGGTGCATCATTGGTTTTAGTAAGTCCTAGTGTCGCTAACTCGGTCAGAAGGGTAGAGGCCTCAAGGTCCTAGGGATTCTCGCTATGGACGTTAAAGTCTCCCAGAAGAATGAATCTATTGGAAGATATCACATGAGGGGCAATCATATTTGAGAGGTGAGTGATGGAATCGGAGAGAAGTCCGGGGGGGGGGCGGTATACGAGGGCTCCTTTCCAGCTCATCTGTGAGTGGAGATCTAGTCTAAATACTAATTGCAGGATACGGTATCCGTCAGGTCGTGCAATAGCGATGGCTGGGGTGGAGGAGGGTTTCATCCATCTTTCAGTTAGAAATCCGATGTCTGCGAGAAAGGAGGAGAGCAGGTCCCAGATATTAATTGCATGTTTGGCGAGTGAGCAAACATTGGCCAGGAAGCAATCCCAGCTAGCTCTATCCTCACCAAATTTGTGGGGGTGGGTTTTAGTTTGGGAGTCAATGGGTGGTATGGGGGAGATGTTCTGAAATCTGCAGTTTATACACGCTAAGGGGCCTTCTACTGTTGTGGGGAATTTGTGTGTGCAGGGGTGCAGCCCATGGGAGACTTCTGGGGAGCCTATGCCCTGGGTACACGGGTACAATATAATAGGGACTGACTAGGATACACCAGTATCCAATCTGGGGTGTACCTAAGTAGATGAGCCGGTTCAGTGACTAAATATCGAGGGACAGAATATAGACTTCCCAAAATATCGACTCCAAAATATCGAGGGACAGAATATAGAATGCCTCTCTACAAACAGGTAAGTACTAAAATATAGAATGTTAAAATATAGTTAACTAAAATATCGAATTTTTTAAATGTAATAAAAATACTATAAAAGTAATTAAATAATAAACACAATTAAATAAAACATAGTTAAAATAAGGTAAAACACCTTAAAATGAAAAAATAATAAATGTAATGTAATTTATTTTTTGAATATATATGATATGATATGATATGATAGCAATTTATATCGCGCAAAACAATGACCCGAAGGTATCAAGGCGCCTAAGAATACAATCAGTAATTGAAACAAACATCCTTACATATAGGCCTGCCGAAAGAGGTAAGTTTTAAGCGCGCTACGGAATTTCTGCAGGGAGGGCAAAGATCTGAGGTCAAGAGGAAGATCATTCCACCATTTGGGGGCCAGAGTGGAAAAGGCCCTGCCACCCCATTTAGCTCTTCGAATACGGGGAGCTATCAGAAGCAATTTCCCGGCGGAACGCAAGTTCCTTCCAGGAATGTAATGGGAGATGATAGATCCAACTCCTGAATCGTTATTCTTGGCAAATGCTCTGTATGTCATACATAGGATCTTAAACCGTATACGAAGTTCCACCGGTAGCCAGTGCAGCGTTTTCCTAGCCTCCATGGCCGAAGAGCGTCTGGGGATATCCAGAACAAATCTGGCTGTGGCATTTTGAACTACCTGTAAGCGTTGTAGGAGGCTCCTATTTAGCCCCGCATACAACGCATTACAGTAGTCCAAACGTGAACCAATAAGTGCGACAGCAATTTGCTTTCTGGCCTGCAAGGAAAGGTATTTCCTGATCCTGCGAAGAGTGTGGATCAGACCCCAACAGGTGGAGATGGTCCTACTCACCTGTTTGTTCAAATCAAGAGCAGGGTCTATCAGCACCCCGAGATTCTTAGCAGATGTAGTGGGGGAAGGACAGATTCCCAGCGAGTCAGGCCACCAATTGGCTGACCAGATGTTTTCTTTCCCTCCAAACACCATCACCTCAGTCTTCTCCCCATTCAGTTTAAGGGAGTTCTGGATCATCCAATGACCGACCGCCTCCATACAAGATCTAAACTTGGAGGCGGTTTGCACATCTGAAAGGGGGAGAGAGACGAGTATTTGGGTGTCATCTGCATAAGAGACTACCTCCATCCCGAACGTTCTTATGAGTCTGGCTAGAGGGGTTACATAGATGTTAAATAGGGTCGGGCTAAGCGCCGACCCTTGGGGGACCCCACATAGCACAGGACGGGATGGAGATAGAAACTCCCCCAGCTTGACTCTTTGTTCCCTCCCAACAAGGAAAGAAGTCAATAGATCCAGAGCTGCGTCCTTCACCCCCACATCCCTCAGGCGTGATGTAAGAACTGAGGGGGAGAGGGTATCGAAGGCCGCCGTTAGATCAAGTAGGACCAGGAGGGCGGTCTGGCCCCCATCAACTGTCGTGCGGATCTTGTCAAGCACGATGGTAAGGGCTGACTCGGTACTATGTTCCCTCCTGAATCCATGTTGGGAGGGGTCGAGGCAGCCCGAACTCTCCACAAAGGCAGCGAGATGCTTGTTAAGATGTGCCTCAAGCATCTTTGCTGGAGCCGGGAGCAGTGAGATTGGACGGAAATTTTTTAAGACTTCCGGATCGAGAGAGGCCTTCTTTAGCAGAGGTTTCACCGCTGCCTTCTTCCACTCCAGAGGAAAGATGCCATCAGTGATGGCAAGATTCATTATTTCTAGCAGTGGAGGTAGAAGGATCTCCCTACACTGCTTGATGATCTTCAAAGGGCAAGTATCCAGGGGCGAGCCGGACTTGGTCTTTTCAAGCAAGATCTCCAGATCATGCAGAGCCAGCGGGGGAAAGGAGTCCAGGGTGCACAGTGGAGAGATGTCAGTAGAAATCATGTTCATCTCAGCCAAGGCGGAAGGCACACTGATAGACGCTCTTTGTTCCTCAAGACCCAGATGGATGTCGTGTATTTTAGTGTGAAAGAAAGAGGCAATCTTATCACATAGGTCTTGGGATGGAGTGACAGGATCAGGAGTTTGCAGGTTAACTAAAGAATCCACGATTTTGAAAAGCTCCTTCGGCGAAGAGAGCGAGGTTGTTAAGGCTACATAGTAGTCTTGTTTGGCCTGAGTGATCGCCATCTTGTATTTCTTGACAAGGAGTTTGTGAACTTCCTTGTTCTTAAAGTCCCAGCTGGCATGCCAGAGCCTCTCCTTCCTCCTCACTTCTTGGCGGAGGAGTCTAAGGGAGTCAGAGAACCAGGGGGCAGATGGTCTCTTTCTGGCTCGGCGGCGGGTCTGTACTGGGGCCAATTCATTCAGGGCCTCCCTGGTAACCTGTTCGAAGTGGCCAACTGCGGACTGTACACTACCCAAGTCTAAGTTGGAAAGGCTAGCCGCCCAGGGCGCAAAGGAATCACTGCTAATATTTCTAAAATTCCTAGCAGATTCCATTACGTGATTCCCTGTTTTACAAACACTCACCCTATGGTATTCCAAGCAGAAAGGAACCGCAAGATGGTCCGACCAAGATAGATACACTGGATCTTTGGTGGTCAGACGAAGATCATTAGAAAAGATGCCATCTAATGTGTGGCCTGCGCGATGGGTGGCCCTGCTGACTCGCTGCGTGAGTCCACAGGACGCCAGGGTCTCAATAAGGCTTGATGTATCAGGTAGGTCAGACCGTTCTAAATGAAAATTAAAATCACCCAAAATGGAAAGATTTTCTTGACCAAAATAGGGTTCCAAGGACCGAAAAAGGTTGTGCGCAAAGTCGGCCCTCGAACCTGGAGGTCGATATATTAAAATCCCATTAAGAACAGGACATTGCGCTTCCTTTATAGTAAAATAGAGAGCTTGAAAGCAATCCGGGAAATCAGATATAGGTACCGTGTGACATTGAAGGTGGGCTTTATGGAGGATCGCTACGCCCCCTCCCACTCGACCCTGTCTGTCGAGTCTGACCAGGCAGTACCCTTCCGGGACCGCTTCAATTAAATCTGGACCAGATGAGTCTTTGGCCCATGTTTCCGTGACAAATACTAGGGTAGGCATTCTATCTGATACCATCTCCTTAAACATGATCTTATTTTTCACAAGGGAGCGGGCGTTAATAAGGATACCTTCTACTCTCACTGTACTAAAGCTGGTGGTGGCTGGTTGAGCAGAGGAAGGATGATAATGGACGAAGGTGGGAGGCCTACGTGTGAGATGGCAGCCACAGCGTAGGGGAAGAAGGAGTTCATCAGGCTCGTAAGAGTGCAAACATCTCAGTCCTCGAGGTTTCAGACCTAGCATTTGCCGAGGTGAATAGCTATAGCGAGGTGGTGGGGAATCGGCGGAATCCAGAGTCCAGCCATCCAGCGCTTCCTCAGCGCGGACGGGCGCAGACGGGCTGGACTCTGGCGTGACTCCGGCGTTACTAGGGCGTCCGCGCTGCGCATACACGCTGCGCGCCATGCCCTGCTAATTATGTAGGGCTCTAGCCAATCCACGTGGCGGCTTCAGCGAATGGCTGAGGAGCGCTTGTGACCCACCCAAGATGGCGTCCCAGAAAAACAAAGCGCGGGGACCGGGCCGCCTGAATGGCAGTGAATATCACCAATTTAAATGCAGCAGTGCGTTCCGGGATCAAGGACGCAGGTAGGGCGGCTGAAAAATCTAATTGTGCATTAAAAACGAGGTATAATAGGCGCAAATATAAATTGAAAGCAATGGACAAAACGGGGTATTTTAAAATTGAATGCAAGCTTTCCAGCGCGTAGCGCTATATGCAAAACGCTATATGCAGAGCGGAGTTCAAACAGGAGTAAAAGACTCTCCTACCTGCCTTATATGCTATCGCCAATATCAGCCTCTAGCCAATCCACGTGGCGGCTTCAGCGAATGGCTGAGGAGCGCTTGTGACCCACCCAAGATGGCGTCCCAGAAAAACAAAGCGCGGGGACCGGGCCGCCTGAATGGCAGTGAATATCACCAATTTAAATGCAGCAGTGCGTTCCGGGATCAAGGACGCAGGTAGGGCGGCTGAAAAATCTAATTGTGCATTAAAAACGAGGTATAATAGGCGCAAATATAAATTGAAAGCAATGGACAAAACGGGGTATTTTAAAATTGAATGCAAGCTTTCCAGCGCGTAGCGCTATATGCAAAACGCTATATGCAGAGCGGAGTTCAAACAGGAGTAAAAGACTCTCCTACCTGCCTTATATGCTATCGCCAATATCAGCCTCTAGCCAATCCACGTGGCGGCTTCAGCGAATGGCTGAGGAGCGCTTGTGACCCACCCAAGATGGCGTCCCAGAAAAACAAAGCGCGGGGACCGGGCCGCCTGAATGGCAGTGAATATCACCAATTTAAATGCAGCAGTGCGTTCCGGGATCAAGGACGCAGGTAGGGCGGCTGAAAAATCTAATTGTGCATTAAAAACGAGGTATAATAGGCGCAAATATAAATTGAAAGCAATGGACAAAACGGGGTATTTTAAAATTGAATGCAAGCTTTCCAGCGCGTAGCGCTATATGCAAAACGCTATATGCAGAGCGGAGTTCAAACAGGAGTAAAAGACTCTCCTACCTGCCTTATATGCTATCGCCAATATCAGCCTCTAGCCAATCCACGTGGCGGCTTCAGCGAATGGCTGAGGAGCGCTTGTGACCCACCCAAGATGGCGTCCCAGAAAAACAAAGCGCGGGGACCGGGCCGCCTGAATGGCAGTGAATATCACCAATTTAAATGCAGCAGTGCGTTCCGGGATCAAGGACGCAGGTAGGGCGGCTGAAAAATCTAATTGTGCATTAAAAACGAGGTATAATAGGCGCAAATATAAATTGAAAGCAATGGACAAAACGGGGTATTTTAAAATTGAATGCAAGCTTTCCAGCGCGTAGCGCTATATGCAAAACGCTATATGCAGAGCGGAGTTCAAACAGGAGTAAAAGACTCTCCTACCTGCCTTATATGCTATCGCCAATATCAGCCTCTAGCCAATCCACGTGGCGGCTTCAGCGAATGGCTGAGGAGCGCTTGTGACCCACCCAAGATGGCGTCCCAGAAAAACAAAGCGCGGGGACCGGGCCGCCTGAATGGCAGTGAATATCACCAATTTAAATGCAGCAGTGCGTTCCGGGATCAAGGACGCAGGTAGGGCGGCTGAAAAATCTAATTGTGCATTAAAAACGAGGTATAATAGGCGCAAATATAAATTGAAAGCAATGGACAAAACGGGGTATTTTAAAATTGAATGCAAGCTTTCCAGCGCGTAGCGCTATATGCAAAACGCTATATGCAGAGCGGAGTTCAAACAGGAGTAAAAGACTCTCCTACCTGCCTTATATGCTATCGCCAATATCAGCCTCTAGCCAATCCACGTGGCGGCTTCAGCGAATGGCTGAGGAGCGCTTGTGACCCACCCAAGATGGCGTCCCAGAAAAACAAAGCGCGGGGACCGGGCCGCCTGAATGGCAGTGAATATCACCAATTTAAATGCAGCAGTGCGTTCCGGGATCAAGGACGCAGGTAGGGCGGCTGAAAAATCTAATTGTGCATTAAAAACGAGGTATAATAGGCGCAAATATAAATTGAAAGCAATGGACAAAACGGGGTATTTTAAAATTGAATGCAAGCTTTCCAGCGCGTAGCGCTATATGCAAAACGCTATATGCAGAGCGGAGTTCAAACAGGAGTAAAAGACTCTCCTACCTGCCTTATATGCTATCGCCAATATCAGCCTCTAGCCAATCCACGTGGCGGCTTCAGCGAATGGCTGAGGAGCGCTTGTGACCCACCCAAGATGGCGTCCCAGAAAAACAAAGCGCGGGGACCGGGCCGCCTGAATGGCAGTGAATATCACCAATTTAAATGCAGCAGTGCGTTCCGGGATCAAGGACGCAGGTAGGGCGGCTGAAAAATCTAATTGTGCATTAAAAATGAGGTATAATAGGCGCAAATATAAATTGAAAGCAATGGACAAAACGGGGTATTTTAAAATTGAATGCAAGCTTTCCAGCGCGTAGCGCTATATGCAAAACGCTATATGCAGAGCGGAGTTCAAACACTTAATATTATAAAATAATTATTAACCTTAATTATAAAATATTTAGAACTTTATTAAAAATATATTATCCAAATATAAAAATAAATAATATATAATAATTAAAATAATTAAATTATTAATTTTTATGTTAATTAATAATGAGTGCAACAGTAGGGAAAGCGTTGCATAGCGTAGGGGTAAACATTACTGTTCCCACTCCATAGAGTGCAACAGAAGGGAAAGTGTTGGATAGCGTAAGGGTAAAAATTACTATTCCCACTCCAGAGAGTTCAAAAGTAGAGAAAACGTTGGATAGTGGGAGGGTAAAAATTACTATTGCCACTGCAGAGAGTGCAACAGTAGGGAAAGCGTTGGATAGCGTAGGGATAAAAATTACTATTCCCACTCTAGCGAGTGCAACAGTAGGGAAAGCGTTGGATAGCGGAAGGGTAAAAATCACTATTCCCACTCCAGAGAGTGCAACAGTAGGGAAAGCGTTGGATAGCGTAGAGATAAAAATTACTATTCCCATTCCAGTGAGTGCAACAGTAGGGAAAGCGTTGGATAGCTTAGGGGTAAAAATTACTATTCCCACTCCAGTGAGTGTAACAGTAGGGAAAGTGTTGGATAGCGTAGGGGTAAAAATTACTATTCCCACTCCAGAGAGTGCAACAGTAGGTAAAGCGTTGGATAGCGGGAGGGTAAAAATCACTATTACCCACTCCAGTGAGTGCAACAGTAGGGAAAGCGTTGGATAGCGTAGGGGTAAAAATTACTATTCCCACTCCAGTGAGTGCAACAGTAGGGAAAGCGTTGGATAGCGTAGGGGTAAAAATTACTATTCCCACTCCAGTGAGTGTAACAGTAGGGAAAGCGTTGGATAGCGTAGGGGTAAAAATTACTATTCCCGCTCCAGAGAGTGCAACAGTAGGGAAAGCGTTGGATAGCGGGAGGGTAAAAATTACTATTCCCACTCCAGTGAGTGCAACAGTAGGGAAAGCGTTGGATAGCGTAGGGGTAAAAATTACTATTCCCACTCCAGTGAGTGCAACAGTAGGGAAAGCGTTGGATAGCGTAGGGGTAAAAATTACTATTCCCACTCCAGAGAGTGCAACAGTAGGGAAAGTAAAGATGTAATATTTAAATAAAAATTAATTAATTAATTACCAATTAATAATTAATTAACAGTTAATTAATTATCAATACATATAAATAAAAATACATATTTACTTAATTACAATTGAATTACTTCCCACCCTACTCCCCTATAACACACAACCGACTCCAAATAATAAATTAAAACAATTAACATAATTATCAATTAATAAATTAATTAAAATTAATTACCAATTAATAAAAAATAATTACCAATTAATAATTAATTAACAGTTGATTAATTATCAATACATACAAATATAAATACATATTTGCTTAATTACAATTAAATTACTTCCCTCCTTATTCCCCTGTAAACCCACAACCCGCTACAGAACTAAAACGTAAAATTAAATTATAAATAATTATTAATTCATAAAAACTAATATTTAATTTACCTACGGAATTAAATTACGCAAAAATTAAATAACATAACATTCATTACTTTAAAAATATTAAACATACATTACAAAAATAATATATTTTTAACACATATACTAACATACATATTACTAAAAAAAAATGTATATTATGGAAAACGATATTTTAAATTCGATATTATAGCAATCAATATTTCTTACCTTAATTTCTATATTCTGACCTACAAATTTTGGTGATTCGATATTCTGTCCACTCTATATATTAAATTCGATATTCTGGGCAGTCGATATTTCTGAATCGATATTTAGGGTGTTCACCAGATAACACAACAGTTTAAGGAGAAAGCGGATAGACTGGGGTCCTGATTAGCAGGATCCCAGTCAGACTAGTTAAAAACAGTATCACATCGAGCAACAAGCATTTGCAATGCAATAGGTCTCGCATTTACCTGAGTTTATGCTATTGACATTATAATTGACTGCCTTTTATTTATATTTTAAAAACCAAAACATAAATAAAATGCATTTTTATTTACAACGCCAATAGCTCAAACTCACATAAATACGAGACCTTTTGCATTGTAAATGCTTGTTAGTGTTTGTAAGAGGCACTGGCCAGACTAGCAATCTCAGTGGAGCCTAGCTGAAGGTGAACAAATCACCCTGGATGACGTGAACAGCCGCGTGCGCTGCCACGTGACGTCTGTGCACGCGGCAGTACCAGCATGCCTTGCTTCCCACTGTCTCGTGACACGCACTGCTTCAAGGTCCCTGGCCTACCAGTGCGAAGGATTTCCACACATGCAACAGTTACAGGTCAAACAAGATTGGCCCCCAAGTATAGAAAAGACAGGTATAAATAAATCCTGCCACGGATTTCTTCACGACGGCCAAAGTATAGCAGACAGCATGATAACCGGCATACATTTTTTGCGCTTGTTTTCTTATGTTAGCCTACAAACACGAGTGTGCTACATGAATGGACAAAGGATTAAACTGGAATTTGCTGGATCCACTAGCCCAAATAATAAAAGCAGCACTTAAAATGCGGTTCACACTGGGAACTGTAACGAACTAAAACAGACGAAATTAATATGAAGCAATAGTTCATTTACAGATAATGTACGTGTAAAAAAACAGGTCTGACATGCGTGCACAGAGAGAACTAAAGACCTTCAATCGGTGCATAGGTTTGAGGCCTTCCTAGGGGAAAGCAAAGTAGCCGCGGCTACCCTACCAGAGGCATCACTTTATGGACACCTGCAGGTGGTCCAAGTGGCTTTAAAGGTCAGACTGTGCACCTACCCTTAGTGCCAAGAAAGGCTAAGTAAGTGTGCTAATTTGTTGCCAAAACACACTAGCATACTTATCTTTCCTGATGATAGAGGAAAAGGGAATATTCCACATGTTAAAAATGATATGTGCAAAGTTTGTAATATTCTATTCTGCCCATTGCCTGCCCTCAACACACTTGAACAGAGATATATGGAATGAAAGTGGGAAATGTCCAATGTATGTGGATTTCCATGAATGCTCGCTTGCATTGTAGTTAATTGTCTAAAATGAAGAAATAGAAAGACGTAGCGGAAACGTGTGAATCGGACCCGCTATCGTAATTCATAACTCTGAAGCCCTGAATACAAGCAGGATGGGTGTGAGTCCTTTATCGCTCCTGGGTCATACCATCACCATGACGAGGTACTTCGTTTTTGTGCAGCAAATACCTCTTATTCCAAGTTTTTACTCGGAAATGAGGCACAAAGTGATACATTTGTATTTAAAGCAACATATTCTGACCTTTTCACCTAATATATTTTAGTAGGTTTGAACTGCTGAAATTATTCGGGAAAAACAGCAGGGGTTCGACAGTTATCCCATAATTTAGAATGCAAGTCCCTGTGCACACTCCTGTCCCCATAGGTTCATTAACTTAACTCTCAGCTTCTAATGAGGGCCATTAAGTAAAAACCCTTCATAGGAACTAATTGCTCATTTTATGTATGGTAAAACAAAATTCATTTTTAGCTCCTGGGGATTGGGTGTTGAAGCTGACATTCAGCGACTGTCGGGAGAGAGAGGGAGAGAGAGAGAGGGAGGGAGGGAGGGAGGGAGGGACAGCAAGTACATGCCACATTCTAATGTGGCGTTTACCTACTGTGTCGTAATGGGTGTTTCATTTCATAGTTTGTTATGCTGCTGTAATCTTTAAATTATTTATGATGGTTGTTCTTCCAGCTCCTGTTTGACAGCAAGCATGAATTTGAGTTTTAGAATGTCCGCCAAGGGGATGCCCAGTCCATTTATCAAGGCTGCTGAGCCTGTTACTAAAGCCGCAGTTGTTGGTTTTAATAATTCCGTGAATGCAGCTTGGCAGAGGATTATTTTTACAGTTCTTCCACTGGTATGCCTTGTGTGTTTCATGGCTGAGGCTTTTCCCCAGGAATTGGAAAAGGAGAAAGACGTCTGAAAGCATTTACCCTGCGATGGGCGCAATTTGTAGGTTCCTTTACAAGGTTTTGTCTCACTAGAGCCTGACACTTCAGTGAAGCGTTTCCTTTAATTTAGTGCATTTTCTGAAAATATGAGATGTTTGTTGAGGTATTACCTAGGCAACTACAACAGGCATCTTCAGAAGAGTTCCCAGGCCTCAGTACAGCGGACATTGTTTCAGGTTACTCTGGGACTTTCATAAAAAGCAACCGCGAGCAGGCAACCAGCGTGCGCACACAGATGGAGCGAGCGGACGAGCTGTAATAAATCAAGCGCGCGACGGGAGACGCCATGCGTGCGCCCATCGCCTGTCCAGGCGCGCATATGGTTTGTCTCCCTTCGCGAACGAAAGCGACGACAATAGAGGTTCGCCAAGGCAAAGCAACGCATGCGCTGCGTTTGCTAGGCGAGACCTAAAAAGTGGGGATAACCATAAGAAGCAGATCCTATTTTCCTACACAACCTCCCGCCCCCTCCCCCCCCCCCTCCAAACATAAGGAGATGTTTGTCTATTGTATCACCCCCAGCAGCCTGTCCCTGTTCAGCCTGTGGCTTGGTTTGTTCAGATGCGATTCCCTCTCTAGCCTCTAAGTGCAGGGTCGTGGCTTTTCACTGTCCATTGTAGTCCAGGGCTCTCTTAAGTACTTCACTTGTAACTATTGCCCTGTATTTCAGCCTCATTTGGAGTGGACGTTGTACGATTCAGAGTGTTTTCCTCATATTTGTAATATCTTTGTATTGCTCCTGGCCTTCCCTTAGCCCTTACCCCACTTCTCCTGCTGGCGATGTGCTCGCTGTAAAACTTTGGCTTCTAGTCACAGACACTCTGCGCATGCGCAGTGAGACACCTAGTACAACTGAGTCAGTTCCAGCATTCGACGCTTGATGGCAGCAGCATGCCACCCTTTGTTCTGGATTCATTCTCATTGTCGGAGCACATCACATGTTCGGTCCCAGGAGATCTTGTCTATTGGGGCGCAAACGGTGCCTGGGCGATATCGGGGTACGGGTAAACCTCCATTACCTGTAGGCCCAGTTTCTTTCATAGTGTTTACCTCTTCACAGTCTGCCACATGGTGGCGATGTTTGTCTAATTTTGTGATGGGCACAACACAGTCTTTTATGATGACTAGTACCTGCCACCCAGGCCAGTCTTATAACTGTGGGGCCCTGAAATAGTCCGAATTGTCGCACGTGTAGGAGTGTGAGGGTTGGTAGTTGTGTTGGTACTGTCATTGGCAGGGCTGGCAGGGGCAATGGGCGGTGCAAGCTGCAGTGGCACCCTGACGAGGGCACACTTTTTGTTTTCAAACAAATTAAGCAGTGCTGGGTACTTTCGTGGCGCCCCCTTTTGGCTGTGAGTGATGCAGCAGGCGCTATACATGATCCAGGGTTCACTCCTATCCTCGCATAGACTCAGGGCACAAGTCCTAAAAAAGAAGTGGGGGGATGCTCGAGTTAGGTTGTGTCAACGGAAGTGACGTCACAACAGGAATTGTCACGAAATTTGCTGGTCTCCGTCTGAAATGCGTGAATACATACAAGATACAAGTAGAAGTATAATACTTCAATAAGTGGCAGTCACTCAAAACACAAGAACACACTATACACAGGACCCATTCCTCGGATTACACGGTTATTACAGACTCGGGCCGTAGGCAGTACGGGCATCTGTCGGGGTCCCTAGAAGTGACATGCTCGGCGTGTTGATAGCGCAGCTCCTTGAAGCCTTGGCGCCTCGGCTTGGCTCTGAGAAAGGCTGGCAAGGGGAGGGCGCGAGGTGGAAGGGGAGATTATTCTGAGCCTCGGGTGCATTTGAAAGGCATTCATTCGCACGTAGGTGCAGACTCGGATACCCGGCTACATCTTTTGGGCAGGGGGGACGGCGTCCACCCGGTAACAACCCAGTAAAATAAGTGGGGGGACGCCGTCCACCCGCGTGGTACCCCGACTCGAGCCCTGCATAGTGTGGTAAATAAAATATTACGCTCTATGTATTTCAGAATATCAATAGGATCATGCATAAAGCAAGAGGCTGAGTCTGTGGTATCAGGTTCTAAAAGGGCTTTATTCCAATAACTCGAGTCAAAGGGAGAATATTACCATCACCAAAAAAGGATCTGGAAAGGGACTCAAAAGTATTCTCAAAACATTATTCACAGAGTACAGTATATATACATTTCTCAATTGTACGTAAGCAAAAGAGCAAGAGAGAATGAGATAAGAGCATGTGGGCGTGTAAGTAGGCGTGAAGGTGGGCGTCCATGTGGACGTCCACTTGATGATAATGGGTAATTTGTCATGTGTGGGTGGATACCTGGAGGGGGTTGCGTGATCTGCTGGAATTGTACTGGAACTTTGCCTTACTTGTGCTCAACTCGAGCATGACGTGTAACTGACGTGGGGAGGGTTGCTATGCAACCGGACAAGTCTGGAAGTGAGGCCTTCAGTGAGTGAGGCCTTCAGTGTCAGAACGACCAGCACATCTTGTATTATCTGATATCCGATGTCTGGAGCAGGGACTGATTTGTGACATAGGTTGCTCATCACCAAGAGCCGATGTGGCATCTATTTCTTCATTTACTTCATTTACTGCAGAGGCCTTACATGGGGGCTATGGGCTTTTTACTGACGTGAGCTTTGCAATCTCACAAAGAGAGACAGTAGGGCTGGGCTCCCTCCTTGCAGATGGGTCGCGTTCATTCCTCCTTCACCAGGCAAGAATGTGGTTTCAGTAAGAGTAAGCAGATAACCGTGCTCAATACTGTCTCGACACCTCGGTCGGGGCCCCTTTGGCTGAGGCCCAAGTGTGCAAGGCCAAGGATACGTAGCTGTAGCTTTCAGAGCGTTCTGAGGCATGAAACCTCTTTTCGGCTCTGGCTGAGCCATAAACATGGGCTTCAGGAAAATGCAGGAAAACATGATGAAAAACGTGTAGGCCTCAATACAGATTTGTCGTTTCTCTCATGGGAGACTGGATGATGGCAGGCCACGTTATAGCATAAGCATCATGATAGAAAGGCCATGGAGGGGAAATACATAGGTTACATGTATGTGCACATAAGCGTTCGGGGGGGGCACATGGGGGCACATAGGCCTCATAGATTTTTATTTTCCTCATTCCCTCCTTGTACCTTAGTGAACCCCCTATGTAACGTCTATTTTCATGAGACAGTCGATCTGTTCTTGCAGCATTATTTTTCCATTTTCAATGCTTTGTAAATAGGGATGTGGAACACATGCAGTAGCACGCAGGCCACAAATGGCCGGGCCACACTGCAGACATAGGCAACAACTGAATATCATTAATAGTATCAACCCACAGACGGTCAACACTTTCCATCCCCAAGCCGATATTAATCCCCAGAGCCAACCGGACCATGTACCCCGTGCCTGGGTCTTGATGTATGTTTTGGGCAATCTTGTGGAGCCTTGTTATTGCTTTGTATTCTTTGGCATCACCGTTGATGGATGTCATTAAGGCAAACCATGCTCCGCAAGAACCATTATGGGAGAACGGAAAAGGAAAAAGAGGCAACACTCCCTTTACCTTCTGATACTGGGGAAATCGGCCACAGACCCAGCAGTCTGATGTGAATGGTGCAGTATCTGAATAAAGGTATTGTTGCGTAAGGCAAGTCGATATGATAGCTCATAGGATGGCAGATCACTAAATGTGTGCTTTATGGTATCATTAGTGGAGGAGTATAAGAGTGAGGCAATAGGAGGAAAAATAGCATGTAGTATTAAGCTGATACATATTATCGTGATGCACATCTTGCTCTTTTTATCAATGTTATTGTCCAAGATCTTATGCAAGCCAGAATACATGTTCAACCGCTTCACCACCTAGTGGACTTAATTGATCAAACGGGTTCTGACTTTTTAGATCTAAGTTTAGCTTTGTGGAAACTGCTGGGGAGTCTCCTCTAGAAAATGGTGTTCAAATTCTTTCCTTTGTAAAAGAGTGGTGAAGGTGCACTTTGACTTTAACGGCCGTCCCCGTGGTCCAGAGCACTGACTTTGGCGCCTTCCATCCAGGAGCGATGGAGTATTCTTTGACCTGGGTGTTGTCAGGGAAGGCGGCAGCAACCTGCGAACAACAAGAGAGTAGTGCAGACATCAAGGAAGCCAGGTAATCTGTCAGCATCAGTAATCTTTTAGGCATTGGAGTGCCCCACATATTTGGTGGTCTACCAAAGACCACTTCATAGGGAGATAAGCCTGTTCTAGAATGAGCTACCATTCGCATGTAAAAGAGGGCAACCGGCAGGGCTACCATCCAATCTACACCTTTAATGTCCGATTATGTCTTTCTACAAGGCCTGCTGCTTCAGGATGTCGCACATAATGGAATTTCCAGGTATACCCTAACAGAAGGGACACCTGCTTCATTAGTACCAGGACATATTTGTAACCTCTACATCTGTTTATTTGGATATAATCCATTTGGAGCACTTCAAAAGGGTGGTCAGGTGGATGGAATCCACCTTGTTCCATCGGAATGCCTTTACCTGGATTGAATTGGCAACAGATCATACATGTTCTGACCTTTTGTTTCGCTGCTGCACGCAGGTGCTTGTTGAACCATATATTCTGTAAGCTATCTATCATTGCTTTCTCTCCTAAGTGTGCATGACTATGTGCGGTATTTATAATCACTTGTACCATCGAATCAGGAAGAAACCATGTGGATTTGCCCTTATTCATCCAACCCTGATCAGTCAGTACCCCTCCTTGTTCCGACCATTTCTTTAATTCGTCTAGAGTAGCATGTGTCTGTATGTCTTGTACATCCTTGGAAGGATCCCTAACTGTCATGGCTTTGGACAGTGATAGTATCTGTGATTTTGTCATGTCTAGTGGGGTCTGAGCTGTCTGTTTAGCTGTTCGGTCTGCCAGATCATTGCCTTGGGAAATGGTATCTGTGGCTCTAGTATGTGCTTTACATTTTAGGATAGCTATGGCTGTTGGTAAATGTATTGCTTCCAGTAGGGCTTGAATAAGGGGGCCATGCTGTATCTTGGCCCCATGAGAGGTCAAGAAACCTCTTTCTCGCCACAGAATCGGTGTAAATGTTTACTCTCAGGTGCTTAGCTCTTATGCACGCTTGTGTCAGGGCGATGAGCTCTGCTGCTTGTGCTGACAATACGTCTATTCTTTTAGTCTCTATTATTACAGTATCAGTAGTCACTGCATATGCTGCCACTAATTCTCCCGCCCCTGTCCTCATGCATGAGCCGTCAACTTATAGTGTTAGGTCGGGGTCTGGGAGTGCAACGTCTGTCAAGTCTTGTCTTGGTTTAGTCACGGTATGTATTACTTCAACACAGTCGTGTGGTGAAACGCTTTCTGTACTGGAGGGCAAAAGGGTAGCAGGATTCAGTATGTTGCATCGTCTGATCTCTATGTGTGGTTGAAATAACGTTGGCTCATAGCCTGTCAGTCTAGCTACAGTCAGGTGTTGTGTTTGTGTCCGGTTCAAGAGAACCTCTACTGCGTGTGGTACTTGTACTGTCAGAGGGTGGCCCAGCACTATCGAGTCACTTTGTCTTATGGCTAAGGCCGTTGCTGCAACTGATTTTAGGCACGCAGGCAAAGCCTGTGCTACTGGGTCTAATGTACTAGAAAAATAAGCACAGGGCTCGTGTTTTCCTGCATGATCTTGTGTTAGGACAGATAGTGCTGTTCCATCCCGCTCTGTCACAAAAAGCATAAACGATTGTTGTAATCAGGGTTTGCTAAAACTGGTGCTTGGCATAAAGCTCTCTTTAATTCTTCAAATGCCACAGTGTGTTCTTGTGTCCAAGGGAGGACTTTAGTAGAAGCTGTATTAGGGGCTTGGACTAATTCCCCTGAAAGATCACAATAAAACATGAGAAAAAGGGGAAAGCACCATACCTATTTCCTCGGCTTAATTTCTAAGGGGGCTAATTTCTAAGGGGCTTAATTTCTTAAGGGGCTAGCGGGAAGCGAACCTCCTCAGGGGCCAGCAGAAAGCCAATATTCTCCTCCTTCCCCCCCTTTTTGACAGGAGGAAATCTGAAACAGATTTCACTGCTGTCAAACACTATCAAACCCTGTGTCTTGTCAACACTATTAATCCCTGTGTGTAGCTACTGGGCGTAAGCAAAATTATAGGAGATACACAGCGTATTTGAAACGGCGAGAAATCCTTCAAATTAATGTACAAACCTCATTGTGTTAGCTCATAAGCTAGCCAAATGACATCTCATATGCAAATGTCCCTATTACATGAACCTACACCAACCTGAAGTCAATATTAATGCTAGTAGGCCCTAATAGGAATGCTAAATTACCTAAATATTCGGAAAATCAAGTTTAAGAACAGTTGTTAATGTTGATAATTAATAATTCATCTGCTAAAGAAATCAGTAATTCTGCAATAATTTCCACCTATACAATAAACAGCCTAATTTAAAAACAAGTCAACTTTTGGGGCCACCACTTACAAGAATGAGCTTACTAAAGCAAACTTTAAAAAGGAAATCCTGTCAGATATTTTCTCATTACCCTAAATACCGAGCCTCATTTGTCACTCTGGGGCGGCAGTCCTTATCTAAAACAGGCCTTTCAAGAGGTAAGATGCGAGTGCACAGATCATAATTGTTCCTTAATGTCCAATCTGGAAACATATGACCGAGGCTGCCTGTCTATAAGAGAAAGGCAGTCATGTGAAAAATATTTTAGTCTTGCATAACGTTTTCTTTTATTTCATTCATCTCCAACACCAATTAGACATACACTGATAACGTGTTGTCTGCTATTTTGACAGCATGATAAAGGTAATATCATGTCTGTGAAATTTAGTAATTGTGAACAAGTTCCAGCCAAGCGCTGTGCAAAGATCGCCGTCGTCACGACTATCTCGGTACTGCACAGGAGAACTTTGTATTAAACGCTAAACAGACTGGTCAATACAACACAAAAACAAAACATATATAAAATACATATGCCAAGCCATCAGTATACCAAGCACAGAAAGCATAGACAATTACACTAACATATATAAATGAGCAGCGATGCGCAATTATAGTACCTACAGCTCAGAGGCGAACACTCTGGCCTGCTTAATTTGTCAGGCTTATAATCAATAACTTATTTACCTGCCCTATACACCCCCATCTGAAATCACCGTGTCAAGTCTGACATACAGAATCAGCAAGAATAATCAAAAACGAAGAACACACGAACCTGTTTGTTTTTTTTTTTTCATAAAAATGAGCTATGCATCTTCGTCAACACAATGTACCCTAATGTCCCAGACGAAGACGCACCTCTCATCTCTCCCCACAGACTTTTAACCACTGGATCATTTATCCAATGCAACTGGTGGCAGCTTGTGGCCACAATTCAAAAATGTCTGAATTTGAAAATCGTTTTTATATAGGCACATAGCCCTTAAAATTCCAAGCAAGAGCAACATTTTACTTTCTGGCCAGAAGCAATATAACATTTGCTAAAAAATAAAACAAATCTTCTCCATAGACATTTCCTCGGGGCACTAGTTTTGCACAGAATAGAACAAGGGAATCTTTCTCGACTTACATTTCTCAGCTGCCCTGTCTTATCAGAGAAGCTAAAAATAGCCCCTCAGCGCGGCCTGAGCCTGGGCTGCCAGCCATCTTTTTTTGTTTTTCCTACTCCTGGCCCCCAAGGCTCTCCGCTGCAGGCATTACACAGATGCGATGTCAGAGAAGCTTTCTAAGCAGTGCCTCTGTTCTGCTCCTCTCACCGGCCCCCACCTACACTGGCTACAAGGTCAGAATCTGTCTCCGATTTCTGTATCACATTCTGCTCTACACAGCCCCCACCTTCTCCTCACTCTGAAGCTGTCAAAGACAAAAAGACTACTCAATTCCATAAAAACTGCAATAATTCGCCCAATTGAAAAATTATTTTTACATACAATTTGCTCTCAGGGGGTCATAATCTTACCGTCTTGACCCAGCACATTGGCTCACTGGACCACCAAGAACACAAACCTGTATTCTTGAACAATTTGCAAATTCGAAATACCCACAATTCTTTTTTTCAAGCTAAACTTTTCACTAATTATTTTTTTCGTTAACACTTTGTACATTAGGGGTGTCATCAAATCACAGGTGTTGCTATTACCCTAGCTACACCCCTCTCAAGTCCCTTTTAACAACGTAATCAAATGTTGGACCATGAAAACACCAGCTATGCGCTGTTCGTTTGGTGGGAGGCTCAAGAACCTTTGGGCTACTATATCATTATTATATGTATCGTGGTACTTGCGGTGGCACTCTAACTGGACCTTCTACTGGGGCCACTCTTGCTAGGTCCTCTGAAAGGACGGGATAAATACCAGCAACGTCAGTATTTCTTTCTCTGTCAGCCTGCGCTCATTTTACCTGCTCCACTTCCTCCTGTAACATCTTTTCCTTGGCTTTTCCAGACTCCAGTCTACTTCTCTCTGCTTCGTGAAACACTTACTCTGTCCTCCTATGTGACTCCTTGCGCCAAAACTCAATGGCATCCTTCCGAGCTGGTCTACATTTTCTCTTTCATAAGAGTGTTTCGTTGTCTGTCTACTTGTTCTGCTTTTACTCGGATACCTTCCTCAACTAATACGTCTTCTCGGGCTTTGTCTGAATCCTCCCTACTTTTCTCTTTTTTTCTGAGCGCTTTCTCTGTGCGTCTATGCAATTCTTTACGCCATAATTCAATGGCATTTTTCTGTGACTGTCTGGCTGTCTTTTTCCATAACTCTTCTTCTACTCTCATGATGCAATCTGCATCCCAGGTCCCAGCTGCGGGCCATCTCTGATTCTCTGCTAAATCCTTGGTGTAGTCCACCCACAAATCGAGATATAATACGGCATCTAGGCCATGTTTATGATACATAAAGTACCCTGGAGTGTCCCTAGGTGGAATGGGAACAGCTTCCTCGAGTACCCCTTTTCTAGTTTTGATCTGTCTTAATTTTGAAAAGAACGGCATCTTTAAACTTTGCTACTTGATTTTGAACACAATAAATTACAATAAACACAATAATGAACACTCATTCATACCACAATTTTTAAAACATATTAAAACATTTAACATTTAACATTTAACGAACGATGATAACTAATAGGAAACTAGTTACTGACATAATACTAACACTAGAGAATACTGAATTATATGCAAGACATACTAGATATACTGCTAAACAGTACAGATACACTGCTGAAACAGTGCAGACCGGATTTGTGTACCCAAACCCGTCTTGACCGGCACAACCTAATGTGCACGTCTAACTGCCTCCCCAGCAACGGTACTCACCGGGTAGCACGGAACGGAAGGCCTCGGAACTGAACTGGACTAGACCAAACTGGACTGGACTGGACTCGACTCGTGACTTGGATACTTCGGAACTTCGGAATCTGGTGGGCCTCTGTATACCTCGGACACAGCTCTCTCGCAGGTGGGCTCTGGGTAGGACAATCTGCGTTCCTCACCGCCTCGTATGGATGCCTGGTCGCAGTCTGTCCCCTTCGTTGGCCTGAGGGAGTTGGCGGGAAGACCCGCGACGTGCGCGCTTGAAGTCCGTCACGGCTATGGAAGGGGGCAAAACTGGACCTTCATCTCCGGCGTGTGGGGAAAGAGATGTAACTGTTCGGGCGCCATTATGTGGTAAATAAAATATTACGCTCTATGTATTTCAGAATATCAATAGGATCATGCATAAAGCAAGAGGCTGAGTCTGTGGTATCAGGTTCTAAAAGGGCTTTATTCCAATAACTCGAGTCAAAGGGAGAATATTACCATCACCAAAAAAGGATCTGGAAAGGGACTCAAAAGTATTCTCAAAACATTATTCACAGAGTACAGTATATATACATTTCTCAATTGTACGTAAGCAAAAGAGCAAGAGAGAATGAGATAAGAGCATGTGGGCGTGTAAGTAGGCGTGAAGGTGGGCGTCCATGTGGGCGTCCACTTGATGATAATGGGTAATTTGTCATGTGTGGGTGGATACCTGGAGGGGGTTGCGTGATCTGCTGGAATTGTACTGGAACTTTGCCTTACTTGTGCTCAACTCGAGCATGACGTGTAACTGACGTGGGGAGGGTTGCTATGCAACCGGACAAGTCTGGAAGTGAGGCCTTCAGTGAGTGAGGCCTTCAGTGTCAGAACGACCAGCACATCTTGTATTATCTGATATCCGATGTCTGGAGCAGGGACTGATTTGTGACATAGGTTGCTCATCACCAAGAGCCGATGTGGCATCTATTTCTTCATTTACTTCATTTACTGCAGAGGCCTTACATGGGGGCTATGGGCTTTTTACTGACGTGAGCTTTGCAATCTCACAAAGAGAGACAGTAGGGCTGGGCTCCCTCCTTGCAGATGGGTCGCGTTCATTCCTCCTTCACCAGGCAAGAATGTGGTTTCAGTAAGAGTAAGCAGATAACCGTTCTCAATACTGTCTCGACACCTCGGTCGGGGCCCCTTTGGCTGAGGCCCAAGTGTGCAAGGCCAAGGATACGTAGCTGTAGCTTTCAGAGCGTTCTGAGGCATGAAACCTCTTTTCGGCTCTGGCTGAGCCATAAACATGGGCTTCAGGAAAATGCAGGAAAACATGATGAAAAACGTGTAGGCCTCAATACAGATTTGTCGTTTCTCTCATGGGAGACTGGATGATGGCAGGCCACGTTATAGCATAAGCATCATGATAGAAAGGCCATGGAGGGGAAATACATAGGTTACATGTATGTGCACATAAGCGTTCGGGGGGGGCACATGGGGACACATAGGCCTCATAGATTTTTATTTTCCTCATTAACCCTTTATCTCGGTGCCATCGACACACCATGGATTCCTTCGCATGGTCTCTGGGGTTTTCATAATTTTTGATGCCAAAAGGGTTTCCCATCCTGAGCCCCTCCCGCTGCATAGCACAGGTGTGATATTTTTCATGCATCTCACCCGTTTCGTCTAAAAGGGTATTTTTTTGAGTTTTGTGTTGTTCATGAAGGGCCTCACATGTGACGTCACTCCTCAATGCATGACTTTCCTTTTCACTCAAAGATGTTACCATTCACAGTTCGTAATTAATATCATCTCCCCTGCGATACAGACTACCTCCGATTGTTCATCTTTTGCAGAATGCACATTAATGTTTCGAATTGATTTGTTTCGAATGGGTGATTTTTCCCTTCAGTATAAAATGTAACAATCTTTGGTATTCTGCACCCACTACTCGTTGGGACATACATGCTAATGGCATTGGGCTTTGTTCTTCCTTTCAGGCTGAACTCATAGGATTTGTTAGGGTGATGATGCAAGAGCGAGAGCGAGAGAGAGAGAGAGAGAGAGACTTTTTTTTTACATGTTCACCCCCCCCACTTTGTCTGATACCTCATAGGATTCGAATGGAACTGCTCAAGGCCCCTGCTAACCTGGTCCCCGCTGCCAGAGCTCTTTCCCCAAAACTGTACCATTGTTCATCAAGTCTTAAGGCTTCAACCCCCCTATAAGTCCCTAGTAAATAGCACCCCTGGTACCTAGGACATTGGGGCTGAAGAGGCCCCACTAGGGCTTCGGCACAAATTGTGCCACCCTAGTGACCCCGTCACCAAGATCATGCCAACTGCCATTGCCGGCAGTATGTCTTGGTGCAGAGAAAACTGAAGACACGGCATGGCACACATCCCTGTGTGTCATGCCCCCATACACTGCATGAGGTATAGGTAAGCCACCCCTACAGCAGGCCTTAAAGCCTGAAGGCAGGGTGCACTATACCCATGTGTGGGCATATCTGCCTGAGCAGACATGACCCTGCAATGTTTAAGTCCAATCTTATATGCTTCAAAAAGGGGGGTCACTGTTCCTGATAACACAAAAACAAGAGAGGAAAAAGATCGGCTCTTGGAACTAGACAGATTATGAGGGAAAGTCAACAAGAGTGTTTCTTGTTGCCCTCACACATCCCTGTGGATACCATGCTTCATCATCGGGCGTGCTCCTCATCGGGCCGGCACTGCAATGCCCTACGGGGCCCCTGAAGGGTCACTTTAGCGGACATCTTTTAGTTTTTCTCGCCGTTCGATGAGTGTGAGGGTGTCCTAGCTGGGTGGTAAACAATGAGTGAGTTAAAACTGGCGAGGGGATATCAAACTGGTTTTAATAAATAGACTCCCCAGTCAGATAAAAAAAACTGTAGGTTGGCGGTACTGAGGGGGTAACAATGTCCCCTAGTAGTTAAAAAAAGATATTTATGGTGAGGTCACAAACGGAGCCAACATGTTTCACGCCCTTATTGGTCAAAATGATCCTTGGCTCTTCATCAAGACCAAAGACAGTGGGAAGGTGGGAAGGCAACCCCGCGTATAATCTCAGGGTGAGTGGTCCCCCTCTAATAGGGTGGTAACTGCTCGTGACTGGTATCACGGGTGGTCTGAACTAGTCGTCACTTTAATCAAATTTCATGGGTTAACACGAGGTGAAATGCACAGTTGCGGGCTTTCACCGCGTGCGCTTCTTGCAGCGCCTACCCTCGACCCTGTGTACAGAGTAGTCAAATCTTAGATATTTTAAGTAAACAGAGAAGCCATAACAAGTACATGGGCTGAGCAGTCATCTTTATGAGTTCCCCAGCTCCATGAGGGTTTCATTGTACCCAAAACATGGTACATTAGGAGAAGTCTTAGGTGATACAAATGTGTGCACCCAAGCTGATATTCAGAGTAAAATGTGTGCATTTCAGAAGATGCTGAAGCGGACGTCTTGGAGACACCTTGTTGCACCTTCCCAGATACATCTGAAAATTGATGGCAGAGTGATAATTTAGTTAGGGCTTTGTGTAGAATTTGGCAGGGGCTAAGGGCGTCGCCCTGCCAGTCCTCCAGCTGTTCTGCACCTTCACACCAGAGAGAGCCTGCCAGACTTGTGGGGGACTCTAAAGAGAGTGATCACCTCTCCCAGGGTGGTGAAGGCTATGGTCTCTGCCGCCCACCCCTTGAACCTGTATACCTTCCGTCAGGGTCTAAATGACTCCCTCAGTTTGAGGCACTCGCTGCGGACGTCCTTTCATTCATGTCACAGTCTCCGGTAGCTGCACATTTAATTCCATGGTTCACAATGAAACATTTCATCTTCTAAAGTGATGGAACTTTTATGAAATGATTTATCCTCATTGCGCCTCTCTGAGGCTGTAAGGCTGCTGTAACCCAAGAATTGTGTGCTGTCTGATGTGTGCGTTCTCAGTGACCTGAGTATAAGACATGTGCGGACTCAGTGACCTAAGCTAAAGACGTATGCAGTCTAAGAGACAAGAGTATGAGACGTGTGCGGTCTAAGAGACCTGAGAATGAGACGTGTGCGGTCTCAGTGACCTGAGTACGAGACGTGTACGGTCTCAGTGACCTGAGTACGAGACGTGTGCGGTCTCAGAGACCGGGGTATGAGATGTGTGAAGTCTCAGTGACCTGAGTATGACACGAGCGCACTCTCACAGACCTGGGTATGACACGTATACTGTCTCACTGACCTGAATATGAGACGTATGCAGTCACAGTGACCTGAGTATGAGACGTGTGTGTGGTCTCTGAGACCTGGGTATGAGACGTGTGTGGTATCAGTGACTGTAGTATGAAACGCGTGTGGTCTCAGTGATCTGAATGTGAGATGTGTGCAGTCTTGTGACCTGAGTATGAGACGTGTGTGGTGTCTGTGACCTTGGTATGACATGTGTGCGGTCTCAGTAACCTGAGTACGAGACGTGTGTGGTCTCAGTGACCTGAATGTGAGATGTGTGTGGTCTTGTGACCTGAGAATGAGACGTGTGCAGTTTCAGTGACCTGAGTATGAGATGTGTGAGGTTTCAGTGACCTGAGTATGAGACGTGTGCAGTCTCAGTGACCTGAATATGAGACATGTGCGGTCTCAGTGACCTGAGTACGAGATGCATGCGGTCTCAGTGACCTGAGTAGGAGACGTTTGCACTCTCAGTGGCCTGAGTATGAGAGGTGTGTGGTCTCTGTGACCTGGGTATGAGACGTGTGTGGTATCTATGACCTGAGTATGAAACATGTGTGTTCTCAGTGACCTGAATGTGAGATGTGTGCGGTCTGGTGACCTGAGTAATAGACATGTGCAGTCTCAGTGACCCGAGTAATAGACATGTGCAGTCTCAGTGACCTGAGTATGAGACATGTGCGGTCTCAGTGACCTGAGTATATGAGACATGTGCGGTCTCAGTGACCTGAGTATGAGACATGTGCGGTCTCAGTGACCTGAGTATGAGACGTGTGTGGTCTCTGTGGCCTGGGTATGAGATGTATGCGGTCTCTGTGACCTCAGTATGAGACGCATGTGGTCTCTGTGACTTGGGCAGCAGCTCTAATGTTTGAGATCGCTCTAGTGCGAGGGATGTCTCTGTAGCCTCTGGGCTCGGAGCATTAGACATGCACAGTCTTTTTGACCTGAGCAGCAGCTCTAGTGTTTGTGAGGTCTCTTTAGCCTGAGGGATGTCTCTGCAGCCTCTGGGCTCGGAGCATTAGACATGCACAGTCTTTTTGACCTGAGAACAGCCCTAGTGTTTGTGAGGTCTCTCTAGCCTGGGGGATGTCTCTGGTGTTTCTGGGCTCAGAGCATGAGACGTATAGGGTCTCTTTGACCTGAGCGGCAGCCCTAGTGTTTGTGAGGTCTCTCTAGCCTGGGGGATGTCTCTGGTGTTTCTGGGCTCAGAGCATGAGACGTGTAGGGTCTCTTTGACCTGAGCAGCAGCTCTAGTGTTTGTGAGGTCTCTTTAGCCTGAGGGATGTCTCTGCAGTCTCTTGGTTCGGAGCATGAGACATGCAGAGTCTCTTTGACCTGAGCAGCAGCTCTAGTGTTTTTGAGGTCTCTCTAGCCTGAGGGATGTCTCTGCTCTTTCTAGGCTCAGAGCATGAGACGTGTAGGGTCTCCTTGACCTGAGAGCAGCCCTAGTGTTTGTGAGGTCTCTCTAGCCTGGGGGATGTCTCTGGTGTCTCTGGGCTCAGAGCATGAGACATGCATGGTCTCTTTGACCTGAGCAGCAGCTCTAGTGTTTGTGAGGTCTCTTTAGCCTGAGGGATGTCTCTGCAGCCTCTGGGCTCGGAGCATTAGACATGCACAGTCTTTTTGACCTGAGAGCAGCCCTAGTGTTTGTGAGGTCTCTCTAGCCTGGGGGATGTCTCTGGTGTTTCTGGGCTCAGAGCATGAGACGTGTAGGGTCTCTTTGACCTGAGCAGCAGCTCTAGTGTTTTTGAGGTCTCTCTAGCCTGAGGGATGTCTCTGCTCTTTCTAGGCTCAGAGCATGAGACGTGTAGGGTCTCTTTGACCTGAGAGCAGCCCTAGTGTTTGTGAGGTCTCTCTAGCCTGGGGGATGTCTCTGGTGTTTCTGGGCTCAGAGCATGAGACGTGTAGGGTCTCTTTGACCTGAGCAGCAGCTCTAGTGTTTTTGAGGTCTCTCTAGCCTGAGGGATGTCTCTGCTCTTTCTAGGCTCAGAGCATGAGACGTGTAGGGTCTCTTTGACCTGAGAGCAGCCCTAGTGTTTGTGAGGTCTCTCTAGCCTGGGGGATGTCTCTGGTGTCTCTGGGCTCAGAGCATGAGACATGCATGGTCTCTTTGACCTGAGCAGCAGCTCTAGTGTTTTTGAGGTCTCACTAGCCTGAGGGATGTCTCTGCTGTCTCTAGGCTCAGAGCATGAGACGTGTAGGGCCTCTTTGACCTGAGAGCAGCCCTAGTGTTTGTGAGGTCTCTCTAGCCTGGGGGATGTCTCTGGTGTCTCTGGGCTCAGAGCATGTCACATGCACGGTCTCTTTGACCTGAGCAGCAGCTCTTGTGTTTTTGAGGTCTCTCTAGCCTGAGGGATGTCTCTGCTGTCTCTAGGCTCAGAGCATGAAACGTGTAGGGTCTCTTTGACCTGAAAGCAGCCCTATTGTTTGTGAGGTCTCTCTAGCCTGGGGGATGTCTCTGGTGTCTCTGGGCTCAGGGCCTGAGATCTGTGTAACATTTCCTCTTCCCGCCCTGACCCTTCCGAGAAGATTCATATTCACGAGATATGAAATGGAATCTGTGGAATCTGTGTGGTGCAGGCATGGTGTAACACGAAGGTAAGTGAAAAAGAGACCCTGTGAACGAGGAGGTGTGGCCTATTGGTTCAAGCTGCCGACCTTGAATTTGTGAATTGTATTTGTGATATCAGTAATCCCCGCTTGATGGACTCCACGTTGAAGACTTTCTCCTACCCCTCAGAGCTTGTTGTTCCCTAGGTTGGCGCTATGTAAATAGCGCTACATACTTTTAATTAGGCAAAACAAGATTATTTGAGCTCTCTGTGTAAACTGCGGCTTCCTACTCCCTTCTAATTGAAGTTGTCCTGAAAATGTCACTGTTCTGCCCTCAGTTTTTACGATTTCTGAAAGGCTGTATCAGCCCCCCCCCACCCCCCCCCCCCAACCCACCTCCACCTTCGTAAAGGTTGGGGTTACTCGGAGGGCAATTCGAAGCTTTGGTACACATCAATTCTGCTACTTGAGAATTGTCTGTAAAATGTATATCTTATTAGCAATTTGTTTTTCAAGTTTATTTGATACTTTTCAAAGGCAGCATTTGTCCTCGTGTTTGTAAAACACACTGGTGGTAGATGCGCCCACCTCCCCCACCCCGAGTCCTGCTCCCCTGGCTGAACACAGAGCTGGAATACTCCACCTGCTGGGAGGGGGAAGCCGGGCATGGCTTCTCCTGGAGACATGGCTCTCTGATGAATCATTAAAACCCCAATATATCAGCATCGACAGCTGGTAATTATTACATTTAAATAAGAATATAACAGAAAGAAAGGGGGCGTGGCCGTGGCCGTGGCCTTTGCTCATCCACATCTTAGAGCGCAGCTCTGCATTTCAACCTGTGCCAGAAGTTCATCTTTTAGCGACTGAAATCGGATGACCCTCTGCGGACCCTCTGCGGACCCTCTGCGGACCCTCTGCGGACCCTCTTCTGACCCTCTGCTGACCCTCTTCTGACGCTCTTCTGACGCTCTGCGGACCCTCTGCGGACCCTCTGCGGACCCTCTGCGGACCCTCTGCTGACCCTCTGCTGTCCCTCTGCGGACCCTCTGCTGTCCCTCTGCGGACCCTCTGCGGACCCTCTGCTGACCCTCTGCGGACCCTCTGTGGACCCTCCGCTGCCCTCTATGGACCTTCTGCTGACCTTCTGCGGACCCTCTGTGGACCCTCTGAGGACCCTCTGCTGACTCTCTGCGGACCCTCTGCGGACCCTCTGCTGGCCCTCTGCTGGCCCTCTACAGACCCTCTGCTGACCCTCTGCTGACCCTCGGCTGACCCTCAGCTGACCCTCGGCGGACCCTCTGCTGACCCTCTGCGGACCCTCTGCTGACCCTATGCGGACCCTCTGCTGACTCTCTGCTGACCCTCTGCTGACTCTCTGCTGACCCTCTGCTGACCCTCTGCTGACCCTCTGCTGACCCTCTGCGGACCCTCTGCTGACCCTCTGCTGACCCTCTGCTGACCCTCTGCTGACCCTCTGCGGACCCTCTGCTGGCCCTCTACAGACCCTCTGCTGGCCCTCTACAGACCCTCTGCTGACCCTCTGCTGACCCTCTGCTGACCCTCTGTGGACCCTCTGCGGACCCTCTGTTGACCCTCTGTTGACCCTATGCTGACCCTCAGCTGACCCTCTGCGCATGAACGTCGCGCGGGCCGGGGAGGCAAAGCCGGAGCAGTAACGGGACCACGTGGAACCCTTCCGGGCAGCGGGAACGAGCACTGAGGCCGCGGGACGGAAAGCCCGCGAAAACGCCGAGCAGCAATTGGGTGCGTTATTCAAAATCTGCGAGCCGTCCAATGGGAGAGCGGGGCGGGCGAGCATGGAAAGGTAAAAGGGGGCACAGGCCTCCCTGGTCACACAAATGACCTCACTGGAGAAAGCCTTGCCATGGACGACGCCGTGGACGTGTCTGTTGCAGCGTGGAACATCAAATTCCCCCTTCGACACAGACCAAATACCTCAATAGTAAATTCACTCAAATACATCCATTGGTGGGGCCCATAACACCAACATTCACACTAAGTTGATCTGTTTCCCTAGAGGAATAAGCTTCCAAACGCTGACATGAAAGGAATATCTTTACCTAACTCTAAATGCGTTGACTACAACCCTGAGATATTCCCCTCATTAGGAGATGAATCATTTATTTGTTATCTATGGTTTTAGTGAACACAATCATTTATCTATACTTTACTCATTAATCTAGATTTTCTTCTTCAAATAATCGACACAACACATTTGTCAATTAGTCAAATATCCTTTATCTAAGGAAATTGCAAATGGTTAGAAATCATCCTTAGAACCGCAGAACATCATATTTACCTAATCTGGCTAAAAGTAGTCCTCAAAGTCAGTCAAGTCGTGGAAAAACTTTAGATTCATCAAAGTCAGGCCGCAATTCAGTCTCTCAAAGATTCAGGATAACAGCTGTCCAGCAGTGTCACCGTCCTCTCCGTCAGCATAACGTCAGGAAATCGAGTTCGTCAAGGAAGAAGAGTTTGTTTAGTTCAATTCCCTACCTACTTTTATAATGAAAATAATGTCAAAAAGTATCAAGATTGGGGTTTTAGAAAGTTCTGATTGGTCGTCTTGGGGTCATCCGTTAAAGTGCTCACAGAGTCTGCAAAATGAAGTCATCGCACTTGCTGGTTCCGGTTTTAAGACGGTCCTTTGTGATATCGTTGGCGTAGTTCCCGGAGCAACCTTGACTAGGACATCGGCTCCTGGGGCCAGGACTAGGCCACTGTTGCTGGCGGTGACGCATGCGCACTTCACCCAGAACCTCGCGTTGTCAGGAGCAGTCATGTTCAACGTCTCGTTCAGCCATTTTGACTAGGCCGAAATGGGCAACTTAAGCAAAACAAACACAAAAACGTCATTAAAACATAGAAATGGCTAATAAAATGTTAATCACTCGCTAATACCCTTATGTGTAAGTAATTATCTAGCAGAAAGCAACATCCAAAGCGTTTATACTCACTCAATAAAGCACAATTTACAATTACATCACAAAAGCAGATGTGGGAAATGCTTACATTTCAAATATATAGTCTTCCTGTGTGTGTGTGTGTGTGTGTGTATTCCTGTTTTCATGGCCGGGTACAGCGTACTGATAATAATTGTGATAAAAGGCGCTGTAAGACTACAGTGACGCGTTTCACCGTATATGCAGGACTGCGATGGCCAAATTCTAAACCAGCTGCTGAGAGCCAAGTAGCACTCTGCAAGCCACCCACAATAAGAAAAATATAAACAAAAGTATCTTATTAACAACAGCACCAAATTCCTACATTGAAACTGATTGTTGAATGGGAAAGAATAAAGAACGAACAAGTGGAATCTCTGTTATCCAACGGAGAGTACACCTTAAAATGGAAAGTGAGTCTTAAAATGTTCTTCATATGTGAATTCTAGTTTATATTTTCATTGTGGTGCATGTTTATTTCTTTGGCCAGTAAGCATATCGTGGTATTACAGATGTCACTGAGATGTATGAATCCACCGCATATCATGACACATTTCCAGCTCCACACACGCAGGAAAAGTAGGCAAACAGAATATCGCTGTATTAACACTTATTTTCAGTGAAAAAATACACATGAATATTCTCCGTAACAAAGCAGCAACTTACCAGAGAATAGGTCTCCTTCAGCCCGGGCTGCTATGTGATGGAGGCAAGTGAGTGACACTGACACAGGCCAGGACTGGCGCGAGCTCCTCTCCATCTGCCACTCCCCTGCACTGCTGCCCACGGCTCGTGCTGACTCCCACTTCCGACTGCAGAGTGGGAAGGGGCTGTCCAAGAATGATCCAGCCATTAAAACAAGGAGTGCGACCTTGCGTAATGTAACTAATGCTCATGTAAACACATATTGGGTCAAGTTAACTCTGTATAACAAGCACGCGAGTGGTGCGTGCGCCACAGCGAGACATCTGGTTTCAATTATCGCACCCGTGTCTGGGCCTGTTAATTGAAACCACATGGCGGCCGTGCGGGTAACCGCAACCAATAGGCCGTGCGCAGAGCAATGCGCCCACCTTTAGCCCATTGCGTGCTGTCTTTGTTAAAAAGACGCACGCAAAGGCCAATATCCTGGGGCAAAACTAAAAGCACGCGAGCGAGCGTGTGCGAGCGTGTGCTGTGATTTCTGAAAACCCTTACTAAAAGTCGAGCAGAGCAGCGCATGCTCACTGCGCTAGGCTCGACCTAATAAGGGCGACATAGCCCAAGTCTTATAGAAAAGGCAAATGTCAAAGCGATTTATAAATGCACACCACTCTGGGATTGGTAATTTGGAACCCAAGTCTGCCACATTCCAGGAGATTAACTTAGATTGTGTTTCCCGGGCAGGCAAGGACACCACACCGGCAGCCCCAAGGGTTAGCATGCCAGGAGCAGTATTAGAAAGAACTGGTATATCTAAGCTATGGTGCACTACAGTATCCACAGGGGGTGGGTACTAGTGAGAATTTGGCTAGGGGAAGGATTTGAACCCTGCCCTTTTGGCTTCTGTGATTTAGGGGACATTGGCTACAGGTTACTTTTGAGGAGTCAATCTAGTTCATCTAATGGTTCAAACGGATTATGGGTTGAGATTGAATACATTTCACTCGATCTGGGCTGAGAAGGACCTGAACGTGCAAAGGGGGGAATAGGCCTATGCAGCTGCTGATAGTTAGCCGCATGGTAACAAGTGGGCTTCTTATGAAAATACCCCACGGTAAGAGGCTTAATGTGTATATTCGATTCAGAATTGTTTCCTATCCGAACAGAAAGCACTCGTCGGGCCAGAGAGGGGAACCTGAAGCTAACGATAATGCAGTCCCTTTCATGGTACACTCTACCTGGCCCTAACCATGCTGCCCGCCGGGTGAGTAGAATGTTACAGGCCCGTGACAGAGGAAAATCTCTATGTTTAACCAACCAATGTAGTGTTTTCTTAAATAACACCTCATGGGGCTCTTTCTGACCAACACGCAGCTTTGGTGCTCTAGTTACTATTACAACATACAGGCATAAGGCTGATGGAAGGTTTACCCTTGGGAGCCTTGGCCCCCCTGCGCATCTACTTATATATCATGAGCTCCCAAGGTGAGGGTGCCCTCACAATTCACCCCTGCCTTTCTTTGTTGCAATATATCTTGGGGGGCGGGGGGGGATTGGATGATGGATGAAGTGCCCAATGGGCCATAAGACTGTAGTGAATTAGTTGCCAATCTTACCCCTCTGTGCTGCTGCGTGCCAGAGGGAGCCTTAGAGCTGTTAATATTTTGCTGTTCCCTTACAGGTGCACTTCGGACAACCCTACTGCCCCTGGAATCATTAACATTGCCCGCATCTGGATGGACACCAGCTCCTATTAAAAGAGTCAATGACTCATACAATCTGCGATGAATTCCTCTATCCACTCTGGCTTGGGCACATAACTCCTGCCAGCACGATCCTCAGCAGAGACCTCCAGCAGCGGCTGCTCTGCAATGGCGGAGGAGCGTCGCCCCACTGCCTGGCTAAGAGCCCGCAGATGAAAAATAAACGATGTTCTAGCATCGTTTTATTTTTCATTTGCCGGCCCTGAGCCAGCGCTGTAGGGGGGGGGGGCCGAGGCATGGGAGTGGGGAGGAGGAGTGCTATGCGCACTCCCTAAGATCGCATATGTGTTTGGCCGGCCGTCTCAGGCCGGCCAAACACACGTGCAGTTAGGTTTCTCCAGACCTGCAGCACAATGCAGCCGGGCTGGAGAAACCCCACAAACTCCCTGGTCTGAGCAGAGCGTCTTTCCAGCCTGCTCAGCCCAATCCCCACACTGCTCTCATACCATGAGAGCAGCAAGGGGATTGCATGGGCGTCTGTCCCAAGGGCTGCTGGGAGTAGGAAGCAGACAGGAGGCATGATGAGGGAGGCGGCTGGCGGCTTCAGATAAGTTCTTCTTTTTTCAATATATATATGTATTATTACAAACACCCCCCCAACGCTCCCCCTCCCGTATTCCCTCCACCTGCCATACCACCCTTTGTTTGTGGCGGTCGCCACAGAGGCCTCAACAGAACATTTAGTCCATATATAAGCACCCTAGAATTCAAAAATACACACTAAATAATCTAAAAGCTAGAAAGTGAGGTAAAATCAACCAGAATTAGTTTTTTCAGAACTGACACAGCATCCTGTCAATTCCCCAACCTGCAGGAGTCCTTAGCCTTAATGTCACAACACAACAGAATTGGGGCTTTGGTAAACAAAAGTTGGCAAGAAAACACCTACCACCAGACGCACGCCTAGAACTCCAGCACCAAAACAACTGCTAGTCCGTCTGCCCAATCGAGGAATAACACTTGTAATACCACGAGGAGACTCTTCATTATCAGGAGTAAACAACACACGTGTAGCCAACAGTCTCCAGACTGGAGAAGTTCCTCCCCGTTTATTCACCAAGCATTGCGCGGGGCCCAAAAAGTAAAACATTTATTGAAAACAGTCGCAGACCCTTCTTAGTTCATCCGCACAAAGAAGCTCAAAAGCAAAAGTCCCCTGGTGGGGCAACAGGTATGGCCATCGGTCTCAATCTAGTCTCATTAGCCCAGCATGGAAGTTGGTCGCAGCCAGAAGAAATGCACACCAGATGCTTGGCTAAGACTTAGCGACCCGGCCCCAAGAAACGTGTTGTAATTTAACAAGTATGTGTTTGAAATGTACATGTGTATTTTCCATGCAATGGTTCGCTCCGCTCCCCCTGCCAGTCCCCAGTTATTAGTCCCTCCCAGGGAGCTCAAGTTAGAATGTTGGTGTTCTATCCTGTGAGATGGAGAGTGGATGATCAGGAATAAAGATACCTGGACTCACCTGCCATAGAGTCTGTACTTCTTTTATCTTTATAACACTGGCGACGAGCTGTGGAGGGGGCAGCTGATCATCTCCCCTTTGTTTTCTCTCCATCAACGTAATTGTGATGCTGCTCTCCAGGAGTTGGATACGCTTACTGGTGGTCCGTTTTACGGTGTGGATGGTGCGCTGTTACCTGCATACATGTCCTATGACACTTGTCGTCTGGCGTTCCTGAGGCGATGTGTGCAAGGCGAATCATCCGGCCACGAGTGGGACTTCTGGGGAGAATATTTGCTCCAAGGTATTTACCCGGTACTCATCCCTTCCGGGTGTGTGCTACGGCTGTTCTTGTGGGGCCAGTGAAGCTGAGAGTGCGTTCAAGTGGCCGTCGGTGTGGAAACAGAGAGGCGTCAGTTCTGTGGGTCGCCATCGTTACCTTGGCCTTCACCGGCTTCTGGGAGCGTTATTGGAAGCGACATTGGGAGCAGCACCGGTGCGTGTGGAAGGGCTTCTGGCATCTGAAGTAGCCTCTGTATCGGCTGATGGTGATATTCGAGCGTCTGTGCTGAGGTGTGTTTTCGGCGGCCGTCCTGCGCAACCAGTTCTTCCAGTGCTCACCCTGAGAGTCTCCATGCCGGAAGCCTCTCAGACCCTTTAGAGATCGGCGGAGGGGTGAAGGAAGTTCTCCTCAGCGCCTGCGCTCCACCTCCTGAGGGCCGGGTATGTTTTCTCTTCAGCTTCCTTCCGGCAGTCCGGCGCCTCAGCCACCAGAGGGCCGTGAGACGCCGACTCCTTGTTTCCTCAACACGCCGGGCGCTCCAGTTCCTGAGGGCGAAGTTTACACAATTTCATAGAGTGCTTCCCAGGCTGTCAGAGCTCCGGCGCCCCAACCACGTGAGGGCCGTGCGGGTGGAAATCTTCAATTGGCCCTGTCAGCAGCAGTCCGGTGGACCAGGGAGAAAGAGGACTTGGGCCATGGTGCTCGCCATGTAACTGTTGAAGAGGTTCTGGCATGGCAGGGGGAGGCGCTGTCCTCGCTCACCGTCCAATCTGAGATTCTGTGGTGTTCCTCTGAAGTAAGACTGGGGGGTGGGAGCGCTGAGTGTGTGTCAGCCAGAGGTTAGCACTCTCGTGAATACCCACGTTAGGGAATGACTGGAAAGGTTCTAACTATTTGAATTCCCCTAGTGCATACTATACTCTGGAAGTTGGAAAAAGGTGCGGAATGGATCTCAGCGGTATCATTTCTGCGTTTTATGAGGAACCTGTTTAGGTCACGTGTAGGACTGCCGGGTGAACTCTAGCTAACCTCCCATTTCGTACATAATTTCCGTTGAGAGGTCTGTGCAGCCGGGTTCCAGGGTGGGGGGTACCCAATCAGTGTTGTGTCCAATCCATATCACATATACAGTAGTGGGAGTAGTACAATCTTCATTATGGGCACCCCATGTATCAACCAGCCACCGTCTTTCCTTAATGAGTGCGGGGATCCTGAGATTCATTGGAAGGATTGGACAAAATTATTTGAATCCTATCTGATTGCAATGGGGGGGGGGCAGAAATTCTCTGCTCTCCGGAAACAACACATACTCTTGCATAATTTGGGGGTACATGGACGTAAAGTGTACGAAACTCTACCTGAACCTGAAGTGGATAATGAGGATGATTATGATATTTACGATGTTACTCTAATAAAATTAGAGACACACTTTGGGGACAAGGTTAATGTGGTTCTGGAACGACATAATTCTTTAGCAGAGTGCAAGGGAAAAATGAGTCCATCAACAATTATATTGCAGCCTTGAGGGGTCTCACCCAGCTATGTGAATTTGGGGATCTAAATGATTCTCTCATTCGTGATCAACTGGTCAGATGCACGAACAATAGCAGGGTTCAAGAGAAACTACTAGCGAAAAATCCCATGCTTAGGGAGGCTATCTCGATTGCACGATCTATTGAACACACTGCTAAATGTGTAAAGGAGATGAAAGTTAAAGAAGAGGTAGTCTCCGTAGTACAAGCGGAGGCCGGTAACAATGATGTGCATAAGATCTTGGACAAGCGGGGCAATAAAGAAAGTACTACGGTAAAGCATAGTATGGAGGGGCATGCTTTGAAATGTTTTAGATGCGGTAGCAGCAACCATCTTGCAAACAGTCCTGTGTGTACGGCACGTAGTGTCTTATGTAAGAAATGTAACAGGAGAGGGCACTTGGCACGGGTGTGTAGAGATGGTGGGAGTAACACGGTTAATGTAGTCAATACTCAGGAAGAACCACAGGCCAGATTTGTGTTTCAAGTGAAAGACAGTGATACAGAGTCAAAGCCTAACTATCCCAAGTGTGTTGTTTTATTTGATAACAAACCACTGGAAGTGTTTGCTGATTCATGCTCACCGTTTACGTTGGTAAATGTCAAAGACTTTGAGAAGTCTCTAAATGGGTGTAAAATGATGTTAAGTACGCCGGACCTATCTCCGGAGGGTTACACGAAAGATCCCATTCCTTTGGTAGGCATGGTAAGCAGCCACATACATTTTTAGGGAAGGTCCACGGTGGGCAAAGTGTATGTGGTAGAGTGTGGGGTTAACTTGTTAGGATGGCAACATCAGAAGGAACTGGGGATCATTTTGGATCCAAATGATAAGAATCAAGTACTACTTGTCAATATTCCTGACAGTAATGAACACCTGCAGGAGGCATATCCTAATTTGTTCACTGAGAGTCTAGGCAAGTTACGGGACTTTCAACACAGAATAAAAGTCAGGCAAGGGGCTAAACCCGTGGTACACAAAACACGTCCTGTACCTTTTCACCTTAGAGAGATGCTCAAAGCGGAGTTGGACAAACTATGTGAGATGGGGGTCATTCAACCCATTGAGGCCACAGAATGGCTCGCCCCATTAGTTCTTGCATCCAAAGGCAATGGACAAGGCATCCGCCTGTGTGTGGATCTCCGCTCACTCAATGACAATAGATGGGTGGAGAGGTTTCCTCTTCCCAATATAAATGAGATGTTAAGTACGATGGGGAAGGCTTGTTATTTCTCGGTTATTGATCTGTCCATGACCTATCACCAAGTCGAACTTCACCCTGAGTCAAGACCCCTAACTGCTTTTAGTTCACCTTTTGGGGCATATATGTTCAAAAGAATGCCCTTTGGCCTCGCCTCAGTGGCTTCCATTTTTCAAAAAATAATGCAACAAGTACTGCACGGGGTTAAAAACACACTCTGCTTCCAGGATGACATACTGATGTATGGGTCTACTGAGGAGGAGCATGACATGACGCTCAACACGGTGTGTCACAAACTCTCAAAAGCAGGGTTAACAGTTCGACTGGATAAGTGCAAGATTAAAGTTACATCGGTCGACTATTTAGGCCATACTATATCCAAAGAAGGTTTTAGGCCTAAATACAGCTTAATTCAAGCCGTAAAGGGTGCCCCACACCCATCGAACAGAGACGAATTGAAATCGTTCTTGGGTTTAGTGGAGTATATGTCAAAGTTCGTGAGGAATTTTTCTGATCTGTGTGAGGGTTTACGGGAGCTCCTCAAGAAAAATGCAGTATTTGAATGGGAAGAAAGACATGAGGAGATGTTTGAAAGGATAAAACGGCATATTTTGGAGTCTCCAGCCCTTGGCACTTTCGACCCCAAAAAGAAAACCGTACTAACCACGGATGCATCAAACAAAGGGTTAGGCGCCATGCGGTCTCAGAAAGGTGATGGGGAAGAGACGGTCATAGCGTTTGCATCCCGCACATTGAGCTCTTCAGAGCGTAATTACTCAGTCATTGAGAGGGAGGCATTGGCGTGTTTTTGGGCGGTGCACCACTTCAAATTTTTTCTGTGGGGCACAAAGTTTATGATACACACGGACCACAAACCTCTGACATTCATGTTTTCACCCAAACGTGCTCAAAGCATGTCTCCACGGATAAGTAAATGGGTCCTAGGTTTAGAAAATTACTGTTTTAAAGTACAGTACTTACCAGGTCCAGAAAATGTGATAGCTGACTATCTATCTAGGTCACCCCTAAGTGGCAACCAAAGTGAAGAAGTACTAGATGTCCCCATATTTCCCATCCATCTCACCTCGATAACCAATGATGAGTGGGAGAAGGGAATGAAGGAGGATACATCCATGGAGACATTAAAAGAATTCATCACAAAAGGATGGCCAGAGAAGATTTCAGAAGTTCCTGACAGTATCAGAGACTTTTGGGAAGTGAGACTAGAATTATTCCTCCTCTCGGGTCGCGTACACCGTGGTGATAAAATCATTCCGCCCATGGGTATGAGGAATAAAATAGTAGACTTAGCCCATGAGGGGCATTTGGGCAGGAGTCTCACTAAAAACAAGGTTAGGAGCTGTTATTGGTTTCCTAGAATGGATTCCATGATTGAGGTAAAAGTTAAGGAGTGTGTCAGCTCTGCCAGAAGTGATAAAAGTAGGATTCCACACAAAGCTCCCTTGGCCCCGGTCAGTGTTCCAATAACTCCGTGGACCAAATTGGCCATGGATATCATTGGGCCCCTTGAGATGCTAGGTCCACAGAAGAGGTTTGTGTTTGTTCTGGTAGACTATACCTCCCATTGGGTCAATTTCAAGTTTACAGCATCTACTACGACCACCAGTCTCATTTCATTTTTGAAGAACATCTTTGTCTACGAGGGTATTCCAGCCACTCTTGTCACAGACAATGGGGTGCAGTTTGTCTCTGAGACAATGAAGGAGTTTATGGAAGAGCTGAATATAAGGCATGAGAAGACTGCACTCTATTGTCCGAAAGCCAACGGCTTAGTTGAGAGAGTGAATCGTATGGTGAAAGAACACATTCAACTAGCAATCACGAATGGGTTCAATGTGGAAGACTCATTAAGAGAGTGGTTGTGGGCGTACCGCACCGCTCCCAATGTTGTTACAGGAGTATCTCCCTTTGTGTTCCTAAGAGGGAGGGAGCCCAGTACCAAAATGTGTCCCAAGTGGTTGGGAAGTGGGAAAAGTGTCTGTCCTGATCTAGGCCAGAGCAAAAAGAAAGTAGAGGGTCATCAACAGAAGTATAAAGTCTGGTATGATGTTAAACATGGTGTCAAGAATGTGGATTTTGAGCCAGGCACGCTGCTGAGGGCCAAGAAACCAACGCATGTGCCACCAGGGTCGAGCAAGTATGGGGCCTCCATACGGGTGGACAAGTCTGGGAAGAACGTAGTTCGTCTGGAAAATGGGCAGACATGGATTAAAGATAGAGTTGTGAACTCGTCCTGATTATGTCAGGTGAAAACAGTTATGTTGAACACCGTGAAATGGTTCAGGCAATCCTCCCCTAGATAGGGAGATGTGTTGTAATTTAACAAGTATGTGTTTGAAATGTACATGTGTATTTTCCATGCAATGGTTCGCTCCGCTCCCCCTGCCAGTCCCCAGTTATTAGTCCCTCCCAGTGAGCTCAAGTTAGAATGTTGGTGTTCCATCCTGTGAGATGGAGAGTGGATGATCAGGAATAAAGATACCTGGACTCACCTGCCATAGAGTCTGTACTTCTTTTATCTTTATAACAAAACGTTTTTAAAATGTCACTCACCACACTAAGAGAGCAGATGTGATAGCGATTGTGACACGCTCTTATGGCGCCATTGGCACACAGATGAGAATGGTGACTATTATGGCAAAGGGGGTGTGAGACAAGCAGTCCCCAGCAGCCGCACCCGCAGCAGCGCCCCACCCTGAATGCTGTTCAGACGTGTGGCCCAATGGAAGTCATTGGCTCCAGGTGATATAGTGACTGACAGGAAAGATCTCCTGCCTAGCCCTAATATCAATATCTCCTGTCCTATAGCACTGTAATAAGGCATCATGAAAAGAGGTTATTCCTAAATAGGGACACATCTAATTCCCCACAGGGCATAGGTGCAACGGAGGTCTCCGCCTTGGATAAGATGTGTTTGTGCAAAAAATGTATCCCTGCCCCCTAAAGTGCACGTGCACTCATGAGACAAGCGTGCGACCCGTTTAGATCGATACACTCTGGTTGGGAAATGTCCTAATCTATACTCTATGTAGAAAGTGCACTTCATTTCTGGTTGTAGCTAGTCTCAATTTGGGGCTTGGCTGCAGATATGATGCTCAAAACAGTTGACAGTTAAATGACTCCTATTGCTGCCAACAGTGAATCGCAGATGCCCGCAGGCCTCCATAACAGCTGCAGTGCTTTGAGCAGGCCAGAGATGGTCCAGGCCTGTATCGTTCAGTACTTTGCTTGTATGCTCCCCCCAAATGTAGCTTTCTTTGCGTTCTATAACTAATGTTTCCATGGCAGACTGGACGTACACTGTTGCCAGGTGGTTTCTTTTTTGTGTTTCAATTTTTTATTTTTATTTATAAATAGAATTAATAAATATATTATGATAACTCTATGTATTGTCATACAATAAATATATAAGAACATTGTTATATATAAGCATATAGTAAAACTTTCTGAATAATTAATCATATTATATAATTTCATAAAAACATAAACATATAAAACGCAAGGACAAATATTTGGATTTATATTGAGGCCATAAAAGATGGAATTAATGGAAGAGGGGGAAGAGAGGGGTAAGGAAAGAAGGGATCACAAAAGAAATCGATAAGTGACAAATGTACACATATGAAGCATAATACAATATGAGTATGTTCCAAGGCGAAAAAGACACGCTAGAAAAGCAATGCGAGGAGGTAAAAGAGGAATATAAGAGTTAAGTAATTTCATTTGATGTACATATATATAAATGTATGAGAGGACATTCTGAAAGATAAATAAGATAAGGTAAGATAAAGTAAGATAAAATACGATACACACTTACCATAACAAATTAATTAGGCTGATTCAAAGAAATAAAAAAAGTAATATTCTGTGACATAAACAAAATTAAATAAATTAAATTATGTTACAGGTATGTGAATATATTGTTACAGGAACAAGGGCGATGAAGTAGGAAAAGGAAATACGAGATAAGGTTAGAAAAAGAGAGTGTAATGGATAATATAGAGAAATGTACAGACAATAAATGAAAACAAAAGGCATATTGTGGAGAATGTAAGTGTAAGCAGAGAAACACACATGTATAGTATATTAAAAGGTACAAAATTACATGTAAAAGTTCTGGTGAATAGCTATTAAAAACAACAACAAACAGTAGATAACCTCTTCCGTGCTCAGGACGGCATAAATACAATATGTGTTAAGGTTTATAACCACCAATAATGAATAAAGAATGAGAATAAGAGGAAGTAGAAATTAAATTACTGCGTAGAAGGATCATTAACATTAGCATCGGTATTTGGAGCTAGAAAAGGTGACCATACTGAAAGAAAGAGATCAGATTGATCCTGTACGTTGTATATCATAAGTTCGTAGGAAGCAGTTTTGATCATGGCCACCATCCATGTTTCTTGTGCTGGTGGTTGGGGCGATTTCCATTGCCGTAATATACACATTTTGGCTGTAGCTAAGGCTAAAAGTCGTGCTTGTGGCTTAGAAAGTGATTGTGATTGACGTGTATCATGCAGAAGAATGGTAGCATGCGAAAGTGGAATTTGTCGAGACATCGTGGAACGTAAGGTTTTACCTACATAATTCCAAAGGGTTGGATCACAGGACATCCACAGATGATATGAGAAATGTTACAAGACGTACTATCACATCTCCAGCAGTTAGAATGGGGAAGCAGGCCGGCTTTATGCAGTTTTGTTGGTGACCAGTGCCAATCATGTAAAATCTTGAACAGGCAAAATTTCAATCGTGCTTCACGAGCACCCTTATTGAGATTGCTAAGAATGTCAGACCATTCTTCATCGGCATAAGAGACCGATAATAAGGTTTGCCATTTAGTACGTAAAGTTTGCGATAAGGGTTGAGAAAAAAGATGCAAAGTGAGAGTTTGGTAGAAGCCCGATGTTGCTCCTTTCGTCTTACCCCAAGTGTGGAGATCCGTCACAATTGGAGAGTCGGGCAAGAGCCATGGTGGAGGTCCTAGACTTCTCTGTAAGGATTGACGTAACTGGTTATACTTTGAAATTTGAATATCAGGCAAATGAAATTCTTCCTGCAGTTGGACAAATGATTTAATATCACCGTTTGAAAAAAGTTGATCGAGGGTGGAAACACCTGCTGCTTCCCAAATACGGCAAGAAATTGATTTTCTATTAATACGAATTGCAGAATTATTCCATAATGGTGCTATCCTATGGAGACGAGGATGTGAGCCCAGTAAGCAGTGTGCCCTTTGCCAAGCGGCGCCGATAGCCAACAAAATAGGATTAGTAGAGTCTCGGGAACAAGATTCCGAGCCGTATAAAACAGAAAGACCTGCTTTTGTTAATGAAAGGTAGTGTTCAAGATGTACCCACTGTGGCCCATCCAATGAATGTGGAAGCAGATATGACATTTGAGAAAGTTGTAATGCCAAAGCATAATGCTCCACTGAGGGCAGACCTATTCCTCCATAGGATTGATGAGCCTCTAGTTTTGAAGATGAGAGACGGGGTTTGGCAGAGTTCCATATAATAGATTTTATCTTAGAATCAATCGAACGTAACGTAGTTAAAGGGACCTGAATGGGGAGCATGCCGAGGACATAAAGAAAACGAGAGAGAGTGACCATTTTCACGGCTTGAACCCTGCCCCACATTGAGAGACGCAATGCCTTCCATTTTTCAAAATCACGTTGCATTTGAGCAATGAGGGGATTGAGATTATCCATAACCATGCCCTCTAGACCTTTGTTCACTAGTATGCCCAAATATTTGAGATGAGAAGATTTCCATTGAAAGGGAAAACCTTGAATGGCCGCTATTGTGGTCCCGTTCGAGATGGGCAGTGCTTCGCTTTTGTTCCAATTAATTTTGTACCCAGAAAGGGAGGAGAAGTCATCTATTATTTTTAACACAGACGGTAAAGAGGTGGAGAGATCTGTGAGTGTAAGAAGAATATCATCTGCATAGAGGTAAATTTTGGATTCACCTGTCGGAAGAGAAATGTCCTTAATATAAGTAGATTGTCTTAAGGAGACAGCTAACGGTTCCATGGCTAGAAGAAAGAGTAACGGGGAGAGGGGGCAACCCTGACGAGTACCTCGATTGATAGAGAATGGATCTGAGATAAAGCTCCCACAATTTACCTGTGCCGACGGATTTTTGTACAACAAGCGTATTTTGTTTTTTGAATTGGTCTCCCAGGCCGAATTTTTGTAACACTCTTAAAAAGAGAATCCCATTCAATCCGATCAAACGCCTTTTCCGCATCAAGCGACAAGGCCAAAGCGTCATCAGGAAAATTCTTGGCATACCATAGTGTGTGGGCAAGAGTGCGAAGATGATTTCTAGAGGAACGCCCCGGAACAAACCCTACTTGGGTACAGTGTATGAGAGATGGGATAACCATAACCATACGCAAGCGAGAGGCCAGAATGCTAGCTAGAATTTTGATGTCGCAATTCAATAAAGATATGAGACGACAGCTGCTACATAATAGAGGATATTTACCAGGTTTAGGTAACTCAGCAATAATAGCTTTATTAGATATGAGGCCCAAGGAGGCCTCACGCTCTGCATCTTGGAATGCGAGTAAAAGAGAGTCGAGCACATCCACTCCTGCCCAACGATAAAACTCTGCAGGAAAGCCATCTTCTCCTGGGGCCTTATGGTATGGCAAGCCAGCAACTGCACGCGATATTTCTTCCCTGGTAATTTCACCTTCCAATAGGATTCTACCTTCATCTGACAAACAGGGTAGGGTTACATTTGTAAGGAAAGAATCCAATTTGTCAGTGTCAAGTTGAGTTTCAGCAGTGTAAAGAGATTGATAATACTGGGCAAATTCGTTAACGATATCTTGGGGTTTAGTTAGGGTAACACCGTTCATTGACTTAATGGCCGGTATAGCCATAGCTGCTTGCTGCTGACGTAGCTGGGCTGCTAATAATCTTCCCGCTTTTTGCCCCTGCTCCTAATGTCTCTCTTTCATTCTATGTAGGGCGTATTCTGCCTTAGAGGTAAAAAGGTTGTTTAAGGCCATACGAGCTTTTTCCAATGACTTGCGATGTGATATCGTTGGATTAAGTGTATATAAGCGAGTGTAAGACACAATGTAATGTAATGTAATGTAATGTAATGTAAAATGTATTTCTATAGCGCCATTATCACTCGAAAGAGTATCATGGCGCTCACCCAACCCAGATGAAAAGGGTTGGTGAGAGAGGACACACTTCACGCTAAACATTACATACTTAAATCATTGCCATACATGCAGCATCAGTCATTGAAAAGAGCCAGATTTTTAATGCCTTCCTGAATTGGGTTTCATGAGACATAGAGCGTATAGCAAAGGGAAGCTTATTCCATGCTTTGGTCCCCAGTACAAAAAGGGATTTACCGCCTCTAGTCACCAGCTTAAATCTGGGGGTTGAAAGCAAGTTCTGCCCTGCAGACCTTAAGCAACGTACCGGATGGTAACGTTTAAACCCACTCTGTAGGTATTTAGGTCCTTGGTGGTGGAAAGCCCTAAAAGTAATTAGGAGGATCTTAAAAAGGATCCTCTTAACAACGGGAAGCCAGTGAAGCGCATTCAATGCTGCTGAGGCTGACGACTTACGCGGCAGACGTAAAACTAGACGGGCTGCTGCGTGCTGGACTATTTGCAATCAGAACCGATTTATTTGCTCCAGCATATAAGCTGTTGCAATAGTCGAGCCTGGAGTTTATTAATGCCACAGCAACTGTTTTCCTAGCTGACAGAGGCAAAAGATCAAAGAATTTTCTCAGCGCTTTTATTATATGGAAACAAGTGCCAGCTACGGCAACCGCTTGCTGCTTAAAAGACAGTTGGTTGTCAAATTTAATGCCTAAATTCCGGGCTGAGGTGATGGTATTAGGGGGAGCTGCTGCATCCTCAGGCCAACAGCTCTTTGGGGAAAACAACTTGTGCTTTCCAAATGGCAAAATCTCAGTCTTATCAGCGTTACATTTAAGGTGATTGTCAGTCATCCACTTAAATGTTGCTGTTAGACACTCTTTGAGATTTTCCTCAGCATCAGGTTGCTCCCTATCCAGTACTAAAATAAGCGGAGTGTCATCAGCATACGAAATAGTGCTGATCTGAAATGAGGCGATCAGCTTTACCAGGGGAACCATATACAAGTTAAAAAGTATAGGGCTCAGACTTGATCCCTGGGGAACTCCAAAACTGAGCGCCTTTGCTTCAGATTGATAGGGGCCCAGCACTGTAATTTGACGCCTGTCTCTGAGAAAGTTATCCAGCCAAGCCAGAGCCGTCCCAGCCACTCCTGCGGCAGCCAACCGGTCCACTAAGATGGAATGTGAAATCGTGTCGAAGGCTGCCGACAGGTCAAGTAAAATTAAGACCGCCTCCTTTCCTTGGTCCATGGCCATGCGAAGGGTTTCTGCTGTATACAGCAGAGCAGACTCGGTGGAATGGCTTGAGCGAAACCCTGACTGATTTGGATGTAAGATATTATTTACTTCCAAGAAGCTCGTAAGTTGTTTAGTCACGAACCTCTCAGTCAGCTTGGACATCACCGGCAATAAGGAGATCGGACGTAAATTAGAGAGAGTGGTAGGGTCGGCAAGGGCTTTTTTTTTAAGCGGTTTAACAGCGGCAAGCTTCCAGTCATTGGGAACCTCTGCCGTGGCTAGGGATGAATTAATAATACTGTTGATGATAGGATTCATAATTTCTACCAAGGTTTGTAGTACCAGAGGGGGACATGGGTCGAAAGGGGATCCTGATTTGCAAGCTAAAATAGCTTTAAAGGAGTCTTCAAGAGAGACGGGAGCAAAAGTATCCAAACATACTAGAGGGCTCATCCTCTCCCCTCTTTCTATATTTCCTAAAGTAGGAGACACTGGAGGAAAACTCTTCACAATATTGAGGATTTTGTTCTCAAAATAGTCTGAGATTGCATTACAAAGTTTTAAGGAGGGTGGAATTTCCTGCAAGAGGGCTGATGGATTCATGAAACCTTTAACTATCTGGAAGATTTCTTTTTGCTCTTGATCGGCCATCATTATGGCCTAAAGAAAGTATACTTTTTTAGCTGATTTTATGCCTGCATGATACTTTCTCCTAGCATGTGTATATGTCTCACGGGCAGTTGTTTCATAATTTCTGCGCCACTGTCGTTCTAATCTTCTTAATTTACCTACTTCTATTCTCAACTCCCGAGTAAACCAGGGGGCATTCCTTTTAATTTTGGTTGAAGTAGGATTTTTAAGACTCGTGGGGCCTAATTTCTGGCCTACCATAGTTAGCCAATCACAGAAATTATGGTAGTCTATAGAGGTACTACCTGTTAGTACTGGGGTACAAGCTGCACAGGAGTCCAGCACATCAGATCGGTTAGAGATTTGTTTCCAATTTGGTTTATATGTCAAATTTGATGTTAGAGGGTTATTAGTGATAGAACCCAAGTTTTTCTGATGTAAAGGAACACAAAATGGAATAAAAAAATGATCAGACCAGATCTGGGGGCAAGGGGATTGAACTGTAAGTCCAGTAAAATTGGAACAAACACAGTCCAGTAGGTGCCCTCCCAAATGTGTATGTTGATGCGTCAAAAGGGTGAGTCCTAATATATTAATGGTGTCCATAAAATGATCAACTCCTGGAGCATTAGGGGAGTCGAGATGTAAATTCAGGTCACCCAGTATAGTGAAGTTAGAACATCTAAGCGATAGATCACTTAAGACTTCCCCCACAGTATCTAAGAACTCCTTCGGGGGGCCTGGAGGACGATAAACAAGTACACCCGAAAAAGTCAATGAATCATGGATGCCTAGCGAAAAGAATAATGCTTCCGCTCCTTTGATGTCGACCAACTCGTGTGAGGAACATTTTAGTGAGCTACGAAAAATGATGGCAAGGCCCCCTCCCCGTTGTTTTTCTCTATCCAGACGCTGGATAGAAAATGTTTGCGGGAGGGCTATGGCTAGATCTGGGTTACACCAGGGTTTAAGCCACGTTTCAGTAACCAGAAGCCAATCGAGCTCATTGTCAATGATGAGGTCGTATATATGTTGGGCGTTCTTACAAAGTGAGCGTGCATTAATTAAACCACCTCGCAAAACTGAAGTGGTAGACAAAGACTTTACTATAGGCTTAATAACTGAAGCCATCGTGTTCTGAGTACAAGCTCGGGGACTAGCCGGGTCTCAAGGAGTGCTACAATATGACTATCATGAGGCAGTTCACCACGCAATAATACAGAGGCAGACGGCCCTCACAGAATAAAGGATAATAGTATTTACTTAATCTTACGCTTTATGCTACAGCGACTTCCGCCCTCGCGCGGACGAGCGCAGCCGGGCAAGACTCTGGCACGAGTCTGGCACCACCGCTGCGCGACTAATACGTGCTTTAAATAGGGCCTCCCCTCACCTCCGCCGGAGCACTAGAGCGCTCAGCGTGATTGTGCCAAGAGTGATACTTCGATCCTTCCCAAGATGGCGGCCAAATACGAAGGTATCTGCCGATTGAACCCGCTAAAACAGCGGTGGGGGCACAATTTATAGTGCAAGAGTGTGGCCAGTGTACAATATTAAAAACAGGGGAAAAGTTAAATTAACCCAACGAAAATACAAAAAATGGGGAACAGTTTAAAAAACAAGCTTAAATTAACAACAGAGCAATGTTGAAGCGCAAATTCAATACGAAACGCCGCGGTCAGTGATATTACCTTTCTCACAATATCTTGCTCCAATTCATTTTGTTTATTAAACTGAGCTGCATCTCTCTGCCAGGTGGTTTCTAGTTAGAATGGATCCAATATATGGCAGATAGTTGGACAGCCATATATGATACAGGTCGTATACCCAGCTCTGCATACAGGGGGGAGTCCCAGGGCCCAGTTGTAACAAACTATACAGGAAATTATTTGCAGTTCCCTAACTTTATGATAGTCCTGGATCTCAGCACCATAGACAGCTGCTGCAACTGCTTTCTGCCTGTAAACCTTAACAAGGAAGAAAGCAGGAGGCGTGCCGGCATGTGTCCAGCGAGCAGAGCTCAGATCCTCGAGGGGCAAGAGGCAGAGCGGGGGCCTCCTCGGTGACCGGGGGAGATGTGTCTGCAAGCTACCCTCCTCCAAATGCCTTAAGCTCTCAAGTTTGGTGCCCGCCTGCAGGCGGACGGCTCGAAGAGTGGGCGCGGGCACCTGGAGAAATGACTGAAGGCAGGACTGGCAGGACAAAGCCCTCTTAAAGCGACAAGGCCCACTCAGCACAGGTAGTGGGCCCCGCAAACATAACTTTAGCCTGAAATCGGCCACGGCAGCAGCAAGAAAGGGTTTGATAGTGCCGGTTGAAGTGAGGAGCACCAGAACAGCTGTTCCTTCCGCCACAGCAAGGCACAACAGTGGCGCCAACTTCGCTAAGGACTGCCTGGTCGCAGCAGAGGGGGCCAGGGATTGACAAGCATGCCAGCCAGCAGCAACATGCTTTAAACAAGCACAAGCACGCGCGGCAGCAGGGGGAGGGGGCCTGCGCGATTCTCTTGCGGGAGCGAGAAGCAAGGCGCGATAATTGATAACATATGGCGCCGCTGTTCGCTCCCGCTCCCGGAATCGCCAGATGTGCACGCGTTGTCATTGGAAGCAATGCAACGCGTGCACGTTTTTGGCCTCAAAACCGTCTCCATTTCTAAAGGTCTTTTCCTATGCAGCGCATGCGTGCGGCGTAGGCAAGACCTAAAAAACTATCGCAGTGGCCACAAATTCGGCGATCCAGCCGAGCGACGGTGGAGGAAGAAGTGGCCGGGACAGAGGAGTGCCGGAGGGGCCTGAGAGGAAGTGCAGATTTGGCTTGTTGAGGAAGCGCACGCTCTGAGGGTAAGTAATACCATCAAGGTGAGCGGCGGGGAGGTAAACTGCAGTTCCTCCATCCTGACCTGCGGCATCTGGAGCGGGCACTGGGTGCCAGAAGCAGAAGCATTGGGTATGCTGGACTCGGTTCACCGACGACAGCTGTTCGGGCAAAGTATTGAAGCCCCAACAGCGGGAAGGGCCATTCGGTTCCGGCCAAAGCGGCAGCAGACGAGGGCCCGAGGTGACGGCTCCAAGCGCGCTAGTGAATACATTCGCCTGTCCCCAGGGCACCCACCAATTACTACATGTTTAACTGGCTTGGCCAACCTCATACTCCTAGCAGTGAAAGAAAGGATACCGAGAAAAGAGTACATTGATATATTATCCTTACTAATTCTACTGCAGGGTTAGACCTCACAATGCCTGACAAAAAAGAGGAGGAAATGAGGGAGAGGAGCAAGGTCTGGATGGAGGTCAATAGAAAACATTTATTGAAAACAGTGGCAGCCCCTTCTTAGTTCATCCGCACCAAGAAGCTCAAAGGCAGAAGTCCCCTGGTGGGGCAACAGGTGTGGCCATCGGTCTCAATCTAGTCTCATTAGCCCAGCATGGAAGTTGGTCGCAGCCAGAAGAAATGCACACCAGAGGCTTGGCTAACCACACTAAGAGACCCGGGCATGCGTGTTCGTGGAAACATTCCCACAGAGTGCGGCAGCATTGTTCCTGCATGAGCAGAAGGGGCATGAAGCACAGCAGAAGTACCAAGGGGAAGCATGGCTTCATTATGACGAGGGCTTCCGGGAAAAGAAGCAAACACGGCCAGTCACAGAATGGGACCACCAGGACGTAGAAGGCTTCACAAGTCATATGGTAGCTGCCAGAGAGGGGTAGGAGCACGCAACAACAATTTTTGTCCCTCGGGGTTCCATGGTAAATACGAGAGCCACATGCAGGCTGCAAGAAAAAGGGGCCCACCTGGGGGGAAAGCTGGGAAGGGACTCACCGCCATATGCGGGAAGTTTGACAGAGATGAATGTAAATGGGGGCACGCCTGTAGGTTTCGGCACCGTTGTGGCACCTGCAGCGGCACCCACCCGGCTATCCACTGCAAGCAGGCCAAAGGTGCAGGGGACAGCAGAGATAACAAATCCAAAAAATAGCGATGGGCGGGAGCAGTAGCCCAAAGGGTGGGGGGGAGCAGGCACCAGAAGAAGCATTACCCACCCCGTTAAGGTCAGGAGACTGGTGCAGTTACTGAACGCAAATGAGTGACAGACAACTACTAGCTGAGTGTTTTACAGCGGGATTTTACCAAACCTTACAAGGGCTCAGTGGCCCCACACCTCAGTCAGAATTTAAAATCCGTAATGGATAACTCTGAGGTGGCCAGACAAAAAGTAAGGAAAGAGGGTCAGCTGGGGATAGGGGCAGGCCCTTACAGCAAACCCCCCTGGAGGATTTCATGGTATCTACACTGGGGGTGATACCGAAGAAGGAGGTGGGAAAGTACCGCCTCATACGCCTCCTGTCACACCTGCAAGGGGAATCAGTAAATGATGGTCTGGAGCTGACTAGCTGCTCTGTGTCCTATGCCTCTTTGGATGAGGCGATGTAGCAGATTAGACTGGTAGGATAAGGGGCGCTGCTAGCCAAAACAGAGATAGAAGCGGCTTTTTGCCTCCTGCCAGAGCCTCCCTACAGCCACCACCTACTAGGCTTCCAGCTAGAAAGGGCCTTTCTACTATGACAGATGCCTGCTGATGGGTTGCGCAGTCTCTCGCGCCTATTTTGAAGCATTCAGCAGTTTCCTGGAATGGGAGCAGGGGAAGCGCCGCCCAGTGGGGGGACGCTTACATTACTTAGACGACTTCATGTTTATTGGCCGAGCAGGATCAGGCAAGTGCTAAGGTTTACTCCACCAATTCGAGGACATAGCAGAGGAACTCGGAGTCCCACTGGCCCCAGACAAGGCAGAGGGCCCGGCAACAAGGCTGTCCTTCCTAGGGATAGAGATAGATACAGTCAAAGGGATATGCAGGCTGCCCTATGAAAAAGTAGTAGAGCTGCAGCAGATATTGTGGCAGCTACGGTAAAAAAGGAAGGCGACCCTGAGCGAGCTACAGCAACTGCTCGGGAAACTCAACTTCACGAACAGGGTGATCCCGGCAGGGCAGCCTTTCGCTAGGAGATTGGCCTGGTTGGCAAATGGCCTGACGAAGAAACATCACAGGGTACACAAGGGGTGAAAGAAGGCTTGGAACAATGGGACACTTTGCTCTCCGGGTTCGATGGCACCCTCATGTGGAGAGTGCCATGGATAACTTCTAAAAATCTGGAACTGTTCTCAGATGCTGCCGGAAGCCACAGCTTTGGGGTGATACTGAGCACCGCCTGGACAGCGGCACACTGGCCGGGCACCTGGCATAGTACAGGCTAACAGAGAACATTACACTCTTAGAGCTCTTCCCATTGTGGTGGCCTTCGCCATATGGGAGGACATGCTAGTGAACAGACAGCTCACGCTATGGTCAGACAATCACACAGTGGTTCAGGCAATAAACATGGGGACAGCAAAGTGCCCGGCAGTGGTGCAAGTGCTGCGATTGCTGGTAGACCGCCAGCTGAGGGCGAATATAGCGGTTAGAGCTGACACATTAGGGGTATGGCTAACTCAATAGTGGATGCGATCTCTCGTTTTCAGTGGGACAGATTCAGGGCACTGCCGCCCAAAGCAGAGTGGAGCATGACACCTATGCCCGGGTGACTATGGAGCCTCTTGGACTTGAGCCGAGGATGATGGTTGAAAACGCACCGGCCCCCAAAACAGCAAGGATACCGTAAGAGTTGGGGGGCGTTTCAGAGTGCGACGGGGGCGGTGGCCCCAGGCTGGGTCACATAGGCTGAGGTGACAGTTTTACTAGAAGGAGCATTCCGGGATGGGAAGTCCAAGTCCTGGGCACAAAAACACCCTAATGTGGTTTGACACTATACCAGGTTGGCAGCAGGAAAAGACCCAGCGGGATCTTTCTACATTAGGTCAGTGATGAAAGGCTGGGGGAGGTTACGGCCCAGGGCGGTCCTGGGGACGTTAGCAGAAATATGTACATCACATCCTGAGAGAGTGCAGTTCAGGGCAGCCTTTTCCCTCGAATTTTTCGAAGCCTACAGAATTAGCAAGCTGGTGGCTCCGGCCAGAAGGACCCTGGGGTGAGCATATATATACTTGGAGGACCTACATATGAGGGATGGGTACATGACAGTACACCTGAGACGGTCAAAGACATATCAGAGCAACAAAGTGAAGGACACGTGGATCGACTGTTTGAGGAAAGGGAGTGCTGCCCGGTATACCTCATGGAGGAATACGTGGGTCAGGGAGTATGCACCAACAGACCGTTATTCCCCCACAAGGATGGTACATGCCTCAGCCAGTTTCAATTCATGGCAGTACTGAGGAAAGCTCTGCAGAGGGCGGGTTTCCCTCCCAGGGAGTTTGTGTCACACTCCTTCCGCATAGGGGCAGCAACCACCACGGCCCACTTGGGGCGAACTGCTGAGTGAATGAAGAAGTTGGGCCAGTGGGTATCGGGCACTTACAAAGGGTATATATGGCCAGCAGCCATCTGAATTTTCTCTATCTCCCAGCAGATCCATTGGGGGGGCCTGAACGAGGTATGGATCGTGGGGCATTCGTACATTGCACAGGCACAGCGGTGGGTGGCAGCGCACAGTGACTTCTGGGGGATATGGCTGAGAAACATGGAAGTGCCCTGGCTTGGGCAATCTGGTATGAAGTGGGACCAGCAGCTCCCAGCAATGCAAAGGGCAATGCAGCAGGGAGGGCAACCGGATACAGTCATTGTGCACCTAGGTGGGAACAACTTGGCAAGCATTCGGAGAAGGGAGCTGCTGGGGGCCATGACATCAGGGCTGGCCGCACTGGCCAGGATGGTCCACCCTGCGGACATTGTTTGGTCAGAGTTAATAGCACGATGGGCATGGAGAAGGGCCATTGAACAAGGGACAGTGGACAAGTCCAGGCGTAAGTTGAACATTATAATGGCAAAAATATGCAGGGCGAACAGGTGGGGGTTCATGTGGTACTGGATGATCAACCTTAGGTCACCAGGTTACCACGCACAGGATGGGGTACACTTGACCGGGGTGGGAATGGATATGTTCCTACTCAATATAGTCTAGGTTCTGCAGCAGCTAGGCATCTCATGAGCCAACGTAAAGGGGGAGCTGCCACGATCCGTGAACCCCTGGCTGCATGGCAGAGGCAGCACAGAAAGGTACCCACGCAAAAGAGTAACCTAGATAGAAGAGCTGCTCAAACAGTGTCCTTTGGATGCCTCATGGCAGGGGCATGGGTGAGCAGGCGACAGCACACACAGACAACCAGAATGGAAGGGCTGCTCAGACAGTGTCCTTGTGATGCCACACTGCAGGGGCGCAGTGAGCAGGTGAGTGGTCAGCAAGGGTCCATGGCAGGAATAACAGCACTTGCAGCCCGGGCCAGGTCTGATGGCCGTCCACGAGGCCGGTAGCAAGGGAAGCATAGAACCGTAAACACTGAGATACCTGCGGAACTGGCCACTGGGCAAGATTAGTGCTGTCATACTGGAATGGAAATAAAACAAGAGGGGACAATGTAACTAAGAGATGTAAAGTACGACAAGAAAACATGGGTTTTCGAATGACCAACCAATTGTTGCAAAATGTATGATTCATGGTATGTTTTGGAATAATAAACTGCAGCCTTTTATACACCATAAACTTGTCTCCTCTGAATGATGTGAAGGAAAAGGGGTGTAATGCTTGGGGCCATGAAGGAGGAAACGGGAGAGAATTGGCAGGCCTGGGAGGGGTTATGCCATTTACCCTCTCAGTATGTGGTGGTGTTTCCTCAATAATTTATGTGATTACTTCCTCATTGTTAGTTAATTACTTTGCTACATAATTATTGCACTAATGATGTAGGCGGAACCAAAGGATCAATAGTTCACAGAATTGATTGATTTCTTAAAACACAATCAGCATATATCTAGCTCAAGGACATTCGCTCGGTTTGATTTGGACTCAGTGTGAAACTGAGGGACCTAGGAGTGACGCCTGGCACTTGGAATGATCATTCGATGGCCAGGTTTACACTTCCGGTTCAGTATCAAAGGAAGCCTCATAACACATGGATAAAGTCTATCTGAAATGGAGCCATCTAAACAGGGAAGCCATGCTGGGAGCATCTCAAGGGACAGCGTCTGTGGTGAGTGAGGGCGGAGATGCAGCGGAAACGGAGTTTAATCTATGACTAAAATCAATGAGAGACTAACCTGCCCCCCTGAAAAACTATCTGTGACCAGTAGAGCAGCGCCAGAGCCTCGGTTCTCAAAGGAATTAAAAGAGCCCAAACTGAGACTTTCAGGCCTCGAGCAGCAGGAGCAGAAAAACTACAACAAAGATTGCAACAAAATCTTCAGAGAAGGCTTAACTGACTACAAACATAAACTAATACAAAGCAAAACAATCTACTGCCCACAGAAAATGACTGAAGCCCCTAATATAGTATCAAAAGAGGGGACAGAGGGTTTGTTTAAGGAGGTCCAGTGTACATACCCCAGGAGACTATCTGCGAAGAAGGGTACAAAGTTCCTCATGTACAGTAAAGAAGAGATAAGGAAGGCGGTGGAAGGAAGGACTCGACCAACCGCTAGTTACCAGAAAGGTAACAAAGGGAAGACCGGGGGAATCCCCTTGGTGGAACTAGAGCTCTCACACACCCAGCAAGCTAGGTGTCATGCTTCATCATATGAGCATTGCCCCTCGTCAAGTCGGCGCTGCAATCCTTGACGGGCTCCCGAAAACGGGGCTCTTTATCGGGGATCTTTTGTTCCTGCCGATAGGTGCATGGGGGTGAGGGGTCTAGTATGTATGAATGTAGCAGAGAGTGAGGTAAAAAGGGTCAGTTAGTCCTAATTACTGTTTTATTCACAAGGTAAACTACCCTATTAAAATGGTGTAGAGTGGCTAGGTACTAGAAATAATGTGTCTAGACGTTTAGCTCTACTCTAGGAGATCAACATGTTTCATGCCGTGTATGTCAGGAGGATCTGGGCAATTCATCAGGATCAAAAAACTGTCTACACTACGTGCTGGAGTGAAATCTACATAACACGTCCTTAGGTCTGTGACCTGTTGAAAAAGACAACAATAAAACAAAAATGAATAAAACCAATCTCTTATTACTGTTCACTATATATAATACAATGGTGTCGTGAAGAAATAGGTCAAAATGTATTCTATCTGGTGAAGTATCTCAGAGAGCCGTGAGGGAGTGATAGGAAAGGGGTTGTGGTGGTATGGAGGGGGATTAAGTAAAAATTCTTCTACAGATAGTTATCTGGCGAGAATTAATGGAAAAAACACAAGGACGAACTCACCTAATGATGCTACTAGATTTGCTAGCAACAGTACTGGCGGCTATTAAAAGGACACCGGTTGGGTCCTGTAAGAGAATGTATAAAAAGGGGAGCCCCTAATAAACAGGAAGACATCTTTAAATTCATTACTGTTCTAGGAAAACTCCCTTTTTGGATGATCAACCCACTCCCCCCACACACACACTTTTTGCTCTTGATGCTGGGGCAATAGAACTAAAAGTGCCCCGGGAGCTGCTAACCAGGCCCCAGAGCCAGTGCTCGTTCACCTCCAAAGGTCATGTGATTTGATACACCCAATTGGTAAGATACTTTAACCCCCCCTCATAAGTCTCTAGTAAAAGGTACCAGTGGTACCCAGGGAAGGGGTCACCAGGGCTGCAGCGCTATTTGTGTCACCCTGAGTGACCCAAGTAAAAGTAGAGTCCGAGGGGCTGCTGCTGCAGCCTGCACAAGCAGCTTCTCTAGAGTTCGACCCTGCACACTCCATGTGTGGCAGAGTCCCCTCATTACCTCGATATATGTAAGTCACCCCTAAGGTAGGCCTCCTCAAGCCCAGGAGGCAGGGTGCATTACTTTGTTGGTATAGGCATATATGTACAGAATCATATACCTCTACAATAACCTTTCTGTTCAAGTTTACTGTAAGTGAACGGCGGTCCATATGTTAACGTGGACTGGCTGCTGGCCAAACCCAGGATAGCCACCTCCACAATGGTACCACCGAATCTAGTGGTGTTTGATATCAAACACCGTGCTTATTCACCCCTGACATGAGTCGAGGGTGACGTGGCATGCACCCAGGTGGCACCCTTAGAGGTTGCCCACCAAGATACACAGTCTCCTTACTCCTTGGCGGGCTTTCTGAGCTGTTTGCCACCAAGACAAAAGTCTGACCTCCTACTGGCAAGTGCTATCACTCCTAGAGAATGTGAGACAAAAGGCCTGGGCCGAAAGGAGGTCCAACCGCTGCCCTCCTAGGTCGACTAGTGAACGACCCATCAGGGCAATGAGCATCTAAGGCTTCATCGCCTCTGATATGTAAGTGACTTGTCTTCCAGTGGAGAGAAAGACCCTTCCCTCATGCACACATGTGTGTGAGCAGGCAGAAAATTAGGTATTCGGGAGATGTACACCCCCCCAAAGGCTGGCCACACCTTTAGGGTGGGCTAGTGGGTCTGTACAACCGAGGATGCCATCTTGAAATGTCCTCATAATAGTGGCTTCTGGGTAGTTTGGTGACATACTAGCCTCAGCTGTTGTCACCTCAAAGGAGGATTAGTCGCAGGACTAGATGCACATTGGCTACGTGCCCTCGCACCCCTAATCACCCCTTAAATCCAGGATTTAATGGGCAACCCTGACACCAGAACTCCAAATCTGCTCTGAAGAAGAAAGCACAATAAGAGACCCACGTCAGCACAAGGCAAGACTCCACAAAAAAGAGGCACAAAGTACTGCACCTGTGGTAGCCTCCAGCACTTGCTGGAATATGACTTGTCGAGGACTAGAGACCAGTTCCAAAAGGAAGGCAAACCCCTCTGCGACCCAAAGACTTAACCAGAACTCCCTAGTGCTAGAGGGATTAGTTCCCTGCAGTTGGCAGATACAGACCGCACTTCTGAGATCCAAAGAAGGACTGTCGTGGACCAGCCTGAAAGTGACCATACAGGTGCATTCTGGGAAGCATAGTCCTGAAGCTCAGCAAGTCCTAACCCTCTACAATGTTCCCAGGACCATTGGAAGAAGATAGACTAATTTGTGACCTTTGCTGGGACCAAGGCTTTAAGGTGGTCTGGTTGACTTCTAACTGTTTCGCTTGGCGCCCAACACAGAGGGAACCTTTTGCATCATCCCCCACCCCACTCCTGTGATGCAGTTGTAGAGTTCTTGCATCTCAAAGACAGCTTTGTTGGCATGCCTGGTAAAGCCTCCTCCCTCAGACCCGTTTGGCACCACGGATAGCCAGGTGCACTTCTGCATCTGAGACGCCCGAGCTAGGAAGAGCTGTTCTGTCTGGTGATTCCTGGTCCAGGGGCCCCTCTAAGCTTCACCTCCAACGGGCTTCTCTGAAATCACCCAGCAAGTATTGGTTTGTCAATTACTGTTTTGACAGCTCCTGCAGGTCCCTTTCAGCATCAAGGACAGCCAGGTCACCTCTGTAGCCAGACTCCCTGGGTAAGGTAAAATTCATTCAACCGTCCAGGCTTGGTCTGGTGACCCACAAGACCTGAACTCTAAGTGGGTTCCATTGAACTCACCCGAGGTGACTGGGTGTCACCTGAGATTTCTCCCATTGACAGCAATGATAAAGTTTGACAGCTCTGCAAAGTATTGATTTTATTCTCACTGTAAATTCTATAACTCCGGTTATACGAACTATACTTACTTTATTCTGGTGTGTAAATTTATATAAAAGTAAGCTCTATTTTGCCAAAGTGGCTAAGATCCTGTCTGCTCTTTGCCACTCTACCACGAAAGAGAGAAGGATCACTGGTGTGAATCCGAGGTCTACTTCTGGGTATCGTGTTAATATTACATGGTAAGGCCTCCCAGCCATACCACATAATATTGCCCCCTTGCTACATTGGTGTTTCAGTGGTTGGGATCTACAAATTGTGTTTCACAGTACCACTTGACTGTAAGTATTATTTTTGTTCACAAATAAATCATCAAAAGTGTCTTTAGAAAGCTTTATTAGATCTTTCTAAAAACCAGTTTAATTGAAATTTTTAGGTTCCTGTGTAGACCCTCATTTCAATAGCACAAGTGCAACAGTTGCGTAATGAAAGTTTACGGGGCCCCCCTGCAATGTACACAGAGAGGCACCCGCTCTGAATTTTATCCGGGGCGCTAAGACCTGGGTACTGTGCTGAGTGGGCCCCCTGCAGCTTGTTCCCCCCTGCACCGTGGGGGATGCGGGGTTCTGTGTTACGCCCTTGAAGTTCAAGCTCCTGTATTCTAGAAATTTAGGATGAAAGTGTGTTTAAAAGATCCTAGTAATTTTTAATAAGATCCCCACTTCTAGATAAAGTAAGCACAATGGAGGGTGGACGAAACTTTGATATGCCCATCTTCTCCACTCTCAGGGTGAAGGATCTGAGAGCGCTCTGCACAGTTAGAGGTATTAGCTTTAGATCTACTGCCAAGAAACAGGACCTCGAGAAGGCACTCAGTGCCTACGAGGTGTTAGGTTTGAAATTCCCCTTCCCGTTGTGTATTTGTACATGCATGAAAGCTTTGTTAGCTTGTATGACTCCATTTTGTATTTTGCAATCACTAACAAGACTGCTTGGGCCGTGCTCCTATTAAGCCGTACTCCTCTTTTTGCTTGCTTTAGCAAAACTGTATTCCGTTATTATTTTCTCTCCTGTTCAAGGTTGTAACCCGACTTGCTAATGAATAGATGTTCTTTTCATGCATTCCGATATTTATGTGCAGCTCTGCTCCTACGTTAGGAGACGCTGGAAATCGGCATAGTGGACTTGGAGAACTGATAATGCACCCATCTGGCAGGTGTTAGCTCATCTTTGTGTACCTCCTTTCTTCATGCCCGGCTCAGGCCGGTAGTTTTCCATTAGAGGCGTGGCCGAAATCTCCAGAAGGGTATATTATATATCAGCGTACCCTGGGGCATCAGTCCCCCTCGGCAGACATCTTGGGGATAGGGCCCGACTGGGCTCCTCTGCAGACTGTATACTAAATAAAGTACGTTTGTATTCTCTACTGTCTGACAGACTCTTCATTTTGGGAAGGAATAGCAGGTGGTTATCTATATAGCCCGCGGGGCCCTAGAGGGCCCCGTCCTTCAGAGGAACAGCCGGACAAGGAGAGTCCGACCTCTGAGGTCGAGATAGAAGAAGAGGACGAGCTCCTAGTCTAAATGGACAAATGCTGAAGAAGGTGAAGACCAAAACTCTGCACCCATCCCCAGACCCCCCTCACCCAGTGGGAAGTGACAGAGGTCACTCTAGTATCCCCCACAGGAAGGGACAGTATTGTCATCCCTTCCCTTTTGCTCCACCCTGGGCGTTGGTCTGCGCAGGGGTGTATTGCAGCAAGCCCGATGATGAAGCATGTCACAATTTTGTGAGTGAGGGCAGTATTTGTCCACAGAGCATGTGCCACCTCTCTCGAAGCAAACCCAACACTCTACTCCTCGCTGTGTGTGTTTAGAGTTGTGATTGGGGAGGCCGGAGCAGTGGGTTTGTTTTGCCTCTCCCCCCTTCTTCTGTGTGATAAGCTGTAAAATGCTTAACACATGTTCCTCTAAGGAAGCCTGTCTGCTCTTTGTCACTGTACCAGGACTTAGAGAAGGCTTACTAGTGTGAAATCGAACCACGTTTGAGTATCGTGTCAATATTACATGGTAAGGTCTCCCAGCCGTGCCACATAATATTGCCACCTTGCTGCAACTGTGCTCTCACCTACAGAAAGAGTCACTCAAAGCATAACCCCCATGCAAGGATGCTGGGATAAAACTTAATGATGACTTTATAAATATATTAAAGTAATCAAAAAGTGTTATGTATATTAAGTCACAGGGAAGATAGCAAAATCAGACAAAAATCTTGTCAGTTTACCCTTTTTCAACTAATTGATGAGGAGGGTCTTGAAGATTTGATGAAAAAATGTAAATCTGTCTCTGTTAGATCCCTGTCCATGGCAATTTTAAAATCAATGTTATCTGCAGCACAGACTCCGCTGATTGATTTATTGGATGAATCCATACCAAAGGGCTCTGTCCCCCAATCTCTTAAGAACACAGTGGAAACAAGCGGAAGATCTTACAGTAATAAAACAATTACAGGCCAATTTCACAGCTTCCCTTTCTGCGTACATTCCAGCAGCCAGTGTGGCTCAGTAAATTTGTGGTGATCTACAGAGCTCAGATTACCTTGACCCCCTTCAACCAGCTGCCTCTCTGGCACATGGAACAGAGTCTGTGATTCTTCGAGCGATCTGTGATCCGCATTGGGATGGTGACGGAGGACAGACTTCGGCATTGGTTTGATTAGATCTGTCCTCAGCTTTCGACGCGGTCGACCATGGTGTAATAGTTGATCGTGTGGAAGCTGCTGGACTCCAGGGTCTCTCGCAGAATAGGGGGGAAGTCTTTCCTAGAAGATAGATCTCAAGCAGTTCAGCTGTCCCCTTGCCGGGGCTCCCTGATACCACCATCGACAGACTACTAGTTCTTCAAACGAGGCTGCTGATTTAATCCATAAACTCCCCAGAAATCCCCATGTTACCCACTATTGTAGCTACTCAACTGACTGCCAGGGAAACAAAGAGTTCAATTTAAAACTTCTGCCTCATTTCTAAGGCCTTGAGAGCTGTTCTCCTCACTTTTTAGCCTGGAGGATCAAGCTCTAAATTCCATTACACGTTCTCCTGACATCCTTCCCCAACATTCTGCCCATGTCCAATAATAGAAAGAAATCATGTAGTATCTTGTATGTGTATTTATGCTTCTCCCCTGCTGCTTTGGCCTCTACCTGCTCGGCCGGTGTGAATGTTCTGCGTGGAATGATGGTGATGCTGAATGGAATGCTTGGGTGCCTGTGAGGTGAGATGGACATTCGGAGCATTGACTGAGCAGCAGGCAGACTGCTGTACATGGACTTACCAACCTGCAACTAATCCTAAATAAATCATCTTAAACTGCACCTCGGCAACAAGAATTTGATCACAACAAAGCAGCTATGGGCGGATACTGTTCAGTGCAAGCTGGCTCTCTGTGGAATTCTCTCCTGTCCATCTACACCAAGAAACCAAACTCAGGTCATTCAGAAGAAACCTGAAAATATAGTTCAAACAACCTACCATTATTAATATGCTTTGCCTCCAAAGCCTATCACTGCCTCATTCAATCTTTTACTCAGCACCAAGAAACTTTTGGTGACCGTGCGCTCTATCACGATTGCTTAACAGAGCATTACACAACCTTAAGCCCTCTGTGGGAAGTTGGCTCTTGTGTACGAGTCAAGTGGAATCTTACACCCCATCACTTTCCAAGTGCACCAGTCGCCACCACTTTTTCCACTGTTTCCACGATGACTCCTGAAGGGTTGTATCTAGTTAGGCGAGGGCTTTGTTGTTAGTGGATATGCAGACGCCTCAATCTAATAAATGTTTGTATTTTTTATTTTTTTGAAGGCATACAAAAGTTCAGAGTGTCCTCTGTGGTGCAGTCATGTGGTCCTCGGATCCAAAGATGTTCTGCCATTGAGGGGTTCACTGCTTGTCCTTGGGGTGAGCAGGGCGTTTCTTGCAGGCGTCGGTCTCCAGGTAAGCCTTGAGTTTTGGGCGGGCATCCATCTTTGCTACGAAGGCTTTGAGGAGTGGAAAATCATTGAGGCACCCTGGGGCAAGCTTCAGGTGCATATGGAGGACGTGCAGGAGGTTGTAGTCTGCATATGAGATCTGTGGGTAGAAAATAAAGGCATTAACAAACCTGCAAGAGACTCCATGACCAGATGTCCAACCAGCCAGCCACCTACATGCATTGAGCAGAACAACAAAGTGAATGGACCGTGGGCTCTCTCTGTCTCTTGAGCTTGCAGGATAAGTCGCCTCCTCGATACAGGAGTGAAGCTTACTCCATGGATTTCAAGATTCCCTCAACTGCTTCCAGCCTAGCATTGGTTCGTCAAGGACTATACTGCCAAGTGTGGGACAGACTCCGTGGAGAGGAAAAATGTACTGTCTCTTTTGGTCTGTAGGCGGTGAGCTCATCGAGATAGGAGGGACACACTCAAGGAACAGGAGACCACAGTGTCTATGTCGCTCTGTAGAGAGCGATACTAGTGCCGCAGGAGGGATGGACCCCATGGATCAGAAGACCACACGGTCTCTTTCATTCTCTGGGCACTGAGGGGAGTGCCAAAGGAGTGATAGACTCCATGGACTAGAAGAACACACTATCTCTTTTTTCTCTAGGCAGTGAGGTAGTCACTGGGTCTGTCACCTCCATGCAGTGGGTGCGAAAGGCTCTAAGGCCCCTCTTGTGTGTGTGTCACTGGGTCTGTAACCTCCATGCAGTGGGTGTGACAGGCTCCAAGGCTCATCTTGTGTCTGTCACTGGGTCTGATGTCTCCATGCCATGGGTGTGACAGCCTCCAAGTCCCATCGTGTGTGTGTCACTGGGTTTGGCGACTCTATGCAGTGGATGTGACAGGCTTCAAGCCCCATCTTGTGTGTGTCACTGGGTCGGATGTCTCCATGCCGCGGGTGTGACAGGCTCCAAGTCGCCTCTTGTGTGTGTCACTGGGTTTGTCGACTCTATGCAGTGGGTGTGACAGGCTCCAAGGCCCATCTTGTGTGGGTGACTGGGTCTGTCGTCTCCATGCACTGAGTGTGACAGGCACTATAGTCAATAAATCTCTCATCCACACTCCTCTTGAGACTTTCTGCCCCACTTAATAAATATACAGATATTGTTTATGTTCTTTTGTCAGCGCCCCCCTCACCAGCAGACAAGTAACTGGATAGAGGCGCCCCTGCTGGCCAGTCAGCAGAACGCCAGGCCTCTCAGATGCAGTTCCCACTTTCTGTCACTAGAGGGGTCTCATCTGCAATTTGGATGGTGCCATTTCCTCTTCTGACCCTCATACTCAGAGTCATAGCACAGCCCCCTGTAGCCCTTGCAGCGCAGGGGACCCCACCCTCCAGGGAGCCCGAAGCCCCCTAAGCTCAGTGCATGTCTTCGAGGCATTGATAATCCCAGCTGCCCCTCACCCCTGTTATGCTACTCCTCTTACCTGGCTTCCTGCGACAAAGCCCCCTGGATGTTCAGAGAGGATGCGCTCGAACGGGCGCAGCTGATTGGGCAGGTCTGCGATATACTTGTCTTTTCCGGTTTCCTGCAGTGGGAGACCAATAATATCAGAACACGTTGCCTCCCATAGGGCGAACGATGCACGAGGCACACCATATGAAACATTTGTTGTCATTGCTGCTTGAGTTAAATACCTAATGCACTTGAGGCTTTGGAAATGGACTTAAGGGGCCCTTCATGGTCTGTGTTTAGGGGGATTAAATAGGACCCCGATAAACCCCACTGATGTGGAACATCCCTCTCTGCTTTTGTGGTCTGGCCTCTGGGGGCACTAGCATAGGCTACCAGGGGGCGTGGATCCAGTTGGTGGTTGTGAGTTTATTATTTGGGGTGGTTGGGTGTCCACCACAAGTGATAAAGTCACGATCATGTTAGGTCCAGGCAAAGATTCCAGTCTTTACCCTGAGCTCAGCCCCTGGTAGCTGTGGCACAGAGCAGACAGACCTAACTTAGAGACAATAAGTAATGAATTTAGAAGTACCAAAACAGTTACAAAGTGGAAAACCCAACAAAACAGAATTGAAATGAAACTCCAAATTAGAAAAATAGAATAAACGTTAATAAACACAATGACACCAAAATGACAAAAATCCAATAGGGGAAACTGCAGATGAATTTTTAAAGATTTTAGTGAAAAAGATTTAAGTGAAAGGCTGTCAATGGTCGTGGTGGAGCAGACATAGGCACGATTCGAGGCCGACCACGAAGGAGCATGGGTCGGACACACCCAGAAGATTGGTCCTACTAGTGCCTGCAAGTAGAGAAGTTCGAAAAAGTTTCCAAGTTCCAGTCTGAAAGTGGACGCTGTCATTTTTCTGAAGGAAACCTCTTCTCTGCATGAGGCAAACCTGACATTCGGCCCGACGCTGTGGAACTGCTGGTTGGATACTTCTATCAGTCAGTCCTTTGAAGCACTGGAGCAAAGGCTTTGAAAAAATTCCCAAACCGCTTTTGTTGCAAAAAAAAAAACCACACAACAGGAAGATATATGGCCTGATGGCTCAACTCCCTGCCTTTGGAACCTTGAGACCCAGGTCCAAATCCCAGCATCGCCAGCTCAACTTACCATTGTGTGATTTTGGGCCGATAACTTAAATATTCATGTGCCTGAATGTGTATGATGTATTTGTGCAAATCCCGCCTGATGTGCAAAATCATCTACTGTTTCTTAATACCTCATGAAACGTACAGTACTCCGTTGCTTCAAAGCTTGGTTTGCTCTATATAAATACCTATATATACAAACCTTAGGACTACACTCCTAAGGTGCTTAAGGGAGGCCCTTAGAGACTATGGATGCCAGGCAGAGCGCAACAGCAAAATCCAGTCTTGATCCAGCTTCCACTAGTCAGCAGAGATACTTTAAAGGAATGTCCTCTTCAACTTTTGTATGTTCCTAACTTGTCCTTTTTCCGAGTCAGCAGTATTAGTATTTTAATATGCACTGTAGCTTTCTACATAGGACAGCTAGGCCTGCCACAGTCAAACTAGCTTTTTAGGCCTTGTCACTATAGGGAGAGGTTAATACTAATTTTCTGCATGTCCTACTTGTAAATATCATGCAACCTATCTTTTGGGCTACAAGGCCAACATAGGGTTGACTCGATAATGTTCAAAAGGGAGGCACCTGATTCACAAACGTAACTTGCACTTTTGAGTAAGTTTACACTTTTGAGTCAGTTTTCAATGTTTTGGTATTCACAAACTGCCCTTTTGTAGTAAGGCCAGCATTACATATGGCCAACCACTGGTAATGCAACAGAGTCCATTACACAAAAGTGTAAGATACAAAAATATCATAAGTTACTACATATGTACAGTTTGTGGATACCAAAAAGTTGTAAACTTGCTCAAAAGTGTAAGTTACTGCAAAAGTGCAGTTTGTGAATAGTACTTTGTGGTATATTTTGTAGTAACTTAAGTAGTGCTACAAAACTCACTACAAAGTGCTGTTTGTGAACCAGGCCATGGGGTTTACCTGTCAAAAAGGGTTCTTGTAACAGGCACATTGCAGGCGTAAAGTGCTCTGGTCACGCTACACTTGTAGGCCTGAAGCCATGTTTCCTTGTCACTCTAGTGGATGGCACAATAAGTGCTGCAGTCCATAGGTGACATTCAACCTTTCATGTCATGGATGCGTTTCTACACCATTTACTAGTCTTGTGGGAGAGTTAAATATGCCAATCAGAGACTAGCCAGTTCCTACATGTTTTAGGGGTCAGAGCACAAACACTGGGCACTGGACACCAGTGCCCCAGGGTGCAAAGTCTAAAAACCAACAATAAAGTTTTGCAAAAACATGGATAGTAGCGACCCCACAAAAAGAGGCATTTACTCACAGTGATGGTGACAATGTACAGCCCCCCGGGTCACTGAACCATGTCAGGGGGCTTCTGTGCAATAATGACGTGTGTCATCAAGCAAGTACTGCAGGGAGCGGTAGGAGGCCATTGATGTCACACTTACAGGTTCAAAATGGTGTCTGTGAAGGCCGACTTTTGAAAATTTGCCCTTTCTGCAGGGTCATTCTGGATTTCTTTTTTCTGGACCCTATTTTTCCTAGCTGTGGAACTCTGTGTCCTTTACCCTTGCTATCTAGTGGAAAGGAAAAAGAACAAATGATGGACGGAATGCTGAACAATGCAAACAGTCTCCCCCTGTAATGCGCCCGGGTTAGGCCCATATATCAAAGCGGCTCATTTCCCCCATTGTCCTATTTTTCACAATAACATTTCAGCTGTGACCTTTTGCTCATATTTGCATGCGCGACAATGTTGGATTCTTTTTTTCTGAAACGACTTTGTTTACACATCTAGCTTCGCACAGCATTCTCACGATCCCTCAAAACATCATGTACAAGGCCCTTCTACACAGTATGTACAAATGTTGTTCTATATTCATCCACGGGGCGACAGGGGTATCTACATGTCCATTACATCGCTAATCTGCATTTTTACATCACAAGGCTGCTTTCCATCATAAATAATGAGCATCCCGATAGATTAGCAGAGGAGGCACTTCAGCTGACACAAGGGTCCCTACATGCTGAGATTTCACCATGCAGTGTTCTGATATCTTTGTGAGAGGGTGTCCAGTTTGTGACCAAGACGGGCTCCTACATGCTCTTCCACCAAGTAATGGGGTTGGACCGTCCCTTGGGGAGATTCTTGGCTTCACACCTACACACAATCTAGATACACGCAGAGTACGGTTTGCATAGTAGGAGCCTTGTATTTTATGCCCGCATATATACACTGTCTTAGCACCATGGTAGAACTCTACCTCTTATTTCCTCTTTTGGTGCTCGTAATCACTTTCATCTGCTACTGATCATCGCAGCACATGCATTTTATTCAAGAAGAACGTTGGTCGAATAAATATATTGAAACGTTCCAGTGTGAATTCTCTTAATACTTCTCTGAGAATAAGTAAGCACGAGTAACAGAGCTCTGATCTGTTTCCACGATCCCTGAGGGATTAGGGTGGTCATGTTCAGTGGTTGCCAGAAACTATTCACTCCCTGGTAAGGTTAGGGGGCTTACTGTGGCACCGTGAGCTAGCTGGTTGCTAGGCCAATATATCCTGTAAGAGTGTTTGGAATCAATCTAGGCACTTTGCCAAAGTTTATGTTGTCCAACAAACGTGCAGATCCTACGGATTAGTGGGAACTACACGACACCTCAGTCACAAAGATTTGGGTTTAATCCATCGTTTTTTTGGTCACCACACCACCCCAGTTTGGACCCAGCCATATGCAAATCAATCTTGACCCTGCTCCTCATGGAAACAGTTCAGCCTGAACGGCCAAGCCAGGTCCTCCCTGGACTGGAAACAAGTATCTTGGGACCAGTTTCGGGGTATCACCCCCTCAGCAGCCAGGCTAGCTTAAATCCAGTGGCACAGTGACCTACTTCTTGGTATACGCTAACAACTTAGGGTGACAAAGCAAAAAGAACAACTGATAGATGAAATGCTGAACAATGCAAACAGTCACTCCCAGTCACAACGATCTGGGTTTAATCCATCGTTTTTTTGCTCACCACACCACTCCAATTTGAACCCAGCAATATGCGATCAGTCTTATCGCTGCTCCTCATGAAAACAGTCCAGCCTGAACTGGACTGGAACCAGGCATCCTGGGACTGGTTTTGGGGTATCACCCCTCATCAGCCAGGCTAGCTTGAATCCAGTGTCACAGTCAGCACGGAACCCACATCTGGGCATACCCTTCCCTCTTAGGGCGACAAAAGCAAAAAGAACAAATGACGGACGGAATGATGAACAATGCAAACATTCTCCCCCAGTCACAAAGATCAAGGTTTAATTGCTTGTTTTTCTGCTCGCCATGCCACCCTAGTTTGGACCCAGCCATATGCAAATCAGTCTTGACACTGCTCCTCATGAAAACAGTCTAGCCTAAATGGCCAAGCCAGGTCTGCCCTGGACTGGAAACAAGCTTCCTGGGACCAGTTTCAGGGTATCACTCATCATCAGCCTGGCTAGCTTGAATCCAGTGGTGCAGTGGGCATGGGACCCACTTCTGGGCATACCCTTGCCACTTAGGGCAACTAATGCAAAAAGAACAGTTGATGGACGGAATTCTGAACAATGCAAACCTTCAGCCCCAGCCAACAGATATGGGTTTAATCCATCAAATGTTTGCAAAGACGACACCCCAATTTGGACTTGGCTATATGCAAATCAGTCTTGACCCTGCTCCTCATTGGAGCAGTCCAGTCCAGACAGCCAAACCAGGTCCTCCCTGGACTGGATACAAGCATCCTGGGACTGGTTTCGGGATAGCACCTCCTCAGCAGCCAGGCTAGCCTAAATCCAGTGCCACAGTGACCTACGTCTTGGCATACCCTAACAACTTAGGACGACAAAAACAAAAAGAACAAATGATGGATGGAATGCTGAACAATGCAAACATTCACCCACAGTCACAAACATCTGGATCTAATCCATTGGTTTTTGCTCACCATGCCACCCCAGTGTGAACCCAGTCACTTGCAAATCAGTCTTGACCCTGCTCCTTATGGGAACAGTCAAACCCGAACTGACAAGCAGGTCCTCCCTCGACCGAAAACAAGCATCCTGGGACTGGTTTTGGGGTATCACCCATCATCAGCCAGGCTGGCTTGATTCCAGTGTCATGGTGAGCATGGGACCCACATCTGGGCATACCCTTCCCATTTAGTGCGACAAAAGCAAAAAGAACAAATGACGGACGAATGATGAACAAAGCAAACATTCACCCCCAGTGACAAAGACCTAGGTTTAATCCCTTGTTTTTCTGCTCACCATGCCACCCCAGTTTGGACCCAACCATATGCAAATCAGTCTTGATGCTGCTCCTCATGAAAACTGTTCAGCCCGAACTACCAAGCCAGGTCCCCCCTGGACCGGAAACAAGCATCCTGGAACCGGTTTCGGTATATCACCCGTCATCAGCCAGGCTAGCTCGCATCCAGTGGCACAGTGACCACGCCCCCATGTCTGGACATACCCTCCCAGTAGAAAGTGGAGGACATTGACATACCCCGAATTGGCATATTTAACTTACCTATATAAGTTCCTTGTATACGGTACCTAAAGTGTATCAAGGGCCTGTAAATTAAATGTCTCCAGTGGGCTACAGTACACATTGTGCCACCCAATAGAGTGACAGAACAAACATGACTGCAGTCCTGCCACCAGCATCCTGGCTACGCAGGTTTAAACTTCAAATTCGACCGGTTAAAATAACCCCTTTTAATAGGCCTACAACTGTCCTTTTGAATATGTATAATCACCTCTAATTAAGCCCTACTGCATATTAATACAGGGCACATGGTATTTAAAGATAGGATATGTAAAGCTTATGTTTTACATGTCCTTACAGTGACCAACACAACAATGCTATTTGCACAGTAGTAAGGTTGACTGTTCAATAGGAAGGCATTGGGATACAATATTAAGTTTATTAAATGTTATCTCTGCCTAGGAAACAGCTACAAATGTAATTTTAGGCCTCTTTGAAATATTTATTATAAGCCCAATTTCACTGTTAATGTAGGATTTGTAATTCATAGTTCAGAAATTTAGTTTCAGCTTGCAGGTACTTCGTCATGACAAAGGTGACTTTTTAAATCTGCATTTTGTTCCGTCCCTCCTGCCAGGCAGCAATTGGCATGTCAATGGACATGAAAAAGGTGTGAACATGCTCTCATGTTAGAGACAAAAGGCATTGGGCATGGGGAGGTATTGCTGTGCCCTTGACATGATTGCCTGTGGGCTGGGCCCAAGGACTTGAGTAACTTCAAAGAGGCCTACCCTGTAACAAGCAGATATAGCTAACACCCTTCTTTTGTCCCTTGCGTAAGACTGGCCTCCATCACAGTGGGCGACTTGGTGACATCACAGTGTCAAGACCTGCTTGGCAGGTCTGTTGTAGTTTTTATATGACGTTTGTGGGGGCACGTCAAATGAGGGAAACAGAACGTCAAAACAATTTGTGCATATCTACTGTCTGATTCCTGAAAGCTCAGCTATATCCTAACAGACTTCTGCCTCTGAGTTAGTTGGGGATTCAGTGACATATTAAGAATTTTAGGCACACCGGGCAAGATATATTTTGAGGCCTCCTATTTGGAACAAATTAAAACTTATTTGCCTTTTCGTACCATTAAAGATCTTGTAATAGCAAATGCAAACAATATTGAATGATATGTTATACTTTCAAAAACGGGGGTACACAAATATAGTCGAAATCTCTATCTGCCTGGAATCTGCTACCCATACAGTACCAAAAGAAAGCTTAAACAAGCATCAAATTGGAGGTATTTTAGTTGCGACAACAAAAGGACATAGCATTCAGTGTTTAACCAGCTCGATACTCCCTTTGTAGAGAAAACATGCTGTGAATGACTTGTTAGATGTTTAGTCGACTATCATACAATATGTAATTGAGAAAGATGCACATAGCACTTGAAATTATAGCTTTAAGTGCCAATGCATTATACTCACAAATAAATCCTCCTTCTCTACCGCTGCTATTCCTTCAACAGTGAAACAGAGGTGGGGTTGGAAGAGAGAGAAAGAGTGGTGGGGTAGAGAAAGGTGGGGTAGTGAGGGAGGTGTCAGGGAGAGAGAGGCAGGAGATAGAGAGGTGAGGGGAGTGCTGAGGTAGCGATTGTTAGATTGAAATGCGTACTAAGGTACAGGGAGAGGGGTGAGGTAGAGAGACAATGTGGGGAGAAGAGATAAAGCGATAGCTACAGATATCTGCACAAAGAGAGATAGAGAGAGGGGCGAGGTCATGTGAGAGAAGTACCTGAAGATGAAGTTGAGTATAGTACTGTGACTTTATCAAGACAGCAGTGAGGTAGACAAAGGTGTGGCAGACAGAGAGAGTGAAGGTACACAGAGAAGTAAATATGGAGAGAGGTCAAGAGAGAGAGCTACGGGAGAAGAGATGAGGTGAAGTAAGTAAGTAAGAAGCATTGACGCCAAGACTGGCAGGGTTAGGGCTGGGCGACCACGCCCGCACACGAAGGGGCAACCAAAGCTGCTGCTCTGAGCTGTACAAGGAGGACCAAGCAGCACAGATGCCCGCTCTGCTCACTACCGCTGCACTGGTGCACAAACAGGCATCCTAGCGCCATGCACAATCTTTGCACCACGGTGCGACCCTTCCAGCACAAAATATAATTGCCTCAGCAAATTCCTAAACATTGCATGTGTTCTGTACAGTGCAGCACACATGCAACGTGTGAAATGTTTGGAGACATGTTTTCCATGCTGGTGCCTTCTTTCAAGGATGTGTTATTTTTTGGGCACAGAGCCCAGGCTGGCTACACTAGCCTCAGGTTTTGCATCAAAAGCTTCACCGCCAAGACATGGATCAATGATAGACCCAGGACCTGCTGACCTTCAGGAGACTTCTCAAGACCTGGCTGTTCGATCAGTAGCTGTGCCATCCCCCACCTCCTCTAGTGCCTTGAGACCCTCACGGGTGAGTAGCGCGCTTTACAAATGTTTGATTGATTGGGTGCTTGCACTAGTCTGAGTAAAGCCTCCTGATGGCAAACGGCACCGAGTGGTGTTTGCGCTGAGAAATGGGCTCCTTTCCAGGCGAAATCCCTGCACGATGGAAAGTAAATGTATTACAAGAGTCTGCGCTGCTTTGGTCACTTTGTGTGACCTTGTCCAGGTGCACATGCCTAGGAATCTGGCCCCAAGATTCTGTTAATTATACTTAGCTTGTTGTTATGAGCAGCGTTATTATGGCAGGATTTCCTGCTGTCCCACTCACTTTACCAGGGGCCCCTTGGAAGCTGGGGGCCCTGGGCAATCGCCCACTTTGCCCAGGCCTTAAAGCGTCTCTGTGGATAGAATACAGATGGAGCTCTAACCCCCCTGTTACCCTCCTGAATGGGTAGAGGGCTCACTGCTGGGGATGCTGGAGGGACCCTGGCTCTACTCAGGGCCAGTATTACAGATGGGGCGCTCTTACCATGTTTGCACCACGGTGCACCTTAAAGCAGGCACGCCGGGTACAAACATGGAAAGAGCGCCCTATCAGGAAGCACTCGCTCCTCTCAGGGCAGGCGTGAGCACTCGCTCCTCTCAGGGCAGCGCATTCAAGAGAAATACAGAGCAGCGGTTTAAAAGATACTCCGCGTTTCTCTGTGCGGGCAACTTACTGTCTGCACTTTTAAAAGGGATTAGAGAACCCCTTGCAGGCGGGTACAGAGAGTGACTGCACCCGCCTGCAGGGGGATGTCTGGGGGTCCATGGGACCCCCTTTCATCCCTGTGGAGGGATGAATTTAGAAGGCGCACTAAAAGCACGCTACCTTTTTGTGTCACACTTTCAGTGCACCTTATAAAGGCATGTTTGCCTCTGCTCCCGCGCAAGTGAGGGAATGCCCTCTAATGATAGTGCCGGCACTGTGTGTATTGCAAAAGGTGCCCCACAAGGATCTGCTGCCCTTTCTGTAATACCAAAGTGCCCTGGGGGCGCATAAAAGGGGGTGCATATGCCTGTTGCACCCCGAGGGCACTTGTGTAATACTGCTCCAGGTCTGTGGTGCTTTGCGTAGGACAGTTACACAGTCCTTATCATGAATGCCATACTTTGAATATAACTGTGCCATGACCTCTTAGCACCGCTTCTTTCCTTTAAACAGGACAGCACCAACATGTCTTAGTAGGACTGCTGTACTGCAAAAGGACAGGCTGGCCCGTTTCACAACAGGCCAGCCAGACTCTACACTGGGCAGAACCAGCACTTCTCAGCAGGTCGGCTGGACTCCTGCCGGAACACTTCCAACAGACCACCGAAGTGAAACTCGGGGGCAAAATCAATAATTAACAGGGAGTTCAGACCCGGAAATACGGATTCCCTGGTCATTTCTCATTTCTCAGTAACTCTTTTGGGGAGCGGACTTACAGGTGAGAAATCGAGTCACTCGGAAAGAGGGTCTGAGTAGTTTAGTTTTCATTTCTATTGAAACAGACACTTCTATGTCAGCCAGTTTAAACAAAGGGAAGTTATCGACCCTGAAAGGATGGAAGGCTGAATTTGCCCTGCCAGGATTCATACAAAAGAATGCAACCTTTTGTTTAAGAATGTGAAGAATGTTGGTTCTGTCGGGTACAGAATTAATTCTTGGTTTACTGAATAATAACCAATAAAAACAACAATACTAAAACCTTTCAGCCACAGGCTGCTAACCTACAAGAAGTGTTCCAATCCTGGCTCTTATTCGACCAATTTATGTGACCCCAGGCAGATCATTTTTGTCTGTGTCTCAATCACCTAATATACATAAATGGATGGCCTTGGAAACAGGATGAACAGAGACAAGGGCACATGAACTTGACCCATTAAAACAGCCTGAATGGAGGCATGGCCACATTGTGCTAATGTAGGACCTGATGTGAGTAAAAACCCTTTTTGTAGGATCACTCCCACGTGCTGCTCCCCTCCTTTCGTCAGGTTTACTGACTCTGAACACTGGGGTGCTGCCGTCCAGTGCCCAGTGTAGGTGACCCCTAAAACATATAGGTGCAATTGTTTAAGATACTTATAAATCCCTTGAGTACGGTACTCGGTGTACCCAGGGCCTGCAAGTGAACTATCACTATTGGACTGCAGCAGTGATTGTGCCACCACTACAGGGACAAAGTGAAAACTTGACTCTAGGCGGCCACCGCCTCCTGCAGGGCAGCCTTTAAACTGCTAATACGACCTGGCAAAATACACCTTCTGCCAGGCCTAAATCTTTCTTTTTTGTACTAAGCCTAAAGTAAGCCCTATGTGCCCATAGGGTAGGGTGCAAGGCATTTAAAAGGTTGGATGTGTTCTTAAGTTTTAAATGTCTCGGTAGAGAAAAGTCTCCGAGAAGGCTGGCTCTTCCATAGAGCTTTAAATGGATACCTAAAAATACCTAAACACGTATACGTTCGGTAATAGCTAGACCCACGGTTCAAGGACTCAAATTAATAGGAATTACAATCCAATTTGATGTTAAATCCAAATTTGAAATTAATATTTTGAAAATGGCACTTTTAGAAAGTTGGCATTTTTCTGCCTTAATCCTCCAGAAGCCTTTCAGAGTTAATCTCCAACTTTTACCTGGAACCAGCTGAGAGGCGTGGACTGGTGCGATGAAAGGAGGGCCGGGGGGATGTTGTAGTCGACAGTGGTCACCAATTGAACAAGTTCAAAGTTTGGCAGAGCTCAGGGTGCACCCGGAGCTCTGACCAAGGGAAGAGCGATTCTGCCATGATGGATTTTGGCAGAGCAGGGCACTGTGTGTTTGTATAGGGCCAAACCCCTAGGGAATTATGTGAAAGAGAATCGGGGTGCCCGCTAGGAAGGTTTTCTTTAGCAGTTAGGGAGTCACCACCACCCACAAGCTAGTACCAGGTATGAAAATGGCACCCCTGACTACCTCCCTCAGAACACTGCTGCACCTGTGATGAACAGAAAGACTGCACCTGCTGAGCCAGAAGAGGGACTGGACCTGCTGAACCAGAAGAGGGACTGGACCTGCTGGACCAGAAGAGGGACTGGGCCTGCTGAACCAGAAGAGGGACTGGACCTTCTGAACCAGAAGAGGGACTGGGCCTGCTGAACCAGAAGAGGGACTGGGCCTGCTGAACCAGAAGAGGGACTGGGCCTGCTGGACCAGAAGAGGGACTGGACCTGCTGGACCAGAAGAGGGACTGGACCTGCTGGACCAGAAGAGGGACTGGGCCTCCTGGCCCAGAAGAGGGACTGGGCCTGCTGAGCCAGAAGAGGGACTGGGCCTGCTGGACCAGAAGAGGGACTGGGCCTGCTGGACCAGAAGAGGGACTGGGCCTGCTGGACCAGAAGAGGGACTGGGCCTGCTGAACCAGAAGAGGGACTGGGCCTGCTGAACCAGAAGAGGGACTGGGCCTGCTGAACCAGAAGAGGGACTGGGCCTGCTGAACCAGAAGAGGGACTGGGCCTGCTGAACCAGAAGAGGGACTGGGTCTGCTGAACCAGAAGAGGGACTGGGCCTGCTGAACTAGAAGAGGGACTGGGCCTGCTGGACCAGAAGAGGGACTGGGCCTGCTGGACCAGAAGAGGGACTGGGCCTGCTGAACCAGAAGAGGGACTGGGCCTGCTGAACCAGAAGAGGGACTGGGCCTGCTGAACCAGAAGAGGGACTGGACCTGCTGGACCAGAAGAGAGACTGGACCAGAAGAGAGACTGGGCCTGCTGAACCAGAAGAGGGACTGGACCTGCTGGACCAGAAGAGGGACTGGGCCTGCTGAACCAGAAGAGGGACTGGGCCTGCTGGACCAGAAGAGGGACTGGGCCTGCTGGACCAGAAGAGGGACTGGGCCTGCTGGACCAGAAGAGGGACTGGACCTGCTGAACCAGAAGAGGGACTGGGCCTGCTGAACCAGAAGAGGGACTGGACCTGCTGGACCAGAAGAGGGACTGGACCTGCTGAACCAGAAGAGGGACTGGACCTGCTGGGCCAGAAGAGGGACTGCACCTGCTGGACCAGAAGAGGGACTGGGCCTGCTGAACCAGAAGAGGGACTGGACCTGCTGGACCAGAAGAGGGACTGGACCTGCTGGACCAGAAGAGGGACTGGACCTGCTGGACCAGAAGAGGGACAGGACCTGCTGGACCAGAAGAGGGACAGGACCTGCTGGACCAGAAGAGGGACAGGACCTGCTGGACCAGAAGAGGGACTGGACCTGCTGGACCAGAAGAGGGACTGGGCCTGCTGAACCAGAAGAGGGACTGGACCTGCTGGACCAGAAGAGGGACTGGACCTGCTGGACCAGAAGAGGGACTGGACCTGCTGAGCCAGAAGAGGGACTGGACCTGCTGAGCCAGAAGAGGGACTGGACCTGCTGGACCAGAAGAGGGACTGGACCTGCTGGACCAGAAGAGGGACTGGACCTGCTGGACCAGAAGAGGGACTGGACCTGCTGGACCAGAAGAGGGACTGGGCCTGCTGGACCAGAAGAGGGACTGGGCCTGCTGGACCAGAAGAGGGACTGGACCTGCTGAACCAGAAGAGGGACTGGACCCGCTGGACCAGAAGAGGGACTGGGCCCGCTGAACCAGAAGAGGGACTGGACCTGCTGAGCCAGAAGAGGGACAGGGCCTGCTGAACCAGAAGAGGGACTGGACCTGCTGGACCAGAAGAGGGACTGGACCTGCTGGACCAGAAGAGAGACTGGACCTGCTGGACCAGAAGAGAGACTGGACCTGCTGGACCAGAATAGGGACTGGACCTGCTGGACCAGAAGAGGGACTGGGCCTGCTGAGCCAGAAGAGAGACTGGACCTGCTGGGCCAGAAGAGGGACTGGACCTGCTGGACCAGAAGAGGGACTGGGCCTGCTGAGCCAGAAGAGGGACTGGACCTGCTGAACCAGAAGAGGGACTGGGCCTGCTGTTTCACCTGGGGAGAGAATCCCCAAGGGCTGGACCTGCTCCCACTTGAACCCAGGACAAAAGAGTGGGCTCCACGGGTTAGTAGGCGCGCCTCCTGGGAGGGGCAGGAACACAAACGCTGCAAGTAGCCGGCTACAAAGAGGAGCCCAGCTGAGCCGTTTCAACTGGATTTGTCCAGGATTCTGCTGGCAGCTTCTGGGACATTGAATCTTAGCTCACTTACTGGTGCCCAAAAGGTCCTGCCCCCCGGGCTGGCGTTAGAATATACTCGCTCCACCTCAAGAATGCAAAAGTAGATAGTTTGGTACTTTTATGTAAAAGTTCAGAATAAGTTTCTTTGGCATCAACTGGACCGCCGTCGAACTGCAGCCGCTGACATTGCCTCACCGATTTAATTCCACTTGCTGGTTTCCCACTGAAGCAGCTCGACTAACAGAAAGGTTTCTAAGTGGCCAAGATGGAGGATTTCACCAGGTCCAGCGCCGAGCAGCACCTGGCCATCGTGGAGCCCTCCAATCGATCCAGCCGGCGGCCAGCTCTGGCCAATCGGGCCATCCTGCACTAGGGCGATGGAGTATTTTACTTGGTCGTCCTGACAGCCAAATTTAGAACTATCCATCGACCTGACAGACATTTCTAGCATTGACAGGAACCATCAAGGCGCTTCCTGACAGAGTCATGTGGCAAAGTTAGAATTTAAAAAAAGAAAAAACACACCAAATGGGGACTTTTCTTTTGAAAATAAAAAAAAAACACAATCCCCCCTCATCATGGGAGTTCTCCTATGGCAGGAGTGGCAGTTTGAAGTTTTTGCTGCCCCTAACCCCAAGGGTTTCCCTAGCGGTAACAGCAGTAATAAACGGCTATATGTCCATTCATCTAAACTGGGCAGGCGGACATATAGTTTATCCTCCAATGGCCCTCACTCCAGTGGATGTCGAAGACGTGTGGGCACAGCAGAGAATGAGCAGTCTCCATCGTCAAACTATGGCCCGCTTGTATTTAAATTGGATGGGCGGACCATACTTCTGGCAGGAACAGTACACCTTCGCCGTAGAGAAGGAATAACCCTTTCGCCTTGATATATACTAGGCCCTAAGGGCCAGATGTACCGTGGAATTTTGCATGCACAAACGGGTTTGCAACCCGTATGCGCATGCAAAGTTCCTGTGGGCCATGTACAAACACTATTTTGCGAGTCGCAAATAATCTGCGACTCCCAAAACAGTGCTTCGTGACTCGCTATTAGGAAGGGGCGTTCGCTTCCTAATAGCCACCACACAAGCCATGTAAGAATGTTTTGCGACCGCAATTGTGGTTGCAAAACACTCACAGTTTACCACCCTCTTCAAGAGGGTGGTAAAGCACTCGCAAAAGGGAAGGGGTCCCCAAGGGACGCCTTCCCCTTTGCCAATCATGGGAAAATATTTTTAGGGGCAGGCAGTGGTCCCAGGGAGCACTACCTGCCCTTAAAAAATTAAGCGAAAATGGTTCATTTTTTTTTTTTTAAGTGCATCCCATTTTCCTTTAAGGAAAATGGGCTGCATTTGAAAAAAAACAGCTTTATTTAAAAGCAGTCCCAGATATGGAGGTCTGCTGAGCCCATCAGGCCACCATCCCTGGGAGGGCCAGCCATTCTCAATGGGGTAACAAATTACGAGTACCCCATTAATATTCATGAGGCATGCAATTTGCGACCCCATTGGGAATCGCAAACAGTGTCTCAAACACTGTTGTTGTACATTGGAAATTGCGAGTCAAAATTTGTGACTCGCAATTTGGCACAAATTGTGCGTCGCAATTTCCAATGGTCGTACATCTGGCCCTAAGACTGAAGGGAAACTTTTCACCAGTGAACCCTAGACCTCGGACCAGGCCAGCAGTCTCCCCAGCAGCTTCGCTTCCTCTGCCGCATCGCCCAAGCACAGAGAGCGCCTCCCCAGAGCAGGGTTCGCAGCTGCAGCCCGCTCCCTTGCAGAGGTGAGCTGAAGTGCTCCCTCCCTAGCCCACTACTTGCTGTTTACTTCTGCCTTGTTTTCGTTCCTCCTGCTGCCCACAGGTAATTTTCCAATTTTAAATTTTATTTTCTCCTGCTACCCGCCGGTTTCCCTCTGCTGCTGCCCCTGTGGCCCCTCCCCTTGACACAGCCCCCGCTCCTGCCTCCCTACCTCCAGTCCCGCCCCCCTCCCCTAAGACAAGCCCGCCTGCGTCCGTACGTGACTCGACCGCGGCCAGCGCCAGGAACCCTGGATCTCTGGAACCCCGCCGATACATCTCCGCCGCCCTCCACGCACTCAACCCGGAAGACACAACGGCTGACAAAGAGCAACACCGAACACCACCAAAGGACAATTCTCCTGCAGACACTGCCAACGATCCTTCACCATCAACTGTGCCCCCAAGACCTCCAAAAACACGCTGGATGCCCGCACCACCGGAGCCTCGACATGCATCCTCCTCAACGTACGCTCCCTACACAGACACGCCATAGAGATCTGGGACCTGCTCGACACCCTCTCGCCCGACGTCGCCTTCCTCACTGAAACATGGACAAACGCCACCTCCGGCCCTGACATCGCCACCGCCATCCCCGACAGATACAAGATTCAGAGAATGGACCACCCCCACCGCCCAAGAGGAGGACTCGCCATCGCTCACAAGACCTCCCTTCGACTCTCCACCTCCAACACGAGCAACCCCCACTCCAACACAGAACACCTCCACTTCCAGATCCAGACCAACCCCAGGACCACACTACGGGGCACCCTCGCCTACAGAACCCCCAGACCGCTCACCCAGTCCGCAACCACCATCGCCGACCTCTGCGTACCCCACACCACCACTTCCAGGGACTACATTTTACTCGGAGCCCTCAATTTCCACCTCGACAACCGCAGCGACCCAAACTCCATCACCCTCCTCGACAACCTCTCCAACCTCGGAGTGAAGCAGCTCGTCACCACCCCCACGCACCGAGCAGGACACGCCCTCGACCCCATCTTCGCAGGAGGGACGAACATCCATTTCAGTCATACCTCGCAGCCCCCCTGGACGGACCACCACTGCGTACACTTCACTTTCAATACTTCCACTGGACCCAAACCGCCCCCACGCCCGCCTCGAAAGAACTGGAGCAAGATCACAGAGGAGCACCTTAACATCACCCTCCTCCTAAACCCACCCTGCGCCATGACCGACACCAACTCTGCAGCCAAGGAACTTCCCTGCTGGATCTCCGGCTGCGCCGACAAGCTTGCACCCCTCCACCACCCCGGCAAACAACGCCCCCTGAAAGCCGCCTGGTTCACCCCCAAACTCCAAGTTACCAGGAGCTCCTGCAGACTCCTGAAGAAAACCTGGCGAAATTGGAAAACCACGGAAGATCTGAACAGCTACCGGAACGTCCTGAAGGAATACCACCAGCGCTTAAGAGACACCAAGTGGACTTTCATCAAGAACAAAATCCACACCAACGCAACCAACGCTAAAGAACTCTTCAACATCATACAGCAATTCACCAAACCCCCCAGCGAAGCCACGGACATCACACCATCTCAAGAACTCTGCAACAAGCTCAGCTCCTACTTCATCTGAAAATCAAGGTCCTCTACGACAACTTCAGCAAACAGACGCTGGACACCACCCCATGCGCCACCACCACCGACAAAGAGCTGATCATCACATCCTGGAATCCTGCCACCATCAAACACACCACCGTGACCATGAAGAACACCCACTCAGGAGCCCCCACGGACCCCTGCACACCGCACATCTACCACAGAGCTGCTGCTGCCATTGCACCCGAACTACGACGTACCATCAATGGCTCTTTTGAATCCGGCATCTTCCCCGATGACTGGAAGCAGGCGGAGGTCAAACTCCTCCTCAAGAAGCCCACGGCAGACCCGACAGACCTGAAAAACTACCGGCCCATCTATCTCCGCTCCTTCACTGCCAAAGTCACCGAGAGACTCGTAAACACACAGACTACCGCCTTTAGCGAAGAGAACTCCATCCTAGATGCCTCCCAGTCCGGATTCCGCAGCAACCACAGCACTAAGACTGCCCTCCTCACTTCCACCGATGACATCCGCATGCTACTAGACCAAGGACACACCGGAGCCCTCATCCTATTAGACCTCTCCGCAGCTTTCGACACCGTCTAATATCGCACTCTCGCAGCCAGACTCCACGACACTGGGATACGAGGAACTGCCCTCTCCAGGATCCGATCCTTTCTCTCCAGCAGAACCCAGAGGATCAGACTCCCTCCATTCCTCTCCAAACCCACACAGATCAACTGCAGAGTTCCCCAAGGATCATTTCTCAGCCCCACGCTCTTCAACATCTACATAGCCCCCCCCTCGCCACCATTGTCAGACAACACGGGCTCAGCATAGTATCATACACCAACGACACCCAGCTCATCCTCTCCCTCGCGAAGAACCCCCGAAGACACCAGACTCTGTTTCCAGGAAGGAATGAGGGACGTAGCTGCCTGGATGAAAAGCAGCTGCCTGAATCTCATCTCAGAGAAGACTGAGGTCCTCATCCTCGGACCCTTCACCTCTGCCTGGGACAACACCTGGTGGCCCCCCGCCCTCGGGAGTCCGTCCACCCCGACAGACCACGCACGGAACCTCGGCATCATCCTCGACTCCTCCCTCACCATGACCCGCCAGATCAACTCCATCGCCTCTACCAGCTTCAACTGCCTTTGGATCCTCTGCAAGACCTTCAAATGGATACCCCCAGAATGCAGAAAAACCATCACCCACGCTCTCATAACCAGCAGACTGGATTACGGCAACGCCCTCTACACCAGAATCAACAAAACTCTTCTCCACAAGCTCCAAACGATCCAGAACGCTGCAGCCAGACTCGTCCTCGAAACCCCACATCGAGAAGACAGTAACCTTCAAACTGCTCACCCACGCCTACAAATCCCTCCACAACATCGGACCCAAATACCTCAACGAGAGAGTCTCCTTCCACGTACCCAAGAGGAACCTTCGCACCGCAGACCTCTCCCTCGCAGAGACACCCCGCATTTGCAGAACCAGAGCAGGCGGAAGAGCTTTCTCCTACGTCGCAGCCAAAGCCTGGAATGAGCTCCCTGTCAACATCAGATGCTCCCCCCACCCTCCACACCTTCAGGAAAAACCTCAAGACCTGGCTCTTCGACTGAACCGGAGCTGCACCACCCCACCCCAGCGCCGTGACACCCTCACGGGTGAGTAGTGTGTTTTTATAAATCCCTGATTGATTGATTGACCGTAAGAACCTGGCCCCTGCATATGACCTGCACTCGATTGCAGTCAGCCTTAACATTTGACTTCGACTCTATCTAGCGCAACCAGATACCTGCCGTTGGCACTTTGCTGTTTTGGGTGCTAGAAAGCTTTAAACCTTCTAAACATCATAGCTCCGTTTCTCTTCATCAGATTTTTGGTGTCTATTTGAAGATTATAAATGCGCAAATTTTATGAATTGGATTGGGATTTTTATTGTGTCGTGTTTTTTTTAACTTATTCACTGTTTTGGTTTTGACAAAAGCTTTCCACTTGTTTTCCTTTGAGCTAACTCTGAATGGTCTGTGCTACAGCTACCCAGAACTGAAATACGGTTTGATTAAAAGAAAACTAACTGGACCTGATATAGGATAATGACATTACTACAGAATGAGGTCTCACCACCCCCCCAACTAATAATCCACTTCCTCACACCAAACAAGCTTCCACTCAGAAACACGTACAACCCCTAGATCCGGAGATGTGGATAATAGTGCCTAGAACGTACGTAATCAGTGTGAATGAGGCGTCCAAATTTCTGGCGAAAGTCCTCCAGCCCATCATTCACCATGTCGATAAGTGCGGCTTCCTTGTCATTCTTGCCGTAGAGACCTGCGTGGAGCACAACATTTATAAGAGATGGAAGGAAGGCGTTAGTATAAATACTCAGAAACAGGGCCAGCAAGAGTATTTGAATTGTGATGGCCAGTGAATGGGTGGTGACATCAGGAATGTGATAGCTAGCGTGTCTGTGGAGCTAGCGTGAGGATCGAGGTTGTGATGGCCCATGTATGGGTTGCGATGGACAGGGTATGGGGCTTGTGTGGGTACATGTGGGATGTGATGTGCAGTGCACAGGTTGCAATGGACAGTGTGGGGGGCTCAAGGGGTCTGTGGGGGTGGATCTGGGCCAGTGCATGGGTTGCAATGGACAATGTGATGGCTAGCATGGTGTTTTGGGGGCTAGTGTGAGAATCTGGTTGCAGTAGCTTTGGCATGGGTTGCAATAGAGTGTGAGGGAGGCTCGAGGGGGTCTGTGTGGGTGGATGTGATTTGTGATGGTTAGTGCATGGGTTGCAATGGACAGTGTGGAGCGCTCTACGGGTTTGTGTGGGGCGATGTGGGTTGTGATGGGTTTGTGTGAAGTTAGCATCAAGACCTGGGTTGTGATGACCCAAGCATGTGTCGTGATGGACAGTGTGTGGGGCTCATGTGGGTGGATGTTGCTATGGACAGTGTGTGGGGCTCAAGGGGTCTGTGTGGGTGGAAGTGGGTTGTGATGGCCCGTGCATGGATTGCAATGGACAGTGTGTGGGGCTTGAGGGGTCTGTGTGGGTGGATGTGGGATGTGATGGCCTTTGCATAGGTGGTGACATCAGGATTTTGATGGTTAACATGGTGTCTGTAGAGCTAGTGAGAGGATCTCGGTTGTGATGGCCCGTGCCTAGGTTGCAATGGACAGTGGTGGATGTGGGTTGTGATGGGTGTCTGTGGGGCTAGCTTGAGGATCTGTTTGCAGTGACCCATGCATGTGTTGCAATGGACAGTATGGAGGCTTGAGAGGTCTGTGTGTTTGGAATGGATATGGGTTGGGATGGCCAGTGCATGCGATGCATTGGACAGTGTGAGAGGCTCGAAGGGTCTGCGTGGGTGGATATGGGTGTCGTTGGGGTTAACGAGAGGACCTGGTTGCAGTGGCCCATGCATGACTTGCAATAGACAGTGTGGGGGGCTGGAGGGGTCTGTGTGAGTGGATGAGGGTTGTGGTGGGTGTCTGTGGGGCTAGCATGAGGATCTGGTTTATGGCCAGTGCATGGATGTGATGCCCAGTATGGAGGGCCAAAATGCTCATGCCAGGTGTAGGGTGGTACAGGAGACTCAGGCTGTGATGGATAGGACATATGCATTGGGGCTCCTGTGGTCAAATACCAAAGAGAAGACAGTAAAAGCAATAGGTTCCCTCTCCTGGGGCCAATGTATGTGAGGGCTCATCACTCTCTGATACCAGAATTGTCTGTCACAGTGACTGGTGTAAAACACAATGTAGGGGACCTAAAAGGCACTCACATTGAGAACTCATATCTACTGACCTGAGGCTCTCCTTCAAGAATGGCATCTGCCATCTGAGGCCCTCATCTGAAACTCACACCTACTGACTCGGGCCCTCCTTCAAGAACTGACATCTGCCCATCATAAGCCCTCAACTTACATCTGCCGACCAGAGTCCCTCAATTGATGTCTGCCCTCAACTGACATCTGCTGATCAGAGGCCCTCAACTAATATCTGCTGATTAGAGGCCCTCAACTGACATCTGGGATCAGAAGCTCTCAACTGACATCTGGGATCAGAAGCTCTCAACTCACATCTAGGATCAGAAGCTCTCAACTGACATCTGTTGATCAGAGGCCCTCAACTGACCTCTGCGGATCAGAGGCCCTCAACTGACATCTGGGATCAGAAGCCCTCAACTGACATCTGCTGATCAGAGGCCCTCAACTGACATCTGCTGATCAGAGGCCCTCAACTAATATCTGCTGATTAGAGGTCCTCAACTGACATCTGGGAGAGGCTCTCAACTGACATCTGTTGATCAGAGGCCCTCAACTGACATCTGCGGATCGGAGGCCCTCAACTGACATCTGGGATCAGAAGCCCTCAACTGACATCTATTGATCAGAGGCCCTCAACTGACATCTGGGATCAGAAGCCCTCAACTGACATCTATTGATCAGAGGCCCTCAACTGACATCTGGGATCAGAGGCTCTCACCTGACATCTGCTGATCAGAGGCCCTCAACAGACATCTGCTGATCAGAGGCCTTCAACTGACATCTGCTGATCAGAGGCCCTCAACTGACATCTGGGATCAGAGGCTCTCAATGGACATCTGCTGATCAGAGGCCCTCAACTGACATCTGGGATCAGAGGCTCTCAACTGACATGTGCTGATCAGAGGCCCTCAACTGACATCTGCCGATCAGAGGCCCTCAACTGACATCTGGGATCAGAGGCCCTCATCTGAGATCTGCCAATCAGAGGCTCTCAACTGACATCTGGGATCAAAGGCTCTCAACTGACATCTGGGATCAGAGGCCCTCAACTGAAATCTGGAATCAGAGGCCCTCAACTAACATCTGCCGATCAGAGGCCCTAAACTGACATCTGCTGATCAGAGGCCCTCAACTGACATCTGGGATCAGAGGTTCTCAACGGACAACTGCCGATCAGAGACCCTCAACTGACATCTGGGATCAGAGGCTCTCAACTGACATGTGCTGATCAGAGGCCCTCAACTGACATCTGCCGATCAGAGGCCCTCAACTGACATCTGGGATCAGAGGCCCTCATCTGATATCTGCCGATCAGAGGCCCTCAACTGACAACTGGGATCAGAGGCCCTCAACTGATATCTGCCGATCAGAGGCCCTCAACTGCATCTGGGATCAGAGGCCCTCAACTGACATCTGGGATCAGAGGCCCTCAACTGATATCTGGGATCAGAGGCCCTCAACTGATATCTGCCGATCAGAGGCCCGCGACTAACATCTGGGATCAGAGGCCCTCAACGGACATCTGGGATCAGAGGCCCTCAACGGACATCTGGGATCAGAGGCCCTCAACGGACATCTGGGATCAGAGGCCCTTAACCAGCATCTGTTGATCGTGGGCCTTTCCCGAGGTTCATCCCATCGTCTCTATATTGATCCTGTCCTAGGACAGCGCCATCTTCTGGGCAGCATCCTTCAGGAAGCAGGACTCAGAGTGAGCTGCACCCTCCAGACCTGCCCTAGGACAGGATGAGGACAGTCTCTGCCCCAGGACACTGGCCATACAGAGAGCACTTGTCTGACAGATATTGCCACAGGCCCGTCACCCCTCCGCCCACAGGTCCCCACAAGACGCCCACATTCTCACCATATTTGCGCCCCAGGTGCCGCAGGATGGCGTTGGACTGGTACATGACAAAGTCTCCATCTTGAAACTTAGGCATCTGTCCAAACATCTGAAGGAGAGAGAAATTAACACATGTCAGACTGGTGGGGCCCCAGAGGGGCCTGGTGACTGCCAGGAGTGAGTACAGTACAGCGAGGGCCCCTCTGAGGGGCTTGGCCTATAGAGGAGAGTTTTAACCCTCAAGGCAGCCTACTTACTATTAGATGGTGGCGCCCACAGAGGGGTCTAGCCTACTAACTGCTAAAGGGCCCTCAGAGAGTCTGCTTAGTAGTATAAGAGTGGGGCCCTCAGAGAGGCCTGGGGTCTAGTCTGCTCAGTAGTATATGGGTGGGGCCGTCGTGGAGGCCTGGGATCTTGTCTGCTTATTGGTATAAGGATGGGGCCTGAGAGAAGCCTGGTGTCTAGTCTGCGTAGTAGTAAAAGCGTGGGGCCCACAGATGGGCTTGGGGTCTAGCCTGCTTACTAGTAAAGGGCCCTCAGAAAGGCCTAGTGTCTAGTCTGACTAGTAGTACATGACCTTGAAGAGGGCTGTTCACTAATGTCAGATAGGGGCCCTCAAAGAGGTCTGTTCACTAGTGTGAGATAGAGGCCCTTAAAGAGGTCAGGTTACTTGTGTGAGATAGGGGCCCTCACAGAGGTCAGGTCACTAGTGTGAGATAAGCGCCCTTGCAGAGGCCTGGTCACTAGCGGTGAATGTGACCCTCATGCAGACCTAGTTACTGGTAGATAGATGGGGGGTATGACCCTAAGCACAACAAGTATGCCAGGCACAGTATGCACGCCAAGCACAGTATGCACGCCAAGCACAGTATGCAAGTCAAGCACAGTATGCACGCCAATCACAGTATGTACGCCAAGCATAGTATGCACGCCAAGCACAGTATGTATGCCAAGCACAGTATGCACGCCACGCACAGTATGCACGCCAAGCACAGTATGTATGCCAAGCACAGTATGTATGCCAATCACAGTACGCACGCCAAGCACAGTATGCGCGCCAAGCACAGTATGCAAGTCAAGCACAGTATGCATGCCAATCACAGTATGCACGCCAAGCACAGTATGTACGCCAAGCACAGTATGTACGCCAAGCATAGTATGTACGCCAAGCATAGTATGCACGCCAAGCACAGTATGTATTCCAATCACAGTATGCACGCCAAGCACAGTATGTATGCCAATCACAGTACGCACGCCAAGCACAGTATGCAAGTCAAGCACAGTATGCACGCCAAGCCCACACGTATGGCAGGCACAGCATTAGGTCCAGGAGTACAGCTTAGTTAGTCTAGTGAGATTCGGGGGCTGTGAATCTTAAATCTCCCAACTGAAACAGTAGTCCTCCCCCCCATTTCACCCTCTATGTGTTAATACATGGAATCTGTGTGGATGGGTGAGATGACCAGGGTTGGGGATGACTGTTCCCATGAGGAGTAGGGTCAGGACTGACTTGCCTTAGGCTGGCATCTGAGGCTGAATTAGAGTTGAGCGGAGAGGGTACTCCGTCGCAATGGCAACAGACCACCCTGTCCACTAAACTCAGGGTCCGCCCACCTGATTTTGAGTCGAGTGGACCGCAAGTTATACATTGACGAAGTAACATTTACTCTGTCAGTGTAAACCGTTCCCTGACCGAGTAGGAGCAGATGGAGTTAGGCCATCGGACTGTCCATCCTGTTTAGAGTGGAGAGTTGGACGCCTTTTTTAAAACTGTTGCTCCCTGCTGGGCATACCCTGGCAGTGAGAGACAGAAAAAAAAAAATAAGGAAAAATTATTTTTCAAAACAAACTCCCTCTTCGACAGTTTGTTTTTGAAAAATAAAAAAGCTTTGGAAGAGTTGACATCCGGCTGTCGTGTTTGATGGACCCGTCCGTCAGTTTTTTCTACATTGAGAGGAACCCCATGGCGGCAGTTCCTGTCAATGTATAGGGATGCCCACAGGCCAGCGGGCATGAAACTACTTGGCAGATGGAGTAAAAGCAGGGTGGCGGGCGAAAAGTCATCCGCCACCCTGTCTGTCTTTACTCCTTCCATCAAACTGTAAACCAGGCCCTCTGTCTGGAGAGGCACAGTGGGCAAAAGACGATGCTTTGGAATACTCCCCGAGTGACTGCCAGTGGTTGGACTCATACGTCCCATCCCCTTTTGGGTGATTGTGTGCCTGCCCACTACTGCCAGTGTATGTGGATTTAAAAAAGTAGTACATTTGCATCTATTCAAGGAGCACAACTATGGGGGAAGATTTACCCCTCTTTTGGTAAACCGGTCACTATATATATTTAAGTTGCTGATCCAAAAATGAAGAAATTAAAACCTCCTATTAAAATCAGGACAAAGAAGAACCAACACAGACATAGCAGACCCGACTCTGGGGGCCCCAGACCCAGCTACCAAGCCAAGGATGCCCCCACCCGAAGCTACACCCCTCATACTCACCACAGTATGTATGCCAAGAACAACAAGTATACCAGTCACATTACGCACAGCAAATATGCCAGTCATGGCATGTACAGTAAGCACAGCATGCCTGCCAAGTACAGCATGCCCACCTATTAAAGTATGCATGCCCGTCACTATAAGTATGCTAGTGACATTATGCATGCCAAGAACAAGTGTGCCAATCACGGTATGCATGCCAAGCACAGCAAGTATGCCAGTCATAGCATGTACAGTAAGCACAGCATGCCTGCCAAGCACAGTAAGTATGTCAGATATAGAATACCAGCCGAGCAATTCACTGACTTGATGCATGTCCTAAAGGCGGCTAAGCTAAAACGTTGTCTGATTTGGACTGGCCAGAATTTTTTTGTTCATATCACAAGATGTTTCAAACGCAACTAATGCCCGTCGTAAAGGAATTCTTAGCTCTTTGTCCACAGATGAGACATTTGAACATTCAGTATGGCATTCTCCATCCTTGCCATTGCAAGATCACCTATGAAGGCACCTCCCGATCGTTTGAGGATCCGGTGAAATTGAAAACATTCTTGCAAAATATTGTGAGTCGTAACATGGAGATTTCTCCCTAATATTTTCTACGTTGTTCACTTTTCTCTTCACTAATTTCTTTACTTCTCTGTTGATCTATTTTTCTTATATCCTTTCATAGCAATATAATTATCTCTAATTCATACCATAGTCATCCTTTACTATATCTTGCTTTTCTCCACTTTTTAAGCTTCAACCCAATGGCTACTTCATTTATAACTTTTATTGTTCTTACTTCCATCCGTGTCCGTTCTTGTCTTTGGTGTAAGCGTGTTCCCAACTCACTTCCTAACCTCTGTACTTCAGATCTAGATCTTTTTCCTTGATCGGTCTTTCTTTTTTCATCTTATTCCTCTTCTCCCCTCTCCCACCTCCCCTTCTATTTGATATTTCTCTTCATGGTTCTCCCTTATCATTTCTTCATATGCATGAGTGTTTTTCTTTACCTTTACTGTCTTTCCATTTCAACTACTTCTGTCTTCCATTATTTAATGATTGTTAAATGTTGTTTTTCTTTCTTTTTTATTGGTCCTGCAGCTTATTGTTCCTGTTCCCCCTCATCCTACAACATGTTTAACGTTGTCTCGTGGAACGTGCGTGGTCTACATCACCCTGTCAAGTGTCAAAAGGTATTGTCTCATTTATCCAAACTCAATGCACATGTTACCTTTTTAAAGAAAAATTCACTGTAATGATGTGGAGTCCCTTAAGCTCAATCGTCAATGGTTTAATCAGGTTATTTTTTCTCCTGCTGTTAATCGTCATGGTGGTGTTGCCATTCTATTTCATAAGTCACTAAATGCACAAATATTATCAACTGAATGTGTTTCGAATGGGTGATGGGCTTTGGTTGATGCCTTTATATGCAAAAAACAAGTCACTTTATTCAAAATTTATGGTCCTGTCAGATCTGATCCCGAATTTTGGCACTGTGTTAAACTGAAATTATCCTCTATTCCTAACCCCAATATAATCGTTGGTGGTGATTTTAATGATTGGTTAGATCCATTCTCTGATAAAAAATCTAAGTGTCAATTTAAACCTGATGTAGCTCACAAGGCGTTTCAATCCGCCATCGCCTCTTGCCCTTTCTACGACGTATGGACAACATGTAATCCTGATGCTTGTGAATTTACTCTCCTTTCAAATGTTCACAATACTATGTCCCGGATTGATTACATTTTGGTTTCTAAATCATTGCTCCCTTCTATACATTCCTCTGAAATTGGTTCTATTTTTACTTCTGACCATGCCCCTGTAATTCCCTCATTTGATATGGTCCTCAACATTTGCAAATAAAGGCCGTTGGCGATTTAATAATTCCCTACTTTCAGACCAAACCTTTATTTCAGAAGTGACCTCCTTTATCAATGAATTGTTTTCATTTTAATCAATCAACGGATACTTCTGTTCATAACAATTGGGATGCCTTTAAAGCTTCTTTTAGAGCCTTCACTATTGCATACTCTGCAAGAAAAAAGAATTTACTAAACACTGAATTTCACACAACCCTTCTGATAAAGACTTTAGAAAAAACTATTTCTCCTCAAAATCCTCCTCAAGTTTGGAAGAACTGATTAAAGTCAAATCTACTTTGAATAATATTGCCACTGTAGATGCTTGTAATATTCTTCCTAAAATTAAATCTAAATTTCATGGAGGCCACAATAAGGTGGGGAAAATGTTAGCCAACTATTTAAAAATTAAATCAGAACGTAAAACTATTGGCCCTATACGCTCTGAACAGAATAACAAAATTTTCTCCTCTGATTCTGAAATTGTAAATACCTTCCAGTCCTATTATGAACTACTTTATACGACTCTTTCTGAAAGGGATTTTGAGACTTTTTTCCAGGGTGTCCCTAAACCTCCTTCCCCATCTGACACTCTTTTGCCCCTTGAGAGAGATATCTCCCTTCGGGAGATTACTGATGCTCTTAAATCTTTAAAAAAAGGCCAAAGCCTCTGGACCAGATGAACTACTCTTATCCGTTTCCACAATTTTTCCCTCTAAACTATTAGAACTTTTTAACTCATACTTCTGTAATTGTAAAGCATGTGGTTCCTTTTTGGAGGCCCTCATTGTCGTGATTCCCAAGCCAGACAAAGACTCTACCATCTGTAAACATTTTCGACCCATTTCACTAATGAACAATGATTTTAAGGTCTGTGCAAAGATTTTAGCTTCTCATTTGGAAAATGTCATTCCACCCCTTTTAAAAACGGATCAAGCTGGTTTTGTTAGGGGTAGGCTTGCTTCTGACAGTGCTAGAAAGATTTCTAATATCCTCACCCTTGGGAAAAAGTACTCATCTCCTTTAGCTGCCCTTTCACTCGATGCTGAAAAAGCTTTCGACCGCATCAATTGGCAATATATGTTTTATACTCTTCATTGGTTTGGTTTTGGTCAAAAGTTTATTTCTTATATAAAATTGTTGTATATTAATCCACGTGCTTGTGTGTTTGTTAATGGCCATTTCTCTCCCTATTTTAAATTGCAAGGAGGCACTATACATGGTTGTCCTCTTGCCCTATTACTTCTTCTCCTTTGTTTAGACCCGTTCTTGAACGTATCAGACATAATTCTGATATAACTGGCTTTAAACTCAACTCCAATGAAATGAAGCTTTCTGCATGTGCAGTTGATATCCTAATTTACATGTCCAGTCCCTGCATTTCCTTAAACCCTTGCTCACAAGAGATTGCTTTATATTCTACTGTTTCTGGGTACAAACAAATATTTTCTAAAACTGAGATTTTACCACTAAACTCATCCTGTTATCATTATATGTTTGATAAAACTAACTTTACTTGGTGTCCCCAAAAGATTAAATAATTAGGAACATGGTTCTCCTCCAACATACCTGATACATTAGCTCATAATGTCACTGCTTTAAAATTTAAACTTCAAAAAATGATGTCCTCCTGGTCCCCGTTATTTTTTATCCTTGTGGGGTAGGCTAGACACTATTAAAATGATGATAGTCCCCCAGGTTCTTTTTACGCTCTCAATGTTACCCTTTAAAATTCCTAACTATGAATTCTTCCAGATCATTTCTATTTGTACTAAATTTCTTTGGAATAACAAATGTGTTCGTATTGCTTTATCTAGACTAAATTTGAACAAAATCAGAGGGTGGTGTACGTTTACCCGATTTTAAATTATATCATACTGCCTTCTTAATCCATCAATTCTATGATATGTCTAAAGATTATCATGACTCTCCTATGCCAACATGGGTTGCTTTTGAACATTCACTGTTACATGACTTTTCCTTTCAGGATGTTGTTTTTATGACCAATTGTACTTTCATTTCCAAATACCCTATATTTAAAGTATTCTCAGCATTCACTACATATTCTTTTTACCCAAGGATGTTACTTGTATCAGTCCTTTTTGATCTCCTCTTTATGGTATAACAAACATTTTAAATTTCGCCACAAATCTTTTTATTTCAAACACTGGAAAGAAAAGGGTATTTTCTATGTGCATCATTTGATAGCCAAAAATTTAATTTGATCATTTTTTCAACTACAAGAAAAATATGGCCTCCCGGATTCTTGTATTCAACAATATAACACATTATTCCCTGTACTTCAAACCTTTTTGCTGAATAATAGTTCCAACTCTGATGTTAATTCCGTTACTCTTGTTTCGCCCTTATTTAATGTCATTTTGGATCCCACTCCAAGGGCTTCTTTCATATACAAAACGTTGTCCTCCCCCATTAACACAAGGAATAAATCTTCTATTGAATTACTATGGGAAAATGATCTATCTCAATCACTCTCTGTCCAGCAATGGGATCGAATGTGGCAAAAGATTTCAAAGACCTCTAAAGCTGCGAATATTACACAGTCCTTATATTTCATATATAACAGAGTGGTTGTTACTCCCCAATTTTTACATAAAATTGACCATTCCATCTCTCTTCACTTGTGCTGGTCAGGTCTCCCCTCTGAAGGCACTTTGACGCATTTACTTTATTATTGTCCTAATGTATATGAATTTTGGAAAGCTATATGGTCTAAATGTTCACTGATTGTTTCATGTAATATTCCATTTGCAATTCACAATGTCTTTTTGGGAACTATTTCTACTGATTTTGATCATCTCCCCTCAAAACTATTCTATTCGACCTCTTTATCGCTGTTGTGTTTAAAGTTATATTAATATGTCGGAAAGATAATTCTAAACTATCCTTTTTCTTTTGGTGGAACTTGATTTGTGATGAACATAGAATTGCCCTGTTTCTCATTCCTCTGTATTTCAAAAGATAAAATGTGATTTATTATGGTTACCTTTTACCACTTTTCTATCCTCACACTCATCCTTCTCCTAATTCCTTTACTGTAGTTTGTCTACCTACCTGCTCTTTCTTTCTTTCCTCTTTTCCCTTCCCCCTTCACCCTCTTTCTTTCTTTTTTATATAAAACAAAAACAAACAAACAAAATTGAGACATTTATTATGTAATATATTCATTTTTTATGTTGTTGTTAAAAATGAGTTTGTCAATTCTTTTATCTTTGTTACTTCTTACATCTCTTTTAACCAATGTAATGTTTTATTACTGTGCCTGTATTCTCAACAAAAATTATTAAACAAACAAAAAAAAAAGTTTGAGAGGACCAGAGATGTTAGGCTTTCCCAAATAACAAAACCTCAGTTGTCTCGCTGTTTAACTGAAGATAGTTCTTGGACAGTCAGGCTGCAATGTTCCTCATGCAGGCTTGAAAGTGACACCTGGTATCATCAATGTCCTGTCCCAAAGAGGTGATGAGCTGAGTATCGTCATCATAGGAAATTACTTCAAAACCTGATGTTTTGACAATCTGGGCCAGAGAGGCAACATAGGTGTTAAACAGCGTCGGGCTCAGGGATGAACCCTGTGGTACTCCTCTCCTTTGGTGATGGAAACTGTACGGAATCGGAAGAGACCAAGAGTAATAATTGAGACCGATCTTCTAGGAAATCAGCCAACCATTGCAGGACACTCCCTCTGACACCGACCTCATGCTGTCTGCTGATCAGTGCTGCATGAGCAACGGTGTCAAAAGATGCTGATAAATCCAGCAGCACAAGTGTGGCAGGAGTACGTGCATCCAAAGAGAGACGGATGGAATCTGTGACAGCAACCAATGAGGTCTCAGTGCTGTCTGTGTCTCTGGAGATATCAACCAATGCCGTCTCAGTGCTGTGGGAGCTCTTGTGACAGCAACCAATGAGCTCTCAGTGCTGTGGGTGTCTCTTGAGATAGCAACCAATGCCGTCTCAGTGCTGTGGGAGCTCTTGTGACAGCAACCAATGTGGTCTCAGTGCTGTGTGCCACTCTAAGAACTGATTAAGAGGGTCTCTATGAAGGACATAAGCTGTTTGTTCACACAGATTTCGAGTATTTTTCCTAGTAAAGGGAGGAGGGAAATGGGATGGTAGTAAGTCAGGTTTTGGGGTCCGTGTAAGGTTTTTTAAGAATGGGGAGACCAAAGCCGTCTCCCAAGCTGAAGGTAGTTTAGCAGATTCGAGAGAAAGATTAAATAGTGAAAGAATGGCAGGAGCTAAGACTGCTGATAGGCTGGCGCTGAGGTGTTAGGGGGCAGACATCCCTGGAAGAGACAGGCTAAGACTGCTGATAGGCTGGCGCTGAGGTGTTAGGGGGCAGACATCCCTGGAAGAGACAGGCTAAGACTGCTGATAGGCTGGCACTGAGGTGTTAGGGGGCAGACATCCCTGGAAGAGACAGGCTAAGACTGCTGATAGGCTGGCGCTGAGGTCTTAGGAGGGCAGACTTCCGTGGGAGAGACAAGCTAAGACTGCTGATAGGCTGGCGCTGAGGTGTTAGGGGTCAGACATCCCTGGAAGAGACAGGCTAAGACTGCTGATAGGCTGGCGCTGAGGTGTTAGGGGGCAGACATCAGTGGGAGAGACCGGTTTGGCTTTGGATAAGAGTGTTAAAATGTGGTCGTGGGTGAGGGCTTCAGACCTATCCCATAGCGGAGGAGAGTCGTTACAAGAGGACATCGATGAAATGGGGTCGATCGGCCCCGGATTGAGGGGGAGTTTCTTGCAGATGGCATCAATTGTGTCCTCAGAGAATCAGCTAGTGGATGACCAAGGTGTTGAGAGGCAGGAATGGCTGAAGCGCAGGCATGAGGAGGATGGAATCCTCGAGCACTTGGCAGAGCTCCTTGGAAGACTTGCGGCAGACAGAGCTCCCCTCGTTTTCCTAATACGCACATGGTATTCAGATAGGTCGCTCCAGCTTCTTGCATGATGCCTTCAACGAAGGGAGTTCACTAGAAAACCAGGGACATGTGTGTGGAGGAGGTCTGTTTGGGTAGTTGTATGGGCGACATTTCATCAAATGCCATAGACAGGGCACAATGGTAGTTGTTTAAAGCAACATTAATATCAGGGTCCTGGGTTCCGTTCCCCATGACACGGCCTTAGAGAACTTTTCTTGCGAGATGTTATTCCATGTTCTATAGCTCTTATTCCCTGCTGTAGCCAACTACTTTGTAGCCAAGCACAGCACACATACCAAGCACAGCCCACATGCCAAGCACAACACACATGCCAAGCACAACACACATGCCAAGCACAACACACATGCCAAGCACAACACACATGCCAAGCACAACACACATGCCAAGCACAACACACATGCCAAGCGCAGCACACATGCCAAGCGCAGCACACATGCCAAGCGCAGCACACATGCCAAGCGCAGCACACATGCCAAGAACAGCACAGATATCAAGCACAGCACACATGCCAAACACAGCACACATGCCAAACACAGCACACATGCCAAACACAGCACACATGCCAAACACAGCACACATGCCAAACAGCACAGATACCAAGCACAGCACATATGCCAAGCACAGCACACATGCCAAGCACAGCACACATGCCAAGCACAGCACACATGCCAAACACAGCACACATGCCAAGCACAGCACACATGCCAAGCACAGCACATATACCAAGCACAGCACACATGCCAAGCACAGCACAGATACCAAGCACAGCACAGATGCCAAGCACAGCACAATTGGCAAGCACAGCATGTACCCCAAGCACAGCTCACATACCAAGCATAGCACACATGCCAAACACAGTACAACACACATACCAAGCACAGCACACATGCAAAGCACAGCACACTTGCCAAGCACAGCACACATGGCAAGCACAGCACATATGCCAAGCACAGCACACATGCCAACAACAGCACACATGGCAAGCACAGCACTCATGCCAAGCACACCACTCATGCCAAGCACAGCACATATGGCAAGCACATCGTGTACCCCAAACACAGCACACATACCACGCATAGCACGCATGCCAAGCACAGCAGACATACCAAACACAACACTCATGCCAGGCACAGCACAAATACCAAGCACAGCACACATGCCAAGCACAGCACACATGCCAAGCACAGCACACATGCCAAGCACAGCACACATGGCAAGCACAGAACACATGGCAAGCACAGCACAGATGCCAAGCACATCACACATGGCAAGCACAGCATGTACACCAAGCACAGCACACATACCAAGCAAGGCACGCATTCCAAGCACAGCACACATACCAAGCACAGCAGACATGCCAAGCACAACACAAATACCAAGCACAACACACATGCCAAGCACAGCACACATGCCAAACACAGCACAGCACACATGCCAAGCAAAGCATGCATGCCAAGCACAGCACACATGTCAAACACAGTACAGCACACATACCAAGCAAAGCACACATGCCAAGCAAAGCACACATGCCAAGCACAGCACACATGCCAAGCACAGCACACATGCCAAGCACAGCACACATGCCAAGCACAGCACACATCCCAAGAACAGCACACATCCCAAGAGCAGCACACATCCCAAGAGCAGCACACATGCCAAGAGCAGCACACATGCCAAGCACAGCATGTACCCCAAGTACAGCAAGTATTCCTACCGCAGTATACATGGACAGCACAACAGTACACCTTTCCCACCATGAATGCAAGCATAGCATGTACACCAAGCACAGCAGCCGCTCCATAGTGCACCATGATACAATAAAGAGAGATCCTACTCACCGCCTCCTTTTTCAGCGCAGAGCTTCCACCCATCCAATCCGCGATCTGCACTACTTCATCCTTCCACTGGGCGCCCTGGTCAGAGAGCAGCAGCCGTATGGGCTCTGTCCGTCCTGTGGGGGGGCGCAACAATTTCATTAGCACAGGAAGCCACCCTTCAGCTCACTTGTTAGGAGAGGAGGTCCTAAAATCCCACATTTCTTTTAGTTCAGTCTGTGTTGGACGCTTACTGACCCATTACAGTCTATAATACAGCACCACTGAGGGCTAGGGATGACAACGGATTTGGGTAACTCCTAGCCCTGAAATGGTACAGGCTTACCAAAAGGTTTTGCAAGGCCTGGGGCAAAAAACTAATACGTGTCCTCTGGGATCGTCTTGCATTTTTGCCAGGTGTCAGTATCACCTCTGACTAGATATTAAAAAATGTACTCCAGGTAAAGAGAGAACATGGTATCTGGTGCCATCTAGAGGCATACACATGTAAACTGCCTCTTTGTTAATGAAGACGCCAGAACATCTATAAATAACTTGATGAAGTAGTGCAGGCATTAGAATTAAAGAGCCAGGGTGTTAGAAAAGGGGCTTTTGGTTGACTTTGGTGTGGACCTAACCAGGCAGAACCCACCACTCTAGTCAGAGCAAGTAAATTACACACCAAAGATAACCTGTGCTCACCCTCTCGTAGCTTGGCACAGAGCAGGCAGGTTTATCATCAGAGGCAATGTGTAAAGCGTTTGGGCAATATACCCACACAGAAACACAATGAATGCACCACAAAGACACTCCACACAAGTGTAGAAGAAATGTATCTATATAGAAGACAAAAACTATAACATCCCAATCAGTAGATCACGAGGTACCTCTGATAAATGGATTTAGGTAAAATTAGTGCTTTCAAATATATGATTGTATGTAGAATACATAAAAATACATCAACAGATGAAGAGATACCACGTTTAAATGAATCGAGGCAAGCAGTATTTTAGTATATACATAAACGTTTGCAGAATACGTGAAATGCATCAATAGATGAAGATATACCACATTTAAATGAATCCGGGAAAGCAGTATTTTAGTAAATATTAACGGTGGGCAAATAACTCGGCTCCACTAGCAGAGTTCACAGAGTTTTACCAACTCTGCGTTCCGTTTGGGACACGGAGGTCAGGCAAAAACTCTGACTCCGCCATGTAGCGGAGTTAGCTCCTGCACCCACATCCCTTTGGTAAAACAACTTTACCTTTACATGCTAAAAAGCATATAGCCAATTCACAAAAGTGAACTTTGAAATATTTCAGGGTGTGAGAGAGGTGATGATTTTGGGCCCCTCTAACCTAGGGAGAGGACCAAGCAGATGCCTTGGCCACCAGGAGCGCATCATGCTGAACGATTCGGGGGTGGTCCCATCCTCCTAGGACCACCCCAAGCAAAGTTATGGGCAAAAATACAATGCCAACCAAAGGCCCCGCAAAGCATCTTTGTGTTCAAGGCATCTGCTTGGTCCTCTCCCTAGGTTAGGGGGGACCCCAAAATCATCACCTCTCACTGCTTGCTATATTTCCAGTTTCACTTTTCCGAGATAACTATATGCTCTTTAGCATGTAGAGGTTTAGTTGCTTGTTGCTTTACCAAAGGTGTGTGAGGATTCTGTTTTATGAATTAGGGTGGAGCGGAGCAACAGAGCGGAGCGGAATTTTTACGGAGTTTATTTTCAATTCCGCGGAATTTACGTAGTGTTACTCCGCCAACTCTGCCCACACTTAGTGTGTATGTATATATATATTCACTGAAAAAACCATAGGTTTCAGGGGTGTTATAGTTAGCTGGACTTTTCACTTGCACAAAACCATTGAAATTCCCCCGTTATAGTTAGTTCAGCTAACTATAACTCGCGCGCCCGCAATGCACTGCTGATGACGTCACATATTACATCACTCATGACATGGTCAGTGACATCACTAATGACATCACTGATGACATCTCAATTGACATCACTGATGACATCACTGATGACATCATCCAGTGAATGTGTGTTTTTCTGAAAATAAAATATGTTTTATATATGTATATCTCAAGGTCGATGGAAGAATAAATGGGTATATAAGTGTCTAAATGGATGATTTGTTTTTGAAAAATTGATTGTGTAACTGACTGATTAAGTGTATCATAGTGAATACATGGCTTAGTGAGTAATGTTTAAATATGTAAATATCTGTATCAGTCTCTCACTTTGTGTATAAGTGGCTGCATGGGTTGGTGAGTAGCTACATGGGTGTCTATATAGGTTATTAGTTGGTTTTTTGAGTATCAGTCTGAGTGTCTGCATGGTTCGGTGGGGGGTATTACGTAGTGCATAGGTGCATGAATGAGTGACTCACTGTTTGTATGTGTTGAACACAGCATGTGTGCAGGACTGTATGGGTGGATGAGTGTGTGTATGGGTGTGTTAGTGAGTGAATGACTGTCTCAATAGTGTCTTTATGAGTAACTACATATGTTTTAAACTAGTATATGTGACTATTGGTGTATATATGTGAGTATATGTGAGAGTGAGAGATTGAAAGAGTTCCTGTATGAATAAGTATGTGTTTCTATAAGTGATTGTTTAAAAGACTAAGTATGTGTAAGTTTCCGTAGAAGTAAGTATGGTGGTGTGTGTATAACTGTATATGCAAGTAAATGTATGTTTGATTCTTTATTAGCATGAGTGACTATGTGTGTGAGTAACTCTATGGATGAGTGGCATTGTGTAACAGGATGTATAGGTGTATGAGTACATATGATGAGTGAGTACATGTATGAGTGACTGTATAGGACTGTTGGTGAATGAGTGGATGTGTATGTGGATCTTAGAATTACTGAAGAGGTTGTTGTAACTGGTATTGGCATGTCCATTGTTTTGAAAATTTTAGTCTCTATTTTTGAATGTGTGTATCAAAGGTTATATTAGGGTGAGAGGAGGTCTGCCACTCTATCACAAGGATGATGTCATCAGTGATGTCATCAGTGATGTCATTTGAGATGTCATCAGTGATGTCATGAGTGATGTCACTGACCATGTCATGAGTGATGTAATATGTGACGTCATCAGCAGTGCATTGTGGGCGCGCGAGTTATAGTTAGCTGAACTAACTATAACAGGGGAATTTCAATGGATTTGTACAAGTGAAAAGTCCAGCTAACTATAACACCCCTGAAACCTATGGTTTTTTCAGTGAATTTCTGAGGTTTTTTAAATGCTAATTCCTAACTATAACGTGCCTGAAACCTATGGTTTTTTCTGTGAATTTCAAAGGTTTTTTAAATGCTAATTTCTAACTATGCCTACAGAGATAGGACATGTGAAGAAAGAAGAAAAAATGCACAGAAAGAAACAAAAGAAGTGCAGAAAGAAGCAACAGAAGTCCTCAAATACGAAGATAAGTGCAGGAAGAAGGATAACGTGCAGAAAGAACAAAAAGAAGAGCAGAAAGAAGCCTTGTTGCAAAATCATCCTGTACCCTCAACTTTTTCAGACGGATACTGGTGGTAACTGAGTCTGACTAACCAGTCCTAGAGCCAGTGCTATGTTAAAAGACACTTAGAATACAGTGAAAACACCTACATACACTAGGGAACATTATGCGTTGGGGTCCCCCTGTGATTAGCATGACCTCCTCTGTAAGCCCCTAGTATATAATAGGGCATGGAGATTAAAACTACCTCTTAAAACAGGCCACAGGGCGTTTTTGCACACGTTAACTCAGGCCCCGTCCCCTCCATTCACCACTGTGTAAACACGCCCTGTGTCCATTTTTAGTTGGGAGATTAAGTTCATTTGAATCCTGAGGGTCCCTAGGGTCCAACTAGCCCACTAGGTACCTCCAGTAAGTGCCACAGAGCTGCGTTGCAGAGAGGTGTAAAAAGTGGCACGGCCTGGACCACCTCTCTGCAATGCAGCTCAGTGGCGCTTACTGGAAGCACTTGGTGGGCTAGTTAGCCCCCAGGGGCCCTCAGTATTGAAGGGAAATTATATCCCCAATTTAAAACGTGCCATAGTGCGTGTTTGCACACGTCACCTCAGGCCCCGTCCCCTCCCTTCATCACTGTGTAAACGCGCCCTGTGGCTGTTCTAAGTTGAGAGATTAAGTCCCCTTGAATCCTAAGGGTCCCTAGGGTCAAACTAGACCACTAGGTACCTCCAGTAAGCGCCACAGAGCTGCGTTGCAGAGAGGTGTAAAAAGGGGCTTGGCCTCAGAACACCTGGCTGCAGCGCAGCTCCCTGGCGCATACTGGAGATGCCTGTTGGGGGCGCGTTTGCAGAGTGCTGCACGGAGGGGGCATGGCCTCCGGCACGATGCCAGTCTTTTATTTATTTTAGTTTTTTAAGAAGGGGGGCTGTTTGGTTCCCCTTCTTATTCTAATTTATTGGCCCTGATGACCCCATCCCCCAGGGCCAGTCTCCCAATTATATTTTTTTGACCCCAATCCCCAGGGCCAGCCACTGTTTTTTATTATTTTTAAAAAATATATATTTATAGACACACCTAGGACATGCTGGACAAACCGTACGTACCTATCACCATGACGATTTGCGTGATATTCATTAAAAGGCGACTATGCATGCAATGAATCCACGTGGAATGTATTTACACCACTAGTGAAACTCTGACATGTCTGATGCCCTACCGTGCCTAATCCTGGTAGACACCCTTGTCGTTTATTTATACAAACATGGGTAGCTATTGACGGGCACATTTAATACACATGCACACCAAGCCATTCAAAGGGGATTCGACAAAAATTCGACCAAAACTATGCAAGAAACCCCCCTCACGGTTAATAAAACACACATCCACTGCCGGATGTGTAATACTTTTTATTTTACTCTCTGGAAAGGGGACGAACATCACTTGAGAGTCACAGCGTGCTCCTGACAGAGCCCAATGCTGTGTTACACCCACCATTGCCTGCCGAGTGCCACACACCTCTGTGTTGTATTCCACTAGCTAGTGCATATGCTATGACACTCTCTAGCCCATGTGCACTGTAACACCACCCCGTGAATATGTCATGCCACACTTGTCTTCGCACAGGTTATATTGCCCCATCTAACGTGCCTTTCTCGATGCCTATGTTATAACGCACAGTGCTATGCCATACATATTACAATCTGGGATCCATATCTTTGTCACAGTGCATATGCAACGTTACACTCCCCAGCACATATTTTATATTACAACTTTAGAGACTAGTTAGGTTACACAACACTGCCCTGTGCATATTACACTCCAAGGCGCATATCGCATAGCACGCGCTAGTGCCTGTGCTATCTCGCGCTCTCCAATGAATCTGTCATTGCGCACAATGCATTGCATATTATATTTCACGCCCGGTTCATCTTATATCACACTTTTTGGTGCATAGTTTATACCATACACTATATCTAGTTTTCATTTTCAATCGTGCTCTCAGGACTATGTTCTATATAACACTGTGTTCACCTACCCTTTTCACGGGCATTACATTTTGCGATAGGGGGTGGAGGGTCAGGGGGTGTTTCTGCCAAGTGAGCCCGGAGTCACAGTCACAAACGTCCTCTTCTTCCTGAATAAAAGTGAGATTATGCTGCATACTTGTTCATATTTTAAGTAGTTCGCACAGACACAATGTTTTAAAAACAATAAAGTTCCTAATACCCGCCTTCTCTGAACAGTTAGCTTGCTGCCCCATCCCCTTCCTCCCTATCCTCTGTTGTGTGAATCCATGGACTAGCCTCCTCCCTCCTGCCATGCATGGTCTGATGTGCTGCCACTGCCCTCAATTTAGTATGATGTACCAGTCCACTCCTCCTGCCCTCCATTGCCCAATTCTATGCCCCATCATTGACCTCCTGCTTAAACTCTGTGCTTAGCTTGCTGCCCCTATTCTCCTTCCCCCTGCCCTCTGATGTCTTTGTGCATGCCCCTGCTCCATCCTTTTTGCCCACCATGTCCCATGGACCTGCCACTCCTATCTACTCTGAGTGTTCTGTTGAGCTGCCACTCCCCTCCCACCTGCCTAGCATTGTCAGATGACTGTAACCTGTCCCTGCCACCTCCACCCTGCCTGTCCACATGCCATGCCCCTATCCTCTTCCTCCTCTCCTACATGGTCCATTGTACTGCCACACCCTTCTGCCCTCCCTGGTCTGTTGTGCTGCAACTGCTCCTCCTGCCTGCCCCGTGTGGTCTGTTGTGACGTCCCTTCCCCTGAACTTTCTTGTCTGTGCACAGGTCCTGACCCTCCCTTCTATCCTCCATCGTCCTTTGTGCATGCCCCTCCACCCTCCTTCTTGCCCATCATAGCCATTGTGCTGCCACTAACCCTCCCACTTGCCATGCATGGTCTTCTGTGCTGCCATGGCCCCTCCCACCTTCCCTGTGTGGTCAGTTAGCTGCCCCTGACCCCCTCCCACCTTCCCTCCATGATCTGTGTGTATGCCATCACAGTCTCACTGTTGCTCTTCATGGTGTGTCTTGCTTCTAGTGCCCATCCTGCCTGACCTCCATGGCTATCTTGCTGCTCCTGCCCTGCCCCCTTGCCCCCAGCCCTACTCCCTCCCTCCTGGCTTGTCTGTTCCATTGTAATGCCCCTGATCCGTCCCTCCTGCCCTTTATGGTCTGTTATGCTGCAGCTTTCTCTCCTGTCTGTCCATTATGGTCAGCTAGCTACCATTGCCTCTTGCCCCTCTGTTCTCTGTTGTCCATGTGCATGGTCCTGTCCCCTCCCTCTTGCTTTCTATGGATTGTTGTGCTGCACTCCCGTCCTGCATGCCCTGTGTGGTGTATTGTGCTGCTGCAAACCCTGATGCCTGCCCTGCAGGGTCAGTTTGGTGCACCTCTCCATGTCCCTCCTGTCCTCTGTTATCCAAGTCCATGTCCCTATCCCATTTCCTTCCATGATCCAATGTACCATACTTGCGAACATTTTGAACTTGGTAAGAGGGAGATTTTGAAAAAAAACTGGGGTATTGATTTTCCCCTTTGAGTTACATTGAAAAAGAGGATATTGTAGACAGGAGACAGATCAAATAAAGCCCATTTGAGCTTAAAAACATTGGACGTTTCCTGGCTGAATCGGGTCGGTTGGCATGTATGGTTGTACTACCATTGCCTCTTCCTTCTGCCCACAATGGTCTATTACATTGCCACAGCCTTAAAGGAGGGTAGATTTTGTATCACAGGGGGCCCCTGGCCCGTTCTGTCCACACCTGAAGTATGAGACCCTTGTCCTTGCCCTGCCAGCTGCATTTGTAGGCCGTATTAAATTGACCAGCGGGTCCTGTGTTGCTATATAATTATCCTGAGACATCCTTACCACTCAGCCAGCATAAAACCCCTGTGTAGGCCCTTCTGTTCAATATGTAGGCCTCTTTGTTAAATTGACCATAGCTCTGCAATTTTAGTGTATAGCAGTCTGAAGGCAGGTCTGCGAGGCCTTCTGATCCAAACTAGTAGCCCCCACCCTACCCGAGTGCTCCGTGCTCGGTATCAAAGTTCAACATCCCCCTGAAGCAGTCGACATACAGTAGGCTGCATCCTGGACTGGTACTTGCTTCCTGGGCAGGTTTCCCGCTTTTAAGGAAGTGGCAACCGCAGAGCGTCAAGTTAGGAGAACTGAGGAGATTTTATACATGAATATATTGAATTCCCGTACAATACCCATTATTTTCTGCTTGCTCTATGGAACTTACGATAAGCGATTGGCCTGAGAGACTGACCTTTTCACCCAGTCCATTGTCAGCATTAAGTGGGTAAATGACGAAATGTCTGGTAAAATCTGCAGACGAAGCTTTTGGGTAGCATACGTAGGTAGATGTATCGTGCAAAGGAGCCCACAAAATGATATAAAAAGGGAGCACCCACAGATATCGACGGACTACCTCGCCGTCTGTATGTAGGTTAACAGGCAGTGCAGGTTTTCCCCAAGAGCTGGGAGCTCTTGTCTTCCTTTGCTTAAAATGTCTTGCTCTGCTTTGCTTGAAGTATCTTATTCTATTTTACCTAAATGAAATGTCATGTTATGTTTAACCATTGTTCTCTTTACTTTTGCATTTAAAAGATTTTGTATTGTAATTGCAGGAATGCTTGCTCTAAGAGTAAACGTGAGTGTTCCTAGGTAACATTTTCCTTGGTGTAACTTGTTTCCCATGATGCATTTATAGATGTGTTTTCTCTCTCTCTCTGTCAGTACATTAATTGAGATACAGAGAATATTATGACAGCTGTATGATTATCTGGATTCTGTATTTTGTACTTTATGTCTCTATTCTGCGGTTTCTTTGAAGTTGCATCTTCTCATTAAACTGCCATTGTATTCTGCCTCCAATTCCATGTCTCATATGTCTGTTTTCTTCATTTTTGGAGCAAGCGTTCCTAGGCACCCCGGCTCAAATTAAGGTGCCCCTTTTGTCCCTGACTCACTCTCCTGCTCAGTTCTGTGGTGGCTCCCGGGGATCTGGGGACCGCCCCTAGCTTCCTTGACCCGTAATAGATCTTCCCTCCAACAGCCTCTCTTGCAAGTCCTGTATTGTTGGTTTGTTGCCCCTGCCCCCCTTTCCACTGCCCTCCATAGTCTGTTGTGCTTCCACGGCCCTTCCTGCCTGCTCAGTGTGGTTAAATTGTTGCCTTTGCACCCTCCTACCTGCCTTCAATTTTCAGAGTCCGTGCCCCTGGCCTCTGCCTCTCAACAGTATCCTAATGAACAACTAGATTGCTAACATTCTATATTTATTACAAAAGTGTGGAACGCCTGACATCATCTTGATGTAATCAAAACTGTAATACCTAGAGCATTTCCTTTAGAAATTACATATATGAGAGGGTCTTATTGGCATCAAAATTATGGTTAGTGCTCTAAAAGACTAAAATAAGGACACATTTTCTGAGTTTTCAAATAGCGACAAAGCACTTTTAAATTATTTGTTATCTTTATGTTTTTTTATCCAGTTGACCACTTGATTAAATGTTGCACTTAGGGGAGAGGATGTGGTGTTACTTCCAGAACTGCAGACTTTGCAACTGGGGAACCAGGTTGAAGTTTCTGCTTCAGCTCGACATTCTGTGATTCTGGTCAAATCACTTAACCTCCCCATGTCTACAACCAAAATGAATTTGTTCTTGTGTGATGTAACCAATGCTCATGTAAAGCACTCCAATACCTTACAAGTCTGCACTATATAACACTGCAAAAACACAAAATAATAAGTGTTTTGCAGACTTCTGTCATTGGGCTATATTTGGGCTACATCTGGGTGATTTTGGGCTACATTTGGGCTCTTTTGTCTCCGGTGGCCATCTTGGGAGATTTATTTGTTATGAAGTTTCCTAATTTCCTCATGTACTGCAGTCTCCTCAGTAGGAAATGCTTTCAGTTTTTTACTTTGATTCCATCATGAAGGTATTCAGATATGTCACACATTTGCCATAAATTCTGAATGTTAGCACTCTAGTTGCTCATTAGATCACTGTAGTAAAACTACTGCACCATGGAAGTCTGCTCCTGGTATTAAAAGTGCATGTTTCAGTCTGCATGTCAGAATTTTTTAATGAAATAGAAGAGGATTTGAGAAGTCACTCAAAATGTGCCCTCATTTTCTTTCTTCAGCATTAATCATAATTTCTATGGCAAAATGAACCTCCTCATTGTGTTCCTTTTTAAATTAAATGTTTTAAGTGTTACCAGTTTATTCCAATCAAGATGGCTTCAGGTGTGCCATACTTTTGTCGTAATGAAGACAGTAAGCGCTCTAGTTGTTTTTAAGAACATTCTGGGACATTCTGTCATTGGGCTATACTTGGGCTACATCTGGGTGATATTTGGGCTACATTTGGACTCTTTTGTCTCTGGTGGCCATCTTGGGAGACTTATTTGTTATGAAGTTTCCTAATTTCCTCATTTACTGCAGTCTCCTCAGTAGGAAATACTTTCAGTTTTTTACTTTGATTCCATCAAGAAGGCATTCAGATGTGTCACACATTTGCCATAAATTCAGAATGTTAGCACTCTTTTTGCTCATTAGGTCACTGTAGTAAAGCTACTGCTCACCAGGGAAAACTGCTGCTGGTATTGAAAGTGCATGTTTCAGTCTGCATGTCAGAATTTTTTAATGAAATAGAAGAGGATTTGAGAAGTCACTCAAAATGTGCCCTAATTTTTCTTTCTGCAGCACTAATCATACTTTTTATGGAAAAATGAACCCCCTCATTTTGTTCCTTTTTAAATTAAATGTTTTAAGAGTTACCACTTTAATCCAAGCAAGATGGCTTCAGGTGTGCCATACGTTTATCATAAGTAGGACTGTTAGCGCTCTAGTAGTTCTTTGGAACACTCTGGGAAGCTGCAGTGGAACACAAAGGAATCAACTGACAGTCTCTGCCCTTGTTGGATGTACATGTTTTACTGAGAATGTCAGACTTCATTCTCACATGACTGAGAAAGATAATGTGAATTTATAGAAAATAAGCTCTCAGTTTAGCCTATAGATCACCTTCCAAACCTCTGTGGTAAAAGCATGAGAAAATATTTTTCTCTCAATCATGATATCCCAGCAGAAGGCTTTTTCACATGGTGAAATCACCTTAGAACATACCACAATTCCTAAAATGAGTATGGTACCATCAACAAATGATTTATAATGTAACTAAAGTCTTAAAATCTTCTATTAACTGCAATGCTTTTTAATGAGGTGTTATCATGTATATTGGTCCCAAGATGGCTGCCAACACTTCTTGGATGAAGTGCTGACAGCCAATCAGATCTCAGGATGAGATGTGTGGTTAGGCTCCGCCCACATATATATATGCTTTTAAATGCTATTTTCTCAGGAAATACTGAACAGATTTACACCAGACCTGCAAAAGGCAGTTCCTTGACCTTATGGCTACCTCTCTGACAAATTTCAAGTAATTCTGTTCAGCCGTTCGGGCTGTAGCTGTGTCTAAAGGTCCTATGGAAAAATGCATGGGGAAAACGCGTTTTGGGACCCCCCTTTTTTCTCGGCCCCTGCTTGACGAATCCCCCCGAGACTTTCAGGGTAGGAGCGGAGCGTAGCGCCCCACCTATTTTGAAAATTTCGCGAGGATTCGTCGACCGGCGCCAAAGTTATTCCAAATAGAATGTTGCGGATTTCCTATGGAAACAGGGTCCTAACTAGGCCTGGGCAAAAATTTCGTTCCGTTCGCGGAAATTGCGATAATTTGACATTTTTGCGTTCCGCGGAGAGCGCGAAAATGTCAAAAATTCCGGTTTCCGCAGCTTGGCGATAATTTGTTTCTTGCTCGCGCTGTAAAATGATACATTCTCGCGCGCGCGCGATCGCCTTACCTGAATCCCTGCGTTCGCCGACAAGTTTTCTTGATCCGGTCGCGTTCTCCATGAGATGTTGTATTGTTTTTAGCCATTTGCGCTGTCTCGCGACAGTTCGCGCCCGCAGTGACGTCATGCGTCGCGCGATCACGTCTTTCTTCTCGCGATCATGCACCGCGAGAACAACTCAAAACAAGATGGCCGCGCCCGCAAGCAACCACATGGGTAAGTTGGCGACCCGCAACCATGAAGAAAATCTCGCGAACATGCCGGAAAAAAACTTCCGCATCTTCGCGATATTTCTGCTTGTTTGCGATAATTTTAAACATTCTCGCGATAATTTGCGAAGGTTAATTCCGCAAATTCCGCCCACCCCTAGTCCTAACTATACCTACCTACTGGCGACCGCCAGTAGGTAATATATATATATATATATATATATATATATATATAAATATATATACACACACACACACACACACACACACACATATTACCGTTTGCAGAATACGTGAAATACATCAACAGATGAAGAGAAACAATGTTAAATTAATTGAGACAACCAGTATTTTAGTATATATATATATATAAACGTTTGCAGAATACGTGAAATACATCAATAGATGAAGATGTGTGGCCCGGGTGTGGCCTGGCATGCTCCTTTCGACTGCTGCAGCCTCTGAAGAAGTGAAGCCACGAAACGCGTAAGGCTGCGGTCACATGCTTTGAAAGACTGAGAAGTAAAGCTGTGTATACCATTTAGGGGCATATTATCAAGGACAGCATTAAAAATTATCGCCTGTTTAGCGGCAGAAAACTGCCGCTAAAGCAGCGATAATGGGCTTGATAATATGCCCTTGAGAATTCGAATAGAAGCCCATGTTCTGGTGTCAACGTGGGCTTCTATTGGAATTCTCGGCGGCATATTATCAAGCCCATTATCGCCGCTTTAGCGATAATTTTTAACGCCGTCCTTGATAATATGCCCCTAAATGTTTTTATTGGGGAAAAAACGTGCCGAGTTCGAGTGCTACTTAAACTGTTGGTGCCCCAGTGAGCTTGATATATATATACACATATTACCGTTTGCAGAATACATCAACAGATGAAGAGATACCACATTTAAATGAATCGAGGCAAAGCAATATTTTAGTATTTATGTAAACGATTAATACAAGACAGTCAAAGTGGTTTGGCAGTGCACTCTGCTATCGGTGATAGCGGTGGGGCTAGACCAAATCCCCCAATCAAAAACTGCTGCACAACAGTCCTCGGTCATATACCCATATTTATTTGTGATTAGAAGACACCTGTTGCTTGTGTTTGCTAATCGCAAATAAATCTGTGTATATCATCAACGATTGGTGTGCAGTGCTTTATTTTTCAACTTGGATGTGCAATAAAGATTTGCAGAATACGTGAAATACTACAGTCCTAGAAGTCGATGCGCATCTACTATGGTATCTCTGGTCCCATTAGGGATAGAAAATCGAAGGTCCAGGATGTACGTTGCAGAGTTTCGTCCAGGGTAATCTAAAGTCCTAGGGCCTGGATTCCCATACTTATACTAAGTTTAGGGGATGGACTAACTCTAAGGCCCCACCTATGGGTGGGCCAGGAAAGAGGGGTGGTTACACCAATTTCCTTTGTCCAGTTTCGCGCCAGAGCAGGAGCAGGTAGCCCCTGCAACTGGTTTGAACTGGACTATGCACAGGGACACCAAGTGTGCCCCCAGTGGAGAACTTCAAAGCACCGGAGAGTGCCCCCGCGCAGCCCCAATACACATCTGCCTGTCTGGGGAGGTGGTTACACCTCCCTGTGACAGGAAACCTATTGTCCAGGCCTCCCCTGCCGGAGTTTCGGTCAGCAGCAGGAGGCCAGACCCGGGTCTGTGGCAGAGGCATCCATTTTGTGATGCCAGGGCTCAGGAAAGTCCTACCGGGTTTAGTCAGTGTGAGCATGTCTCTCCCTCTAGAAGGGTGGATTTCTACCCCCGCTGCCAGGACTGGCGGGGGGGGGGGGGGGGGGGAGTATTCCAAAGCGTTTGACACCAAACACGACAGGTTTTGATGCAGCCATCCCCAAGTTAGCATTTACCGCGAGGTTATAATGCACTTAAGAGTAAATGGTATGACTGCAGAGTGGCTTAGCTCATGCTTGGACACCCTCTCACACAAAACCAAGCACTCTGCCTTCAGGATTGTCAAGGCCTGCCATAGGAGTGACTTATAGGTTTATATGTGTCTGTATATATATGTGGATATAGGTAGCCTATACCACTGTAAGGGGTGCAAGCACACCCTTACCCAGGCTACAGTAGAAGACCTGTGGTGCCATTTTAAAGTGCTTCCCAGGGGTGGCATAATGCATGCATCAGCCCCTGGTAGGCCTCTGAGGTACCTATGCCCTAGGTACATAGTATACCATATACTAGGGGCTTATAAGGCACTCCAGAATCCAATTAGATATGTACCTAATGTACATGGAAACCATTTTAGAGTGGAAGCAGCTAGGCTGTGGTCCTGATTAGCAGGGCCACAGCCAGACTAAGGTCGAAAAAATAGTGAAACACCAGCAAAAAGTGGAAGTACCCATGTGAAGCAGATCCTACTCTCCTACATCATCAACGACTGGTGTGCAGTGCTTTTTTTTCAACTTGGATGTGCAATATATAAAGGTTTGCAGAATACGTGAAATACTACAGTCCTAGAAGTCGATGCACATCTACTATGGTATCTCTGGTCCCATTAGGGGTCGTCAAATTCAAGGGATAAAGGGCATCTGGCTGCGGGGAGCATCGCACAACTTCAAGGACCGCTCGGGTCTGACCCCAATTAATTACAAGGTACTTTTGTTCACGGCTGCAGGGCTGGGGCAAACCTCTACAGATCAGAGCCTACCCACGTCGAATGTATTTGCAAGGCACCTTGTGGGGGATCCGTTGAGGTTGTCGGCAGCCTCATATAGGGGACTGCGTTGCAGTATGCTGTCCTTCAGGAGAATGGAGGAAGCGTGGACTCCGCGATCAAGATCCTCAGGCTGAAGATGGGGTCAGGCGTGGCTCCACCAGCGTCAGCTGACAACCATGTGTTGCTTGAAGGGGTCCACGCTGAGGGGGTTTCTCCCACAGTTGTTGGCACAGGTAGGTACTTGTGTCAAGCAGGGAACCTTTCCTCTAGTCAGGGTAGGGGGGGTACACTCCAACAATAACCCCTGCTCACCCTCTAGGTAGCTTGACGCGAGCAGACAAGGCCTATCTCAGAGCGTTCAGGTTAAGCATTTGTGAACACACACACAGTAACTCAGTGACAACCCCACAAATGGACTCCACACTGGGATATAGAAAAACAACACTTTATATATGTAGTTTAGGCTTAGCACAAGACCAGATAACGTTTAAACGGCCCACAATACTTATTAACAAAGAGTTCTTGGTTTTAGCGTAGTTTTAAAGTTCTGTGTGCTTCGTTCCTGTCCGTACGCTTCGTATGCGGTAAAAACTGCTTGGGAACGGGTCTCACACGCACTGTAGGTGCTTCGGGATGAAGCGTACACCCTACGGTGCGAACAGGCACAGTACCTTTACTTTTGGTGAGTTCGTCACGGATCCTGCGCTGACATCAAGCGCGATGTACGGTGCGTTGTCCTCCTGGTGCGATGCGTACTACGGTACGTTAGACCTTGGGCGTGCAGGGCTTCAGGGGACGGTGCGTAGGTACGGTGTGTTCAAAGTTCGTCGGCCGTACCATGAGATCGGCAATCTTGATTCGAAGCGCTGGATACAAGCGAACAGTACGCTCCGCACAGGGGAGACGTACGCAACTACCGTACGCACCGCAGCCTTTCCAAAGCATGGGAAAGGAGCGTATGCCAGCAGTACGGTTCGTAGGGGATAGTAGCAAGTACGGTTCGCAGTCCTTCCATTACGGTGCGAGCTACGGCTCGTAGAGGGGCCTTAGTCACGTTGTTCGGGCCGGACAGCGGGATACCAGCTTTCAGGGGGTACGCTGCGATCAGCGAGACGTACGCAGCAGTTCGAGTCGAAGATGCGTTGAAAACGGTCCGTTTTCCAAGGTGGTCTCACGGCGGTGAAGTCCACTGGCCCTGGGACTTCGTTCAGGGGGCAAGCTCACTCACAAGATCTCTCAGCACAAGTCAAATAAAAGTTTCTTGAGTCTTTTCTTCCTCTTCTTCAGCAGCAAGGCAACCACTGCAGGCCAATCCCCCAGGTCAGTCCATTTCTGGAGCACTTTGTTGATGCGATGCAGGCTTCTTCTTTCAGGGTGCAGGGCAGAACCATCAGACATCCACAGGGGGCGGAGCCAGCATTGTGGTGGCAGAGCACAGCCCTATTCCGAGTCCAGGTGTACTCCTCCCACCCATCTACAGGTCAATCCTTCTATTCATCACCAGGCTACCTAGCCCTGCCCATCTGGGTTTCACCAGCCCTGTCACTCACACAAGCCAGACAGCAGATACACATCACGCAGAGGCGGGCTGAAATGGTTAGGCAAGCAAAGGCCAACTTTCTAAAAGTGGCATTTGCAAACGCAGAATATTAAAATAAACCTTACTAAAAGATGTACCTTATTATTCTGAGTTCAGGCATACTAAACTCGATTTTCTACCATGTTCCCTGGGTCTGTTAGGTTCATAGGATGTAACAATCTTAACAGCCCATTCTGGCCTATGAGAACAGGGTAGCCTTACAATAGTGAAAAACGAAAATGGCTGTAATTCACTATTAGGACATGCCACACACATCAGGGCTTGTCCTACCTTATGCTACAATGCACCCTGCCCTTGGGCCTACCATAGGGGTGACTAACATGAAGTTAAGGGAAGGTTTAGGGACTGGCAAGTGTGTGCACTTGCCAGTCAGCATGACAATACCAGACTGCATGCAGGTTCTACAATGGCAGACCTTAGACACATTTTACTAGGCCGCTTCTGTGGGTGGCACAACCAGTGCTGCAAGCCCACCAGCGGTATTTGTATTTACACGCCCTGGCACTCCGGGTGCAGTTTACTGGGGTCTGATAGTAAACCAAATAAGCCAATCATGGAATCCAACCAACATATACATTTTACATAGGGAGCACTTGCACTGTGGCACTGGTTGGCAGTGGCACAGCGCTCTGAGTAGCCAACACCATAAAAACACATGAGGCACAGCGACAAAAAGTGAAAGGGAGATTCACGCCAAGGTGCCAGGTCTAACACGTGTCCCCTCCAGCTGAAAAGTGGGGAGAACTACCCTAACCCAGGGAGTTCCTCATCACTAAGGCAGAAAAATCTGGACAGACCGTCAGCATTGGCGTGATCTGTACCAGGGCGATGCTCCACCGTGAAATCCATACCCTGTAGGGAAATGGACCACCCCAACAGCTTTGGATTCTCACCTCTCATATGCATCAACCATCTGAGGGGCCTGTGGTCTGTCTGAACCCGGAAGTGAGACCCAAACAGGTAGGGTCTTAGCTTCTTTAGTGCCCAGACCACAGCAAATGCCTCACGCTCAATAGCACTCCACCTCTGTTACCGTGGAAGTAACCTCCTGCTAAGGAAGGCTACAGGTTGATCTAGGCCCTCTACATTAATCTGTGAAAGAACAGCCCCCACACCATGCTCTGAAGCGTCTGTCTGAACGATAGACTCTTTGGAGAAGTTGGGAGCCAAGAGCACGGGCGCCGTGCACATAGCAGCTTTCAGGGCCTCAAAAGCTTTCTGACAGGTGTCAGTCCAAATCACTTTCCTGGGCTGCTTCTTAGAATTCAGCGCGGTCAAGGGGGCAACAATGTTGCCATACCCCTTGACAAACCTCCTGTAGTACCCGGTGAGACCTAGGGAGGCTCTCACCTCTGTCTGGGTTTTGGGCGACTCCCAATTCAGGATGGTTTCTATCTTGGGTTGTAGGGGCGCTCCCAACCTGGTGCCCCAAGTTCACCACAGAACCCTGCCCGATCTGGCACTTACTCGCCTTGATCGTGAGGCCTGCCCTCCGCAGCGCCATCAACACTTCCCAGAGGTGGCGCAGGTGTTCTTCCCAAGTGGAGCTGAACACTGCGATGTCACTGAACGAATCCAGTCCAACCAACACCTGGTTGACCAACCTCTGGAAGGTGGCAGGGGCATTCTTCATCCCAAAGGGCATAACCCGGAACTGGTAGTGCCCATCAGGGGTGGAAAATGCTGACCTCTCTTTGGCCCCATCGGTCAAGGCGATCTGCCAGTACCCAGACATTAAATCAAACGTGCTGAGGTAGTTGGCAGCCCCTAGCCGATCTATGAGCTCATCAGCTCTGGGGATGGGGTGTGCGTCAGTCCTGGTGACCGAATTGAGTCCTCTGTAGTCCACACAGAACCGGAGTTCGGGTGTGGCTCCCGGCGCTGCAGCCTTTGGGACCAAGACCACTGGGCTGGCCCAAGGACTGCTGGAGGACTCAATTACCCCGAGTGCAAACATCTTGGAGACCTCCTCCTTGATGCATGCCCTCACCCTGTCAGTCACCCTGTAGGCCTTGTGCCTCACAGGTGGACTATCCCCAGTGTCCACATCATGGACGCACCAATCAGTGACACCGGGAACCAGGAAAAACAGATCAGAAAATTGCCCCAACAATTGGCGACATTCATTCTGTTGCTCAGGGGTCAGGGTGGAAGAGAGGATGACACCATCCACTGACCCGTCTTGCTCCTTGGCTGACAGGAGGTCAAGAAGAGGCTCGGTCTCCTCTTCCATCCCAGCATCTGTTGCCAAGAGCATGCCCACTTGGGACCTCTCCAAGTGGGGCTTGAGGCGGTTGACATGAAGGACCCTTAAGGGGTTCCTTGGAGACCGCAAGTCCACCAAATAGGTAACAGGACTCTTGCGCTCCACAACCTCAAAGGGACCGGTCCACTTGTCCTGGAGTGCACAAGGCTCTACCAGAGTGGCATTCTGGTCGTACCACCGCTTCATCTCCTCCTGGCTGGCTTCCAGATTCGCCTCAGCGAGTTGTCTGAAACGCCTAGTCTGGTTCCTAAAGGCCAGCATGTAGCTATATACATTCTGGGGAGGTTTCCTGGGAGATTGCTCCCAGCCTTCCTTGACCAGACTTAGAGGTCCTCTCACTGGGTGGCCATACAGGAGCTCAAAGGGGCTGAACCCTAGAGACAAGTGAAAAAGAACGGGTTATAGTTCTTTCACTGTCTCATCATTTTAGAACTGACGCATTTTCAATATTATATTCAACAAAGCCATGGTTGCTGCTTTTTTATTTTAAACAACTAACAACCATTGACAAATCCAATAGTCCTGGCTTGTAGGTGTAAAGCTACTTGTTGTGTTAAATATCTGGATGCAATGACAGTAAACAACATAATACCAGTCAGGCGGAACACTATGCTAAGCACAGATTTTAAGCCCAGGTGTTTTAAGCTACCCCTTAATTACATCGAACACCCCCTTTGAAGAGACCCCCCAGTTTTGTTACCCCACTTTAGGCCCTGGAAACAACACCATGTCACAGTCACCTCATGTCCTGGCACTGTGCATCATGCATGGCTCATGACTTCTAAGTTTTCAGATAACCAATGCGCAGAGGCATAGTGAGCCCTCTGGAGAGAGAAAGGGAGGATGAATGACTGAAAGGGTGAATGGGTGAAAGGATGAGTGACTTGGTGGATGCATGACATGATGGCTGGATAGGTGAAATGGTAAATGGCTGGATGGATGAGTGATTAGATGGATGGGTGAAAGGGGGGATGGATGATCAATGGATCAATGAGTGAAAGGGTGGATGGAGGAATGGATGAGTGAAATGATGGATGGAAGGATACATGGTGGATAGGTTTGTAAATGGTTGAATATGTTTGAATATAGATGGGCACACAAATGGAAGGACAGAATGAATGGTAAAATACTGAGTGATAGATAAATTAATGATTACATCTTGTAGCACCCATTATCTTAAGTAACATTTTTTATACATTGACTTTCACGTTTATATGAGTCATTGTCTCTATATGATGTGTGTGTGCGATGTAACGCACTCTGACACCCTGCTCTACATACTTGGGATGAGTAGCACTATAAAACAAATTAAATACACATGAGAGACAGTCTATATGAAGATGAGGGGCATCATTGGAGGGTGGTGGAAAGGCCGGACTGGGCATCAGGTTGTAGGTTTCAAAATAATCGTAGGGCTATGCCCCTTATGCTATGCTATTTAGATTAGCCTTATATAGCTAAATATAGCAGTGATAATAAGGATGATGTTTTACAGTATAGGATAGTCTAGGACGGGTGGCATCCATTTTGTATACCGGACGCCATTTTATATTTTGGTTATATACAAAGCACGCAGTGAGCTCTAAAATGCGAACGAGGTATGCCCAGATAGTTGCGCCATGACACTTGTTGTTCACTTAATAAGTATACGCCCAGTTTCGTTTTTGTATTGAACAAGGGGCGCTCCCTCGCTTATGAATAGGCCCTTTCTGTATATGTAAGCAATATGCTATCCGCAGTACCTCTCCTGTGTGGGGAGGAGCAGGGATGCAGCTGGTTGACCTTGGCTAAGAGATACTGTGTGCCCATCTTGGGCTGATGATGTACGCCCCTCTGCCTCCCTGGAATACGCATCCCCAAACCTGTAACTTTCCCTTGTAGGCATGCTTTAGAGGTCCAAGACGTATTTGATGTATTATACTATGATGCAAATTAATTTTGATTCAGTCCAGTAGCAAGCATCGCATGCGACTTGTTGTATTTGGGCTCCTCCGCAGAGTATTATTAATAAACTGCTTGTTTGCATTCTCTACTGGCTGACCTCCTCTATAATAATATAGGTAAGGCCGAGAGGTGGTTTAGTAACCCGAGTGACCCTATTCGGGTCACTTCCTTCAGTTGGTGCCCGAACAGGGACTCCGCAATATCACCCATCACACCCGCAAACGGGTCGTGAGGTCGGGGTGCGGGCTGGTCAGGTGGGCGGATCGGGGGACCCCACAAGATAGAGCTCTATCTCTGTGTGACTTGCCCGGCACGCCTGATCGAGGGTGCCCTGCCTAGTGGTGATAAGCCGGAGTCCAGAGACGGTGAGACCTTGGAGCTGATCATGTTGTTCCGGAGAGTCGGTGGTAGAGAATCACGTGTGAAACCTTGTGGGGAAACGTGGTGAGTGAACTTGTGTACGTTTTAGTACCTGGAAATGTACTGGCGCCAGTCTTGAGGTAGTGCTGGACTGGACCATGCGAGGCAGACTGTTGACGTCCACCTTTCGGTGTGAACTTGAACTGCTCCATGCGATTCGTGCTCTTGAGACCCGTCTCATAGTAGTTCGTGGACAGCACCGGGAGGGGCAGGGCCTTCGGGGGGTGTTTCGTGGACGGAGCCAAACTACCGACTTTGGGAGGCAGAACCGATCGGTCTGTGCTCCATAAGTGGTGCTGGACTGTGAGTGTGAGGACGCCCATCGAGCTATCTCAGTGGTCTTGAACCACAGATTGAGATGAGCTTTAGAGGCGAAACCTCACGGACAGTGACGGGCCGCACTTTGACGAGGCAGCACCTTGAGTTGTTCCCTTAAGTATTGGGGACAAGCTGCTTGAGCTGTGCTCTAATAGAGAGTTTGATCTGAATGATATGGCAGATTCATGGGGCTGAATCTCGTAGTGGTTTGAGAGTTGTTAATGGCTCTACGAGCTACAAGATGTGAGTTAGGCTTTACATCGTGTCGAGATGCAATAGGATTGAGCTGGGCCATCCATACACGTAACAGAGGTTCTTAGGTGGTGCTTAGTGAAAGGCTGTTTGAGCCATGTGGTGTTGCGCTCCTAAGAGGTTTGTTCGTGCTGATTTTTGATTGTATTTTGTGTATCATTTTTGAACAAGAGAAGTGGATTTGTTTTGCGCTTGTGCAGTGGAAAGTGCTTTGTATCTTATATTAAGATACAGTGTTTTAGTAAAATTGGATGTTTTGCATGTCGATGTTGTTGTTGTTCAAGTGATCGATTGGAGGAAAGACAACCTGCTCCTCCAGAGGGTACCCCGAATTATGATATGTACATAAAGCATGGCATTGGCCTTATTATGTTTAGCAAATGATGGCATAAATATACGAAGGACAATGCTGATTTGCATTGGCCACTCGATGGCTCATTCGATGAACAGAAGTTGAATTTTTTAGAAAGAAAGCGGTTTGCTAAGAAGAGTAGGCAGTCGATGTTTGATATGTTAATGGTTTGGCAGAAGGAGGCAAAGCAGCGGCGTATTAGAGAGGAGAAAAATGTGAGGAAAAGACAGGCGCAGACGATCATGCAGAAAGCCATGGCTTATGATAAAGTGACAATAAACAAAGGTATTGAGTGCGCAAATAGGGCGTTTCGGTTGCAAATTGAGAAGAGTTATGTCGTTCAAAATGAGAGTGATTCTTATGCTCCTGTACGGATATATCCTACTGTTCCAGCTTCACAGTCCCCGGCTTCAGGGGTTCTGGCTCCGGTTCTTGGCCCCATTGATCCTCCCCTGCTAATTTTCCGGGTCTACATTTGACACCTTCTGGGCATTATAGTACCTTATCGATGCCCAGGTTGGAGGATGTCCCTCCATCTGTGGAACTTGCTTCTGCGCCTTCTGGTTCGACTTTCTTTACCCCCTCTAGTCAAGATTGGTCATCAATGATACCTGTCTCTTTATCTACTCTTTCACTGAGGGATGTTTCATCTCCCATAATGCAATTTGACAGAACGCCTGTGAGTGGAATGTCTCCAGGAAGTCGAGTGAATGTGCAAGACCGTGTGAGTAGGGTGTTGGTGCGTTCTGCAGTAAGTGACCGAGAAAAGGAAATGGTGGCAGATCAGGCTGCACAGTAGATTTGAAATCCAATCTATACGGTTTATGAAGTGTGGGATGTGATGAGACAGTATGAACCGCTTATGCAGCAACTTGCACTTCAGCGTATGTGTACAGTGTTGATGAGTTTGTGGGAGCAGCGTTTTAATGCCGAGGTCCCGAGGGAGATTTGTGAGATACGAGATGACGTGTATGGTTATGGTATGGATCCTGATACTGTGTTGAATAAAGTTACTACTTTGTTAAAAAATCGAGGTAGGATGCTTAAAGAGAGTTCCACAGCATTAGCACAGTTCCCTATGAGAGAAGTTCACTCCATATATCACCCCGAGACACCAGCAGAAATAAATGCAGCGGGTGACATTGTTTGGGGAAAAGGTGTGGCGCCACGGCCAGGGCGACTGACTCCGGAATCTGGGAATCACGGTTCGATCCCCGGAGCCGGCGGCAGATTAGTCCAGCACCATGTGACTCTGGCCAATAGCTTGCTTAATCTTCCGGATGGCCCCCAGCGCCTAGAGACCCTTACGGGTGATTGTTCGCGCTTTACAAATGTGGATTATTATTATTTACCTAGCCGAATTATTTTGTACATTCATTCATTTATTGCTCCAAAGAAAATAGATTGGGATAAACTTACGGCATGTTGTCAAAAGAAAGATGAGAACGTGTCAGATTGCTTTATTAGATATGAGGGAGTGTTTTGGGATTTCAGTGGACAGGATTTGTCAGTGGATGGTCGAGTCCGGCTGTTTGTCGATAGGTTTGTTAATAATTTGCTTCCTGAGATTGCAGCCATTTTGAAGGCTGCGGAAAGTACCTGGTCCACATCCATTCCCTCTGGAATACTGAATATGGCGCAATATTATGAACATCGAGAGAACGAACAGAAACAGAGTGCAGAGAAGAAAGGGAAGGAATTGAAGACAAAGGTGTTGTTACAGCAGGCGCAGGGAAGTAGTGGAAGAGGAAGGGGTCAGCCCCAAATGCAACAGCCATGGTCCGTACCGCAAGGTGGTGGAATGAGTGCTCCATATGTACCTGTGGGACCTAATCAATGTGCGTACTGTAAAGAGGAGGGGCATTGGCGACATGAGTGGCCTGAATTGTTACAGAATGGTGGGATCTCTAGAGGAGTTTTTCAGGGAAGAGCTAGAGGAACAGGAGGACAGGGTGAAAGAAGACCTGGACGATTTGAGAATGTTGAAAAGGATCAGAATTACTTCGATGATCCTAGAGGACGACAGTATTGTTGTGAGAATTATGATAGAGATGACAGAACAGGGAGGTCCATTAACAGCTAGGACAGCGACGGACAGGGTGTGGGACCAGTTTCAGTGAATGTAGATCAACGCGGACCCTATGTTGCTGCAGGTTTGCTTGGTACCTTTCAAAAGTTTAGTTGACTCGGGTGCTATGAACAGCTTCGTTTCCCGTTCGCTGGTCCCTGGGGCAGCTCTGTTTGGCAAGAATAATGTTTTGGTGGGATTTTCAGTCTCGCCGGTTGTTAGTCCCATCTCTAAGCCCCTTGTTTTGACAATTGGTCCATTTTCTGTGAAATCTTTGTTTCTTTTGACTTCAAATTGTGGGGAAAATGTATTGGGGCTTGACTTGTTGAAAAAGCTGTATGCAACCATTTTCTGTTCCCCAGACGGTATTTACATGACGATTGGACCTGATGTGGCACGGGCGAGACAGCATTTTGCCAAAGGCACCCCTCTCCCCGATGAGTTCAAGGACGTGCCTAGTAAGCTGTGGGCTACAGGTGACACGGTTGTAGGACTGTTGCAGGTACCACCAGTGTCCATTCAGGTTAAGGACAATGTTTCTCTGCCTCGTATTCCACAGTCTAAAATATCGCAAGCAGGAGAGACTGCTTTGTTGAAAATCATAAATGATTTAATTGCATCTGGAGTAGTAGAGGAAACAGTTTCTAATGTGTGCAACAGTCCTATTCTTCCGATTCTTAAGAAGGTCCCGACAGATTCACCTGATGCCCATTTAGATGTGTATCGAGTTATTATTGATCTTCGGGAATTCAATAAAATAATAATACCACAATTTCCTGTTCCCGATATCACTTTGATTTTGACTATGATCCCTCCTACAGCTCAGTATTTTTCGGTGATAGATTTGAAGAATGCGTTCTTTAGTATTCAGATTCATCCAGATTCCAGGTATCTTTTCAGTTTCAATTTATCTGGCAGAAGCTTTGTTTTCTGTCGCGCTCCTCAGGGGTATACTGAAAGTCCTAGTATATATAGTCAAGCATTGAAAGCACAATTGGACTCACTAGTTCTTCTGGCTGGTAATGTACTGTTGCAATATGTTGATGATCTCCTCGTGGCCTCTGATACTTTAGAAGGATGTAAGGAAGCCACGGTTAAATTGTTAATGCACTTGGCACAACATGGACATAAAGCGTCCCTTTCAAAGTTTCAGTATTGTCGACAGGAGGTTACCTATTTAGGTCACCTCCTATCGAAGGAGGGTAGAAGATTGACACCTGAATGCCTATCTGCAATCAATAATATGAGCGTGCCAAAGACACAGAGAGAAGTATGAGCTTTTATTGGAATTACCTCGTATTGTAGACAGTGGATCCCTAATTATTCTTTGATTGTGAAACCCCTCCTTTCTTTAACTACAAAAGATGTGTGTGAACCCTTGCCGTGGATGCTTGAGTATCAGCATGCCTTCGAACAGCTGAAGCATGCGCTGTGTTCTGCTCCTGTCCTTGGTACTCCTGACTATAGGAAGCCCTTTGTATTGTATGTCCATGAAGTGGAAGGTTTCGCGCTGAGTGTGTTGACACAGGCTTTTGGTGGTAAGTACCGACCTTGTGCTTATTTTTCTGCAGTCCTTGATAATGTGGCTAGAGCACTCCCGAGCTGTCTGAGAACTGCTGCTGCGGTGCCAAATTCAATCAGACAATCGGCAGGGCTCGTTTTCGATACTGACCTAACGGTCATGGTACCCCATTCTGTAGACACTTTATTGAATAGAACGCAGACGCAGCACCTAACCAGTGCTTGTCAGACTGGATATGAGCTAACATTGTTAGCTCCACATGTCACCATTAAACGATGTGTCACTCTGAATCCAGCCACATTACTACCCCTCCCTTCGACGAGTCATGATGCAGATGCACATGACTGTATGTACAGAACAGAGGAATAAACAAAGGGACAGGTAGACCTGACTGATGTTCCCTTATCTGAACCCCAAGGGGAACTATATGTCGATGGCTCCTGCCTTAAAGATGGCACTACTTCTGCTGCATAAGCGATCACCACATTGCGCACAGTCGTAGAGTCTTCCCGCGTCCCATATCAATCTGCCCAGGCTGCTGAGTTAGTAGCCTTATTGAGAGCTTGTGAGTTAAGTGAGGGAATGGCTGTTAATATTTACACCGACAGCCAGTACGTGTTCGAGTCGCTCATAATTTTGGGCGGCTCTAGGCGAAGAGGGGGTTCCTGACATCCCATGGGTTGAAGATACAGCATGGCCCGTTGGTCCATAGATTGCTGTCTGCTTTGATGTTACCTGAAAAGCTGACAATAATAAAATGCAGCACCCGCAAGGTAGTTACAGATGACGTGGGTAGGGGCAATGCATTTGCGGACCAAACCTCTAGAGAAACTGCTAGATTGGAGATGAGTAAGATCTTTGTGGCAGGACCCGCTAGGTGGGTACCTGATAATACGATGTACGAGAACAGTGTAGACAGTGTTAAGGACATACAGAATGAGGCCACAACAGACAAAGTGGCTTTATGGCAGGAACGGACAGGCACTCTAGATGAAGATGGGTGCTGGACTGATTTATCCGACAGCCGGAGATGGCTGCAGCCCATTGCATATGTTTTCCCAGTAGTTACTATGGCTCATGGTCCCTCTCATATAAGGGATCTGTAAATTTTTAGACTCAGTGTGGCTAATTATCTCATTCCCAAGGTAGCTGCACAGTTAGTGAAGACTTGGATGATTTGCTTGAAGCATAATCCTGTGAAAGGTACTCCTGTGCCTCCTGGGAATTTTGCACCACCCTCATTACCCTTTTAGGTTCTCCAAATGGACTTCATTGAGCTAGACCTAGTGAATAATTTGAAGTATGTCCTAGTGGTAGTGTGTTCAGTAAGTGGGTGGAGGCATACCCTGTGAAGGAAAATACTGCTAGTTCAATGGCGAAAGCACTCATTACTTTCCTTGATATGGATTGAATCGGGTGATCTGGAGTGACAAAGGGAGCCATTTTAATGCCCGACTTATGCAGTTGGTGTGTGAAGGGTTGCATATAAACCAGAAATGTCATGCCTCAAATCACCCCCAATCTGCAGGTCTTGTGGAGAAATATAATGGAACGATAAAATGGAAGTTGGCAAAAATAGAGGAGAGCACAGGCCTGACGTGTCCGGATGCTTTACCATTAGCCCTTTTATCCACAAGAATGACTGCACATACGAGGACTGGTCTATCTCCTTACGAGGTAGTTTTTGGGCGCCCTGCCAATATCTGGGGTGTCCCTAGCCCAATAAGATTCAGTGAGGTCGAGTATCTGATGATGATAGATTACCTGTATGAGTTAACTACAAGTCTTCGTTCTATTCATCAGCAGATCGAGGAGTTACTGCGACCACTTCCTGAGAGTCCTGGGCATAAGCTGCAGCCCGGAGACTGGGTTGTGATCCAAAACTTTGCGAGGACCAAGGCTTTGGAGCCTAGCTGGCTCGAGCCGAAGCAAGTGCTGTTGACCACGAGGACTGCGGTAAAGGTGGATGGGAGAAAGCATTGGATCCATGCTCACCACACCAAACTGGTACCACTGCCACTCCCTTATGACCGGTGAGTCCAAGAAGGAATCGGAGATCAGGAATATGAGCATGTACCACGGTTCATCTCCTTTTCGGATGCCCAAGCTGACCTGGACGGAGACAGAAAAGGAGAACGACGACGTGCTGCTGGACGCTGTCCCCCCTGACATAAGGGCAGCCCGAGCGTCGTCTGACACTGAACAACGAGTGTTGGAGTCTGGGAGTGTTGTTGAGCCTGAAACTCCATTGCTTTTTCCTGATCAAACAGTGCCTGGGTCTGCGCGATATGACCTACGCCCACGACCAACGAAGAGCACCAGAGGGAAATAGAGTGTCACGGATTTAGGTTAATGGTAAGAGCACGATAAATGTAGTGCCCGCCATGAAGAGAGATACTGGTGCACTGCTTTGAACACTTAGGCCCACATGCATCAAAGCAAAAACCGGTTGCAAACGGGCAGATTCTCAGAATCTGCCCCTTTGCGACCAGTATTTTTGCATTTGGGATGCACCACCCCAAATGCAAAAATCACAATTTAAGTCATCTCTAAATTACGATTACTTAAATTGCAATTGCATTTAAGGAATCTCAAATTGAGATTCCTTAAATGTAATGCATTAAAGTTAAAATATTAGCGATTTCGCTAATAGGGGGAGCAAATTACCATGAAGTTGAACTTCATGGTAATTTGCTAAAACTTTGAAAAATGCACTAAAGTGCATTTTTCAAAGTTCCATTTCACACACACACACATGCCCTTGGACCATGTGTGTGTGCAAGATGTACTCATATGCAGATTTCAGGGGTGCAACAGGGTGTCCTTTTGACACCCTGGCACCCTTGAAATTGCATGAGCAATTTGCGATTCTCTAATTGAGAATCGCAAATTGAGAAAGTCTTCCCATTCATTCCTATGGGCCTCTTTGCCCATAGGAATAAATGGGGAGGTATTCCTTAATTGCGACTCGCAATTTGCGAGTCGCAATTAAGGAATGTTTAGAAATCGCTATTTTGTAAGCGATTTCTACATGCATAGCCTTTTGCTATTCCTTATTAGCGAATCCTTATTTTTCGCTAATAAGGAATCTCAAATGGCATTGTTGATGCATGTGCCAGTTAGACTTTCGAGTGAGCTGTTAGTGTTTGCCAGGAGGGCACTCCGACAGATGCTAAGAAGGACTGGTTCTATGAGAAGGCCTAGACTGTGAGGCCCCACACGGAGGAAGAAATCTGTTACAGTTTGATGGACAATAGAAGCCTATCAAAGAGGCTTAGAACTGACTTTGGCACAGTTGCCTATTGATTGAAGAAGGTCGCAAGTGACTCCATTACTATTGTAAAAAAGTAGGTGTTAGATATGTTTCCGTTTGGGCGATTAGTCGCGCAAGAGGAGCAGCCTCTGGCGGCCCCGCTCCTAGGTCAAAATTATCCTGGGTGGCCTAGTTGGATCACTAAAACCAAAGTTGTGGTATTATTTTGTATTTTTATTATATTAATTATATTGTTTGGTGTGATATTTTATTTAGAAGACAAATACCCCATGCATGTTCTGATAGGGACTACTCCTGATCCGCCTGAGCATTCTTTTGTTTCCCTAGCTTGCAATAAAGAAAGACATAGGCAGACGTATTTTGGAAATGCTTTTCTTCAGATGCTCCATGAAGTACACCAAACGACTAATGCGACAAAGTGTTGGATCTGTGGTTTACTCACTTCTATGACTCATAAGAATGATCTCCTTATATCCTTGCCTCTGTCATATCTAGGGAGTTGTGAAGCATGGCTCCAGCTTCTTACTGTAGTGTATACCCATTCACACGCAGATACTGCCCAACTGACTAAAGAAGATTATGAAGCAGTGTTGGAATACATAGTGATGCTCCAGGGATACACTCCGGGAAAAGGAGGGAAGGCAGGTACTTTGCATCCAGATGCCTGTATGAATGTCTATGAGCAAAGTGGAAATAGTTCATGGGAAAAAAAGATGAGATGATGGAGTTTCAAGGGTTTAATATCACAGAGTATTTTAGATCCTTCCATGAGAGAAATATCCCAGATAATGAGGCCATACCAATACCGATAATTGATTCACCAGCCCCATTTTGTGTTGAAGGGGTTGGGAGTATTCCTGTGGGTCAGAGTCATTGTAATTACATGTTTACATTGACTACAAATAGTAGTTCACCCTTGCTCACACCCCTAAATGTATATTATGTCTGTGGGACACATGCTTATGTATGGCTCCCAAGGGGGTGGGCAGGACGCTGCTATGTATCTTTCCTCCTACCCCCAGTTTACTTAGCCCCGTCCAATTATCATAAGAATCATCAGTTACAGAAAAAAGGTGCCTCATTGCCTAGAGTAAAAAGAACTATTGACACTGAAGACGTCGATCAGACAGATACTACATCACAGCTATTCATTGATACTATGGAAGGCTTGATTCCTCTATGGGGACCTATGTATAATAGTAGGCAAATTCGTCCTCTTACTAGAGTAGTGGAAGCTGTTATTAACACTACTGCTGGTATACTCACAAATATTACAGCTGAGCTTCAGGCGACCAGATTCGCTGCTCTTCAGATGGTCCTTGATGTCATCCTCGCAGATAGGGGTGGAGCCGGTCGTGTGATCGGCAGCAGTTGCTGGGTTTACATACCAGACCACGCCCCTACTGTCAATCAATCAATCAATGACACTTATAGAGCGCGCTACATACCCGTAGGGTCTCAAGGCGCTGGGGGGGGGGGGGTGCCGCTACTGCTCGAACAGCCAGGTCTTCAGCTTCTTCCTGAAGGAGAGGTGGTCTTGGGTCAGGCGCAGGTCGGTCGGGAGGGAGTTCCAGGTCTTGGCGGCCAGGTAGGAGACTGTGTATTCAGCTATTCAGAATCTCCATAGGTTAGCCTCTGACATACATGAAGATAAATGGTACAGGGTCTCTGACACAGTGGTTCTGGAGTCTGATGTCTGCTTGGGGATGGAAGATTCTCATGGGTTTAGTAGTAGTTGCAGGGATCATCTTCACTTGTTGCCTTTGTGTGAATGGTCTTCCATCCTGCTGTACTTATTGCATGGCTAAACTCACCCCCTCTGTTCCAATAAGTGAGTCTAAAGCCAGGGATGCGGTTATGATGCTGAAAGAACTTCAAGAATGTATGGATATCGATGAAGATATTTTCGAGGACTGAAGATCCGAATTCTACTGAATCTCGCCGTAGTTTTGCATAGTTGCATACCCCTTAGGTTTTCCCTCATGCTGATAAATGATAAAGACCAAGTCTGATGGCCTCCGCTCATTTATATTTAGCTTATAACGCTAAAAGGTAGGTCTGTAGGTTTCAAAATAATCATAGAGCTATGCCCCTTATGCTATGCTATCTAGATTAGCCTTATATAGCTAAATATATCAGTGATAAGTATCGATATTTACAACCCACTGAGCTATAACAATAAGGATGATGTTTTGCAGTATAGCATAGTCTTGGACGGGTGGCATCCAATTTGTATGCCGGCCGCCATTTTATATTTTGGTTATGTACAAATCACGCGGTGAGCTGTAAACTGTAAACTAGGTAGGCCCAGAAAGTTGCGCCATGACACTTGTTGTTTACCTAATAAGTATACGCCCAGTGTCGTTTCTGTATTGAGCAAGGGGCGCTTCCTCGCTAATTAATAGGCCCTTTCTGTGTCTGTAAGCAATGTGCTGTTCACAGCACCTCTCCTACGTGGGGAGGAGTAGGGATGCAGCTGGCTGACCTTGGATAAGAGATACTGTGTGCCCGTCTCGGGCTGATGATGTACGCCCCTCTGCCTCCCTAGAATACGCATCCCCAAACCTGTAACTTTCCCTTGTAGGCATGTTCTAGAGGTTCATGACAGGTTCGATGTATTATACTATGCTGCGCATGATTATTGATTTAGTCCAGTAGCAAGCATCGCATGCGGCTTGTTGTATTTGGGCTCCTCTGCAGGGTATTCTTAATAAACTGCTTGTTTGCATTCTCTACTGGCTGACTGACTCTTCAATAATATAGGTAAGACCGAGAGGTGGTTTAGTAACCTGAGTGACCCTATTCGGGTCACTTCCTTCAAGGTGTTTCCCTGGGAGGCTGGAAGGGGGGGGGGGCTGTTTAGTTACTGGGGCTGGCACTGCAAAGTTCTTAGTATATCCAGTAGTTTTCAATCAACAATAAAAGTGACCCCACTTGTATTCAGGTGTGGTTCACCATTTTCTGGTGGCTAACAACTGCTGGAGCGAGAAGCAAGTTTTGAATCCTCTAAGGTAGCAAGCTGCGGGTATAATGCAAAACTTTGAAGTGCACGATTGTCTCAACCTAATATAATCTTATTTTGACTTATGCTTAAGTGGTTGTCTATTTACTTACGGTTTTACTTACTTTTATACTATTGCGCGACCTCCTCGGATGTGTCTGTAAAACGTACCTTTTGTCCCGAAGTTTTGTCCTGAATTTTGACCTCCTGTCCTGAATTTTTGCCCTCAATTTTGACCCTTTGTCCTGAATTTTTACACTCACTGTCCTAAATTTGCACCCATGCCAGTTGGTCACCCTACCTGGCACCTGCGCCGGCGTCACTGCACCATCTACACAAACAACTACATCATCGGGCTATGGCATTATCCGAGAGGCGGCTGGCACGCCTCTACCCCAGCGCAGCCCACAGCTGGGTTTGTGTTTAAGAGTTGAGTTTATTTCTTGGAGGATGAACTTCTTTTTATTCGAGTTAAAGGGCAGTGGCTGAAGGAAACGTACCCTGCCGGCTATCCCGTTTTGGTTGCACAAATGCAACTACTAGCTTTAATTTTAATTCAAGGATTGTGTGTAGCACTCAAACCTGGGGCTTCCAAGCACTTGACGATCAGGGCTTTGAAGCTGGTGATAATGAGTGATGCATCTGGGTGGCACAATTGTGTGTTGTAGTGTGTATAGATCTGTACATGTATAGTGCAGGTGCACAGCAGGCAGCGGCAACACTGGAGGCAGACGCGCATGTGACCTCCGCGTCTAGGCGCTATGAAGACACCGGGAGGTAGTGAGGGTTAAGAATACACTGGGACACTTGAACAGATATGCAGTGCGCCAGGTGCTGTGCTCTGCCCACTGAAGGCGCAGTGCCTGCCGGGAGAACAGGGCCGTGCAGAGGTGAGGGATGCTGAGCAGGACGGTGTGTACCTCGGGGCTGTCTCAGAGCTGGAACTGCCGTGACCTTGGATATCACTAGCCTTCCGGCTCACACACCTGATCATTTTTTGCACAGTAGTGAGACACCACAACCGTAGGATATCCTGTTGTGATACTGATATTAGGCAGAGTTGACATTATCTTTGACACAATAACATGTTTCTGGTTCCGGTTCATTTAGAAGTCTTGGTGCATTTAATATGAAAGGAAAATCTAGTCTGCACAAATGATGTATTAATCATATAATTATTTTACATGATGAATATAGTATATATATATTGAATATAATATATGAATATAGTATATATATAAATATATATATATATATAAAACAAAGAGGTTGCCGCTCCGGATGGTTGCACTCGCCGAAGGTCAGGTCACAGGCAGGGCTGCTGAAACAGAACATCTCCCCATAAACGCGCCGCCTACGCGTTTCGGGATGTCTCCCTTCCTCTGGACGGCTTTTACGTTGAATAAGGAACGCCAGCAGTTTTCAAAGGGACACTCCCATCTTTATTTGCAAGTTAACGCTGATGTTAAACAGGTGAGTAATACAGCAAGGCATGATGGGAGTAGAAGTCCATATAGTTTAAGTATCCATGTGGATGCCAGCATTGTCAGTAAAATAAAAGTTCATGGGACAAACGAGGTCGATAAAGCTTCCCTGTAATACAACGACCCCTTCAGCACCGCTATGCTTCAGAAATCCTTAGCTGCGGACCCACTAAGGTATTGTGGTGGTGCAAACCGTGGCCTGGACTTGGCCACAATATGTAAAACAAAGAGGTTGCTGCTCCGGATGGTTGCACTCGCCGAAGGTCAGGTCACAGGCAGGGCTGCTGAAACAGAACATCTCCCCATTAACGCGCCGCCTACGCGTTTCGGGATGTCTCCCTTCCTCTGGACGGCTTTTACGTTGAATAAGGAACGCCAGCAGTTTTCAAAGGGACACTCCCATCTTTATTTGCAAGTTAACGCTGATGTTAAACAGGTGAGTAATACAGCAAGGCATGATGGGAGTAGAAGTCCTTATAGTTTAAGTATCCATGTGGATGCCTGCATTGTCAGTAAAATAAAAGTTCATGGGACAAACGATGTCGATAAAGCTTCCCTGTAATACAACGACCCCTCCAGCACTGCTATGCTTCAGAAATCCTTTCGATTCCGACCGCCACTCTATCACAAGGATGTTGTCATCAGTGATGTCATGAGTGATGCCACTGACCATGTCATGAGTGATGTAATATGTGACGTCATCAGCAGTGGATTGCGGTTGCGCGAGTTATAGTTATCTGAACTAACTATAACGGGGGAATTTCATTGGTTTTTTACGAGTGAAATATCCACCTAACTATAACATGTGTGAAACCTATGGTTTTTAAGTGAATATATATATATATTCACTGAAAAAACCATAGGTTTCACACACGTTATAGTTAGGAATTATCATTTACAAAACCTTGCAAATTCACTTAAAAAACCATAGGTTTCACACATGTTATAGTTAGCTGTACATTTCACTCGTAAAAAACTAATGAAATTCCACGTTATAGTTAGATCAGGTAACTATAACTTGCGCGCCCACAATAAACTGCTGATGACGTCACATAGTACATCACTCATGACATGGTCAGTGACATCACTCATGACATCAATGATGACATCTGAAATTACACATTGTGGATTGCGGTCGCGCAAGTTATAGTTACCTGATCTAACTATAACGTGGATTTTCATTGGTTTTTTACGAGTGAAATGTACAGCTAACTATAACGTGTGTGAAACCTATGGTTTTTTCAGTGAATTTTTACGGTTTTTTAAATGCTAAGTTATGTATTTTTTTTTTATTTTTTTTTCTGGTTTTTCACTATGCGCACACCCTGCGCGCACGGTGCGCTTTGCGCACCGTGCGCGCCCAGTGGGCGCTCGGTGCGCTTCACGCACAGAGCGCCCACATTGCGCAGTCCATGCCGTGCGCGCCTCGCATTTTTTTACGCAGTAACATTTGTTTTTTTCTCCCTTGTGGGTCCTTTAATTTATTTAATAAATGTGATTGTTACTTCTTTATTTTTTTGTTTTATTTTTTTTTGCCGTGCGCGTACGGTAAGCTTACCGTACGCGTACCCCGCGATTTTTTAAAAAAAATTTTAAATTTATTTTTCGTACTTTTGGGTCCTTCTTGGACCCCCTGACAAACACTAAGGGGTCTGCAACTCTCTTCGTTGCCCCTGTTTCACGTTCCCCACCTTTGTTTCTCAGTGCGAGAGACATAAAATGGCGACCGACACTTCCTGATTTCGACCGATTCGAATGTTTACAGTCATGTAACCACCAATCAGAATTGAGCTCGCGCACGGCACCGTACGCGTACGGTAAGCGCACGGAGCGCGCTTACAGATATATATATTGATTTAAATGCTATTTTCTCAGGACCTACTGAACAGATTTACACCAGACCTACAAAAGGCACTTCCTTCACCTGAGGACTACCTCTCTGCCAAATTTCAAGTAATTCTGTTCAGCCGTTTGGGCTGTAGCTGTGTCTAAAGGTCCTATGGAAAAATGCATGGGGAAAACGCGTTTGGGACCCCCCTTTTTTCTCAGCCCCCGCTTGACAAATCCCCCCGAGACTTTCAGGGTAGGAGCGGAGCGTAGCGCCCCATTAGTTTTGAAAATTTCGCGAGCATTCGTCGACCGGCGCCAAAGTTATTCCAAATAGAATGTTGCGGATTTCCTATGGAAACAGGGTCCTAACTATAACTATCTACTGGCGACCGCCAGTAGATTATATATATATATATTTTTTTTTTATTGATGTCCTCTGTGAGAAGATGGCTGCGAGGACGTGAGTCGGCTCAGCTCTCGCACCGAGGTCCGCCTTCACAGAGATATTGGGCCCTTCCAGGGAGCCCACAGACCCGCTCCTGGATGCCTGATTGATCGCGCCTACCTTGTATCCCTCGGGGTGCATAGACGATCGCTCAATCCCTCTTGAAGCGAGAGGGGCCCAGGAGCAACCGCAACACCAACATGGCGGCTCACGAGTAGCACTGCCGAGCCTCCCGCTTCGCGGTGTGGAGCGGTGCCAACACTTTCAGCCAGCAGCGGTGTAACTCAAGCTTGCACCGACAGCCTCACCGGTCCCCTGGAACGGAGGCGACCAGAGCCACAAGCGGAGGCCCAGCACCTCCGGCGAGCCACCAAAATCCACAAAATGGCTTCCGCCTTGGAAAAACAGCTTTGAGGCGCGACACCTGGCAAAACGGCGCACTTTTGATCTCAGCAGACGACCAGGGTGAAGAGCGGAGCGAGGACCTGGCGGCAGAATAACGAATTCAGTGCTATGCAGAGGCTGGGACCGGCAGAACACGGTGAGAGTGCCTAACCCTGCTTGTGAAATGCGGGCTTGTGGAATCACTGGGGACCGAGTAAATGCCCCCAGGGCACCGCGCTGTTGAAGGGATGATCGGCAGACCCTGAAGGGAAGCGCAGAGGCCTGCATGAATATTAGACCGTTTGGGCTGACGGTTTGCCTGACTACTCGTGCCTGACTTTAAAATGGCGCCAGGAGCTCCGTTACCCCACACAGGCCTGCAAATGGTTTTCTGAGGGCCCAGGTGCATGGCGGAGGCTCACAAGTGATCGACTTCAATAGTATGAAGGAGTGCGCGCGATGAACAGAAGAGAGCCCACCAACCAGAACCCACCGCTTAACGGATGCTGGGAGTCGCCTGGCAGTTGCAGTGACTCCATCATGGCGCCCATGCGGATGCAGCTACAGGAGGGACAGTGGTGGCCCACTCCAACTGATAATCTACTTCCTTCACCACCAGGGAAGCTCATGATTGCTCATAAACCCAATCCTGGGAACTGGCTTATCTCCAACAACAATATGCCGGCAGGCATCAAAATGCAGATTGGTGCTCTCGCCCGAGTGCCACACAAAGCACGCTGGGCTGTTCCCAAAAATTCTATCTGGATGTATGTTCAATTTGAAATAGTGTCTCATGTCAATCAATCAATCAAAGACATTTATAGAGCGCGCTACCTACCCGTAGGGTCTCGAGGCGCTATGGGGGGGGGGGGGGGTGCCGCTACTGCTCGAACAGCCAGGTCTTGAGCTTCTTCCTGAAGGAGAGGTGGTCTTGGGTCAGGCGCAGGTCTGCCGGGAGGGAGTTCCAGGTCTTGGCGGCCAGGTAGGAGAAGGACCTTCCTCCTGTGGTGGCTCTGCGGATGCGTGGGACGGCGGCGAGGGCGTGGCTGGCGGATCGGAGGTGGCGTTTGGGAGCGTAGAAGTTGATTCGGTTGTTGAGGTAGCTCGGGCCTTGGTCGTGGAGAGCTCTGTATGCGTGGGTAAGGAGGCGGAAGGTGATTCTCTTGTTGACCGGGAGCCAGTGCAGGTCTCTTAGGTGTCCGGAGATGTGGCTGTGTCGTGGGATGTCGAGGATGAGTCTGGCTGAGGCGTTCTGGATGCGCTGGAGCCTCTTCTGGATCTTGGCGGTGGTTCCGGCATAGAGTGCGTTGCCGTAGTCCAGTCGGCTGGTGATGAGGGCCTGGGTGACGGTCTTCCTGGTCTCTGTGGGGATCCACCAGAAGATCTTCCGCAGCATGCGCAGGATGTTGAAGCATGACGAGGAGACGGCGTTGACTTGCTTGGTCATGGAGAGGGAGGAGTCCAAGATGAAACCCAGGTTGCGTGCGTGGTCCGTCGGTTTGGGTGCGGTGCCCAGGGCGGGGGGCCACCAGGAGTCGTCCCAGGCGGAGGGCGAGGAGCCCAGGATGAGGACCTCCGTCTTATCTGAGTTCAGTTTCAGGCGGCTCGTCGTCATCCACTCGGCTACCTCTCATCCCCTCGTGCAGGTTGGCTCTGGCGGTAGCGGGGTCGTTGGTCAGGGAGAGGATCAGCTGGGTGTCGTCGGCGTAGGAGATTATGTTGAGGTTGTGTTGGCGTGCGATGGCCGCGAGGGGGCTCATGTAGACGTTGAAGAGAGTCGGGCTCAGTGAGGATCCTTGTGGGACGCCGCAGATGACTTTGGTGGCCTCTGACTTGTACGGTGGTAGGCGGACTCTTTGTGTTCTTCCGTCGAGAAAGGAGACGATCCATTCCAGCGCCTTCTCCTGGATTCCGACGTTGCTGAGGCGCTGCACTAGGGTGCGGTGGCAGACCGTGTCGAAAGCCGCGGAGAGGTCTAGGAGGATGAGGGCCGCTGTTTCCCCGTTGTCCATCAGGGCTCGGATGTCGTCGGTGGCGGCGATGAGGGCGGTCTCGGTGCTGTGGTTGGCACGGAAACCGGACTGTGATGGGTCGAGGGATCCATTCGTCTCGAGGAAGGCGGCCAGCTGTTTGTTGACGGTCTTCTCGATGACTTTGGCTGGAAACGGGAGGAGCGAGATGGGGCGGTAATTCTTGAGTTCGGTGGGATCTGCTGTAGGTTTCTTCAGTAGAGCGCTGAGTTCGGCGTGCTTCCAGCTCTCGGGGAAGGTGGCGGTGTCGAATGAGGTGTTGATGATGTCCCGCAGGTGGGGTGCGATGACAACGTCGGCTTTGTTGAAGACGTGGTGAGGGCAGGGGTCGGTAGGAGATCCGGAGTGGACGGAGTTCATCGTGTGGACGGTGTCTTCGGTGTTGACCGGGGTCCAGGCGCGGAGGGTGGTGGTGGGTGGAGGTCCTGCGGTCGTGGCGTGCGTCGGTTGAGTGCTGAAGCTGTCGTGTATGTCCGCGATCTTATTGTGGAAGTAGGAAGCGAGGGAGTTGCAGAGGTCTTGCGAAGGGGTGATGTCGTTGTTTCCGGCGTTGGGGTTGGAGAGCTCTTTCACGATGTTGAAGAGTTCCTTGCAGTTGTGTGCGTTGTTGTCTAGTCGGTTTTTGAAAGCTGTTTTCTTGGCGATGCGGATCAGTTGGTGGGGTTTCCGGGTGGCGAGCTTGAGGGTGGTCCTGTTGTCCGGCGTGGGTTCCCTCCTCCAGGCTTTCTCGAGGGCTCGGCAGTCCTTCTTGGAGCTCTTGAGTTCGTCGGTAAATCCTCCCTATGCTCAACCTGACTTTAAAATGGCAGCTGCGCTTGAGACACAGGATAATGTTGCCCTAGCCTGAACATGGACTCGGTTCATAGAACTACTTTTTCCCATCATTATTTCTGATTTATACTGATCCCCAATTAACACCATCAATATTCAGGATACGTGTTGACACTTAGTGAAAACATGAAGCTTTTCCACTAGGTGCCTTAGCAAATGCCCAAACACTCACTATTGTTTTCACATTCACTGAGGGCAAGCTGGAGGATGAGGCGACCAACGCTGCTTCGATAGAATTATGACGTTACCCCCTGGGCGGAATCCAGAGTTGTTCAGACTTTTCGCGGAGCTAGATTAACTTTTGATTGATGCTTGGCGGAGCTATCACATGTAGCTATAGAGGAGCTTGACTCTGGGTCACCCCCTTTGGTTGGCAGCTACCCTGCTGGATATTAAACATTGTTTTCTTCCTCATCTACCCGTTATGTTCCTTTTCCTCCCTCCATCGATCTTCTTTTTCTATATTTACTGAATGCTCTAGCAACAAATTTAACTGTAATGTAGCTGTAACTGATGTAATGCTGTAACTCGTCTTAATCCTTATGTAAAGCGCTCGGATACCTCCGGGCCCAGCCTGGACTTCCTTGTCACCTCGCCATGTCTCCTACCCCCTCTCCCAGCTCTTCCCTCCGTCATTCTTTGCTTGCCTCCCCTATTCCTTTCCTCTTTTCCCTGAATCTCTTTCCCCCTCCATGCTTTGTTTATCCTGTGCCTATGCTCCGCTCAATCTCCCTCCCGGTCGCCCTTTTTTTACATTATCCCCTTACCCTCTACACGCCATGAACCAACGGATGCAACCCGTAATTGGCGCACCTTCTGTAACAATGGGTAACTTGTAACCTATGGAACCCTACCAGCCTGACTCCCTGAAACCGCCCCCTTAAGCATGCCCTTGTCCAAAGCACTCCTCTCCCCTTGTTGGGGATGGATCCAGCATCTTTGCCCTGGAGTCTCAGAGACCCCTTTGAGAGAGTCCACAGTGACAAGGGAGTCTCACATAGTAGAGGACTGGGATTGATCCCCTTGACTCTGGGAACCGTCTCCTACCTCCCGGAAGTCGGACACTGTGTTCACGCTGGGTTTCCTTCCCCCTCCCCCTCCTCCTCCCTCCTTCATTCTTCAGAGTGTGCCCGTGACCAAAGCACTCCTCTCCCCTTGTTGGGGAGGGATCCAGCATTTATGCCCTGGAGTCTCAGCGACCCCGCTGAGAGAGTCCACCGCGACAAGTGAATCACACAAAATGGAAGATTGGGAATTACCCCTTTACCGCAGGGAGCCGTTTCCCACCCAGCCGGACATCGGACACAGTTACCTCCTCGTCTCTTCGCCATGCCTTCTACCCCCCCACCTCTTCCCTCCTTTTATTCTTGGCTTGCCTCCCCTTTTCCTTTCCTCTCTCCCCTGAATCTCTCTCCCCCTGCCTGCTTTGTTTTTCCTTGTGTCTATTCTCCATTCCTTTGACATTACCCCCTACCCTTCTACACGCCTTGAACCAACGGATATAACCTGTAATTGATGTAACATGTAATTGACGTACCTTCTGTAACAAAGTGTAATGTGGAACCTATGTAACTCTCCTCATGTAAAGTGCTCCGATACCGCCGGGTCTAGCCAGCGCTATATAAAACTCAATAAATAAATAAATAAATGATTATAGTGCTAGAAACGGAAACAAGCATTGGCAATGCAGTAGGTCTCGCATTACTGAATGTTTGAGATATTGGCGTTGCAAATAATAATTCAACGCCAATAGCTCAAACCTTCCATAATGCGAGACCTATGGCATTGTAAATGCTTGTTTCCACTTTTCCTTATTTTACGTCCCCTGCGTGCTACTGGTTAAACCGCCTCGAGGCGCTGTACTTCAGAAGTTTAGGACTCACTGAGCTTGAGTTTCATGTTTTGTCTGGGATCCGAAGGTTGGGGTCGTTAGTGAGGTCCTGGAACTCCGGGGTGACTTGCAGTACCCTCACTACAGTTACTCCAGGGGGTATTTTATTCCATATAATAATGTATTACAGAGCAGTAGATATGGCATTTTCTTCTGATAGGTGATTAGAGTAATAAGGAAGTCCAAGGCGGGTTTTTATATAAGGATTCTGTGACTTATAAAGAACTTATGCCCCCCGAGGGCCAGCCCTGGGTACACGGGGGGCCCTAGATTTGTCAGCCAGAACTTTCAGCTCTCTGCCTCAGGGTGGCAGCAATAGTGCCCTGATGCAATTAAGAGAAATGGGTGCCATTGCCCCTCAGTGCTATAAGTCAGACAGGAGGCCCCTCGGGGGCACTACCCGGTGCCACTCACCCGCTGCACCCCTCACAGCTTCGCCCGCTGCACCCCAGGCCTGGACGACCCGGTCTAATCAGACACCACTTTATAAAACCGAACCTTCTGAATCTGGTCAGATCATTCCAAACACTGCTGTGGCCGCGGTGCCAGCCTAGCGCCCCAAAAAGTACCCGTGAGGCTTCGCAGGGTAATAGGGGACCGGTGTGCACAACCCCAGAATACCCTCTGTGTTAATACAAGGAATTGGTGTGCACCACTCAAAGCACCATCTGTGTTAATACAAGGAATCAGTGTGAACCACTCAAATCACCCCCTGTGTTAATACAAGGAAGCAGTGTTAATGCAAGGAATCAGTGTGCACTACCGAGAATCACCCTCTGAGTTAATACAAGGAATCAAAGTGAACCACTCAAACCACCCTCTGTGTGTGAATACAAGGAATCAGTGTGCACTACCCAGAATCACCCTCTGTGATAATACAAGGTATCATTGTGAACCACTCAAACCACCCTCTGTGTGTGAATACAAGGAATCAGTGTGCACCACTCCAAACCACCCTCTGTGTGTGAATACAAGGAATCAGTGTGCACCAACCGAAACCACCCTGTGTTAATACAAGGAATCAATGGATACCCCACGAATGCTGAAAGACCGTCACCCACGCACTCATACACAGCAGACTGGACTACGGCAACAACCTCTACGGGGGAATCAACAGAACTCTTCTACACATACTCCAAACCATCCAGAACGCCGCAGCCAGACTCGTCCTCGGGACCCCACGGCACAAACACATGACCCAACATCTACGAGACCTCCACTGGCTCTCTGTCGAGAAGAGGGTCACTTTCAAGCTCCTCACGCACACCTACAAATCCCTCCACAACAGCGGACCCAAATATCTCAACAAGAGAGTCTCCTTCCAAGTATCCAAAAGGAACCTTCGCTCCGCCGACTTCGCCCTGGCAGAGACCCCACGCATCTGCAGAACTAGAGCAGGCATAAGAGATTTCTCCTACATCGCAGCCAAAGCTTGAAATGAGCTCCCTGTCAACATCAGACACTCCCCAACCCTCCACACCTTCAGGAAGAACCTCAAGACCTGGCTCTTCGACTGAACCGGAGCTGCACCCCCCTCCCCCCAGAGCTTTGAGACACTCACGGGCGAGTAGCGCGCATTATCAACCCCTGATTGATTGATTGTGCACCACTCACATCACCCTTTGTGTTAATACAAGGAATCAGTGTGCACCACCCCAAACCACCCTCTGTGCTAATACAAGGGATAAGTGTGAACCTCTCCAAACCACCCTCTGTGCTAATACACGGGATAAGTATGAACCTCTCCAAACCACCGGCTGTGTTAATACAAGGAATCGGTGTAAACCACTCAAATCACCCTCTGTGTTAATACAAGGAATCAGTGTGCACCACCCCAAACCACTGTGTTGATACAAGGAATGTCTGCGCACCACCCCAAATCACCCCCTATACTAATACAAGGAAACAGTGTGCATCACCCCAAATCACCCTCTACGTGTGAATACAAGGAATCCGTGCACATCACTCCAAATCAGCCTCTTTGTTAATACAAGGGATCAGTGTGCACCACCCCAAATCACCCTCTGTGTGTAAATATTATGAATCAGTGTGCCCCACCCCAAATCCACCTGTATGAATACAAGGAATCTGTGTGCACCACCAAAATCACCCTCGGTGTTACTACAAGAAATCAGTGAGCACCACCCCAAACCACCGTATGTGTTAATACAAGGAATCACTGTGAACCACTCGAAGCACCCTCTGTGTTAATACAAGGAATCAGTGTGCACAATCTCAAATCCCCCTCTGTGTTAATGCAAGGAATCAGTGTGTATCACCCCAAATCACCCATTGTGTTTATACAAGGAATTGGTGGGCACCACTCCAGATCACTATATGCGTCAATACCAGTAATCAGTGTGTACAACCCCAAATTACCCTCTATGTTTGAATACAAGGACTCAGTGTGAACCACCCTAAATCACCCTCTGTGTTAATACAAGGGGTAAATGTGCACCACCTCAAATCCCCGTCTGTGTTACTGCAAGGAATTAGTGTGCTCCACCACAGATCACCCTCTGTGTTAATACAAGGGGTAAATGTGCACCACCCCCCAATTACCATCTGTGTTAATACAAGGAATCAGTGTGCACCAATCAAATCACCCTCTTTGTTAATGCAAGGAATTCATGTGCCCCACCCAAAATCACCCTCTGTGTTAATGCAAGGAATCAGTGAGCACCACTCAAATCACCTCTGTGTTAATGCAAGGAATCAGTGAGCACCACTCAAATCACCTCTGTGTTAATGCAAGGAATCAGTGAGCACCACTCAAATCACCTCTGTGTTAATGCAAGGAATCAGTGAGCACCACTCAAATCACCCTCTGTGTTAATGCAAGGAATTAGAGTGCAACAACCAACTCACACTCTGTGTTACTACAGGGAATCAGTGTGCACCACCCCAAGTCACCCTCTTGGTGTAAATATTAGGAATCAGTGTGCACCACCCCAAATCACCCTCTGTGTTAATACAAGGAATCAGTGTGCACCACCCTGTAGGAGAGTGGCATCGACTGCATAGTTGCCCCCAACTTTTTGCTGAGGTTTTGACTGTTTTTTTACTCTAGCCAGGCTGTGGCCCTGCTATCCAGGACCCCAGCCTATCTGCTTCCTCTCTAAAGTGATGTGAGTACTATAGGTACATACCAATTGGATACTGAGGACACCCTGTGAGCCCCTTGTAGATGGTACCCTAGGTACCCAGGGCATGGGTCCCTCAGAGGCCTACCAGGGGCTGCAGCGCTTATTTTGCCACCCCTGGGACAGCCATGCAAACTGACACCACCAGACCACCACTGTAGTCTGGGTAAGGTGGTGCTTGCACCCCTTACAAGGATACAGGTACCCTGTATCCCACCCATTACAACACATATATCCTCATAGGTCACCCCTAAGGCAGGCCTTGCTAATCCTACAAGGCAGGGTGCTGAGATATGTGTGAGGGGGAACCCCTACCTGAGTAGGGCCCCTCTGCAACCTTCATTAAAACTAGTGCGAGGTTATTTGTAGTGCAGCCATACCATATACTCTTAACCGCATTATAAGTAATCGCGATAGCATGATAATTTGAGAGTGGCTGCACAGAACCATGTCATGTTTGGTGTCAAACATCGTGGAATCATACCCCCAATCCAGCCATGGGAGTGAGGGCATGAGTCCCCCCTGCTAGAGGGGTGATGGTAAAAGCGGCAGATTTTAGACAACAATTTAAAAAAGAGCACGCGTAGTACAAAATGGATGCTACCCGCCACCCACACGACTTCTGGCTGCCTGTTGCTGGGCAGAACTCCGGCCACGGCAGCTGGACAATAGGGATCTTGTTGCAGGGAGGTGTTCCCACCTCCCCAGACAGACTATGTGGATTGGAACTGGGTGAGTGCACCTTAGAATGTCTTTCAAACTTGCACGTAGGCTTCTCCAGTGCCTACTTCTGCATACACCGCCTCAAACCGGTTCAGGGGCATCCTGTCCCCTGCCCAGGCAGGAAACACACAAAGGGGAGAGGGTGTAGCCACCCTTTCCCGTCTGAACTCCCATTGGTGAGCTCTGATTCAGACACTCCCCTAATCCCTGGATAAAGGTGGGTGCAGGGTCCCCAGAGCCTCAGATTAATCTTAGACGAGAACTTTGCTTCAAAGACTTGAAACTTCGACGAGCTACCGCTCAGCTGAACGAAGAAATCTCCCTTGGGGTAAAGGAGTTACCCCCCTGCTTGGCAGGCACCTGAAACACTGCAAGTGACCCGGTTGGAACTTCGCTGCTCCTATGGACAACAAAGACTTCTGCCTACCCTGAGGTGGGTTCCCAAGCATCCCAGAGGCCAGTGAGTGTGCACAGCAAAGCTTAGCACCGTGGACCCCATGGGTGCCGAGATACCCAATACCCCTGGACACCGGCCACCTCTTGCACAGCACATAAACCCGACCAGTGGGGAAGTTGTGCTTTGGCCCATCATTGAGCCAACCTCTCAGCATCACCTATGCCAAAGGACGACACCCCAGCCCGCTCCGGCGACCCGTGGGCACATCTTTACGCACTCCAAATTGCTGCCTCCCACGGTCCCTTGTCTCTCGACTGGTGGGCCCTAGGGAGGTCAAACCTTACTTTAAAGGGCTCCTCTGGTTGCTCCAGGCCTGCTCTACAGTCTCCTTGCTGGAGACCTCGCTCAGACCTCGTGGGTCTGCACCGTAGTGGTTTCTTGATTCTTGCGTGGGTTGCAGTTGCCAAGGCTTAGTGGATCCAATCCGGACACTAACACTGCAGCGGCCTTCATCCTTCATGAGACAGTCGCCGTCCAGCAGCTGGACTTTCTTGAAGCCTCCTGGACCCCATGACTGCTGGTCCAAGCTGCCAACCTGAAAACACCCGACATTGAAGGGCTCTTTCTCCTGAGGCCCCTGGTCACTGTGCCGTGACCCAGACTCTGTCCCCTCTGCTTTCAGGTCCTTACCTTCAAGATCTACATCTTCAATCTGCACGACATCGACGACGCTTCACGCCAGCAGCAGTTCTTCACGTTTTCCATTGAAAACGAGACATCGACCCAACACCGAAAACAACCTATGCACCCGGCTTCCCTGGGGCAGGTAACAGGGGTACCTCTGTACTCTCGTGGGTGTGGGCCCTCCAAGAGCTTAACTTAAAACTCCTGAACTTGAAATCCTGCTAGAAGTGTCCAGATTCTTGCAATTTCCAACCGCAACATTTCCCATAGGGTTTAATAGGGATCCCCAATGTAGTTTAAACACTGCACACGCTTCCCGTGGGTCCCCTTCCTCACTCCCTTGGGTGGTTTTGTAAGGGGGCAGTGATCCTAAGTGCCCTAGGCACTGTCTGCAGAACTGTCGTGGTTCTTATACCACTTTTTTAATATATGGTTTGGCCCCCCCACCCACGGGGCCCTGTGATTCCAGTGCTATTTATTGTTGTTATAAATGCTTGTTTGAATTGTATCTTTACCTCCAGCCTCACAAGAGACTAGTGGGATTTGTTCTTAGAATAAATACATATATTTTGAATATATACCTGTGTGGACTACTCTTTCATTTGGTCACTCAGGAGGTTCTGATCTGGTAAAACAATAAGCTTTACACTCCTTCAAGACTTAGCCCGAAGGCTGCTCTCCACAGCTACCACTAGGATAGCTTTCTTTAAAGGTTGTCTTTTAACCTATCACCTTAAGAGTCGAATTGGACTGGTGCAAGGTGTCCCCTATAACTAGTGGACAGCATATGCCAGGCCAACTTCTCGCACACCCAAATCGCCCTCTGTGTTAATAAAAGGAATCAGTGCACATCACCCCAAATCACCCTCTGTATTATTGCAAGGAATCTGCGTACACCACTCACATCACCCTCTGTGTTAATACAAGGAATCAGTGTGCACCACCCGAAATCACCCTCTATGATTGAATACAAGGAATCAGTGTGCACCACCCGAAATCACCCTCTATGATTGAATACAAGGAATCAGTGTGCACCACCCCAAATCACCCTCTATGATTGAATACAAGGAATCAGTGTGCACCACCCCAAATCACCCTCTATGATTGAATACAAGGAATCAGTGTGCACCACCCCAAATCACCCTCTGTGTTACAACAAGGAATCAGTGTGCACCACCCCAAATCACCCTCTGTATTATTGCAAGGAATCTGCGTACACCACTCACATCACCCTCTGTGTTAATACAAGGAATCAGTGTACACCACCCCAAATCCCGCTCTGTGTTACAACAAGGAATCAGTGTACACCACCCCAAATCACCCTCTGTGTTAATACAAGGAATCAGTGTGCACCACCCGAAATCACCCTCTATGATTGAATACAAGGAATCAGTGTGCACCACCCCAAATCACCCTCTATGATTGAATACAAGGAATCAGTGTGCACCACCCCAAATCACCCTCTATGATTGAATACAAGGAATCAGTGTGCACCACCCCAAATCACCCTCTGTGTTACAACAAGGAATCAGTGTGCACCACCCCAAATCACCCTCTGTATTATTGCAAGGAATCTGCGTACACCACTCACATCACCCTCTGTGTTAATACAAGGAATCAGTGTGCACCACCCCAAATCCCGCTCTGTGTTACAACAAGGAATCAGTGTACACCACCCCAAATCACCCTCTGTGTTAATACAAGGAATCAGTGTGCACCACCCGAAATCACCCTCTATGATTGAATACAAGGAATCAGTGTGCACCACCCCAAATCACCCTCTATGATTGAATACAAGGAATCAGTGTGCACCACCCGAAATCACCCTCTATGATTGAATACAAGGAATCAGTGTGCACCACCCGAAATCACCCTCTATGATTGAATACAAGGAATCAGTGTGCACCACCCCAAATCACCCTCTGTATTAATAAAAGGAATCAGTGCACATCACCCTCTGTATTATTACAAGGAATCTGCGTACACCACTCACATCACCCTCTGTGTTAATACAAGGAATCAGTGTGCACCACCCCAAATCACCCTCTGTGTTACAACAAGGAATCAGTGTGCACCACCCCAAATCACCCTCTGTGTTAATACAAGGAACCAGTGTGCACCACACTGAATGACCCTATGTGGTAATACAAGGAATCAGTGTGCACCACCCAAATCGCCCTCTGTGTTAATAAAAGGAATCAGTGTGCACCACCCCAAATCACCCTCTATGATTGAATACAAGGAATCATTGTGCACCAAACCAAACCACCCTTTGTGTTTGAAAACAAGAAATCAGTGCACATCCCCCCAAATCACCTTCTGTATTATTACAAGGAATCTGCGTACACCACTCCCATCACCTTCTGTGTTAATACAAGGAATCAGTGTGCACCACAGTGATTGACCCTCTGTGTTAATACAAGGAACCAGTGTGCACCACACTGAACGATCCTCTGTGTTAATACAAGGAATCAGTGTGCACCCCTGCAAATCACCTTCTATGTTACTACAAGGAATCAGTGGGCACCACCCTGAATCACCCTCTGTTTTAATACAAGGAATCAGTTTGCACCACACTGAATCACCTTCTGTGTTATTACAAGGAATCTGCGTACACCACTCACATCACCCTCTGTGTTAATACAAGGAATCAGTGTGCACCACCCCAAATCACCCTCTGTGTTACAACAAGGAATCAGTGTGCACCACCCCAAATCACCCTCTGTGTTAATACAAGGAACCAGTGTGCACCACACTGAATGACCCTATGTGGTAATACAAGGAATCAGTGTGCACCACCCAAATCGCCCTCTGTGTTAATAAAAGGAATCAGTGTGCACCACCCCAAATCACCCTCTATGATTGAATACAAGGAATCATTGTGCACCAAACCAAACCACCCTTTGTGTTTGAAAACAAGAAATCAGTGCACATCCCCCCAAATCACCTTCTGTATTATTACAAGGAATCTGCGTACACCACTCCCATCACCTTCTGTGTTAATACAAGGAATCAGTGTGCACCACAGTGATTGACCCTCTGTGTTAATACAAGGAACCAGTGTGCACCACACTGAACGATCCTCTGTGTTAATACAAGGAATCAGTGTGCACCCCTGCAAATCACCTTCTATGTTACTACAAGGAATCAGTGGGCACCACCCTGAATCACCCTCTGTTTTAATACAAGGAATCAGTTTGCACCACACTGAATCACCTTCTGTGTTATTACAAGGAATCTGCGTACACCACTCCCATCACCTTCTGTGTTAATACAAGGAATCAGTGTGCACCACCCCAAATCACCCTCTGTGTTAATACAAGGAACCAGTGTGCACCACACTGAACGACCCTCTGTGTTAATACAAGGAATCAGTGTGCACCACACTGAACGACCCTCTGTGTTAATACAAGGAATCAGTGTGCACCACTCAAATCACCCTCTGTGTTAATACAAGGGATCAGTGTGTACCCCTGCAAATCACCTTCTATGTTACTACAAGGAATCAGTGGGCACCACCCTGAATCACCCTCTGTTTTAATACAAGGAATCAGTTTGCACCACACTGAATCACCCTCTGTGTTACTACAAGGAATCAGTGTGCCCCACCCCAAATCACCATATGTGTTAATACAAGGAATCAGTGTGCACCACTCAAATCACTGTCTGTCTGACCACAAGCAATCAGCGTGCGCTTTTATGTGTAAGTACATGTGACCTGTGTACAAATCCCTTCAGTGCAAGGAGCTTATGTATTAGTACATGTAACCTCCGTGCAACACCTCTAGGTTCTGCATATTTACGTGTTATTACCTGTAACCTGTATGCAACAACCCTGCCTTACTGGACCTTTTTGTGTTAGTACATGTGACCAGCGTACAACATCCTTTGGACTGGTTCTTTATGTGTTAATACACGTGACTTGCATGCAACGCCCCGCTGTACTGGGCCTTTATGCGTTAGTACATGTGTGGTGTGTACAACATCCTGCATTAATGGGCCTTTAAGTGCTACTAAATGTGACGTGCATGTAACACCCCACAGTACTATGGGCCCGATTCACAGAACTAACTTAAGACAAAATCCTAACCTTACTACCATTTTGGTATTCACAGAAGGCACTTACTCATTTCGGAATTCACAGAAGTTAGGAGTCCTAACTTTAGGACTCCTAAATGCCTTCTGTGAATACCGAAAGTCTTAAAGTTAGGATTTTTCTCAGATTAGGACTCCTAAATATACTACTCCTAAACTGAGAAAAATCCTAATTTTAAGACTTTCGGTATTCACAGAAGGCATTTAGGAGTCCTAAAGTTAGGAGTCCTAACTTTACTACTCCTAAACTGAGAAAAATCCTAATTTTAAAGACTTTCGGTATTCACAGAAGGCATTTAGGAGTCCTAAAGTTAGGACTCCTAACTTCTGTGAATACCGAAATGAGTAAGTGCCTTCTGTGAATACCAAAATGGTAGTAAATTTAGGAATTTGTCTTAAGTTAGTTCTGTGAATCGGGCCCTGTGCCTTTATCTGTTAGTACACGTGACTTGGCTGCAACACGCTACAGTGCTGGGTCTTTATGTGTTAGTACATGTGGCCAGCGTGCAGCGTTCTTCAGAACTGGACCTTAATGTCTTAGTACATGTGACTTGCGTTCCACAGCCTAGAGTACTGGATCTTTATGTGTTAGTACATGTGACCTGCGTGAAACATCCCGCGGTGCTGGGTCTTTATGTGTTAGTACATGTGAACTGCGTGCAACAGACAGCAGTACTGGTTCTTTATGAGTTAGTACATGTGACCAATGGGCAAAATCCCTCAGTACGGAGTCTTTTGGTGTTAGTACATGTGACCTGCATGCAACATCCCACAGTGCTGGGTCTTTATGTGTTAGTATTTGTGACCTGCATGCAACATCCCACAGTACTGGGTCCTTCTGTGTTAGTACATGTGACATGTGTGCAATTTCCCACAGTATTGGATCTTAATGTGTTAGTACGTGTGACATGTGTGCAACATCCCGCAGTACTGGGGCTTTATGTGTTAGTATAGGTGACCTGCGAGCAACATCCCACAGTACTGGGCCGTTATGTGTTAGTATATGTGACCTGCGTGCAACATCCCACAGTACTGGGCCTTTATGTGTTAGTACATGTGACCCGCTTGCAACATCCCACAGTACTGGGCCTTTATGTGTTAGTATTTGCGACCTGCGTGCAACATCCCACAGTACTGGGTCTTTTTGTGTTAGTACATGTGACCTGCGTGCAACATCCCACAGTACTGGGTCTTTTTGTGTTAGTACATGTGACCTGCGTGCAACATCCCACAGTACTGGGCCTTTATGTGTTAGTACATGTGACCTGCGTGCAACATCCCACAGTACTGGGCCTTTATGTGTTAGTATTTGTGACCTGCGTGCAACATCCCACAGTACTGGGTCTTTATGTGTTAGTACATGTGACCTGCGTGCAACATCCCACAGTACTGGGCCTTTATGTGTTAGTATTTGTGACCTGCGTGCAACATCCCACAGTACTGGGCCTTTATGTGTTAGTACATGTGACCTGCGTGCAACATCCCACAGTACTGGGTCTTTATGTGTTAGTACATGTGACCTGCGTGCAACATCCCACAGTACTAGGCCTTACTGTGTTAGTACATGTGACCTGCGTGCAACATCCCACAGTACTGGGCCTTTATGTGTTAGTACATGTGACCTGCGAGCAACATCCCACAGTACTGGGTCTTTATGTGTTAGTACATGTGACCTGCGTGCAACATCCCACAGTACTAGGCTTTACTGTGTTAGTACATGTGACCTGCGTACAACATCCCACAGTACTGGGCCTTTAGGGTTAGTACATGTGACCTGCGTGCAACATCCCACAGTACTAGGCCTTACTGTGTTAGTACATGTGACCTGCGTGCAACATCCCACAGTACTGGGCCTTACTGTGTTAGTACATGTGACCTGCGTGCAACATCCCACAGTACTAGGCCTTTATGTGTTAGTACATGTGACCTGCGTGCAACATCCCACAGTACTGGGTCTTTATGTGTTAGTACATGTGAACTGCGTGCAACATCCCACAGTACTAGGCCTTACTGTGTTAGTACATGTGACCTGCGTGCAACATCCCACAGTACTGGGCCTTTATGTGTTAGTACATGTGACCTGCGTGCAACATCCCACAGTACTGGGTCTTTATGTGTTAGTACATGTGAACTGCGTGCAACATCCCACAGTACTAGGCCTTACTGTGTTAGTACATGTGACCTGCGTGCAACATCCCACAGTACTGGGCCTTTATGGTTAGTACATGTGACCTGCGTGCAACATCCCACAGTACTGGGCCTTTATGTGTTAGTACATGTGACCTGCGTGCAACATCCCACAGTACTGGGTCTTTATGTGTTAGTACATGTGACCTGCGTGCAACATCCCACAGTACTGGGCCTTTATGTGTTAGTACATGTGACCTGCGTGCAACATCCCACAGTACTGGGCCTTACTGTGTTAGTACATGTGACCTGCGTGCAACATCCCACAGTACTGGGCCTTTATGTGTTAGTACATGTGACCTGCGTGCAACATCCCACAGTACTGGGCCTTTATGTGTTAGTACATGTGACCTGCGTGCACCACCGCTAACTTACATGATGTGGGTGCAACTCCCTCTCGTGGCCGGGACTTCAGTGGTGACACGTGACAACTGTGAGCAAGGCTGGGTTTCTTTGTGGTAACTCAGTGTCCACCACGCCCTCCGTAATGGACCGTGATGTGTGTGAAACATGTGTCAGGGGCTCCCAAGCACTGAGCTGGTCTTGGCCTTTCATGCTAACCCGGCTCTCTGTGAATAAAGACTTCCTATTACTACGTCTCCCAGCATGCACTGGGGATGAACGGGACAGCAGTCAGCTCCACCCCCTTCGATAAACTTCCTGTAAAACTCTTACACAACGGTCTACACCATGAAGAAGAAAGAGTCAGAGGGTGCACTTACCTTGCACGGCGAAGTAGGTGATGGTGTACTGCGCCACTGCAAGAAGAGAGAGAACAAGTTACACACTGTAGAGTAAGTAGGGAGGGTGGCAGAGTGTGGCCGTGGTTGAGTGAGTGTGCAAGACGATGTGATGGTGCACTCATGCAAGCAGGGCCGGCTTTAGCGCTTGTGGCGCCCAGTGCAACAATCACTTTTGGTGCCCCCACATCCCATGACCGCCTCCTCAGATTCTCTCCCTACCATCTGCAAGTGCCCCTCATCTCTCCTATCTTAAGATATTGCTAAGCACAGCGCCCCCCTGAGGTCACAGTGCCCCCCTCAACAGGTCAGAGCCCAGTGCGGCCGCACCAGTTGCACTGCCCTAAAGCCGGCCCTGCATGCGAGGGTTCAGACCTGAGTCGGTGTACAAGAGCGCACAGTGTATGTGCTAGTAACCAAAGTGATTGTGTGTGCGAGAATGTAATCTAGGTGCGAGTAGTGGGGGTGTTTTAAAGTGTAAGGAGGCAGGGCCGGACTGTTTCCCGGCGAGCCGCTAGGGTTGGGGGCCGGTTTTGGGCCCCTGGAGGGCCGTTTTTGCTACCGAGGGTTGGCAATATCGGCCCACTGTAACAAAATCGTCCGAAACCGGCCCTCACAAACTGCTCAGCTGCATCCCCTCACCCCAGGGGGGTGCCGGCTGAGCAGTTTCCCAGTCAGGCCCTGTAAGGAGTGGGAGTTGCTGCTCTTGCGTCAAGATCCCACCGCAGCACCTTTTCTCACCTGTGGCCCCATAACTTCCCTGGTTCGATTCTTAGGTCGAGCCTACCAGATAGCAGCCGCAAAGATATATAATGTGGTTTCCCCAGACCTTTCCCGGCCATAAAACCCACCAATTGCTTTCCATTATCTTGTTTTATCGTCAATTACATAAGTTTGCTTTCTATTGGCTTGTTTTATTGTTAGTTGCATTAGCTTTCTTTCTATTGGGTGAATTTGCTGGCTTCAGCCTGTCCACCTTGTACCTGTCCCTCCCATGGAGCATGGCCTCTTTACTATCCCTATGATTCATTGGCTTCGGTGCTCTTTCAGCTCACTTTTAGTGAACAAATGTTTTTAAATTATTGTTTCCACACTCCGTGAGAGTACATGTGTTTTCCAGCCATCTCCGCGGTGTTCTTTTCTCCCCCTTACACATTGCTCTCCCTTGCCCATGTGCTTCTCTTCCACCACCGCACTCATGTTGCTATCTCTCATCTTTGTGCTTCCCCCGCTATGCTCCTCTTTGCTTTCTTTCACCCGTGTATTTCTCCCCTTTTCCCCCCAAGAACCCTTCCTTGTGTTGGCGTAGGACAGCGTAGCAAATGCGTTAAAACCCCATAAATGAGGCCCGTGGTTTCCAAGCTTGCTACGCCGCTGCCCTTCAACTGGAGCCAAGCTTTGAAGAATTCATACACGTGAGTCCCCTCTTTACGAATGGCTCACCCACATACTTGGCACGCCTTGCTGTCTGTGTGCACAGTTAAGTCCTTTTGTAGGTGTGCACAGGTTAGCCCTGCTGCGGGTTTGCACAGGGAAATCCTGTTGTGGATTTCCACCGGAAAGCCCTGCAGCGGGTGTGCACAGGTTAGCCCTGCTGTGGGTGTGCCAAGGGAAGCCCTGCAGCGGGTGTGCACAGGTTAGCCCTGCTGTGGGTGTGCCAAGGGAAGCCCTGCAGCGGGTGTGCACAGGTTAACCCTGTAGCGGGTGTGCACAGGTTAACCCTGCAGCGGGTGTGCACAGGTTAACCCTGCTGTGGGTGTGCAAAGGGAAGCCCTGCTATAAATGAGTGAAGGCAGGGCAAAGCTGTGGTTTCACTTTAATGTCGGCCACGCCCCTTTCTTTAGACACGGCTTGTCTAAAGAAAGGGGGCGGCGCCATGAATGTGAAAGCACCGCATGAGTGACAGTAATTTGCAATGCAGTAGGTCTCGCATGTGCGAGAGTTGAAGCTATTGCATTGCAAATACTTGTTTAGGACTTGTGCCCTAAGTGAAAGGTTACCCCGCTGGAGGTGTGCACAGGTTAGGCTTGCTCCGGGTGTGCACATGTTAACCCTGCCGCGCACAGGTTAACCCTGCCGCGGGCGTGCACAGGTTAACCCTGCCGCGGGCGTGCACAGGTTAACCCTGCCGCGGGCGTGCACAGGTTAACCCTGCCGCGGGCGTGCACAGGTGAACCATGCCCCGGGCGTGCACAGGTGAACCCTGCCGCGGGCGTGCACAGGTGAACCCTGCCGCGGGCGTGCACAGGTGAACCCTGCTGTGGGTGTGCACCTGTAAGCTCTCCTGCATGAGTGTAGATATTCGGAGCTCCGTATGTGTGCACAGGACAGTCCTGCTGCAACTGTGTAAACTGAAGACAAACTCACTGAGTGTTTGCTCCTGTCGATGAGTCTCGGCGCTGCTGGCTGCCTCCTCTGCTGGTGTCTGCCTGCCTCTGCTGGTGTCTGCCTCCCTCTGCTGGTGTCTGCCTCCCTCTGCTGCTGGTATCCAGGTGCGCACTGATGCCCCTTCAGCTCCTCCTTTTAGCTGTTCTTTGCTGCTGAGTCACCATGAGACGATGGAGGAGAGAGGGAGTGACCAGGAAGGAGGGTCTGAGGCAGGTATGGAAATGCCTGCCTAAAATCAAAGGTTTTATGAAGTAACCGCCGCAGGCAGTGCCCAGAATACACACTGCTGAAGATCGGGTACAGTCAGCAGCGCTGACTGAGGAAGCTTCTAGGCGCTCTGCTTTCAGAACATTTACCGGGTCCGGGACACGGCCCCTTTAAGAGCCCTGCGGCCCAGCTGGGGAAGATGCTGGCACTGCAGGCGGTGCCGATCGGGGTGGAGAGGAGGGATGCACACGAGTGGGGCTCATTTTATCCACCTACATACTTCTTGGCTTCAGACACACGTGGCCTCTCTCGCCCCCCAACTCTCTCGATTCTCATTTCTTTTCCCCTCCATGTCTACTTGCAGCTCTCACTTCCCCCTCACACGACTCCAGCTAGACTCATCTCTGCCTTGCTCTCTCTCCCACCCCTCTATCTCTCTTCTTACTTCTGACACTTTCTTTCCTCACCTCTGTTCCTCCCCTTCTAGCTTTCCTCCCTCAGTTTATCGCTCCTCCTCCCCCTCACCTCTTCTTCTATCCCTCCTCTGTCCTTTTTTTCCTCCACTCGTTCTTCCCCTCTTTTCTCTGTCTCCTTCTGACGCACTGACTGTCCCACTTCCACTCTCCCCTCTCACTCCTATCCCTCCCTCGCTCCCTCTGACACACTGATCGCCTGCTTCTCCCCCTCTCACTTCTCTCCATCTCTCCTCTGAGACACTGACCACCCGCTTCTACTCTCCCCTCTCACTTCTCTCGCTCCCTCACTCGCTCTGTGACACTGACCGCCGTGCTTCTACTCTCCCCTCTCACTCCTATCCCCCCCTCGCTCCCTCTGACACACTGATCATCTGCTTCTACTCTCCCCTCTCACTTCTCTCCCTTCCTCCCTTAACACACTGACCGCCCGCTCCTACTCCCCTCTCACTTCTCTCTCTCCCTCCTTCTGACACACTGACCGCCCGCTCCTACTCCCCTCTCACTTCTCTCTCTCCCTCCTTCTGACACACTGACCGCCCGGTTCTACTCCCCTCTCATTTCTCTCCCTCCCTTGACACACTGACCACCCTGCTTCTGCTCTCCCCTCTCACTGCTCTCCCTCCCTCACTCCCTCTGACACACTGACCGCCCCGCTTTTACCCTCCCCTCTCACTGCTCTCGCTCCCTCTGACACACTGACCACCCAGCTTCTACTCTACCCTCTCATTTCTTCTCCCTCCCTTGACACACTGACCACCGTGCTTCTACTCTCCCCTCTCATTTCTCTCCCTCCCTCGCTCCCTCTGACACGCTGACCGCCTGCTTCTACTTTCACTTCTCTCCCTCCCTCACTCCCTCTGACACACTGACTGCCCGCTTCTACTCTCCCCTCTCACTTCCCTCCCTCCCTCTGACTGCCTCACTTCTGCTCTCCCCTCTCATTTCTCTCTCTCCCTTGACACACTGACCACCCCTTCTTCCACTCTCCCCTCTCACTTCTATCCCTACCTCCATCTGAGACACTGACCGCCCGCTTCTACTCTCCCCTCTCACTTCCCTCCCTCCCTCTGACTGCCTCACTTCTACTCTCCCCTCTCATTTCTCTCCCTCCCTCACTCCCTCTGACACACTGACTGCCCGCTTCTACTCTCCCCTCTCACTTCCCTCCCTCCCTCTGACTGCCTCACTTCTGCTCTCCCCTCTCATTTCTCTCTCTCCCTTGACACACTGACCACCCCTTCTTCCACTCTCCCCTCTCACTTCTATCCCTACCTCCATCTGAGACACTGACCGCCTGCTTCTACTCTCCCCTCTCACTTCCCTCCCTCCCTCTGACTGCCTCACTTCTACTCTCCCCTCTCATTTCTCTCCCTCCCTCGCTCCCTCTGACACACTGACCGCCCGCTTCTACTCCTCCTCTCACTTCTCTCCCTCCATCTAACACATTGACCGCCCTCTTCTTGCTCCCTTCTTCTCTCCCCTCTCACTTCTTTCTCTCCCTTCGACACACTGACCGCCCTCTTCTTGCTCCCTTCTTCTCTACCCTCTCACTTCTCTCCCTCCCTCCGACACACTGACCGCCCCGCTTCTACCCCCCTCTCACTTCTCTCCCTCCATCTGACTCACTGACCGCCCTCTTCTTGCTCCCTTCTTCTCTACCCTCTCACTTCTCTCCCTCCCTCCGACACACTGACCGCCCCGCTTCTACTCCCCCTCTCACTTCTCTCCCTCCATCTGACTCACTGACCACCCTCTTCTTGCTCCCTTCTTCTCTCCCCTCTCACTTCTTTCTCTCCCTCCCTCTGACACACTGACCGCCCCGCTTCTACCCCCCTCTCACTTCTCTCCCTCCCTCCGACACACTGACCGCCCTCTTCTTGCTCCCTTCTTCTCTCCCCTCTCACTTCTTTCTCTCCCTCCCGCTGACACACTAACCAATGTAGTGTCTCATGGATATGAATAGCGAGACCCTACTGGTCCTTGATAGACTCCGTATGAGAATGACATAATAGTTTAGGTGTGTCTGGGTGTGGTTAATAAAGTTCACGATGCAGTGTGGACAGTTAACAGTTGCACTCCAAACAATAAAGACCTGCATTACAGAGCTCTGAATGTGGCGCGGTCATTTGTATGCTCCCAGGCTGCGGAGGATGCTACAACTGGCGACAACGATGGGATCTGGAACCCGAAGCAATGAGAGTGCTCTTTACACACACGAAGCTAAGCAGCAGTCTGACAGAAATTTACATGCACATCTATAGTATTTATATCGTGCCTTCACATTAGTTGTATGAAAACTTTTCTCCTGGTAATAATATGGTGCTCTCGAACCAAAACTCTCCCTCTGCTTTTGGGAGAAACAACAGACCCGTAGGAGTTGAGACGCTGATACAGGTCCCGCTTACAGGTGTATCATGACCTGTTTTGGCAAATATAAATATAAGTGAACCCTAATCGGGGGGACTCGGGAAAAAATCTTGGGCAGCTGAAATAAAGACGTGCTCAGATTACTAATTTTGAGACAGTGGTCTCCATTGAGACATGGAATAAGGATGTTTACGACTTCCATTTGATTTCACAGTAGGGAAGGTGTATCACTACTTATTGGTTACGGCGCATATATTGTTATGGCAAGCAGATAAATACGATTATGTGATCCACAAGGAAAGGACCCATTGTGATGGGACAAGTATCTAGCTACCATTGAGACTAAACAAGTGAGGAAGGAGTGGCCGAACCTCTCGTCTAATACACACTAGCCTTGAAAAAGTCCTGATGGACGAAACACGTGTCGGCTGTTTTGTGTTGTATTGATACATGGGCATAACAAGAAAGAACAATAAAGAATGAAAATTCAATTAAAACTGTGGAGCATTTTGTGGACTTTGAACATATATCCTCTTTTTATATATAAAAATCTCTATCTATGCTTATGTGTGCCTCAACTGATGGGTAACCAATGAGAGTGCTCTCCCTGAGAGTTTGCTTAGGGCCGGCAGACTGCTTCTGCATGCCACGTGCGCCTCAGTTGAAGTGGAGCAGCCGACAGTTGGAGTATGTGGAGTCAAAGCGCCACTCCAGCCAGTGCAAGGCTACAGAAAGTTCAGTCCCAGTCGGCCCAGAACCTTCCGGTAAGGCTAAAAGAAAAGGTACTGTGTCACAAAATAACAAAGAGTAAGCCTACATACGGCAGCGACAAGCAGAGAAACACAGAAGGCTGCAATAGGCAGGTGCAAAAAAGTGCGCCAAGGAAAACAGATGCGTCTAGGCAGAAAGACCATAATTGCACTCACCGGCAAGAATGAAGAACGAGGCAGTTTACATTGAGTCGAGTTCTGGCCGGGGACCGGTGCGTTCAAAGTTGAAAGTAGCATTCGCAATGACCCAAGTGAACGCACGGAGGTTATGCTTACGGAGCCGCTGGTACCTAAAGCGGCAACCTCCAAAGTCGATGGCTGTTCCCAGCACAACGCCAACGTCTCCAAGATTGTAAAGGCTCCAATGGAGACCAGTGTCAAATAGGGCACCGCCACCTTCTTGAGCCACTTTCTTGAAACCGCCACCTCCATTCAATACCATCAAAAACAGAATATTGGCGCCAGATGGACCGCCTGGACTGAACCATTCGATGAATTCATCAAAACGCTAGAAGAAACGGATGACAATAAGATCATCAAATACTTAAACAACCTTGCAGGTGACGGAGTGAAAGAAGCAATAAAGAAAATATCACAAGCTGATGAACTATCGTACTGTCAGATTAAGACAGTGTTAGGAATCAAGTTCAATCCAATGCTGAACATCAACTATGAAAAGAACATCTTTAACCAAGAGAGACAACAAGCTGGAGAAATGATGGCTGAGTTTGCCGAAAGACTTGAGGCCTTTATTAAGCACTGCAAGTTCAACGAATTCAGTGAGGAAGAAGTCATTCATCTCAGTCATTGATGGCTGCCTCTCTGACTCATTCAGATGAAGTGTGCTGCACGAGACACTCGGGGTAGATTTACAAGCCCCTTGTGCTGCAACTGCCTCACTTTTTTTGTTGCAACGGCGGCGCAAACAATGCAGCCTACTTACAATGTGACGCATCTAGGGAGATGCATCACTTTGTTAAGACCTGTGTCACATTATACCTGCGTCAGGTATAGTGTATGCAGGGTGGGCGTTCCCACGCAAAAAGCCATGTAGAGCTGACGCAGTGAAATCTACAAGGCTTCACTGCATCACTCTACGCCTTCACTGCGCCAAAATCTCTACGCCTGCTCAGACCAGGCATAAGGAATGACGCAAGGCTTTTTGAATGGGACTCACCCATCTATTGTGGCGCATTGCTGGAGTTGCATCACTTCCATGAGCAACTCCAGCAATGCGTCGCTTTTGCGCCAACAGATGCATCAGAATTCCTGACGCATCTGTCAATCCTTGTGTCATGGAACACTGTACACACTGACTGTTCCACTTCTACTCTCCCCTCTCACTTCTCTCCCTCCCTCCATCTGACTCACTGACTGACCCACTTCTACCCTCCCCTCTCACTTCTCTCATTTCTCTGGCTACCTTCGACACACTGACCGCCCTCTTCTACTCAGCTCTCACTTCTCTCCCTCCCTCCCTCCCTTGACACACTGACTGCCCACTTGTACTCTCACTTATATCCCTACATCCCTCTGGCACACTGACCGCTCGTTTTTACCCTTCTCCCATTTATCTCTCTCCCTCCCTCCCTCATACACACTGACCACCCGCTTCTACTCCCCCCTCTAATTTTTCTCTCTCCCTCGCTCCCTCTGACACATTGACCGTCTGCTTCTACTCCCCCTCTCACTTCTCTCCCTTCCTTCCGTAACACACTGACTGCCTGCTCCGACTCCCCTCTCTCACTTCTTTCTCTCCCTCCCTCTGACACACTAACTGCCGCTTCTTGCTCTCTTTTTCTCTCCCCTCTCACTTCTCTCCCTTGCTCCATCTGACACACTGACCGCCCGCTTGTACTCCCCCTCTCACTTCTCTCCCTCCATCCGACACACTGACCGCCCTCTTCTTCCTCCCTTCTTCTCTCCCCTCTCACTTCTCTCCCTCCCTCTGACACACTGACCACCCGCTTCTACTCCCCCTCTCACTTCTCTCCCTCCCTCCGACACACTGACCGCCCTCTTCTTGCTCCCTTCTTCTCTCCCCACTCACTTCTTTCTCTCCCTCCCTCCGACACACTGACCACCCTCTTCTTGCTCCCTTCTTCTCTCCCCTCTCACTTCTCTCCCTCCCTCCGACACACTGACCGCCCCAGTTCTACTCCCCCTCTCACTTCTCTCCCTCCCTCCGACACGCTGACCACCCTCTTCTTGCTCCCTTCTTCTCTCCCCTCTCACTTCTTTCTCTCCCTCCCTCTGACACACCAACCAATGTAGTGTCTCATGGATATGAATAGCGATACCCTACTGGTCCCTGATAGACTCTGTATGAGAATGACATAATAGTTTAGGTGTGTCTGGGTGTGGTTAATATAGTTCACGATGCAGTGTGGACAGTTAGCAGTTGCACTCCAAACAATAAAGACCTGCATTACAGAGCGCTGAATGTGGCGCGGTCATTTGTATGCTACCAGGCTGCAAAGGATGCTACAACTGGCGACAAGGATGGGATCTGGAACCCGAAGCAATGAGAGTGCTCTCCCTGAGAGTTTGCTTAGGGCCGGCAGACTGCTTCTGCATGCCACGTGTGCCTAAGTTGAAGTGAAGCAGCGGGCAGACGGGAAACAACCTTTACTACGTGGTTTTTACACCGCAATACTATCACAACTCAGTCATTACATCGACCGAGTTGTTACAACGCAGTGCCTTTACAACGCAAGTCGTTACAACAACTTGCGCTAGATGGCGATATAGACTAAGGAATAGTGGGCCATATGTATCATTCCAAATTGCGATCGCAAGCACTGAAATTTGCAGAATTTCAGGGTTTGCGATCACAATTTGGCTCAGTGGTATGCATTAAAGAAAAACTGACTCGCAAAATAAGGAATCACAAAATTTGCGATTCCTTATTTTGCGATTGCATTTAAGGAATCGCAAATTGCGATTCCTCAAATGCAATGTAAGAAGCACAGAAAAAGTGCAATATGGCCTTAAGGAATCGCAAATTACCACCAACTTCAAGTTGGTGGTAATTTGCGATTTCTCTGAAAAATTCACTTTTTTGCATTTTTCAAAGTGCCATGTAGGGCATGCACATTTCAGGGATGCAACAGGGTGTCCTTTTGACACCCTGGCACTCTTGAAATTGCATTCTCAATTTGCGATTCTCTAATTGAGAATCACAAATTGAAAATGTCTTCCCATTCACTCCTGTGGGCCTCTAGACCCATAGGAATGAATTGGGAGGTATTTTTTAATTGCGAATCGCAATTTGCAATTTGCAATTAAGGAATATGTAGGATTCGCAAAATTATTTACACATCCTACATACATAGCGTTTTGCAATTCTCAAATAGCGATTCGCAAAAAATCGATATTTGAGAATCGCAAAACCAAACTTTCATACATATGGCCCAGTATGATTTACTATACCAACACCTTACCTAGTGTTGCACACACTGGAGTTGGAATAGTAAATTATACTATTCCTAAGTTCAGGGCGCCATCTAGTCCAAGTCGTTGGAACGACTTGCGTTGATAAGGCACTGCGTGGTAACAACGCGGTCGATGTAACAACTGTGTTGTGATGGTATTGCGGCGTAAAAACCACATACTAAAAGTATATATTCCCGACAGATGGCATATGTGGAGTCAAAGCGCGACTCCAGCCAGTGAAAGACTACGGAAAGTTCCTTCCCAGTCGTACAATGGAGGAGGAGCTTCGTCTCACTGCCTGGCTCAGAGCCAGCAAATGTAAATTAAAATGATGTTCACTCCACTCCCTAAGTGTGCATATGTGTTTTGGCCGGCTGTCTCAGGCCAACCAAAACATACATGCGCACTTAGGTTTTCTCCAGCACAGCTGCTCAATGCACACCCCACAGACTCGCTGGTCTGAGCAGGGCATCTTTTCTGCCTGCTCAGACCAATCCCCGCGCTGCTCTGCAGCATGTGGATTGGACAGGGAGTCTGTCCCATGGGCTGCTGGGGCCAGCAGGCAGGAAGAAGAGAGGTGGTGCGAGGAGACGTGATGCTGGAACGGCCGGCGGCAAAACGTATGCTTTATTTATATTCTATCCCCCTGCGCGATGCCTCCCACATGACCCCACCTGCTCCACCTCCGTTCGTTTATGGTGACCGCTGCTGCCTGCTGGGAAGGCTGTAAGAAAAGGTACAGTGCCACAAAATAATAAAGAGCCAGCCTACATACGGTACGCTAGTGCTCAAGGCAGAAACAACCAGGCACAGAGATGCACAGAAGGCCGCTATAGCCAGGTGCAAAAAAGTGCGCCAACGAAAACACTTGCGTCTAGGCGGAAAGACCATAATTGCACTCACCGGCAAGAATGAAAAACGAGGCAGTTTACATTGAGTTGAGTTCTGTCCGGGGACCGGTGTGTTCAAAGTGGAAAGTAGTATTCGCAATGACCCAAGTGAACGCACGGAGGTTGTGCTTACGGAGCCGCTGGTACCTGAAGCAAAGGCTGTGGGAAAGAAAACATTTGTTATGGTTTGCAAAGTGAAAGAGAAACCAACTACGTCACGTCGAGCTGAGAAAACGGACTCCAGAAAGTTCCAGAAATCCTCTAGCCACTCCCACAAGACCAAGCAGCAGCACCAATAGAGGCAAGTGGAAACTAAACGAGGTCGATCATCATCAAACTCATCTTCTAAAGGATCCTTAATGACACTGTCGAGCTGCTCACCATGCTCGTTCACGTAATGTTTTTCATCATGCACATTGTGACGTGCGTTCTCATACCAAAACGTGCTTGCAAACGGCACCACATGGTTCTCATGGGTGCGCACATCTTGTTTATGGGCCTACTTTTTAATCCTTCTTTAATCTCTTTAATCCCCCTATCAAATTTATCTACCCCTCATTTTTATTTATTATATTACTGTATGTCTTTGCATTTATGTACATTTTTTGTAAATTTCAATGTGTTTTTGTGACTTTTGCACCTTTTTTTATTTTTTGCTTTACTTTCTCATTTTATTTCCCACCTTCCTTCCTTTTACCATTCATATTCTTATCTTCTCTTCCTCCCACCCAGTGCCATGGCAGAGCAGGGGCGCGGCAGTGCCGGGCCACCCCGAAACACCCGTAGCACCAGCCGCTTACCTTGCGGTCGGCGGCACAGTGAAGAGATTAAGGTGGCTGCACTAGTTTTTTATGTGCAATGCCACCTCTACCACCCTGGGAGCAGGCCTGGGAGTTGGCATGGCCTCCGGTTGCATTGGCAGCACTGGGACAGGGTACGCCAGGCTGTGCACTGTAGCTTTGGGTCCAGCACATCCAACAAAAACACACGCACCAGTGGGCTGACATCCTGGAGCAGGACCTGCTGAGCATGGAGGTTACGGGGCTCAGTGAGTAACAATCATTTAAGTTTTATTAGCGCTAGCTAGACGCGTAGGTGTCAGAGCACTTTGCATGGTCGTGATAGAATACAGTAATGCAGGCATGCAATGGACATATGAGTCAGTAGTTCAGTAGACAAATGGTGCCCATCATAGGTGAAATTTGAGTGACCAACACTAGAGACACAATTCGAGAGGATCTAAAAGTCAGAGAAGCACAAAAAAGAAAGAGAGAACCGCCGCTTCAGACAGAGGGTCTAGGTCTGATAAAGCGATATTTGACTAAGATCCGTAGACTAGGAGTTAAAGTATTTTTTGAGGAGGAGGAGTTTCAGGTTTCTCTTGAAGCAAGGGAAGGAAGGGCTGCATCGAAGGTCCCATGGTAGGAGTTCCATATTCATTTCCAGAAAAGGAGCGCGACTTGGTTGCTGTCTTTGTTAGGATGGAGGTCGGAGCAGAAGAGCGCTGGAGCTTCTGAATGCTCTAGCGGATCCTGCTTTCGTCAGCTTGTTTTCTAAGTAGTTAGGTGTATGAGAGTGAAGGGCTTTGAGGATGACACACGCAGTCTTGTAGGTACATCTTCCTTCAATAGGAAGCCAGTTGAGGCTCTTGCGCACAGGAGTGATGGGTTCAAACTGTTTAACGTGTGTGATAAGGGGGCTGCCATGTTAAGGACTGCTCTGAGGGGGGCGAGGTGAGTTTTAGGCGTCCCAGTGAGAGTAGCATTGTTGGACTTGGCCCTTATTGTCCTAAAATCTTTTGCTTTTCCCCCTAGCCTTTTTACTGACAGGGTGTGTCTGAACTGAAAATGATAACTGCTGTGCAATGGCGTACGCACCTTTATTTCCACCATTGTAGAAATGCACCTTTGTAAAATGTCACTTTTAAAATGGACGCCATTTCTGTCTGCATGTGCCGCCTGCCTGAGGTGGGTTGGCCGTCTAGTGCTTGAAGTGACAGAGTGCCCTACACCTTCCCCACAGTGACAGTTGGGACTGAAACTGCCAGGAGCCTTCTGGAAGGTTCCAGCCCTTGCTGGTAGGTGGGAGGAGGGGTGGATATGTAGAGGAGCTGTCCCTCCATGTGCTCAGACTGAGCGTGAACCTGAATGAGAGGGGACACTCTGCCAGGAGGTACCGCCTCATGGGCCTGTGTGCTGTCCCCTGTGCCCAACTGCACCCCTCTGCTGTCCAACGGGCTAGTGAGAGGCCTTTGCTGGAGTGGAGACTGCGGTGCCAGGAGGAGTGCCACTTTATGGGAGTTGACTGCTTCTAAGAGCTGCTGTCCTATACTGATGAGTGCCCACTGACTGATGATCTGGCCCAGCATTGCCTGCCTGCTCTCCTGCCCTAGCGGCTCGTGAGTGCTACAGCGTTATTCTGTGGGACCTAGTGCCTTGAGAGGGCTCTATTGGACTGGACTGTACTCCCAGGAGGTGAGGAGCGTGGGCGCTACTTTGCTGTGTGAGACTGTGTGCCTCTGGGCCCTAGCGCCTCGTGAGCGCTGCATGTGGAGTGCCAGGAGAGAGAGGCGCTATTGTGTTGTCCCTGGAGCGCTAGATTTCCATTGCCCAGGAGGTGAGCTTGGGCGCTACTCCCTCGGGTGGAACCTTGGGACTGTGAGCCATCTAGCTCCTCGTAAGCGCTGCCTCCAGCCCCTGCCCAGGAGAAGAAGGTGCGTGGGTCCTGCAGCGCTGTGCTGCCAGAGTGCTATATTCGCATTGACAGTGCTCTGCTTGCTGTCTAGCGCCTCGTGAAGTGCTACAACTATTTTCCAGCCCCCAGGACTCTTAGTCCTGCATACCTGGATTTAGCGCTGCAACTTTACTCCTGCATGAGGAGAGCACTTTATCTATACTGCCCACCTGAGAGACAGCTACTTCCAGGGAGTGGTGACAATCTTTGCAACGTGTGTGCATGTATGAGGTTCGCCCTTCTGACTTGAGGCATAATGCATTTCTACGCGCAGTGTAATCCTGCCATGATGTTCATGCTCTTATGCTAATGAGAAATGCCCTAAGGATGCCTAATGTACCCGCAAAGATTCATGCCTAAGGTGTTTATAGCCCAGGATTGGTGCCTATTGCATTTGATGATGCCTAATGCCATGATGGATGCCTAACGTGTCTTTACACTAATGATGTTGCATTTAGGCCTCATCTGTTTTACTGCTTAAGGTGGCTGCAGGCTGATGCTACGCGTAACGTGTTTCAAAACCTACGGTTGATGCCTGATGTCCTTTTCCCCCAAGGCTTATATTGTTGGTGTTCTGCATAATGTGTTTTTATGCCTATGGAGAGTATGCAGGTATGCCTCATGTCATGGGATCCATGCCTCCTTCTAATGTGATGACGTTTATGTCTATGGCTAATGCATTGATTCATGATAATGCTTTTTCCCTAATGACTACATGGCTGGTTTTATGTTTAAGCTTCGTGCCTTCATGCTGTTGATGTTTTCAGGCTAATGAGGTTTATACTCCATGTTGAGGCCTCGTGCCTTCATGCTGTTAATGTTTTGAGGCTAATGAGGTTCATACTCCACGTTGAGGCCTCGTGCCTTCATGCTGTTAATGTTTTGAGGCTAATGAGGTTCATACTCCATGTTGAGGCCTAGTGCCTTCATGCTGTTGATGTTTTCAGGCTAAAGAGGTTTATACTCCATGTTTAGGCCTAGTGCCTTCATGCTGTTGATGTTTTCAGGCTTATGAGGTTTATACTCCATGTTGAGGCCTCGTGCCTTCATGCTGTTGATGTTTTCAGGCTAATGAGGTTTATACTCCATGTTGAGGCCTCGTGCCTTCATGCTGTTAATGTTTTCAGGCTAATGAGGTTCATACTCCATGTTGAGGCCAAGTGCCTTCATGCTGTCGATGTTTTCAGGCTTATGAGGTTTATACTCCATGTTGAGGCCTAGTGCCTTCATGCTGTTAATGTTTTCAGGCTAATGAGGTTCATACTCCATGTTGAGGCCAAGTGCCTTCATGCTGTTGATGTTTTCAGGCTAATGAGGTTTATACTCCATGTTGAGGCCTAGTGCCTTCATGCTGTTGATGTTTTCAGGCTTATGAGGTTTATACTCCATGTTGAGGCCAAGTGCCTTCATGCTGTTGATGTTTTCAGGCTTATGAGGTTTATACTCCATGTTGAGGCCTAGTGCCTTCATTCTGTTAATGTTTTGAGGCTAATGAGGTTCATACTCCATGTTGAGGCCTAGTGCCTTCATGCTGATAATGTTTTGAGGCTAATGAGGTTCATACTCCATGTTGAGGCCAAGTGCCTTCATGCTGTGGATGTTTTCAGGCTAATGAGGTTTATACTCCATGTTGAGGCCTAGTGCCTTCATGCTGTTGATGTTTTCAGGCTTATGAGGTTTATACTCCATGTTGAGGCCAAGTGCCTTCATGCTGTTGATGTTTTCAGGCTTATGAGGTTTATACTCCATGTTGAGGCCAAGTGCCTTCATGCTGTTGATGTTTTCAGGCTTATGAGGTTTATACTCCATGTTGAGGCCAAGTGCCTTCATGCTGTTGATGTTTTCAGGCTTATGAGGTTTATACTCCATGTTGAGGCCAAGTGCCTTCATGCTGTTGATGTTTTCAGGCTTATGAGGTTTATACTCCATGTTGAGGCCAAGTGCCTTCATGCTGTTGATGTTTTCAGGCTTATGAGGTTTATACTCCACGTTGAGGCATAGTGCCTTCATGCTGTTGATGTTTTCAGGCTAATGAGGTTTATACTCCATGTTGAGGCCTACCCTGATAAATGCCTACAGTGATTTATGCTTATCGTAAGGTTTTTCAGTGCAGGGCTTGTCAATAACTACCGGATGGTAGACATGTATTGCTGATGGTATGAAGTAATGCCAACGGTAATGTGATTAGCCCTAATGGGTTGCTCATGCTTTATCCTAGTGTTTGCATGCTAATGTGACGATGCTCTATGTGTAGGCCTCAGGCTATTTGCACTGTGGCTAAGTGCATGATCCTGCCAGGAGGTACTAGCTGCTTTACGTTTATTACTGATGCTTCCATTTATTCTAATTGTGCTGGTGATGGTTCTGGAAGCCGCCCGATTGGCCCTGCCTTGTACATAATCCACCTGTAAATGTCTACCTGGTGCCAGTAAGCACAGTACTGTTACAACTGTGATTGCCTTATGACGTGTTCTGCATAATACATATGCTGTTTTTCTCACCTAGTCTGGTGTGGAGTCTCTTTTGTAGTGTGTCCGGTGTGTCGCCAGTGAGTGTGCTGCGCAGATGCTTTACACAATGCCTCCAAGTTTGGCCCACCCGCTCCGCACCACGCTACCCTGTTTCTAACAGGTATAACCATAATCTAGATTAGAGAGGACCAGAGATTGCACAACATTTTTGAAATCATCTGCTGGAATACATGGTTTAAGTTTCTTGGGGTTTTTGAGTGTGTACAGTGCTCCTTTTGCTGTATTCTTGATGTGCTCTTTCATTGACATGTTGTTGTCCAGGACGAAGCCAAGAGATTCTGCAGAGTTTGATAAGGTAAGAGAGCACTTGAAAGCATTTAGGTCGATGAGCCGTTCGTGTATTGGAAGGCGGTTACTTTTAGGGGAGAAAAGAATAACTTCTGTCTTGATGGGGTTTAGCTTTAAGTGATTTTAGTTTGTTGAGTGTCGTTAAGATGTCAAATGTCGCTGGGTGATTTTATTTTGTAGAAAGGTGGGTGTGATCAGCATACAGGTGGTATTAGATGCCTGTTTCAAAATGGCAGTTAAGGGTTCCATAAAGAGATTGAAAAGGGAGGGGGATAGAATTGGGCCCTGAGGCACGCCAAGATTGATCCGAGTGGGTTTAGACAGGCAAGAGTTGATTTTGATTTGTTGCGAGCGGTGTTGAAGGAAGGAAGGGAACCATCTTAGTACAGTGCCATTCAAACCGAAACGCCAATTCAGAGACTCAAGTCGGGCTGGGTGATTGAGAGTATTGAATGCCGCCGATAGATCAAGTAGAATATGTAGGCAGGCGTCACCCTCGTCTAAGGCTCTGTGGATGTCATCCGAAATGTTCAGCATGGCCGTTTCAGTACTACAGCCTTTCCAAAACCCGGATTGAAAAGTGTCTAGGAGGGAGAATTTTTGTATATGATGATTAAGTTGCTGTAAGACACATTTTTTCAAAGTCTTGGCAAGAAAAGGGAAGTTGGAGATTGGTCTGAGGTTGTTGAGATCGTTGAGATCGTTGGGGTCAGCCCTGGTATTTTTGTGGATGGGTGTGATTTGTCCTAGCTGGAGCAAGATTGGCACACAACCCGTGGTGAGAGATGTGTTGATGATGAGAGTCCAGAACGGGGTGATGATGTGGTTGAGATTTTTCACCATCGTGGATGGGAGGGCATCATTGGTGTGGGTCGTTGGCTTTAGATTATACTGAAGAGTTCCTTTTCAGTCAAAGGTTTGAAGTCCAACCAGTTGGCGCTGTTTTTCCGTTTGGCGAGATTCATGAAGTGTTGGTTATTATCGTGGTCGTTTGGTGCGAAACGGGCTCTGGAGCTGGATCAGCTGTGAGGGGAGGTAGGATGGCGAAGGTGGGAAAGATGGAGGGAGGAGAGGAGACTTGCAAGAAGGTTTACTCAATTTTTGCGACTTTGTCAGCGAAAAAGCCAGCGATTTCTTCATATTGTTTGTGGCGATTATAGCAGGAGGGGGTGCTGATGTAGTTTTTTGTTTAACAATGTTAAAGAGCTCCCTAGGTATGTTTTTTGCACGGTCCAGTTGGTTGCGGAAGAAGGAGGCTTTTTCTTTAAAGCTGTCCAGCATATTGGAACTTCCTGTATGAGTGCTTTAACGGGCATTCTATTATCACGCTGAATGATCCTCAACTGCTTTAACAGAATGGCTGGAACGAGTGCAGATTCTTCTGCAGATGGGCAGTACGTTGCTGACTCTCTCTTTTTTTAAGTCCACTACAATGATGTTAACGCAGTGCGCCAAACACAGGACCCTGAAATAGCCACCACCTGACATGGTCTTAACTAGATTACTGTCATTGACTACGGCAACAAATCCAATCTTCGGCCCTCTGAGTCACAGCCTTCAAAGACCTTGTTAAAGTCGTCCAAGATGTTTGCAGCTGTACGGGATTTCTCCATTGCAATCATGGCTACAGTTGCATGCTTATGAGCGCCATTAAACATTTTAGCAGTGTGCACACCCGCAGATATAAATTCTTGAACCCCCATAAAAGAGCTCCAGTGTGCAGTGATGCACATGTAATCAGTGGCTTGACAACTGGTCCACATGTCTGTTGTCAGGTGGATAGTGTGAACAGCACTCTGCTGCAAAGCTTGTCTAACCAATTCCAGCACATCATGATGTAGCGCTGGAACAGCAACTCTGGCAAAATAGTCCGGCTGAGAGCCTTTCAATTTGGGCAGATGGCTTCCACAAATTCAAGAAAACCCACTCCTTCCACGAAAGAGAAAGGGAGGAGGTCCAGCCCTAACATTTTAGCCAGCTTCTCACTGTACAAACATGCCATTGGGTGGTTGCATTCGTACTACCCCTCCTGCCTAAGCATGCCAGGAATAGTTGCAAGCTTACCCCGACTAACACTTGCTTTGCAAATGGAGTAACAGCATTGTGCAGCTCCTTATTGCTAACCATAAAGAAGTCCCAAACTGGGAAGGTCATCTTTCTGACACTGGTGCCACTGCCAATGTCGGAAGAAGTGTCGGTAGGTTGGTGTTTCGACGTTTGACTCTCTGCAGTGCCTACTTCTACTGAGGTGGTTGTGGGTGTAGGTCGCAGCAAGGGTCTTGAAAATATGGAAGCTGGCAGTGGTGGTGTCTGTGCCATGTCTCTCAGAGCAGGTTGAGATGGAATAATGTCGATCTCCACTGGGGCTGGGTGAACATCCATGATGACTGGCTCGTTGCCATCCTCTTCATCCATAACTTTGAGGCTTTCATGAACCTTCCATTACCCTAGCCTCTCCTGGCATGTCTCAGACTGAGGTGGGGATCCAAGTGGAGTCATGATCATCAGAAGCGGAACCTGGAGAAGAAAATGGTGGAGTACCCTTCCTTTGTCTCGCTGCAAATCTGGAAGACAATGGATCTTCTGAAAGAGTGGATTTTTCTACTTCCTCAGCATTAAGCTCAATCTCCTAAAGTGCTCCTACTTCAGGAGGAACTACTACGATTACTGGCTGGCGCTGTTGTTGTCCACTTAACTGAGTTTTCGGCAATGATTGAGTACTACTTTACCAAAGAGATAAGCCCTATTCAACGTCACTGCTCGTCTGCAGTACCGTAATTAAAGTGGCTGCCTCTGTGCAAGACATGGGCTAGGTCCTAGGTTGGGGTGGGGCCGCTGATGCTGGAGTGCTAATCCCAGCTTGCTCTCGGATGCCGGTGCGGCAGACACATTTTTGCCTGAAAAAAGGTCTGGGGCAACATACCAGTGGTGGTAAGCTCCTTCTTGTCACTGTCCCCTTTCTTGGTAGCACCTTTCTTTGGGGGCCATCTTGAAGTTGTCAGTTGGCTCTGGCACTTACTTTCACAAGATGAAGAGATGTCTGTGTTGTGCGGTCACGCAACACCTCATGCATAGGCCTTCTGTCTGGCAATACTGTGGATGAGGTCTCTTCTCTTGTGCACCTACAAGCAAGCAAGCAAGTAGAACATCAGTAAAACGTGGAACTGTTGCAGTTCAATCAGTAGTACCAACAAACAATATCATTTAGTGTGGTCACTGGTTACTTAAGTTATTATAAATAATTAACAATACAGAGTATCCATCCAATCATAAAACCGCACCAACATCAACGTTCAATTACAATCAGGAAGGATAAGAAAGAGCAACAACATACAGAAGTAACAGTTTGCTTTATGTGCATCAAGTTGTGATTTGGCACTCAGGGAGGTGCGGGTGACAATGGAATAATTGTTAAAAAATTAATGCTGTTGTGTGACTATGCGCCTATGACAGACATGGTGTTGATGGATTCCAGGAAAATGGGAAAAAAGGAAATTCAGAATAAAAAATAAAATAAATAAATAATAGTAATAATTTAAAAAAATAACACACAAATTGGAATAAAATGTACTAGGGGAAGGGGATTACAATGAGAAACCAACTGGGATTTGAGAGGCACGGAGTGGTACCGGTGAAAATGCGAAAAAAGTATATAATATTATAAGGCACTGTTCATACTGTGCATCTAGTATGAGCATTGAGCTACTAGACCTCAAGAATAACATGCACAAAATGGCCACCAGCCACATGGTCAAACAACAGCAACAACCAGCAAAGAGGCATGGCCACAACAAAGAACACATGCAGGCCTATGGCAAAAGCACACTGGCTGCCTACACAAAATGGCCACCAACCACATGGTCAAACTACAAGCAGGAGGCATGGAAAAAAAAGAACACATGCACGTGTATGGACACTAACTAATCAAAAAAGGGCCCCTGGCCTCTGAAGGAAGTGACCCGATTAGGACCACCCGGGTCACTCGCGACCACCTCTCAGCCTTCCACACAAAGAAAGAGTCGGTCAGACTGTAGAGAATACAAACCAATTTAATTTATTAGTATTCGCTCAAGCAGAGTCAAGTCTGAACAGCCTCCTTAGACAACTGCCGAGGGACTGCCCCCTGTCCACACAGTAACAAAAAATATGCATTTCCAACAGCTCTAAAACTCTGCCTAGACTGGAATTTTCCAGCCTGGGCACAAATGAACAAAGGGAGTACAGAAAGGCCAGCTACCATCTTGAGAACGGGTACATGTTATCTTGGTTTCAAGGTTACTTCGCCCGTGCTTGTCTCTCTAGGGTGGGAGCAGGGCTTACTGGAGAGGAAAGTGATGCAAAAACAGAACGATCTAGTCATTAAGGCAGTGGAACTCAACCTTGGATAACACTAAAGAGAAACAATCAAAGCTGATTTTCTGCTGAGTCAAACATTATGAATCAGGAGCATATTATATCGATCATGGCACAAAATGGCGGCTGAATACAAAATGGTGCCGCAAATGCTAACATAACTCGCATAATGCTAGAAGGAGTCGGCTAGACACATTCTCAGTCCAACACCTCATCACATGGGGAAGAAAGACAAAGACAAATGGTGGCCGATGCCAAATGGCAAACACATTCACACACTGGCCAGACAAAGAAAGAATGGTAACAGTAAAAAACAGCATTAATTCCACATTGCCATAAATGAAAATTAACTAGGCTAATTTTTTTACAACAATACACATCCTCCAAAGGCATCAAAAATAATACCCCACCGATGCACTGTTTGCAGAAAAGTCGCGAAATATCCCCAAAAAACACATTTGTAATTTAATCCAATTAAACAATGCTTCATTTCAGCAGACACCCAAGAAACAGTTGTTTCATGTCCACTGGCAAACCAGGCCACATACTGAATTAAATGAATATTGCAAATTCATTAAGCAAATATGGAGAAAATGTACTGACCTGTGGAACAACATGCAAACAAATAACTAGGCCCCTATTGAAACTGAACAACCCACCACAATACATTTTAAAATTGAAAAAAAGTACAAGTATATCTTGGTGCATGCCCTCTATCAAACAAACAACACCCTTATGCAACAGTTTTTGAACCTACTTGTGATATCACAAAAACAAAGTCCTCAAAATCTAGTGGTATATATGCAGACAAACAGAGTGATCCTTCCAGCTCCAAATCCAAATGAGAATTTGACTAGGAGGTGGACAAAGCACTGGGAGGAGCCTGTGGGATAGGGACAGGAAGTTGGAGACTCTGGGGTACTACCTCCATGTTGAAAAAAAAAGTAAAATAAAAATAGTAACCCTGGGCGGAGCTGGCGGAGCGGGACTACACGGAGGCTCATTGAGTTGGGAACCAACTCCGCTCCGCCTCCTGCCTGCCCCCCCCCAGTAAGAATTAATTAAAAAGACATAAAAGGTAAAATAATAGAGACTTATCTTGACTGCGGCGTCCCCGAGCTGCCGTCCTCCTCATCCTCGCAGTCTCAGGGTGAACTGCACATGCGTACACAACTGTGCATGCGCATTTCTTGCAAGGAATGCGCGGACGCATGCGCAGATCACCCTGAGACGACGTGGAAGAGGAGGACGGCAGCGCAGGGACGCCGCAGTCAAGGTAACTCTTTATTATTATTATTTTTTTTAATTTAATTAATTCTTACTAGGGGTGGTGGAGGCGGGGGCTGGTCAACTCCGCTTCACTGCGGAGTGTGCAGTGATTTGCCTACTCCGCATTCTCTGTGGAATGCGGAGAAGTCAAATTTCCGCACACTCTGCAGGCGAAGGGGAGCTCTATAAATAAAATAGGCATCCTTGCACACAAAAAACAACGTGAACAGTCCTTTTGAGAAGTTTTTTAACTCCAAATTGTCCTTTTGAGGAGATTTACCTGTTTCTCGAGGAGAGAATCTCACTCACTCACGCTCACCCATGACAAAAAAGAATCACCGGAAGTTGCTGGTGCAGCCTAAAGCCTAGCTAGAGGCTGCCAAATCTCGCAGGAGCTCGTGGGCAACTAGAAAATCTTGTGGGCGCTCGCGAGTGCCCAGCAAGTTTCTTGCTGCACTACGCGTGCATGCAAAACAACGTTATGAGCACGCCAATGGAAAAAACCCCCGGTCCATTGCAGAGTTTATTGGTAACTCCACATTCTCCGCAGAACGCGGAGTTGCTGAATTCTGCAAACTTCATCAACTATAACATAAATGCACATGCAGACATAGTAAGTCTGTAATTGTCGTTGTTTTATGGACTAGAACATCTTTAGACCATGAAAGTGCAACTTCACATCAATGAGGACATTCGTCGGGTTGCTCAACGACATCGTCAAATTGCCAATCTAACAAGGCAATCGAGAGAGAACAACATCCAAGTCCGCACATTGCCAACATGATGATATAGCTGAGTGGGGCCAAAGTATTTTCTCGTCTTGATCTGAACAAGGGGTATCATCAACTCGAACTAGAGGAAAACTGCGGATACATTGCCAACCTTTCGACCCATGTTGGTTTATTCAAGTATAAAAGACTACATTTTGGGGTGTTTTCAACTGCAGAACTTTTTCAGGATGTCATTTGTCGCATAATAGAGCCTGTCACATAAGCTTTTAATTATAATGATGATATATTGGTATTTGGGACCAATCCAAATGAACATGACAAAGCCCGTGCACAGGTATGCTGCTTGTTGGCTGATGCCGGTCTCCCTTTGATTGCAGAAAAGTGTGAGTTTCACAAAACAAAACTCAAATTCTTCTGCCGTATTTTCTATAAAAACAGAGATTACACCAGGTCCGGCTAAAGTACAAGCGTTATTGCCCACTACTCCACCACAAGATGTAACCATGCTGCGATCCGTTAGTGGCATGGCCAGTTACTGCTCCAGGTACAGTCATGATTTTGCCACAGTGAGTGCCCTGTGAGAAACTTGACAAAAAAGAACGCTGTGCTGAAGTGGTCACCTGAATGCAATAGAAGCTTTACGAAAATCAAACATGCTTATTTTGATCGAAAATTGGATTTTAGTGGATGCCATCCTAGTGGGGTTGGGTGCAATCCTTGCCCAGCACAGTAGACACAACAATGCTAAAGGCATTCTCAAGGAGACTTCCTTTTGAGGAAACGACATGACATTCTGGTGGTTTCTCCCTGTTTTAGTGGATCTTCAGAATATGATAAAAGGTCAGAACCACCGGATATTCAACTTTCAGAAACTGATATTCTTCCTGATCCAGGACACATTTGTCTTTCCAATTGGTAATCAGATCATAAAATGCCTGTATACTTTCATTGTAGTCCTGGTGTGTTATAGGTAGATAGCTTTGTCTGTCACTCAGTCAGCTCAAACCTTCTTTCAGGTAGTTTGACTTACTTTACAGCACAACATTCCTCCTTTATCTGAAGGCTTTATAACTAAAGACATGTCATTTTTGTGAGATAACACTACTTGCCATTAGTCCTTAGTTAGATTGCATTCTCTCTTGGCAGCCCCTGGTTTCGTAGTTGTTCTAATTTTATCCAACACTTTGATGATCATCTCATGGAAACAGTCAATAGAATCGAACGGAGTTTGCGCTATATATCTTGATTTCACTTTGAATTGACTTTTGCCACTTCTTTTTCAAACTGAATGAAACTTGAATAAGAATAGGGATAACTCTATATCCTATTGTTATGCCATTCACATTGACAAAGGGCAGTTGGCCGAAACGCATCTGTCATTTTTTTCGGTGGTGTGCATGAAATAGAGAACCTTTACTAAATGCTTCAGCGTGCGCGGATTTCCTGTGAAGGAAAGTAATCGATATATATATAGATGAATCTTCGCGACATTCTCCAAAAAAAGGTCTATCCAGTTCAGCTCCTATCCTGAAAGCTTGGGGGTGATTTGTCAAACGGGGGCTGAGAAAAAAGGGGGATCCCAAAACGAGTTTTCTCCATGTTAATTTCCATAGGAAAATTTGAGACGGGCTACAGCCCGTACTGCTGAACGGAATTACCCCAAATTTGGCAAAAAGGTAGAGCTTGGTTCAGAAAGCGACCTTTTGTTTAAATGGGGTAAATCCGTTCAGTAGTTTTTGAGAAATTCAAAAAATAAGAGTCAAAAAATCAATTTCCCATAGGAAACTTTGGGCAAGGCTACAGCTGAAACTGCTGGACGGAATTACCCCAAATTTGGCAAAAAGGTAGTGCTTGGTTCAGAAAGTGACCTTTTTTTAAAATGATGTAAATCCATTCCGTAGTTGCTGAAAAATTCAAAAAATAAAAGTTTCGATATCTAGGGCAGTGGTGGAGTCGCGAACCCTCCCGACCATGCGCTTCATTCTAATTGGCAGGCACGACCACGAGCTTCATTGTAAATGGCTGTCAACACTCCAAACCAGGAAGTGTTGGCAGCCATCTTGTGACTCGGTAGAAGTGAGTCACCAGAAAACAGAGAAACAAAGATATAGAACAAGAGAAGGGGGCAGGGCAGAACCCCCCTGGGCCTGCTCAGGGGGTTCCAGAAGGACTCCCAAGGCCCAAAAAAGCATTTACAAAAAAAAGAAATTACGCGCATTTCGTGCTGGGGTCGCGAATTCCGCTGAAATTGTGAAAAAACAATGAAGCGTGGGTTCCCGTGTTTTATTTTAATGAGGCCCCAGGGTGGGCTAGGGCCTGGGAGCATTCTTATAAATAATAGCGGGTCCCACGGGGGCCCCCGCAGCCCTGGGGACCACCACGTCCACGGGGCTTCACTCATGTTGGGAGGGGGGCGGGCGGCCCTCCTCCTGGAGCCAGTGATGGCTCTGGTGACTGCCACCCCCAGGGCCGGCTCCTGCGGTGTCCCGGGGTGCCCACCCCCAGGACACTGCTGTTTGCTATGACAGGGCGGGAGCCGCGTTGCTGCTGCCCTGTCATACAAACTTGCTTTGGATTTTGGAAGCGAGAGCTGGGAAACCTGCTCTAGCTTCCAAAATCAAAAGCTGATTGCTTTTCCACACGGGGAGGTGCATGTCAGCAGCTCCCCGTGTGGAAAAGCAATGCCGTCTCCCGCAGGACGCGGGGAGCCGGCATGACCGTGGGGGCCTTGGGGCTCCCCCTACGGTCTACAACAGTGAGGTCAGGCCCCAGGGGATGGGGTCCTTGGGGCCTGAACTGGCCATGGGAGGGGGGCCGACACAGCCCTCTTCTCGTTTAATTTTTGCGCGGCTCTCGGTGTGGCACTTGAGTACTTCTTAAGTCTTTCAAAAACCGAGGGGTATATTCTGAAGGACACATCGCCGAGTTAACGGCACTTTATCGCAACCAAAAGGGTGATAAATTTAACGCACCTTTCACAAGCTGGAGCAAACAGCCCATATCAACAGTTTACTAGCGATAGCAGCCTCAAAATGCATCGTCACGGATGAGCCCAGCAAATATTGCGAATGAGATATAGAGTAGGCGTACCCGTGCAAAAAGCAGCGAACACATCACTTCGCAAGTTTCTCAACCACCAGCAAGATCGTCGAAGAGAGTACAAAACAGGCCATAAGGTGTGTTAGTAGCAGGAAGTTTACACCTGCTCTGAGCTGGTGTAAAGTCAGACTACAACCTGCAACATGAAAGGGAGCCCAGCCCAGAGCCACACCTGAATGACAACAGATGCAATGGAGCCAACGATCATGCAGCTCGGACACCCAACACTGCTCCGACACCCCCCGCCCCTTGTCTGCCAACCCCGCTTCACCGCCACCCCCCACAAACAAATGGGAGAGCAACCTTAGGAAATCTGGAACGTAACAAATTGGGTGATGTCACACAATTAGAATTAAGAACTTGCATGTGTGGTTGGACAAATAAGAATCTCAGTCAGCTATGGATTTACAAATAAAACATTTTATTTAAACAAAACAACAAAATAAAAGTAGGTATAGGCATGGCGTGTCATCCCTCGACAATTTGTGAATCACAGCCTGCAAGACAAAAAGAAAGATACGATTGTGCGTCATCCGTCCATCAAAGGAGAGAAAGAGAAAGAGAGAAAGAGTGAGAGAGAGTAAGAGAGAGAGAAAGAGAGAAAGAGTGAGGTACAAGAAAGAGAGAAAGAAACAGGGTGAGAGAGAGGAAGAGAGAGAGAGAAAGAGTGAGACAGAGAGAAAGAGAGAGATAAAGAAAGAATGAGAGAGAAGAAGAGAGAGAGAAAGAGTGTGTGAGAGAGAAAGGAAGAGATAGAGAGTGAGAGAGAGAAAGAGTATGAGTGACAGAAAGGAAGAGATGGAGAGGGAGAGTTGACACAGTGGAGAAAATCCTCACAGCTCACCTTTCTGCCACCGGTGTGTCTCCAACCATGTGCCGGGACATAGTGCAGCCCTCAAGTTTAGTCATCTGAAATATAGTATAGAATCAGTAATGGCACTGCACATGCGTAATTCTCTGTTACGCCCTTGCGCACCCAGGCTGCTGCACCCCATCAACTCTCGCCGCCCAGAGGTGTCTGTCTGCCCTGCACACTCAGGGTGCTGCACCCCATCGACTCCTGCCACCCAGAGGTGTCTGTCCATCTCTGCGCACCCAGGCTGCTGTACCCCATCCACTCCCACTGCCCAGAGGTGTCTGCCCCTGCTGTGCACCCAGGCTGCTGCACCCCATCCACTCCCAGTGCCTGGAGGTGACTGCCCGTTCCTGCGCACCCACACTGCTGCACCCCATCCACTCACACTTCCCAGAGGTGGCTGCCCGCTCCTTTGCACCCAGGCTGCTGCACCCCATCCACTCCTACTGCTCGGAGGTGTCTGCCCACTCTTGTGCACCCAGGCTGCTGCACACTATCCATCCCCACCGCCCAGAGGTGACTGCCCGCTGCTGTGGAAACAAGCCTCTCTGCTCACCTTCCGCCACCGGCGTTTGTGTAAGAGGGTCCACCATGTGCCGAAGCAACCTCCTCAGCCATTGCGTACATGCGGTCAAGCCGAGCTCACAATTCAGGGTGGGTGTTGATTGCAGGATGGTCATGCATCATCGCAGGCCTGCTAGAAAAAAAGCGTCATGCGTCCATCAAATGAGAGAGAGTGAGAGAAAGAGTGAGAGAGAGGAAGAGAGAGAGAGAAAGAAAGAAAGAAAGAGTGAGAGGAAGAAAGAGTGAGAGAGAAAGAGAGAAAGACAGAGGGAAACAGTGAGAGAGAGGAAGCGAGAGAAATAGAGAAACAGTGTGAGAAAGAGGAAGAGAGAAACAGAGGAAGAGTGAGAGAGAGAGAGAGAGAGAGAAAGAGTGAGAGAGAGGAAGAGAGAGAGAAAGAGAAACAGTGTGAGAGAGAGGAAGAGAGAGAGAAAGAGTGTGAGGGAGAAAAAGGAAGATATGGAGAGGGAAAGTGAGTGCCCACACTGTGGACAAAACCCTCACAGCTCACCTTTCTGCCACCGGTGTGTCTCCAACCACGTGCCGGGACATAGTGGAGCCCTTAAGCTCACTTAACTGAAACATAGTACAGAATCAGTAATGGCAGAATACATACGACTGCGCATGCCTAAATGGCTGTCCTGCCTTTGTGCATCCAGGCTGCTGCACCCCATCCACTTCCACTGCTCTGAGGTATCTGCCCGCCGCTGCGCACCCAGGCTGCTGCAACCCTATCCACTCCTTCCACCCAGAGGTGTCTGCCCACCCCTGCGCACCCAGGCCTCACTGTTCACCTTACCGCGGACAGGGCACCCTCCACATCATGCAGCCCGGCTCCGCAGGCCACCAGGTCTCACATTTGGTGCTGCATTTTGATTTTACCATGGCAGAGGACATACCAGTGCACCCGCCATCATCGCAGGTTGCACACCCACTCAACCCTTGCACTACCACTAACTCTGTGAGCAGTGAGGCCACGCCACGTGGTGGTAGGCCCCCGCTGGGCGATGGTCAGGCCTACACTGCGGTCCAGCAGGACACACAAAACTTGACCTGTCTGGACCACCAGGACGGGACATCATCGCAGGCTGCACTCCCGCTCAGCATTTACAGTGCCCCTACCTCAGTGAACCGAAAGTCACCGTCCGTGGCGGTGTGCCTGTGCCGGCCGCAGTGCATCAGGTGCGCCAAGTCTGAAATGGAAATGGCGTGGAGCACGTGCACCCAGTCCTTTTTATTGGCAGGGTTACGTGTCCTGTGATGCCTGTGCTTGATGGGTGTGGTGTGGGTATAAACCAGCCATCAGGGAGTGGCTGTGGCGTATTGACAACTATTCCTGTGAACAGCAGATAACTACAATGAAAACCTGGGCCATGTAGCGTTGTTGTCCCTCCCTGTATGCGTAAGCGGAGTGGGCTGGCCTGATGTATGCCAGTCCTGCGTGAGGCTGTGAACAATGACTCCGGAGCTGTGGGCCTGGTTCCGTCCTGGGCTGTATGAGGAATCATGGCCAACATGGAAGGTAGGGGGAATCACTGACCCTACATTCATCCATATTTCCACACATGAAAGACCGTGCACATGACATATCTGTGTGGATATGAATGTTTAATGCACATTCAGTGGAGTGTTGCCGCTGTAGCAATACAGGGCCATGCAAAGCACAAATTTCAGTTTTTGGCACATGGAGGGCAGCCAATTAGAACTAAGCTCATGCTCGGGGGTTAGGCTCCGTTAACATGTGTACTCATCCAATCACTCCGCCAATTCCGAAGCACGTATAAATTCACTATACACCCTCCTTGCAGTACTCTAATGATCCAGTCTCTACCTATGTACTTATACAATGACCAAGACAAAATTACATAAACTAAGATTTCCCCACTGTCAGAGGTAACATGGTTGCGAGCGCTGTCCACAGCAGAATGTAATGTGGTAGGGCCCAGGGGCAGCATCATGCATACATAATGAACACACAGACACAGTTAGATAGATAGTGGAACTGGGTACGAGCAACTGCGCTCGGCCCCTTTTTATTACCAGGGTCACATGTCCAGTGACGTCTGTGCTGGATGTGTGTGGGGTGAGTGTAAGCCAGCCCTCAGGGAATGGTTGGTGCTGGCAACAAGTACAATAGTAATCATCGGATCACACACAGAGATTCAATCATAAAGGGTCCATGACTTGAGCTGCAATAAGGTAGGGGCACCAGATGTGAAATGATACACAAAAGATCGTAAGGGTTCATGACTTGTCGTACACTGAGGTAGAGGCAGCAGATCTGAAGTCATACACAAAAGATTCTATCATAAAGGGTCCATGAGGTGTGGTGCACTGAGGTAGGGGCATCAGAAGTGTTCCGCATGTGCACAGCTATCAATGATGCGTGGTCCGGGACGGCCGCACAGGTAGCAATGTCTGTTGCCTACTGGACTGCGTCATCTGCAATCGCAACTCGATCTGAATTGTGAGCCCTGCAGTCAATCAATCAAAGGCATTTATAACGCGCACTACTCACCCGGAGGGTCTCAAGGCGCTTGGGGGGGGGGGGGGGTCCGCTACTGCTCGAACAGCCAGGTCTTGAGCTTCTTCCTGAGGGAGAGGTGGTCTTGGGTCAGGCGTAGGTCGGGAGGGAGGGAGTTCCAGGTCTTGGCGGCCAGGTGGGAGAAGGACCTTCCTCCTGTTGTCGCTCTTCGGATGCGGGGGACGGCGGCGACGGCGTGACTGGTCGATCGGAGATGGCGTTTGGGAGCGTAGAAGTTGAGGCGGCTGTTGAGGTAACTCGGGCCTTGGTTGTGTAGGGCTTTGTGTGCGTGGGTGAGGAGCCGGAAGGTAATTCTCTTGTTGACCGGGAGGCAGTGCAGGTCTCTCAGGTGTCTGGAGATGTGGCTGTGTCTGGGGATGTCGAGGATGAGTCTCGCTGAGGCGTTCTGGATCCGCTGGAGTCTCTTCTGGAGCTTGGCGGTGGTTCCGGCGTAGAAGGCGTTGCCGTAGTCCAGACGGCTGGTGACGAGGGCCTGGGTGACCGTCTTCCTGGTCTCGGTGGGGATCCACCGGAAGATCTTACGTAGCATGCGCAGGATGTTGAAACAAGACGAGGAGACGGCGTTGACTTGTCTGGTCATGGAGAGGGAGGAGTCCAGGATGAAGCCCAGGTTGCGTGCGTGGTCTGTCGGTTTGGGTGCGGTGCCCAGGGCGGGGGGCCACCAGGAGTCGTCCCAGGCGGAGGGCGAGGAGCCCAGGATGAGGACTTCCGTCTTGTCTGAGTTCAGTTTCAAGCGGCTGGTCGTCATCCATTCGGCTACGTCTTTCATCCCTTGGTGTAGGTTGGCTCTGGCGGTGGCGGGGTCGTTGGTGAGGGAGAGGATCAGCTGTGTGTCGTCGGCGTAGGAGATGATGTTGAGGTTGTGTTGGCGTGCGATGGCCGCAAGGGGGCTCATGTAGACATTGAAGAGGGTGGGGCTGAGCGAGGAGCCTTGGGGAACGCCGCAGATGACTTCTGTTGCTGCAGATCTGAACGGGGGTAGGCAAACTCTCTGTGTCCTTCCAACGAGGAAGGAGATGATCCAATCCAGTGCCTTCTCCTGGATTCCGACGTTGTTGAGGCGCTGCACTAGGGTGCGGTGGCAGACAGTGTCGAATGCCGCGGAGAGGTCTAGGAGGATGAGGGCCGCTGTTTCTCCGTTGTCCAGCAGGGCTCGGATGTCATCGGTGGCAGTGATGAGGGCGGTTTCGGTGCTGTGGTTGGCCCAGAAGCCAGACTGTGAGGGGTCGAGGGATCCGTTCATCTCGAGGAAGGCGGCCAGCTGCTTGTTGACTGTCTTCTCGATGACTTTGGCTGGAAACGGGAGGAGCGAGATGGGGCGGTAGTTCTTGAGTTCGGTGGGGTCCGCTGTTGGTTTCTTTAGTAGAGCGCTGAGATCGGCGTGCTTCCAGCTCTCCGGGAAGGTGGCGGTGTCGAAGGAGGTGTTGATGATGTCCCGCAGGTGGGGTGCGATGACAGCGTCGGCCTTGTTGAAGACGTGGTGAGGGCAGGGGTCGGTTGGGGATCCGGAGTGGATGGAGTTCATCGTGCGGATGGTGTCTTCTGTGTTGATCGGTGTCCAGGCGCTGAGGGTGGTGGTGGGGGGCGTTGGTGCGGTTGTGGGGGGCGTTGTTTGTGTGCTGAAGCTGTTGTGTATGTCAGCGATCTTGTTGTGGAAGTACGAGGCGAGGGAGTTGCAGAGGTCTTGCGATGGGGTGATGTCGTTGTTTCCGGCGTTGGGGTTGGAGAGTTCTTTCACGATGTTGAAGAGTTCCTTGCTGTTGTGTGCGTTGTTGTCCAGGCGGTCCTTGAATGCTGTTTTCTTGGTGGCGTGGATCAGTTGATGGTGCTTTCGGGTGGCGAGCTTGAGGGTAGTTATGTGGTCCGGTGTTGGGTCTCTTCTCCAGGCTTTCTCGAGGGCTCGGCAGTTCTTCTTAAGGCATTTGAGTTCGTCGGTGAACCAAGGGGCCTTCTTGCTGCCGGGTCTGCTGGGCGGGGTCCTCAGAGGGGCGAGTTCGTCCGCGCAGTTGCTGATCCACTTCGTGAGGTTGTCGGCGGCCTGGCTGGGGTTCGCTGAGCTGGCGGGAGGGTGCTGGCTCAGGAATGCGGCAAGTTGGTCGGCTGTGATCTTGTTCCAGCTTCTTCGTGCAACCTGTGGCTGGTGGTGGTGGATCGTGGTCCTTTTGAAGCTGAAGTGGATGCAGCAGTGGTCCGTCCAGTGGAGTCCGGTGGCGTGGCTGAAGACGATGTCCTTGCTGGATGAGAAGACGGCGTCGAGTGTGTGTCCGGCGAGGTGGGTGGGGGTGGTCACCAGCTGCTTGAGTCCGAGGTTGGCGAGGTTGTCAAGCAGGGTAGTGGTGTTGCGGTCGTTGTTGTTCTGTAGGTGGAAGTTGAGGTCCCCGAGGAGGATGTAGTCAGCGGAGGGGAGGGCGTGCGGGCTGATGAAGTCGGCGATGTCTTCGCTGAATGGTGTGCGGGGTCCCGGGGGTCGGTAGATCAGGGTGCCTCTGAGGGTGGTCTTGGGGTCGGTGTGGTTCTGGAAGTGCAGGTGTTCGGCGGTTGTCAGGGTGTCGTCGGTGTTGGTCGTGATGCGGATGGTGTTCCTGTGGATGATGGCGATGCCTCCTCCGGTCTGGTTGCCGCGGTCCCTCCGGGTGATCTTGTAGCCCTCTGGGATGGCGATGGCGATGTCGGACGCTGAGGAGGCGTTCATCCATGTTTCCGTGAGGAAGGCGACGTCAGGAGCTGTGGTGTCGAGGAGGTTCCAGAGTTGGACGGCGTGTCTGTGGACGGAGCGTGTGTTGAGCAGGATGCACTTCAGGTGGTTGCTGCTGGTGTTCGGCTTGGTGAGTGTTGGTGCAGTGCAGGTCCGGATGCAGGTGAACTTGCAGGAGTGGCAGCTGAAGGGTCCGTGGGTGCGTCTCGGGGTGGCTCGGTAGCATCCAGGGATGCGGCCGGTGTTGAGTGCATTGAGGGTTGCGGCGTCGTAAGTCCGGCGGGTGGGCTGGGGTCTGCGGGGGCCAGGGGTCCTGGCGCGGGGCGTGGTCCAGGCGCAGACGGGCGTAGACGGGCTTACCTTTGGCGCACCTTCGGCGCTCAATCCGCAGTCCGCAATGTAGATGGAAGGCAGTAGTCAGCACAAACATCTAGGAATGCTTTTTGTCACATTGTAGGAGAGTAGGGTCTGCTATCCTATGGTCACCCCAAATGTTTGCTTTTTGCTTCACTGGTTTCTGACATACTGAGGCTGTGGGCCTGCTAATCAGACCCCCAGCCTGCTGTTCCCTCTACTAAATTGACACTATGCACTCCAGGTGCATAACCAATTGGACTTGGATCACCCTGTGAGTCCCTGTACCAGTGTACACTAGGTACCCAGGGCATTGGTGTATCTAAGGCCTACCAGGGGCTGAAGCATGTATTGTGCCACCCCTGGCCTGGCCTAACAATTTGACACAACTGGCTGATCACTCAGCTGGGGTAAGTTGGTGTATCCACTTCTTACTTAGGTGTAGTATACCTATACCTAACCTTAAATGGAACACATGTTAACCTATAAGTCACTCCTATGGCAGGCCTTAACAATCCTGAAGGCAGAGTGCTTGGTTCCATGTGAGATGGTGCTCTGGCATGAGCTGAGCCTGTCTGCAGTGGTTGGAACAACTTCCTTCTACCGTTTCCAGATATCGCCATACCATATACTCTTAAGTGCATTATGAACCTCGCGGTTAAATGCTATCTTTGGTTTGGCTTTATCAAAACATGTCGAGTAAGGTGTCATATGAATTGGAATACTAACCCCTCACCAATTCTGGCGACGGGGTTAGCATTCCACCCTTCTAGAGGGACACGACATGTACAGATCCTGAAACCCGGGTAAAATCAGACATAGCCTCAGCTCCACAAAATGGACGCTGCCACCGCCGACACAAGTCTGCCCTCCTGCTGCTGGGAGTCCTTCCAGCTTGGGAGACGTGGACAAAGGGTTTCCTGCCAGGGGAGGTGCGAGCACCACCCCAGACAGGATTTTGTGTATTGGTCAGGTAGGGCTTGAATAGAATCAGACATGCCTGAGGCTCACAAGGAGCCTCGGTGCATATGCCAGTTCAAACCGGTCCTGGGGCACACCAGCCCCGGACCTGGGGTGAGCTGGACAAAGGATTGGGGGTGTAACCACCCCCCTTCTTGGTCCCACCCTTAGGGAGGGACCTAGCAGGTAGTCCGGCCCCTAGAATACGCTTAAAGGTAGGAGCTGTGTCCTAAGACTTCAGACATCCTGGAATCAACTTAACACTAAGAAGAAGACGGGAACTTCGACGTTCTGCTGCACAGAAGACTGAAGGAAATCTCCCCTATGGTCAGGGAGTGACCATCTTGCTAACGCAAGCACCATCCAGCAAATCGACGTCTGCTTTGCCACTGCCTCCTGCTGGAGCCCGAGCCCAGAGACCAACAAGAACTGGACCTCCAGACCTCTCACCGCCCGATCCACAGTCCCTGCAAAGAAGGAACCCGTGGAGGCACCGAGACACGTGGAGCCAGCCATCTTGGAAGACACTCGACAAGCTGCAAGCGCGACAACAGAGGCTCCCTCCAAGTTGTGCTTTGGGTCCTGAGAAGCCCAACATCCGAGCAGCATCTGCACCAAAAATGAGCCCTCCAGCATCTCCACGATCTGCGTGGGGCCCCTCTGCGCTTTGCAACTCGACACGCCTAACCGGTCCCTGGCCCGTTGGCTAGTGGCCATCTTGGTGAACCTATTTGAAAACTACGATGCTGGTCTGGTTGCTCCAGACTGGCCCCTGCTGCCCTCCAAAGGAGCAGCCCCTCTGACCTTGCTGGTCAGAACCACCAGCTTTCTTCATTTCCTGCAACTCCTGCTTTTGCCAAGGCTTGTTTGCTTCCTTTGAGTCGCCAACACTGCCGACAGCGAGAGCCTGCGTGGGACAGCTCGTGAACCGACTCCTGGACGTCGTCGACCTTCAGGGACTACGTGGCTGCAGAGACAAGCTACACCTCTTCACCTGTTTGCACCCGACATCGCCTGGTACCTACCTGGTGCCACGCTGGTCACTGGCTAGTGACTGTGAACACTGTCCCCTCTGCTTACAGGTCTTCTACAACTCCGATCCATCCTTGGATCCACCGCATCTCTTCTGGACCGACCGCCTGCAACATCTTTGTCATCAGGCTCCATTGAACAGATAGACGAAACCCGACGCACTTCGAGAACTATGCACCCGCTTCCTGTGGGTGAGGTAAAGCTGGCACTCCGGTGCACAAGTGTAGAGTAACATCTCTAGTGTCTAGGTTTGAAGTCTTGAATTCGTAGTCCAACCAGAAGACCCTTCTAGCAGTAACTTTTAAACTTTTACGCACCCATTGAAAACCTATGGGAGCACGCGTGTAACTTTCCTCACTGCACACGCGACCCGTGGACCTCCTGGTCACTAACTGAAGGTAGCTCCTTGTAGGCCCAGCAATTCTAGAGGCCCTAGGCCTTTTCCCTTTCCTGTTCGTGGTACTTATACCACTATTTTAGTATATGGTTTGAGCGGCCACCAGGGCCTATCCATATAAAGTGCAACTTCTGTATATTGTGATACTTTCTTGTTTAACGATTTGTGCTCCTGTGCTCATAAAGAGTCTAGGGGATACTTTGAGTAATAAATACATATATTTTTTGAATATATATCTGTGTGGTGTCCTTTCATTGGTATAAAAGGGGGGTTACATATGGTAAAACAGCTTGCTTAACACGCTTAAACGAGTTTAGCCTCAAAGACTGCTTAGCCTACGCTACCACTAGGGCAGCTGGTCCAAAAAGGTTGACTTACAACCATACCATAAGGGTTGCTTGGCATGGTACAAGGTGGTCACTTTAAATAGTGAACATCATATACCAGGCCAACTTCTCACATTGGTGGCAGCGGTGGGATTTGAGCTTGCTGTGTTTTACCTCTGTAATCTCTTTGTTACCAATTGAAAGATCATACAGGTACCTGTAGGTACATATAAAACAAGATTAGTTATATACTTAAGATCTACTGAACTTAGTTGTTGTAGAGCAAAGGGAGTAGCACACCCTGACTACAACTACTAGATAGGTTTAGTAGGAAAACCCAAGTGTAGGTAGTTGCAACACATCCACCCACACTTAAGAGCAATGGCTGGGGCAGAGGGGTCCAATGTACCCATCTCTGTCGAGAGTGACCCCCAGAGGGCACCAACCATCTGTGCTACCCTAAACCAGAATGAGCTCAGGCAGTTGGCAAATATCAGGGGCCTTAAACAGCCCAGGAACCCTACCTCTGCTGAACTCAGAGAACTCTTACAAGCTGATGAAGATCAGAGAGCTCTCAAGAAAACCTCCCAGTTAGACCCCTCAGGGGCTGGAACAGGAGGCCCTCCTTCTGAAGATGCTACTGAAGTATCCCTTTCTAACAGTCGCCCCTTAGTTGAGAATCAGACTACAGATGATGAGGATCAGCAGAGGGACAGGGATGACAAAGGGGGTGAGTCTGATGGTAGTAGTAGTTCTGATGGTAGAAATAGCCCAGTGCCAGGTGCTATACCTGGCTCAGCTAACTTAAGACTACTTGGGACTGACAATGGGTTCCCCCCATCGAATCTCCCTAGTGGACTTAACCAGGGGTTTGGGAGACAGAGGAATCACTCAGGTGGCTCTGATGCCTCTCATGCCTCTGGAGGCTCTCGGGGTCATTCCAGAAGAAGGATGACCAGCCCTCAGAGGAGGGAGCATGAGGCCAGAATGCAGGAAGCTCAGCTGAGGATCAGGAAACAGGAGCTAGAAGTAGCCCTGATGGAAGAAAAACTGAACAAGGCTAGGCAACCTAGAGAGGGTGGGTCTATACCCACTGGTGACAGCATTGTCCCTAGGGACAAATATAGGGTCTTTGATAATAGGAACCTGTCCAAGGTTGTGCCCCCCTACAAAAGTGGGGATGATATCCACAAGTGGATGACTGCTCTTGAGAGAGCCTGCAAAGTGCAGCAGGTTCCTGAAGACCAGTGGGCAGCAATCTTATGGCTCTCCTTTGAAGGTAGAGGCAGAGATATACTCCTCACTGTTAGAGAGGAGGATGTCAGAAACTACAGAGCCCTGAAGAGTGTCCTGGTTGATGGGTTAGGCTTAACCACTGAACAGTATAGGTTAATGTTCAGAGATACCCAGAAGACACAGACTCAGGACTGGTCTGAATACATTGAATGTGCCACTAAGGCTTTGGAGGGTTGGTTGCTGAGAAGTAAGGTGTCTGATTATACAGGATTGTACAATTTGATGATGAGAGAACAGATTTTAAATAACTGTCAAAACCAACAACTGCATCAACACTTGGTTGACTCAGATCTGACCTCTCCCCAAGAATTGGGAAAGAAGGCAGACAAATGGGTCAGAACCAGGGTTAAGCAAAAGAACCAGAACCAGGGCCAAGGGGGTGATCAGAAGAAAACAGACCAAAAGGGTGATCAGAAATCCAAAGACCAGAAGTCTTCAACAGGGCCCCAAACTAGTACTAATTAGGGTGGGTCCCAACAATCTAAAGGAAAGAAGAAAGAAGGTCCAAAGAAACCCTGGTGCAAATCTTGCAAGAATACAACTCACTGGACTAGTGATTGTAAGAAGGGTGGAGCCCCCAACACTGTTGCCCCTAAGGCACCTGCTCCCAGTAGTACTGTTAGCAGTGTTGGTCCCCAGACAAAGGGTGTAGTGGGAATCACTATGGGAACTGAAGGAGATTCTGACTTAGACAGAGCCCTTACACAGGCAGTCTTGATCTGTGATGGGGACATGGATTTGTCCCTGACTGTGAGCCCCAGTAACCTGGGCAAGTACAGACAGACTCCATTGATTAATACAAAAGTGGCTCAAGCCTACAGGGACACATGTGCCAGTGTCACTATGGTGACACCAGGCTTTGTGGATCCTGGACAGTACATACCAGGTGAGAATTACCTGGTGACCAATGCCAGCAATACCACTACTTCCCATAGTGTGGCTATTGTTAACTTCTCATGGGGAGGGGTAACTGGCCTCAAAAGGGTTGTGGTTAGTGCAGACCTCCCAGTAGAATGTTTTTTGGGCAATGACCTAGAGAGTTCTCTATGGTCAGAAGTGGAGTACAGGACACATGCAGAGATGTTAGGTATATCACCACATGTCCTTGCTGTGACCAGGTCACAGGCCAAAAAGTGCCTTACTGAACCTCAGGTCTTGGATCCTGGAACAATGGACCAAGCACCTACCAAGAAGAAGAACAGGGGGGTTAAGGCTGTGCCTTCCCCCCTGCCTCCAAGTGATGATCAGTCTTCCCAGGAGGATAATCTAGAGAACCCTGAAGAAACTGTCCCTGAAGAGCTTGAACCTGACCAAGTTGAGTTTCTGGGGACAGGGGAGCCTTCCAGGGCTGACTTGGGGCAGGCTCAGTTATCCTGTCCATCTCTTGAACCCCTCAGACAGCTGGCTGCTGCTGAGGCTGCTGGGAATGCTCAAGGTACCCATAAAGTGTATTGGGATGATGGGCTCCTTTATTCAGAGGCTAGAGACCCAAAACCTGGTGCAACCAGGAGGTTGGTTATACCTCTGCAATTTAGGGGCTTCCTTCTTACCTTGGCCCATGATATTCCTCTAGCAGGACACTTAGGCCAGAACAAGACTTGGGACAGGCTTGTCCCTCACTTTCACTGGCCTCACATGAATGAAGATACCAAGGAGTTTTGTCGCTCCTGTGTGACCTGCCAAGCCAGTGGCAAATCAGGTGGCACAACAAAGGCCCCCCTAATACCACTACCTGTGGTGGGGGCTCCCTTTGAAAGAGTGGGAATAGATATAGTGGGTCCCATGGATCCCCCCACTGCATCTGGGCACAGATTTATACTGGTGGTAGTGGATCATGCCACCAGGTATCCAGAGGCAATTCCCCTTAGGATCACAACAGCTCCTGTTGTGGCCAGGGCCCTACTGGGAGTATTCTCCAGAGTGGGGTTTCCTAAGGAGGTAGTTTCTGACAGAGGTACCAACTTCATGTCAGGATACTTGACAGCTATGTGGAAGGAATGTGGTGTCAACTACAAGTTCCCCACCCCTTATCACCCACAATGCAATGGGCTTGTTGAGAGATTCAACAAGACCCTAAAGGGTATGATCAAAGGATTACCTGAAAAGCTCAGGCGAAGATGGGACATCCTTCTACCCTGCCTTCTGTTTGCTTACAGAGAGGTCCCACAAAAAGGAGTTGGCTACACCCCTTTGAATTGTTGTTTGGGCACCCTGTAAGAGGCCCCCTATGTCTGGTGAGGGAAGGATGGGAGTTACCTCTCAAAAAGCCTAAACAAGACATAGTGGACTATGTACTTGGTCTCCGCTCCAGGATGGCTGAGTACATGGAGAAGGCATCCAAAAACCTTGAGGCAAGCCAGGCCTTACAGAAAGCTTGGCATGACCAAAAGGCTGTCTTGGTTGAGTTTCAGCCAGGACAGAAGGTATGGGTGTTGGAGCCAGTGGCCCCAGCAGCACTCCAAGACAAATGGTCTGGACCCCATACAATCCTGGAAAAGAAGGGAGAGGTTACCTACTTGGTGGACCAAGGCACTCCCAGGAGTCCCCACAGGGTACTCCATGTTAACAGGTTAAAAGCATATGTTGACAGGGCAGACATGGGCTTGCTCATGGCTACAGATGAGGGACAGGAGGAAGAGAGTGACCCTCTCCCAGACCTGTTGTCTCAGAACCCTGAAGATGGTTCAGTTGAAGGAGTGACCCTTGGAGGCAACCTCACTGAACATCAGCAGATTGAATGTGGACAGGTTCTACAATCATTTCAGCATATGTTCTCACTGATACCTAGTCAAACTGACTGGTGTACCCATGTGGTGGACACTGGTGACATTGTTCCTGTGAAGAACAAACTTTACAGATACAGACAACCTGACCATGTCAGGGACTGTATAAAGGCTGAGGTACACAAAATGCTGGAACTGGGTGTCATTGAGCCCTCACAGAGCCCCTGGGCTAGCCCAGTGGTTCTGGTCCCCAAACCTCACACCAAAGATGGCAAGAGAGAGATGAGGTTCTGTGTGGATTACAGAGGACTCAGTGCTGTCACTAGGACAGATGCCCATCCTATTCCAAGGGCAGATGAGCTCATAGATAAACTGGCTTCTGCTAAGTTTTTGAGCACATTTGATTTGACAGCTGGCTATTGGCAAATCAGGTTAGCTGAGGAGTCTAAGGCCAAAACAGCATTTTCAACCCCAGGAGGACACTACCAATTGTTGGTGATGCCCTTTGGTCTGAAGAATGCACCTGCCACCTTCCAAAGGTTGGTGAATCAAGTCCTTACTGGGTTGGATGACTTTTGTGCAGCATATCTTGATGACATTGCTGTCTTTAGCTCCACCTGGGAGGATCACCTGATCCACCTGAAGAAGGTACTTGAGGCTCTGCAAAAGGCAGGCCTCATTATCAAGGCTACTAAGTGCCAGATAGGGCAGAGTAAGGTTGTGTATTTGGGCCACCTTGTAGGTGGAGGCCAAGTTCAACCACTGGAGAGTAAGATACAATCCATCAAGGACTGGTCTCCTCCAACCACCGAGACTCAAGTTCGAGCTTTCTTGGGCTTGACTGGGTACTACAGGAAGTTTGTTAAGAACTATGGGTCCATTGTGACTCCTCTTAATGATCTGACATCCAAGAAGATGCCCAAAAAGGTTCAGTGGACAGTAAGCTGTCAAAAGGCATTTGATGACCTGAAGAAGGCCATGTGCTCTGCACCTATCCTGAAAAGTCCTGACTACTCCAAAGAGTTTATTTTCCAAACAGATGCTTCTGAGTTGGGTGTGGGAGCTGTGCTGTCACAACCTAATGTAGATGGTCAAGACCAACCCATTGCTTTTATTAGCAGAAGGTTAACCCCCAGAGAGAAGAATTGGTCAGCTATTGAGAGGGAGGCCTTTGCTGTGGTGTGGGCCCTGAAGAAGCTGAGGCCATACTTGTTTGGCACTCACTTCAAGATTCAGACCGACCATAAGCCCCTCTTATGGCTAAATCAGATGAAGGGTGAAAACCCCAAACTGCTTAGGTGGTCCATTTCCCTACAGGGGATGGACTTTACAGTGGAGCACCGGCCAGGTACAGACCATGGGAATGCAGATGGTCTCTCCAGGTACTTCCACTTAGGACATGAAGACGAGACTGGTCTAGGCTAGTTTAATGTCCCTGCGTTTGGGGGGGGGTTGTGTAGGAGAGTAGGGTCTGCTATCCTATGGTCACCCCAAATTTTTGCTTTTTGCTTCACTGGTTTCTGACATACTGAGGCTGTGGGCCTGCTAATCAGACCCCCAGCCTGCTGTTCCCTCTACTAAATTGACACTATGCACTCCAGGTGTATAACCAATTGGACTTGGATCACCCCGTGAGTCCCTGTACCAGTGTACACTAGGTACCCAGGGCATTGGTGTATCTAAGGCCTACCAGGGGCTGAAGCATGTATTGTGCCACCCCTGGCCTGGCCTAACAATTTGACACAACTGGCTGATCACTCAGCTGGGGTAAGTTGGTGTATCCACCTCTTACTTAGGTGTAGTATACCTATACCTAACCTTAAATGGAACACATGTTAACCTATAAGTCACTCCTATGGCAGGCCTTAACAATCCTGAAGGCAGAGTGCTTGGTTCCATGTGAGATGGTGCTCTGGCATGAGCTGAGCCTGTCTGCAGTGGTCGGAACAACTTCCTTCTACCGTTTCCAGATATCGCCATACCATATACTCTTAAGTGCATTATGAACCTCGCGGTTAAATGCTATCTTTGGTTTGGCTTTATCAAAACATGTTGAGTAAGGTGTCATACGAATTGGAATACTAATCCCTCGCCAATTCTGGCGACGGGGTTAGCATTCCACCCTTCTAGAGGGACACGACATGTACAGATCCTGAAACCCGGGTAAAATCAGACATGGCCTCAGCTCCACAAAATGGACGCTGCCACCGCCGACACAAGTCTGCCCTCCTGCTGCTGGGAGTCCTTCCAGCTTGGGAGACGTGGACAAAGGGTTTCCTGCCAGGGGAGGTGCGAGCACCACCCCAGACAGGATTTTGTGTATTGGTCAGGTAGGGCTTGAATAGAATCGGACATGCCTGAGGCTCACAAGGAGCCTCGGTGCATATGCCAGTTCAAACCGGTCCTGGGGCACACCAGCCCCGGACCTGGGGCGAGCTGGACCAAGGATTGGGGGTGTAAGCACCCCCCTTCCTGGTCCCACCCTTAGGGAGGGACCTAGCAGGTAGTCCGGCCCCTAGAATACGCTTAAAGGTAGGAGCTGTGTCCTAAGACTTCAGACATCCTGGAATCAACTTAACACTAAGAAGAAGACGGGAACTTCGATGTTCTGCTGCACAGAAGACTGAAGGAAATCTCCCCTATGGTCAGGGAGTGACCATCTTGCTAACGCAAGCACCATCCAGCAAATCGACGTCTGCTTTGCCGCCGCCTCCTGCCGGAGCCTGAGCCCAGAGACTGACAAGAACTGGACCTCCAGACCTCTCACCGCCCGATCCACAGTCCCTGCAAAGAAGGAACCCGTGGAGGCACCGAGACACGTGGAGCCAGCCATCTTGGAAGACACTCGACAAGCTGCAAGCGCAACAACAGAGGCTCCCTCCGAGTTGTGCTTTGGGTCCTGAGAAGCCCAACATCCGAGCAGCATCTGCACCAAAGGTGAGCCCTCCAGCATCTCCACGATCTGCGTGGGGCCCCTCTGCACTTTGCAACTCGACGCGCCTAACCGGTCCTTGGCCCGTTGGCTAGTGGCCATCTTGGCGAACCTATTTGAAAACGACAATGCTGGTCTGGTTGCCTCAGACTGGCCCCTGCTTCCCTCCAAAGGAGCAGCCCCTCTGATCTTGCTGGTCAGAACCACCAGCTTTCTTCATTTCCTGCGACTCCTGCTTTTGCCAAGGCTTGTTTGCTTCCTTTGAGTCGCTGACACCGCCGACAGTGAGAGCCTGCGTGGGACAGCTTGTGAACCGACTCCTGGACGTCGTCGACCTTCAGGGACCACGTGGCTGCAGAGACAAGCTACACCTCTTCACCTGTTTGCACCCGACATCGCCTGGTACCTACCTGGTGCCACGCTGGTCACTGGCTAGTGACTGTGAACACTGTCCCCTCTGCTTACAGGTCTTCTACAACTCCAATCCATCCTTGGAACCACTGCATCTCTTCTAGACCGACTGCCTGCAGCATCTTTGTCATCAGGCTCCATTGAACAGATAGACGAAACCTGACGCACTTCGAGACCTATGCACCTGCTTCCTGTGGGTGAGGTAAAGCTGGCACTCCGGTGCACAAGTGTAGAGTAACATCTCTAGTGTCTAGGTTTGAAGTCTTGAATTCGTAGTCCAACCAGAAGACCCTTCTAGCAGTAACTTTTAAACTTTTACGCACCCATTGAAAACCTATGGGAGCCCGCGTGTAACTTTCCTCACTGCACACGCGACCCGTGGACCTCCTGGTCACTAACTGAAGGTAGCTCCTTGTAGGCCCAGCGATTCTAAAGGCCCTAGGCCTTTTCCCTTTCCTGTATGTGGTACTTATACCACTATTTTAGTATATGGTTTGAGCGGCCACCAGGGCCTATCCATATAAAGTGCAACTTCTGTATATTGTGATACTTTCTTGTTTAACGATTTGTGCTCCTGTGCTCATAAAGAGTCTAGGGGATACTTTGAGTAATAAATACATATATATTTTGAATATATATCTGTGTGGTGTCCTTTCATTGGTATAAAAGGGGGGTTACATATGGTAAAACAGCTTGCTTAACACGCTTAAACGAGTTTAGCCTCAAAGACTGCTTAGCCTACGCTACCACTAGGGCAGCTGGTCCGAAAAGGTTGACTTACAACCACACCATAAGGGTTGCTTGGCATGGTACAAGGTGGTCACTTTAACTAGTGAACATCATATACCAGGCCAACTTCTCACACACATCCTCTTGACAAAATCCAAGGGCGTAGAGTACAATTCCGTCTGCAATTAATAAATCATGTCTCAATGTAAATTGTGAGCTCTGCTGACTGCAGTGTAGGTAACAAAAGATGAAATATGTATGGAATATATTGTCGAAATGTGTAGGTTTTGGGGATGTTATAGTTAGTTGCCTACTGGACTCTGCAATTAATGAATCAAGACTGCATTGGAACTTTGAGCTCTGCTGGCCGCAGTGTAGACTGCCATTCGGTGTTCCTTTGGACTTGCAAGATGAATTTGGCCATTGTACTAAAGCTATAATTGATATTAAAAAGTTCTTGAAGCAAGGATACTAAAAGGATATTGTGTAGGTTGCGAAGATGTTGTAGTTAGTTGCCTACTGGACTCTGTAATTAATGAATCAAGACTCAATTTTAATTGTGAGCTGTGCTGACCGCAGTGTAGGCCAGAGGTAGCGGTCAGTAAGGGCCCCACGTGGCATTGAGTTGAGCTGCACAGTTAGTGGCACCTGAAGCAACCAGCATGTGCGGACCCTGCAATGATGCGTTGTCCGGGCGGGCTGCACTGGTAGCAATGTCGTTTATCTAATGAATTCTGCCTTACTAAGGCTACGTGGCGATGACTTGTGGTGCAGTGAGTTAGTGGCACCTGAAGCAACCAGCGTGTGCGCACCCTGCGATGATGCGTGGTTCGGGTGGGCCGCACTGGTAGCAATGTCTTTTGTCTAACGAATTCTGCCTCAATAAGGCCACACTGGGGTGACTTGTGGTACACTGAGTTAGTGGCACCTAAAGCACTCAGCGTGTGCGCACCCTGCGATGATGCGTGGTCTGGGCGGGCTGCACTAGTAGCAATGTCTTTTGTCTAATGAATTCTGCCTTAATAAGGCCACATGGCGTTGACTTGTGGTGCACTGAGTTAGTGGTACCTCTGGCGCTCAGCGTGTACGCAGCCTGCGATGATGCGTGGTCCGGGCGGGCCGCACTGGGAGCAATGTGTCTTGCCTACTGGACTGCGTCATCTGCAATCGCGACTCCATCTGAATTGTGAGCCCTGCTGTCCGCAGTGTAGATCGAAGGCAGTAGTGTGTACAGACATAATTCTGCGGTGCTGTGCCGCTGTGTTTGCAGGGGTCTGTGTTGAGGAGGCCTGCGGTCATGGCGGCAGCCACATGGCAGGGTGAGGGCTGCCGCTCTGGCAGATGCGTTCGCCTTCACACAGGTGAACCACGCCCAGACCCCCGGACTATTTATTCAGACTTCTACGCTGGAGTGGCTTACGTTGGAACAGCCCACTGCGCTGCTACTTACAGGGGACGACGACACAGGTACATGACCGAGGGCTTCCCCACTGCCTGAGGTAACATGGTTGCGTCCACTGTCCACAACACTACGGGCACCAGCTGCATATGTACATATGGAGAGGTTTGTGCTCTGCATAGTGAGGTCTGTCCAGCACATCACCGCTACACTTGGTATTGTGTGCATTATTATTGGTGGGTGACTTGCGTCCTTCACACATGTTTGGTTGTCACATCTCGCAACATTCAGCTATTGTGTGGCTGAGGGGACCATGCTGTTTTTGGAAGGTTCGCTGTCCTGTTGTGCGCTGCCTCGGTGGTAGCAGGGGGCGGTCGGGGGGTTCCTGAGGGTGGTGGCAGTGGGTTTTGTGGCCTTCTTGGGTGTGGGAGGTACATGATCAGTAGCTCTATGACATGTGTCGGTCTTCAGATGTGATTCTGGGCTGGGCTCCTTTTCACACTGTAGGTAGTCGACCTACTTTACACCAGTAAAAGGCAGATGTTACATTCCTACTGCTGACGCAGCTTATTGCCTGTTTTTGGATCGCACCGCAGATTTGGCCGCTCGTTGAAATTATCAGGAAGTGGTGTTTTCGTGTTATTTTTGCATAGGAACGCCTACTCTGCATATTATTAGCGTTAGTTGTTGCTCTCATTTGTGGAGATTTTTTTGGGCGGAAGCTATTGCTGGAAAACTGGCGATATCGGCTGTTTTCACCAGGTTGAGAATGGAATATTAATTTAAAATCACTGAAAAAACTATAGGTTTAATGAACATTATAATTAGAAATTAGCATTTAAAAAATGTTTAAAATTCACTGAAAAAAACATAGGTTTCAGGGACGTTATAGTTATAAATTAGCATTTAAAAAAACCTTAGAAATTCACTGAAAAAACCATAGGTTTCAGGGACGTTATAGTTGGACATTTCACTCGTACAAAACCAGAGGAATTTGAACGTTATAGTTAGTAGAGCTAACTATAACTCGCGCCCCAGCAATGCACTGCTGATGACGTCACATATTACATCACTCATGACATGGTCAGTGACATCACCGATGACATCACTGATGACATCTCAAATGACATCACTGATGACATCACTGATGACATCATCCACATGATAATCTGATGCACCTCCTCACACCCTAATATAACCTTTGATGCACCCAGTCTAAAATACGGACTACCATTATCAAAACCATCGACAAATCAATAGCAGTTACTATATACCCACTGACTAATTCCTAGCTATACACACACATTCATTCATTCACCCATACAGTTACTCATACATGCAGTCACACAGCACTATTATACGTACTCATACATCTATGCAAACAATCATACACCGTCACTCATCCATAGAGTTATTGACACACCTAGCTAGTCATGTAAAGAATCAATAACACTGCCATTTACTCACCTATACTGTTATACATTCACCATCTAACCTATTCGTACCAATACTAACATATACTTACTCTCTTATACAATCACTGACACAAGCACACACTCATTTATACAGCCACTCTCACAATTACTCTCACATATAGTCATTTATATAGTCCTACACTCACATATACTGCCTTTCACATATCTAGTTACTCACACATATACCAATGAGGCATACATTCACTCACACACCCTGATACACAACTGTTCTGCTTGGGTTTTCGGATCAGATAGAACCCGCTCCACAGAGCTTCTCTAACCCAGCCAGAACGTTACCCCCCCTCCCTAGGGCCTATCCTCACCTAAGAAACCACATATATATATACCACCTAAGGACAGGGAATTCCTACTATATATATATATATATATATATCAAGACCTCTTATAATACAAGTGGCGGCCTCGCGGTCCCAAATGGACCCAGGACTTCCTGCCCAGACGGCAGCCTTAGCCTCGCGGTCCCAAACGGACCCAGGACTTCCTACCCAGACGGCAGCCTCAGCCTCGCGGTCCCAAACGGACCCAGGACTTCCTGCCCAGACGGCAGCCTCAGCCTCGCGGTCCCAAACGTACCCAGGACTTCCTGCCCAGACGGCAGCCTTAGCCTCGCGGTCCCAAACGGACCCAGGACTTCCTGCCCAGACGGCAGCCTTAGCCTCGCGGTCCCAAACGGACCCAGGACTTCCTGCCCAGACGGCAGCCTTAGCCTCGCGGTCCCAAACGGACCCAGGACTTCCTGCCCAGACGGCAGCCTTAGCCTCGCGGTCCCAAACGGACACAGGACTTCCTGCCCAGACGGCAGCCTTAGCCTCGCGGTCCCAAACGGACCCAGGACTTCCTGCCCAGACGGCAGCCTTAGCACAAGTTCATCCTATAATTACCACGACATACAACAAGGGAATCAGTGTTACTATGTATCAGATCACACAAGGACTGCCAGTTGAGCACAACCTGTTCCCCAGTTCGAGGGGCTCCTCTCTCCCTTATTCAGTTACCACCTACCTGATCAGGATTAACATCTGTTCATGTCAAGTCACAGCTGACTAGAAGAATAGGCTACCCTCTCATGCAAGAGCACAGGTTGGTTCACTACAAACTGGATACTTTATTCAGTCATTACATCACGAGTTCATCCTATAATTACCAGGACATACAACAAGGGACTATGTATCAGATCACACAAAGACTGCTAGTTGAGCACAACCTGTTCCCCAGTTCGAGGGGCTCCTTTCTCCCTTATTCAGTTACCACTTACCTGATCAGGATTAACATCTGTTCATGTCAAGTCACAGCTGACTAGAAGAATAGGCTACCCTCTTATACAAGAACACGCAGCACATGTTGATTCACTACAAACTGGGTACTTTATTACTCATTACATACGTAACCACATAACATTATACTATGACATATAACCTGCAAAGAAAAGTGAAAGATTAAGTTGTACACTCTAATAAAAAGGGGTTGACATCACCTTGGTCGTATGTAGCCTGCACTCAATGGTCATCTAGGTTCCCTTCTCGTCTGCGCCTCGGCTTTGCCTGGAAGTCACACCTCCACAGTCACAGATTTACTCCCTTCTCTTTTCTCCGAGTCACTGGGACCTCTTCCTCATCGGCTACTCTCTTCTCTTTGGCTATTCTGTTAGAAGAATATCTGTCTCTCGGTTTTTCTCCACCTTCAAGTTTGTCATCTGTCTTCCCTGGAATAAGTAGTAGCTTTACTGCTAACGGCCAGGTGCCGCCTACGGACTAAAAGCAAGTGCCAGTGTCTGCCTCAGACTTTCACTAATATAGATGTGCATTTTCTCATGGAAAATTCCAGCCCGTAACCTGCCGCCCACCAAATTCTTGTACCTCCCCGTGCCAAGGACACTTTCCCAGCCGGCCGGCCTGATGTAGCGTCTTCGGCATGAAGAAAAATACAATCCTTCGATAAGGGCTGGTCTGAACCGGTTCTCTCCAAGCGAATAACACCTCATAACTAAAACATCCCCTTTAACCTAGAAGCATCTCAAGCTGCTGGAACAGAAAGAAAGATGGAGTCTCCCCCGTTTGAGGCCTACCAGGCCTGGATTCAGCACGGCTCCATGAAATACCCTCACTACAGGGCAGGCTATCCCTAAGACTAACGAATCTATCCCCTAGGATATGTGTGCAAACTCTGATCTATGGGGAAGAACACAGGATCATGTTGAAGTGCCTAATAAATAGGCTCTATACACTACTCTAACCCTTAGACTTGGATGGAAAGAGACTGAAGTCACAGTAGTTATGCTTTAACACAAGAAAAGGCCGGAGCAGTACATTTCACCCTTGACTTCAGTCTATTATACATTCATTAAACAGAACTAACATCGGTGGAAGAATAATATGAAACAAAGCTAACGAATCTATCCCCTAGGATATGTGTGCAAACCCTGATCTATGGGGAAGAACACAGGCCTATTAAATAGGCTCTATACACTACTCTAACCCTTAGACTTGGATGGAAAGAGACTGAAGTCACACTAGTTAATCACAAGAAAAGGCCGGAAAAATCGAGCAGTACATTTCACCCTTGACTTCAGTCTATTATACATTCATTGAACAGAACTAACATCGGTGGAAGAATAATATGAAACAAAACTAACTGATCTATGTCTAGTACCAAGTGTGCAGAATTGAAGTAGTAAAGGAATACACTGAATAAAGCAACAGATAGAAATCAAAATGCCGATAATAATCAGAATACCTAACAATCGTGTCCATGTTTAAGCAAAAGATAATCAATGGCCGCTCGAGTTTGCAAAATGGTCCTACGTTCACCCTGGGCGTCCAATAGCATGTCAGACAGGACTGTAGAAGTATTATTAATGGATTTCACCATCCAGCAGGCCATTTTCCCAATAGATTTGGCATTATAGACTGCCAAAGCAGGAACACCAATAATTCTCTTCCACACAACTTACAAGCACCACTGTGCACACAGAAAAGTTTGAAGCAAGGTAGAGTCAAAAGGCAGAATCACATAAGACCACGTCAAAGCCAATAGGTCAAAATCATAATTCACCTAACCCAAATAACATTATACGCTAAATCCCTCAGTATTCAACATTGAGCACATGTGTGCACCACCACCCACAAGACTGCACCTCAACATACCATACCTTCTATTCTTGGAAAGACTATTCCACTAAAAGGCAGAACACACTTAAGTCAGTACAGAATGGTGGTGGTTGAGGGTCACCATAGGGTGTCAGACCACACAAGTGGCTGATTCACTACATTGCACCCCATGACCCTTGATCATCACCATTCACACATGTCAAAAAACAAAATCTAGCAAATAGCAACTGTATTACATAACTGAAAAACAAAACTATCATTAAAGTACTGCATATCTCAATTGAAAGCAAAACCATTTAAAACCACATGTCTAAATTAAAAGTCACAACTACTAAAAAGCACATGTTGAAACAGCAACTTATGAGTTGAAGTGGCTACACAAAAATACATAATTCAAAACAAATCATGACTAAAAAGCAACTATGATCGAAATGCTCCACTGCAAACCTGAAAAACTCATCAAAGGTATATGATAATCACTGTAGAGCAAATAAAGTCTGCAGTCTCTAAACACATGTAGTATCAATAACTCAGGCGCATCTAGAAATAGCTCATAGATATGTGGATACATGTTGAATGGATACACAAAATAAATGAATCAAGCTTTTGAATGCTCCTAAGGCCTCTAATGGTTAAACTGGAAACTCCACTGCCAAACTCATATATTGTAGCAACAGCTACAGGTTATTACTGTTCACTAACTTAGAAAATATCTACTCTGATCGCAGCAAAGCGTCTCTATTCGTCTCCATCCCTAAAAACAAAAACAGTCCTTCAGTGTGAAAAAAAAAAACACACAGCCGTCTTCCATCGCATCTGAACTTCACGTTGATAAAACAGTTCTGGCAAGGCACATCCTGTAATTCCCTCTTTTGTCGTTTGTTTTCACCGTCACACGAGCAGTCACCCTGTGTGAAAGACACACAGCCTTCATGCATATAAAGTTGGCCTCACGTGAAGGAAACAGTTCCACACTTTGCTGGTCCCATTTTGCTTGGAAAGAAGCAGTCCATCATGCTCTCTGGTATATATCAGCAGCTGTATCTCCTTGACAAGGGAGGACCCCATCCAGGCTGGATAGCCACAGGCATCAGCCGCCACCGTCTCGTCTTGGTCATCACTCCAGGCTTGGGGGGGGGAGGGAGGGAAAGGGGGAGGGGGGGCCGAGGGAGGGCCCCACTCACACGGGAGAAGGGAGTCCCACTCACACGCGGAGAACTGGGCGAATCTGAAAAAGAAACAAGCATCACTCTTCTTGCAAAAAACATTTTTCAAAAGTACACTTCTTCCGTCTTGCATTTCTAAAAAATACAATATTTTAATTTCTGTCTACATAGGTCTCCTCCAGCTCTGGGGAATTGTGTAAGAATACTACTAACGCTTTAGCCTCTGAAGTCTTGATAAAATCCCTCCTTTTCTATACGCAGCAAGAAGGGCTGGGGCAGTCTCCTTCTCTCACTTCTCTCACCGCACCCCTCACAGGTGCTGCCCCCCTTCACAAATCTCTGCGGACACTAAATGGCCCCTTGCCAAACATAACAAGCAGAGACTTCTCCGGCTGTCTGTAGCTCGCACCTTATCGCCTTCAAGGTCGGAGTGATCTGCACTCCTGCCAACTTTCGTGGACTATCGGTGACTCTCCTCATGGGGGGGGCCAGCGCCTTTGCAAGCCTCCCAGGCATCTATCTCCATGAAGCTGTCCCTGCCTACTGAGGAGAGGAGCTGAGATGGGATGACCCCTCCCGTAGGAATTCCTTCTCGGACTTCACAGAAAGCCTAAGCTCTGCTCAGCGTTGCTGGATGATCTCACTGCATGTCTGAGAGGAAAAACAGCTTTAACCACTCCTTACCTCCAGCAAGACTTCACATTCTTTAATCTGAAAATGCTCCCCCATTCTGTCTAACTAATTCAAGCAAATTCTTAATGTCATTAGTCTATCACCACATGAAAACAAAAAACTAAACTGCTCTTGACATATCAAAAAGAAAAAAAAAAAGCATTGGCAATATCAAAAGTCACATATCAAGTCCCATGCTACTTCTGTAACAATATCTGGGACAGCATCAATCAAAGAAGGTATATTTGCACACAGGCTACACAATTAGGGTCACCACCTCAGTCTGTCAAGCCCTGCATGATCCCACTTATCCCTTCACGCCCATCAGGCATTCTGTACTATTTCAAATTAATTACCTATGTAACATAGGGCACCTTCACTGGGAAATCTTGTGTTTCAAACTCCACTTCAGGACTTTCTATCAAATCCTGTGCAAACTGTTTTTCTGTCTGTACACGCCACTCAACAACCATTGCAATCTCCCATGGGCAAACCACATTGTCTGTGACGTTGTTCTGTCCACAATCTTTTGGTGCCAGAAAGCACAGAATCATCTGCATTTGTCCAGCATCTGAATTTAAAAGTGACCTGTTATTTCCCTGCACTTTCCTGTAACTAAAAAGGGCACATTGCTCTTGAATGAACTCACCGTTTGTCTTTTTACCTTCCTGCACATTCCTTTGTAGGTGAAAAACTTCATCAGAAGAATTAATTAAAACTGTCTTAGTAGCTCGTAGACTGACTGCATTTTCTGTAACATTTATCACATCTGAATCATTCTGGCTGGTCAAAGGAAACAGCTTCACAGCCTGGTACACATTTAATTCTGTCTTCAAAGATATATTTTCAAACTGGGCATCAACTAGCTCTGTTTTCAACTCACTACGTTCTTTTTGCAAATGCCCACATGTTTGATGCATATTAATCAACACATTTAAAATAACACCGCTGTCTCTGTCTAAAATGTCATTAATCTCCTGCTGATTAACACCCTTCATTGCAACTCCGGAGTCTGGAATCTCAAGGGAGTCCCACGTTTCAGAGGTAAGCTCTGATATCTTACATTCACTTCGCAACTGAAAACATTAGATATGCATTCCTTAACCAACACTTGAAAGGGATCCAGCCCTTTCTGCCTCACGTAGCAAGCTATTTATAAGCACTTTTTACAAAACATGCTTAAACACACACACATACCAATTCTAACTCGGCACAATTAGCTCACTTCACGAGCCAGCACATCATATGGTCTACCCCCATGCAAATAAATCAATTGATATCTAAGAGTCTGCTTTCAATTTCTCAGCCCACTCACGGGCTAAGGCTTCATAAGGCGTTGAATCCCATCCGGGAATATCAACGGGCAACTTAAAAGAAGATGTAGAATTTCTAGAAAACATCGTGAAAAAGAAAGAAGAAGAAAGGCTAGACACACAAGTATATCACAAAGAATATACAAACAAAACTACGCACACGCCGAAAGCAAACACAATACAACACAACGCACACAGAATACGTAAACGGTTCGTGACGCCAAATGTTCTGCTTGGGTTTTCGGATCAGATAGAACCCGCTCCACAGAGCCTCTCTAACCCAGCCAGAACGTTACCCCCCCTCCCTAGGGCCTATCCTCACCTAAGAAACCACATATATATATACCACCTAAGGACAGGGAATTCCTACTATATATATATATATATATATATATATATATCAAGACCTCTTATAATACAAGTGGCGGCCTCGCGGTCCCAAATGGACCCAGGACTTCCTGCCCAGACGGCAGCCTTAGCCTCGCGGTCCCAAACGGACCCAGGACTTCCTACCCAGACGGCAGCCTCAGCCTCGCGGTCCCAAACGGACCCAGGACTTCCTGCCCAGACGGCAGCCTCAGCCTCGCGGTCCCAAACGGACCCAGGACTTCCTGCCCAGACGGCAGCCTTAGCCTCGCGGTCCCAAACGGACCCAGGACTTCCTGCCCAGACGGCAGCCTTAGCACAAGTTCATCCTATAATTACCACGACATACAACAAGGGAATCAGTGTTACTATGTATCAGATCACACAAGGACTGCCAGTTGAGCACAACCTGTTCCCCAGTTCGAGGGGCTCCTCTCTCCCTTATTCAGTTACCACCTACCTGATCAGGATTAACATCTGTTCATGTCAAGTCACAGCTGACTAGAAGAATAGGCTACTCTCTCATGCAAGAGCACAGGTTGGTTCACTACAAACTGGATACTTTATTCAGTCATTACATCACGAGTTCATCCTATAATTACCAGGACATACAACAAGGGACTATGTATCAGATCACACAAAGACTGCTAGTTGAGCACAACCTGTTCCCCAGTTCGAGGGGCTCCTTTCTCCCTTATTCAGTTACCACTTACCTGATCAGGATTAACATCTGTTCATGTCAAGTCACAGCTGACTAGAAGAATAGGCTACCCTCTTATACAAGAACACGCAGCACATGTTGATTCACTACAAACTGGGTACTTTATTACTCATTACATACGTAACCACATAACATTATACTATGACATATAACCTGCAAAGAAAAGTGAAAGATTAAGTTGTACACTCTAATAAAAAGGGGTTGACATCACCTTGGTCGTATGTAGCCTGCACTCAATGGTCATCTAGGTTCCCTTCTCGTCTGCGCCTCGGCTTTGCCTGGAAGTCACACCTCCACAGTCACAGATTTACTCCCTTCTCTTTTCTCCGAGTCACTGGGACCTCTTCCTCATCGGCTACTCTCTTCTCTTTGGCTATTCTGTTAGAAGAATATCTGTCTCTCGGTTTTTCTCCACCTTCAAGTTTGTCATCTGTCTTCCCTGGAATAAGTAGTAGCTTTACTGCTAACGGCCAGGTGCCGCCTACGGACTAAAAGCAAGTGCCAGTGTCTGCCTCAGACTTTCACTAATATAGATGTGCATTTTCTCATGGAAAATTCCAGCCCGTAACCTGCCGCCCACCAAATTCTTGTACCTCCCCGTGCCAAGGACACTTTCCCAGCCGGCCGGCCTGATGTAGCGTCTTCGGCATGAAGAAAAATACAATCCTTCGATAAGGGCTGGTCTGAACCGGTTCTCTCCAAGCGAATAACACCTCATAACTAAAACATCCCCTTTAACCTAGAAGCATCTCAAGCTGCTGGAACAGAAAGAAAGATGGAGTCTCCCCCGTTTGAGGCCTACCAGGCCTGGATTCAGCACGGCTCCATGAAATACCCTCACTACAGGGCAGGCTATCCCTAAGACTAACGAATCTATCCCCTAGGATATGTGTGCAAACCCTGATCTATGGGGAAGAACACAGGATCATGTTGAAGTGCCTAATAAATAGGCTCTATACACTACTCTAACCCTTAGACTTGGATGGAAAGAGACTGAAGTCACAGTAGTTATGCTTTAACACAAGAAAAGGCCGGAGCAGTACAACAACCCACTCACCTCTACATCTATTTCCACATGCAATATTGAACCCATACACCCAGTAAATTATCCACTCACATATGTAGGCAGAAAGTCACACACCGCCCACCCACACACACAAACACTGAGGCACCCATACAGATACTCATGCAACTAATAAGTAACCCATATAGACAGTCATGTACCTAATCATCAACCCATGCAGCAGCTTACACAACAACTGAGAGACTGATACAGACATTCACACAGTTTAGTCACTAACCCATGCATTCAGTAAGACACATTTCATCACTAACTTATACAGTCAGTCACACACCTCTTAAATCCTCGACCCACACACTTATACACCAACTCATTCTTCAATACACCTGGGCATTAACATATATAAAATATATTTAAACTTTACAGAAACACACATTCACTGGATGATGTCGTCAGTGATGTCATCAGTGATGTCATTTGAGATGTCATCAGTGATGTCACTGATCATGTCATGAGTGATGTAATATGTGACGTATTCAGCTGTGCATTGCGGGGTGCGAGTTATAGTTAGCTCTACTAACTATAACGTTAGAATTTCTCTGGTTTTGTGTGAGTGAAATGTCCAACTTACTATAACATCCCTGAAACCTATAGTTTTTTACAGTGAATCTTACCTATTGGCAGTCGCCAGTAGGTAGTTCTAGTTAGGACCAAGTTTCCATAGGAAGAACATTATGCTTATAACTTTGACGTCGTTTGATGAATCTTCATGACATTTTCCAAAGTAATTCTTTGTTCATATCAGCTCCTACGTTGAAAGTTTAGGGGTGATTCGTCAAGGAGGGGTCAAGAAAAAGGGGGGTCCCAAAACGTGTTTTATCCATGTTAATTTCCATAGGAAACTTTAGACAAGGCTACAGGTCAAACGGGTGAACGGAATTACACCAAATTTGGCAGGGAGAAGGGTCTTGGTCTAGAAAGCACGCTTTTGTTTATTTGGTGTAAATCTTTTCAGTAGTTTTTGAGAAATATCGAAATTTACAGATATTGATATTTGGGAATTCTGCCATCTGATTGGCTGAGGCGTTACGAGCACGAGCTTGCTGCTTATTGGCTGCGAGCGGTGCGAGCGGTTGCAACTAGGAAGTGTTGGCCATCATTTTGTGATTCTGTCAAAGCGAGTAAGGGGAAAAAAGGGTGAAAAAAGTAGGGATGGGGCACTGTAACCTCTGTGGGGTGTTTAGGGTGTGCTATAGAGGGGGTGCGAAGTGAACTACTCATACCTACCGGTCTAAAAGTGCTGGGTATGGAAATTAAGTGAGGTATTGCGTAGTCTGATACTGCTAAGGTGAGCTGCTGCGGGAGTCGGGGATGAAAGCGTGAGCCTTAACTGTGTGTCTTATGATGTGAAGTCATCTGCCCTGGCCGCTGCAGCACACCTGTGTAAGTAGTGTCAGCATGTGTTTATACCTACTAGGACAAATTACTGACTCCTACTGGTTTGAAAGTCCTGGAGTATGGAAAATATGTGAGGTATTGTCTAGAGTCTCATGGTGTTAAGCTGAGGTGCTGCCGGAGTTGGGGATGAAAGCGTGAGTCCAAACTGTGTGTCATATGCTGTGAAGTCATGTCCTCTGGCCGCTGTGCCACATCTGTCAAGTAGTGTCAGCGTGTAGTTATACCTACTCAGAGGAACTTTTGTTTTGAACATTGTAACTTGTGTATGGTGCTTAGGGGGTGTTATACAGGGAGTGCGAAGGTAAATTTGTGCGTGTTAAATCAATACGGTATTTGTAAAGTGCAAACTACTCACCCCTATGAGTCTGAAGGCCCTCGAGGCCAGCGTGGAAATTATGTGACCTATTAAGTGAGCTATTGCCCAGTATCACATGGTGCTGAGCTGAGGTGTCAAAATGTATCCTTCATAAGCATTTCCAAACCTACCCCAGTCAATGTGCCTAGGTCATTTCCACCACAATGCACAATCATGAGGTCAGGGTGTGGAAGATGCAAAGAGGTTTTAACCAAAGGTAGCAATTGGTGCCACTTCAATCTTCTCTGTGTAAACCATTTAATGTCCACATTTTGTAAACCTAGGTCTAAGTCAATAAGTCTGTGTTCTGCATACCTCTTGCACCTGAAAATATAGCTATGTCCTACGATCCACACTAGCAGTTTGAAGGTATGGCTAGAAGGTACAGAAAGATGTCTGTAGCTCATGCAGTTCCTTGGTAGAATAAGAGATATGTTTAAAGATGGGGAAGTACTTTTTTTTGCCATACAAAAACATACGTGATTGGGTGATGAAAAGCATTCTTTTTTAAAAGTAGGGTGCACATTCAATTTGTGGAAAAGAATCTTTGTGATTGGTAAAGAAAAAGCAGTTTCTACATGGAGTACATATCATAGGATAAAATTTGCTCAACTGAACCACAGCTGCTACTTGCATTTGGAAGGCACTGTTCGAACTTAAAACAATCATGAACTTTTAACCTGCATGTGCGGTTAAATGTTTGAGAAAATGTTGCAAAAAAATATCTTTAAGTTAAAAAAAAATTGATGAACTTTTAAGATGCACGTGTTCTAGAAAGTGTGTTGATAGAATATGTTGCACTTCTGACTTCTATGTGTTGTTGAATATTAAAAAAAAGGTTTATATGGAAAATTAAAAAGAAACCAATAGAGAGAAGTTTTGAAACCTAAAAGAATCAAGGAACTATTCTAATTTGTTCTTTACATGTGTTTATGTTTCAAGCAACAAAATTATAGACACAACAGCACCAGGAAGTGGAAGAAGCAGGGAGTGGGGGGACAGGGGGTGATGGGCAGAATGGCACACATGCACAATTAAGTACAGCACAATTATAGACAAACAATGGCCAAAATGAAACACACCAACAAGGAGCACAAGTCACATGAACGAGCATAGAAGTGAAAACCACGCTGCATTCATACAGGATGTGTACAAAGGCCGGTCGTTGGTGTTGTGGGATGTCTGCGACCATGGCCATCATGGATGAGATGCCCAGCACGCGACGCGGCACATGGGCAAGTTCACTGTGTGTTACGTTACCAAACAGCTGCTCCTCCCTCCCACGAGCCCCCACACTTTTCTACGGTGCTCTGTTGTATCTTGTGCACTCGTACGGCACACCATTGTAATGCCTATTTGCGCATGTCTTGCTACATTCAAACTACACCATCACAGTGCCGTTTGGAGGTGGTACATGCCACCTTACTCAAAATAGAAAGAGGTGTGTGGCACACTGTATTATGCGAAGGGTATTCACTGTATGCTTTAAACTGATCTCACTTGTTGGTTTGGGTGCTGGTGGGTATCTCCCTCTGACCCTGGGGAGTTAATATGAACAAATATTGGTGGCGCTGTTAAATTAATAACAGTGTCCCCAACCGGCACTCCTTTGGGATGATGTTGACGAAATTCTTCCTTTTTTAAATTCAATAACTGTGTAGACTTCTCAATTCAAATGTCTCATGGTTTATTTCTTCTACATTGTTGCATCACAATGGTTCCATCAACATGGATTATATCAGTGTTCATCTTTCCAATTTCTTTATATCCGTGCACTGGTAAATGTAGAGTCCATATACATTTATGGGTTACAATTCTCTATGCATTTTGGGACTATGCCCTTCATCTTATATCTGAAAAATGAGATACATGATATTGAAATCCAAGAGAGTCTTTGACTCCACGAGTTAACATAAATATTGCATGCAAAAGTATGCTGTGTTGTGAAACGATAAAAAAAAAAAAGTTTCAAGTGCAACGAGACCATTTAGTGCGCGAACTCAAATAGGTACAAACCAAATGCGTTATTAATTATTTTTTTCCAAACTTTATTTTTTTATAAATATATATATAAACGATAAACGAAAAACTATTTTCAAACTTTATTTTTTTTTTAACATATATATATATATATATATATATATTCACTGAAAAAACCATAGGTTTCAGGGGCGTTATAGTTAGCTGGACTTTTCACTCGTACAAAACCATTGAAATTCCCCCGTTATAGTTAGTTCAGCTAACTATAACTCGCGCGCCCGCAATGCAGAAGTGTGGCTCAATGATTAGAGCGGCAGACCCTGATGCAGAGGTCTAGCCCGGGACCAGGGTTCAATTCCCCGCCTCGGTGGGTCTTGGGCTCAAAAATTCCACGGACCTGATAATTCTCGCCTCGGTGCCATTCCAATCATGGAGTCCCACTCTGCAACTCTGGGCAATAGCCTGCTTAATCTCCACAACGGCCCCCACAACGCTAAGGATGCCTGACCTCCACCTTGGGGGTGCCCAGGAGTGGACGCCTCACAGGGAAAGCCAGGATGGGTTCCACAGCGGTATTCGTACAAGCGCCTTGAGACCCTTGCGGGTGAGTAGTGCGCTATACAAGTATCAATTTACAATGCACTGCTGATGACGTCACATATTACATCACTTATGACATCACTGATGACATCATCCAGTGAATGTGTGTTTTTCTGAAAATTACATATGTTTTATATATGTATATCTCAAGGTCGATGGAAGAATAAATGGGTATATAAGTGTCTAAATGGATGATTTGTTTTTGAAAAATTGATTGTTTAACTGACTGATTAAGTGTATCTTAGTGAATACATGGCTTAGTGAGTCATGTTTAAATGTGTAAATATCTGTATCAGTCTCTCACTTTGTGTATAAGTGGCTGCATGGGTTGGTGAGTAGCTACATGAGTGTCTATATAGGTTATTAGTTGTTTTTTTTAGTATCAGTATGAGTGTCTGAGTGTCTGTATGGTTCGGTGGGGGTATTACGTAGTGCATAGGTGCATGAATGAGTGACTCACTGTTTGTATGTGTTGAAGACAGCATGTGTGCAGGACTGTATGGGTGGATGAGTGTGTGCATGGGTGTGTTCGTGAGTGATAGACTGTCTCAATAGTGTCTTTATGAGTAACTACATATGTTTTAAACTAGTATATGTGACTATTGGTGTATATAAGTGAGTATGTGTGAGAGTGAGAGATTGAAAGAGTTCCTGTATGAATAAGTATGTGTTTCTATAAGTGATTGTTTAAAAGACTAAGTATGTGTAAGTTTCTGTAGAAGTAAGTGTGGTGGTGTGTGTATAACTGTATATGCAAGTAAATGGATGTTTGATTCTTTATTAGCATGAGTGACTATGTGTGTGAGTAACTCTATGGATGAGTGGCGTTGTGTAACATGATGTATAGGTGTGTGAGTACATATGATGAGTGAGTACATGTATGAGTGACTGTATAGGACTGTTGGTGAATGAGTGTATGTGTATGTGGATCTTAGAATTACTGAATCGGTTGTTGTAACTGGTATTGGTATGTCCATTGTTTTGAACATTGTAGTTTCTATTTTTGAATGTGTGTATCAAAGGTTATATTAGGGGAAGAGGAGGTCTGCCACTCTATCACAAGGATGATGTCATCAGTGATGTCATTAGTGATGTCATTTGAGATGTCATCAGTGATGTCATGAGTGATGTCACTGACCATGTCATGAGTAATGTAATATGTGACGTCATCAGCAGTGCATTGCGGGCGCGCAAGTTATAGTTAGCTGAACTAACTATAACGGGGGAATTTCAATGGTTTTGTACGAGTGAAAAGTCCAGCTAACTATAACGCCTTTCGACCCCTGGTGATTTGTGCGCTATACAAAAATCTTTGACATTGACATTGACATTGACAACGCCCCTGAAACCTATGGTTTTTTCAGTGAATTTCTAAGGTTTTTTAAATGCTAATTCCTAACTATAACGTGCCTGAAACCTATGGTTTTTTCAGTGAATTTCAAAGGTTTTTTAAATGCTAATTTCTAACTATGCCTACAGAGATAGGACATGTGAAGAAAGAAGAAAAAACGCACAGAAAGAAAAAAAAGAAATGCAGAAAGAAGCAACAGCAGTCCTCAAAGACGAAGAAAAGTGCAGGAAGAAGGATAAAGTGCAGAAAGAACAAACAGAAGAGCAGAAAGAAGCCTTGTTGCAAAATCATCCTGTACCCTCAACGTTTTCAGACGGATACTGGTGGTAACTGAGTCTGACTAACCAGTCCTAGAGCCAGTGCTATGTTAAAAGACACTCAGAATACAGTGAAAACACCTACATACACTAGGGAACACTATGCGTTGGGGTCCCCCTGTGATCAGCATGACCTCCTCTGTAAGCCCCTAGTATATAATAGGGCAGGGGATTAAAACTACCTCTTAAAACGCGCCACAGGGCGTGTTTGCACACATCACCTCAGGCCCCGTCCCCTCACTTCCCCACTGTGTAAACACGCCCTGTGGGCGTTTTAAGTTGGGAGATTAAGTCCCCTTGAATCCTGAGGGTCCCTAGGGTCCAACTAGCCCACTAGGTACCTCCAGTATGCGCCACAGAGCTGCGTTGCAGAGAGGTGTAAAAAGTGGCACGGCCTGGACCACCTCTCTGCAACGCAGCTCAGTGGCGCTTACTCGAAGCACCTGGTGGGCTAGTTAGCCCCCAGGGGCCCTCAGGATTGAAGGGGAATTATTTCCCCAACTTAAAACGCGCCACAGGGCTTGTTTGCACACGTTAACTCAGGCCCTGTCCCCTCCCTTCACCACTGTGTAAACACGCCCTGTGGCCGTTTTTAATTGGGAGATTAAGTTAATTTGAATACTGAGGGTCCCTAGGGTCCAACTAGTCCACTAGGAACCTCCAGTATGCGCCACAGAGCTGCGTTGCAGAGAGGTGTACAAAGTGGCACGGCCTGGACCACCTCTCTGCAACGCAGCTCAGTGGCGCTTACTGGAAGCACCTGGTGGGCTAGTTAGCCCCCAGGGGCCCTCAGGATTGAAGGGGAATTATTTCCCCAACTTAAAACGCGCCATAGGGCGTGTTTGCACACGTCACCTCAGGCCCCGTCCCCTTCCTTCCCCACTGTGTAAACATGCCCTGTGGCCATTTTTTAAGTTGGGAGATTAAGTCCCCTTGAATCCTGAGGATCCCTAAGGGCAAAATAGCCCACTAGGTACGTCCAGTAAGTGCCATTGCAGAGAGGTGTAAAAAGGGGCACGGCCTGCACCACCTCTCTGCAACGCAGAGCAGTGGCACTTACTGGAAGCACCTGGTGGGCTAGTTGGCCCCCAGGGTCCCTCAGGATTGAAAGGGAATTATTTCCCCAACTTAAAACGAACACAGGGCATGTTTGCACACGTCACCTCAGGCCCCGTCCACTCCCTTCACCACTGTGTAAACGCGCCCTGTGGCCGTTCTAAGTCGAGAGATTAAGTCCCCTTGAACCCTAAGGGTCCCTAGGGTCAAACTAGCCCACTAGGTACCTCCAGTAAGCGCCACAGAGCTGCGTTGCATAGAGGTGTAAAAAGGGGCGTGGCCTCAGAACACCTGTCTGCAACGCAGCTCCCTGGCGGACACTGGAGATACCTGTTGGGCTAGTTGGCCCTCAGGGACCCTCAGTATTGAAGGGGAATTTAATCCCCAACTTACAACTGGCCAGGGGGCGCGTTTGCAGAGTGCTGCAAGGAGGGGGCGTGGCCTCCAGCGCGATGCCGGTCTTATATCTATTTTATTTTTTTAAGAAGGAGGGTTGTGTGGCCCCCCTTCTTTTTCTAATTTACTGGCCCTGGGGACCCCATCCCCCAGGGCCTGCACCCTAATTTTTTTTGTTGAAAAAAATTCATTTGGCCCTCCCAAGGCCTTAATCGGCCCCGGGGACCCCAACCCCTGGGTCATGGCCTTTTTTTAATTTAAATTCTTTAGGAGGGGGCTGCATTGCCCCCCTCCTCAGGCCACTTATGGCTCCGGGTACCCCATCCCCCGGGGCCGGCCTTTGTTTTTTATTATTTTAAAGATATATATATTTATAGAAACACCTAGGACATGCTGGACAAACCGTATGTACCTATCACCATGACGATTTGCGTGATATTCATTAAAAGGCGACTATGCATAGAATGAATCCACATGGAATGTATTTACACCGCTAGTGAAGCTCTGACGTGTCTGACGCCCTACCATGCCTAATCCCGGCGCCCCCGCCGGTGGGTACTCTCCAAGTAGACACCCTTGTCGTTTATTTATATAAACATGGGTAGCTATTGACGGGCACATTTAATATACACGCACACCAAGCCATTCAAAGGGGATTCGACAAAAATTCGACCAAACTATGCAAGAAACCCCCCTCACGGTTAATAAAAAACACATCCACCGCCGGATGTGTAATACTTTTTATTTTACTCTGTGGAAAGGAGACGAACCTCACTTGAGAGTCACAGCGTGCTCCTGGCTGAGCCCAATGCTGTGTTACACCCACCAGTGCCCGCCGATTGCCTCACACCTCTGTGTTGTATTCCACCAGCTAGTGCGTATGCTATGACACTCTCTAGCCCATGTGCACTGTAACACCACCCCGTGAATATGTCATGCCACACTTGCCTTCGCACGTGTTATATTGCCCCATCTAACGTGCCTTCCTCGATGTGTATGTTATAACGCACAGCGCTATGCCATACATATTACAATCTGGGATCCATATCTTTGTCACAGTGCATATGCAACGTTACACTCCCCAGCACATATTTTATATTACAACTTTAGAGACTAGTTATGTTACACAACACTGCCCTATGCATATTACACTCCAAGGCGCATATCGCATAGCACGCGCTAGTGCCTGTGCTATCTCGCGCTCTCCAATGAATCTGTCATTGCGCACAATGTATTGCATATTATATTTCACGCCCGGTTCATCTTATATCACACTTTTTGGTGCATAGTTTATACCATATACTACATCTAGTTTTCATTTTCAATCGTGCTCTCAGGACTATGTTCTATATAACACTGTGTTCACCTACCCTTTTCACTGGCATTACATTTTGCGATGGGGGTGGAGGGTCAGGGGGTGTTTCTGTCAAGTGAGCCCGGAGTCACAGTCACAAATGTCCTCTTCTTCCTGAATAAAAGTGAGATTATGCTGCATACTTGTTCATATTTTAAGTAGTTCGCACAGACACATGTTTTAAAAACAATAAAGTTCCTAATACCCGCCTTCTCTGAACAGTTAGCTTGCTGCCCCATCCACCTCCTCCCTATCCTCTGTTGTCTAAATCCATGGACTAGCCTCCTCCCTCCTGCCATGCATGGTCTGATGTGCTGCCTCTGCCCTCCATTTAGCATGATGTACCAGTCCACTCCTCCTGCCCTCCATTGCCCAATTCTATGGCCCATCATTGACCTCCTGCTTAGCCTCTGTGCTTAGCTTGCTGCCCCTATTCTCCTTCCCCCTGCCCTCCGATGTCTTTGGGGGAACAACCTTTACAACGCAACTTTTACAACGCACTACACTTACAACGCATTTTTTACAACGCAACATCCACTACAACGCATTCCATTACATCGCAGGACACTACAACGCATTTTTAAAAACTACCTTTACAACGCATTCCATTACATCGCATACTACCTTTACAACGCATACCATTACAACGCATAATATTATATTAAAACCCCTACACTTACCCTACTGTTGCACCCCCTGGAGTTAGAATAGTAATTTTTACCCCTATACTATCCAACACTTACCCTACTGTTGCACCCCCTGGAGTTAGAATAGTAATTGTTACCCCTATACTATCCAACACTTACCCTACTGTTGCACCCCCTGGAGTTAGAATAGTAATTTTCACCCCTGTACTATCCAACACTTACCCTACTGTTGCACCCCCTGGAGTTAGAATAGTAATTTTTACCCCTATACTATCCAACACTTGCTCTACTGTTGCACCCCCTGGAGTTAGAATAGTAATTTTTACCCCTATACTATCCAACACTTGCCCTACTGTTGCACCCCCTGGAGTTAGAATAGTAATTTTTACCCCTATACTATCCAACACTTACCCTACTGTTGCACCCCCTGGAGTTAGAATAGTAATTTTTACCCCTATACTATCCAACACTTGCCCTACTGTTGCACCCCCTGGAGTTAGAATAGTAATTTTTACCCCTATACTATCCAACACTTACCCTACTGTTGCACCCCCTGGAGTAAGAATAGTAATTTTTACCCCTATACTATCCAACACTTACCCTACTGTTGCACCCCCTGGAGTAAGAATAGTAATTTTTACCCCTATACTATCCAACACTTACCCTACTGTTGCACCCCCTGGAGTTAGAATAGTAATTTTTACCCCTATACTATCCAACGCTTACCCTACTGTTGCACCCCCTGGAGTAAGAATAGTAATTTTTACCCCTATACTATCCAACAATTACCCTACTGTTGCACCCCCTGGAGTAAGATTAGTAATTTTTACCCCTATACTATCCAATACTTACCTTAAATGCAATGTAATATTATGCGTTGTAATGGTATGCGTTGTAAAGGTAGTATGCGATGTAATGGAATGCGTTGTAAAGGTAGTTTTTAAAAATGCGTTGTAGTGTCCTGCGATGTAATGGAATGCGTTGTAGTGGATGTTGCGTTGTAAAAAATGCGTTGTAAGTGCATGCGTTGTAAAAGTGTGCGTTGTAACGACGTACATCCATGTCTTTGTGCATGCCCCTGCTCCATCCTTTTTGCCCACTATGTTCCATGGACCTGCCACTCCTATCTACTCTGAGTGTTCTGTTGAGCTGCCACTCCCCTCCCACCTGCCTAGCATTGTCAGATGACTGTAACCTGTCCCTTCCACCCTACCTGTCCACATGCCATGCCCCTATCCCCTTCCTCCTGTGCTCCATGGTCCATTTTACTGCCACACCCTTCTGCCCTCCCTGATCTGTTGTGCTGCAACTGCTCCTCCTGCCTGCCCCGCGCGGTCTGTTGTGAGGCCCCTTCCCCTGAACTCTCTTGTCTGTGCCCAGGTCCTGACCCTCCCTTCTATCCTCCATGGTCCTTTGTGCATGCCCCTGCACCCTCCTTCTTGCCCATCATATCGATTGTGCTGCCACTAACCTTCCCGCTTGCCATGCATGGTCTTCTGTGCTGCCATGGCCCCTCCCACCTTCCCTGTGTGGTCAGCTAGCTGCCCCTGACCCCCTCCCACCTTCCCTCCATGGTCTGTGTGTATGCCACCATAGTCTCATTGTTGCTCTCCATGGTGTGTCTTGTTTCTAGTGCCCATCCTGCCTGACCTCCATGGTCATCTTGTTGCTCCTGCCCTGCCACCTTGCCCCCAGCCCTCTGTTTCCATGTGCAGACCCCCTATTCCCTCCCTCCTGGCTTGTCTGTTCCATTGTAATGCCCCTGATCCGTCCCTCCTGCCCTTTATGGTCTGTTATGCTGCAGCTTTCTCTCCTGTCTGTCTATTATGGTCAGCTAGCTACCATTGCCTCTTTCCCATCTGTTCTCTGTTGTCCATGTGCATGGTCCTGTCCCCTCCCTATTGCCTTCTATGGATTGTTGTGCTGCACTCCCGTCCCGCATGCGCTGTGTGGAGTATTGTGCTGCTGCAAACCCTGATGCCTGCCCTGTAGGGTCAGTTTGGTGCACCTCTCCATGTCCCTCCTGTCCTCGTGTTATCCGAGTCCATGTCCCTACCCCAATTCCTCCTGCCTACCATGATTCAATGTACCATACTTGCGAACATTTTGAACTTGGTAAGAGGGAGATTTTGAAAAAAAACTGGGGTATTGATTTTCCCCTTTGAGTTACATTGAAAAAGAGGAGATTGTAGACAGGAGACAGATCAAATAAAGCCCATTTGAGCTTAAAAACATTGGACGTTTACTGGCTGAAACGGGTCTGTTGGCATGTATGGTTGTACTACCACTGCCTCTTCCTTCTGCCCACAATGGTCTATTATATTGCCACAGCCTCTCTTGCCAGTCCTGTATTGTTGGTTTGTTGCCCCTGCCCCCCTTTCCACTGCCCTCCATAGTCCGTTGTGCTGCCACTGCCCTTCCTGCCTGCCCAGTGTGGTCAAATTGTTGTCTGCACTCTCCTACCTGCCTTCAATTTTCAGAGTCCGTGCCCCTGGCCTCTGCCTCTCAACCTTATCCCAATGAACAACTAGATTGCTAACATTCTATATTTATTACAAAAGTGTGGAACGCCTGACGTCATCTTGATGTAATCAAAACTGTAATACCTAGACTATTTCCTTTAGAAATTACATATATGAGAGGGTCTTATTTTCATCAAAATTGTGGTTAGTGCTCTAAAACACTAAAATGAGGACATATTTTCTGAGTTTTCAAATAGCGACAAAGAACTTTTAAATTATTTGTAATCTTTATGTTTTTTTATCCAGTTGACCACTTGATTAAATGTTGCACTTTGGCGGGAGGATGTGGTGTTACTTCCAGAGCTGCAGACTTTGCAACTGGGGAACCAGGTTGGAGTTTCTGCTTCAGCTCAACATTCTGTGATTGTGGTCAAATCCCTTAATCTCCCCATGTCTACAACCAAAATGAATTTCATCTTGTGTGATGTAACCAATGCTCATGTAAAGAATTCCAATACCTGACAAGTCTGCACTATATAAAACTGCAAATACACAAAAAATAAGTGTTTGCACACTTCTGTCATTGGGCTACATGTGGGCTACATCTGGGTGATATTTGTGCTGCATTTAGGCTCTTTTGTGTCTGGTGGCCATCTTGGGAGATTTATTTGTTATGAAGTTTCCTAATTTCCTCATTTACTGCAGTCTCCTCAGTAGGAAATGCTTTCAGTTTTTTACTTTGATTCCATCAAGAAGGTATTCAGATATGTCACACATTTGCCATAAATTCTGAATGTTAGCACTGCATATCAGAATTTTTAATGAAATAGAAGAGGATTTGAGAAGTCACTCAAAATTGCCCTAATTTTTCTTTCTGCAGAACTAATCATAATTTCTATGGCAAAATGAACCCCCTCATTTTGTTCCTTTTTAAATTAAATGTTTTAAGTGTTACCACTTTATTCCAATCAAGATGGCTTCAGGTGTGCCATACTTTTGTCATAAGTAAGACTGTTAGCTCTCTAGTTGTTTGTTAGAACACTCTGGGACATTCTGTCCCAGGGCTATACTTGGGCTACATCTGGGTGATATTTGGGCTACATTTGGGCTCTTTTGTCTCTGGTGGCCATCTTGGGAGATTTATTTGTTATGAAGTTTCCTAATTTCCTCATTTACTGCAGTCTCCTCAGTAGGAAATACTTTCAGTTTTTTACTTGGTTCCATCAAGAAGGCATTCAGATGTGTCACACATTTGCCATAAATTCTGAATGTTAGCACTCTAGTTGCTCATTAGATCACTGTAGTAAGCTACTGCTCACCAGGGAAGTCTGCTGCTGGTATTCAAAGTGCATGTTTCAGTCTGCATGTCAGAATTTTTTTATGACATAGAAGAGGATTTGAGAAGTCAAAATGTGTCCTAATTTTTCTTTCTGCAGCACTAATCATAATTTCTATGGCAAAATGAATCCCCTCATTGTGTTCCTTTGTAAATTAAATGTTTTAAGTGTTACCACTTTATTCCATTCAAGATGGCTTCAGGTGTGCCATACTTTTGTCATCAGTAAGACTGTTAGCGCTCTAGTTGTTCGTTAGAACACTCTGGGACATTCTGTCATTGGGCTATACTTGGGCTACATCTGGGTGATATTTGGGCTCTTTTGTCTCTGGTGGCCATTTTGGGAGACTTATTTGTTATGATGTTTCCTAATTTCCTCATTTACTACAGTCTCCTCAGTAAAAAAACTTTCAGTTTTTTACTTTGAATCCATCAAGAAGGCATTCAGATGTGTCACAAATTTGCCATAAATTCAGAATGTTAAGCACTCTAGTTGCTTATTAGATCACTGTAGTAAAGCTACTGCTCACCAGGGAAGTCTGCTGCTGTCTGCATGTCAGAATTTTTTAATGAAATAGAAGAGGATTTGAGAAGTCACTCAAAATGTGCCCTAATTTTTCTTTCTGCAGCACTAATCATACTTTCTATGGCAAAATGAACCCCCTCATTTTGTTCTTTTTTAAATTAAATGTTTTAAGAATTACCACTTTATTCCAACCAAGATGGCTTCAGGTGTGCCATACGTTTGTCATAAGTAGGACTGTTAGCGCTCTAGTTGTTCTTTAGAACACTCTGGGAAGCTGCAGTAGAACACAAAGGAATCAACTGACAGTCTCTGCCCTTGTTGGATGTACATGTTTTACTGAGAATGTCAGACTTCATTCTCACATGACTGAGAAAGATAATGTGAATTTACAGAAAATATGCTCTAAGTTAGCTTATAGATCACCTTCCAAACCACTGCGGGAAAAGCATGAGAAAATAGTTTTCTCTCAAACATGATTCATGATATCACAGCAGAAGGCTTTTTCCCATGGTAAAACCACCTTAGAACACACCACAATTCCTAAAATGAGTATGGTACCATCAACAAATGATTTATAATGTAACTAAAGTCTTAAAACCTTCTATTAACTGCAATGATTTTTAATGAGGTGCTATCATGTATATTGGTCCCAAGATGGCTGCCAACAGTTCTTGGATGAAGTGCTGACAGCCAATCAGATCTCACGATGAGATGTGTGGTTAGGCTTCGCCCAGATATATATGTGATTTTACTTTTGATTTTCTCAGGAACTACTGAACGCATTTACACCATTTAAGCAAAAGGAACATGCCTGACCTGAGGACTACATCTTTGCCAAATTTCAAGTAATTCTGTTCAGCCGTTCGGGCTGTACCTTCGACTAAAGGTCCTATGGGAAAATGCATGGGGAAAACACGTTTTGGGACCCCCCTTTTTTCTCAGCCCCCGCTTGACAAATCACCCCGAGACTTTCAGGGTAGGAGCTGAGCGGAGCGCCCCATTAGTTTTGAAAATTTCACGAAGATAAGTCAACCGGCGCCAAAGTTATTCAAAATACAATTTTCAGATTTCCTATAGGAACTCGGTCTTAACTATAACTATCTACTGGCGACCGCCAGTAGATAGTATATATATATATATGAATGATAAACTAATGAACAAAATTTAACAAAAATAATAGAAAATAACAAGGCGGAACACTCCTGTGGGGACCATGGATGTTGACGACAGAGCCTGGAAAATAAAGCACAAAATAAGGACGTGTGTAATGGGCATATCAAAGGAGAGAGACACAGAGATGGAAAAAAAAAGCCAGAGAGAAAAAGAGAGGGAAGGAAAGAAAGGGACTGAGAAAGGGAGAAGGAAGAGAGAGAGTTAGAGAGTTAGAAGGAAAAGAAGGGAGAAAGAGAGAGAGAGAGAGAGAGAGACAGAAACTTCCGCTTCTGCGCATCCATGAGCAAATAATTACCTGGTGCCACCGGAGTGTGCAGCAGTGGGCACTCCACGTGCCCGTCAAAACTCCGCACATCTCACACATGTTGCTGAGTCCTGAGTCATCAATGGCGGAGGCCACATCAGCTTTTGGGGCCGCTAAGCCTGTGGAACTCAAGTCCTTGCCACGTGGTGGTAGGCCCCTGATGGCCATATGAGCTTCGGGTGGCACTAACCCTGTGCATCTGAAGTCCGCGCCAAGGGAGTGGTAGGCCCCTGATGGCTATACAGATCAGGGTACGACTAACCTTCTGCACAACTTTTCAAAGACTCTTTATGGTTGAGACACGTGGAACGCCCACCATCTAGTCAGCACCGGCAATAAAGGATGTGACGTTGTCGATCTATTATATTTGCATGGTCACGTGGCCTGTGACGCATGTGCCGAATGGGTGTGGTGTGTGTGCAAACCTGCCCTGAGGAAGTGGCCATGAGATGTTGAGAACTAGACCACTGACCTGCACACCAACAGCGAGTACGCCTGCGACAGGTAGCTATGTGGGGCCAACATCGGAACGTAATCGCAGTGGCGTGGTGTGGTGTACGACAGGGCAGGGATAGCTACATTGACACGGACCGCTCATAGTACTGCTTCTGTGATGGGCCGCAGCTGGCCCTCTGTGAGCCTGGGTGCGAAGTGTTCATAACTCACACTACAAAAGCATTGAAAAACCATTTTGTGATTCAGTCCGTCAGCTGGCATTTAGCCGAGGCATTTGTGAAAACATATTGGAGTTCTTTCTGTGATAGATTCCCCTTTGACGCTGCCTTTCCCCACATCTGCAGGTAACGCACCCTCTTCCCACATTACCATCATACCCCCAACAACCTTCTTGGGCCTGGAAGTGTCCCTGTGCAGTTGGACAAAGAAGAATCTTAGTCATGTATAGATTTACATATAAAAAAATGTATTTAAAGAAAAGAACAACAAATAAGACTGAAGGGAGTCTGGTGCTGTGGTCGGTGCCACGGACTTGCGGTCACTGCCATTCAGGACTCAGGACACAGTTACACATGTGGGATCGGCTTGTGTTAAAGAGGATTAGTGGAACCACGTGTCGCCGGCCATGCATATGGAAATATGCCTCACTGATCAGAGGGAGTCTGGTGCTGTGGTCGCTGCCACAGACTTGGGGTGACTGCTATTCAGGACTCAGGCCACAGTTACACATGTGGGATCGGCTTGTGTGAAAGAGGGTTAGTGGGACTAGGTGTCTCCGGCCTTGCATATGGAAATATGTCTAACTGATCAAAGAGAGTATGCTGCTGTGGTCGCTGTCATGGACTTGGGGTCACTGCCATTCAGGACTCAGGACACAGTTACACATGTGGGATCGGCTTGTGTTAAAGAGGGTTTGTGGGACTACGTGTCGCCGGCCTTGCATATCGAAATATGCCTCACTGATCGAAGGGAGTCTGGTGCTGTGGTCCCTGCCATGGATTTGGGGTCACTGCCATTCAGGGCTCAGGACACAGTTACACATGTGGGATCAGCTTTTGTTGGACAATGTTAGTTGGCACCACGTGTCCAAAATTCAAATTGCGAGGTCTACTGCCTGCACTGTAGACTGCTGAGTGTTCGTTTGTACTTGAAAATTAATTTGGTCATTGTACTGAAGCTATAACTGATAGAAAAAATGTTCAAGAAGAAAGGATACTAAAATGATATTATGTAGATTTGAGGCCTGTAATAGTTACTTGCCTAGTGGACTCTGTAGTTAATGAATGAAGAAATAATTTTCATTGTGAGCCCTACTGAGTGCAGTGTAGGCGTATGATGAAAAGATGAAATAAGCATAGAATACATTGACGAAGTGTTGTATTTTCTGAGTACAATCTTGTTGTTAGAAATTAGCATTTAAAATTGGAATTGCAAGCTGTACTGCCTGTAGTGTAGTCTGCTATTCCATGTTATTTTGCATTTGAAGATTAATTTGGTCATTATAGTAAAGCTATAGCTGATATAAAAAAAACATCTTTGAAGCGAGGATACTAAAAGGATAATATGTAGGGTGTAGGACTGTGATAGTTAGTTGCCTACTGGAGCCTGTAGTTGCATATGGAAATACCCCTCACTGATCAAAGGGAGTGTGGTGCTGTGGTCGCTGCCACAGACGTGGGGTGATTGCTATTCAGGATTCAGGACACAGTTACACATGTGGTATCGGGTTGTGTTAAAGAGGGTTAGTGGGACTATATGTTGCCGGCCTTGCATATCGAAATATGCCTCACTTATCGAAGGGAGTGTGGTGCTGTGGTCGCTGCCACGGACTTGGGGTGACTGCCATTCAGGACTCAGGACACAGTTACACATGTGGGATTGGCTTGTGTTGAACAGAGTTATTGGCACCACGTGTCGCCGCCGTTGCATATGGAAATATGCCTAACTAATCAGAGGGAGTATGCTGCTGTGGTCACTGCCATGGACTTGGGGTCACTGCCATTCAGGACTCAGGACACAGTTCCACATGTGGGATTGTTCGGCTTGTGTTGAACATAGTGATTGGCACCACATGTCGCCGCCGTTGCATATGGAAATATGCCTCGCTGATCGAAGGGAGTCTGGTGCTGTGGTTGTCTCACGGAGTTGGGGTCACTGCCATTTAGGACTCAGGACACAGTTCCACATGCGGGATTGTTCGGTTTGTGTTGAACAGGGTTAGTGGCACCACGTGTCGCCACCGTTGCATATGGAAATATGCTTCACTGATCGAAGGGAGTCTGGTGCTGTGGTTGTCTCACGGAGTTGGGGTCACTACCATTCAGGACATAGGACACAGTTCCACATGTGGGATTGGCTTGTGTTGAAGACGGTTAGTGGCACCATTTGTCGCTGGTCTTCCACAGTGTAGGCCAGAGGTAGCAGTGAGCAAGGGCCCACAGCCACATGCATACGTTGGTTGCCCTACCGGCCTGCGAAGTGCAGGTTCAGTGGCACCACGTGTCGCCAGCCTTCCATATGGAAATACCCCTCGCTGATCAAAGGGAGTCTGGTGCTGTGGTCACTACCATTCAGGACTCAGGACACAGTTACACATGTGGGATCGGCTTGTGTTGAACAGGGTTAGTTGGCACCACGTGTCGCCGGTCTTCTACAGTGTAGGCCGGAGGCAGCGATCAGCAAAGGCCCTCAGGCAGGTGACGTTGACTTGAGCTGCACAGATTGGGAGCATTTGGTCTTCTTAACCCATTATAGTCTCTTACATAATTTGCGTCGCTACTAATCTTGAATTGTGAACCGTTTAACCCCAGTGTAGGGCAGAGGCAGCGGTCAGGATGGGTGCACAGCCGTGTGGCGATGATTTATGGTGCAGTGAGTTAGTAGCACCTGAAGCACACAGCGTGTGCGCACCATGCGATGATGCGTGGTCTGGGAGGGCCGCACTGGGTACAACGTGTCTTGCGAACTGGACTGCGACATCTGCAATCGCCACTGCATCTAAATTGTGAGCACTGCAGTCCGCAGTGTAGATCGAAGGCAGTAGTCGGTACAGACATAAGTCTGCGGTGCTGTGCCGCTGGGTTCGCAGGGGGCCTGAGTCAAGGAGGACCACAGTTATGGCGGCAGCCACGTGCCAGGGTGAGGGCTGCCGCTGTGACAGACTTGTTGGTCTTCCCTCAAGTGAACCACACCTAGGGCCTGGCCTATTTATTCATGCTCCTACGCTGGAGTGGCGTACGTTGGAGCAGCCCACTCCGCTTCCAGGGGGAAGACAACACAGCTACATGACCGAGATCTTCTCCACTGCCTGAGGTAACATGGTTGCATCCACTGTGCACTACACTACAAGTATCAATAGTATATCTCCACATGGAGAGGTTTGTGCTTTGCACAGTGAGGTCTGTGCAGCACATCAGCGTTACACTTAACTTATTGTTGATGGGTGACTTGCCTCCTTCATATAGAGTTGGTTGCCACATCTCCCAACATTCAGCTATTGTGTGGCAGAGGGGCCATGCCGTTTTTGGAAGGTTTGCTGTCCTGTTGTGCGCTGCCTCGTGGTAGTAGGGGGGGGTGGTCTGGGAGGGGTCCTGAGGGTGGTGGCAGTGGGTTTTGTGGCCTTCTTGGGAGTGGGAGGTACATGATCAGTAGCTCTATGACATGTGTTGGTCTTCAGATGTAATTCTGATCTGGGCTCCTTTTCACACTGTAGCTAGTCGCCCTACTTACATCAGTAAAAGGCAGATGTTACATTCCTACTGCTAACGCAGCTTATTGCCTGTTTTTGGATTGCACCGCAGATTTGGCTGCTCGTTGAAAATATCCGGAAGTGTTTACGTGTTATTTTTGCATAGAAACGCCTATTCTGCATATTATTAGTGTTAGTTGTTGCTCTCATTTGTGGCGATTTTTTTTTGCGGAAGCTGGCGATATCGGCTGTTTTCACCAGGTTGAGAATGGAATATTAATTTAAAATCACTGAAAAAACTATAGGTTTCAGGGATGTTATAGTTAGAAATTAGCATTTAAAAAACCTTAGAAATTCACTGAAAAAACCATAGGTTTCAGGGACTGAGGAGCATGGCATTTTGGGAAGGTCCATTGTCATGTTTTGCCCTGCCTCGGTGGTAGTAGGGGAGGTGCTGCGGGGGAGAGGTTCTGCTGCATGATCAGTAGCTCTATCACGTGTTGGTCTTTAGATGTGGCTGTGAGTTGGATCCAATTCACGGAGTAGATAGTCGACCTCCTTACACCAGTTAAAGGTTGATGTTAATTTGTTACTGCTAACTCGGCTTATCGCCTGCTTTTTGGATCGCAATACAGATTTGGCCGGTCGTTGAAAGTATGAAGAAGTGGTGTTTTTGTGTTTTTTTGCACGGGAACGGCTACTTTGCATTTCATTAGCGTTAGTTGTGGCTCTCGTTTGTGGCAATTTAAAATGAACATTATAATTAGAAATTAGCATTTATAAAAACCTTTGAAATTCACTGAAAAAACTATAGGTTTCAGGCACGTTATAGTTAGAAATTAGCATTTAAAAAGCCCTTAGAAATTCACAGAAAAAAACATAGGTTTCAGGCACGTTATAGTTAGAAATTAGCATTTTCAAAACCTTTGAAATTCACTGAAAAAACCATAGGTTACAGGCAAGTTATAGTTAGAAGTTAGCATTTAAAAAACCTTTGACATTCACTGAAAAAAAAACATAGGTTTCAGGGATGTTATAGTTAGTTGGACATTTCACTCATAGAAAACCATAGAGATTCCCCTGTTATAGTTAGTTGAGCTAACTATAACTCGCGCCCCCGAAATGCACTGCTGATGACGTCACATATTACATCATTCATGACATGGTCAGTGACATCACTGATGACATCACTGATGACATCTCAAATGACATCTCTGATGACATCACGGATTACATTATCCACGTCAAAATCTGATGCACCTTATCAGACCCTAATATAACACTTGATACACCCACTCTAAAATACAGACTCTAATTTTTGAAACCATGAACACACCAATACCAGTTAGTACATATCCACTCACTAATTCCTAGGTCTACACACACATCCATTAATTCACCCATACAGTCACTCATACGTACAGTCAGCCATCAATACAGCATTATCATATCCAGTCACATATATATACAGACACTCACACATTGCCTCTCATTCATAGAGTTATTCACACACCTAGTCAGTAAAGGAAATCATCAATCACACTTTCATTTACTCACCTGTAAAGTTATACACATACCACGTCACTTATTTAAACATATACTAACACATACTTACACTCTAATACAATAACTAATACAAGCACACACTGATCCATACAGGCACTCTCACAATCACTCACTCTCATATATAGTCATTTATGCAGTCCAACACTCATATATACTGCCTTTCACATATGGAGTTACTCACACATGTACCACTGAGGCATCCATACACTCACCAAGAGACTCATACACACACTCACTAAGCCATACAGCCCTTCACAGATGCAGACTTGAACACATATACCCAGTAAATTATCCACTCACACATCTATGCACAGAGTCACACCCCTCACCTACTTACACAGACATTCGGGCACCCATACAGGTACTCAGACAAGCAATCAATAGCTCATATAGATCCTCATTTAGTTGCTAACCAAACCATGGGACTGCTTACACACCAACTGACAACCTCAAATGTGTGAATGTCTGTATCAGTCGCTAACCCATGAATTAAACAAGACACAATTAATTCAGAAAAAACTTCTGTCACTCGGATGTCCCAAACAAACTTGGCACAGACTCCAGACTCCAGTTAATTAGGCAAGTTTATTACAACTCATCTGCCATTATGTGTTTTGCCGAAGCCTGGCCTTGTTCACATACGTGCTACATTGTTAAAATTCATATTTATGGTAGTAACATGACACATGATCATAGAAGACAGACTGTAATGCACATTTAATTGGAAGTAGAAACTCATTTCAATAAGTATATGCATGCTTAAAACACATGTAAAGTGTGTCAACGGCATGGAAATAAAAAAAACATCAGTTGCCATAAAAATGTAGATAAACGATTAGAAAAATGTATAAGAACTTTACATTAAAACAAGCAAGAAGCATATGATCACAATTGTGAGAAGTTGCCCTGGCATATGCTGGTCACTAGTTAAAGTGGCCATCTTGCACCAGTCCAATTCTACTCTTATGGTAGATAGGTTTAAGACAACCTTTTAAAGAAAGCTATCCTAGTGGTAGCTGTGGAGAGCAGCCTTCAGGCTAAGTCTCTGAGGAATGTAAAGCAGCTTGTTTTACCTTATAATCTCTTGAATTTCCAAATGAAAGGAAACCACACAGGTATATATTACCTACTGGCGGTCGCCAGTAGGTAGTTATAGTTAGGACCACGTTTCCATAGGAAAACCTCAACATTCTATTTTGAATAACTTTGGCGCCGGTCGACGAATCCTGGCGAATTTCTCAAAATAGGTGGGGCGCTACGCTCCGCTCCTACCCTGAAAGTCTCGGGGGGATCCGTCAAGCGGGGGCTGAGATAAAAGGGGGGTCCCAAAACGCGTTTTTCCCATGCATTTTTCCATAGGACCTTTAGAACGAGCTACAGCCCGAACGGCTGAACAGAATTACTCAAAATTTGGCAGAGAGGTAGTCCCTAGGTCAAGGAAGTGCCTTTTGTAGGTTTGGTGTAAATCTGTTCAGTAGATTCTGAGAAAATAGCCTTTAAATCAATATATATATCTGAGCCCGCTTACGGTACGCTTACCGTACGCTTACGGTAAGCGTACGGCGGCGTGCGCGAGCGCGATTCTGATTGGCTGTTAGATCTTAGTAAACATTCGAATCGGCTGAAACCAGGAAGCGGCGGCCGCCATTTTGTGTATTTCACTCTGAAAAAAAAGAGTGAAAACAAGGAAAGGGGGCAATGAGGAGAGTTACAGACCCCCTAACATTTGTAAGGGGGTCAAAGAAGGACAGAAAAGTACAAAAAAAACATTTATTGATTTTAAAAAAAATCACGGGGTACGCGTACGGTAAGCTTACGGTAAGCGTACGGTAAAAAAAATAAAAATAAATAAATGAAAAGCAGATTTAAGAGTTTAGATATTAGGGAGCTCTAAAAAGAGCTGTTGTGTTTATGAAGTCATTTTTTTAGTGGTACCTACAAGTAAGTACCGATGCAGAGTCTAAGGTTCAAGAGGAAGACTCTGTTCCCTTCATCATTGAAGTGCACACCATCTCCTCTATAAATGTCTTGCATGTCATAACGCAAGTTGTTGTGGTAAATGGCACCCATACCATAGTCACGGAGGAAAGCAGAAACTGATTTGTTGACGTGCTTTCTTGCTTTGTCAATCTGTGGACAGAAATGATTGGACCAGTTCCATTTTTGCCTTTGGCATATGTTGGAAAACACAAAGGCAGTTTTAGGGAAAAGTGTAAACAGTTGTGCAAAGGTGTCCTTCATAAGCATTTCCAGACCTACCCCAGTCAAAGTGCCTAGGTCATTGCCACCACAGTGCACTATTATGAGGTCAGGGTGTTGGATTTGAATGAAGGATTTCACCAATGGCATCAATTGGTGCCACTTTAACCCTCTCTGACCAATCCATTTAATGTCTACATTTGGCAAAGCAAGGTCTCTCACCATATCTGTTTTCTCTGCAAACTTTTCACTCCAGAAGACATAGCTGTGCCCTACAATCCACACTGTGAACATCTTCAAAGGAGAACTGGATGCACTCAGGAGGTGTCTTTCAGTAGAATGGCAATATGAAAAGAAAGACAGTTTGGAAATGGAGGCATACATATTTTTTAGAAAACAAAAAGAACTGATTGGCTGTTTCATACCATTCTAGAAAAAAAACTAGGCTGTATGTGAAAATTAATACAAGCATGTTTTGTATTGGTACAAAAAAATGTGTAACCAAAGAACAGTACTATGGATTTGCTGTTAGGTTTGAAAAGTCAAGCACTCTTGCTCTGTGGAATTGAAACATTGTGTGTCGAACTTCTGACCTAACTGAACACAGCAGTGTTCCATGAGCTGTTGCTATGGTAGCAGGCAGAAGTCAAGTTGGGGGAAGGGTACTAGGCAGAAGTCAAGTTGGGGGCAGGGTACTTTTGGAAAAGGGTTGGTTTTCAACCAATAGAAATGTGTGATTACATTTAAAAAAAAGGGGGAAGCACTGAGATTTGAAACTTACATGTATATGTGTGGAAAAATAGAGGGAAAGTTTGCCATTATCTGGTTCTGCTGAGAGGAGACAGGTGAACAGAACAGAGATCCTGGCTCTGATAATCTGCTGTTTGAGTGTCACATTTCTTTCAGAACTAACTAATTTTAAAGGTGAGTTTTCAGTTTGAGAGGGTATGTATGTGGTAACTTAAGAAATGAATAATAGAAATGGGAATTGTTTTTGTTGTAGTTACACATGGTGGTTTCATAATGTGTCAGTGTGTAAAAGTGATTTACATTTGCCCCTGAAAAAATAAAAGAGCAGTAAGTGTGCTTTGAAATTGGCAAAGAAATTTCGTTTTGGCACTAATGTGAAAACATGACTCTGTGTGCATAGAAGAATTATAGACAGAGATTTATTGCGTCTTGCTCTGGTGATTTCACAGTTGCATTAGATGGAAAGGGGGAGCAAATTTTTGGGGGAAGAAGCAGAGGCTTAGCACACACCCATGTCCTTGCCGTGTATAGTCATGCACAGTATGTACAAGCCAGTGGGGTTTTCAGGTTTAAGTCTGTAATGCAAATACCTTCAGCATCACTAAGGCTGGTTGCCCTTGGTGGAGTGTAGGCAGTCACAGAGAATGCACATGGTGGTGGTCTGAAAAAAAAAGAGCTTGGACACGTGCAATTAAATAAAGCAAAAATAGTGGTTTCATAATGTGTCAGTCTGTAAAAGTGATTTCAAATTGTAAAAAGAGATTTTCACTTGCCCCTGAAAAAATAAAAGAGCAGTAAGTGTGCTTTGAAATTGGCAAAGAAATTTCGTTTTGGCACTAATGTGAAAACATGACTCTGTGTGCATAGAAGAATTATAGACAGAGATTTATTGCGTCTTGCTCTGGTGATTTCACAGTTGCATTAGATGGAAAGGGGGAGCGAATTTTTGGGGGAAGAAGCAGAGGCTTAGCACACACCCATGTCCTTGCCGTGTATAGTCATGCACAGTATGTACAAGCCAGTGGGGTTTTCAGGTTTAAGTCTGTAATGCAAATACATTCAGCATCACTAAGGCTGGTTGCCCTTGGTGGAGTGTAGGCAGTCACAGAGAATGCACATGGTGGTGGTCTGAAAAAAAAAGAGCTTGGACACGTGCAATTAAATAAAGCAAAAATAGTGGTTTCATAATGTGTCAGTCTGTAAAAGTGATTTCAAATTGTAAAAAGAGATTTTCACTTGCCCCTGAAAAAATAAAAGAGCAGTAAGTGTGCTTTGAAATTGGCAAAGAAATTTCGTTTTGGCACTAATGTGAAAACATGACTCTGTGTGCATAGAAGAATTATAGACAGAGATTTATTGCGTCTTGCTCTGGTGATTTCACAGTTGCATTAAATGGAAAGAATAATATGCATTTCTGTAATGATAAGTTTAAGTGAGAAGACATTCTGGGCTTTTTTAATACAATCTTTGTGATTGTTAATTTTTTTTGCCCGCTGTAAAATGATGAATGCAATTGCTTTCACAATTAATAGTGAAATGCAATATATTCTGAAAACAGCAAAAATAAGGCAAAAATATTTTTTTGTAAAAAATGTAAATATGTGTATTGTATTATAAAATGGATAAAAAATATTAATACTTTTTTCTTTATTTTCAGATCGATATAGAAAATTTTCGGAAACTACAACCATTTTAAAAACTATTTTTTAAAAAAACAAATGAATAAATATTTTTTTGAGTGAGTATGGTAAGTCAATAATAAAAATTGTAGTCTCTCAAGGACTTTGTAATGAGATAAATGATTTTTAGTGGGTTTTTTTAAAAAATAAAAAAAAGGTACGCTTACCGTACGCGTACGGTAAAAAAAAAAAAAAAAAAGTTTTTAAAAACAAGTAAAAAAAAGATGGAAGATAAGGTTGGCTCTTAAAAGAACCGTTGTGTTCATGCAGGGACAGAGGAAAGGAAGCATGGGAAAATCATTCAAAGCTACAAATGTGCTGATCTATTTTGTTGTTCACTAGGGAAACACTGGTCTCCCTATGACAAATTAGACCTTTACAAAATGTGCAATGAATATCAACCTTCCGAAATCGAAGGTTCATTTCCAGAGGGCCAGCAAAAGGAGATTCTCCCCCCACAGATGAAGGGCTCACCTGACCTGCAGAAGAAGGAGTCTGCCCTGCAGATGATGGTCCAGGCTGAGCTGCTGTGGATGTACTGGCTCGTCTTTCTGAAGAGTTACCTCCAAAAAGATGACCATGTGTCCTTCTGTGTACTTCCTGGAGGTGTCTCTTCATGGTGTGATTCCCAAAGGAATACTTCCTGTTAGGATTACCTCTAGAAAGTACACGCTTACACAGCTTGCAAGTAACTAAGGGTGCATTCACCTTTTGCTGGCCTTCTGGAAAAGTAAAATACTCCCAAACGTAAGAAGGCTTTACTTTCCTCGCTCTCTGCCTCAAGACAGTGCTGCTGGTGCTAGCCTCACTCTCAGAAGAGCTCTGCTGTTCTGCCATCGTATCCCAAAGACAAACCAGCTCCTTCTCCCAAGGGATCACAAGCAGAAATGAGGGGAATGGGTGTGGTGTAGGAGAGTTCTAGAACTGAAAGTAGTTTCAACCAATCAAAAGTTGTGTTTCAAGATCACATGACCTACCGTACGCTTACGGTACGTTTACGGTACGCTTACGGCAAAAAGTACGCGTGCGCGTAAAAAAGACACGCGCTTGCGCGCATGCGCATAACAGTCATTTCCCGGCACTTCCGCGTAACGTGCGCGTGTTGCGTAAGCGCGCACGCGTCCCACGCGCAGTACGCGCGGCTACGCAAAGTACGTAACTATGCGCAAGCAGCGTAGATAGATTACGGACGTTGCGTAAACCGTACGCTTACCGTGAGCTTACGGTACGCGTACTATAAAAAAAAAATAAAAAAAAAAAATAAAAATCTGGAAATACATTTTACATGTTTATTTTAAAAAATATATATAAAAAAAATATTTAAGGATTTTAAAAATTTAAGCATAGTCTTTATAAAAGATAAGAAAATTAAATTAAAAATATGTTTGAAAAAAATGAAGAATAAAAGAAAAAAATAGCATTTAAAAAACCTTGCAAATTCACTGAAAAAACCATGGGTTTCACACACGTTATAGTTAGGAATTAGCATTTAAAAAACCTTGAAAATTCACTGAAAAAACCATGGGTTTCACACACGTTATAGTTAGGAATTAGCATTTAAAAAACCTTAGAAATTCACTGAAAAAACCATAGGTTTCACACACGTTATAGTTAGGAATTAGCATTTAAAAAACCTTAGAAATTCAGTGAAAAAACCATAGGTTTCACACATGTTATAGTTAGCTGGACATTTTACTCGTAAAAAACCAATGAAATTGCCCCGTTATAGTTAGTTCAGCTAACTATAACTCGCGCGCCCGCAATGCACTGCTGATGACGTCACATATTACATCACTCATGACATGGTCAGTGACATCACTCATGACATCACTGATGACATCTCAAATGACATCACTGATGACATCACTGATGACATCATCCTTGTGATAGAGTGGCAGACCTCCTCTCACCTTAATATAAGCTTTGATACACACATTCAAAAATAGAGACTAAAAATTTCAAAACAATGGACATACCAATACCAGTTACAACAACCTCTTCAGTAATTCTAAGATCCACATACACATCCACTCATTCACCAACAGTCCTATACAGTCACTCATACAAGTACTCACTCATCATATGTACTCATACATCTATACATCCTGTTACACAATGCCACTCATCCATAGAGTTACTCACACACATAGTCACTCATGCTAATAAAGAATAAAACATACATTTACTTGCATATACAGTAATACACACACCACCATACTTACTTCTACGGAAACTTACACATACTTAGTCTTTTAAACAATCACTTATAGAAACACATACTTATTCATACAGGAACTCTTTCAATCTCTCCCTCTCACATATACTCACATATATACACCAATAGTCACATATACTAGTTAAAAACATATGTAGTTACTCCTGAAGACACTATTGAGACAGTCATTCACTCAATAACACACCCATACACACACTCATCCACACATACAGTCCTGCACACATGCTGTCTTCAACAAATACAAACAGTGAGTCACTCATTCATGCATCTATGCACTACGTAATACCCCCCACCGTACCATACAGACACTCAGACTGATACTCAAAAAAACAACTAATAACCTATATAGACACCCATGTAGCTACTCACCAACCCATGCAGCCACTTATACACAAAGTGAGAGATACACTTAATCAGTCAGTAACACAATCAATTTTTCAAAAACAAATCATCCATTTAGACACTTATATACACATTTATTCTTCCATCGACCTTGAGATACACATATATAAAACATATTTAATTTTCAGAAAAACACACATTCACTGGATGATGTCATCAGTGATGTCATCAGTGATGTCATTTGAGATGTCATCAGTGATGTCATGAGTGATGTCACTGACCATGTCATGAGTGATGTAATATGTGACGTCATCAGCAGTGCATTGCGGGCGCGCGAGTTATAGTTAGCTGAACTAACTATAACGGGGCAATTTCATTGGTTTTTTACGAGTAAAATGTCCAGCTAACTATAACATGTGTGAAACCTATGGTTTTTTCACTGAATTTCTAAGGTTTTTTAAATGCTAATTCCTAACTATAACGTGTGTGAAACCTATGGTTTTTTCAGTGAATATCAAATATATATGTATTTATTCTTAGATACACTCTACCAATCTCTTTATGAGAGAAGCCAGGAACACATTCAAATATTAACGTTTCACAATAAGTTAAGCACAAATATGGCTGGGGCCCTAGGGGCGTACCAGACCACATACTAAAAAAGAGGTTAAGGAAAGTCGACTTGCAGAATGACAAGGCCTCGGACCTGTAGAATCGCTAGGGCTTCACTAATGCAGTAAAAGCAGGTAAGTAAACAACCCACGGGAGACGCGTGCAGTGTGAGAACACAGCCGCGGGTTCCCTATTGATTACAATGGAGCAAGTCGCGATTTGATTTATAAAGTTCTACGGTACTTTGAGGAAGTCTACAAGCAAGCCACTTACAAGGTAAGTAATTCGAGGGCCAACACACACCAGGGCACCGGAGTGCACGAGTTACCTCACCAAGGGAAGCCGGGTGCATAGGTGTCTTTTGGTGTCGGGCCGCGTCGCTGTTTTCTATGGAGACCAAATAAGACTTGCTGCTTGCGAAGACTGAAGAAGTGTCCGGTGGAATCCAAGGCTGGATTCAAGATGAAGATGACCTGAAAATTGAAGGGACAGTGGTCAAAGTCACTTGCCATTGACCGCTGGCCAGGAAGATGGTTGACCACGGATGCCGGGTGATTTCAGGTCATCAAAGGTGTTTTAACTCTTTGCTCACGAGGTCCAGGAGAGACTGACGATGACCAGCAGCTGGATTCGGAGTGTCCCACGATGTCTGCAGCTTACTGAGGTGTCGGCAACTGGATTGGAGCCAACAAGCCTTGGCAACAGCAAGTCTCGTGGAAATCGAAGGTCAGCGTTGCAGACCAGCAAGGTCTGAGGGACTCACTCAGCAAGGGTGAGTGAGGGCAGGCCTGGAGCAACCAGGGGAGCCCTTTGAGTTGATAAGAAAGTCTTCGGGGGACCCACAAGCCAACAGGCAAGGGATTGCAAAGACGCCTCTTGAGGAAATGCTTCACAGGAGCCCACGGTCACTCAGGATGGGGTAGGCCTCTGATTTTTGCTGCAAAACCTGCTGGAGGCGTGGGCCAAAAATGGTGCAACGCACAAGTTCATTGAACGTCGAGAAGGGGTTGCACTCGACAATAGTGCATGGTACCCGGGTATTGCTGTTCCTCGTCACTCGTGGGGTCCACTCGCCACAGCTTTGCTTGGGTCTCACAATGGCCGTCGAGAAGTCAGGAAATCCACTTCCGGGGCTGCAGGGACTTTGGACTCCAGCGGGAGCGGGAAAGTTTGCGACCATTGATTAAGGTTTTTGGTGCCTGCCAAGCAGGGGAGTCACTCCTTGACTCCAAGGGAGATTTGTCTGTCTTCCAAAGGTAGTGGAACGTCGAAGGGCCAGGATTCTTCTTTGTAGAGCATCGTCCAGGGTTATCTACTTTGCAATGGCAAGGTTTCCTATCTTATACTTAAGATAGGGCAGGGACTAACTCTATGATCACTCCTCTGGGAGGGTCAGGGTAGGGGGTGGTTACACCCATTTCCCTTTTTCCAGTTTCACGCCAGAGCAGGGACAGGTAGCCCCTGAACCGGTTTGAGCTGGCATATGCACAGAGGAGCCTACTGCTCCCCCAGTGCAGGACTTCAAAGCACTCTAGAAGTGCACCCCCCCCAGCCTCAATACACTAAATCCTGTCTGGAAGGTAGTGACACCTCCCTGTGACAGGATGCATATTGTTGGGCCTCCTCCACTGCGAGTTTCAGTCAGCAGCAGGAGGGCGGCCTAGTGTCTGTGCTGGTGGCATCCATTTTGTGATGCCAAGGTCTTTCAGATTTCTACCCTGTTACCACAGTAGGCACATGTTGTCCCCTCTAGAAGGGTGGGATAATACTCCTACACCAGTTACTGATGTGGGGGTATGATTCCAAGTTGTTTGACACCAAACACAACATGTTTTGATGCAGTCATTCCAAAGTTAGCATTTACCTTTGGGTTATAATGCACTTACGAGTATATGGTTTAACTGCATTCACAAACAGCCACAGAGAATAGACTCTGCCAGCTGCAGAGGGGTCCTGCTCATGCAGAGGCACCCCCTCACATTGTAAACCAAGCACCCTGCCCCCAGGATTGATAGGGCCTGCCATAGGGGTGACTGATAGGTTTATATGTGTGTGTAAGGTGAGATATAGAAACCTATACCTCAGTGAGGAGTGCTAACACTACCTCACCCAGGCTACAGTAGGTGGCCTGTGGTGTCAGATTGAGTCTGCTTCCCAGGGGTGGCATAATACATGCTACAGCCCCTGGTAGGCCTGCTAAGTTCCTATGCCCTTGGTACCTAGGGTACCATATACTAGGGGCTCAAAGGCACCACAGCATCCAATCACTAGTGCATCTAATATGCACAACAAGTTGTTTAGAAAGAACAGAGAGACGGGGGCCCTGATTAGCAGGGACCCAGCCAGACTATAGCCAGAAACCAGTGTATACATCAGGACAAAAAAATGGTGGCAACATAAGTGCAGATCCTACTCTCCTACCACAATGTCTTATTTTTGTATATCTAAATAATTTGATATTCAAAAAAACAATATCGCCCCCAGTGGACTAGTTCTACAAAATGCCACCAAGAGCTTACCTTCATGCACTTGTTAAAGTTGATAATATCTGAATTTATAATTCCTAATAATTACATTATATCCAGCCTATAAGTAAAACGATCTGTATCACCCACTGTGGAAAAGATGAAAACATATACTACCATATATTCTCATAATGTGAAATGGAAAGGACTTAGATGCCTTAGTGAGATATAAAACCATTAGCTTCATTTTATTCATATTGGAAAACATATTATCTGTAATATGTTATTTGTGTGTAAATCTTCTCCCACTTTAAGACCATTTGGTGATTTAGAATCCAAATTTAATATGTAGCTTGTCTCCAATTGCCTGAGCAATCGCTCCCTATTGCCTCCCCACATCAACTTGGGGACTGCATCAATTACAAAATATCTGAGGCAATTGGGATTAGTACTGTGGCATTCATTTAAAATGTCGAGCCACTGGTATGTAGGGTCAGTATTAGTGATTGTTCTTTGATGTTGTAAGATTATTTTGTGAACTTGCAATTTGGTGCTGCCTACGTATCGCAAATTACAGCTGCACTCCAAGCGATACAATGCATACTCAGTTTTGAAGGAATACAAATTGGTCACTTTTTGTGGTCTGTCTTGGAATGGCGCTTTGTACTCACTGCTATTAATCCCAAATTTGCACACTCTGCAAGAACTGCATTTGTAAAAACCTCTTGTATTCAACAGCCAATTAGGTTTATCAATTCATTCTGGGCTGCTCTTGACCAAGGCAACACTCATTGAGGGAGCTTTTCTGAATGTAATATTTGATGTTTTAGGAATTGTGGGACCTAAAATAGGATCACCTTGTACTAGTGGCTAATGTTTTCTCAATATTGACCTAAGCTGTTGTTCTTGCTTACTGTAGGTTAAAATCAATCTCACATTGGTGTCCTTCTCTTTCAAACTAGTCCCAAACAAGCATCTTGCCTGCTCTTAGAGTTAGCCTGGGTTATTGCTGGATTAAGGGGATCTTGATATTAACCATGTATTAAAAATCTTTCTGTTGTCTCACTCTGGCGTTTCTCCAAACCATTCTATGAATACAGGTTCTTTTAAGTCGCAACATTCCACCATAAGGAATGCTAGCCTTTAAATGTTTTGGATGAAAGCTGCTGGCATACAGTTTAGAGTTTCCTGCTGATCTCTTTCTGAACAACTGTGTGTGGCAATGTACTGTGGAGCTGATTGGTCTATGACCTAAGAAGGTCAGAATGTGGCATGGATTCCAGTGTGGAATCAGAAGGGCTATCGTGGGGGTTCTGTAAGTGGGAGTTGGAGATGAGCTGTTGGTGGATGAGGTGCCAATAAATCCACTTGCTTAATTACTTGACCTGCCTCCTACTTATTCATATCCTCGAGGACACTACATTTATTTGGCGACGAGCGGGAGTAAAGGCACCTCAACATCGACTGGGCACTAACCTCTAGAAGGTGTCTGCGTGGATTCTGGAGCTGTTTCTCATCATCTCTGGTCGTGAGGAGGCGCAGTTGGAGGCCTATCTGAGTGGCGTTGCTCCGGGTACGACACAGCGAATTTCTTCGTGGAGAGGATTTTTTCGGCAGGAGGAGAACAGCTGGTGGTATCGAGAGCGCGAGACCGCTCTGTTACATGGATTAATTTTCAAGGCCGTGAGCGCGAGGCTTCTGCGTGCTTGCAAGGGAGTTGCCAAGGGAGAAGCGAGGCTTCTGTGCTCCGTGATGCATTCAAGGCCGTGAGCGCGAGCGTTACCAAGGGAGACGCGTCGCTTCTACGCTCCGTGATATGCTTCGTCTTTCAAGGCTGTGAGCGCGAGAGTTACCAAGGGAGACGCGAGGCTTCTGCGCATGTGCCAGTAATTCCCAGATGGAGGCTTGGATGTAGCCAATGAGAACCTCGTTGGGGGCCATTTTGAGTCGTTGGGAAGATTACAATGCACTTGTGAGGAAACACGGTGTTTGGAAAAGGCAGAACTTTGTGCCCATTTCTCTTGGAACCTGTGGGAATCTGCATAGTATTCATACTTCATTGGAAGTGTGTTTATAACTTGTTGTTCCCTTATGTGAGCCAGCTGGTCATAATTACTTAAACATTTTATGGAAATTTTGGATGGGTTAGTGCTACCAAGGGTGGAACTGGTCGCTTGTTTAAAAAAAAAAGGAAAACATTTTTTTTTTTATTTTTTTTTTCTTTCTCTCTTCCTATTATTTTTAGAGTGTTCTGATTTGATGTTCATTTTTCTAGGCTTGGTAATATTTAAGATTCAAAAGAGTTTATTGACATGCAGAATGTAACACAACCTCCGTTTTTTCTAACTAGTCCAGGTGAGCCGAATGTAAAATGGCAGAAATGGAAAAAGATTTTTACGAATTATGCGAGGGTTTGTGGCACGAATCTCAGTGCCGAACGCAAGCATTCGTTATTGTTGCATTGCCTTGGGGGTGAAGGTCAAGAGGTTCTAGAACATTTACCTGAGTTAAGTGCTTCCGAACAAAGGAACCTCAATGAGTATGAAATATGTATTGAACAATTGGACCGTCATTACCTCCCAAGGCTGAGCACGATAATGGAGAGGTATCATTTTGGTCTAAGGGGGCAGAAAAAAGAGGAGTCGGTTGAGGAGTACGTTTCGGCTCTGAGGAAGCTTGCTTCTTCATGCAAATTTGGTTCTGCTGTGGAGGAGAGGATTAGGGATCAGTTTGTGTTGAGGTGTGCGCATGATGATATCAGGAAAGAACTCTGGTTGAAGGATGAACCTCCACTCGAGGAAGTTATTACTATTGCCAAGCAAGTTGAGCACATGAGGAAGTGTGTGGACGAGTTGAATGAAGAAAAGTGTAAAAGTGAAGAAAAGAGTAAAAGTACTGTGGTTGAAAATAAAATAGAAGAAGTGGTATGTCAAGTACAAAAGAGGGAGGTTAAGGGAAAAGATACTAGTATATCTATGCCTAGCAATGTAATCAGTTCTCCTGTTGGAGGAAAACCTGTGTGTTTTAGATGTGGACGTTTTGGACATTTTGCTAACTCACCTTATTGTCCGGGACTGAGAGCCATCTGCAACATGTGTGGTCGGAAAGGGCATTTCGCTAAATGTTGCAAGGGTAAAGGCAATAAAGATAACAGTGTAACTGCAAGGAATCAGCCTGAAGTAAAGGTTGTCACATTTCAAGGTGATGCAAGTATAAGTGATCACCCTTCTCATGTAGTGGATATAGAAGGGGTACCCCTTAATTTTAAGTTTGATTCCTGTTCGCACCTGACAATTATTGGAGAGGATGTTTTTATGCAACATTTTGTCAATAAGGTGAAATATTTCAAGAATGATCTTTCTCCCATGGGGTATGGTGGTTTACCTATAAAAATGTCTGGATATTTTGTGGCCACCATTGAACTTTGTGGGAAGATGATTGCGGGGAAGATATATGTTGCTAAGCGGGGTGATTCTCTTATGGGTTGGCCTCATCAACGTCTATTGGGGGTATGGTTAAACCCAAATGCCTCTCCACAGGTTCAGGTACAAGCGGTTGGGGATACCTCTCTCAAGTTTGTAGAACAGTTTGCTGACATATTTAAGGATACTTTGGGGTGTCTTAAGGGATACAAACACCACATCAAAGTGAGAGTAGGAGCGGTACCTGTAGTGGCAAAAGTAAGGAGGATTCCGTTGAATGAACAAGCTGGTGTTCAGAAGGAGATAGATAAATTGGTGAAAGCAGGCATAATTGTACCGGTTGAAGCCACAGAGTGGTTGGCTCCGATAGTCGTGGCCAAGAAGGCCACTGGCGAAATTCGACTTTGCATTGACTTGAGGGCATTGAACAAAGAAGTCATAGTGGATAAGTTTCCCTTACCGAACATTGATGAGATGGTTGGTACGTTGGGTGGGGCGAAATTCTTTTCAACTCTTGATCTGGCCTCGGTGTACCATCAAGTTGTGTTAGATGATTCCTCCCAGGATCTCACGGCTTTTGTTACCCCTATGGGTACTTTTAAATTTTGTAGAATGCCGTTCGGGCTTGTGTCGGCGGCTTCTGTGTTTCAACGAATAATGTCACACATTATCAGAGGTCTTAGTGGAGTTAAATGCTATCAGGATGACCTTTTGATTTTTGGAAACACCTTACAAGAGCATGATTGTCGGGTTTTGGCTGTCTTGCAACGTCTAAGGGAAGCGGGTCTTACTCTTAGGAAAGATAAGTGTAAATTTGGGTTGCAGGAGGTAAATTATCTTGGACATTGTATAACTGGACATGGAATTTTTCCCAAGAAGGAATTGGTAGAATCCATCATGAATGTTTCTGTGCCGGTTAACAAGGAAGAATTGCTTTCTTTTCTTGGTATGGTAGAGTTTTACGGTAAATTTATCCCTGGTTATGCAAGTAAAACTCATGCTTTGAGGAAATTGACTGTAAAAATTGCGGAGTTTTTGTGGTTAAGTGAGTGCGAGGAGGAGTTCCTTTTGATCAAGAAGGAGTTGAGTAAAGCGCCAGCTCTTCATGCGTTTGTGCCTAGTGATCCGACGGTTATTATGACGGATGCTAGTGAAAAAGGGTTGGGGGCTGTGCTGCTTCAGAAGAAGGATGGAGTGGATTGCTTGATTGCTTGTGCTTCAAGGTGCCTAAGAGGGTCTGAAAGGGGTTATTCAGTTATAGAGAAAGAGTCCCTAGCTATATTTTGGGCTTTAAGGAAGTTTAAAAATCTGGTGTGGGGTGTAAAGGTCTGTGTTTTGTCGGACCATAAGCCCTTAAAGGAGGTGTTTTCTAAGAAAGGTCTGGACTCCATTTCTTCTAGAATAAGGAAATGGATTATTTCTTTACAAGAATTTAATTTTGAAGTTGATTACATTCCAGGTGTGGTCAATAGGTCTGCTGACTGTCTTTCTAGGTTGGTTGATCTTAAAGGGAGCAATGAGGAGGATGGTGAGGATGATAATGAGGTGGTTAATGTCTGTGAAATCACGGATGGTACTGTTACCCAAGAGGATTGGAATACGGAGATCAAAAAGGATGATGAAATTTCAAGAGTGATGGTGATGTTGAGGGAAGGTAAACGGTTGGAGAAACCGTGGAGTTTAGTTTCTGATGAGCTTTCTGTGGTGGACGGCTTACTTTCGAGGGGCACGAGGTTGGTTCCGCCGTTGGGTATTAGAGAGAAATTGCTCAATTTTGCCCATATTGGTCATCTTGGGATTGTCAAGACTAAGGAACTGTTGAGGTTGCAGTTTTGGTGGCCTGGCATGGATATGGAGATAGAGAGGTTGGTTCGAGAATGTCCTGAATGCTGTGCTAGTGATAAGATTTTGAAGACTAAACAAACCCCAATGGTGTGCAGGAAGTTACCTGATCATCCTTGGGATGAGGTTTCTATTGACATTGTTGGTCCTTTGCATGGGGTTTGTGACACTCCATATCTAATAGTGGTTCTGGACTTATACTCTAGGTGGGTTGAGGTAGGTGCTGTTAGGGATGTGTCTACGGTGTGTGTCATCAGGTTTTTGCAAGAAATTTTCAACAGAGAAAGTTTTCCTAACAGTATTCTTTCGGACAATGGACCTCAGTTTACCTCTGGTGAGTTCAAAGATTTTATGGTGAGTTGCGGTATTCAACATAAAAGGTGTGCCATATATCATCCTGAAGCTAATGGTGCAATAGAAAGGGTCAACAAGACTCTTAAGGAGAGTATTCAGTTGGCAAGAGCTAGTGGGTTGAATTGGAAGGAATCTCTTCAAGATAGAATTTTGGCTTACCGTGTGTCCCCTCATTCAACTACTGGGAGATCTCCTTTTGAGTTATTTAAAGGGAGAGTACCTAATACTTTGTTGTGTCCTGGTTGGATGAAGTTAAACAAAGGTTTTGTTGATAATCAGGTAGGGAGATGGAGGGATAGAGAGATAGAGAAGCAGTCTTTGAGGAAATGTTATGTTGATGATAAGAAAGGTGCCCAATTTCAGGTGGTGAAGGTTGGGGATTTGGTTAAGATAAGAGCTCCTGTGGGGTGTCAACCTTGGTCGAAATATACTAATGTAAGACCTGTGGTTAAGGTGTTCAACAACGCTGTTAAAACAAGTGATGGCAGGATTTGGAACAAGAGTCGTGTTGTTGTGGTTAATCCTGTTGTTTCTGTTGGTCAAGCAGATAGCGACAGGTTAATCTCCGGTCCTGGGTCCTCTGTTCCTTTGTCCTCTGGTTCTAATTTGCCTGGGGTCTTGAGGGGCATCCGGGAAAGAAGTCAAAGGGTGCGCAGACTTCCTCTGTATATGAAGGACTATGTTAGGTCATAGGTTGGTTCTGTTGAGTGTGGGGAGGCTCATTTGCATATGCATATGTCACATGTTAATGTTTTACTGTGAAGTTTTTCTGTTCATTTTAGTAACATGTTACTCTCTATCTTGATTCTGTGTGATACTTTCTTTTGTTTATTACCATTTGCAATTTTGTTATTTTTATTGTTGAGGGGGAAGATGTGTGGCAATGTACTGTGGAGCTGATTGGTCTATGACCTAAGAAGGTCAGAATGTGGCATGGATTCCAGTGTGGAATCAGAAGGGCTATCGTGGGGGTTCTGTAAGTGGGAGTTGGAGATGAGCTGTTGGTGGATGAGGTGCCAATAAATCCACTTGCTTAATTACTTGACCTGCCTCCTACTTATTCATATCCTCGAGGACACTACACTGTGTCTCTATTTTGTTTTCAATAAACACATGCACATCTAAAAATAGAAGTTGTTGCCTGCTCATATGGGCTGTGAAGTGTAAATTTACTGAGTTGGTATTGATGCGTTAAAAAATGTCTCAGCTGTCTCAAAAGTACCATTCCATATATCAAAAAAATCACCAATTTAGCACAGCCAACATATTACATGTCTGTCCCAAGGTGCACCATGGTCAGCAATGAGCACCCACTCCTCCCACCAGCCCATATGTAAACACGCGTAGCTGGGGGAGAAGCAGGTGCCCTTCGCCACCCCCACGTAGCTGGTGAAATATCTCTTTATTGAAATGGAAAAAAAAATTCAAGGCGCCACTTGATCAAGGACATCAGCATCTTGCTATGATTAAATAACATCAGCGGTCTACCTCTCAAGTAGTATTGTGTGTCACTTAGGCCATCATGATTGTTACTATTAGTATATAGGGATGTCACGTCAAGTGTCATTAAAACATAATCCTGAATCCAGGGGATGTCATAAATGTTTTTTTTTAAAGAAAATATCTCTCTCTCTATCTTTATCTGTTTTTATGTATGTATGTGTGTATGTTTGTGTGTATATATATATATATATATATATATATATATATATATTCACGTGTATATTACCTACTGGCGGTCGCCAGTAGGTAGTTATAGTTAGGACCTAGTTACTATAGGAAAATGGCAACATTCTATTCGCAATAACTTTGGCGCTGAATGATGAATCTTCGCAACATTTTCAAAACTAATTCTTTGTTGAGATCAGCTCCTATGTTGAAAGTTTGGGGGTGATTCGTGAAGGGGGGGCCGAGAAAAAAGGGTGGTCCCAAAACCTGTTTTTTCAATGTAAATTTCCATAGGAAACTTTAGACAAGGCTACAGGTCGAACGGGTGAACGGAATTACCCCAAATTTGGAAGGGAGAAGGGTCTCAGTCTATAAAGCACGCTTTTGTTTGTTTGGTGTAAATCCGTTCAGTAGTTTTTGAGAAATATTGAAATTTATAGATATCCATATTTGGGAATTCTGACATCTGATTGGCTGAAGCGTTACGAGCACGAGCTTGCTGGTAATTGGCTGCGTGCGGTGCGAGCGGTTGCAACTAGGAAGTGTTGGCCGCCATTTTGTGATTCCGTTGATGCGTGTAAGGGGAAAAAAGGGAGAAAAAAGTTGGAAAGAGGAGGGTAGGAGCACTGTTAGGTTTGTAGGGTGGGTAGGGAGTGTGAAGCAAATTATTTATCCCTACTGGTGTGAAAGTGCTGTTTTGCTCACTGTGAGATGGTGCTGAGGTGAGGTGCTGGAACACTCTGGGATGAAACTGTACATGTAAACTGTGAGCTGAGTGCTGTAAAGAAAGTGATGTACTCTGGGCGCTGTAGCATAGTGGGCGCTGTAGCATATCTGTGCAGGTGGTGTTAGTATGCGTTTAGAGTGTAGCGGGAGTGGGAAGCAAAGTACTTAGTGGTATCGGTATGAAGACTCAGGGATGAAACTGTGAGTGTAAGTCGTGAGTTTATTGCTGTGAAGTGATGTGCTGTGGGCGCTGTAGGATACTGGCCGCTGTAGCATACCTGTGTAAGTAGTGTTAGTGTGCGTTTATTCCGTCATGGCGTCCTTGTAGGTGGTGTGGTTTTCGGTTGTCTTGGTGTTTCTCCAGTTCTTCTCTAGGCGTCTGCAGGTGCGTATGGCTTCTTGGAGAGTGGACAGGGAGTGTGAAACGAACTACTCATCCCTATTGGTCTGAAGAGTTGAATGTAGTGTTTTAGGAAGCAGGAATAAAGGAATAATCGTGAAGAATATAATGCAGAATGTTGCAATGCCAGAGAAGGAAAATTGTCAAATGAGTTGTGTCTAAGAAAGTGGTTGAGTGTAATAAATGGATGGAGTTTGAAAATTATGTAGAAAATGTTTTTATTTAAGGGCCATATTTGGACCCACTGGTGCAAGAGGTAGGCTATCCAGCTGATGCAAAGTTGAACCATTTCTGCTGTATTTAAACGTAAGCTCCGGAATCGGTGAATTGTATATTACATGTTACAGTTGCATGTGAAATAAACAATATCTATTACACTTGAATGACTCTACAATCTATAAAGAAAATAAAGGTAGGATACGATTACCACATGTATCGTTTAAGAAAAGAAAGAAAAAAGAAATTGCAAAATGTAGTCATCAAACTTTTTATGTACCTTGGCAGTGCTTTTTGTAACAGAAAATTAACAACAGTAGAATAGTTAGCAATCTGTTGTACAGTAGATTCATTGTGGTTGGCCTGGGGTGGATGAAACGGGGGGTGGCCAGTGATGTGGGCATGATCACTGTGGCTAGCGTTTAAGGTCCAAGTGGTGAGGTGTCCACTCGGGGCAAAATGAGTCTGCATGTTGGAGTGCAGCTATGGCTCACGGCACTCTTTTGACCGGCTGGCGGTGGGAGGGGCATACGAGCATGTAATCTATGTATCGCTGTGGTGACACCACGTGCAGCGGTTTTGTAGCAGTGAGTGCGGGGCATTGATAGCCCCCTCCACACATCGGGGTCGTCCCGGGTCCCAACTTGTGTGTCGACGGGAGTTGTTCGGCGCAGCCAGCCATCTCGACGGGTTGGGGCTGAGCTGGTTGGGTGCGTCCGCCGGGTTGTCATGCTGTTTTCCAGGTGAGGAGCAGACTGGTACTATGGAGCGGTGGAACAATTAAATGTGTTAATTTACCTGTCCTGCGCTCAACGGGAAGGAGGAATGCAAAACTATAACAGTAGATTTTAATGTGGATATACCTATATATAAATATGTTTTGCTTAGCTCACTCGTCAGTCTGGATGATCAGCTGGATGTCTACCTTTCCAGAATGAAAGCCACGTTCTGTTAGGGCGGAGATAGATATAATATTCCAGAAAGCACCCAAAAATATCTGTTAACCAAGTCTCTCTTCTGGAAAAAGGAGATAAAAATAGCACACAAGCTTGGGACACACACCTGCAGCCTGCTCTTTCCAGCGAGAATTTGTTTGGCACTCACTGTTTTCGTACTAAGATGCAGGTTTCTGGATGCCCGATCAAAGAAAGATGCCAGGGTATAAAAATATAGATTAGTCTCTGGGGTCGACGGTGATTCTTATATGCGGGGCTCATTAATCTTATATATAACTATATAAGATTATAGAAATAGCAGTGCCTCGGTCCCTGGGATGCTTCTGCAGTGACTGCTCACAGTGATGTCCCCGTATGCTGTTTATACCAAAAGTCGCGTCACTGGCTTACGGTGGAGAGTAAGTCTTGGCAGGGGAGGAGACATGGTTTCTCAGATCCTCTTTTAAGGCAGAACTAGCGTTGTTGAAGGCCTCGAAATGGCATTATAGGTCTAGCTGATAACGACCTATTAAATTTGCTTTATTCAGTGTTACCACATTTTATTGCAACCCACCAAACACCATTGAGGTTTTCATTGATGGTGCTTGTACGAGTGTTCTTTCAATCAATCAGGGAATTGTAAGCATGCTACTCACCCATGAGGGTTTCAAGGCGCTGAGGGAGGGGGTGGTCCACAGATCTGTTTAGCCAAAGAGCCAGGTCTTGAGGGTCTTCCTGAAAGTGTTCAGGGAGGGGGCATGTCTGATGTCTGCCGGTAGCTCGTTCCAGGTCGTGGCTTCAATGTGAGAGAAGGATCTTCCACCTGCTCTGGCTCTGTGGATGCGCGGGGTTTCGGCCAATGCGAGGTTGGAAGATTGAAGGTTTCTTTTTGGGTACATGGAAGTTGATTCTGTCGTTGAGGTATTTGGGTCCGTTGTTGTGTAGGCATTTGTAAGCGTGAGTGAGGATTTTGAAAGTGACTCTTTTCTCCACGGGAGCCAATGGAGACTTCGTAGGTGTTGACTGATGTGTTTGTGTTGGGGGATGCCGAGGACGAGTCTGGCGATTGTGTTCTGTATTATCTGGAGTTTGCGGAGTAGGGACTTGTTGATGCCGGCGTTGAGTGCGTTTCCATAGTCCAGTCTGCTGGTGATGAGTGCGTGGGTGACTGTCTTCCTTAACTCAGGGGGGATCCACTTGAAAGTCTTGTGGAGGGTGTTGAAGCAGCTGGAGGTGACGGCGTTGACCTGTCGGTTCCTGGTGAGTGATGAGTTGAGTACAATGCCGAGGTTCTTGGCTTGGTCTGAGGGGGTAGGTGAGCTTCCGAGGGCAGTAGGCCACCAGGTGCTGTCCCATGCAGAAGGGGTGGTACCGAGGATGAGGACTTCTGGCTTCTCAGCGTTGAGCTTCAGGCAGCTATTGGTCATCCAGACTGCGACGTCTTGCATTCCTTTCTGGAAGCTGAGTTTGGCAGTGGTGGGGTCTTTGGTGAGGGAGAGGATGAACTGGGTGTCGTTGGCGTAGGATACGATGTTGAGGCCGTGTTGTCGGACGATGGCTGCGAGGGGGGCCATGTAGATGTTGAAGAGGGTGAGGCTCAGCGATGAACCCTGTGAGACTCCGCAGGTGATCTTCGTGGGGTCAGAGAGGAAGGGTGGGAGTATGATCCTTTGGCTTCTTCCGGTGAGGAATGATCGGATCCAGTCCAGGGCTGTTCCTTGTATGCCTGCGACTAGTGTGCCGTGGGAGACGGTGTCAAAATCCGCTGATAGGTCGAGTAGGATGAGGGCTGCGGAGTGGCCTTGGTCCAGGAGGGTGCGGATGTCATCTGTGGGGGCGAGTAGGGCAGTCTCTGTGCTGTGGTTGCTTCGGAATCTGGATTGGGACGGCGCGAAGATGGCGTTCTCTTCAATGAATCGTGTCAGTTTCCTTTTGACTGTTTTCTCTGCAACTTTGGCCACGAAGGGGAGGAGCGAGATGGACCGATAGTTCTTGAGGTCGGTGGGGTCAGCTGTGGGCTTCTGGAGCAGAGGTCTGACTTCTGCACGCTTCCAGTTATCTGGGAAGGTGCCTGTTTTGAAGGTGGTGTTGATGGTGCATTGTACTTCAGGTGAGATGGCAGCCGTGGCTCTGTGGTAGATGTGAGGGGGGCAGGGGTCGGTGGGGGCCCCCATGTGGATGCTTTTCATGGTCAAGGCGGTGTCTTAGGCCGTGATTGTTGTCCAGTTAGAGATGGTGGGCTGGCTGGTGTTTCTGGGGGGCGGGGCACTGTCTGTGGCGCCTGGTGGATGGTCGATATGTCATAGAGGTTTTTGAACTTGAGGTGAAAATAGGTTCCAAGCTTGTCGATGAGGTCTTGGGATGGGGTGATGTCTGTGGCTTTGCTGCGTGGGTTGGTGAATTCTTGAATGACACTGAAAAGTTCCTTGGAGTTTGTTAGAATCCGGGTTCTCTGGTTGGCACAGGTAGGTACATGTGTCAAGCAGTGAACCCAGATTCTAACATTGGTGGTCAGCGGTGAGGATTACGAATTTGCATTTGTGATACATACACAGTGATTGGTGAACGCCACATAGTGAAGGCAGGCCAATAGCGCAACCACTTACTTTTAATTAGCATTTTTTTTTAAATCGCCAGTTGATAAAGAAATCATGCCTTTTTCAGTTGTTGTGGAAAGGGCAGCATCCCTCATCTCTGAAACTGAAGACGTAGAATGGGAAGAAGAGAGATTAGAGAGCTACACCAAGGCCCAGCTGAAGGGCTTCTGCAGAAAATTCAAAGTCCCCACTGTTGGATGTAAGCTCAGTAGATCTTTGCAAGGCGCTGAGGGCCTGGATGGAGTCAAGAAAAGACTCTGATGAGGTGGAGGAAATTGAGCAGGCAGAGAGCATCGCTAGCTTGGGCAGAGGCCTGTCGCCAGAGGAATTGGCCGACAGGAAGGAAACCAGAGCTCATGAGATAGAGATGGCGAAACTAAATGGGCAGCTGGAGCTGGAAAGCAAAAAGCTGGCTCTGGAAGAAAAGAAAATGCAAATGGAGCATGACTTGATAATGAGGAAGCTTAACTTAGAGATCGAGAGGCTTGAGACCATGAGTGTCTCAGTCCAGCAACAAGAAATGTGTGTAGCTCAGACATTGAGCTTTGCTGAGTGGGAGGAGGAATCCAGCTCAGATGGTGGCAGCAACATTGAATTTTCTAATGCTGAGAGAGTAGTACACACACCCAGAGACATGGCACCTGACTTGAAGGAGGGGGTTAACAAACACGAGGAGGTTCAAGGACATGAGGTAGCTCCAGTAGCACGCAGTGTCCCTGAGAGGAATAGGGTAACTGGCGCAGGGGTTCATGGTCCTAGTGGTGGGAGGGACACTCTACTGACTCTAGATGAGAGGTGCAGGGAGAGGGGTTCCCCCAAAATTGAAGTCCTGGTATGTGAGTGTGAAGACCGCCCAGAAGAGTGTGGGTTGTGTGACAGAGACAGTCAGATACTGTCTTGCCAGTCTCAGGAGAGTGGTGTGGAGTACGTGTGTGAGGCACGGGATGATGAGGTGAAGGATAGTTTGGTTAACGCTGCTAGGGGGCTGTGTGATCCAATTGTGGGAGAGCATATTGTAAATCCCTGTTTTCCAGAGCTATGCCAACACCTGTGGGAGAGTGAGTTCTCTGACCGCAGGGAGCTCACATTGGAGCAGACCTTTTGGTGGAGTCCAGAGGGTCTGGAAAGGCATTGGGGAGTGATCCCAAGAGGAGTGGTTCAGGTATCTTCAAACCCAGTGTGGTGGAAGTGGCTCAGGGTAGCCCAACTAGGTCCTGTAGTAGTGAGAGGGGTGTAGGGCCTCACGTCCTGTCTTTAAGGGGAAGGAGTGAGAACTGTTATGTCCAAGTAGTGCCCAACCTCAGTCTCACAGCTTGGATGGTTCTTTAAAGGAACACCAGGTGGGGAGCCTAGTCTGTCCTGAGGGGCTGCCCGTTGTGCGGGATCCCCTAGTGTCTGGTAAACGGGGAGTGTCTGTAAGCAGGCCTCCCTCAGTTCTGGTATCTGGCAGTACTGCTCCAGTTGGGAAGGTACAGAAGTCCAGATTGAGGGGTGAGGGGGGGAAAGTGTCCCCAGTGGAAGAACCAGTGGGTCAGGGGCCAGCCAGAAGCGCTGCGTCACCAGTGAATGACCATGGTGACACCACTTCTGTCCTGGGGGATCTTTGTGCACTGTCAGATGGACAGGGGTCGGGAGATCTGCGCCAGGCAGACTGTCACACGACACATGAGTTATGTGTCACCCTCAGGGGGGGCATGCGTGCTCCCCGGGAAGTCCTGGTGCGCCAGGCGAGCGTTCAACCGCATGGGTTGGTCCCAGGGTTGGGAAGCCAGGTTCAGGTGTTGTCTGACCTGGAGGGTGGGACAACTGTAATCAGTGTCCTGACCCATGTTGCTTCTAGGGGTACCACGCCAGTTGGGAGGGTGCAGTACTCTGGAAGGGGGTGCAGAGGGAGCGAGTCCACGCCTCTGACCCCGGTGCAGCCTGAGGGTTTAGACCCTAGGTTGGAGAGCCAGGTTCACGTGTTGTCTGACCTGGAGGGAGGGACATCTGTAATCAGTGTCCTGACCCATGTTGCTTCTTGGTGTACCACTCCAGGTGGGAGGGCACAGCCATCTGGAAGGGGGTGCAGAGGGAGGGAGTACTCGCCTCTGACCCCGGCTCAACTGAAGGGTTTAGACTCTAGGTTGGAGGGCCAGGTTCAGGGTGTCCCCCCTGACCTGGACGCCCAGTTGCAGGATAGAACCCCTGAACTGGTGGGTCAGTGCCAGGATGTCATACCTGACCTGACAGGAGGGAGAATGGACAACGGTTGCCAAGCACCTGGGGCTACTGCCCCCCGCTCCCTGGCGCCACTGAGGTTTGAGAACCCTGAGAGGCATAAGTCCTGGGTCTCATCCCGGACTACGGTCAGTAGCCACTGTGGCATTTTGCTGTCTGTCTGTTGGGACACACCTGTGAGCCAGTTAAGGTTAGGTGCTGCACAGGTGGTGTCCACAGGTGAGGAGAAGGGTTCCCCATGGATTGGCTTGGTGGGCCCTGAGAGTATGAACAGAGGGATTCCATTAGGTTCAGATTGGCGTAGAACTGGAGTCTGCCCATGCAGTTGCGGGCCAGGTCCTTGTTCTATCACCCCAAGCAGGGAAGACCATCACGGTGGTGATTGGTCTGCCCTGCGTTTTGGCTGGAAGGGGATAGTGTTGGACTTGGCCCTTTTTGCAGGGTCATCCCTAAACATTTTGCCTTCCTCCTGCATCATTTTTTCTGACCTGTTGTTGGCTGTTTTATGACTCTGGGCACTTTACCACTGCTGTTCAGTGCTAAAGTGCATATGCTCTCCCCATTGTAAAATGAATATGTTGGTTGCATTCCATGATTGGCTTATTTGGTTTACTATCAGACCCCAGTAAAGTGCAGCCGGAGTGCCAGGGCGTGTAAATACAAATACCGCTGGTGGGCTTGCAGCACTGTTTGTGCCACCCACAGAAGCGGCCTGGTAAAATATGTCTAGGTCTGCCATTGCAGAACCTGCGTGCAGTCTGGTACTGACATGCTGACTGGCAAGTGCACCCACTTGCCAGTCCCTAAACCTTCCCTTAACTTCATGTTAGTCACCCCTATGGTAGGCCCAAGGGCAGAGTGCATTGTAGCGTAAGGTAGGACAAGCCCTGATGTGTGTGGCATGTCCTAATAGTGAATTACAGCCATTTTCGTTTTTCACTATTGTAAGGCTACCCTGTTCTCATAGGCCAGAATGGGCTGTTAAAATTGTTACATCCTATGATCCTAACAGACCCAGGGAACATGGTAGAAAATCGAGTTTAGTATGCCTGAACTCAGAATAATAAGGTACATCTAAGGTTTATTTTAATATTCTGCGTTTGCAAATGCCACTTTTAGAAAGTTGGCCTTTGATTGCCTAACCATTTTAGCCCGCCTCCGCGTGATGTGTATCTGCTGTCTGGCTTGTGTGAGTGACAGGGCTGGGGAAACCCAGATGGGCAGGGCTAGGTAGCCTGGTCTTGAATAGAAAGATTATATAGATGGGTGGGAGGAGTACACCTGGACTCTGAATAGGGTTGAGCTCTGCCACCACAATGCTGGCTCCGCCCCCTATGGAGCATCTGATGGCTCTGCCCTGCACCCTGAAAGAAGAAGCCTGCATCGCATCAACAAAGTGCTCCAGAACTGGACTGAACTAGGCAAGGGCCGCCCTGGCCTGAGAGAACAAAGGATTTGTGGTATAAATGTAGGAGCCCTGCTCCTTAGAAACTAGATCCTGTCCTGCCAAGAAGAAACCTCTGTCCGACCTGAAGGAACTGGAAAAGCTGCATGGAGGAGTACTGTCCCTGACCTGGGGGATTGGCCTGCAGTGGTTGCCTTGCTGCTGAAGAAGAGGAAGAAAAGACTCAAGAAACTTTCATTTGACTTGTGCTGAGAGATCTCCAAGGGCTTGTGAGTGAGCTTGCCCCCTGAACGAAGTCCCAGGAACGTTTTCCCTGCATCTTCGACTTGAACTGCTGCGCCCGTCTCGCTGATCGCAGCATACCGTCTGCAAGCTGGTATCCCGCTGTCCGGCCCGAACAAAGCGTCTGAGGCCCCTCTACGAGCCGTAGCTCGCACCGCAAAGGAAGGTATCGTCCGGCCTGAGCAACGCGACTAACAGGCCCCTACGAGCCGTAGCTTGCACCGTAACGGAAGGACTGCGAACAAAACTGGCTTCTATCCCCTATGAACCGTACTGCCCAGCGTACGCTCCTTTCCCCTGCTTTGGAAAGGCTGCGGTGCGTACGGTAGTCGCGTACGTCTCCCCTGTGCGGAGCCTACTGTTCGCTTGTATCCAGCGCTTCAAATCAAGATTGCCGATCTCATGGTATGGCGTGAACACCGCGACGAACATTGAATGCACCGTACCTAAGCACTGTCCCCTGAAGCTCTGCACGCCCAAGGTCTAATGTACCGTAGTACGCATCGCACCAGGAGGACAATGCACAGTGCATCGAGCTTGATGTTAGCGCTGCATCCGTGACAAACTCACCAAAAGTAAAGGTACTGTGCCTGTTCGCACCGTAGGGTGTACGCTTCATCCCAAAGCGCCTACAGTGCGTGTGAGACCCGTTCCCAAGCAGTTTTTACCGCGTACGAAGCGTACAGACAGGAACGAAGCGCACAGAACTTTAAAACTACGCTAAAACCAAGAACTCTTTGTCTAATAAGTATTGTGGGCCGTTTAAACGTTATCTGGTCTTGTGCTAGGCCTAAACTATATATATAAAGTGTTATTTTTTATATATCCCAGTGTGGAGTCCATTTGTGGTGTTGTCACTGAGTTACTGTGTGTGTGTTCACAAATGCTTAACCTAAACGCTCTGAGATAGGCCTTGTCTGCTCGCGCCAAGCTACCTAGAGGGTGAGCAGGGGTTATTGTTGGAGTGTACCCCCCTACCCTGACTAGAGGAAAGGTTCCCTGCTTGACATAAGTACCTACCTGTGCCAACCAGAGAACCCGGATTCTAACAGAGTTGGAGGAGTTGGCCAGGATTTTGTTGTGGATAAAGTTCCTCTTGGTGGCACTGATCTGGTTGTTTTAGTCCGTCACAACGTCCTTGTAGGTGGTGTGGTTTTCGGTTGTCTTGGTGTTTCTCCAGTTCTTCTCCAGGCGTCTGCAGGTGCGTATGCCTTCTTGGAGAGTGGTGGTGAACCAGGCGGCTTTCCTGGGGCGTTGTCTGTCGGGGTTGCGTAGCGGGCGAGCTCGTCTGTGCAGTCTGAGATCCAGGTGTGGAGTTCTCTGGCTGCATCGTTTGCGTCGGGTGCCCAGGTGTGGTTGTCTTGGGTGAGGGTGGAGTTAAGTTGCTTGTCGGTAACCTTGCACCAGTTCCTTCGTGGTGGGCTTGGGGCTGGTTTGGGTGCCTTGGGTTTGTTGATGACGAAGTGTACGCAGTGGTGGTCGGTCCATGGCGACTGCGTTGTGTGGCTGAATTGGATGCTGTTTCCTGCCGTGAAGATGGGGTCGAGGGTGTGACCTGCTCTGTGGGTCGGTGTGTTGACGAGTTGTTTAAGTCCGATGCTGGCGAGGTTGTCACGAAGGATGGTGGAATTGGGGTCGCTGGGGTTGTCGAGGTGGAAGTTCAGGTCACCAATGAGTATGTCGTTTGTTGAGGCGATGACGTGGGGTGCGATGAAGTCAGTGATGGTGGTGGCGAAGGGTGTTCGGGGCCGGGGGGGTCTGCAGATGAGGGTTCCTCGGAGTGTGGCTTTTAGGGGTGGTCTGGAACTGGAAGTGCAGGTATTCGGCGGAGGGGAAAGTTTAGCTGGAGGTGGTGAGGCGGAGGGTGCTCTTGTGGGCGATGGCGAGGCCCCCTCCTGGGTGGTTGGGGCGGTCTTTCCTCTGGATCTTGTATCCGTCTGGAATGGTGGTGCTGATGTCAGGGGCGGAGGATGCGTTGGTTCAGGTCTCTGTGAAGAAGGTGATGTCGGGCGATAGAGAGTCAAGTAGGTTCCAGATTTCCATGGCGTGTTTGTGTACGGAGCGTACATTGAGGAGAATGCATTTTAGGGTGCGCCAGTGCTGGCCTCGGTGGTGTTGGAGGTCGGGGTGGCAGTCAGCGTCTTGTAGCAGAGGAGGCAGGAGAACGGGCCATGGGTCGTGTTCGGCGAGGCCTGTTGGCATTCTCTAAGTCTTCCAGGGTTGAGTGCGAGGAGGGTGGTGGTGTCGTAGCGATGGGTTGTGGGAGTTCTAGGGTTCATGGTGCTGGCCGCGGTCAGGTTGCGGACGGGGGCAGACGGGCTTGCCTTTGGTGAGCCTTCGGCGTGCCGGTGGCACGCCCGCTGCGCTCGTACACTGCGCAACCGCACAGTGGCCACCATTAAGTAGGGGAGGTGGGAGGGAGGAGAGGCTTGGAGGCGGGAGCGGGGGAATTCCGAGGGAATTCCAGGGAGGAATTGCCGGAGGGAATTCCGGGTGGCGGGGGGGCAGGGGCAGCAGCAGCGAAAGGCAAAAGGAACAGGCAGGCGCGAGAAAATAAAAACAGTGGTGGAAATAGAGCAAGACAAAGATGAGCACAATAACAGTGGCACAACAGGGAAAATTAAGAAAAAAACTGCTGAGAAAGGTTACGGTGGTTGCAGGCAGTCTGGTCCCAGTTGGAGCGGGCAGCAGCCTCGAACCTCCCAAGGAAGAGGTCGGGGTCTGGAGGCAAGAGACGGCACAGCAGAGCGGCAGGGAGAGAGTGGACATAGACCGAGGGGCAGAGAGGCCAGGTCAGGGGTGGTGTGGCTTTGGCTGGTGCGTTTGCTGAGGGAACTTTTTCCCCTACAATTTTGTGTGCTTGATGCAGCCAAGGTGGGTCCCGTGGGACCAGTGACTCTGCAGCCCCGACTCATGGTGTCTCATTGTGGAGAGGTTGATTGATTGTATTTCGTTGCACAGCGGGGGACTGGAGCCATTTTTGGGGCCTTAGTTTGCAATGTTTTGTCCCATTGGCAACTGAGGCTGAGTGGCATTGGCTTGTCCTTGTTTGGTGGTTTTGGGCTCCAGACATGGCGGCTCGGCAGTTGGTGTCACGGGCCCGTGCACAGTTTGCAGGAAGGGTTAGGTCCCATTTCTGGTGGCAATACACTGGCAGTAAGATACACAAGCATATGCTATTGCTCTATCCTCAGAGGGTGTTTATGCCACCGGGTGGCATTGTCCCACTGTTTTGTTTTACATTTGGTTGATGGTGTGTTGAAAGTTTGGCATGTTGAAGCCTACAGTGATCTAAGTGGGGCAAACCGCAGCCTCAAACGGAGTCATGCGTGACTTGATAGGCCTCAAAGTGTAGTTGCACTATTACAGGATACAAGCAATACAGCTCCAATTCACATAAGAAGGATAGCAAACACAGCTTTAATACAGATGCGAGGGGGTAGAGGTTCATATCACCAGTTGCTCATTAACTCAAGGATAAGACACCGGCATGGTATGTGTTTGTACCCTTCGAGCTGCCATGGGGTTGTAGTTTTGATACCATTACAGACTCACTTGGGCAGATTGTAGCACGGTCGGTATTCGCCTTACTGTTCATAACATTGCAGTTTACTTGGTGTAATCGGCGATTGAGCGCCAATTGGTGGTACGATGCATACGGATGCCCAGATTGCGGAAGGCTTGGCCATGGGCAATGGCTGGCGGGCAGGGTAAGGGCCGTCCTGCCTAATGGGTCCCCCCTTGCCAGAGATCCAGTGCCATCTCCCGGCTTGCCAAGTCGGGCTCCAGGGCTTACTAACCTGCAGGACAGCGGCTCGATTGGCCTAGTGATTTATGCTATCACCCGTGTTGTCATGGCGCGGTCTGGTAGCACAGTGTTATACGCAATTGTAAGAAGCCCGAGTCATTAGACACTGAGTGGCTTTACTAGTACTTTTAGCGTGCATGTGGCACATTTGATAATGGTGCAGGACAATTATTCTGTAAGGTCCACCTTGCGCCTGTCAAATGGGGATGAGCTGTCCGATAGACGGACATGCATTTTAACAAATACTTGGTTTAGTCTGCAATGTGGTACTGTGACATGGTCATGGGCCCTGGCTTGCTGTAGGTGGTAGGTTACGGGTTGGTCATAATCATATATATTTGGAATGCAATGACAGAAGAGGCTGAACTTTGCGGCACGTCATGCTGTGCATAGGTTTCAGCTTACATGTTTTCATCCGATGGCAAAGACAGAGCAAGTGTTCGGGTCGGAGCCATTAAGCCACAGGGTGGCACGACAAAATATTTTCAAACCCATGCTATACTCTTAAGGGAGTTGATATTCTACCCGTAGAGGGTGCCTGCTCTCATCTTGCCATTGCAGATATCGTCATTCGGTGGGATTGAGTGCTGCACGTGTGGCCTTCCTTGCTTATTTATATAAAAAGTATCACGGGTAGGGAGCATGCTAGTCTCACAGCTGTGGTGTAGACAAGATGAACAATTGCACATGTTTGAGGGGCCTCATTGACGCTGGTCTTAGCAGTTTGGATCACACCACAGAGGGCATAGATGGGCCATGGCCCCCGATGAAGTATGTTTAATTTCAGCGATGTGGGGTCGGGGCTTAAAATCTCATTCCAATTGCAGTCAGAAACAGAATTTGGAGGAATCTTGTGAATGCATTGGGCTCACTCAGCAGTGGAGTAAGCGAGAGTTTAGCACAATTTCCATTGCCGGAAGTGTGGCGCAGGAATCAAGTTAACACAGCCAAACCAATCAAGGGCTCAGTGGCAGATACACAACAGACATACATTCTCAGAATCCAGAGTGACACCATTCATCTGTCCACCGTAGTTTATCACCAAAACTGCCTGCGCAAATGTCTGGTCGATGCAGCTAAGTATGTGCACTCTGCGAACAAGGGCATGTTACAGGTTGCTTCCGTGAAGCTATATTCACCTGCCCGATAGCCATGGCAGCCAGGTGGGTTGTGGAAGTTGTCACCTGACAAGTGTGCTGCGGTTCAAAAGTTGGGGAACCACTGGGTTAGAGCACAAGAGACTTATGTAGGCGAAGACTTATCACAGTTCTTGCACAGTCCCATCATTTCAGAATGGAAACGTTGCCTTAGGTATCCCTGGGCATAATGGAAGGCCAGACAGGCACCAGGGGACCACAGAGCGGGTGCACTCTGCTCTCACCGTGGTATATGCAGGCTGCTTCACCTACACCAAGGGAGCAAGCAGTTCTTTAAGTGTTGGGTTGGACCCGTACAGGACATCGAGGAATAATGTAGCTATGCTAACTTGCCCAGCCCCCAAAACATCTTGGCCATCCACCTTGTCTTTCACAGCAACTGCACATGCGAGCGTTTCAATTACCTGTGCATAGTTCATTCCGATACACAGTATCATTTTAATTTAAATGATCGCTGTAGTTGCAGGTTTCAAGCGTGAGATTCCCTCAATGTCAGCAACTGCTCACATTGTCAGCAATGGAGCTGCCTGGGAAGTCTGCGTGCAGTCACTACAGATTAAACTGCTCCGTTCTAGATGCCTCATCGTCAAAGGTAACAGCAAAGACCCATGGATATCATGAAAAACCATGACCCCAAAACCCATTGAAAATAAATGAACTCTATCCGGGCTGAAGAGAGGTTAAACCCCGAAACCGGTCCTAGGAGTCCTGTTTCTGGTCCAGGGAGGACCTGGCTTGGCAGTTCGGGCGAGACTGTTCCCATGAGGCACAGGGTCACGACTGATTTACATATGGCCAGGTCTAAACTGGGGTGGCTTGGTGAGCAAAAGAATGATGGATTTAACCCAGATCTCTTGACTGGGGGTGAATGTTTTGATTTGTTCTGCATTCCGTCCATCAATTGTGTGTCTTTTGCTTTCAGGAGACATTTTAAAACTTGGCTTTTTTAACCACTGAGCCCTGCCCTGCTCCTGTGTGCGGGCTTCAAATCCCTGATTTCTCTGTTCCCTCGGTCCAGCAGCGCCGGGACACTCCTTGGAGTAGCCGTGCGCTTTATAAGCTCCAATTTTCATTTTCATAAGTTCAGACCATATTTTTCCGGAAAATCCTTGTTCTGCTTTACTGAAAGAACATAACGAAGAGTGTGCCAAAGGGCAGTTTGTGCCCCCTTCTCTTGTGCCAAAGGGCAGTTTGTGCCCCCTTCTCTTGTGCCAAAGGGCAGTTTGTGCCCCTTCTCTTGTGCCAAAGGGCAATTTGTGCCCCCTTCTCTTGAGCCAAAGGGCAGTTTGTGCCCCCTTCTCTTGAGCCAAAGGGCAATTTGTGCCCCCTTCTCTTGAGCCAAAGGGCAGTTTGTGCCCCCTTCTCTTGTGCCAAAGGGCAGTTTGTGCCCCCTTCTTTTGAGCCAAAGGGCAGTTTGTGCCAACTTCTCTTGTGCCAAAAGGCAGTTTGTGCCCCCTTCTCTTGAGCCAAAGGGCAGTTTGTGCCCCCTTCTCTTGTGCCAAAGGGCAGTTTGTGCCCCCTTCTCTTGTGCCAAAGGGCAGTTTGTGCCCCCTTCTCTTGTGCCAAAGGGCAGTTTGTGCCCCCTTCTCTTGAGCCAAAGGGCAGTTTGTGCTCCCTTCTCTTGAGCCAAAGGACAGTTTGTGCCCCCTTCTCTTGTGCCAAAGGGCAGTTTGTGCCCCCTTCTCTTGAGCCGAAGGGCAGTTTGTGCCCCCTTCTCTTGAGCCGAAGGGCAGTTTGTGCCCCCTTCTCTTGAGCCAAAGGGCAGTTTGTGCCCCCTTCTCTTGAGCCAAAGGGCAGTTTGTGCCCCCTTCTCTTGTGCCAAAGGGCAGTTTGTGCCCCCTTCTCTTGAGCCAAAGGGCAGTTTGTGCCCCCTTCTCTTGAGCCAAAGGACAGTTTGTGCCCCTTCTCTTGAGCCAAAGGACAGTTTGTGCCCCTTCTCTTGCGCCAAAGGGCAGTTTGTGCCCCCTTCTCTTGTTCTATTTTCGTTTTAATTTTTCTTTTGCACCAAGCTGAATTAGTTCTATGCAAGATGCCTTGCCTGCTTTTTTTAATCTATCAACGTGCATATGATATCATTTTTATGCAACATTTTCTGCAATGCATTGTACATGTTCTGTGATTTGAGCAGATTTCATGCTTTATTCAAGCCTTCATCTAATATTTTATCTCTTAGCTCGGGCGTTTTAAATGATCTTATGGACGTCTTTAGACCCCAGCTCTCTGTTAACAACCGTGGGATGTTGTGAACACTGACAAACCATGTAAACCTCTTATATTTTTATCATGGGCTTGTCTGCAGACTCTTTTACCTCTTTTTAACACAAAATGTGAAGTTTTAGACACTTGCAGAAGTGCTCGCCTTTCATTATTCATCTTATAGTCGCCGCCATGCTAATATCGACGCTTATAGTGCAGCCTGAACATCTATATGTAAATTGCGATGACGCATTTATCGCTGTATTTATTTTGTCTTAGAGGGACTTTAGTCTCACCAAACTTGGGGCCATATTATCAAGGAACGGCGATAACATTATCGCCGCTTTAGCGGCACGATACTGTCGCTAAAGCAGCGATAAGGGGTTGATAATATGCCCTTGTGAATTCCCATAGAAGCCCAGGTTCTGGTGTGAACACGGGCTTCTATGGGAATTCTCCAGGGCATATTATCCAGGCCATTATCGCAGTTTTTTCCTGCCGCTAAAGCGGCGATAATGTTACCGCTGTTCCTTGATAATATGGCCCTTGGAGACAAGAGATAAAATTGAAGATCAGATACTATCAAAACTCAGATATCTCCAATAATTGGGGCGGCTTCACGACTGGAGTGTCACGCCGGGGGTCACGCCGGTTTGATGCGAGAGACCAGCCCAGTCGGGAGTGGCGCGGAGAAGCGGCTGCCAGGCGGCCCTGCTCATCTCTCCCGCGCAGGACTGGGAGAGAGAGCAGGGAAGCAGCGATTCCTGACTGAGAAAAGGCACGCGGTGTGATCCATTTGCAAAAACTCCATTTAAAGGCTTGCTTTTTTCTGCTAAAATGTATCTTAGCGCTTAGAAGTAGTGATAGGGTGTTAGGGCGCTAGGCGCTCCTAATTATGTTTGGAATGTTGATATTGTTTTTGTTGGTCCCATCATGCATTGCTGCTTTCATTTCGCATTAAGGTTTCCATTCACATTTTATGCATTCGATTTTGTTTTTAGAAATAAACATTTTAGAATTGTATGCGGTGTTTCTGAGCGCTATTTTGAGAGCGCTATTGGTTTACGACAGAGGGTTTGAAGTTTCACAGTGTCCATGACTTCATCTATAGCGACTAATGGTCACCAGAAGACCCCTCACGCACAGCACTGCTTGGTGTTGTGTGTGCGGGACAAAGACCTACTGCTTTGAAATCCAACCCTGGGGCTCTTGTGAGGGGTGACCCTCAAATTGTGATAGATACGTGGGACTCATCAAGTTTGCTTTCACTCAGTTTTTACCCAGGAGGGTGTGGAGAGGGGCTGGAAGCCGGCTGCCATAAAGAGACCCCACAAGGAAGGAGGCAGAGAGAGCTTGGGTGTCTGTAAAGTGAGGGGCATGAGAGTGGGGGGCCACAGGGACACTCAGCACAAATGAGCATTGCTGATCAGACGTGATGGGGTACACCTGTCCCTAGTAGCAAACAACATGTACTGACTGCATTGATGGAGGTGCTGGGAAGTATGGGCGGGAAGGTGAAATGGGGGATTTGGAAGAGGAGGGAAGAGAGAGCACCTCCGGGGAGGATTTTTCTGTTGGTGAGTGAGAGCTCACATTAAAGCTAGGGGAGACCAGGCAAGGTTTATGAGACGAGAAGTAGGGCGCTAGACCAGCAGCAAGCAAGAAACAAAGACAGCCGGGGCATAGAGTGGGCAGGCTGGAGGAGAAACCGAGGGGAATTTTATGGAAGAAAGGGAGTGTTTTAGGGATAACAACAGTGGGGTTTTGCTGTTAAGGAAAGAGGGTGCTTAGACAGGTGGACAGCGTATGTTAATGATGGGGCTTGGGTTAGAGTCCAGTGTTAGTACAACTGTAAGGAAGTAGGAGGCAGGAGGTCACATTTTTTGTGAGCTCCACTTGCTTTCAATTAAAGCAGCCCTTTCCACAATCCTAAAGTGAGAATCAGGACTCGGCCATTTCCTACAGGGGCGGCTGCGGCAGGGGTCGCCGTCTAACAGGGATCCTGCCAACAGGGCGAGGAGTGGGGACCTTCTTTGGAGCTCTGAAACTCTGAGGCAAATTTAGCTGCTGGTCAGCCCCATCCTGGAGCCTCATCTCCTATGGATTATGAATCACCCAAGATTGGAGGTACAGATCTTAAACTCAGCTTATGTTGATGGTACCCGTGAACACATAAAGGATCTCTTGACTTCAGAACTTCACTGGTTAATGACGCCTCGTTCATTGAAGAACTTCCAGTGGTGGCCAGGTATTACCTGGACCATACCACATGTGATTACTGTCCTTTGAGCAGATGTTGTGGTATGAGGTACAGATCTTAAACTCAGCTTATGTTGATGGTACCCGTGAACACATAAAGGATCTCTTGACTTCAGAACTTCACTGGTTAATAACGCCTCGTTCATTGAAGAACTTCCAGTGGTGGCCAGGTATCACCTGGACCATACAACATGGGATTACTGTCCTTTGAGCAGATGTTGTGGTATGAGGTGCAGATGCTTAGACAGATTGGGTATTGGCTGGAACAACCATGGCACTGTTGTCACTAAATGTTGTTAGGCCGGACTGTGGAGATTCCGTACTCCTGAGACCTATTGAAGCGTGGAAGAGATCTGAACATGTCTGCTGATGAGGATGACCGTGAGCAGAGTAAGCTGTACAGATGCTTCCTGACCTGTTCTGGTTGGCAGAAGACCTGAGAGGTGCCCCTTTCACAGACTGGCATGAGGAGCGATGAAGGAACACCCACCGGTACAAGTGAGATACCTGATCAACCTGGGCTGCTACTTAAGGATGACAACAAGATTGTTCAATTCATGGCACAAGAAGACCTGAGGCTTTGTTGTACTGGATATGGATCTAGGAACCGAAGCTAGATCAGACGCCCTCCCTACAGAGGGGCGGAGCTTGGGTTGACTCATCTGCATCACACCATAATTTATACAATAAAAGATATAGCTACTTTTCTTTTTCAGAAAGACCTGGCCACTTTCTTCTCACAGGGCACATGGACATGATGGATTTCCAAAGTGTGTGTTCCGTACTTGTATCCGCCTGCCCTAGACCTGCGATAGTTAAACAACTGAGACTGCTTAATACAAACACCTCCCAGACTAAAGCAGACAAAAGAACAACCACAATTTTAATTTGAAACAGACAACAGACATAGAAGTAAAACATGCTTTGTTGACAGCCTCTGGAGGGTCACGTGCTTTATACTGGTTCCTAGTGGTCTCATCCTATGGTTTTAGGCGGTCACTGCTTGTTTCTGTAATTGTAAGTCATGTCCTAAAGTTTTGGCAGTCACTGCTTTCCATTGGAATTGATGGTCGTATCCTAGGGTTTTAGGCACTCACTGGCTACTTCTCGAATTTATGATTGAGTCCTATAGTTTTTGGCAGTCACTGGTTGTTGTTGAAATGATGACTGGATCATTTGGTTTTTGGTGGTCATTGGTTGTTGTTGTTGAAATTGATGACTGAATCATTTGGGTTTTGGTGGTCATTGGTTGTTGTTGAAATTGATGACTGAATCATTTGGTTTTTGGGTGGTCATTGGTTGTTGTCAATGAAATTGATGACTGAATCATTTGGTTTTGGGTGGTCATTGGTTGTTGTCAATGAAATTGATGACTGAATCATTTGGGTTTTGGTGGTCATTGGTTGTTGTTGAAATTGATGACTGAATCATTTGGTTTTGGGTGGTCATTGGTTGTGGGTCAATGAAATTGATGACTGAATCATTTGGGCTTTGGTGGTCATTGGTTGTTGTTGAAATTGATGACTGAATCATTTGGTTTTGGGTGGTCATTGGTTGTTGTCAATGAAATTGATGACTGTACCATTTGGTTTTTGGTGGTCAAGGCCTGTTGTTGGAATTGAAGGCCGCATCATCTGAATTTTGGCAGTCACTGCTTACCATTGGAGTTGATGGGCCTATTTCTACGTGCTTCTGATTCAAGATACACCTTCAGCTTTGGGCGGGAGGCAATTCTGTCCACATAGGCTGCAAGCAGAGGGAAGTCCTTGAGGCAGTCGGGGGCGAGTACGAGGTGGATCTGCAGGATGTCCAGCAGACAGTAGTCTACATAGGAGATCTGTGTCAGAAAGAAGAGCACATTTAATAGCCACAGTCCAGTGTTATCTTCCGCAAGCCAGAACCTCCCCTGCATGGAGCTATCCCACTGTACTGAACTCCCCCGCTAATACAATATTGTGCAATATGAGTAGGGCACCGCCATGGGGGCGCCATCTTTAAAGAGCTGTGGCATGTTTACTTGTGTAGTAACTTCATATTGTGAGCTTTATGAGTTCATGTGAGCTTTATGTAGGCAAGGCTGGGACTGCGCATGAAGGACAGTCAAGTTATCCTCTTACAGGAAAATCTACTGGCCAGGGCTGAGAATGCTGAAGAAGTGACACAGGACTGAGTGACACCTCCGGCCCAGGGCTGGGAGTGCTGCTAAAGATACGTAGGACTGGGTGACGCCTGCTGGCCAGGGCTGGGAGTTCTTCTGAAGTGACACAGGACTGAGTGACACCTGCTGGCCAGGGCCGGGAGTGCTTCTGAAGTGACACAGGACTGAGTGACACCTGCTGACCAGGGCTAGGAGTGCTGCTGAAGAGACACAGGACTGAGTGGCGCCTGTTGCCCAGTGCTGGGAGTGCTGTTGAAGTGACACAAGACTGAGTGACAGCTGCTTGCCAGGGCTGGGAGGGCTTCTGAAGTGACACAGGAGTGAGTGATACCTGCTGGCAAGGACTGACAGTGCTGCTGAAGTGACACAGGACTAAGTGACGCCTGGTGGCTAGGGCTGAGAATGCTGATGAAGTGACACAGGACTGAGTGGCGCCTGTTCAAGGCTGGGAGTGCTGTTGAAGATACACAGACAGTGACACCTACTGGCCAGGGACGGGGAGTTCTGCTGAAGAGACACAGGACTGAGTGACACCTGCTGGCCAGAGCTGGGAGTGCTGTTGAAGATACACAGTACTGAGTGACACCTGCTGGCCAGGGCTGGGAGTGCTGCTGAAGTGACACAGAACTGAGTGTCACCTGCTGGCCAAGGCTGGGAGTGCTGCTGAAGATACATAGGACTAAGTGACACCTGCTGGTCAGGGCTGGGAGTGCTGCTGAAGTCACACACACAGGACTGAGAAACGCCTGCTGGCCAGGGCTGAGAGTGCTGTTGAAGTGACAAAGGACTGAGTGACACCTGCTGGCCAGGGCTGGGAGTGCTGCTGAAGTGACACAGGACTGAGTCACGCCTGCTGCCCAGGGCTGGGAGTGTTGCTGAAGATACATAGGACCGAGTCACGCCTGCTGCCCAGGGCTGGGAGTGTTGCTGAAGAGGCCTAGGACGGATTGACGCCTGCTGGCCAGGGCTGGGATTGCTACTGAAGAGACATAGGACTCAGTGACACCTGCTGCCCAGGGCTGGGAATAGTGCTGAAGAGACAGAGGACTAAGTGATGCCTGCTGACCAGGGCTGGGAGTGCTGCTGAGGTGACACAGGCGTGAGTGATACCTGCTGGACAGGGTTGGGAGTGCTGCTGAAGATACATAGGACTAAATGACACCTGCTTGCCAGGGCTGGGCGTGCTGCTGAAGTGACACAGAACCGAGGGACACCTGCTGGCCAGGGCTGGGAGTGCTGCTGAAGTGACACAGGACTGAGCGACGCCTGCTGGCCAGGGCTGGGAGTGCTGCAGAAGTGACACAGGACTGAGCGACGCCTGCTGGCCAGGGATGGGAGTGCTTCAGAAGTGACACAGGACTGAGCGACGCCTGCTGGCCAGGGCTGGGAGTGCTGCTGAAGTGACACAGGACTGAGCGACGCCTGCTGGCCAGGGCTGGGAGTGCTGCAGAAGTGACACAGGACTGAGCGACGCCTGCTGGCCAGGGATGGGAGTGCTTCAGAAGTGACACAGGACTTCGCGACGCCTGCTGGCCAGGGCTGGGAACGCTGCTGAAGTGACACAAGACTGAGCGACGCCTGCTGGCCAGGGTTGGGAACGCTGCTGAAGTGACACAGGACTAAGTGGCACCTGCTGGCCAGGGCTGGGAGTGCTGCTGAAGTGACACAGGACTAAGTGGCACCTGCTGGCCAGGGCTGGGAAAGCTGCTGAAGTGACACAAGACTGAGCGACGCCTGCTGGCCAGGGTTGGGAACGCTGCTGAAGTGACACAGGACTAAGTGGCACCTGCTGGCCAGGGCTGGGAGTGCTGCTGAAGTGACACAGGACTAAGTGACACCTACTGGCCAGGCCTGGGAGTGCTGCTGCAGATACACAGGACTGAGTGACACCAGCTGTCCAGGGCTGGAAGTGCTACTGAAGTGACACAGGACTGAGTGACACCTGCTGGCCAAGGCTGGGAGCACTACTGAAGATACACAAGACTGAGCGACGCCTGCTGGCCAGGGATGGGAGTGCTTCAGAAGTGACACAGGACTGAGCGACGCCTGCTGGCCAGGGCTGGGAGTGCTGCTGAAGTGACACAGGACTGAGCGACGCCTGCTGGCCAGGGCTGGGAGTGCTGCAGAAGTGACACAGGACTGAGCGACGCCTGCTGGCCAGGGATGGGAGTGCTTCAGAAGTGACACAGGACTTAGCGACGCCTGCTGGCCAGGGCTGGGAACGCTGCTGAAGTGACACAAGACTGAGCGACGCCTGCTGGCCAGGGTTGGGAACGCTGCTGAAGTGACACAGGACTAAGTGGCACCTGCTGGCCAGGGCTGGGAGTGCTGCTGAAGTGACACAGGACTAAGTGGCACCTGCTGGCCAGGGCTGGGAAAGCTGCTGAAGTGACACAAGACTGAGCGACGCCTGCTGGCCAGGGTTGGGAACGCTGCTGAAGTGACACAGGACTAAGTGGCACCTGCTGGCCAGGGCTGGGAGTGCTGCTGAAGTGACACAGGACTAAGTGACACCTACTGGCCAGGCCTGGGAGTGCTGCTGCAGATACACAGGACTGAGTGACACCAGCTGTCCAGGGCTGGAAGTGCTACTGAAGTGACACAGGACTGAGTGACACCTGCTGGCCAAGGCTGGGAGCACTACTGAAGATACACAAGACTGAGTCACACCTGCTGGTCAGGGCTGGGAGTGCTGTTGAAGTGAGACGGGACTGAGTGACACCAGCTGGCCAGGGCTGGGAGTGCTGCTGAAGTGACAGGACTGAGTCACGCCTGCTGGCCAGGCTGGGAGTGCTGCTGAAGTGACACAGGACTGAGTCACACCTGCTAGCCAGGGCTGGGAGTGCTGCTGAAGTGACACAGGACTGAGTGACACCTGCTGGCCAGGGCTGGGAGTGATGTTGAAGTGAGGCAGGACTGAGTGACAAATGCTGGCCAGGGCTGGGAGTGCTGCTGAAGTGACACAGGACTGAGTGACACCTGCTGACCAGGGCTGGGAAAGTTGCTGAAATGACATAGGACTCAGTGATGCCTGCTGGCCAGGGCTGGGAGTGCTGCTGAAGTGACACAGGACTAAGTGACACCTGCTGGCCAGGGCTAAGAAAACTGCTGAAGTGACACAGGAATAAGTGACACCGACTGGACAGGGACGGTAGTGCTGCTGCAGATATGCAGGACAGAGTGATGCCTGCTTGCCAAGGCTGGGAGTGCTGCTGAAGATACACAGGACTGAGTGACAACAGCTGGTCAGGGCTGGAAGTGCTACTGAAGTGAGACAGGACTGAGTGACACCAGCTGGCCAGGGCTGGAAGTGCTACTGAAGTGACACAGGACTGAGTGACACCTGCTGGCCAAGGCTGGGAGCACTACTGAAGATACACAAGACTGAGTCACACCTGCTGGCCAGGGCTGGGAGTGCTGTTGAAGTGAGACGGGACTGAGTGACACCAGCTGGCCAGGGCTGGGAGTGCTGCTGAAGTGACAGGACTGAGTCACACCTGCTGGCCAGGCTGGGAGTGCTGCTGAAGTGACACAGGACTGAGTCACACCTGCTAGCCAGGGCTGGGAGTGCTGCTGAAGTGACACAGGACTGAGTGACACCTGCTGGCCAGGGCTGGGAGTGATGTTGAAGTGAGGCAGGACTGAGTGACAAATGCTGGCCAGGGCTGGGAGTGCTGCTGAAGTGACACAGGACTGAGTGACACCTGCTGGCCAGGGCTGGGAAAGTTGCTGAAGTGACATAGGACTCAGTGATGCCTGCTGGCCAGGGCTGGGAAAGCTGCTGAAGTGACATAGGACTGAGTGATGCCTGCTGGCCAGGGCTGGGAGTGCTGCTGAAGTGACACAGGACTAAGTGACACCTGCTGGCCAGGGCTGAGAAAACTGCTGAAGTGACAGAGGAATAAGTGACACCGACTGGACAGGGACGGTAGTGCTGCTGCAGATATGCAGGACAGAGTGATGCCTGCTTGCCAAGGCTGGGAGTGCTGCTGAAGATACACAGGACTGAGTGACAACAGCTGGTCAGGGCTGGAAGTGCTACTGAAGTGAGACAAGACTGAGTGACACCTGCTGGCCAAGGCTGGGAGTGCAGCTGAAGATACACAGATAGAGTGACACCTGCTGGCCAGGGCTGGGATGCTGCTGAAGAGACAGAGGACTGAGTACCACCTGCTGGCCATGGCTGGGAAAGTTGCTGAAGTGACACAGGACTGATTGACACCTGATGGCCAGGGCTAAGAGGGCTGCTGAATATGCATAGGACTGAGTGAGACCCGCTGGCCAGGACTAGGAATGCTCTGATGTGATACAGATCAAGGGAGACTTATGTTAGGAACGATCTGTATAGCGTTGTATTTTGTAACACACATTTGTACATCGATTGGTGAACCATGACAATCAATAGATTTTGTTTCGGTGGTTTCCTGAGTAGAAGACCTCACCTTACTGCCCACGATGAATCCACTTCCTTTGTTGTTCTGGGACAGAAGTTTCTCAAAAGGGGCAAACTGTTTGGGTAGGTTTTCAATATATTTCTCTTTCCCGTTGTCCTGTAGGAGGTAAGAATTGACATAAGACTTGTTAAACCCATGCTCCAGGCACAAAGTTCTCTGAATCGCATCCACAACATCTATGTTCGCTTCCCCCGTCTGTTTCCTCACTACCTCCTTGCTTCCACTCCCTCGTCATGATGATTCCTTTTTGGGTCTGCCATTTGAGACAACGTTAGCAGTCTCACATGACTGTTGTCCTTCCCAAAGAAACCATACATTGTACGCATGTCGCAAGGGACTTCTGGCCAGCAGGCGACATCCACGCTCTGTTCAAGCTTCATTTCTATTTTGGTTCCGCCCACCAACATGCAGCATGAGACAGTGGCTCCCTTCACTTTGAGCGACACCATTGGCCAGTTTAAGATAGTTCCCTTCTCTTCAGTTGCAAAGCTGGTTCAAATTGGGTTGTTTCCATTTTATTTACTTTTTACATTAACTTTAAATACCAGCTATTTATTTTGCCAGGAAGATACATAAATGGCTTGGTGACATTAGAGCTGCCTGCGGTTTTATAGCTTGGTCGGGTGGTGATTGTAGAAAGCTGGGTTTCTGTTGCAGTCACCCCCCCCACACACTTTTTGCCAGGCTACTGAGGCACTTTGACTTGATGCGCCCTGGGTGCCTGCCAATCGGGTTCCCAGGGCCTGTGTTCTTTCCCAAAACTGTACCTTGTACGCCTATTTGGCACCTCTCTGGACACATGTCAGTCCCTTGTAAAATGTACCATGGGTAAGGGCATTGTTGGGCTACAGCACTTATTGCGCCACCCTTAGAGGCCCTGTACCTTTACACGCACACACACACACACACACTGCCATTGCAAGTTGCGTGCCTTGGTGCAGAACAAAGTGAAGATTCGACATGGCGCACATCCCTATGTGCCATGCCTACAACCCACTTCCCTGGCATAGGTCAGCCCGCCCTCTAGCTGGGTGCTCTATACCAGTAGTGAGGGTACAGGTGCATGAGCCCTGTACCCGTACAACGTCTAGACCAATTCTTAGATAATGCGAGGGTGCTGCGGTTTGCGTATCCAGCTGCTGCACTGCTGTGATGCGAAAAATGCTCCAAAGTGAACCCAATCTTCCAATGTCAACCAAATTAATCCACAGTACACCAATCAATCTGAGAATCATATATTCATCGTATCTTTCCATGTTCAGAGAATCAATCTTGAGACAGCACGATTGAACAGAATACTTTATTAATATTTTTCAAATGCCTTCTGTAGCCAATCCAGGCTTTTACATAAGCACGTTGTAGGAGACTAGGATCTGCTTCACATGGGTACCCCCACTTTTTGCTGGTGTTTCACTGTTTTTCAACCTTAGTCTGGCTGTGGTCCTGCTAATCAGGACCCCAGCCTAGCTGCTTCCTCTCTAAAATGGTTTGCATGTATATTAGGTACATATTGGATTCTGGAGTGTCTTATAAGGCCCTAGTATATGGTATACTATGTACCTAGGGCATAGGTACCTCAGAGGCCTACCAGGGGCTGCAGCATATATTATGCCACCCCTGGGAAACACTCCAAAATGGCACCACAGGTCTGCTACTGCAGCCAGGGTAAGGGTGTGTTTACACCCCTTACTGTGGTATAGGCTACCTATATCACTACCCTATATAGACACATATAAACCTATAAGCCACTCCTATGGCAGGCCTTGATAATCCTGAAGGCAGAGTGCTTGGTTTTGTGTGAGAGGGTGCCCAAGCATGAGCTGAACCCCTCTGCAGGTTTCGGAAATACTTCCTTATGGCTGTTCAGTGATATAGCCATACCATATACTCTTAAGTGCATTATAACCTCGCGGTAAATGCTAACTTTGGGGTGGCTGCATCAAAACATGTTGTGTTTGGTGTCAAACGCTTTGGAATACTACCCCCCACCAATTCTGGCGGCAGGGGTAGCATTCCACCCTTCTAGAGGGAGAGACATGTTCACACTGGCTAAACCCGGTATGACTTTCCTGAGCCCTGGCATCACAAAATGGATGCCTCTGCCACAGACACGGGTCTGACCTCCTGCTGCTGACCGAAAATCCGGCAGGGGAGGCCTGGACATTAGGTTTCCTGTCGAGGGAAGGTGTCCCCACCTCCCCAGACATGCTGATGTGTATTGGGGCTGGGCGGGAGCACTCTCTGGTGCTTTGAAGTCCTGCACTGGGGGCACACTTGGTGTCCCTGTGCATACTCCAGTTCAAAGCGGTTGCAGGGGCTACCTGCCCCTGCTCTGGTGCGAAACTGGACAAAGGAAATGGGTATAACCACCCCTCTTTCCTGGCCTACCCATAGGTGGGACCTTAGAGTTAGTCCATCCCCTAAACTCACTATAAGTATAGAAATTCAGTCCCTAGGACTTTAGATTACCCTGGATGAAACTCTGCAATGTACATCCTGGACCTTCGACGTTCTATCCTGACTAGAAGACTGAAGAGATCTCCCTTGGGATCAAGGAGTGTCTCCCCTGCTTGGCAGGCACCAAAGAAGCAACTGACCGGTCTGCAATTCTGAAGCTCCTGCCGGACGCCGAAGTCTCTGCATCCCCAGAGGTGGATTTCCAGACTTCCCTGAGGCTACCCTGAGTCCACAGCAAAGCTGAGGCCCCTGGCTATCGTGGGTGACATGGAACCGTGACCCCTGGACACTGTGAACTTTTGCAGAAGGACTATCTTCCTGGTCCTCCTCGAAGTTGTGCTTTGGGCTCTAAATAGCTCCAGCATTGAGCACCTCTAGCACTGAAGATTGTTGGCCTCCACTCCATGAGTCACCCGTGGGCCAGCTTCAAGTGCGACCGCTTTGTGGAAAAGTAGCTCATAACTGAACATTATCTGCGCCATCTTGTCTCTCCCCAGCGCGACACACAGGAAAGCGCACGGCAGCCATTTTAGGCACCCTGGTCTCTCTCCCTGCTCATTGCCGATCGCCAGCGCGTCCCCCTGGCGCTGCGAACATTCCCTCGCGCGCCGGCCACCCCCGCGCTCTCATACATGGGCCATAAACCCTCTCCTTCTGCGCGACCCTACCATGGAACCACATCCCACGCCTGACCGACATCCCATACATGGTCATACATCTCTTTGATAACCCCCTTCCTCTGCGCCCAATTGTCCGAACCGATCCCAGGCCATCACCTAGCCCTGCGGATGCAGTTTATTGCCCCTACTGTAAGGGAAACACCCCACATCAAAGGGATTACAGTAGATCAAGGCCCCCCACCCCCTGAGACCCGACCAGTCGCACACACCCCCGGGAATTGGCGGAATGTCCAGCTGTGTGATAGCCATCTCCTACTGTGTGTGGGGTGGGGACTTCCACTGTAGATATGTGTGGGAACGAGCTTGAAGTGGGGATTCTGAGGATGTTCTTTCATGTATCAAAGCGATCGCAAGAATGTGCCATGTATGATAAACCTGCAATAAAGTCATAAACCTGTGTATAAGAGGCCAGGCCTCAGAGATGTGGTTAGAGCACCTCGCGACGATACCTTGCTGTCTGATCTGATGTGTTCTCCTCCGGAGAGAATAAACCTTGGTTTCCTGCCTTCCAGTCTCCGGCGCCTGCCTCTTTGTTGGTTAATTATCGAATGGTATAAGAGGCGATTACCGCCGGGCAATACTCGAAAGGTTATCGACTGCAACTGCCGCTACCTTTTAACAATTGGCGTCCCAAGCGTGGGGCCCATCAGCGACACGTGGATCCAGTGGGAGAGGTCCCGACGACAGAGTGAACGACTGCAACGATCGGAAAGAGCTCCTGCCCGATAGACCCTCGTCTGGCAGCCGATCATCCGAACTTCACTGGTTCCGAAACGACCTCTCTCGAGTGATCTACGGTCCTGACTGGGAACCATCAGGAGTGCCGCGGCAAATACGGAGAGTAGAGGACGATCGGGCGCTGGAGGCGGAAGACGAGAAACTGTCCATGCGGTCCGGGTAAGGTCGTGAAACACGACAAATTGCGAAACGATTGATTGATTGATTGAAAATACTAGTATTGCTTATTGATTGTTCTCTTTGAGATATTCGCTGTCTACAAATGGGGAGGAGTAGAAATACTCTCTCTTCCTTTGCAGATAGTGAAGGGTAGGTAACGCAGACTCTTGTCCCCATTGTAACCCGTCGTGCCTATTTTTATCTCCCCACTGATTGATTGTCCGAACATTGATTGTTTTGAAGAATAGTGCTCTTTGAGATATTCTCTGTTTGCAAATAACGTAGAATATAAATATTCTGTCTAGTCTTTGCAAATAGTGAAGGGTAGGTAACGCAGACTTTTGTCCCCATTGTAACCCGTCGTGCCTATCTCTTTCTCACCATTGATTGATTGATTGTCTGAACACTGGTTGTTCGATATTGGTTCTTTGGAGGTATTCTCTGCTTACAAATAACGTGGAACAGAGATATTCTGTCTAGTCTTTGCAAGCAGTGAAAAGATAGGTAGTGCAGACTTTTGTCCCCGTTGTAACCCGTCATGCCTGTCTTCTCCCCACTGATTGGTAGTTGGTTCTGCCCGGACCGCTTATTAGAGATGAACCATCCGGCTCCTCTGGAAGGCACCCCTAATAAGGACATGTTTACTAAATATGGACTAGTCGCTGTAGCTTATAGCAAACTATGGCATAAATATACAAAGAAGGACTCCGAAAACCAGTAGACCACTGATGGGATCCTTTTTTTCTTTTAAGAAACACTAGGAAATAGCCCTTTGCGAAAAATATGAAACTAGGGGAAGGAACCAAGCTCACGGTCAAGATGGCCACGAGGTAGCTCAGCTACATCGCTCTCGCTACCTAAACATGTCTGCCCTACCACCCACCCCGCCCAGTAAACACGACAAAATCCTGCACAACCGGAAGCCTGCTGATACCCACCATCGACGTCACCGAACTGGGCTAGATCACGCACAATTGGGCTATGTCATTTTCCGATTACGCAGTAACATCCTTGTGCTCGTTGCCAGATTGCAAATATGTACAACACTCCAACAAAGTAGTATGATTAAAACATTTTAATAACTTATAGGTATAACAACATTCCGACAGGGTGAACACGTTAAAACACGTTTTTTAACAACTATTTACATGACAGCCAGCCGCAACCTCCATCCCAAAGCATTCACGTCCGCGTGACACAGTCCTCACCCTCCTTCCTCGAAGTAGCAACATTGGCTTGTTTTGGGCGGTCCTTTTAGTCGGCTTTGGGCTATAAAAGACATGCAAAATCCATCGGCCTGTAGGGCGGCATCAGTGGCGGACGGTTGTGCGAATAGGCCGGAGGCTACACGCAGAGCTGGGACCCTGGCGGCGCCGAGGAGGAGTCTAGCGGGTTTTTATACTGGTCTTGCCATTCTCTTCTGCTGCACAGATCGACAACGAAGGGTGCCCTGGCGGGGGGGGAAGCGACGCGAACGGGCCTCCCCCGCCTCCCTAGGTGGAGGCTCACCAGCTGAGAAGGCACCCCTGCCGTTTCACTCGCCGTCCAGCTGAGTAGCCGCCCCTGCACTCACCAGCCAGCTGCAGCAGGGGAACCATTTACGTCTCGCCTATCGGACAACCACCCAGGCGCAGGTTCCTTTCTGCACCAAGATTGCCGTCAGCGTTCGACGCAAGAAGTGGGCCCCCGCAGCCAAGTGGTCGGAGGGACCCACCCCGGTGGCTGTAACGAAGAGCTGCTGCCACTGGACTCTCGAAATGGCGGTCGGCTCTTCAGATTCAGGCCTGGTCCACTAAAAGATGGCTCTGGGCTACCTTGGAACTCGGAAGCTTGCCTGCTCGGGCATGGGCCACACCCTTGAAAACGCCCTCTCAGCTTTGCAGATTCTGCGGGAATCATTGGCCTTCGACTCCCGTGGACTTCCGGTGGGGGCAACCGCTGCTATTGCTTGATCATTCCACATTAACTTGTCTTTGCCCCGGGCGGCAGCCATCTTGCCTCCCTTTGGTGCCGTGAGAGAGACTGATTCAAGGCGCCAGCAGAGAGACCCGCCTGCTGTCCCGCCCTAAGAACGGATCACGGCATTGCTGCGAGACTGTGGTGACGCCATGCTGACGCAAGCTTCTGTTTGAATTATCAGGAGACACTGTAGCCTAGCCGCTCGGATCAGTTCCGGTGGAACCTCAACATGACCCGGTAGGAACAAAAACTGTGCTTCCCCACCCCCGAATCACGATTCATGCTGTCTGTTCTTTCCGTTGGCTCTAACGAAAGTTCTCGAACTGCCGAAAGGGATTCTGGTCTGGCAGCTAGTTAGTGGAAGGACTTAGACTGTACGCTGGACCCGCCCGACCTACCCCAAAATGGCGCCGATGTAGGAAGGGCCTACAACTCCTTATGGCGTTTCAGTTATTTGACATTTATGTTAAAAGGATATGAATGCGATGTTTTCACACATGATGGGCGGAGGGACGGGGAGGGTACTGATCGGGCATACGGACGACCTTATTGATGCTGTCCTCCCCATTTTTATTATCATTTTTTATTTTTTTGTGTTAAGGTAGTGTTGCTCGTGATACTCGACGCCTCTCACACCGTGGCCGACCTGTAACGGTTGTAGGCCCGTATTTGTATACTGACATTGTTTTAAATAAAGGACTTCTTAAAGGAATTACGGAATCAGCGTCATGACAAATCATCTAGGTTGGTGGAGGTTTTTTAATGACTGTTACTCACAAGCAATAGAAGGCAGATAATGCAGACCCTTTTTCTTTTTACCTGAATCTTTGGATCGATGAAAGTTGTACCCATCACGCCTTTTTTTTTTTTTTTCAGAATTGTTAGAAAACGGTTTACTATAGCTTAAGGTATCTGCCGAATGCAAGGTACGGTACCTTACCCTATAATATGCGACCGATTGAGAAACAAGTGCACGACAAGGGAACCCGAATTTAGGAGACGAATAAAATGGAGCGTCTTGTATAGTCGAAGGGAAGGATATAGTAGGTTTGTGGTATTACCCGCCCCTGCAACTAGCCTGGTACGTGGTAAGTAGAACTTTTTCCTGTCTACGCGCGCTAACGTACTTTGAATGCTGCATACCCCCCCCCCTCTCTTTTCTCCTCTGTAGGTCACATCGGAGTTCCGACTGAAGAATGGAGTGAACATGGACCGCACCGTGCTCAATATAGGGAAAAACATAGACAAACGTTGTGGGATGGTGCGCGAAGTGCAGACCACCACTGGGAACGTGAAAAACTGTATGGTATGACTGTGCGTACGTGCCATGATTATACGGTATGAATGTGTATGCATTTCGTATGCTTGGGTCGCTGGAAGAGAACGTCATCGCATGACTGAAGTGCTTGTCTATCGATCAACATGCATAGGAAAGAGGACAGGAAAGGAGAGGTCCCCATACTCAACGTAGCCCTGTGTCTTCGTCTTAAGTTTCTGCGCTTGATGTATGTACTGTCACGCCCTATCCGGTATTTATGTGTACGTGATCGCCGAATTTATGTCTTTTCCCCGCTTGTGTTTTCTTACATAGAATTGACCCGTGCTACTCCATGTTGTGTGTGCACCAAGTGGCCTATTATCGTACACATGTCTCTCTCTCTCTCGTTTTGTGTAGTACGTATACCAAATAGCCTACTTGATGCGCACGTCTCTCTCTCTCTCTCTCTCTCTCTCTCTCTCTCTCTTTCACTCTCTCTCTCTCTCTCTCTCTCTCTCACTCTCTCTCTCCCTCCCTTGCTGAAGGCTCTCTTGCTCTCTACCTTTTTGAATAAATTAACGACGCTATACCTCCTCAGCATGTGTATAATTGGCCTCAAACACGACAGTGTTCGAACAAATTGACAGAAGCAAAACGACCATATTTTCCCACATTACTACCTCTCCTTTCTGTAAAATGTTGACCTCAACTGGCCGAGAAAGAAAGGACAGGTAAGATGACTGATGTCTCCAAATCTGGCCCTCACCACGGGGACTATATGTCAGTGGTTTTCGTTTTAGAGCTCTAACGGCACCACCTCCACCGCTCAGAGTCGCCCCGCCCAATTGCCCAGAACTGGAACGTCTAAACACCCCGTCCTCCCAGAATAGCCCCAGTTTGGTACTAGCCATCCCAGGGTATTTAGAACAGTACAGCTGATGACTTTATTTTCTGAAGACACGTCGTCTAAACTAATGAGGGTTACCTATTATCTTTAGCTTGTGTCCCTCCCCAAAATAGACATTGCAAACCCATGACTGTAGCATCTCGCACTTTTTCATAAACTTAGCAGTCCTAGGGGAAAAATGTGAATTAACAAGAGCTTGTGTTAGAAGAACGAGTCTCTACCGGAGAAGCCGGTTCGAATTTTTGATAGACCAGAAAGTTGACCGATGTCAGGCCTCCCGCAACGATTATAAGGTACAGGAATGGACACCTAGCAGGCCAGACGATGGAAATTTGCAAGAACACCCACAAAACATGCACCACAGCAATGATTAATAAGTTAGTAACATACACCGACATAAGAATTAATAGACATCCATCATAGAGCGACCGACAAAACATTTCCCCGACTACTCGGTGGTTGGGAGAGAGGATGAAGTGCGTAAATGTCTTCCCTGCCAACTCTCTAAGATTTTGTTTTTTTGTACTCATTCAAAGATAACATGCAGTCATCGGAAGAGAAGGGGTCGGACGTGACGCACAGCCTGGCTGCGGATCATGGAACACCTATGGCATCGACCAAGGGGGAGCCACGAAGCAAAAAGGGCACGGAACGAGGCACCATTATCAGCATGAAAAGCGATAGAACGAAGGGCTATCCCGAGGCCCCCTGCTCGCTGATCAACGTGCCTGAAGTCCCAGCCCGTCGGGCCCGATTGATGGGCCCAGTGCTGAAAGATTCTGCTCTCCTTGGTCCGCTTTTTGATCCGATCCCACTCCACCCCCTCTTCCCTCGGCATCCCAAAGCACGCCCCTATCCCCCCCCCCTTCTCTTTTATATGGGATCTTGAATTTGACTTGACAACAGAAGAACAAAATGCGGGTACCCCGTCTCAAGGTACCTATGATAAGACGAGTTAGGGAACAGGACTGTGATCCGAGAACAATGAATGGTCACACCCTGCTACGTGAAAACTTGGATTTGAGCCGGACCTTAGCTCCACCGCCGTTGCTCAACAGTGCCAACAAAAGAAGAAGAACAATGAGAGCTTACCAGTGATGGCTCGATGCAATAAGACACTGGAAAGAAGAACTCCCCCCCCTGACTATAACTCATGTTAAGTTGAGTTCCTCTCCCAACCGCTTTCGTATTGACTATCTTCCAATCGAGTTTTCATGATATTGCATCGGTCACTTCCAACTGTACACTGATAGTTAAGAAACTCTGACTTTGTATAATGACACTTGTATAACACCAGCCGTGCACATGACTATACTGTCTATTTTTGATCCACACAAAGTCTAGGCCTTAAGTAATGTACGTAATATTCCTTGTTTTGCCAGAAACATTTTTTATTACTTTACGGTATCATGTTTGTGTTCAAGCGAGCTTCCCTCCTCCTATCTCCGGGTCTGACATATGACGCAGCTGACGTAATTTTGTATGCACTTCCTCCTCACCTACCCCATCAACTACATGTAATTATGTACAAATGTGTCGGATTATTCCTGTCCGCCCTAAAACTCTGAACTTTGAAGCAGAATATATGAAAGCTCTATACAAGGTAGAAGTTCGTGGCATTATGGGGATAGATCCGAACTAAACAAGCTGGCGAGATATGTTAAAAGGGAGGACTGTGGAAAAGTAGCTCGTAACTGAACATTATCTGCGCCATCTTGTCTCTCCCCAGCGCGACACACAGGAAAGCGCACGGCAGCCATTTTAGGCACCCTGGTCTCTCTCCCTGCTCATTGCCGATCGCCAGCGCGTCCCCCTGGCGCTGCGAACATTCCCCCGCGCGCCGGCCACCCCCGCGCTCTCATACATGGGCCATAAACCCTCTCCTTCTGCGCGACCCTACCATGGAACCACATCCCACGCCTGACCGACATCCCATACATGGTCATACATCTCTTTGATAACCCCCTTCCTCTGCGCCCAATTGTCCGAACCGATCCCAGGCCATCACCTAGCCCTGCGGATGCAGTTTATTGCCCCTACTGTAAGGGAAACACCCCACATCAAAGGGATTACAGTAGATCAAGGCCCCCCACCCCCTGAGACCCGACCAGTCACACACACCCCCGGGAATTGGCAGAATGTCCAGCTGTGTGATAGCCATCTCCTACTGTGTGTGGGGTGGGGACTTCTACTGTAGATATGTGTGGGAACGAGCTTGAAGTGGGGATTCTGAGGATGTTCTTTCATGTATCAAAGCGATCTCAAGAATGTGCCATGTATGATAAACCTGCAATAAAGTCATAAACCTGTGTATAAGAGGCCAGGCCTCAGAGATGTGGTTAGAGCACCTCGTGACGATACCTTGCTGTCTGATCTGATGTGTTCTCCTCCGGAGAGAATAAAACTTTGTTTCCTGCCTTCCAGTCTCCGGCGCCTGCCTCTTTGTTGGTTAATTATCGAATGGTATAAGAGGCGATTACCGCCGGGCAATACTCGAAAGGTTATCGACTGCAACTGCCGCTACCTTTTAACAGCTTGAGGCTCCTTCGCAATCACTAGCCCGTTGGCTAGCAGGTCCCCACGAAGGTGACTCCTTTTCTAATTGGGCTTATCTGGTTGCTCCAGACATGCCCCAACGTACCCTCGCTGGGTGAGTCCCTCAGACCTTGCTGGTCTGCACCGCAGTCCTTTCTCTGAATTCCAGTGACTTGCCGTTGCCAAGGCTTGTTGGGTCCATTCTGGTCGCCGACACCGCAGCACTCAACAGACTTCATGGGACAGCTCGAATCCGGCTCATGGACTTCGTAGACGCCTCCTGGACCTCGTGGCTGAAAAGTCAAGACACCCATCAACTCACCTGAAGCACACAACATCTGTGGGCATTGGTCCATCCTGCCCTAAGGTCACTGGCTAGTGACCCAGACTCTGTCCCCTCTGCTTTCAGGTTCCTTACATCCTAGATCCAGGCTTGGATCTCTTCGAACACTTCTCCTCTTCACGGCAGCAGCAGTTCTTTGCAGGCCTCCATTGAAATCGACGACTCGACCCAACACCAAAAGACACCTATGCACCCAGCTTCCCTGGATGAGGTAACTCGAGTACTCCAGTGCTCTCGTGGGTGCTAGCCCTAGAACTCCTTAAGTCCCAAAGGGTTTGGTCCAGACTCGATTAGAAGTGTCCCTAATCTTTAAATTTCCAACCACGACATTGCCCATAGAAGATAATAGGAACATGGGTCCCCTGTGTCACTACCTTGGGTGGTTCCTTGGGGTCCCAGCGATTCTAGAGGCAATAGGCCTAGTGCCTGTTCCAGTCGTGGTTCTTATATCACTTTTTTGGTATATGATTTGGTACGCCCCTAGGGCCCAAACATGTATTTGTGCTATTACTGATTATTGCTATCTTGTAACTTAAGTACTTCGAACTCCAGCCTCATAAAGAGACTAGAGGGGTGTGTGTTAATCTAAATACATATATTTTAAATATATACCTGGTGTGGTTGTCCTTTCATTTGATCATTCAAAAGATTATAGACTGGTAAAACAAGCTGCTTTACATTCCTTCAAGACTTAGCCTGAAGGCTGCTCTCCATAGCTACCACTAGGATAGCTTTCACATAAGGTTGTCTTTAACCATTCACCATAAGGGGTTGTTTGGACTGATACAAGATGCCCACTAGAACTACTGGACAGCATATATCAGGCCGCCTTCTCACATTGGTGTGCAGCGTGTGGGATTCCAGTTTGCTATTGTTTTACCAGATAATCTCAATTCAATTGATCAACTGAAAACCACTAAAGGCACCTGAGGTACATATAATATCAAGTGTAGCTACAGTAAGTTCTACTGAACTTAGAGTTGTGTGTTAAGGGATAGCATACTCGTTCTACAACTCAAGAGAGTTTAGTAGGCCACACTAGTGTAGGTAGTGCAATACACCATACCACATTAGTAATGTCTAACCAGCCAGGAACCAGTGGGTCCCTACCAGGAACCAGTGAGCTCCTTCCCTATAAATATGAGGATCTCACCTCTGCTCAGCTTAGGGCCTTATGTTCCATTAGGAAGCTGAAGACAGGCAAAAGCCCATCCACACAGCATCTCATAAATATACTGAAACTTTAGGGCCTAGTGGGCCTGATGATGTAGACAGTGTGGGTGGGCCAGCATCTGAGGGTGGGTCCAGGTGTGGAAACTCCCCTGACCCTAACTCTAATGCTGACCAGACTGGTGACAATGACCAGACACTGGTGAACACAGACCACCAGGATGAGGATGAGGAGGATGACAATAATGTCACTTCCTTTATTCCTCCTGGAAGGCCTGACAACAGGGCTAGAAGAGATGGATCTCTGTCAAGGGGATCTATCCAGTCTAACTCCTCTATAGGAACCTCTGTTTCTTCTCACAGAGGGAGGGAAACCTCCCAGGAGAGGGGAGAGAGACTGCTGAAGTATGAGCAAGACAAGTTCAACCTCAGAAAGCAGCAGATGGCCTTAGACAGGGAAGCCCTGGAGCTCTACAGAGCTAGTAAATAGGAGGGACTAGAGTCCCTTGGTGGCAGCAATTTCCCTAGAGATAGGGAGAGGTCTTATGACCATAGAAACCTAAGTAAGATTGTCCCTCCCTACCAGAGTGGGGATGACATCCACAAATGGATAACTGCCTTGGTGAGGGCCTGTAAAGTACAGAAGGTCCCTCAAGGTCAGTGGGCAGCAATCTTATGGCTCTCCTTTCCAGACAAAGGTAGAGACAAGCTCCTCACTGTAAGAGAAGAGGATGCTGATGATTACAAAGCCTTGAAGAGTGCTCTGATTGATGGGTTTGGCCTAACCAATGAACAGTATAGGTTGAAGTTCAGAGACACCCAAAAAGCACAAAATCAGGACTGGGTTGACTTTGTTGACTGTGCTGCTAAGGCTCTAGAAGGTTGGTTATTGGGCAGTAAATTGTGTGACTTCAAAGGATTGTATAATCTGATAATGAGGGAGCAGATTCTTAATAACTGTCAAAATCAGCTGTTGCACCAGTACGTGGTAGACTCGGATCTGACCTCCCCCCAAGAATTGGGAAAGAAGGCAGTTAAATGGGTCAACACTCACCCTACTGTTACCCTAAAAATAATATGCGTTGTAATGGTATGCGTTGTAATGGTATGTACTGTAATGGAATGTGTTGTAAATTTAGTTTCTATAAATGCGATGTGTTGGCATGCGATGTGAAATCATGCGTTGTAATGGATGTTGCGATGTAAACACTGCGTTGTAAAGGCATGTGTTGTAAATGTTTGCGTTGTAACGGCATACTTTCATGTTTTTTCAATTTAAAAATACTTATGCACAAGGCAGGCATATTTTGATGAGAACATATATACTTTTTTTATTTTTTGTGGCATATGCATACAAAAAACAAATTACAAACATTAACCATCACACAAGTGTGCCAAATTCAGGCCAATTGGCTTTACCATTTGTGTTATTAGCATCAGAAAACAGCAGAGAGAAAGATAAGGGTTCTGATTTTTGTTAGAGAAGTACTCATTTTATTTAATTTTTGTATTCTGAAACTCGTTCAAATTGCAACATTGGTGCAGTTTTTTTAGTTCGGAATGGAGGTTGCAATATCTGGTAGTTTTTTTCTGTTGCTTAATCTTTTAGAAGGTGTTCTGTATCTTGAGGCTCAATTTGTTGTCGTTGTAAAAAATCTTAAATTAAAAGCAGTGGGAATGTGGGTTACAAAGGATGTAGTAATCCAGTAAAGAGGAGATTGCAAGATAGATAAGGTGCAGGCCACTCTTCCTCACTCACACACCTTTGGGTATGGGGAAATTATATTCTAAAAATTACTATAAAATAGTTTTTTATTTCAAATAGAGCAATCTGCAAATCTCCGTAGTTGAAAATTTTGCGTTACATTTAATAAGCTAACTTTCCTTCAGGCATTTTCAAAACATGAAGAGTTCTCACGACTTTTTTATAAGCCAGTTGCGTAGTGAAACTGACTTTCCTTAAAATAAAAAATGAAATGCTCCTCCTTGTCGCTGTTGCCTCAGCGCCTCCTTGTATGCGCTGCTGATCTTGGCATTCTGAACCCGCGCACTCTCCCGTTAGCACACCATGGCGGTGCTGAGGGCTCAGTCAGAGACACTGAGCCCCCTCCACCTCACACAGAATGAGTCCTTACCCTAGCCAGCTTTCCACGCACCCACTGGACCTCAGTTACTGTGGTCGCTAAATCACCCTATTGTCGCCACTCCACTCCTGGTAGTAAATTTCTCTAGTGCGATTTGGGATAATATCCCGTTTACACCACTGTAGTAGCTTCTCCAACATATCCACCTAAAACCTTTCGAGAGCCCAGGACCGTGCCAATCATCTTCTGTTCGGCTTGCAATGCCATGACCACATCACACTGACACTGAAGTCCCTTCACTGGCACCCATGAAAACATCACACTTCGAACCCTGTGTCTCAACGACAAACCTTTGCCTGGTCGCTCATTGGATTATCTTTCTTGGTGTGTGTCCTCCATCTTCCAGAAGTCTAGGGTCTGCCGACGGAAACCTACTGAAGTGGAGGGCGAGCTGCTCGTGTGCAGGGCTCACGCGTGTGGGACATGCCACCATGCCAATTCGTTGTTGAAAATAACTTTCTCAAGTGGAAGTTGCTCTTAAAAACCTCCCTCGTCCACCAGGAACATGGTTTCATCTGGTCTGCAAACCGTCCATCCATCACTTGATCCTCCTGTCGTAAGAGCCAGAGACATAAAACCAGCTACAACCAGCGCTGCTCAGGCTCTACCAGGGTCTGTGGGCTCCCCTCCAAGGATCTGACTCAATACATCTCTACCCCAGGAGTAGGGTTCTCAGGGTCCTAATACCAGCTACAACCATCGCTGCTCAGGCTCTCCGAGGGTCTGTGGGCTCCACTCCAAGGATCTGACTCAATACATCTCTACCCCAGGAGTAGGGTTCTCAGGGTCCTAATACCAGCTACAACCATCGCTGCTCAGGCTCTCCGAGGGTCTGTGGGCTCCACTCCAAGGATCTGACTCAATACATCTCTACCCTAGGAGTAGGGTTCTCAGGGTCCTAATAGCACCTACAACCATCGCTGCTCAGGCTCTCCGAGGGTCTGTGGGCTCCACTCCAAGGATCTGACTCAATACATCTCTACCCCAGGAGTAGGGTTCTCAGGGCCCTAAGAGCCAGAAACCTAGGACCAACTACAACCCCCACTACTCCAGTCTCTACCACGGATGTTGGCTCCTCTCCAAGGATCTGACTCAATATCTCTCTACATCGGGAGTAGGGTTCTCACCGGAAGACTCAACCGTGCCACTATCAATAAACTGGTGGCTTTAGTGTCCAAGACTGGTAATCATTCTCCTTCCTGTATACTGGCCCCTATTTACTAAGCCTTTACATTTAGAAAGCCACACAAGAGTCGATTTGCGCCTTCTGTGGCTTTGTAAAGAAATGTAACACAATCCAGCGGCTTGTGCCGCGTTACGAAACATTTGGGGACTTACTTCTCACCGACCCAAGGGAAATGATGCAGGCTGCCCTCAGCACCTCCTCGTGTTCAAGAAAAGAGACGTATGTCCAGAAAAGGGAGAGTTCTGTGATGTTGAGAACAAAGAGTGTAACCCAACTCATGCGCCAAGAGAGGAGGTTGTTACCATCACTTATTTAAAAAAAAGGAAGAGTGTAACTCACTCAGGTTCAGAGAAAGGAGCGTGTAACAGAAAACAAGTTCAAAGAAGGGAGAGTGCAAAGAAAATCATGTTAATAGAAGGGAGGCTGTTAACATAACTTATGTTTAAAGTAGGAAGACGGACACTAAATTCAGGTTCAGAGAAAGGCATTTGTAACCTAACCCAGTGTGAGAGAAGGGGAAGTGCAACCAGATGGGAGGATGGTAACATACGTCATGTTTAAAGAAGGAAGAATGTAAAGAGTGTAACCCAGCTCATGTTCAGAGAGGATAGTGTAACCCAACACATGTTCAGACAGGAGAGTGTGTCCCAGCTCATGTTCAGAGAGGAGAGTATAACCCAACACATGGTCAGAGAGGAGAGTGTAACCCAACTCCTGTTCTGAGAGGAGAGTGTAACCCAACACATGGTCAGAGAGGAGAGTGTAACCCAACTCCTGTTCTGATAGGGGCATTTAACCCAAAACATGTTCAGAGAAGAGAGTGTAACCCAATGCATGGTCAGAGAGGAGAGTGTAACCCAACTCCTGTTCTGAGAAGGGCATTTAACCCAAAACATGTTCAGAGAGGAGAGTGTAACCCAGCTCATGTTTAGAGAGGAGAGTGTAACCCAACTCCGGTTCTGAGAGTGGAGTGTAAACCAACTCATGTTCAGAGAGGAGAGTGTAATCCAGCTCATGTTTAGAGAGGAGAGTGTAACCCAATGCATGGTCAGAGAGGAGAGTGTAACCCAACTCCTGTTCTGAGAAGGGCATTTAACCCAAAACATGTTCAGAGAGGAGAGTGTAACCCAGCTCATGTTTAGAGAGGAGAGTGTAACCCAATGCATGGTCAGAGAAGAGAGTGTAACTCAACTCCTGTGCTGAGAAGGGAGTATAACCCAACTCCTGTTCTGAGAGTGGAGTGTAACCCAACACATGTCCAGAGAGGAGAGTGTGCCCCAGCTCATGTGCACAAAGTGGAGAGTGTAACCCAACTCATGTGCAGAAAGGGGAGCGTGTAACCCAACTTATGTGAAGAAAAGGAAGTGTGTAACCCAACTTGTGTGCAGAAAAGGGAGAGTGTAACCCATATCATGTGCAGGGAGCTGAGTGTAAACCAACTTATGTTCAGAGAGCGGAGAGTGTTCAGAGATGGCAGTGTAATGCAGTTCTCTCAACATATGATCAAAGAAGGAAGAGTGCCACCCATTGCATGCTCATAGAATAGAGAGTGCCACCCAACTCATGTTGGTATGGACTGCCACCAAACTGCTGTTGAGAGAGAGCCAATAGTGTAATCAACTAATGTTCATACAAGGACATTTGTTAACATTGCTTGCATTTAAATAAATGAGAGTGCAACCCAACTCATGTTCACATAGAGGAGAATGCCACCCAACCCACATTCATCGAAGAAACAGTGCCACCCAAGTGATGTTCACAGAGAGGAGAATGCTACCGAACCCACATTCATCAAAGGAAGCATGTAGCCCAACTCATGTTCAGAGGGTGCCATCTTACTCATGTTCAGAGAACGGAGAGCACCAATGATCTCATATTCAGAGAAAGGAAAGTGCCAACAGAATCATGTTCAGAGAATGGAAGGTGCCACCCAACTCAAGTTTGTAGACAGGAGAATGGGACACAAATCCTGTTAAGAGAGAGGAGAGTGCCTCCCAACTCATGCTCAGAAAGAGAAGAGTGCCACCCAACTTATGTTCAGAGAGAAGAGTGCCACCCAACTCACATTTAGAGAGAGAGAAAAGTGCCACCAAACTCATTTTCAGAGAGAGAAAAGTGCCACCCAACTCACGTTCAGAGAGAGAAAAGTGCCACCCAACTCATGTTCAGAGAGAGAAGAGTGCCACCCAACTCCTGTTCAAAGAGAGATGAGTGCCACCCAACTCATGTTCAGAGAGAGAAGAGTGCCACCCAACTTATGTTCAGAGAGAAGAGTGCCACCCAACTCACGTTTAGAGAGAGAGAAAAGTGCCACCCAACTCACGTCAGAGAGCGAAAAGTGCCACCCAACTCATGTTGAGAGAGAGAAGAGTGCCACCCAACTCATGTTCAGAGAGAGAAGAGTGCCACCCAACTCATGTTCAGAGAGAGAAGAGTGCCACCCAACTCATGTTCAGAGAGAGAAGAGTGCCACCCATCTAATGTTCAGAGAGAGAAGAGTGCCCCCAACTCATGTTCAGAGAGAGAAGAGTGCCACCCAACTCATGTTCAGAGAGAGAAGAGTGCCACCCAACTCATGTTCAGAGAGAGAAGAGTGCCACCCAAATCATGTTGAGAGGGAGGTCCTTTGTCCGTCCCGAAACACTGGGTGCTGCTTATATCTGATGGGGGTTTGGGGAATGGATCGTCTTTGAAAGGGGTAAGGTTTACTTACAGAGAAAGTGTGCCCAGTGGTGAGGGTGTGAACACATCTTGTACACATGTGGAGAAGGTGTTCTTTACTTGTGCTGTGGGTGTACTCATTAGTTGAACACATCTAGGGGAGGTGTATCTCAGTTGTGGTGTGAATATGAGCAGGGGACACATGTCTCAGTCCCAGTTGAACACACAATATGTGGGCATTGAGGCTTGTGGTTGAGGTGCAGGGACCCCATGACCTAGTGGTGCTGTCATTACTCATACAATACCATTTGCATGCCAGGAAGGTTTTCAAACCAGATTATCGTCCCAATGGTCACCAAACACCCCTGGCATTGGCTGTGATAGCATCTCCACACCACATCACAGTCATGCATGCACCAGATCTACCCTTTAACACAACTACGTACATAGTCCAAGTAGATCATACGCAGGTAGCTGGTCCGCAGGTCGTCCAGGCCGTCACTGGTCATGTCGATAAGCGCCGCCTCCTTGTCGTTCCTTCCACAGAGCCCTGCGAAGAGCAGTGGGGCATCAGTGATACATCACACATGACAACTCATGAGCCAACCATTAATGAGCAGACTTTGTCATGATCCTACAGAGGATGATTGTATCTCTCACTGTCATGTATGTCTGTGTTGTGCATAGACCTTGAGAGTCCATAGATTTGGCAATAGCACAGCAGACCCGTGCAGGAGAAGGTGTGACCTCTGAGGGAACAGTGCAGTATAGTGTAGTGAAGCTTTATAATTAAAGACTGACCCTGAGAAACAGGGAGCTCTGTGACTGGAGTGTGCACTGAGAGCTCCCAGAGAGACACCCTGAGAAACAGGGACCTCTGTGACTGGAGTGTGCACTGAGAGCTCCCAGAGAGACACCCTGAGAAACAGGGAGCTCTGTGACTGGAGTGTGCACTGAGAGCTCCCAGAGAGACACCCTTAGAAACAGGGAGCTCTGTGTCTGGAGTGTGCACTGAGAGCTACCAGAGAGACACCCTGAGAAACAGGGAGCTCTGTGTCTGGAGTGTGCACTGAGAGCTCCCAGAGAGACACCCTTAGAAACAGGGAGCTCTGTGTCTGGAGTGTGCACTGAGGGCTCCCAGAGAGACACCCTTAGAAACAGGGAGCTCTGTGTCTGGAGTGTGCACTGAGAGCTCCCAGAGAGGCACCTTGAGAAACAGGGAGCTCTGTGTCTGGAGTGTGCACTGAGAGCTCCCAGAGAGACACCCTTAGAAACAGGGAGCTCTGTGACTGGAGTGTGCACTGAGAGCTGCCAGAGAGACACCCTGAGAAACAGGGAGCTCTGTGTCTGGAGTGTGCACTGAGAGCTCCCAGAGAGACACCCTGAGAAACAGGGAGCTCTGTGACTGGAGTGTGCACTGAGAGCTCCCAGAGAGACACCCTGAGAAACAGGGAGCTCTGTGACTGTAGTGTGCACTGAGAGCTGCCAGAGAGACACCCTGAGAAACAGGGAGCTCTGTGACTGGAGTGTGCACTGAGAGCTCCCAGAGAGACACCCTGAGAAACAGGGAGCTCTGTGACTGGAGTGTGCACTGAGAGCTGCCAGAGAGACACCCTGAGAAACAGGGAGCTCTGTGACTGGAGTGTGCACTGAGAGCTCCCAGTGAGACACCCTGAGAAACAGGGAGCTCTGTGTCTGGAGTGTGCACTGAGAGCTCCCAGAGAGACACCCTGAGAAACAGGGAGCTCTGTGACTGGAGTGTGCACTGAGAGCTCCCAGAGAGACACCCTGAGAAACAGGGAGCTCTGTGACTGGAGTGTGCACTGAGAGCTGCCAGAGAGACACCCTGAGAAACAGGGAGCTCTGTGACTGGAGTGTGCACTGAGAGCTGCCAGAGAGACACCCTGAGAAACAGGGAGCTCTGTGACTGCAGCAACATGCTGAGAGCTGCCAGAGAGACACCCTGAGAAACAGGGAGCTCTGTGACTGCAGCGGCATGCTGAGAGCTCTAAGAAAGAGATCATAAGAAACAGGGAGCTGGAGTGCCTCCATGAGAGCTCCCAGAGAGAGAGCCTGAGAAGCAGGAAGCTGGAGTGCCTCCATGAGAGCTCCCAGAGAGAGAGCCTGAGAAGCAGGGAGCCGGAGTGCCTCCATGAGACCTCCCAGAGAGAGAGCCTGAGAAGCAGGGAGCCGGAGTGCCTCCATGAGAGCTCCCAGAGAGAGAGCCTGAGAAGCAGGGAGCTGGAGTGCCTCCATGAGAGCTGCCAGAGAGAGAGCCTGAGAAGCAGGGAGCTGGAGTGCCACCATGAGAGCTCCCAGAGAGAGAGTCTGAGAAGCAGGGAGCTGGAGTGCCTCCACGAGAGCTCCCAGAGAGAGAGACTGAGAAGCAGGGAGCTGGAGTGCCACCACGAGAGCTCCCAGAGAGAGAGCCTGAGAAGCAGGGAGCTGGAGTGCCTCCACGAGAGCTCCCAGAGAGAGAGCCTGAGAAGCAGGGAGCTGGAGTGCCTCCACGAGAGCTCCCAGAGAGAGAGACTGAGAAGCAGGGAGCTGGAGTGCCTCCACGAGAGCTCCCAGAGAGAGAGACTGAGAAGCAGGGAGCTGGAGTGCCTCCACGAGAGCTCCCAGAGAGAGTCCCAGAGAGAGAGCCTGAGAAGCAGGGAGCTGGAGTGCCACCATGAGAGCTCCCAGAGAGAGAGCCTGAGAAGCAGGGAGCTGGAGTGCCTCCACGAGAGCTCCCAGAGAGAGAGACTGAGAAGCAGGGAGCTGGAGTGCCACCACGAGAGCTCCCAGAGAGAGAGCCTGAGAAGCAGGGAGCTGGAGTGCCACCATGAGAGCTCCCAGAGAGAGAGACTGAGAAGCAGGGAGCTGGAGTGCCACCATGAGAGCTCCCAGAGAGAGAGCCTGAGAAGCAGGGAACTCTGCCACTCTGAGAGCTTTTCTGAGAGCTTCCAGAGCGAGAGCCTAAGAAATAGGGAGCTCTGAAACTAGAACACTAATAGAAGGAACCCTGCAAATAAAGAGGAGCTCTGAGACTGGATTGACACCCTGAAAGCTCCAACAGAAAGACCCTGAGAAAGAGGGAGCTCTGAGAGTGGAGAGACGCCCTGAGAGCTTGCAGAGAGAGATACTGAGAAACAGGGAGCTCTGAGACTGGAGTGACACCCTGGGAGCTCCCAGAGAGAGATCCTGAGAGAAAGGGAGATTTGAGACTATAGTGACACCTTGAGAGCCCCCAGAGATAGATCCCAAGACTAGAGTGCTACCCTGAGAGCTTCCAGATTGAGAGCCTAAGAGATAGGGAGCTCTGAAACTAAAATCCTAATGGAAGAAACCCTGCTAATAACGAGGAGCTCTGAGACTGGACTGACACCCTGAGAGCTCCCAGATGGAGATCTTCAGAAATTGGTAACTATGAGACTGGAGAGGCACCCTGAGAGGTCTGAGAGAAAGATCCTAAGAAATAGGGAGCTCTGACACTGGAATGCCACCCTGAGAGCTCCCAGAGAGACAGCCTGAGAAAAAGAGAGCTTTGAGACTATAGTGACACCTTGAGACCTCCCAGAGAGAGATCCTGAGACTAGAGTCGCACTCCAAGAGCCACCTGAGAAATTGGGAGCTCTGAAATAAGAGTGCCACCCTGCGAGCTCCTAGAGAGATACCCTGAGAAGCAGGGAGCTCTGAGACTAACGTAACATCCTGAGAGCTCCAAGAAAGAGACCCTGAAACTAGAATGTCACCTGAGAGTTCCCAGAGGGAGATCCTACGAGAAATATGGAGCTCTGACACTACAGTGCCACCATGAGAGCTCCAAGAGGGGATCCCGAGAAATAAAGTACTCTGACACTAGAGTTCCATCCTGAGAGCTCCCAGAGAGACCCTGAGACTAGATCATCAATCTGATAGATGCTAGAAAAAGACCCTAAGAAATAGGAAGGTCTGTGACTGGAGGACCACACTGAGAGCTCCCAGAGAGAGACTCTGAGACTAGAGTTCCACTCAGAGAGGTCCCAGAGACAGACTATGAGAAATAGGGAGCTCTAGGACAAAAGTGTCACCCTGAGAGCTCACAGAGAGAGACCCTGTAAAACATGAAGTTCTGAGATTGAGTTAACACCCTGAGAGTTCCCAGAGAGAGACCCTGGGACTCCCAAAGGGGGTCCTCAGAAATAGGGAGCCGTGACACTAGAATTCCACCCTGAGATCTCCCAGAGAGAGACTCTGAGAATTAGGTAGCTCTGACACTTGAGTTCCACCCTAGAAGCTCCCAGACAGAGACCCTAAGATATAAGGAGCTCTGAAACTAGAATGCCACTCTAAGAGGTCCCAGGATGAAACCCTGTGAAAGAGGGAGTCAGAGTCTAGAATGCTACCGACCCTGAGAACTCCCATTTATCAGCATAGCACAAGGAACTGAGAGGTAAGGGTTGCACACGGATGCTCCCTTGTCGAGAGAGCGTGGAGGTTTGCACAAACACAGCATCCAAAAAGAGAGACAGCAGAAGAAAGCATCGGGGAAGGATTACATCTTGACAACACCCAGGCAGAGAGACAACACAAGCAACCATGGGGGAAAGGTTGCAGCCGGAGAGTTCCCAGGAAGATACACAGTACAAGGTCACACCCTCAGAGTTCCCAGGTATGAGTAAAGTATAGTATACCGAAGGCTGAGAATTGGAGAAAGACCCTGAGAAATAAGAACCTTTGAGGCTAGACTGCCCGTCATTTCCCACCATCCATCTGCACAGGAAGTGACATCACGGCATTTCCCATCATTCATCTCCACAGGAAGTGACACAAGTTTCCCGCTAAAACCAATTTTTCAAAAAAGATGCCAAGCAAAAGGGACTTCATTTCCCATTATCCATCTGCTCAGGAAGTGATATAAATACACTTCCCACCATCCATCTGCACAGGAAGTGACTACACGGGTTTCCTGCCAGAATCATATTTAAATGAAGAAACTAAGCAAGTGTCTTCATTTCCAATCACCCATCTGCATTGCAAGTGACATCACTGCACTTGCCATCAACCATGTACATGGGAAGTGACATCACTGGTTTCATGCGAACACATTCTTTAAAGAAGAAGCCAAGCAAGAGGACTTAATTTATCGTCCATCTGCACAGGAAGTTACATGAACTCAATTCAGATCAACAATCTGCATAAAAAGTGACACTGCTGTATTTCCCATCATCCATCTGCGCAGGAAATGACATCACTGGTTTCATGCGAAAACATTCTTTAAAGAAGAAGCCGAGCAAGAGGACTTCATTTATCATCCATCTGCACAGGAAGTGACATCACTGATTTCCAGCCAAAACCTTCTTCACTCCACATCATCTACCTGCACAGGAAATTATATCCTGCCTTCTCAATACTTCAATTACTTCTTCAGGGCTTTCCATTGCCTGGGCGTCGCCAGAAAAGGGCAGACACTCACAATGTGAAATAGGAGGCATCCTCCTTCGTCTCATCTATATACTCAACGCAGCACAGCAAGGCACACAACCAACGCACTCCATAGACCACATCCTCGATCTTGTCTTCTCAATAGCAACAATCCAGCACAAGCCACCGATACCCTTGGACCCGACTGACCACTATGCCATCTATATCTTTCTGCTCAGTGTACGACCAACAAACTAGGGTCAACATAGAAGAGAAGAATAAATGTTCAGAGCCGATAAAAACTTCTCCAGAGACAACCTAGTGCTTGAACTCATCTCTCACTCCATCAACTACATGTCGGACCCCAGCACCCTTCAAAAGAACTTCAAAAACTTTTATGAAAACTATGAGAACATCCACGCCCCAAGGGCATCAAGCACGAGCAAGTCAAAGCCTTCAGCACCGTTATTTTTAAGACCTTTCTGACAATAAACGTTTTATTCACAGACAGACAGGAACATAGAAGAAAAAGAGATCTCTAAAGGGCCTCATGAGACTGCATTCTGTCAGTGCTACAGGCAGCTCATCACATCAGCGACAGAAGAGTCCTATGCCAGCGCCATCCATGGCAGACCTCGAAACAATCCTAAAAATGTTACCAGGCTGCAGGTCTAGTAAGCTGCATAATCTACTCGAGCGCACTGTAATGTGCTAGACCCATAAACTAGCCTCAAATTGTGCGATCCTAGAAAAATATTGTATTTTATGGAGCATTTCTGCTGTACAAAAAAACTCTTTTGCTTGAAATGTAATAGAGTAAAAGTTTGCTCCTTGTATAATAAGAATCAAGCCCACATGTAGGGTACTTATGACCCCTGTTTGATGGAGCAGGTAGAGCAAAATTTTGTATACCTCATTTATTTTGCATGAAAATACTAATAACATAACCTACTTATATTATAATTTGACTAACCATTTGCTGTGTTATATTAATCAATTATTTGCACCTTTATTAAACACCAATTACACGTGGGACTTATTGCTATTTGCATGGCAAAATAACTCTAATAACTAAATTATGTACGCATATTAATAGTAGTACATGTGGTAATAGGATATCGCATGATTTATGTTGCTTTTGTGATGTTTGCGTTCCTGTTTTGGACCGTAAGGGTGAGTATTATTGCTTTAATTGTCGCTATAAGCTAGGAAAATACTAATACATAAAGGGATTAGTGAGGGTTTAACATTGGAATCTTCATTTCTTTGTACTAATTATTCTTTTGTGTTTGTTTTGCTTAGGTTGGCAGTGGGCCTACCTAAAAATGGTGTCCGAAAATGGAGTTCAGAAGTGGCCACCGTCTCGTGAGCGCGATGCCTACTGCGCAGACTCGGATGGCTCCGTAAACCTCCAAATAACCTAAGGCACAGTGTTCCTGGGCAAGGGTAGGAACTTGGAGGACTGCCAAACTTCAGTCAGTAAAAACTGGTCTATATGAACAATTGGGACATGCAAGCAAACCTTAAACATTGTTGCATAAGGGCAACATGAACTGCGGAAAAGAACCAGCAAAATCCATGTGAACATCCACTGATGTAAAATCGGACGATTTCTATCAGCCAATCACCGTCTTTTGTCGCCTAAAAATGTTTCATGTTATCCCGAAATTTATTATAAAAAGAGTAGTAGAATAGGGAGGGGTTGGCTGGCATTCGGCGGTTTGGATTCGATGACAAATGCTTGCACGATTTCTGGTCCTTTGGAGATCTTTGGGACTGTAACGTGCTGAGCAAAGAACTTTTTGAGCTTTGGCCTGCTTTATTTGGACAATCAACGGCTAAATTCGGTTATGCAGAGCCAAATGAATTAGAGAAAAATACAGCTAGGAAGAATAGGTAAATATAATGTCATGCAAATTGAGCTAAACTCTAAACTTTTGATTAAGTGAAAAATGCTAATATTAATTGCAAACAATATTTAGATAAAGATATTTAATTAACAGAAATTACGAGATTGTGGTTTTTCAATGAAAAGAATAGAGGATTCTGAATCTTAAATGTGTTTTAGCTGGTTCTAAATCACCATCAACCAATCCAACTAATTGGTCCGTCGACCAAGTGGTGGAGTGCCTTGATGTTTAGGATTAGGAATCTATAGGTGGCGAATGCTAATGTATATTCTGTAAAATTACTTTTCTTCCCTATAGGTAATAAGGTACCCCCCCACATGTCCAGCGCTTGAATTATTCATCCCTCCTGTGTGCAGACTCGTGAGTGGAGACATGTGAGTGTTGGTGTTATGGGCCCCACCAATGACTGCGTGTGTGAGTGAGTTAGTGTGACGTCGGGTCTGTGACGCAGGGAGGATAGTTATATATATATACTCCCCCTTTTCCCCGGTCTTGCGCTGGATCAAGTTCACTAATAGCATTGATATCAGGATGGGGACAGGAATATTTCTCGGTTCATGTTTAAAATCTCACTTTTAATAAATATATTACTAAAGCATGATGTGGTAGTGCACTGTCATTTACAGACAGCATGCTCTCCATTGAAATGGCCACAAACGTTCCTGCTGACATGCAGCTTTACTGATAAAACTAAATAGAATACAAACAATTGGCTGCCATGCGCCAACGCAGACATGCTCAGGTATGTTCATGCACACACTGCAGTGCAAACACCTGTGTACTAGCGGCCTCATTTACAAGCCTATTGTGCCACCGCTGCATTACTTTTTTTGATGCACTGGGGACGCAATGGGCTTGCCCGTATTTACAAGGCTACGTAAAGTCACCCTGCGTGCCTTTTCATAGCCTTGTAAATCTGGTCCCCACTCATGCATTACTCTGCATGAAAGGGGCGTTCCATGGGTGTTGCTGTGGGCGTTCCCACGCAACATCCATGGAATTTGACACATTCCCAGATTTACTAAGTGTCGTAACCTGGGAATGCGTCAGAATCCTACGTCTCTCCAAAAGAAGGGGAAGGAGTGGGGCAACGAGGAGAAATACTTTTATTTCTCCTCGTTCTTTCCTATTTGTATGTGTGCTGCATTCTGCAGCATGCATAGAAGGAGAAAAATGCCAACGATGATTGTTTTTGTGCAGGAAGGTGTCCCTTCCTGCACAAAAACAATGATCCCGCAATGCGGGCACCCTTGCAACATGACGCAAGGGTGTCTGCATTGGCGCATAGCAGCCAATTGCGCGCCAGTGCAGGGGAAAGCACATGGATTCATTGTATTGTTGTTACTGCGACGGCTCCCTGTGCTTTTAAAATGACGCAGGTCGGTGCAGAGAATTGGCTCACGGTACCGCGCCGCATCATTTTGTAGTAAATGAGGCCCAATATTTGGAAATTGGGTTTCAGCAAAAATATTTAGCATTTGCTCATAAAGTGTTCTGATTTGTTTTCATCCTATAGAAATCTTTTCACCGCACATACCTACAAAAATGCACCTTCATAACTACTGAAATATATCTTGAAATGTTTCCGCGGTTCATATATTAGCTATTTAAGTGTTGGAAAAACAGCCTGACATTTTACAGCCGTTCATTTCACACGCTTTGCACAGCACAATTGCCACCCAGTTCACTTTACGAAATCTTGTAACTTCACAACCAGAGAAAGAAAAGTAAATGTAGGAAAACAAACTGATTATTGACCTCTGCTTCTGAATGCAGAGCAAATGTGACAAGATAAAAACAAGATTTAAATGCCTCTTTATTGCTCATTCACTTTGTGAGTGAACAGAACTGCTGTTATTTGTTATCTCGCCAGAACAGGTGAGTAGACCCTAAAAATAGGCTACAGTCGCTTTTAATTTGCTTCTTGTTGCCTTCGTGATGGGTTCAAGGGATGAAGACTGAGGGGCTTATTTACAAGCCCCTTGCGCCGCCGGTGCATCACTTTTTTGGACGTATGAGCAGCGCAGTTGGTTGGCCCATATATCCACGTAAAGTCACTCTGCATCCGGATTTTTGTGGATGGGTGAGTGGATCAATGGGTGGGCGGGTGGGTGTATGGATAGATGGATGGGTGAATAGAAGGATTGATGGATGGGTGGGTGGGTAGGTGAGTGTGTGGGTGGATTGAGATGGATTAGTGGATGAATGGATGGATGGGCGGGTGGGTGGATGGATGGATGTAAAGATGGATGGGTGTTGTGTGGATGGATGGGGATGGCTGAGTGGATGAGTGGATGCTTTGATGGATGGATGGATGTGGGTGGGTGAGTGGATGGATGTGTGTGGGTGGGTGCATGAATGTGGGTGGGTGGATAGATGGATGTATAGATGGATGGGTGTTGTGTGGATGGATGGGGATGGCTGAGTGGATGCTTGGATGGATGGATGGGTGAGTGGGTGGGTGGATGGATAGTTAGATGGATGGGTGGGTGGGTGTATGGATGGATGGTATATGGATGGCTGGATGGATGGGTGGGGAATGAAAGAGTGAATGGATGGATGAATATGGATGGATGAATGTGCAGATGTGTGGGTGAGTGGGTGGATGGATGAGTGGATAGATGGATGAGTGGATGGATGAATAAATGGATGGATGGATGGATGGGTGGTGGATGGATGGATGGAGGGCTTCTTCTCTGGGTGTGTACGGTGGACAGGCGCAGATGGACATGTCACTGGTGAACCTGTTGGACACAACCACTATTCATTCTGCCGCTGCGTTCTCAAGTAAATAGTCCCCAGAGCCTCTGCACACAGCAGTCTAGTGACTGCACTTGGAGAGGAAAATCTAGATTTACCCGTCGATATTTTATTTTCAATGTGATGTTTGATTGGTGTTGTGGTTTTGATATTCAGCAATATTAAAGGCACTCCAACACTTTAAGCAAAGAACTGCATCCTGCTGTTACCACAGGGTTTTCAAACAGGTTTGGGCTCTGTGGCTTGTCAGTTTATGTTGTTTGAGCTGTTTGTTTGTGCTGCCTGTGGAGGTTGCTGAGCATACCACACCCTAAACGGCCGCACCTGCCTCTCTAGCGCTGGATTAAAACCTAAGGAGTGAGAGGTGAGCAACTGACAGGAGATCACTTTAGACCAGGGTCAGGCACTTTGACTACGAGGAAGTCATAAGAGGGTGGGTCAAAGATAAGCAGAGGGAGTTATAGAGAAAGATTTGGAACATCATTTCTTGTTTCATGCAGGGGTTTAGGGCAATATTCAATCAATCAATCAGGGTTTTGTAGAGCGCACTACTCACCCGTGAGGGCCTCAAGGCGCTGGGGTGGGTGTGAGAGCTCCATTGGGGTCATTCGAAGAGCAAGGTCGTGAGGTCCTTTCTGAATTGGTGCAGTGTCGGGCTCCGTCGGAGGTGAAGGAGGTGTTTGTTCCAGGTCTTGGCTGCGAGGTAGGAGCTGGATCTTCCACCTGCTCTGGTCCTGTAAAAATGTGGGACGGAGGCCAGGGCAAGATCGGCTGTGCGGAGGTTTCTCTTGGGGGCGTGGAAGGTGATTCGGTCGTTGAGGTATTGGGGTCCGGTGTTGTGGAGGGCTTTGTAGGTGTGTGTAAGCAGCTTGAAGGTTATTCTTCTATCGACGGGGAGCTAGTGGATGTCACGGAGATGTTGGGTGATGTGGTTGTGTCGTGAGATATTGAGAATAAGTCTGGCTGCAGCATTTGGATGGAAGTTTTTTGTTGATTCTGGCATAGAGGGTGTTGCCGTAGTCCAGTCTACTGGAGATGAGTGCATGAGTGATGGTTTTCCTGGAGTCGGGGGGGGATCCACTTGAACATCTTGCAAAGTATGCAGAGGGTGTTGAAGCAAGCGAAGGATACGTTGTTGATCTGGCAACTCATGGTGAGTGATGAGTCGAGTATGATGTCAGTCAGTCAGTCAAAATACTTTATTTCGATAAATAAATATCATAAAAAGACATAGGAAAAATACAATGTAATTTCACACAATCGACAATTCATAATTACTAAAAATGTTTAAAAAGAGGTCATTTGGGTAAAAAATTCTAAACACATCATTTGCATATTACATTTATATTCTCTTAATTTCGGCCATTCATAAAACCATATTAGTTGAATTAGTAGACGACTTCCTCTTCTTAACCCTAACAGCACCCACTAGAAAACTAGCAACATGGAACATAATCCTAGGGGTCTGCAGTAACTGTAAAAACAAAAGTGCGGGCTTAACCTGAATAAACCCGGCCTCCTTTAAAATCGGAATCAAATATTTCTTTCTTAATGCCGTGTAGTGATCACAGAACATCAAAAAGTGCAATGTGTTCTGGATCGAAAAATTATCACATTTAAACGGCATTGCGTTTTCGGGAGTACACCAGGTTGGAAAATGACCAAGGGTTAGATGAATCAGGTTAAACCGAAAATGAGTTAAGAGAAAACGGTGAAAAGGTTTATTTACAATAGTTAAATATAGTTCAGGGCCTACATGTGTACTCAAAATGATACTAGCCCGCACCGATGGTTTCTCAAATTCTACTTGTTCCCTTTCTAGGCTTGACAAATCTCCCATCATACCTTTAATCAAACCAATGTCTTTAACAGTTATCGATTCTGGGGAAAAGAAGAGGTCTGATCTCCCTAATTTAACAAGGCAGTTTTTAATGTACACTAACCAAGCTATTTTATTTACTTTATCCAGCTGCAGGCAATCTTTTAAAATAATATGATTAAGGGGAATTTTTTGATTCACCCAAGTCTTTAGCCAGGCCAAGACGGGGGCTACTCTAATCAGATCTGAAATATAACCTACACCAAGTTCAGCATGAACAATGTATGTTGGGGTAGACTGTGGAACAGAGAGGACAGATCTTAAAAATGTATTCTCCGTGGTCTGTATACTTTCCATAGAGCAATTACCCCAAATCGCACTTCCATATGTAGCAACAGCAAGACATTTTGCTTTGTAGATTTTTAACAAAGTTACTATTGGCCTTGCTCCCAGTTTTTTTATAAATCCCTGGAGTGCAGAAGATGATCTAGCAAGGGCGATATTTCTATTTTTCATCTGGGGACCCCAGGAACCTCTCTCATCGAAAGTGATCCCCAGATAAGGAAAAGTGGCTGCTCTACACAATTCTTGCTTCCCACACCTGAAAGTTTTTGAGAGCTTGTTTTTATTACCCTTGCCCATAATCATTATCTGAGACTTTTTAACATTGATCTTTAGGTCCAAAGAACCCATAAAGACCTCAAAAGCGTCCAATAATCGTTGGAGGCCAACACCAGTGCGGGAAAGCAAGACGGCGTCGTCCGCGTATAGGAGAACTGGAATTCCAAGTTCTCCTATACGTGGAATGTCAAGGGTTGCATCTTTTAGTGTAGGTTCCAAGGCATTTATATAAACGGTGAATAGGAGGGGTGCCAGAATGCACCTCTGCCTAACTCCCCTTTCTGAATTAAAGTGACTCGTGCATCGCCCCTCTGGGGTAACTCTAACTGAGGCTATTAGATCGGTGTGTAAATCTGCTAGGAGATTAACAAGGGCCTTGTCCAGTCCCATGTCGAGCAAAATTTTCCATAATTTGGAACGATTTACAAGATCAAAGGCTGACGAGAGGTCCATGAACCCCAGGTACATGGACCCCTCCTTGGCCATCGTGTATTTTTCTACTAGTAAATGCAGGTTCAGGCCTTGGTCTAATGTGCTCCTTTTTGATCTGAAGCCGCACTGAACGTCTGATAAGACCCCTTTCCAGGTCTCTGTTAACCAGTCGTTCAGTTTTGTTAAAATAACCCGGCCCATTATTTTCACCGACGAATCAATCAGTGAAATGGGTCTGTAACAGAATGGGTCTAGCCTGTTACCCTTTTTAAAAACTGGTATAATTATGGATTCCTTCCAAGAATCCAGGATTTTGTCAATTAAAAGAGCATTAAAAACATTACATAGCACTTTGGACCAAAATTTCGGAGCACTTTTAAAGACGTCCCCTGGTACCCCGTCGGGGCACGGAGCTTTATTTTTCAGGGTCAGATCTATAGCCCTTTCCACATCAGCTGCCGCAAAAATAACAGTGTCCTCAGCAGTGCAGAGTTCCCCGGCTGCAACTTCTAGAGTGCCATCAAGGGTGGCAGTATTACATATTTCCGTATATATTTGACTAAAATGTTTAATCCACCCCTCATCTGAAATATTTGCCTCTAAGGGGGTATTCGTGTCGTCAGAAAAGAGAGGCTGATTTATTATTTTCCAGAATAGGCCACTATTTTTTGGGGTTTCTGGTTCTAGAAGTTGAGCCAGAGCATTGTCTTTCAGTTCCTTCTTTCTTTCTAGGATAGTTTTTTTATATACATTCCTTGCATTAACTATATCTGCACGATTTTTGGGAATTGCTTTTAGTGCTTTTAGCAGTACTCCGTGCGCTTTTGAGAATTTCTTATCGAACCATCTTTTGCCCACTAGCGACTTCTGCCTGAAATTGTTCTGGAGACTACGGTTAATTTCCATGCAGATATTATCAAATGCTACTAAAACCTCTTTAGGATCTGTACTTTCTGCTAAACATGTTGAGACTTCATTCTCTGTTTTGGATAAGACCTCTTGAAGAAAGATTTCAGGGACTACTTTTGTCCATTTCAGCCTACGATTCTGATCTTTAACCTCAAGGTTCAAGCCCCCTCTAACTTTTACTGTTTTAAAAAAAATAAATTCAGTATTCTTCAATACAAGTAAAACAGGATTATGATCACTAAAAACTGACACCTCTGTATAATAATTTAACACATTATTTAACAAAGAAGAGGACACAAAAATATAATCTATAACAGTACCCATATCTTTTCCCTTAAACGTAGGGGACCTATTATTACCATCCCCGCAGCCTGACTCATATAGATTCCATCTTGCAAGAAAAAAATCAAGATATTCTCCACGCCTAGTATGTTCCAGATGAACAGATGAGGAAAGGGGAGGACCTTCATCATCCCGTCTAATACATGGTAGAGTGCATGGGTGTATATTAAAGTCCCCTAGTACTATTAATTCAAAAATATTTACGTTAATACTATAGACTGACAAAAATTTATCCAGTACTTCCAAATTTTGATTGGTACACTCATTTGCATGTGAGTTATAAAAATTAACAAAAAGAATCTTGGCCTTATCTTGGGTAGAAAGCTCAACAATTAGACAATTTTCGGAGCCCGAAGAGCACTGAGTTAGTGTACCTTTAATGTCCAATTTAAATAGACTTAATAAGCCCCCCTTGGGTCTTCCTGCCACACTACTGGTAGCTGGGTTGCAGAAGTGAGTATAACCATCCAGGGAGAAGCTGCTCATATAGTCCCAAGTCTCTTGCAGGGCAATGATGTCAAAAGATTTTAATGTCATTTCCCATTCGGCAATCCCAATTTTGTTCTTTAAACCGGCAATGTTCCAAGTGGCTATCTTAAGGGATGGTGCTAATGACTGAGTAGAGTTCCCCAGGGCATCGGGCAGTCAATCATTTTCCTCCAATGATGATAGGGCAGTATAACGGTTATAAAGAGGTAGGATGTTATCAAACTGCCTGTTCGCTGACTGAAAACCATGTCGGTCCCCACTGTTTTGAACCCAAGACATATTCACAGATGCATTCGGAACACAACCAACCATCCCTCTTCCGTGCCCATTTAGAGGGTTCCTTTGCTCATGGGGCAATCGATATTGGGTATTATCCAGGTGGTTATAAAAAAAACCAAGGGGTCTAACACGTACCGAGTTTTCCAGGGTTGGCAAAGTGGCAGCTCTAAGGAGGACTGTTGCCACATGTTGTGGATATTTAAGGTTATAATAATACAATCCCCTCTTATGTTTTTTGTACCATTGCCAATCCAACTAACTCTACGGGTAAATAATATATCATTAGCAAAGGCACACGGAAAACCACAATTCCGATTCAGCCAGGCAAGTGTTTTATTTTTAAGGGCATCATAAGTTTCTAACCTAGGATCAATCAAACAGGAATCAACCTCTGGTACATTTGTTAATACCACGGTGTATGGAACACACTCCGGAGGAAGATTGATAACATTTTTACTCCTAGGTCTACTTCTCCCGACAATATCTACCCCTACTAAATTATCCTGATTGCTTTTTTGTGCTATTTGTGGTTGTCCTGATATTTGTGCTAATGTGGTTCCCGCTCTAGATAGATTCGAAGATGGAATATTCAGAGCAATTACGGCTGAAGAAGCCTGAGCATTAGCCCCTGAGCCATTAACCCTGTTGCTATCTAAAGCATGTGCTATAGGACCCACTGTATTATTACCCATTGTACCCGATGAGCCAGGTTGAGGGCTCGACAAGGTGGTAGACCGGGTCATACAAGAATCTAAAAGACCTTCCAAACTATTGACCCTTAGGAGCACTAGATCTAACTTTGCCACCAGGGGTCTAATCAGTGCTTCCAATTTGAACTCAAGAATGGTTACCAAAAGGTCAATCTGAGCTGAATGCAGAATACTTATTTATGGGCTCCGGGGTATCTCCCCTTTTGAGAGATATTGAGCCTGGCTTTTTGGTCTTCCGAGCCACTACCCTCTTAGCAGGAGCCTTCCTACAAGCACGCACCACTCTCCGTGTGGGAGATTGAATTAGAGAGGGCCCTGGTGATGGTGTCGGGCTCAGACTTGGGATAGATTCAATACAAATTTCCTGCTCCTCCGTGGGTACATCAATACTTGTATCATCATTATTAGAATTAACCAGGCTACTATAGGGCATCGGTGAGGTAGGCGGACACTGCCTTGTAGGTGACGTTTCTGGATTTACCCTGCTCAGTGATAATCTCCTATCCTTGTTAATCTTACTGACTACTTTAACAAGATAATTGTCCATTGTCCTTGTGTCATTGTTAACCGCCAATTTGGAGGACCTAAGTTTGGACATAATAGGGCCAGCAAATGCTAACTACCCAATGAAAAATACAGGCGCAACAATAGATTGCCTAATTATTGAAGAACACTATAATATTGATAAGGTCAACAAACATAATATACACAATAGGCAATATTAAAAAATGGTAGATTACTACATATGCGGGTTCCGAGTTCAGCAAGCCAAAGTCCGTGGCCCTGCCCTGCCTCCTCCTGCCCCGGACGGCCACAGACGGCCCGCCCTCTGCCCGGGCTCAGCCCGGCGCCGCCCGCACGCGTCCCGCGTTCCGCCGTTAAGTAGCGCCTCCGGGCGCTGGTAGTGACGTCAGGTGCGCGCCGGTAGATGCTGGGGCACCTGTGGGATGTGGTCCGTGGCTGCTGCGGCATCTCACTGGCTCACGCCACTACCCCAAGTTGCTGTCTCGTCCTTCCTCCAGGGATGCCAAGTACATGAGGGCTTCTGCACCAGGGAGGTGAGCTTTTTCACGGGGTCCCAGGAGCTCTCGGCGCTCCGCCATTAAGTAGCGCCTCCGGGCGCTGGTGGTGACGTCAGGTGCGCGCCGGTAGATGCTGGGGCACCTGCGGGATGTGGTCCGTGGCTGCTGCGGCATCTCACTGGCTCACGCCACTACCCCAAGTTGCCGTCTCGTCCTTCCTCCAGGGATGCCAAGTACATGAGGGCTTCTGCGCCAGGGAGGTGAGCTTTTTCACGGGGTCCCCAGTATGATGTCAAGGTTGCATGCATGGTCCATTGGGGTGGGTGGGTTTCCAAGGGTGGGGTGGCACCAGGTGTCGTCCCATGCAGAGGGGGTGGAGCTGAGGATGAGGACTTCTGTTTTCTCCGAGTTGAACTTCAAGCAGCTGTTCCTCATTCAGGTCGTGACAGCTTTCATCCCTTATTGAAAGTTGTGCCTGGTGATGTCAGGTTCCTTGGTGAGGGACAGGATGAGCTGGGTGTCATCGGCATAGGAGACGATGTTGAGCCTGTGGTTTCTGACGATCGTTGCGAGGGGGGCCATGTAGACCTTGAAGAGTTAGGGGCTGAGGGAGGATCCTTGGGGTACTCCACATCTGAGCTCTGTCGGTTCTGAGAGGAAGGGTGGGAGTCTTATTCTCTGTGTTCTGCCTGAGAGGAAAGATCATATCCAGTCTAAGGCCTTTCCTCGGCGTCATGGAGCCTGGTGGCTAGTGTGCGGTGGGAGATGGTGTTGAAGGCTGCTGATAGGTCCAGGAGGCTGAGGGCTGCCGTATGGCCTTGGTCAAGGAGGGCGCGGATGTTGTCAATGGCAGTGAGGAGGGCGATCTCAGTGCTGTGGTTGTTGCAGAATCTGGATTGAGAGGTGTCTAGGATGTTGCTGGTTTCTATGAGTGTGCTAGTTGGGTGTTGATGGCCTTTTCGATTACTTTGGCAGCTAAAGGAAGCAGTGAGATGGGCCTGAAGTTCTCGAGGTCCGTCGGGTCTGCGGAGGGCTTCTTTAGGAGGGATTTGACTTTGGCGCACTTCCCGTTGTCGGGAAATGTGGCTGTAGAATGTGGCTGTCTCGAGGAAGCAGTTGATAGTTTGGCGTAGCTCGGGTGCGATGGCGAGCCTGTGGAAGATGTGCGGCGAGCAGGGGTTAGAAGGTGCTCCAAAGTGGAAGCTCCTCATGGTCTTTAGGGTGTTTTCTGTGGTGGAGGGATCCAGGTGAGAAGGATCCGTTGTGTGGCTTCTTTGGGGGTGGGGTTGGGGCAGTGCAGTGGTCTTGGTCATCGAAGTTGTCGTACAGCGTCTTGATCTTGAGGTGAAAGAAGGAGCTGAGTTTGTTGCAGAGGTCTTGGGAGGGAGGGATATCGGTTGTTTCGCTGTTGGGATTAGCAAATTCTTGTATGATGGCAAAGAGTTCCTTAGAATTGAGGACATTGGAGAGAATTCTGTCGTGTATTAAGTTTTTCTTTGTTGATTTGATGAGTGGTTGGTGTGCTGTGATGGCTGTTTTCTAGGGGGAGCGTGCTTCCAGGGTTTTGCTGTTTCTCCTCGTCTTATCCAGTCATCGGCAGGTGTGCTTGGATTCTCAGAGATCCATGGTGAACCAGTTGGCTCTCTTGTTGAGTCGTGTCGTGGTGTTCTGGAAGGGGGCGAGAGTGTTGACGAGTTGGCAGTCCATTGGTGGAGTTTGCTAGCCGCTGTGTTGCCGTCTGCCGTAATAGGGGGTGGAGTGCAGGTGGGGACAGAGGTGAGGTGTTCTTAAGAGACTTTGTTCCAGCTTCTGCATGAGAGGCGATGCGTGTGCTTGTGTGTGGTGGGGTTCGTAAAGGAGAAATGGATGCAATGGTTGTCAGTCCACAGCAGTTCTGTGGTGTGGCTGAAGCAAATGTTGTTTCCTCTGGTGAAGATGGGGTCGAGTGAGTGACCTGCTGTGGGGGTGGAGACGGGTTGCTTCAGTCCTAAGTTGGTGAGGTGGAAATTCAGGTCTCCAAGTAGTATGCAGACTGTAGAGGCGAGGGCATGGGGTGTGATGTGGTCGGCGATGACATTGGTGAAGGGGGTGCTGGGTACGGGAGGTCTGTATGCGAGTGTTCTGCGGAGCATCGTTCTGGGGTTTGGTTGGATCTGGAAGTGGATGTGGATGTGTTCCATGAGGGGGGGGGCGAGGCTTTGTCCAAGTGAGTGGCTGTCAATCGGAGGGAGCGTATGTGGGCAATGGCAAGGCCTCCTCCTGGGTGGTTGAGGCAGTCTTTCCTCAGGATCTTGTATCCCTCAGCGATGGCTGTTGCGATGTCAGGTGCGGAGCTGGCGTTGGTCCAGGTCTCTCTAAAGAAGGAGACGTCGGGTGTGTTAGTGTTGAGGAGGTCCCAGATTTCTACTACATGTCTATGCAGGGAGCATACATTGAGGAGAATGCAGCTCAGGTTTGTGTGAGGTGGCGTCCGGTGGGCTGGAGGTAGCTGCCGGGGTCTGAAGGAGGTAGATGAAGGTGTGTCGGCAGGAGATCAGGTCTTGGGTGTTGCTCAGTGTTGAGAGCTGGCAGTTGTTGTTGCATGCATGGAGAGTGCTATGGTCATAGCGGCGGGGGGTCAGGGGACCAGTGTCCCTGGTGCTGTTCGCTGTTGCGTCGTGGCCGGGTGCAGACATGCTTGCCATTGGCGTGCCTTTGGCGTGCCAGCAGCGCAGCCGCCAACATTAAGTAGGGGTCAGATAAGGGCGATTAGCTCGGAGGCAGGAGCGACACGCTGGTGGGGGGCAGGTGGAGCAGCAGCTGCAGGTAGTGCGGGAAGAAGGAGTGGGGAGGGAAAGAAGTGAAAGGAGAGGGAAAGAGTTGCAAAAAAGGCAATAGTAAGAAATGAAAAGGCAAGATAGAAAGAAAGAAGAAGACGCAAAGAGACAAAGAGACAAAAAAGGATAAAAAGGCAAAGAGACAAAAGACACAGAATTTAGCGGAATGGCAGAAGAGCAGGGTGCTCTTCCACTAGAGCACCAGGGATGAGGAGCAGACAGGAGCCTGCAGGTGGAGGACGGCCTCGAACACCTACCTGCCAAGGAGCTCAAGCGGCGCTAAGGGCAGGGCCTTAATGGTGGAGCTGCGCGGGGGGAGAGCAGTGACTCTGACCAGGAGAAGCAGGCTGGTGGATATTGCATGTAGTGTGCTTAGTAGGAGAGAAAGAAAGAATGGTATCCCTCTGTGGAGTGTCACACTCTACACCATGTAGGTGGTGTCGTTGGGAGGGTGTTGTCTCTGTTGTGATCCTGAGTGGGAAGTGTTTCCTTGTGGGCCGGTGACCAGTGTGGAGGGAGCGCAGTCGCATAGGATGGATAGTATGAATGAGGAGGTCTGAGAGACTCCTGCATAGTCTAGAGCGACAGCCACCTATCAGTGTATTCTAACTGGCAGACTACCGGAAGAGTGCAGTGATAGATGTCTGACACTCCAGAGTACTGCCAGAGAGAATACACTGATAGGTGGCTGTTACTCCAGAGGACCACCAGAAGAGTGCCGCGAGAGGTGGCTGTCACTTCAGAGTAATAACAGAAAAGTTCAGTGACAGGTGGCCGTCATTCGAGAGTACTACCAGAAGAGTGCAGTGATAGATAGCTGACATTCCAGAGTATTGCCAGAAGAGTGCAGTAATAGATGGCTGACACTTCAGAGTACCACCAGAAGAGTGTTGTGATAGGTGACTGTCACTCCAGAGTACTAACAGAAGAGTGCTGTGATAGATGGCTGACACTCAAGAGTACTGCCAGAGAGAATATACTGATAGGTGACTTTCACTCCAGAGTACTACCAGAAGAGTGCAGTGATAGGTGGCTGTCACTCCAGAGTACTAAGAGAAAAGTGCAGTGATAGATGGCTGACACTCAAGAGTACTGCCAGAGAGAATACACTGATAAGTGGCTGTCACTCTAGAGTCCTGACAGAAGAGTGTAGTAATATATGACACACTCCAGAGTACTGACAGAAGAGTCAGTGGCAGGTGGCTATCACTCCACAGTACTACCAAAGTACAGTGAGACATGGCTGTCACTCCAGTGACCTACCAGAAGAGTAAAGTTACAGGTGGCTGTCACTCTTGAGGATTACCAGAAGAGTACAGTGACAGGTTGATGTCACTCTAGAGCACTACCAGAAGATTCCAGTGACAGGTGCCTGTCACTCCAGAGTACTTCCAGAAGAGTGCAGTGAAAGGTGGCTTACACCCCAGAGTACTACTAAGAGTGCAGTGACAGGTGGCTGTCACTCCAGAGTACTACCAGAAGAGTGCAGTGACAGGTGGCTGTCACTCCAGAGTACTACCAGAAGAGTACGGTGATAGGTGGCTGACACTCCATAGTACTACCAAGAGTGCAGTGATAGATGGCTGTCACTCTAGAGCACTACCAGAAGAGTGATGTGATAGGTGGCTGTCACTCCAGAGTACTACCAGAAGAGTGCAGTGATAGGTGGCTGTCACTCTAGAGCACTACCAGAAGAGTGCAGTGATGGGTGGCTGACACTCCAGAGTCCTGCCATACAGAATACACTGACAGGTGGTTGTAACTCTAGAGTACTACCAAAGTTCAATGATACCTGTCTATCACTCCAGAGACCTAGCAGATAGAGTACAGTAGCAGGCAACTGTCACTCCACAGGACTACCAGAGAGTACAGATACAGGTGGCTGTCACTGCAGAGTACTACCAGAAGAGTGCAGTGATAGATGACTCTCACTCCAGAGTACTTCCAGATAGAATACACTGCTAGGTGGGTGTAACACAAGAGTACTACCAGACAGAGTAGAATGGCAGGTGGCTGTCTATTGCTGTATTCTCTCTGGCACTAGTGTAGAGTGGCAGCCACATATCACTGCACTCTTCTGTTAGTACTCCAGAGTGACAGAAATATATCACTGCACTCTTCTGGTTGCACTCTATAGTGACAGACACCTATCACTGCACTCTTCTAGTAGTTCTCTGGAGTGACAGCCAGCTATCACTGCAATATTCTGGTTGTACTCTGGAGTTAAAGACGCATATCACTGCACTCTTCTGGTTGTACTCTATAGGAACAGACACCTATCACTGCACTCTTCTGGTAGTTCTCTGAAGTGACAGCCAGCTATCACTGCACTCTTCTGTTAGTACTCTGGAGTGACAGCCACCCATCACTGCAATGTTCTGTTACTACTCTTGAATGAAAGCCAACTGTCACTGCACTCTTCTGGTAATACTCTAAAGGGACATCTAGCTCTCACTGCACTCTATCTAGTAACATAAAACACCTCCCTCACTACATCAGAGCCTCATCCCCACTTCTTGATTCACACACCAGGCTGAAGGGCTGGTTCTTCAAATAACTCCATGGGGAAAACAAGCCTATTCATCTGCTGAAGTGCTTGGATACCCTCACGGGTGGTTAGTGTGCCATATATATCGTCATAACATAGCATAGTCTGGAGTTTCAGCTGCGTATCACTGTATTTTGTCTGACAGTACTCTGGAGTGACAGCCATTTATCACTATACTCTTCTGTTAGTACTCTGGAGTAACAGCCCCCTACCACGGTATTGTTCTGTTAGTACTCTGTACAGACAGCCACCTATCACTGTATTGTTCTGTTAGTACTCTGGACTGACAGCCACCTATCACTGTATTAGGTCTGGCAGTACTCTGGAGGACAGCCACCTGTCACTGCACTCTTCTGTAAGTACTCTGTAGATCCAGACACCTATCACTGCTCTCTCCTGGTTGTACTCTAGAGTCACAGCCAGCTATTACTGCACTCTTCTGGTAGAACTCTGGAGTGACAGCCAAGTATCACTGTATTTGGTCTAGCAGTACTCTGGAATGACAGCCATCTATCACTGCACTCTTCTGCTAGTACTCTACGGTGTCAGTCACCCATCACTGAACTCTTCTGGTAATATTCTGGAGTGACAGCCACCTATCACTGTATGCAGTCTGGCAATACTATGAAGTGACAGACAACTATTACTGCACTCTTCTGGTAGTACGTTGGAGTGACAGCCACCTATCACTAGACTCTTCTGGTAGTACTCTGGAGTGACTGTCATCTATCAGCACACTCTTCTGGTAGTACTCTGGAGTGACAGCCACCTATCACTGCACTTTCTATTAGTACTCTACGGTGACAGCCACCTATCACTTCACTCTTCTAGTAGTACTCTAGGGTGACAACCACCTATCACTGCACTCTTCTGATAGTACTCAGGGGTGAGAGCCACCTATTATTGCACTCTTCTAGTAGTACTCTAGAGTGACAGCCACCTATCACTATATTTGGTCTGGCAGTACTCTGACGTGGATAGCCACATATCACTGCACTCTTTTGGTAGTACTCTGGAGTGATAGCCACCTCTCACTGCACTCTTCTGATAGTACTCAGGGGTGAGAGCCACCTATTATTGCACTCTTCTAGTAGTACTCTAGAGTGACAGCCACCTATCACTATATTTGGTCTGGCAGTACTATGACGTGGATAGCCACATATCACTGCACTCTTTTGGTAGTACTCTGGAGTGATAGCCACCTATCACTGAACTCTTCTGATAGTACTCAGGGGTGAGAGCCACCTATTATTGCACTCTTCTGGTACTACTCTGGAGTGACAGACACCTATCACTACACTCTTCTAGTAGTACTCTAGAGTGACAGCCACTTATCACTATATTTGGTCTGGCAGTACTTTGACGTGGATAGCCACATATCTCTGCACTCTTTTGGTAGTACTCTGGAGTGATAGCCACCTATCACTGCACTCTTCTAGTAGTACTTTAGAGTGACAGCCACCTATCACTACACTCTTCTGGTAATACTCTGGAGTGACAGCCACTTATCACTGTATTTGGTCTGACATTAGTCAGGAGTGACAGCCACCTACCACTGCACTCTTCCGGTAGTACTCTCTAGAGAGAGACACCTGTCACTGCATTTGGTCTGTCAGTACTCTGGAGTGACGTCCACTATCACGGCACTCTTCTGGTAGTCCTCTAGAGTGACGGACACCGATCACTGCTCTCTTCTGGTAGTACCCTGTAGTGAGAGCCACCTATTACTGCACTTTTCTGGTAGTACTCTGGAGAGACAGCCACCTAGCACTGCACTCTTCTGGGTAGTACTCTAGAGTGACAGCCACCTATCACTACACTCTTCTGGTAATATTCTGGAGTGACAGCCACCTATCACTATCACTGTATTCGGTCTGACAGTAGTCTGGAGTGACAGCCACCTATCACTAAACTGTTCTGGTAGTACTCTAGAGTGACAGACAGTTATCATTGCACTTTCCTAGTAGCACTCTGTAGTGACTCCCAGATACTGCTGCACTCTGTGTGCCACATGAAGGCCTGGTTGATATCAGTGGGGGTTCATGCCGTGATAAAGCACACTGATGGTAATAGTGTCACATTAGCATGAAAAGGGATCCATGACTTCACAAAGTCACTACAGGTCTGTGCCATACGTGTAAGCACCAGATTTGTAGTACTATATACTCAAGAGAGATTTTGCTTCATGCCTGCTCTGCTTAAGTACATCATGTAGGTTTCTATACACTTCTGTGAGAGCGAGGGTCTAAGACCACGTTGGTTCATCCTCACTCTCACCACTGTGTGTTGATCATTCCTCTCCATGGATGTATGACGTTACAACGCATACTTTTACAACGCATGCACTTACAACGCATTTTTTACAACGCACAATCCATTACAACGCATTACATTAAGACGCATGACACTACAACGCATTTTTAAAAACTACCTTTACAACGCATTTCCATTACAACGCATACTACCTTTACAACGCATACCATTACAACGCATAATATTAAATTGCATTTAAGGTAAGTATTAGATAGTATAGGGGTAAAAATTACTTTTCTAACTCCAGGGGGTGCAACAGTAGGGTAAGTGTTGGATAGTATAGGGGTAAAAATTACTATTCTAACTCCAGGGGGTGCAACAGTAGGGTAAGTGTTGGATAGTATAGGGGTAAAAATTACTATTCTAACTCCAGGGGGTGCAACAGTAGGGTAAGTGTTGGATAGTATAGGGGTAAAAATTACTATTCTAACTCCAGGGGGTGCAACAGTAGGGTAAGTGTTGGATAGTATAGGGGTAAAAATTACTATTCTAACTCCAGGGGGTGCAACAGTAGGGTAAGTGTTGGATAGTATAGGGGTAAAAATTACTATTCTAACTCCAGGGGGTGCAACAGTAGGGTAAGTGTTGGATAGTATAGGGGTAAAAATTACTATTCTAACTCCAAGGGGTGCAACAGTAGGGTAAGTGTTGGATAGTATAGGGGTAAAAATTACTATTCTAACTCCAGGGGGTGCAACAGTAGGGTAAGTGTTGGATAGTATAGGGGTAAAAATTACTATTCTAACTCCAGGGGGTGCAACAGTAGGGTAAGTGTTGGATAGTATAGGGGTAAAAATTACTATTCTAACTCCAGGGGGTGCAACAGTAGGGTAAGTGTTGGATAGTATAGGGGTAAAAATTACTATTCTAACTCCAGGGGGTGCAACAGTAGGGTAAGTGTTGGATAGTGTAGTGTAATATTATGCGTTGTAATGGTATGCGTTGTAATGGTAGTATGCGTTGTAATGGAATGCGTTGTAAAGGTAGTTTTTAAAAATGCGTTGTAGTGTCATGCATTGTAATGTCATGCGTTGTAATGGATTATGCGTTGTAAAAAATGCGTTGTAAGTGTAGTGCGTTGTAACAGTTGCGTTGTAAAGGTTGTTCCCCCTCTCCATGCTCATACCAATCTCCTCTCCATGCATCAAGAGGTCAGAAATATAGAAAGACCACCTGCTACTCCTGAGTTACCCCTACATAACACCTCAGGTCTCACCGTGCTTACGTCCCAGGTACCGCATGATGGCGCCAGACTGGTAAAGGCAGAAGTCTCCTTCCTTCAGCCGGGGCATCTGACCAAAGACCTAAAGAAAGTGCAAAGAGAGCTGTTAGTCACAGAGAGGGTGGTGGGAGAGATGCAGAGTACATTCTTAGGTATAGAGGGGCTGGGGATAAGACAGGCTACTTCTTTTATTATAGTTGGGCCAGTCAGCAGAGGTAGGAAGAGTAGCCTTGGATACATGGATGCTGGTGGAAGAGGTAGGAAGATAAGCCTTGGATACAGAGGGGGTGTGGAAGAGGTACGCAGAGCAGCCTTAGATACAGAGGGGCTGATGGAAGATGTATGAAGAGAAGCCATAGATACAGAGGGGCCCTGGAAGAGGTAGGAAGAGCAGCCTTGGATACAGAGGAGCTGGTGAAAGAGGTAGGAAGAGCATTCTTGGATACAGGGGAGCTGGTGAAAGAGGTAGGAAGAGCAGTCTTGGATACAGAGGAGCTGGTGAAAGAGGTAGGAAGAGCAGTCTTGGATACAGAGGAGCTGGTGAGAGAGGTAGTAAGAGCAGCCTTGGATACAGAGGAGGTGGTGGCAGAGGTAGGAAGAGCAGCCTTGGATACAGGGGAGCTGGTGAAAGAGGTAGGAAGAGCAGTCTTGGATACAGAGGAGCTGGTGAAAGAGGTAGGAAGAGCAGTCTTGGACACAGGGGAGCTGGTGAAAGAGGTAGGAAGAGCAGTCTTGGATACAGAGGAGGTGGTGGCAGAGGTAGGAAGAGTACCCTTGGATACAGAGGAGCTGGTGAAAGAGGTAGGAAGAGCAGCCTTGGATACAGAGGAGGTGGTGGCAGAGGTATTAAGAGCAGCCTTGGATACAGAGGAGGTGGTGGCAGAGGTAGTAAGAGTACCCTTGGATACAGAGGAGCTGGTGAAAGAGGTAGGAAGAGAAGTCTTGGATACAGAGGAGCTGGTGAAAGAGGTAGGAAGAGCAGTCTTGGATACAGAGGAGCTGGTGAAAGAGGTAGGAAGAGCAGTCTTGGATACAGAGGAGGTGGTGGCAGAGGTAGTAAGAGCAGTCTTGGATACAGAGGAGCTGGTGAAAGAGGTAGGAAGAGAAGTCTTGGATACAGAGGAGCTGGTGAAAGAGGTAGGAAGAGCAGTCTTGGATACAGAGGAGCTGGTGAAAGAGGTAGGAAGAGCAGTCTTGGATACAGAGGAGGTGGTGGCAGAGGTAGTAAGAGCAGTCTTGGATACAGAGGAGGTGGTGGCAGAGGTAGTAAGAGCAGTCTTGGATACAGAGGAGCTGGTGAAAGAGGTAGTAAGAGCAGTCTTGGATACAGAGGAGGTGGTGGCAGAGGTAGGAAGAGCAGTCTTGGATACAGAGGAGCTGGTGGCAGAGGTAGTAAGAGCAGTCTTGGATACAGAGGAGGTGGTGGCAGAGGTAGTAAGAGCAGCCTTGGATACAGAGGAGGTGGTGGCAGAGGTAGGAAGAGAAGTCTTGGATACAGAGGAGGTGGTGGCAGAGGTAGGAAGAGCAGTCTTGGATACAGAGGAGGTGGTGGCAGAGGTAGTAAGAGCAGTCTTGGATACAGAGGAGGTGGTGGCAGAGGTAGTAAGAGCAGTCTTGGATACAGAGGAGCTGGTGAAAGAGGTAGTAAGAGCAGTCTTGGATACAGAGGAGGTGGTGGCAGAGGTAGGAAGAGCAGTCTTGGATACAGAGGAGCTGGTGGCAGAGGTAGTAAGAGCAGTCTTGGATACAGAGGAGGTGGTGGCAGAGGTAGTAAGAGCAGCCTTGGATACAGAGGAGGTGGTGGCAGAGGTAGTAAGAGCAGTCTTGGATACAGAGGAGGTGGTGGCAGAGGTAGGAAGAGCAGTCTTGGATACAGAGGAGGTGGTGGCAGAGGTAGGAAGAGCAGTCTTGGATACAGAGGAGGTGGTGGCAGAGGTAGTAAGAGCAGCCTTGGATACAGAGGAGCTGGTGAAAGAGGTAGGAAGAGGAGCCTTGGATACAGAGGAGCTGGTGGCAGAGGTAGTAAGAACAGCCTTGGATACAGAGGAGGTGGTGGCAGAGGTAGTAAGAGCAGTCTTGGATACAGAGGAGCTGGTGAAAGAGGTAGGAAGAGTAGCCTTGGATACAGAGGAGCTGGTGAAAGAGGTAGTAAGAGCAGTCTTGGATACAGAGGAGCTGGTGAAAGAGGTAGTAAGAGCAGTCTTGGATACAGAGCGACTGGTGGAAGAGTTAGTACGATCAGTCTTGGATACAGAGAGACTGGCAGAGTGCCAGGCCATAGGGTTGTGCACAGATAACACTCACCGCTGTCTCCTTGAAGTCCACCTTTCCTGCTGCCCATTTCTGCGAGGAGATTTCATCGTCTGTCCAGTGACTGCCCTGGTCTGAGAGCAGGAAGCGCATTACCTCAGCACGGCCTAGAACGAGAGGTCAGTAAAGACCAATCAGACTGCAGAAAGCACATAACCTCAGCACGGCCTAGGGTGAAAGGTCAAAGAAGACCTGTCAGAGTGCATAAAGCACATTACCTCAGCACAGCCTAGGATGAGGGGTCAGAGAGCCCATTCAGACAACAGGAAGACCTGACCCTTCACTTCTATCATGGATGAAGTCTCCTGCATCAGCGGGCAGTGCATGGCAAGGTGCAACACTGGAGCTGACATGTTGGGCCTGGTGTGTGAGGCTTTCGTCCCTACAGTGTAACATCCATGTCAATGACAGAGTACATCAACAACTCAGCCGAGGGAGCGCTCTACGCAGTAAAACATCTCAAGAACATGTGACTGTTTACTCCCCCTGATGATCTTACGATGGTAGTGTAATCACTAGTTCTCTCGAAACTTGATTACGGCAATTCGATCCTAACTGGAACTCCGACAATTCACCTTTCGCCCCTAAGAGCAACTCACAGTGTGGCTGCCGGGTTCCTCATAGGAACTGAACGGTTTGATCACATATCACCTGCCCTCAATAGACTCAGGTGACTTCATATCTAAGGAAGACGCATCTTCAACACCACTGGTATCACCCACAATGCCCTTCACAAAAAACAGCTCAATACCTAGAAGCCAAACTATCAAGAGCAGGAAGAGTCCGGGCACTGAGAAGCTCCAACTCTCTTCTTATCAAACCTCCTAACCCGACGAAGAAATCATCCCAGGCGAGTATGCTCTCAGGAAACGCCCCCAGGATCTGGAACTCAGTCCCTAAGAATCTCAGATGCAACCCCTCTCTTTCTTGCTTCATAAGGGGCCTCAAATCTCTGCTGCTAAAGAACAACTACTTCAACTCGCACTCAGGCTAAACTACGTCTCCTAAAGATTCAACCCACATTGACAAGGTACTTCGAAACGGTCGCCTGACTCTCTCAGTTCCTGTTCTCAATCAATCAATCAGGGAAATTATAAGCGCACTACTTACCCGTAAGGGTCTCAAGGCGCTGGGCGGGGGGTCAGGAGGCCCGTTTCTTTCGAAGAGCCAGATCTTCAGAGCCTTCAGAAGGTGTTCAGGGATGGGCCACATCTGATGTCGGCATGTAACTCGTTCCAGGTCTTGGCCGCGATGTAGGAGAAGGATCTTCCCCTTGCTCTGGCTCTATGGATGCACAGGGTTTTGGCGAGGAGGAGGTTGGTGGGGAGGAGGTTTCGTTTGGGTACGTGTAGGGTGATTTTGTCATTGAAGTATTGGGGCCCGGTGCTGTGTAGGCATTTGTAGGCGTGGGTGAGTATCTTGAAGGTGACTCTTTTCTCGACGGGGAGTCAGTGGAGCTTGCGCAGGTGTTGGCTGATGTGTTCATGTCAAGGTGATCCCGAGGACGAGTCTTGCTGCGGTGTTCTGTATTGTCTGGAGCTTGTGGAGTAGGGACTTGTTGATGCCGATGTAGAGGGTGTTTCCGTAGTCCAGCCCGCTGGTGATGAGTGCGTGGGTGACTGTCTTTCTTGCCTCGGGGGGGGGGATTCATTTGAAGGTCTTACGGAGGATGCAGAGGGTGTTGAAGCAGCTGGGTGAGGGTGTTGACCTGTCGATTCATGGAGAGGGAGGAGTCGAGTACGATGCCGAGGATCTTGGCGTGGTCTGTGGGGGTTGGTGGGCTGTCGAGGGTGGTGGGCCACCAGGTGTTGTTCCATGCTGACGGGGTGGTTCCAAGGACAAGGACTTCTGTCTTCTCGGAGTTGAGTTTTAGGCAGCTATTGCTGATCCAGGCTGCAACGTCCTGTATTCCTTCCTGGAAGTTGAGTCAGGTGGTGGGGTCCTTGGTGAGGGAGAGGATGAGCTGGGTGTCTTCAGCGTAGGAGACTATGCTGAGGCCGTACTGTTGGACGATGGCGGCGAGGGGAGCCATGTAGATGTTGAAAAGGGTTGGGCTGAATGATGATCCCTCTGGGACTCTGCAGATGATTTCCGTGGGCTCAGAGAGGAAACGTACCAATCAGATTCTTTGTCTCCTGCCGGTGTGGAAAGATCTGATCCAGTCGAGGGCGGTGCCTTGTATGCCGGCGTCGTGTAGTCTTGCTGCTAGTGTGCGGTGGGAGATGATGTTGAAAGCTGCTGCTGACAGGTCGAGTAGAATCAGGGCTACGGTGTGGCCTTGGTCGAGGAGGGTGCGGATGTCGTCGATAACCAATGCTGTCACCTTAATGCTATATTGTGAGGAAGACTCCCAGTTTTCAGTTTTTACTGATTTTTACAGATAAATACAGACAGAAAACAGAGTGTTTTCTGTCTGTATTTATTTCTAAAAGCAGAAAAATGCAGAATTATGTGCTTCATGTGGGTGACTCTCCGTGCTATATTCGTGATTTCTATGACAACAGCTGAGCAGATAGACAGCATGGGAAGTTAAACAAGCATTTGCAATGCAATAGGTCTCGCATTTACGCGAGTTTAACCCCTTCCCCGCTCATGACGGAACCACTCCATCATGAGCCACGGTTGCGCTGTGCTCATGACAGAGTGGTTCCGTCATGCTACGGCCGTTGGCCGCCGCTCCGCCCACGCGGCGCTAATTCCCCGCCTGTGCGGGCGATTAGCGCAGTGGGCAGAGACGTGACGGAACCACTCCGTCATGAGCACAGCTCAACCGTGGCTCGTGACAGAGCGGTTCCGTCACGAGCACAGCGCCACCGCGCTGCCCCCAAATCCCCCCCAGTGCCGCGGCGGAATTCCTGCCGCGGCGAAGGGGTTAATCTATTGGCATTGTAAATGACAATACTTTTTATTATGTTTCATAAACCAAAACCTAAATAAAAGGCATTTTCTTTTACAATGCCAATAGCTCAAACTCGCGTAAATGCAAGACCTGTTGCATTGCAAATGCTTGTTATAAAAGGACATAGATAGGCTATTAAAGTGATTGTTCATTGTCATTATAGCCTATGGTAAGTATGCAAACTGCTTTGTTATGTTACCTGTGGGACTCCCACTTTAACGACAGGGAATGATTCAAGCATGTGAATCTATCAAAGATTCCATACTGGAGAATCTTCCTTCTTTGGAAGCTTCCCTAGTGTAAACCTAGCCACATACACCAACACCGAGGCCGATGGAGAGCATGGGCAGCCTGTCTTGGAGTCGCTCTCCTCCACGCCAGCAAGTTTCAGAAATCTGAAAATTGGCCAGAGGCGGTGAGGTGGGAAGGAATATTTGAAAAATAAAAAGTGCGCCCCCTGCATTCCCCAAATGCCTACATTTTGGAAGTCTGACATAGTTTATTAACACAAAAGGGGGAGTTAATGTGGCCTAGTGGCTAGAGCTGCCGCATTGGAAATTGGGGCATCACGTTAAACCCCGACCTGGGCTCAACGTCCAGGGATTCTAAACAAATCACTTGTCATATAATCTTGGTTCTCTTGTAAGGCACTCTAATTTCTTCTGGCCAAGTTTGCGCTATAAAAATCCATAGTCTGATTTAAGAGAATTAAGAAAATGAAATGAGACCGAATGAAAAGTAAAGTAGAAAAGGGAAAGGCATACTCAACACCAATTCAAATTGTCAGGCTTGAAGTAAGAAATAAATACGAGCTCCTCGTTGATACCACAGACTTGCTGCTGGACGGCGCCTAGGTGACAAGGGGCGAGGTGTTAAATCCGCGCCATACTGTAGCACCTCCTTATGGAATCGGCCCCTTCAAGGCTCAGTGTCTAGAAGTTCCACTGGCACCTGAAGTGGCGGGGCTGTGAACTGTGCAGACGGTTCGAGCGCTTGTCTGCGGAAAGGTTTGAGCTGTAGCGCTATAGTTCGCATACTGTACTTCCGCTTCCCTTCCCCGCCCCGTAAACAGTAGATGAGCGCATCAGGGCAAACGTACAGGCACGCGCAGAAAAATAACCTTCGCTCCCATTTGAACCAGGCACCGAGACATCTGAAAACCGGCGCTGGCAAAGGCAATAGGTCTAGCACTGGCCGCCACCTTTCTATTTGCTAATGCGTGTTTTCTATTGGCATGATTGTTTTGCAAGACGCTTAACATGGTTGGGGTACCTGCCAGGCACAAGTCAAACAAATTGGCAAAAAGTAAAAATATTTTTGGTCCCTAAAAATACACATTACCGACGGAGAGGATGTAACCTAACATCTAGAGACAGGCATTGCCCCGCGCTGTGTTTGACGGAAGAGACATGTGACTGAGACAGTAATAGACCAATGGATGAAGACGGCTCCATGAAACCCCGATAAGTGAGTAGATACTTCAGATCTAAAATAATGCGACCGTGCGCGGTTTTAGTGGCCAGTGGCCCTACAAAAATATATAATAAAGGCGGCATTTGTCAGTACTAGGGAGGCAGAGGTGGTATTCATTTTTAATATAAAATAAATGTATTGACTGCGCTGTCGGGATTCGTTCCGAGCGGTGTCGGGAGACGAAAACGCGTGTATTTTTGGGGCATATCTACAAGGCGGCGATATAAAATTATCGGCGTTTTTGCGGCCGTTTTCGGCCGAAAAGCTGTGATAATTTTATCGCTATATCAGCAAGGTCACGCTATCGCGTGCAACCTTGCCTTAGCGCCTGAATTCCGAATGCCCATCTTTGCATCTCTAATGAGATGCAAAGTGGGCGTTCCTCCCCAGGATAATGGGAGAAATGTCGCTAAGCGACATTTCTCCTTTTATCAAGCTTCACGCAAAGCAGCATAGCGACAAGAAAAGTAGCGATAAACTCTGTTATCGCTACTTTCCTTACGCCTGCTTTGAAACTGACTTAGCCATGATATCCTATGTATGGTGGATATCATGGCTAAGTATGCGAGTCCCTATCAGCAAACCATCGCCAAACTTCGTGGGATTATCGCTGGGTTTCCAGCGATAATCTCACGTTTGGCAGTAAGCGCTAGGATTTTTATCACTTTTGAGATAAGCGTTGCTAATAGCACGCTATCTCAGCGATAAAAATCCACGCTAGCCGGCGATAATTATCCTAGCACTAAGTGCGCTTAGCGATAATTATCGCCGGTTGTTGCTGATATGCCCCTTTGTTCTTAAAAAACTAGGGGGCATATTATCAAGCACGGCGTTAAAATTATCGCCGGTTTAGCGGCAGAAAACTGCCGCTAAAGCGGCAATAATGGGCTTGATAATATGCCCTTGAGAATTCCCATAGAAGCCCATGTTGACACCAGAACATGGGCTTCTATTGGAATTCTCCAGGGCATATTATCAAGCCCATTATCGCCGCTTTAGCGGCAGTTTTCTGCCGCTAAAGCGGCGATAATTTTTAACGCTGTCCTAGATAATATGCCCCTAAGCCTTTTTCGTCTCTGTTTTCTCCTTTTGTCACTATTTTTCATCTTTCTCTTCCACGTACTTTCCTCCTATTGTGATCTTCTCTCCTTGTTCGGAGCCAAAGTCTGATGAGGAAAAATAAGTCCCGGAGCCCCAAAATAATAAGTGCGGCCGGTGCCCCCCAGCAGAAACCACCGGCTCAATTTAAGCACTGGGTCTGACACAGGTGTTTCAGGACAAACATGGCAGAGGTTCTTCAGAATGTGATACCCCTGCCACAGGTACGTGGGGAGGGAGTTTACTTCCCTGGCAAGCTTGGCGCACACACCTGAGTCTTCAATCTCGCTAAGAGATTGAACTCCATCAACAGATCTGGCACAGGTTCGTCAGTAGTTAATTCTGCTCACACATCTGGCACCGGTTCGTTAGGATTTAACCTTAGTAACAAGCCTGCCACAAGTTGGTCATTTTTCAACTCCACTAACAAGCCTGGCATAGACTTGTAAAGACGGTAACCCTCCCCAGACACGCGCACAGTTGGCTGAGGTATAACGTGCACATTCGGGGCCCGCTGATGGGGTGCCTGGGGAACTCCAAGAGGGAAGACTCGCTGGAAACTGTTTGTCCTTCACCAAAAGAAGCAGAGTGAACCTCTGGCCGGGCTTGTGTACGAGACTGAGTGGCCAAGGCCCCCCAACCACCACAGGTATAGCTGTTTTGGGAGTGAAAATAAAATGGCGTAAACAAAAACCACAGGTATAAAAATGTTATCTGCAAAACTACACATTTTTTTTATACACCATCAAAAATAATATGTCTTTCGGTTCCCTTTGAGGTGGTAATTCCTGCCTGGAGAATACCCTTTAAGCTTGAGATACACAGTGTCGGGACTGACTGTAATTCCTTCTGCCCCAGGTAATGCGATCATTTCATCAAGGTGTCGTTTTAATATCTGGTATTATCAACCCAGGGTGGTGATTGGGTGGAAATGGTACCAAGCTCTGCAGCCCGCATTGTTGTGATACCTGTTCTTCCTGTCTGGTCACCTGTCTACAATGCTTCTCTGCCTGCAGGCAATCCTACTCACAGATAATGCCTGCCAGGCTTGCCTGCCTCCAACACTTGTCTTCCACAATATCTGCCTGCAGGTAAAAGCCACCAACAGACATACTGACGACTCCAGCCTACAAAGCTTCCCAGCACTTGCTTTCTTCCTTCTATGTGTAGAAGCAGTGATTGCCCCCATTCAATGTCTGCCATGGTAGCTGCCTGCAACGTCTGCAGCAAATGTGTGCAACACGCCTCTCATTTCCGACAACCCAACTGTTTTCTATAGTGTTCCGTTTGCTTTGCCAGCCTGCCTGCCTTCGTGGAATATCTGCCGGTTATGCCTGAGGCACTGGCTGCCTGCGTTGTGTGCATACACGGTTTGTATGCCTGTAAAGGCCTGCCTGTCCCGTGTGTATGCCTTTAACCCAACCTTTCCAAACCGGTTATCAGTAATTCCGTTCTTTTCCTCGGGCTCCTCTATGTCCCATGCCTGAGACCTGTCTCTGGCCATGCCTCAAGCCCCATGCAGCACTTCTGAAATATCTTTAGCATCGCCCTCTGGTAGCAGAGGAAATGAATGAAAAGAAATGTATCTGCTAATATTAAGGGGGATTGTGTTAATGTGCGCAATAGTTCACTGCGAAGAGTTTCATAAGATAGTCGTCACTGAAAGGAAATATGTGGGGGCAGAGGGTAGTATATAAAAAGAGCAATACATTAGATTGATACAATGTTCTGATCTAGTGATAGTGAAGGAGCCCGATTGATGACGTGGTCACAGAAACATGTAACAGTAAGAAATGAACAGAGGCAGAGAGAGAGAAAGACGGGCAGCAGATTGTCAGAGACTCTGAGGTACAGACATGGATGCGCATATAGAAGATAAATGGTGCATGTGAACAGAATGCGTGCGCGTGTGTGAACAGATGGAAGAATGGTCTGACAGATTCACAAATACAGCGAGAGGAGGCAACAGAGTGAGCGATAGAAAGAAAAGGGGGCACAATCAGAATAGGTTCGGCAGTTACATTTTGTTAACAAGCGCGCGCGCCTCGCGCTGAAAGGAGGCAGCAGGGGGAGGGGAGAGAGGAGGGGGCCTGCGCCAATTTCCCTTGCGGGAGCGAACGAGTTAATTACAAACATATGGTTTGAAAGCTAGCTCCCGCAATGAAATCGCCAGACGTGCATGCATTGCCATTGGAAGCAATGCAACGCGTGCACGTATTTTCCCGCAAAGCTGTGCCTACGGCTAAAGGTGTTTTTCCTATGCAGCGCATGCGTGCTGCGTAGGCGAGACCTAAAAACAAGTTGATATTTCCCTAAATACAGGCATACATTAATAGGTATTTGTATTACAATGCTGATATTTACCTGTGGGTGTAGTGTTTCACTAAATGTTGTTACTTAATTTGCTAAAACGCAACAGGTAGAAAAGCATGCGTGCATATTTTTCAGTAAAATAAATGTGGACATATACATTTTTACGATTGCATTTATTCTCAAAACAGAAAATAAATATGGATAATACCAATAATGTGGCCAAAAAATAAATATGGATAAATACAGAAGGAAATGTTGAATAAATAAATAACATCAAATTGGGAGCCCTAATTGTTATATACTTTTTGTGACTCCCTAGCTGTTTGTGACCTGTACAAATCCTCGCATGTACCTCTAGTAATCTTATGCGCATAACATGTAAAGTGCTCTGATACCTTTGGGTCTAACTGGTGCTATATAAAACTCAAAAATAAATAAATAAATAAATTAGTGCGAATGGGAGGAAGCCTTACATTCTCTCTGAGGTCAGACGTTTTACTGATGTAAGTGATCGAGCCTGGAATGAGCGACCATGGCAGGTGTGACCATCGTCTTAGAGTGAATGTGGAGGAGAGTGACTGAGATCTCTGGAAGACTCAAGCTAGGAGAAGTAATAATTCTGGCAAAGACTGAATCGCTCGCATGCGAGTTGCTTGCAATGAAGTGGCTTCGAGCGGGCAATCCCTGTGACTCAAGTGCAAGACAGATCTAGGGCCAGCCACCGGCAGGGAGATGCCCTGTGTCTCAGCTTCTCCCTCCGCCTGTCTTTAAGAGATGCGAGGCAGAGGAGACCTAGAGCAGTTAGAAGAATCCGGACCCATGGGCTTTCGTAGAGTACTTCGGTTCCCCGCTGATATAGCTATCAACCTTTGAGGGTGAGATGGGGTTGGGAAATCCTCAACACTCTGGACTATGGGCCCTTTCCTTACACTTTGCTCTCGGCAGAGTTAAGGCAAATTTCATGGTATGGGACTAAAATACAACCCACATGAGGAGGAGCCCTTAGGAAACCCAGAACACTTGCCACAGACTCTGTGCCCCTCACTACTGGCTATCAGTAGCCCCCAGAGCAGGTGAAGAACACTTTTGGTTACTGCCATGGAAGGTCCTGGTATCCTCAGACTTAGTGATGAAGAGGACGATGTAAAAAGATTCTTTACGCATTGTGAGAGTGAGTGATCACCGAGAGCCGCAATACTCAGTGTGTATGCCTTTAAGACTCCACCAATCACACCCCTATCAATAAAGGTACACACCCACATTCCAAATGTGAAGAAGTAATACAAAATTTCTGAAGAGATTCAGTCATGAAGGTTGACCTAACTAACATACTCCCAAACCTCCATCCCCAACTCAGACCATCACAAAGACATCCTGTAGATGACATTCCCATCTCTCTGGGTCATATGGTCCCAATCATCTATCACCTCCACCCCTCACGAAACTTGGTAGATCCCACCCCGTCTCTCTTGCAATGTCTTCCTTCATTGAACGAAACTGAAAAACTGTATCCAAGACTGCTCTTCCTACCTCTTCCACCAGCCCCATCTGTATCCAAGGCTGCTCTTTCTTCCTCTGCCACAGCCCCTCTGTATCCAAGGCTGCTCTTCCTAAATCTCCACCAGCACCTCTGTATACATGGCTACTCTTCCTACCTCTTCCACCACCACCTTTGTATCAAAAGCTGCTCTTCCTACCTCTTCCACCAGCCCCACTGTATCCAAGGCTGCTCTTCCTTCCTCCTCCATCAGCCCCTTTGTATCCAAGGCTGCTCTTTCCACCTCTTCCACCAGCCCCATCTGTATCCAAGGCTGCTCTTCCTTCCTCTGCCACAACCTCCTCTGTATCTAAGGCTACTCTTCCTACCTCTTCTACCAGAACCTCTGTATCCAAGGCTGCTCTTCCTTCCTCTTCCACCAGAACCTCTGTATCCAAGGCTACTCTTCCTTCCTCTGCCACCAGCCCCTCTGTATCCAAGACTACTCTTCCTACCTCTTCCACCACCACCTTTGTATCAAAGGCTGCTCTTCCTACCTCTTCTACCAGAACCTCTGTATCCAAGGCTGCTCTTCCTACCTCTTCCACCAGCTCCTCTGTATCCAAGGATGCTCTTCCTACCTCTTCCACCAGCCCCATCTGTATCCAAGGCTGCTCTTTCTTCCTCTGCCACAGCCCCTCTGTATCCAAGGCTGCTCTTCCTAAATCTCCACCAGCACCTCTGTATACATGGCTACTCTTCCTACCTCTTCCACCACCACCTTTGTATCAAAAGCTGCTCTTCCTACCTCTTCCACCAGCCCCACTGTATCCAAGGCTGCTCTTCCTTCCTCCTCCATCAGCCCCTTTGTATCCAAGGCTGCTCTTTCCACCTCTTCCACCAGCCCCATCTGTATCCAAGGCTGCTCTTCCTTCCTCTTCCACCAGAACCTCTGTATCCAAGGCTACTCTTCCTTCCTCTGCCACCAGCCCCTCTGTATCCAAGACTACTCTTCCTACCTCTTCCACCACCACCTTTGTATCCAAGGTTGCTCTTCCTGCTCTTCCATCCTCTTCCACCAAGCACTCTGTATCCAAGGCCACTCTTCCTACCTCTTCCACCAGCCCCTATGTATCCAAGGCTACTCTTCCTACCTCTTCCCCCTCCTCTGTATCCAAGGCTACTCTTCCTACCTCTTCCCCCACCTCCTCTGTAATCAAGGCTGCTCTTCCTTCCTCTTTCACCAGCCCCTCTGAATCTACAGCAAACAAATGATGGATGGAATACTGACAATGCAAACATTCTCCCCCAGTCAAAAGATCTGGGTTAAATCCATCGTTCTTTTGCCCACTACGCCACCCCAGTTTGGACCCAGCCATATGCAAATTAGTCTTGACCCTGTGCCTCATGGGAACAGTCCAGACCGAACTGCCAGGCCAGATCCTCCCTGGACCAGAAACAAGCATCCTGGGACCGGTTTCAGGGTATGTCACCCTTCTTCAGCCAGGCTTGAATCCAGTGGCACAGTGAAACCCCGAAACTGGTCCTAGGATACTTAGACTGTTATCAAAAATGATCTCAAGGTTTTTAGCTGATTTGACGGGGGTGGGGAGGGATCCGCAGACTTCTGGCCTCCAAGTGTTGGACCATATGGAGTTTTGAGAGCCAAACACAAGCGCTTCAATCTTGTCTTCATTAATCTTTCATCCAGCAGATGATGCTGCACAAGCACTGGCTGCACCTTCCTGCCACCAAAGGCAGGTCGTTTGGGACGGATACAATAATTTGAGTATCGTCTGCATATGACAGCACTTGAAACCCAAATGAGTCCACCAGGTCCGCCAGAGAGGCCACATAAAGATTAAAAAGAGTTGGGCTCAAAGACGAGCCCTGATGCGCCACACAAGGGAGACTGAATGTGAAGGGCGTCTAACATGGGCTTCAATTGGAATTCCATAGAGCATATTATCAAGCCCATTATCGCTGTTTTAGCGGCAGTTTTCTGCCGCTAAAGCGGCGATAATTTTATCGCCTGGCTTGATAATATGCCCCTTGATCTTGAAAATAAACCGCTGAGGAGGGGGTTCTGATAGCCCCTTCACTCCCTTAAATATAAAAAAAGAAATTTACTACAAAGAAGAGTGCTTCAGCCTGTGCTAGGGCTGTTCCCGGTCCCGTACCAGGGCTTTGCTTCTCTCTTTCACCAGGGCATGGACATGCCCTCCATTTCATTCTTGTCTGCAACATTCGTGCCCAAAGGTCATGGGATCTGTTGAGTACCAGGGTGCCAAAGGCTGGCTTCTAGCCACAACCCTGGTTTTGAAGGGGCAACAATGCCCAGAGCTGCCTTAGCCCAGTCTTGAATCCCTTCCCAGAGAGAGGGAAAGAGCTGTCCTTGGCGGCCGCGGTGGATTCAAGGGCTGGCCCAGCCCACAGCTGTGATCCTTTAATGTTCCTGCAGCATTATGGAGTGGAAGGGTAGAGCGCATTCCACTGGTGAGGAGTGGAAGAGAGAGTTTAAAGTGGATCACCCGGTGATCCACCCAGGTAAGAGGTAGGACTTCCTCAATAACCAGATTGTTATGGTTAATGGGAATCCCATCTAGGGTGTGACCCACCTTATCAGTAGGAGATTGCACCATCTGTACAAATCCAAAATTGGACATAAGTTCAAGGAATACGCCAAAGACTTTACCAAGAAATGAGGTTCCAAGGTCTGCCACCAAGCCTTGGTAAAGTTACCTCAGCCCGGCGGACGGTATCCCAGGAGGCCTCTATAATTCAACCAGCTTACATGTGGTGCAGAACAGGCGTTATTCCCTAGCTGAGGATGTGTGTTGGTGCTCGCACACAGGGGATACTTGTTTTTGTAGGGCTAGGTTAGGACTTCTTTTGGATATCCTTATGGGATTCTGTTTTTTCTTGATACCCAGGTTTCCTATCTAATATAGGAAGACCCTCCATACATATATCCTTTCAGGACCCTTGAGGGCCTAAGGGTGGGATGACCAGGCCCTTGGCGGGGTCCTAGCCCTTAGTACGTACATGCCCCGCCCCCTCCACAGACAAGTGGTACAGCCTGTTCCCTGAGGGTCGCACATGCCGATGGCATAGGTCCACAGGCATGAACAAGAGTCTGTACTTTCCAAACAAAGAACTCCAAGCATAGCCACACACTAGGTCGACACCTGATGCACATAGGAGGTGGTGACCTCACACTTGGCTGCAGGCCCTTCTTGCCTCACCTGTAATGATGCTACCTCCACGTATGTACATTTAGGACTGCAAAGCCAGGGCGGGAGGAGTGACATCCCCTGCCGGTGCAGACACCACTTCGTAATGTAAACAATTGTGTGGCTACCAAAAGCTACCAGATATATAAAGACATTTTGCCTTTGCAAGTCATGCGATTGCAAAATCACAGGGTTTGCGACAACATAATGTCTTTTTGTTTTGTAAGAAACCCATTTTGTGAGTCAAAAAAGCACTATTAGGAAGGAGCAAACCCTTTCTGTTGTGAATAGCTGTGGCGTGTCTCAGGGGCGGCTCCTCCTTTAGGACGGAGGTGCGCCGCCCCACTAAAACGCCCCCAGCAAAGCCCCGGAGACGAAAAATAAAATGGTAATAAATGTAATTCATCAGCCCATCCCGAATCAAGTGTCAGGACGGGGCGGGGCCTGCTGAGTGGCAGCAGGGAGGGGCGGTGTGCTGCCTGGGCAGTAGTTTAAAAGTGCGCATGTCTCTTTGGTCGGCTGTCTTGAACCACCCAGCCAAACGTACGCATTTTATACCTCTGAACCCAGCTGGGTTGAGAGCAAGCATAGGCCTCAATCTCCTCGGAAGTGCTGAGAGAGGCAGCTGCCTCCAATCCTGGCGCTTCTCTCATGCTGGTTAACAGCATGAGAGCAGCGCAAGGATTGGTTATGGGAGTTGACTGGACGTCACAAGAGAAGAATAGGACCAGAGCGAGGAGGACGTGTGGTGCAGCAAGCCCATTAAGTAACTATTTACTTTATTGTATTAATGTATTTATTTTATGCACACATGCACCACCCATTTGCCCGCCGCGTAGTAGGTGCAGTTGCCAGCTGCCACTGTGTGTATCAATGTGTTGTGGCTGCGATTGCGGAAACGAACCATCGAAAAGTTGCTGACTCCTCATAGGAAGTAGTAAAAGATTTAAAAAGTGGACACTGTCCTCGTGGGAGGCCTTTCCCTTTGGGAATCGATACAGGTGATCTCGAGGGAGCAGGCAGTGGGCCAAGCAACTGCTTGCTCTTGCATGTATGTTCCCAAACGGATTTTGGGGCATATTTACAAATAAATGGCACAGCTCGGCGCTGCAAGCGATTTAGCAGTGTCGTGCTGTCATTTAAAAAATGCAGGAATGCTCTGTATTGACAGGAATACTGTGCAGCCCTGCGTTTCCCCCTGCGCCAGCACTAACATTGCTGCCTAGCACCAGTGCAGCACCCTTGCACCATGGTGCAAGGGTGCCTGCGCTGCAGGGTTGATTGTGTTTATGCAGGTAGGGGCACCATCATTAATGGTGATTGTCCTTTCTATGTGTGCGGCAGAATGCAGCACACATTGAAAGAGGCTCTTCTCCTCGTTGCGCCACTCTAACGCCTGCTTTTCTATGGCGTTTGTTCTTCTGCAGCACACATTGAAAGAGGCTCTTCTCCTCGTTGCGCCACTCTAACGCCTGCTTTTCTATGGCGTTTGTTCTTCTGCAGCACACATTGAAAGAGGCTCTTCTCCTCGTTGCGCCACTCTAACGCCTGCTTTTCTATGGCGTTTGTTCTTCTGCAGCACACATTGAAAGAGGCTCTTCTCCTCGTTGCGCCACTCTAACGCCTGCTTTTCTATGGCGTTTGTTCTTCTGCAGCACACATTGAAAGAGCTTTTCTCCTCGTTGCGCCACTCTAACGCCTGCTTTTCTATGGCGTTTGTTCTTCTGCAGCACACATTGAAAGAGGCTCTTCTCCTCGTTGCGCCACTCTAACGCCTGCTTTTCTATGGCGTTTGTTCTTCTGCAGCACACATTGAAAGAGCTTTTCTCCTCGTTGCGCCACTCTAACGCCTGCTTTTCTATGGCGTTTGTTCTTCTGCAGCACACATTGAAAGAGGCTTTTCTCCTCGTTGCGCCACTCTAACGCCTGCTTTTCTATGGCGTTTGTTCTTCTGCAGCACACATTGAAAGAGGCTCTTCTCCTCGTTGCGCCACTCTAACGCCTGCTTTTCTATGGCGTTTGTTCTTCTGCAGCACACATTGAAAGAGGCTCTTCTCCTCGTTGCGCCACTCTAACGCCTGCTTTTCTATGGCGTTTGTTCTTCTGCAGCACACATTGAAAGAGGCTCTTCTCCTCGTTGCGCCACTCTAACGCCTGCTTTTCTATGGCGTTTGTTCTTCTGCAGCACACATTGAAAGAGCTTTTCTCCTCGTTGCGCCACTCTAACGCCTGCTTTTCTATGGCGTTTGTTCTTCTGCAGCACACATTGAAAGAGCTTTTCTCCTCGTTGCGCCACTCTAACGCCTGCTTTTCTATGGCGTTTGTTCTTCTGCAGCACACATTGAAAGAGGCTCTTCTCCTCGTTGCGCCACTCTAACGCCTGCTTTTCTATGGCGTTTGTTCTTCTGCAGCACACATTGAAAGAGGCTCTTCTCCTCGTTGCGCCACTCTAACGCCTGCTTTTCTATGGCGTTTGTTCTTCTGCAGCACACATTGAAAGAGGCTCTTCTCCTCGTTGCGCCACTCTAACGCCTGCTTTTCTATGGCGTTTGTTCTTCTGCAGCACACATTGAAAGAGCTTTTCTCCTCGTTGCGCCGCTCTAATGCCTGCTTTTCTATGGCGTTTGTTCTTCTGCAGCACACATTGAAAGAGGCTCTTCTCCTCGTTGCGCCACTCTAACGCCTGCTTTTCTATGGCGTTTGTTCTTCTGCAGCACACATTGAAAGAGGCTCTTCTCCTCGTTGCGCCACTCTAACGCCTGCTTTTCTATGGCGTTTGTTCTTCTGCAGCACACATTGAAAGAGGCTTTTCTCCTCGTTGCGCCACTCTAACGCCTGCTTTTCTATGGCGTTTGTTCTTCTGCAGCACACATTGAAAGAGGCTCTTCTCCTCGTTGCGCCACTCTAACGCCTGCTTTTCTATGGCGTTTGTTCTTCTGCAGCACACATTGAAAGAGGCTCTTCTCCTCGTTGCGCCACTCTAACGCCTGCTTTTCTATGGCGTTTGTTCTTCTGCAGCACACATTGAAAGAGGCTCTTCTCCTCGTTGCGCCACTCTAACGCCTGTTTTTCTATGGCGTTTGTTCTTCTGCAGCACACATTGAAAGAGCTTTTCTCCTCGTTGCGCCACTCTAACGCCTGCTTTTCTATGGCGTTTGTTCTTCTGCAGCACACATTGAAAGAGCTTTTCTCCTCGTTGCGCCACTCTAACGCCTGCTTTTCTATGGCGTTTGTTCTTCTGCAGCAAACATTGAAAGAGGCTCTTCTCCTCGTTGCGCCACTCTAACGCCTGCTTTTCTATGGCGTTTGTTCTTCTGCAGCACACATTGAAAGAGGCTCTTCTCCTCGTTGCGCCACTCTAACGCCTGCTTTTCTATGGCGTTTGTTCTTCTGCAGCACACATTGAAAGAGGCTCTTCTCCTCGTTGCGCCACTCTAACGCCTGCTTTTCTATGGCGTTTGTTCTTCTGCAGCACACATTGAAAGAGCTTTTCTCCTCGTTGCGCCGCTCTAATGCCTGCTTTTCTATGGCGTTTGTTCTTCTGCAGCACACATTGAAAGAGGCTCTTCTCCTCGTTGCGCCACTCTAACGCCTGCTTTTCTATGGCGTTTGTTTTTCGCTTTGCCTCAAAATTACAGATCCTTGTAAACCTGGGGCAGTGTCAAAAACCAATGGGTGGTGCATGGGAACGCCCACAGCAACACCCATTTCATGTCCTTTGGCAACCGAAAACTGTGGCGAGGACCCATATGACAAGGTGGTGTTAAGCCATACAAAGTCGCTTAGCGCCACTTTAAATATGGAGCAGGGCAGTGCGCCCCGGAGCGTCGGAGCAAGTGAGGCTCTGGCAGGGCAGTGCCCTTGTAAATATGCCCCTTTGTTTTTAAAGCAGCATGCATCCTTTAAGAAACAGAGGGTGTTAAAAAACATCATTGTTTTGGAATAGAAACACTGGGCCCGATTCACAGAACTAACTTAAGACAAAATCCTAAACTTACTACCATTTTCGTATTCACAGAAGGCACTTACTCATTTTGGTATTCACAGAAGACACTTACTCACTTCGGTATTCACAGAAGTTAGGAGTCCTAACTTTACTACTACTAAACTCAGAAAAATCCTAATTTTAAGGCTTTCGGTATTCACAGAAGGCATTTAGGAGTCCTAAAGTTAGGAGTCCTAAGTTTACTACTACTAAATTGAGAAAAATCCTAATTTTAAGACTTTCGGTTTTCACAGAAGGCATTTAGGAGTCCTAAAGTTAGGAGTCCTAACTATACTACTACTAAACTGCGAAAAATCCTAATTTTAAGACTTTCGGTATTCACAGAAGGCATTTAGGAGTCCTAAACTTAGGACTCCTAACTTCTGTGAATACCAAAATGAGTAAGTGCCTTCTGTGAATACCAAAATGAGTAAGTGCCTTCTGTGAATACCAAAATGGTAGTAAGTTTAGGATTTTGTCTTAAGTTAGTTCTGTAAATCGGGCCCATTGATGGTGGCCTGCACTCCACTGGAGGGCCCCATCCAATCTTCTGTAGCCAATCACAGGTGTCTGCAAATAGCAACCTTCATTCACTTGGCGGGTCCCTCTGTGTCCCCCCTCACCCCAGCCCCCCTCACTCCACCCTCCGCGCCTGGAGATCTTGCCATGCAACCTGTTAGCAGATAGGCCGCACTTAGGGGCATATTTATGAGCCGCTATCGCCACGGGAACGGCACTTTTATGATGTTCCTGTGGCGAAGGGGCTTCACCTCATTTACAAGGGAGAGTTAAGCCACTTAACATGGCTTAAAGTTGCCTTGTTAATAAGGCCCCCTTTCACGTTACACTCAGCGTGAAAGGGGCAGGCAGTGGGTGTTGTGGTGGGCGTTCCACCGCAACACCCAACTGATTCTGACTCTGCCCCTTATTTACAAGGCGAGAATTAAGAACAGGGAAATCCTGGTCTTACGCTGGCGAAACGAGGAAATCTTTTTCCTTTCTCCTCGTTTTTGCTGCTTTCATGTGCGCTGCCTTGTGCAGCACGCATGGAAACATCAATAGGCCAATGATTGTTTATGTGCAGGAAGGTCCTCGTTCCTGCACATAAACAATCATTTAAAAAAAAATGCAGTTTTGCAACTTCTATGTGAGCTGCATTAAGTAGCACACATAGAAGTTACAGAACGGCATTTCAAGATTGTGTATGTGCAGGATGGGGCGTCTTCCTGCACATAAACAAACTTCCCCTGCACGCAGACACCTGTGCCTGTTTTCGCGCTTGGCTGCTAAGTGTAGCGCCAGCGCAGGGGGAAACGCAAGGATGCACCATATTCTTGTAATTATGGTGCAGCCCTGCATTTCTGAAGTGCGGAGAGAGGCGTTAAGCCAGGAAGGCTAGCGCCTCACTCCACCACTTCCCTTGTAAATATGCCCCTGAAAGTGTAGGTGAAAAAGATTGATTCAGAGTTTGCGACCAGTTTTTGCAGCCAGTCTCTTTAGGCATTGAACCCCAAGTGCTTGTAAGCTTCACTGAATGAATATGAGTGCATTTCCCCAGATCTCCAGGGAGCAGGCGCCTGTACACAGGCGATGCTCCTTGTGAGCTGGTGCAACAGCCCCCCTCGGAGTGTGGCATGAAGTCTGTAGTGTACATGACGTCATTTCGCCAGCCTGAGATTTGTATGAAGAGTTTTGTGGACTCTGATGACGAGAATGGAGATAATACATGTAGTTGTGAAGTGTGACGTTGCTTCATGTCCCTGGAATACTCCACACAAGGGCAGGAATGGGATTACATGCGGGTACAGAGGTCAAGGGGTGGGGGGCAGGGCTCACTCCAAGAGTTAAGACCCCAGGGCTGCAGACAATAGAGACTTGCGCCATGAGGAGCAGGGAAGGAACCCTGAGATAATGGCCACACCCTGAGACTAGGGTCACACCCTGAGACTAGGGTCACACCATGAGACTAGGGTCAGGCAATGAAACTAGAGTCACACACTGAGGGTAGAGTCAAACCTTTAGTCTATGGTCAGACACTGAGACTAGGGTTAAGGCCCTGAGACTAGGGTCACTCAATGAGACTAGGGTGAGACCCTGAGTCTAGGGCCACACCCTGAGGCAAGTGTAAAACCCTGAGGCAAGTGTAAGACCCTGAGACTAGGGTCAGACACTGAGGGTAGAGTCAAACCTTTAGACTATGGTCAGACACTGAGACTAGGGTTAAGGCCCTGAGACTAGGGTCACTCAATGAGACTAGGGTGAGACCCTGAGTCTAGGGCCACACCCTGAGGCAAGTGTAAAACCCTGAGGCAAGTGTAAGACCCTGAGACTAGGGTCAGACACTGAGGGTAGAGTCAAACCTTTAGACTATGGGCAGACACTGAGACTAGGGTTAAGGCCCTGAGACTAGGGTCACTCAATGAGACTAGGGTGAGACCCTGAGTCTAGGGCCACACCCTGAGGCAAGTGTAAGACCCTGAGACTAGGGTCAGACACTGAGACTAGGGTCACACACTGAGGGTAGTGTCAAACCTTTAGACTATGGTCAGACACTGAGACTAGGGTTAAGGCTCTGAGACTAGGGTCACTCCATGAGACTAGGGTGAGACCCTGAGTCTAGGGCCACACCCTGAGGCAAGTGTAAAACCCTGAGGCAAGTGTAAGACCCTGAGACTAGGGTCAGACACTGAGGGTAGAGTCAAACCTTTAGATTATGGTCAGGCAGTGAGACTAGGGTTAAGGCCCTGAGATTAGGGTCAACCTCTGTGATTAGGGTCAGACCCTGATACTAGGGACACACCCTGAGACTAGGATCAAACAATTAAACTATGGTCAAACTGTGAGATGAGGGTCACACTCTGAGGCTCGAATCACACCCTGAGGCAAAGGTCACAACCAAAGATTAGGGCCAGACCCTGAGATGAGAGTCAGACCCTGAGATGAAGGTCACACCCAGAGATCATGGTCAGACCCTGAGACTTGGATCACACCATAAACTAGGGTCAGACCCTGAGACTGGGGTCACACCCTGGAACGAGGGTCACACCCTGAGAGTTGGGTCAGACCCCGAGACTGAGGTCATTCTGATACTAGAGTCAGACCTTGAGGCTATGCTCAGACTCTGAAACTAGGGTCACACCCTGAGACTAGGATCAAACCTTGAGACTATGGTCAGACTGTGAGACGAGGGTCACACACTGAGACTCGGATCACTCCCAGAGATTAGGGTCAGACCCTGAGAGTTCAGTGGTATAGTGAATAAAAAGGCAAACACTGTGACTGGGTGAGAGAGTGAGAGATTGGCAGCATTTCGCTGGAACAGCAAACCCTGAGACTTGGGTCAGTCCCTGAGAGTGCATAGGCAATAGACCTAGAAGTACAAGCCCTGGGCTAGGTTTAGGGCTTGTCACTAGGGGCAGATCCCTGAGACTAGGGTCAGAATCTGAGGCTAAATTCACACCTGAGATTTTGGTCACATTCTGAGACTAGGATCAGACTCTGAGTCTAGGGTCACACCCTGAGAATAGGGTCAGAACCTGAGACTAGAGTCACACCCTGTGACTAGGGCGACACCCTGAGACTAGGGCCACACCCTGAGACTAGGGCCACACACTGAGACTAGGGTAAGACCCTGAGACTAGGGTTTGATCCTGAGACTAGGGTCAGACAATGAAACTAGGGTCACACACTGAGGGTAGAGTCACACCTTTAGACTGTGGTCAGGCAGTGAGACTAGGGTTAAGGCCCTGAAATTAGGGTCAACCTCTGTGATTAGGGTCAGACCCTGATACTAGGTTCACACCCCAACACTAGGATCAAACCTTGAGACTATGGTCAGACTGTGAGACGAGGGTCACACCCTGAGACTCGGGTCACACCCTGAGACAAAGATCACTCCCAGAGATTAGGGTCAGACCCTGAGAGCTCAGTGGTATAGTGAATAAAAAGGCAAACACTGTGAGAGAGTGAGAGATTGGCGTCATTTCGCTGGAAAAGCAAACCCTGAGACTAGGGTCAGTCCTTGAGAGTTCATAGGTAAAAGACCTAGACGTAGAGCCCTGGGACTAGCTTTAGACCCTATGACTAGTGCCAGATTCCTGAGACTAGGGTCATATCCTGGGAATATGGTCAGACACTGAGACTGAGGTCAGACCCTGAGACTGGAGTCACATACTGCGAGTGGGATCAAACCTTTAGACACTGAGACTAGGTTTAGACCCTGAGATTAGGGTCAGACTTTGTGATTAGGGTCAGATCCTGATACTGAGGTCAGACGAGGATCACACCCTGTACCGAGGATCCCACCCTTAGTTGAAGGTCACACCCAGGGATTATGGTCAGATCTTGAGACTAGGGTCACACCCTGAGACTAGGGTCAGACCCTGAGACTGGAGTCAGACCCTGAGACCGGGGTCACACTCTGGGACTAGGGTCAGACCCTGAGACTGGGGTCACACTCTGAGACTAGGGTCAGACCCTGAGACTGAGGTCACACTCTGAGACTAGGATCTGACCTTAAAACTAGGGGCAGACCCTGAGACTAGGGTCACACTCTGAGACTAGGGTCACACCCTGAGACTAGGGTCACACTCTGAGACTAGGGTCACACCCTGAGACTGGGTCACACTCTGAGACTAGGGTCTGACCTTAAAACTAGGGGCAGACCCTGAGACTAGGGTTACAACCTAGGGTCAGTGATATTGTGAATAAAAAGGCAAACACTGTGACTGGGTAGGAGAGTTAGAGAAAGGTGGTGTTTCGCTAGAACAGCAAACCCTGAGACTAGGGTCAGTCCCTGAGGGTACATAGGTAAAAGACCTAGCAATCCACGCTCTTAGACTAGCTTCAGACCCTGAGAGTTTACAGAAATTTGTATAACAAGACATTGAGATAGACGAATACATGCCGCATGAAAGAGCACTTACCTCTCATTGGGAAGTAACTGATGACGTAGTTCCCCACTGTAGAGAGAAGAGAAATACACAGTGCCATTAAAGGCATAGAAGTGTACTTAGCTCCCCTAACTGTTTGAGATAAGGCCCTGAGAGAGAGGCCATCAAGTGAATGGGCGCACTCAGCCCCACTTACCAATACAGAATACACAATCCTTATCCTCAATTTGTAGCTGGGGGTGAAGCTTGCACTGATCACACTCCACCTGCAGCTGGTGGATGGGGTTTACACAGTCCTCTCACTCCACCCAAAGCTGATGGATGAAGTTTACACAGTCCTTACATGTCACCTGCAGCTGGCGGATGAAGTTTACACAGTCATCTCATTCCACCCGCAGCTGGTGGATGACATTTACAAAGCCGTCATACCCCACCTGCAGTTGCTGGATGAAGTTTACCCAGTCATCACATTCCACCCAAAGCTGATGGATGAAGTTTACACAGTCCTTACATGTCACCTGCAGCTGGCGGATGAAGTTTACACAGTCCTCTCACTCCACTTACAGTTATGGGACACGCAGTCCCTTCACACCCACTGCTGAGCCCCAACCCCAGAGAATGTCATATTCACTCTTTTGGCCTTGGGAGCTCCCACAGTCTCACCATTGAACCTCCCCTCTCACCCTCCCCCACAAGGAAGCCATTTCATGCCCACCTGGTGATGGCACATGGAAGGCTGTGACCAGGGGCACTTACTTGTGGTGTTACGGATAGAGATGCTGTTGGCCTTTCCAAGGCTGCAGGGGCTGGTACCTTCAGAGGTGCTTTACTCCCTCTCTCAGCTCTGACTGGTTCTACGCAGTCTCAGAGTCATGCGCCTCCACCTAGTAGAGTCTCCAGTGGAGGTGTCTCTCCCCTTCACTTAGTGTCTTTCCCAGTAGAGGTGAGGTGGGGGCACCTCTTCTCTAGGTATGGTTTCCAGCAGCAGTGTCTTACTCCTCCTGTTGGTATGGTATCCAGCAACAAGGTCCTACACCATCCTACGCTCTAGCTCTCCTTCTCTCCTGTCTGCTCCTGTTCTATTTATGCTCCCTGGGTCCAGGTGACTCAGGGTGAGGTGGGAGTGTTGTGTGTATTTTGGGGGGAGTTGGCTAAACCTCTCCACTTGTTGCTTAGGGACGTGCCAGGCACTGCACCTATGTAGACAGTGCATTGAAGCTGGTGAGTGATGTCCAACCACAGATGCTGGCATGCCTGGTGTTCACAAAGAGCCTACAAGCCCAGGGTGTGGCAAGTGATTGTACAATCACATCCTCTTGTTTATTTTCTATGTTTGACAGTCTTTCTTCGGTCTCTATGATCACCTGCCCTCTTGAAGTGAGGCGAGGTTTCACCCTTCACTGGTAGTTGGACTGAGATACCATTGTTACATTCCATCTATTCAGTTTGATCCACAGGGTGGAAAGCTGCCAAGGGGTAGTCCAGGTGATGGAGCAGGGTTTTTCCTTTTAAACCGAATACCTGTTTCATTTTCGCATGTTATAATTAAAAGTACTACTGATTAATTATTAACTATTAAAAGTTTGTCAAGTGTTGTCTAACCAAACTTATTAACAAAAGAATTACACGTGGGAATGCTATTGCATGGCTAAAATAATAAGTGAACTAAGTTGGTGAGCAAACTGACAAAAATCGATGTTGCTTATGTAATGTTATTGTGTTTGCGCTTATAATTAATATGCATTAATGGCTTCTGATGTTGCAAATGGCTAGATAAATACATACACATAAGGGTATTAGCTGGGGAGTAACACTGTATAATCATTTCTGTGCAGTAATTCTGTTTTATGTCTATTTTCACTTCAGTTGACTAATGTGGCCTACCAGAAAATGGCTACCACCCGCAGCCTGCATTCGAGTAGATGGAAATTTTGCAAAGAGGCTTCGCGTTGCCTGTGACCTTGCCCACTCGACAAAACTGAAAAGCCATGATCATGACGACAAATCCAGGACGGATGCCAAGAGCCCCTGAACATGAAATTTGTTTTGCCAATAAGAATGCTGAACTTATGAACTGATGATCCCACCACTGGGATACAAGTTATCTTAAAGACATCCGTAGATGTATCGAATTAGTCATGGACATTCAATGTTTCTATTCATTATCTGGGACAATCTAAGTGTGAGAAAATCTCGCACAGTATCGCAAATGTACCAAGATGACATTATTTCCGCCATTCATCCGTTCTGAACAATGAATTGTAACTTTACAGAATGTAAATTTTAGTATAAATATTAGTAGGCTAGAGAGGTCTAGCGCCACTTCTTCCCGAACTTATGATCCGAGGTCCCTATGCTGACGGAGAGGACGGAGACTCTACATGACGGCAAGACACTCTGTTTCTTCTACTGAGGACCGGTTCTGACTTAGGATCTGACATTTAGACAGAATAGGTAAATATGAGAGAAATGAATTTGCATTTAATTGGCTTTTCCTACAATTTTAGATAAACGAACATTCTGTTTGAATCTCTGTGTCGGGTGGTTATTTCTTGTCATGATTATTGAATTTATTTGCATATTGTTGTGAAATGATTTTGCTAGATTTATAAGCAACTAGTTGGTCGCATTGACCTCAAAGTAAATGCAGATTGGTTAGGTATCAGAAAGTGTTTTCCCCTTATACATGGCACGGGTAAGAGTGGTAGGATGAATGTTGGTGTAATGGGCCCCACCAGCGTGTGATGTGTGTGTGCGTGTGCGACTGTGAGATCACTCCGTTCGTGGAAGTAGAGGGGATTCGGAAGCTCCGATCTGCACCAGTTTCTTGGTAGCAGAATGATGGTTAACTATTGTCTTGGTCTGGCGAAATTGCGTGTATATAGGCTTGTTGATTATTGATTGATATTTATACTAACACTGTATGTTGAAGTCGTGTTGAGTTTTATGTATTGTGAACGGCTTCTGGGACGTAGGGAGTCAGTGACAGTTCCGTAGTAGGGCAGAGGGAGTGCTGCTCTCGGAAAAAGGCGGGATTGTTGGCCCTGTATGCAGACAGGGGAAAAACGTGTGACAATTGAAGTTGCGCGTCGCATTGTCTGGGTTCGATGAGGTAGCATCGCCATGTGTTGCCATTAGAAACGTATTTTCTGTGTGAGAGAAGTGTATATGATAGCGAAGGTTATCTGTGAAGTTCTGGTCTTAGGTCCCAGGGATCCGTATTGCATTCCGTTAAAGCTTATCACTAGAAGGGTAATAGGTATTCTCTGAGCTTGTTAGCAGGACAGGGCAGAGGTAAGTGCTGCTTTGTTAACGTGTGATATAATTCTGTAGTAGGACAGACTGTTCGCTGTTCTCGGGAAAGACAGAATTCTGTGTGGATGTACTACATTTTCTGGTGTGAAAGTGCGTGAATGAGAAGGCATTCTGGTTAATTGTGAAACTCTTAGGAGCATTCCGGAGAAAACAGTTAATTGGTGCTTGTTAGAAGGGTAGAGTAGAGGGATGTGCTACTTTATCAACGGAAGTAACGATTCTGTAGTAGGGCAGAGGTAAGCGCTGCTCTCGGAAAAGGCAGAATTCTTGTGGGAAAGGTCTTTTGCTGTTCTGTGGCTAGCGAAGCAGACAATGGAGATGTTTGTATGTTGTAACTAACAGACTCGTAGAAATTGAAACAAAGTCTACCGAGTAGTCTTGTAAAGGAGGGGTAGACGAGAGAAACAGGAGACAGGAGCAGAAGCTGCTGCAGCGACTGCTGACGTCAGGGAGACCGCGCTGTGATTGGACAGTGGGCTAGAACAGTGGAAGCACGGTGATTGGTGTGCTAGTGTACGCCGCGCTAGGATTGGGAGACATACAGGGTGACGTAGACGCTCCAGGATTGGTGCGTTGGTGTGAGTCGCGCTGGGATTCGTGGACTGAGTCAGTGACGTAGACGCTCCAGGATTGGTGCGTTAGTGTAAGTCGCGCTACAATTGGACAGATGATCGTACAGTTGTAGAAAGGATAAACAGCTTGTGGAGAATAAGAAAAATGTATTACCACGCTGAAGAAAAGAAAAAGAAATCTTTGCTTAGTAAAGTAAAGAACTGGTTCGACAAGGATAAAGATATTGTGACTAGGGAAGGACAGTTACTGCCCCCGATAAGAACCCCGGCATCCTTCATGGTTGCGAAGTATGGGTATCATACCTGTATTTGGTTAGATAACTGGGTGAAGTATACGAAGGATGATGGAGTATTAGCGTTCCCGGAACATGGCTCATTTAATCTGGCCATACTGAGGAATTTACGGGAGCAGATGATGAGCTTAGAACCTCGGCCTAGGCCGACGCAGTTTGAGGCATTAACTGAATGGGAAGATGAAATGCATGAACGAGAAAAGCAGAGGGGTGGGGGTAGCTATAGGTACATGTTCGGGCTAAAGTATGATCGTGAAACCCATCATGACCGGATGAGAAGGTGGCGTGATGCCAGTATGACTGAGGGATTATATCCTGTAAGAACGGCAGAGGAATCAGGAGGGAGAAAGTGTACAGAGAAAGAACATAATATAGAACCCAGAAGATATGGGGCAAATGAGTCTGATGATGATGTCTTAGAGGACATGCTCTATAAAAGACCACCACCGTATAGACGAGAACCTGAGGTAGGAACAGCAGTGACCCCGATGAGAGACACTCTGCGTATTATTAAGACAGAGGGTACCACCCCTGGGTTGAAAAGTAGTTGTTCTTTGGCGGAAAGAGAAAGAGAGAGAGATAGAGAGAGAGAGATAGAGAGAGAGCGAGAAAGAGAGAGAGAGAGAGAAAGAGAGAGAGAGAGAGAGAGAGAGAGAGAGAGAGAAAGAGAGATAGAAAAGGAGAATGAACTTGAAGATGAAAAGACCAGAGAACTAGCAAGAACTACCTTTGAACTGACAGAGAAAATCAGATAACTGACTAAACATCTTGAGGCAGTCACAGTGCTTGTGGCAATAGGCCCGGTTATGCCAATTTTTGACAAGCAGAGGATGGGTGAAAGTGGTTTGACGGTACCATATGTGGGCAATAGGTTGATTGTTCCTCAGGAGCAGGCAGAAATGAGAACAGGAGAAACACAGTGGAGAACGGGAGAAAATCAGTGGAGACATACCATATGTGGAGGAGAATTGAGTGTGCAGACTAACTCGAGTTTGAATTCTGGATGTGTGGAAGGGAACAGAGGATCAATCTTAGAACCACAAAGAGTGACAGGACCAGGGGGTGCAGAAAAATCTGTGGGAATAACTGCTGAAGATTTGAATGATTGGCTGAAGACTTTGCAGAGGAAAGAAAAAGAATCCCAGGGAATTGATGTAGCCAGACTACGTATGGAAATGGAGGAGATGATTGTAGGAACCATCCCTACAGAAACGCTGAAAAATTATCAGGAAGGGGAGATCCTCTTCCTGTGTAAAAGTATCACATGGAGAGCAAAGAACATACATGACAGGTTGAAAGGAATAGCCAGTGAATTGGGGATTGACATGGACAAGGTAAAAGCTTTACAAAAGCCTTACCGAGTTGATTTTACAGATAAGGACATTGAGAATCTGAACAATGTAGGCCGAACAGGACAGATTAAGGAAATGATTGCTTTGCTGAAGAAATGGGGAGATGTAGAAAGATGAAAGACAGATGGTACCGAAAGCGAGAGGATGGGGCAGATAGAACTTACTCGACATTCCCTCTGAAAGAAAAAGAAAAGGCGGTAACAGCTTACCCCATGAGAGAGATTCCAAGAGGTGGTTACGTACATGTCCCATGCACTAGACAGGATATTTTATCCTTTACAAATGATTTCCCTCGACTAAGGGAGAAGCCTGTCGAGTGGTATAGACAGGTCGACAGATTTGTGAAATTGTCAAAAGTGCTGTGGATTGACCTGAATAGTCTGTTTGATATAATTGTACCAGCAGACTTGTGGGCAGAATGTAAAATAGTCATAGACTGGCCCACTAAGGAATACCCAAGAGATCCAAAGACAGGAGCTCCAGATCCGGAGGTAATGAAGAAATATGAGCAGGTTATGGCCTTCTTGAAAAATAGGGTACCCCCCAAGGAAACAGATTGGGTTAAAATAGATCGAACACATCAAGAATTGAAGGAATCAGTACATGCATATTATGAAAGACTAATCTTAGCTTTCAAACAGTTCAGTGGAGATGAAATCTGGGTGATAAGGACCTGAGCCATTTTGTATATAGATTTGTGAATGGTTTGCGGCCGGAAATCAGTGAAATGATAAGGCAGCGTACCGTAGACTGGCAGAGTAAGAAGATTGATGAGATTCTGAGACATGCAAAATACTTCAGTGATGAAATTGAGGCAAAGCAGAGGAAGCTAAAAGAAAAGGCAATGTGGGCACAGGTGAAAGTTGAAGAAAGATAGGAAGCTCAGTTGGTTGAACAAGCAAAGAACCCAGGAAATAAACCCAGGTTTAGTTCAGGAAAAGGGAAAGGAAACATTGAAGAAGCGAAGAAAAAGTTCCCATGCCACAACTGTGGAAAATTAGGGCACTGGAAATCCGAGTGTAAGAATCCACCGTCTACTAATGATGACAATCCATCATGAATTCACAGGTGCAGAGTGAGGGGTGTGGTCAGCATCGGCAACAGCAGAAAGCTGATAAGCAGCAGAATCAGGTGCCAAAATCACCCTTGCCACAGAGAAGAGGATCCCAGAAGTACAGCCAAGAGTCGGGGTTCTACGATGAAGAACAGGTAATCAAGCCAAAACGCGCAAGCGCTGTTTCTCAGTACTGGCTGAAAAATGAGGGAAGCGACTCCGAGGGAGATTTCTGACAGTGCCGAAGAGAGGAGGAGGAGTGCGTACTTGGCGCAACTCTAGAAATAGACCAGGCAGGGCCTTTTGTAGATGGGAAAATTAATGGTGAAAGTGTTACTTTCTTAGTTGACACAGGAGCCACGAGATCAACTGTCAGGTCAGCTGATATAAAGAATCTTCCTCTCTCGGACGAAGCAATCCAAGTAGTTGGTGTATCCAACACACAGATTAAAACTCTACTTACTGAACCAGTAAGGGTTAGAATAGGGAAATTTTCAGACATGCACCGATTTGTGGTGTGTGACACAAGTCCAGTGAACTTGTTAGGCAGGGACCTGCTGTGCAAGATGAATTGCACTATTTTCTGTACTCCAGATGGAATAACCTTTGAAACACCAGATGAGGATGTTTTATACAGAATGACCATGGATGACAGGGAATGTGAGGCTTTGGGAACATATGGTATATTTAATCCAGTTGCGTTACCCCCAGAATTGAAACAGACAGTGAAAGCAGCAGTTTGGGATTTTACTGGAGAAGATGTGGGTCTGATGAGAAATGTAGATCCAGTAAAGATTACTGTAAAAGAGGGAGTGGTTTACCCAAACATACCGCAATACCGATTGACACCTGAAATAATTGAAGGAATAACACCCATAATTGAGAAGATGATTCAGCAGGGGGTGTTAAGAGAAATATTGAGCAGCCCATGTAATTCACCAACAATGGGACTGAAGAAACCTAATGGGAAGTTCAGAATAGTACAGGATTTGAGAAAAATTAACAAGATTGTTGTGTCATGTTGTCCCATTGTGCCAAATCCATCAGTGATTTTGTATCAGATTCCTCATGATGCAGAATGGTACACTGTAATTGATTTGTGTCATGCTTTCTTTTCAATTCCATTGCATCATGACAGCCAGCCAATATTTTCTTTTAGATTTGGAGAGCGGATTTTGGCATGGTGCCGAATTCCACAGGGGTATACAGAGAGTCCATCGATATTTAATCAATTGCTGAAGAAATCTCTGGAAAGTCTAACAATGCCTGAAAATTCAGTCTTGGTCCAATATATTGATGACCTGCTTGTGGCATCAAAAACCCGTGAAGCCTGTGAAGTAGACACCATTGCATTACTGAATCACTTGGCAGATGGAGGATTAAAAGTATCTCCAGCCAAATTGCAATACTGCAAGAAAGAAGTCCAATACTTGGGACATAACATTGAGAAAGGTCTGAGGAAAGTGACCATTGACAGGATTAAAATCATTAGAGGGATGAGAGCTCCAATGACACAGAGAGAAGTGAGAATGTTTCTGGGAATGGTGGGTTATTGTCGTCAGTGGATAAGTAACTTTTCCCTGATTGCCAAACCATTGATTAAATTGACCAAAAGTGAGGTGAAAGACCCATTGGAACTAAATCCAGAAGAAATGGCTGCATTTAGAGAGTTGAAGGACAGACTATGTGAAGCTCCTGCCCTAGGAATGCCCGATTATGAAAAGGAATTTGAGCTGTATTGTAGTGAGAGAAATGGATGTGCACTTTCAGTGTTAATCCAGAAACATGGACACCTGAGGAGGCCAATTGCATACTTCTCAGCAACACTTGACCCAGTAGCTGTGGGTTTACCAGGTTTCCTGAAAGCAGTAGCTGCTACCTGCAAAAGCCTGGAACAAAGTGAGGGAATCATAATGGGATATCCTGTACGGGTATTCGTACCTCATGATGTAGCAATCCTTTTGACAAGGAGCCGGACACAGTTCATGTCTCATAGTCGGTTGACTAAATATGAGAAAGTCATTCTTGGTGCAACCAATGTAAGCTTGGAGAGATGTGTGAATGTGAATCCAGCGACACTGTTGCCTGATGCTGAATGTGAGGGAGTGAGAAATGAAGTTGATCATGACTGCCTGGATGTGCTTGATTACTGTACAAAACCAAGGCCAGATATAAGAGATCTGCCACTGCCTGAAAGTGATCATGTGTTGTTTGTGGATGGATCTTGCTTGAGAACGGAGGAAGGAACACTGAGTGCTGCTTATGCTGTGTGTACAGTTTCAGGAGTCGTGGAAGCATCACCTTTGAAAGGAGTTAAATCCGCTCAGGTGGCAGAATTGGTGGCACTGACAAAAGCCTGCAAGATTGGGAGGAGTGTGAGAGTGACTGTGATGACTGATAGCCAGTATGGCTTCGGAGTTGTCCATGATTTTGGCCAGCTATGGCTACAAAGAGGTTTCCTGACCTCAAGTGGAACTCCCATAAAGAATGCTGAAGTGGTTGGAAAATTGCTAGAGGCGATACAGCTGCCGAAAGAACTAGCGGTTGTAAAATGTGCTGCTCATGGTCAAGGTGATGATTTTGTTACTGTGGGAAATAAATTTGCCAGTGACGTAGCACAATATTGTGCAAGAAACAATCATTCCATTAACAGGAGTAAAGAGAGAGAAATATCTTCTTGTTCCTTGATGTTTACTAATGAGGTGGGAACATGGGAGGAAGTGAAACAATTGCAGGATGAGGCAGGAGACGAGGAAATGAAGGATTGGGTGAAAGCAGGTTGTGCACCTAGAGAAAAAGATCACGTATGGGTCTATAGGGATGGAAGACCAGTCATGCCAAATAGCATGCTATCAACAATGGTAAGGATGTATCATGGCCAAGGACACCTGGGGAGGGATGCTATGATAAGAGCCTTTAAGCAAACCTGGTACAGTCCAAAGTTCAGGCTGATAGCAGAAAGTCTCTGTCAGAGATGTCTGATATGTCAGCAATTCAATCCTGGAAAGAAAACAGTGGTGAGCCTAGGAACAATAGGCAGAGAGAGAGGACCCTTCACAAGAATGCAGATAGACTTCATTGAAATGCCCCCAGTCAACAGATTGAGGTTTGTCCTGGTGGTGGTCTGTTTGTTCTCCAGGTGGGTGGAGGCATATCCAACAAGAAGAAATGATGGGATAACAGTGGCTAAATTACTGTTAAGAGAGTTCATCCCAAGGTACGGGTTCCCAGTAACCATTGAATCAGACAGAGGAGGACATTTTTATAATGAAATCATGGGTCTAATTTGTGAAGCATTGAGTGTACAGCAGAAGCTACATTGTGCTTACCGACCAGAGGCTTCTGGTACCATCAAAAATAGAATTGGCAAAATGTGCCTAGCCACAGGAATGAAATGGCCCGATGTCTTACCTCTAGTCCTGATGACCATTAGGTCTACTCCGGACAGAACTCCAGGTTTGAGTCCACATGAAATTATCATGGGACGTGCTATGAGGCATGCATTTGTACCAGTCAACAAGTTGATGACAATAACTGATGACATGATTTTGGATTACTGTAAGGGCCTGGCTGACGCAGTTCATTCTGTGTTTCACCAGGTTGGAGAAGACGCCACCACACTTGAAAAGAAACCAGCCCATGATCTGAGCCCAGGGGACTGGGTAAGGATAAAAGTCCACAGAAGAAGGAATTGCCTGGTTCCAAGGTGGGGAAGGCCAAGACAAGTCATCTTGACCACAACGACTGCTGTGAAGTGTGCTGGAGTGAAAAATTGGATACATGCAAGTCACACACTGAGAGTTCCAAATCCAAGAGATGGTACTGGAAAAGAATACTTTGAAGAATCAGATTCCAGTGATGATGCAGACAGCGAGACAGAAGGAAAAAGAATCCTGAAAGTGGGGAAAGTGAGTCAAGGGAAATTTTCATCCCACCAGAAGAGATTCTGAAGAGAACAGTGCAAACTGCAGAGGCAAGTTCAGACTCTGAAGAATTACCTGAGGTTTCAATTAACAGTGACCAACACAAAAAGAAAGAAAGAAAAGAAAAGAACATTCCAACAGAAGAGACACCTAAATCACAAGAGGAAATTGGACAAGTTCCACCTGAGATAAATATAGAAAAAGAAGGGACAAACAAAGACAGAGAGGGACAGATTGCGGAAAACCCCGAGGAGGTGTAGGGAACATCAACAACAAGCTAGGTGAAGGGACAAGTAGACAGCAAGAAGATTGCGTGTCGGAGACCCGAGGAGGGACAGAAGTAGGGAAATCTCAATTGGTGGAAAAAGAGACTGTTGGAGAAAAGAAAGTTGTTGGAGAAAAGAAAGCTGTTGATGAACAAGAGGCAACTGAGACAGAGTCCGATGAAAGTGATAATGAGATACATGGAGGACGAGTTCTGAGAAAGAGAACTTGGCTTGGAGAAAGAAACAATAAAGAGGGAAAACAAAAGAGAAATGCTAAAGGTGATCTCTGGCCAAATAAGATAAAGAGACTGAGGTACAGACTGACACGAGTTAACTCTTTGAAAGCTGAACAAGTGAACGAAGTGTCAAGTCAAAACCCAACTAAAGAAGAAGAAACAAAGATACCTGAGAGAGCTAAAAGAATAAGAAAACCAAACCAGAGGTACAAGTCACCGGAATGGACGTATGTGGCACTGCCTGAACAAGGAGAAGAGGCAGACAGTAAAAGAAGTCCAGAGGAGGCTTTACTGAAAGAGGTTGCTGAAGAAGAAGCTGTGGGAATCCTAAGAGTTATCTTATCCGACATTGGAGAAGAGACGGATGTTCAGGACCTGATACAGTTTGATGATGATGAAGAGACAGTGAAAAGTGATGAAAATCCAAAATGAGTAAATCCAAGGAAAATCACTTGGAGAAGAGAAGAAAAAGAAATACTAAAATTAGTAGATTGTAATAATCTGCTGGGTACTTGCTGCCCTTTAAGTTCAGTAGAGGAGTAGAAGAGGCTAAGTCAAAAGACACGGTCAAATTAACAAAATGGCTAACACTGAGAATAATAAAAGTAGATGTACCTTTCTGAAAAGATGGTGCAAAATGTGCTGCTGCTGTACAGGTTTATTAATGCTGCTTTGGAGCGTGCTTGCTCTACTGATTTCATTTAGAGTCACTATAGACACTTTAGAAGGTCATACTGAGAACAAAATAATATAGGGAAGAGTTCACAGAAAATAGCATCAACTAGAACTAGCAATGTACATATACATAAAGATAGGTCAGTTAATGATTTTTCTAGCAATCTTTTTTCTAAATTGTTGTATGATTACGTAAAGACAATGGAAGTAAGGGATTGCTATGTTTGCATGCAATTACCTGCCTCTGTTTCAGAAGGAGTGACTTATCATCATCTTCCGGCTACGTATGGAATTTCCTGTAGTGTGTTGATTAGTATATTTCATCAGTTAGGAAAATTAGATTATAATATGTCTAATGTAGATAATATTCTTGGGCAACTGCCTATGAATAAAGCACTGAATCCAGCAAAAGAAGCTAACACTTTAGGTGAGATTTTTTTAGAAACTAAAGAATTAACCTTAGAATATGTTTTTAGAAACAATTTAACTTGCAGTTTGAAGGGAGAAGAGAAGAATTTTCTAGACATGGTTGAGAGAAGAAGGTTGAACATGCACAAGAAAGCAGAAGGGCATAAAATGAGTGACACAATGTGGGATATTGAGAAAGAAAAGGAGTTGAAAAATGGAGCCAGTCCAACTATGGCTATAGATGCCCCACAGAAAGGCAAACTGTGCATTACCAGGAAGAGATCCCAGTATGATTATTATTTCATAGGGACTAGTGTGTGCCATGATACATACTTTATTGCAACCGGATGGGGATTTAGAGGAGGAGAAGATCCAGTTTTCCCGGGAGTGTATTATATTTGTGGGAACAAGGCTTATTACCATTTGCCTGACCATTGGTTTGGTACATGTTATGTTGGCCTGGTCTTTCCAAAGATTTTTCACATGGATAGAGTAGATGATGCTGAACAAACTAATCTATTAACACGCTATAGAAGAGAAACATGGACAGAAATTGTAGGAGATATTTTTGGAGCTTTAATTCCAGCAGTGGGAATTTCTTTGAATGCATTTGGCATTCGGAAGCTGTCAACAGTGGTGGATCGCTTGTCAACAAGCACCGCTGGAGGGTTTCTTTTGGTTAATACAGAAATGATTGCTTTGCGTGCTATGGCGATGCAAAATCGACTTGCCCTTGACATTCTTTTGGCAAAAGAGGGTGGAGTCTGTGGAATGCTGAAAGTTCAACATTGTTGCACTTACATTCCTGATGAAAGTAAAGATCAAAAAGTTTATATAAAAAAATATTACTGATTTGCATGAAGAATTAGTACCACTGGAAGCTGAAAGTATCTGGACTAGAATGGCCAATAAGATGATTGCTATTAAGAATTTTATAGCTAGAATAGGTAGTACTATTTTTGGTAAGATATTATTTCCATTAACCTGTGTAATTGTTACATTATTGATCCTTAGATTAGGGTGTATGTGTTGTAGATATAGAAGTAATAAAAAGAAAATCACAAAAGAAAATGTTAAAAGGAGACAAAAGAAACCAGAAAGAGATCCACAAGAAATAGAATTAGAAGAGCTAAGAGAAAGCATGTATATAGAAACTAAAAAGGAAGATGAGATGGAAACAAGGGTTTGAAAAATGAACAAGAAGATATTTTGAATTTCTTCCAAAAGCGGAAACTAAATTGATTTTTGGGTTTTTGATTTTTGTGGTGATTAGATATCACCAAAGGGGGGATTGATGGAGCAGGGTTTTTCCTTTTAAATCGAATACCTGTTTCATTTTCGCATGTTATAATTAAAAGTACTACTGATTAATTATTAACTATTAAAAGTTTGTCAAGTGTTGTCTAACCAAACTTATTAACAAAAGAATTACACGTGCGAATGCTATTGCATGGCTAAAATAATAAGTGAACTAAGTTGGTGAGCAAACTGACAGAAATCGATGTTGCTTATGTAATGTTATTGTGTTTGCGCTTATAATTAATATGCATTAATGGCTTCTGATGTTGCAAATGGCTAGATAAATACATACACATAAGGGTATTAGCTGGGGAGTAACACTGTATAATCCTTTCTGTGCAGTAATTATGTTTTATGTCTATTTTCACTTAAGTTGACTAATGTGGCCTACCAGAAAATGGCTACCACCCGCAGCCTGCATTCGAGTAGATGGAAATTTTGCAAAGAGGCTTCGCGTTGCCTGTGACCTTGCCTACTCGACAAAACTAAAAAGCCATGATCATGACGACAAATCCAGGACGGATGCCAAGAGCCCCTGAACATGAAATTTGTTGCGAATAAGAATGCTGAACTTATGAACTGATGATCCCACCACTGGGATACAAGTTATCTTAAAGACATCCGTAGATGTATCGAATTAGTCATGGACATTAAATTTTTCTATTCATTATCTGGGACAATCTAAGTGTGAGAAAATCTCACACAGTATCGCAAATGTACCAAGATTACATTATTTCCGCCATTCATCCGTTCTGAACAATGAATTGTAACTTTACAGAATGTAAATTTTAGTATAAATATTAGTAGGCTAGAGAGGTCTAGCGCCACTTCTTCCCGAACTTATGATCCGAGGTCCCTATGCTGACGGAGAGGACGGAGACTCTACATGACGGCAAGACACTCTGTTTCTTCTACTGAGGACAGGTTCTGACTTAGGATCTGACATTTAGACAGAATAGGTAAATATGAGAGAAATGAATTTGCATTTAATTGGCTTTTCCTACAATTTTAGATAAACGAACATTCTATTTGAATCTCTGTGTCGGGTGGTTATTTCTTGTCATGATTATTGAATTTATTTGCATATTGTGTGAAATGATTTTGCTAGATTTATAAGCAACTAGTTGGTCGCATTGACCTCAAAGTACATGCAGATTGGTTAGGTATCAGAAAGTGTTTTCCCCTTATACATGGCACGGGTAAGAGTGGTAGGATGAATGTTGGTGTAATGGGCCCCACCAGCGTGTGATGTGTGTGTGCGTGTACGACTGTGAGATCACTCCGTTCGTGGAAGTAGAGGGGATTCGGAAGCTCCGATCTGCACCACAGGTACCTGCATTGCTTTGGCTTGTTTTCTAAAAGCATTTCTTTGTGTCTTCGGGTTGTGTTTTAATTTCCATACATTTCATGGAAACAACTTGCCTCATTTCAGGGTCTTTCATCCATTACATTTGCTACAAGTGCTCTATAATGACGGGATAGAGTTATCATGGGGCAGAGTAATCATAGGATAGAGTAATCATGGGGCAGAGTAATCACAGGACAGAGTAATCACAGGACAGAGTAATCACAGGACAGAGTAATCACAGGACTGAGTAATCACAGGACAGAGAAATCACAGGACTGAGTAATCATAGGACAGAGTAATCACAGGACTGAGTAATCACAGGACAGAGTAATCACAGGACAGAGTAATCATAGGAAAGAGTAATCATAGGAAAGAGTAATCATGAGGCAGAGGAATCATCTGGGCCCAAAGCCGGCACAATCATAGGAGAGAGAAATCACAAAGGCCTGAGACCTCTATAATCACAGGACAGGGTTATGACCGGGGCCTGAAACCTCCATCATTAAAGAACAGAGTAATCACCGGGTGCTTTGGCCTCTAGAATCATAGACAGAAGAATCACTGTGTAAACTTCATAAACCAGCTGCAGGTGGCATGTGAGGACTGTGTAAACTTCATAAACCAGCTGCAGGTGGCATGTGAGGACTGTGTAAACTTCATCCACCAGCTGGTGGTGAAATGCGATGACTGTGTAAACATGATCCACCAGCTGCAAGTGGCGTATGAGGACTATGTAAACTTCATCCACCAGCTGCAGGTGGCGTATGAGGACTGTGTCAACTTCATCCACCAGCTGCAGGCGGAATGGGATGTACGTCGTTACAACGCACACTTTTACAACGCATGCACTTACAACGCATTTTTTACAACGCAAAATCCACTACAACGCATTCCATTACAACGCATGATACTACAACGCATTTTTAAAAACTACCTTTACAACGCATTCCATTACATCGCATACTACCTTTACAACGCATACCATTACAACGCATAATATTAAATTGCATTTAAGGTAAGTATTAGATAGTAGATAGGATTAAAAATTACTATTCTGACTCCAGGGGGTGCAACAGTAGGGTAATTGTTGGATAGCATAGGGGTAAAAATTACTATTCTAACTCCAGGGGGTGCAACAGTAGGGAAAGTGTTGGATAGTATAGGGGTAAAAATTACTATTCTAACTCCAGGGGGTGCAACAGTAGGGAAAGTGTTGGATAGTATAGGGGTAAAAATTACTATTCTAACTCCAGGGGGTGCAACAGTAGGGTAAGTGTTGGATAGTATAGGGGTACAAATTACTATTCTAACTCCAGGGGGTGCAACAGTAGGGTAAGTGTTGGATAGTATAGGGGTAAAAATTACTGTTCTAACTCCAGGGGGTGCAACAGTAGGGTAAGTGTTGGATAGTATAGGGGTAAAAATTACTATTCTAACTCCAGGGGGTGCAACAGTAGGGTAAGTGTTGGATAGTATAGGGGTAAAAATTACTATTCTAACTCCAGGGGATGCAACAGTAGGGTAAGTGTTGGATAGTATAGGGGTAAAAATTACTATTCTAACTCCAGGGGGTGCAACAGTAGGGTAAGTGTTGGATAGTATAGGGGTAAAAATTACTATTCTAACTCCAGGGGGTGCAACAGTAGGGTAAGTGTTGGATAGTATAGGGGTAAAAATTACAATTCTAACTCCAGGGGGTGCAACAGTAGGGTAAGTGTTGGATAGTATAGGGGTAAAAATTACTATTCTAACTCCAGGGGGTGCAACAGTAGGGTAAGTGTTGGATAGTATAGGGGTAAAAATTACTATTCTAACTCCAGGGGGTGCAACAGTAGGGAAAGTGTTGGATAGTATAGGGGTAAAAATTACTATTCTAACTCCAGGGGGTGCAACAGTAGGGTAAGTGTTGGATAGTATAGGGGTAAAAGTTACTATTCTAACTCCAGGCGGTGCAACAGTAGGGTAAGTGTTGGATAGTATAGGGGTAAAAATTACTATTCTAACTCCAGGGGGTGCAACAGTAGGGTAAGTGTTGGATAGTGTAGTGTAATATTATGCGTTGTAATGGTATGCGTTGTAAAGGTAGTATGCGATGTAATGGAATGCGTTGTAAAGGTAGTTTTTAAAAATGCGTTGTAGTGTCATGCGTTGTAATGGAATGCGTTGTAGTGGATTTTGCGTTGTAAAAAATGTGTTGTAAGTGTAGTGCGTTGTAAAAGTTGCGTTGTAAAGGTTGTTCCCCGGCGGAATGTGATGACTGTGTAAACTTCATCCACCAGCTGCAAGTGGATTGCAATGACTGTGTAAACTTCATCCATCAGCTGCAGGTGGATTGCAATGACTGTGTAAACTTCATCCACCAGCTGTGAGTGAAATGTGATGACTTTGTACACTTCGCCCAACAGCTGTGGGTGGAATGCAATGACTGTGTAAACTTCATCCAGTAGCTGAAGGTGGAGTGTGATGACTGTATAAACTCCATCCACCAGCTGCAGGTGGTGTGTGAGGACTGTGTACACTTCATCCACAAGCTGCAGGTGACATGTGAGGACAGTGTAAACTTCATCCACCAGCTGTGGGTGAATTGCAATGATTTTGAAAACTTCATCCACCAGCTGCAAGTGGAATGTGATTACTGTGTACACTTTGTCCATTTGCTGCGGGTGGAATGCAATGACTGTGTATACTTCATCCATCAGCTGCAGGTGGATTGCAATGACTGTGTAAACTTCATCCACCAGCTGTGAGTGAAATGTGATGACTTTGTACACTTCGCCCAACAGCTGTGGGTGGAATGCAATGACTGTGTAAACTTCATCCAGTAGCTGAAGGTGGAGTGTGATGACTGTATAAACTCCATCCACCAGCTGCAGGTGGTGTGTGAGGACTGTGTAAACTTCATCCACCAGCTGCGGGTGGATTGAAATGACTGTGTAAACTTCATCCACCAGCTATGGGTGGAATGTGATGACTGTGTATAGTTCATCCACCAGTTGCAGGTGGAATGTGATGACTGTGCACACTTCGTCCACCAGCTGCAGGTGGAATGTGAGGACTGTAAACTTCATCCACCAGCTGCAGGTGGATTGCAATGACTGTGTAAACTTCATCCACCAGCTGCGGGTGGAATGTGATGACTGTGTACACTTCGTTACCAGCTGCAGGCGGAATGTGATGACTGCATAAACTTTATCCACCAGCTGCAGATGGCCTGTGTGAACACTGTGTAAACTTCATCCAGCAGCTGCAGGTAGATTAGAATGACTGTGTAAACTTCATCCACCAGCTGCAGGTGGATTAGAATGACTGTGTAAACTTCATCCAGTTTGAGGACTATCAGCGTGTGAGGACTATGTGTAAACTACATCCAGCAGCTGCAGGTGGATTGCAATGACTGTATAATCGTCATCCACCAGCTGTGAGTGGAATGTGATGACTGTGTACACTACGTTCACCGGCTTCGTGTGGAATGCAATGACTGTGTAAATGTCATCCACCCGCTGCAGTGGCATTTGATAACTGTGCACACTTTATCAACCAACTGCAGGTGGCGCGTTAGGACTGTGTAAACTTCATTCACCAGCTGCAAGTGGAGTGTGATGACTGTGTACACTTCATCCACCAGCTGCATATGGTTTGCAATGACTGTAAACTTCATCCACCAGCTGCAGGTGGTGTGTGATGACTATGTACACTTCATTCACAAGCTGCAGGTGACATGTGAGGACAGTGTAAACTTCATCCACCAGCTGTGGGTGAATTGCAATGACTTTGAAAACTTCATCCACCAGCTGCAAGTGGAATGTGATTACTGTGTACACTTTGTCCATTTGCTGCGGGTGGAATGCAATGACTGTGTATACTTCATCGATCAGCTGCAGGTGGATTGCAATGACTGTGTAAACTTCATCCACCAGCTGTGAGTGAAATGTGATGACTTTGTACACTTCGCCCAACAGCTGTGGGTGGAATGCAATGACTGTGTAAACTTCATCCAGTAGCTGAAGGTGGAGTGTGATGACTGTATAAACTCCATCCACCAGCTGCAGGTGGTGTGTGAGGACTGTGTAAACTTCATCCACCAGCTGCGGGTGGATTGAAATGACTGTGTAAACTTCATCCACCAGCTATGGGTGGAATGTGATGACTGTGTATAGTTCATCCACCAGTTGCAGGTGGAATGTGATGACTGTGCACACTTCGTACACCAGCTGCAGGTGGAATGTGAGGACTGTAAACTTCATCCACCAGCTGCAGGTGGATTGCAATGACTGTGTAAACTTCATCCACCAGCTGCGGGTGGAATGTGATGACTGTGTACACTTCGTTACCAGCTGCAGGCGGAATGTGATGACTGCATAAACTTTATCCACCAGCTGCAGATGGCCTGTGTGAACACTGTGTAAACTTCATCCAGCAGCTGCAGGTAGATTAGAATGACTGTGTAAACTTCATCCACCAGCTGCAGGTGGATTAGAATGACTGTGTAAACTTCATCCAGTTTGAGGACTATCAGCGTGTGAGGACTATGTGTAAACTACATCCAGCAGCTGCAGGTGGATTGCAATGACTGTATAATCGTCATCCACCAGCTGTGAGTGGAGTGTGATGACTGTGTACACTACGTTCACCGGCTTCGTGTGGAATGCAATGACTGTGTAAATGTCATCCACCCGCTGCAGTGGCATTTGATAACTGTGCACACTTTATCAACCAACTGCAGGTGGCGCGTTAGGACTGTGTAAACTTCATTCACCAGCTGCAAGTGGAGTGTGATGACTGTGTACACTTCATCCACCAGCTGCATATGGTTTGCAATGACTGTAAACTTCATCCACCAGCTGCAGGTGGTGTGTGATGACTGTGTACACTTCATTCACAAGCTGCAGGTGACATGTGAGGACAGTGTAAACTTCATCCACCAGCTGTGGGTGAATTGCAATGACTTTGAAAACTTCATCCACCAGCTGCAAGTGGAATGTGATTACTGTGTACACTTTGTCCATTTGCTGCGGGTGGAATGCAATGACTGTGTATACTTCATCCATCAGCTGCAGGTGGATTGCAATGACTGTGTAAACTTCATCCACCAGCTGTGAGTGAAATGTGATGACTTTGTACACTTCGCCCAACAGCTGTGGGTGGAATGCAATGACTGTGTAAACTTCATCCAGTAGCTGAAGGTGGAGTGTGATGACTGTATAAACTCCATCCACCAGCTGCAGGTGGTGTGTGAGGACTGTGTAAACTTCATCCACCAGCTGCGGGTGGATTGAAATGACTGTGTAAACTTCATCCACCAGCTATGGGTGGAATGTGATGACTGTGTATAGTTCATCCACCAGTTGCAGGTGGAATGTGATGACTGTGCACACTTCGTACACCAGCTGCAGGTGGAATGTGAGGACTGTAAACTTCATCCACCAGCTGCAGGTGGATTGCAATGACTGTGTAAACTTCATCCACCAGCTGCGGGTGGAATGTGATGACTGCATAAACTTTATTCACCAGCTGCAGATGGCCTGTGTGAACACTGTGTAAACTTCATCCAGCAGCTGCAGGTAGATTAGAATGACTGTGTAAACTTCATCCACCAGCTGCAGGTGGATTAGAATGACTGTGTAAACTTCATCCAGTTTGAGGACTATCAGCGTGTGAGGACTATGTGTAAACTACATCCAGCAGCTGCAGGTGGATTGCAATGACTGTATAATCGTCATCCACCAGCTGTGAGTGGAATGTGATGACTGTGTACACTACGTTCACCGGCTTCGTGTGGAATGCAATGACTGTGTAAATGTCATCCACCCGCTGCAGTGGCATTTGATAACTGTGCACACTTTATCAACCAACTGCAGGTGGCGCGTTAGGACTGTGTAAACTTCATTCACCAGCTGCAAGTGGAGTGTGATGACTGTGTACACTTCATCCACCAGCTGCATATGGTTTGCAATGACTGTAAACTTCATCCACCTGCTGTGGGTGGATTGCAATGACTGTGTAAACTTCACCCACTGGCTGCTGGTGGAATGTGATTACTGTGTACACTTCATCCACCAGCTGGGGGTGGAATGTGATTACTGTGCAAACTTTTCATCCACCAGCTGCAGGTAACATGTGAGGACTGTATAAACTTTATCCACCGGCTGTGGTTGAATTGCAATGACTGTGTAAACTTCATCCACCAGCTGCGAGTGGAATGTGATTACTGTGTACACTTCATCCACCAGCTGCAGGTGGTGTGTGAGGATTGTGTACACTTCATCCACAAGCTGCAAGTGGAATGTGATTACTGTGTACACTTCGTCCACCAGCTGTGGGTGGAATGTGATGACTATGTAAACTTCATCGACCAGCTGCAGGTGGCATGTGATGACTGTGTAAACTTCATCCATCAGCTGCAGGTGATGTGTGAGGACTGTGTTCACTTCATCCACCAGCTGCAGGCAGAATGTGAGGACTGTGTAAACTTCATCCACCAGCTGTGGGTGGAATGTGATGATTGTGTAAACTTCATCCACCAGCTGCGGGTGGATTGTAATAACTGCGTAAACTTCATCCACCAGCTGGGGGTGGAATGTGATGACTGTGAAAACTTCATCCACCAACTGCAGGTACATTGTAATGACTGTGTAAACGTTATCCACCAGTCGGGGGGAATGTGATGACTGTGTAAACTTCATCCACCAGCTGCAGGTGAAATGTGAGGACTGTGTAAACTTCATCCACCAGCTGCAGGTGAAATGTGAGGACTGTGTAAACTTCATCCACTAGCTGCGGGTGAAATTTGATGATTGCGTAAACTTCATCCACCAGCTGGGGGTGGAATGTGATAACTGTGTAATCTTTATCCACCAGCTGAAGGTAGATTGTAATGACTGTGTAAACTTTATCCACCAGCTGGGGGTGGAATGTGATGACTGTGTAAACTTTATCCACCAGCTGTGGGTGGAATCGGATGACCGTGTAAACTTCATCCACCAGCGGTGTTGGCATGCTTGGTTTTGCCTCTGGTATGCTCCTATCATTACCTGGCCTCACCCCTCACCCTGCAGCACAAAAATGAGCAAGGATGGGTAAAGCTCACGGAGTTCCAGTCTGCGAAATTCCACAGATTTGAATGGACCTCTGTGATTCCACAGAGTTCCACCCACACCAACTCCCCCTAAACAGCATACAAAAGAGCCCCCTCGCCTACAATCCGGCATGGTCTCTTTCGGCCCCAGGTCGGTCCGACTCCCCACTATGCAGCACGTCCTGCAGCCGCCATGAGCTGCGAGGATAGAAGGATACCTTAAAAACACCTGGACGGTCACGTGCTTCTATCGATGGCTACTTTAACTTCAATACAAATACAAGAAGGAGTTTATATCGCAGGTGCAACCCAGCTTGGAGTAAATGGATTTGACAAAAGTGCTTTTTTTTGTTTTTAACACATCCCAGAGAATCAAAATTGTTTTTAACATCTTTTTGTAATAATTGCAATGATTTTAATTAATTGTGAAATAAAAATGTATCTTATCGCAAGTTCATCATCATTACTAACTAAGTCAGTACTCTCTAAAGTACTGGGCGTGCCTTTGGACCATGCGGGCCACCGACGGGTGATGGTTTGTCGCATGTGCTTTATTAGGGCCACCAGAGCTGCCTGCGTTCCAGCTCCTTCAGCCTTCAGACACATGGCGGAGTTCAGGGTTTCCTCTTCCTTTCCGTGCTGGGTCGGTGCGGAGTAATGTGCAGATGGCCTCAGGCTGAATGCACCATTCCTAAATTTGTAAAAAGAATACGTGCCGAGACTGAAAGTTTTCAGAAGCTCACTGTCCGCACTATCAAATGCCGGGGCGCCTTGATACACATTGGATGGTACTCTTGATCCCCCTCAGGCCTCTACTCCACCACCAGACGGCCCCTGCCCCTTGTCTTGCTTCTGTGGGTTCTTTTTATTCCCTACTTTCTCCTTCTGTAATTGTTTTTCTGTATTTTGCTTCCACCTTCTATGCCCTTTTTTATTTCTCTCTAATTCTCTGTCAATGTCTGATGAGTAAAAATAAGTTACGATCCTCAAAATGAGTGCCGGTGGCACCCACTGCAACCACCGGCTCAAATTAAGCACTGGATGCGGGTCAATAATGTGTGCTGTTCAGCTGTGCTGTAAAACTATGGCAGATAATTAGCTTGACTAAAAGTCAAGGGAGAGAGTTTTGTGAGGTAAATTAACATTAATAGCGCATAACATGGGGTTCAACTCTTCTGTATATTAAGTGCGTGGATGAGGTTGCCTGGCAATCGCACTGCTTAGGAAACGCAAAGACTCAGAGTTGTCGTGCTTGGCATCATCACCTGTTAAACACTGCACCAGCAGCACCCACCAAGGAAAGAAGATTGAAAGCACCATCTTCTTTGCAAACAGGATCATCACCATTACAGCTGCTGGCACCATCCTGAGGCATATTCAGGCTCTGACACTAACTACAGTTCCCTGTACAAAGAAGGTTGACAGCATTAGCCTAAGTACAAACTTGTGCCACATCTCCTGCAAAAAGGCCTGTCTGTATTTTTTTTAGCTTAATGTGACCTACATTTGAGGTGCTGATGAGGCCTGTAATTAACACAACACCTTAACACTTTTCGAATTTCTGTTACCACTTGCTGCAGAAGGGCTGCACGGCTGGAGAGCACATGGCAAATAGTGTCCATTTCTGAGAATCATTATGTTATGTGGCGCTATTAAGGAGGGGGATTTTAATTTGTCTCCAGCCTCCAAAACACCGCCTCAGTCTTAGGAAAAGGAGCAGGGAAGCGTGCAGCCAGCTTTTCCAAACTTAGTGCTTGATTACGATCAGATTGCCATCATTTTAGACAGGTGTCTGACCCACTATATGTCGCTGGCTACACTTGCCTGATTACAATGCGTGCAGGTGGTCAAACTGCCAGGAAAAGGCAGTCAAAAAGGGCCATCGTAATCCCTACGGAGTGCCTCCACAGGCACCACCCCCATTGTAGGGATTATGGTCAGACCGTCACTCTGATGGGCTTCTTGAGCCTGTCGGAGGTGTAGGTCGGTCCTCCGCCCACTGCAGTCCGACCGACCACATTGTAATGTGGCAGTTGAACCACTATGAAGCGTGCCAGAGGGACCGCCACTGACGACCAGTGAGTGGTGGTCTCACCAACATTATAATCGGGTCCTGAGTTTCTGCCAGCCGCCAAACTTGCTGCGTGCCTCCTGATTGGCTTTGAAGGTTTTGTTTTTCACATTTATATTCATCACTACTAGAGTGCATTACGTGAATGTAGCTATAGGAGCCATATTAGGTGGAGGATCTAACTAGAAAACTTGGGTCGGGACTCAGGCGACGGTAAACTCCGCTACGCAGCAGAGAGCAGAGTTTTTGCTGACCTCCACACTCCAAGCGGAGCACGGAGTGCCAAAAGCTCAGCAAACTCCGCCAGCACAGAAGAGTTTACCCCCAGGCATAAAAATAAGGAGTTGGACAGGAAGGATACATTTTGGACAGTAAGTAGGGTAGGTTTGGCAAGGCAGGCAGTCGAGCATCACGCAAAGGGCCAGTATCTGCAGACCACCAGTTGCCACTTTTGTGGGACACTGTGTCATGCACTCCATGTTTCAGCGTTGGGGCCGAATGCGCTACACCTTAGCCACCATGCTGCCACTGCAGAACATGATGCGCAGTTTCTGGTGTTAGTACTCACCTGAGGTTTTGGGGGATTGGAGTAATGCAGGCAGCATAGGTGGCCCTGAAAAATGGGGGCTGACACCACTGTGGTTTGGTAAGTGGTGTTTGGTGTGCTCGGGGGCCATCTTGTGTATTTATATGTGCCCTATCTAATATGGTGCCTTGTCATTGTAGTCTGTGGGGTATTCCCAATCCAAGATGGCGATATTTTCATTCCTTTGAGAGGTTTCCTGTTCCAGGTCGCTATTTGATATATAAAGTAGTGAGAACTGAGTTAGAGGATGTTGCAAATGTTTCTGCTTGTGTCCACGCTCTTAGCTGGTTATTGTTCTTCTGAATAGTTTTTCCGTGTGCTCTTCCAGGTTGGTCTTCTCAGCACTTCCTGCCCTTCCGATTCTCTGGAGATTTTTGTGTCCCAGGCTTTTCCTTCTTCAGAAGTGGTTCTTTTTCTTGGTCACCTGCGAGCGTGGGTTGTTCTCTGTTGGCACGGGGGCTGCGAGAAGAGATCGCCCTTTCTTCAACGTCAAGGTCTCCATGATCCGAAGTATACCACCGCATCCATCCATCCTTAGGTTGTGACACAACGCATTTCAATCTGGTCTGTGGTCGTGTATCCAGCACAGGGTTTACAGGAGACCATTTAACAACAAAATGTGCAATTGGAGGCTCTCGGTAGTGAAAATGCTGTGCTATAACAAGCTCTAACAGCCTGCCATATCACTGATTTGCCTACAGCACCATCAGGAACCCTGCGATTTGATGGCAGTGCAGAAGAGGTGCGTGACTTTCTTGATTCCGTGACTATGCATTTTGCCTTCCATCCAACCCAGCTTGACCGGGACCGTAATAATGGGCTATACCATCAATTGTCTGGTAGCAGACACCCTAGCATGGACTATGTGCCATTTGTGTCTTCGACAGATTATGTCTCGTTCCTAGAGGAATTCCAGAAGATGTTTCTCGCCCAAATGTGGAACATTCTGCAGAAGATACTTTATTTGAAATTCAGCTAGGATCTCAAGAGGTAATTAGCTATGTAACCCACTTCAGGCGATTGGATTCAGAAACTCAGTGTCAGGGCTCCTAGGGGCGCCTTGACAATAGCGGGCACAGTGTTGGGCAGAAGTTATGGGTCAGGAAGAAGAATGCGGGCCAGAGGCAATGGCTGGACCAGGCTGAATCAGAAATGGAACCGAAGAAAGGCCGCCGCTTTCTAATCATCGCAGCGGTCTAGTTTATTTATTTCCCACAGGTGTTCAGAGGCAGCTTGAGGCACGCGCGCTGGAACCAACGCGCACTTCACTGAGGAAGTTTCAGAGCACCGAGGTTAATTCTTAGGCTCCTCAGATTTAGTCAGAGAGTTACCTCGTCGGGTTGCGCCCGGTTTCTCGTCCGCTACCTCCGTCGGAAGTAGTCAGAAGCAGTCTAAGTTCGCAGCTGGTGAAAGCAACTCGTCGATGGATACCTAGTGCTGCCAGAACCTGAAGGAAGAAAGAAGACATAAGCTAAGTCACAAAAGAAAATGATAGAATTACTCAGAATAAAATGTAAATAATGTTGTATATAGTTAGAGACTAGACAGTACTTACCAGAAAAATAGATTAACGGCAATATCCTGCTAAGAAGGAAAAGGTCGTCAAAAAAGGAATTCCTGAACAGTTAAGAAAAGACGTTAAAATACATGTTAGAAAAAAGATACTATTAAGAAGAGTCCCTACAGAGATAAAGGCATACACACTCAAGTAAGTGAATTAGATTACCTAAAGAGCAAGAGAGAGTTCAAGGGGTAAATAGGAAATAAATTCATTAAGTGATATCTTGTTGACAGGTAAATTCCAGAGGTGCCTTTTCAAGAAAAAAGAAAGAAAAGAAAGAGAGATAGTAACAAGGATAATAGAAGAGAGGCACAGTGCTTGGAGCTAAGGGTAGGTAAAGAACAAGGGAGCGGAATAGAATATAGAATTCAGTGAAGAGTAAGAGATTATAATTTAATGCTTGATTTTTAGATTCTCTCAGTTGACACGCAGTCTGCAGATTGAACGAAGAAGTAGACGAAAGAGAGAAGACAAGCTTCAGGACCAGTCTCTTCTTGTTTATTATTTTATCCACTCCCCCTTCCCCCTTGGGGGTAGATTTGTGGGTCTAGAAATTAAACTGGACCGCAGAAATATCCTTGAAGGGGAGTTGGGAATCAGCGTCTCTGTTCCTGTACAAGATTACTGAAAGAATACTCTTGAACCCTTGACAGAGTGAAGTGCCCACGTTTAAAAACTTGCACCTGAGCAGAGATGGCTGAAGGAATAAATTTGCAAACCTTAGGAACAGTTTTAGAGACAATACAGAAGGAGTTGGTAGCAGTAAGGGAGGAAAATCAGAGTCTTAGACAGGAGGTGGTCAACTCTAGGAAGGAGACAGCAGAATTAGATCAGAGGTTAAGACAGCCATTTAGTACAGGACGAGAAACCGGAGACCCTCCTATTGAAGGTCCAAGTAGAATAGCAACACAAGTAATTCATTCTCTGTCCCCAGTCATACCGTTAGCTTCCCCAGAGTGATTTAGCGGAGACCCACAAAAAGCGCAGATATTCATCACTCAGTGCTCTCTACACTTCATGTGCCGCCCTTCGATTTTCCCAGATGCACAGTCAAGAGTAGCCTTCGTGTTGTCATGCTTGAGCGGAGATGTGGCGTTCTGGTCAATGCCCTTGGTCTCCCGTGATGACCCCCTACTGCATAATTACGAAGCATTCAAACAAGAACTTCTTCGGATCTTTGACAGACGGAGAATCTCTCAAGCGGTAGATAACGAATTACTTGACTTAAGACAAGGAAACCGAGATCTCGTGGCATACTTGGCACAATTTAACAAACTGGTGGTGGAGACTGACTGGCCTGAGGGTAAAAGAGCAGCAGTCTTCTATAGAGGGCTAAGAGACGAACTCAAAGATGTGTTGGCGCAAATTCCAAATCGACCCACCCAAATTTCAGAGCTGGTAGATCTGGTCTTAGAAATAGACTTCCGCCAAGGAGAGAGAAAAGGAGAAAAGAGAAGAGATTTTAAACCAATAGTTCCAAGGTTTGACAGGGCTCGGTCAGAAGGAGTCAAGTTTGCGGACGGACAAGTAGTGTCAGAACCGATGCAAATAGGAACTATAAGGGGTCCTTTGACCAAGGAGGAAAAAGAAAAGAGAAGGACAGGTAATTTATGGATGTACTGCGGCTCCAGTGGACATTTCGTTAGGGGGTGTCCAAAGAAACCAAAGACTTCTTTCAAGCCGAAGGAAAACTTGCAGCACCACCAGTAGCGGGAGTTGGACCGGTGGATGCTAATCAAAAATCAACTCCAACTGAACATCAAGTAGCGAATACCCTGCAATCATCGGCCCCACACTTGATTTTGTCAATGGTAATTAAGTTTCGGCAAGTAACATTGACCGAGGTTTCAGTAATGATAGATTCCGGAGCTACTGGAAACTTTTGCGACTTAAAATTTGCAAACAAGGTAGGGTTACGAGCAATATTGAAATCTAGGAGCGAACCCGTCCGGGCGGTGGACGGAACGAATCTTTCCTCCGGACCCATAGTGAGCCATACAGAGCAAGTACAGCTAATTTCCAGTGACGGACACCAAGAAGTGATCCAATTCAATTTAATTGATGCACCCCAGTTTCAACTCATCTTAGGCCTACCCTGGCTTACAGAACACAACCCAACAATCAATTGGAGCTCCAGGACAATAGTAATAGATTCGGAGTATTGTAAGAAGAATTGTTTTGAAGCAAAAGAAAAAGCCAATGGGTGTAATCCAGCTCATTCTTTGTGTATGACTGCAGTATCTGTTTGCGTCATCAATTCTCAAGAAATTCCACAAGAGTATCGAGATTTTGAGGATGTGTTCAATGAAACGGAAGCAGAACAATTGCCACCACATCGGGTGTATGATTGTAAGATAGACCTGGAACCGGGCTCAAATCTGCCTTGCAGTCGAGTTTATGCCTTAACAGAAAAAGAACATCGTCATTTAAAAGAATACTTAGACAAATATCTGGCAAATGGTTTCATCAGGCCATCGCAATCACCAGTGTCTTCGCCTCTATTCTTCGTGCCGAATAAGGAAGGTGATTTGAGAACTTGTATCAATTATCGCGCAATAAACAGAATCACCAAGAAAAATCGGTACCCGCTTCCACTTATTTCCGTCCTTTTGGACCAGGTGAAAGGAGCACAGATATATACGAAACTCGACCTTAGAGGAGCTTACCATCTTGTCCGAATGCGAGAAGGAGATGAATGGAAGACAGTTTTCAGAACAAGATTTGGGTTATTTGAATACCAAGTTATGCCGTATGGCCTCTGCAACGCTCCGGCTGCTTTCCAACATTTTATTAATGACATCCTCCATGAATACATTGATCAGTGTGCAATAGTCTACATTGACGATATTCTGATTTATTCATCCAACAAGAATAAGCATCGAGGAGAAGTGAGAGGAGTTTTACAGAAGCTCCGAGAAAATAAGCTGTTTGTGAAACTAGAAAAATGTGTGTTCAACGTTTCCCAGGTGGAGTTTTTGGGCTTTGTCCTTTCACCAACCGGAATAAACATGGACGAACGGAAAATCAAGGCAGTGGTCGACTGGAAGTCCCCCGAAAGTGTTAAGGAGGTTCAGAGCTTTATAGGGTTCGCAAATTTCTACAGAAGGTTCATAAGCGAATTTTCACGGAAAATACTTCCTCTTACAAAACTACTCAGGAAGGGAGTTCGCTTTGATTGGACAGAAGAAACCGAAGAAGCCTTTAAATCTCTGAAGAAAGACTTTACCACTGCTCCTATACTTTTACATGCAGATCCCTCGGAACCATTTTATGTTGAGACTGATGCCTCCGATTTAGCAGTTGGGGGAGTGCTATCTCAACGACACAAGGAAACAGGTCAGCTGCATCCAGTAGCTTACAGATCGAGAAAACTAACGCCTGCTGAAGTAAATTACACTATCACGGAAAAAGAGTTATTGGCCATTAAAGACACCTTTGAAAGAGTGGCGACACTACCTCATGGGAGCTCAGCATATCGTGACAGTTTTCACAGATCATCGAAATTTAAAATTTCTAAAATCCGCTAAGACACTAACACCAAGACAACTTAGATGGTCATTGTACTTTGCCGATTATGACTTTGTAATCACCTACAGACCTGGGGCACAGAATGGGAAGGCTGATGCCTTGTCCAGACTAGGAACCAATAACCAAAAAAGTAACACGGAAAATCAAGCCATAATTCCAAGTACCAGAATTATTGGCGCCACCACCTCAACTGACCTGAAGGAACAAATAATCGAAATCATGAGTCCAGAAGAAAAGCAAGGTTGGGCCGAAGAGGGCGCTGGAAGAGAAATCCAACATCAGTTGCCATATTTTGAAGGAACCTTGTATTTGCCTACCAAGATTAAAGAGGGAATCAGAGTGCTAGAATTAGAAATCAATGAGAGCAACTTAAAGGAAACAATACAGAAAAATATGATAATCTTAAAGAAGGAAATAAGTAACTATCAATTGTATTTGAAAGACAAGAAACATAAGAAGATCTTGAGGGATGAGGGAGATTATAGAAGGGGACGCATTTTCACATATGCTAGGAAATATGATGATTTACCCCAGAGATCACAACAAACAGAAAAAAACGCTGATGATAAACCTTGCAGTGTCTCCTCAAGCAACACCTCGATCTCCTCTATGGGAAGTGATCCCGGTGAAGGAACTAGTAATACACCTAATGCAGACCCACCCTCGGTTTTTTTACAAGAGGTACGGAGGTACAGATTGGGAAACAGGGCAAGACCACCAAACGAGGACGTAGACGAAGGGGTGGCAAGAAACACAAGGTCAGGGGCAAGAGCCAGGGAACAAAACTTGTGCAACAAGAAATAGTGTTGGACAGTGATAATGAGACAAACACTGATTCTGATATGTTGTCAATTGTTAATTTGTCTGTAAGAGCGTTGTCACCCCAGGAAGAGCTTGTTCTGAGCAAGGGATTGAATTATTGTCCTACAAACAAATGTGATTTTGTAAATCTGCACACCGATTTATTTAAATTTATACGCAAGATAAAGATTAAAAAATACTTTGAAGAACATCCCTCTGTCCACTGCACTCCTTCATTAATGTTTAATGATACCAATGTACCATCTATTGCAGAATTACACCATACACATTTATTGGCAACATTATATGATGAGGAGGAGATTGGTGATGTGAGACAGATGGCTCACCATCTAAATATTACACAGGACTATACAATTGATAGTGGCTTACGCTGCAGTTCTAAATTTATGCCACCACAAATGAGGAACTTAGCCATAGATGAATTTTACAAAAATGTAACAAAAGATCTTTATGCATTAGAGGATTCATACTATAATAAACATAGATGCGCTTTTCCAAAAAATCTCAGCAAGGCTGAGAATGAGCTATTACTATCCCTAAAAAATGACAATGAGTTGGTCATAAAAGAGGCGGATAAAGGTGGAAATATCGTCCTCATGAACCGAACTGACTACCTCCAGGAACTAGAAAGACAACTCCATGATATCAACTGTTATGACAAACTGAAAACGAATCCCATGCCCAAGATAGAAGGAAATATCAATGCACATTTATGGGATTGGCATGAATCCAATCTACTAACGGATCACGAATACAAATTCTTACAGGCACACCACTCTCGGTCACCCTGTATCTACGCCCTACCGAAAATTCATAAAGGGGGCCCTTTTCCACCAGGGCGCCCCATTATTTCTGGCAATGGAGGACCAACAGAAAATATGGCCAAGTATGTAGATAATTTTCTTCAACCCATTGTGAAGAACCTCCCCTCCTATCTTAGGGATAGCTCTGACCTTCTGTGCAAACTTGAAGACTTTAAATGGGACCAAGACAACCTACATTTTGTTACAATGGATGTAGAAAGTCTTTACACTTGTATTCATATTGAGGAAGGAATGAGAGCCCTTAAACACTTTCTCTTCAGGAGAGGCGCACAGCATCTAGAACATACAGACATGCTTTTGAACATGGCGGAGATGATATTAACACACAATGCTTTCCTACATAATGGAGAATGGTTCTTACAGCGACGCGGGACTGCGATGGGCTCCAGATTTGCTCCTTCTTATGCCAACCTCTTTATGGGGCTGTACGAGGGGGAGCATGTCTGGGGCCCGGGCGCCCAAACCTGGGTAAACAATGTAATCTTTTACGCTCGCTATATCGATGATATCATTATGATATGGCATGGCACTATTGAACAGCTAGAGGGATATCATATTTACCTTAATGCAAACAGCTTTAATGTAAAGCTCACCATTCAGCACTCTGAAACAAATATAGAGTTTTTAGATCTAAAGCTATTTGTCATAGATGGAAATATACATAGCGACATTTTTAGGAAGAGAACTGCCTGTAACAGCTACCTACACGCAACTAGCGCGCATCCACGATCCACCATAGAAGCCATTCCCTATGGTGAAATGGTTCGCGCAAGACGCAATTGCAGTTTGGAAACTGACTTTAGAAGCAACATTAACAAAATTAAGAGCAGATTTAGACAGAGAGGTTATAACCAGGCATGTTTAAATAAGGCTGAAAAAAGGGCTATGACCCTTAAAAGGAAAGAACTTTTGGTTGCGAAAGGCACACATGAATTAACCAAAGAAAGTAATGAGTCAGGGATACTTTTCATTACGGAATACAACGCTCAAAGTCATCTTGTATACAACATCTTAAAGAAAAATTGGCATCTTCTCTCTAAAGATGATCAAATAAGCACACATATGTCTAAGCGACCGAAAGTTGTCTATCGTAGAGGTAAAACCCTAAAAGAAATCTTGAGTCCGAGCTACATCAGGGACTCAAAGACACCTATACACACATGGTTACCAGACAAACCTCTGGGTTTCCATATTTGTGGCAATTGTTGCGTATGCCAATTTGGCTTGAATAGGAATAGGAATTTCAGCAACAATTCACGAGAATATGCAATAAATTGTTTTATTAATTGCAATACCGATTTCACGGTATATATGATTATATGTGCCTGTCAGAAAAAATACATTGGAAGCAGTATACGCAGTTTGAAACTGCGTATACAAGAACATGCAAGAGCCATAAAAAATGGCAATGATAAATATCCAGTTTCAATACATGTTCAATGTGAACATCCCAATGACAAAAATTTTAAATTCATTGGTATCGATCATGTGAAGATGCCAGAACGTGGAGGCGATAGACAATTGATTTTGCGACAACGGGAGGCGTCATGGATATGCCGTCTTAGAACTGTGCAGTTTGGTCTTAACATCTATGATGAGATGCATCACTTCCTATAATCTAATTGTTAAAGAGAGTGACCCACACATGTCAGGATTATCTATTGCCACATTCTCCCAACTCGAATGTGTTATAAAAAATAATGTTATGAAAATGAACAAATATAACATTACTGTGAACAATTTCTTTCTTGACATGTTGATACGTTGACCTTTCAAAGATACCTCACGTGCATTTTCGTCTATACGTTGTCTTTTATACAAATTTTGTCCAATATATTTGTTTTATTATACGTGCATAATCCATTACTGCACATCAGGCATGTTGTTTTCAATAAAAGGACTGGCTTTTATCAACTAACTATAATGTCCGTTTTAATGATACCAGACCCTTCTTTACCAACCCAAGATGGCCGCGCTAGTAGCCCAAACAGCCTTGCCAAAACGAATCGGATGTCACTCGGTACACGTGACATGAATAAATCTAGCTGTTGGGCTCATATTGTTACAAAACATATTTGAGGAAATTAAACAACTAATTTTAATAATCGAAAAAGGTTTCTCGAGTTGAATCACTACCTAGAATATTGCGTTCAGTTTTCATCCATAAACTCTAAATGATCTTGTTTACAACTATGTGTCTTTAACCACTCCAAGATGGCCGACAGATTTGTACCAACAACTTTAACAAACATTCTGAATGAGACATAGGTCATGTGACCACGATATCACCTGGCGCCGGGTTTAAAAAGCCGTAGCTAACATGTACACGGCTTCGCTGAAATCATGTCCGGAGTCGGTGGTTACTAGATCGTCGCAAGTAAGTTAACTAGATAGAGATTCTCTATTTAAACTAAAACGCTATATGGGCTTGGTATAGTTGCAGGTTAAAAAGAGGAGACACTCTCCTGCACTTGTTCGAACGGATATATGCGGTGTCTGTACCTTGAAATAGATTCAACCGATCCCACAAGCGTCTTACACAAATATGGATGGGGTGGGATGTAAACGGAGGAGACACGATCTTTATGTCTGATTGTACGCAGTCACAGTCCATTTCTAAATATATTTTTGTTTAATTTAAATGCAACATGGACTCGATATAATTTTAGGTTTTAAATATGAGAACTACTTATATATATGCGGTCTCTGTTGTTTTCAAATAGATGCGATTAATACTGTGAGTATTTTATACCTATACGGCGTTGGGCGGGGTGTAGACACAAGAGGCACGATTTCTATGTTTGATTGTGCGCTCATGACTCCCCGTAACACGCCACTATACTCTGTTTGCGAATACATGAAAAAAATGGTGGTATTGTCTAGCGCATGCGAATATGATTTCGTATGGAGTGAGGATATGAAAAATGTCCCCCCTTCTTGTTCGTTTTGTAAATAAGTGTGAATAAGGAGAGATGTCTCCATGATAATTGTGTAACGTGTCTATCTCATTGTCATTTCGCTAAAGACAGTTTGACAACATTATGAGTCCACAATGTGATGACAGCATCGCTTATCATAACAGGCTATGTATTATAGCTTTTTAGACAGAATTGATGTTTTTATATTTTCCAAATAATAGAACTACATGACTATGTGGTATGTTTTTATTCTCTAAATGAATTCAGTGTATCACTAAATATGATTTGAATATTGAAAGACTTTACAGATATACTTACTATAGATTACTTTATGATTTAGATAATACTTGAATTTTGGAAACCATACCCCAAAGAACGACACGATAAAAAGGAATTAGATTCACCATATCATTGAGGTATGCAAAGCAAATATGATTTTAAAGAATATTATGCAATAGTGATGTAAAGGTCTACTTATGATTGTTAATTAAGATATAAATCGAGCATAGAATATTGACAATGAGGATGTGAATTTGTATTACAACAAAACTATGTATTTTATACTTTTAAGTGAAGCTTTTTGTCACCCTAAAGCTCTTGACCATCATGTGGTTTTTAGGCAAATAGGATGCTATATACTTGCAAGTTAAGAAACTTAGGTGTTAAGGAAGACGTGATATGTACTGATGAAATTATCAATTCAGACAACAACTCAATACTAAAAAATAATAATACTAATGCTGTCCAATGTTTTTATAGACTAGGTCCTTTATCTGTGTATGTAAAATGCTTTATGAATGATATGGTCAGTGTAGAATTATATAGAGCTGCTATGTTGCCTCCGGTTGAGACGCCGGTTGAGACGCCACGAGAAGCACACTCTGTACTAGAGACAGAATGGCCAGCGCCCTGGAAATGAGAAACTTAAGTTGAAGTCCTTTTCCCGGCGATAACACTGCAGAACGGATTGAGTCCGCGTCGCAGTTCCGGTGTTTGTGAAACATAATCCGACCAGACCACACACATGGTCAGTGTACTATTGCCACTAGCGATCCATGGTTGAACGACCCCTGGATTCCAGCTAGATCCTTAAGCCAGCTGAGGAACTCGTCAGGTTGCCCACCTCCCTTGTTGTCCTGAAGAAGACCCGCATGGTCAAGGCATCAAATTATCTTTGAACCCTAAGACGGGTCGAAACGTCGACACCCCCTCATAACTGAGCCTGGTACACGTCCCCCCGCCCAACGTGCAAAAATATGAATTTAATTCTGTACATAAAATTGTGATTGTATTCATTGATACGTGACCAGGACACTTTGTACGGTGAATTGTAAACCGTGTATTTTGTTACTTACCTTATTCTTCATTGCTCTCTGGAATTTCTCTTCCTACACATTCACTTCTTAGCACCCTTATCTTATGCACGTTCCCTCTGGAGCAGCCATGCGCCGAACTTTATATAATCAAAAAATTGTTATAAATAAATGAATATTGTTTAATCAAATAGTGGATGTTGTATCGCTTCATGGTGAAGTGTCAAAATTGAGTTGTTTTTTTTTTGTTTTTTGTTTTTTTTTTGAGCTTTGCGAAATGTTATTTAGCTCTAAACTTAACAAAGAATTAACTGGATGACATACTGCTGATTCGCTAAGTATTGAGTCAGGACCATTGTTTGTTGTATCAATTCGATTCCCAGGTCTCTGATTTTCTTGGGAAAACCCCATTTTTTGTAATGGCTATGTTTTTATAAGCAAAGATTTGTATGTGAAGGAATCGAAATATGTTTTTAAACAATGTTTAGAAATGCTAACATTGAACTCTAAAACTCTTTCGTGTATGCTCTTTTGATAGCCCTGAAGAAGTCTCATGGGAGACGAAACGCGTTGGCTATGAAAATATGAAATATGACATGGAAGAAATCTTCATACAAAATCAATAAAGAAGAAAAGGAAAAAAATAAAACTTATATGTTTAATGTGTCGTGTGCTTTATCAGAATTTTACTCGTTAACTGTTAACGATACAAAAGTATTTAGGTACTTGGAGATCTAACCATAGTACATAGTGCTGAACCTCCTGTGCATTTATATGTTGTTGTAGGACTTTGTCCCACATTATTGAGAGTAAAGAGGGTAGTACTCTCTGGTTTCGTGCACTATTTGAATTGTTTACGTTAACCACTAATATTTGTTTGGTGCGGTCCTAATCAGCCTCCACCCTCTTCCCTTGTATATATATTGTTTCTTGGGCTGCCAGAACCAACATTTTGGGTTAATATATTTTTTACCATGGATTATGATGACAAACGTGAAGAACTTTTGGAAGATCTATTTAACGATAGACCACCGTCAAAGGCACCCCAGAAAGGTGCATGCACAGATAAAAATGAGGGCCTAAAAAGTAAATTCATGAGATTGGAGAAATTAAAGAAGGCAGAATTAGGCAAATGGTGGGACGGGGCCACTCTCAAGAAATACATTGAGAACAAACGTATCCCTAGAGGCCTCAGAATCCTCATTTTCCCTAATTTTGAGGACCTGGATCCTGATCTTTTAAAAGATTGGGAGGAAGGATTGTATGAAGCATCATATAAAATGATGGGGACATTAATCACAAATGCTGAGAGGAAGGTCACCAAGATTAAAGAGGAAATCAGAGTGCTAGAATTAGAAATCAATGAGAGCAACTTAAAGGAAACAATACAGAAAAATATGATAATCTTAAAGAAGGAAATAAGTAACTATCAATTGTATTTGAAAGACAAGAAACATAAGAAGATCTTGAGGGATGAGGGAGATTATAAAAGGGGACACATTTTCACATATGCTAGGAAATATGATGATTTACCCCAGAGATCACAACAAACAGAAAAAAACGCTGATGATAAACCTTGCAGTGTCTCCTCAAGCAACACCTCGATCTCCTCTATGGGAAGTGATCCCGGTGAAGGAACTAGTAATACACCTAATGCAGACCCACCCTCGGTTTTTTTACAAGAGGTACGGAGGTACAGATTGGGAAACAGGGCAAGACCACCAAACGAGGACGTAGACGAAGGGGTGGCAAGAAACACAAGGTCAGGGGCAAGAGCCAGGGAACAAAACTTGTGCAACAAGAAATAGTGTTGGACAGTGATAATGAGACAAACACTGATTCTGATATGTTGTCAATTGTTAATTTGTCTGTAAGAGCGTTGTCACCCCAGGAAGAGCTTGTTCTGAGCAAGGGATTGAATTATTGTCCTACAAACAAATGTGATTTTGTAAATCTGCACACCGATTTATTTAAATTTATACGCAAGATAAAGATTAAAAAATACTTTGAAGAACATCCCTCTGTCCACTGCACTCCTTCATTAATGTTTAATGATACCAATGTACCATCTATTGCAGAATTACACCATACACATTTATTGGCAACATTATATGATGAGGAGGAGATTGGTGATGTGAGACAGATGGCTCACCATCTAAATATTACACAGGACTATACAATTGATAGTGGCTTACGCTGCAGTTCTAAATTTATGCCACCACAAATGAGGAACTTAGCCATAGATGAACTTTACAAAAATGTAACAAAAGATCTTTATGCATTAGAGGATTCATACTATAATAAACATAGATGCGCTTTTCCAAAAAATCTCAGCAAGGCTGAGAATGAGCTATTACTATCCCTAAAAAATGACAATGAGTTGGTCATAAAAGAGGCGGATAAAGGTGGAAATATCGTCCTCATGAACCGAACTGACTACCTCCAGGAAATAGAAAGACAACTCCATGATATCAACTGTTATGACAAACTGAAAACGAATCCCATGCCCAAGATAGAAGGAAATATCAATGCACATTTATGGGATTGGCATGAATCCAATCTACTAATGGATCACGAATACAAATTCTTACAGGCACACCACTCTCGGTCACCCTGTATCTACGCCCTACCGAAAATTCATAAAGGGGGCCCTTTTCCACCAGGGCGCCCCATTATTTCTGGCAATGGAGGACCAACAGAAAATATGGCCAAGTATGTAGATAATTTTCTTCAACCCATTGTGAAGAACCTCCCCTCCTATCTTAGGGATAGCTCTGACCTTCTGTGCAAACTTGAAGACTTTAAATGGGACCAAGACAACCTACATTTTGTTACAATGGATGTAGAAAGTCTTTACACTTGTATTCATATTGAGGAAGGAATGAGAGCCCTTAAACACTTTCTCTTCAGGAGAGGCGCACAGCATCTAGAACATACAGACATGCTTTTGAACATGGCGGAGATGATATTAACACACAATGCTTTCCTACATAATGGAGAATGGTTCTTACAGCGACGCGGGACTGCGATGGGCTCCAGATTTGCTCCTTCTTATGCCAACCTCTTTATGGGGCTGTACGAGGGGGAGCATGTCTGGGGCCCGGGCGCCCAAACCTGGGTAAACAATGTAATCTTTTACGCTCGCTATATCGATGATATCATTATGATATGGCATGGCACTATTGAACAGCTAGAGGGATATCATATTTACCTTAATGCAAACAGCTTTAATGTAAAGCTCACCATTCAGCACTCTGAAACAAATATAGAGTTTTTAGATCTAAAGCTATTTGTCATAGATGGAAATATACATAGCGACATTTTTAGGAAGAGAACTGCCTGTAACAGCTACCTACACGCAACTAGCGCGCATCCACGATCCACCATAGAAGCCATTCCCTATGGTGAAATGGTTCGCGCAAGACGCAATTGCAGTTTGGAAACTGACTTTAGAAGCAACATTAACAAAATTAAGAGCAGATTTAGACAGAGAGGTTATAACCAGGCATGTTTAAATAAGGCTGAAAAAAGGGCTATGACCCTTAAAAGGAAAGAACTTTTGGTTGCGAAAGGCACACATGAATTAACCAAAGAAAGTAATGAGTCAGGGATACTTTTCATTACGGAATACAACGCTCAAAGTCATCTTGTATACAACATCTTAAAGAAAAATTGGCATCTTCTCTCTAAAGATGATCAAATAAGCACACATATGTCTAAGCGACCGAAAGTTGTCTATCGTAGAGGTAAAACCCTAAAAGAAATCTTGAGTCCGAGCTACATCAGGGACTCAAAGACACCTATACACACATGGTTACCAGACAAACCTCTGGGTTTCCATATTTGTGGCAATTGTTGCGTATGCCAATTTGGCTTGAATAGGAATAGGAATTTCAGCAACAATTCACGAGAATATGCAATAAATTGTTTTATTAATTGCAATACCGATTTCACGGTATATATGATTATATGTGCCTGTCAGAAAAAATACATTGGAAGCAGTATACGCAGTTTGAAACTGCGTATACAAGAACATGCAAGAGCCATAAAAAATGGCAATGATAAATATCCAGTTTCAATACATGTTCAATGTGAACATCCCAATGACAAAAATTTTAAATTCATTGGTATCGATCATGTGAAGATGCCAGAACGTGGAGGCGATAGACAATTGATTTTGCGACAACGGGAGGCGTCATGGATATGCCGTCTTAGAACTGTGCAGTTTGGTCTTAACATCTATGATGAGATGCATCACTTCCTATAATCTAATTGTTAAAGAGAGTGACCCACACATGTCAGGATTATCTATTGCCACATTCTCCCAACTCGAATGTGTTATAAAAAATAATGTTATGAAAATGAACAAATATAACATTACTGTGAACAATTTCTTTCTTGACATGTTGATACGTTGACCTTTCAAAGATACCTCACGTGCATTTTCGTCTATACGTTGTCTTTTATACAAATTTTGTCCAATATATTTGTTTTATTATACGTGCATAATCCATTACTGCACATCAGGCATGTTGTTTTCAATAAAAGGACTGGCTTTTATCAACTAACTATAATGTCCGTTTTAATGATACCAGACCCTTCTTTACCAACCCAAGATGGCCGCGCTAGTAGCCCAAACAGCCTTGCCAAAACGAATCGGATGTCACTCGGTACACGTGACATGAATAAATCTAGCTGTTGGGCTCATATTGTTACAAAACATATTTGAGGAAATTAAACAACTAATTTTAATAATCGAAAAAGGTTTCTCGAGTTGAATCACTACCTAGAATATTGCGTTCAGTTTTCATCCATAAACTCTAAATGATCTTGTTTACAACTATGTGTCTTTAACCACTCCAAGATGGCCGACAGATTTGTACCAACAACTTTAACAAACATTCTGAATGAGACATAGGTCATGTGACCACGATATCACCTGGCGCCGGGTTTAAAAAGCCGTAGCTAACATGTACACGGCTTCGCTGAAATCATGTCCGGAGTCGGTGGTTACTAGATCGTCGCAAGTAAGTTAACTAGATAGAGATTCTCTATTTAAACTAAAACGCTATATGGGCTTGGTATAGTTGCAGGTTAAAAAGAGGAGACACTCTCCTGCACTTGTTCGAACGGATATATGCGGTGTCTGTACCTTGAAATAGATTCAACCGATCCCACAAGCGTCTTACACAAATATGGATGGGGTGGGATGTAAACGGAGGAGACACGATCTTTATGTCTGATTGTACGCAGTCACAGTCCATTTCTAAATATATTTTTGTTTAATTTAAATGCAACATGGACTCGATATAATTTTAGGTTTTAAATATGAGAACTACTTATATATATGCGGTCTCTGTTGTTTTCAAATAGATGCGATTAATACTGTGAGTATTTTATACCTATACGGCGTTGGGCGGGGTGTAGACACAAGAGGCACGATTTCTATGTTTGATTGTGCGCTCATGACTCCCCGTAACACGCCACTATACTCTGTTTGCGAATACATGAAAAAAATGGTGGTATTGTCTAGCGCATGCGAATATGATTTCGTATGGAGTGAGGATATGAAAAATGTCCCCCCTTCTTGTTCGTTTTGTAAATAAGTGTGAATAAGGAGAGATGTCTCCATGATAATTGTGTAACGTGTCTATCTCATTGTCATTTCGCTAAAGACAGTTTGACAACATTATGAGTCCACAATGTGATGACAGCATCGCTTATCATAACAGGCTATGTATTATAGCTTTTTAGACAGAATTGATGTTTTTATATTTTCCAAATAATAGAACTACATGACTATGTGGTATGTTTTTATTCTCTAAATGAATTCAGTGTATCACTAAATATGATTTGAATATTGAAAGACTTTACAGATATACTTACTATAGATTACTTTATGATTTAGATAATACTTGAATTTTGGAAACCATACCCCAAAGAACGACACGATAAAAAGGAATTAGATTCACCATATCATTGAGGTATGCAAAGCAAATATGATTTTAAAGAATATTATGCAATAGTGATGTAAAGGTCTACTTATGATTGTTAATTAAGATATAAATCGAGCATAGAATATTGACAATGAGGATGTGAATTTGTATTACAACAAAACTATGTATTTTATACTTTTAAGTGAAGCTTTTTGTCACCCTAAAGCTCTTGACCATCATGTGGTTTTTAGGCAAATAGGATGCTATATACTTGCAAGTTAAGAAACTTAGGTGTTAAGGAAGACGTGATATGTACTGATGAAATTATCAATTCAGACAACAACTCAATACTAAAAAATAATAATACTAATGCTGTCCAATGTTTTTATAGACTAGGTCCTTTATCTGTGTATGTAAAATGCTTTATGAATGATATGGTCAGTGTAGAATTATATAGAGCTGCTATGTTGCCTCCGGTTGAGACGCCGGTTGAGACGCCACGAGAAGCACACTCTGTACTAGAGACAGAATGGCCAGCGCCCTGGAAATGAGAAACTTAAGTTGAAGTCCTTTTCCCGGCGATAACACTGCAGAACGGATTGAGTCCGCGTCGCAGTTCCGGTGTTTGTGAAACATAATCCGACCAGACCACACACATGGTCAGTGTACTATTGCCACTAGCGATCCATGGTTGAACGACCCCTGGATTCCAGCTAGATCCTTAAGCCAGCTGAGGAACTCGTCAGGTTGCCCACCTCCCTTGTTGTCCTGAAGAAGACCCGCATGGTCAAGGCATCAAATTATCTTTGAACCCTAAGACGGGTCGAAACGTCGACACCCCCTCATAACTGAGCCTGGTACACGTCCCCCCGCCCAACGTGCAAAAATATGAATTTAATTCTGTACATAAAATTGTGATTGTATTCATTGATACGTGACCAGGACACTTTGTACGGTGAATTGTAAACCGTGTATTTTGTTACTTACCTTATTCTTCATTGCTCTCTGGAATTTCTCTTCCTACACATTCACTTCTTAGCACCCTTATCTTATGCACGTTCCCTCTGGAGCAGCCATGCGCCGAACTTTATATAATCAAAAAATTGTTATAAATAAATGAATATTGTTTAATCAAATAGTGGATGTTGTATCGCTTCATGGTGAAGTGTCAAAATTGAGTTGTTTTTTTTTTGTTTTTTGTTTTTTTTTTGAGCTTTGCGAAATGTTATTTAGCTCTAAACTTAACAAAGAATTAACTGGATGACATACTGCTGATTCGCTAAGTATTGAGTCAGGACCATTGTTTGTTGTATCAATTCGATTCCCAGGTCTCTGATTTTCTTGGGAAAACCCCATTTTTTGTAATGGCTATGTTTTTATAAGCAAAGATTTGTATGTGAAGGAATCGAAATATGTTTTTAAACAATGTTTAGAAATGCTAACATTGAACTCTAAAACTCTTTCGTGTATGCTCTTTTGATAGCCCTGAAGAAGTCTCATGGGAGACGAAACGCGTTGGCTATGAAAATATGAAATATGACATGGAAGAAATCTTCATACAAAATCAATAAAGAAGAAAAGGAAAAAATAAAACTTATATGTTTAATGTGTCGTGTGCTTTATCAGAATTTTACTCGTTAACTGTTAACGATACAAAAGTATTTAGGTACTTGGAGATCTAACCATAGTACATAGTGCTGAACCTCCTGTGCATTTATATGTTGTTGTAGGACTTTGTCCCACATTATTGAGAGTAAAGAGGGTAGTACTCTCTGGTTTCGTGCACTATTTGAATTGTTTACGTTAACCACTAATATTTGTTTGGTGCGGTCCTAATCAGCCTCCACCCTCTTCCCTTGTATATATATTGTTTCTTGGGCTGCCAGAACCAACATTTTGGGTTAATATATTTTTTACCATGGATTATGATGACAAACGTGAAGAACTTTTGGAAGATCTATTTAACGATAGACCACCGTCAAAGGCACCCCAGAAAGGTGCATGCACAGATAAAAATGAGGGCCTAAAAAGTAAATTCATGAGATTGGAGAAATTAAAGAAGGCAGAATTAGGCAAATGGTGGGACGGGGCCACTCTCAAGAAATACATTGAGAACAAACGTATCCCTAGAGGCCTCAGAATCCTCATTTTCCCTAATTTTGAGGACCTGGATCCTGATCTTTTAAAAGATTGGGAGGAAGGATTGTATGAAGCATCATATAAAATGATGGGGACATTAATCACAAATGCTGAGAGGAAGGTCACCAAGATTAAAGAGGAAATCAGAGTGCTAGAATTAGAAATCAATGAGAGCAACTTAAAGGAAACAATACAGAAAAATATGATAATCTTAAAGAAGGAAATAAGTAACTATCAATTGTATTTGAAAGACAAGAAACATAAGAAGATCTTGAGGGATGAGGGAGATTATAAAAGGGGACACATTTTCACATATGCTAGGAAATATGATGATTTACCCCAGAGATCACAACAAACAGAAAAAAACGCTGATGATAAACCTTGCAGTGTCTCCTCAAGCAACACCTCGATCTCCTCTATGGGAAGTGATCCCGGTGAAGGAACTAGTAATACACCTAATGCAGACCCACCCTCGGTTTTTTTACAAGAGGTACGGAGGTACAGATTGGGAAACAGGGCAAGACCACCAAACGAGGACGTAGACGAAGGGGTGGCAAGAAACACAAGGTCAGGGGCAAGAGCCAGGGAACAAAACTTGTGCAACAAGAAATAGTGTTGGACAGTGATAATGAGACAAACACTGATTCTGATATGTTGTCAATTGTTAATTTGTCTGTAAGAGCGTTGTCACCCCAGGAAGAGCTTGTTCTGAGCAAGGGATTGAATTATTGTCCTACAAACAAATGTGATTTTGTAAATCTGCACACCGATTTATTTAAATTTATACGCAAGATAAAGATTAAAAAATACTTTGAAGAACATCCCTCTGTCCACTGCACTCCTTCATTAATGTTTAATGATACCAATGTACCATCTATTGCAGAATTACACCATACACATTTATTGGCAACATTATATGATGAGGAGGAGATTGGTGATGTGAGACAGATGGCTCACCATCTAAATATTACACAGGACTATACAATTGATAGTGGCTTACGCTGCAGTTCTAAATTTATGCCACCACAAATGAGGAACTTAGCCATAGATGAACTTTACAAAAATGTAACAAAAGATCTTTATGCATTAGAGGATTCATACTATAATAAACATAGATGCGCTTTTCCAAAAAATCTCAGCAAGGCTGAGAATGAGCTATTACTATCCCTAAAAAATGACAATGAGTTGGTCATAAAAGAGGCGGATAAAGGTGGAAATATCGTCCTCATGAACCGAACTGACTACCTCCAGGAAATAGAAAGACAACTCCATGATATCAACTGTTATGACAAACTGAAAACGAATCCCATGCCCAAGATAGAAGGAAATATCAATGCACATTTATGGGATTGGCATGAATCCAATCTACTAATGGATCACGAATACAAATTCTTACAGGCACACCACTCTCGGTCACCCTGTATCTACGCCCTACCGAAAATTCATAAAGGGGGCCCTTTTCCACCAGGGCGCCCCATTATTTCTGGCAATGGAGGACCAACAGAAAATATGGCCAAGTATGTAGATAATTTTCTTCAACCCATTGTGAAGAACCTCCCCTCCTATCTTAGGGATAGCTCTGACCTTCTGTGCAAACTTGAAGACTTTAAATGGGACCAAGACAACCTACATTTTGTTACAATGGATGTAGAAAGTCTTTACACTTGTATTCATATTGAGGAAGGAATGAGAGCCCTTAAACACTTTCTCTTCAGGAGAGGCGCACAGCATCTAGAACATACAGACATGCTTTTGAACATGGCGGAGATGATATTAACACACAATGCTTTCCTACATAATGGAGAATGGTTCTTACAGCGACGCGGGACTGCGATGGGCTCCAGATTTGCTCCTTCTTATGCCAACCTCTTTATGGGGCTGTACGAGGGGGAGCATGTCTGGGGCCCGGGCGCCCAAACCTGGGTAAACAATGTAATCTTTTACGCTCGCTATATCGATGATATCATTATGATATGGCATGGCACTATTGAACAGCTAGAGGGATATCATATTTACCTTAATGCAAACAGCTTTAATGTAAAGCTCACCATTCAGCACTCTGAAACAAATATAGAGTTTTTAGATCTAAAGCTATTTGTCATAGATGGAAATATACATAGCGACATTTTTAGGAAGAGAACTGCCTGTAACAGCTACCTACACGCAACTAGCGCGCATCCACGATCCACCATAGAAGCCATTCCCTATGGTGAAATGGTTCGCGCAAGACGCAATTGCAGTTTGGAAACTGACTTTAGAAGCAACATTAACAAAATTAAGAGCAGATTTAGACAGAGAGGTTATAACCAGGCATGTTTAAATAAGGCTGAAAAAAGGGCTATGACCCTTAAAAGGAAAGAACTTTTGGTTGCGAAAGGCACACATGAATTAACCAAAGAAAGTAATGAGTCAGGGATACTTTTCATTACGGAATACAACGCTCAAAGTCATCTTGTATACAACATCTTAAAGAAAAATTGGCATCTTCTCTCTAAAGATGATCAAATAAGCACACATATGTCTAAGCGACCGAAAGTTGTCTATCGTAGAGGTAAAACCCTAAAAGAAATCTTGAGTCCGAGCTACATCAGGGACTCAAAGACACCTATACACACATGGTTACCAGACAAACCTCTGGGTTTCCATATTTGTGGCAATTGTTGCGTATGCCAATTTGGCTTGAATAGGAATAGGAATTTCAGCAACAATTCACGAGAATATGCAATAAATTGTTTTATTAATTGCAATACCGATTTCACGGTATATATGATTATATGTGCCTGTCAGAAAAAATACATTGGAAGCAGTATACGCAGTTTGAAACTGCGTATACAAGAACATGCAAGAGCCATAAAAAATGGCAATGATAAATATCCAGTTTCAATACATGTTCAATGTGAACATCCCAATGACAAAAATTTTAAATTCATTGGTATCGATCATGTGAAGATGCCAGAACGTGGAGGCGATAGACAATTGATTTTGCGACAACGGGAGGCGTCATGGATATGCCGTCTTAGAACTGTGCAGTTTGGTCTTAACATCTATGATGAGATGCATCACTTCCTATAATCTAATTGTTAAAGAGAGTGACCCACACATGTCAGGATTATCTATTGCCACATTCTCCCAACTCGAATGTGTTATAAAAAATAATGTTATGAAAATGAACAAATATAACATTACTGTGAACAATTTCTTTCTTGACATGTTGATACGTTGACCTTTCAAAGATACCTCACGTGCATTTTCGTCTATACGTTGTCTTTTATACAAATTTTGCCCAATATATTTGTTTTATTATACGTGCATAATCCATTACTGCACATCAGGCATGTTGTTTTCAATAAAAGGACTGGCTTTTATCAACTAACTATAATGTCCGTTTTAATGATACCAGACCCTTCTTTACCAACCCAAGATGGCCGCGCTAGTAGCCCAAACAGCCTTGCCAAAACGAATCGGATGTCACTCGGTACACGTGACATGAATAAATCTAGCTGTTGGGCTCATATTGTTACAAAACATATTTGAGGAAATTAAACAACTAATTTTAATAATCGAAAAAGGTTTCTCGAGTTGAATCACTACCTAGAATATTGCGTTCAGTTTTCATCCATAAACTCTAAATGATCTTGTTTACAACTATGTGTCTTTAACCACTCCAAGATGGCCGACAGATTTGTACCAATAACTTTAACAAACATTCTGAATGAGACACAGGTCATGTGACCACGATATCACCTGGCGCCGGGTTTAAAAAGCCGTAGCTAACATGTACACGGCTTCGCTGAAATCATGTCCGGAGTCGGTGGTTACTAGATCGTCGCAAGTAAGTTAACTAGATAGAGATTCTCTATTTCAACTAAAACTCTATATGGGCTTGGTATAGTTGCAGGTTAAAAAGAGGAGACACTCTCCTGCACTTGTTCGAACGGATATATGCGGTGTCTGTACCTTGAAATAGATTCAACCGATCCCACAAGCGTCTTACACAAATATGGATGGGGTGGGATGTAAACGGAGGAGACACGATCTTTATGTCTGATTGTACGCAGTCACAGTCCATTTCTAAATATATTTTTGTTTAATTTAAATGCAACATGGACTCGATATAATTTTAGGTTTTAAATATGAGAACTACTTATATATATGCGGTCTCTGTTGTTTTCAAATAGATGCGATTAATACTGTGAGTATTTTATACCTATATGGCGTTGGGCGGGGTGTAGACACAAGAGGCACGATTTCTATGTTTGATTGTGCGCTCATGACTCCCCGTAACACGCCACTATACTCTGTTTGCGAATACATGAAAAAAATGGTGGTATTGTCTAGCGCATGCGAATATGATTTCGTATGGAGTGAGGATATGAAAAATGTCCCCCCTTCTTGTTCGTTTTGTAAATAAGTGTGAATAAGGAGAGATGTCTCCATGATAATTGTGTAACGTGTCTATCTCATTGTCATTTCGCTAAAGACAGTTTGACAACATTATGAGTCCACAATGTGATGACAGCATCGCTTATCATAACAGGCTATGTATTATAGCTTTTTAGACAGAATTGATGTTTTTATATTTTCCAAATAATAGAACTACATGACTATGTGGTATGTTTTTATTCTCTAAATGAATTCAGTGTATCACTAAATATGATTTGAATATTGAAAGACTTTACAGATATACTTACTATAGATTACTTTATGATTTAGATAATACTTGAATTTTGGAAACCATACCCCAAAGAACGACACGATAAAAAGGAATTAGATTCACCATATCATTGAGGTATGCAAAGCAAATATGATTTTAAAGAATATTATGCAATAGTGATGTAAAGGTCTACTTATGATTGTTAATTAAGATATAAATCGAGCATAGAATATTGACAATGAGGATGTGAATTTGTATTACAACAAAACTATGTATTTTATACTTTTAAGTGAAGCTTTTTGTCACCCTAAAGCTCTTGACCATCATGTGGTTTTTAGGCAAATAGGATGCTATATACTTGCAAGTTAAGAAACTTAGGTGTTAAGGAAGACGTGATATGTACTGATGAAATTATCAATTCAGACAACAACTCAATACTAAAAAATAATAATACTAATGCTGTCCAATGTTTTTATAGACTAGGTCCTTTATCTGTGTATGTAAAATGCTTTATGAATGATATGGTCAGTGTAGAATTATATAGAGCTGCTATGTTGCCTCCGGTTGAGACGCCGGTTGAGACGCCACGAGAAGCACACTCTGTACTAGAGACAGAATGGCCAGCGCCCTGGAAATGAGAAACTTAAGTTGAAGTCCTTTTCCCGGCGATAACACTGCAGAACGGATTGAGTCCGCGTCGCAGTTCCGGTGTTTGTGAAACATAATCCGACCAGACCACACACATGGTCAGTGTACTATTGCCACTAGCGATCCATGGTTGAACGACCCCTGGATTCCAGCTAGATCCTTAAGCCAGCTGAGGAACTCGTCAGGTTGCCCACCTCCCTTGTTGTCCTGAAGAAGACCCGCATGGTCAAGGCATCAAATTATCTTTGAACCCTAAGACGGGTCGAAACGTCGACACCCCCTCATAACTGAGCCTGGTACACGTCCCCCCGCCCAACGTGCAAAAATATGAATTTAATTCTGTACATAAAATTGTGATTGTATTCATTGATACGTGACCAGGACACTTTGTACGGTGAATTGTAAACCGTGTATTTTGTTACTTACCTTATTCTTCATTGCTCTCTGGAATTTCTCTTCCTACACATTCACTTCTTAGCACCCTTATCTTATGCACGTTCCCTCTGGAGCAGCCATGCGCCGAACTTTATATAATCAAAAAATTGTTATAAATAAATGAATATTGTTTAATCAAATAGTGGATGTTGTATCGCTTCATGGTGAAGTGTCAAAATTGAGTTGTTTTTTTTTTGTTTTTTGTTTTTTTTTTGAGCTTTGCGAAATGTTATTTAGCTCTAAACTTAACAAAGAATTAACTGGATGACATACTGCTGATTCGCTAAGTATTGAGTCAGGACCATTGTTTGTTGTATCAATTCGATTCCCAGGTCTCTGATTTTCTTGGGAAAACCCCATTTTTTGTAATGGCTATGTTTTTATAAGCAAAGATTTGTATGTGAAGGAATCGAAATATGTTTTTAAACAATGTTTAGAAATGCTAACATTGAACTCTAAAACTCTTTCGTGTATGCTCTTTTGATAGCCCTGAAGAAGTCTCATGGGAGACGAAACGCGTTGGCTATGAAAATATGAAATATGACATGGAAGAAATCTTCATACAAAATCAATAAAGAAGAAAAGGAAAAAAATAAAACTTATATGTTTAATGTGTCGTGTGCTTTATCAGAATTTTACTCGTTAACTGTTAACGATACAAAAGTATTTAGGTACTTGGAGATCTAACCATAGTACATAGTGCTGAACCTCCTGTGCATTTATATGTTGTTGTAGGACTTTGTCCCACATTATTGAGAGTAAAGAGGGTAGTACTCTCTGGTTTCGTGCACTATTTGAATTGTTTACGTTAACCACTAATATTTGTTTGGTGCGGTCCTAATCAGCCTCCACCCTCTTCCCTTGTATATATATTGTTTCTTGGGCTGCCAGAACCAACATTTTGGGTTAATATATTTTTTACCATGGATTATGATGACAAACGTGAAGAACTTTTGGAAGATCTATTTAACGATAGACCACCGTCAAAGGCACCCCAGAAAGGTGCATGCACAGATAAAAATGAGGGCCTAAAAAGTAAATTCATGAGATTGGAGAAATTAAAGAAGGCAGAATTAGGCAAATGGTGGGACGGGGCCACTCTCAAGAAATACATTGAGAACAAACGTATCCCTAGAGGCCTCAGAATCCTCATTTTCCCTAATTTTGAGGACCTGGATCCTGATCTTTTAAAAGATTGGGAGGAAGGATTGTATGAAGCATCATATAAAATGATGGGGACATTAATCACAAATGCTGAGAGGAAGGTCACCAAGATTAAAGAGGAAATCAGAGTGCTAGAATTAGAAATCAATGAGAGCAACTTAAAGGAAACAATACAGAAAAATATGATAATCTTAAAGAAGGAAATAAGTAACTATCAATTGTATTTGAAAGACAAGAAACATAAGAAGATCTTGAGGGATGAGGGAGATTATAAAAGGGGACACATTTTCACATATGCTAGGAAATATGATGATTTACCCCAGAGATCACAACAAACAGAAAAAAACGCTGATGATAAACCTTGCAGTGTCTCCTCAAGCAACACCTCGATCTCCTCTATGGGAAGTGATCCCGGTGAAGGAACTAGTAATACACCTAATGCAGACCCACCCTCGGTTTTTTTACAAGAGGTACGGAGGTACAGATTGGGAAACAGGGCAAGACCACCAAACGAGGACGTAGACGAAGGGGTGGCAAGAAACACAAGGTCAGGGGCAAGAGCCAGGGAACAAAACTTGTGCAACAAGAAATAGTGTTGGACAGTGATAATGAGACAAACACTGATTCTGATATGTTGTCAATTGTTAATTTGTCTGTAAGAGCGTTGTCACCCCAGGAAGAGCTTGTTCTGAGCAAGGGATTGAATTATTGTCCTACAAACAAATGTGATTTTGTAAATCTGCACACCGATTTATTTAAATTTATACGCAAGATAAAGATTAAAAAATACTTTGAAGAACATCCCTCTGTCCACTGCACTCCTTCATTAATGTTTAATGATACCAATGTACCATCTATTGCAGAATTACACCATACACATTTATTGGCAACATTATATGATGAGGAGGAGATTGGTGATGTGAGACAGATGGCTCACCATCTAAATATTACACAGGACTATACAATTGATAGTGGCTTACGCTGCAGTTCTAAATTTATGCCACCACAAATGAGGAACTTAGCCATAGATGAACTTTACAAAAATGTAACAAAAGATCTTTATGCATTAGAGGATTCATACTATAATAAACATAGATGCGCTTTTCCAAAAAATCTCAGCAAGGCTGAGAATGAGCTATTACTATCCCTAAAAAATGACAATGAGTTGGTCATAAAAGAGGCGGATAAAGGTGGAAATATCGTCCTCATGAACCGAACTGACTACCTCCAGGAAATAGAAAGACAACTCGATGATATCAACTGTTATGACAAACTGAAAACGAATCCCATGCCCAAGATAGAAGGAAATATCAATGCACATTTATGGGATTGGCATGAATCCAATCTACTAATGGATCACGAATACAAATTCTTACAGGCACACCACTCTCGGTCACCCTGTATCTACGCCCTACCGAAAATTCATAAAGGGGGCCCTTTTCCACCAGGGCGCCCCATTATTTCTGGCAATGGAGGACCAACAGAAAATATGGCCAAGTATGTAGATAATTTTCTTCAACCCATTGTGAAGAACCTCCCCTCCTATCTTAGGGATAGCTCTGACCTTCTGTGCAAACTTGAAGACTTTAAATGGGACCAAGACAACCTACATTTTGTTACAATGGATGTAGAAAGTCTTTACACTTGTATTCATATTGAGGAAGGAATGAGAGCCCTTAAACACTTTCTCTTCAGGAGAGGCGCACAGCATCTAGAACATACAGACATGCTTTTGAACATGGCGGAGATGATATTAACACACAATGCTTTCCTACATAATGGAGAATGGTTCTTACAGCGACGCGGGACTGCGATGGGCTCCAGATTTGCTCCTTCTTATGCCAACCTCTTTATGGGTCTGTACGAGGGGGAGCATGTCTGGGGCCCGGGCGCCCAAACCTGGGTAAACAATGTAATCTTTTACGCTCGCTATATCGATGATATCATTATGATATGGCATGGCACTATTGAACAGCTAGAGGGATATCATATTTACCTTAATGCAAACAGCTTTAATGTAAAGCTCACCATTCAGCACTCTGAAACAAATATAGAGTTTTTAGATCTAAAGCTATTTGTCATAGATGGAAATATACATAGCGACATTTTTAGGAAGAGAACTGCCTGTAACAGCTACCTACACGCAACTAGCGCGCATCCACGATCCACCATAGAAGCCATTCCCTATGGTGAAATGGTTCGCGCAAGACGCAATTGCAGTTTGGAAACTGACTTTAGAAGCAACATTAACAAAATTAAGAGCAGATTTAGACAGAGAGGTTATAACCAGGCATGTTTAAATAAGGCTGAAAAAAGGGCTATGACCCTTAAAAGGAAAGAACTTTTGGTTGCGAAAGGCACACATGAATTAACCAAAGAAAGTAATGAGTCAGGGATACTTTTCATTACGGAATACAACGCTCAAAGTCATCTTGTATACAACATCTTAAAGAAAAATTGGCATCTTCTCTCTAAAGATGATCAAATAAGCACACATATGTCTAAGCGACCGAAAGTTGTCTATCGTAGAGGTAAAACCCTAAAAGAAATCTTGAGTCCGAGCTACATCAGGGACTCAAAGACACCTATACACACATGGTTACCAGACAAACCTCTGGGTTTCCATATTTGTGGCAATTGTTGCGTATGCCAATTTGGCTTGAATAGGAATAGGAATTTCAGCAACAATTCACGAGAATATGCAATAAATTGTTTTATTAATTGCAATACCGATTTCACGGTATATATGATTATATGTGCCTGTCAGAAAAAATACATTGGAAGCAGTATACGCAGTTTGAAACTGCGTATACAAGAACATGCAAGAGCCATAAAAAATGGCAATGATAAATATCCAGTTTCAATACATGTTCAATGTGAACATCCCAATGACAAAAATTTTAAATTCATTGGTATCGATCATGTGAAGATGCCAGAACGTGGAGGCGATAGACAATTGATTTTGCGACAACGGGAGGCGTCATGGATATGCCGTCTTAGAACTGTGCAGTTTGGTCTTAACATCTATGATGAGATGCATCACTTCCTATAATCTAATTGTTAAAGAGAGTGACCCACACATGTCAGGATTATCTATTGCCACATTCTCCCAACTCGAATGTGTTATAAAAAATAATGTTATGAAAATGAACAAATATAACATTACTGTGAACAATTTCTTTCTTGACATGTTGATACGTTGACCTTTCAAAGATACCTCACGTGCATTTTCGTCTATACGTTGTCTTTTATACAAATTTTGCCCAATATATTTGTTTTATTATACGTGCATAATCCATTACTGCACATCAGGCATGTTGTTTTCAATAAAAGGACTGGCTTTTATCAACTAACTATAATGTCCGTTTTAATGATACCAGACCCTTCTTTACCAACCCAAGATTGCCGCGCTAGTAGCCCAAACAGCCTTGCCAAAACGAATCGGATGTCACTCGGTACACGTGACATGAATAAATCTAGCTGTTGGGCTCATATTGTTACAAAACATATTTGAGGAAATTAAACAACTAATTTTAATAATCGAAAAAGGTTTCTCGAGTTGAATCACTACCTAGAATATTGCGTTCAGTTTTCATCCATAAACTCTAAATGATCTTGTTTACAACTATGTGTCTTTAACCACTCCAAGATGGCCGACAGATTTGTACCAATAACTTTAACAAACATTCTGAATGAGACACAGGTCATGTGACCACGATATCACCTGGCGCCGGGTTTAAAAAGCCGTAGCTAACATGTACACGGCTTCGCTGAAATCATGTCCGGAGTCGGTGGTTACTAGATCGTCGCAAGTAAGTTAACTAGATAGAGATTCTCTATTTAAACTAAAACTCTATATGGGCTTGGTATAGTTGCAGGTTAAAAAGAGGAGACACTCTCCTGCACTTGTTCGAACGGATATATGCGGTGTCTGTACCTTGAAATAGATTCAACCGATCCCACAAGCGTCTTACACAAATATGGATGGGGTGGGATGTAAACGGAGGAGACACGATCTTTATGTCTGATTGTACGCAGTCACAGTCCATTTCTAAATATATTTTTGTTTAATTTAAATGCAACATGGACTCGATATAATTTTAGGTTTTAAATATGAGAACTACTTATATATATGCGGTCTCTGTTGTTTTCAAATAGATGCGATTAATACTGTGAGTATTTTATACCTATACGGCGTTGGGCGGGGTGTAGATACAAGAGGCACGATTTCTATGTTTGATTGTGCGCTCATGACTCCCCGTAACACGCCACTATACTCTGTTTGCGAATACATGAAAAAAATGGTGGTATTGTCTAGCGCATGCGAATATGATTTCGTATAGAGTGAGGATATGAAAAATGTCCCCCCTTCTTGTTCGTTTTGTAAATAAGTGTGAATAAGGAGAGATGTCTCCATGATAATTGTGTAACGTGTCTATCTCATTGTCATTTCGCTAAAGACAGTTTGACAACATTATGAGTCCACAATGTGATGACAGCATCGCTTATCATAACAGGCTATGTATTATAGCTTTTTAGACAGAATTGATGTTTTTATATTTTCCAAATAATAGAACTACATGACTATGTGGTATGTTTTTATTCTCTAAATGAATTCAGTGTATCACTAAATATGATTTGAATATTGAAAGACTTTACAGATATACTTACTATAGATTACTTTATGATTTAGATAATACTTGAATTTTGGAAACCATACCCCAAAGAACGACACGATAAAAAGGAATTAGATTCACCATATCATTGAGGTATGCAAAGCAAATATGATTTTAAAGAATATTATGCAATAGTGATGTAAAGGTCTACTTATGATTGTTAATTAAGATATAAATCGAGCATAGAATATTGACAATGAGGATGTGAATTTGTATTACAACAAAACTATGTATTTTATACTTTTAAGTGAAGCTTTTTGTCACCCTAAAGCTCTTGACCATCATGTGGTTTTTAGGCAAATAGGATGCTATATACTTGCAAGTTAAGAAACTTAGGTGTTAAGGAAGACGTGATATGTACTGATGAAATTATCAATTCAGACAACAACTCAATACTAAAAAATAATAATACTAATGCTGTCCAATGTTTTTATAGACTAGGTCCTTTATCTGTGTATGTAAAATGCTTTATGAATGATATGGTCAGTGTAGAATTATATAGAGCTGCTATGTTTTTATAAGCAAAGATTTGTATGTGAAGGAATCGAAATATGTTTTTAAACAATGTTTAGAAATGCTAACATTGAACTCTAAAACTCTTTCGTGTATGCTCTTTTGATAGCCCTGAAGAAGTCTCATGGGAGACGAAACACGTTGGCTATGAAAATATGAAATATGACATGGAAGAAATCTTCATACAAAATCAATAAAGAAGAAAAGGAAAAAAAACTTATATGTTTAATGTGTCGTGTGCTTTATCAGAATTTTACTCGTTAACTGTTAACGATACAAAAGTATTTAGGTACTTGGAGATCTAACCATAGTACATAGTGCTGAACCTCCTGTGCATTTATAAGAGTTACAAAATCAAGCGCTGTACGAGTGCCATGATGCTCTTTTAGCTGGGCACAAAGGAGAAGCTAAAACCGAAGAATTAATTAAAAGACTTTATTGGTGGCCTCAAATGACCAGGGACGTGGAGCAGTACGTCAAGACCTGTGAAATCTGTGCTCAGGGAAAATCAGAACGGCAGGCTCCTAAGGGGTTGTTACAACCTTTGCCTACACCACCCTTTCCATGGCACACAGTTACGTTAGACCTCATTGTAGATTTACCCCTTAGTCAAGGTTTCAACACCATCCTAGTGGTGGTGGACACATTTTCTAAAATGGCACATTTTAAGGCTCTAAAAGGGGTTCCCACAGCTAAGCAACTTGCCAGACACTTCAGTACACAAATTGTGAAGATTCACGGAATTCCGAAGATTGTCATTTCAGATAGGGGTACACAGTTCGTATCCCATTTTTGGAAGGCTTTTTTGGAAGGTCTGGGAATCGAAGCCAGGTATTCAACCAGTTATCACCCAGAGACAGATGGGCAAACAGAGAGGGTGAACCAAGAATTAGAGCAGTACCTAAGGTTGTATCTTTCAAAACAAGATGGAGAGTGGGCAGATTATTTATGGGCAGCTGAGTTTGCACACAACAATGCCAGGAATGTCTCTACAGGCTATTCCCCATTTTACTTGAACTATGGCCGACACCCAAATTTCACTATAGGGCAGACTGATGTTCTAGTCCCAGCAGCGAAAGACCTAGTATCCCATTTGAAACAAGTCCACCAGACGGTCATACAAAAATTAGAACAGGCTAAGAAAAAATACAAGACCTATGCAGATAAAAAAAGACGAGAGGGTCCTCCCTTAGAGGCAGGAGATTGTGTTTGGTTAAGTACAAAGAACCTTAGGTTAAAAGGTAACAGGAAATTTCAACCAAGATTTATAGGGCCCTATCGGATAGAAGAAAAAATGTCTCAGGTTACCTATCGGTTATCACTACCCACCAAATTGAAGGTTCATCCAGTGTTTCACGTATCATTGTTGAAAAAGGCACCACTACAACTGCGAAAAAACTTGCCTCCGAAACCCATTCCATTAGAATCTGGAACAGAATTTGAAGTCAAGGAGATTTTAGACTCGAAGGAGGTCAAAGGCAAATTGTACTACTTAGTGGACTGGAAGGGCTATGGGCCAGAGGAGCGATCTTGGGAATTGGAGTCAGATGTGCATACTCCGAGATTGGTAAAATCTTTTCATCAAAGATTTCCTACAAAGCCACGATTGAGAGGACCTCCTTTGTTGGGGGGTAGTGTCAGGGCTCCTGGGGGCGCCTTGACAATAGCGGGCACAGTGTTGGGCAGAAGTTATGGGTCAGGAAGAAGAATGCGGGCCAGAGGCAATGGCTGGACCAGGCTGAATCAGAAATGGAACCGAAGAAAGGCCGCCGCTTTCTAATCATCGCAGCGGTCTAGTTTATTTATTTCCCACAGGTGTTCAGAGGCAGCTTGAGGCGCGCGCGCTGGAACCAACGCGCACTTCACTGAGGAAGTTTCAGAGCACGCAGGTTAATTCTTAGGCTCCTCAGATTTAGTCAGAGAGTTACCTCGTCGGGTTTCGCCCGGTTTCTCGTCCGCTACCTCCGTCGGAAGTAGTCAGAAGCAGTCTAAGTTCGCAGCAAGTTTAAGAAGGAGAAGTTTGCTGAAGTACCAGTTGGTGGCGCCTCTTCCCTATTTTCTTTGGCTTCCGCTGGTGAAAGCAACTCGTCGATGGATACCTAGTGTTGCCAGAACCTGAAGGAAGAAAGAAGACATAAGCTAAGTCACAAAAGAAAATGATAGAATTACTCAGAATAAAATGTAAATAATGTTGTATATAGTTAGAGACTAGACAGTACTTACCAGAAAAATAGATTAACGGCAATATCCTGCTAAGAAGGAAAAGGTCGTCAAAAAAGGAATTCCTGAACAGTTAAGAAAAGACGTTAAAATACATGTTAGAAAAAAGATACTATTAAGAAGAGTCCCTACAGAGATAAAGGCATACACACTCAAGTAAGTGAATTAGATTACCTAAAGAGCAAGAGAGAGTTCAAGGGGTAAATAGGAAATAAATTCATTAAGTGATATCTTGTTGACAGGTAAATTCCAGAGGTGCCTTTTCAAGAAAAAAGAAAGAAAAGAAAGAGAGATAGTAACAAGAATAATAGAAGAGAGGCACAGTGCTTGGAGCTAAGGGTAGGTAAAGAACAAGGGAGCGGAATAGAATATAGAATTCAGTTAAGAGTAAGAGATTATAACTTAATGCTTGATTTTTAGATTCTCTCAGTTGACACGCAGTCTGCAGATTGAACGAAGAAGTAGACGAAAGAGAGAAGACAAGCTTCAGGACCAGTCTCTTCTTGTTTATTATTTTATCCACTCCCCCTTGGGGGTAGATTTGTGGGTCTAGAAATTAAACTGGACCGCAGAAATATCCTTGAAGGGGAGTTGGGAATCAGCGTCTCTGTTCCTGTGCAAGATTACTGAAAGAATACTCTTGAACCCTTGACACTCAGTGGGTGGAGTGTACTCTTCTTGTTCTGTTTAGACGTGGCCTAAAAGAAGAAAATAAGGACAAACTGGTACATGTTCCTCAACCTGCCACCTTAATGATGCTATTGAAACTGTGCTATATATTGAATTTTGTTTAAAGGAAATGAAAAAAGAGTGGTGTAAGAAACAAGAAAATTATTCATCCTCTGCATCTAGATCATTACCTTCCTTGAGACCTGAAACACAAAAACCTACGGAAGCCTCAGAAGAACCTATGCAAATTGGTTCTGTACAAGGTCCTTTGACAGAAGAGGAAACACTAAGACATTGTAGAAGGGTCTTTGCTTATATTGTGGTGAACATGGCCATTTTATTCAAGGAATGTCCAGTATGTCCATCCAAGCTATCGGTAAATGTCTAAGTTCATCTCTGGAGAGGAAGGAGAGATTGGATGTACAGAATCCTCATCTAATATCAAGTTCCAAGTTTGTCCCATCAAATGGGACACAGTTATTCTTGCTACCTCTTACCTTGCAGTGAGATTCTGAAAGATCGCTGTAAACTATGGCCCTGCTAGATTACGAAGCCACAAGCAATTTTGTGGATTCTACATGGACATCTGCTTGTCAGATTCCCAAACAGCCTAAGGACAGGATAGAAGTCATCCAAACGATTAATGGGACCCCTTTGGTTACTGGTCCTGTTAAGGAGTGTTCCGTAATGCTTCATATGTCGATCTACAATCATCATGTGCAAATCAGCTTTGATGCGATTAAGTCTCCCAATCATCCAATCATTCTAGGACTTCCATGACTGTTTTTACATAATCCATATCTCAACTGGGCATTTCGTACCATCTCTTTGAGTTCAGTCTATTGCAACCAATGCTGTTTGGAAGGTCCGCAGGAACCGGACAATTGTGATTTGTCAAATAAACAAATACAGACTCCACTGGTGGCTACTATGCAGCTATTCTGGAACCCTGTCAAGAACATTTAGATGTCTTTGCATCACCTACAGTGAAGGAGTTACCCCCACAACGTTCATGTGACTGTGCCATCAAGTTGAAACATGGATGTGAAATCCCTTTTAGTCAGGTATATTCCCTATCTGAATCTGATAATGATGTTCCACAGCAATATTTAAAGGAGAACTTAGAAAGCAGTATGATTGTGCCATCTACGTCACCTGCAGGAGCTCCCTTATTCCTCATGCCTTAGAAGATGAAAGATCTCAGACCTGTATCAATTTCAGGAAGTTGAATAAGATAGCAATTAAGGATCAATACCCTCCTCCACTTATGAGGAACATCTTGGAAGCCGTTCGAGGATCTAGTATATATACCGAGATAGATAGAATAAAAGAGGGTGAGGAGTGGAAGACAGCTTTTCGTACCCCATTTGGTCACTATGAGTATAGAGTAATGCCGTTCGGTCTCTGCAATGTTCCTTCAGTCTTCCAGAGATTTATAGATAGCATTTTCACACACATACTCAATCTATATGTCATCATATATCTTGATGCTACCCTGATCTTTACTAAGAATTTATCTGACCATCGTCAACATGTGTCTGTAGTGCCTGAGGCGTTATACAGATTATGGAAGAATTGTTTAACTTGCAAATCTGAAAAGTGCACATTTGAAAAGCTACAATTAGACACTTTGGGATTCATCCTCAATGCCACTGGTGTGGTATGGATTCTAGCAAGCTCACTGCAGTTCTTGATTGGCCAGTTCCATAGACTGCCAAGGAAAATCAATGTTTTTTGGGTTATGCCAATTTTTATTTATTTAATCCTTATGTAGCTCCTGCCCGGCCTATTAGAGCCGCTAGTTGGGAGGGCTGGAATGGCAGACAAGCTCTTCACAATCTCCCCCAATTCAGCCTGTTCCGTCAAAATCCATGCCCATTTCCCATTTGGTCTTGGCAGGATTGTTGACAAAATAGATACCAAACTCCCATGAAGTCACCTGCTGTATTTGAGGTGGAGGAGAGTTGTGTTCCAGATTGTAAAGGGGTAGTTTTGGGGCCATTTTGTTATAATCCATCTTCTTCTGAGGGTAGTGCTGCGTCCCATATTGTAGAGTCAACAGGCTATATAAATCCCGATGAGTTCGCCCTTGACGCCCCAAACCAGCTGAAACCAGTGAGTGATGTATCAACCAACTCTGGATTTCAGGTCAGTCTATCCGTGCAGAGGTTTTCCTCTGCGCAGGTTGCAGTTGATGATGAGGTCCTGAAGATTGTCAGTTGGAATATAGCGGGCCTTTCTCGCAACCTGGACATATCGGAATGGAACTCATTTATTGAGTCATTCGGGATATGTTTATTCCAGGAAACCTGGTGTCTGGAACCCCGATAAAAGGTTGGTTATATTACCTACTTCGTACCTGCAACCCCTTCGCCCGCCGGGAGAGGTCGTCCTTCAGGCGGTCTATTAATCTGGGTAAGCATTTTATTGGGGTATCACATAAGGAGTATAGAAACTAAGTCCCCAGACTTGCAGAGACTAGTAGCCAGAGGGTCTTCTGGGGGGCGGACTTTAGAGATTTTTAATATCTATGCTAGACGCCCGAAAGGGGGCGCGCCCTCATTGACACTACTGTGCTTAGAGGATGCACTTAGATCTTGTGGGACAGAAACGTATATTATGTTAGCAGGGGACTTTAACTGCACTTTTGAACCCCTAGCCGAGGATGACATATTAGCACCCAAGAAGAAGATGTTAGGAGAGGTATTCCACCCCTGTTAATACCACCTATTAAGAGCTGGACCAAAGGTGCTATCCACTTAAATGCCCTAACCCTGGAATATGGTGTGAGGGCAGTAAACGGACGGTCAAAGTCGGACTCCTGTGGGGCCCACACCTTTAATAGGGTAGGCCATTCATCTCGAATTGACTATATCCTGCTGAATTTCAAGCTCTGTGGGCATTTGTTGGATATGGCAGTCCTCCCTTCGTGCGACAGCGATCCTAATCCGCTGTCCTTGTCACTGTCCCCAATGTGGACGATTGGGGAGAAACTGCAAGCACCTCAGGCGTGGAAGTCAACAAGCGATGTTTGTCCCTCGAATTGCGGGAGGCGTTTAAAAGGGAAAAGTATAGCTCTCGATGAGGGCAAAATCGTGGCCAATCATGGCCAATGCCTTGTCCAGATTAGATTCCCTTGTGCCAAATGTTCATGAGATTTCCACTCTCTTTAGCCATACCACCAAAGCACTAGGCGACCTTTTTACTGTGCGAAACCCAGGTTATAGGGCCAACAAGATGGGGCGCCCTAAGGGTAACCCTGGTTGGTACTCTGCTCCGTGCAGAAGTGCGAAAAGGGACCTAATTAACGCAGTCAAACTTAAGGATATAGAAGTGATTAGTACAGCCAGGAAGTTGTACAGGGGTGCTATTGGCAAGGCGAAGAAAGAGTGGGAGAATCAGTTCTGGTGCGATCTAAAACTGGCAAGTGCTGGGAGGGACTCGAAGGGTTTCTGGGATTTAATCAGAAACAGGGACAAACCCATGGATTCCCTTATAACATGCAATATCCCTGAGGCGTCATGGTTTGACCATTTTTCCAACCTTTATACTGTGGCCACGGGGGTTGGGGCAGATTCAGCTGAAATTTTTTCGGTTGACTTTTTCGGGCTGAGCGAGGACCTCCGGTTTACAGGGAAGGAAGTGGAGGATGCGATTTCGTGTCTTATCCCAAATAAAGCTGCGGGCCCGGATGGGCTGCCGGGGGATTTGATTCGCATTAATACCTTGGAATGGGGAAAGCTCATTACATCATTACTTAATGCAAGTTTTTATGATGCACCTCTCCTAGACTCCTGGATGGGCGCTGAGGTCGTCCCGATTTTCAAAAAAGGGAGTCGGGACGACCCAGCTAATTATCGCCCTATAAGCCTACTGGATTCATCACAAAAAGTGGCAGGAAAGGTGGTTTTAGGGAGGATGCTCCAGTGGGTAGAGGAGAATAGGATACTCTCTGATTTTCAGGCGGGCTTCAGGTCAGGCACTGGGACCATTGAGCAGTCATTTCGTCTGCTGTTGTTATACTGGAAGGTAGTCGTGCTGGGCAAAGGCAGTCTGTATCTCGCCTTCATAGATTTACGGTCTGCCTTTGACCTAGTCCCCCGCAGCCGCCTATGGAGGGTGTTGTCAGATTTAGGTATGCCACCGTACCTATTGTCTTTGATAATTAAGTTCCATGCAGAAAATTTTGCACAGGTTCGGTGGGGTAAACAGGGCCAAAAGACCGCCCGAATAACTGTAAATAGAGGTGTCCGCCAGGGCTGTGTTCTAGCCCCCACTCTATTTTCATTGTATGTCAATGGAGTGGTGGAGCATCTCTTACAAAATCCTTCAGATGCTCCATCCCTGGCGGGCAGGAGAATACCCACTCTATTATTTGCAGACAACACCCTCTTGATTTCTAAGACTCCAGTTGGGTTGCAGAGCCTCCTTGATAGGTTTCATACTTTTTGTAACTCGAGGGGATTAGAAATTAACACGGGAAAGACCAAATATTTGGTCTTGAATCCCCCGAAGAAAAATGGGTAGGCCACCTTCACTGAACTCAGTGTCCCTAGACAGGGTCAAGGAGTTTGACTATTTAGGAATCCGCATTTCTGACACCATGAGGTGGAATTGTCATCTCCATAAAATGCTCTTAAGTCACAAAAGGGTGGTGGGGGCACTGCTCAAAGAACAACGGTTCTCCACCCTCAAACCGATTGCCCCAGTACTTGACATCTACAAGGCAAGAGGGGTGAGTGCGGCGCTTTACGGAGCAGAGCTTTGGGGGGCGCAGAATGTGGATCAGCTGACCCGTTCAGAAAACAAGTTTTTGAAGGATTTAATGGGCCTCCCTTATAGTACCCCCACCCTTCCCTTATTCCTTGACATGGGCTGCCGCCCTATTAAAGATCAGGCAAGGTTGCGCCCGCTACTCCTCTGGGGCCGTATATGGAGAGTTCCGGAGCTTGTTAGTTATGCGGAGGGGCTAAATGAGGTTTTATCAATGCCTGGCTGGCACAAAATAGGATGGTTGAGGGATGTTAAGCAGTTGCTGGGCGAGTTGGGTCTTGGAGAGGCCTGGCAGTCCAGGACCGCACCATCCAAGTTTGTCCTGAAAAAACTGTACTGGAAATGGGTAATGGATTCCAGAAACTCTAATCCAAACTTATGTAGATGTCCTGCTGAATTCCTACTAGTAAAGGAGGTGGCACTACTTGAGCCTTATCTCGATATCATTTCAAAATCTAGAGATAGGGCTTTATATTTTAAATTTAGGATAGGTGTGCTGCGCGTGTGTGAGTTGACCGCTGGATGGAAGATACCAGCACAGACTACTCCCTTTTGCCCTTTCTGTGAGACTAGGATTGAGTCGGTTCCCCACCTTTTATTTGAATGCCCTGCATATAAAGCTCCTCGCCTCAGGTGGTTGAAACCCCTATGTAAAGAGCTAGGCACAAGACAATGTAGTGAGGCCCTCCGTATTTTAAAATTCAACACACGCCCCTTACTCGTCTGTGGTATGGCGAAGTTCTTAAACTGGGCATGGTCGATCAGATCAAAAAGGCTTTTGTATGTTGTTTAATTATGGTTTTAGAATTGGAGTTTTTATGTAATTTATCTATGCCATTCGTATTTTGAATCTGTATAATTGTTTTTTATAAATTGGTTTTTTTAAATGATGTATTGTATTGTATTGCTTTCAAAGATATGTTTTATATCGAAATAAAGCCAACTTTGACTGACTGACTGAATTTTTATTGATGGTTTATAAAGAATTTCTCTGTCTATTCATCTGCAATCTCCTGCCTGCTCAAGAAGGGGAATCTAAGCCACTGTTTCCAATGAGATCCATGTCCTGGGAAGTCCTTTCAGTATCTAAAGAAAGCCTTTACCTGTGCCCCTGTCCTTCGTCATCCTGACACTGAGAAGCCCTTTATTGGTGGAAATGGATGCATCGGAGAATGCGCTGGGGCGATTCTTTTATAGAGACTAGGTGAGGACTCTCGGGTACACCCCAAGTTCTATTACTCTCGTTCTCTAACACATGCTGAGGGAAACTGTTAAATGTTAGAAAGAGAATTATTGTCCATGAAGTAGGTGTGCACTGAATGTAGATAAGGAGCCAGGTTTCCTTTTGAAATAAGAGCATACCATCGTAACATTCAATCTTTAAAAACTATTCATTGTACAATGTTTGACAGGCTCGTGGGCTTATTTCTTTTCTCAGTTTGACTTCCATGTCACATACATTACAAGCACTGCTAATAAGATCGCAGGTGCTCTATCTCTATGATTCCGTGAGGAGACCATGATTCCACAACTAACCATCTTGACTTCCTGACAGATTGCTTCTGAGCATAACCTCATTCATTGATCGAGTGCGGAAACTGCAACAAAAAGCACCACTTCTAATTGGAGAAACACCCTTTGATCATCACGATAGATTGTATTTCTACAAGGATTGTATTTTCGTACCTTCCAAAGATGTACAAAAGACTGCCCTTCAATTATGTAATGGCACCAAATTTCTCTTGACGTTTTTGGTGGCTATCGATAGAGCAGGACACCAAGAGTTATGTTTCCTGTTGTCCGACTTGTGCCCAAGCAAAAGTATCACACCAAAGACCCATGAGTTTACTACAACCTTTACCTGTGGCCACTGGTCCTATTGAGATAGATCTTATTGTGGACCTACCAATCTCAGAGCTTAGGGCAAAACTACAATAATGGTCATGATGGACTCCTTTTCAAAGATGGCCCATTTTTCAGCTCTAACAAAGTTACCCAGTGCCAAGGAAATGGCCACACATTTCCTTTGCGAGGTTTGCAGACTACATGGCTCTCCAAAGAAGGTAACCTTAGCCCGAGGCCCACAGTTTATATCTCAGTTTTAGGTCGAGCAATCAAAACCTCTTGTATATATCTTACTATATACTTATATATTAGTATATACTTACATGTGTATGTACTTTGTGGGCTCTGGAGATCAGCCCTAGGCAGTGCTTAATTTGAGCCAGTGCTTTCCGGTGCTCAGCACCTAATCCGCAGCACCGGTGCTTATAGCACCAATTAAGGACACAGTCATTTTCAAGGTACATGATTTTCCCCAGAATCACAAGATGTTGAGCCCCGCCGAGACTCGAACCCGGTTCCCTAGCTCTGAAATCGGCAGCTCTAGGCATTAGGCCAAGTCCTCTCCAGAATATTAAGTGCCAGGGCTCTAGTCAGGAGGCAGTTTGCACCAGCATATTTCTCCTGTTAGCGCTGCCTCCTGAGGAGATCCCCGGCACTTTTTATTTTACAAATTAACCACTGGCCCTAGGACTTGTCTGCTTCCACTTAGGGACTTTTTTTCTGTTCGACTGACTCTATTTAACTGTCTTAACCCCTTCCCCGCTCATGACGGAACCACTCCGTCATGAGCCACGGTTGCGCTGTGCTCATGACGGAGTGGTTCCGTCATGCTGCGGCCGTTGGCGGCCGCTCCGCCCACGCGGCGCTAATTCCCCGCCTGTGCGGGCGATTAGCGCAGTGGGCGGAGACGTGACAGAACCACTCCGTCATGAGCACAGCTCAACCGTGGCTCGTGACGGAGTGGTTCCGTCACGAGCACAGCGCCACTGCAACTGCCCCCAAACCCCCCCAGCGCCGCGGCGGAATTCTTGCTCATGACGGAACCACTCCGTCATGAGCCACGGTTGCGCTGTGCTCATGACGGAGTGGTTCCGTCATGCTCCGCCCATTGGCGGCCGCTCCGCCCACGCGGCGCTAATTCCCCGCCTGTGCGGGCGATTAGCGCAGTGGGCGGAGACGTGACAGAACCACTCCGTCATGAGCACAGCTCAACCGTGGCTCGTGACGGAGTGGTTCCGTCACGAGCACAGCGCCACCGCAACTGCCCCCAAACCCCCCCAGCGCCGCGGCGGAATTCTTGCCGCGGCGAAGGGGTTAAAAAAGGACCAGTAGAGGTCAGTAAAATACCAGAATTGCTTTCTGCTGAGGGACTTTCTTATTATAATTTTTATGTCAATTGCCTCTATTTAACTTTCTTGAGAGAAAACGACCAGCAGAGGTCAGGAAAATACCAGAATCACTTTAGCAATCTCTAGATTACAGTCCATAGAAATTGTCTTCCACGAGCACCCGTAGACAATAATAATTTTTTCAAATCTTGTATTTTCATTGATATGACCACAGAAGGCCCTGATTTTATATTAAAATCAGAGCTTTGGACTATACCATTTCCCGCTGAAAGGCAATATTTCTCTCCATGTGTTCCCATATCTGGTGTGTCACGCAGTTTGGTGCTTGCTTTCCACCATGTTAAAGAACAGTAGATTTTTCAGCACCCAGGTTAATGTGCTGCATAGCTAAATACATATAAGGCCCAAAGGCAAGACCGATTGCATTGCAAATGCTTGTTGGAAAGATGGTTGCTCGGTATTGGGTATATCCCGAGCGGCGTTAACTTCAGGTTTTCACCCACAAACCAATGGACTCACCGAGAGGACCAACCAAACTTTAGAGCAATACTAGAGGTGTATTTGTAGTGCTACTGCTGATAACTGGGTGTTCTTTCTTCCTTTTGCAGTTTGCCTTTAACATTTGTGTTCACAGTGCCACCAAAGTCACTTCCTTTTTGTGTCTGCAGGGATTTCATCCTAAATCATGTCAAAAGATAATGAGGGTGCCTACATCTGTTCCTGCAATCTGCAAGATGAAACAAGACAACAAGTGGTGAAGAACCTACAATTGGGCAGGTATAGGATGAAAGCATATTCTGACAAATGTCGGCATCCTGAACCTGATTATCAGGTTGGAGATAAGGTCTGGTTGTCCTCCCAGGACATGCAAACTGAAACATGTTACATCTGCTATTTATAAATACTTAAACAATGGTCAACCAGAGAATACCTCCCACATTACTCATTGGGATGCGTTTAAAGCTTTTACTGGAGGATTACTATCTCTATCATGGCAAATGAAAAAAAAATAGTTAACTTAAATCTTAATAGTTAGAAAAGCAAATTTCCAAAGCTGAAGAGATGTTTCTATCATCTTCAGGCATTCAAGTCAAAGCATAATTATAAAATTTAAGATATTTAGTAAAAAAGCAGGTCTTTTTATTTGCAAACAAATAAATATGACTGCACATTTGATATTTACTTGCGAATCAAAAAAAAGACAAAAAACAGTTACCTGCTATGGGAAATATTATTTCTCTCTGCTAAGGAAATAGCTACACTATTTCAGAAATTTTATTCAAACCTTTACAGTAAACCTCACAATATTCAAAACACCGTATTAGATAAATCCTTGCTCAATTGCAACTTATCAAACTCTGACAGAAGTATTCCTAATGCTCCTTTTACTATAGTTTGCAATGCTGTTAGATCTTTAAATGCAAAACTATGTCCAAACATAGGCCAGATCGTATCCCTGTGTTCATTAAATTGCTTCTATAAAAGGGACCAGAGCGGTTATGATTCATGGCACAGGCATTATATGGAATACCACGGGTCTTAAGTACGATACAAAATACAGTTGATCTAAATTAAAAAACAAATGTTCACTAAAATTATGGAGAAACTGTACAAATGGTCTTCCCCCAATTTATCATGGTGGGGCAAAACTGAGTCAACTAAAATGGTAATAGGTCCACAGGTTCTATATGTACTATCAATCCTACGTTACTTTTCCTAAATCTTTTTACCAATATTATTAAACTCTTTAATAATCATTTGGAATAATAAGGCCCGGTGGATTGAATATAGAACTTTGCAGACTTCAAAATCAGAAGGAGTGTTAGGTATCTCAGATTTTAAGAAATATAATTTTCCTTTTTAACAGCACAAAGTGTTAATTGGTTTTCTAATCCGGATCCCCACTAAACACCCTCATGGCTTTTACTCAAGATAAATATTGTTGCACTGTTTCTTTTACAAGCAATTCTCACTAAGGATCTCAATAAAGCAAAGTTTTATTCTCCAAATCTCAGTGCTACTAAAACTGCTATAGTAAGTTTAGACACAATATTTACTAACAAAATTATATCTTCTAAGAAGGCATCTATGGAATAATCCTTTGATTACACTGAATACTCCGATTTCTTGTTGGGAAAAATGGATCCATGCCGGTATATTGTATATTTCAGATATTTTGCACCTTAGTATGTTTTTTAAAATCTTTTTCTCATTCATAATTTCAATTTCAGATTCCTGCTTTTGAATGTCATAGATATGTTATATAGTGCAATGCAATTCTCAGTCATTACAAACGTTCTATTCTAGATTCTTAATGTTCGGGTAAGGAACTGTGTGTTGAAATGCATTGGTTTTTTGGTCATATCACTTCTAAAACATAAAAAAAATTATTTGTGTATATTCTATCAATATATTAAAACTAAGTGAATTCCGAAATCCCATTTTAGACGATAACTACTCTATGCAACTGTCGCAAAAAATCTGATTGTGCAATATTTCACACTTGTTTCTATCTTCTCTATGCCTGATCAATTGTTTCGGATTGATTAATTGCTACTGAACTCCTTTTGGGTTATATCATGTGAAAGTAATTGACAAACCAGATTGTTGGAAGTGTAAAATTTAACTTGGTTCTATAAAACATATGATCTTTGAGTCTTCACCTATTAGTAAATTTTGGTTGATGTATGGAGTAATATCTTACAACTTTTTCATATTGATCCCCCATTACATTTCAAAATGTCTTATTACATTTCAAATTACTATTGGTAAATCTTCACTTATTACATTTCCATTTTTGTGTATGAATGCTAAATTATTTGATATGTTAATTTCTTCTGCTATGAAACCCATTATTATCATCTGGAAATCTGCTAATGACATATCTTCAATGTCCATGTGTTTTTGGGATATTATATGAGAAATGGAATTGAATTTTCATTTAATAGGAATGAGAAGCCACTTTCTAATTTGGAAGATTCTGAATGTTGTTCTGAATATCAACTAATTGATTACATAATATGATTGTTTTATATAATATTTCATAGGCAGTCCTAAGTATTTTTTTGATTTTTATAATTTTTATTTAGATAGAATGCTACTATAGGTAAGCATTTTTTACTTCATATTGTATCAGATATATTCTTAGATGGATGACTATTTTGCTGTTGTTGTTGTAAGAGCAGTATTGATACTGAAAAGGGTCATTGATTCTTTTCTTTTTGGTTATATGCTTAGCAGTTGTTGACAATTCGCTTTTCTGTGTCTATTGAAATACAGCTATTGCAGATAGTTCCCTTTTATGATTTCTGTACATCTCTCCCTCATTGTGGCCCCTCAGAGACACATGTTTCATTGTACTGGCCTCGTTTCTTGACTTACTTTTCTGCACTTGTGGCTTTTTATCAATATAAATGAAAGACTTCAAGGTCCAGGATGCATTAGTCCTGTGACATGGGTCAACAAGCAATCTCCTTTCTCTCCTCCTTGGGCTAGACACAACTTTTTGAAGTACAGAAAAAAGACCCCTCTGATTACTGTCCCTATATTGAGTCTGTCTTAGGGATCCATGATTAATGGCCATGCAGTCCTTCTTCTATGTTACTATAGTCCCTTTTTGCCCATGATAGGTGACAACATACAGACCCGTTCCTAGGCCTGGGACCAGTCCAGTTTTTTAAATTTGAAAATCTGGCCATCTTACCTGCTCTCGCTCTCACCAGGCTGAGATACTCAGTGCATGGTGGGTGAGGAGTAGGAGGCCTTAGTGACCTCACTGGTGGCCTGTCATGCGACGCATCCTGGCTGCTGCATACCACCGCAAGAAACCCTGAAAAGATATGAAAATGAAGGCAGCCACAATCTCATTTTCTGAGGGCTGCAAGTCAGCCAGGAAATGTCTATTCTTCCATCGACACTGTCGGCGTTAAGTTATTTCCTTCATTAAATACGAGAATGTTCATGAATATCTCTTTAGTGGCAGGTACAGGCGTGTGTGTACAGGCACGAAGTCTTACTGGTTGTGGCTTTATATTTCTCCAGCTTCACACCTCAATCTTGCGCAGAAGTGAGAGACAATAATGTGTTAAATTTGTTAATAAATCTCCAGATGGATACCCTTGTCAGATGCATGAACTTTGACTCTATTAGAACAGTAAAAGTGGTAAAATGTTAACTACTGAAGGGCTTGGGCTTGTGTAAACTGTTGGTTCACATGTGACAACATCACACCAGAGGCTTTGTTCCATTCTGCTTTCGAAGAATAGAACAAGACTTTATCCAAACGGAGAATTAGTATTCCTCAGCCATGTTTATTAATTTGATCCTAATGGTGCTGTATATTACTTGTCGCAAAGCAGGATGGGAAAAATACCAGTGCATAATAATGCATCACCTGCAGCCATACCCATGCATGGCATGAAAGGCACGCAGTATGTGTGCTCTCAAATTAAGTACAATCTGCTCTTAACTCAGTGTCACAAGGCCATCCCACTTGTTAGAGGTGTCTAGGAGAGGTATTCATATGCAGCAGTGGGCATTTGTTGCCTGAGTGACTGTTCTGCTTGGGTTTTTGGATCAGGTAGAATTCGCTCCTCAGAGCCTCACTAACCCAGCCAGAATGTTCCTTCGTCCCTAGGACCTATTTACAATAGGTAACCACATATATCTACCGCCTAAGGACAGGGAATTCCTAATACACATACCAAGACCTTTTACAATCGGCGGCCTCGCGATCCCATACGGATCCAGAACTCTCTACCCAGACGGCAGTATCACAAATGGCGGCCTCGCGGTCCCATACGAACCCAGAACTCTCTACCCAGACGGCAGTATCACAAATGGCGGCCTCGCGGTCCCATACGAACCCAGGACTCTCTACCCAGACGGCAGTATCACCAGTGGCGGCCTCGCGGTCCCATACGAACCCAGGACTCTCTACCCAGACGGCAGTATTACAAGTGGCGGCCTCGCGGTCCCATACGAACCCAGAACTCTCTACCCAGACGGCAGTATCACAAGTGGCGGCCTCGCGGTCCCATACGAACCCAGGACTCTCTACCCAGACGGCAGTATCACAAGTGGCGGCCTCGCGGTCCCATACGAACCCAGGACTCTCTACCCAGACGGCAGTATCACAAGTGGCGGCCTCGCGGTCCCATACGAACCCAGGACTCTCTACCCAGACGGCAGTATCACAAGTGGCGGCCTCGCGGTCCCATACGAACCCAGGACTCTCTACCCAGACGGCAGTATCAGCACAAGTTCATCCTATGATCACCATAACATCATCACACAAAGACTGTTAGTTCGAGCACTGCCTGTTCTCTGGTTCGAGGGGCTCCCCTTCCCCCTTATTCAGTTACCACTCATCCGATCAGGGTTAACATCTGTTCATATAGCCGCAGCTGACTGGAGGAATAGGCTACCCTCTCATACAAGAACACACAGCACACGTTGGTCCACTGCAAACTGGGGTATCATTATTCATCGGATCACACAAAGACTACTAGTTCGAGCACAACGTGTTCCCTGGTTTGAGGGGCTCCTCTTCTCCCTTATTCAGTTACCACTTACCTGATCAGGGTTGACATCTGTTCATATAGCCGCAGCTGACTAGAGGAATAGGCTACCCTCCCACACAAGAACACGCAGCACATGTTGGTTCACCACAAACTGGGGTATTTTATTACTTATTTCATAACATTACAATATAACTCACAACCTGTAAAGAAAAGTGAAAGATTAAGTTGTACAATCTAATAAGAAAGGGTCGACATCACCTTAATAGTGTGTAGCCTGCACTCCGTGGTCATCTAGGTTCCCTTCTCGTCTATGCCTCGGCTCGTCTGGAAGTCACACCTCCGCGCACGGATCTGTTCCCTTCACCCTTCTCCGAGTCACTGGGACCTCTTCCTCATCGGCTACTCTCTCCTCTCTGGCTACTCTACTAGGAGAGTATCTGTCTCTCGGTTTCTTCTCCGCCTTCAAGATGGCGTTTGTCTTCCCTGGAATAAGTAGTAGCTCTACTGCTAACGGCCAGACGCCGCCTACGGACTGAAACAAGTGCCCACAACTGCCTCGGACTTTCACTAATATAGAGATGCATTTCCTCATGGAAAATTCCGGCCCGTAACCTGCCGCCCACCAAATTCTTGTACCTCCCCGTACCAAGGACACTTTCCCAGCCGGCCGGCCTGATGTAGTGTCTTCGGCATGAAGAAAAATACAATCCTTCGATAAGGGCCGGCCCGAACCGGTTCTCTCCAAGCGAATAACACCTCATAACTAAAACACTCCCTTTGACCTAGAAGCTCCCCAAGCTGTCGGAGCAGAAAGAAAGATGGAGTCTCTCCCGTTTAAGGCCTACCAGGTCTGAATTCAGCACGGCTCCAGGAAATACCCTCACTACAGGACAGGTTATCCCTAATACTAACAAATCTATCCCCTAGGTTATGTGTGTAAGCCCTGATCTATGGGAAGAGCACAGGATCATGTCGAAGTGCCCAGCAGATAGGCTCCATTCACTACTCTAACCCTTAGACTTGGATGGTAAGAGACTGAAGTCACAGTAATCACCCTACAACACAAAAAGGCCGGGAAAATCGAGCAGAACATTTCACCCTTGACTTCAGTCTATTATACATCCATTAAACGGAACTAACATCTGTGGAAGAATAATATGAAACAAAGCTAACTGATCTATGTCTAGTACCAGGTGTGCAAAATTGATGTAGTGAAGGAATACACTGAATAAAGCAACAGATAGATATTAAAATGGCGATAGCAATCAGAATACCTCCTAATACTTGACGTAACATATGGACATCGGGTAACCAATTAAAGATCCAGTCAAACCAGCCCTGGTCAATGTGTTTTCTAACTTCTTCTGTCAAGTCATGTAACTTATTGATATGGGTTCGAATGGATTGTGTATGATCAGACAAGTTAAAACAACAAAGACCCTCAAAGTCAGAACAGTCATGTCCATGTTTAAGCAAAAGATAATCAATGGCCGCTCTGTTTTGCAGGATAGCCCTGCGTTCACCCTGGGCGTCTAATAGCATGTCAGACAGGACTGTAGACGTATGATTAATGGATTTCACCATCCAGCAAGCCATTTTCCCAATAGATTTGGCATTATAAACTGCCAAAGCAGGAACACCAATAATTGAAATAGCCAGGCTAAGGTATTCAGACTTGGAATATAAATGTAAAGATGAGTCACAATCCTCATGTAACTTCACTGTATCTCGAATCACGCGAGAGTTGGCATTTGGATGTGAAGCGAACATGAGTAAACTCAGTCTAGTAATAGCACAAGGGCCTCCAGAGATATTTGCGGGGACATATGGCCAGGAAGTATTACCACATGAGAAAAGCCATCCGGCGGGTAGTAACATCGTGTGATAATGGCTGGGGGTAACTACCAAGCTCTTGCAAGTCATATTATTTAGAACAGGAGTACATGTTTTCGGTGTCCTTTGAAGGCACAAAGTTCGTTCATGAGCGGTAAATAACGTGGCACCTTTTAGTTTCAAGCGCACACATTCAGAGATCGCACTAGGATTACACGTGAGGAAAAAACATAGATCACCTTGTGTGATATTGTAGGTAGTTATTTGAGACTGGATGGGAGGTATCTGGTCTGAGAGTTCAGTACATGAGGGGCAATATTCATGGGTGGCAAAGTCTCCCAGAAGAACATTGGGGCGAGCCTCGGATATATTAAAAACACGAGTTAAAGTCTCCAGTGACGCAGGGACAGCAACCAGACAAGTTGCTAAAATATCGTTCACTGATATCATCGGTGTCAAGCAGAAATGAGGGGCGCTAGTCACCCGCTTCGCTAGTGCAGTCCAAAAGTTCGACGACGAATCCCACGCAGTGAATGAACGCGACACTCGGATTCTTGGCTCATCCCGGGTTGAAGGGATCCCTCCTCTCTCGTCGTACCAGCCCGAAAACAGTCCACTTCCGACACATCCTGCAGCAACAGTCCAAAGAATGATCTGAAAGAAAATCAAATACAGGCATTATTCATTCTCGTAAGTAACATTTGTCAGCCGGGACTGCTTCCCAGCTATCTTTCCCTGGTCTCATAACTAAAATGGTATTATCATGACCGGTTGCAATGACCTCTGCTTGTTCAGGGGGATTCTTAGGCGACTGCACCCAAACTCTGGCCCCAGGATTATCCGTGGAGCCAAAGCCTTTCTGGCCTCGTACAGTTAGCAACGTTGGGGCAGTGCCTTTTATAACCTCCCCACTGAAAACAGGCATTATTAACAATTGAGCCACTCGGTCAGTTTGATGTAATAGTAAGTCAACCTCACTGCTATTTAGCAGGAGCACCTTAATCTCTCCCTGATAATCACTGTCAATTATTCCTCCAAGCACCTGAACGCCTTTCACAGCCAGCCCCGATCTAGGGGCGATTAATCCGAAATTCCCAGTTGGTATATGAACACCAACACAGGTTGCAATGATGACCCGATCTTTACTTTTTAAAACGGTGTCATCCATGGCATGCAAGTCTAAACCTGCCGACCCTGGGGTCGCTCTACATGGAGCCAAAGCTCCGGGAGTAATTTCCCAGTACATCACAGTCTCTCTGATTTCATTTGGCTGAGCATTAACATTCGGAGGGAACAAACGCATAAGTGGAGATTCAGCATTTAGAAAAGGACGGTTATTCAAAATCAATAGCGCTTGAGGCAAAAAGTCTCGCCAATTCTTATATTTGTCATCTGTTAATTTACGCAGCTGCCCCTTCAGCAGACCATTCAATCTCTCCACAAGACCCAAGGCCTGCGGATAGTATGGGACATGAAAAATCCATTCAATATTGTTTTCCACACAGAATTCCTGTACCAATCTTCCACGAAAATGGGATGCATTATCAGATTGAATTTGGAATGGCACACCATAATACATCATAATCAATTCCAATGTTTTAATGGTATTCAATTGAGTAGCTTGCTTACAGGGAAGGGCCACCAATAGGCCACTGTATGTGTCAACAATAGTGCAAACATATTGACAATTCCTACTCATAGGAAGTGGGCCGATGTAATCAATCTGCCAAATTTGAGCGGGCAATTTCAAGCGATGCAAATGACCTTTAACAATTTGGGGCACTTTACGCTGCCTGATATGTTGACAAATGGGACAATGTAGAATAACATTTTTAATTAAGTCTAGGGGAATATAAATTCCTCGATCAGCAGCCAACCTGCTAGTGGCTTTCTCTCCAAAGTGTCCTGCTTTCTGGTGGGCCCATTTCGCCAATCCCGCAATATCAGAATCTTGCCTGTCCACCACTGCCTCAGCAATTTTGGATTTCTCATCTGTAATATTATGAAAAAATTTGTCAAGAGAGTCTATCGGGGTATGAGCATCCACATGGAAGATTGTAACAGTACTCTGTGGGAGCATTTCCCAAATCTCCTGCCATAATTCTTTTCCCCATAGTTCTTTGGAATGGAATTCCCAACCATGGGAATGCCAAGTCGGCAACCAAACTGCCAGTCCATTGGCAGTAGACCAGGAGTCGGTGAAAATATGACATGTACCATGTAACTCTTGTTTCAAAGCTTGATAGACAGCATAGAGTTCAGCAAATTGGCTGCTCTTACCCTCACCAGTTGTGCTCAGCAATTTTTGTGTGATCGGATTATAGGACACCGCCTTCCAATGCCGCTTCGTCCCTATGAACCTTGCTGAACCATCCGTAAACCAGACATGATTTCTGTCCTCAGCGGACAAATCATCAAAAGGTCTGCCCCACTTAACAGGAGACTCCTGTACTAAAGGTAAGGAACATTCATTCTCAGTCTCAGTCGATGGCGCTCGCGCCACCTGCTCATGCAAAGATGCAACTCCTTTTTGTCCCACACGCGCCCTGTCTTGTATATACCACTTCCATTTAATCACACTCGCCTCTTGAGCATGTCCAATTCGGTGAGTTTTCGGCGAACTCATAACCCACTGCATGATAGGAATTTCAGGTCGCAAAACTATATCATGTCCCAAAGTCAATTGCTCGGTATCCACCAGAGCCCAATAACATGCAAGTAACTGTTTCTCAAAAGGTGTATAACGCTCACCAGCATCAGGTAACTTTTTGGTCCAGAAACCTAACGGTACTCTACTCTTGCCTTGTTTCTGCCACAAGCTCCAATTCGCATAAAGACCTTGTACCGACACATTCAAATCCACATCACCATCACGTACAGGCCATAAATCCAGAGCATGCTGAATCGCTTCTTTTGCCAGACTGAACGCATCTTGCTGTGGTTTATCCCATTCAAATGCATTCTTTTTACGAGTGACACGGTACAAAGGGGCCAATATTTGACTCAAATGAGGAATATGCTGTCGCCAAAAACCAAACAAACCAATGAAGCTTTGGGCTTCTTTCCTACTCCTCGGAACTGCAAAATCAAGGATCTTCTGTTTAACCTGAGGGATCACTTCTCGGTGCCCCTCATGCCAATTAATACCCAAAAATTTCACAGCCTGGGACGGACCTTGTAATTTATCCGGGTTGATTTCCCAACCTTTCTCACGCAGGCACTCAATGACTCTGTCCAATTGGGTCTGAACTTCCTCTTGTGTCTCGCCTTGGATCAAAATATCATCAATATAGTGACATATCTGAATTTGTGGATGAACCGGTACCTCAGCCAAATGCTCTGCCACCAGCCGGTGACATATCGTAGGACTATGTACATAGCCCTGGGGAAGACTTCTAAACGTCATCTGACGCCCGTTCCACGTAAAACTGAATTGTTCCTGACACTCAGGGGCAATCGGAATCGAAAAGAAAGCATTAGCAATATCAATGGACGCATACCATGTACCTGGATGTTTTTGAATTCTTTCAATTAGGGTAATAACATCCGGTACTGCAACAGTCAAAGAGGGTGTGTGTTTATTTAATTCTCGATAATCAACAGTCATACGCCAAGAATTATCACTCTTACGTACAGGCCAAACAGGATTATTCCAAGCAGAAGTAATTGGGGTTATAACTCCTACATCCACCAACTCCTGAATAGTGGTACTAATCTCTTCATGACCACCTGGAATACGATACTGCTTCTGACAAACCACTTTTGTCGCCTGGGGAACTGTTATGGGGGGCATTCTTAAACGACCAACCCGTACAGGCCTGGACGATATATAATTTTTAGTTCCAAATTGGTAACATCCGTCATCTAAGTGCAAAGTCATTCCTTTCAAAATATCAATTCCAATTATGAATTCTAAGAGTGGCACCAATAATACAGAGTATTCTTTTCTAGGAATTCTACCTATTCTCATTTCAAGTAACGTTTGAACTGCGGGAGTTTCCTTTCCTCCTAATCCGGTAATTGTAAAAGACTGACCTTTAAACTTCTTTGATTTTCCATGAATAAGAGTGGCCTCCGCTCCTGTATCTACCAATGCTCGGGCCCTTTGGATATTACGATGTCTCCAATAAATATCAATATCTACATAGGGTCTATTATCTCTGTGAGCCCATCTGTGTACTGGAGCTTGACCTATCTCCTAGTCATTTTTACTGCATTCTGTGTACCAGGATAAATCAGGATAGAGACTCTCACGTTTCTTAGGTATCGATACCTCCTGTTCATATCCATCTCCATTACGAAATGGATTCCTGTCCTCTGTACTGTGCTGCGGGTATCGATCAGCCAATCTGTGCCGATCCTCTCTCCTTCTCAACTCAGGGGATTGATCCCTATCATCTCTACGTCTGCTATTAACATAATCATCTCTCCCCCTTTCTTTTTCCCCCTCTCTCTCTCTGTCTCCGTCACGACGGGGGGACAAACCACGTACAGGACGTCGATCATCACGACGAACAGAGCGCCCACGGCGGTCGTCATCACCGCTACCGTCAGAAAAACCACGATCACACTCAGTCGTCCGGACACGCCGGGCACCCTCCTTTCGATCCAAGCCACGTTTGCGAAACATTTCCCACAAACGAGCAGTAGTCTCACCGTCAATATCCTCCTTCCGCACACCATCAGCCACAAGACCAAAAAACATATCACGTCTAGAAAGTTTATTGTCACCAGGAGTACGAGTGTCAGGCCGGGACTGTCGTTCAGGTTTAAACCACTCACCCAACTCACCGAGTTGGCGTATCGACTCCAGCACCACAGATAACATGTTGCCAGTCTGATTAATCAATAAAGTCATCATGACCTGCTTATAAGCAACAGGGGAAGAACGAATAATACGATTCCGCACAGAAGTTGTCAAGAAACCATCAAGCAACCTGTCAGAAGTATTTAGAAAAATTGCCGTTTTCATCACCTCCTCTTTGAGGCGTTGTGCAGCATCGCGCAAAGTATACCACGGTTTATCATTCACAGGCCAGTCAGACTCAGTAGGACATTTTTGATTACAACCCTCAGTCGCCAATTGAAGCAAAGAAATTTGACCACCACCATTAAAGTTACGAAAATGATCCTGTATAGTAGAATCCGAACTCAAGGAACAAAACTTCAAACAATCGCCAGCATCCAACATAATGCCAGCAGCGCCCAGTTCATAAAGGCGAACCATCCATGTGAGTAAGGTCTCACCAGCACGCTGGCGAAAGCGCTGCAAAATATCACTAATTTCTTGTTGAGTAAAATCCTCCAAAGAATCCAAAGAAACACCATTCGGAGCAGCGGGAGACTGCTGCAATTTCCGTCGAAAAACTGGATGTGCCGAGACCGCGGGACGAGCATCACAAGGAGCCCGATCAGTACGCGCAGGGGAACAATCAGTGGAAGAAGCAGCGACCCCACTGGAGGGACGAGCGCAATCACGGGGTGCACCATCAGAGGTGCGAGAAGCAGACTCACAATCACGGCCGGAGCGAGAGGACTCGCGCTTGGCAGACTCCTCACCCGAGGAACAAGAGTCACTCGAGTTCCAGATATTACCATCCCATTCATCAGGATTCCAATCTAGTCCGGCTTTCGCCACAACCAGACGCACCTTCCGCGGCGAAACCCGACCACGCCGGTGCTTGTATTTATAACGAGCAATTCGCACAGCCGCCCTCTCGGCAATAGTTTGGTACGTCTCAAGTTTGTCAGCAAGCAACTTATTTTGACACCGCAACAAAGTATGAGCATTCTGAATTTCAACAAAGTTCGCTTCCACATCCTTATGCACTTTCTGTAACTTCAACAACCTCTCATGCAGAATCCTGTATGCAGACAGAACAATCCAACCTCTGCGCCCCAAAACGGGAAGCTCATCACCCTTCGATACGGGTGCCTTCTGTAAACAAGTAATCACATTAGCCGGCTCCGCCAGCTCCAAAAAAGAATTCCAATTCTCACTCAAACCAGTGGAATCAGCCCACTCACGGGCTAAGGCTTCATAAGGCGTTGAACCCCAACCGGGAATCTCAACGGGCAACTGAAAAGTAGATTTCGACTTTCTAGAAAACATCTCGGAAAAGAAAAAAGAAAAAGAAGAAAAAGAAAAGAAAGAAGAGAGAGAAAAAAAAACTATACGCAGAAATATACCACAAATAATATACAAACAAAACCACACACGCGCCGAAAGCAAACACGACACAACCACAACGCACACAGGTTTCGTAAACGGTTCGTGACGCCAAATGTTCTGCTTGGGTTTTTGGATCAGGTAGAATTCGCTCCTCAGAGCCTCACTAACCCAGCCAGAATGTTCCTTCGTCCCTAGGACCTATTTACAATAGGTAACCACATATATCTACCGCCTAAGGACAGGGAATTCCTAATACACATACCAAGACCTTTTACAATCGGCGGCCTCGCGATCCCATACGGATCCAGAACTCTCTACCCAGACGGCAGTATCACAAATGGCGGCCTCGCGGTCCCATACGAACCCAGAACTCTCTACCCAGACGGCAGTATCACAAATGGCGGCCTCGCGGTCCCATACGAACCCAGGACTCTCTACCCAGACGGCAGTATCACCAGTGGCGGCCTCGCGGTCCCATACGAACCCAGGACTCTCTACCCAGACGGCAGTATTACAAGTGGCGGCCTCGCGGTCCCATACGAACCCAGAACTCTCTACCCAGACGGCAGTATCACAAGTGGCGGCCTCGCGGTCCCATACGAACCCAGGACTCTCTACCCAGACGGCAGTATCACAAGTGGCGGCCTCGCGGTCCCATACGAACCCAGGACTCTCTACCCAGACGGCAGTATCACAAGTGGCGGCCTTGCGGTCCCATACGAACCCAGGACTCTCTACCCAGACGGCAGTATCACAAGTGGCGGCCTCGCGGTCCCATACGAACCCAGGACTCTCTACCCAGACGGCAGTATCAGCACAAGTTCATCCTATGATCACCATAACATCATCACACAAAGACTGTTAGTTCGAGCACTGCCTGTTCTCTGGTTCGAGGGGCTCCCCTTCCCCCTTATTCAGTTACCACTCATCCGATCAGGGTTAACATCTGTTCATATAGCCGCAGCTGACTGGAGGAATAGGCTACCCTCTCATACAAGAACACACAGCACACGTTGGTCCACTACAAACTGGGGTATCATTATTCATCGGATCACACAAAGACTACTAGTTCGAGCACAACCTGTTCCCTGGTTTGAGGGGCTCCTCTTCTCCCTTATTCAGTTACCACTTACCTGATCAGGGTTGACATCTGTTCATATAGCCGCAGCTGACTAGAGGAATAGGCTACCCTCCCACACAAGAACACGCAGCACATGTTGGTTCACCACAAACAGGTATTTTATTACTTATTTCATAACATTACAATATAACTCACAACCTGTAAAGAAAAGTGAAAGATTAAGTTGTACAATCTAATAAGAAAGGGTCGACATCACCTTAATAGTGTGTAGCCTGCACTCCGTGGTCATCTAGGTTCCCTTCTCGTCTATGCCTCGGCTCGTCTGGAAGTCACACCTCCGCGCACGGATCTGTTCCCTTCACCCTTCTCCGAGTCACTGGGACCTCTTCCTCATCGGCTACTCTCTCCTCTCTGGCTACTCTACTAGGAGAGTATCTGTCTCTCGGTTTCTTCTCCGCCTTCAAGATGGCGTTTGTCTTCCCTGGAATAAGTAGTAGCTCTACTGCTAACGGCCAGACGCCGCCTACGGACTGAAAACAAGTGCCCACAACTGCCTCGGACTTTCACTAATATAGAGATGCATTTCCTCATGGAAAATTCCGGCCCGTAACCTGCCGCCCACCAAATTCTTGTACCTCCCCGTACCAAGGACACTTTCCCAGCCGGCCGGCCTGATGTAGTGTCTTCGGCATGAAGAAAAATACAATCCTTCGATAAGGGCCGGCCCGAACCGGTTCTCTCCAAGCGAATAACACCTCATAACTAAAACACTCCCTTTGACCTAGAAGCTTCCCAAGCTGTCGGAGCAGAAAGAAAGATGGAGTCTCTCCCGTTTAAGGCCTACCAGGTCTGAATTCAGCACGGCTCCAGGAAATACCCTCACTACAGGACAGGTTATCCCTAATACTAACAAATCTATCCCCTAGGTTATGTGTGTAAGCCCTGATCTATGGGAAGAGCACAGGATCATGTTGAAGTGCCCAGCAGATAGGCTCCATTCACTACTCTAACCCTTAGACTTGGATGGTAAGAGACTGAAGTCACAGTAATCACCCTACAACACAAAAAGGCCGGGAAAATCGAGCAGAACAGTGACAACAATGAAAAAGAGCTGCACACTTCGGTGAGTGGATATGATGTGGATCTGAGTACAGGGATTACAGTGGCTGTTGTTGCCATTTTTAGGTCGAGCGTCAGCGCACCTGCGCTGTCTGCAAGACCTTTTGTATTCAATACAGGACTGTAATCCCGCCTGCTGATACCATAGGTTGATTGCGGCATCACTCTTCTTTACAGCCTGCTAATTGGTTCCTAACCTGGAACGTCACTTCCGTTGTCTTGGTCAGGAGCACTGCTTAACTACACTTTCATTTCCATTTATAAGTGCGTGTCTGCTTTTATAAGGTGCTCTTTCTTCTCCCTCCCACCCATTCTCCCTGCCCTCCATTTTCATTACTTGTTTCATTCTCGAGGCACGCACTTCTAGCGTGGCACACCATTTTGGGGCCACTTTTATATTTATAACTCGGACACCGCGCTTTATGTTTGAGCACGGCGCCCACTTTCATATTTTTATTTTTATATACCATGGCGGCTGCTTCACGGGCCGCCATACGCATAACTTTTATGTGCACAGTATGTGGACGGGCGCCGTGCTTTATGTGTCAGCACGGCACCCGCTTTAATTTCTCTTGGTTTTGCCTATCTCTTACAGCATGCCTGATTTACATGCTCTGTGCCCCCCATCTATTCCCAAGCATTTTATTTTACAGGGTACTCCTTTCCTCCTTTGTCTTTCTGCCCTCCTTCTACTCCCAGCCCGCTTCCATTTTCAATATTTGTTTTTGTTTCCATATCATGACACGCACTTCTCGCGCGGCACACCATTTTGGGGCTACTTTCATATTTACAACTCGGTCGCCGTGCTTTATGTGAGCACAGCACCCGCTTTATTGTCGATCTTTTACAGCATGCCCGATTTACATGCTCCGTGCCCCCGTCTATTCCCAAGCATTTCATTTTACAGGGCACTCCTCCTTTTGTCCTTCTGCCCTGCTTCCACTCCCAGCCCAGAGCTTGTATTTAATACCTTCTCAGAGCAGGTGGCCAATGTGCGCATGCATCCTGCCAAAACAAGCAATACCTTGTCTTCGATCATGTCATAAATCAGCTCTTTAAAAACCCCTTCTAAGTTACGGTTCGTTGTGCCCAGGCCCATACCATGCTGTCGATCATATATCATTTAATAAACAGGAGACCCTGGGGGAAAGGAGACCCGACCCCGGTGAGTCTGCTCCAGCGACACTGGGGCCGCATTCGACACATACCAAGCATCGGACAGGACAACTGGGAAGGGCCGTTTACAGTTCAGCAGCGTCACTCCAGCGTCAGCCCCGGTGCGGACATTCGCCGTCGTAAGTGGTTAATACCCGCACCCCAACATTAAAGCATGTTTGGCAGCCCCGAATCTATCCGCTGCCTTAAAACGAGTGATGCTGCCAGAGCTGAGGAAACCATGACACTCCTCTGCCCATCACACCTAGAGGCTGCCGATGTCATGGTACCTCAGCCTAGGTTACAACCCCCCACATTGCTTACCACCGATTTTCGGGTATAACATTAATTTTGTTTTCGGAGTTTACACCCTAAAACTGTGCATTGAATGATGGTCAAAGGGTGGAAGCAAATAGATTTAAAATTCGAAAATCAAACCTTTTTGTTTTATTAAAAGGAAGAAAAGTTATTAATCTGTCACACAGACAGCAGAGTTCTTTTTTTAGGTCTCGGCCTGCGTAGGCTGCGCTTGTGCAGTCTCGCCGGCGAGATCTTACGTTTCTTAGTGTGGGGCTTGAACCCGCCCCTCTTCTCCATTGGCTGGCTTCCTAAACGGAGGCCAGCCATTGGAGGAGAGGGGCGTCTGTCCATTTAAGCCCCGTCTTTTTTGGATTCGGGGGCGTGTTTTTTAGTTTCTTTCTCTCCTCTGGAATGTAAACATTCCAGCCAATGGGAAGAGGAGAGAAAGAAAAACACGCCCCCGAATCCGAAAATGACGCTGCGTTTCTCCAAGGCATTTCTGCTTGACCTCAGAGAGAGATGGTGGTGTTCATGGCGTCATCCCCGTCCACCATGGTACCCCGTACACGGCCCGGCTGGTGCTCGTCTCCTCCCCCTGCTCTCGGCTCCCTCGGTGCTCCTGTGTCCGGCTGCTGCTCTGGTCTCCTCCCCCATGTTCTCTCTGGCTGGCGCTGTTCGCTTTCCTCCCCCTGGCGTTCGCTCCCTCTCCTCGGGCTAAAGATGGTGGTGTTCATGGCGGGCCGAAGCTACCCCGTGACGTGACGCGCAGCTCTCACGGATGGGTCTGCTCCGGGAGAATCTGTGGCCTGCCGCTTGGGTGATGTGTCCCCTCGCCCTCTCTCGCCTCAGCGCTGCTGCATACGCTCGGCCCCTCCCTTCTCCTGGGTTCTCTGCACTTTTAAATTATTATCCACAAAATGTATACTACTATTCCCTAGCCACGTCCCTCTCGCCCAGTGCTTGAAATGGAACAATAGAAGTGCAGGTACTCTGTACCAGAGTACCTGCTTGTTTCTGAGAAGTGCCGGTACTCTCCAATTAAAAGTATTACGTCACTCTTGAGAAGTGCCGGTACTCTCCTTCTTAAAATAAAAAAGTGCCGGTACTCAGTACCGGAGAGTACCGGTCCATTTAAAGTACTGCTCTCGCCAATTCTCCGCCTCTAGATGCTGTTTTTCTCTCGCCCCTGGCCTCTAATACCTGCCCTCTACGCTATCTATATGCAGCCTTTACTGCTACCTTCAATGATGTGGCGTTATAGCCAGATCTGCCAACTTTGGCACTGAGAAACAAGCTCCAGTCCCGGCGCCGGCTCACCATCTTGTGATTCTGGGCAAATCACTTAACCTTTCTGTGCTAAAACAAAATGAATCCTACTTACCTTGTGTAATGTAACTAGTGCTCATGTAATGCGTTCCAATGCGCTACATAGAACTGGAAAAAGAAAGAAAATAACTCTTGGTTTTATTCCCAGCCTCTGTGGACCACCCCTAACTTTTGCCTCTACCCTTGAAAAGGGACTAACAGCCAGTAAGGGGGGGGGGGAGGGGGGTGTAATTAGGCTGCCGTGCACAAATGTGGTTGTCTAAACTCGCGTGTAAAGGAAGTAGGCGGCAAACATGCACGTCTCCCACCTGCACGTGCATTGGAATCAAACGCTGCTGTGAAGTTCTAAGCAGGAGTGTAACCGGGTGCTGTTATCCGAGTTGTATTTGCAGGAGGGTCCGGCTATAATTCTTCACCTCCTACTATGCTATGCACCGGGACTAAATTGGTTACGAGGTGGTCTCAAAACACCAGTACATGCAGTGAATGTCTAACGCAGTGATGAGAAGTCATTATGGGATTGTTGGCCCAATTCATCTGTTTTCAGGGCAGAATCAAATTAAGCCGGGGACTGAGCTCCTACTGTAATCTACGACGCCAAAAAACACAGTGCTCTGAACTGTCAACTGCACTGTTTGTGCTGCGACGTTCTAACCAATCAGCTGTGCACCGCCGACCATGCACAGAAACCGCTCCTGTGCTACGGTTATCGGGGTCCCCTGCTAAATGATATTTGCTGTTTGGGCACTCCTTCTAATCTTGCAACACGGACATTAGCATCCATCTGGTGAGATCATGATAGCGCAATAAGGCAGCTGCCTACAATGGCCCTAACTTAGCACCGGCCACGGCCAGCAATCACAAGCCCTTCACCAGTGCTTTACCTCCCCCCACCAGCCCCTCTCCCCCCCCCCCCCCCAACACACCCTTTTGGACCTGCACATGTTTATTTAACTAGCGCGGCAAGCCTCAGTTGGATTACTGGCAGCTGGCGTGCCTTTCGGTTGTTAGTTGCTTGTTTATGAGGTGCAGAGGAGCGCCAGCAAGCAAGCCAAGAAAGCGGCCAAGCCTCGCCCGAAGTTACAGAACAATGAAACATTACCCTATAACTGATGCAGCTCGTGCACACATACATTCGTATATACATTATTTGAAAGGTTGTTTCTGTAATATTAGGGGCCCACATCGCTTGATCTAAACAGATCTTCAGAGCACATGCTCGGGGGGGGGGGGGGGCTTTTTCTGGGATCTGATGGTGTACAACAGACCAGACCATGCTCTTGGGTGGGGGAGGAGGCTTTTCATGGGGCCTGAGGGTGCACAACAGACCAGACCATGCAAAAAACATTGCCATTTACAATACCAACAACTTTAAACTTTGCAAATGCGAGACCTATTGCATTGCAAATGCTCTGTGTGTGTGTGGGAGGCTCTGTGTGTGTGGCTCTGTGTGTGTGGCTCTGTGTGGGTGGCTTTTTTTGTAGGTGGCTCTATGCGTGGTGGCTCTGTCTGTGTGTGGGTAACTGTGTGTGTGTGTGTAGGTAGCTCTGTGGGTGGCTCTATTTGTGTGTGGGTTGCTCTATGTGAGTGGCTCTGTGTGGGTGGCTCTGTGTGTGTGGGTGGCTTTGTGTGTGTGGCTCTGTGTGTGGGTGCAAATGCAATAGGTCTCGCATTTCAGAGTGATTAAGCTATTGACATTGTAAATAACAATGCCGTTTCTTTAAATGTTTTAAAAACAAAAACATAAACAAAAATAATGTCATGAGCAATGCCAATAGCTCTAACTTTAACAATGCCGAGACCATTGCATTGTAAATGCTTGTTTTTTTTTACTGCTTTCCATGGTAATTGGAGAGCCGCGGGAGAGCGTGACGTGTCAAGGACAGAGTGGAGTTATTTCTACTTCGTGCCAATCAGAATATGTTGTCCTCTAAAAGCCCTTTCCATATATTTCCTTGCCAGATGAAAGTCATCTCACACACATGAAGCAGAGTTCTTAAATAGTGCCTAGTCAAAACTAAAGACTTGAGGCAGTCTACTCAACTATGCTCCTCTCCATAATAAGATGGTGCTATCTAAACAGTCTTCAACCAAGTTAAACCATATCCTGCATTGTAACAACAAATAAACAATCTCTTTCAGGCGGGCTGAAGTCCAAATTACAACTGATGCAGGATTATTGCATTGGTCTATACACCCTGCGCACCAAAAACGCTACACCAAGGACACACTCATTTCTTTTTTGTCACGGGGAGATTAAGTGATTTGCCCAGAATCACTGCATATTGAGAAGGCGCTGAGACTTCGGGCCTGGTTCTCTCCAGCATATCGTAATGGGCCATGCACTAGATAGTTGTGCATGGAAAGCATATGTTTCAGTAGGTAAATGTTTGAACTCTGTTATTTTCCGCCCGATAAACAAGTTTCATTGGGTATCCCCAGAAAATTATTATTAGTTGCCGCAAATAATGTGGTTTGTGTCCTGCGCTATACTGATTATGATTAATGTAATTCCGCACCAATATCGACAGCGCGACTCGACCCTAAAGTAGGAGTGTTTACATGGGCACAGTTCATACATTGCACTTTCAGGCACGGGGAGATTAAGTGAGTTGCCCAGACTCACCGTATGTGAACGCAACCCCGAGGCTAGAACCCTGGTTCCAGCACCAAATCGGCGGCGCAAACTCGCCCCAGAAGAGTGAAGCGCTTCCCTGAGCACAGTATATACCTAACACATTCATGCAAGAGAGGAGAAGTGAGTTCCACAGAATCACCGTCAGTGAACGGGACCCGAGGTTCGACCCTGGTTCCTGCACCAAAGTGGCCCATCTAGCCAACAGACTACCTCCTCTCTGGCCGTCTCGGGGAATAGGCCTGGCCCTGGCCGCAGACTCACCCCTCAGAGCGGTGGCAGCACCCGGGCGCCGAGGTGCAACCTGTCCAGGCGAGGAAAAATTTGCTACCCCGGATAGCATGATAGAGACACAAGGCTCGGGCGCCTACGCCTGCCCGATGTCGGCTGCTGCACGTGAGCCCCGAAAACCTACTGTGTACCATCTGCTCCTGGTAAGTTAAAAGGTTGCCGGCCTGGGGAGGTGGTAGTGCTGCAGATCAGAGCATGTAAATTCTCCCTACTTCCACGGACAGAGTAATTCTACAGTCATACGCACATACACTCACCATACGCTAGGGCCCATCACACCAACATTCATTCTATTACTCGATCCACACGAATATACGAGAGAACTCCTAAATCAATCTGCATCTAATTTGAGGTCAATGCAACCTAATTGATTTGTCTCAAGTCATGATTTAAACAATAAGAACACATTTGAGATCTCAATTAAATGACAAAGAAATAACCACCCGACACTGGAATTCAAACAATAGTTATTTTATCTAAATTAGTTCAAATGGAAAGTCATCCAATAGCAAAATCATTATTCTCATAGTTACCTATTCTAGCTAAATGTCGTATTTTAGGTCAGGACAGGTCTCTCACAGTCTCCCGAGTCGCCGTCCTCTCAATCAGCATCGATCCTCTTGAGCATAGGTTCAGGAAGAAGTGGCCTTAGACCCTCTCTAGTCTAACAATATTTATACCAAAACTTACACATTAAAAGTTACAAACAAGCTCCAAACGTCCGTTGAGCAGAGCGAGCAGGAAAGGATGTTGGATCGCAACATTTAGAAAAAACCTCCGCTCTCGAATATCTCAAAAATAAAAACACGGAAAAAGGAAGCACAAACTAAAATCGCAACATCCATGGATGCTCTTCTCCGGAATTATAGTGAAGCCTCCGCAAGTTTATCAAAAATGTTTATTTGTGACAATTGTTCTCCTCCAAGGATATCTGGCGATGAGCCCAGAGCTGCTGTCCTTCATAACTTTTAGCTCAGTCAGAGGCCGAGGTCACATTTTCAACCATATTCAGCGAGGCCTCTCTTCGTATTTCATCTACTCAAATGCAGGCTGTAGATGTCGGCCATTTCCCAATAGGCCAAAAATGGACAACTTAATTAAAAAGAAACACAAAACAACGTTACTTCATTGTAATGATTATACAGTGTTAATTCCCACTAATACCCTTAAGTGTGTGTAATTATCTAGCCATTTGCGACATAAAAAAGTATTAAAGCATATTATTTTAAAGCGCAAACACATAACAAATAGCACTTTAGCCACATTTATTCAATTAATTTGCTCACCAACTTAGTTCACTTATTAATTAAGCCATGCAATTGCATTCCCACGTGTAATTCTTTCATTAGTAAGGTTGATTAATTAGAACACTCGACAAAAATTAATACTTAATAATTAATTATTAGTAATTTTAATTATGACATATAGAAATATAAACTGAAGTTTGAGTTTAAATAGAAAACCCTGCTCCAGCAATCCCCCCTTTGGTGATATATCATCACCACAAAAATCCAACCCAAAAAATGTAGTCCCCATTTCTTAGGAGAAATTCATGTCTTTTTGCATTTATACTACACTCCAGTTTCTCTTTCATCATCTCGTTTCGTTTCTAAGTACATGCTCTCTCTAAATTCTTCTAATTCTATTTCTTGTGGGTCTCTTTTTGACTTCTTTTGTCTCCTTTCAACATTTTCTTTTATTATTTTCTTTTTACTTCTCCTGTATTTACAACTTAAACACCCTAATCTAAGAATCAATAAAACAACTATCACACATGTCAATGGAAATAATATCTTACCAAAAATGGTACTACCTATCTTAGCTATAAAATTCTTAACAGCAATCATCTTATTAGCCATTTTAGTCCAGATATTTTCAGCTTCCAGTGGTACTAATTCTTCATGCAAATCAGTAATATTTTTGATATAGACCTTTACATCTTTGCTTTCATCAGGAATGTAAGTGCAACAATGTTGAACTTTCAGCATTCCACAGACTCCACCCTCCTTTGCCAATAGAATATCAAGGGCAAGTCGATTTTGCATAGACATGGCACGTAAGGCAACCATCTCTGTATTTACCAAAAGAAACCCTCCAGCGGTACTTGTCGATAAGCGATCCACCACTGTTGACAGCTTCCGAATTCCATATGCATTTAGTGAAATTCCCACTGCTGGAATCAAAGCTCCAAAAATATCTCCTACAATTTCTGACCAAGTTTCTCTTCTAAAGCGTGTTAGTAGATTAATTTGTTCTGCATCTTCTATTCTATCCATATGAAAAATCTTTGGAAAGACCAGGCCAACATAACATGTGCCATACCAATGGTCAGGCAACCTGTAATAAGCCCTATTCCCACAAATATAATACACTCCCGGGAAAACTGGATCTTCTCCTCCTTTGAATCCCCATCCCGTTGCAATAAAGTATGTATCATGACACTCACTAGTCCCAACAAAATGATTATCATATTGGGATTTCCTTCTGGTAATGCATAGTTTACCCTTCTGTGGTGCATCTAAAGCCAAAGTTGGTCTGACTCCATTCTTCAACTCTTTTCCCATCTCAATGTCCCACACTGTCTCACTCATTTTATATCCTCCTGCCTTTTCATGCATACCCATTCTCCTCTTCTCTACCATGTCTAGGAAAGCTTTTTCTTCTTCCTTCAAACTACAAGTTAAATTGTTTCTAAAAATGTAATCTAATGTTAATTCTTCCGTTTCAATAAAAATCTCACCAAAAATATTAGCTTCTTTAGCAGGATTCAGTTTTTTATTCATAGGCAATTGCCCAAAAATGTTATCCTTATTAGACATCTCATAATCTATTTTCCCTAACAAATAGAAAATACTACTCAACACACTACATGAAATCCCATACGTAGCTGGAAGATGATGATAAGTAACTCCCTCTGAAACGGATGCAGGCAATTGCATACAGACGTAGCAATCCCTTACTTCCATTGTCTTTACGTATTCATACAACAATTTTGAAAAAACATTACTAGAAAAATCATTAATCGACCTATCCTTATGTATGTATATATTACTAATTCTTGTTGGTACTACTTTCTGTGAACTCTTCCCTATGTTAGTCATATTCTCAGTATGTATTCCAAAAGTGTCTATCGTAACTCTAAAAGTAACTAATAAAGCAAGCACACTCCATAGTAGCATTAATAGTCCCGTACAGCAGCAGCACATTCTACACCATCTTTTCAGAAAGGTACATCTACTTTGATTATTTTCTGTGTTAGCCATTTTACTACTTTGGCTGTGTCTTTTGACTTAGCCTCTACTACTCCACTACTGAATCTCTAGAACACTAGATTACTTCAATCTGTCAATTTTTTGATTTCTTCTTCCTCACTCTTCTCCAAGTGACCCCTTAGTTCACTCAATTTGGATTTTCATCACTTTTCACTTCTTCTTCAGCAACATCAAATTGTATCAGATCCTGAACATCCGTCTCTTCTCCAATGTCAGTCAAGATAACTTTCAGGATTCCAACAGTTTTCTCCTCCTCAACCACTCTCCGTAAGGTCCCCTCTGGATTTCCTTGACTTTCTGCCTCTTCACCTTCAGACAGTGCCACGTACGTCCATTCCGGTGACCTATACTTCTGGTTGGGTTTTTCTGATTCTCTTGATATCCTCTGGTTCTTTTGGTTCTTTTGGTTCTTCTTTCGCTTGATTTTGACTCGACACCTCGTTCACCTGTTCAGCTTTCTATGAATTCACTCGTGTCAGCCGATATCTCAGCCTCTTTATCTTGTTAGACCAAAGATCTCCTTTTACACTTCTTTTCTGTTTCACCTCTCTGTTGTTTCTTTCTCGAATCCAAGTTCTCTTTCTCAGAACTCGACCCTCTGGTTTCTCATTCTCACTCTCATCCGATTCTGTCTCATTTTCCTCTTGTTCACCAACAATTCTCTCTTTTTCCACAGTCTTCTTTTCCACCGATTGAGATTTCCCTACTACTGTCCCTCCTCGGGTCTCCGACACGCAATCTTCTTGCTGTCTACTTGTCCCTTCACCTAGCTTATCAGGAATGTTCCCTACACCTCCTCGGGGGTCTTCCGCAATCTGTCCCTCTCTATCTTCTTCTGACCCTATTTCTTCAGAAGTAATCTCAGGTGGATTCTCAATCTCTTCATCTGACTCAGGTGTAGTCTCTGTGGTATTGCTCTTTTCTCTTCTTTCTTTCTCTTTTTCTTTTTCACTGTTCGCTGGAACTTCAGGCACTTTCCCAGAATCTGAACTCCCTTCCGAGGTTCTCAATGTTCCTCTTGAAGCCTCTCCTGGTAAGAAAAAAGAATCACCTGACTCTCTTTCTGACTCTCTTTCCCCCCTTTCAGGATTCTTTTTTCTTCTCACTGTTTCAGTGTCTGCATCATCACTGGAATCTGACTCTTCAAAGTACTCTTTCCCAGTCCCATCCTTCGGATTTGGAACTCTCAGAGTATGACTTGCATGAACCCAGTTCTTCACTCCAGCACACTTCACAGCAGTCGTTGTAGTCAGAATGACTTGTCTTGGCCTTCCCCACCTTGGAACCAAGCAATTTCTTCTTCTGTGCCCTTTTATTCTCACCCAATCCCCTGGGCTCAGATCATGGGCTTGCTTCTTTTCAAGTTTGGTGGCGTCTTCTCCAACCTGGTGAAACACAGAATGAACTGCGTCAGCCAGGCCTTTACAGTAATCCAAAATCATGTCATCAGTTATTGTCATCAGCTTGTTGACGGGCACGAATGCATGTCTCATTGCTCGTCCCATCAATATTTCATGTGGACTCAACCCTGTAGTTCTGTCTGGAGTAGATCTAATGGTCATCAGCACTAGAGGCAAGACATCAGGCCATTTCATTCCAGTGGCTAAACACATCTTACCAATTCTGTTTTTGATTGTGCCGTTCATCTGTTCAACAACGCCAGAAGCCTCTGGCCTGTATGCACAATGTAGCTTCTGCTGTATGCTCAATGCTTCACAAATTAAACCCATGAGCTCATTGTAGAAGTGTCCCCCTCTGTCTGACTCAATTGTCACTGGGAACCCGTACCTAGGAATCAACTCTCTTAACAGCAACTTGGCCACTGTTATTCTATCATTTCTCCTAGTCGGATATGCTTCCACCCACCCCGAGAACAAACAGACTACCACTAGAACATACCTCAATCTATTGACCTGAGGCATTTCAATGAAATCTATTTGCATTCTGGTAAAAGGACCTCCTTCTCTGCCTATTGTTCCTAGGCTCACCACTGTTTTCTTTCCAGTATTGAACTGCTGACAAATCAAACATCTTTGACAGATGCTCTCTGCAATCAGCCTGAACTTTGCATTGTACCAGGTCTGTTTAAAGGACCTAATCATAGCATCCCTCCCTAGGTGTCCCTGGCCATGATACATTCTTGCCATTGTAGACAACATAGAATTTGGCATGACTGGTCTTCCATCTCTATAGATCCAAACATGATCTTTTTCCCTTGGTGCACAACCTGCTTTGATCCAATCTCTCATTTCCTCATCTTCTGCTTCATCCTGCAACTGCCTCACCTCATCCCATGTTTCCAGGACATTAGTAAACATCACAGTACAAAAAGACATCTCCTTCTCTTTTCCCCTGTTAATCGAATGATTGTTCTTTGCACAATACTGTGCTATGTCATTTGCGAACCGATTACCAAGGGTAACAAAATCATTTCCCTGTCCATGAGCAGCACATTTTACAACTGCTAGTTCTTTAGGCAGCCGTATCGCCTCAAGCAATTTCCCAATCACTTCAGCATTCTTTATAGGAGTTCCACTCGAAGTCAAGAAACCTCTCTGTAGCCAAAGCTGGCCAAAGTCATGAACCACTCCAAATCCGTACTGACTATCAGCCATTACAGTCACTCTCACATTTTTCCCAATCTTGCAAGCTTTTGTCAGTGCCACCAATTCCGCTACTTGAGCAGACTTAACTCCTTTCAAAGGTGAAGCTTCCATATCTTCTGAAACTTTACACACCGCATATGCTGCACTCAGCACACCTTCTTCTGTTCTCAGACACGATCCATCCACAAACAGCACATGATCACTCTCAGGCAGTGGCAGATCTCTTATGTCTGGTCTTGGTTTTGTACAGTAATCAAGCACATCCAAACAATCATGATCAACATCATCTCTCACACTCACATTTTCAGCATCTGGCAACAGTGTCGCTGGATTCACATTCACACATCTCTCAAGAGTCACATTTGATGCTCCCAGAATGATTTTTTCATATTTAGTCAGCCGACTATGTGACATATATTGAGTTCTGCTTCTCGTCAAAAGAATTGCCACATCATGAGGTACGAATACCCGTACAGGATATCCCATTATTATACCCTCACTCTGTTCCAAGCTTCTGCATGTAGCAGCTACTGCTTTCAGGCAACCTGGCAAACCCACAGCTACTGGGTCAAGTGTTGATGAGAAGTACGCAATTGGCCTTCTCAGACGTCCATGTTTCTGGATTAACACTGAAAGTGCACATCCATTTCTCTCACTACAGTACAGTTCAAGCTCCTTCTCACAGTCTGGCATTCCCAGAGCAGGAGCTTCACACAATCTGCTCTTTAATTCTTTGAATGCTGCCATTTGTTCTGCATTCAATTCCAATGGGTCTTTTACTTCACTTTTGGTCAATTTAATCAGTGGCTTTGCTATCAGGGAAAAATTACTTATCCACTGACGACAGTACCCCACCATTCCCAAAAACATTCTTACTTCTCTCTGGGTCATTGGGGCTCTCATTCCTCTGATAATTTTGATCCTGTCAATTGTTACCTTTCTCAGACCTTTTTCAATATTATGTCCAAGATAATGTACTTCTTTCTTGCAAAATTGCAATTTAGCTGGAGATACCTTTAACCCTCCATCTGCCAGATGATTCAGTAAAGCTATGGTATCAACTTCACAAGCTTCACGTGTCTTCGATGCCACAAGTAGGTCATCGATATACTGTACTAGTACTGAGCTTTCAGGCATAGTCAGACTCTCCAAAGACTTTTTTAGCAACTGATTGAATATTGAAGGACTCTCTGTATACCCCTGTGGGATTCGGCACCATGCCAAAATACGCTGTCCAAACCGAAATGCAAAAATCGGCTGGCTGTCATGATGCAATGGGATAGAAAAGAAAGCATGGCACAAATAAATTACTGTGTACCATTCAGCATCATGAGGAATCTGATACAAAATCACTGATGGATTTGGCACAATGGGACAGCATGATACCACAATTTTGTTAACTTTTCTCAAATCTTGTACAATCCTGAACTTCCCATTAGGTTTCTTCAGCCCCGTTATCGGTGAATTACATGGGCTACTTAGTAACTCTCTCAAAACACCTTGCTGAATCATTTTATCTATTATAGGTGTTATTCCTTCAATTATCTCTGGTGTCAATCTGTATTGTGGGATATTAGGGTAAGTAATTCCCTCTTTCACTGTAATCTTTACTGGATCTACATTATTCATCAATCCCACATCTTCTCCAGTAAAATCCCAGACTACTGCTTTTACTGTGTTTCTCAACTCTTGAGGCAAGTCATCTGGATTAAATACAGCATATGTTCCAACAATCTCACTTTCTCTATTATCCAGAGTCATCCTGTATAAGACATCCTCATCCGGTGTCTCAAAGGCTATTCCATCCGGAGTACAAAAAATTGTGCAATTCATTTTACACAATAAGTCCCTGCCTAACAAGTTCACTGGACTGGTGTCGCACACCACAAACCTGTGCATATCTGCAAAATGTCCCTATCCTTACCGGTTCGGTAAGACGAGTCTTATTCTGTGTATTAGCTACACCAACCACTTGGATTGCTTCATCCGAGAGAGGAAGATTTCTTATATCTGCTGACCTGACAGTTGATCTTGTCGCTCCTGTGTCTACTAAAAAAGTAACACTTTCCCCATTTATTTTCCCATCTACAAATGGTCCTGCCTGGTCTATTTCTAGAGTTGCTCCAAGTATGCACTCTTCCTCCTCTCTTCGGCACCGTCAATAGTCCCCTTCAGACTCACTCCCCTCATTCTTTAGCCAATATTGTTGTACTGGATTTGTACGTCTCGGTTTGTTTACCTGTTCATCATTGTAGAATCCTGAGTCCTGGTTATATTTCTGAGACCCTCTGTTCTGCGGCAAGGGCGGTTTTGGCTCTTGATTCTGCTGCTTGACAACCTTCTGCTTTTGCTGCTGATGATTACACCCCTCGTTCTGCACCTGTTGATTCAAGGATTTATTTTCATTACTCACTAATGGTGGATTCGTACACTCGGATCTCCAATGCCCCAATTGTCCACAGTTGTGACACGGGAATTTCTTCTTCGCCTCTTCTAAGTTCCCCTTTCCTTTTCCTGTACCATATCTAGGCCTATTTCCTGGATTATTTGCTTGTTCAACCAGCTGTGCTTCTTGTCTTTCTGCAACCTTCACCTGTGCCCACATCGCTTTTTCCTTCAGCTTTCTTTGTTTTGCCTCAATTTCATCACTGAAGTACTTCGCATGTCTCAAGATCTCATGAATTTTCTTACTCTGCCAATCAACTGTGTGCTCACGTATCATTTCACTGATTTCAGGTCTCAAGCCATATACAAATCTGTATACAAAATGACTCAAATCCTTATCACCCAGATGTTCATCTCCACTGAACTGTTTAAAAGCCAGTATCAACCTTTCATAGAAAGCATGAACTGATTCTTTTGCTTCCTGATGTGTTCGATCTATATTAACCCAATCTGTCTCTTTAGGGGGTACCTTATTCTTCAGGAACACAATAACCTGCTCGTATTTTCTCATAACCTCCGGTTCTGGAGCTCCTGTTCTCTGATCCCTCGGGTATTCCTTAATAGGCCAATCTACAACTATTTTACACTCTGCCCACAAGTCTGCTGGAACAATTATATCAAACAGACTATTCAGGTCAATCCACAGCACTTTTGACAATTTCACGAACCTGTCTACCTGCCTATACCACTCGACGGGCTTTTCTCTCAGTCGAGGGAAATCATTCGTAAATGACAAAATATCCTGTCTAGTCCATGGGACATGTACATATCCTCCTCCAGGAATCTCTCATATAGGATAAGCTTCCACTGTTTTTTCCTTTTCTCTCATGGGAAATGCTGTGTAAGTCCTATCCACTGAATCTTCCCTTTTCTTGTACCACCTATCCTTCCACTTTTCCACATCACCCCATTTTCGCAATAAGGAAGTCATTTCCTTAATCTGCCCTGTTCTGCCAACATCATTTAGATTCTCAATGTCCTTGTCAGAAAAATCCACTCTATAAGGCTTCTGTAAAGCTTTCACCTTATCCATGTCAACTCCCATTTCACTCGCTATTCCTTTTAACCTGTCATGTGTACTCTTAGCCCTCCAGGTGATACTCTTACACATGAATAACAACTCTCCATCATGATGATTTTTCAACATTTCTGTAGGAATTGTTCCCGCTATAAGCTCCTCCAGTTCTATGCGCAACCTGGCTACATCAATTGCCTGAGAATCTTTATCCTTCTTTTGGAGAACTTTCAACCAATCATTCAAATCCTCAGCCGTTATTTCTGTAGACCTTTTCACCGTACTCACTTGTTCTTCCATCCTCTGTGGTTCCAAAATTGATCCTCCTAAACAACCAGTATTCAATCCTGAATTAGGCTGTACATCTAACTCTCCACCACATGTGTCATGTCTCAACTGTCTCAAATGATTCTCTTCCGTCCTCATTCTTGACTCTGAACTAACTAGTCCATTTCCCACATATGGAACTGTCAAACCATTTTCTCCCATTCTTTGCTTATCAAAAATAGGCATAACCGGACCTATGGTTACAGGCACTGTAACAGCTTCTAGATTCTTGGTCAATTCTCTAATTTTCTCAGTCAACTCAGATGTCGTTCTTGCTAATTCTCTTGTCTTTTCATCCCCAATTGCATTCTCTCTCTCTCGCTCTCTCTCTCTTTCCCTTTCCGTGAAAGAGCTACCACTTTTCAGATCAGGTGTCACAACTTCTGTTTTAACGATTCGCAAAGTATCTCTTATTGGAGTAGCAACTGGTGTTCTCACTTCTGGTTCTGGTTTATATGGAGGTGGTCTCTTGTAAATCATGTCATCCAAGACTTCATCCTCATATTCATTAGCCCCATACCTTCTCAATTCTGCATCATGTACCTTTTCCGTACCTTTCCTCCTTTCTGTTTCTTCAACAGTTCTCATAGGATACAGTCCCTCTGACATACTAGCATCTCGCCATCTCCTCATTCGATCATGATGAGTTTCACGATCATATTTCCTCCCAAAAATGTACCTATAATTACCTCCACTCCTCTGCTTTTCTCGCTCATGCACCTCATCTTCCCATTCTACCAATGCCTCGAACTGTGTCGGCCTTGGTCTAGGCTCTAGACACATCATCTTTTCCCGTAAATTTCTCAGCACGGCCAGATTAAATGAACCATGTTCCGGGAATGCTAGAACACCATCTTCTCTAGTGTACTTTGCCCAATTGTCTAACCAAATACAGGTATGATACCCATATTTCGCAACCATGAAGGATGCAGGGGTTCTTGTCGGAGGTAGCAATTCACCTTCTCTAGTTATTATGTCCTTATCCTTGTCGAACCACTTTTTAATTTTACTGAACAAGGATTTCTTCTTCTTTTCCTCCGTTTGATAATACATTTTTGCGTTTACCACAACCCTCTAGTCCTTTCCGCAACTGTACGATCTTTTGTCCAATAACAGCGCAACTCACACTAACGCACCAATCCCGGAGCGTCTACGTCACCCTGTACTTCTTCCAATCCCTGCGCGGCTCACACCAACGCACCAATCACAGCGCTTTCGCTGTTCTAACCCACTGTCCAATCACAGCGCGGTCTTTCTGACGTCAGTAGTCGCTGCAGTCGCTTCTACTCCTGTCTCCTGTCACTCGTCTACCCCTCCTTTACAAAGCCTTCTCAGTAGACTCTGTTTCAGATTCTACAAAATCTATTAGTTACAACATATAAACATCTCCATTGTCTGCTTCGCTAACCATAGAATAGTAAAGACCTTTCCCACAAAAATCTCGCTTCTCTCTAGAAAGAGCTTACCTCTGCTCCACTACGGAATTATTACTTTCGTTGACACAGTAGCACATCCCTCTACTCTGCCCTTCTAACATGACTCCATTAACTGTTTCCTCCCGGAATGCTCCTAAGAGTTTCACAATTAACTAAATGCGCATACATTCACGCACTTTCACACTAGAAAATGTAGCAGATTTACACAGACTCCTGCCTTTCCCGAGAACAGTGAACAATCTGTCCTACTACAGAATTATAACACACGTTAACCAAGCAGTGCTTACCTCTGCCCAGTCCTTCAAACAAGCTCAGAGAATACCTATTACTTCTCCAGCGGTAAGCTTTAACGGCGAACCTTACGGATCCCTGGGACTTAAGACCAGAGTTTCACAGATAACCTTTGCTACCATACACCCTTCTTTTATACAGAAAATATGTCTCTAGTAGTAACACACGACGATGTCACTGAATCCGAACCCAGACAATGCAACGCGCAACTTCAAATGTCACACGCTTTTCCCTGCATTCGTACAGGGCCAACAATCCCGTCTTTCCCGAGAGCAGCACTCACTTCCCTCTGCCCTACTACGGAACCGTCACCGACTCCCTACGTCCCAGAAGCCGTACACACTACATATAACTCAATACTACGACTTCAACATTTAGTGTTAGTACATGTATCAACATCAATCAATAAATCAATAAATCCGAAGCCTATGTACAAGCAATTTATCAGATCAAGACAATAATCAAAACCATCATACTGCTACCAGGAAACTGCTGCAGATCAGAGCATATAAATTCTCCCTACTTCCAAGGACATAGTAATTCTACAGTCATACGCACATACACTCACCATACGCTAGGGCCCATCACACCAACATTCATTCTATTACTCTATCCACACCGAATATACGAGAGAACTCCTAAATCAATCTGCATCTAATTTGAGGTCAATGCAACCTAATTGATTTGTCTCGAGTCATGATTTAAACAATAAGAACACATTTGAGATCTCAATTAAATGACAAACAAATAACCACCCGACACTGGAATTCAAACAATAGTTATTTTATCTAAATTAGTTCAAATGGAAAGTCATCCAATAGCAAAATCATTATTCTCATAGTTACCTATTCTAGCTAAATGTCGTATTTTAGGTCAGGACAGGTCTCTCAAAGTCTTCCGAGTCGCCGTCCTCTCAATCAGCATCGATCCTCTTGAGCATAGGTTCAGGAAGAAGTGGCCTTAGACCCTCTCTAGTCTAACAATATTTATACCAAAACTTACACATTAAAAGTTACAAACAAGCTCCAAACGTCCGTTGAGCAGAGCAAGCAGGAAAGGATGTTGGCTCGCAACATTTAGAAAAAACCTCCGCTCTCGAATATCTCAAAAATAAAAACACGGAAAAAGGAAGCACAAACTAAAATCGCAACATCCATGGATGCTCTTCTCCGGAATTATAGTGAAGCCACCGCAAGTTTATCAAAAATGTTCATTTGTGACAATTGTTCTCCTCCAAGGATATCTGGCGATGAGCCCAGAGCTGCTGTCCTTCATAACTTTTAGCTCAGTCAGAGGCCGAGGTCACATTTTCAACCATATTCAGCGAGGCCTCTCTTCGTATTTCATCTACTCAAATGCAGGCTGTAGATGTCGGCCATTTCCCAATAGGCCAAAAATGGACAACTTAATTAAAAAGAAACACAAAACAACGTTACTTCATTGTAATGATTATACAGTGTTAATTCCCACTAATACCCTTATGTGTGTGTAATTATCTAGCCATTTGCGACATAAAAAAGCATTAAAGCATAATATTTTAAAGCGCAAACACATAACAAATAGCACTTTAGCCACATTTATTCAATTAATTTGCTCACCAACTTTAATTAAGCCATGCAATTGCATTCCCACGTGTAATTCTTTCATTAGTAAGGTTGATTAATTAGAACACTCGACAAAAATTAATACTTAATAATTAATTATTAGTAATTTTAATTATGACATATAGAAATATAAACTGAAGTTTGAGTTTAAATAGAAAACCCTGCTCCAGCAGTAGTGTAGCGGACGGAGCGCGGCCCCGCGGCCCGACCCAGGGTGCCTGCCACCCAGTCGACCGCTGAGCGTGGCACACCACAGCAGAAAACGAGACGGGGGCGGAGAGAATTGCCCAGGCCACTGCCGCAAAGAAAGGTTATTCTTACTTTTAGAAAGCATGTAGGATAGCTGAAAACTTGCACATTATTATTTATCTAATATTGCAGAGTTGTATACAGTGCTAGCTATCCGGAGTCTAATCAGGTATCAGAGCGCCTTACATAGCAACAGTTGCATTACATGGGGACGCACATTATTTATTTATTTTTGTCGGGCACAGGGAGATTGTGATTTGCCCAGAATCACAAGAAGTTAAGAAGTTCAGCGTCAAAAACGAACTCGAACCCAGGTGCCCAGGTCTGAGCTCGGACGCCCTGTCCGTTGCCAACTCCTCTCCCCTAGTCGATCCGCGATCTACAAGTTCCTACACCCGACAGCAGGCTCGCTTCCGGCGGACCACCAACCCTCCCGGGACACATGCCACTGCCTCGAGGAGATTACGGGAGAAGGGGCCGCGTAGACCCGGGTGCCCTGACTGCTCCCTTTCGCACCTAATCACTACCGACCCCCGACAGGCGTATAGAAACCCCCGGCATGCGCCAGCCAAAGCACTCAAGTGGCGCCAATGTACCACTTGCCGAGTCCAAAATAATTCAATAAGAGGCTCGGACGAGGTCCGAACCCGTGATCTCCGGTTTACGAGATTATGAGATCGACGCCTTACCACTTGACCACCGAGAAATTAAAAGCCCGGACTCGAACCGTGATACCTCAGACCCAAGGACCGCAGCTCTGCCACAAACGCGAACAATCACCCGTAAGTCTCTCTAGGTGAGGGGGGGGACGGTAACGCGGGCCCGGGTGTCCCGGAGCAGGCACTACCAAAAGAGATCTAGCTGAACAGAGTCTCAGACCTTAACTGAAACGCTTGTGCACCATGCACAGTCCTATCTATTAGGCAGGGCAGCGTTTCATCCAGTACGTGCCCGACCGACTGCCGTGCCCATCCAAGGCTAATCCTACCACACTTGAATCCAAGAAACCGCAGTCCAGGCAGCCCCACCACGGAACGCTCCCCCGTCTTCAGCCGAGCGCGACTGCCAATCCACGTCTTCCACGCATCCAAACCTCTGCAGTATACATGACAATAGGGCCACCCCTTCCAGTGATCCCTCCAAACAGCAAACCCGACAATTGTGGCCATCACCAGCGCCCAAACCCCTTTGCAGGCAACAATGTACCCCAAACTCGGAGCGGCGACCCGCAGCAGCTGGTCTGCATGCCCCCCCGACAGACCACGAGGGAAGCAATTCCGCCCCCCGCACAGCGCCGCCTCCTCCCCCGGACACCGAGCATCCACCCCACAAGGGGAACAGGGAACCACTCCCCCAACGCAAAGAAACGTAGGGCAAACAATGCCCGCACGTGAACCGATGCACGCTCAAGCGCCCCTGCTGGAGCAGGGTTTTCTGTTGAAAATTTATCGGGTTTTAAGCTCCAGTTTTGTCTATAAGTCGAGACTAAAATTATTAATCTATAATCGATAATTATTGGTTTTGTGTGAAAACTTTGACTAACCAACATAACTAACAGGAGAAACTATACGTGGGAATGCATATATGTTGCTTAATAATAATGTGCAGGTTTAATTAAATGAATGTTGCTAAGTGCTGTTTGTTTAAAGCACAAAACGCTTTTGAAATAACGTGTACTAATGCTTTATTGTGTTGCAAAAGGCTAGATAATTACATACACATAAGGGTATTAGTGGGGTTAACACTGTTTTATCATTATGCTGTGGTAACGTTGTTTTGTGTCTCTTTTAATTAAGATGGTCTGTTTTGGCCTATAACAAGATGGCTGCCGTTTACAGCCCGCACTCGAGTGAATGTGAAAATGTCAGAAGGCCTTGCTGAACATGGTTGACAGTCACCTGACCATGGCTCTGCTGGAGTTTTGAAAGTTTCCGTGATGACAGCGACTCCAGGCAAGCTTCCAAATGTCCTTGGAGGAAAAGAAAGTCACAATGAACTTTGTGATTACAGCGGTGGCTTCGCTATGGTTCCGAGGAAATGCGTTCATGAAAGTTACTTTTGCAAAACTCGAGTTTCCTTCTTCCGTCTTTTTATTTTTGTGATTTTTTCTGAGCGGAGGTTCTTACAAATGTTGCGATGCAACATCCTTTCCTGCTCGTTTCGCTTGGTGATTCAATGAACATTTAGAATTTTTTATGTTGCTTTATTTTGCAAGTTATATTATAAATATTGTTAGACTAGGGAGGGTCTAAGGCCACTTCTTCCCAAACCTGCGTTGGTGAGGATCGATGCTGTGAGGACGGCGACTCGGGAGACTTTACTGAGAGACCTGTCCTGACCCATTTATGACATTTAGCTAGAATAGGTAACTATGAGAATAATGATTTTTGCTAATGTTTGACTTTCATTTGAACTAATTTTAGATAAAAAATCATTTATGAATTACAGTGTTGGTGGTTATTTCTTGTCAATTATTGAGTATTCTAATGTGATTATTGTTGTATAAATCATGACTCAGGACAGTAACAAACTGGTCACATTGGCCTTACTGTAGATACAGGGTGTTTCAGGAGTTTCTCTCATGTTCAGTGCTGATAGAGTAATCGAGCGTATGCTAGTGAAATGGGCCCAAGCGTATGATGAGTGCATGTGCGTGTGTCTGTGAAATTACTCTATCCGTGGAAGTAGGGAGTATTTGTATGCCCTGATCTGCAGCAATTTCCTGGTATCAGAGTAATGGTTTTGATTATTGTCTTGATCTGATTAGATCGCTTGTATATTGGCTTTTTGATTCATTGATTTATAGATTGATGTTGGTATATGTACTAATACTATATGTTGAAGTCGTCGTGTTGAGTTTTATGTAGTGCTTCTGGAACTTGGGAGCTGATGGCAGTTCCGTAGTAGGGCAGTGGGAAGTATATGCTGCTCTCGGGAAAGACGGGATTGTTGGTCCTGTACGTATGCAGGAGAAACGTGTGACAATTGAAGTTGCGCGTCACATTGTCTGGGTTCGGAATCAGTGACATCGTCGTGTGTTACTATTAGGGACATATGTTCGGTATAAAAGGAGTGCGTATGGTAGCGAAGGTTATCTGTGAAACTCTGGTCTTAAGTCCCAGGGATCCGTAAGGTTTGCCGTTAAAGCTTACCGCTGGAGAAGTAATAGGTATTCTCTGAGCTTGTTTGAAGGACTAGGCAGAGGTAAACACTGCTTGGTTTACGTATGTTATAATTCTGTAGTAGGGCAGACTGTTTGCTGTTCTCGGAAAAAGCAGGATTCTGTGTGTATGTACTACATTTTTCCTTGTATGAAAGTGCGTGAATGTATGAGCATTTAATTGATTGTAAGACTCTTTGGAGCAGTCCTAGAGGAAACAGTTAATGAATGCATGTTAGAAGGGCAGAGTAGAGGGATGTGCTACTGTGTCAACGAGAGTATTAATTCCGTAGTGGAGCAGAAGTGAGTGCTGATTCAGGGAAAGACGGGATTCTTGTGAAAAAGATTTTTCTTTACTGTTCTGTGGTTAGCGAAGCAGACAATGGAGATGTTTATATGTTGTAACTAATAGATTTTGTAAAAATTTTAAACGAAGTCTACTGAGGAGATTTTGTAAAGGAGGGGTAGACGAGTGACAGGAGACAGAGCAGAAGCTGCAGTCAGCGACTGGTGACGTCATAGAGACCGCGCTCTGATTGGGTAGTGGATCAGAACAGTGCACGCGCTGGGATTGGTGCGTTGGTGTGAGCCGCGCAGGGATTGGAAGGAGTACAGGGTGACGTAGACGCTCCAGGATTGGTGCGTTGGTGTGAGTCGCGCTGTTATTGGACGAAAAGATTGTACCGTACAGTTGCGTAACGGAAGGGATTAGAAGATTTTGGTAAACGTTAAAATGTATTACCAAGAAGAGAAAAAGAAGAAATCCTTGTTCGGTAAATTAAAAAGATGGTTCGACAAGGATAACGACATTAAAACAAGAGAAGGTGAATTGTTACCTCCAACGAAAACGCCTGCATCCTTCATGGCTGCGAAATATGGGTATCATACCTGTATATGGTTAGACAATTGGGTTAGGTACACTAGAGAGGATGGTGTTTTGGCTTTCCCGGAACATGGTTCATTTAATATGGCTGTGTTGAGAAATTTACGGGAAAAGATGTTGTGTCTTGACCCAAGACCAAGGCCGACACAGTTTGAGGCGTTGGTGGAATGGGAAGATGAAGTACATGAGCGAGAAAAACAGAGGTCTGGAGGCAACTATAGGTATATGTTTGGGAGGAAATATGATCGTGAAACTCATCATGATCGAATGAGGAGATGGCGAGATGCTAGCATGACAGAAGGATTATATCCTATAAGGGCGATTGAAGAGAAGGAAGAAAGAAAGGAAACAAGAGGGGTACCTGAAGCAGAAGTGAAAGGGTATAGAGTTAATGATTATGAGGATGAGGTCTTGGACGACATGATTTACAAGAGACCACCTCCATATAGACCAGAACCAGAAGAGAGCACACCAGTTGCTACTCCAATAAGAGATACTTTGTGTATCATTGAGACAGAAGTTGTGACACCTGAATTGAAAAGTGGTAGCTCTTTCAGAGAAAAAGAGAGAGAGAATCGATGTGGTGACGAGAATAGGAGAGAATTAGCCAGAACTACATCTGAACTGACTGAAAAGATTAGAGAGCTGACGAAGAATTTGGAAGCTGTTACGGTGCCTGTAACCATAGGTCCGGTTATGCCTATTTTTGATAAGCAGAGGACGGGTGAGAATGGTTTGATGGTTCCATATGTTGGGAATAAATTAACGAGTTTGGCTGGTCCTTCAGGAGAGTCAGGAATAAGGACAGAAAATAATGATTTGAGACAATCAAGACGTGACACATGTAGTGGAGGATTAGAGGTGCAGTCTAATTCAAGATTGGATACTAGTGATACTAGTTGTTCAGGGATGCCGATTTTGGAACCACAAAGGATGCCAGAGAAAGTGGTTGCAGTGAAAAAATCTACTGAAATAACAGCTGAAGATTTGAATGATTGGTTGAAAGTCCTTCAAAAGAAGGATAGAGATTCACAGGCAATTGATGTAGCCAGGTTGCGCATTGAATTGGAGGAGCTTGTTGCAGGGACAATTTCTACAGACATACTCAAAAACCATCATGATGGAGAATTGTTATTCATGTGCAAAAGCATCACTTGGAGGGTTAAGAATACACATGAAAGGTTAAGAACAATAGCGAGTGAACAGGGAGTTGACATGGATAAGGTGAAAGTTTTGCAGAAACCTTACAGGGTGGATTTCACGGATAAGGATATTGAAAATCTAAATGGTGCTGGCAGAACAGGACAGATTAAAGAGATGATTGCCTTATTGCGAAAATGGGGTGATGTAGAAAGATGGAAGGAAAGGTGGTATAAGAAAAGGGAAGAATCAGTGGACAGGACTTATTCAGCGTTTCCTGTGAGAGAAAAAGAGAAAACAGTGGATGCTTATCCTATGAGAGAAATACCTGGAGGAGGATATGTACATGTTCCATGGACCAGACAGGATATTTTATAATTTACGAATGATTTCCCTCGACTGAGAGAAAAGCCTGTCGAGTGGTATAGGCAGGTAGACAGATTTGTGAAATTGTCGAAGGTGCTGTGGATTGATCTGAATAGTCTGTTTGATATAATTGTTCCAGCAGACTTGTGGGCTGAGTGTAAAATAGTTGTAAGTTGGCCTACTGAGGAATATCCAAGAGATCAGAAAACAGGAGCACCAGATCCAGAGGTAATGAAAAAATACGATCAGGTAATTGTATTCCTGAAAAATAAAGTACCTCCAAAAGAGACAGACTGGGTTAAGATAGATCGAACACATCAGGAAGCAAAAGAATCAGTTCATGCTTTTTATGAGAGGCTGATACTGGCTTTTAAACAATTCAGTGGGGATGAGCACCTGGGTGACAAGGATTTGAGTCATTTTGTATACAGATTTGTATATGGCCTGAGACCTGAGATTAGTGAGAGAATTCGTGAGCATACAGTGGACTGGCAGAGTAAGAAAATAGATGAGATCCTGAGACATGCGAAATACTTCAGTGATGAAATTGAAGCAAAACAAAGAAAGCTGAAAGAAAAGGCAATGTGGGCACAGGTGAAAGTTGCGGAGAGACAAGAAGCACAGTTGGTGGAACAGGCAAATAATGCAGGGAATAGGCCCAGATATGTAGGGAAAGGAAAGGGGAATTTAGAAGAGGCGAAGAAAAAGTTCCCGTGCCACAACTGTGGTCAACTGGGACATTGGAGATCCGAGTGTACCAATCCATCATTAGTGAATAATGAAAGTAAACCATTAAATCAACAGGTGCAGACTGAGGGGTGTAATCAACAGCAGCAACAGCAGAAGGTTGTTAAACAGCAGAGTCAAGAGCCAAGACCGCCCTTGCCGCAGAATAGAGGGTCCCAAAAGTACAATCAGGATTCGGGATTCTACAATGATGAGCAGGTAAACAAACCAAGGCGTTCTAACCCGATACAACAGTATTTGTTAAAGAATGAAGGGAGTGAGTCTGAAGGTGATTATTGACGGTGCCGAAGAGAGGAGGAAGAGTGCATACTTGGTGCAACTCTAGAAATAGACCAGGCAGGACCCTTTGTAGATGGGAAAATAAATGAAGAAGGTGTTACTTTTTTAGTAGACACAGGAGCGACGAGATCAACTGTCAGGTCAGCAGATATTAGAAATCTTCCTCTCTCGGATGAAGCAATCCAAGTAGTTGGTGTAGCTAATACACAAATCAAGACACATCTTACTGAACCAGTCAGGGTAAGAATAGGGAAATTTTCAGACATGCACAGATTTGTGGTCTGTGACACTAGTCCAGTGAACTTGTTAGGTAGGGACCTGTTGTGCAAGATGAATTGTACAATTTTCTGTACTCCGGATGGAATAGCTTTTGAAACACCAGATGAGGATGTTTTGTACCGGATGACTCTAGATAATAGAGAGAGTGAGATGGTTGGTACATATGCTGTGTTTAATCCAGAGGACTTGCCTCAAGAGCTGAGAGACACAGTGAAAACGACAGTTTGGGATTTTACTGGAGAAGATGTGGGATTGATGAATAATGTAGATCCTGTGAAAATTACAGTGAAAGAGGGAATTACTTATCCTAATATCCCTCAGTACAAAATGACACCAGAAATAATTGAAGGAATAACTCCTATTATTGAGAAAATGATTCAGCAAGGAGTTTTGAGAGAGCTACTGAGTAGCCCGTGTAATTCACCGATCATGAGGCTAAAGAAGCCGAATGGGAAGTTCAGGATTGTACAAGATTTGAGAAAGGTTAACAAAATTGTGGTGGCATGTTGTCCCATTGTGCCAAATCCGTCAGTGATTTTGTATCAGATTCCACATGATGCTGAGTGGTACACAGTGATTGATTTGTGTCATGCTTTCTTCTCAATACCATTGCATCATGACAGCCAGCCGATTTTTGCATTCCGGTTTGGCCAGCGTATTTTAGCATGGTGTCGTATCCCACAGGGGTATACAGAGAGTCCTTCGATATTCAATCAGTTGTTGAAAAAGTCGTTGGAGAGTTTGATCATGCCTGAAAGCTCAGTGCTAGTGCAGTATATTGATGACTTACTTGTGGCATCGAAGACACGTGAAGCTTGTGAAGTAGATACCATAGCTTTACTGAATCATCTGGCAGATGGAGGGTTAAAAGTATCCCCAGCCACATTTTAATTTTGCAAGAAAGAGGTGCATTATCTTGGACACAATATTGAAAAGGGTCTAAGAAAGGTGACTGATGACAGGATCAAAATTATCAGGGGAATGAGAGCCCCAAGGACACAGAGAGAAGTGAGGATGTTTCTGGGGATGGTGGGTTATTGTCGTCAGTGGATTAGTAATTTCTCCCTGATAGCAAAGCCACTGATTAAGCTGACAAAAAGTGAGGTGAAAGATCCATTAGAACTGGATGGAGAACAAAGGGCAGCATTTGAGGAGTTAAAGAGCAGAATGTGTGAAGCCCCTGCTTTGGGAATGCCAGACTATGAAAAAGAGTTTGAGTTGTACTGTAGTGAGAGAAATGGATGTGCACTTTCAGTGTTAATCCAGAAGCATGGACAACTGAGAAGGCCTATTGCGTACTTCTCATCGACACTTGACCCTGTAGCTGTGGGTTTGCCAGTTTGTCTGAAATCAGTAGCTGCTACATGCAGAAGCTTGGAACAGAGTGAGGGTATAATAATGGGATATCCTGTAAGGGTATTCGTACCTCACAATGTGGCAATCCTTTTGACGAGAAGCAGAACTCAATATATGTCACATAGTCGGCTGACTAAATATGAGAAAGTAATTCTTGGAGCATCAAATGTGACACTTGAGAGATGTGTGAATGTGAATCCAGCAACATTATTGCCAGATATTGAAAATGTGGGTGTAAAGAACGAAGATGATCATAATTGTTTGGATGTGCTTGATTACTGTACAAAGCCGAGACCAGACATAAGAGATCTTCCATTGCCTGAGAGTGATCATGTGCTGTTTGTGGATGGATCATGTCTGAGGAATGATGAGGGTGTGCTGAGTGCAGCATATGCAGTGTGCAAGGTTTCAGAAGTTATGGAAGCTTCACCATTGAAAGGAGTGAAGTCTGCTCAAGTTGCTGAATTGGTGGCATTGACGAAAGCTTGCAAGATTGGAAAGAATCTGAGAGTGACTGTAATGACTGATAGTCAGTACGGATTTGGAGTTGTGCATGATTTTGGCCAGCTTTGGCTACAGAGAGGTTTCTTGACATCGAGTGGGACTCCAATAAAGAATGCTGAAGTGATTGGGAAATTACTTGAGGCGATACAGCCGCCTAAAGAATTAGCAGTTGTGAAATGTGCTGCTCATGGAAAAGGAGATGATTTTGTTACCCTTGGAAATCGCTTTGCAAACGACATTGCACAATATTGTGCTAAAAATAATCACTCGATTAATCGGGAACGAGAAGGTGAAATGTCTTTGTGTTCTGTGATGTTTACTAATGTCCTAGAAACGTGGGATGAAGTGAAACAGTTGCAGGATGAGGCAGGAAATGAAGAAAAGAAAGATTGGATCAAGGCAGGTTGTGCCCCAAGAGAGACAGATCATGTCTGGATCTATAGAGATGATAGACCAGTCATGCCCAACTCTATGCTGTCGACAATGGCAAGAATGTATCATGGCCAGGGACACTTGGGAAGGGATGCGATGATCAGGTCTTTTAAGCAGACTTGGTATAATGCAAAGTTCAGGATGATTGCAGAAAGCATCTGTCAAAGATGTTTGATTTGCCAGCAATTTAACACTGGGAAAAAGACAGTGGTGAGTCTGGGAACGATAGGCAGAGAAGGTGGTCCTTTTACGAGAATGCAGATTGATTTCATTGAAATGCCCCAAGTGAACAGATTGAGGTATGTTCTAGTGGTAGTCTGTTTGTTCTCGAGATGGGTGGAGGCCTATCCGACTAGGAGAAATGATGGAATAACAGTTGCAAAGTTACTGTTAAGATAATTGATTCCTAGGTACGGGTTTCCAGTAACGATTGAGTCTGATAGAGGTGGACACTTCTATAATGAGCTCATGAGTTTGATTTGTGAAGCATTGAGTATACAGCAGAAGTTACATTGTGCATACAGACCAGAGGCTTCTGGCGTGGTGGAGCAGATGAATGGCACAATCAAAAATCGGATTGGTAAGATGTGTTTAGCCACTGGAATGAAATGGCCTGATGTCTTGCCTCTAGTGCTAATGACTATCAGATCTACTCCAGATAGAACTACTGGTTTGAGTCCACATGAGATTTTGATGGGACGTGCAATGCGTCATGCATTTGTGCCTGTCAATAAGTTGATGACAATAACTGATGACATGATTTTGGATTACTGTAAAGGCCTGGCTGACGCAGTTCATTCTGTGTTTCACCAGGTTGGAGGAGACGCTACGACACTTGAGAAGAAGCAAGCTCATGATCTGAATCTAGGGGACTGGGTGAGGATTAAAGTGCACAGAAGAAGAAATTGCTTGGTTCCAAGGTGGGGAAGGCCAAGACAAGTTATTCTAACTACGACAACTGCAGTAAAGTGTGCCGGTGTGAAAAACTGGGTGCATGCAAGTCATACTCTGAGAGTTCCAAATCCAAAGGATGGGACAGGTAGGGAGTATTTTGAAGAGTCAGATTCCAGCGATGATGAAGAAACTGAGTCAGTGAGAAGGAATCGGAATTCTAGAAGAGGTGAAGGAGAAAGAGAGTCAGAGGAGGTTTCAAGAGAACCATTGAGAGTCTCAGAAGAGAGATCGGATTCTGTAAGAGTGCCTGAAGTTCCAACGAGCAGTGGAGAAAACAGAAGAGAAAAGAGCAACTCCACAGTGACTACTCCTGAATCAGATGAAGAAGTTGAGAATCCACTTGAGATTGCACCTGAAGAAGCAGGGTCAGTAGAAGTTAGAGAGGGACAGATTGCGGAAGACCCCCGAGGAGGTGTAGGGAACATTCCTAATAAATTAGGTGAAGGGACAAGTAGACAGCAAGAAGATTGCGTGTCGGAGACCCGAGGAGGGACAGAGTTAGGGAAATCTCAATTGGTGGTGGGAAAAACTGTGGAGCTAAGGAAAACTGCTGAAGAAAAAGAGGCAATTGAGACGGAATCAGATGAAAGTGAGAATGAGAGATCAGAAGGTCGAGTTCTGAGAAAGAGGACTTGGATTGGAGAAAGGAATAATAAAGAAGTAAGACCAAAAAAGGTTGTGAGAGGAGATCTTTGGCCTAACAACAGGATAAAGAGGCTGAGATACAGACTGACACAAGCAAATACATCAAAAGCTGAGCAAGTGAACGAGGTGTCGAGTCAGAATCAAGCAAAAGGTGAAAAACAAAAGGTTTCAAAAGAACCAGAGGAGATCAAAAGAATCAGAAAACCTAACCAGAAGTATAGGTCACCGGAATGGACGTACGTGGCACTGTCTGAAGGTGAAGAGGCAGAAAGTCAAGGAAATCCAGAGGAGACCGTACGAGAAGTGGTTGAGGAAGATACAGGTGAAATCCTGAAAGTTATCTTGACTGACATTGAAGAAAAGTCAGATACTGAGGATGTTGTTGGAGATCTAATACAATTTGATGTCGAAGAAGTTGAAGTGAAGAGTGATGAATATCCAAATTGAGTGAACTAAAGGAGTCACTTGGAGAAAAGTGAAGAGAGGAAAGTCTGAAATTAAGCTGTTTTGAAGTAATCCAAAGTTCTAGAAGTGCCAGTAGTGAAATAATAGAGGCTAAGTCAAAAGACACGGTTAAAGTAGTAAAATGGCTAACATAGAGAATAATCAAAGTAGATGTGCCTTCTTAAAAAGATGGTGTAGAATGTGCTGCTGCTGTACTGGATTATTAATGCTATTATGGGGTGTGCTAGCTTTATTAGTTACTTTTAGAGTTACAATAGGTACATTAGAAATACACACTGAGAATGTGACTAGTGCAGAGAAGAGTTTGCATAAAGTAGTTCCAACTAGAATTAGTAACACTTACATACATAAAGATAGGTCAATTAATGATTTTTCTAGCAATGTTTTTTCAAACTTGTTGTACGAATACGTGAAGATGATGGAAGTTAGGGATTGCTACGTATGTATGCAATTACCTGCATCCATTTCAGAGGGTGTTACTTATCACCATTTACCAGCTACGTATGGAATTTCATGTAGTGTGCTGAGTAGTGTTTTTTATTTGCTAGGGAAAATAGATTATGAGATGTCTAACAAAGATAACATTTTTGGGCAATTGCCTATGAACAAAAGGCTGAATCCAGCTAAAGAAGCTAACATTTTTGGTGAAATTTTTATTGAGAAAGAAGAATTAACATTAGATTACATTTTTAAGAACAATTTAACTTGTAGCTTGAAAGGAGAGGAGAAGGCTTTCCTAAATATGGTGGAGGAAAGGAGAATGAGCATGCATGAAAAGGCAGGGAAATATAAAGTGAGTGAGACAATTTGGGACATTGAGATGGGAAAAGAGTTGAAGAATGGGGCTAGTCCAACTTTAGCTCTAGATGCACCACAGAAGGGTAAACTGTGCATTACAAGAAAGAAATCCCAATATGATACATATTTTGTTGGGACTAGTGAGTGTCATGATACATACTTCATTGCGACAGGATGGGGTTTCAAGGGAGGAGAGGATCCAGTTTTCCCAGGAGTGTATTATGTTTGTGGGAACAAGGCTTATTACAGGTTGCCTGACCATTGGTATGGCACGTGTTATGTGGGCCTGGTCTTTCCAAAGATCTTTCATATAGATAAGATAGAAGATGTAGAACATATTAGTTTACTAACACGTTTTAAGAGAGAAACTTGGTCAGAAATTGTAGGTGACATTTTTGGAGCTTTAATTCCAGCAGTGGGAATTTCTTTGAATGCATATGGGATTCGGAAACTGTCAAGAGTGGTGGATCGCTTATCGACAAGTACCGCTGGAGGGTTTCTTTTGGTGAATACGGAGATGATTGCCGTACGTGCCATGTCTATGCAAAATCGACTTGCCCTTGATATTCTATTGGCCAAGGAGGGTGGAGTCTGTGGAATGCTGAAAGTTCAACATTGTTGCACTTACATTCCAGATGAAAGCAAAGACCTGAAGGTCTATATCAAAAATATTACTGATTTGCATGAAGAATTAGTACCACTGGAAGCTGAAAGTATCTGGACTAAATTAGCTAATAAAGTAATAGCTGTTAAGAGTTTTATTGCTAAGATAGGTAGTACTATTATAGGTAAGATATTGTTTCCTTTGACATATGTAATTGTTGCTTTGTTGATACTAAGATTGGTGTGTTTGTGTTGTAAAAACAGGGGAGGGAAAAAGAGAATAATTAGAAGTAATACTGAAAAGAAACAAAAGAGGTCAAGGAGAGATCCTCAAGAGATAGAATTAGAAGAGTTGAGGGAGAGTGTGTACTTGGAGACGAAGAGGGATGATGAAAGGGAGTCTGGTGTGTAGTGTTGTGGAGAAGAAAAAAGACATTTCCAATTTCTCCTAAAATGGGACTAATTTTTTTTTTTTTTTTTGGGTTGTTTATTTGGTGATGATATCACCAAAGGGGGGATTGCTGGAGCAGGGTTTTCTGTTGAAAATTTATCGGGTTTTAAGCTCCAGTTTTGTCTATAAGTCGAGACTAAAATTATTAATCTATAATCGATAATTATTGGTTTTGTGTGAAAACTTTGACTAACCAACATAACTAACAGGAGAAACTACACGTGGGAATGCATATATTTTGCTTAATAATAATGTGCAGGTTTAATTAAATGAATGTTGCTAAGTGCTGTTTGTTTAAAGCACAAAACGCTTTTGAAATAACGTGTACTAATGCTTTATTGTGTTGCAAAAGGCTAGATAATTACATACACATAAGGGTATTAGTGGGGTTAACACTGTTTTATCATTATGCTGTGGTAACGTTGTTTTGTGTCTCTTTTAATTAAGATGGTCTGTTTTGGCCTATAACAAGATGGCTGCCGTTTACAGCCTGCACTCGAGTGAATGTGAAAATGTCAGAAGGCCTTGCTGAACATGGTTGACAGTCACCTGACCATGGCTCTGCTGGAGTTTTGAAAGTTTCCGTGATGACAGCGACTCCAGGCAAGCTTCCAAATGTCCTTGGAGGAAAAGAAAGTCACAATGAACTTTGTGATTACAGCGGTGGCTTCGCTATGGTTCCGAGGAAATGCGTTCATGAAAGTTACTTTTGCAAAACTCGAGTTTCCTTCTTCCGTCTTTTTATTTTTGTGATTTTTTCTGAGCGGAGGTTCTTACAAATGTTGCGATGCAACATCCTTTCCTGCTCATTTCGCTTGGTGATTCAATGAACATTTAGAATTTTTTATGTTGCTTTATTTTGCAAGTTATATTATAAATATTGTTAGACTAGGGAGGGTCTAAGGCCACTTCTTCCCAAACCTGCGTTGGTGAGGATCGATGCTGTGAGGACGGCGACTCGGGAGACTTTAATGAGAGACCTGTCCTGACCCATTTATGACATTTAGCTAGAATAGGTAACTATGAGAATAATGATTTTTGCTAATGTTTGACTTTCATTTGAACTAATTTTAGATAAAAAATCATTTATGAATTACACTGTTGGTGGTTATTTCTTGTCGATTATTGAGTATTCTAATGTGATTATTGTTGTATAAATCATGACTCAGGACAGTAACAAACTGGTCACATTGGCCTTACTGTAGATACAGGGTGTTTCAGGAGTTTCTCTCATGTTCAGTGCTGATAGAGTAATCGAGCGTATGCTAGTGAAATGGGCCCAAGCGTATGATGAGTGCATGTGCGTGTGTCTGTGAAATTACTCTATCCGTGGAAGTAGGGAGTATTTGTATGCCCTGATCTGCAGCACCCCCACCCCATGCCCCGAGGGAACAAAGCTGGCACACGATCCAGCGACAAACAGGCAGCGTGGCACCCCCGTAGCGAGGGACTCACCCGAAATGCCCTGCAGGCACCCACGAACGCGACGACGACAAACCATGATGCCAGACCCAGTCGAGGCGGTGCATCAAGGCGAACGAGAGGACAAGAGGGCGAGGAGGGGGCGGAGACAGTATAAATACCCCTGTCTCCTCCCCGCCCCCGCCGGAAGCAGCCATCTACTGGCGTCTCCCCTGGTGTACCCAGGGACTAGACCTCCCACCCCTGTGCCTTCCTGTGGCACTAAGGCGGCCGCCCTCTTAGCTGCTGCTGTACTGGATTATTAATGCTATTATGGGTGTGCTAGCTTTATTAGTTACTTTTAGAGTTACAATAGGTACATTAGAAATACACACTGAGAATGTGACTAATGCCCCCCCCCCCGCGGCAGCCTTACAGAGTGGTTGAATCTCGAGCAGTTGGTGAGATGGGAAGGAACTGAAAGTATTTGAGTAAATGTAATTCAGGGTAAAGATTATATGATCCATGATGTATCAATCAATGGGTTATAGATCCCGCACTGCGTGGGGTAATCTTAAATTCAAATTCCCTTTGTGTAAGGAATATACTTGTTCATTTGGCGTGCAGTGAGGCATCGTCCTCTGAACCTGCACGTGCAGTTCGAAGAGACTGTCGCGTGTCCCCCCTGGGAGATGCCCCTCAAGTGCACTGCCTGTATCCAAGTAGGAATCAACTTAGGTCAAAGTTCAAGCATGTTAATGCAATAAGACTTTTTATTTAGTTCATCAGAATCATCTTTACGATGTCATCATGAATCAATGACGTCACTCATGTTGGAGCGTTGTTAATGAAGCATCATCCCCCATGCATTCTGGCATGAGTGCCCTTCGTCGGCTCCTTCTGTGGTTCCAAGTCTACACGTCTTACTTCAGCCACGAACGCTCGTGATTCATTCATTTTATTTATTTATTTGTATCTGTTTTTATTGACTTTACATGTTTAACAATCTTTTTCAAGACATGCAGGTTATTTGTCAATTTTTCTATACATTCATTTGGATTGCCCATTTGGCTACATGTTATCACAGCAAAAGGTTCACAGAGTTTATTTCATGAGCTTCACGTTTTACCATTCGGCATAAATCAACCATTACTGCTTGGTTCAAAAGAAAACCGTGGAGGCGGGTGTTAACCGAACCGGGACAAATTAACACATAATCGGTGTGAAACTGGGAACCGATACTGCCTAAACCCACCCTCGCCCTTGTTGCTATGAGTGACTCTGTATCAGCAGTGCTTATGAGTGTAGTGCAGGACATGCGCTAAGTTGTGTATTTTCCTGGATGCAATCTGTGGGTGTCTCTGCTGGTCGGCTCTCGGTTTCATCTGAGAAATTAGGCGAGACTGCGGCAGCTTGTGGGGGGGCCAAAGCGCCAGTATTGCGTCCCAGTGTGTGGCTAGGGGTACCTTACGCAGGCCCAATGTGCCCTCGCGTCTTAAAGCAACACTCTCTGCTTTGGCCCAGGTGTGCATTCAATATCTCCACATGTATATATTTGGGGGATCAGGGTGTTTTCAGCATTTAGTAATCAAGCGTTTCCCAACAGCCATTCCCAAATCTAAGAATCTAGATGTGGCTATATTATTACGACTCCTGCGGAGTAAGTGCAACAAGTAGATGTGCCATTGGGCCAGCGCTTCCACCACATGTGACCAATAACTAGTTAGTCATGGGCATTCCCACAGCATACGTAATATGTCTGCATCTACATGCTTACATCTAGGGCATGCCGAGTCGGTGCGCTGAAAATACCGATTAATCTTTGCGGGCGTAAGATATGCTCTGTGTAATATGTGAAATTGAATTTGGGAGCGGTGGAGTAGGAACTGACCCGGGGGCACTTCAGTCTCTGTCACGAGTGTAGTATACGGCGTTAATGTGCCTTCATTGTATAGATTGTGAGAAGGTGGCCTGATATATGCTGTCCAATAGTTCTAGTGGGCACATTGTATCAGTCAAAACAAACCCTTATGGTGATAGGTTAAAGACAACCGTTTCTATTGAAAGCTATCCTAGTGGTAGCTTTGGAGAGCAGCCTTCAGGCTACGTCTTGAAGGAATGTAAAGCAGCTTGTTTTACAGAGTCTATAATCTCTTGAATGATCAAATGAAAGGACAACCACTCCAGGTATATATTCAAAATATATGTATTTAAGATAAAACACGCCCCTCTAGTCTCTTTATGAGGCTGGAGTTCGAAGTACTTTGTTTACAAGTGAGCAATCATCAGTAATAGCACAAATACACATTTGGGCCCTAGGTACTTACCAAAAAATATACCAAAAAAGTGGTATAAGAACCACGACTGGAATAGACACTAGGCCTATAGCCTGTAGAATCGCTGGGACCCCAAGGAACCACCCAAGTTAGTGACACAGGGGACCCACGGGGACTGTGTGCAGTGTGTAAACACAACCGCGGATTCCCGTTATCTTCTATGGGCAATGTCGCGGTTGGAAATTTAAAGATTAGGGACACTTCTAATGGAGTCTGGACCAAACCCTTTTGGACTTAAGAAGTTCTAGGGCTAGCACCCACGTGAGCACCGGAGTACTCGAGTTACCTCACCCAGGGAAGCAGGGTGCATAGGTGTCTTTTGGTGTCGGGTCACGTTGTCGATTTCAATGGAAGCCTACAAAGAACTGCTGCTGCCGTGAAGAAGAGAAGTGCCCAAAGAGATCCAAGCCTGGATCTATGATGTAGGGAACCTGAAGGCAGAGGGGACAGAGTCTGGGTCACTTGCCAGTGACCGAGGGCAGGATGGACCAATGCCCACAGATGTTGGGTGCTTCAGGTGAGTTGATGGGTGTCTTGACTCTTCAGCCACGAGGTCCAGGAAGCGTCAACGAAGTCCACGAGCCGAATTCGAGCTGTCCCATAAAGTCTGTCGAGTGCTGCGGTGTCGGTGACCAGATTGTACCCAACAAGCCTTGGCAACAGCAAGTCACTGGAATTTAGTGAAAGAACTGCGGTGCAGACCAGCAAGGTCTGAGGGACTCACCCAGCGAGGGTAAGTCAGGGCAGACCTGGAGCAACCAGGAAAGCCCAAGTAAAAAAGGAGTTGCCTTCGTGGGGACCTGCTAGCCAACAGGCTAGTGATCATGAAGCAGCCTCAAGCGGTCGCACTTGAAGCTGGCCCACGGGTCACTCGTGGAGTGGGAGCCAACAATCTTCAGTGCAGGAGGTGCTCAAGGCTGGGGCTACTGGGAGCCCAAAGCACAACTTCGAGGATGACCAGAAAGATAGTGTTGCTGCAAAAGTTCACGGTGTCCAGGGGTCACCCACGATAGCCACGGGCCTCAGCTTTGCTTTGGACTCAGGGTAGCCTCGGGGAAGTCTGGAAATCTACCTCTGGTGATGCAAAGACTTTGGCGTCCGGCAGGAACTTCAGTGATGCAGATCGGTCAGTTGCTTCTTTGGTGCCTGCCAAGCAGGGGAGTCACTCCTTGACCCCAAGGGAGATTTCTTCAGTCTTCTAGTCAGGATAGAACGTCGAAGGTCCAAGATGTATGTTGCAGAGTTTCGTCCAGGGTAATCTAAAGTCCTAGGGACTGGATTCCTAGACTTATAGTAAGTTTAGGGGATGGACTAACTCTAAGTCCCCACCTATGGGTGGGCCAGGAAAGAGGGGTCGTTACACCCATTTCCTTTGTCCAGTTTCACGCCAGAGCAGGGGCAGGTAGCCCCTGCAACTGGTTTGAACTGGACTATGCACAGGGACACCAAACGTGCCCCCAGTGCAGGACTTCAAAGCACCAGAGAGTGCTCCCGCCCAGCCCCAATACACATCTGCCTGTCTGGGGAGATGGTTACACCTCCCTTCATCAGGAAACCTATTGTCCAGGCCTCCCCTGCCGGAGTTTCGGTCAGCAGCAGGAGGCCAGACCCGTGTCTGTGGCAGAGGCATCCATTTTGTGATATCAGGGCTCAGGAAAGTCCTACCGGGTTTAGCCAGTGTGAACATGTCTCTCCCTCTAGAAGGGTGGAATGCTACCCCCGCCGCCAGAATTGGCGTGGGGGGGGGGAAGTATTCCAAAGCGTTTGACACCAAACATGACATGTTTTGATGCAGCCATTCCTAAGTTAGCATTTACCCTGAGGTTATAATGCACTTAAGTGCATATGGTATGGCTGTATCACAGAACAGCCATAAGGAAGTATTTCCGAAAGCTGCAGAGGGGCTCAGCTCATGCTTGGGCACCCTCTCACACAAAACCAAGCACTCTGCCTTCAGGATTGTCAAGGCCTGCCATAGGAGTGGCTTATAGGTTTATATGTGTCTGTATATATGTGGATATAGGTAGCCTATACCACTGTAAGGGGTGCAAGCACACCCTTACCCAGGCTGCAGTAGCAGACCTGTGGTGCCATTTTGGAGTGCTTCCCAGGGGTGGCATAATACATGCTTCAGCCCCTGGTAGGCCTCTGATGAACCTATGCCCTAGGTACACAGTATACCATATACTAGGGGCTTATAAGGCACTCCAGAATCCAATTAGATATGTACCTAATGTACATGCAAACCATTGTAGAGAGGAAGCATCTAGGCTGGGGTCCTGATTAGCAGGGCCACAGCCAGACTAAGGTCGAAAAACAGTGAAACACCAGCAAAAAGTGGGGGTACCCATGTGAAGCAGATCCTACTCTCCTACATAGATCTCCTATAGTTTGTATCCCTACTCCATGCCAATCGTGCAGTTCTGCTAATGTTGTGGTGTTGATGCCCCTGGGTGTGCCCTCCAGTGGTAATGCAGGTCTGTATGGGACTGTTTTCTGAGTGATGTATAGCGTCCTGAGGTAACTTCTGTGTGCCACCGTCACCAGTGTTGAATCGGGCGGTTTGACTTTTGAGCATGGGTGAAATGGCCTTGTTAGTTCTGCAGTCGCCAACGGCGGCTGTATGGATGCCGTGTCGCCAGTGTGGTGTCCCACCAGCCATCTAGAGATCCATTTATTTATTTATTTTATTTATTTTATCAATTTATAGGGCGCAACAGCTACCCAAAAAGGGTTTCCCGGCGCCTAGACACAGCTAGATTGAGGACAGAGAAGGAGGTGACTGTTAAGTGGTTATTGTTCATACAGCCAGGTCTTTACAAGCTTTCTGAACCTACAGTAGTTTTCTTCCTTCCGGATACCGGGGGGAAGCGTATTCCACAGGGAAGGTCCCAGATAGGCAAAAGATCTGCCACCTGTTCTTGCACGTTTAAACCTTGGTATGCAGAAACAGGCTGCTGTCTGTGACCGGAGGTTTCTCTTGGGCGTATAGAGGCAGGCAAGAGATTGGAGATATTTTGGTGCTATTCCTGCTTTTATTCTGAACATGTATTTCAGGGCCTTGAAGCGGATTCTGCTCTCTATCCTGAGCCAATGAACATTCCGACGATGGTTCGAGACTCCAGAGTTCTTCGGAATATTACCGGGGGGAAGCGTATTCCACAGGGAAGGTCCCAGATAGGCAAAAGATCTGCCACCTGTTCTTGCACGTTTAAACCTTGGTATGCAGAAACAGGCTGCTGTCTGTGACCGGAGGTTTCTCTTGGGCGTATAGAGGCAGGCAAGAGATTGGAGATATTTTGGTGCTATTCCTGCTTTTATTCTGAACATGTATTTCAGGGCCTTGAAGCGGATTCTGCTCTCTATCCTGAGCCAATGAACATTCCGACGATGGTTCGAGACTCCAGAGCTCTTCGGAATATTACAAAGGAGTCTGACCGCAGCGTTTTGCGCTACCTGTAGTCGTCCGATCACAGATTTATTTGCGCCCAGATAGAGGATGTTGCCGTAGTCAAGCCTTGATGTGATAAGGGCATTGACTACGGTCTTTTGCGTTGACACTGGCAACATCCACAGGATCTTCCTCAACCATTTAGCTATGGTGAGACAAAGGCCGGTTACTTTGCTGGCCTGTTTGTCCATGGATAAGGCATTGTCCAATATAAAGCCCAGATTTCGAGCATGGGACACCGGGGTAGGAAAAGTGCCCATCTGGTCCGGCCAATGTGCAGGATTCCAGAGAACTTGATCCTTACCCAAAATCAGTATTTCCGTCTTGTCGCCGTTCAATTTTAACTGGTTTGTTGTCATCCAGTTCAATATTTTTAATAGTCCTTCCTTGAGTAACGACGGGGAGTGGGGACAAGATTCAGATAGGGAAAAAATGATTTGGGTGTCGTCGGCATAATTCATAAGCGTTAGACCTAACTTTTCAACAAATTCTGCCAGAGGTTTAAGATAGATATTAAAAAACAGAGGGCTCAGGATGGACCCCTGAGGCACTCCATGTGATGCAGGTAGGGTGTCTGACACGGCTTGTGCAGATGCGATCTGAAAGGTTCTATTTGCCAGGAAGGATTTGATCCAATCCAGAGCCTTTCCTCTTACACCATTGAAGCTGCGTTGCTAAATAGTATTGCTTCAGGTGTGAGACTGCCAGGACCCCCTGATCTGTAGGTAAGTAAAGCTTACAAACAGCTGCCTGGTGACCGGAGTTGCTCCATATGAAGTCCTTGATTAGCCTTTCCAAGGGACGAAAGAATGAAGGCGCTATATAGTGTGGGAGATTTGTGAAGTAAAAGAGCAGCCGGGGTAGTATCACCATCTTTAATAAGGCTACCCTCCCCGCCATCGTCAACGGGAGAGTGCTCCAGAAAGCTGACTGCGTTCTGATCGCAGTCAGGGCCCTGTCTAGTTTACCTTCCTGTAAATCCACTGGATTCTGCTATATCCGCAGCCCGAGGTAACGGAACATGTCCGGGAACCAACGGCCCTCCATCCCACCGAGCATGTAGCCGGGGTTTTTGCTCTGTTCGCTGAGTGGGTAAAGACCGGATTTAGATGCATTTACTCGCAACCCTGATATGGCCACAACATTTTCTAATATCGTTGCCAGGTTCTGTGGGATGTGGTTGATGTCCCTGACATATACCATGAGGTCGTCGGTATACTATATGCGTTCTGTCTCCTAAAGGTATGCCGTCGTTCACCCCGGTTTGTATGTGGTTCAATCGCTAGTGAAAAGAGCAACGGGGAGAGGGGGCATCCCTGCCTCGTACCTCTCCTGATGTATACTGGTTCCGATAAATAGGGGCCCATTTTCACTCTCATCATGGGAGCACTGTAAAGCAGCTGGGCCAACCCCAGGAAGGAGTCTCGTAGTTTTTACTTTTCTAACACTGTAAAGAGAAACTCCCAGTCTAGGGAGTCGAATGCCTTTTCGAGGTCCAATACCAAGCAGCCCGCTCTTGGCTATTGGGCAGTCGAGTAGGTGGCAACCCTGAAGAAGCTCCTGAGATTCAGAGATGTGTTTCGCGAAGGCACAAACCCGTTCTGGTCCGGATGTGCTAGGGTGGGAACTACCTGCACCAGCCGGGCCGCCAACAGCTTCGCTATCACTTTATCGTCGACATTAAGAAGTGCCAGCGGCCTGTATGAACCCAGGTCCATGGGATTTTTGTCAGGTTTGGGTAGTGACACCAGGTTGGCCTCGTTCATTGATGGCCTGGCCCCTCCCATGGTTCACAGGTACGAGCGACGATAAATCATTGATGGATTGATGGAGGGAGTCGTCCCGCCTCAATGGCTAATTTATATAGCTCGTTCAGGAAAGGGGTGAGCGTGGCGGCATAGGCCTTGTAGAATTCCGCTGGGAATCCGTCTGGCCCAGACGTTTTCCGGCTCGCCAGCGCCATGATTACACTTCGTATCTCCTATCCCTCTGCTCGCTTGTGACCTCTGGCAGGTGCAACGATTCTAGGAATGAGGCAAGTCGTTGTGGCGCATGTAGTCCTTGAGACTGCTATAGCGCACCGTAATGCTTCGTCATTGTCTCATGTATCTCCCGCTGCGTATGCACTATCAATCCCATGTCAGTTCGCAGAGCTACTATAGGTTATCATGGCTGTTCTTGATGTGTCAGCCAAGCCAGCATTCTGCCCGCCCGATCTGCAGTAGCATGTGTGTGTATTGCATGTGCTGCATAGTTGTGGTAGCGAAGTTGTTCCATCAAGTCAGCATGTGTTGCCCTGGCGTCCACCAACCCTGTATCGCTACGTGCCTCCTCTGCTTGGTGGGCTTCCAGGTCTTGCAGCTTCTTTTCAATTGCACTGAGCGAGGAATGCAGCTGTTTACGAATGCTCCAGGTGGTCCCCAGGGAATATCCACATAGGGTGACTTTAAATGCGTCCCACTCGCGGAGACGATCATCAGTGGACTGATCATTAATCTCAAAGTGTGCTAGTATTGTCTCGTGATTAATTCTTGAAGAAATCGTAAAGATGATTATTATGATGAACTAAATAAAAAGTCTTATTAAATTAAAATTCTTGAACTTTGACCTAAGTTGATTCCATCTCGGATACAGTCAGTGCACTTGAGGGACATCTCCAAGGGGGGGAACGCGACAGTCTCATGATCCATGATGTGCAGCAAGGGCATTGCAGGTGTGGCATTGCAGGTGTGACATTGCAGGTGTGGCATTGCCGGTGTGGCATTGCTGGTGTGGCATTGCCGGTGTGGCATTGCTGGTGTGGCATTGCCGGTGTGGCATTGCTGGTGTGGCATTGCAGGTGTGGCATTGCTGGTGTGGCATTGCTGGTGTGGCATTGCCGGTGTGGCATTGCTGGTGTGGCATTGCCGGTGTGGCATTGCTGGTGTGGCATTGCAGGTGTGGCATTGCTGGTGTGGCATTGCAGGTGTGGCATTGCTGGTGTGGCATTGATGGTGTGGCATTGCAGGTGTGGCATTGCCGGTGTGGCATTGCCGGTGTGGCATTGCTGGTGTGGCATTGCCGGTGGGGCATTGCTGCTGTGGCATTGCAGGTGTGGCATTGCAGGTGTGGCATTGCCGGTGGGGCATTGCTGGTGTGGCATTGCAGGTGTGGCTGGTCTTCCTAAACTGCTTATGAAGTCAGACCGCTGCCCTATGAACTGCTTCTAGTTGATTTAGGAGCTTGCCCAATGGGCACTGTAGTATCCAGGGACGCTGGAATGATGCGATTCTGGAGCCACCGCATGTTTAGTATATTAATGGGTTTACTGCGTTTACCATGTAATCCATCATCTGCTGCATATTTTGCAGATTTTAGTTAAAACATTGTTTTGAGCTCAAGTGGATCAAAAGTTATCAAACATGCAGCATATTGTTTTGCAGCAGAAGGCAGTTTGCAAAGGTTGACTGTTCACCCTACAGTTGAATATTGCGGTATTTGTGCGGTAAACTATTACTAATAGGGCAAAACCTTTGTCCAGACAGTGTTAACGTGAGTATCCGTGCGCGCTACAAATAAAAGTAACATAACAAAACAAAGGACAAAAGAATGAATTAATATTACACTAAATGTGCACAATTATGCAGCATAATTAGCATTTTCTTGCTGCATGATTTGGTAGCCCCTGCCACATAATGTGCTCGTCCATTGCCGCATAACTCTAGTGCCCCTGGTTATACCCTTCGAGTCTCAGCTGATGGTGGAATACAAAATAAGATGCCATTAACTAGGGAAAAAACATGCAAGGTTTCAGAAATAGCATACAAGCAAGCAAACAGAGGGATGATATCAGTGTGTAGTGGCCATAATTAATGTCATGAAAGACTCAGCAGGCGCATGTGAAATAGATTCATGACATGCACATATAACATTGAAAGTGATACTGATGGGATGACGCATTCTCTGTTAAATATCAGCTGCTATGAAGCCACATACCGGTGGCATGCATAATAAGTTGCTCATATGCTGTAATAGCCACGTCTCCGCCCTTTCTTTGTGTCCTGGCTCCCCAGCCCCTGCTGTGTCCTAGCGCTCCTCTTGCTAGAGGTTCCATTCATGTCCGTTACTCTTCTGGTCAGCTGGGATGTGTTCCTTACGCTGCTGGCTCCATAACGTCAGGTCATCTTACCCGGAGAAGTGTCCAGCGACAACAACTGCTCACAATGGAAAGTTAGATGCAGAAGGTGTCCAAGGCCTGGCCAGCCAACACCACTCAACACATGCCTACAGTATAACCGTGCCAGAGCCCAGAGATGAAATACAGAAGGTAGATCTTACCCGCATACCAAACGTAGCAGAATTGGCAGCCTCACACCATGTACCGCTTCAGGCTCTGCTAGACAGGGATGTGCTCTCTCAGCCAAGATGGGAGGCTCTGGACAAGCGAACAAACAGGCGGGAGTTCTCTATTTACCAGGAAAACGTATTCCTATGGAGCTGGTCTGATGCCTTGGACTATATGGGGCAGATCTACGAGGAAGTGCCGCAGCGTGGCATCGCAAGCCCTTTAGCTGCGCCACGCTGCGGCACTGCCGAAGCACAGGGATGCAACATATTTACAATAATATGTCGCATTCCTGTGCTCTCCCCTGCGCTGCCGCACAAAATGCTGCCATGCGCTGGCACAGGTACCCTTGCGCCTTGATGCAAGGATGCCTGCGTCGTGGGGAGATTGTTTTTGTGCAGGAACCTTCCTGCATAAAATCAATCACTACAGGCATTTTTACCTTTCAATGCGTTCTGTAGAATGCAGCACGTATTGAAAGAGGAAAACACGAGGAGAAATGAAAACATTCTCCTCGTTGTGCCTCGCTACCCCACCTCTCGGGTGGCGTAGCATTCAGACGCATCTCCAGATTTACGATTTCTCAAGATGTGTCTCCTTCCATGGGTGTTGCGTGGGAACACCCACAGCACCACCCATGGAACGCCCCTTCCACGCACAGTGCTGCGCGTGAAGGGGCCGTATTTACAAAGACAGGCAAAGTCACACAGGGTGGCTGTTCCTCTCCTTGTAAATATGGAGGAGTAAAATGCGCCACCAGTTCGACACAAAAAGGGATGTACAGGTGGTGCAGGGGGAGTGTAAATCTGCCCCAAAGTGTTTATGCTTCTCTTTAAGCGCAGTAAGCTGGAGCTCTGACTACGTCACGTCAGCCCAAGGAGTCTTTCCCAAAGGTGCTTCGTGAACAACTGCATTTCACTTTCTGCCAACTCGACTTTTTCAGACAAGCCACAACTAACGTTCTTCACTGACAAGCTTGGGGTGGAAGCACTTTACAAAGGGACACGTTTTAACATGTTGACAGAGATGCTTAAAAATGTGAACTCCCTTCCAGCAGTCCTGTAATTTTTTAGTTGGTAGCAATCCTTTACTTTTTATTTTTGTGAGCTTTGATAATGCTGATTCCATGTTGTAATCACTTTTTTCCGTATTTTTTACTACAAAAAAAAATTCATCATATACATTTTTAATTATTCTTAAAGACAGCCCTTACCAAGGCCCAAGCTTCTTGTATTTTTCTGGTGCTGCTTTGTTTGCAAGAAGTGGATTGTTTAGTGGTTCAAAACTCCAATCTCATCTTTTGTTTTTGTAGTGTTATCTGACGATATTGCTATAGAATCAATACAAATATACCCATATGTTGCGAATCCTAAAAATGCAGCCTTATAAATAATACAATCAGTGGCTTTAACTGGCGTTAAAAAAAAATGGGTCTGTGATTCAAGGATACCCTCTATGATGCATTTTTAGGTCTCGCCTACGCAGCGCGCATGCGCAGCTTAGGACAGACCTTTAGTCATCGGCACAGCTTTGCGGGCAAAAAAGTGCACGCGTTCCATCGCCTTCAATGGCAACGCGTGCACGTGTGGCGATTCACTTGCGGGAGCGAGCAGCTGGCGCCATGTGTTATCAATTATCACTCTCCCGGAAGTGAATCGCGCAGGCCCCCTCCTCACCCCCCCCTGCTGCCGCACAAGGCGCGCGCGCTTGTGCTTGTTGTTTCTCCAGGGGCATACACCAGTTGGCCAGCCGACTGAGAGATTTTGAACTTTTTGCTTTATATGCATATTGCTCACATCTCAGTGTTAAATGTCACACACATTAAAGTAACTGCTTCTCCCGCGTATCTTTCCCAGCGATTATCCAAGAATGCACTATGTAAAACAGTCTTGGTAAAAAAAAAATAATAATCATCGTTCGAGGGGTGTCTGGTTACAGTTTTCCACATGCCTTTTCCATATTCCAGCCTGACTACTAGATTCTATTGGGTGGATGGTGGGATGTAGGGTGGCTCGATTAAGAAGGGCCAGCATTCTCCTACCGGGTAGGTAAGGTGGAAAAAATACCAGTTCTCTCTGGCGGCTGGTCTTGTGGCTGCAAGAGGAGAGTGACTTGTGGCTGCAGCGCCATGGGGTGCCTGCCCCCTCGTGGCCTCGCGCCTCCAGCACTTGTGCAATTCATCTGCGCAGAGTGCAGCCACCAGCTCCTAGGATAGGGAAAGCAACCTTTATTTGCCAGGTGGCCGTATGACATGTATTACCCCGTCTGTCAGTTACGGCTTTTTTAGTCATCAGAACATTGCACTCTGGACCTTGTAGTTTTGCTGTGGCATCGGAGTATAAAATTCCCACCATGCATAGTGCTTTTAGGTAAAAAGCCTGGGTGCCCGAAGGTTTCGCAGATAACGTGGGGTCTCTTGGTAGCTGGATCCATTCACATTCATTTAGGAGGAGAGGGAACAGTGTTGTAGCAGAAGGTCTTCCTACAGCCCCACACTGACGCGGAAGTGTAGGGTCCTTGATGTTGACCTGAGATTGGGAAAGCATTGAGGACGTCAAACGGCAGAACAACGGGTCAAAAAAAGCTTTGTGCTCGTGCAGTAACCCAGTAGTGTGACCTTTCGTCACTTTGATACTATAAATAGAAACCTGCATCTATGCTCTAAATAAAAGCCTGCACCTGCTTCCGTAACCAGAAGGGATGGTGGAACAAACGTCACATGCATTCCTGATTGTAATCAACAATTGGCGTACACGACACAGGGTGTGGGAAATGTATGAGGCAGCGACTTCCAGAGATGTACAAATCCGAACTGCAACAAAACAGAAGCACTGAACTGTAGGCACTGGACTTCATTATGTGTTTTCTGCATGATGTGCTTCAAATTTCTTTCAGGAAGTTGCCGCCCACTGCTTAGTTCGTATTTCTATGGCAGTTTTTTTATAATTGATAATCTGTGTTATCAGTTAAAATAATTGGGTTATATGTGGGCATTTAATTTGATTGTAATTATTTGCTATAAGGATAAACGTCATCTCAAAGATGCATTAAAGCACGCATCCTGTAAAATAGTGATAAAGTAGGATGAAGTCTGCTTAGATCAGAGTGTACTTTATAGTATTCTATTGAATGTATGGAAAAAGCCATTCTTTGGTACACTCTCTAAGGTAGCAGTTGATGTGGCCATGACCATTACTACAGGTACTTTCTTTTACTCCTGACTGTCCAGCAGTACTTGGGATGAGGAAAGGGAGGGTAGCTAAAGTAAGGCACCACAGAGAAAACCAGCAAGCCTCAAGGTTATGTTTTTTTAGATTGAGATAACCCGCTTGAAAAAAATGTAGTGTTTCAAGTTTTTAATTGTGAATTCTATAGTTTACACACCAAGATAGTGTTATCGTACATGTTGTTCACAATCAGGGAAGTTCTTTTCCGTTCAGTTTTTTACCCTTGGGTAAACCCCGGGTTCTCTACTAAATGAACTACCTACAATCCAGTCAGTGAAAGGCAGCAGATTCTATGACATGGCTGCCATTTTTAGGTCGAGCCTAGAGCAGCGCATGCGCTGCTTGCTCGACTTTTAGTAAGGGGGTTTTCAAAGTGCTACCCAAAAGCTTTTCCTGGCCTAAAGCTTAAGTGCATGTGCACGTTAACGCGGGCAGCCGCCATCTGCCTTTCTTATCTCAGTAATCCTTGTTTTACAGTTACCAGCCGTCATGGCTCTTTAAGTGCTTTAGCGCACAGCGCGCACGCACACAACTCCCTCCGCCTCTCTCTCCCGCTGCAGCCCCCATCTATGCATTGGGCTTGTTTTAACTTGCAGCGCGAGCGTGCTTGTTTGCATATGTATATGGGAAACCATTAAATAAAACCGGTCTCCTGTGTTGGACAAGAGAAAGGGAAACCGCTTTACGGATAAATGGGGTTTGTAAATGACTTAAATATGTCAGGTGTTTTGCGTGGCCACTCTTTTGTGCACCTACAAATCAAAACGTTGCTGCTCTTTTGCATTTAATCACCAAAAAAATGCACAATATGGTTTAGCAGCAGAAAATGTATTTCAAGACGACTTGTCATGTAACAAGTACATTGGTGATTAAATCGGCAAGTGTGAGGGGCGCTCTTACTAAGCAGTACTTGGACTGTTGAAGTGACAATAGTGCAAATAGTAATAAAAACACCAGAGCCTGGCAAAGGAAGAACTGGGTATTTTCTTATTTGTCCGCTTACAACTTCGACATGGCCATGATTTTTATTTCAACACGTAGTTCTGTAATGGTGGGAGGTTTGTGTCTATGTTTTAGTGTTTCGGGACTAGCAAAACTGTTGCTATGTTTAACTTATAGTTGAAGTCCCTCAAAACGTTTTTCCTGATATTTCACAGTAGAGCAGTATAAGCAGTGTTCGCCCTTTACACAATGCTGCCACTGTGTGGAACTTTTAATTCGACATTTAAACATCGACTCAAGGCAGTCTTGAACTGCCTTTCAATTGTGTTACAAAAAGTCTGCTTTCTAACTAGTTCATTCTTGCAATGACAACTGCCACCATTATAAATTAAGTGAAAGAAAAATGTTGTAGGAACAAAAATACACCATTAGAAACCAATAAGCAAATTTCAAGATTCAGCGAAGTCAACTGAAATTTAACCAAACAAGTTCATTAGATACCCAAACAAACAAGCATTGGCATAGCCAATAGGTCTCGCCTTTGGGACCTTATAAGTGTTTAGCCATGCAACAGTTGATGTTGTTGCACCAAGGATATTGTGCTGCATAACTAAATACTTATAAGGTCCCAAAGGCGAGACCTATTGGCAATGCCAATGCTTGTTAAAACTATCTGTGCGAAATATTGGGGTATGTTATCTAGGTAGTGGCAGTGAGAGGCGTTAGCCTTCTTGGCTTAACGCCTCTCATCACCACTTTGGAAGCGCCAGGTTGCACCATATGTGTGCTGGGTCATGCAGCACACATGTAAGGTACAAAACGGCATTTTAAAACAAGGTTTGTTAATGTACAGGAAGGGGCATTTTGCTTTTTCCATGTGTTCTGCACAAGGCAGCACACATGGAAAAAGCAAAAACGAGTAGAAATGAAGCATTTCTCCTCATTTCACCACCTTAAGACCAGGAATTTCCTGGTCTTAAGTTAGGCACTGCCACCTATTATCGCCTCTCTTGATAATAGGTGGCAGCGTCGAAGTAAATGTGTGTTGCAGTGGAACGCCCACCGCAACACCCACTGCACGCCCTCTTCACGCTAATTTTAGCGTGAAAGGGGCCCTATTACCAAGACAGTGTAACCACGTTATGTGGTTTAACACTGCCTTGGTAATAGGGCGCTGACCCTATTGCCACCACAACGACACAAAAAGTGACGTTGTGGTGGCGATAGGGGCTTGGTAATATGCCCCTCTGTGTTTGCAAAATGCTTAGAAATGTTAACGATTCACTACTAATAAGTACAAAACACATGTTATATCACCATTATCTCACAATTCGCACGCATTGTTTTTAATGTTGCACTTTTGCGATTTTATGCTTTGCTTTTTAAAGCATTGCGCTAATATATGGTTTAGAGCGCAATTAAATGCACACTTTTTTATGTATGTTTTTACGCTGTTAAAAGTGCCTAACTAGCATTGGGAAGATTCCGTTGCTTTCTATTTAATTTATTGAATTTTGTAAATTAAATGGAAAGATACGCACTCTTTCAGATGTTAGTTAGACACTTTCAACAGCGTGAGTGCTCTAATATTTAAACTAATATCACTAAAACGCACATTCACGACGTTGACAGAAACAAGTACCGGAATGTATTTAGGGATGGCAGTGTTTATATCTGAACCGGAGCGCGCTGCTAGATTGCTCTAAAGTTACTTCAATGTTCGCTAACTCAATTATACAGAGGCTTACATGTATGGTGTTCATTAAATCATTCTAATCAAAGCAACTGCTTAATCTCTACCAGTGGATCTGTTACATCACCATCATCTCATATTTGCACTGTTTTTCACTGGCGTGCTTTAGCGTTTCACTAATGTTTTGATTTTTACAAACATTGCTCCACTTATATGTCCAGACATCAGCTTTCTAAAAGACAGATCTAAAGCAAAGCTCCTACCTATTTGTTTTTTAAGTCACCAAACATAAAAAGCTATCCACACAGTTCCACACCACACAATTAAAACCCACACATTCCCAATTCAACACCAAACCACATAAATCAACTCAACAAATGTATTACACTACACACAACATACATCCAATTCACACCACAAAATTCCTCATCATGCCACAGAATTCGACTGCACACCACATAATTACCTGCCACTACTTACCACTCCAAAAAACAAAATACATTCTGCATAATGACATCCCATAACACACAGCCCCACTCTACATAACTCCACTATACTCACTACCAAATGATTACTATCCACATAATTCCACACCATACAACATCATTCCACAACACAATTCCACGCCTCACAATTCCACAACTAACTAATCCAATACACATAATTCCACTACACACCACATACATACACTCCATAACACATAGGTAAAATACATTGCCATTTACGGTATAAAGATAGAATATCGACGGGAAAATATCGACTAGCATTAATATCGTGGTAAGAATATCGACTGTGAAAAATATCGTAATAGAAAATATCTTTGTAAAAAAATATCGTTTCGTGAGAATGACAAAAATATCGTCATAAAAAAATATCGATGAACAGAATATCGTTGATCAAAATGTCGTTTTATATAATATCGACAGAAAAATATAAGTTGTTATAAAATTTATAAAAAAATATGTATTATGTTTTTAAAAAACTTACAAAACTCCTACTAGTAATAATATGTGTTAAAAAATATTTTCTACAAAAGAATTGTTAAAATTTTAGTAGCGGGTTATTGGTATTATAGGGGATAAGGGTGGGTAGTAATTTAAAATTTGGTTTTTAAAAAATGTATAAAATATAAACAAATTAGAAAATATTTAAGAAATCCAAATTTTAATTTGAAATTTCGAATTGTTCACGAAATTAAATTTGTAATTAAATTTTATAATTTCAAATAAAAATTTTAGCAGCGGGTTTTTGGTATTATAGGGGATTAGGGTGGGTAGTAATTTAAAAATGTAGTGTTTAAAAATTGTATAAAATATTAATAAATTAGAAATTTATAATGAAATCAAATTTTAACATCGAAATTTAAAATTTTACACGAAATTTATTTTTTAATATTAATAAAAATTATTACATTAATATTGAAGAAGCGTTATTTTGGTATTATAGGGGAATAGGGTCTAAAAAATAATTTAGATAGAAAAATTTATATTGTTTACTAACCTGCACATTTCCTGACTTATGTTGGATTGGAGTTAGAATAGTAAATTATTATAAAATATAAACAAATTAGAAAATAATTAAGAAATTTAAAATTTAATTTTAAATTTCTAATTGTTTCCGAATTTAAATTTGTAATTAAATGTAAAAATTTCAAATAAAAATTTTAGGAGCGGGTTTTTGGTATTATAGGGGATTAGGGTGGGTAGTCATTTAGAAATGTAGTCTTTAAAAATTGTATAAAATATTAATAAATTAGAAATTTATCATGAAATCAAAATTTAACATCGAAATTAAAATTTTTACACGAAATTTATTTTTTAATATTAATAAAAAATATTAAATTAATATTGAAGAAGCGTTATTTTGGTATTATAGGGGAATAGGGTCTAAAAAATAATTTAGATAGAAAAATTTATATTGTTTACTAACCTGCACATTTCCTGACTTATGTTGGATTGGAGTTAGAATAGTAATTTATTATAGTTTACTATCCAGCACTTTCCCTGAGTTATGTTATGTTTGGAGTTAGAATAGTAATTTATTATGGTTTACTATCCAGCACTTTCCCTGATTTATGTTGGATTGGAGTTAGAATAGTAATTTATTATGGTTTACTATCCAGCACTTTCCCTGACTTATGTTGGATTGGAGTTAGAATAGTAATTTATTATGGTTTACTATCCAGCACTTTCCCTGAGTTATGTTATGTTTGGAGTTAGAATAGTAATTTATTATGGTTTACTATCCAGCACTTTCCCTGACTTATGTTGGATTGGAGTTAGAATAGTAATTTGTTATGGTTTACTATCCAGCACTTTCCCTGAGTTATGTTATGTTTGGAGTTAGAATAGTAATTTATTATGGTTTACTATCCAGCAGTTTCCATGACTTATGTTGGATTGGAGTTAGAATAGTCATTTATTATGGTTTACTATCTAGCACTCTCCCTGACTTATGTTATGGTTTACTATCCAGCACTTTCCCTGACTTATGTTATGTTTGGAGTTAGAATAGTAATTTATTATGGTTTACTATCCAGCACTTTCCCTGACTTATGTTGGATTGGAGTTAGAATAGTAATTTGTTATGGTTTACTATCCAGCACTTTCCCTGAGTTATGTTATGTTTGGAGTTAGAATAGTAATTTATTATGGTTTACTATCCAGCACTTTCCCTGACTTATGTTGGATTGGAGTTAGAATAGTAATTTATTATGGTTTACTATCCAGCACTTTCCCTGACTTATGTTGGATTGGAGTTAGAATAGTAATTTATTATGGTTTACTATCCAGCACTTTCCCTGACTTATGTTATGTTTGGAGTTAGAATAGTAATTTATTATGGTTTACTATCCAGCACTTTCCCTGACTTATGTTGGATTGGAGTTAGAATAGTAATTTATTATGGTTTACTATCCAGAACTTTCCCTGACTTATGTTGGATTGGAGTTAGAATAGTAATTTATTATGGTTTACTATCCAGCACTTTCCCTGAGTTATGTTATGTTTGGAGTTAGAATAGTAATTTATTATGGTTTACTATCCAGCACTTTCCCTGACTTATGTTGGATTGGAGTTAGAATAGTAATTTATTATGGTTTACTATCCAGAACTTTCCCTGAGTTTACAATTTATTTTTGATCAAAAGGGTATTTAGTCCTCTGGAACGCGTAGACCCTCGGTTTGAGTCGTCACATACTGTAACTACATATTCTGTGGGAAAGTTATGTCAATCCTGGCTGCGACATTCCACCTTAGCATCTGTCAAAGTTCATTTATCGAAGTTACATGACAAAATAGATTTGAATTATTTTGTTAAAGGTCCTGTGGGTGGCAGAACCAAAAGGTGGGCGTATGCTATTTACAACGAAGTGTGGAAATTTTCGCAAATTGAGGTGGCTTCAAGATTGAGAGCTATTGACCAAGCAAACATGGAAAAGGTTTTAGCCGTTATAGATAACAGCATTAGCACTCTCTCTTCCAGAATTTATACATTAGATAATATTGTTTCGTCAGTTGTTGATATTGTGCATGATGATATGTCTGTGTTATATAATGGTCAAAACCAGTTGCGTTCTGTTATGCAGTTTGCATGGACATTGCAGACGTTAAAGGCAGGGAGGGTCCCTTGGGACTATTTGAGCACTACATCGTTATTCATTCCTTTTAACCTTACTGATAAGCAGCGATTTATGTCCATGAAAGATGCTACATATTCATTATTACATATTGAAAAATTAGAACCGTTACCTTTCTCTGTGGCGGAAATCAATTCAGTCACGTGGCTTATACACGGGTTGATAACTCTACCGTTCGCACTTCTTAAGTTTACGTCTTGTATGAAACATTATGCTCTGGGTAGATATGAACAGCTGGGCACCGCTTTCATACATGAGGTTTGGTCCCTCCCCTTTACGTATAGATGTACTAGGGACGGAACTGAGGTTTATCTGAAGGGTGAGGAATGTACCACGACACCAGATCATTCCTTGGTATGTAGGCACATTCAATTACACGGTGCATGCAATGTACAAGCCCCGATTTTGGCCTGCGTCCTACGAGGTGTCCCAGTGCCTGTGATTACGCCTTCTTTGACGCTGCTTGCAAACAGTAGTTATTTAATTTTGAATAATGAAGCTTGCTGCGGGGTCGTCTGCTGCAATAATGTTCTCTTTTCACCCCCGCACGGGCGGCTGGATGTTTCCATCTGGCCTTCGATTCCAACCTTGAAAGCAGAGTTCAACAAGTTGAGCAGAATAAGAGCTGTATTGTCCCAAAAAGAGGTGCCATTGACTTCCTCTCGTGAAACATTTGTCCTTCACGTTGCTAATACGCGCACTGAGGTACAGGCGGTTTTGAATACTGACCTCCCCCTACATTTCGGAGCTCTGATCCAAACTATTTTCAATGCCTCGTCCACGACCGGCCTGGCTCATTTTTTTAAACTTGTAGGCTCAGGCCTCGTGACCTCTTTCCAAACTATTTTTGGTGTGATTCCGGCATTTTTTCATTTGATTTTCTCGAGCATCTTTGGAGGTGTTCCGCTGCTTCTGGCGCTGGTGGCAGGTGTGCTGCTTTTACTTTTCGTGCTACGGAATGGCTGCTGTTTCTGTGCCACACGAGCACCTGTCCCGTCTGCATCTTCTTCGTGATAGGATGCTTGACTTTTATGGTACTCTGCCATTGGCGACTTTAAGCCTGGCATATGGATTATCCTTCAGGTATTCCTACTTCACCTGCGTGCAACCTGTATTTCACTGCCTGGATTGTCCCTTTGAATGGCCTCTGGATTTGTGCTTGACCAACACTGTGTCTCCGGTGCCGGATTTCGATCGACTGATGAGGCCCTTAGTGTCTCACGAGTTGGCCTGTTCTGGTGTCCGGATTATGGCTTGTGGTGCGGCGCATGGTATCCTGGGTAATTGGGACATATCAACTGCTGCCTACGACTTCTTGGCTATGAGCTATTTAGAGGAACATTCCGGTTGCCCTCTGATTGTGCTAGAGGCTCCGATGGTTGAAGAACACGTATGTTCCTTTTCTTTAATTAATTGGATGGCTGAGACTTTTAGTGGCCCTGCAAACTATTTTTTGTTGGAAGCAGTTGCCACGTATGCTGCCTATACATTCATGGATTAACTGAACTATCCTCCTTTGCGCCTGTGCTACTGGACAGCAACCTAGCGCAGCATTCATTTTTTTTTCTAATCATTGTGTTACTTATAGTATTTGGATGATAGTAGTTGTTAATATATTAAGTAAATTGTACATTTACTTAGCAAGTTTAAATAATTTTTATTAGCTATCTAAGTAGACATGGATAAGGTAGTTAATAAATGTTTTTACATGTAAGTTTCTGGTCGTTGTTGATAAGTTCAACATGTTCTTTTTTCACTCTAAAGAAGAACACTTTTTAATTTAGGGAGTTTATCTACTTTCTGCTAAGTTCGAATGAAAAAAGCAATGGGATTTTACTTACTTCAAGTGTAGTATGACGTTTTGTAGTTGTAGTCGTAGGTTTGTATTCTCTTCTCTCAGCAAGGTAACCGTTTTTCTCCAAGTTTGGCCCAAAAATGGTAAATTACGTTAAGTGTATAATTGTTTTTATATTAGTGAGTTAATTAATGGTAGCTTTTGATTGGTTCAATTAGTGAAATTTCAAAATCATTGGTCGAGAACGTTATTTTGAATTAGAAAACCGTTAAATAAATATATGTGTGAATAGTTTTGTAAAGTAAAATAGTTTAAAAAAGTGTGTAAAATAAAAGAATAGTGCATATCGAGTTGGTAATAAAAAGACGATATTTTTTGTATATTTCTATAAGCAGATAGGTCGTCGATGTTAGTGTAGTCGATATATATGTCTAAGGTCATGTTATTTAAAATAAAGTCGATCATGTAGTAGTCGATATTTATGTTGTCTATATTAGTGTGAACGATATTAGGGTTGTCGATAAAAAAAAATCGATCTTTGTGTGAATCCTTGTTTAAGTATAGGATGACGATATTAATGTAAGCGATATTTTAGTGACGATATTTATTTCTGACGATATTTATGTTAACGATATTCCATCATGGAACCGCCATTTACATTGCCATTAACTCTAACTCAGACAAATGCGAGACCTATTGCATTTCCAATGCTTGTTTTTTTTGGACGCAGGGCAAGGTGCTGTTTTTATGGGCACTGATGGGCAGCACGTAGCTCATGCTGCTGCTGTCTCTCATTCATTAGGTCTAGGGTAGACAGTGCATGCGCTGTCTCGAAGAGACTGTTGTATACAATTCAGTGGGCCTCAGCCCGGCCATAGGATTACCATTTGTTTGTTCCTTCGTCGCTCTCTGATCCTTCATTTCCGTTGGTCCATGGCATGCACTCATCAAGCCGCTTCTTGTCGCCTGAAGGTTTAGGGCACATCTTTGCAGTACTGTATCGCCCATTGAGCTACCTTTCTGGCTTCGGGAAACAGAGTAAGTGAAATAAAATAAATAGAATAGATTAGACTGATTGTGTCTGTCCCTTGGTGCTGCACATGGAATTCGCTGGTTAGCCTGTGTGAAGGTGGGGGTTGCCATCATAGGAGAGTGGATACGTTTTTGAACCACCATCTACCGTCACCCAGAGATCCAACATTTCTTGAGCGGGCTCAGCTAACCCGTGAAGAGTCTGAAGTAATTAAACCCTTGGTGGGAGAGCACATGCTTTAAACGTCTGCCCAAGGTACGTGCATTATTTAGTGCAGGGCACTAATAGGCAAGGTAGATTGGTACTGGAATGGTTTCGATTTGGCAGTGATCCTGTCTTCTGGCCTCACCTAATGGCTCGGCATAATCAGGATGCAGGTTGCCCTGTGGCTGCGACAATAGGTCGCCGCACGACATCATGCATTTATATTATAGTATAATAATATATAGATATGAATCATCACTATTATAGTAGGCCCAGGAGGCAGTTTTTAGTTCCTCTGTTTAAAACCTTAAACTTCACTCAGGAACGCCCAGCCCTTGTGTACTTGCAGATGCCCCCTAATGACCAAGCTTTTTTTCCGTTTCTTGTGGGCTGCCTGGATGCCCTGGCGCTCCAGAATTGACTGATTACAAACCCATTGTATACGCAGTATTCTTTGGTCTTTTATTCTGTTTTGTACATTTGTGTTTAAATCAGATGTCTGTATCTTTTTCTATTCTTTTATGGTTTTGTGGACAACAGAATAAAGATTTTGTGATCATGAAATAAAAGAAAGTGCAAACAAGTTCACACTTTCATGTTGGGGATTTATAGTTGGCACTAAGAAGGGTGTTGCCACTGCTATTCAACATGGCTAAAAACATTGACAACATCAATTGCACTTAGATGACTTGCACATTCTGTGAAGCGAGCCATCTCAGAATGAGGCATAACATGTGGCAGCACTGAAAATAAAGGGGTGGCATGGACATTCTAAGCAGTGAGCCTTCATAGAATGAGGTATAACATGCAGTGGCACTGAAAATACAGGGGTGACATGCACTCCCCGAGAAATGAGTCATCGGAGAATGAGGAATAACATGTGGCAGCACTGAAAATAAAGGGGTGGCATGCACAACCCGCGATGTGAGCCATCACAGAATGAGGCATAACATATGGTGGCACTGTAAGTAAGGAGTTGCCATGCGCATTCCAGTTCTAACATTGCTTACAGAAAACTGTGGCTCCAACCGTGGTGTTAATCAAGGGACCAGATGTCAGAACACTTTTTATTTACAGCGCTTTGGAATGACACAGGATGGAGCGCTATAGGAACCAATCATCCGTATACTAAGGAAGCGTGAGTACCTGCACATGTTTGCACTGTGATTCTCTGCACAGGGCAGCACAGTGCACAGAATTAGCGACACAACTTTAACTGCCGCTGACCGCGGCCCCCGCAGGGGGCCACTCGGCGGTCGGCGCCTTAGTGGCCCCGGGGCCCCGGTCACCCCTCCCCACCCCCTCCTTAAGGGGGGGGCGGGGACACAGACTGGAGCCCCCCTCCGTTGGCAGGGCCGGAAGTGACGCGCAATGCGTGTCACTTCCTGGCCCAGGTGTGAGGGGGAGGCTATTTAGCCTTCCCCCCCTGGCGGCTCATGATCTCACTCCCGTGCCCGAATATGTGTGTAAATATGTTGCTCATGCACAGCGTTGCCATACCTTCGGGTCGAGTTCGCGCGACACAAAAGTGCTAATTACAGGAAGGGTCGCGCAGTCCGATCCTGATCACACGTCACCACGTGTCGCTCGTCTCCGTACTTTTGCTGGAAGGGGGCTGGGGTCGTTTGTCGTTGTTGTTGTCTTGACACCCACCCCCATTGCTTACGGCTTCGCGCTCCCAAGTGCATCAGTCCTTGGGCAGGGCGGACCAGTGTGGGGATAGTCCTAACGTAGAACGGTCATTGCCATGTTAGTGACAGTTAAACACGGGTCGCTGCCGACAGTCTAAAAGAGGTATGCTTAAGCCCGCAACTCGGCCCCGCCAACATGCTTATGTGGGCCGCCTTCAACGGTCACTGATATGGGAAACTCACACATATCTAACTGTAACCTAGACACCCGGGTGTGTGCCAGTCGGGCAGGGCAACGCAACCGAGATAGACTGGTGTTATTATCTAATGCTAAAGGAAGTCTGGTTTGAGCCACTAGATGGGTGTAGATATGGGTGCAGCTCAGGCCCCAATCGCATTGAATACGGGGACGCACTGACATAGCGGCAAAAGAATAAGTGGTCCCCACATAGCGCATCACTAGGGCCTAAATCACGGCACTAGGTTACCGGTTGGGTCCCACAGATTTGTCTGCCCCCAAGGTTATCCTCTAGGGGTAGAACTTGAGACTAAGGGGGCATTTCCTGCTTCGGCGGCACGAATAAGCGATAGCTACGCTGGGATGGATTTACCATGCAGGTCCTGCCACCACTGGGTTCCCCCCAGGTGATGGGATCAAGTTAGGTGGGACCGCGAAGTCTACGGTTCTTGGGAAACTTCCTGCAGTAGGGCATTTAGCAACAGATAAGGTACCAGCGTGTGAGTATCAGATATCTGCTTTCCAGCAGCACCGTGCCCTGGGAGCACACGCGTTGCCCTAACTCTGAGGCCCTCCCAGAATGGAGACGGGTAGCAAAACAAGTGAATAGGCTCCTTAGGCGGGCCTCTGGCCTTCAGCTGTGTGTAATCACCATCAATTGGAGATAGGCCCAGGTAAAAATGGGCCTTCCGTAATGCTTGGAGGACCATTGCGGTTGGTGGCACTCCCCACCAGAATCACTGGTCGCGTACTGCAGCTGCAGGAGACTGGGATCCTGGTTTACAGACACTTTTACCGCGCTATGGGTGCTGCTGTCCCAATAACTGGGGTGTCAGCGGGGCAAACACAAGGGGACATTATGACAGCGCGCAATGCTTAAGCCAAACAGATTCCCGAAGCTGGTATGCCTAAGGGATCATCACTGAGGGATCCGTAGGGGCATAATTCCTATAAGGTATAAGGTATGGTGGGCAGGGGCAAGAGTCGCCCCTTGCCCATGGTCACGCGCTGGCAGTTAGGTGCACTCCCGGGCCCCAGGTTAACTATCTGAGGGGACTGTACAAATGTTAAGTAAAACCCTTCTCGTCATATTAGCCAAAGCGGGCAGGCCCAGGATTGTGAATAGGTGTAACCTTCCTGCTGGGGGGCGAATAGTTATTGCACATCTTCACAGGCCCCTTTATTTCAACAGACCCTATCCGATTAGGATAGCGTCTAGGGATTGGGGACATAGATGGGGCCATCTACAACTCCAGGAGCTATAGCTCACTGGTAAGTCTTGGGCCTGTGGTTATAAGGGATCTCACAGGGTTTGAGTCCCGCGAGCACTGTCAAACTGTCATGAGGTGGCAGAATGTCAAACTCTTCTGTCTGCAGGGTTGGTTCCCTTCCAGCTAGTTGCAGGAAGCCCTAGATAGGAGAGGTGCAGGTAAGACTATAGCGGGTTGGTGGGGGGCCCTGGTTGCGACGGTTAGCCGCCTCCAGGGCTGTGGCGGAGTTACAGGGCGATCTGGAAGCAGGCCGGTACAAAGAGTACCTCTGCGCGGCACCAAAGGGGGTGCCTGAGCCAAAACGAGGAGCCTCCAGAGAGGTCCCGGAAGCCGTGTCGGCGCCCCGCTAGTCCTGCGGGCGGTTGTGGGCCTGAACAACCGGGGGCTTGCTATGCGACGCTCCGCCCCGAGAGGGGGGGCGTGAGTAGAATTACCAATGGCACGTGATCGTAGAAAGAATCACCTGGAGGGCAGCACCGGCGGGCATCGCTCCCGCGCTGCCCGGCTCATCAGGCGGGCAGGCGACCCAGATGGTTGCCTGCCCTTGGATCGCCCGTAAGATAACCCACCCATTACATATCTTGGAATTATGTAATAAACCTGCAGCAATTGTTACCCACCTACAACTGTTTCGTGTGTTTCATTGGGTAACCTAATTTGGGGGAGGGGGACAGCGGGGTGCCCCTGGGGGTACTATGCTGGAGCATTGTGCCCCAGAGCTCGAGCGCCGTGCCAAGGCACAACGAGGCATGGAGTGAGTGACAGGAAGGGGCCCTCTGGAAAAGCATAGGCATTAGGACGCGACTGGCACTGCCAAGCCATGACCCGACTATGCAAATATTGGGGGGAGTTCTGCCCCAAACACCCCCTGAAGCCATACCCCCGCATGAGGGCCCTGTCGGTTGGTGCAGTGACGCGGACGTTGCTATGGGGCAGGGGCACCGCCAAGATAGCATTGGCCAATCTGAGCAGAAGCCAATCCAGCGCTCCTGAACCTACAGCCCTATTAAAGGGCGGTCCAGTTACAGGTGGCAAATGAGTGGGCGCTTACCTCTCAGCAGGAACCGTCGGAAGGGAGGGGGAGGGACCCAGAGAGGGCAACATGTGTTGATTGTAGGGCAGGACCCCAGGCATCAGACCCTTGTCCCCAACAGATCCAGTGAAGGACTCTGGAAGAAAGAGACACAGGGTTGGGCGGGGCAGGTCCCACGAGGGAGTCAGATGTCCTGGGTGAACTCATGTGCCCGGAAGGAAGAAGGCAGAGGGATATACTGCGAATTTCCAAACTGGGAAATATTTGGGATGGAGATGGAACCCTCCCATTTAAGGAACGTCAGCGCCAGTCTGAATCAACAGAGGGCAGCGTCTTCGATGTACACAACTGCGACAATCTCTCATGAGAGGCAGTGGGTGGCAGAGGGGACGCCTCGGGATAGTGGCTGTTGGCAGCTCCCTTACGCAATTATGCAGCGTCCCAGGGGTGCAGGGCACGCACAGTGTCCAGCCGGACCCCCTCCCAGGCAGTGGGTGGCAGAGGGGACGCCTCGGGATAGTGGCTGTTGGCAGCTCCCTTACGCAGGTATGCAGCGTCCCAGAGGTGCAGGGCACGCACAGTGTCCAGCCGGACCCCTCCCAGGCAGTGGGTGGCAGAGGGGACGCCTCGGGATAGTGGCTGTTGGCAGCTCCCTTACGCAAGTATGCAGCGTCCCAGGGGTGCAGGGCACGCACAGTGTCCAGCCGGACCCCCTGCCAGGCAGTGGGTGGCAGAGGGGA